>NC_138537.1:11014118-13539325 GCF_964234715.1 Podarcis melisellensis
CGGGGACGGCCGGGGCTCTCCGGCTAGGGCGCGCGGCTGGCTGGCTGGCGAGGGAGCAGGTGGGGAGGAGGCGGGGGTCCTCACTCTCTTAGGAAATGCACCCGCGCGCCCGATTGCCACGAAGTCCGAAGGGTGCGTGTGTGGAATTAAAAAGCAAAAACGAGATACGGGCAGGGCAGGCAAAGAGTTTTCCGCAAGAGGATGGAGGGCAGGTTGAAGAGAAAATCACTCAGGATGAGACAGTCAAATCAGCCATGATAAAATGGGCTCAGGATATTGGGTATAACATCATGTTTGAGGACTGGGAAAGGTTATGGACCACCGGAATGAAATTCACGGCATGTAATGCCTTGAAGGAAAATATTATAAAAATGATTTATAGGTGGTACATGACCCCAGTCAAGCTTGCAAAAATATATCACCTGTCTGATAATAAATGTTGGAAATGTAAGGAGGCTGAAGGGACATTCTTTCACCTCTGGTGGACTTGTCCAAAAGTGAAGGCCTTCTGGGAAATGATCTATAATGAGTTAAAAAAGGTATTTAAGTATACCTTTCCCAAGAAACCAGAGGCCTTCCTCTTGGGCATTGTTGGCCAGAAAGTGTTAAAGAAGGATAGAACTTTCTTTATGTATGCAACTACAGCAGCAAGAATACTTATCGCAAAATATTGGAAGACACAAGATTTGCCCACACTGGAAGAGTGGCAGACGCAATTGATGGACTACATGGAACTGGCTGAAATGACTGGCAGAATCCGAGATTTGGGAGAAGAAACAACGGAAGAGGACTGGAAAAAATTTAAGGACTATTTCCAAAAGCAATATAAGTTGTATGAATGTTAAAAATTTACACGATTCGGAAACTATAGCTTCAGCAATTAGATTTGGGAAACAGGAAATTATATTTTAAGTAAGAAAAGGTCAAAATCTAAGGTAATACTATGTTTAATTTAAGATATAAGTAACTGATGAAAAGTATGTTAAATTTAGAGGTATAGTATTTGAAAAGTACAAAATAAGGTACGAAACAAGGTAATAATTTGCTGATATCTTTATTATAAAGAATGCAGGGTAAGGGAGATGCGAGGAAGTCCAGTTAGTTATATAAAAAATGTGTTGAATGGTTGGTTTTCTTTTCTTCTTTTTCTTTTTTTCTTTTTCTTGTTCTTTTACTTTTTTCTTCAGTGTATGTTTCTAACTTTGTATTTGAAAACTTTTCTGGGGTGCAGGGAAGTCTCAGAGCCGGAGGTTGGGGAAGGGACCCCCTTTGCTCTGCCCTCTTTGCTCTCCCGTCTTAGATTCGCATGGGGGTCCCCGCCCGAGCTTGCCTGGCCACCGGGCCACACAAGGGCCGCGCTCTACGCGGCGCACCTTGCTAGCCGCGCAGCTGTCCTCCGCGGCTGCAGAGCGGCCCTGCGCCGGTGCCCAGCCCCTCTGGGCGCCCGCTGCGCTGCCAATGACAAGCGGGCGACGTCGCGGGCAGGGAAGGCGTCGCTTTCTTTCCCGATCCTTCATCCTCCCAGTCTTCCAGCCCTTTTTTGGGTTGGAAGCTCGTCTCGTTCACCCTTCTCCTTTCTTCACCCTGCGTGCAATTTTCCTCCCTCGTCTCCCTCCCCATTTCTCCTTCCTTCCTTCCTTCCTGACTGACTGACTGACTGACGGGCTCGGGCTTCGGCTCGGGCTCGGGCAGCCACAGCGTCGGCGGTGTTGGCGATCGGCGGCGCGGGGGGATGGCCCTCCCGGGGGAGCCGGCGCTGCTCAATGGGGTTGCCAAGGAGACAGGCCGGCCGCCCCCCGCCGCGCCGGTGCCCGTTATCGAGCTGGTGCGCGCCGGGCGCCCTATAAAAGCCGCGGACGCGCCAAGCTCCCTCTCCCGCCACGCAGGAGCGATGCCTCTCTCTGGCTCTCCCTCCGCGCAGGCTGAGGGAGGGAGGGAGTGGCGCGTGTGACCCGTCTCTGCTGGGAGACCAAACCCAGCGAGGCAGAGTCGCGCAGAGGCGCCCAGGCAGCGCTGCCGGCTGCGAGGAGGAGCGCCAGGCAGCAGCAGGAGGCGCGGCCTCTCCTCGCCGCCGCCGCCCCGCCTCTCGCCGCCGACTCGCCCGCTTCCCTCCAGGCAACATCTCGCGGCACACCAGGCAACATCTGGCGGCACACTAGTGTGCCGCGGAACACCGGTTGGGAAACACTGGATTAGATAGATAGATAGATAGATAGATAGATGATAGATAGATATAGATAGATAGAGATAGATAGATAGATAGATAGATGATAGATAGATAGATAGATATAGATAGATAGATAGATAGATGATAGATAGATGATAGATAGATATAGATAGATAGATGATAGATAGATATAGATAGATTAGATAGATAGATAGATAGATGATAGATAGATAGATAGATAGATGATATAGATGATAGATAGATAGATAGATAGATGATAGATAGATAGATGATAGATAGATATAGATAGATATAGATAGATATAGATAGATAGATAGATAGATAGATAGATAGATAGATAGATGATAGATGATAGATAGATAGATAGATGATATAGATGATAGATAGATAGATAGATAGATAGATAGATAGATAGATAGATAGATGATAGATAGAGATAGATGATAGATGATAGATAGATGATAGATAGATAGATAGATAGATAGATAGATAGATAGATAGATAGATGATAGATGATATAGTCATTGCCACCAATCAGTGGATGATACCGAGCTTGGCAGACCAATGGTCTGACTTCCTGTGTTCCAGTGACGCTTCCATTTCACCAGATCAGGCTGTCAGCCTATCTAGTGCCATACTGTATGCTATGGCAACGGCTGAGGGTCTTTCTCCTCCATCACCTGCTGCCTGTTTCACTTAGAGAAGCAAGGATTGAACTTGAGACCTTCTATATGTAAATCGACGCCTGCTTCTTGGGAGAAAATCAATGACAAACTTAGACAGCATCTTGAAAAGCAGAGACATCACCTTGCCGACAAAGGTCAGTATAGTTAAAGCCATGGTTGTCCCAGCAGTGATGTATGGAAGTGAAAGCTGGACCATAAAGAAGGCTGATCACCGAAGAATGGATGCTTTTGAATTATGGTGCTGGAGGAGACTCTTGAGAGTCCCACGGACTGCAAGAAGATCAAACCTATCCATTCTGAAGGAAATCAGCCCTGAGTGCTCACTGGAAGGACAGATCGTGAAGCTGAGACTCCAAGACTTTGGCCACCTCATGAGAAGAGAAGACTCCCTGGAAAAGACCCTGATGTTGGGAAAGATGGAGGGCAGAAGGAGAAGGGGACGACAGAGGACGAGATGGATGAAAAGTGTTCTCGAAGCTACCAGCATGAGTTTGACCAAACTGTGGGAGGCAGTGGAAGACAGGAGTGCCTGGCGTGCTCTGGTCCATGGGGTCACGAAGAGTCGGACACGACTAAACGACTAAACAACAACAACATATGTAAATCACCAGCTCTATCACCAAGCTGTGGAACTTCTCCAAAAGCCAAGATCAACCTTCCTTAACCTTTGCAGCAGTTGTGGAAGTTTTGTGGCTATTTTTGCTGCCAGTTAGCAGAACTCGGTGTGCTGAGTTGAGTGGCAGGAGCCGTTTTGAGTGTCTCCCTCAATATTTTCCCGAAACGGCAGAAGATCAGTCTAGATCCGGCCATTTGGGCAGGGAGCTGTTACACAGGGAAACCCAATTTAGACAGAATTCCCTTTGGTAAAACTCGCAGAGAAATCCACCTTGCTTTTATCAAGCTATTTTAAAATGCCATCTGTATGGGCATCCACATCTGCAGCAGCAGCAGCAGCAAAGCATGCAGAGATTGTTATCTGCTAGGAGGAGTAGAAATGGGCCATTGATATGCAAGTAGCGTTACATCTACAAGCCGAGAAGCTATTTTTAGCTTCAAATGTAGCTTAATATAGCAACAGCAGCTCAGTCCGTTTCTCATCTCACCCCCTGAAGCCTGCAGATTTTCTTTTTCCTTTAAACCCTGTAATGATCGCAGATGGTGCCCAAAAGAAGGATAAAGCCAGATAAAGGTCACGACTACCGAATGTGAAAGTCTATTTCTTTGAAATTGTTGCAGTTTGCTCCTCACTGAATGTGGTGTGTGTGTGGTGTGGTGTGCTGTGTTGGGAGGAATGAACAATTACATTTTCTTCAGAAGAATAGAAATGTCGAATTTCTGAATGCTGGTGGTTAAATAATGGCTCAAGCCGCTTCCTAACCTAACATCGCTACTTTGCGGGCAGAATTCAAACACATACCAGAAAATTCAGGTGGTTTTAGAACACCTGAGCAACAGACTCATTTCCACCCCAGGTTGGTCCTTTTTGCGGTAAGGAAACCGCATTGGCAAGTGTGGGACAACAACTTATTGATGTGACATTGTATAACCTCCACGCAAACAAGCCAGGATGAATGCTCAATAAACAAGCCATCCAGAAGTGACCCAAAATGAATTGATGATGTGATATATTTCTATTTTGGCATATATGAATCTACTATGCAGAGGGAAGGGTTGAAAACACCTCACCTTTCCTGCAGTTCCTCCACATCTGCCATATATATATATGATCATTCAAAAGCAAGCAGGTAAAGATAAAAAGGTAAAGGACCCCTGGACGGTGAAGTCCAGTCAAAGGTGACTATGAGGTGCTGTGCTCATCTCGCTTTCAGGCCAAGGAAGCCAGCGTTTGTCCACAGACAGCTTTCCGGGTCATGTGGCTAGCATGACTAAACTGCTTCTGGTGCAATGGGACACCGTGATGGAAACCAGAGCGCACGGAAACGCGTTTGCCTTCCCGCCGCAGCAGTACCTATTTATCTACTTGCACTGGTGTGCTTTTGAACTGCTAGGTTTGCAGGAGCTGGGACAGAGCAATGGGAGCTCACCCTGTTGTGGGGATTTGATCTGCCAACTTTCCGATTGGCAAGCCCAAGAGGCTCAGTGGTTTGGACCACAGCGTCACCTGCTCCCTACAAGCAGGACCTGACTGTTGACCATGGTGTTTTGAGCTAATGGGCTTTGAAGGCCAACAACATAGGGGAGCCAAAGGATCCCCATCCCTGCTATAGACACTAGTGAGCTTGATGGACCAATGGGCTGACTTGGGTTAAGGCTGCTTCCTACTATTGCACCACACTGCTCAGCTGCAATCCTTATGTGGCAGACGTTCTTATGGAACATTATGGGACTCCTCTTCCAGGCTAAGTGTGCATCAACTTGCTTTGTAAATGGCAGTCAGCCACAGTCAGCTGCCAGCCTTCAAGTCTCCTGGTCGAACGAAAGTGCCGGGCCCCCCCTCAGGCGTTCTGTTCATATTTTCCTTTTGCCCTTTCCACCTGGTTTTGAAGTCCTTGTTGTCTTTGATGGCGAAGCAGCGCCATGACAGTTTCAAAACATGTTCTCCTTTCAAGCGGCCCCCCTCGGTGAGCAGCAGGTCTCCGCCCTCAGAGCTGGCAGCACTTTGCCATTCATTTTCACTGCCCCCCGATGTGGGTGCTCCCCACCCCAAATCAGGGCTAGCCTTTTGGGCCTCCCAAACCACCCCTTTCAAACCATCCGTTTGACGTCAATGCACCTTTGGGGGAGCAGTTGCTATTTTCTCCATGACTGATAAAAGCAAGGCTTCCTGATATAGCTTATCAAAGGGTAAGGGGATTGGCAGCTCAGTGGGCTTCTCAAGAGGATGCCACCTTTGATGCTTGAAAGGGACCTTTTCGTCCACACGTTAATAGTTTTGAGAGGAGCCACAGCTGTGTCTTACATGCCTTCGGCCTTCAGGAAGAGTAATTAGGGAAAGCCTAAGACAGGAACAGGAGGGGTGAAGACAAACATGTCCTATTTGGCGAAGGGGCCAGGTTCCATGCTATTGTGTTAATTTACAGGGTCCTTCAAAATTTGGGCCTGCCATACCTCAAGGACTGCTTGAACCCTCATTTCCCTGTCTTATCGCTGAGGTATTTCGCAGAGTGGCTGTTCGTGGTCCCCTATGGCTTTGATTCATGGCTAGCTCAGTTGGTTAGAGCGTGGCGCTGATAATGCCAAGGTTGCAGGTTTGAGCCTCATATTATTCCTGCATATTCCTGCAATGTAGGGGGTTGGGCCAGAAGATCTTCAGGGTCACTTCCAACTCTATGATTCCACTAGGAGCCATGTGTTCAATATTGTGGACCAGATTTTATGGAGCTCCCTTCTATGTAAGGTTAAGGACCCCTGGACAGTTAAGTCCAGTCAAAGGCGACTATGGGGTTGCGGTGCTCATCTTGCTTTCAGGCTGAGGGAGCTGGTGTTTGCCCACAGACAGCTTTCTGGGTCATGTGGCCAGCATGACTAAACTGCTTCTGGTGGAACAGAACATCATGACGAGTGCTAGAGCGCATGGAAACGCTGTTTACCTTCCCGCTGCAGCGGTACCTATTTATCTACTTGCACTTTGATGTGCTTTCAAACTGCTAGGTTGGCAGGAGCTGGGACAGAGCAAAGGGAGCTCACCCTGTCACACGGACTCAAACTGCCGACCTTCCGATTGGCAAGCCCAAGAGGTCCAGTGGTTTAGAACACAGTGCCACCTGCCTCACTTCTAAAGGTAAAGGTAAAGGGGCCCCTGACCATTATGTCCAGTCGTGGCCGACTCTGGGGTTGCGGCGCTCATCTCGCTTTATTGGCTGAGGGAGCCGGCGTACAGCTTCCGGGTCATGTGGCCAGCATGACGTAAGCCGCTTCTGGCGAACCAGAGCAGTGCACAGAAATGCCGTTTACCTTCCCACCAGAGCGGTACCTATTTATCTACTTGCAGTTTGACGTGCTTTCAAACTGCTAGGTTGGCAGGAGCAGAGACCGAGCAACGGGAGCTCACCCCATTGCGGGGATTCGAACCGCCAACCTTCTGATCGGCAAGTTCTAGGCTCTGTGGTTTAACCCACAGCACCACCCGCGACCCTTACATCTCTTCTAGTCAAGGTCAAATAGGCCCGCACCGTACTGAACTTCCAGCCAAAGGCACACCTAGTCTCCCATGAGCAGGAATATTTGCATGACACCACATGCATTTTATTTGGTGCCAGATGGGCTCAGAGGGAGTTGCAAGCCAAGGGGCGATTGCAGAATGTGTGGGAGGGCAAGGGTGCACTCCAGAGAGAGAAGAAATTGGACACATAGAATCATAGAATCATAGAGTTGGAAGAGACCACAAGGGCCATTGAGTCCAACCCCCTGCCAAGCAGGAAACACCATCGGAGCACTCCTGTCATATGGTTGTCAAGCCTCTGCTTACTGTCAGGAAGTTCTTCCTAATGTTTAGGTGGAATCTTCTTTCTTGCTCCATGTCTGCTTCTCTGGAGCAGCAGAAAACAACCTTTCTCCCTCCTCTATCCCTGTCCCTCCCTGACATCCTTTTATATATTTGAACATGGCTATCATATCACCCCTTAACCTCCTCTTCTTTGCCCTAGGGCCACCTAGCTTGTTCCAGGAGAGGAGAGGGTACATTCTGACTTATTGCATTTCTATCCCAGTTTTTCTCTCCAACTGTTCAAGGTGGCAGACATGGTTCTTTCCCCGCTTCTCATTTAACGCGCCCCCCAAAAAACAACAACCCTGCGAGGTATGTTAGGCTGAGAGGCAGTGACTGGCTCAAGGTCACCCACTGAGCTACTTTGCCAAGTGGGGATTTGATCCCTGGTGTAGTGGTTAAGAGCGGTAGTCTCGTAATCTGGAGAACCGGGTTCGAGTCTCCACTCCTCCACATGCAGCTGCTGGGTGACCTTGGGCCAGTCACACTTCTCTGACGTCTCTCAGCCCCACTCACCTCACAGAGTGTTTGTTGTGGGGGAGGAAGGGAAAGGAGAATCTTAGCCGCTTTGAGACTCCTTCGGGTAGTGATAAAGCGGAATATCAAATCCAAACTCCTCCTTCTCCTCCTCCTCCTCCTCCTTCTTCTTCCCTGGTCTCACAGGTCCTAGTTGGCCACTCTGACCACCACAGCACAACACAATCTGCCTTTCTCTGCAGAGGTTGCTTTTTGTTGTTGTTTAGTCATTTAGTCGTGTCCGACTCTTTGTGACCCCATGGACCAGAGCACGCCAGGCACTCCTGTCTTCCACTGCCTCCCGCAGTTTGGTCAGACTCATGCTGGTAGCTTCGAGAACACTGTCCAACCATCTCATCCTCTGTCGTCCCCTTCTCCTTGTGCCCTCCATCTTTCCCAGCATCAGGGTCTTTTCCAGGGAGTCTTCTCTTCTCATGAGGTGGCCAAAGTATTGGAGCCTCAGCTTCACAATCTGTCCTTCCAGTGAGCACTCAGGGCTGATTTCCTTAAGAATGGATATGTTTGATCTTCTTGCAGTCCATGGGACTCTCAAGAGTCTCCTCCAGCACCATAATTCAAAAGCATCAATTCCTCAGCGAGAGGTTGCTTTTGCTCTCCCCTAAAGACGATGGTGGATTTGAGCCTGGCTCCCCCGAAAGCAAATATGGCTAGCCAACTCACGGGCATGGTTTTGCCATCTGGAGAGATGCAGAAGTGTAAATAAACAGATAAATGAAATAACAAGTGTTTAAGTCCACGGGGAGGGGAGGGAAGGCTGCTCATAGATGACACCCCTAGCGGGAAACACAAGACACCATCGTCATTAACTACAAGGATATTTCACGTACAATCCTATACTTAAGTCTTAAAGCCAGCCACTCACTATGGCAACCGCTGTAGTCTGCCTGAACGCCCCCCCGGCACACCCCCACACTTTGTACAGACACCCACCCACACCCACACTTTCCTGTTGCAGGAAAAGGGCTGCATTGCAAAATGTAAACTTCCAACAGCGAGAATAATTTGGGCATTTCCTAACCACTTCAGAGGTTGCGTCCAAGAGGTTAGTGGAGGGGCGAGAGAGGCCCCTCCATGGAGGTGAGTGTGCAAAAGAAGAATAGGAATTCTGAAAAGCCATTAAATTTTATTCTGAAACGACCATGAACAGCCAGTTTAATCTCCCCACCCCAAACACACACAAACACAACTTGGCCACATAAAATAAAAGGGGAGGGAAGGATAATAACATACTGAGTTACAAGAAGGTTGCCCCATGTTATCTCTCTCTGTGTGTACATGTGTTCTCAGGTTTGCGACTGCTATTCCTTCCCGCTTCTTTCCCCCATCTAATGCTACTGTTTTTGGACAGCAGTTCAGTGGTAGAGCATCTGGTTTGCATGCAGAAGGTCTCAATGACCAGCATCTCCTGAGAATGACCCCTGCCTTAAACCCTAGAGAGCTGCTGCCATTCAATACCAAGCAAGATGGACCAGTGAGAGGACTCTGAGTAATGCGCCTTCCTGTGTTCCTTGATTCTTTCATCCTCTCCCTCCTCTCTTACCTGCTGAACCCTTTCCTTGCTTCAGCTCAAGAGTGGTGCACGAAAGGACTGAAGGGGAAGACAAGCAGAGGACGTTCTTGCTTTTTCACTTCCAGATGCTAAGGTGCATTTGAAGGGAATGTCCGGGAAGCCATTAACAGTGCAGAAGAAAATAGTAGCTTTAGGGATGACTGCGACAGATCCCGCTGTAATGATATTGCTTTCACCTGTTTCATAGAATCATAGAGTTAGAATAATAATAATAATTTATTATTTGTACCCCGCCCATCTGGCTGGGTTTCCCCAGCCACTCTGGGTGGCTTCCACAAAGACCAAGAATACACTAAAATGTCACACATTAAAAACTTCCCTGCCTTAAGGCTGGCTGCCTTAAGATGTCTTCTGAATGTCAGGTAGTTGTTTATCGCTTTGACATCTGATGGGAGGCGTTCCACAGGGAGGGCGCCACCACCGAGAAGGCTCTCTGCCTGGTTCCCTGTAGCTTTGCTTCTCGCAATGAGGGAACCGCCAGAAGGCCCTCAGCGCTGGACCTCAGTGTCCGGGCAGAATGATAGGGGTGGAGATGGTCTTTCAGGTATACTGGACTGAGGCCATTTAGGGCTTTAAAGGTCAACACCAACACTTTGAATTGTGCTCAGAAATGTACTGGGAGCCAATGTAGGTCTTTCAAGACCGGTGTTATGTGGTCTTGGAGGCCGCTCCCAGTCACCAGTCTAGCTGCCGCATTCTGGATTAGTTGTAGTTTCCAGGTCACCTTCAAAGGTAGCCCCACGTGGAGCGCTCATCAAGCCGAACCCCTTGCAATGCAGGGTCTCGACTAAAGCCATCCAACCTCTGCTTAAAAACCTCCAATGAAGGAAAGAGTCCACCACCTTCTGAGGGAGTCCATTCCATTGTTGAACAGCTCTTACTGTCAGAAAGGTTTTCCTGATGTTTAGTCGGAATCTTCTTTCTTGAATCCTACCTTCCAGAGCAGGAGAAAACAAGCTTGCTCCATCTTCCATGTGACAGCCCTTTCTTCAGCTATCCATTTTTCTGCTCTGTCTCCTCTTTTCCAGGCTAAACATACCCAGCTCCTTCAGCCGTTCCTCATAAGGCTTGGTTTCCATACCCTTGACTTGGTTGCCTACCTCTGCGCATATTCCAGCTTATCAATCACCTTCTTAAATTGTATTCCCTGCAACTGGACATAGTATTCCAGATTAATTCTGCTGGAAGTGGCTAGAGAGCATGGCACCTACAGCGCTCGCTAAAAAATCCAAGGGCTTCCACAGCCCTAAAAAGTTCGGCAACCCCTGTCCTTTTGGAATTGCAACTAACTTTACCACTCTATTGGGAGAATTGTGCTTTTGCAGTACGTATATCCTTCTATGTCCCATCCACCCAAATGCTGTGGGCTCAGGATGGGAAGGTACAATTAACCTGAGCAGCCATTTTGTAATCATAATAACAACAATAAGCATTATAGCGGTTTTAAAATTAATGCATCATTCCCATGGCCTATATATATATATATATATATATGGGGGTTATTGGTGTATTTTTACATCAGACATGTTGTAACTGGGGGCGGGGCAGTTGCTAAAATGGCTGTGACCAGAAAGGCAGTGGTCTGTTTTCTTAAAAGAAAATATTGTGTATTTAATTAGCAGTATAACACGATTTCATCTGAGTGCTATTGCACTAACGTTTTATATATCGTCAAGAAAGTGTTAAGTGCTAATTAAAAGATCAATTCAGATAAAACACACGGGTTGATAAAATAGCGTCAGCTGGAAAGGCATGTGTTCCAAATGGTGAAACTATATCACTGCACATGGGTGAAGCTGTAAACATTGGTCAAGGTGGAAGATTATCTCAAAGTAATCTGCAACAGAGTCAGGTTTCACCTGGTTTCAGAAAAGATGGGGAAAGGACGGAAGCATCCAGTGGAAAGGAGAGAAAAAAGAGGAACAAATCTCAAGAGGGTGAAGAGTAATTCACATTCTATTAATGCCTCTGCAACAGTATGACTAAGAAGATGGCTACCACTGTACAGTGATACCGCAGGTTACAAACACCTCGGGTTACAGACTCTGCTAACCTGGAAGTAGTACCTCGGGTTAAGAACTTTGCCTCAGGATGAGAACAGAAATTGCGCGGCGGCGGCACAGTGGTAGCAGAAGGCCCCATTAGCTAAATTGGTACGTCAGGTTAAGAACGGTTTCAGGTTAAGAACGGTCCTCCGGAATGAATTCAGTTCATAATCAGAGGTACCACTGTACTTTAAATCAGAGGTTTTCAGCCTTTTTAACTCCATGGCTCGCTTATCCAACTACACTATTTCTGCAGCTCCCCAGGGGAGAAATAATCATAATAATCATAATCATTTATACCCCACCCATCTGGCTGAGTTTCCCCAGCCACTCTGGGTGGCTCCCAATCAAGTGTTAAAAACAACACAGCATTAAATATTTAAAAACTTCCCTAAACAGGGCTGCCTTCAGATGTCTTTTAAAGATAAGATAGCTGCTTATTTCCTTCGCATCTGAAGGGAGAGCGTTCCACAGGGCGGGCGCCACCACCGAGAAGGCCCTCTGTCTGGTTCCCTGTAACCTCACTTCTCGCAATGAGGGAACCACCAGAGGACCCTCGGCGCTGGATCTCAGTGTCCGGGCTGAACAAGCCTCAGAAGTTCAGTTATGTCACCCCTTGCCTGCAGATCCAACATCCCCTCACCCCATTTTGAACACCCTCCCTTGTGGAGTGTTGCCTTAGGCTCCTTCCTCTCGTCTCCCCTCTCCTTGGGAGTCTTCTGGGCAGCACCCCCACCCCAAAGAGAGGTGCCTCCCTACGCCACCCCACAGGGGCCTGGGAAGAGGATGCCCCCAGCCTTAGCAGTCCGACAGAGACTGGTCAAAGCTGAACCTGACGCCAGCACCTTATTCCGAAGCCACCGCAGCTCCTGGCAACCAGCACCCCCTGGCCAGCCCCAGAGGCACCATTCGCCTGGGGAGCTAGGCCTGCTGCAACAAACTGCCTTGCAAGCCTTTGGGAGGCAGAGACACGAGAGGGTGAAATAGACTCGGAGTCGAGAGTGGATTTCATGCTCTTTATTCAGCTCATAGTGGTGAGGAGGGAGGAATGGAAGTTCCCCCAGAATGTCTGCTTTATATATATTATTTACACAATGGGCCCCATGTGATTGGCTAATTCCGGGATTCTCCTGTAGGCCAATCAGGTTGCGGATTCAATTCCATCTGGAGCTGGATCGGGTGGCTCCTGTGGACCAATCAGACTGCTGCATTCTGGATCCTATTGTTCTAGGACCAATCAGACTGCTGCATTTTGGACCCTATTCAACTCAGTACATAACAGAGGGCATCATAGGATTGAGGGAAGAAAAGAGAGACAGAGGCCAGTGTTGCCCATGGCACCCCTGACTTGGCACACTGGTTGAAAAAGGTTGCTTTAAATCTATGGCGTGTACACACAGCCTTATCCCCATTTTTCCAAGAAGGCTACCATCCCCGTCTGCTGAAACAGTGAGAGCTCCTTTAGTCCTGCAACTGAGTTAAGACTAATACAAAAATAGAAAGTAATAAAAAAATGTATTCCTTTTAAAATCACACCAAATGTCCTGAAATTATGGGCAGAATTTTCTTCATGGGAAGTGTTTGCAAAGGCAACTATTTGGCCTCCCTTGCTAGTCACATGTCACTAAGTAACATCCTTCCATTGATTTAGAGTATTTGACCATGAAAGAAGATGAACAACACACACATTGTATCCTGCCTGGGGGACGTACACAAGCTAACACAAATTAGCTTGCATGGAGCTATAGAGAGCTGTGAGTAAGCCATGCAGCCTTGCTGGGTTGTTTAGCAGGCATTTAGAATCCAATCAGTGCTACAAAGCATTGGCACTATACAACAAACTTCATTAAGACTAGTGTTTTGTTTTTGTTTTTTTTAATAAAAATGCAAATCATCTCAACTCTTGTCAGCATGCTTTGGGGTACATGAGCTGACCTCAAAACACCAGGGCAAACGTGGTGGCCTCTTAATGCACTGCCAAAAAAAGAGAAAGCACATCTATTAAAAAAAGAGGGTAAAAGAGGACACATATCTGCATGGAAGTTACATATTCTACATCTCTCTGACTGTGACTGTGAGCAGTTTGCTGTCCAGGAAGCTCCCTCCTGATGGGCAACTTCAAGGTCAGCAATAAAACACCCGGTGTCAATGAAGTTAACTCTTTATCCAAAGAAACCAAAATGGTGCGGGCCTAGTGATTGCAGCAATTCTTCCCAGTAGGTCTTGCCCCAATGAGGGAGTTTGCGACGACTGAAGGTCCCTAAGGCTCTGTAGTCTTGTCTCTCATTGCTCCTCCCTCTTCATTCCTCTATGTCAGGCATCCCCAAACTCGGCCCTCCAGCTCTTTTGGGACTACAACTCCCATCATCCCTAGCTAACAGGACCAGTGGTCAGGGATGATGGGAATTGTAGCCCTAAGGGCCGAGTTTAGGGGTGCCTGCTCTATGTGTTCTGGGAGACCAGGTGGGTGGGGAGCTGGTCGCAGCAGGAGGGGGGATTCCCTGGCTTCTTCAACAGCCTGCCTCCACTTTGCTGCTGTCTCCGATTCTGGACTGCTCTCTGTCACAGCCTCTTCCTGCTCACTAAACCCTGCTACCTCTTCAGCTTCCAACATCTTAAGCTCCCAGTGTATTCTTCCTCCTCTCTTTGACCACTCATAGTTGTCCCACCACCTCTCCCCTGGCTCTGAGCCATTTTCCCCTGGGGGTTTCCCTTGGGGGTTCCCCAGCTGGTACCTCCCATCACTCCTCTACCTCCAGCCAGTCCATGACACCTCTTGATTCATTCGCACCCTTCCCAGCCTCCACAGAGGCTGTCCCCTTTGCAAGAAGTTCCAAGGGGGGAGCCAGCATCCCCACTCCTCCTTCTAAAGCACCCCTGAAATAGAGGTGGAAAGTGGAGAGCCCCCCTCCATGTTCTGGCAATTCAGCACCCCCTTTTCCTCTTCATCTTCTTCCTCTTCCGCCTCCTCCTGCATCAGTGCCTGTCAGTCCAAGCCCAATCTTGGCAGCACTGTGGAGCTCATGAAGATACCTTCTAAGGTGCCCTATCTATGACCGATCCACTGAGCACGTCTCTTTTAACACGGTGGTGTTCAATCCGAGCTGACATTTTTTTTCTGTGGATTTCAGAGGAATTAATGTATGTGCAAGCTTTGAGAATATCATTAAATGTGGCTAAAACTTAATATTCAGAATTCAGCTTCTACAGCTCAACTCAAAAGATTAGCAGTTATATCCTCCGGTGTTTCATATGATAATCAAGTTGTCAGGGAACAGGGTTTTTTGTTAATGTAACTGTCAAGATGACAGGATGGAGTGCGGGGAGGGAAAGAGTTACTCAGTATTTAAGAAGTTGGTTTTTAGCAGAAGAAGAAAAAAAGCAAGCTATTCCCTTGCTTGCATCAAACCATTTAATCCTTCAGTTTTCACCTGCTGAAGTTGAACTAACGGGATCCATCGGTTGTGTCTTTGTTTAGAGCTACCTGTCAAACCCAACCAGTGGCATAGCATGGGTTGTCAGCACCCGGGGCAAGGCAAGTAATTTGCACCCCCTAACCCGTGGATTTGTGCCCCCTAACCCGTGGATTTGCGCACCCTAACCCTAACCCCCAGATGTTGCGCCCAGTGCGGCCGGCCCCCCCTGCACCCCCCACGCTACGCCACTGAACCCAACCATCATCTGACCTGAAAGTCCCTCACTCCCATTTTGGGTCGGTTTTGTGCATAACCTCATGTGCATTACCACAACAGTTTTTGCTTCATAACACTACCCATGTGTGAAACTGCTGTCCTTGGTAATTACATAACCAGATCATTGGCTTTCATCACTTTTCCTCACCTTCTCTCTACAAGTTGCTTCCAGATGGGGACTGAGGCTGCATACACACAAATAAAATGTTTTAAGTGTGTGGCAAAGTGCATTATACAAATGTGACACTAGATGGAGATGGTGAGCTATGGCAAATTCACTGTGTTTTTCACAACTTTTTTTTTAAAGCATTTTCACAACTCTTTTTATGTGTCTATTATTCTACCTATACCTTTAAAGCACACTTGAAGCACATTCCCCACCCCCAAAGAATTATGGGTACTGTAGATTGTTAAGGATTGCTGTGAATTGTAAGTCTGTGAGGGGTGAACTACAGTGCCCAGAATTCTTTGAGAGGAAGAATGTGATTCAAATGTGCTTTAAAGGTATAGTGCATACACAGCAAAACTGCACATTCACATATCTCAAACTGCTGATTGGTGACTTTATTTTTTACCTCCTTAAGCACACGAGAGAGGGTAAATTCAAATTACGTAATTGAGTTTTGTGAGGGGTTAGATTGGCATTTTGATGCCGATGGCATTGTGGGGATGCTGTGAAAAAATTGCATGCTATGAAAAACTTTAGGCATGAGTAGCACTGATCCCACAATAAAAAACCCCATCTCGAAGTGTCCCTTTGAAGACAGCAGTCCCAATCCAAAGAAAGCTGCAAGTTGACTTTATGAGTGCTTACCCAGATAACAGTCCCATTGAGATCAGTTACAGTTCCCATGATTCTTCTGCTGTAATTGGCGATGTTTCTCTTATTTTTTAGTTACTGCTTTGCTAATAGTGTTTTACAGATTATAATTGTTTTACTGAGCAATCCAGTTCCAAGCAGCCACAGACATCAAGGGAGTGGAAATAAAAGGCAGAACCTACATTAGGGCTCTTTGCAGACAACCTAATGGTCACAACACCAGACTCCATAAACACAGCAACCTCCCTAATCAGAGAACTCAACACATTTGCAATGGTGTCGGGCCTACAGGCAAATTTTGCAAAGTTAGAAGCTATCTGCTTCAGCACTCCCCCTCACACTCCAAAAGAATTCGCCAACATCACCAAGATAAAACTTTGGCGCACTGTTATGTACTGAGTTGAATAGGATCCAAAAGGCAGCAGTCTGATTGGTCATAGAATAATAGGATTCAGAATGCAGGAGTCTGAATGGTCCTAGAACAATAGGGTCCAGAATGCAGCTGTCTGATTTACAGGAGCCACCCAATCCAGCTCCAGATGGAATTAAATCCTCAACCTGATTGGCCTACAGGAGAATCCTGGAATTAGCCAATCACATGGGGCCCATTGTGTAAATAATGTATATAAAGCAGACATTCTGGGGCAACTTCCATTCCTCCTCACCACTATGAGCTGAATAAAGAACATGAAATCCACTCTCGACTCCGAGTATATTTCACACACCAAGTTCAGATTCCAAGGGGTACAAATAACAAGAAACCTCAACAAATTATATCTCCACAACTACAACCCCTTGTGGCGACAAATAAACAAAGACCTAAAGAGATGGAACAACACCAACTTCACTCTCTCAGACAAAATAGCCTTGATCAAAATGATCACCCTCCAAAAACTAACCTACCTATTCCAAACCCTCCCAATCTGGATTCCCCCCAGCCCAACTTAGCAAATGGCAGAAAAAACTACATACACTCATTTATCTTCTCACACACAAAAAACAAGAATAAGCCCCAAATACCTGCACCTTCCTTCCTCAGAGGGAGGATGGGGAATCCCCAAGATAGAAGCATGTTACATTGCCAACCAAGTACACCACATAATCCTGTATATACTAGAAGACGAGACAAAACAATGGGTACACCTGGAGAGGGACACAATTGAAAATACATGCACCGCAGCATACCCATTCCTCCCAAACAAACTAAGGAAAATTCCCACAACACTAAACAGGTTCACACAGACCATGCATAAAACATGGAAAGTAGAAATAGGTAAACTGTCTCCAACCCCATCCCCACGAATTCCCCTGGAACATCACCCACTAAACCAATACATCTTTAATGAAAAACATGTTTAAATAATAATAATTTTACTGATTACTTGCAATTATTTTACGGATTATTTGTAATTGTTCTATGGGTTATTTGTTAAACATTTTATATCATTCATGTTGCATTTGTGACGATCTATTCTGTTTTATTCTGTTATTGTTATTTTTTTGTTTATAAGCCGCTTTGGGATTCATTTGGACCAAAAGCAGCATAGAAATTCAGCAAATCAAATCAAATCTATTCTTTGGCAGAAACCATGCGTCCTTTAAACATATATCGTGGATGTGATCCATGAGGACTGGGTCATCTTCAGACTGTTTTGAGTTCTCTTCTCTTCCCCATAGGTGGTGGTTAAATATATGTATATTCTGCAAATGTCATGGTTTCCATGAGAAAGTGGATACCTATTTATGTTTCACAGGAGTCCTTTGGCATTGGCACTTACTGCCTTGCAATTAGCTCTAGCTAGCTAGCTGTCATGGCACTCGGAGCCTATACAGACAGCGGCCATTTTTGGCATGCCCAACTGATGTGTGAACATCGATGTGCAGGTCCTTCTGGACCCGGAAGAGGGCAGAACAGGGATGGAAGAGGACACAACAGGACATAACCATGGATCCACAATAATTTTTGGAAAGCATTGAAAGCACAGTACTTAATTAAGTTAAGTTCTGGCTCCCCCATCCCAGAAGAAACCTGCCCCCTGTAATGTCCTCTTCTGGGGGGCTTCTGTGCACTATGTCGGCGCATGGAGGGGGGGAGGAGGAATGGAATCCTTGTACAAAACGGGCCACAAGAGTACTTAATAAATTATTATTATTATTATTTGACATGGAACCTTTGCGCCTCACGCTGCCTTGCCATGTGCAGTGGGGGGACACACCCAAAATTTAATGCCCCCCTCACACTACCTTCCCAAAGCTGGTAAGCAAGGCGCTGGGCTTTGGGAAGGAGATGTGAGGCTCTGGCAGGGTCCTAGAGCCCTCTCACCTTTCCCCCAAAAGCTGGAAAAGTTCTAAGTAGTCTTTGGGAAGGAGGGAGGAAGACTACAGGACCCAGTCAGAGCTCTCACACATCCTTCCCAAAGTCCAGCGCCTCAGTTTCTTGGCTTTGGGAAAGCTGTGGCAGAAGGGACATCAAATACTGCTGAGAGACACCAAAAAAGGTATTGGGGGCCGCCTGTGGCCCTCAGGCTGTGTGTTGGACTGCCCTGGTCTATATTCTGTGAACATGTATGTGTTATCTACTGGGAGCATATGAAGGAACAGTGTGCATCAACCCTGAATCCTAACAAATAATAAGCTATAACAGAAATAGACCATAAAATATATACTCCCCTTTAGATGCCTGTGATTCAGGACTGTAATTAGAGGGGTCCTGATACTGAGAGCTGTGAAAAGTTCAGGCAAGGGAAGGGAGAAGTTTTATTTGGCAATGGTCTGAGGGATATTCCAAAGGCAATTGCAAGTAGGAAATGAGAATACTTTTCCTGTGACAATCCTACCGGAAACTGAGGAGTTCTGGGAATTGAAATTGGTTCGAGAGAGGCTTACGTAGCCAACCTGTGTATTCACTGACTGAAACCTTCTACCATGAGCATGAATTCTTTTTGCTGGCCTCAGTTCAGACCCCCACGAAAACAACATGGGTCCCTCATATTAAAGCAAAGACCGCTGCAATTTGCCCCTTCTTACCTATCCCACATCAAAATGGGGTTGAATTAGCTACAGAGAGCAATAGTAATAAGGGTATGCCTTCGGGGATAGAGGGTTTCATTACTGACTGGGATCTGTAGTGTAGACAATATTTATTCCTACTGGGTCTCTGCAGAGTTGGTTTATACTGAGAAGTTACATTATTTTTATTCTGCACTCCCACCAAAGAACTCAGGGCAGCATGCAGAAGTACCGTATTTTTTGCTCTATAAGACTCACTTTTTCCCTCCTAAAAAGTATGGGGAAATGTGAGTGCGTCTTATGGAGCGAATGCAGGCTGTGCAGCTATCCCAGAAGCCAGAACAGCAAGAAGGATTGCTGCTTTCCCTGTGCAGCGATTCCTCTTGCTGTTCTGGTTTCTGAGATTCAGAATATATTTTTTTTCTTGTTTTCCTCCTCCAAAAACTAGGTGCGTCTTGTGGTCTGGTGCGTCTTATAGAGCGAAAAATACGGTAACTCTTGAAGGGAAATTAAACTGGACAATTCCTTTCAACAAATCCAAAGCCATTGGCCATGCTAGCTGTGGCTTTTGGAAACAGAATTGCGGAAGGAGTATGCATTAATTGTGCCGGCATAACACTGATCTCAGCCTTGATCTCAGTTCTGTCCCTCTCCAGGCTGCTATAACTTGGTGATAAGATCACATTGCTTATCTATTTTCTTCCACTCTAATAATAACCAGTCTGTCAAGTTCTGCTTTTTTTTCTTTTTTAAAAAAGAAAAATTACAATTGGGGAAAATAAATGGAGCGTCGTGTGTTTAACGTATCTGTTCTCGTCACGGAATGCTGTGAAGAAAACTGTTGCTTTAAAAAAAAAAAAAAAAGACATTGCTCCTTATTCCTTAAAACAGGTATTAATTGCTAATGGGCCAGACAGCAGATGAAACAGAATAAACAGCAGCTGCAACAAATAACAAATGACCTCTTTGAATCAGAGACATTCTGGTGACAATCACGCTTCTTGTTTTGGGTGTCAGTGCCTGTGTTCATTCAGCTTGGGGAAGCAAGAGGCCTAGGCTGGCAAGAGAGGAATAAGGAGCCAGAAATAGTTGCCTGCTGACGAGATAAGGAAAGATAAGGACATCGGTCTTCTGTGCTGCCTTTGGTACAACACCCCTGATTCCACCATCGTCCTACTGCAACTAAGCCTAAGGAAACGTAATAATCAATTATTCACCTGTTCTACCCGCAGCCTCCATCCCTGCTTTCCTCTGTCGTTTCTCTTATGTCTATTTTCTAGGTCAGCAGTGGGGGATCTTTGGCCCCTGGGTCTAATTAGACCCGGCAGGGGTCCTAATTTGGCCCATGAAATGGTTTCTTCAAAGCTATACCCACCTGCCTCACACCTGATGTTGGATGAGTAAATTATGCGGCTGCCAAGGAACAATCGGGAAGCTTAAAGTGATTGTTCCTTGTTCAAGTGGGGCTTGTATTCAGTGGCGTTTAGATTGTGGTGCCAAACCCCAACTTGGGAGCGCCCCAGCAGAGCAGCTGATCCTTGCCCAAAGTGAGATTTGCGGGTGCCACCAGTCACCAGCGTTTCCAAACTCCTGCATCTGTGCCTAGGGGGTTTGATTTCGAACCCCACAGGCAAAGGAAAACACTTCACCTGATTTTCTTCTTCTTCTTTGGTGAACACTCGTAGCCGAATAAGATTGTCTTCCATGAAAACGGTCTTAACCGTGTGTCCGTGGGTGACTGTGGAGGCCAATTCTGGATCCACATGTCCTTCCACAGTGGGGACACAGGTTTCCAGGTGGGAGTTGATTATGGTGAGGGTTTGCCAAAAAGCCTTCCTCTTAGGACGTTTCTCCCTTTCGTTCTGAGTTCAAGAGTCTTCAAAGTCCATGACACCTTTGGTAAAGGCTGTTCTCCAATAGAAATGCTTGCAGGCCAGTGTTTCCCTATTGTCAGCGTTTATACTACATTTTTTAAGATATGCCATTAAGATTTGCCTTGAGAAACCTATTTTGTTGACCATCAGCATTACACTTTTCATTTTTAAGTTTGGAATAGAGTAGTCGCTTTGGAAGACGATAATCAGGCATCCGTACAACCTGACCCGTCCAACGAAGTTGATGTTCAAGAATCATTGCTTTGACACTGGTGATCTTTGCTTCTTCCAGTACACTGGCATTAGTTTGCCTGTCTTCCCAAGTGATGTGTAATTTTTTTGGAAAGATGGAATCTTTTGAGGAGTTGTAGATTGAGTTTATAAGTGGTCCATGTTTCACAAGCGTACAGTAAGGTTGCTAGTACGGTAGCTCTATGTGTATCAGTACAATAGCTTTGTAAGAAAGCATTTTGGTTTCCCTGCAAATGTCCCAGTCCTCAAACACACTGCACTTCAATCAGGAGAAAGCTGCATTCGCAGAGTTATGGCGTTGCTGGATTTCGGCATCAATGTTGGCTCTTGTGGAAATATAACAGTCCTGGTAGGAGGTGATATCAGGAATTGGGCAAGTGGGTGGCTGCACCTAGCTATCAAAATAGCTTGTGAGGTTTAAGGGAGGTCAGGATTCAGACAGCTGGCTGGATTCTGTTCCTCAACCCCCTCTCCATTTTTATTGTGTTAGCCCTCTGGGTCAGAGGCCTGTCCTATAGGTCAACATTTTTCATCAACTTGGATTTTTGTTAGCCAAGTATTTTATAATTGTTCTTATTTCTATATTGCTATGTGATCTTCGGGCAATTTGATATACAGTATTTAGTTTCCGTATCCTGAAAACTGAATTCACTCAGTTAGTGATAAAGCTACTTAAAAAACAACAACAACAACTATTCAGACATCAATCAACCGACAGTAAATTACATGGGGATCAATTAATTCACTTTGTTTGTTTGTTTGTTTTGCTGCTATGGCAATGAAAAAGGCCAGGACAATATAAAAAAACACCGCTGCCAATGTCGCTCAGTATGTAATTATATACACAAAATTAAATAATAAGATAACAAGAAGACAGAATGCGGGTGGCGCTGTGGTCTAAACCACAGAGCCTAGGACTTGCCGATCAGAAGGTTGGCGGTTCGAATCCCTGCAACGGGATGAGCTCCCGTTGCTTGGTCCCTGTTCCTGCCAACCTAGCAGTTCGAAAGCACGCCAAAGTGCAAGTAGATAAATAGGTACCGCTCTGGCAGGGAGGTAAACGGCGTTTCCATGTGCTGTTCTGGTTCACCAGAAGTGGCTTAGTCATGCTGGCCACATGATCCAGAAGCTGTACGCCGGCTCCCTCGGCCAATAAAGCGAGATGAGTGCCGCAACCCCCGAGTCGTCCGCGACTGGACCTAATGGTCAGGGGTCCCTTTACCTTTAAGACAGAACCACTTCAGAACACAATACTATGTATATTGAAAAACAAACTTTATTGCATTAAGTGCATGTTAATATTTGTGAGTCCAAGGCATTTTCCTTGTCTGACACAAAGGAGATGATGATGATTTTTTCCCTCTCTCCCTGCCTCCAACAACCTTTCCACACTCAGAAGCTGACCAGACTGGCTGTTGACTCTTAAGTTCACTATGGGGGTTGAGATGCTGCCCCACACCGACCCCCCCCAGAGGGTGGTGGGCTGTCTTATGGGGCACAGAGCTGGCCGACATCACCCACCACTTTGCTGCCTGCCTCCCAGCCAGTGGCGTAGCGTGGGGGGTGCAGGGGGCGCCGGCCGCACCGGCCGTAACATCTGGGGGTTAGGGTTAGGGGGCGCAAATCCACGGGTTAGGGGGCTCAAATTATTTGCCTTGCCCCGGGTGCTGACAACCCACACTACACCACTGCCCCCAGCACCTTGCCTCCTGAGCGGGCTGCCTCAGTCTGCCTAATAGTAGTGCCAGCATCCCTGGCAAGGCTTAATAATTCTAATATCTCTGCAGTAATTACTGAGTGATAGCTGCCTCAGTGGGAAGAAATGGGAGGTGCCTGGACTACGCCCTGCCAGGCTCGACTGCACAAGAAATCCTCTTTCTGTCTCTCTGTCTTTTTTTGTGCTCCTTGGTGGGAGTTATCCCAGGCAGCAAAGGAAAGCTCTTTCTCTTTAATGTCGTTGACGTCAGAGATGCGAAACCATAGCAACTGTCCATCACGTTGGATGAGCACACGAGGAAAGGGGGAAGTGGGAGAGGAACCGCTCCAGTTCAAGCGAGGCTTCGGGGTGGTTGCAATGCACAATGGACGCATTTATTTTGTGACATTCAGAGTGGAGCCTTAAACGGAAAGAAAAGGGAAAGCGGGAAAACAAAAGAAGGAGGGAAAAAACGCAGCAGAGGCGCAGACGGCGACGCACAGGGAGGGAAATTCGCCAAGTCTTGTGAGTAGATCCCCTTGTCGATAATTGGATTGATTGATTGATTGATTGGTGCTGGAATCGCAGCGGCTGTCTGGCTGCAAAAAGCGGCCGCTCAGGGTCGCCTGAAAGAATCGCGTGCATTGCATCGGGAGTCGGGGGCTGGGGAACCGAAGTCCGGGTTCACTCCGGATTAAGGGGGCAAGCGGCTATTCGCATCCGTTCCCTAGCTAACAAAAGGCTCAGGCATTGCTCAGGCTGCTGCAAAAAAAGTGTGGCGACGCCCATTTGTAAAGAAAGACCATTCCGTGTGTGTCGTGTTCCCCCCCCCCCACCCCACGGGGAACCCCCTGCATTAATAATGCGAATATCGATCCAGCCCGCGTTTTGCTTTTTGTTAGCGTGCGTGCGTGCATGCATGCGATGCGCGGCTTCTTTGACTGCAAATGCGCAAAAAAAGGCGCCTTCGTTACTCAAGGAGGTGGCGGCGCCGGCGGCTTTTTAAAGGCACACCCAGATAGCCATGATTTCCCTCCCACCCCGGGACTTTCTCTGCAACCTCCCGGGTTTCGCGGAAATCCCAGGGGCGGATCAGAAGACAGATGTGGGCGTGACAGTGGCACACTGCCGCAATGAATGGTTGTGGCCAGGCTGTATGTTGTTGGTGTCTTCTCACTGCCCCCCCCCCCGATATTATTTCCTGGTTAAAAATGGGGAGGGGGCTTTAAATTTGCAGCCAAATTTGCATGTCTCATTGTAACGACAACAACAATAATAATAATAATAATAATAATAATAATAATTCATTCACACGAGCATATTGCCTCCCTTTTGCCACTGTGTGCTGGTGCGTCCTGCTACAACAAGTGGTTAGAATCCATTCTCCAGGAAATTGTTAGGTTTTAGCTTTTCAGCTGGCAAAAGGCGTTCAAGTAATAATAATAATAATGACCATTAATGCCACTGTTCATTTTGACCCTTTGACGTATCCTCCGCTGTGTCTTGCTAATGTTGCGTCGATAAACACACTACTTTTTTCAGTCCGTTTTATGGTGAACTAGGCTATTGTGTGGCAATGCCCATATCTCAAACCCCGTTATGCTTGTATCTTGAAACGTTGAAGAACCCAAACCCCTGCAAAAAGCAATCTTTGTAGGTTTCTTCAAGGCAACCGGTTACCTTTGCTGGATATGGTCTTCATGCGCCAACGGGTGCCGCACGTAAGGGCTGTTGCAAACGAGTATCTTGGCTGGGTCAGGTCTGTGAGTGGGTGGCCACCCTGTTATGTTTTTCCTCTTTCCTCCTCCTATCTCCGATAGGCACCACCAGAGCCAGCAATCTGTTTGGTAGGTGCAATGGATGTGGCGGTGCTAGAATGCACTGCAAGGCTGTGGATTGTGACCACAGTGTGGGAAGCGAGTACTTATGTGGGAAAGGGGCTTAGTTCAAAGCTT
This sequence comes from Podarcis melisellensis, assembly GCF_964234715.1. Classification (NCBI taxonomy): domain Eukaryota; kingdom Metazoa; phylum Chordata; class Lepidosauria; order Squamata; family Lacertidae; genus Podarcis; species Podarcis melisellensis. The sequence continues at coordinate 11,038,890 of NC_138537.1, forward strand.
AGTTCAAGCTTTAGAATTGGGGCATTTGTCTCAGGTGAGACAATGTTGCATCTCTTCAATTTATTGGCACGGATGGGGCTGAGAACCCTGTTCTAGTTTCCAGTGAAAATTATACCTGGAAATCCTCTTTTGCTGTAGATTTCCCCCATTGCCTGCTGCAAGAGTTTTAAAAACCCAGCACAGGTACGGAAATGTTCTAGGTGTGTTTTAATTTAAATGTCGTCGGTGCGTAGCCTTCAAAGATGAGGGATGAAGTTTGCACACTGCGTCTAGCGATAAGACGGGACTTGTTGCCTGTAGATGCTGGAGACCTGAATAAATAAATAAATAAATAAATAAATAAATAAATAAATGCAGAGATATGCGTAGACAATATGGTGCCGTTCTCCAAACTACAACCAAACTAGGTACATTGCAGCAGAGGTGCCCTGCTGTATGAGTACCTCATGTCACTCCTAGCATGATAAAGACAGTTTCCACCATATTGGTTCCTGTGAGTACAGAATGCAAGCGAGGTGGAATTATTAAATTCTCTATTGGAAAATTTCCTGTAAAAACACACACGTTGCGCGGTCTTTTGCACTGTACAGGCATAGGAAAGGCGAGGGGACATCTGCTGGATTTGTTGCTGTGCCATATATAGCGTATGTGCATAGTGTTGAACATGCGTGGGCTTCTTTGAACACGGGATCAAGGCCTTAGGAGGCAATTCTTGTGTTGTTAGGCAGTTGTTGTGGGACATCAAAACACATTTCACATAGGGGGTTAACCTGCTTGCCTCAGGAGATAATAATGCCTCCTTTTTTTTTCTAGCAAGGAAAAAATTATTCGCTCTGTTATTTCGTTAGAAGCTGAGTAATTCCCTGCTGCAAATCTGAATGGTGGGAGCACTCCTGAAGCCCTTTAAAAACATTTTGTAAATCTTCCTCCTCGTCTTTTCTTTCTCTTATAAAGTTCCCGTAGAAAACGCAACCCTGTGCTTTGGATGAACATTCTCCATGTTCACATATTGCATGCATTGGGACTAAACTGCATGTGCTGTTAAAATGCGGCACTTGCAACTGCTTTCATCTTTACAAATGTGTAAATAGTGGCTTTTTGCGGGGTCGTGGTGGGAATCAGGAGTGGGATTGCAGTTTGCAGTTTATGTGCTATAGTCCTGATAAAAATCCTCCTCCTAGCTGTGATTTACCCGGCACATTTTTTTTAACACTACTTTGAAGTTCTGGTGATTTAACCTTCTATTAGCTATTCTATTATTTCCATTACATAATTATTATATATTACATTCATTCTGCTCTTCCTTTAAGGAGCTTAGGGCAGTGCATTTGATCCACGAACCCTCTCTTTATGCTCACAACAACCCTTTGGAGGAGGATAAATAAAGTTTTGGTGTGGATTTGAAGCTGGGTTTCTCAAGTCTTTCCCGACACTAGCCATTATTTGGAAAACACACACACACAACTTGTCAGCTATATGTGTGCTTTCTGGGACTGCATTCCCTTGAATAGACTTTCCCCATGCAAACATGTGCTGGGTTACACTGTAAATGATTTTTGATTAAAGAATTGCTTTCTCTGTAGTTGATTGTAACTGACTTTCTGCCTGGCCAGTGAGGGCTCTGCATAACTCAACGTCAGCATGCTCTTACAACACTGTTAATGTGTAGCTCCAGGCTTAGGGCATATGCTTACTGCTGCTCTTACTGGCTCCATCCTCCATGTTGGACATTGCGTCATGCCTAGTCTCTGCCTCTACGCACTGAGTGCAGATCTCCGCATTGTACACCTCTCCCATTGGTACACCTCTGTGCATATCGTGCGGAAACTATGTGTACAGTGTTGTACATGTGTAGGCTTCTCTGAACACGTCTGCACTCAGAGATGTGCAACGCAAAGACCACATTTTACATGCGGCTCAAATGCCGTACAGAACCCAATCCTAGTTTTGCTTACCTAGAAGTAAGACCCATTTAATTTCAGGAAGGCTTACTTCAAGTACATGGGAGTCCAGCGCTATGTATGTTTGCTTACATGAAAAAAATATTTTTAGATGTTTTGTATATGGTGGTTTTATGGTTTGTAACTTACATTTTGAATAATTGAATAATTTTGAATAATTTTTTTATATGTTGCGTGCTAGGGAGGGTTAATCTCTGTAAAGCAGCTTCATAGGTACTGAAATAAATATTGGTACTTGTACCTACTCGTAAGTAGTAAAACCTATTAAATTTAATGTGGCTTATTCCCAAATAAGAGTTTACAACCTTACTCCTGGGTAAGGGGAATATAGAGAAATAAATCTCAGTTAATTATGTAAGTTTTAGTTGACAAAATGTATGAAACAAAGTATCTTTGCATATTTAAAAGGTTCTAAAGGAAAAGAAGCACACTGAGTGGCCATTACAGACGGGGCCTTTTCTGTAGTGGCATCTGGACTATGGAATAGTCTCCAGAGAGGCTTGCCTGGTGCTTTCTTTACAGTCTTTTTGGTGCCAGATGAAGATATTTTTATTCAGTCGGGCTTTTTTTATTGCCCTTTAAGTCTGGGCTGTATATTGTTTTATGCTGACTCTGTTGTAATGAAGGTTTTTTTTTGCTCTCTCTTATTGTTGGTTTTAATTACCGGTAGTATGCTATATTTTAAATATTTTTTTCTGTAAGGTATCCAGGAAATATTTATTGGGAGATAAATCCCCATTGAACATATAGGATTGTGTTGCAAATGATGTAGCTGTTCTCAGAAGTAAGACCCAGTGACTTAAGTGACACTTACTCTCCCGTAAGGAAGGAGGCATAGAATCAAATTCTGAAGCTGCGTAGCTCTGTATACTGATTGTGGGAAGGAGGGAAGCAGTCACAGGAAAGGGCTATTTCCATCCTGTGGGGCTAGCCCAGGACATTTTAGCCTCTGAGGCGAACCACAAAATGTCACCCATCCCCTGCAAAGGAAGAAGGGGTGAATGAAGATTTACATCGGGAACAAGGGGAGAATAAATAATAATAATTTATAATAATAATAATAATTAATAATAATTTATTATTTACACCCCGCCACTCTGGGCGGCTTCCAACAAAATATTAAAATACAATAGTCTATTAAACATTAAAAGCTTCCCTAAACAGGGCTGCCTTCAGATGTCTTCTAAAAGTCTGGTAGTAGTTTTTCTCTTTGACATCTGGTGGGAGGGCATTCCACAGGGCGGGTGCCACTACCAAGAAGGCCCTCTGCCTGGTTCCCTGTGACCTCACTTCTCGCAGTGAGGGAACCGCCAGAAGGCCCTTGGTGCTGGACCTCAGTGTCCTGGCAGAACGATGGGGGTGGAGATGCTCCTTCAGGTATAGTGGACAGAGGCCATTTAGGGCTTTAAAGGTCATCACCAACACTTTGAATTGTGCTCGGAAACGTAAAGATCTACACTGGGATCTGCTGCCCCTGTAGATCCCGCTGCCCGAGGTGGTAGCCTCACTTTGCCTAATGGCTGGGCTGGCCCTGCCATCCTGCCCAGCTTGTGGGCATCTAGTCAGCCCATAGCTGTCAACTTTCAGATTTGAAAATAAGGGACCAGCAGCCTCAAAAATAAGGGATCAGCAGCCTCACCTGTCCCGGAGACAGTCTACGGGATATCTAACAATCCGGGATAGCAGCGGGAAACAGCGCTGGAATAAGGGAATTTCCTGCAAAAAAAGGGAAGGTTGACAGCTATGAGTCAGCCACAATGGGGGAACTGGACGAAAAAGACCTTTGCTTCGGTCTGATCCAGCCGGCCTTTTTTAATTCACCCTACTTGCAAATCGTGCATATGGTGTTCTTTTAGGTTGGGCTGGAAAACGCAGCAAACAGATGGTGTACTGGTTAGTGTTGGGACTAGGATTTGGGGAGACCGGAGTTCATATCCCCACTTGGCCATGAAAATGCTGGGTGGGGGGGGAAGACTTTGGGGGGCCAGTCACTTCCCCTCATCTAACTTCTGTTGTTGTTGTTACTATAGCACGCCTTTCCCACTGCTGGGGGCTCGAGGCGGCTTAAAGCTAACGCAGCCCTACCTCACAGGGTTGTTGGAGGCAATACATTTTAAAAAAACAAAAATACGCTTCAACTGTTGCGTGTTTACTCAGAAGCAAGCCCCGGGGAGGTGAATGAGGCTGACTCCCTAGTTAACAAAAAACCTCCACAGTCGCGTATGTGAGGGTGTGAGTTAGCTGGGCTCTCAGCAGGGAGAGGGAGCACCCCTCTTCCCCGAAGTTGCCCGCTCCTTTCCCCGCTCAAGCCAGCGTGTGGGCTGGTCCATTTAGAACTGTGGCGGGGGCGGTGCTGGAGGAAGGGAAGCCCTCCCGATAACGGAACAAGGAAACTTGGGCGGTTACCACAGGGGCATCGCCGTGACGAGACATTGGGGAAGGGAAAAAAAGCGGGCGAGGGGGGAGGGAGGAAACGGGGCGTGGCCTCCTGGAAAACTTATAGCCGCGGGCGGCGCCCTGATTGGCTGCTCCGCCGTCCGAAGGGGCCGGGGAAGAGCGAGCGGCTGACGGGAGCGCGTTGGCCACGCCCCTTCTCTCGCAGCTCGGTCCCGCTCAAGCTTTCGGCGTTCGGCCCGGCTCTCTTGTCCCTTCGCCGTCTCCTTCCGCCCGCTCGGGGGGAAAGAAGAAGGTGGGTGTGCGGCGGCCGTCTGCCTCCGCGGCTTCGGGGTTTTCTCTGTGAGGGCGAGACACCCCCCCCCCCGCGCGCGCTCCTCTTTCCCGCCCTTTTCAGTGATTGGCGTCTGGGGCTGGGAGGGGGAGAAGGAAGGAGACCCCCCCCGCTATGGGAGAAGCTGTGGGGAGAAAGAGCCCCCTGGATACTTGAGGGCTGGTAGGGGTGGGCATTGGGAAACCTGTGTTACCTGCCCTCCAGGTACTGATGGACTACAACTCCCATCAGCCCCTGGGGCCGCCCAGCAATGCCTGGAGGGCCACACGGGCTCATAGACTTGTGAGGGTCATCTAGTCCAGGCTTCCTTAACCTCGGCCCTCCAGATGTTTTGAGACTACAACTCCCATCATCCCTGACCACTCGCCTTCTAGCTAGGGATCGTGGGAATTGTAGGCCAAAAACATCTGGAGGGTCGAGGTTGAGAAAGCCTGACCTAGTCCCAACCCCCTTCGAGGCAGGAATCTTCTGCTCATTGTGGGATTCGAACCCACAACCCTGAGATCTCATGCTCTGCCAGCTGAGCTGTTCCATTTTTTTTACAGCTTCCCAGTCCTTTCCCTCTAGCTTGCACACATTACATGCCTTACAGCCCCGCCCTGTGCATGTTTGCTCAGGAGTCGAACCCATTCATTCCTCTGGAACCTGGGCTCTGCAGCACAGAAGTGCCTGTGTGGAAATATTAGTGGCTAGTTTGACTTGGAGCGGTTCAGGGTCAGTGGCGAAACTGGCTTGTCGCTCTTGCTTTAACCTTACCTTATGGAGTGGTTGTGAGGTGTAAAGGGCAGGGTGTAAATGCTTCGTAAGCCTCCTTGAACGCAGCGAGGTTTACATCTGAGTAAAACATACGTTAAGGTTAGGATGTTGGTGCCAAGCAAGAGCCTATTCTGCCTTCCAAATGGTCTGGATTCACTCTTATGGTCATCTTTGTACTGTATGATGTAGTTGGTCTGAGAGCCTTTCTCTTGTCCTGGTGGTCCTGGAAGGGTTGTTGGCTGGCCTTATGCTGTTGGTTGCTATAAGACAACTTCTACTAAAATATCACGTCATTGATACAGCTTTGAGACATTGTGTTCTTTGAGAGCATTTTGTTTTTATTCCTTTGTTGGATGCCTTATCAACTTTTGTGAGCAGAGTGAGCAATTTATTATTTATTTAAAGAATGGGTTAGAACCTTCGTTTTATTCATAGTCATGTGTGGGTGTATATTGGAAAGGATGAGTTAAAAAAGAAAATAAAATAACCTGCTTTACTATTCTTTAACCACTTCCATGCCTCATCTACAGGATTGTGCTCAGATTCTATCTGGGATAACTGCTGTCTTTTGATTCCCATGTTCTCTTCCAGTGTTTATAGACTTGTTACCTGTGGATAGAGTGGGTTTCAGAAGATAGCTAAAGGATTTTAAGCATGCATCCTTGGATGATAGATGGGGAAGAAGAGAGTGGAAGAGTCGATGTTAAAAAGGCTAATGGGATTATCTTGGTCAAAACTTCTGGTTTTCTCATATCACTGCAAAAAGCAGGGAAGCCCGTTACATGACACTTGTGTATTAAAAGTACATCATATGTTAGTGGGAGGCAGAAAAGCAATTTTCACCTCTGATCTTTTTTTTTTTAATAGAGTAAAAGTATCATAGAATTGTAGAGTTGGAGGGGAGCACAAGGGACATCTAGTTCAATCCCCTGCAATACAGGAATCTTTTGCCTGATGTGGGGCTCAAACGCACAACCCTGAGATTAGTAGGTGTGAGAGAGAGAGATAATACACATCTCTCACAAGACTTGTTTTATATGTTGATGGTGGTGTGTAAAGTTTTGCAAAACAGGACATCTGATTACTAGGCAGAAAAGGTGTCGAAAGTCAGGTCATGTGAACCAACCCAGACCCTATGCTCTTCATCAGAGGCCCTTCTCCCTGTGTCCTCTCTGACTGAGGTGGAAGGGTGGCAACACAAGAACAGGCCTTCACAGTGGTGGCTCCCCATTTATAGAATGTTGTCCCCAGGGAGGCGTGTCTGGCACCCTCACTATCTGTGATGCAAAGGTTAAATTGGATCATTTTTTTATATACAGTGGTACCTTGGTACTCCTAATGGCTTGGCTCCCGAACAAATGGTCTTCCGAACGCCGCAAACCCGGAAGTGACTGTTCCAGTTTACGAACGTTTTTCGGAAGCCGAACGTCCGACGTGGCTCTCAATTGAGTGCAAGAAGCTCCTGCAGCTAATTGGAAGCCACGCCTTAATTTTCAAACGGTTTTGGGAGCCGAACAGACTCTCGGAACAGATGAAGTTCTAGAACCAAGTTACCACTGTATATGTTACATCTGTATTTTAGCTTGTTTTAAACTTGTTTTTACTATTAATTTTTATATGCTACTTTGGGATTCATTTTTTGGGGGTGTGGAAAAGAGACTAATAAATACAAAAACAATAAAAAGGTGTAATTGTTGGCAATTGCAAGCTGCCTTTTACTTGCGGTAAAACTGGCCGATGGCATAAAGGATGTTACTCAGCATGAGGAATGGATAGGCACGGGGTGTTGACATATCAAATCCTGGATATGGTGTCTCACAAAATCCCATGATCTCTGGTGGGTTAGGAGGGAAATTAGTATACACATTTAGTAATGGCTTGGTATTGCGCTTAATAGATTTAAGAGTATATGCTGGGTAGCAAATGATGAGTTACGATTAACACATGGTTTTATAAATCATCCAAAGCCATCATATAGGGCAATAGTACAAATTGTACAAAATTTCTAGTGTTTACATCGGTTTTGAAATTTCAGTGTTGTAGTAGCTAATTTCTTTGGGAAGCCAGTACTTAAGTGTGCCTGGTGCATAATATTAGATAGTCCATGCATGAATGAAACTACGTATGATTCCTTTCCTTACTCCCACCTCCATCACCCCAGTACTGGGTGTGTTTTCCCTTTGCTAGGGGTAGTTTATTTCCTCTAGTTTAGTGAGCTGGCAATTCAGGAGAGGCAAGCAGGAATCCATTATAGTGCAGTACGGTCCACAGTCTCTTGATGCTTTCCTGGTGCTTTTGCCACAAAACTTTACTGCTTAGATCACTTTTGGCATCAGTTTAGCTATCCATGCTGCATGGTTGGTGTCACAGTTTGAAAAGGAGTAACTGTTGGGAAATGGTTAACCATTCCTGCCATAGGAAAAGTCGCCCACATTTAAGCTCATGAACTTGGTGTGAATTAAATTGTCTCCTTTACATGCATGCATTCTGATAACCAGATGAAGGGCGGTATAGAAATTTTAAGAAGAAAGAATAATCATCATCTTATAATACTAGTTGTGAGTGATATATATTGCACTGATCAGCTGGGCAGAAAATAAAGGATCAGTTTTGCCCAGATTTGGTGACTCATATGTAAAACTTGATAGTGAAGAACATGAGGATAAAACTAAGTACAGAACCATCCTACTTGTAGTTCAGAATATACTGAGGAGGAGAAAAGGCCAACTAACAGCCTGGATCCACTTCCCCTATTCTAAACAAATTTATCTGACCTCTGATGGCCGTAGCATTTTTTTTATTATTATCATGTTGTAACTTTGTTAGTTTCGCCTGTAAGAGTAGTCTACAGTGGCTACCTGTCAACCATTCGAAGAGACGAAGCTGTTCTGCACCAGGTTCTGAGAACAACAGTAGCCAGGGCTTGAAAATGTTGGCCTTGCATACGTATATCTGGATTTCTTCACATGTTCCGTTGGACTTAAGAAATGGGAAACTGCAGCTTGCTGGTAATTATGCAAAGCACTGGATTTAGTGTAGCCACCAGATTGGCAGTACGAATCCTTCTCTAACACTGACCTAGCCAAGGGGAGCAGAACTAGAATAAATCTAGCGCTACCCTTGTTGGGTATTTGTTAGAGGTTTATCTTTATTCCCCACTGTGGAATCATAGCTTCATTAATTTCACTTTGCTGTAAGAGATGCTTATCCCAGGGTACGTTTGTGGGTCTGGGTGCATTCCTGTATGTGTTATATAGAGAAAGACAGAGAGAGGCAGGGGCAGGGACAATGTGTTACAGGAATTCAGAGTGTTACTTGGAATGCGGCTGACTAAATGTTGAACCTATTGAATAGAAACCCCTGACATCACTGATGATGAGCAATACTGTCCACATATCACATTGGAACCTTAATGTGAATCTTGGCTTGCAATGATGTGCGCATGTGTGAGATCAGTAGGTGCTCAGAAACTGAAAGTATTGAAACTGCAAGTAGCCACTTCTCAATCTTACACCCAGCAGTGAGTCTTCATATGGATCCCAAACACACATATTTTCCCTGATCATGGGAATTATCTCAGTGCAGCATGTGTGAAGTTGACCTTAGTGACCTGGAGCACTTTGAAAATTGAGATTATGTGGGGAGTTACCAATAGTATAGATTTTAGTCTAAATGAAGCATTTAGCAAAATTATAATTGTTAGTAGCTATACCTGTTGAGCCATGCAAAGTAGATTCCCCACTGTGCCTGTCCCTTTTCTGGAATTTTGATCATGTGGCTAAAGCCTTTGAAGAAGTTTCCATTTATTTCCATCTATTTGTACTGTATGTAAAAAGTAAGGGTGATAAGATATCTTGATTTGGAGCAAAGTTCTACTTCATATATTTAGTTGTTTTCTAAGCTAATATTTTGAGATATGTGGGATTTGTGACATGAGTGCCATTTTAAAGACATTGCACTTTTACCTTGTGGTAAGGCAAGGGCAATCGTTTCCATGACTACCCAGTGATTTACTCATGGTTTTAGCATCCTGTATGTTTGATGCTTAGTGCTGTCATGGCTTACTGAAAATTTTTTGTTTGGGGATTAGAAATGATCAAGTGGTTAAATATGCAGACACAGGTTTGCATTTTAAAGCTTGGACTGCATATATATTTGTAATGCTGAACTGATGGTACATGCAGAGAACAACAATCCCAGACTTGCTAACATGTGTCGCGTCCATGGTGAGTCACAGCAGAGCAATGTTTCTGTGAAGGCTTTCTGAAGCTACAGACTGTTGTTCATCAGTAAATGTTGATACAAAATATTTACTAATATTGCCCTTCCTTAAGGAAACTTGGCTTAGCTTATTTGCCCCAGGGTGTTTCTCTCTGTGTGTTTAGGCATTAATCAGGACACATGTTTGCTTGACTTCAACTTTTTTAAAGTTAAAATGTGGATCTATTAGTTCTATAAGGGTAGCTAGCAAAACATTTTAAATTCATCCTGCAAATTAAAGCAAGGAATAAAAAAGGACAACTGAGTGTCACAAACAAGACACACAAAAAGGCAGAAACCTCAACATTATAGACATGCAGCCATGCAATGCAACAGCCACCATCATCTGGTGTTCCAGGTAACCAACTGTTCCATTCCGAATTTTGGGAGAACCCACCAGAAGGCCTTAAATACAGGTAATTTAATCTAAGACGCCGTTCTTCAACTGGTGGGTTGGAACCAGCTAATGGGTCATGGTCTGATCGCAGGTGGGTCCAACAGAAGCACAACCACCATGCAAATACGTTGTAAAAGATTAAGAAATGGGTCCCCAAATTCATTTTTTGGTTAAAAGTGTGTCCTGGATCTGAAAAGGCTTAAGATACCTTATCTAAGGAGTCCTTCTTGATACAGTGAGTGATCTGGAAGTACCATATACTGTACAAATAAGGACTCATTTCTCTTAGATGAAACTACCTGTATTTTATTTTTTCTGCGTATATCTTAGTGGGAATCCCCCCTGTTTAGGGATAAACCTCTTTCTCTTTATAGGACCAGGACCTTAGTGGAAAACATGCTTTGCAACTGAGGGGTGTATTGATGAGTCCTGGGACGACAGCCAGAAGAAAAGGACAAGGACATAGTCATGGGAAACTAGGAGGAGGAAAGAGTAAAACAGTCATAGTGGGTTGAGACGACTCAAGGGAGATCTAAAGATAGGGTTGAGTGAAGCTGAGGATAATAGCTGCCTATCCAAGGAATACAGGAGCAGGAACTGGGAAGTGAAGAACGGTCCAGAACGGGGGGATAGGTAGGGGAATGGGAACCACATTGACTCAGAACAGAATAGCACATGTTTTAAGGAGAGTGGTGGATGTGAGTTATCTGACTTTAAGCTAACACATCTTGTCAGTGAGAACAGGTAGGATGAGCCTTGCTTACACAGAGGATTTGTAGTTATCTAGACACTCAGTGGGATGATGGTGGTGCATGGTATCTGGTGCTTTCTACCTAATCCCAAGTTCATTGATTTGGGACCCTTTGTCCAGGATATGCTATTGTCGATAGCTTTAAGGAAGTGTGCAGTTTGTGAACTGAGACTTCTTTCCCCCATCAGATTATGGAGGAGGGGTTAAAGGTAAAGGACCCCTGGACGATTAAGTCCAGCCAAAGGTGACTATGGGGTATGGCCCTCATCTTTCTTTCCAGGCCAAGGGAGGCAGTGTTGGTCCACAAACAGCTTTCTGGGTCATGTGGCCAGCATGACTAAATTGCTACTGGTGCATGGAGAACCGTGATGAGTTCCAGAGTTCAGCGATACCTATTTATCTACTTGCACTGGTACGCTTTCGAACTGCTAGGTTGGCAGAGGATGAAACGGAGCAACAGGAGCTCACCCCGTCGCACAGATTTGAACTGCTGGCCTTCTGATTGGCAAGCCGAAGAGGCTCAGTGGTTTAGACCACAGCGCCACCCGTGTCCCCTTATGGAGGAGAAAGGTGCCACTGTCTAAATTCTAAAACATAGTAACTTACCAGCTGCAGATTGTGAGATTTCCTTTTTTTATTGTTATTGAAATATGAAGATGTAGTCCTTGGAAACATTATTTTGCATTGCTTGTGAGAATGATAGGGTTTCCTTCTTTTCCTATGACCTCTGTATACTACTGATTGGCTTGTTTTATTTTGACTTTTTTGTTGCATAGGAGACATGATTAGTAAATATTTTTTAAAATCTTTTTGTGGGCATACCTTAACATTTCTAGACTACACAACAAGTTGAATAGTTGTTGTTCGTTTATTGTACAAGATCCAGACATCTTTCAGATAAGCACTTTAGTTTCAGGGTTATCCCACTGTTTTTCCAGAACTATAATATTGCTGCTAGCAAAATGCACTTTTAGTGCTATAACAAGGCTGCACAATTGTCAGAGGCGTCTACTGAATAGTTACTGCCTGTAATAAGCAACACAGCTCTGACCTCTTTCGTCTCCCTGCCCTCCATGATTACGGTGTCCTAACTTAGTGCTCAACTTTCAAAGAGGACAATTAGCGAAGAGGTAGACTAATCTCAATGCAAAGTCTGGAGGAGTCTGTTGTGGGTTTGTTTAACAGGGCTTGCTGCTGAAATCAACAAGGGGCTCCTCTACATTGCACATACCTTTGTAAATCAAGAAAATCTTTAATAAAAATACATTTAAAAAACAAAACAAAACCAAAAAAACCAAGGGGCTCCTCTGCCCTTTGCCTTGAAATTAGACAATTTCAGCTCCTGTACCAGTCCCCTCCTTGTGGGCTCTTCTTGTGCTGTTGCTTTATATAAGGTTCTACATAAAAAATAATAACCATGCCTTAAGAAGCCACATGTTCTGGTGTTTTCTGATGGAACATTGTAGGAATCACATGATCACTGAGAGTTGCCTTAATATGGTTGCTTTGAAATGGGGTTTAATGAATGAAACGGGAATTGGCCGTAGTCCTAATTATGCTTGTCTAAACTTCCACTCCTTTAAACTGATTCAGCTTAAATCAGTTGAGTTGGCGAAGATTTTCTGCGGCGAAGGTACATATTTTCTCGTTACAGGTTGTTTTTAATTGCATGTGATCTCCCCCTTCCTCTTCCCAGATCTATCTCACACTTCATAAGCCCATGTTACATATTTGGATTCAGCAGGTTGAGTCTTTTGCTGCCTGGTGTTGCCACACTCAACCTCTTGCCAGACCTGCTGTGTCCAGACAAGCTCCTGCAGGGTCCCTCTAGTTTCAAAAGAGGCATAACAAAAGGAACATCTGCTCGTCACAGCGCTCCATTAGATATTGTGGAATGGTGCAAAAATCTCTTAGTGTTTGCTGCAATCATGGTTCATTGGGAAGATTTATGTACAGTAGCTCTGCCGTGGCTACCTGCCAATCAGTTTATGGTACAGCAGGGCTCAATTTATCGGTGGGAATGGACTGAAAATGAGAGAAGAAAAGAGATAAATGAATATTCAAATACTGGAACCCGTCTCCAGTAAGGGATGTTATGAAACAATGTATGGGTTACTTAAATTAGTATGGTACTGTATAATGTAATTGGCAGAGCTGTGGGAAAAGCTTACGTGTTGTTGCCAATTCATTTTAAAGGAGTTGAAATTGTTTCTGAATGGCATCTAAAGTGACATATGGTCTCATGTTTTTATTACGAAGGTGCCAAATATTAAGTATGTTTGCAAAAATGTATGCTTGTGAAAATGCATGGTTATCATATGCCAATATCATTTTCAGTGTAACTTTGTGGCTCAAGAGACAGCTGTGTATTAGAAAACGTCTGGTTCACAGCATGTCTTTGTTATGAAATTGGCTTAAAAAAAAGAAGCAATCCATGTATCATTCCTCCTTGACAATAATATGAGGGTTAATTATAATGACCTGTTAGAAAATAAGAATATAAGAAAAGCCCTAGTCTACTTAGATTAATTTTAGTTGGAATTGTGCCAGTTAAATTGATGGTGGCAGTGCTTGTTGATGTACACGTGCGAGTGTACACATTTGAACAGCTTGATCTTAGGTGCTTTTCCATGGAACAGAATCTTGCTTTGTTTGGAGTTTCTGCTGTTGGTGTGTTCTAAGGCCAGGACAGCAGTGTAGTTTTATCTCTCTAGAGCTTTTTATTTTTTCAGTTGTTTAGACTTCATACACTTTAAGACTAAGCTGAGCATTGAAAAATGAGTATTGCTGTTTGAAGAAGCCATAATAGAAGAAGTGTTGTTAGTCAAAATGTACTGCATGTTTGCGCTTTACAGTGGCACCTCTAGTTACGAACGCCTCATGTTATGAGCTCCGCTAACCTGGAAGTAGCTGCACCTGGTTGCAAACTTTGCCCCAGGATGTGAATGGAAATGTGCGCCGGAGGCCCGTGTGCAGCGGGAAGCCCCATTAGCAAAAGCACTCCTCAGGATAAGAACGGTTTCAGCTTAAAAATGGACCTCTGGAACGAATTAAGTTTGTAACCAGAGGTAGCACTGTATTGCAAATTAACATTGTACGGTGTTTATCTACGTATTGTATATTTCATCTACAGCACCTGCAAGACATCCAATCAGATGATTGCTTGAGTATGTGGAGGATGATCAGTTTGGCAGTCCGTGGAAGCGAAGTGCATTTTTCATTCTCTCATGTCTAAAATTCACTACAAGACTCTTTATTCCTATACTACTTTGAACGATCACGTGATCTTGCTTAGAGGTGGCCCTTGTAGAATCAGAACAAAAAGCAACCTGCAGAGTATTGTCGAAAGGAAGCAGATTGCTTTCCCCTCCTAAAGAATGAAGCCTTTGAAGTAGATAAATAAGTTTTGATGCAGTTCTGTCCCATTTAAAGGAATGGAAGTTTTGCTGTGTGACTTCAGTGGCAAGTGTGCTGTGCGAAATAAATAATCATGTTGAATTACTCCGTGGTAGTCTTGGTAGTTCTGTTGGTAGTTCTATTTTTGCTAGAAGTCATGTCTAGGGCTTGCAGCCATAAATCCACAATGTACAGTACATGTGATTGTTGGGCCTGGAGGCCAAATCCATGGTTCACTTTAACAGTCATGAGACTTAAATTGGCTAAGGCAGGCTTCCTCAACCTCCAGATGTTTTTGGCCTACAACTCCCATGATCCCTAGCTAGCAGGATCAGTGGTCAGGGATGATGGGAATTGTAGTCTCAAAACATCTGGAGGGCCGAGGTTGAGGAAGCCTGGGCCAAGGTGTCAGCCTTAAGCAGGCTGCTATCTCAGCCTCCAGCTGTAATATGGCGACAATACTGACCTTTCATAGGACTGTTTACTAATATAAAGTCTGGGATTCTGCTTTAGGTGTGTGTAAAGGCTTCAGCATGTCAAGTAGACATATTTCTTTTTACTTTGTTCCTTTCGATATCAGACTTCCATGCCATAACACAAACAACTTTTGAATCTCCTCTTGATTTCTGGACAGGTTTGCTATATGAAATGCTGTTAAGGGAGCAAACGTTTGAAGCTCCTGCAGCCACTTTATGCAAAGTGCTGCGTCTGAACATTTATACACCCTCAGTGTCGTGGTACCATTTGATATCATGCGTCTTTCCCATCCAATAACATTGTGGTTATGATTCAGCACTATGAAGGTTTATCAGACTTGGTGTCTGCCCTCGGCCCATAGATAGAATATGTGTTTGTGACAAAATCTGTTGGGTTCAAACTCTTGACTAGATAGTTTATTGTTATCTTCGGCTGCCTTGGGAGAACTTT
Organism: Podarcis melisellensis; assembly: GCF_964234715.1. Classification (NCBI taxonomy): domain Eukaryota; kingdom Metazoa; phylum Chordata; class Lepidosauria; order Squamata; family Lacertidae; genus Podarcis; species Podarcis melisellensis. The sequence continues at coordinate 11,054,066 of NC_138537.1, forward strand.
GAGTCATGTTGCTGTTTATACCAGTAAAATTTTTTCCTTGTCATGTTTTAACCGTGATTCATTTGAAGATGACTTACAGACCTGGAAATAGAAAGATACATAGCATCCACTTGTCTTCTTGAGTTTTGATGATGATGATGAAGATTTCTATACTGCCCCTTCACCCAAAGATCAGAGGGTGGTTCACAACATAAAAATACAAAAAGAGAACACAAAATGCACAATACAGGCAACTCCTCACTTAGGCAGGGGTTACATTTGCCCCCCCCAACAAAATGCACATAAGTTTTTTTTGGGGGGCCTATTTCCTGGTGCCTCAAGTATACGCAGTCTCCCATGTGTCAATCTCAGGTAAGGGGGGCGGGATGCTTGTAATAAAATCAACAAACCAATAAGCCCTCTCCCACAAACACAATTGAAAAGGCATAGAATGTTTAATCAACCAAAGGCCTAGTTATTGAGAAACATTTCTGCCTATCTAAAGATATGTAATGAAGGCACCAGGAAAGCCTCCCTGGGGAGAGCATTCCACAAATGGGGAGCTACTGTACAAGAGACCTGTTTTGTGCTGCCGCCCTCCAGACCTTTTGAGGAGGTACACGAGGAAGGGCCTCAGATTATGATTGCAGGGTCCGGGTCGGTTGATATGGGGAGAGGCACTCCTTGAAGTATTGTATTCTGAATGGGTAAGCTGTCTCTTCCAGTTCAGTTACAGATAGGTAGCCGTGTTGGTCTGCCATAGTCAAAGCAAAAAAATTCCTTCCAGTAGCACCTTAAAGACCAACTAAGTTAGTTCTTGGTATGAGCTTTCGTGTGCATGCACACTTCTTCAGATACATCTGAAGAATCTGAAGAAGTGTGCATGCACACGAAAGCTCATACCAAGAACTAACTTAGTTGGTCTTTAAGGTGCTACTGGAAGGAATTTTTTTGTTCTTCCAGTTCAGTGCCCTTTGTAAATGTTAATATTTTGCTTATATCTGCTAAAACGTCTGAAAAACCAGCCTGAAAAGACCATTTTCCAGAACAGTTTGATTTTTTTCTTTTCGTTTGGTAGAATAAATTATTGGCCCACTGCAGGTGTAATGTCTTCATTGGTTAGGCTTGCACTTTCCCCCACTTCTGCACAATTTCCCTTCTCCTCTTCATTTAACATTATGTCTGCATCACCACTACCTGTGGCCCCAGTCTTAACACCAAAGCTGCTTTGCAAATCCTGGTTAAGAGGAACCTGGATAGTATAAACCATCATTCGAGTCTGTGTAGGTGTCATATTAATTCAGTTTCACTTTCATTGAATTCTACAATATACTTTGGGTTGTTAGTGGAAGGGTAGAACCTCTGGTTGGGGGCATGTCTTGTTCCTTCTGGGGTAGTTTGTCCACCTTTGGTCCCTACTCTGCACTCAGCTCTCACCTGTGGCTCCTGGATGCTGTCAGCATGTGACAGGGACCACACCCCAGGAAATGCCTTTGACTGGCCAGCTAACTCAGGTGAGGGTAGATGATGGGTCTCTGAAACTCAATGAGTTAGGGACTTCCCCTACATGCGAAGGCAGGCTCCGGTGAATTGAGCAGATGAGACCAATAGTGGGTCCAATGGTCAAGAAGGTGGTTGCTTCATGTGCTGTAGAGGGAAATAAGGGGCAGATGGTGCTCAACATAAAAAAAACGAAGATCATGGCCACTGGTCCCATCACCTCCTGGCAAATAGAAGGGGAAGAAATGGAGGCAGTTGTCGAGTTGCAGCTCGGCATCCCACAGGCAGTGAGAGATTTTACTTTCTTGGGCTCCATGATCACTGCAGATGGTGACAGCAGCCACGAAATTAAAAGGCGCCTGCTTCTTGGGAGAAGGGCAATGACAGGCCTAGACAGCATCTTGAGAAGTAGAGACATCGCCAACAAAGGTTCGTATAGTTAAAGCTATGGTTTTCCCAGTAGTGATGTATGGAAGTGAGAGTTGGACCATAAAGAAGGCTGATCGCCGAAGAATTGATGCTTTTGAATTATGGTGCTTGGGGGAGACTCTTGAGAGTCCCATGGACTGCAAGAAGATCAAACCCCTCCATTCTGAAGGAAATCAGCCCTGAGTGCTCACTGGAAGGACAGATCGTGAAGCTGAGGCTCCAGTACTTTGGCCACCTCATGAGAAGAGAAGACTCCCTGGAAAAGACCCTGATGTTGGGAAAGATGGAGGGCACAAGGAGAAGGGGGCGACAGAGGACGAGATGTTTGGATAGTGTTTTCGAGGTTACCGGCATGAGTTTGACCAAACTGTGGGAGGCAGTGGAGGACAGAGGTGCCTGGCGTTCTCTGGTCCATGGGGTCACGAAGAGTCGGACACGACTAAACGACTAAACAGGGTGCTCAACTTGAGGAGTAAATCCTGAGGAAAAATCAGTATCAGTAAATTGTTTTAACTCCTTTTAATATTCTATATTCAAATTGTTGTAATCTGCCATGGGAGCATATGTTGGAAGGGTGGATAAGAAATCTAATGATAAAGATAACGATGTACAGTCATTATAAAGTTGTATCTTCTAACTGAAAGGGTTTTTAATAAAAAACAAGCAGTCCAGTTTGAAGTCAACCATGGTTGCGTTTTGGGAAGATGTATCAAATTAAGTGTTAGCACCGAGAGCAATGACTGTTAATTATTTTTGGGTGATCAGTGGTGTATAAAAAGGCAATGGTTCTATATCCCTCTTTGTGCTCTCTGAGATGTTACAGCTGTGCACTAAATGTCACAGCTGCGTGATGATGCAAGCTGTCTTAATGTGTTCTTTAAGTGCCAGAGCTGTGCTGGCCGAAGAAAGCTTTGGGGGGCATCAGCAATGAAGCCGATACTTTTTACAAAATGCCTATAGCACCAATACAGTAGTGCACACTTGTCCCTTTCAGCTGTGAGCCTCATACTGTTGAATAAATTCCTGCCAATCAAGTTGCCCAAGAATGTTGCTTTGCCCAAGTCACACGGAAGATAAGCATGATAGGCTCTCTTATCAAACACTTAAGAGATTGGGGAACACTGCGTCCAGATTTCAAGTCAAAATGGCAGAGCGTTTGTGTGGGTTCCCAACAGCAGGAATCTACGACTGATGATCTTGTAGTTACTGCAAGGCACGTTTTTAGGTCCTTGAGCATTCTGATTTCTACTTTCTCAACCTCTTGGATCTTGGCTGTATCGTATGTGAGCCGAAAGCAAGCTTCTGCTCTGGCATCCTCTTCAGAGGGTTGTGTGGGCCTTTCAAGCACCATGGGCTGTGTTGTCCCAGGATGCAGTGGGTGGGATGTGGAATAGGGTGAAAGAATCTAGTCCTCCACCGATGCTTGGTTGTTACAATACGAGTTAAAGCCTTCTGTGCTTTTGTAGTAGATCTGCTATGGCACACGTTGCCGCAGAACCCTTTTGAAAATGTGCACAGTGTTTTCAACCTTAGAAGATCAAGGACACACCTAGGCCTGTTTCCTGTGCTTATTTTTTGAAGAAACAAAAGGACTTGTGAAACAATAAAAGATTTCTTTAACACTTCGGCTGTGTAGGAATGCTTGTTTAGAATTCTGATACTGATAGGAAACCGCAGCAGCAACCACAACTTGTCGTAAACAACCTCTATAAGTGAAGTATTTGTACCTTGTATTAATTGCAAATTAGTCTAATTAACATTAGGATCATACGGAAAATGAGGTGTGTGGTACTTCAGCAGCTATATACATTTCTTTTTACTTGTTCATGCTGCTGGTGCTGGTTTGCATCATGTGTGACTGTTGAGAGAATGGCTTAGTTGTCGAACAAATCTGTTCCCTAACGCCGCAAACCCAGAAGTGTTCCAGTTTGCAAATGTTTTTCGGAAGCTGAACGTCTGACACGGCTTCTAATTGAGTGCAGGAAGTTCCTGCAGCCAATCAGAAGCTGTGCCTTGGTTTTTGAACAGTTTCGGGAGTCGAAAGGACTCCCAGAATGGATTAAGTTCGAGATAACACTGTAATTTGCTTTGAATACCCCATGCCATTTTAGGGTAAATTGTGTGTTTGTGTGTGTGTGTGTGTGTGTGTGTGTGTAAATGAAAGCTGATTTAAGCCTGATTCTTACCTGTGCTTTAATATGCCTACCTTTTGGTGAAGCATTCAACCACTTTCTTTGGACAGTTTGGTCATTTTGAGTTGGGGGAGGATAAAAACACATCTTTAAGAATATTTTTTAAATGTGACCTAAGTTGCTTCCCCCTGCCCCATTTTAAATTGTAATTAGAGTAATAGTGTCTTTGCTGAAACTAAGCAGATTTTTAAAAAGCAGGGTTATGTGTAAAAGATAGGGCAATTAAGGGAGGACTTGTTAGGGTTCCTAAAATGGTACACTGGTATGGAGAAACTGGATGCAGACAAATGTTTTCTTCCGTTCTCATATACACTAAGGGCAGGCAAAATATAATAATATGCAATACATAATTGCATATGTAGCTTGGTTGTTGCAAGGTGTGGTGATGCCTTTTAAAAAGGGATTGACACATTCATGAAGGATGGGTCTGTCATTGTCAATAAGGATGACCTAAAGGAACCCCCATGTTCTCATGCCCCCTAACTAATATTCATAAGCGCCCTATGACTGCAGGAAATAGCTCTTGCCTTCATCCCTGCTCATGGTCTTCTCAGAAGCACCGGACTAGGCACCACTGTAGTGAGATAATGGTATGAAAATGTGAATTTTTATTACCGATACAGTTAAAGTTTTGTAAACGGATGTTTCTCATTCATATTTGTATTTTATGTGCTATACAGTGGTACCTCGGGTTACATACGCTTCAGGTTACAGACTCCGCTAACCCAGAAATAGTGCTTCAGGTTAAGAACTTTGCTTCAGGATGAGAACAGAAATCGTGCTCCGACAGTACGGCAGCAGCAGGAGGTCCCATTAGCTAAAGTGGTGCTTCAGGTTAAGAACAGTTTCAGGTTAAGTACGGACCTCCGGAACAAATTAAGTACTTAACCCGAGGTACCTCTGTACATGTAAACCACCATTGACAGGGCGAGCCCTATTAAACACAGGATGTATATATTCTACAACTCCACAGGATGGCAGAAAACGCAGGATGATTTTGGTTTCCTCCATTTCACACTATGCACATTAAAATTTTGCTTCCTCTCTTTCCTGGGCACACGTCTGAAACTCAAGGAAGTCATTAGAAGAGCAAAGAGCTACTTTCAATAGGTTGGGGTAGATAATAGTATGAATTGAGTTCTACCACACTCATCATTGCTGAGGATGACATAGACTGAAAGCTTGGAGTTGTGTTCACTTTGTTCAAACCTTTTATTGGGAACTTTTTCCATTATGCTGCAAAGTGTGGCCTTGCATCCCTTAAACAAGAATTGGGTGTGGAAGTATTTTATATTTTGTGCTTTTCAGGAAGCACAAGACATGTTATTTTTCAGTGTGTGTCATGTGGATATGTTTGCGAATCTGACTTCATCCCTTTGCTCCCTCCCTTCCTGGGAAAGATCTCTCCACGTTCAAGGAGCTAATGCATTCACTGCAATATGGCATTGTTAAGTGAATAAAGAGCTGCTTTTAAGGTAATTAAATTTTCACCTCGGTGCCTAATGAGGCTGAAGCATCTTTTGAAAGCTTTGAGCCGCATCAATTTACTGTTTCCAGAGATATCCGTGATACAAATAAATAATATAAAGAGAATGAAATAAAAGTTATGTTGTGCTGCTTGTTAAGAACACAAAATGTGAAATGCCAGCAAAAGCCCTCTTTGGGGGGCAACGAGTTGCTTGTATTTTAAGCCTGCTAAGATCATTGGGCAAAAATACTGTTCCTGTGGCCAAAATGCTATCCTTGGGCTTCCAGTATCTTTGCTTGTTTCCTGTTCAGAATGCATGGCTGCCTTATTTGACTGTGTTGCACCTGCCCTGTGTCTTGTGCATTAGAACCGAGGAAGGAGAAATGCTTGTATCTTTCCCATCATCTTTGTCTTTCCCTTACTGAGGTTTATGAGCAAGGGATTCCCTAGCTGAAATGGCATCTTGGCCCTGAACTTCAGTAAGTTGTATTTTTGTCTCTTGTGATGTGTTGGGAGGTGAAGAAGGTATTATTTTCTTTATTTCCTCCCTCTTTGTTGGCAGACATCTTCTTCAAAAGTACAGTGAAGGTGGGAAAGAGAGTCATTCAGGAGAATGAGTGAACTGGAGCAGTTGCGGCAGGAGGCGGAACAACTCCGGAATCAAATCAGAGTAAGGAGTTTCTTTTTTGATGCTGTTGATGCTGTTGGGATCCGTGAACATATTGAGGAGAAAAAAATGGAGTTTGCCTCCTTTCCCTTCCCAACACCTTTCCCATGAGTTCTTTACTTGGTGGGCAAAGCGCCAATGGGGGGCTGGTGCTGTATTTTAAAAGCTCTTGGGATACAGTGCTGGGCCTCCTTAGGGTCTCCTCACTGCATGTGTGAATGAAATCAGCATTCATTCCTGAGAGCTTTCCAGAGCTGTCTTGCTCAGCTCCTGTGACGGATTCAGAGTCAAGGGGTGCATGTGTGAGCTTTCCCCCCTGTGGCTGTGATGCTCTAGCACAGGCTAAGAACAAACAGCCAGTGTTTATACCCTGATTCCGAGTTCCATTATCACCCATGATGGGTTCAGGATTGAAGGCTGAGATTAAGGGGTCAGGCTGAGCAAGCCAATGTGTGGTAGTATAATCTCTTTTCACACTTGTCATCAACTGAGAAAGAAAGCTTGCTGTCGTGGAGGATTTTGACTGCACTACACGACTGAGCTACTTTAAGCTTCAGGTAGTGTTTGACATGTTTGAACACACATTTCAAGGATAAAACTCACGGTGTATAGAAAGCTAACTGTGCCAAGAAGGAGGAAGCTAGAATCAAGCTCCATGATAACACTGTTCTTCAAATTCCAATTTCTTCTGCGTAGATTGATATTTGTTTGTTTTATTTTAAAGGATGCTAGAAAAGCGTGTAGTGACACCACTCTTGCTCAGGTATGTATGCGTGTTTTATACAAATATTCTACCTTGCCGACTGAAGCCCCCTACTCTGCTAACTGCAATAAAATAAACAGTTAGGGTGAAATAAAATCAGTATCGGAAACATAAAACAACCAGATAAACTAAAAGACAAAGACGTTCATTCTTGCCTGTGGGGAAATTTCTGTGGGGCATTTCAAGGGAGGGGATATTGCTGTAGCTAAAAGGTTTAGGACACAAAGTCAAGTAGTACATTTTTATTCACGTGGACGAATAATAACTATGCACCTTGCATAGTTCATGCAATCCATGGGGAACTTGAAATATCACCTTACCCAGTACATACTCATTAAACTCCAAGGGCATCGTGCAGCTACCATCGTTTCAGAAGATCCATTTTTACGATGTCAAAATTGGGCCTTTCCTGTGGAAGCACTTGCCCTCTGAAGCTCCCCACAATATATACAGTGGTGCCCCGCAAGACGAACGCCTCGCAAGATGGAAAACCCGCTAGACGAAAGGGTTTTCCATTTTTGAGGCGCTCCGCAAAACGAATTTCCTTATGGGCCTGCTTCGCAAGACGAAAATGTCTTGCGAGTTCCTGCGGGTTTTTTCCCCTTTCCCCCCCTTTTCCTAAGCCGCTAAGCCGCTTATCAGCTGATCCGCTGATAAGCCGCTTAACAGCTGATCCGCTGATAAGCCGCTTAACAGCTGATCGCTAAAAGCTGCTAAACCGCTAATCCGCTAAGCTGTCAATGGGCTTGCTTCGCAAGACGAAAAAACCGCTAAACGAAGAGCCTCACAGAACGGATTAATTTCGTCTTGCGAGGCACCACTGTATCAGACTGGCAGCTTATCTGTTGCATTTTCAGTGTCTGCTAAAGATATTCCATTTTCAACAAATGGAGATATTTATCCCAGCTGATATCTGTAGTGGATTGGAATTGGTTTTATGTATCTGCTGCTGCTGTTTTTAAACTGGTGTGTGTGTGTGTGTGTGTGTGTAATTTTTATATATGAAACTGTTCTATATAAGTTTTAAATTGCTTTGAGATGCCTCAATTCATAAACGAAATGGATGAAGCTTCGGCTGCTAATAAAGTAATAACTTCCGTGTAAAACCCATTCACTTGATTTCAACCAGGCTTGATTAAAGTGAGTTACTGTGGAATGTGCCTATTACTTAATTGCATAATGCTCGTTAAATGGTTACTTCATTATCAGAAGCCCTGGTACCTCCTGGTTATAGACTTGGGCTCCTTCACACATGAGATATTTACTCTGGGAGCTATCTGCTGCAGTGCCTCCTAAAACATGCACCAGAAATCTTCTACAACATGCTGAGTTTCCACGTAGAGATTCAGTCTGGAAGCTGGAGCCTGATAACGTTGATGCCAGATCTCAGTTGGTCTGTCCCTTTCCAAAAATGTTGCTGTAAGATTCACCTGTGAAAGTGTCCTCAGTATTTAGATGTTCTGTAGTCTTACTGTGCCCAGGAAGAAGGCTTGGAGTAATGCATGTTCTTCTCCTTTCCTGCCTAGATCACCACAAGCCTTGACTCGGTGGGCCGAATCCAGATGCGCACAAGACGTACCTTGAGAGGCCATCTAGCTAAAATATATGCCATGCATTGGGGATCCGATTCAAGGTTTGTACAGAGAGCTGATGTGCATGTCGGAGGATTCTTGCCATTGTTGGGGGAAAGCCGTGTGCACTCTACAGCCCCACATGAGCACCTGCATGCTATAAATATATTCATAAATTAAGCACAGCAAACAGCAACAAAACATTTACATGTTCAAGGAGCCCTTGATCCCCCTTAAAGACCCAGTCATTTGGTAGGGAGGCTTAGCTATGCTATGGACAAGCTTCATAAAATACTAGATTTGAATATATAGAAGTACCAGAAGAAAATACTACTGGGGAAAAAAAAGGTTTTTTAAAAAATACTTAAAAGCAAATGCAAGCATTTAACCTGTTCGTCCTCAGTAAGCCATACAATCTTGGAAACTCCTTTAGCGGTTAAACAATATATATTTTGGTTCCAGAGTTCTTTCTGTCTCTTGCATCAAGAAAAGGGGTGGAAGAGTTACACAGGTAGAAGTGGTTTTAATTGTTTCTATGGAAGCCCACATGCCAAAATTAATAAGGCTGCAATCAGCAAGACCGTTCACGGTATGCAAAAACCTGCACCTTTAATTCCTCCATGAACAAGAAACTGCCATCATCATCGGGAGGGTAGGCTACGTTTTCCCTACCTGAAAGCTGTCTGGAGAACACATATTTCCTTTCCCTCTGCGTAAATGAACAGCTGGCATTACTCCTATGAGAGCATTGCATTTGGGGAATCTGCCATACCTGACCCTGGGTCCTTAGGCCTGCTCTTAAGGGGAGATAACAGTATACAGGAACCCTTTCTGTCCATCTCTCCACCCCTGCTAGAATGTCGGGCATTTGTTTAGAGTTCAGTAAAAGTAAAGCACGATTGACTTTGCAACATGTTGCCTAGACATCCTCTGCTGATGCGTCTTGCAAGAGGAAAAGGCAAAATCAGGGTCTTGGTGAACGGCCGGATGCATATACGTGACGCTTACCAAATTTGAAACCTAGCAAAGGAGGCACAAAGTTAACTTGATAATGTCTTTTTTGTGTGTGTATGTGTGTTTTGTGGTTATCTTTAGGCTACTAGTGAGCGCTTCCCAAGATGGAAAATTAATTATTTGGGATAGTTACACAACAAACAAGGTAGAGTTTTTGTTTTTTAAAAAAGTAATCCATTTTGGCATTTTTTTATGTGCCTATCGCTGGTGGGCTTGCTTTTTTGTTTCCACTGCTATTTTTATTTTCTTTTTGCTCTCTACCTGAAGTACTACTTTTTCTGTTTCCCCCCTCTATTGACTCTTTTGCTTTTTATTTTCTCCACCCTCCAAGAATTCTAACTCTGCTTTCGTTTATTGTTATTTTTTAAACTTACTTACTCAAGCCTCTCATTGACTCTTCCATCTCATTGCTCTTAACAACAGCGGCTCACTTGCTTGGGGAAAACACTGTGGGTCTCTTGTCTATTTCTGAGGGGGGCGTCATCTATTGATGTGGGGTTACAGGTATCTTTTCGGAATGGCAGGTTTCTTAGATATAAAGCAGCTGCATTGCAATCTGAAAAGGTGGTGCTTTTTGAAATATGCCCAGTTCTTAAATTTACCCCATGAGAAAGCAGAAGCTTTATCTTGTCTAGTCTGGTTGACGATCTGTGCATCTGTTTAGTGGCCGGCAAAATCAGCTGCCTCTGATTCCCAGTGAGGTCTCTGTTTGCTTCTGGACTTGCTTGGGACCATAAAAATCCCAGGTTTGAAAAACTTGGACTCGTTCAGTTTGCTATGGCCAGAGGGAAGCCAGAAAGCCATGCTCTGGTGAGCAATATGAGCCTGGAGTTACAGACAGAGGCACCTCTCTGCATCCCCGCAACTTTCAGTGCTGAGCTGGAAATGTGGCAGAAGTGTTTGGACTTGCCACTCTGCTTGAGGGTTATTTGTAGCACCCATGGAGTGCAGAAGCAGACCTCTCTTCCCCATGGCATACATTGAGTTATTGGGGGGCAGGCCCATTTTCTGCCCACCCCCAATCTTCAGCTCCAAGCATAGAGCTGGAAAGAGAGCAGGCACTTCTCTCCCCCACCCCAAACCTCATGCTGCACTTCAGAGGTGTAGCACAAGGTCAAGGGTAGCATCCTGCTCTTTGAGAAAGGGGAAGCCTGGGAACTACACACTTCTAGGTTGGGCAGTAGGGGTAGCTGTAATTTGGCAAGCAGAACTTGGCAGATCTATCCACTTTTCTCCATGCTTGCTTGGAGGACTAGGGAAAGTGCTTAGTTAATGAATTAAATGATAATAATAATAATACAATATGTTATGCCACAGGGACGCGGGTGGCGCTGTGGGTTAAACCACAGAGCTAGGACTTGCCGATTAGAAGGTCGGCGGTTCGAATCCCTGCGACGGGGTGAGCTCCCGTTGCTCGGTCCCTGCTCCTGCCAACCTAGCAGTTTGAAAGCACGTCAAAGTGCAAGTAGATAAATAGGTACCGCTCCAACAGGAAGGTAAACGGCGTTTCCTTGTGCTGCTCTGATTCGCCAGAAGCGGCTTAGTCATGCTGGCCACATGACCTGGAAGCTGTACGCCGGCTCCCTTGGCCAATAAAGCGAGATAAGCGCCGCCACCCAGAGTCGTCCGCAATTGGACCTAATGGTCAGGGGTCCCTTTACCTTTACCTTTATGTTATGCCACAGGGCAGGTTACTGAAGGCTATCAGTAAATTGAAGAAAACGTAGGAGACATTGGAACATAATCTAAAGCAGAGCCAAATGCTTTCAGTGTTTGGGCAAAGTGTATCGACTCCTGTTTTAAAACTTGCTTACAATGTCTGAAAGCACTCCTCTGCTTGTATTTTAATTTTTATCGATTTCATAAAATTTATATACCTGACTGTAAAAACCAAACAAACACCCCAGCAACAATCCAACCTCAAAAGAGGTTTACACAAAGCAGTTTGTCTTTTAGACTGTTCTGTGCCACGTGTTTTAATTGTGATTCTATACTCTGTCAATGTGTCACAGGAATATGTAACTCCAGTTAGTAAATAAAATATTAATAATGATGCAGAGAAATAAAAATACTGACTGACTTCTTCTTGAGGACACAGTGATTGAGCAGCCTGCTGAGATGCTTGCTTCTTGTTGAGGGGAATATCATAACACCTGTTTAAAATGTTCTGACCTTACGCAAATCCAAGTAAAATTGGGGAAGTTGCAATTTGAGAACATAAATATATATATTCCCTCACTTCGTAATGTTGTTCTCTCAATATTCGCCATGAAATCTTGGTTCTTCATCTGGAGAGCAGGCTCTGTGAATGAACAGCATCTCTCAGTGTGGCAGTGGCAGCTCAGGCAACCCTGGCGAAGCCTGCATATGGTTCTGGAAGAAGTTTATTCATGCTCAGGGGGCAACCTTTCCCTTCTAACTGTGTTTTTTCCCTCCCTTCCGCTCTGAAGATGCATGCCATTCCTTTAAGATCTTCCTGGGTCATGACCTGTGCATACGCCCCATCTGGCAATTACGTCGCCTGTGGTGGATTGGACAACATCTGCTCCATATACAACCTGAAGACACGAGAGGGCAACGTACGAGTGAGCAGAGAGCTACCCGGACATACTGGTCAGCAGGCTTCTGTTTCTATTTGTTTCGATGAACTTTATTTGAACTTCTGCAATTCCCTAAATTGTGACTTTATTTGAACTTCCCTAAAAGCAGAGGAGTCGAAAGTGAATACATAACTAGATAGATTTGTTGTGGCAGAAACTGTTCTGCTACAACCGGTCATCTTCTATCCTGTCTGCTTTCAATGCCAACATCCCCCCCCCCCCGAAAAAAACCACACATTTCCCAATTGCTGAGCTAATGTGTCTTATCAGCCAGTGTCATTGCCAAGCCGTGTTTTAACCTTATGACTTCATTCTCCCACGACCCTTTTGCTGCAGTTTCACTTCTCCCTTCCACCAGTGGCACAACCAACCAGAAAGCCACCGTTCATTGCATCTTCCCATTAAATGCAAACTGGGGAGCTATGATGAATAGCTTCCCAACAAGCCAGGCTTTAAACCAGAATTTGATTGCGCAAGTTGTGGCCTAAGGTTCTTCTGTCCAAACCTAATGCTGTATTCCGTGGGTATAGGGAAGAGAGATTGTGATCAACTGGTGAATTTCTCAGTAAGGACTGTGTACTACTTTGTTGTGGTGCTGAAATTCCTGCACTGAGCATGAGCTCAGAGGCACCCTATTTTTCAAGTCCAAGTTTATGTCCAACCTGGCTCCAGGTTTCTGAATCTGAGGATTGTTGGTTTTTTTAAAAAGTAGCTCCTGCAAGCCTGCGGGTCGGTCCAACCTGGTCTGTCCTCAGTGCTGTACTATAGCGGCCATAAAAGAATTTGGAGGGTGGGGGAGAGAGACTTGAAATTTCTGCTAATGGCTTGCAAATGAGCAGCCATTGTTCCTAGTCCAAATTCTGTGTGAAGGTGTCAAAAGGTAATAGTCAAGAAGGGGTGAATCTGCAACCTGAATGCATTTAAGCAAACATGTCAACATGTGCACATAGTTTGTATGATTTTACAGTTCCAAGTGAAGTGTATTGAGAGCTACACACAGTCTGGCCTTGGGAATTCCTGCTCACCTGAGATGTGATCGCACTGGACAGTGGACAGCTGAAAGGGGAAGGCCCTATGGCTTTGTTGGGCACCCTGACCGTTAAACATCTGTTGGTTGAGCATTTTATATATATATATATATAACAACAACAGCATGCTTCCTAAATATTTTCTACGAGACATTTGGCTGGCTGTTTTAAGTTCGGTGGGGAACCTCTTTTATATTTAGGGCTGTATTCCTTTGGGGATAACCCCTTTGGGGAGCCACACTATTTTTAAATTTTTATTTCTATCTTGCCTGGTTTCCGTGCTCTATCCCTGCTCCAGCGGCCTGCCTACAGCTGGACTGAGGAGAGGCTGCAGCCAAATCTGGAGTGGCAGAGAGCAGTGTTCTCTCCCACTGTGCTGACTCCTTGTGAATTAAGGCATGGTTGCTGACAGAGAGACGTTTTATTCCTGAAGCTGAATAGGAGATTTAAGGTTGGCACCTGGAAGCGTATTCCAGTGTATGACTCAATATGGCCTAGGTGCTGCTGCGCTGTTGTTATTAGAATTAGAATTTATACACCACCATTCATTTGGAGAAGAATTACTCATCTACTTAACTGTTCAGCTTCTTCCCAGCTCCTGAGATGCCCACCTAACACCAAACCTTTGCAGCCTTGAGGGTTGAAAATAATTTAAATGAATAAAAGCTGGGCACTGGATTTCAATTACATAACGCACACAATCTGCATTTTGGATCTCTTCTTAAGTGATGGGTTTTGCCACTGACATGTTTCCTGTTTCGCATTTCTAGGGTATTTGTCTTGTTGTCGCTTTCTAGACGACAACCAAATAGTCACAAGCTCAGGAGATACCACCTGGTGAGTTTCTTGGGTTTTCTTTCGTGACATGCCTCGAACTGTCGGGACTGCGTGTTTTAACCTTCTGTGTTCAAATGTTTTTCTTTTGCTCACAGCGCTCTATGGGACATTGAGACTGGCCAGCAGACTACTGCTTTTACGGGGCATACCGGTGATGTCATGAGTCTCTCTCTAAGCCCAGACATGAGCACCTTTGTTTCGGGTGCCTGTGACGCGTCATCCAAGCTCTGGGATATCCGAGACGGAATGTGCAGGCAGTCTTTCACAGGGCATGTGTCTGACATCAATGCAGTTTGTGTAAGTGGCTAGCTATGCTCAAATACACCGAGAGGGAAAATAATGAATTTAAACGGTGTTGTCATGCGCGTGCACTTCAGGGTGTTGAGGGAGCTGCCACAAGTGTGGTCAAACGTGGATGAGTGGGTCATGGAATATTGGCAGGTTGGCTGCTGTGAGGAAAGCACACACAAAAAAAGTCAGTTTGACACAGGATAAGAAAAGCCTCTTATCAACCATGGGGTGTTTGTGGTGAAGAGGCACTGGCAAAGGCAGGAGAACATGAAGTCCCTGTTAAAGCCAGTCTTTCAGATCCAGCAGTTCTGATCCCTGAGATTATCGCATGATCAAATTAACTTTTCTTTTTAAAGTGCTGTAAAACGATGGGAAGAGAAACCAGGGGTTCGTTTTTCTTTTTTGCCATTTTTAAAAAAGTGTCTGCTAACGTCAGGTTTCAAGCCAGCGTTCTGTATAATGGGAGCAATGAACCTTCTACCTAAGGGCCACATTCCATGTGGGGAATCTTCCAGGGGCCACATGCCAGTGTTAGGTGGCTCCACAGGCCAAAAAGGGCAGAGAAATGGATGGGACTCTTTAGACAGAAAATTGCTTCCCAGCCAAGCCATGATGCATCCAGCCAGGCAAGAAACATGCAAAGAGAGCCATTGAGGGGAATGACCTGGGGAAGAGTTGTAAGGGCCAGACACAGGACTGGAGGGGCTGCATTCAGCTCCTGGGTTTGAGGTTCCCCTTCTCCACTGTTGTAAATTGAAACCTCAAGTCCTTAAATTACACTTGTCCACTCTGAAATGTGCTCTGGGAAGAGCGCAGAGAGAAGAAAAGCCACGGTGCATCTACAGCAGCACAAATGGATGCCTTCATGTGCCCCAGCTGCAACGAAGCTTGTCTCTCCTGCCTTTACCTCTACAGCCACAGCAGGCTCTGCAACCTTCCTAC
This sequence comes from Podarcis melisellensis, assembly GCF_964234715.1. Classification (NCBI taxonomy): domain Eukaryota; kingdom Metazoa; phylum Chordata; class Lepidosauria; order Squamata; family Lacertidae; genus Podarcis; species Podarcis melisellensis. The sequence goes on from NC_138537.1 coordinate 11,069,347, forward strand.
ACCCCTCAAAGGGGCACTCCTTCATTGTGTTCTGAGACAGACAGACATGCCAACAACTCTGGAAATAAGCTAGTTTAGTAAAGGCACCTGGTCCCTTTGGAAAACAATTCCTGATGTTGCCCATTTGTTTCTCTTCACCACGACCCTTCTTGTTTCACTTCCCAGTTCTTCCCTAATGGCCATGCCTTTGCCACTGGCTCTGATGATGCCACCTGCCGGCTGTTTGACCTGCGAGCTGACCAGGAGCTCATGATGTACTCCCACGACAACATCATCTGTGGGATCACATCCGTCGCTTTCTCGAAGAGCGGCCGCCTCTTGTTGGCAGGCTACGACGACTTCAACTGCAACGTCTGGGACTCCCTGAAGGGAGAGCGTGCAGGTTAGTTGACGTGCTTACAGAAAGAAATGGCTCTTTCAGGGATTCCTGCATGTTCAAAAGCTCATACTGGCAGCCAAGGAAGCTGCTCAGCTTGAGGCAACAGCTCCAAGGGCTGTGTGGGAGGACCTGGCTAGTCCATCGATTTTATAAGAATAGCCACAGCAGGATGGTTCCACTAACACCAACAGTTCCTGCCAGATATGAGGTTTAAGGACAATACCAGGAGTGGTGGAAAAAGTAGTCTCAAGTTGGGCGCTCCAGCTGAATCTTCTTCCATGAACACAGCAACCTCAGCCCCATTTTATTGGTGAAACTCTTCACCCAGAGAACCCCAGTGATGGGGTGACACAGTATCCCCAATCAGTCATAAACTCACGGCTTTCTGGATTCTTTGAGACCTTTAATATTCTCTTCAGATTAAATAAATGGAGGGATATTTTTGTGGCTTTGGGTGCAATTTCTTCTCTTGCACAACCTCAGCTTGAAAGGAATGAAAGCTGTGCAGGTTACCTTACGCATGCTCAAACATGAGAGTTCGTCTAGATCATCAGAACGGTGAATGCTACTTGATGGTAAGTTGGTAAGTTTCAAGACTAACTTAGAGTCCCGTTGGGAACATTTTACAGCTGTACTATCCAGTCGCTTAATTCCTGGAAAGACCACAGACAGAACATGATTGCACCTTTAGACAAGCAGGTTGTTTAATGCTTCCTGGCGACATATATGTGGTCAAGCTTGGGATTTGATCCTTGATCTTTCACACCAATGTCTAATTTGTCCATTTGGTCATATTCCGGGAGAGCCGGACATGATGGGATGGGAGAGTGACATGATGGGATGGAGTGTTGGACTTGAGCTCGGGAGATGTGGGTTTTAATTCCTGCCCAGCTGTGAAGCGTATTGAACGGCGTCGGGCCATTGTTTCTGTCTTTGCCATCCTACTGTCGAAGCTGTTGAAATGGTTACATATGCTGCTGTTAAGATATTGGAAGGATGGCAAGATAACAAATGTGGTAAATAATAAGCCTTTTTTTGGGGCCACCCGTCCTAATGTTATTTTTGTTTTCTTCCCCAGGCGTCCTTGCTGGCCATGACAACAGAGTCAGTTGCTTAGGAGTTACTGATGATGGCATGGCTGTAGCTACAGGATCTTGGGACAGTTTTCTCAGAATCTGGAATTAATATGGCAGTCCACACACACACTCACAGACACGCACACCGTCTCCACTGAGATCTGGAGAGATCAATGCTGCAGCCTATTGCTGTGAAATAACATTTCTACCTTGTATTTACAGGTGAAATTTTTCTACTCACTGATTTATTGCATAAATAGGCTTTCTGTAAATGAAATATATAAATATATATATATAAAATCAAGCGAAGTCGTGGGTGGGAGAAATTGGTGACTTTGATGCATTGGGGTGGGGAACAGGACAAAACGTTTATGGTTGACAGAAGCTAAAAGAGCCAGTCCATTGTGTGTTTGGCTTGGCTATATTTCCTGGAGGGATTTCTGTTTGTGCCTATCCCGGCTAATTCTGTACTTTTTTTTTGTACATAACTGAATATACACATAGCAGCCAATCATGTAACATTATGTCTGTAAGTAAAGAAATAATGTTCGCCATTTTTTTTAAGAAACTGCATTTATATAGCTCTACATTTAATCTGAGATGTCTCTTTCCTCCTGAGTTCTGCGGTGGATCAACTTAGATTGCTGTTTTGATATGTTTTTATTTCCCCACCCTCCAAGTGAATTTACTGTAGATAAAGTGTGACGTTACTGAGCTGTTTGTGGATTTTATAACAGGAAGTGTTTGAATTACTGCTTGATCTGTCTTTGTTTCTATCCATTTTGAAAAACAACAACAGGAGAGAAGGCCCTGACGACTTCTTGCGACACCTAGCGCCTTACTTGCTTGTTGACCAGTTGGTTTAAATAGGCGGTTTGATCCTATTTGCCTGTGGACCCTGGCTAGTCCATTGGCAGTCAGGGGGGGTTCTAAACACCAGGGGTTTAAATAGGTCATCAGACAGACATTTCACAAGCAAGAACTGAAATATTTTGGTCTGCAGACTATATGAGCTTCCTTCCAGCAGCCTCTAAAATTTGTAAGTTGAGGGACGGAGGCTGAAAAACTGCTGAGCTAATTGTTTGTTTTTATTGGAGCAGTTGTAAATGGGAAGTTTTGACCTGCTATAAAATCATCAGCCTGTACAGTCTGGTATAAGGTTGAGCCACTTTCTAGCAAAGATGCTGTTTCTCATGGGATCATACCACTCCAAGTCCATGTGGGGGCATAACGATGTTTTGAAGGCAGCTCCTCTCATTCAATCTCGTTCTCCTGTACAATCCACAGGTTGATCTGTTTGTCAGCTAGAAAACACCCACCTGATGTTTTGCACATGCGGAGAAATGATAAGAGCGGGAGTGCATTCAAGCATTCTTCCAACCTTGGGATTTGTGTGCTAGCATAAGTCTTGGCTCTTAGAACCTTCTGCTCAGTTGCACCGCTCTAGGAAAGCTCATTCTAATACTGCCAAGTTACCCAGACATTCCACAGCAGAACAGAGTTGCCTTTTATGTGTGCCTGTCACAGAAACGGCATGACATTAAATGCTCTTTGGGCGGGTGCTCTTGATGGGAGTTGGAGTCCAGGAATATCTGGAGGTCCACAGGTTCTCTGAACTTGGGCATTTATTTCCCTTTGTCTTCATCTCTCTCTCTAGAACATTTCATCCCAGTTAATCCTGATCCATTAATTGCTACAGATTCAGCCTTTAATTGGGAGCCAGGTGTTATGGAAGATCATCCTAACAAACTGGCCACACTGCCTCTTAAAAAAGTTAAATGTGTGTGAGATGAAGTTCACCCAGTCACAGCTCATAAGACCTGTTTGCTGAAATACAGCAAAGGGTTAGAAATAGCTTTTAAAAATAAAAAGAAATCACTGGAATCAATTTATGGTGCTGGTAAAAAAAATGTGCCTGTGCTTATAATCAATTAAGTGAATCACACTCTTCTGGAAATATTAAAAGAGTGGACAGGGGAGGTGGATCCTTGGTTGTCTTCTCATTGCGCACACAGTATCAGAAGATGCAATTTTACATTGCTGTTATGCTCCCATTTCTCAAAGTGTGGGGAAAGAGAAGCTTTTAAAACGATCCCAATTCTGTTGGCAAATATCAGGAGCTGTCGACATTAAAACAGTCTCGCAGCTGAGCCATCTGTTTTGGCAAGTTTCAGCTGAATTTTTAATCACTCATTCCAGCCTTTCGAGTTGCCCTGGTTTACAACAGTAAAAGTGCCAATTCATGTGCCAAGCATAGTGGATTTAGCAGGGGTAAAAAAGACACTACTACATTGTGATTTTTCAGGAATTTGCTCCTCCGCACACTAACAAACCTATTGTCTGTGTAGGACCAAATTCACAAGCGCACTTGTATTTTCATGTGGACCAGAGAGCATAGGGGTCAAGTAATGTTTCAGGATTTATATTATTTTTCTTTCCATGCTCAGGCAGTCACTCTGAACTGTGTACAAACCTCCCTTGTTACAACAAACACAAGCCACCTTTTGAATTGACCTTAAGACTGACTTGCGCTTGTAAAACTAATGCAGTCCTTGAATTGAAAAGTGAAATACAGTAGCTCCAGAAAAACTTTGAAATTGAGAATGGATGAGCCAGTGAGCCAAGCAAGCTGGCAGATGTTGTTACATAGCCGCTTCTGCTTTGTGCCAGTTAAGGGGTGCGACGACTTATAACCATGTATTAGAATGCATGTATTAGTGACCCTGGGCATGGATACCCGTGGAAATGTCTTGTTTATAGATGAGGCTGTATGCCTGGAGTCCCCAACATGGTGCTCATGGGCATCATGGTACACTAACCCTTTGTGTCTGCCAAGGACCCTTACCCCTCCCAAAAAATATTATATTTTAAATGATTTTTCTTCCCTTGCCTACTTTTTTGTGTCATTGGGCCGGGCAGGGTGGTTCTGAGCATCCTTGGTTTTTCTTCTGTGAAATGAGTATTTTGTGATGCCCATGATTTTCCAAGTACAATTTGTGAGAGTTACAGATCAATTAATGGAGGGTTTTGCAGGTTTGCATGTGGTTTTCAGAGGCTTCCACTCCCATCTGCTGGGAGCTGATGGGGATTTATATTCCAAAACACCTGGATGGCACCAGATTTCTCAAGGCTGCCACACAGATATAAACGGTTTCATCTTAAGTCGAAACTGAGCTGCCTCCTGTGCCCTTGTAACAAAAGCATTGCTTTGCTGTTCTTCAATGTTGCTGATACCAAGGGCACTTTTTTCTTTTTGCATGTGTGTACATTGTGCATGGCTGAAGGCGACTGCACAACTGTGGAGTTTTGATGGGAAATTTCCTTATTTGTAGTGTTTTGGACTTGGTTGCACAGAGTGCTCACATCCGCTTTACAAAATGAACACGGCATTTGTTGGTATAGACCAACCCTATTGATTTAGCTAGATGTCCCAAGTCTCTATTGCCCTAGCACCATTCAGGTTGGACACAGCTTGAAATGAACAGAATATAGGCAAGAGGCAGAGCTGTTTCCTAACGTTCCCTCCGTTTGTTTTAGTGGGGCTTGTTCAGAGAAAGGGGCAGTTGTGCCGTGGGCTTGCAAGCTGTGCCCTATGTTAAGCTGTCCAAAGGCTATTGCTAGGCCAATTACAGGATTACTCTGGTTTCCAGCAACACAAGGAATGTAGTATATTTGAAATATTTGCATTCCTATTTGGGTTCAAGTTCATGATTTGAGTACTGCCAGCTGAACTTTGCATCTGAACACTGGAAGTACATCCTTACCTGCAAGGGGTCCGTCATTTTTGCCTCTGTGTTCTTGGCTGTTCTGTGGCTTACTTTAGCAGGATCAGCATCCCTAGGGCAGATTTTTCAACCCCTTGTTCCTTACTGCAATTTCTTGCACAAATTTACCTGCCAGCTACATCCATGGTGGCCTCCACTCGCATGTATTGCACTAAATGATGTGGAGCGGAGCAGCGATTTGCCACGTGGATATGCCAACTGCTGTCATGAGTTTATATTTCAAAAGCAAAATCGCTTTCCACCTATTGAGCCAAGCCTTGGGGTGAGCCACAATTTGTGTGAATCAGCCAGCCTCCGTCTTCTAAGAGAACCAAGGGGGTCTAGCTCACATGAGCATCCCAGGTTGAGTCAAGGGTTTGAGCGGTTTTTCCTCCGAAGAGAAAGGTTACCCATGAATTGGCAATGTTGTTTCCTGATATGAAACGATTTGCTGCACTGCATGAAATGAAAATCACTCTTGGTCTTGCACACTGCAAAGTTCCATATTAATTCAGAGCACAGCCAAAACATTCTAAGAGTGTTTCCTCTGCCCTCTCTCCCCATCTCCCACTAGACCAGCCTTTCTCGACCTGCGGGTCCCCAGATGTTGTTGAACTACAACTCCCATCACCCCTAGCTAGCAAGGCCAGAGCTCAGGGATGATGGGAGTTGTAGTCCAACAACATCTGGGGACCCACAGGTTGAGAACCGCTGCACTAGACTTTATGTGCTGTTGTTGTTCAGATGTCAGCATGACTAGGTCATTTTCAGTTGTTGCTTTCAAGGAGTTTGTGCATCAGAGTGACTGCTAGTAGCATTTCATAGAATCATAAAACCTTAAGAGTTGGAAGGGTTCCAGGGGTCATCTAGTCCAACCCCCTGCAATGCAGGAATCTTAGCTAAAGCATCCATGACAGATGGCCCGTAGAAATAACACAGCTGGGATCAAGGGTGCCAACAAATGAAAACTGGCCACCATTTAACAACAGTTCAAAGACATCCCATCCTGTCCGGCTGCCCCCGTTGCCCGGAAAGCATCCGTAGGCTTCGGTCATGGGGCAAGCCAACCCAGGCCCAGAGTGCCTCCCAGTTCTCTGTGGCTGCAATAGGGCTTGCCATGTGAACAAGGTCTACAGCCAGCCAAATCCTCTGTCTGTGGGTGGGACACAAAGTCGTGCATTTGCGGTGGGGCTTCTTAAATGTTCTCCCTCCCTACTGAGCAGATAGCCCTGAATGTTGGGTTGGGAGAAGGATCTTAAATGCCATTGGCTGCAGCTGGGAAGGAAAATAGCCAGTGCTCCCTCTTTGGGATCCCGGTCCTTAGGTAGAAATGTCCAATGGCTGTCTCTTACCTTCGAAGTTCAGGGTCTCTGTGTTACGCCTCCTATCTTGGCCTGGCATGCATGCTGCCCAAACAACTTCTTCCATGTTTGGGGCACTTGCATGCCATGGTCTTTTTCCTTTCTCAAGTCAGTTACTGATTGTAAAATACACGCAAGACTGTTAAAAATGCTCAATGATGTTACGGTGAGTACGTGAACAGTATTACTAATGACTTATAAACGATGATGATTATTTTTTTATATGTGCCTGACCTTTCTCGTGCCACACGACGTTCGGTTTTGACTAAATGTGGGCATCTTAAAGAGACAGTTCAAGCCTTTGCTTTTACAACACAATGGTGCTCTTTCTTTCCTCTTCACGGCAACGCATCTCGCCATGTGTATATTCGCATAGCCATCCAAAGGAACTGCATCCGTTTTCAGAAATGAATGGGGTTTTCCCGCTCTAATGACTTGCTTCAACCTTTTCACATCCAGGGTGTGTGTGCACAGTGGTTTGGTGTATGTGTGTGGTTCTCTCTTTTTACCTTGCTGCCAGCTTCTTTTGAGGAAAAAAAAACCTTCCAAAACATTTCCAGGTGCCAAGTGATTCTGCACCGCCTTTTAGATTGTGTATTCAGAAAGTCTTAAAAATTATTTTATTTAACCTAATTAAAAAAGAAGAGTGCAGGGACTTGTGCCATTTGTTCTTCTAACAGTGCTGTTGTATAAAGACTTCCCTGTGGATTAAAAAATAAAAAAATCACTTGCTATGAATTGTTTATATTCCTGCCTCCCCCCCCCCCACTATAACAAACCTTTCCTTTGTATTTGTACAGTGGTTCCGTGAAAGATGTTACCCTGACTTGATATTGTAACCAATAAACCGCTTTTAACTAGGATTTCTCTGCCTGCAATGGTTCATTTTCCTTCCTTCCTTCCTTCCTTCCTTCCTTCTCTCTTCCTTCTTTGGAAATATGAGTTAATATGAGACATGGCTGTATAATACTTACATCTCTTTCTTTATGTTCAGAACCATTTTTTATACGCCTAAGCATCTGATCTATTACATAACTACCATATATACTGGGGTAGCTGCAAAGAAGTGTGAGTAAACTTTGCTCAGACAGTGGAGCTTGTCTGCTTCCATAAAGGCCATTGCCAGGGGACCCTCCAAAACAGTATGGGACACTGGAAAGAGGGGAGATACTGCCAGAATTGAGGGAGGCTGCCTTTCATATGTGATTTTTTCCCTCCAATCTTGCCTGTATAGCTGATAAAATGCAATGAGCAAAATTGTTTGCTTGATTTAGTAGCTGCCTAGTATAAAAACCACTTCAAGGCAGCAAAAGGTGGAAAGGAAATTTTGGTATCACAAAATATTAGATATCTAAATTGTCCTGAGATAGTGGTTTAGAAGGTAATAAATTGACTATAATAATAGACATGGGAAGAATTAATGTGTATGCGCATATACATATATATATATATATATATATACACACACACACAAATTATGCACGTGTGCATACTACATTTTGAAACGAGCATTCTAGAAATGGTCAAATTCCATTTTAAAACAAGTTAGTCCCAGCTTAAACTAAATAATCACTGTAAGGTCTTAAAAGTGTGTTCTAGACTGTCTTCTATAGAAACCTTAGCCATTTCCTGCCACATGCCTTCTCAATCTCGGCTGTGATCAAATTCTATAATTTTTTGCCTGTGGCTCCAGCATAAATCCTTTTGTGATACATGACCACTGCAATTAAACAGGGCAGTAATGTAAAGTGAAATCCTAATAATGTCACCAGTGCTCCTAAATTCCCATCACAAACTAACTTGAAAGTGTGGAAGATGCAGAATGTTAAACATCACATTTTATTTAGGACAACCGATATGACCACTCTGTTTTACTTAGAATTAAGTATAGCTTCCCTTAAAGAAGTAGAAATTACAGATTAAAGCTTATTAACAAGAACAGTCTCTTTGGATCAAGCAATATTCTTTTTGGTTAGACCCTGAATTAGATGAGCTTTAGTTTAGCAGCTAAATTTTAGCTACAGCAACAATTAAGCTTGGGCCTGGACTACATATTGTGAAATGCTAGAATCAGTTTGGTGGTTCCTGCATTTATCTAGATCTGCAATAGCTGAAACCTTGCTGGAAGAGGCACCTCATTCAAGTGGAGAAATCCTATTAAGAAAATTGTTGAGCTTCCCCAGCTGAAGCAGAGGGCGAGAGCTATCACTTGACTGCAGCAGGCTAAAATCATTTCAGGACACTTCACTACCAAAGAAGTCTAGAAGTTTATTTAGTTAGGACTTCCAACAATAAAGTGATAATCTTGGGAGGAAAATACCAATTGCAGTGAGGTTTTTAGTTTCCCCTTCGAGCCTTCGCAGTTTAGAGAGCAGAATTCTCCCAACGTGTCATATCTTCATACATACAGCCAGCAAAGAAACATGGAACGACATGTATGACAACGGTGAATGAAGAAAGCAGCTCATAAATGACTACTGAATGAGTAGCTTTCAAATTCGTTGTGTTCCTTCGCCAATATAAATACCTACAAAAATGTGCCATAACAAAAGATGTGTGAAAGTCTATCCGTTTTTAGAGAATCGTAGACCTTAAATAGCTGCAATCTGTACAGTTCATGGTGTAGTTTTAGTTTCACATTCATCAAATGTTAAAAATCCTACTGGCTGCATTCACAATGAAACACACCCACCCACCACCCACTTCAAGCAGGAGAATCGCATCAGACATTTCAGTGCACCAGAGTAAAAATACAAGAGTGAACCTCAATTTTTTTTTGCTAAACAAAAGTCTCTACCAACCCAGCAGTTTTATTAGCCCTTCCTGAGCAGTGGATTTTCGTGTTCAAGCAACACTACAAAAACACGGGCTCTTTCACAACGAAGTTCTCATTTTGGTTTTTAAAAAACATGCATATTTTGTAACTGTACCTAAAAGAAAGAAAAAACTTCCACGCCACCTTCACTCATAATAATCAATTCATCAGTTTCAAACACATTAACTCAAAGATCACTTGTAGGAGCAACTGAAACTTCTGCATTTCTTTTTTGTAAAATGCAATGACCGAAAACTGTCATGGGAAGACGGGTATCAAAAAGCAGGAGAGCCCCTTGATTATGCACATGAGACATCCCTAACCTGGTGCCCCCCTCTCTAGATGCTTTGGGTAAGCAACTCGCATCACTCAGTGCAACCATGGTAGATTGAAGCAGCTGGAGCAGGCATAGCCAAACTCGGACCTCCAGATGTTTTGGGACTACAATTCCCATAATCCCTGACCACTGGTTCTGTTAGCTAGGAATCATGGGAGTTGTAGGCCAAAAACATCTGGAGGGCCAAGATTGAGGAAGCCTGAGCTGGAGGCAACATCAGGTTGTAGGTCCTGATGCAGACCATCATTGAGGTCCTAATTGAACCACCATCAGCAAAAGAGTCCGTGTGCAATAAAGACCGCTCTGCTTATACAGTTGCCCCCTTAACAGAATAGTCTTGATGCTTTTCAGGGTCTTAAAAGAGCGTTAACCTTGGGCATGCAGCTTGAAATGCTTGGCCCGGGCCAGGCAAATAAAATGAATTTTGGACTTCCAGACACCTCAAAACTAGACACCCTTCTTCTAGCTTCATACGCATAGCATCAGTTTGGTTTTCAAGAACTACCATTGGGTCAAAAGGACGTATGCCATCGCTGAAAAGGGTGTTTCTCCATAACAGTTCTCTGAGCTAAGCCATGTTCTTCTCTACAAACAAGGTTGCTAGCTAATCTTGACTGAGAAGGTCTAATTACCAGGGCATTAAAGCTTTAAGAGCATGACCAATAAAATTTGACGGTCTTAGTCCCTTTTAACAGAATGGGAAATCCAGAGCTCTGTTTAATGCACAGCCATAGTGATTGTCTCTGCACTCAAACTTCGTAAATCCCTTTGGAAATCTGTCACCACAATACTTCAGCTCTGTAACAAGAGTCCTGGAAAAAGCCAGCAGCACACATTCCCACAGAGAATTCCAGCTAATACAAGACTTTGACACAGGATTAGGGGTGAATTTGCTCTATTCCCTTCCTGGATGCCAGAAAGAGGGGGGCTGTCCTTTAGGCAAACACTAATACAAAATACTAGATAGGTCTGCTAGTTTTATTATTTTTACACTGCCAAATAATTTTCTGTACGCACCAGTAAATATAAATTATTTCTCTTTCTAAGAAAAGATGCAAAACGATTCAATCAGTGGTAATACTGCTTCGCTCCTCTAGCTCTCAGGCAGAGTTCATTTTCTAAGCGTCAAAAGAGCCAGGCAGCAACTGGGAAAGTAGAAGAAAGGGGGCTTGAAAAATTCATGTGACTTTGCAGGGATGGGAAATAGTGTCATCTTGTAAATTCCACCTGGAGCAGCCAAAAAGCACGAGGCCTTCTCTTCATTTCTTTTTATGGAGAAAATCCTTTGTAAAACAGTCAAACTCATCTTCAAGGCGGACAGCTTTTTTCCTACGAAAAAAAAGAGGGGAAATATGTGTGGCAGCACATTACTTTTCAAAAATCATTTCTGAGGATATTTACTCCGTTCCACTGAAAGAGTATTCACAGTAGCTTCCTAAAGTTAACACATACCGCACATGCAGCACAATGTAAAAACTTAAAATCAAAAACCGTACGCCCAAATTTGTGCTTCCCATATGCATCTATTTGGCCACTGTGAGTATAGGGTGGGATCTACACACATATAAAAAAAATGCTGTGGAAAAGCTTTTTTAATAAAAACATTTTGAAAAATACATTGAATTTAGCATAGCTCACTTTCGCCCTCTAGTGTCACATTTGTATATTGCACTTCACATTTAAAATGTAGGTGAGTCCACAGGTGCTGGACTAGATGGGCCACTGGCCTGATCCAAATAGAATAGTATCATAGAGTTGGAAGAGACCCTAAGGATCTAGTCCAGCCCTCTGCAATGCAAGAATATGGGAATCAAATGTGCAACCCTTCACTGAACAACTAGGGTGGTATTCAACTAAGCTTTACTCACGAGTTTTTCAAAAAGTAAAAAAGACCCTCCTGGTACCCCCCCCCCAAAAGCTCAACAGCTATGTGCAATGGGTAGATCAGGGATCAGCAAACTTTTTCAGCAGGGGGCTGGTCCACTGTCACTCAGACCTTGTGGTGGACCGGACTATATTTTTTTGGGGGGGGATGAATGAATTCCTATGCCCCACAAATAACCCAGAGATACATTTTAAATAAAAGGACACATTCCATTCATGTAAAAACACACTGATTCCTGGACCGTCCATGGGCTGGATTTAGAAGGCGATTGGGCCGGATCCGGACACTGGGCTTTAGTTTGCCTACCCATGGGTAGATCATTCCCAGTTTTAAAATACTGGGAGTAGATCGCAGTCTCTATAGAGTTGTACGTGCCTGCTCTAGACCTATCGCCAATATTGCTTGAAGACACAGCCATAAGATTATGACGCCCCTTAAGGCCAAAGTGAAGCAGTCATTTCATCTCAGGGCTGCTCATTTCAATAGCTGCAGAAGCCATTTACCGTAGATGCTTTGAGTGGTTCTGGATTTTCTCCAGCTGAGCAATCTCTTTGGACAACCTTGTAATCTCTTCTTCCAGGTTCCTCTCCGTGATGTCAACTTGCTGGCACAGGCGAGCAAAAGTCATGGCCATTTCCCTGAAAGAGAAACCCGGAAAGCCCAGGTCTGCCGACTTGTTCAACCCTGGAGGCTCGGGGGGGGGGGGGGAACGGCAATGAGATGTCCCCATCCCCGCCCCAATTTCCTGCCATATGCATGGATGACCAAGTGCCCAAGGGGAGACCCTACCTCTTTTTTTATGACATACCGTATTTTTCGCCCTATAGGACGCACTTTTTCCCCTCCAAAAATGAAGGGGAAATGTGTGTGCGTCCTATGGGGCAAATGCAGGCTTTCGCTGAAGCCTGGAGAGCGAGAGGGGTCGGTGTGCACCTTCGCGGACCTCTCCGCAAGCAGCGGGAGCGCTCCCGCTGCTTGCGGAGAGTTGCCTGCATGCTGAAGCCTGCGCGCGCTGAGCTCAGCGCTCCAGGCTTTGTGGACCTTTCCGCAAGCAGCGGGAGCCAGCGCTCGGCTCCCATGGCTTGCAGAGAGCTGCCTGTTTGGGGGCTGGGGTCAGGGGAAGCTCAGGCCTCCCCCGCCCCAGCCCTGCACCTGGGGGGGGGAATAATTTTTTTCCCTTTATTTCCTCCAAAAAAAACTAGGTGCGCCTTATGGGACGGTGCGTCCTATAGGGCGAAAAATACGGTATGTTATACAGAAGAACAGGGAAACCCTGAAATGTGGCTCCCATTTTGGTCCTGCCAATGTGCCACTTTCAACCAGTAGTTCCCAAAGTGAGTACTGCCCCCTGGGGTTCTGCAGGTGGAATTACCTAGAGGGACACTAAGGGGCAAGGTGGGAGGTGGGCAGGGGGTTCTGGAGGTGTAAATTACTATCAGATTTTGAAAAGCTGGTACCACTGGACCAATTTAATCACACGTTGAAAGGTCTCTTTACTAAGGGATAACTGTGGAGAGGATGAGAAATGAGTTGGCATGAGCCACAGAGAAGGAAGTAGCTTCATCCTGGAACTTTCAGGATAGGGCAGGTGGGAAATAATAATAATAATAATAATAATAATAATAATAATAATAATAATAATACCCCGCCCATCTGGCTGGGTTTCCCCAGCCACTCTGGGCGGCTTCCAACAAAATATTAAAAATAGAATAAAACATCAGACATTAAAAACTTCCCTAAGCAAAGCTGAGTCACAGGCTCTTTCAGGGACCTAACAGAAGTTTCTCAGTTCAATCCGCTCGGTCCTTTGCATTGCAACACCCAGCCACCCCTTCCAGTTGCCTTGCAGAGATCCCCTTTGAGTAAACGGCTGAGACGGCCCTACAACTTCGCTCCTCTGGATCAGAAGCCCAAGTTACGGAAACAGGCAAGACGTACTGTTGCACCTGATGGCTGCAGTTTGCGCTGGTGAAGCTGACGATCATCTGAAGCTTCTCCGTGGCGTAGTTGACAAACTGCTGCTTGAAGGCTCGCTCTTTGGCTTTGGTCGTCCAAGTGAGCCTCTCGTAGAGATACAGCAGCCCATACAAACTCAGGGAGAGGGAGATGACCTTCCAGCCAACCGTTCTCCAAACCTGGAAGAGGAACACCAGGGTCAGAATTTGAGCAGGATCTGTCTAATAATGCAGTGTCTCCTCAAATGTGGATCCCCAGCTGCTGTTGGGCTACAACTCCCATCATCCCTGACTCCCATCATCCCTGGTGGCTGGTCCTGCTAGCTAGGGATGATGGGAGTTGTAGTCCAACAGCAGCTGGAGACCCACGTTTGAGAAACACTGATTTAATGCATCCAGGCTAGCCTACCACAGTGTGCACCACAAGCAGTCTGCCCCTGAAGACTGTTTGGAAGCTACAGACAGGAAAAACTAGACTCTGCCCTTGCTTTGTCTGTGGCATGGCAGCAGAAGAGACTTTTCATTCACAGTATTATAAATTTATCCATAACATTTATATCCTGCCCTTGCTACTCACAGGAGCCCAGGAAGACATGTGCACCCACGATAAAATACAGTTAAAAACAAAGGGTAGGAGTCACCTATAAGACCCATCATCAAAAGCCCTGCACTAGGGCTTTCACTTGTGCAATGGGGTTTCCCCACCTTCCCCCCTGATGTGCCCTCCAAAATTGGCTTGTGGGCTGTAGGGAGAACCCGCTGAACGGCACAGAGAGTGAGGATCGTTCCACCTGGCAAGCTATGATGCTTGTGGAGATGGTACGTTTGTAAGAGCCTGACACAGAATTCCACCCAAAATAAACCCAAGGATCTAAACCATGTTGTTGTTTAGTCATTTAGTCGTGTCCAACTCTTCGTGACCCCATGGACCAGAGCACGCCAGGCCCTCCTGTCTTTCACTGCCTCCCACAATTTGGTCAAACTCATGCTGGCAGCTTCGAGAACACTGTCCAACCATCTCATCCTCTGCCATCCCCTTCTCCTTGTGTCCTCCATCTTTCCCAACATCAGGGTCTTTTCCAGGGAGTCTTCTCTTCTAATGAGGTGACCAAAGTACTGGAGCCTCAGCTTCACAATCTGACCTTCCAGTGACCACTCAGGGCTGATTTCCTTCAGAATGGATCGGTTTGATCTTCTTGCAGTCCATGGGACTCTCAAGAGTCTCCTCCAGCACCATAATTCAAAAGCATCAATTCTTCGGCGATCAGCCTTCTTGATGGTCCAGCTCTCACTTCCATAGATCACTACTGGGAAAACCATGGCTTTAACTATACGGACCTTTGTTGGCAAGGTGAAACCATAGTTTGCTTTAAACCAGGGTTTCCCAAACTTGGGTTTCCCAAGCTGTTTTTAGACTGCAATTCCCCATCATCCCTACTCACTGGTCCTGCTAGCTAGGGATGATGGGAGCTGTAGCTCAAAAACAGTTGGAGAGACAGGTTTGGCTTTAAACAATAGTTCAGTGCAGCATGTGAGCTGGGCCACTGTGCGGTGCTGCACACCTTAGCACTGCTCCCCTGGTTAACAGCCCCCCATGGCACAAAGGGTGCCTTAGACAGGCAATTAATCCATTGCCACATGCTGCCCATCCCTAGGTCTGACCCTTTCCCGGGATTTCTCACTACGTCAGAGTTGCGCAGGGTACTCACAAGTCCTCCGACAATGATGACGGTCATGGAGGTCCGGGAGGTCAGCGACGCCAAGTTGGTAACCAATGAGACCATTAGCTCCTCCTGTGATGCATTCTCTGGGGTCAGAGCAGGAGCAGCGGGAGCACAAGGAGTGGAGGCAAGAGAACGAGGGATCTAGGGGCGAAGAACAGAAACTGAGATCCATCTTTCCAGGAGACCAGAACGGGGAGAGCTCAGCTTTAAATAAACAGCTCACAATTAGTGTGTTTGTGAGCTACAGTGGGTTGGATGAAACTATTTAATGGTGGAGCATCAGCCTTCAAAAGGGGTTTCAAATACCTTCAGCAAAGGGCAAGCATATTCTGCAGCCAGGCAGTCCAAATTCTGCACCAAGAAAGCAGAATTCTGCAACGTTATTTTGTACACTTCGCTCTGATGCTTACATAACTGGACACAGCCGATCCCAATGGCACTGGGCAAGTACCAATGTATCTCAAAAGCCAGTTTTAACTTATGATAAATAAATCTTGCGCTATTTCCAGAAGGAGTGCAAGCCGAGGCCTCAGAAATTCTGCAGGTTATGGGGCAGAACTAGGGGCACTGCAGTGTACTGAAGCCCCAGTTTATCTGGCAACCCACTCAATGCAGAGGTTGCAGCAAGTGCTTCCCACCCAACTTCAAGCACACCTTTGCTGTCACGGGGACTACAAGCTTGCTCTGCAAACTGAGATGCAATAGAGAGACTCAGAAAAAAGTTGGATTGCGTGTCGAGTACCACGCTCCCTGTTTTTCCTGCCCTCTTGGAAAAACAGGCCCATTTGACTTGCACGGATCATAACTTCGCACACAGGGGCTGGGCTAGGGGAGGAGGCCAAAACCTGCCCTGGAATATAAGAACAGAAGGAAGCTGGCTCATTCCGAGTCAGACCATTGATCCATCGAGATCAGCATTTTCTCCACTGAAACGGCAACAGCTCTCCAGGGTTTCAGACCAGGTGACAATCCCAACCTTGCCCGAAAAATGCCAGGGATTGACTGTGGGACCTTCTGCATTCAGAGCATATGATCTATCACTGAGCTCCCCAAAGGTCTGGCAGGAATCACCTGCCAAATGGTATAAATCCACTCTAATGGTCTGGAAGGGAGTTGCACATTGGCACTTAGGAGCAGGAAAAGGTCCCACTGTTGCTGTTTGATGCCGTTTTGAACACACACAGGCAGGCAGCTGCCCTGCTAATTAAGAGAACAGAGATAGAAGCCATAGGCTTCCATAGTCACACTGGAGATGCTACTTGCACCCGGTGGATCGGGATCCTTCTGCACAAGCTGAAGCCCCCTAGAAAAACCCTGCGAAGCACTCACTGCAAGAACCGGCTCCGCCACGCCCAGCAGCACCCGGTGAGCGTTTTTGGGGCCCAGGTACCGGCTGACGAGGGCCGTCCAGCCCAGCGAGAACCGGAAAGTGATGTCCTCTTGGAAGTCGGAGCACAGGCTGTTGCAATTCAGGTCGTAGCTGAGGTCAAACTTCCTGCACGGAATCAGCAAGTGGAGTTTGCTCTGGACGTCGGAAGGCAGCAGGGCCTGCAGGCTTTCTGGGAAAGAAAGGAGAGGGGTGAAAGCAGAGCTCAAGGTAGACCGCCCCCACCTGGTGCCCTCCAGTTGTTTTGACTACAACTCCTATCTATCTGTTCCATTTATAGGCCACCTTTTATCTTCCAAGGATCTCAAGGTGATGTACGTGGTTCTGCTCCCCCCATTTCATCCTCAAAACAACCCTGTGAGGTCGGCTGAGAGATGGTGACTGGTCCAAGGTCACCCAGTGAGCTTCATGGCTGACTGAGGATTTGAACCCTGCTCACCCAGGTCAGAGTCCAGTACTCTAACCATTACACCGCACTCTCTCATGAGTCCCCATTCAGCGGACACCCAAGTGACAAAGATAAATAGCTGCTTATCAGGAAGGGGACTGGCAAAAGGAAGGAAGGAAGGAAGGAAGGAAGGAAGGAAGGAAGGAAGGAAGGAAGGATAAACTAATGAGGCAACCCTGCTGGTGCACAAACTTGAAATACTGTTGTCCGTAAATCTCTGTTCAAATAGATATACAAGAGTTTCTTGGGGGAGGGAAGTGAAAAAGCAGAATTTACGCGTTCCTCTGCCTAAATCTTACCGATCATTTCCTGCTGCGACTGACACATAGACTTGTTGACTTCGCTGGAGCAACGGTCAGCCAGGTTCCTTCCCAAGCCCTCTTCCAGGTGCTTGTTGAGCTCCTGACATGTCACAGAGAAAGCAAAGAGTCAGCAGGTGACCTGGCCAAGCTGTAGGGTCTGAAAAGCCACAATGAGGCAGCAGAGGGCAAGCAAATGATGTGCTTGAGGGCATTCCTACTGTTACTTCTGAGCCACCACATTTGCAAACGCCTCTCAAAACATGAACAGCTGTGCAACACAGTTAACTTTTAGTATCCTAGCTGTCTGTGAAGAAACTGCTCAGCTCCTGAGCTTCTTCATCTGTATGGGCAGGAGAGAGAAATCAGAAAGCTGCGGGGTGCACCTGCCACCTGGGGGACAGCCTCCCAAAGGCCCCACCTGCCTTCCAGGACATGTCAGTCAAAGGCTCCTCCAGTAGAGACTTAGGAGCAACCAGCAGACCAATCAGAGGCCTCTGCCCTCTCCCCTCTTTGCATACTTGAGACTTCGAGCCTCTACATGGCACACTGCCCAATGGTTTGAATGTTAACACTCTTCACAATTTAATGGGCAACTTGCTAGCAGCTTGTCATTAAACTATCTACCGTTTCCCTAACAATGCTTTTAAAACACACACAGCGCTATTAAAAATACAGTGGTACCCCGCAAGACGAACGCCTCGCGAGACGAAAAACTCGCAAAACGAAAGGTTTTTTCATTTTCGAGTTGTCTCGCAAGACGAATTTCCCTATGGGCTTGCTTCGCAAAACGAAGCTTGCCCCGGGGACAGCGGGTCTTCTCTTTTGAAGCAAGGGGCGGCGGGGAGATCGCTTCTCCCCACCGCCCCTTGCTTCAAAAGAGGTCCGGGGGCAGCTCTTCCCGCTGCCCCCGGACCTCTTTTGAAGCAAGCGGCTGCGGGGAGATCGCGTCTCTTCGCAGCCGCTTGCTTCAAAAGAGATCCCAGACCTCTTTTGAAGCAAGCGGCTGCGGGGAGATCGCGTCTCTCCGCAGCCGCTTGCTTCAAAAGAGATCCCGGACCTCTTTTGAAGCAAGCGGCTGCGGGGAGATCGCTTCTCTCCGCAGCCGCTTGCTTCAAAAGAGATCCCGGACCTCTTTTGAAGCAAGCGGCTGCGGGGAGATCGCTTCTCTCCGCAGCCGCTTGCTTCAAAAGAGATCCCGGACCTCTTTTGAAGCAAGCGGCTGCGGGGAGATCGCGTCTCTCCGCAGCCGCTTGCTTCAAAAGAGATCCCGGACCTCTTTTGAAGCAAGCGGCTGCGGGGAGATCGCGTCTCTCCGCAGCCGCTTGCTTCAAAAGAGATCCCGGACCTCTTTTGAAGCAAGCGGCTGCGGGGAGATCGCGTCTCTCCGCAGCCGCTTGCTTCAAAAGAGATCCCGGACCTCTTTTGAAGCAAGCGGCTGCGGGAGATCGCGTCTCTTCGCAGCCGCTTGCTTCAAAAGAGATCCCGGACCTCTTTTGAAGCAAGCGGCTGCGGGGAGATCGCGTCTCTCCGCAGCCGCTTGCTTCAAAATAGATCCCGGACACCTGCCCCAGCCGCCGGGCTTCGTAGCGCTGCTGCGAAGCCGGGCGGGGGGGCGGGAACACCTGCCCCAGCCACCCCGCTTCGGAACGCTGCTCCGAAGCGGGGTGGGGGGGGCGGGAACACCTGCCCCAGCCGCCGGGCTTCGTAGCGCTGCTGCGAAGCCGGGCGGGGGGCGGGAACACCTGCCCCAGCCACCCCGCTTCGGAACGCTGCTCCGAAGCGGGGTGGGGGGGCGGGAACACCTGCCCCAGCCGCCGGGCTTCGTAGCGCTGCTGCGAAGCCGGGCGGGGGGGCGGGAACACCTGCCCCAGCCGCCGGGCTTCGTAGCGCTGCTGCGAAGCCGGGCGGGGGGGCGGGAACACCTGCCCCAGCCGCCGGGCTTCGTAGCGCTGCTGCGAAGCCGGGCGGGGGGCGGGAACACCTGCCCCAGCCACCCCGCTTCGGAACGCTGCTCCGAAGCGGGGTGGGGGGGCGGGAACACCTGCCCCAGCCGCCGGGCTTCGTAGCGCTGCTGCGAAGCCGGGCGGGGGGGCGGGAACACCTGCCCCAGCCACCCCGCTTCGGAACGCTGCTCCGAAGCGGGGTGGGGGGGCGGGAACACCTGCCCCAGCCGCCGGGCTTCGTAGCGCTGCTGCGAAGCCGGGCGGGGGGGCGGGAACACCTGCCCCAGCCGCCGGGCTTCGTAGCGCTGCTGCGAAGCCGGGCGGGGGGCGGGAACACCTGCCCCAGCCACCCCGCTTCGGAACGCTGCTCCGAAGCAGGGGGGGGGGGCGGGAACACCTGCCCCAGCCGCCGGGCTTCGTAGCGCTGCTGCGAAGCCCGCGCCCCCCAGCCTTCAGAAGAGGTCGGGGACAGACTGTCCCCGGACCTGGTCTGAACGCGGTTTCCCTAGGAACGCATTAATTGATTTTCAATGCATTCCTATGGGAAACCGTGCATCGCAAGACGAAAAAACCGCAAGACGAAGAGACTTGCGGAACGAATTAATTTCGTCTTGCGAGGCACCACTGTATGCCACTGTGTTATCCTGTGCTATCCTGATGTAATGAGTTGCATCCCCATATTTTCAGAACGTTTGGACTGGCTGCAAAACATACAGACTCGATTTTTTGCGGGTAACAAACACTATTGCCCTCTAACTGATTTCACTAGCACCATGCAAGTCAAGGCAATTCAATTTCAAACTCTCTCTCCCCGAAATTCAACACTTTCCAAGGAGTACACACATACACAGAGATGCAGGGGGAATGGAAGGAATATTTTAATTTTAGCCCACCCACCCCAAAAAGAGATCATCCATTCATTAAAAACGAACTTTCTAATTACAGTTGGCATGACTCTCTCTTCAGTCACAGAGTTTCTCAAACACATTAGCTTCAGCAAGATCCTGAGGGGCGGTGGCAACATTTTGCCAAATAAGGTTTTTTTTAAAGTGTGTGATCTTTTTGATCCTTGGGAGGGGTCAGGAGCAGTGCTATTTTCCTAGAAAAAGAGGTGCCGGAGCTCACCACGAATGCCTCCATTGTTCTTGAATAATGGCAATGGCGCCCATTTCAGAGGTGCCAGAACTGAGTCCTTTTAATTCATCCCTCCCTCTGCCATTTTGATCAGATCTGAACACTTCACATTAAACTCAGACAAACTGATGTATTTGAGACGTTCTATGTGTTGGTCTGGGAAGCGGGTGGTGCTGTGGGTTAAATCACAGAGCCTAGGACTTGCCGATCAGAAGGTCGGCGGTTCGAATCCCCGCAACGGGGTGAGCTCCTGTTGCTCAGTCCCTGCTCCTGCCAACCTAGCAGTTTGAAAGCACGTCAAAGTGCAAGTAGATAAGTAGGTACCGCTCCGGTGGGAAGGTAAACGGCACTTCCATGTGCTGCTCTGGTTCGCCAGAAGTGGCTTAGTCATGCTGGCCACATGACCCAGAAGCTGTACACCGGCTCCCTCGGCTAATAGAGTGAGATGAGCGCTGCTACCCCAGAGTCGGCCATGACTGGACCTAATGGTCAGGGGTCCCTTTACCTTTACCTTACGTGTTGGTCATGTAAGCACAAAAAGACCCATCGCAGAACCCCAACAAAGCAAAACTGGACAAAATCTAAACCATTTCCGCCTAGGGCAGAACTTACACTCTTGTATAGTTTCAAAACTTGTGGGGATGGGTGGAAATCGGAGGAAAACTCATCTACCAAAACAGAAAGCCGACAAATTTCATCAGTCATGGCTGAAGATACCTGGAAAAGACGGGACGCACAAAGGACAAGAACAGCATGAGGAGCCTTTTTACGAAATGCAAGCGGGGTGGTTATTCTAAATTCTTTGCAGATTGATGCTCAGGGCAGCTTTAACTTCCAGTACAATCTTGGGATGCTGCACGCATTCAAAGCCCATCATGTGCCCTTATTATGACCCTAAATATATGAAGCTTCCTTATTCCATGTCAGGCCACTGATCCATCAACTAGCCCAGGAGCAAGCGGACTTCAGGCTATTTATCATGTTCTCCCACAAGTCGCTGCTCTCTAGCCTCACAATCAGGATCTGTTCCCAGCCGCGCTGTGTCAGACTGAACAGAGGATGTCAGAAAGGGATCCTAGGCGCTTCCGCATGCAAACCAACCCCCTTAGCTATGGCCTCCCACCTACCTTACAACTCTGCAAGGCAGGCCAGTAATAGTTTCCTTATCACAGATGGAAGGAGAGACTCAGCTGGAGAGATAGGGAAAGGCCTGGGCTAAGGTCACTCAGTGAATTCCACCTCCCAGCTGATGTTCTTAACAACCCCTTTCAATATCTTTGAAGTTGCTGGGCACTTACTGTCTTCGCTAGCCATTGTTCCAGCACCAGAAGCCCGTAAAAGCCCCCCAAAGGTCTGTGAACAGCCATGATCGGCATGCTCCGGGCTGGTTACCGCAACTTACCTTGTTTGCTACCTCCTCCGTGACTCCTTTGATTTTCTTCTTGATGTCGTCTGTCAAAAGGTTGAGCTGGTTGCGGACAAATTCCAGCCTGTCCTTCTGATCTTCTCGCTCTTCCATTGAATGGACTCTAAGGTAAGTAGCGGAAATGCAACCGTCAACCCCGACTGTACGCACAGTGTCCCAGCGGGGGAGAAAAACCGAGCACCAAAGTGCTGCTGCCTCTCCCTGTCTAGGTAGGCTTGACGCAAAACTACACCCAAGGACACGGGCGAGAATGGCAGCTCGCCAGTTAAAGAAAGGCCCCAACCCCTTGGGAGAAGGGCCTTCCCAGTGGTGGCTCCCCAACTCTGGAACTCGCTCCCTAGCCACATTGGCCTGGTGCCCTCAATGTTTAGACACCCGGCAAAGTCTGTATTGCTCTCACATGCTCAGGAGAACTTCTGAACTCTATTGGAGCCTTAGCCAATTGTCTTTTACCTACCATTGGGTTTCAACACCTTATGCTTAACAGTTTTACCCTCTGCTTTTCATCTGCTGTTTTTACCGTTTGTCGTTACACTTTATTATACACTCACGCTGTGTGACCATATGCTGCCTAGGGATTATTTTGCAATATTCTTACAATAACTCCTTTAAGGCAGGCCAGTATTATCATTCTACTGCAGATGGACTGGGGGTGCGGGGAGGAAAGGGAGCCAGTGAGTGAGACTCACTAAGGAAATCTAGCACATTCATTGCAGAGGAGTGATTTTTAATCAGATACATCCCCAGTTCCCAGCGATTACATTACTCTAGTTCCCAAGGTATATGGAGAAATATCATATTTTTTCGTGTATAAGATGACCCCCAATTTTTGACTAATTTTTTAAAAGCAAAAATCATTGTCTTACACACAGAAAAATACGGTATGTTCCTCTTTAATGCAGAGCAGATCTATTTTTTCATCATTTTTCCAAGTGCTAGTGCTTGGATTTTGGGCAGGCAGGCAACAAATAGCCCTGCTTTAGAGGCAATTTGGGCACTTGTCATTTTCCCCAAACATGGACTTGGGATTCCACAATTTTAGCAAGGGCAAAAACCAGTGTCATTGGGGGGAAAGCCCAAAACCTTCATTCATTCATTCAATTTATTACTCGCCCATATTAGATTTATTAGGGTCAGTCCTAAATCAAGGGTACAAAGATGTATCTTTGACATAAGATGAAAGCTATACAATCAAGGTGCCAGCTTAGGGTCTGCCACCGAGAATGCCCTCTCCTGCCCAAATTTCTCAGGGCAGGGGAACTACTAAGGCAGTTTGGGTGGGGGTTGGGCTTTGCCGATCTTAACACCCAAGAGAGTCTGTAGGGAAGGAGGCCATCTTTTAGATATTTGGGGCCTAAGTCCTTAACGGCAGGGAGCCTTTTCCAGCCTGAGGGCTGCATTCTCTTCTGGACAACCTTCTGGGAGCTGCATGCCAGGGGTCACAGAATGACAGACTTGAAGGCCTGGAAGGGACCCCGGCGACCATCTAGTCCAACCCCCTGCAATGCAGGGATCTCAACTAAAGAAACCATGACGGAAGGGTAGGTTTTACCCTTATAGAGAAGACTAGTTTCAACACCCACACTTCTCCAGGAGAGCAAGAGGCATTATCAGGGTTCAAAGACAGGTTTTTTAAAACAACAACATTCAAGGTGGGGATGAACTGGGACCAGTAGGGTGTATGGTTTAGGAGAGTCCAGAAGACCAGATAAAGTGGCTCTCAAGCCTGAGGTTTCGGGCTTTAAACACTAATGTGAGCACTTTGAATTGGGCCCTCAAAACCAACTGGCAACCAAAGCAACTGCTTTGAAACAGGGACTAGGTAAAGGTAAAGGGACCCCTGAGCATTAGGTCCAGTCGTGGAAGACTCTGGGGTTGTGGCGCTCATCTCGCTTTATTGGCCGAGGGAGCCAGCGTACAGCTTCTGGGTCATGTGGCCAGCATGACTAAGCCGCTTCTGGCGACCCAGAGCAGCGCACAGAAACACCGTTTACCTTCCCGCCGGAGTGGTACCTATTTATCTACTTGCACTTCGACGTGCTTTCGAACTGCTAGGTTGGCAGGAGCAGGGACCGAGCAACGGGAGCTCACCCCGTTGTGGGGATTCGAACCGCCGACCTTCTGATTGGCAAGTCCTAGGCTCTGTGGTTTAACCCACAGCGCCACCCGCATCCCTTTTGAAACAGGGACTACATTATAGCTAAATGGGACGCCAGCCAATAATCTGGGCTTCTGTATTTTGGATGCAGCTGCACTGAGACCTGAGTTGTCTTCAAGGGCAGCCCCATGCAGAAAGTGTTGCAGTAGTCCAATCTGAAAGTATGCAGTACGGTGGCCAGGCCATCTTTCATGCATTTGAAGGGACAACCCAACGAATGTGGAGGCCAAGTGACCAGAGAAACCCCTTGCTCAACTCTTGCCAGCAGTGGCCTAAGGGCTGCACTATCTCCTGATAAGGGGAAGAAAGGTCAGTGCCACCCGGTGGCTCTTTCCCTGCTTAGCTGAGCAAGGTGAATATGATAGGAGAGGCCTACCTTTGATTGGCTGCTGCCACGTTTATGGAGTCCATAATGTTTTTCACTGTGTCTAGGATCTGTTTAGCTCTGAGAGTGTGCTGCTCAAACTTGGTTTTCACAGCTGACTGCGAGATACACTCCTGCGAGGGGCCCAAGCCACAACACATTACTGCAATTCCATCACCAACACACGGTGGAATTTCACAAAGGCATTGTGCTGCTATGTAGTAAAACTTAAATCCTAAAGCAAATTATATCTTTAAAAACACACACATTTAAAGTAAAAAACATTCAACAGAAGCAAAAAAGGAACAAAGGAAGACTGAAAACAAAATCACAAGTCAATAGCAGGAAGTTAGTGCTGTCATTGATGGTGCAGCTGCAGCAGAAATCGGGACCCTAGTGCCCTCCAGATGTTCTTGGGACTCCCACCATCCCCAGCAAACATGGGCCATGGGGTCAGGGATGATGGGAGATGCAAGTCAAACGATCTCTGGAGAGCCAAGGTATCCCCACCCTGAGCCACAGTAATGTGCAATGGTCAAATGAAAAGCAAAAGAGGAGCAACGAGGAATGTCAAGACATTTGGCATTGGCCATTCATTCAGAAGGAAGGAGCTGCTGCTGCTACTTCTTGCTAAGAGTCACCACACACGTGACAGGTTATAGGTGTATTGCTAAAAACTGAACATGTGAATGTGGTGAACACACCTATCCCACAGGTACGTTGGTTACTGAGCTGCGATCAGCTGCAGCTCCATTTTGAATGTAGACTCTACGGTTAATTCAGGCTTGCCTCTGGCTAATATAGACATCTGAATGCAGCCCTGTTTAGGGGAGCTTTTAATGTTTAATAGATTATTGTATTTTAATATTCTGTTGGAAGCCACCCAGAGTGGCTGGGGAAACCCAGCCGGATGGGCGGGGTATGTATAAATAAATAAATAAATAAATAAATAAATAAATAAATAAATAAATAAATAATAATAATAATTATTGGCATGACCCTAGTGCTCTTCAAGAATCTAGTGACTTTGGGTGCCAACTGATATAGAGCTGCCTTATCACTCCCCAGATTTGTCCGTCAAGCCCAGAATTGCCTACTTTGACTGGTAACAGAGTTCTTGAGCCTTGGAAGAGGTCTTTTGCATTGACTCTTGATTGGGACTTTCTGCAGGCACCTGGTCTATCACTCCCCAAATATGCACAGATACGAGACATGCAAATGAATCAGGCTTTCTGTATTCACGCATAGCCCACAATCCTGAAGGAGGACCTTGCACATCTCTGAGATACCCACAGTGGTAATGCAGGCATCTCTGAAGGCAGGCTGATGCAGCTGTTGCACAGACGTCTGGTGACTTGGTGAAGGCAGAAATCCTATGTATGTGCCCAATGCCATATAAATGTAAGAAACAAACAGAATTCTCTCGTAGCAAGAAAGCTGCTCAAGTCATTCCTGTGAAGAATCTGTTGTTCAGTTCACCTATCGTGATAAACCATGGTTTGCCACAAACTGGCTTGAATGGGCTGTTTTGATCATTGTTGCATGCAGTGGAAGGAAATAAACCATGTTCACAAGAGAAAAGCCAATGACTATGGTCTGAATGCTCCCAGTGTGAGCAGCAAAGCAAGCCATGGTTTATGGCTTATTGCAACCCACAGTTTATGGCTCACAAGACATGTGAATGCAGCCTGTGCAGTTACAAACATGTGGCAAACAATGGGACTTGCCCTCTGGGAACAGTGGAAAATTAAATTTTCTTGTATCTAGGTTTACTTGCACTCAGGACATTTTAGATCACAGCAGGTGACAGAAGAATAATTTTTTTAAAATGGAAGGAGAAAGAAAAAGGGAAAAGAATATATAAGGAGAGTTTCTTGATCCTCGATGAAGCAGATCTAGAAATCAGCAATGAAAATGCAAGAGGCTGGCATGTAACAGCACATTGTTAGAGCTAGACAAGACGTGGAGGAGTGTCAGATTCCAGACAGGCAAATAGGAAGGAGGCGAAAGGGTTATAATCCCATCCTGTGCACTATGCAACCAGAAAATCCACAGCAGAAAACTATAAGAAGTACAAAAGTTAGTAATACCGCAGCAAAAACAACAACAAACAACCTCAGAAATGATAAAGAAGTACACAATTCAAACACGTTCACACATCAACATTATTCGAGCAAACTGAATTACCATCTTGAAACCTGGTCTCCTCCCAACAATAACTCAGGGGTAGAGTACATGCTTTGCAATAGTAACAACAACAATAACAACAACAATAACAATAATTGCTTTTGACAACAGAAGATGAGTTTTAAAACAATACAAAATAGACAAGTTTTGCATGCAAAACATCCTGGGTTCAATTTCAGGCACCTGAAATTAAAAGGATCTGGCGCAGGAGAGAGACTGGGGAAAACCCTACATGGATCAGACTATGGATCAGAGTAGCTGGGGCAACCCAGCCAGATGGATGTTTGTGTGTGGTACAAATAACAATATAATTAGTATTATGGATACCAACCAAGTCAGATGGCAGGCAATGAGCACCTAGGACATTCTACATGTAATGCATGAGCTCAGCTACTGAGCTGATGGCTGCGGGGAGGGGGCATGGCTCAATCCAATCATTTTATAAATAACTGCCTTGCAGTTCAAGCACAATGGCAAGTTTGTTGGAAAGGCATTCTTCAGCCTGGTGCCCTTCTGGGCTATGAGGTGCACCAGCACGGCCAGTGATCAGGGATGATGGGAGCTGCAGTCCAAGAATGCTTAGAAGTAAACATTAGGTTGGGGAAGACGGCATTATATATTGCTGGGGTGGTTGCAAGTGAAATTCCTTGCCGTGAATATTGTTTTGGAACTCAGGACACTTGTGAAGTAAAGTTCAGCACATGTTAATTCCATCACTGAAACCGCCATCCTAATCAGGAGAACGTAATTTAAATATGTGTCTCCCTTTTCTCTCCCCTCACCCCATTTTGTGACAGTTGCAAAGCTTCTTGCCTGATTTATCCTGCCAACACATGTTGCCTTCTAAGAGATGCAGTAAAAGGTAAAGGTAAAGGGACCCCTGACCATTAAGTCCAGTTGCAGACGGCTCTGGGGTTGTGGCGCTCATCTCGCTTTATTGGCCGAGGAAGCCGGCGTACAGCTTCCGGGTCATGTGGCCAGCATGACTAAGCCGCTTCTGGCAAACCAGAGCAGCGCACAGAAATTCTGTTTACCTTCCTGCCTATTTATCTACTTGCACTTTGACGTGCTTTCGAATTGCATTCTAACAAAGGCAATCAAATGTACGCAGGTTATGAGAGGCTTAACATCAAATCATTTTGTTGCAGCAGCTGTTATATAGCAACTACACCTACTTCTTGCCAAAGTTTCACATTCTGAATGCCGTTAACGAAGAAAAATCAATCAATACATTGGGGTCGGGATGTGCATTACTTATTGACTTACATAAAGAGAATTTGAAAAGAATTTGAATTATTCTAACTCAGTATAGTATACACAGATTGGCAGCAAACCAGATGATATTCCCAGCCCTACCTTGGGAATGAACCTAGGACCTTCTGCAGTCAAAACAGATGCCCAACAGCCAAGCTATGGCCCTTCCCCAAACATCTGACAGGAATTACCTGTCAATGAGTGGGACATGGGTGGCACTGTGGGTTAAACCACAAAGCCTAGGACTTGCCGATCAGAAGGTCGGTGGTTTGAATCCCCACGACGGGGTGAGCGCCCATTGCTCGGTCCCTGCTCCTGCCAACCTAGCAGTTCGAAAGCACCTCAAAGTGCAAGTAGATAAATAGGTACTGCTCCGGCGGGAAGGTAAACGGTGTTTCCATGCGCTGCTTTGGTTCACCAGAAGCGGCTTAGTCATGCTGGCCACATGACCCGGAAGCTGTACGCTGGCTCCCTTGGCCAATAAAGTGAGATGAGCACCACAACCCCAGAGTCGGTCACGACTGGACCTAATGGTCAGGGGTCCCTTTACCTTACCAGTCAAAGAGTATGCTTCCAATGTAAAGGCCTAGAAGAGAGCTGGACATTTGTGCACTGGCACTCAT
The DNA here is from genome assembly GCF_964234715.1 of Podarcis melisellensis. NCBI lineage: Eukaryota > Metazoa > Chordata > Lepidosauria > Squamata > Lacertidae > Podarcis > Podarcis melisellensis. Next base: position 11,097,869 of record NC_138537.1, read on the forward strand.
GAGGAGGAGGAGGAGATAAGGAAGGCGAGGATGATTCCCCTTTCTGCTTCCCTCTTTGAGGTGAGAATGGGAGTTGCAGTCCAAAATACCTGGAGGGCATCAGGTTTGCGAAGGCCGCCTTGCAGCCTCTGGGTGGATGCCACCAAAAAGCGCACCCTGTTGCATGTGGCAGGAGTAACATTGCCAAATGGCTGGTTGCATATGAATCACAGAATTGTAGGGTTGGAAGGGGCCACAAGAGTCGACATGTAAGAATCTTTCATCAAACATGCGGCTCAAACTAACGACCCTGAGATTAAGTGTCTCACGCTCTACCAATTGAGCTATCCAGATAAAAGCTGCAACATTTCAAACTAGTCTTCCTAGAATAATGTTGCTGCTGCGTAAGTATATACAGTGGTACCTTGGTTTATGAACTTAATCCATTCCGGAAGTCTGTTCTTAAACCAAAGTGTTCTTAAACTGAGGCGTGCTTTCCCAAAGCAGCGGGGGACTCAATTTACAAATGGAACACACTCAACAGCAAGCGGAACATGTTCTTATTCCAAGGCAAAGTTCACAAACCAAAACACCTACTTCCGGGTTTGCAGCGTTCTTAATCCAAGTTGTTCATAAACTAAGCTGTTCTTAAAGCAAGGTACCACTGTGCAGTATATTAAAAACCCAAGCACAATTGTTTTAGACTCTCAGGAAGTTTACCTCAAACATTTTCTCAAATTGCTGAAATTCTTGGAAGCGTGTCTGAAATCCGTCGGCCAGTGCCCCACCTGGAAAAGCACAAAGCAGCTGATGAGGTTTGATGTGAGAGGTTTATAAACAGGGATGGCCTCCTACCAGCAATGCTGTAGCAGCTGATTTCCTGAATTGGCTTGGGAGTTGGACTAGGTTACTTGGAAGTCTCTGATTCAATTATTCAAGTTTTACAAGACCACACACCAAAAGCCTCGTTTTTAACAAGGCTTCTTTGAAAAGCTGTGCTTTCAAAGGAACATTACATTGCAGGATCCCACATTCAATACACACCTCCCTCAGGCATGCCCTGGGCTCTCTGTTTCCTGGCGCTGAGGACTTCCTTGGCTGAAACAAAGAAGATTCGGTTCTGGGCTTCAGAGGGATCCACGACCTTGAGCTCATCTACCAAGAACGTCAGGCACCGCTCCATGTGCTGCTTGCGCACCTAAAGAAAGAGAGCAGCAGCACATCAGGGCAGTCTTCAATCAGCTGATAAACTGAGCGCTATACAAACAGCCTCTCTGGGTGGGACCGCATCTGCATTGTCCCATCGACTACCAAGCCAGGTTCAAGGTTCTTTATATTAACTTGCAAAGCCCTGAACAACAAAGATTTAGGATACTTCATAGATGCCTAAACCCTTATATCCCAGTTCATTTGCTGAGATCATCTGTAGGAGCATCGCTGATCATTCCCAGGGTTGGCGAGGCTCATTTGACAGCAAGAAATAAGAGCCTTTAGCGTCATCGGTCCAGTTCTGTAGAATTGTTTTATTGATGTTTTATTATTCTGTAAACCACTTTGAGATTTTTCTTAAAAATACAAAGCAGTATATACCCTATTTTTCGCTCTATAAGACGCACCAGACCATAAGACGCACCTGGTTTTTGGAAGAGGAAAACAAGAAAAAAAATATTCTGAATCCCAGAAGCCAGGACAGCCAGGGGCAGTCTCTCCCGGCCGGGGAGGCTGCGCACGGCTAAGCAAGAACCCAAGACGCTCAGCGGGATTGCAGCGCAGCGATCCCGCTGGCTCTCCTGGCTTCTTGCTTGGCCGCGCAAAGCCTCTCCCGGGCAAGGGGAGCCTTCATCCCCTGCCTGGGAGAGGCTGCGCGCGGCTAAGGCTCCCCCAAGAGGAAAATGGAGCGCTGAGCAGAGCCTCCCGCCTGCATTCGCTCCATAACACACACACACACACTTACTTTTTAGGAGGGGAAAAGTGCGTCTTATAGAGCGAAAAATACAGTAAATGAAATAATAATTCTCTGCCAACAGAGAATCAGCCGTCGCCTTCTGTTCCAACTTCTAAACACCTGCTGAAAACCTTCCTGTTCTGTCAGGCCCTCTCTGCAGTGGCTCCCTGTCTGTGGAATGCTCTCCCCAGTGAGGCTTGCCTGGCGCCTTCATTATACATCTTAGGCACCAGGCAAAAATGTCCCTCTTCAATCAGGTCTTTGGCTGACTAACATTCTATATGCTTTTAAACGTGTTTTCACAGTCCTCCCTCCCCCAATCTGTCCATTCAGGCAAGCAGGAGGCTACATCAGAACATAAACAAAGAAAACAACAACAGAAAAGGGAGAGCTTTTATTTATTTATTTCCTACAACCGTGTCACAAAAATGGCCTTAATGTCTTCCCAGAGTCAAAAGTACTAATCAGGGAAAGGATTACTTTCCTTTGAAGTTAGCAGTGCAAAACATCCATACACACTCCTCAGTACAAAACAATTCATTTGCACCTCAAATGTCACTTTTAGTTGGAGGTAATAAAAACTCTTGGAAATTCTTGTTGGTTCTCACTACAGTTCTTTCTTTTTAGATAAGAAATTTTAAACTATGCACTATGCACTACAGAGGTCTTGGATCATACTTTGCTTTTTTTTGGTGTGATCTAAGCCACCTGTTGGTTGCATATCCTGGGATGATGATCCCTGAACTCACTTCAACCTCTTGACAGCTTAAATACACAGTTTTTCTTAAATACCAATCTAACACACCCACAGAGCCCCTTCAAAACAATTGAAGAACTCACATCCTCCATGTATTCCGGCTCTGATGCAGAAGCGTCCCATCGATTATTCAGGATGAAGATGTTTGGTTTTGAAAGTTTTTCATTTACTTTATGGAAAAAATGCTTTTCCTATTAAAAAAAAAGGTTGGGGGGAGAGGAAGATTTAAGCCTTTAAACTCTGAAACATGGAGTGCGAACACGTGTTAATTGTGAGGTCTTCATGCAGCACGTTAAAAGCAAATGTAAAAATAAATAAATCTGCAAAATTTCTATGGTGAGTTAAAGTGTTTCATGGCCAGGGATGATGGGAGGTGAAGTTCAGCAACATCTGGAGATTCCCCACACCTGCTTGAAGGCTTTCCCAACCTGGCATCCTCCAGATGTTTTGAACTGCACCTGCCATCAGCCCCAGACAACTTAAAGGCAAGTGACTATTGTTGCCCCATGTTGCTGGTGCATAGCTGTCAACTTACAGATTTGAAAATAAGGGACCAGCAGCCTCGAAAATAAGGGATCAGCAGCCAAAATAAGGGATTTTCAGAGCACAGGTATGTTCAACTTCTGAGCCCCTCCGAGCCAAAGGCAGAAAGCCCAGCCAGCAGCCAAACAAACCCTCAAGCGGTGGTTCCCACAGCGTAGCAACCCGGCAAAGGGGATGCAGCAAGGAAAACCACCATCACCTCTCCACTGGGAAGCGCTGAGCAAAGGCAAGTCCCCAGGTAATGCGGCCGATTTGATCGGCACAAGGCATGCAAGCTCCACCCCCCAGTCATTCTTAGACTCCTTATTGGGTGAGCAACACAGCCAAGCAACACAGTTGGAGCCTCCCTCCTCCCTGGCCGGCATGGAGGGAGGGAGAGGAGCTGTTTCCTTTGAAACCTGGGAAATTTAAGGGACATCATCAATAAGGGACAGCAGCGGGACACGGCGCTGGGATAAGGGACTTTCCCAAATAAGGGACGGTTGACAGCTATGTGCTGGTGTGAGGCTGAGGCTAAGAGAGAGCAGCTCGATAAAGCCGAGTTCACAAGAGAGGTGAGAACTGAACCCGTAATTTTTTTCATTCACAGCTCCGTTGTACAGTCATTATACCACATCTGCTCTCAGTTCAGATAAAATGCTGATTTTTATGTTTATTAGATACCTATCTTTATGAAATATTTATTTATTCATTTATCTTCATCTTCATCAACTGCCCCCCAAAATAGCACCTGGGCCAAAACCTGGGTTTCAGTCTAGACCCCTCGTTTCAATTTTGGTTCTGCCACATGGCAATTTCCTTCAAATCCCACCTTTCTACATGTGATTCCCAGGCAGTCTCCCATTCAGGTACCAATCTGATTAACACATGTTTATAGTGCTGGTAAATTTGCAATATTACAGACAGTGCCCTGGGATGCCCATACAGTGTGGACCACATAGCAAAGGGCACTTAAAATCCCATTTGGAGCTTTAAGTCGCTTTCTTAGGAGGTATTGGTAACTGTCCACTACTAACCTGATTCAGTGGAGCTGGGGAACCTATGGCCCTCCACATGTTGCAGGACTACAACACCCATAAGTCCCAGCTGCTGGTTTTACCTGTTAGGGCTGATGGGAGCTAGGGGGCGCACATGTCTTCCTTGTCCTGTGATACAGAAGATCTATTGCACACACCAGCTTCACCAAAGGAATGCCATCTGAACAGTATCTCTGGGGTTTGGTCATCTGCCTGCCATAATATTTAATTACTACAGGAAACAGTCTCATGCTCCAGGAGGGTGACTGGAAGGAAGGCTGATCTAAGAGCCTTAAAGTAGTTTTTTTTTGGGGGGGGGGGATTATCCATAGGGTTTGGCTGTGTCCCAGTGTCTCTTGAGAAGGCAACATGCTCACCAGCATGAAGTCTGCACAGTCATTAAAACATTTTTTTTACCCAAATAAAAGAATGCCAAGCCACCTTTGGCCTTTTAAATTGTAACTTCAATACAAAAGCAAAGACTGCTGTTTGTTTTTTAATTGACACATACAGCCTCACAAACCCAAGCAGTTAAAGATTTTGGGCGAAGACCCAAAATTCAAAGAAGCTGCAAGCAGGCATGTAATTTCACTGATGATTCTTGGCTTTGTAGCAAGCAGACCTTTGAATGAAGATGCAGTCAAACTCAACTTCTCATCTTCCCCTTGCTTGTTTGTCCAATAAAGAAAATGCTCTGCAACAGACTTAATTTTAAAAACTCAGATGCTGCTATTCCACTAAGAGTCTGCACAATATCTCAAGCCCTTGTCTGCTGACCCAAGGAAAGGTGTGTTGCAAATGAGGCAAATGAAGTAGCAGGTTTAAACAAGCCTTACTGTGTTCATGAGGGTTGACTCTGAATTTGCGACTAAAACAAAGACATCGGCATCCAAACAGAATTTGTCGATCCAGGTGTCTAGCTCTGTGGTGACATCGGTGCCAGGGCTGTGGAATGAAGTCAGAGAGTTACTCAGCAACCTGAAGTAGTTATTCCAATTCAGAAATAAGAACACAGAAGAGGGAAAGTCCAATCACATTTTGCCTTAATAATCCAAGATATGAACTAGCCTTTTGGCCACTCCCCCACAGGTGCTTCCTTCCTTAATGCAAGTCAGCAAACCAGGAAATTTTCCGTTAACTGTTGCTTCTCAGTCTGCCTAAACCAAGGAGCTATGGTTAACAGCTTTGGAAAAAGTGAAGATATTCTAATCAATTCAAAACCAGGGTTTAATATCCTGGCTTGTTCCCAAGCTGCCTTTTTCCAAGGGTGCTAAACCATAGTTTCCTGGTTTTGATGAAACAGGAAACTGTGGCGAATAGAAGATTTCCTCATTTGACTGGCAAGTTGTATGGAGGGAGAAATGAAGGGGTGTTGAAATGAACAGAGGTGAGCAATGCTTGCATGGGGTAGTGGTGAATGAATGCAGTTAATGTTTGAAGAGGGGATAATTAGGGAAGACGTTGCTACATGAACCCACTTTAGACAACAGGGACAAAGCAATATTAGCTCCCCCCGGCATTACACAGCTCTGATAAAATCCCAACACAACCACCTGAGCTGAGCTCCTATTAGACCCAGAAAGGAAGTTTCCATTGGAAGCATCACTTCCAGAGCAAATAGCTTGGAGGGTGGGACAGAGAGGGTGTCAGTGGCATGCAGGGGGCAGGGAAGGGGTAAAACTACTCTCCCTGGGGTCCTGATCTTGATGCAGCCCTCATACAGTGGTCTGCTGCAGGTTCCACCAAACTGTAACATATCATTTGTGAATATATGATTGAAGCAGGAAACACATCCCTGTTCTGAAGGCATCTTGAAATTTGCCTACACTGTCCAGTGACACACAGCTTTTCATTCACTCCCCTTGACCTTTGGCTCCATTGTAAAATTTCAAATTTTCTCTGCATCTGTACTCATCTATACATAGCTCCCTATTCTCCTAATCGGTCCTTGTAAGCAGCGTACTTATGATTGTGTGTTCGCATGACTTCCAGTGACATACCAAAGAAGTGCCATAATACAAATTACTAGGAAAATGCTCTATTAAGTAAGCAACACAAGCCTAGATTAAGATCACACTAACAGCAATGACCTCTAAAATCACACAATAAATTTGCTGGACTTGCAAACTACAGCAGACCAGCACAGCTGCCCTTTTGAAAAGCATCACTTTCCCCAGTTTTTTGTTTGTTTGTTAAACCTCTCTCAGGAAGTCCAACTTCCAGGTCCTCTGCATTTTAAAAGAAAAAAATGGACAACCTGAAAGTGAAAGGGGACATTTCTGCACTCGTGCTTGGCTTAGTTTCGCAAGCACACTTAAAATTCAGCCAAGTGCTAGATTCCCTTTTTAAGCTCCAGTCATGGGACTTCCTCTTGCTTCAGCTGAAACCAAGCCAATCTGGGCACAGAGGCTTAGCAAAGAAGGAAGTGCAGCCAAGGGAGAGCCTGGGGCGTTCCAAAAGAACGGTGCATTTTCTCACGGCACCTTTATATGCCCAACAAAATTCCAGAGCTGTACCTGTCCACTAACACCAAGTCGTCTCTCAAGAGGGCACACTTAGCCTTTGGCCAAAAGACATGGACCAAGCAGCCAGCCTCTAAGTCTTTATCCATATGAAGGGCATGCGCAAGCTGATTAACAGTCTGTAAAAGAAATCAACAGGTTAGGAAGTGCCTCTTAAGATGGCATGGTAATTGAAGGACTAGCATTCCTAAATAAGCTATTGGGAGGTTACACTAGTCCTGAAAGACCTACATTGGCTCCCAGTACGTTTCCGAGCACAATTCAAAGTGTTGGTGCTGACCTTTAAAGCCCTAAACGGCCTCGGTCCAGTATATCTGAAGGAGCGTCTCCACCCCCATTGTCCAGCCCAGACACTGAGATCCAGCTCCGAGGGCCTTCTGGCGGTTCCCTCATTGCGAGAAGTGAGGTTACAGGGAACCAGGCAGAGGGCCTTCTCAGTAGTGGCACCCACCCTCCCATCAGATGTCAAGGAAATAAATAACTATCTGACTTTTAGAAGACATCTGAAGGCAACCTTGTATAGGGATTTTTAAAATGTCTGATGTTTTGCATTTTTTAATGGGCTGTAAGCCGCCCAGAGTGGCTGGGGAAGCCCAGCCAGATGGGCGGGGTATTATTATTATTATTATTATTATTATTATTATTATTATTATTATTATTATGTCTTTTCACATATAAGTGCAGAACTCTTGCATATAATAGAGGTTTGGTCTCTTCTCAGCTATGTTTCTCTCTGTGTGTGTATTCAGTGATTCACCAACCCATAACCCCTTACTCTGAAAATTCAAATTGTCCTCATTTGCTCCACACGTTCTTACCTTCCTTCCAAAGCAGGCATGGGAGATGATTGGCCCTCCAGATGTTGCTGAGCCACAACTCCCATCAGCCCCAGAAAGTGTGACCAATAGCTAGGGGATGATGACAGTTGTAGTTCAGCAGCATCAGGAGGGACGCACCTTTCCCACGCTGGTCCTAAGGCCCTTCCCCCAAAATCCAGAAACACATACTGGATAATAGGCAAGTGAGGTGTCCACCATGTTGCCTCTGTTAGAATTCCTGCTCCATGACTGCAGTCATGGGATTGTTGTCTTTCACATGACGGTGTATGTTTTGACTCCATAGAGTGGGAAGTGATGGAGACAGGATGTTTGTGTTACTGTGTTCTGTAAAGTGAGAGTATTGTCCTTTGTTCTTTTTCTATTTGCTGTCTGATGCTAGAGAGAGAGGGAGCCATGTGGCAGTGCTCCGTGTGTGTTTATATGTAAATAAGGTAGGTTAGCCAAAATGCTGAGTTTTTGAGGTCTGTTACGCAAGCTGCGAAGACTCTGCGGATCCCTAAGTGTGCCGATGTCTGTTGGCATTGGTCGCTGTGATGTTTGGGTTGAAGAATGCTTTTGAAGCTCCCAAACGATCGACCAGGAGGGAGAGAACATGTCTCTGCCAGGGTCCTATGAGAGAGTAGGACAAGCTCCTGACAGCCTCCAGTAGTCTAGCTGGACCTCTCTTCCTCCCCTGACTGCCACTCAGGACACAAAAGCAGGACACAAATATCTTGAAATAAATGAAAGCAAAAGAAATTAACGAGTATGTAGGCACATTTGTGTTTGTCTTCTGTAACAGAAATTGGACTTTCCAAATCTCTGCGTTAACTCCTGTCCTCCCAAATGCCTCATTTTTAGCATCTTCTGCACCAGCCTTTGCCAAACTGGTGCCCTCTAGATGTTTTGGGCTACAACTCCCATCAGGAGCAGCCAGCACATGCAGCTGATGGGAGTTGTAGTCTGAGGACACAAACCTGGCTGTTTTAGATTTTTTTTAAAAAAGGAGTTTTGCCCTTATTGTTCTGTGCAGCAGAGAATAAATTCTGAAAAAACTGGCATAGGACAACTACTTCTTAAAACTTGGAACACAATCTTCTGAGCGGCAGAGGGAAAAATAAAGGATGACGGGTAAGAAACAAGTGTACATGTGTAGTCCTTTTAATAAGGTTTCTGGACACCAGTTTATAAGCCACGAGAATCTGTACCTTCACACTTTTCTTTTCATCCGAGCCCTCAGTCATGAGGTAAGCCTTATCGCCATCTGTTCCTTCCACGCTGAGGAAACAGTTGGTTGTGTGCCCGATGCCACTGGGGAGCACTCTGTCCCACAGCATGGCATTGATGACAGAACTCTTTCCGCTGCTGGTTCTGCAAAAAGGAGGGCAAGCGCAGTGTTAAACTGCCAGGTTTCAAACCGAGTGAGAACACTCCATGCTAAATTAAAAATCTAGCCCAACAAATCAAAACATCACTTTTTTTAATTTTTAAAGCTTAATTATGACATGCAAAGGTTAAGAGAACTGAGTACGTTGGCACGATTCATAGCCCACCCCCATAAGTTTTGTGTTATTCCACAGAATTCATTCAGGGAGGGGCGTTGAACAAGGCAGAGCAATGGAGCCATAAAACTTTGGACATTTATTTGACTCTTCAGAGATCTAGCCAAGCAATATCTACAGGCTTTAAAGTATCGTTTTGCAAACATTGCAGCTAGAAAGATGATTTTATGCTTAAAACAGAGCCTCTCTGGAAGCTGAATTATATACCTCCTAGCACACTGTGTTTTCTTCTATACTCTGGTGGAATCATTAGACAAAGGCTCTTTCTTTGGGGCCACTGTTCAAATATCCTTCTCGTTCTCCAGCTTTGGGAAACTTCCCAAGGCTGCTTTACTTTGCGTTTGTTCTCCCAGGTTGTTCAAGACACAACTTACGGGAAGTCAGATTATGAATCTCAATTCTGATTCAAAGCAAGAGCAGCTCTGGGAGAGAGGGGACAAATAGTGTTAGCAGCCTGACTGCCTCCCCACTGAAACTTTCACAAACAACGAGAAAGGGGAGAGGAGAAGACCTAAAAACAAAGACCACCCATAAACAGCATTAAAATAAAGGTGAACTGTGAACCAGGAGCAGCTAAACTGTCATCTCCGCTGAGCTCAGTAGTTGGGAAACTCACAATCTCTCAGCCTTACTCAACCTATCTGCGATATGGGTATGAATGATTCTGAACCGCCTTGCAAGGTTGCTTTAGGGACTGATGAGACAGCGGAACGCTTCAGTGCTTCTTACACCACTCATTTCTATGAGACTTGGTCAGAAGAGACTCCTAGCAGATTGCAAGCGTAATTTTACACACTGATCCCAAATAAGAGTCATCTAACACTTACCTGCCAAAAAAAGCTACTTTCATGTGTCTTCGTGCGAGTACCTCACCAATGACTGCCAGCTTCTTCTTGTACTCCTCTATTTTTGCCAGCTCATCCTTGGTGGCTATATCTTCAAGTTGCGGGTTTTTGTAAGTTTCTGCCATTAAATGGGACAATGTCACAATGACACAACTGGCTACTATGCACAGCAGTGCTTCCTTAATCCAATGGGACAAATTAGTGCAATGAGGGATCAAGACCCAGTGCTTGATCCCTTGTGCCGACTCTAGCGTTGCCTTATCTCCCTAGACTCATTGCCGGCAACCTGGTGACCTGGTCCAAATATTTCAGAGATTAGCAGATTAGTCTTGACCCATTAAATCACAGACCTACATGTGGTCATATGTAACTCTACAATTCTATGATTCTAAGTACTTCCAACTCCATATCCAACATCTGTTACTGCTTATTTTCTCTCTCCTTAACCCCACTTCCCAGCACAGTAAAGTAGTGGTAGGGCCACTTATCTTCTTCATTCTTCCTCATCTCAATACTCCCAGGAACATTATTTTCCGGCACCCGTGAACGAAGGAAGGCATTTCTACTCTAATCATTTCTAACTAGATGGCCAAAAATAAAGGCATGTCAAGAAGTTCCTTCTTGATTACTGGATTTGATTCTAAATTTCTGTTCTCCAAATAGGAAAACATTTAAGGATTTATGTTTCCTTTTCGTATCTTTACCAAAGTTACATGACCCAACACTCTTCCCCTATTAAATAAGCAGCATAGGTATTCCTGCTGCATGCCCTTGGAAGGCTCCAAATCAGCCAGTTTACACCAACGTTCAAAAGCGCACTGAGTATAGATAGCACTCCGGGAAGTTTTCATTTACCAGATGCTGTTCAGGGATCTCAGAATTTGAATGGGTTGCCAAAGAAATCCTTGGCACTCAACTGCATGCCCCAAGGCAGCCCAAGCTCTTCTGTGGTATCAAAGTAGCTAACTAACAGTTGTCAGAAGGGCTGCAAACTGCTGCTTGCCCAGGCCCATCAGAGCAGCTGAGCCAACTGAATCAAGCAAGACAAAGCAGGTAGGGAAGTCATGAGCCCTATGGGACCAAACCAAAAAAGGTAAAGCGGGTGGCGCTGTGGGTTAAACCACAGAGCCTAGGACTTGCCGATCAGAAGGTCGGCGGTTCGAATCCCTGTGACAGGGTGAGCTCCCATTGCTCGGTCCCTGCTCCTGCCAACCTAGCAGTTCGAAAGCACGCCAGTGCAAGTAGATAAATAGGTACCGCTCTGGCGGGAAGGCAAACAGCATTTCCGTGTGCTGTTCTGGTTCACCAAAAGCAGCTTAGTCATGCTGGCCACATGACTTGGAAGCTGTACGCCGGCTCCCTCGGCCAATAAAGCGAGATGAGCACCACAACTCCAGAGTCGGTCACTACTGGACTTAATGGTCAGGGGTCCCTTTACCTTTACCTTTACGTAAAGCCCACAAGCAAGACCCATGTGCAGCAGTGCCCTCTCCACTGGTGATTTCCAGCAACTGGTATTCAGAGGCATGCTGCCTCTTCCAGTGGAGGTAGAACATAGCCAAAGTGTCTAGTAGCCACTGAAAACCTTATCCTCAGTGAACCTGTCTAATCCTCTTTTAAAGCCACCCAGGTTGATAGTCATCATTGCACCTTGTGGGACCAAATTCCATAGTTAAGTGGCAGAACAAACCGCTAAGCCCTTTTCTAGTTTTACAATGTGTGTTGAGCCCCTAATCATCATTTTTGCCAACTTCTTCACTCCCAAGTTTACCATTGTAACAGTAACTCGATTGTATTTCAAGCCAGGCAGAATCAAAATAGACGACGGACTCTCTAACCAAACCTGCCATCAACAGATTACGGTGAAGCATTCTTAGATACTACCTACGCATGCTGTGTGAGAGAAGGAATGGTTCTCAGTGTTTTCCTGCCGCTGCAAAAACATATATTCCCTGCCCCTCTCCACCTAAAAACTAACCTTCAACAAAATGCGTTCCTTCCGTAACATAATCCAGGAGCTCTTCAAAAATGGCAGTAATCGTCTTCTTAGCCAGCACAAAGTGTTTCAGGGGGGAGGGATTAGTGTCTGCCATTATGCAACTGAAAGAGTAAGTGGTACAGAAGTTAAGAGAAAATGAAATTTAACTCCCAATCCAAGCAAGTCCAAATACATTCAGCAACCAAGGCAATACATCAATGGTGTCATTTGCAAGGAGAGTTTTATTCCCCTCTCCCATCTCTCCACCACAAATGGAAATGAACCTTCCTGGGCATAGGCCCCTCCACAGAGAGAAGGGAGTCCAGATGTTCCCACAATGCTTTGCATTCCACACAAGAGCATCCAAGGTACCTTCTCTTGGCAGTCAATGGAGGCGCTGACAGCTGGAGATATGACAGCTGAGAAAGATACTCCACTGCTGCCTTTCCCAGTGGTATTGTACAGTGGGAAATTAATTTCCATATGCTTCTTCAAAAGTACTGCAAGAATTTCAAAGTACTAGGTATGGATCCAATAGCAGGGATATTTACTGTAGGTATCTGCAAATTATTTCTACTACTAGCACTACAGTAGTACCTCAGGTTACAGACGCTTCAGGTTACTAACTCTGCTAACCCAGAAATAGTACCTCAGGTTAAGAACTTTGCTTCAGGATGAGAACAGAAATCATGCTCCGGCGGCATGGCAGGCCCCATTAGCTAAAGTGGTGCTTCAGGTTAAGAACAGTTTCAGGTTAAGAACGGACCTCCAGAACGAATTAAGTACTTAACCCGAGGTACCACCGTACTACTAAGTGTACCTTTACAGAAGGCTGGATTTCCAACACCAAGCACATTTCTGAGCCTAATTCAATGTGATGACTTGGTCTACAAAGCTTTGTATGGCTTTACAGACCAATATTTTTGAGGTTTTGTATCTCTTCCAATATGAAACTACTCAAACTCTTCAATCTTCATCTTAGCCCCCCCTTCAGGTACTCCCTCTGAGGAAGGTTTAGGAATAGGGACAATATTGCCTTTTCAGTTGTGGCTCCTTACTTGTGGAATGCTGTCCCCAGTGAGGTCTAGATGGTGACATCTTTAACATCCTTTTGGCGACAGGTAAAAACTTATTTCTTTCACCAGAGACGTGATGGATTAAGATGTTTTTGCTGTTTGTTGGTTATAAGTTTTTGCTGTTTAATTAAGTCTATTTTGTACAAATTTTATTGTAAGGCATTGTTTCTTCTTATTTGGTACTTTATACACTTTATACTTTATACGCTTAAAATTTTGTAAGGGGCAACTAATAAATTAAATATTAATATTTTATTGTTATTCACAGGACTTATTGGTCTCTTTTTCACAACGTGTAAACTCAAAGTGACTTACAATATAATGTAATAAATAGCCATCATTATCAAGCTTTGCTTCCTTGTTTGTTGCAGAGAAACCCAATCATCAAAAAATTATGTCATCCACAATTAACATGTGTATATTTAAGCCTTTTGAACTTCTGCGCCTTTTGTATCCATGTTCAAAAAGTTTAATTCAATTCTGCCATACAATATTTCAATCATACTCCAGGATGAAGTGATATTATGACTAGCTGTTATAATCCTAGAGACAGAAAAAACCATTTCCCATACAATTCACCATTGCTAAAATAAAGAAGATAAGAAATAATATGTATTATTATGAAATTAGACTGTCCAATTTAATCAAATGAGGGGGACAAAACAGCAAATTAGATTAGTAAAGCAGGAATCCTGTTTTCACAGTGGCCAATCAGATGTTGCATTAAATTTTATGCATTCCATTTATCCCCCTGTGCAAATGTTAATTTCTCCGGATTAGAAAAATCAGTACTATTTTCCCTCAGTGCAGATCCTTATAGGCAATATTCATAAAACAAATGATCTCTTGAAAGTCTTATAAAGTGTCTGCAGCCTTCAAGTGCTTTGTAGTGAAAGTTCACATTTTTCTCTGTGACCTGCAAGTTAGCGTGTCAAACTCAAGTGAAATTGACTAGTAACCGGATTGTGACTAGCTTCTTCAGAGAGGGAGGAAACCATAACAGTCCCACCCCAACGGTGCCATACTGACCTAGAAAAACACTGGGTGCGTATCTCTGAGCTGCTGGAACTGTCAGCTCCATGCAATATATGGAGCAAGCACTTTGCCAGAAATGGAGCGTGATGAAAGACTTTCTATTCTGCATAATGAATATACCTTAAATAGCAGAGAGCTCCGTGGAATCTTCAACAATACGTTTATTGGAAACACAAGCGTTTATGGGCCAGGGAGCATACCCTCCGATGCAATACTGGTGACAGATCTAGAGGATATTTTTCACTTTTTGAAAACCTTTTTTGTTTGGGTCTACGCTGAGTAAAGCTTAGTTGAATACCACCCTAGTTCTGCAGTGAAGGGTTGCACATTCGATGTATGGGACAGCTGCCTTGGGGTCTCTTCTAACTCTACAATTCTATGAAGCCCTAACCTCAGTTGGCAAGTGTGCATTTGTCCAAAGCGTGGCCAGAAACCCTCTCCCCCACATTCAAGATACACCACATTCCTATTCAGAGTGTGACTTAAAATGAAATCCAGACAAACTATAAAAGATCCAACCAGAGGAGACACGAGACTCTCCCACCTGGGAATGAACTGACAAAAAAAGGAAGATAACTCAAAGAGGGAGATAGCCAATCCCCAATCGCCTTGCGTATAGTAATACAGAAACGTGGTAGGTTATACAATTTAAAAGTGAAATGAAATCACCACTAAGCCCAAGTTTGGAAGTGTCAAATTTGCCTATTAATTCTAAGTTGGCAGCTTCAGGCTGGACTCTGCCGTCGAAACTTCTTCGCTGATTTCAGTCTGAGAGTCTTTATAGGTGCTTTTGCTAAAACCAGCTCCCTGAAAGACTCAAAAGTGTTAGTGGGGCCCAACCTGATCCTGTCTGAGCTGCATTCTTCCGAGCCAGGATTCCAGGCTGGCAGGAACGAACAACAACAACAATGTTCGCAACTGACCTTTCCTAAAAAAAGATTCCCAAGGAGAGATTAGGAAAAAAGGAAGAGGAAAGAGAGGGGCTTGGCAGCTGCGTCCAATATACAGTGGTACCTCGGGTTAAGTACTTAATTCGTTCCGGAGGTTCGTTCTTAACCTGAAACTGTTCTTAACTTGAAGCACCACTTTAGCTAATGGGGCCTCCTGCTGCCGCCGGAGCACAATTTCTGTTCTTATCCTGAAGGAAAGTTCTTAACCTGAAGCACTATTTCTGGGTTAGTGGAGTCTGTAACCTGAAGCGTATGTAACCTGAAGCGTATGTAACCCGAGGTACCACTGTACTTTGGGTTTGCTCCAAGTCGACTACAGCACAAGCCCCTTTTAATTTGTCTGTTGCACCCAATTCTGTTGGGGTTTTTTTTTGGGGGGGGGGGTTGGTAGGGCAAGTGTCCTGACTGGGGGCGAGCGACCTGCCTGTCCCACAGCTAGAAGATTTACAACAGCTACTTTTTTTTTTAAAGGAAGAAATAACTCGATGCAATAAATAAATGTGAAGAAGAAACCTGTCAGAGGAGGTCAGCCACGAGGTAGCCCAATGCCTGGGACCAAGTTCAGTTTGGCATTACATAAGCCCCCTCCAGCCTGAAGCAAAACCTGACAGAACAAGCCCCGCAACTCAAATGGGGGACGAAAGGTAACCCCCCCCCAAAAAAAACCAAAGGTCACTTGCCCCCCCCCCCGCGCGCTCCTTTTACCTGGCAACGGGAGCAAGTCTCGCCCCCCTCCCGCGCTCAGCCTCGCCGGCGTCTTCCGCCCCTCGTTCTCGCCCAACCAAGAGGAGGCAGGGATCACTTCCGCCGCCTCTCGAGCGCCTTCCTCCCACCATCCCCGCGCTCCGCCATCGCTGGTCAGGGCAACGGGGCCAGCAGGCGTCAGGGACTCCCTCTGCGCGTGCGCAGCGGTTAACTCCGCCTTTACCCCCTCCCACCATCACCATGCCGTCTCTTCGCTGCGGACGTTGGAAAGCCTTTCGGTTCAGCTCGGGATCGTTGCATAGAGATAGGAAAGATTGGGAGTGGTCAAGGGAGCAGAGATGCAAGTCGACTGCCAGGGGCAGGCTTCGTTGTTTATGTTGAGGTTCTTGGTCTTGGCTGAGTGTGGGGATTTGAACCCTGGTTTCCCAGGTTCTATTCCAGCAATCTACCCCCTGTACCACACTGGTTTAGTAAGGCATCTTAAAAAGCAGAGACATCACCTTGCCAACAAGGGTCCGTATAGTTCAAGCTATGGTTTTCCCAGTAGTGATGTATGGGAGTGAGAGCTGGACCATAAAGAAGGCTGATCACTGAAGAATTGATGCTTTTGAATTATGGTGCTGGAGGAGACTCTTCAGAGTCCCATGGACTGCAAGAAGATTAAACCTATCCATTCTGAACGACAGAGGACGAGATGGTTGGACAGTGTTCTCGAAGCTACCAGCAGGAGTTTGACCAAACTGCAGGAGGCAGTGGAAGAAAGGATTGCCTGGCGTGCTCTGGTCCATTTAGTCAAACACGACTAAATGACGAAAAAACAGAGATTCCCCATTACCCTGAGATTTAGATTTCAGCCTTCTTGCAAATAAGACTTGTGCCTGTTTGCTCAGCAGTAAAACAAGAGTCTTCGGGAGCCTTAATGACTTAGTAAATTTATTATGCCACACGCTTAGTAAATTTATTATGCCACACGCTGGTGGGACTTACAGTCCAAAAAATTTGGAGGGCACCTAAGGCTGCAGTCCTCTATGCACACTTAACCCGAGAGTAAGTCCCTTGAACTCAACAGGACTTCCTTCTGAGCAGACGAAGATGGCAGTGTTAGCCACTACTCTACACTAGATTAGGTGCTTAACAGTGCAATGCCAGAAGTTAAGTCCTTCGGAGTTTGATGGGACTTACTCCCAGGTTAATGGTGTATAGGGCTGCAGCCTAGCAATCTGCGTTCTTCAAGGACCTCTTCATTGCTTAGCCTTTAAAAAGATGTTGCAGCAAAGACCCGATAAATGTGAAATGTGAACTATTTGGAGCATTTGTACCCTGCTCTTCAGCTCCCTCAGTGGTTCACATACGATCAAAAGAAGACAGTCCCTGCCTGCAGGGTTATAAGAAAAACATGGCACGTGAAGGAAAAGGGAAAAGGGAAGAATCAAACCCAGGCAATAAGTTGCTCTTACAATGACCAGCTGGCTCAATTCCTGGGGCACAAAGTGCCGGATCAAGCTTATCTTTCAGCTAATGCGAGCGAGCTGTGTTTTCCATCTTCCCCACTGAAGCAGTCTGATGGAATGGCTGCTCCCAGGTCAGGAAAGGAAGAAGAGGGCTGATAGGCATTATAACCTAAACACTACTGTAAACACTGACTCCCAAGAAAGTCCCATTGTGCTCAATGGAATTTCCTTCTGCATAGGTATGCATAGCTTTGCACTGCTAGCAAGCAGCTGAGCTGAGCAGAGCAGAATAGTTTCTGCCCAGTGGCAAACTGTGCCACTTGGAAGCTTGCTAGACTACCAGAGCTGTTGGTACAATAGCGTACTGGATATAATTTTATAGCTTATAGCTTGGGTATATGAAACATTTATAGGTCACATAATAAACCTGAATAATTTAAGTAGAAATTAACAGCAACTCCCATGGTGATACATGCAGTTAGAAACTGAAATATGAAAGCTAGAAGTTAAATGGACCTTAAACCTAGGTTATGGACGCAACAATGGAATGTCATGGAAGAATACAAAGCTGGAAATGAATGAACTGCAGCTAAAATATGTTCGTTTTCCACATGGTATAGTCCTTCTCCTGCCCACGCCCTAATATTCTCAAGAGGGTCTCTTCTCCAGTCTTCAGAGAGTACCTGGAAGTGGGGAGGCAGAAAAAGGTCCTTTCCTTCCACTCTGCAGTTTTAATCCGAAATATTAGGTGCAGTACTGCGCCCAGAGAACAGAAACTGCTTGCGCCAATGAAATTCCGTCACAAAACGTGCCTAGAACAATGGGAGCTTCGAACAGTGGATACATGGTGCTTTCATCAGTCTTATCACGGTAGGTCCAGAATTCAAAGAGCTACATTGCACTTTAATGTTCTCAGAGCGCTTTCTCAAGCAGCAAGAAACACTTTCTCTGCTTCCAGAAAGCAAATCTATTGAGAATTTTTTCCCCCAATCCTCTTAACTACCCCCCATGTGCATATATATCTACTTTTCATATACACAGCACCTTTTTTGAAGCATGCATAATTTCACTTCCCCAAGATCAGTGTGGAAGACCCCTTACATCAGGGTTTCTCAAAGGGTATGGCAGGAGAGGATGGCAAGTGTGGTGGGAAGATTCAGGGACAATCAAATCATTAACACAATTAAATTGTTATTTTGTTGCTATCTACTTTTACACTTGCATTATTTGCTGGTTTCATTTGCTACTCTGATGGCTTTTAAGATGGTTGTTTTAGGTTGCATCCAACATTAGTCAAACTCAGTACACTCGTTGAAGGTCTTCACTAATGTCCATTAATTTTAATGGGTCTACTCAGAGCAGAATTCAGTTTTATAGTCCTTTTTACCATGTTATGTATTTATAGAGGCTTTCGGACAGCCTGTAGTTGTATATTGGGTCATATTTAAATTAGTGCTAAGGAGATCGTTCCATCAGTGCAAATCTTTCTACCTGCCCGACAGAACAACTTCCCCTCCACTGCACTGTACTGGGGCTTACATAATATTTATTTGCAAGTGGCATGGAACGGGTTTTCCACAGAAAAATAAAGCATTGGAAAATCTGCTATCCACATCACTGGTGCGAGACGCACTCAGCCATGTATGTATGACTCTCACTTGGGAGTGATGGTAGCCAAACAATGAGATGAAATATGAAAGTGGCAAATGGAGGACTTGCGTAGAAGCTGTTTTTCCAACTTACTGACATCTACATAGTGTCCAGAAGAAGAGCAAACTTTCAAGTCAGCTCTCAACTTCAGTACTTCTACATTTTCTCCTGATCTCAATGTGAGACCACTTTGGTTCAAACACAGATATTGCCACTTAATGCCTATACTGTTATGAGCAGAACCCCCTCTAGATATTGGTAGATATTCATGCTATCACCTTAAATCTTCCCCTTGCCAGATATTAAGTGACAGTTTTTCAATCATATAAATAATATTCTCAGCTCACAAAGTGGAACTTTTCGTGGCATCCTGTACGAATCTACACATCTCTACCTACCGCTTGATGATAATAGCACGGAACACAAATGACATACACATATCTGAGTATTTATTTTCGTTCCCCCCCCCCCATAGGTACAAAACAACTCTATACTATGTTATCTTCATACACCAACTGCACATGCTATTATGCATTAACAGGTTCACTGACACACACAACTTCCCCCTTCCACCCC
Source organism: Podarcis melisellensis (assembly GCF_964234715.1). NCBI lineage: Eukaryota > Metazoa > Chordata > Lepidosauria > Squamata > Lacertidae > Podarcis > Podarcis melisellensis. The sequence goes on from NC_138537.1 coordinate 11,117,277, forward strand.
AACTCAACAGCTGTTTTCACTGATGTACTTATTTTCTACCTGCATAAATCCTAGTCAGGAAACCCAAAAATGCAGAGAAAAAGTCATTGATTGCACTGATTGAAAATTCACCCAACATTTCTTGAACAATCTGCATAGTGTGTGTAAAGAAAGCTGGTGGGTTGGGTCTGCAGCCAGCTCACCCTACAGGGCTGCAAGTTCAAAGCCCTGGTTTCCATTAGAGCCAGGATTTATTACTGAACACAAGTAGGGCTACATCACAAGTAGGCCTCTGCCTATGGTGATTCTTTCCTAGTGACATAGGAGTAGATTCATTTGAAGTTCATTCAAGGATAGCATATGCGGAAAACACGTTTAAATTCTAATATTCTGAGCTAGATTCTGACACAGGGACACACAACAACAACAACAATCAAGCAATTTCATGAATTTGAAGATGGCTTAAAAGGTCTTTTTCGTTTCCAAATCTCATCAAGCAATCAGTGCACTTGTGAGGCAAGTCAGCCGAATGCCTGAAGTCCAAGTGAATTTTGAGGTCTCCAATCTGCCCTGTCGAATATTCACAATATTGACACAAATAAATCCCTTCCGACATGTGAGTGTTCAAATGTTTGCAATATTCCAGCATGCCTGAAAAGCCCTTCCCGCAGTCATCACAAACATGGGGGAATATTTTGGTGTGCTCAATTGCCACATGCCGGTTGACATTGGTATGAAGCCTGCTGCGGAAGCCACATACTTGGCACACAAAGAAGTTCTTGCATTTGTCAAAGCTGATTTTGTTGACCAGGCTGTACTGGCCTTGCTGCTGCCTGCTGTGGTAGCTGTCGCTCAGCTCAATCAGCCGGCCTGCATGCTCATTCACCACATGGCTGTGCAAGTCCTCGGGGTCACTCGTCTCATGCTCACAAAACTGGCACAGGTACTGTTCATCACAGCTGTGCTCCTGGAAATGGAGGTACAGCTCACTGCTGGAGGAGAACTGGACGTCGCATTGCTCACACCAGTAAAGGTGGTCGCTGAAGTGTGTGTCTGCTATATGCTGGCTCAAGTTCTCAAACATTACTGTTTTGTAGTCACAGTATTTGCAAATGTAGGGATCTTCCTCGTGGATTTTTAAGTGTTCAATAAGCACTTTTTTAGAGGAGAACGTTTCTTTACATACCCGGCAGATGTTGCCCTCAGGACATGCCTTGTGCTTCAGGACAAGATGCTGCTTCAAATCTGAAAAGTACTTGCTGTTAAATGCGCAGCGCTCACATTTGTATAAGCCACTGCTGTTGGCCCGTAAGAGAGGCCATTTTGGCTGAATGGTAACATTCAAGGGAGGGTTTTTCTCAAGCACTTTGCAGCTTTCAACTGGGATTTCTTCCGTTTCCTCCACTTCAAGCTTCTCTGGGGAAATAGTTTGAGTTTCTATGTCATGAACTTCAACAGCCTGGACTTCAGTAGTAGAAATTTCTACAGTCTGAATGTCCAGTGGTTTCTCCTCTTCAGTTAAGCTGTCATTGAAGATAGGAGACTCACATGTGTCTTTAAAAATCCCATTATTGGCAGGTTTATCTGCAAAAAGGGAATAAAAGATATGCAAGATGAAAATCAGATGCGCAGGTATTTTCTTTTGCCATTTTAATGTGCCTGACAAAAATGTATCAAAGTACAATGGATAGAAATATTAGTTTTTAGAACTAATCCAAGTTCTACTGAGTTACGGACAAGGAGATCACAAATCTGAATTAAAAAGCAAGATGCTAAACCTTACCTCGATTATCAGAAACCTTCAAGTCTAGCTGTTTCATAGAACACACACTGTAGCAGTGGTCTGAAAATATGCCGCTATTGTCTATGTATTTTGGGGCGCCTGAGGAATCTAGACAGTTAGAAGGAAAGGCAAGTGTTAGCTTGACACACTTTTTTTGCTGCTTTCTGATGAAATGTACAGAAACTACAACTGATATACTTTGCACTGATGGCCAATGCTGAAAATAGTATTTAGAACTTATATAGCAATGTTTATTTCCAAAGTATGACAGTATCAAGGACATTGTGTTCTTATACTCAATTCCCTGCAGTAAATAAATTAACAAGGTTAACAAAGGAATCCAGAAATACTGTAAATGGATGGTATTTCAGTGGCAGTTATGGCTTTATGACTCCTCAATCCCATCACTTTGCCTTTTCTCAGAATAGCCTAGACAACAAATTATTATTTAGAATATTTCTCTTAGAAGCAACAATGCTAACAAAGCATACAGAAATCCTTTTGCTCCTTATTTAATACTATGGTGACACCAGTGGTGCTACTTCAGACACCAATGAGCATTACTGTGTGTTGTACACAACACTGTAGTTCCTGGACAAACTTCTATTTCAGTCACACTGTAATCAAGAACCATAAAGGTTTGCAGCTTTTATACTGAACGTACAACATTATAACTACATATATTATATGCATAAAGACATGCTTTGCATATTCAATAAACTGGTACATTTTAATTAAACAGGAATAGGGAAAAATATATGTCCTAGTAGTTGATGCTTAGTTTTGAAAAATAAGCTATTCTTTAACCACCCATTTCAAAATGTATCTTGTGACTATTTACCAGCTTTGTTCACAAGATAAGTAATAGCCTTCTGTAAATGAAATAGGTAAACATATTAATCTACCTGAATAGCGTGAGGGGTGTAGAGTCTTCCTTTTCCTCTTCTTTGGATGTTCATTCATTTTGCTTCAGTCTAAATAAATTGAAATAAAAAAGAACAGAAAGAAAAACGATAAACTTGTTGAAGCTCCTTTACAGTGAGTTAGATGGGAAGATATATATGCACAACACAAGTCAATAATTTAACCACCCCTGCTGTGCATCAGTGTGATCAGCAAGATGATATGTGCCAAGTCTTAAGTCTCTAAGTAACAAATCATTCCACAAACTAGAGATTGTGTGTCACTGGAAGACTTGTGACTCCTGTCAGTCTCAACAGGATTTTTCAGGGTAAAAGGCCCATCTATTTAGATTAGCTTGTGCTGGTTGTAGGTGTTAGATTGCTGCAATTAATTTTTAAATGCAATTTATCTGCACTGTTGGGTATTCCTTGTTGCATGCCTTTATTATATGTAGGTGCCCAAATTGGGCATTAGTATAGTTTAGCTTAGCAATGAAAATAAAGGGTTTTATCCACTAGTTGCACAAGCAAGGTAACTTGAATAACCATCTTTCTTTTTTCTTCCTTCCTTGAAAAAACACTCTCCATAGGGTTGGGCCCCACTCCTGAACCACGTGGGCTGTGTTGCACACAACTGTAGTGTGAGGGGGGAAATTGCCTGAAACCAGACTGAGAGATCTTGGGTCAGCAGCACATGTGCTATTTGAAAACACTGGTGAGGATACTATCTATGGATCAAAGTCAGAAGAACAGGGGAACATAGATATGAATCCACTGTGTCTGCTTTGCTGTTGAAGGATTTCCTTTCTCAGGAACCAACACATTTTGCCTAGCTTTGTAGCTAGTCAAAATGTATGTTTGTCATTGATGATGCCCTCCCCTGAAGGAAAAGAAATGAAACTTTCATTGCAACGTCAATCAATTTAAATCTCCCCTTTGGAATCGAAAGTGATATGACTGGACAGAAAAAGATGAGGCAGTTCTCTCACCATTTCAGCCTTTGATAAACTGCTGAATGACATTTTACAACCAAGGGTCTATTCTTGTGTTATTTTCAAATTGGACTTAATTAGATATTAGATATGTTCCTCCCTGAGTTTACATAATAAAATGTGGGGAAAAGAACTGGGTCTTCCAAATTACTAGACGAACTCTTCATTAGAAGCTGAAGAACTGTCAACTACAAAACTTCTTACAACAGAGGAAACATCTGAAGGAAGAAATAAATCAAGCATGAAAAGAAACCTAATCAGATTAGAGTAACTATGCAAAGCACAAACTATTCTTATGATCTGTTTGTAAATTACCTTGAGACGCATGTGGGAGGAGACGAATGAATTAATTAACAACAATTTGAGGACTAGGATCTCCTTGCTTTGAAATATTAATCAGTCACATAGGCAGAGATTTAAAGAAGAGGTGCTCCCTTGTATAATGCACACCAGGAGTGGGTAACCTCTGGCCTTTCAGATACAGTTATACCTTGTGTTGCATCTGCTTCATGTTGCGTCTTTTCACGTTACGTCCCGCGGCAACCCAGAAGTACTGGAACGGACAGTTATTGGTGGTCCACCACTAAACTGTCCACCACTAAATTAGATTTTAATTTGACGATAAGTGAGATTAAGAAGATTACATATTCTCTTTTGTTAGAGAACTGTTAGATTGTTCTAAAATGAAGGGATATAAGATTCTAAACAAGATGATAATTTGTTTGGAAAAAATTTATTTACGATGTAAGTGGGTGCGGGAGACGTGAGGGAGTCCAAATAAGTGATGAAAGTATGTTATGTAAATGAAGTTGGTTGTTATTTATGCATTTGTATTTTAAAAAAAACCTTAATAAATTTTCTTTAAAAAAAACAACAGAAGTACTGGAACGGGTTACTTCTGGGTTTTGCTGCTCACGCTGCGCAGAAGCACTAAATTGTGGCATAAGCGCCAAATAACGCCGCGCACCTGTGCAGACACAGCACTTCAAGTTGCAGGCATGCCACGTTACAGATAGGTCTCTAGAACGGATCCCGTCCGGAACACTCAAAATCAGCCCCAACCAGCACAGTTGATTGTCCAGGATTATGGAGTTGTAACAAAGATATGTAACAAAGGCACATGGAGAGCCTCCCTGGGGAAAGCATTCCACACGTGGGGGGCCACCACAGAAAAGGGCTGTTCTCCTGGTGCCATCCTCTGTGGAGGAAGCACATGAAGAAGGGCCTCAGATTGTGATTGCAGGGTCTGGGGCAGAGGAGAAGTGGTCCTTGAATTATTATGGCCTAGAGCTGTTTAACGCTATAGAAATTATAAGTCAAAGTCAGCACTTTGAATTGGGCCTGAAAAATAACCAGAAGCCACTGATTATTAACCAGCAGCCACTTCTGCACCAGATGACGTTTCTGAACTCTCTTCAGAGGCACCTCATGTATAACATGTTGCAGTAATCTAGCCTAGAGGTTACCAGAGCATAAATGACAGAAGTCAGGCTATCCCAGACCAGATAGGGGCACAGCTGGGCCACAGAGGCTACCTGAGCCTCAAGCGACAGCAACGGATCCAGAAGCACCCCTAAGCTGTGGACTTGCTCCTTCAGAGGAAGCGAACCACATCAATAGCAAGCCATTTCCCATCCATCTGATCCAGAGAACACACTAACAGTGCCTCAGTCTTATCTGGATTGAGCTCCCATTTATTGGCTCTCATCCAGTCCACTACGGAGGCAAGACATCAGTTCAGTACATTCACTGCCACACCTGCAGATATAAAGGAGAATCAGAGCTGTGTCTCAGCAGCATATTGCTGACAATATGCTCCAAAACTCTAGAAGATCTCACTTAGTGATTTCATGCAGATGTTAAAAAGCATGGGGAATAAAATCAAACCCTGAGAAACCCCACAATGAAGGCATCATGGGGCAGAAGAGCACTCCTGCAGCATCACCCTCTGGGAACGACCATCCAAGTAGGACAGGAACCATTGCAAAGTAGTGCCACCCACCCCTAACCTGGACAACTGCTCCAGAAGGATACCATGGTCAATGGTATCAAAAGCCACTGAGAAGCAGGGGATATTTAACAAGGACACACTTCCCCTGTCTGTCCTGACATAGGTCAGTTTTAAATCAGTTTCTTAGAAACTGAGTTTCTCTGAAGCTGATCGTCCTTAGAGCAGACAAAAATGCATTTCACATTCCCAGTTCACAAATGAGAAATATTACCAGGGCACTTTGTGAGTGGGTGTAAGTTCACTGGAGAACAACTTCAACAGCAGCTGAGCACAACACAGTTCACAAAAAGAGCCAAGAGTCAAATTAGGATATTCTCAAAGATGGAAATATTTTCAACAGGGAATTTCTGTTCAATCACAGAGATTATCTCTTATGTGACATGCAAGCTGGTATTGTATAGTAACTAGGAGATCAAGTGATTCACAAAGTGCCTGTTTTAAATATCACCCCTGCCAATATGTCACTAGGTGGTCTGAGGGAAGTCAGTAGTAGTAGGATTTTCCAATTACTAATCCTGCTCTTGACTTTACCATGCCTGAAGTCCTAAATAACCAAGTGTGCACTATTCAACATTTTAAAAAATTGAAAACAGAAAGCATATCTTGATGTGTCTAACTGCAGTAACTCTTAAGCCAATGTAGTCAATAATATGTATTTTATGAAATGTGGCATTGCTCCACCCAAAGTATTGTTCCCTGAACTTCTGCTATAATCATATTCACATTAGTCATTAGCATAAGGCATTAATCAAGGGGAGAACTAGAACTAGACAAAATTAATTTGGGGATTAAGTTTGAAAACTCGTGTTGCTGTAGAGATATGCAATATTTACACCTGCACTGGCTCCTCACCAATTGACAATGCGGACACAGTGCAGCACTGGATCAGCAAAAGGGGTGGGTGGGTGGTAGCATGTACATCTGGATTGCAATGCTCACTAGGGGCTGTCCCTGGAGAAAAACAACCTACATATTCCTGGATCTTTCCCAATATTCTCAATGTACTCTGAAACTGCTTATAAACACAGGCTTCCTGATCAAGTACTAGTTGACCCATATGGCCTCATGCACCATTCCAGCTCAAATGTCTGACCTTTGGCTGACTGGAATAATTTCCGTGAGACAATAGAGTTGCGAGAGTGTTGCCTCTGGCGAACCCATAAATAACCAGTCAGCTGGAGATTATTCACTTGAAAGCAAGGGATGCATTCTGGAGCACAGCATCTCTGTAAGAGCTCTCTGTCCTGTTGCCTAGAGAGACATGAAGGAGAGTGTTCTTCAAAAGGGTCCTAGATCACCAAGTTCAGGGATCAGGGCCTACTGCAAGAGTTAGGCCAAGACTCCTTTGTCCCACAATCTGAATTTCAGAAAATTCAGTTTTATCTTTAAAAGCACAAGTTTTCATCACAGAGCAACAGTCGTTGTTGAGAAGATAAACTTGAAACTATGTAAGCAGTATGTGAAAATGGGCAGATCTTTGTACTCTGGCTGGCTTTCCATTCCTTCCAGCTTGTACCTCTCCTACGACTACAATAGCACTCAATTAAAATACCGATTTAAGAATAATGTGTGCCAACCAAATAGGTCTATGCAAGAGATTTTTCATCTACTTAATGGCTGACTGAACTTGGATTTCATGCCCCACTCCATGAACAGTAGGTTGTAAGGGCATGTTGATCAATGAAATACATACTCATAAATGCCACTACCGAATTATTTAAATTAGAGCAAGCCACCTTTTTTAATATCTTGTGAACTTTTTTTTTAGAAATCTGTTGAAGATTTAATGGCAAGACGCACACATATCAGACAAGTAGTGAATCAGTCAAGTGAAAAATTATTTTGCTTTTCCTTATCTTTCTTTTGCATTTGTTGTTAAGAATATTATGTTTAAATCCAAAAAGGAGTTTAATTCATATAATTGTAGCGTTGGCAGGGACCCCAAGGATCATCTAGTCCAAACTATGGTTTAGCTCAGTGCAGCAGTGAAACAACTGGGGAGGAGTGGCTCTTCTCTCTGGGAGCTCATGCATTCATATTAAGCCATGGTTTGACTTAGTCTGATGTGTGAACCAGACCTAAAAATGACAGAGCACCAGTATTTAAAAAGAATGGGAATGAGATTGATTGTATGAGAAATATAAACAATTAAGAAAACAGAAAATAAGAACAGCACTTGCACCTGAGGATTGCAATTTTAGTTTCTTTCCCAAAACAGATATATTTCCATATGCTATACAGTGGGACGTCGGGTTAAGAACTTAATTCGTTATGTAGCTCTTTTATTAACCTGAAACTGTTCTTAACCTGAGGTACCACTTTAGCTAATGGGGCCTCCTACCACCGCTGTGCGATTTCTGTTCTCATCCTGAAGCAAAGTTCTTAACTCAAGGTACTATTTCTGGCTTAGCGGAGTCTGTAACCTGAAGCGTCTGTAACCTGAGGTACCACTGTATTTCAATGGAACTTGTAAATGTGACTGACAGTTTTCCCTCCCATTTGCCAAAAGCTCCCTCTCAGTGGAGGGGAGCAGTTTTGGAGGATATGTGACTATTGCCCTCCCTATCAATCAGAGTTAGAAACTGAGATACGAATACTAGGCGCTAAATGGCACCTTGAACCTAGGTTATGGGAGCAACAACAGAATGTCTAGGCACACTTTTTAATAACAAGAATACAAAGCTGAAAATGAACTTCAGCTAAAATATTTTGTCTGATTTCACATGGTCTAGACCTTCCCCTGCCCACCCCCCTAATATTCTTCTTCTCCAGTCTTCAGAGAGTAGCTGGAAGTGGGGAGGCAGAAAAAGGTCATCCTTTCCTTCCACTCTGCAGTTTTATTCTGAAATCCTAGGCACAGTACTGTGCCCAGAGTTCAGAAACTGCTCGTGCTAATGAAATTGCATCGCAAAATGTGCTAAAACAATGGGAGTTTCGAACACTGCTATTGATACCTGCACATCTGGACAACACATTAAGCAGAATGAGGTTGTTAGAATCCCAGGAAATGGAATGGAGCATTCCATCTCAAATACCAAGGGGGGACTACTATTTTTTTAAAATGTTTCTCAAAATAAAAGTCTCCTGTCAAGGAAAATTTAAATCAAGGATAAGTGTTTTAGCACAGTGAACTAAATATCTACTTACAGGTAGCATTTTTTAAAAGATATAACTTTTTTTAAAAAAGTGTCCATCAATCATGACTTGATATCTGAAAAGATACAGTTTTCTCCATGTCAGTACCACCTAATATGCTTTGAAGATATATATGCTGCACAAGAATCCTCTTGCAAGTGTTACAAGGAAGCAAAAGATTCTAGAATGAGTGCCCTTTCATTATTCCAAATAAACCTATCCCAAATCCCAGAAAACAGGTCTTCTCACAAGGGATATTTCTACCAGGAATGGGTAGAGCCCAACTGAATGCTATAGAAACCCAGCCTCATTGAATCACCACCCCTAAAAGCAGCAAAACCCGTCCCCGCTGCTTTCAAACCACGTTGTCCCTCCAGGCGCCCCATCCTATGTTTGTGTTTTTTACATGGTCACGAGCTGAGCCCGCCTCCTCGCAACCCGCCGAATCGGACGCAGAAGCTCCACTGGGGCGGCTCTCTAAGTCGCTCCTGAGTGCATAAAGCGTGCAGGCATGAATTAGGATGCCTTGCGCGCTGCTGCCATTTACCGTTCATCAATTAACTGGGTTCCTATGTGGTTTCAAGGGACGCGGATGGTGCTGTGGGTTAAACCACAGAGCCTAGGACTTGCCAATCAGAAGGTCGGCGGTTTGAATCCCTGTAAGCTCCCGTTGCTCGGTCCCTGCTCCTACCAACCCAGTTCAAAAGCATGTCAAAGTGCAAGTAGATAAATAGGTACCATTCCGGTGGGAAGGTAAACGGCGTTTCCGTGCGCTGTTCTGGTTCGTCAGAAGCGGCTTAGTCATGCTGGCCACAAGACCCAGAAGCTGTACGCCGGCTCCCTCGGCCAATAAAGTGAGATGAGCGCCGTGCCCCCAGAGTCGGCCATGACTGGACCTAGTGGTCAGGGGTCCCTTTACCCTTTACAGTGGTACCTCAGGTTAAGTACTTAATTTGTTCCGGAGGTCCGTTCTTAACCTGAAACCGTTCTTAACCTGAAGCACCACTTTAGCTAAAGGGGCCTCCTGCTGCTGCTGTGCCGCCGGAGCCCAATTTCTGTTCTTATCCTGAAGCAAAGTTCTTAACCTGAAGCACTATTTCTGGGTTAGCAGAGTGTGTAACCTGAAGCGTATGTAACCCGAGGTACCAATGTATGCCGGTTTTACATAAAGACACAGGTTGCCCCCCCCAATAACTGGCTACCCACCTCAGAAGGTGAGAGGCGCGTTCGTAACGGGATGGATCCTCTGACAAGAGATAATAAACGGGTCTGAACGTAATCAAGCCTGGGTCCATCCTACAGATGAAGATGATGATGAGGGTGTGTGTGGAGCTAGCGAGCCTCCTACAACCCCACAAAGCTGAAGAGAATTGAGGCGCCCGAGTTGCCTCAGAGTTTGCGGCGGGTGGGGGGGGGGGCGCCACGGATAATAATAAATAGCGGTATTTCCTTCTTCCCTTCCAGTGGCAGGAAGACGTTTGGAAGAAAAAGGAGGCCGAACCTTCCTTCCCTCCCCACACCTACCTCACGCCTTCCCCGCCACAGGACTCACCTTGAGCAGCAGGCCGCAAGCGGCGCCTCACGCACGCGACGCCGCCGCCGCCGCCGCCGCAACGGAAGATGGGGAGGGGAGGGAGGGGCGGAGGAGAGGCGCTCGCGCGCCGTGTTGCCCCGCCCCCGACGCAGCTGGGCGCATGCGGACGTCTACGCCGCGCCTCCCCGATCCCTGAGGGCCTCGCGGTAAGGCCGGCCGTTCCAACACGCCCAGGCAGGGAGGTGTGTCCTAGGATGCCGGTGGTTAGTGGGGCTCCGCCTCTGTGTCCACGGCAACTCTTTGCAGGTGGAAATAGGCGCGCTAGCATCAAGAGGCGGGAGGGTTTTTGTTTCACTGTTCTTTTACAATCAGATTTTTTTTAAAAAAAACAAAATTCCTCACCCCAGCTGCGGTCCGAAGTGGTACAGTCCATTCTAGGCACCTGCCGGGACTCTCGCCGCCTCATTCTGATAAATGTGGGAAAGGCAGGGTGACGTCCTTTGCCCTCCTCTTCACACCTTTAGGCGAACTCGCCTATACGCTTTTATTTTCAGCCGCGGGGTTAACTGTGATCCTTAACCGCAGTCCTTTTAAGCCTTTTAGCTGTTTTGTTCCTGTTTTGCCCACGTGCTGAAAATGAAAAGGTATGAGCGAGTTCTGTAGTTATATTGAAATACTTTATTGTCACTTGTACAACTTGTATACAGTGAGATTACACGAGCACCCCCAGCTCTCTATATAAACTATATATAAACTACCGGCATATAGTTTTAATTCTATCAATGTTTACTTATTTAAATGATTGCTTATTCTAAGGTTTTTTAAAAATCTGATGAGAAGTGCAAATATGTTCCAATATTGCTGTTTTATCCAATCAGTGTATTTATATATTAAAAAAATAAGTGACTTACAACATGCCTGAGGGCCTGTATATTTGCATTTTCCTGTACTGTGTTGCACCAATGCGTTTTGAACATATTCCACTTTTCCATAAATCAGCTACTGTACTACATTACCGCCCTTCTCATACTCTGATGAGGTTTGTGAAATTTTATCATACAGGCAACGGCTGTCTTACGCTTGTCCAATATATGTTCGACTGCACATGCGCACATCACAGCAACTTGGAAAAAGGGGCAGGTTGCAGCAGACTTATGCGTGCTCTGCAAACCCGTGGGGTGGTGGTGGTCAGGAATGTAAACCCCACGCAAAACGGTTGTTGCCTATATTTAAAATTCCAGCAGTGGGAGAGCCGAAAAGCAGAGCTCACTCCATCAGCTGTGCGGTGACAGACGTCCCTCAAGCCTTCTCTCCCCTCAACTGTTACCTGGGGGCAGCCGTTCCATCGGACTTAATGAGAGAGATAAGAAGCCGGCCTCATTTCACCAGCTTTGTTGGAGATCCAGCTCCATCATGCTCTTCCTGTCTTAGAAGAGTTTGGATTTGATATCCCGCTTTATCACTACCCGAAGGAGTCTCAAAGCGGCTAACATTCTCCTTTTCCCTTCCTCCCCCACAACAAACACTCTGTGAGGTGAGTGAGGCTGAGAGGCTTCACAGAAGTGTGACTGGCCCAAGGTCACCCAGCAGCTGCATGTGGAGGAGCGGGGAATTGAACCCGGTTCACCAGATTACAAGTCCACCGCTCTTAACCACTACACCAAGCTGGCTCTGGAACTGTGTCAGCTGGTCAATATAGGAACAACAGTCTAGAAATTGGTGCCCAAGTTTAGATTTTCCTCTTTCCACTTTGGCCATGTTGGACTGTAAGTCACTCTGGGAGCCTTTTTTGGCAAATGCAACAAACAAACAAACAAACTTTGCTATTTCTCAGGTTTTGATCACCCAGTATTACATTGTTGGGGACCTTATATTTCTCCCCAATTATGACAGGTTATAATATGGGCAGCTGTCAATACATTAATAGCCATTTCTCTATCCTCTATTAGGACTTCATATTTTACAGAGGCGGTTTTAGGGTAGCGCAACCAGTTTGGCTGCACTGGGTGCCGCACTGCAAAGGATACCACAACAGTGCTGTAGAATGGAGTGCAAGAAGCTGGCAATGCCAAATTTTAGTGTCCCCCAGAGCTGAAATTTGAAAGCCCCAAGTCCCCCACTGTCTTTTACACCAGTGTTTCCCAACCGGTGTTCCGCGGCACACTAGTGTGCCGCGAGAGGTTGCCTAGTGTGCCGTGGGAGGGAGGCGGGCGAGTCGGGCGGCGAGAGGCGGGGCGGCGGCGGTGGTGGTGTTATTCGGGCTGAAACTCTGCCAGAGGAGGCTGGGCCCGCTTCCCTTCGCTCCCGCCCGCCCTCCGCGTCGTCGCTGTGAGGCTTCGGGCTGGGCGACAGGAGGAGGAGAAGCAGCAGCAGGCCGCGCGGGGGCGGTTGCTATGGCAACGCCCCTCCTGCCTCCGTCAAGATGGCCGCCAGGACCGCTCGCCGCTCGCGCGCGCTGGAGAGGTGGGCCCGTCTGGTGCGCTCCTTGTCGCGCGGCAGTGACGTGCTCCGGCGGGCCAGCGGAGGCTTCCCTCAGCAGCAGCAGCAGCTGCCGCCTCCGCCGCGCGGAGCGGAGTTTGTGGCTGCCGCTCACGTGAAGATGGCGGGCGTCGCCGATGCCGCCTCCGCCGGGAGCGGGGAAGGCGGGCGGTGGGGGGGTGGCGGCGGCGGCCCCCCGGAGCTCTCCCTGCTCCTGCCGGGCTCCGGGCAGCAGCGGCGGAGCAGCTTCACGGGGGGCGAGTGCCGCTCCCCTCAGCCGTCCCCGGCTCGCTCCGCGCCGCCCGCCTCCAGCCCGCCGTCGCCCGGCCCCGGGAAGCAGCAGCAGCAGTGCACCGCCGAGACGCTCGGCTTCTACGAGAGCGACCACCGCAGGCAGCAGAAGCGCGGCGGGGCCTCAGGTGAGCCGGGGGGGCCCTGCGGGGGCTGGAAAGACAGGCAGGCGCGCCCGCGAGCATGTACAGAGTGCATCGCGGCGGGCTCAGAAAGAAAAGCGGAGTGCCTCTGGGCACGTGCAGAGTGTTTCTTCTTCTCACGCGAACTCGAGCCCATGCCGCTTCTCGGTTGTTTGGGGGCGGCAGGAGTCAAATTTAGATTTTCCCAAGAGGTGGGAGCAAAAAGGGGCTGCTGTGGTTACGGCGCCAGTTTCTCTCCGGGAATGTCTTGGCGGCACCAAGGAAAATAAATGCACCTTGCACTTAGTCGGGGGTTTTTCGTGGTTGTTCATAGGTGGCGAGGTGGGTCTTGCGCAGGGTGCAAGGGCAAGACCTCGCAGGCGGCCTTCCCACCAGATGTCAAAGAGAAAAATAACTACCAAACTTTCAGAAGACATCTGAAGGCAGCCCTGCTTAGGGAAGCTTTTCATGTTTAATAGGTTATTGTATTTTAGTGTTTTGTTGCAAGCCGCCCAGAGTGGCAGGGGAAACCGAGCCAGATGGGTGGGGTACAAATAATAAATTATTATTATTTAGTTTTTTTCCTCCCTAGAAATGAAGGGCTGAGTGCATTCAGGAGCATGGAGAGATTTGGGTGGCGAGTGACTTTTGGCAGACAGCATTTGGAGCAGGGGGGCAGGAGGAAGTGAGTGAGCAAGCAGAAATCAAAGCTGAAAGTTGTCTTCTCTCAGCCAAGTGTTGCTGCTCTTTTAAATCAAAAGGTGGCAAGGAGGTTGTAGAAGTAGAAATAGCATTCCTGCTGCGTGCGTGTTTTGTGCACCAACAAGTGAATCCGGCAGTTCTACTCTGGAAGACAGTACAAGAGTTCCTCTGAAGTCAAGTACTTAAGAGGGTTTCTCTCTCTCTCTCTCTCATGACAGCCTTGCCAACTGCTCTCTGATTGGCTCTGCTGTTCTTGCCTTTTCCAAGTTTGAGATTCGGTGCTGTCAAAAGTTTGGAGGAATTTAGTTTTACAAGCACCTAAGCCTTTTTTACAAGCTAGTTTTACAAGCACCTAACCAAAATCGTGGTTTCAAGCTGAGATTTGCTGATCTACCTTTGGACAGTTTTTGGTTGGAAACTGCCAAGGAGTTCCCCCTTCTGGCAAACAAAGCTATTTTGACATTGCTCCCATTTTCCAGTACCGTATTTTTTGCTCTATAAGACTCACTTTTTCCCTCCTAAAAAGTAAGGGGAAATGTGTGTGCGTCTTATGGAGCGAATGCAGGCTGCGCAGCTATCCCAGAAGCCAGAACAGCAAAAGGGATTGCTGCTTTCACTGTGCAGCTATCCCTCTTGCTGTTCTGGCTTCTGAGATTCAGAATATTTTTTTTCTTGTTTTCCTCCTCCAAAAACTAGGTGCGTCTTGTGGTCTGATGCGTCTTATAGAGCGAAAAATACGGTACATATCTCTGTGAGTTGAGCTTTTCAAGCATGATTGCTATAAAAACTAAATACAGAGAGAGACTGAGAGCTGTTGACGAAGAGCTACGTGTGTGTCTTTCTTCGATTCCAGCCAGAATATCAGCTTTGTGTTCAGCCAAACAGGCCCAGGTTGCGCACTGAATAAAGTATTTTATAATTTTTCATATTTCTGTTTACTTACTATTTCATAATAATGTAATTATAAAATACTTTCTTTGTGTTTATTTGATTCCTATTAAAGAGAGTTACTTTATATATAGTCAATATAGGCACAGAGTTAATTTTTTAAACATTTTCTAATGGTGGTGTGCCTCAAGATTTTTTTCATGAAAAAAGTGTGCCTTGGCCCAAAAAAGGTTGGGAAACACTGTTTTACACAACCAACTAGAATAACCAATGGGAGTAAACACCCTGTGATTATTTTGATTTCTCCAATTATACTGGGTCATAATTTCTTTCTTTTCAGACAGGTCCAGAAAATGCGCTGTCTGAAAACATATTTTTGAAACTATCATGCAGTTGTCTTCAAGAGATAGTAATGCGGGTGACACATGTTAATGTGTGTTGAATGAGTCAGGTCAATGTGTATTATGACACAAGGCTGCCTGAGGACTAGGCAACAAGAAAGCAGAGTTGGGAGGATCTGGGGAAATGAACAGGGGGAGGAAGGAAGCTAAGGGGAATGGAGCAGGAGGAAGGAATACAAGAGGAGGTAACAGAGCAAGAGTGGGATGCTGAGGAGAACATCAGGCAGCTGGATGGAACACTTCAGGAGCAATTCACAGAGCTGGAGGAAAGTGAACAGGAGAATATTCTAGAACAGGAAGGAGGACCACAGGAAGAGAGCACTGAGCTGGATGGAGCTATGCCGCAAGAAATCCCAGAAGAGATTGGCAGGGATCATGAGTGTGTCACAGGTATGGCTGGAGGAGCCAGGCCAAAGATCAAGGAGCAGGTTCAAGGTGGGCAGGAAGATTATATAGAGCAGCCGACAGAAGCCCCCAAAAGGAATACTGAGCAAATTAGAGCAAGCCAAGATGTCTTCAGAGGGTGGACCACAGGAACCCATAGGAAGATCTTGAGGCAGGCTGGGAGATCCTGGGAAGAGATCACAGACCAAGCGGGAAGAGGGCAAGGGAAGATGGCAGAACAGGACAACCAAGGTCAAGAAGCAGGTCTAAAACTAGTCAGGGACCTCTTGGCTGTTGTTGCCAGATCTGACCTTCCCCACGAGGAAAAGCTGGAGCTGGAATTTGTGACTCTCCAGTTTATGATGGGAGGCAACGTGCACTTGCTTGGGGAGCTACAAAGCCAGGCAGTGGTGGAGACCTTCCGCCAGGAGGTGTTTGCAAAGTTCCCAATCCCAGCTTTCCATGTGACGAGCTCGGTGATCTGTTGCGACCAAGCAGCCAGCCAAAGGCCCGAGAGACCCCAGGTCCTGACTGAAAATGGCTGCTCCAGGCAACAAGAAAGGATCTACTCCCAGCTCATCTTCTTCCTGTGCAGAGCTCCTTTCTTAAAGTCGTGGGACCAACTGGATCGACTGGCCGAAATGCTGCACAAGCTGAAGAACTGCATCTACTATAACCCGGTGGCTCTGGTTGGGGTCATTGTGCAGGTGGATCCCGACCCGGGTTTGGATGCAGAACAAGAGGCCCGGGCACGGCGCTGGCTGAGGTGCTTGTTAGATGGGTTCTTCTGCTGCGACTTACTGTTAGATCAGGATGGGACAGAGCCAGAAGTTCAAGTTCAGGTGGCTGTCTATCAGTCAGGCCAGCCCGAGAGGGCTTTAGAGGTGAAGAGAGCAGCATGCCAGGCAATACGAGCAGCTCTAAAGTTCTGAATTGGCACCACAGATGAACACTCTGCTCACATCAGGTAAGGTTAAAGGAACAGAGCAACACTGACTACTAAAATGAGTTGGAATCTAGATGCAAGAGGACAGCAGAAGCAGATTCCCCACCCCACCCCCCTCACTGGTCCAGGGCCTAGGAGATGAAGCAATTATGTAAATAGTTGCAGAGCATGTTGGAATTAATTCACCAATGAGTGCAAGGCAATTGGATGGTTGCCTGACCATTACCTAGATTTCACATCCCTGAATGTTGATTGAAGTGTATGGCAGGTGGTGTATGGAGCATTAGGAGAGGGGCAGCACATCTGGTGGTGGACACATCATGCTCCTTCCGAGGTAGTTTGTCCACCTTTGGCCCCCACCCTCCACTCAGCTCTCACCTGTGTTTTCTAGAAGCTGCCAGCATGCAACAGCAGCCACACCCCAGGAATGGCTTTAACTGGTCCGCTAAACCAAGTGAGGGTAGCTAATGGGTCTCAACCCCTAAGTGAGTTAGGGACTTCGCCTGCATGTGAAGACAGATTGGGCAGATGAGAGCAATAGTTGGTCCAACGGTCAAGTAGGCGGTTTCTGCTCATGCTGTAGAGGGAAATGAGGGGCAGATGAGACTAGTCAACCTGGGAAGGGTGCCCATCTAGGAGAATCAAAACTCTTGATCTTAAACCTCCGCTGCCGTGCGGGATATCTTCAGAAGAAAAGGCTAAGGAGTAAACCCTACACAAATCCTGAGCGGAGTTCCTAAGTTAGATGGCGTCTTGTACACCTCCGGCAACTAAGCTGGTGCCAAACATATTGCTCTGCTTTCCTTTGGACCTCATCAGTGAGGCCAAGATGGGAGTGTTGTCATCTGGGCAGCCCAGGAGCTTCAAACAGGCAGCCCAGGGCTTGTGCCCAGGGAAGTCACTTCAGTGCTGCTAACACAGTGGTTTGACTTCACCCCCAGAGGCACACTCCATTGTCTCTCAAGACAGACAGGTGCCAACAATGGCAGAAGGTGTGTGTTGAAGTCAGATCAGTGTCCAGCTTTGGCAGCTAGACTTGAAGCTGCAAGGCCACTAAGAGCATCTCAGAGTTGTTAAAGCTGTTCCTTGTAATAGGCAAATATTCTGCACACATTCTTATACTGCACTTGTATCTACATACCCAGATTTGTAATACCTAGATCATTGATGCTAGAACAATGCAAGGCCAAAGGGCTTTTTGAAACAACATGCCTCATATCGCATCACAGCCATGGCAGGAGAATCTTGCTTCTGCAGAGTGCCCCTTTCTATGCTGCAGTCTCATTTCACTTTAATCCAAGGCAGTGTGTTGTGATCACTGTTTCCTGGTTTTACAAATGGGCTAATATAAGCCACAAAGGTTGGCCACTTACGCATCTTCCAAGAGAGAAAATCTCACCCTACAAAAAAGAAAGAGGACATAAATCTCCATAGGCTAATTTATATTCATAGACACAAATTTAGACACATTTATTAAAAATTCAAATAGAAATACAATGCATCTCTCTATAGTGACAAAGATGGTGATCAGGTGAGCTGTGGGTCTGCTCAATCTGTTGTTCAGGTGGCTGCTGTTACATGCTGACAGCTTCTAGAAGCCACAGGTGATAGGAGAGTGCAGGCTGCAGTAAACTACCCCAGAAGTAGCATAATGTGTCTTCCACCAGACTTACTACCCCTCCCTTAACCCCCTATATGTAACCATGCACATATATTGATATTATTAAAATCTTAACCATCAAGATTGCAGGGCAGTGGTTTGAGAGTTCTTGGCCAAAAAGCAGCATAGCCATTTATTTCTCTCTTCACTTATGCTATCCCCCCTTTCAGATCATTCATATTCTTCTGCAATTCCCTTTTAACTCTTCCATGGCCACACCTCTAAATCTATTCTGTTGTTCTGGCTAGCTTCCTCTGCCGCTTTCAAGTCTCACCACAAGACCATCCTTCAAAAAAAAGAAAGAAAAAGACCTGTAATTAAATCACTCTGGTCCATCTTTTATCTTCTATTGCCTTTTTCATGTCCCTCAAAGTCAGGGATTGACAACACAGCACCCACAGACATCAGGGTGCCCACCAGAACCTCCTACTGTGCCTGCAAAAGGTCACAGTCAATATCACTTAAAACCCACAATGCAGGAGATAGCTTGCTCTTCTGACTCAGTTCCTGTGTGCACTGGCTCAGCCGCTTCTACACACCCCACAACAGCCATTTTGTGACTGGCACCCATGGACCTTTCTCAATATTCCAGATATACCCACTGGCCCCCAACGGTTGGAACCCCCAGTTACTATAGTTGTTAAATGGCCCTGCCCTCTTTTTCAAACCCCTTATCCACATGTCATGCTTGCAGGGCTCTTGATAGAGTACCTAACAAACAGAAGACACTAAATAGATGTCGAGCCTGATTGTCATGGTGGCTAGTCCTACTGGGACTTGGGTGGAGCCAGAGGCAACTAATTCTAGTTTTGCCCCACATCTTCCTCCCTGCTAAAGTCTACAATGGTAGGACTGAGGTTAAGGAGAAGGAAGCTGACAGTCAGTGGTACCTCCTGGACTGGATGTAAGGAAGGCAGGCTTAGGTCGGACTGTGGTTGGTGGGGCAGTTGCCCACATGCCCCAATGGACCAGTCTCCACAGCTGCTAAATGTCAATTAGCACTGGCGTAGGTGGAAATTGGAGCCAAAAATGCAGCAACTCTATGCATTACTATGTGACATGTAGAAATGTTTCACAATAAGCTTGTTGCTTTTAGATTAATTAGCAGTCACCTACTTTAAATATTAGGGACGCGGGTGGCGTTGTGGGTAAAACCTCAGCGCCTAGGACTTGCCGATCGCATGGTTCGAATCCCCGCGGCGGGGGTGCGCGCCCGTTGTTCGGTCCCAGCGCCTGCCATCCTAGCAGTTCGAAAGGACCCCCGGGTGCAAGTAGATAAATAGGGACCGCTTACCAGCAGGAAGGTAAACGGCGTTCCGTGTGCTGCGCTGGCTCGCCAGATGCAGCTGGTCACGCTGGCCACGTGACCCGGAAGTGTCTGCGGACAGCGCTGGCTCCCGGCCTATAGAGTGAGATGAGCGCACAACCTTAGAGTCTGGCAAGACTGGCCCGTACGGGCAGGGGCACCTTTACCTTTTTACTTTAAATATTCATATTATGTTGTTTTTATTTACAGCTCTTCAGTAATACTCAAGATCTCATTCATCACTGGAACATCGTTTAAAATTCAGATTATTCCCTCCAATCTCTCTCTGTGTGTATTTTAATTTTGGAATTATTTACATCCAGCATTTAAATGCCTAGTAAGTTGGTTACTCTCAAGCGGTGGGGAAGCGTAATCTCTGCAACCAGCCTACTTAGAATCATAGAATCATAGAGTTGGAAGAGACCACAAGGGCCATCGAGTCCAACCCCCTGCCAAGCAGGAAACACCATCAGAGCACTCCTGACATATGGTTGTCAAGCCTCTGCTTAAAGACCTCCAAAGAAGGAGACTCCACCACACTCCTTGGCAGCAAATTCCACTGTCGAACAGCCAGTTACACAAGCAATATGATATGTTACAGCCAGTTACACAAGCAAAGAGAGAAAGGAGTATCACATTTATTGCAAAGGAAGTTTTGGAAAATGTAACATATGACTCCAAATCAGAAAATAGGTAGCTTAGGGCCAGACTGGATGAGGCAATGAAGCATCGTGATTAGATTTTCCATCTCTTAATTTTTAAAAGCAAAAAGTAGCTGGGTGGGGGAGAATTCAGAGTGGGACCATGGTTCTTGCTTTCTCTCTGTATAGACGGGTCCAGCCATGGTCTGCAACCTGTGCAGACACTAAAACTGGAGAAAAATACAAAAATCAAACACTGAGTGTGCAGATTATAAGGAAGAGAGAATGCCAGCAGGCGCTCCTAAGTGTTTACATGGCTCTCCATTAAAAAACAAGAGCAAATACTAAGAGAAGGACAATCCCATCTCAAGTGAACTACTTGCAACTAATTTTCATTCATGTCCATAAAATACATGGGCTTGTCTTTCCCATGTAATGACAAATCACTTGATTTTGACGTAGCAAAACATGTTTATAAAACTTCGTTTTCATCACATATACTGGCTACTCTTTATCTAAAGATGTGGAAAGCTGTAGGAACAAACCAGTTCTCATTTTAAAAATGTCATTGCTGACTACTAGTCAGGTCAAAAACTGGAGACCCCTGGGCCAGGGGCCAGCCCTTTGCGGGCTATCAGTTGGTTGTCCACTTGCCGAGCCAGGGAAGAAGTGCAGCAGGTGGTATTCATGGCAACAGAATTGGTCCCCCAGCAATTTTAGTGGGTGGACTGAAGCTGTGGTAGGAGCATCTTCAGAAAAAGGGAAGCAAAAGACAGGGAAATAACATCATTAGTTGGGGAACAGCCCCTCACTTCTCCAAGTATCACTCCCAGAAAGCCAGGTTTCTTTCAAGGTGTTTAAAGAGTAAAAGTTGTTTGAATTTGTACTTACTAAACCCAGTTTTGAATCTTTAGACCATTATACCAGTATTCAAGGCCCAAACCCAACCACAGAAGTATCAATGGAACAGCAGATTTTAACAGCTGTATATACCCTTCCTAACTACTTCTGCTTGCTGGCACCATACAGCCAGGAATTAGGTGGTCGGCACTTGAAGCCTTTAAATGGTTTAAGTCTTCAGCAGACATTATGCATTCTCCCCTCCCCGCAAAAAACCCAACATTAATCTTCATAGTCTTGAAAGGTAGAATCTGCAATCACCCACCTGAACACAACAAAAGCTTGCCAGAAATGATGTCGCAGGCTTCTGTAACCAGACAAGATTTCTCATTGACCTTTTTAAGTGTGGAGTGCTGGAACACAACTAAAGATGATGATAATCTGTATGGTAAAATATACATGTATTACAATTGCTAAAGGAGTAAGATATGGATTATGAAAGGGTCACTGCTCAGTGGTAGAACACATGCTTTGTCTGCAGAAGTTTGCAGGTTCAACCCCTGGTGTTTCAAGAAAGGACAATAAAAAAAAATCCTGGACAGGGCTGCCTATTCGCATAAAAATCAATGAATTAGGTGGATCCATTGACTGACTTGTTATAAGACAGGGTCTATGTTCTTATAAAAATATCACAGCATTACGTTTATCATTATTCCCAAGTGAGCAGAACCCAAAAAGCTGCAAAACTGTTGACTATAGCCTAAGATTCGTATCTATCTATCTATCTATCTATCTATCTATCTATCTATCTATCTATCTATGAATGACAGTCATATACAAGGCAACATAGAGAAGCAAACAAGCACATTGACTGGGATCCAGTAAGACTTTTGGCTAACAGTCTTCTCCACCTCAACTCAGATAATTCATATGTCCCTATTTCCACCAGTCTAGCCTTGGCTTTCATTCTACAAACCCACTTGGCATTATTTGTATAGATACTAGTTTTCAAGGAAAGCGTATTTGTAATTTTTACCAGGGCTGCCTGGTAACAGTTATGTTACCTCTGCAGCTGCAAATCTGTATCCACAAAAATAAGAACACTCAGCATGGTGGGTGGTTTTCCCCCTTTCAAGTTGAACAACAACAAGCAGCCTACTTAATATTTATCTTGCTGAAAAAACATAGCCTCTTGTCCATTAAGTCTATACAAATTTATTTATAATGACCTAACGTCAGCAAATTATGTTCAAACTGGTATTGCACTCCAAGTAATACCTAGATTTGAAGGACAGAAGAAAAGGCAAGTGAACTCAAATATCCAAATTTCTGAAACATTTTCAGATGCTGCGAGACAGTAACATTAATATGGAAGAAATGGCACCTTACATATCCCGGGCTCAAAATACCTGGCCTTATTAAAAAAGACATACGTTGTACCAATGGTTCTGCTAGTTGTATCAGTTTTGTTGTTTTAAAGACAGATATATACAGATATATATATGTATATATATATGTATGTACACACACACACACACACACACACACGTATAAAATATTGGTTGCTAGCTCTGCATGCTATGGACTATTGTCTCTTTTGCAGTACAAAGGACCATTTAATGATCGGATTGAAAATACAGTGATTTTCTAGTATGTTAGTTACTGCAATTAAGCAGCTTCTGTTTAACAGTCCAAGAAAGAGGGCTAAGACAGAGGTGGACTCCAAAGTTCAGGATTAACAAAATGCCCAGCATATCATTTGAAGAGTATTGCCTGAGATAGTATTTGAAGGAAGACAAGTGGGGCGTCATTCCACCCTAAAATACCAGAGCTGACATTGGCACTGGAAGCATTGTTACAAGTTATCGTTCTGTTTATACTTCCACTGGAAGTAAAAACCTCCTACTTATACTTCTGTTGGAAGTAAAAACAGTTAGTAGTGGAAGCAAAAGCTTTTCCAATAACTGATCTTAATCTGTGTGTGTCAGCACTGGGTGAAAAAGCAGAGGGTGAAGGGTATGCATCTTCCCCTCCCCTCATTTCCCAATCCATGCAAGTCTCTCTTCTGATTATGCTGAACAAGAGTACTGAAAGCCAATCAAAGAAGTTTTGCAAGAGAATGTTGCTCCTTGGGAGCACTTAGACAAAGTCAAAGTCTTTGCATTCCCACTGATCTACCTGGTCCCACGTCAAGGATTACCATTGATCTGCCAAGTCAAATTTGAATTTCAGCAAGGGTTTGTTGCTTGACGTAAACTCACTATCAAAATTTAAGAAAGCTGTAGACAATGGAGTTGGACATTCTAGTCTTTAAAGTGTGTTTACTTGGAAAAGGATCCCACAGATTTCAACAGAAAAACGCTTCCAAGCAAACAAACTAGCCTTGTCATAGAGGGTCAACCACAGGAATAGAAGTTTGTGCTGGTGCAACTAAACAGCGTACTAAATAGTGGGGTGCTCCTATGCTGCTCTACCAAGCTTCCTGTTGGAAAGTTCCTAATCCCTTCCTGCCAGAGGTGAACTTGGTGTAGGGCTTTAGAGTCACGTCTAAGAACACATGGACAACTCATGCCCCAGAACAGCACAAGGATCTTTAAATATGATCCTACAAACCACAACATCAGCCTAGCGGCTTATACAAGTAGGCTCTTAGAAAGAGAAATGATCTACAGAATTAAAATGACAAAACTGGACAAATCAATGTAAGGAAGTATTATATATTAATAGTTTCTGTTATATAAATAACCTTTATAAAAATAATCTTTAATTCTAATAACTCACCTCTTTTTAGGTTCTGAAAAACATGCATGAAAAAATGTACTGAGGTTTAGGTTAGGAAAAAAAAATCAAATCTGAAAGTGTTGCACTAAACCCAATCCTCCCCACTAGCCAGACTTTTGAGGTGGTGGGAGAGGTAATCATTGAAACCCTACTAATACTGTCCAGCAGAATCTTAAGATCTACACCTAATAACTTGTTTGAAATAGTCAAATAAAAACTGAGAAAATTGCTACTCTAAAATCCACCAATTATATCTGACATTATGAAGGCACGATCTTCTCTAATTTACTGACTGGAGTTCATGGGAGAGGAAAACTCTCAGGAGCAATTAATATTGCTAAGCTTTCCTTCTTTTGCAAACCTACATGGGCCCAATTTTCACCAGACCAACTGGAACATGTGAACGACTGGTTTTAATGCTCGGCACAGATTCTTCAATCAATCAAACAAATCACTGAAGTATACCTTCCTGGACTTAAGGCATAACATGACTGTACATACAGGAAAAGTTGTATTTGTAATACACAGTCTGTAGTGTTCCGAAACCCTGTTTAACGTATTTAAATAGCTTTGAGGTTGTTGTTTTTTAATCTTGCTGCAAGTTCAAATGCTGTTCATGGTTTGTGCAATTAAGATGCAACCAAACTTTACTGCCAACAGTGCAGTGAAACAGCCACAAAATGGGTTATCAGTTTTTCAGCACATTCATTTTTGTTTCAGTTCAAGGCATGTTGCTTGATTGTATGAAAGATCCAGTCCATTTTTGTTGTCCAGCCACCATGATGAGCATCATTCATCTGTTTCATGAAATACTCCAGCGCTTCCTGCTCTGTTTTGTCCAATGCAAGAGTCTTGCGAATATATGCAATGTCATCAAAAGACTGTAGTTCTGGCATTCCAGAACCAAGCATCATGGAGAAGAGGTTTATGAAAAGATTGGCATGCTGCCGGATTGCTAGATAAGCTTTATAACACATTTCTTGGAACCTTGGAAAGAAAAAGAAAAAGAAAAAAAAATCAATCAGACCTATGCCACAGTTTTTGAGGATCATGAAACAAAAGGAGGATGGTACATAAAAACAGCTGCTAGTTGACCTTTACAGTTGAAAAGGCCATGATGCCATCAACAGAAAAGGCCATGAGGCTATCAACATTTCTTTATTATGTGGCATTAAAGAAAACTATTTTCTCATTGAGGAAAAAATAATTTGTGCAATGCTTTTCAACATAAAACCATACCGCTCACTGTATTTAGCTTTCTCAAAAAAGATGTTCTGGAAATATAGGCATTTTAAAAGTAGAGTACCTGGAAATGAAGGACACAAAGCCTTTTAAACTACTAAATCCAGAATCAAATAATTTGTGCACATTGGTCATGCATTTCCTGTTCTGCTTGGCCCCAGTTATTACAGGTTATAGGCTACATGTTCTGAGATATACATGACGAGGAACATGCCAATTTCCCATTCTAGGAGTATTGTTTATTAAATTTGTATACCACCTTGCATATGTAGATCTCAGGGTGGTTCACAACATAAAAACACATGATAAAAACTAAAAATACCTAATAAAAATAAGAACAACCCCCAGTACACAAACCAATAACCCCACACCCATGGCTTGTGGCTTATTCCATGGTGTTTAGGGAAAACCTCTTTGGAGAAAATGTGTTTGGAGTGTGTGTGCTGCTTTCAAAACCTCTTTAGATGTGGACCATGTTTTCCGGGAGCTCCCTGTTTACTTATTACATTTATATACCACCTTTTTTCTTCCAGGGAGCTCAAGTTGGTGTACATGGGTTCTCTTCCTCCCCATTTCATCCTCACAACAACCCTGTGAGGTAGGTTAGGCCTGACTTCCTTAACCTCGGCCCTCCAGATGTTTTGAGACTACAATTCCCATCATCCTTGACCACTGGTCCTGCTGGCTAGGGATCATGGGAATTGTAGGCCAAAACAACATCTGGAGGGCCGAGGTTGAGGAAGCCTGGGTTAGGCTAAGAGATGTTGACTGATCCAAGGTCACCCAATGGTCTCCCAGGTCCTAGTCCAACACTGTAACCACTACAGAACGCTGTAAAAACAAGTGTGTACCTTCTCAGTCACCCCAGGATTACATTGTCTTTGCTTTATTACACCAGTTGTATTTCAAAACCCTTAAAATTATTTTTTTTTAATAAAATAACATATGAATGAAAGTCGTGAGCCACATTGTGCACATAAAATTAAGGTAACAGTGACAAAGTTCTGTATTCTGTGAACTGCCCTGATAGTCTGTGAACCAGCCTGAGACCTGCGGGTACAGAGCGGTATATAAATTCAATAAAAAAATAAAAAAGTTAGTTCATTCAAAATATCATCCCAACACCCCCCCCCCCGCAGAAACATCACACTTTCCTTCAGTATTTCAAGATAATATCTGATTAATTATATAGTAGGATTTGTTTATAACAATTAAACTTCAATTAAAACTTCAACTATAAAATGTCGTACCTTTCAAATTCCCTTGTTTTGGTACATTCTTGGGCTCCTTTACTAATCACTATCAAGAAATCTTGCGTTAAGACAAATGGCACACGCTCTCGTTTATAGCCAAACTTCTTCTTTTTGTGATCCAAGAAGTGTCCAAAATCAATGTGAAACAGCTTTAAAGAAAATGCATTTTTAGGTTATTAGTAATCTGGGAAAGCCAAGAGAATAGAATATTCCCACCTGCATATTGATCTGATATTTCATTCCAAGACTCAATATGCAAAACAGCCCTGCACCAGAGGCTTTCATACTGTTCCAAAGAAACCTGGGATTTCTCAGAAGTGCAATGAACAGTTCAGTATTGGGAACAGACTTTCCAAAGGCACCACCATAAAACTGCTACTGAAATTCACAGCTGCACAGGGGTACTGGGTGTGTTTTAGGCCAATGTTTAGTGTGAATATGTACCTTAGCCTAATGCCTCTGCAACCTACAGAACTGTTAGGGCAGATGCTTAAAAGGTTCATCAGAAGCAGAGGCAGAAAGTGTTTCCTGAAGATAAGAAGCATGATGGTAGGAAGCTTCTGCATTGCCCAAATACCTGCACATAGAAAGGCATAATCATTGTAAACATTTTTACCTGCCCATCATCTTTCACCATGATATTGCTATTGTGACGATCTCCAATTCCTAGTATGAAAGTAGCCACACAATAGCCAGCACAAGAGCGTGTAAACAAATCAATAGCTGCATCATACCTATTAAGAACAAAGAACACATGAAATATTGCAGGTGCCACTGTTTAGGACTTCTAAAAGAAAACGATTCAGACACGCAACGTAGATGAGTATTCCCGGAAGCCACCTCTTTGGATGGGGGAGAATTCAACATGTATTTTTATTTAAAACATTTTATGTCACTTTTCAAAATAGTTTTACAACTAAAAATCAACAATATACCTTATCTAAATCTGAAACCAAATCTATGCCACAAATAAAACAGTGGATTCTATAAAATTAACTATCAAAAGGCAGAAAAGAAACAAATGAAAAGTTTTGACTTGTCTTTCGAAGAAAACTAAAGATGGAGAGCCATGTGAATCTCTTGAGGGTTGGCATTCCAAAGATCTGGGGCTACAACAGAAGAGGCTCTTTTTCTTTTTGAGTCCAATCTAGACTCAACAGATGATGAAATCTTTAGCAGGATTTCAGTGGTAAATCTTAATTGTTGATAGGGCTCATACAGGAGGAGGCATTCCCTCAGATAATCAAGATCCAGGCTGGTTAAGACTTTGAATGTTAAAATCAGCACCTTGAATTTGGCCCAGAAACAGATCAGCACTCAAGTGCAGTTTGTTTTACAATAGGTTACAATATGAGAAAATCTGTTCAAATCCATCAGCAATTGTTTTGCACCAGGTGACATTTCCACCAGTGATGCTTTCCAGGCATGGTTTTGGGAAGAAATCCAGGGCCCCGCTCAGCAGAATGAGCAGGAGAGCCACCGAACACAGCAGGGCTGTCTTAACTAATCTTGAAGTAAGTGAAGTAATACACATCACTCCACAGAGGGCCCACTATAAGACCATTAAGATGAGAGACCAAGATTTCCTAGATGCACCACCAGTTTCCACCTTTTCTATAGGTGATGTGCTATCGTTAACAGGCAAATATGCTTCCTTCATGGGAACTGAGGCTAAAAGATGCTTGCCTAAATAATGAATGATACATTTTGATGTTTGGTGCGTAACAGCTATCACACACATTCTACCTACGGTACTTCTGATTGGTGGCTGATGTCGTCTTGTAGCTGGAGGGCAAAAAGGGATGGAGCTCCAACAGCATCATTTTGGAACAGCATCATTTTGGAATGGTCCTACTTTAAAGATTATTTTATGTCTGCTCCCCCATGCCACTAGAAGTCCTGAGCACCTGCTTCTCACAATGCAAGAGTAGCAGCTGCACTTAGAACTTCCTACCACTTGGGGAAGTGAAAAACCATGGGGAAATACAGTGGCCGGATTTTGCCATCAGAAAACTGGAGAAGACCAGTTAGGAACATAGCTGCATTAATGTCTGCAGTTATAAGGTGGTGTGAACTAACCACTTCATCCATAACTAAACATTGCAACCACAATCCAGAAAACCATGTGAGCCACTCATCCACTGGGGATTTCACTTATTCAAGCAACATGAATGTCCTCCTGCATCACACAGCAGAATGTTTCAGAGACTTGGCAGACTTAAAAGCAGCCTGTGATATAGTATAGGAGCTTGCTGTCTCAAGAAAACATTAACATGCTCTGCAAGAAATGAACAAGGTCTTGCCTGAATCTAATCTTTGGATATGTCCATACTTCAGTCACAAAATACTGTGGCTTAAAACAGAAGGGGACCAAAATATTCTTCGGCTTCCATCAAAGAAAGAATAAAAGAGGGGGGGTGGGTGGAATTAAAAGTCAACTCACATTTCCCCTTTGTTCTTGTCTTTGAGCCACTGATGTAATGTATGGCTGTTGAATTGCAGTGCTCCTTTAAGGCCACCTTTGCACTGGATCTGCATGATTGTGTGTGAATTTCTCACAACCTCAATGAGCCCCACACAGTCGCCAATAGATAAACAACCATAAGGCAGCATCCTAGAAGAGCAATGCGAGTTTTTTTTTTTTAAAAAAGACATCGTAATAGCCACCAAACAAAACACACAGGCACTGAAATCTCTATGTAATAATCAAACATTTAAGTCATTTGGATAGATGACCAGCAGGGCCAGGATTTATAGAACTACTACACAATTAATTCCAGTCCCTCAGGGCAACATTGGACTTGTACTTCTAGAACAGCAGCTCAAGGCTACATGGCAAGTCATTTTTTAAATAGAAAGGAGTTTAGAAAGCAGTTTGTGGTGTGGAATGGGCCTGCTCTCTCATGCAAAATATCCCACTGCGTATGTACAAAGTCACTTTTTGGATCCTAGCCCAGGAAAATAGTGGACACATGCAAGAACATTAAATCATGATGATACTTGATTTTGTAGCCATTTACATATTCACTGCATATTGATGACAACGTTAAGCAGTAATCTGACTGATTAGATAGAGAAGAAAATTTAAAACATTTGTAGAATGGGTAGTTATTGATTACAATAAATAAACTAAAATTTTCTGTAAACTCTTGAACCAAATACGTTGTTCTTCAGGCAGAATGATAAACAAAACACAGACTGTAACATTAGCAATATTTATGAATACTTGCCTAAGATCAAGCCCTTGGTTTTGCCAGATGTTTTCCATGATTCTTATGATTTGAAGTGTCAACATATCCTGACGTAGATCTGAAAACATGCAAGTGAATGCAGGTTTTGGGAACTTTTGGAAGGCATAAAACAGCTTCAACAACTTTGTTTTTAATGCGTTAAATCAAAGTTTTGCATGATAAGCTTACTCTGTTCTGTTATCAATGACTTTTATTGATTGAAAAAAATGACTCTGCGTTTAAAAAATCAAAACACAACCTGTGACAAAAATGTGAAATCAAACTAATTCTAGAGATTGGGAGCAAGTTATTATAGTCCACTACTTCAAGTCTATGGAGGTGAATATCTTCTTGTTCCAACAGGCTTTGGGGAATTAAAGGGCTGCTGTGCTGCTGTTTTTACTGCAATTACTTGTATATTGTAATTATTGGTATGTTTAAAACAGATTTTACATATATCTATAGCTTAGGTTCTATCAATATTGAATTGCATTTTAATGATTAATTTTTCTATGTTTTTAGTGGTTCTTGCTTTTATCCGTAAGCTGCTTTAAGTCCCATTGTGGAAAAGGGAGGGTATAAAGGTATAGGGTAGTATACAAATTTAATAAATAAATAATAATAAAACAACTTTATATTGGGCAACAGCAGAAAAGCTTACCAAGTGCTCTGGTCCCCCACTGCCAGCCACAACTTACATAGGAAAGCTCTTTGGACAGGAACAGAGTGCACCTCAAACAGCTATGTTGGTTCCCTCAGCTGGGCAAACAGAGCAAGTGGCTCCTGCTAATCTGTGTGCATGTGCCCTCCCATGCTAAAAGAGAACAACTGCCTATCTCCCTCTGCTCTGCTCCCTCACTCTGCTCTGTCTCCCCTGGTGCAAAAGAACCATACAGCAAGATAGGGACTGCCATTCCCTGAATGAGAATGTCATGGCCAGATAGGCCAGCACTAGCGCTGGAAAGGCCTGGAAACGATGCCTTATGAGGAACGGCTAAGGGAGCTGGGCATGTTTAGCCTGGAGAAGAGGAGGTCAAGGGGTGATATGATAGCCATGTTCAAATATATAAAAGGATGTCACATAGAGGAGGAAGAAAGGTTGTTTTCTGCTGCTCCAGAGAAGTGGACACGGAGCAATGGATCCAAACTACAAGAAAGAAGATTCCACCTAAACATTAGGAAGAACTTCCTGACAGTAAGAGCTGTTCGACAGTGGAATTTGCTGCCAAGGAGTGTGGTGGAATCTCCTTCTTTGGAGGTCTTTAAGCAGAGGCTTGACAACCATATGTCAGGAGTGCTCTGATGGTGTTTCCTGCTTGGCAGGGGGTTGGACTCGATGGCCCTTGTGGTCTCTTCCAACTCTATGATTCTATGGTTTTCAGCATTGTGATGTATCACCAGCTAAACATCATGATATATTCCTATGGTAGACATAGTGATGGCGCATTTGCATTATTGCTCACTAATACTGTGTAGTGGAAGGGGTTTGTGTGTGTTTTTGGCGAAAATGAATCAGTGGATGTTAATATAAAATTCACAAGGATTAGGAAGAAATCTTTTACTTTGATGTTATAACTTATAAGTTGGTATAAATTGAATAGAGGTGTTTAAGATAGTTAGGGTGATGAAGAAACGCATACAGGATACAATGAAATATACTTCCTTACCATCTCCATTTTTAAAGATGATTTCATTATTCTGAAACAGCAGCTCAGACATGATATCTGGGTTTTCCCAATTAAGCCAAAGTGGCCTTTTAGCAGATGACATAATCCTGCACTCCTCAAGCCTATGAAAGGATAAAATAGCTGCTTAAACGAGTGCACCTTCAAACTGACATAAATGATTATATTTCTATAGACCTATTATTATTATTATTATTATTATTATTATTATTATTATTATTATTTCACCTGCAGATCTCAGGGCGGTTCACAACATAAAAATACAATTAAAAAATCGGAAAATACATAATAAAAACAAGAACAAAAAACCAAAATCAAATAATAATCCCTACTCCCCTACCCCCACTTTTAGCTCAGGTGTGGGGAACATTTTTGGCTCCCTGAGGCTGATCCTGATAAGCCTCATTGCAGACCAAATAGGACGGATGGTCAGCAACACGCACCTGTCAATCACATGGCATCATTAGGACATAACAGGAGTGAAAGACAAGTTGTTCTATCCACCAGAATGGAAATTATCCCCATTCTGTGAGCAAGGTGCACTCCTACCACCCACCAGCTGATGGGCAGTTGGGACTTTAAGGTCCTGATTGTTCCTTTGAAGCTCAGCCCTTACTCACTACACACCTGAAGCCATGTATGGTGTCAGGTGTAGGGTTGGGGGGTGGGCATGGCTTCCACAAAATGTGTATTTCATGGGCCAAAAGGAGGGGACTGGTAGGCCAAGTCTGGCATCTGGGTTGGTGGTTCCCCTCTACTGCCTTAAACCTCTACTGCAGTATTACTTTTCACGTCTAAAGGGCAATCTCCAAGCATGATGCAGCTACAAATAAAAAGATGGATCTAAAAAGATGTGACCTAGTTTTAGCTAGAGGACAGGATTTTAGAAAAAGGTGACTGAGGAGGCTCTTCATGCAATTGTCCATTTTAAATGTTCCAGATACATTCATGCCTATTTATGAAATCTGAGAAAGATGATACCTAAGATTTCCAAGCTGATGAGCAGGATTGAGAGGAGATATAAAGCCTTGCAGTGCATCCATGAAGTCTGGCCGCCTCATTTGCTCCACAAGGAATTTCATCTGTACCTGATGGATAACAGCATCCAAATATTGACGAGCTCATCAGTCAAATACGAACGAAGGCAGTGTTTGTGACCAATTTCAATTTTTAGCATGAAGAGTCATGTTTTCTTAAAAAGCTTTTAAATGAAATATTTCAACTCTAAGTGCTGAAGAATGCATCCAGTGCTAAATTTATCAATTTACCTTTTGGGTTTCATCCTTTTTCTCCTGTTTAAGGATGTCTGTGAGGTTAATAAGTTTTTCCATAGCTTCTACCTGCCTGCTTAGGTGTTTAAGGTACATCCCACATGCTCGGCAATATGACTCCAAAAGCAGACCAAACCTCTGACTCACATTTTTGTTGTGCATTTCAGACCTAAAAGAAGGCATAACTTATGGTTAATTTTTAATAAAGGATTTGTTAAAAAAAAAACCTAACTATTCAGGATGACTCACCAGTTAAAAGAGTATCCACTAAGCAAGGATGGGAAAGAACCCTGCCCCAAACTTTAAGAGAGTCAATCAACTCTCTATTTAGGCTGTCAACCTGGTCCCTACTGCCCAATAGTGGGCATTTCAGGATTCTAGTGGGCGGTAGGGGGTTCTATGGCAGAAGCTGAATCCTCCTTCCATCGAGCACTGGTGGGCGGTAAGGAAATTTTCCCATCAAGAAAGATGCATTAGTGGGCAGTAGGTATAAAAAGGTTGACTACCCCTGATTTAGATAGTCAGATAACTGGTCTTAGTGTGTGTGTGTACACACACACACACACACACACACACACCATTTACTAAAGATTGCATTCTTCATCTCAGCATGAAAATCAATATATGGTTTTCTAAAGCTTTATATTTTTATTATCCTGATGCTATATTGTTGCTGATTTAAGCAGAAATCAACTTTCTGATCCAAATCTCTTGCATTCATCACCGAGGCAATGCAAAGACCCAAAGCCCAAGAAACACTTGCAGTATCTTTCTGAACATCAAGCCATTTTTTTTTAAAAAATAGTAATAATAGTGCTTTCAAGTGCTTTATACATAAAAAAATAAATAAAAGCACAGGATGGTCAAGATCAAAATTTCATCTCTTTATAACAGGAATCCATTTAAAGTAGAAATCCAAACTTACTTTAGATGCCAAAAGAAGAAGTGTCCTATTCTTTGATTGGTTAGTGCCTTCTTCAGTAAAAATCTCACGAGCAGATTATCCAAGTACTGCTCGTATTTCAGAACCTAGGCACAAGAGGATTGAAGTGTAATTGGCATTTACCTATATTCTGTGGAAGACTTCAAGGTTTTGCCACTCTGCATGATATATTGCAACCCCATAGTCGCCTTTGACTGGACTTAACCGTCCGGGGTCCTTTACCTTTTACCTATATCCCACGCTTGCAGATTATAACTTACCTACTCACTTTGGGTGAATATAAATTGCCCTCCCTCTCTAGTGACCAGGGCTGATCCAGAGCCTCTAAATTACAGCTTGCCTTCAGCACTATCTAGCCCTTTATAAAGAAGGAAGTTCTCAGTCTGGATATGTGAATGAGCCCAAAGTACTACTGTGCCTCAAGCTGTCTGCTTTATTTTACAAACAGTGCAGTTGCCCTTGTATTATGATTTGTGTCTAATTCTGTTGTCCCCTGCAGTTTTCTGAGATAGCTTGATTATACCTACAATATAAACCATGTTGTAGGTTTACATTTGCGTTTATTTGGTGCTACATGCCCTAAGGCAGAGTCATTTGGAATGGGGAGGAGGAGAAGAGAAATAATTTATTCTTTAAAGATCCCCAAAAGTTGAAATGCTAAATATTTTTCTCCCTTTTAGTTCTCTCTTCTTTCCTTTATCTTCTTGGCCAAGAACCACTACCATATTTTTCGCTCTACAAGACGCACCAGACCATAAGACGCACCTAGTTTTTGGAGGAGGAAAACAAGAAAGAAAAAAAAATCTGAATCCCAGAAGCCAGAACAGCAAATGGGATCACTGCGCAGCGAAACCAGCGATCCCTCTTGCTGTTCTGGCTCCTGGGATAGCTGCGCAGCCTGCATTCACTCCATAAAACGCACACACATTTCCCTTTCCTTTTTAGGATGGAAAAAGTGACTCTTATAGAGCAAAAAATACAGTATTTTATATCACTGCTTGTAAGGGTATGCAATGAAAAGATATAAATATTGTTTCTTGAAATCCATAGATATAGCTAACCATAGGCTGGTAACTTGGTGGAATTATTTACAATGCTGCCCGAGCCTTTGCTCATTTCTGTCTCGTAATATTACTCTTTTGGTGAGGGAGGCTATCAACCTTTGAAGTGCTACAGCAATATATTATCCAGCTATCAGCAATGGTCAGCAGAAGGATCTTTAATATGCAGCCAAGCACTGTGGTAACTTTGGTAAGCTTTAACTTTTCGGAGATATTCTGATTCTCATCATCCAGAAAAGTTATATAAAGTCTTAGCATATATTTCAGGCACAATGGCATACATTAAGAGGCAGTTGACAAAAATAGATTACAGTACCTGTACCAGCTGAATTAAATACTGAGAGAGTTTGTCATCTGTCAGATATTTTTCTAGACATCGAATTGCAAACGCTCGCACCATCGGATCTGGGTAATTGCAGTCCAAAAGCTCCATTGCCTGCTCAGGCTTGATGGGAGGCCAGTCTTTTATCAAGCAGTACATCTGCACAGTAGAGAACAATGAATTTGTATCAGTCATGAGAACACAAGAATGGTCTTGCTGGATCAGATGACCCAACTAACCCAATATTCTACTTCCAACATCAGAAAGGCAAACAAACATCTCTAGACGTGTATAAACAGGATATGAAGATGACGGGCTCATCCTTTTAGCTTTCAGCAACTGGTGTTCAGAGGTATACTGCCATGAAAGCTCCAACTGCCATGGCTTGGGGTAATGAATTTCAAATATTAATTATGGGCCATAATTATATCAAGAGGAAATTGTGCTAATACTACTGAAGAGAGCTTATGGGATCCTGTTACAACAAAAACGTTTTATTAACTAAAAGGTAAGAGAACAAAACTAAAGTCATATTCCACCCCACCCATTTTTTTTTCATCAACATGGAAGCTATTATAATGAAAGTCTTTGACCAAGGCTACTGCTAACAACTGTAGCCAGTTTAAAAGTGTGTATAAGTAACGGAGATACTACCTGGGCTACTTCATCTCTAGAGTTCCATTTGACAGACAAAAGCAATTTAGGTAGGATGTCTGGCGTATTTACGCAGTAATGCCTGCAAAAAAACCAACAACAAAAGAAGGGATTTTGAAATAAAAAATTAAAGTATTGTTGTCATTACTACATGGAACTATTTAGTATGCTGGTTGTAGATTTAAAAAAAATAAATCTTCAGGAGACTTCACAAAAAGCCAAAGTTTTGTGGGTTAAGCTTAGGGGCAGATGACAAGCCTCGTGTCCTCACCCCAGTTTCTTTCCTTTCCCACTTAAAATGCAATCCAGGGAGCGTCATGCCTATGATTGCCCACCTACTTTTCATAGTCCTACTTAGGACCCAATGTCATACCTGTGGCTCCAAAGGAAATCCTTTTCTTGTTCAGTTATTTCAGACAGTGGGTCTCGAGTGCAGATTGAACGCAGCTGCTCTTTGTCACAATCTCTTAATTCATTATCTCGTGCTAGTCTATTACTCTGTAAAAAAAGAGAGCAACGGGGACTTGTTCATACTACAATTAATACTAATATATATATATATATATATATATATATATATATATATATATCCTTTTGAATACTTAAAGCATCTCACATACTTCATCTCAGTGGCCCTAACAACCACTCTGTATTATTAAACCCTGTTCAATACTTAACCCTGTAGTTGATGGGTTGGGGAGACAGTCGCTTGCCTAAAGCAATCTGATAAAACTTCATGAGTGAGGTGAGAACTAGCTTGTAGTGCATGTTTTTAGCCACAATGCAACCTGGAAAATAAAATTCTCCTTACCAGTCCTGCATGACTGTAGTTAAACCCTAGTTCTCGAGATATAGTCCAATTGGCATGGTCTTCAATTACAGACATGTCGGGAAACTTTACAGGACTGCTAAACCAATCAAATTCCAGCTCTAAACAAGGAGTTTCCTAAGAAGAAAAGAAGTTTGTCCTTGTATGATTTAAAATATTGTTTTTTTAATATATATATATAAAGCACACTATTCCACAAGTACAAGCTATGCAAATACAAGGTATTTAAAATAATAAAAGCACAGGATCAGACAAATTAGTCTTAAGTCTCAGGAGAAACACTAGCTGTCTTCAGAAGACCAGGTTTTATTGCTGCTAGTCAAAGAATGAAAAGACCCCGACAGTAGCTTGCTAAAGTTGCGTTCTTCAAAGCTGCATCCATAGTAAACTCAATTTGGATTTTGGTAGAGACATTAGTCCCATTGTAACCTTTGTGGATGGAACAATTCAGGCTACCTAAAGTTCTGTATCACTAGACAAAACCCTCACAAATTGCACAGCATTTTATTTTGACAACCTTGGGAACAGCACTCCAGATTGCAACTAATGGCTCAGATAAGAAGAAGAAGAAGAGTTTGGATTTGATATCCCGCCTTTCACTCCCCTTCAGGAGTCTCAAAGCGGCTAACATTCTCCTTTCCCTTCCTCCCCCACAACAAACACTCTGTGAGGTGAGTGGGGCTGAGAGACTTCAAAGAAGTGTGACTGGCCCAAGGTCACCCAGCAGCTGCATGTGGAGGAGCGGAGACTCGAACCCGGTTCCCCAGATTACAAGACTACCGCTCTTAACCACTACACCACACTGCATGCTCCTCTGTGAAAGCAATTTTTTCCTATATAGAAAGCTGATATATCAGATACAAGGGTTCTAGCAAGCTCCTCTCCCCGACATGCCAGTTTTCTACATGCACAGATTTATTATTTTTTGTGCACAGAAGCATAAATTATGTGAGCCCCCATCTATAGCCCGAAATACTGCAGTTTATACAGGTTTACCATTGTTACATTTTGGAAACAGTGACAATATTTTATTAAAATACAGAGGACCATTAGAATTCACTTGGACAGTCCTTGATTTAACACAACGAACTGTTAGTAAATAAGCCAGAAATTGGCATGAAATGTCCATTTACCTTATTGGGATTTGATCCAGTAACTCCAATGGGATTTAGCAGGTCTTCCAACCCATGGGGTACAGGCCACAGATTCAGAGCCATTTTGCCAGAAACAAGAGTGTCTGTGTAATCAAACATGTTAATATTCCCCCACGCCAATGGACAGTGCTCCTTAAAAAGAGCAAATAATCACTGTTTAGTCTCGTCTATTAGCAACACATTTCAAACTCAGATATAGAGGAATTAAAAGGGCAGGGGCAGACTTTTTTTTAAAAAACTCAAATATACGATGACAAAGTAAATTATAACCGTTACCATTAGTTTAGAGATCAACACAGTATAAGTCAGAAGAATAATTTCAAATGAGATATTCTCCCTATTTGAGAAGTATTCACTATATCCAACGACAAGACCCTTACCTCCTTTGCACCCTTCCTCCCTTTAACGGAGCAGATAGAAAGGCAAAGCCGAGCCGCACGTGGAAGATCAAGAACGTGCATCTCATACTGCAGCCACTCATTCCACCTGAAAGGAAGATAAAAGGGATTTGACCCAAGATTTTAACCAAAAGTGCTATGTAAAGATGCTTGAAAAATGATATGGCAAATTAAAAAATACTAAAGCAATTCTGTGTAAACGATGCCAAGTTTGAGTTGAATTTTCCAGTGTGGCATTCTACTTTTGTAGAACCATCGGAAGCTAATTTGACGGCTATCTACCCCAATGCCCTACTCTATGCAGGAAACTAAGAGTGAGAGTATCCCTGCCAGGTGGTTGTCCAGCTTCTGTTTGAAAATCTCCTGTGACAGAGAGCGCACCATCCCTCTAGGTAACAGGTTCCATTGTTCTAACCTTCACAAAGTTTCTCCAAATGTTCAGCAAATATCTACTCTCCTGTAACTTAAGGCCGTTAGATCAAGTCCAACCCTTCAAGGCAGCAGAAAACAAGTCTTTGCTTCCTTCGATGCAATAACTTGTTCAGGTATTTTAAGAGTGCTGTTGTGGGTATTTAGGAAGGTTTTTTTTTGGGGGGGGGGTAAAGCATGAGACTCTTAATCCCAAGGTCTTGGGTTTGAGCCCCGTTCTTGGCAAAAGATTCCTGCGTTGGACTACATGACACTCATGGTACCTGCCAGCTCTACAATCCTATGATTCTATATATTCCTTGAACATTAAGGTACAGTATCAGATCCGAACAAAAACTAAACACCCAAACTCACTTTTAGATGGAGGAAAGAAAGACACAACATATACTGTAAAGCAATTATCTGAATTGTTAATAAGTTTCTACAAACTTGAACATCAGGTTTCTTTTCATTGTTTTAGTGATATTCTTTACCTGGGATTGGAGCAAGGTACTCTCTGAGTATTCACATTATCACATAATGGCTCTCCTCCATGATAGATGCCAGTTCGGACATAAATCTGAAAAAAAAATGCTTATGAACATGACTATACTACAAGGGGACGCGGGTGGCGCTGTGGGTAAAACCGCAGTCCCTAGGACTTGCCGATTGTATGGTCGGCGGTTCGAATCCCCGCGGCGGGGTGACCTCCCGTCTTTCGGTCCCAGCTCCTGCCCACCTAGCAGTTCGAAAGCACTCCTAAGTGCAAGCAGATAAATAGGTACCGCTTTATAGCGGGAAGGTAAACGGCGTTTCCGTGTGCTGCGCTGGTGCTGGCTCGCCAGAGCAGCTTCGTCACGCTGGCCACGTGACCCGCAAGTGTCTCCGGACACTCCGGACATGTCTCCATCTCTTAAGTGAGATGGGCCCACAACCCTAGAGTCGGACACGACTGGCCCGTATGGGCAGGGGTACCTTTACCTTATATTACAAGTAACCATGAAGCAGGAGTTTTAAATATCAAGCAAGAGTAACTCATCTAACCCCCGTTCTAAAATAGTTGCATTGTCAGTTTATTTCCAGGCTCAATTAAAGGTGCTCACATTGGTGTTTAGGGCTTTAATCAACTCAGGCCACAAACATCTGAAAGACCAACTTATTCCCTACAGACCACCTCAGGTGTTAAGATCAGCAGAGGAGCCCTCTTGGTAGTTCAACCGCTCTTTGACAGCTTCTAGGCTGTGGAATTCCCTCCCCACAGAGGTACATCTGGCACCTTTAATATATAGTTTCTGCCATATGCTGAAAATGCACCTCTGATCCACCCTATTCTTGTGTCAGTAATTTTAGTTGTTTTTAATACTGATGTTTAAATTGCTGTAGCCATCCCTGGGACCTCAGGCTGAAGGGTGAGTAATAAACTGATAATGATGGTGATTAATAATAATAATAATAATAATGCAGAATGCACCTTAGGTTTTGCCCAATATATGTAAATACTTCAAAAAGGCAAGTTATTTATTTGTTTCACACCCAGACAAAAAGTTTAAGGTTTGGTGGGCCTGGACAGTAATGTAGAAACAAAAAAACCTAAGGATTTAAGAGTCATTCATCAGAAATATGCATGTGCTCTCAAGTCATATTGAAACCAAGTTGTTGTTTTTTTACCTTGTCAATATCTCGAATATTTACATTTACATAGGTAGCGCAGAGAATCTTTATTCTGAGATTACTGTTAATAGCCCAGAGGGATTTGGCTGAAGCTTCTCCATTCATGTATGGTGTAGCTGTAGAAATACGCCTAGAATAAGATGGCATTGTAAAGGTATCCAATGGCAGCTGGGTGTAAAGACTTTCCTTAGCCATTAGCATCAAATTGGGCATTCGACCAAGCATGATACAACTCCGGATGTACTGAAATAGGCAGAGAAAACACAATTACTGCACTGGATGCTGCTCTTTGCAGCATCATTGCTTAATTGCAAAGATTACAATGCCGGCATTGTGAATGGTTTGCAACTCAAGGCGAAGCAGGAACCACAGTATAAGCGGTTTAATGAAGCTAGCGTGCAATATTTGTAGGGCTGGCAGGTCATTCTAAGTAGCAGATAATCACAAAGCATGCCAAACAAGGGACAAACTTCTCTTTTTATACTGGCACTTGGAGAAAAAGAAATATCCACATATAGACTGTTGCCTCACTAATGGCACATTCCTTGTATTTTCTATCAGAAGAAAAGAGAATTATAAAAAAGGGAAGGCTGAGGAAAGAGAACTTACAATTTTTGGTAATGCAGGTTTTTTGTTATTTCTGAATTATGGTTTTATTGAGTAGTGTAAATGTATTCACCCATTTACAGATAGGTAGCCGTGTTGGTCTGCCATAGTCAAAACAAAAAAAATTCCTTCCAGTAGCACCTTAAAGACCAACTAAGTTAGTTCTTGGTATGAGCTTGCACACGAAAAGCTCATACCAAGAACTAACTTGGTTGGTCTTTAAGGTGCTACTGGAAGGAATTTTTTTTGTATTCACCCATAATGAACTTATTTTAGAAAGCACTAAGGGTGACACCCACTGTTATATAATCAAACATCCTCTTGTAAAAAAGGACCTTACTTTCCTCTCCTCCTGCAGCAATTTGTGCCCCTCCCCACTGACTTTCCCCAAAAAAAACATCGTCTGCAGCACGTTTTTAGGGGTGCAAGGGGTGGGGCACAGAAAATCCACTCTGCCAACAGTGTTTGTTCCATTAGTAAACAGGCACTACTGGATTTCACTTCATGAGAATATACACACGTGCAATCCTATATCACATGATTTGCACCACCTCATTAAGTAAGATGTACGCATAAAAACCTCTTCATGACTCTCTGTCTCTACAAGTTTAAAAATCCTTCTCCTTGAACTGAATACCCATTAGTTCTCCCCTCGTTTGATGAGGCTTCTGATTGGCTGCAGGTGGATGTGGGTGGCGCTGTGGGTTAAACCACGGAGCCTAGGACTTGCCGATCAGAAGGTCGGCGGTTCGAATCCCCGTGACGGGGTGAGCTCCCATTGTTCGGTCCCTGCTCCTGCCAACCTAGCAGTTCGAAAGCACGTCAATGTGCAAGTAGCTAAATAGGTACCGTTCTGGCGGGAAGGTAAACAGCGTTTCGGTGCGCTGCTCTGGTTCACCAGAAGCGGCTTAGTCATGCTGGCCACATGACCCGGAAGATGTACACCAGCTCCCTCGGCCAGTAAAGCGAGATGAGCGCCGCAACCCCAGAGTCGGTCACGACTGGACCTAATGGTCAGGGGTCCCTTTACCTTTTTACCTAATTGGCTGCAGGACGCTTCTGCAGCCAATCAGAAGCCGCTCCTTGGTTTTTGAACGGTTTCAGGAGTCAAGCGGACTCCCGGAACGCATTCTGTTTGAGAACCAAGGTACAACTGTATTCTAAAATGTTTAAATGTTTCTTTAATTGCCCTTGAATCTTATCACCACACTTGCCACCCTCTCCTGCCACATCAGTGTGGTGTGCCACACCCTTTGAGACTCACTGAATTATGTTGTTTTGACCGCAGACTTTAGTTCTCAACATTCTAACAAACCATGTGTAAGTTCTGTCCACGTCCATGAAAAAGACACTAAGATCCTGGGCTTGTGCAGCGCTGCAGGTGCATCGGATCACAGGGATGCAGCCCGACAGTCTCAGCACTGGCAAAAGTGGTTCTCACACCCACACCCACTCCATAAAAACCTCTGGTCTAGCCCTGAAATATGGCCCTAATTCATGCTCTTCCCTGCTTATTTCAAGACACCACAAAAGCAGTTGTTTGCGAACATCTGATTGTATCTCCCAAGCTACAGGAAGGGATTGATTGGTCTAAGAATGAAAAGCAATCTATTTCAATGAACACCCTGCCAAGTAACAGTAGGTGAACCACACTGAAAGGAAAACATCATAAACTTTTAACATCCCCAGTGAACCCGCCAAATCACACCCAATAAAAGCACATAAAAAAATGGAAACCTGGCTTCAGTACTTCATCTTTTGCACATTTTCATATGCAAATCCCTCTCTTCCGACCCCTGAACTGCACACAAGATCTAACTCTGACAACAAGCATTAAATTTCAAAATGAACCAGATGTTTACTCACCTTGTATTGACTCAGGGGATGTTTTTCTAGTAAATATTCATCACAACCACATACTTTTAAAATATACTTCCCCTGGTACTCTAACACACAGAGCTTTAGCTGTTCAGATGACAGCAACATACTTCGTGTTTTTTTCCTGATTGCTTCAGCGATGACTTGTTCTGGCACATAATCGTGATTGATTTTTAAAGTGTACTTCTGCTTGTCATTGTTGGGGGAGACTATTACCCATATCACCACTATTATTTGTCCTGGAACAGAAGGAAACTATGTCAGGTTACATCAGGGATCATGCCCACATAACTATTTACAGAAAAATGAAAATACAGGAGCAAAAAAGACCTAAAACACAATTCAGTACTCTCTATCTAGAATATGCAATCTTTGGGGCTGCAGCAACAAGCTATGGGTTCCTCTTAGCTCTTCACTAAAGCAACTTTTAAAATGGAAAGGAGAAAGGCTGGGAGGGGACAGAACAATGGTGTGACCCTTCAGGTTTCTTGAATAAGACTGTTTCGTTGGAACTTTATTAAGCAGCCCCCAACAATAACAGGGGGAAAAAATCTGAGTAATGCTGCTAAAGTAGAAGAAAACGAGTGCACTGAGCGCGCTACGACATGTCTGAAAATGTAACTATTTTCACTGAGCTGATTACTCACGCTGAAATGAAATGGGCATATGGGGGAAATGGATTGAATTTCACTGTTCAAGCAGCTGCACATTAATCTGGTACCAATCTGGCAAATGCACTGAATTGTGTTTTCTTTTCTTTTACCTTTATCAAGTTTATTGTATATATGCTTGGGCAGCTCGGGCGAAGATTCTATGTTTGGGGGACAGACATACAATGCTCTGCTATGGGGTGCGTTAGCATCTCGCAGATCTACTGCTTCTTTACAAACATTAAGAATGTTTCTTCTGAAGTCCTGAACTTCTGGATCCTTAACCAAGTCAAATTCACAGATAGGCATGCCAATAGCAAAACCTAAAAAAGAAGAAGGAGAGAGCAATTCTCTTTGATACATTTTCAGAAACAGTGAGTCCTCAGAGTATAGTTTCCTGTCACTCTGTCCTCTACCCCTTCCCACAAGAGCTCAGCTCTGTCTTGCTTGAATGGCTGGGCTGCTACAGCAATTGTCTCCATAGCTCAAGGGGCTGCAGCAGCGAAGCATATTCTGTACCCACTGCAACTATTCTGCTTAAGTAAGATTAGACATGTTCTGGAACTTTTCCCCAGGTCAAGCAAAAGGGTTCCAAAGGCTGTCACCAAAGTTTACTTCTATCCCATCTTTATATAAAGAAATGCCCATGATCGTGAACAATTATTAAATTTATAATAAAAAAGTTGATCCACTGTCAAGTATGCACCATCATAATGAAAGCAAGTACAAGTCAACAAAGAGTGGCACTCAGGTAAAACGTAATTAACTGAGAAAACAGCTTAAAAGACAACTCAGCATAGCACAGTTGGCCTAGTGCAGCTGTGAAGTGTTGAAGGGAGGGGAAATCTCCTCTTTGCCCTTCAACACTGTGATTCCACCCTCACCTGACAGCATCCAATTGTTTGGTTACTGTAGCAGCACCCCAGACTCTGCAAAACCAGCAAATGTGACAAGATTTTCTTATTCTAGTGAAAGGGGTATTGCTGACTCAACTGCTTTTAATAAACTAATGTTCATTTCTACATCAGATATGTGCATGAATAGCTTGAATACTCAATACATGCTGTGCGTATTTGCATTTCATATACGACTGTTAGTTCAAGATTATAAATGCAGAGGTCCCTCAACCGTTTTATCGCTGGAGTACTGCACTCTAAAAATATGTGCAAAGTTTGTCTGCCTCATACAGACTGCCAACAATGACAATATCCTATATTATATGCATGCTTTAATGGACTGAGGAACCTTTGGCCTTCGGTCCAAACTTGGTCCGCATAGGGTCCAATTCACCCACAAGGTCATTTCCCCAAACCCACAATATTATCAGCTGCTATCACTGAGTGATGTCAGCTGATGGCGGGACAGGGTTCAATTTTGCTTTGGTTGTTGTCACTAGTCCCCCCGCCCCACCTCCCCGGCCCATGGGAAACTGGCTCGTCAGATGATAAGCAGGGGGTTA
Source organism: Podarcis melisellensis (assembly GCF_964234715.1). Classification (NCBI taxonomy): domain Eukaryota; kingdom Metazoa; phylum Chordata; class Lepidosauria; order Squamata; family Lacertidae; genus Podarcis; species Podarcis melisellensis. The sequence continues at coordinate 11,161,767 of NC_138537.1, forward strand.
AATCCTGCACGGTGTTGCTTTGGCAGTTTGATTCTTGCAAGGAACATACTGGTAAAGCAGACACTGGCAGACAGCAGATAGAAGTTTCTGCTCATTAGCTGATGAAGAGTTCAATCCTTCCAGCTGCTGCTTTGCCAGCACATTTCCAGCAGGCTCCTCCCCCTACCAGTAAACTGACAGGTTGGCAGGTTCACACATCTATCAGAGTTGACCCACAGGGTGCGAGGAAATAAATATCTGGCCAAACAGCGCACAGAAGGTTCCCCATTCCTGCTTTAATTAATAGCAAGATCCCAAATAATCACGTTAAGAGCTCAGCGGTCTTTGCAATCATGTTTTAATGAACAATTTGCAGTTTCTGACATGATGTACTCAGTTTGTTACACAACCAAAAAGACCATTTACTCATAATTCCATCACGGTGGCTTTCTCACATGACAGTTAACTATATTTGACAGTGGAACTAAGAAGGTTGTGGACTCTCCTTCATTAGAGGTTTTTAAGCAGAGATTGGATGGCCACCTGTCATGGATGCTTTAGCTGAGATTCCTGCATTGCAGGAGGCTGGACTAGATAATCCTCAGGGCCCCTTCCAACTCTACAATTCCATGATTCCATACTCTCATGAAAGGCCCATAGGCTTTAGGGGAATCAAATTGTGGCCACTTTCCTTTACATATTTTAAAAATGCAGACTGTCATGTGGCATATAAATATTTGTAACAAATGAATAAGCCTCACCAATTTCCCGATTCAGGATTTTCTCTTCTCTGTTGCCTACTGGCTCTATGACTTTTAGAAAAGGCTGGAAGAGTCGTAGATCACAAAGTCGCCGTGTTTCATCGAAAAATTCTTCCCTTTCTGCTTCTTGTGTAACACTTACGAAAATGTAAGAGGACTCATCTTGAAGGAGCTGATAGAGAGGGTATTTCCGAGCTTCTTTAAAAAGTTCGTGCTTAATATTTAACAAGGTGGCCTCACGGAGGCATTCTAAAGTCACTATCATGCCATTAGGTAGAAGACATTCTACTAGGATTCTTGGTGGCATCAAATGGATGCCCCACAGTTCACCGGATGATGGTCTTGGAGGCATTTTTATTAGGTACCTTCTCTTGAGGTTATCAAAAGACTATGTTAGTAGATTCTTGCAGGAAAACCTAAACAAAAACAATGTAATATTTAAGTAGCATGCACATGTCCATGTGATATTACATTTCCAGTACTTTACAGAAAATAAAAATACATGGGAAACAATCATTAATAATTTGCTCTTCCATCATCTGCCATAATCAAGTTATCGCGCCAACTATTGCTCAACAGAAAGTGAGCAGCCATTCTTGCTTTGGGCCAGTGGCGTAGCGTGGGTTGTCAGCACCCGGGGCAAGGCAAGTAATTTGTGCCCCCTAACCTGTGGATTTTAGCACTCGAGTGCGAGCGCCCCCCCCAGATGTTGCGCCCGGCCCACGCTATGCCACTGCTTTGGGTGGAAGCACATTTATAGTGATCAACTCTTTACGTTTACCCAATAAAGGCCTAAAAAATAATAATGAACATGTCCTATACCCACCAAGCGTTGGAAGTCAGGTAAGAGGAAGAAGAGAAAATGGAAACAGCAGCAGCCATCAAACTTGGCGGCAAGTCACAGGCAGGGCTTACCAGAGCAAACAGGTATGGCTGCCAGGGACACAGGCTTATTGTGAGAGGCAAGAGCTAACACTGCTCTGGCATGCTACAAACATCCTGGTACAAAAGCTGGGCTACAGAAATATTGCCATGACACATTCGTGGCTGTAGCTGTTATCTCCCCTCCCCAAACAATCTCTCTTGCAAAATACAAAAAGCCACTTGGTTGAGCAAAAAAAGAGAAAGATGTTGTTTCTAACTGCTCTCTAGCCTCCTTTGTGAAGGTTTTATTAAAAACACAAGAGACTTAACATCAGAATGAAGCAAATTTCCAACAAAACTACCCAGAGTTTTAACAGTACATGCCTTTCTTAAGAGTCGTCTCACCAATTTGCTTCTAGAAAATAAAACACTTTGGTTCCTGGACACTTGTATTTTCTGTCATTTCAGGAGATCTCTGGCTGTGGGATAGAGATAGCCTGCACACAGAAATCTTTCGAGCCCACTCTGAACTTTGCTCACAGGATTTTACTTTAATCCTCTTGTTCCTTAAGTCAGTCAACATAAAAACCTTACTCAGTGCAAAGGATTTTTGGTAAGAAATCTTAAGGCGCCTCTTTCGTCTGACACACAGTTCTCCCCCTAGTGAAGTTTAGAGTAGCAGGAAAGCTATGGTATTTTGCTGTGCTGTTGCATGTCCAGAACCCTAGAGCTGTCAGCTAGCCACACTTCATATGCAAGCTTTGAAAAGTGACACCTGTCTTATGCAACAAGCAGCCCCCTAGGCACTTCCTGTACAACTCTTTATCTTCCCGAATATGCTATCTTGCTTTAAAATATCTAGCAGACACAGCTGCAGAGACGTCTCAGACTGTCAGGGAAAAAACACTAATGGATCAAAATCAAGGATGCATGGGAAAAGGTCAGGTCTATTATGTTTTTCAGTTCCCATTATTCTGAAGTATGTGAAGTTGTGTACACCACTTTTTTTTTTAAAAAAAAAGGCGTATCAGCCTGGGGACAAACGGTGTACAATGTGAGGTCTATAATCCCCTTCCCAACTAAATGAAAATGTAGGTGGGAGTTGTGAATTACATTTACAGTAGTAATGTTTCCCTAGTTTTTTCAATTTGCAATAAAGATCAACTTCTCTTCATAGCAGCCTTCCCATCTGCAAGGAGTGGGAGGTGATGTGTGGCGTGGTACCCAGTATTTTTTCCGCCAAGGATGGCAAAGCAGCCAGAGGAGTGAGATTTTTAAAAGAGATGTTATTTAACTGTAGAGTATGGGCGATACTTTGTAAAATGAATACTGCATAAGGAGACTAGCATAAAAGTCCAAATTTCATGCATTGGAAAAGTCAATCAATTATAGAGATCATCTGTAGTGTTCTAACTAATGACATCCCACTATATGGCATAAAAATATTCTGTGTTTTCTGACCCATCAGAGACTTTCAAATTATGCCTTTCCCCCGCTAAGATTCCCAAATTCCAAACATTTTTATACCACAACAGTAGCTGCAAACCTTGCAGTGCATTCTATTTTTTGTGTTAGAAATTATAGCAGTTACCAACAGACACGTTACAAATTCTTTTGAGGGTAAGTTTTGCTTTTGATTGTCCCATTCATTTAAAAGTGAGAGCTGTAGATACATCTGCATAGGAATCTTCAGAATGTTAGAAATATATTGATATACTGCTGACCAAGAAATGCGTATAACTGGGGACTCCAACCACAAACAGAAGCATGCCTCCCTAGCCCCACAATCATGCCAACTGTCAAACACCACCTGTGAGGTCATATGGGACACCTGTGAGATTTTGACCTCAGCAGTGATGCTCAGGTAAGAAGGCGCTTAACCCCTTCCTCCTGGGCCACTTTTTGCAATCAGATTTACAGGTTTCTAAGTCTGCATTGTTCTTTTGAAAAAGGAAAGTGGTGGTGTGGTGTAGTGGTTAGTATCAGTCTGTGAATGGAGAATCCCAGGTTGAAATCCCCCCTCAGCTATGAAGCTTTCTGTGTAACCTTGGGCCAGTTATGCTTTATGGAATTGTTGTGAGGATAAAATCTATGTGCATGATGGAAGAAGCTTATACGCTACTGTAAGCAACTTGGAGGAAAGACAAAGAAATGATCCTCAAACAAGTACAAGAAAAAATGCTTATTAAATTGTTCGACATAGTCAGGGAAATCTTTTCCACTTTTGCGTTGTGTGTGTGTGTGTGTGTGTGTGTGTGTGTGTGTTATGCTCTGTGTTTGGTCTTGTGCCACACCCCTAAAAAACAAACTAACAACCATCTCCTGGAATAACATACAGTTTGGCCCAGAGAAAGAACAGTAGAGATGCCTTTTTAAAACTCAGCTGTAAAGGAAGAAATTTTGTCTGGCAGTTTAAAGTTAAGTTCTATAGTTAAAACTGGAAAGCACACTAATTTTCTTTTTATTTGAGGAAGCAGGCAATTGAAGTTTCCCATTATAGAGCGGTTGAATCAAAATAGCAGTTGGCATTTGTGTTTCTTCTTTTTCAGGAAATGGCAAGAGATTGTCTGTACTTAGAATGTGTATACATTTATTTTGCTGACACATGGAATTACGCCTCCAGAATGTCGATTTTTGGAAAGAAGGAATATCAAAGACACAGCTCTTTTAAAATACAACTAGCAGCTATAAGTATTAAACAGAAGGGATTATAGATTTGGTAAAGCTTAGAGTCTATAAAGAAAATCTTCTTTAGTGAACAGTGGAGAAAAAGAAAATGAGTTAGATCCAAAAAAGCTAGTTAAACTTAGGTCCCACTTAAATCAACTGGACAAGTTAGTCATGACTAAATGAAACCCTTTTGAATTCAATAGAACATACTACTTTAGTTTGGCTCCAATCCTTCTATCAATACTTTTGTTATCAAAAGGTTAGATACCGTTTAATGCTATTCTAGCTTTATGTCTCTATAATCCCAATATCTCTCATAGTTCCTCAGCTTATATTGATTACTTCTGCAATTACAGATGTAAAATTTGTGAACAAAATAGTTATACATTTCAATCGAAAAGGAAAACAGATCTGAAATGTATTTTGGATGCTGCCCAAAGTACTATATTCAAACTAAGACTTTGCTCTCATTGAGCCACATACGAGCTCTAATTTTACTCTTGTTGTCAGTCTTTGTTAATGGCTAATGTAAGCAAGTTGTCATGGCATCAAGATTTGAAAGGATTCCTTGGAAACAGCTCTCAAAACCTTGAAGCCTATTTCCAGTGCTTAAAGTTAGGACAAAGCATCTTTTCGAATCTTTAGAAATATTTCCTACTCAGTATATTGTATCATGTTTATGAAATGTTTTCCACTTTGCACCTAGCAGAAACACAATTGAAATATTTTGATTTAACCTTTCATCTCCAAGGTAAATAATCTTCTGCAGGGTATTTTGCCAATCTATGGATCAGAATGAGAAAAACTGAGGATAAAACAACTTCTACATACCTGCAACCTCTTATTCTCTTGGATCAGCAGATCCTACACAGGCTTCTGTTTCACATGATGCTCACATTATTGGATGTTCTGTTATCTGTATGTTGTAAAGTACCAAGATGTGGATCTTTGATATAATCTAGAAACATTGCTACAGTCTTCTTTACACAAACTGTTTTTCAGCTCTGGAAATTCATTCTGTATGAATCTTCACTGCAAGGATCTAAACTTATCATTTTGAACATATTTATTTCTGAGATTAGCAGAGTTGACTGAAGGTCAAGTGTCTAATCAAGGTACCAACCTGGAAAATAAAGGGAAAAAAGGAAATTCTCTCAACAGGCGTATTCCAGGAAAATAATTACTTTTGAGAGGAAGATCTGTATATTACAGGGACATTTTTGTGGTGGGGAGCAGGGAGTGCCGTGCTTTACATTTCCTCTCAAGGGGTCATTACAGCTGTTTACCTTGTCTCATAGGGGTCCACCTGGAGGAAGTGAACTTTTGGAAGCAACACAAACCAAGAGAATAAACGAGAACTAAGCACCCCTGACTTCCCAACTCTCCCTACAGCACTACTGCTATTTCCATCCCCCCTTGCTTGTGATAGAGTGGGACACTAGAATGTGATAAAATAATAGAAATGGGTATATTTATTAATAGCATGTATCAAGGTAGTTTCTGTTCATAAAGAAGTCTTGATCATTGCTACAGTAAGAAAGTGTTGCCATCTTCTAAGGCCTCTTTTAAGTCTGGCAGTGGTAAGGGGCATGTTGCCAGGCCAAAGCAAGAGGTCCTGGGTCATGTGGGGAGCATCCCACATTGCACTACGTCACTACGCAAGCATCCTAACTCATGGAAACTGGGGCAACGATAGTATTGGAGGCTTCTTTCTCAAAATTCAATAGTAAGGGAAGTAGCCAGTTCTTTCTATGACACTAATGTAACCTGAGATGACCCAGCATAGGGAGATGGGCAACAAATGTACAGTCAAACCTCTTCTTACGTCCGCCTCCGCTTGTGTCCATTTAGCCCAATGTCCGCGGCAAACCCGGAAGTAACCGGCAGGTTTGCCGCCGTTTGCACCTGTGCAGGAGCGGCAATCGCCGTTCGCGCATGCCCAGAAGTGGGCAATCACCGCCCGTGCCTGCGCACAATGGCGCCTCTCCCAGCAACCCATTTCGACCTCCAGATGGACCTCCGGAATGGATTATGGTCGCAGGTAGAGGTTCCACTGTACAGTGGTTTTCATTGAATGGTCAGGGGTGGCACAGGCAACACTGGCCTCTGTCCCTCTTCCCTTCCCTCCCTCCTTCCTTCCTCTGATGCCTTCTTGGGCCTCTGCCTCCCAAAGGCTTGCACAGTTATTTCTTGCTGCAGCCTGGCTACAAGCTCCCCATGTGAATGGTGCTGCTGGGGCTGGCCAGGGGGTGCTTCCCAGGCCCATGTGGGGCATTGTGAGGAGACACCTCTCTTTGGGGCGGGGGGGGCAGCTCAGAGACTGGGGGGGGCAGCTGTGGCTGCCCAGTGGCCACCCACGGAGAGGGGAGCAGAGAGGAGGCTGAGCGAACACTCCACAAGGGAGGGTGTTCGAAAAAGGGTGAGGGGCTGCCAGCTCTGCCGGCAAGGGGTGACATAAATGGGCTCCTGAGACCCACAAGGGTGCCACAGAAAGCATGTAGTTGATCAAGGGAGCTGTGGACTCAGAAAGACTGAAAACATCTGCTGTAGTAGCAAAGCAAAGGCAAAGTAATTTGACTGCTGCAGCAGCAAAACAGAAGGTGTGCCACACAAATATTCATCCCACGATTTTTGAAAACAAAATAACTTCACAATAATTTGTTAGGTTTTGTCACAAATCCCTAATTATCCAGAGTCTAGCATATGCTAATTTACAAAAAAGAAAGGCTAAGTCAAAAATCCTCCTTTCAGCGTTAAGAGTGAAACAGCAGCAACTTAGCATTCCCTTCATCTTTTGAAATGCTATGCCACTGTATATACAAACAGTGCAAAAGCAAACAAAGAATATATTTAACACAAAGATAGACTAGATTTGCAACAAAAAAGCAAACTTTTGTAATATGAGCAAATCAAAAGTTGTAAAGAAATTCATTTACTCCCATCAAATTCCATTTACTTCCTAGATTTATCAACTGAGTGAATACAGTGCTTTGGATGCTAATAGAATTTAAGTTAAAGAAGTACATAGAAGAAAGGTTCCCACCACAGCCCCACTCTGTGCCTTCCCAGCCCCCACAGTCAGACATGGGTGGTTGAAGGAGGAAGGGATTGGAAAAGTGCCTTCTGTAAACTTCCTTAAGTTAACTTCTCTTAGGATATATTCCAGTACACTTAACTCCAAATATTTGTTTAAAATTATGTTTGCTTTCTATTTCCAAGCTTGGCTAAGACTTCTGCCTCTATTGTGCCAAAGCAACTTCCTGTTGCAAAATAAACAAGGTTTATCAAGAATCTAATTTCATCATATATGCAGATTGTTCACTCTCCCCCCCCAAAACTGCCATGCTATTTCTTTCCCTCAAATAACCGTCTTTCTTCAACATGCCACTTCCCTTATTCTTTAAGCTCCTCTTTGAAACCACTTCTGCAACAGTTATATTTTGAAAAAATAACCCCACAACATGCTTCATCTGCCCCCTCTGTTCCACAGGATTCTTCTCTACATCACCTCTACTTCTGGTTACTTTCTTCTGCCGCCCCAATCTTGCCTAAGAGAGTACAAAGCCCTGGCAAAGCATCACTTTTTTTAGTCCATTCAGCAGCTAAGATAACCATAGCACTACATTTTCAATAGCAATAGTAATGAGAAGTTATCCTACTACTAGAATTTTCTTGTTAAACTCTGTGAGGGAACAACTATTCCTTAAATGCAACGTATTTCAGTTAAACTTGTCTAATGTTTGGAAACAGATCCCAACGTATTTGCCTCCCACTTCTTCAATGGTAACCATTGTATTTTCAACATCAGCTTATAGGTTGGTTGATTCAAGAAACTTTACCCAAAAGAAGAGTCCTGCAAAGAACATGAGTCACTTTCCCAGGGGCAACAATACTTGCCGATGTGAAACTCCTGTCCCCGAATGCCAAATTTTCAGCCTAGAAATCCCAAACCTCTAAAGTCTAAAGAACAAAATGTTTTCATTCTCTCTTCAGGCATGTCAGTCACTCCAGAATCCAGAGCAAGAACTGGCAGCATTGCCAGCCTGCCTGCTTTTGTGGCTCTCCAAGTCTGTTGCATAGTGACAGTGGCATGGCTTGCCATCTTGATTGGGTGCGCTGCTGCTCTGCTCTTCTAGCCTGTAAAACTGGCAACATCTTAAAATACAGACAATTCAACAATCCAATGACATTATCGGTTCTAAAGGTTTTGGTTGTATTAAAGGCACTCAAGCTTTCTCTTTATACTTTTAGAGTTCACTATGTGCAAAGCAGTTAAGTAACCCCCCCCCCCGCCCCAAATGGGCTGGTGAATTTAAGTTCCCTCAGTACGCGTCTGTAATAGTAAAGGCAAGGGACCCCTGACCATTAGGTCCAGTCGCAAACGACTCTGGGGTTGCTGCGCTCATCTTGCTTTACTGCCCAAGGGAGCTAGCGTACAGCTTCTGGGTCATGTGGCCAGCATGACTAAGCCACTTCTGGCGAACCAGAGCAGCGCACGGAAACGCCGTTTACCTTCCCGCTGAAGCGGTACCTATTTATCTACTTGCACTTTGACATGCTTTCGAACTGCTAGGTGGGCAGGAGCTGGAACCAAACAACGGGAGCTTACCCTGTCACAGGGATTCGAACCACCGACTGTCTGATTGGCAAGCCCTAGGCTCTGTGGTTTAGACCACAGCGCCACCGAAACACATAAAACACAAGTAGGAAGGTTCACTACCCTAGACACAATGTAGAATAGAAGCAGAAATGCATTAAGTTTTCATTATATCTTTTCACACCAACTTCCTGATATTACTGGAACCTTCAAGATGGCTTATTAGGAAATAATATCATAGCCAAGGATGTAAAAAGGTTAAAGGACAACCCCAATATCTTGCTCCCAATTCACTTTCACTGAACAGTAATTTATAAGCAGGATTGAAGGTCTCTTTAGGGAACTCAAATTCACTAAATCAGTATGAATAACAACACCTTCAATGGCAGGAGAGTGTATCTTTAACATTTTAAACTGTGTACATGGATACAACAAAAATAATGTTGCTCAGAAGCAAAATATTAACTTTTGTATTTTAGCTTACTTGTATTGCTCATTTTTGACAGTAGAGTATATGTTTCCACTATTAAAGATAACTAAGTGTGTTCAGTGCGTTCATCAACGTCGTATCTGAGTAGTTTAGGGCCAAAAGTTTCATGCAGGGGACCAGAATCCTATCATCAGGTAGTCACAGAGACCAGAAGACTTTTTATGACTAACAAACATGGGTTAGAGTTAATGATCAGGCATACTGTGTGCCACTTATTGGGGGCAAAGAAACTTTCTCTCATTATCAGTGCATCTTCTCAGTGCCACCCAGAAGTTAATTTTCAATAGGTTAGAAGCCTCTTACAATCTGGCCCTGAGAGTGTTATGATGGAATCCTGTATTAACAAAGGTGCCTGTGCTCCATTTGGTCTTGTTTCATTGCAGGATTGTCTATTACTGAGATCCAAGGATGTGGACAAGGTTTTTGGTAAAGTCTAGGCCAGGGGTAGTCAACCTTTTTATACCTACCACCCACTAATGCATCTTTCTTGATGGTAAAATTTCCTTACCGCCCACCAATGCTCGATGGAAGGAGGATGCAACTTGTGCCGTAGAACCCTCTACCACCCACCTAGAACCCTGAAACGCCCACTAGTGGGCGGTAGGGATCAGGCTGACAACCCCTGGTCTAGGTCAGTGTTTCCCAACCTTGTGCCTCCAGCTGTTTTTGAACTACAACTCCCATCATCCCTGACTAGCAAGACCAGTGGCAAGGGATGATGGGAATTGTAGTCCAAAAACAGCTGGAGGCACAAGGTTGGGAAACACTGGTCTAGGTAACCAACCCTTGCCTTTCATGGCGTATTACTTCTAGTAGGGAGAGGCTGTTTGTACAGGAGGCTGCAAATTTCTCCGAGTGATGGGCTATGTTATTTTTAAAAAAGTGGTTATTAGATGTGAACAATTATAGACTGGCTGCTGACTCCCCCACTTTTTGGATGAAGGAGTTCAGGCCAGGTCAACCCTAGCCACTCTTGGGTGAAACTGATTTTCTAGATCTGGGGTGGGAAATCTGTCACCCTCCGTAGAATCCAGCTTTTTCCTAGAGGTGTGCCTGGCAACCACATTATGGTCTTTTTTGGACATTTTAATATAGTTGCACAAAACCTCAGTTATTGGATGGTACGGTACTATATTGTACAGGTGTTACGTTTCAGGAAAAGTGCAAAAATGTGTATACTGTACTCTAATCATCTTCTTGGAACTGCACTTGTGCAACCATCCTTACCTTCTGGAACTGGAGCATCTAGCGGACCTTACCCAAGCAAAGCAGAGAGCTTTTAAGCTCTTCATTTTACTTACTGGTCAAGTTCTGCTCGGTGTGCAGGGTCTGGGATGCTTTCACTAGATCTCATGGGGATCTTGCAAGAATATCCCATTTCCCATGTGCTGAGCGGAATTTGCCTAGTAAGCAAGGCAGAAAGTTTAAAAAGCTCTTCCAGTGCTGGGAAACCTGGTGTAAAAGGAGCTTCTAAGGTCTCCACTTTGGGTGCAATTAATTTGTGGGAAATCGACTGGCCGGCTTTCAACTTCACAATGTTAAAAATGTGTAAGTCTACTGCTTGCAAGATGCAATAGTACAGTATACAAATATTGTTAATAAATAAATAGGTGTACTAAATTTCCTGATTTCGAATAACACAGTGAACAGAATGTAACGTTTGTAGCAGCTGGGGCTTAACCATTTTGAAAAAGACAACTTAATTACACTCCAACTAGGAAACCATTAATACCTTTTGAAAAAGTGAAGAAAAAGACAGTGGCTGAATTTTATATCTCTATCTAATCCATATCCATATATAGAGCTTCTGGATAGTTAGAAATGCAAGTCAGGCAAGTTTAAATAATATGTTCCTGTTCTTGAATCTTTACTATAAAGTAAAATGTAAATCTTGGAGTAGAACATGATCAACATAAGTGAATACTGACCAATAAATAGCCAAGAGTAAAGTCATGGGAGTCATTCATCTTTCAAAATCCCTGCTACAAATTTATCACTCATTTGGGCCAACCACTACAATGGCTAGATATTTCCGCTCCTCCTTCAGGTTCAATACTTACATTGCAACTGTTAAAGCCACATTTTTATTGCCAATGAGTACTCTGCAATCTCATTTAGAAAAATCTGTCCTCTCCATCTGGATCTGGTCTGTTTTCTTGGACTGTATTTCTGTCTGTGCTAATAAAACATTAAACTGAAATAGCAAGAGCTGCAGCACTGTTGGAAAATGTTACTAACCGTGAAAACTAGCTAGAAATTGTAACTTTATATACAAACAAAAATATTACAAAACATAACCTTGCCAATAAGCCCTGCAAAATTACTAGACTGATTACTAGACAGATGATTCAAACTCATCTGCTTTTTACTCTTCAACAAATCTTCGTATGAAAAAAGAAAAGAAAAAAAGAACAGAGGCTAGTACGGTAAATTTTTAAAGAGGTATACTACAAATAAAGAAGGCTGGTAAAGAAAGCAAGAGGCACTGCCGCCTCCTCTGGCAGTCCACCTGATATCTATACTGGATGTGAAGAAGGAGATTTTGCCTCATGAGCATCTGGCATAGAAGCACAGTGGGCACAGATTGTCCCATTTCTATTCTTAAATTCCAGATCAGGATTTCGTAAGTAAATTAAATGCACTAGTCAGTTGGTGAGCTATTACTTACACACACACACACACACACACACACACAGACAGACATACGTTCTCATTTTGTATTTTTAAGTTGTGAGCCACCCTGTGATCTTTGGATGAAGGGTGGTATACAATTTATTATTATTATTATTATTATTATTATTATTATTATTATTATTATCAGCAACAACCTTTCTCTCATACATGTTGTAAACTGCTTTGATATTTTCTATAAAATTGTAACATATAAGTATTTTTCCAAATAAATTAACAGATAGTATCAACTTGGACACTCACCTGCAAAATTAGGTTACACACACAGCAAATTGGCAATATAAATAACAATCCTACCACTATTATGTGGAAATAATTATAGAGCTAATATAAAAGGCAGGAAAATATCAATATCCAAAATTTGGGGGGAGTTTTTCAAATTGTTCACGATAATCCACAATAAGTCAAACAGAGGGGCTCTGAGATGCATTTTGTTAGGTGTATGATCAGTTTGTAAGCTAACAGTTCTGATGCAAAAGAATGTGGTTCCAACAGGATGACCTTTTCTAGCCTAGGTACAGTATTGGGGTGGGGGTGGCAGGGAAGGAACTGTAGGTTTTGGTGAGGGAAAAATTATGTCAATGGAGGGAATTTCTCCTATACATGCAGCATAGAAACACAGTGGGCTGACAGCAGTGATACTGAGAGATCCACTGCGGTCTGCAAGCATTTCCAACCCACGCTGGTTTTTTTACTACCCACCTTTTACTCATTAGATTAACTGGCAAGAGAGGAACATGATGTCTTGTCCATCCTTTGTGAGCACTTTTTGAACGTAAAAAGGAGATTCGTAAACATATTTGGAGGTGAATAACTTTCTTTGGGAAGTGGGGAGGAAGCATACAAGTCCGACAGTTATGCAGTTAGAATTTCTTGTCATATTGCAGCTCCATATGCACATATTAGCAGGCTAAAGAAAGAAGTATATTAAAGCAATGGGTTGTCAGGGCTATCAAACTTTCCAGCTTGGCACACTTTGTCTAAGCCGCCTGACTTAGGAGTTGGAGTAATAGCAGCTAGGAACTTTGTTAGAGGAGAGTCTCCTGCTTTAATAAATACATTAAACCTAGATGTTGTTGCACTCCAACTCCCAACAGCTATAGCCAGGATGACCAGTGATCAGGGATGTTGCAAGTTGTAGTCTAACAACATCTTAATAGCCATGGGTTCCTCACCACTGCCTTAAATATTAGAGGGCATGAGGCTGAACTTTGCCAAGCCAGAACAACTTCTTAGACTACCATCTCAGTCTCACATGAACACCCTATTAAGCAGCATATAAGAGCATTATTACAGTTTTAGTGTCTTCAAATTGAACTCTGGAAAGTGAGGGAACCAACACACACAAAAACCACCTTTTACATTTGCATGTGGCATTAGTCATTACTGACCTTTAGGTTCCCAGAAGTAGTAGTAGCAATAATAATTCTGTACCCTAGTTTATAGTGATATTTAACACTAAAGCAGTTATAATTATTACTGAGTTATCTTTGTTTTTATTTTTATTACATGTTTTGTTTTTTATATATTGTAAACCACCCTGAGATCTATGGGTATAAGGCGGTATACAAACTTAATAAATATTAAAAATAAAGCAACATACTGTGAGTATCACCTAAAGCACACATGGTACAGGAAGCAGGGGTGAAAAGTTATACTTTTCATCCTCTTTTGAACACTGTTCCTCTTACAAACTCACCACTGTTTCATAACTCTGTGAATTTTATCAATAGTCTCTAAGTTGCATATGTCAATACAAAGTATTCTGAAGGGCAGGACTTCATTGCTATTGTCTCTAAACCAGTCTGCTCAAAATTCTCCTCCTCCTAAACTTGTATACTCAGTCAGAAGCTGACCCACTGGAGAGACCAGTCAGGAGTAAATATGGACCAATGGTATCTAATTGTATGGAAAACGGCCTTACTAGAAAAGCTAACCAATAAACTGAAACTGACACAGGGACAAATAGAAGAGGATGCCTACACCCCAGTATGGCTCCCCTTTATCACATACACAGTCCAACAAGAATAACCCACTGACAGCATAGGAATCAATCTGGCTTACCTGACCCAATAAGCCACCCCCCCAATGCAAACAAACCCCATTGCAGCCAACCACAGACAACCAACCACACCCTACCCCCCAATACCTCTCACTACCAAGGGAATGTAATAAACAAATAGAATGAGAACCTACCCAGTTGACGCTGACACAAAACCCCACACGTACACTTTACAAAAGAATATAAGCCTCACCACACCACACCTCCTCTCCCCCAACCTTATACATTGGTACCTCATGTTACGTACCATCCCCCTTATGACTGCTGCGGGTTATGCATTCCGCTAACCTGGAAGTAGAAGCCCCTTGTTGCGACCTTTGCGCCGGGATGTGAGCGGAAGTTGCGCTCCGACAGCGCGGCAGCAGCAGGAGGCGCCATTAGAGAAAGCGTGCCTCATGTTACGAGCGGTTTCCTGTTATGAATGGACCTCCAGAACGGATTAAGTATGTAACACGAAGTACCACTGTACTGTACTCAACACTAATGTCTCACAACAAACGTAACTGATTTGTTAAGAAAGACTGTACAAGCCGAAAAAAGAGACAAGGCATGTACTTTGTAAACTAAGAAAATCTTTAATAAAAATAGATTAAAAAAGAAACTGACCCACTACAAAACCAAAGCAAGCTAGAAACAGAAAATCTTCCAAAATGGAGGGAGTTTCAGATTGTATTTGGTATCCAAAATAAATTCCATGTATAACTGAGGACAAAGAAAGCAAAGCTTCAGACTTTCTCAACACTTCCATCTACTCTTCAGCTCTGCTTATAGATTGTAGATGAATAAACTAGATTTAATAACTGAATGTACTTGTCACTCAGGATACAAAAGCTACATTCATAAATTTGCCCTGGATCATATGCTCATGCCTCCAATACAACTGAATATTTCAGGGTGTTGACATACCAGAATGAAAGTAATATGGGAATTTTGACAAGGGAATTTCACTCTTCATGGAATGCATAGTCAAGAAAATGCTTCTTGCATTATACTAGAGTATTTACAAACTCATAAGAGAGAATATATTGTTATCAGCTAATGGCAAGAGTAAAAAAAGTATATTGCTATTGCTGCTCCATGCAATCCAAACTGATGTCCAGAATTAGAGGAGACTTAGCATGAGGTAGAACCCACAACTGTACTTAGCCAATCAACTCACTGATGTGACCTTTCTCCTCTAGAGTAAACCCACAGCTGTTCCATCATATTTTCCTTCTCCTCTGCAGTTTAGTGAATAAATATATCTGGGATTCAAGGGGTATGTTGCCATTTTTTCTTCCCACCCCAAATTAATTGATAGCTGCTGGGGCAATACATCATTTGGACTGTTCAAGCAATGGAACACCATGTCAATTTTTCATTGACTGTACTGGTTGGGTTTAGTGGAAGAGGGGGAATAGCTACTGCCATCGCTGATAACCATGCCACTGCTCAGACATACAGACCTGGGAGGCCCCTAAGTCCATTGAAACATATGTACATACAGTAGCCAAATGAGATTTAAGGCAACTATAGGTTTTTCTTTCCTGTTACAACCTTAAACTGGGTGGCGGAGGCAGCCTCCTTGCCACGGCTTCCTCCCGCTTGGCCACTTCCTCTCACTTGGCTGCCTCTGGGCACCGCCCCCTCCTTCCCGCTGAGGAGGCTGAGTGGGAGGAAGCGGCTGAGCAGGAAGAGCTGAGTGGGAGGAAGCGACGATGGTGTGGAGGCTGCGCCAGCATTGCCGCCCGCCCAGAGGCGTCCGTGGCTTCTGACTGGCTGCAGGAGCTTCCTGAAGCCAATCAGAAGCAGCATCCCATCACGGAAGTCAGTACCCGCGCAGAAAAGCCTCCACGCCGCGCTGGTTTAGCGTGGGGACTGACTGAGCGTGTGGCAGGGTCCGCAAGGTTCGCGGGCCGGATTAACGAGCCCAGCAGGCTGCATCCGGCCCGCAGGCCTTAGTTTGCCAACCCCTGTGCTAAACCATTGTTTAATAAAACAAGTTTAATAAACCAAGTTAAGTCTTATGAGAGAACCAGGCTAATATAAGGTTGAATTCAGTATAAGGCAAATTGCTATATTCGCCTGCAATTAAGTCCACAATAATTACGAACCCACACATGTCAGAACTTCATTGCAGTGAAACTAGACATGATGAGGGAAACCCAAGGGTCCCAATCTCATGTTTCCATTGTAAGGCAGTTAACAATTACCTTGCCCCCTGATTCTTCTTTTAAAATTCAAGCTACCTGGCAGTTTTTAATTCCCCTACTCCCAGCCAGGCTCTGACTGAAACAAGTAGTAAGGGGGGTGGACAGCTTTGGGGTGCATCTGCAGAAGAGAATCAGCAGGCAACTGAAGGATTAACAGCCCTCTCCACTGCTAGCCCTCCCTTGTGAAAGCCCCCGTCCCTAACACGCTCATTATCTAGGCAAGTCACACATTTGCTGATAAAAAATTGTTCCTCCCAGAAATACTACAATGTTTTCTAATGCAGAAGGCCACACCCAAGACAAAACTAATGTTATGTCTTTCTGCTGCAAAAATGGCAACTGGCTACCAATAATGAGCATTTTAAAATCACATCTGTTCACAGAAACAAACATCAGCTTGCATAACAAAAGCAAACACTTAGTATTAATCACAAAAGTAGCCTGTTAAAGTTCATCTTTCATTGCATGCTTGTTCAGATGCAGAGTGCAAACCATTCTGTTTTACAAATAAATTCAGGCTGCAATCCTGTGCACACTTACCTGCAAGTAAGTTCTAACGAACAAAGTGGATCTTACTTCTGAGTAAACAAGCATAGAATTGTGCTATATGGCTGCAAAGCCACACACACTTAGCTGCGAGTAAATGTCACTGAACACAGTGTGACTTCCTTCCAAGTAAAGATGAATATGATTGCATTGCACAGAGATGATCCAGTCCAATGCTAATTTATTTCCTCCCCTACTTTCCTCCCTCCTGCACATACAGTGCTATGCATTTATTCATAGAATATGGACCAGATTCTTCCTTAATTAAAGAAAGTACAAACAGGTCAACCAAGCAGGGACGGGACTTTAGTCCAGCTCGGACAAAGTCAGTTTCCAATGAGGAAGAGCTGCTTGGAGACAAAAGAAAAGGAACACATTGAACAGAAACAAAAATGCACACAAGTATATTTCTTACTTGGCAAAGCATACACATTCAACAGTTTTCCAAAGGTTGCCTATTGAAGTCTATTAACCTAATTCGCATTATTTAAGGCACTACCATTGTTTACACTTAGTTTTCATTGTCTCGGATTATTTCACACACCAGTGTTCTTATGTTAGATATTACCACAATATTACCAAAGTCACTAAATATTTGTGTGTGTACACTACCATCTTTAGTATTAAGTCACTCTTCAAAGTCTTTGTTAATTTAAAAAAGGGCTTTTTCATGACCTACAAATACATGCACTGAAGTGCCAAGAAATACAGCAAGTTACACAAGGCAATCTTCACATTATTAGCCTCCTCTCTTCTTCACAAAAACAGTGGTATTTAACTAGGCAGATTTCTGAATATAACTGTTCTACTTGGGAGCTATAATAAGTCTGTTTCAAACAAATATTCTTACAAAGCATACTTTGTAAAATATAAAACATGCTTATGAAACAGCATTAAAGAGATTTGCCCCTCCTTTTTACAGCAGCTCTACTTGTTCTTGAGCTTCGTAGCGATGTCCACAAAGAATAACCACAGAAATTATGCAATTTGTTTTTCAGGTCTCATGATTACTCAGGGATATAATTTTGAACCAGGAAGCTGTGTGGCTTTTGAATTATGTACAAACACATTCATTGACAAAACAAATCTGCCTTAGGTCAGTGTATCATGAGGATGATGTCCCCTTTCTAAAGCTCAATACACTGGCCTCATATGTTCACAAGTGACAGATTCCCATCACAACAATGAGCACCAGGCTATCACAACAATAAATGCAAGAAGGCGGCAAACGACACTTCTTCCCTGCTAGCCTGATTGAAACCGCTTGAGTTGCTTGCGTAGGCGTGTGTGCATACACACTCCAAAGAGCAAGGAAGGGGTGGTGGCTGCAAACAGCTTTGCTAGTAAACCACCGAAACCCTAATTTCTAGCGTTTCTTCCAACCTCATTGTGCAGGGACCAGAGGAGAGGCCGAGAGGGACAGGTAAACATCACAAAGTAGCATGGGAATAGAGGGAGTGGCAGGGTCTGGGTCTCTCTCATTCATCCCAAGCAGCTCTTCCCAAAAGGAAGCACTGAGAGGGAATGCGGAAGGGGCAGAGGAATGGGGATCCAGGAAGAATGGAGGCACAAAAACAGGATGCGGGGAGGGAGAGAACCCACAGGTTGAGAGGATCCAGTGAACAGGAAAACAAGGAGGCCCTCAGACGATAGACAAGGGGGCTATGAAACAGGGTGCGTAAAGAGGAAGCTAAAAGGGTTCTTCATACAGGATGTCATTGGGCTGGGGTATGAGAAGGGTTGAGTAAAAGAGAATGGAGGATAGGAAACTGGTAAAGGGATACAGGTGGTGGAAACAGAGTGTGTGGATCTGATGTCCTATATAGTCTACATAAAAAAAGACTGCAGTCATGACCCCACTGAATTCAACAGGACTTATTTCTGAATATACATGTTCAGGATTGTGCTATAAGGCTACAATCCTGCGGCACCTACCCAGGAGTAAGTCCTGCGGAACACAGCGGGATTTTCTTCCAAGTCAACGAATTTAGGATTTGGGCGCAACACAGTGAAGAAGCATCTTCTGTTAGACTCTCCCAAAGTAAGTTTGTCTTCCAAGGTGCCCGCAAGACTAGCCTTTTCTCTCTCTGCAACAAAACTCCTCTGGAAATACCTTGCAAGGAAGAAGACCGTGAGAGGAAATGGGAATTTCCTCCTGAAGAGAAAGTAAGCGTGGACGTGTATGTGTGCGATACACGAGAGGGAAGGCGCTCCCAGAGAGAAGAGGTAACTCTCAACTTCACAGGGTGGTTGTTTATTCAAAGGAAGGGGGGACTATACCTGGCGGTAGCCCCGAGTAACGTTTAAGAATCAGAAACTGGGGTGGGAAAGAGGGGCTGAAGGGAAGGTGCAGAGACGGGCAGGGAGAGCCCCCTCAGAAAAAAGCCACATGGTGTATGAAAAAAGGAAGGTGCAGGTGGGTGGGAGTGTGGGGCGGGGGTCGGCCTTTCAGGATGCGGGAGCCTGAAGCGCCCAAAGGAGCCAAACAAACGCCGAGCCTATTAAAAGTTCCAGGGGGAGGTGGGCTCCTTCCCCCCTCACACACACACGAGGGCCGCTTCCCTGACCCTCAATCTTCCCCCGCAGCCCCGAAACCCCAGGCAAGTCCGTCCGTCCGTCCTCCCTCTCCCCACCTCCGGGTCACTCACCTCCGTCTTTCCCCGCGTGGACCGGAGCCTGAGGCGAAGGGGCGAAGCGGGCGAGGGGCGCCGCGGCCAACCGAAACCGAAGCCCAAGACAGGCCCCGCCGCCGCCGGCAGTTTGGGTCGCCCGTCGCCCCCCTCCCTCCCTCCCTCTTTGAAAATTCCAGCGGCGCGTGCCCGCTCGCGTTCGCGCTCCCTCACCCGCTCAGCTTTCCACTGACAGAAAAGGAGGCGCGAGCTTTCTCCCTCTCTCTCTCTCTCTGCGCCTCCTCCTTCAGCTGACGGAGCCACGGTGACGCGCGCGCGCTCGCGACCAGGCGGCGGTTGGGTCCCTCATTCGGGTCCTTCCTCCCGTCTCTTTCTTTCTGTCTGTCTGTCTGTCTTGTCTCTAAGGCTCTTTCCTCTCCCCTCCCCACCCCGAAAAAAAGCAAACAACAAACAAACAAACCGCAGCAGGAAGCGAAAGCCGCGTGACCCCGGATGTGGAAAAGGAGGAGGAGATGTGTGTATGTATGTGAGTGAGAGAGAGAAAACGGGGAAAGCCCACATATACAAAAACACACACACACACACACGGGAGCGCGCGCCCATGCACAAACAAGACCGGGCTTTCAGTGCGCACGCGCAATTTTCGGCACTGAGGGGGGGGTAGGGGCGGGGCTTGGCATGACGCAGGCGCGCTGGGCGCTGCCTAGGTTCTGACCCGGGGGTTGAGCAGGGAGAGTGAGTGTGAGTGAGAGAGAAACTGGGAGCCTTTTATTATTGTTAATTATCCGTATGTTTTTAATAAAGTGTGTGTGTTAATTCTATCAATGTTCAATTGTTTTTAATGATTTTTTTTCAGGCTGCTCTTATTTTTAGCTGTAAGCCATGCTGAGTCCGTGTCATAGAAAAACATGTTAATAATCATCATAATAAATACTAATAAATATTAGCAGCTGCAGAGTGCTTTTTTTTTTAGTATTCATCAAACTTTTATACCGCCCTTCGTCTGCAGATCTCAGGGCGGTTCATAACACAAAAATTTTATGGTCTGATTTCATTGCCAGGATGATAGTAAACTGCATAACCACACAGAGAAAGAAAGCGGCACAAGAGTCGGGTTTTACTTCATAATAAATGTATAAAATCCTGGCAGCATTTGTGCACAGGTAAAGGACCACTGTCAGGAGGAAATCCAACAGGCTTGCATCTGCCCTTTTGCTCTATTTCTGGCTCTGCAGAGCTGCACCTGTTGATCTTGTGTCTGTCCCTCAAAGTTGTTACTAGGAGAGAGAAAAACAGTTGCCATCACCTAGAAGGCTTAGTGATGCCTCCGCTGTAATGGTGGGCAAAGGCACTCCCAGTGATAAAATTATGAAATGGGTATAACTGACCCATCCTGTGATGAGTCATAGCAGATCGCTGTCAGTTTAGAATCATAGAATCGTAGAGTTGGAAGAGACCACAAGGGCCATCGAGTCCAACCCCCTGCCAAGCAGGAAACACCATCAGAGCACTCCTGACATATGGTTGTCAAGCCTCTGCTTAAAGACCTCCAAAGAAGGAGACTCCACCACACTCCTTGGCAGCAAATTCCACTGTCGAACAGCTCTTACTGTCAGGAAGTTCTTCCTAATGTTTAGGTGGAATCTTCTTTCTTGTAGTTTGGATCCATTGCTCCGTGTCCACTTCTCTGGAGCAGCAGAAAACAACCTTTCTCAACAGTTTGTCCCTGAAACAATTCCTTTCCTCAGGTGGGGCTAAACTCTTGAGGTGAACTGAGACAATTATTTCCGATTACTCATCATCTGACTTTGCAGATAGTACATGGTTACTCACCTGTACCAAATGTGTACCTAATCCTGGAAAATTACAGAAGAGCAATGGGTCAGTTTGTGTGGCTGTTAACCAGAAGGTTAGTGGTTCGAGCCCACCCAGGGATGGCTGAGGGCAGGATTCCTGCATTGCAGAGGTTTGGATTAGATGACCCTCGGGGTCCCTTCCAACTTTAGCGTTCTATGCTGGCAGGCTCGCTTGCTATAAAGACTGGTATTATTGGGTTGTTTCTCTTCCTAGAGGGACGCGGGTGGCGCTGTGGTCTAAACCACAGAGCCTAGGGCTTGTCAATCAGAAGGTCGGCGGTTCCAATAACCGTGACGGGGTGAGCTCCATAGTTTGGTCCTGGCTTCTGCCAACCTAGCAGTCTGAAAGCATGCTAGTGCAGGTAGATAAATAGGTACCACCCCGGTGGGAAGGTAAACACCATTTCCGAGCGCTGCTCTGGTTTGCCAGAAGCGGCTTAGTCATGCTAGCCACATGACCAGGAAGCTGTCTGCAGACAAACACCTGCTCCCTCAGCCAGTAAAGCGAGATGAGTGCCGCAACCCCAGAGTCATCTGCGACTGGACCTAACCGTCAGGGGTACCTTTACCTTCTTTTCCTAGAACCTTCAGAAGCAGAAATCATATTTGGGGCAGCCGTTAAAATAAGGGGTGCTGCTGAAGGATGGCAAGTGATCGCTGCTTCTTTGGGCATGATTTGGGTAGACTGCAGCCATTATAATTTCTATCTACGGTTCAAAAATGAAACAAGTCTGCACGCTTAGCTCAGTTGGTTAGAGCATGGTGCTGATAACGCCAAGGTTGCAGGTTCCACCCCCCTATCGGACAGCTACATATTTCTGCATTGCAGGGGGTTGGACTAGATGATTCTCAGGGTCCTTTCCAAATCTATGATTCCATGTTCTGGACTGTCCCTATTCAGAGACAGCATGCCTTGGAATAGCAGATGCTAGATGAACAACCATCCGCTTCTCATGGAGGCATCTGACTAACCAATGTTGAAAACTGGATACTGAACTCAATTATCCTTTGGTCTGATCCAATGGGGCTCTTAATAGGTTCATATTTATTTAGAAATATATTTAGCTCACTGTTCACCTTAATGATGTCATGGTAAGGACTACAGTGGTACCTCTGGAGGTCCGGAGGTCCGTTCTTAACCTGAAACTGTCCTTAACCTGAAGCACCACTTTAGCTAATGGGGCCTCCCGCTCCTGCCACGCCGCCTCCGTGTGATTTCTGTTCTCATCCTGAAGCAAAGTTCTTAACCCGAGGTACTATTTCTGGGTTAGCGGAGTCTGTAACCTGAAGCATATGTAACCTGAAGCGTATGTAACCCAAGGTACCACAGTATTATGAACTATTAGTCAAATAAATAAGAACTAGCCAGTCAAGATACATTTGGGGAGTCTCATGAAAGTTGTCACTTTTGTCTCCTCAGTGTATGATATTCAGCAGCCTGTAATAATGGCAGTTCCATTTATAGTCATACCTCGGGTTAAATGTGCTTCAGGTCGAGTGTTTCCAGGTTATGCTCTGTGGCAACCGAGAAGTAATGGAGCATGCTACTTCCGGGTTTCGCCACTCGCGCATGTGCAGACGCTCAAAATGACGTCACGCGCATGTGCGGAAGTGGTGAATCGTGACCCGCGCACGCACAGACGCGGGGTGCGTTCGCTTCAGGATGTGAATGGGGCTCCGGAGCAGATCCTGTTCGCATCCAGAGGTACCACTGTAAGTTATTATAGATCTGAGGTGGGGAACCTCAGGTCTGGTATTGAAACTGGCCTCAGGTCCCAGATCCAGATCATACCTTTCACCAGTCCTGTTCCACTGCCTCCTCGCATGTTTTTGTCAGGCTAGAATGTCCTGAACTAGTTAAAATGAAAAGAAATAAAGATGTTAATTGACCAAGTAAATTTTATGTGAAAATAGTTTTGGAAAACTGCTACAATGACTTATATGGAAACTCAGCCAGGGGAACCTGAGGAAGTCACCCAACAATGTTAACAAAAGTGGAATTATTACAGCTAGGATAAATGTTTGTTTTTTTGATGTTTTCTTTCTATGTTTGTGGACTTGTTTGTTATAAATTTGGAAAACTAATAATTTTTTTAAATAAATAAATAAATAAATAAATAGAATGTCCTGAACTGTAATGTATCTTGTCTACCTGGATGAAGATGTGGGGCTAAATGGAAACATGTGGCTCCTGTATGGCTGGAATGTAGTCTACTGTAAAAGGTAAAAGTCAAGGCTATTCTTCTGCCCATTTTGCCTCTAGCCTCGCCCTCCACTGGAATGCAGCCGCCCACCTGGTGGCTCATGAGGAAAGGTGGTTTCCTGGCTATAAAAGGTTTCCGATCCCTGTCCTAGATATGTACACTATGATGCAGGCAGTTATTTAACCCTTTAAAAATGTACCATTGAAACAGGTGATCATAGCCATCTCTTTTGGTACTGAATTCCACAGCGTTAACTCTGATTTGATGCTTCTTAAGCATTGATTACCACAAGATAAAACTGCAGGTGTGAGGGAATTATTGGTAGACTTGGGGGCTTTATGTAATTTGGACTGAAATCCTATATGTATAACACTAGGGGAGCTTGTGGGCTAGAGAGTCCTTATTTTGTTATTTTAAAAAATACAGTATCCTTTTAGGTTGCTAGAATGGTCACTCTTATTCACTGGTACTGGACCTACCAACTGGTATTCCAGCATATGCATATGTTGTGCTGCACTAAAAGCCGGAGTTTTGTACTGAAAATAGGAATATTTTTTTTACAAAAATAATAATTGCAAAATGTTTTCTGGACTTGTGAAGCTGTTTTAGGCACGTTTACTTGGAAGGCAAATTCGAAAGCAAACAATGCATAGGATTGCAACCTAAAAAGCTGATTTTCTGCAGATGCACAGTACAGTCCCACAATTATTCAGATGTACTTGACTTGCCTCCTACACCTTGCTAACGAAGCAGGTGGGGTCAGGTATAATAAGGATGAGTTCTCCCATCACCTATGCCTTTTTGGGGGCATCTTAGCTCCCATTGAGACACATGTAAGGGGCTATCAAAAGTATTTTGTGAGGCCTTAAGATAGTGGTGGCCAAACTCGGCTCTCCAGATATTTTGGGACTACAATTCCCATCAACCCTGACCACTGGTTCTGTTAGCTAGGGATTATGGGAGTTGTAGTCCCAAAAAACATTTGGAGGGCCACCACTGCCTTAAGAGGAACTAAGGTAGGGTAAACCAGACTGAAAGTTCTATTCACAGAACCCTTATCATACATTTAAAGCACATCCTCTCCCCTCAGAAGAATTCTGTGAAGAGTATTGTACTCACACAGCTACAGTCCCCAGCATTCTTAACTAGCTTCCTGGATTTTTGGGGAGAAGCCATGTGAATTAAATGTATTGTGTGTACGCAGAGTCCAGAATTAAGAGTCGGAAGGTATTCTAAGGAGGACTATTAGGAACCCAGTTTCCAAGCTTACAACAATACTTACATTTAGCCTGGTTTTTAAAGGTCTGCTGTTTGGAGGAATTGTTATATTTTAATGTCACTATATATTAATAGCTTATTAATTGATACTTTGAACTAATATTTCTAATAGAAAATAATTATACACTAATTGTTACAGAATATTTGAAGATGATGATATTCCTTCTGGGTTTGCCTTCTGGAAGACTGTAGACACCACTTGCCACATAATCAGCGGCATTCGCTATGTATTTCCTGTTAATTTCAACAGCTTGTCTGTGGGCAATCAGATTTGGTCACTTCATTCACAAACCCTCACTAGTAAGAAACTAGGGAGTTATTCATACATAACTCAAGAATAGTGTGATCTTCACTGCTTGCATTTGCCTCCCTCTAGAAATAAATCTTGCCTCTGCTACTGGGAAAGGCATCCTGCCTTTCCAGTTCTAATTGATTGCTGCCATCTAGTGATGTACTGTTAGGACTCTTTATTTCTGTTATGATGATCTTTCAGAGTTATGTTAAGTTGCTGAATTGCAGAGCAAGGACATCAGGAGGGACAAGAATGGCTGCGTAAATATACTTAGCATTTAGTAAATGGGTTTCAAGTGCCTAGAGCACTTTATTTTTTCAGTAATCCTTGGAACAGTCTATGATTTTATTATTCTAGCCCTTAGAGGAGACTGACAATATGTGTGTTTGAGAGGACTTACATAGTCTTTCAAAGCATAAAATAGGCAGTGTGTGGTCTGTAATCTTTATTGTGTACTCGAAGGAAATTTTGTGCATAGGTATGCATTCAAATGAGGGAGTTTATCTCCATCTGTTCTCTTTACATCATTCTTCTAAAATCTTTTTATTATGTTTTCTCATTTTGTAACAACAACAACAAAAAAGTCCTGTGTGCTATAGCCTTTCCTCCTTGGAGAACCCATTCTTTTCAGATGGGCTGACCACCTTAGTTGAATAAGGCTTGGCTCAACCCGACTGGTTGTACAGGAAGCTGACTACAGTAGTACAATTCTAGAGGTTCCAGGCTAGTTGGGAAGCCTCTAAGGGGACCCTGACTCTTGGTACAACAGGTTGTCAGCTGTATGGTAAACCGTGTCCCCAGTTTTTACAACCGCGCCACCTTTCCCCTTGCTCTTCACAAGTAGGACAGCAGTGACCATCCACTATTACGGAACAGCAAAAACAGCCCGCTATTGGGAAAATACTTGCACAAATACCCTGTTACCCCAATTTTACATCCTTCTCTCCATACAGTTGTATGGAAAAGAGACTATAACTGCACCATGTACAGTTTGGGGAGAGGGTCATTGCTCTAATTGTGTGTGGGGAGGAAAAGAATATTAGGGGTTCCTTAATGACCTCCCCCCAAATTTAGCCAAATCATTACCTGTTGCCTTCTAAAAACTAGGGGAGCCATAACCACAAAAGGACCCCACTCTTTCAGTTTGAATACTGGAGAAGCGACAACAAAGATTTATTAATCTTCACTTGGGGGAGCAAAGTAGCTCAAGTGAGCCCTATGTTGTTGTTGTTGTTTCGTTGTTTAGTCGTGTCCGACTCTTCGTGACCCCATGGACCAGAGCATGCCAGAAACTCCTGTCTTCCACTGCCTCCCACAGTTTGCTCAAACTCATGCTGGTAGCTTCGAGAACACTGTCCAACCATCTCGTCCTCTGTCGTCCCCTTCTCCTTGTGCATAGGCGCCGACTCCATGGGGCTTGAGGGGGCCCGAGCCCCCTCAAAAATTCGTTTGGGGGGGCTCCGCCCCCCCAATAATCTCCGGCGCCCCTCCAGCAGAGCGCCATCGCCGCCCCTCCCCCAGCCCAAAATGCACAGGGAGGGGCGGGCTGCATGCCTCCTGCCCTCCCTCCCGAGCAAAAGGTCCACCCAATTTCCTTTGGAGCTGATTAATAGGCGCAGCACGCTCTCCCCTATTCGCTCACGAGGAGGCGGCGCCACTTTATTTGCATATTCATGAGCTTATTTATTATTCATGAGCTTTCCCGGCCCCCCCCCCAATATTTTTTATAAGTCCGCGTCCCTGTCCTTGTGCCCTCCATCTTTCCCAACATCAGGGTCTTTTCCAGGGAGTCTTCTCTTCTCATGAGGTGGCCAAAGTATTGGAGCCTCAGCTTCGGGATCTGTCCTTCCAGTGAGCACTCAGGGCTGATTTCCTTCAGAATGGATTGGTTTGATCTTCTTGCAGTCCATGGGACTCTCAAGAGTCTCCTCCAGCACCAGAATTCAAAAGCATCAATTCTTCGGTGATCAGCCTTCTTGATGGTCCAGCTCTCACTTCCATACATCACTACTGGGAAAACCATAGCTTTAACTATACGGACCTTTGTTGGCAAGGTGATGTCTCTGCTTTTTAAGATGCTGTCTAGGTTTGTCATTGCTTTTCTCCCAAGAAGCCGGTGTATTTAATTTCGTGACTGCTGTCACCATCTGCAGTGATCATGGAGCCCAAGAAAGTAAAATCTCTCGCTGCCTCCATTTCCTCCCCTTCTATTTGCCAGGAGGTGATGGGCCCAGTGGCCATGATCTTCGTATTTTTGATGTTGAGCTTCAGACCATATTTTGCACTCTCCTCTTTCACCCTCATTAAAAGGTTCTTTAATTCCTCCTCACTTTCTGCCATCAAGGGTGTGTCATCTGCATATCTGAGGTTGTTGAGTTATTATAAACACAATCCTGCACGCCTACTCAGTTACCCCACTGAATTCAATGGGGCTTACACAAAGGGAAGCAGTGAGGCTTACAGCCTTAGCAGCAACTCAACGCCACTACTCTTACTGAGAAACGAGCGAGCCCCACTGAACTCCTGCGTAAAAACGCACAGCATTACCCGGCGCAGCTGCACAGTCCTGCGCGCCCATAATTTTGGGGGAGCAAATTCCCAACGGGTTTGCTCCCGAGTAAATATGCACAGGATTGGGTCATCATCCTATGCCTCGGAAGTCAGCGGGGCTCCCTTCTCAGGAGATACCTCTAGGACCGCGCAGATGCGACGCGGCCAACCCTTGGGGATCTACCGCGGAAGCCTCCTTAGCTTTTGCTCCCCAGTAAGCGGGAGAAGCGCCGGCAGCAGGTCCCCGGGAGCGGCCCGCAGCCCAGCTATTAAGACGCCGCCGGGAAGTTTGCATGCTCCGCCCGGGCTTTGCTTAGCGGCTGGTGGTTCGCAAGGTCCAAACGGGAGAGCAACCGGCGGCACAGACGCGACCGAGGAGCAGAGCGCATCCTCTCAGCTGCTCTCCTGCGCATGGAGAGACTCATGATCCCAGGGAGAGACGTGACAGGGCAGTTTTCCCAAGTCTCCTCCCCTCCCCGCTTTGCTCTGCAGTCACTTCCTGCAGCTGTTTCCATCTGTGTCCGGTTATGCTGCTCCCCCCCCCCACTCCACCGGCTTTCTCGCCCCTCCACCGGTTCTCTTCGTAGCCCCTTTAGACCTGGCTTTTTTTAAGTTATAAAAGAGGCGCCACGAAAGCTCTCCAAGATCCCAAGCTCAGGGATGCGGCGCGCGCCTGGCCGGCTCCATCTCCGGGAAAATCCTTGCAAGAGCCTCCTGTGAATCGCTCTCTTTTCCTTCCACCACCAGCCTTCGCGAAGCCGGTAGGTCCACCGTCATGTCCTCGTCTCGATGTGCCTGGAATAGAATAGCCGGGGAACCGGCGTCTAAGAGCAGCTGCGACCCTACGTGCCCCATTGGACAAACTGGGGTTGACTTGCGTGTGGACAGGGCTGTGCGTGGCTTCATTCAGCTTCATTGCACACTTCTTTAGGGGCATTTTGCAAAGGGGGAGGGTGGGTTTGTTTTCTTTGCAATGCATCGCATCGGATACTGTGTGTGCCTGGTGTTGGGTGTGTGATCTATAGCACCACTAATATGCCTTCAGATAGCCAGATCCTGCACTTGCAAGCCGTGTATGATGATGGCAGTTAGAAGCATGCACTATCTCTGTCACAGCCAGCAACAGGCAAAGTCTTATCCTCCAGGAATTTGCCTTTAAAAAAGCACCCCCCTAAGCGAATGACTTATCACCTCAAGTGCAAATCCCACGTTTTAATAAGGGTAATAAATGCACATAACATTTTAGCTATATGACCTCCCCGTGTTGCATCCCTTGTATTTTACACAAGGGGGAACTGAGGATAAGGGACCTGTTCAACGAATCTGTGGGCCAAACCAACCCTTGAATGCTGGCTTTAAGCACAGCAATGAGTCACGTTTGCATCTCTGGATAATCTCCACTGCTTCCATCATTTGCCCATGTTCCCTCATGCATTTCCTCGATTTATTAGCCACCAGAAGCATGTTGGAGGAAGGTCTACAAGACAGGATGCTCCTTGTGCCCATCTATATCTTTGTTTTAGTTTGCATTTTTTAATACTGCAGGTTTTAATCAGCAGTGTAGTAGTGGGGGGATGCAGGGGATCAAAGCCTTAAGACTTTTTTTTTCCAGAGCAGGAGTGATGATGTCACCGGTCAGAGCTCCTGGATAATTTGAGGTGTCCTCTTTGCTCCGGCAGTTGAACGAGGTAATAGTTAGGTTTTCAAGTTTGTTTCTAGCTGCTTTAGCATAGAGGTGAGGAAAATATTAAAAAGCAGGTAGATATTGATGTGCCTTTGCAGGATAGTTTGTATTTCTAGTTAAAAGCTAAAGGTTGCATTTCACTGGCAAAATAGCTTTTACATAGAAAGCTGCCTAATATTGAGTCACATCATTGGCCCATCTAGCTCAAGGTTGACAACACTGACTGGCAGCAGCTCTCCAGGGTTTCAGACAGGGCATCCCTGCCAGGCCTACCTGGAGACATTTGGGATTGAACCTGGGACCTTTTGCATGCAGAGCATGTGCTGTGCATGGCACATAGGTTCACAAAACTTGCAGCCCCTCCCGGTGTTTCTATTTTCCAGGGACAGTCCTGGATAAACAGAAGCCATCCTGGTTTCTCATTTGATCTTGGAATGTCCTGCTTTCCCTGAGCACGTCCCTATTTTCATCAGAGAAATGTTGGAGGGTGTGGAGTTGTTCGACCCCCGAGCCAAGAAGATAAGAAACCGTATTTTTTGCTCTATAAGACTCACTTTTTCCATCCTAAAAAGTAAGGGGAAATGTGTGTGCGTCTTATGGAGCGAATGCAGGCTGCACAGCTATCACAGAAGCCAGAACAGCAAGAGGGATTGCTGCTTTCACTGCGCAGCGATCCCTCTTGCTGTTCTGGCTTCTGAGATTCAGAATATTATTTTTCTTGTTTTCCTCCTCCAAAAGCTAGGTGCGTCTTGTGGCCTGGTGCGTCTCATAGAGCGAAAAATACGGTATATAGCCTTTAGAAGACATCTGAAGGCAGCCCTGTATCGGGAAGTTTTTAAATGTTTAATGTTTTATTACGTTTATATATATGTTGGAAGCCACCCAAAGTAGCTGTGGCAACCCAGTCTGATTGCTGGGGTATAAATATTATTATTATTATTATTATTATTATTGAATAGGACATCCCTATTTTCACTGGAGAAATGTTGGAGGGTATGAGCTTCACCCAGCATATAGTTAAACTCTGGTACCAGCTCCCACAAGAGGCAGGGCTCTAGAGGAAGATTAGATGAATACATTGATGATCAGGGCATCATTGGCTCTCAGAACAATTCAAAGGTGCTGACCTTTAAAGCCCTATATGGCCTTGTCCCTGTACTTCTCCACCCCCATAGTTCAGCCTGGGCACAGAAGTCCAGCTCTGAGGGCCTTCTGGCGGTTCCCTCACTGTGAGAAGTGAAGTTACAGGGAACCAAGTAGAGGGCCTTCTCGGTAGTGGCACCCGCCCTGTGGAATGCCCTCCCTTCAGATGTCAATGAGATAAATAACTACACTGGTACCTCGGGTTACATACGCTTCAGGCTACATATGCTTCAGGTTACAGACTCCGCTAACCCAGAAATAGTACCTTGGGTTAAGAACTTTGCTTCAGGATGAGAACAGAAATCGTGCACTTGCGGCGCGGCGGCAGCGGGAGGCCCCATTATCTAAAGTGGTGCTTCAGGTTAAGAACAGTTTCAGGTTAAGAATGGATCTCCGGAATGAATTAAGTTCTTAACCCAAGGTACCAGTGTATACAACTTTTAGAAGACATCTGAAGGTAGCCCTGTAGAGATTTTTTTAAAAAATGTTTGACATCTTATTATGCTTTTATATGTGCTGGAAGCCACCTGGAGTGGACAGTATCTTCTTCTTTGGCAATCTCTCGTAGCTGAGTAAGATTGTCTTCCATAAACACGGTTTTAACAGTGAGTCTGTAAGTGACTGTGGAAGCCAATTCTGGATCCACACGTCCTTCCACAGTGGGGACATTGGTTTCCGGCAGGAGTTAATCGCAGTGTGGATTTGCCAAGCGTGCCTTCCTCCTAGTACGTTTCTCCCTTTCGAGTGTCTTCAAAGCCCATGACACCTTTGAATTGTTTCAGCAAATCCTTTCCATCTTTTCCAATTTTTGTCCTGTAATTTATCTTAATATAATGTAACTTTACTTTCCCTCCTTTCACCAATTAACAGTCTGTTTTTTCCTAAACCTTTATAACATTTCTGCTAAAACCACATAACTTCATTCCAACATCCTTCTAACATTCATTAATTTTACAATATTTCTGTAGATAGTCTTTAAATTTCTTCCAATCTTCCTCCACCGACTCTTCTCCCTGGTCTCAGATTCTGCCGGTCATTTCCGCCAGCATCACCTTCATCTGCCATTCTTCCCGGGTGGGTAGATCTTGTGTCTTACCAAGTTAGTTTATTATTATTATTATTATTAGTATTATGCATTACCTGACATTTTCAGAAGATAAAGTTATAATTTTTTGGTTCTCTGAAAGCAGTTTATGTGATTCTTCATCAAATAGAGTCTTACCAAGCTAAATGATGCCCTTAGAAAGATAATAGCAGATTTGAATTCTTTCCAAAACCATATCTTTATGACCCCTCACTAAAGAAATTGGCAGGAAATTAAATTTCACCCCCTTAAATTGCACCCTACTGTTGGATCCTCCTGTCTTAGTGGAACTTCTCTATGTTTCTGGTCCAGAGCCGACGTTGGTCTCCTGTCATCAAAGGAAGCGATGCCAGAAGTTCTCTCGACAAATGATCCTCTTGCAGCAAGCTGGATTTCCTCCTGCTCCTCCTGAGAAGCTCCCATCGCTTCCTATGTCAGTGGGCGCCAGGCCTGCAGCCAACTTGCGACTATCCCCACAGAAACCTCTCGGACTGGGGCCGTCCTTGCCACTCGCACAAGATGAGGAACTTGCTACAGGGGTGGAGCAGGACCCTGTGTTGGAGGAACTTTGTAAGCCTTTGTGCTGCAGGCTTTGTAACGTCACACTGAATTCTGCACAGCAAGCCCAGGCTCATTACCAGGTGAGGAGGAAACTGTGAACACCAGCACTGCACACCACTAATAATAATAATAATAATAATAATAATAATAATAATAATAATTTTATTATTTGTACCCCAGCCACTCTGGGCAGCTTCCAACAAATATAAAGGCATAATAAAACGTCAAACATCAAAAAATTTCCTATACAGGGCTGTCTTCCGATGTCTATAGTTTATCTGTTTGACATCTATAGTTTATCTGTTTGACATCTATAGTTTATCTGTTTGACATCTGGTGGGAGGGCGTTCCACAGGGCAGGCGCCACCACTGAGAAGGCCCTCGGCCTGGTTCCCTGTATCCTCACTTCTTGCAGCAAGGGAACCACCAGAAGGCCCTCAGAGCTGGACCTCAGTGTCCAGGCTGAATGATGGAGGTGGGGACACAGCACTTAGGAAGAGTGGAAAAGTTCACCTGGTGACACTGTGATGTCAGGTGATGGCCAGGTGGGTTGCTCCGCCCTCCTGTCTAAATTAGCTCAGTTTCAGGTTAAGAACAGACCTCCAGAATGAATTAAGTACTTAACCCAAGGTACCACTGTACTGCTGACCTCCACAGTCAGTTGCACAGCATAAAAGGAAACATCCTAAAAGAGGTTGTATTGCACAATGCGAGGCATCTTGACAGAAACATGTTGGGTATATCTTGAGTATTAAAATGTGCAAAATGAGATGAGATTTTTGTGTGACTGAAAACTACAATTGCAGTGTGTTTGATGTTTTACATGACCAGTGAGAGGCTGTTCGACCAGTTTCTTTCTCTCTCTCTCTCTCTCTCTCTCTCTCTCTCTCTCTCTCTCACACACACACACACACACACACACACACACACACACATGTGTGCGTATTCTGTCCCTAGTAAATTAAGTGTGGTATAGTAGTTAGAGGCGGGTGGCACCGTGGGTTAAACCACAGAGCCTAGGGCTTGCCGATCAGAAGGTCGGCGGTTCGAATCCCTGCGATGGGATGAGCTCCTGTTGCTCAGTCCCTGCTCCTGCCAACCTAGCAGTTCAAAAGCACGTCAAAGTGCAAGTAGATAAATAGGTATCGCTCCGGCAGGAAGGTAAACGGCGTTTCCGTGCGCTGCTCTGGTTCGCCAGAAGCGGCTTAGTCATGCTGGCCACATGACCCAGAAGCTGTACGCCGGCTCCCTCGGCCAGTAAAGTGAGATGAGTGTCGCAACCCAGAGTCGTCTGCGACTGGACCTAACGGTCGGGGTCCCTTTACCTTTAGTAGTTAGAGGGTTGGTTGAAACGTGCTTGGTGACCTTGGGCCAGTCACTGTCTCTCAGACTAACCTACCTGCAGGGTTGTTGTGAGGATAAAATAGGGTGGAAGAGAACCATGTTATTATTTATTAGTTATTAAATATGTATATTACCCTTCATCCATAGATCTCAGGGCAGTAGCGCTGGGCAATACCTGGTTTTCAACTTTGTGATATATCACCAGCTAAACATCACAATATACAGTGGTACCTCGGGTTACATACGCTTCAGGTTACAGACTCCTCTAACCCAGAAATAGTGCTTCAGTTTAAGAACTTTGCTTCAGGATGAGAACAGAAATTGTGCTCCGGCTGCGCGGCAGCATCAGGAAGCCCCATTAGCTAAAGTGCTGCTTCAGGTTAAGAACAGTTACAGTACGGACCTCCGGAATGAATTAAGTACTTAACCCGAGGTACCACTGTATTGATAGATCACAATGTCCGAAATAAGGATGGAGCTATGTAGAGTCATTGGCTGGCTTCACGGTTTCCCCTGTGTTGTGATTTTTGTACAGCATACCCACCCACCCACATCATGATTCGTGATATATTGCCAAGTCACAAAATATGGAACTGATATCACAATATGGACTTGAAACCGGTTTTGGACCATATAGCGATATATTTCCCAGCCCTACAGGGCGGTTCACAACACCTAGAGCTCTTGGGGGGAAAGGTGGACTATAATAAACAAACAAAATAGGATTGCCTATTGTGAAAGAGTCCTAAAACGCTGATGACAGCCACATTGTGTGGATGAAGATAAAGAACTTTCCCTCTCTCTCTTGATTAATATTGACAGTTGAGGATTGCATCGACCTTCACAGTAAACCCCACCTGCAGCCGCATTTTCTTGTCGCACAGCTATATGGCTGCCCATGAAAGCTGTTAACGCAGGCTCTCTTTCCAGGGTAAAAACCATAGTAAGAAACTTCGGAATTACTATGCTGCCAACAGCTGTCCAGCTCCTGCCAGGATGAGCAGTTCCCTTGAGCCAGCCACCCAACCGGTGGTTTCCCTTCCGCTCCAGGTGAGTTAGTTGTATGGAGGTTTTGCTTTGCGGTGTGCGTTCCACAGCATGTTGACACAGAATCATAGTAATAATAATAAATTTTTATTTGTGGAAACCAATTGTTTCCACTTATATTATATGAGCAGGCTGGGAAACATCCTTCATTCTTGTTTTTATACAAAGAGAGAATGAGTCAGACTGAACCCTGACCAAAAGCCTGGCGGAACAGCTCCATTTTGCAGGCCCTGTGGAAGGATGTCAAATCTCGCAGGGCCCTGGTCTCTTGTGAGAGAACATTCCACGAAGCCGGGGCCACGACCGAAAAGGTCCTGGCTTTGGTTGAGGCCAGTCTAATCTCCCTGGGGTCTGGCATCTTCACGGTGTTGTTATTTGCAGACCGTAAGGTCCTCGGACATACCAGGAGAGGTGGTCCCATAAGTACGAGGGTCCTAGGCCGTATAGGGCTTTAAAGGTTAAAACCAGCACCTTAAACCTGACCCTGTACTCCTCCGGGAGCCAGTGCAGCTGGTATATCACTGGATGAATGCGCTCCCGCGGCGAGGACCCCGTGAGGAGTCTCGCTGCGGCATTCCCGCTGGAGTTTCTGGGTCAGTTTCAAGAGCAGCCCCACGTAGAGTGAGTTACAATAATCAAGCCTGGAGGTGACCGTCGCGTGGATCACAGTGGTTAGGTCAGGGCAAGAGAGGTAAGCAGCCAACTGCTTAGCTTGGCGGAGATGAAAAAATGCCACCTTTGTTATAGCTGCAATCTGTGCCTCCATAGAAAGGGAGGCATCGAAGTACGTTCCACTGAGTTTGGCGGGGATGTACTCCCTGGCCAGTGTCTATGAGACAAGGACGTATACTTGCCATGTGCTTTTGTGCATGCATGTGTCTCATTCCACCCAGCCCAAAGCAGCCATGCCTCTGAATATCACATGCTGGAAGCCACAGGAAGGAAGGAAGCTGTTGCTCTCAGGTCCTGCGTGCGGGTTTCCCTGGGGGTATCCCATTGCCCACTGTGAAAACAGAATGTTGAACCAGATGGGGCTCATCTTGTGTCCTTATGATGTATTTTTTAAAAGGTACTTATTGCTCTGCTCTGCTCTGTTGAAAGCTGCTTTGGTTCTCCTACAAAAAAGCAGGGTGGGATTACATGGGTGTAATGGGGGGGGCAGAGAGCAAAATCTGCCAGTGCGGGGAGCAAAATCAAACTCTGAAAAGGGAGGGTAGAAGCTTAATTTCACATGCAAAAATGTGAACGGCGTCTGCACATTTTGTTTCATATCCCAGGGTTCTTCAAATGCTAGCAAATTACTCTTCCAAAGAAAACCCTGGGAAAAGGGTGATTAGGGGGGAAACTCTCTCCTTGCTGTGTCCCACGGACTCCCATGCATAAATATTACAGCTAGATAATATATTAAATGTGTGCCGTTCAGCTAGCAGAAGCCAGCACCAAGGAC
This sequence comes from Podarcis melisellensis, assembly GCF_964234715.1. Classification (NCBI taxonomy): domain Eukaryota; kingdom Metazoa; phylum Chordata; class Lepidosauria; order Squamata; family Lacertidae; genus Podarcis; species Podarcis melisellensis. The sequence goes on from NC_138537.1 coordinate 11,197,739, forward strand.
TCCTGCTACCAAAAGGGGGCTTCCCTTTCTCCTCCCCCCACATGTCTCCTGCACAAATCCTCTCTGAAGAAACGGGGGAGGCCCCAGAACAGCACACGATGGGAGGAGAGGGGAGATTATAGGCAGGCAGAAAGGCTTACACTGATGAACACCCTCCTTGATGCGACTTCCACGCTCTGCATTTTTATTATGTAAGTTGCATCCTGGAGGTCCCTTGGGCATGGGGTGGGGAGCTACCTCTTTCATTCGGAGCACAGCTGGTATGCCGTGCTGGTATAATAATAATAATAATAATTATTATTATTATTATTATTATTAATAATAAATTTATACCCCACCCATCTGGCTGGGTTTCCCCAGCCACTCTGGGCAGCTCCCAATAGAATATTAAAAACATGGTAAATACATTAAAAACTTCCCTAAACAGGGCTGCCTTCAAATGTCTTCTAAAAGTCTGGTAGTTGTTTTTCTCTTTGACATCTGGTGGGAGGGTGTTCCACAGGGCAGGCGCCGCTACCAAGAAGGCCCTCTGCCTGGTTCCCTGTAACTTGGCTTCTCACAGCTTCTGAGCTGGACCTCAGTGTCCGGGCAGAACGATGGGGGTGGAGACGCTCCTTCAGGTATACAGTCATACCTCGGGTTGAAGTTGCTTCAAGTTAAGTATTTTCGGGTTGCGCTCTGTGGTGACCCAGAAGTAACAGAGCGCATTACTTCTGGGTTTTGCCGCTCGCGCATGCGCAGACACTCAAAATGACGTCACACACATGCGTGAAAGCGGCAAAACGCGACCCGCGCACGCACAGACGCGTCTTACGTTTACTTCAGGTTGCGAACGGGGCTCCAGAACTGATCCCGTTCATATCCAGAGGTACCACTGTACTGGACCGAGGCCGTAGAGAAGATTCCACTGGCATCCGTGGAAGGTGCCCTCCCAGGACAATGTAATTTAAATGGAGGACTTCATGAGGACCATGGTGCGAGGGGGAGAGGTTTTGCACTCGTTGTCCCCTTGTTTTAAACCATGATCCATGGCTCTAATGGAATGAAAAGCCAGTATTCTTTCAAGGTGAAATTCTGGTAAATTTTCCAGCTGGACACATAGCTGCCTGAAACTCATCCGGACTCACTTATGTAGTGCTAAACTATGGTTTGGTGTTGTGTGCAAACATGGCAGCTATGTGTGATATGGGATGCTGCAAAAAATGATATCCCGCTATCAAGTTTCCCCCTTCGCCTCCAGAACATCTAGAATCACTCACCAAGTGTTGTGACGTTGCCACAGCCTGCGTTCCCCCAGTCCTAGCTAACCATAGCCAGAGATCCAAAGGAGCTAAAGGAAACCAGTTTTGGTGGGAGTGAAGATTATAGTAGCTGATGAGGTCAGCCACTGGGGGGAGACAATTTCTTATGTAAAATTTTTTATTAGATCCTGCTGTAAAAGCTGTTGATCACTCCGATTGCAACTGTTTTCTCCCATCACATAGAAGTAAATGGGAGCCATTCATGCCTATGGGCACCATTTATGCTTATGGGTGAATGCAGAAAAGTGTAGGGCAGAAGAAATTGCCAACCAGAGTTGTTCATCAACGATCAACCAACACACAAGCAGTAAAAAACAATATTATAACCACTTAAATTTACATTTCCTTCCTAGCATAACTGTAATATTTAAAAATTGACAGCAGTAGCATTTCTGTAGCCCAGGTCTTAATTGGCCATTAAATGTCAAAGCAAAAAGGTCATTGAGGTTCACTGAAAAGTACTGAGGGATGGGGCTTGTGCTAAGGGGCAGGTTGTTAAGGCCTGTTTAAATAGTCTTGGGAATGGGGCTTGGCCGACATTGCACGGAATCAATTTCCACAGTTGTGGAGCCACCAATGAAAAGGCCCTGTCAGGCCTGGAGTCAGACACAGGTCAGTACGATGGACACAGGGCTCTGCTATCAGTGAAGTTAACTCTTTATCTGACAAAACAGCATATAGCTCAGCAACCCTTCCCAGTAGCTCTTTATGGAGCAATTGTCAGGAATGAAGGTACTTATGGCTCCTCCTCTCCCAGATGTTTCCTAAGCAGTCTCAAACTACGTCTGCGCACCTCTGGCCTCTGTTCAGCTCTCCTCATTATTCTGTGTGTTTTGGGAGACTGGCGGGAGGGGAGCATGTTGCAGCAGGAGAGGGAGACTCCCTGGATTCTTCAGCAGTCCGTTAACCCTCCTCATCTGCTTCAGCCTCGGAGTCTGAACTGCTCCCTGTCACTGACTCCTTCTGCCCACTTAAGCCTGTTGCTCCTCCAGTGTCCGGCACCTCCTCCCTCCTCCAATCTTCTCCTCTATTAAATGTCTCACCACCAATCCCTAGAGCCTTCCTCCTCTGGGGGTTCCCCGGCTGGTGCCTCCCACCAGTCCTCTTCATGCAGCCAGTCCCTGAGAATGCCCACCAACCGAATGAATAAATACAAGAACATCCATTTTGAAGAACGAGCCACGTTGATGTGCCTTAATGCCTTTCCCCCCCTTTCTGACCAGGGCGCTTCCTCAAAACCAGGAGGGCGGGTGATCCTGGCCACAGAAAATGACTACTGCAAATTGTGTGACGCTTCGTTCAGCTCGCCGGCAGTGGCCCAGGCTCACTACCAAGGGAAGAATCACGCCAAGAGGTTGCGCCTGGCCGAAGCTCAAAACAACACATTCTCGTAGGTATTACTGAACTTCTTTGAGAGTGAGGGGTTGTGATTGGAATGGCTTTTGCTAACCTTGTCCGGTGACACCTGTAAAATATATCTCCTTGTTGTCTTCCCACACCCCTCCTCCTCCTCCTCCTCCTCCTCCTTCTTCCTCATGTCTTCATAACACCAGGGAGTCATCGGAAGTGGTGGGCAAAAGGAAGATGCGGAAAGTAGGGAACGAATACAAGATGATGCAGAGCAGACGAAACGTCTATGCCGTCCAGAGTAACACAGGTACTTCCCATATTTGCTGTCGCGGCAAAAAACTAGCCGCTGTTTCTTTAATACAAAAAGAAACTGAGTCAGCATGACTCAAGAAACCTTTCACCTACATATGCTTGTATATAGGGTGGTCATTGATGGTCTGTTTGTGGCGTGGGTTGTGTTGGTCGGATGGTTGAAAGCTGGTTGCGTTATGTATAAAGCTGTCGGTCGTTGTGGGATAAGAAGACTTTTAAGAATAAAAGCAGCAATACTCTGCAAAGATACTCTTTCTCAAGGACTCTTTTGTGCCAACTAGGGTCTGAGGACCAGGCGAAGGAGTCAAAGGAGGTCAGAACCTTTTCTTTTTCAAACACTGACACTTTGCACCCTATTCAGTGTATGTTATTTCTAGCTGAAGCTAGAGACCTCCTTTTGCGCGATAGCAGAGCCGGGTTAGGGATGAGAGACCTTGTGATTCCAGAATCATTGCAGCCAATTACCAGTTCTACATCCATAGCTGAAGCTGTAGCCTGGGACATAGTAAGTGGGAGGTTTACTAATATGATAGGGCTGGGCAGGGACTGTTAGTTTCTGTTTGCCACTGTGCAGTGCTTTTGGAGTCACAAGACTCTGTTTACATTCCAGAGGCAGCCCAGGCTATTGGAAGTCTCACGGAAGACAGGAGCCGGATGTGACGTTACTGGTTTCCTGTTCCTTTGTTGTTCAGTTGTTCTCTGCTTTCATAGAGAGAGGATGTTTCCTTTCTGTCTGCGTAGCGAGAAATAAAACTCTTTAGCCATGTAGCCATAAATCTCATCACTTCCGCATGCTGCTGAATTCTCTGCTGGATGGGAATGTGCCTGAGGCCTCATCAAAGGCTCAGGTCGTTAATCACGTCGGGAGGCTATTCCGAAGGTTCGGCCGGAGGAGGATGAGCTTTATCAGCTTGGCTGAGCAGAGATCCCGACAGGGACCCCCCTCCCACCTGCCCTGTGGCCCTCAGATCACCGCAATTTATTCCGTGCTGCACCCCAAATCCATCCCCAAAACAATTCAGGGAGGAGTCAGGCTAAGTTGTTGTTGTTGTGATGACACTTTAAAGGCTGACATTCATTACAACATAAACTTTGGTGGGTTACAGTCTAATAATAATAATAATAATAATAATAATAATAGTACCCTGCCCATCTGACTGGGTTCCCCCAGCCACTCTGGGCAGCTTCCAGCATATACAGAAACATGATCAAACACCAAACATTTAAAAATTCCCGATACAAAGCTGCCTTCAGATGTCTTCTAGAAGTCGTGTAGTTCTTTATCTCCTTGACATCGGTTGGAAGAGTGTTCCACAGGGAGGTTGCCTCTGCCAAGAAGGCCCTCTGCCTGGTTCCCTAGATTCATGAACAGTTAAAGTTTATGCCACAATCAAGTTTATTTGTTTACTTTCTTAATTTCTAGTCCATCTTTCCCTCCAAGGAGCTCGAGGTGGTATTTCTGCTCCCCCCCCATTTAATCCTAACAACAACCTTGTGAGGTAGGTTAAGCTGAGAGAGTGACGGACTTGAAGGTCACCCAGAGGAATTTGTGGCCAAGTGGGGATTTGAACCCTGGTCTCCCAGGTCTTAGTCCACCCTGGCTCAGTTGTATATTGTTTTGGCTGCAGCGAAGAGATGTCTCGCTCAGCTTTGTTGTTTAGTTGTTTAGTCATGTCCGACTCTTCGTGACCCCATGGACCAGAACACGCCAGGCACTTTTGTCTTCCACTGCCTCCTGCAGTTTGGTCAAACTCATGCTGGTAGCTCCGAGCAACAGTGTCCAACCGTCTCGTCTTCTGTCGCCCCCTTCTCCTTGTGCCCTCCATCTTTCCCAACATCAGGGTCTTTTCCAGGGAGTCTTCTCTTCTCATGAGGTGGACAAAGTATTGGAGCCTCAGCTTCAGGATCTGTCCTTCCAGTGAGCACTCAGGGCTGATTTCCTTAAGAATGGAGAGGTTTGATCTTCTTGCAGTCCACGGGACTCTCAAGAGTCTCCTCCAGCACCATAATTCAAAAGCATCAATTCTTCGGCAATCAGCCTTCTTTATGGTCCAGCTCTCACTTCCATACGTCACTACTGGGAAAACCATAGCTTTAACTATACGGACCTTTGTTGGCAAGGTGATGTCTCTGCTTTTTAAGGCGTTGTCTAGGTTTGTCATCGCTTTTCTCCCAAGAAGCAGTCGTCTTTTAATTTCGTGACTGCTGTCACCATCTGCAGTGATCATGGAGCCCAAGAAAGTAATATCTCTCACTGCCTCCATTTCTTCCCCTTCTATTTGCCAGGAGGTGATGGGACCAGTGGCCATGATCTTGGTTCATGATCTCGCTCAGCTACTCCTCTGAAAATAAAAGCAAGCGGTAAACCAACAGCCAACATGACATGGGGCTAATGCAGCTTGTTTCGTTCCCAATGGGTGCTGGTTGTGGGCTAAGTTATTATTTGAAGGGTTTTCAGATCCTTACAAAGGGTGGTGTGTGCAGGTTTTCAGGCACACACATGTATGCATACACACACACACACAGGAGGATCCTGTCTTACACGGTGCTGATTTTTGCTCTTTCACAGGCGACTTGCACCGTGCAGAGGTGTAGTCCAATACTATCCCTGGTCCCAAGGTTGATGAATGCTGCCCAGGCATTGTGAGGTAGTTTGGAAGAGGGAGGGGATGAGAGTTGGCTTGGTGGTGGGGAGCCAGGGAGAAATTGGGGTAGGAACGCATGAAAAACATTAAAGAGAACAAATGTTCTTCTTCAGGGAAGGTAGTAGAGGACAGAGTCTTGTATTTCTTTTCATAATTTCTTAAAAATAAATAAATTCTTGTGCCTTTTGGCTTTGCGAAGGCTTTGTCCTGAGGTTTCCAAAGCTTAAGAACCTGGGCAGTTGGTGCTGCAGAAAATGAGCATTAAATACTTATTTGTCTGATTTTCTCTCCCCATGACCCCTGTCTGCCTGCCTTCCTTTGCCCTCACAGCATCTAAAGTTTGCTTGGGTATGTCTGCCTATTAGTGAGCCTTGGTTTCTCACTCTAGAACTTAATTTGCCATCTGCCCTTCCCTGATGCTGCTCTGAGCAGGGGCAATTTTCTGCTCAGTTTCCTTGGCGCTAGGCCAGGTCATTTGACTCCTGCCACACTGCTCCTGGATCCTCTTCGTGCTGCCGTCGTCCAGAAAGACAGAGCTGGTTAGCCACCCTCCAAGGCCATCTGCTATGGGAATCCTTTTCACCTCCAGCATTTCCGGAGCGGAATTTTTAATGAACAATCCAGGAGACAGTTTGTTTACTTGTTTTGAGTAGGTCAAGAGGTGCTTAGGTTGCTCAAGACTGAAATATGTTTAGAAAGCTTTAAGCTCATTGGAGTGATCTTGGTTTAATTGCATGTATTTATTTGAGATTTCCAGGCTACCTTTTAGGACCATCCCTGTGATGTCCCTAAGAATAGAGCCCCTGAAATGAATGGACCTAAGTTATTCATATCCTTTATTTTCAGTGGGTCTGCTTTGAGTAGGACTAACATGGGATACAACCCAATGCAGAATTAAAGTCAGAACAGGTTGGATGGCCGTCTGTCATAGATGCTTTAGTTGAGATTCCTTCTGTCTCTACAGTTCTGTGATTCTATGAGATACTACTACTACTACTACTACTACTACTACTACTACTACTACTAATATATTTATACCCTGCCCATCTGGCTGGGTTTCCCCAGCCATCCTGGGCAGCTCCCAACAGAATATTAAAAACACAATAAAACATCAAACATTAAAAACCTCCATAAACAGGGCTGCCTTCAGATGTCTTCCAAAAGTCAGATAGTTGTTTATTTCCTTGACATCTGAGGGAAGGGCATTCCGCAGGGCGAGCGCCACTACCGAGAAGGCCCTCTGCCTGGTTCCCTATAACCTCATTTCTTGCAGTGAGGGAACCGCCAGAAGGCCCTCAGAGCTGGACCCCAGTGTCCAGGCAAAACGATGGGGGTGGAGACGCTCCTTCAGGTATACTGGGCCAAGGCTGTTTAGGGCTTTAAGGGTCAGAACCAACACTTTGAATTGTGCTCGGAAACATACTGGGATCCAATGTAGGTCTTTCAGGACCGGTGTTATATGGTCTCGTCGGCCACTCCCAGTCACCTGTCTAGCTGCCACATAGACTGCAGAAGGCCATAATGTATCACAGAAGATTTTTCCTACGTGCATAGAGGCCTCTTGCAGTTCAAGGAGGCTGAAACAGTGTCTTCTTGCTCACGGGACATGCCTGATTTGTCCATGCTTACTAGTTGTGCACAGACAGATGTGAAACATGCATAAAACCCACTACGCATAAGACAAACGGCAAAATGAATAGACCAAGCCCAATGTAAGAATTGGTCTGCATGACCCTTGGGGTCCCTTCCAAGTCTATGATTCTATGATTTTGTGTTTCTTGTATTGTACTTTTCTGTTGTGAATTGCATTGAGATCTACTGAGGAAGGGCGGTATACAAGGTTAATAAATCAGCATCAACAACATATGGTGATGAAAGGGTGCTGCACCATGCAGATGGGCCTTTGACCTGATCCAGTGGCTGGACTTTTTCTAAGAGCCACTGTGGTGTAGTGGTTAAGAGCGGTAGACTTGTAATCTGGGGAACCGGGTTCAATTCCCCGCTCCTCCACATGCAGCTGCTGGGTGACCTTGGGCCAGTCACACTTCTCTGAAGTCTCTCAGCCTCACTCACCTCACAGAGTGTTTGTTGTGGGGGAGGAAGGGAAAGGAGATTGTTAGCCACTTCGAGACTCCTTCGGGTAGTGATAAAGCGGGATATCAAATCCACACTCTTCTTCTTCTTCTTAGGTTTTTGGCCAGTGTGAACTGGGCCCTAAGACCTCTCTCTGGCAGGACATAAATGACTTTTCCCTTCCGCTCTCTCCCCTCTTCCTGCAGGCCCTTATTTCAACCCTCGCTCCCGCCAGCGGATCCCACGCGACCTCGCCATGTGCGTCACCCCCAGCGGCCAGTTCTACTGCTCCATGTGCAACGCTGGTGCCAGCGAGGAGGCCGAGTTCCGGCAGCACCTGGAGAGCAAGCAGCACAAGAGCAAAGTGTCGGAGCAGCGTTACAAGAATGAGATGGAGAACCTTGGCTACGTACAATGAGACGGCGATTCCCGCTGGCTCCATCCTCCCTCCCTCCCTCCCTCCCTCCCCTCCCGCCAGCCCTGATGGAGGGAGCAACTTTTCTCGTCTGCTGCTTGCCATTCACCTTGCTTTTTCTGCTCCGTGCCTTAGGAGTTCTGCTCTCCAGCGTTCTCTCTTCCTCTCTCTCTCTGTGTTTAAAAGCACCTACAAGGAGCGAAATAGGTGAAGCAAAAGGGTTTTTTCAAATTTCGCTCCCACTTGCACACGAGTATGCACTGCAGGGTGCCAAGTTCTCTGTGTTGTGTTTGCTCATTCGTTAAGGCTCAACCTTGCCTTCTTCCCCCTACCCCTATCCTCCCCTTTGCATGAGTCTTGGCCTTGGAAGCACCGGAGCCACAAACAGGCAGGGCGCAAGTTTTGCTCATGGTGTAGTGGTTAAGAGCGGTGGACTCGTAATCTGGTGAACCGGGTTTGATTCCCTGCTCCTCCACATGCAGCTGCTGGGTGACCTAGGGCTAGTCACACTTCTCTGAAGTCTCTCAGCCTCACTCACTGTTGTGGGGGAGGAAGGGAAAAGGAGATTGTCAGCCGCTTTGAGACTCCTTCGGGTATTGATAAAGTGGGATATCAAATCCAAACTCTTCTTCTTCTTCTTTTCTCTCTTCTTCTTCTTCGTCTTCTTCTTTGTTTTCTCCCTGCATTCCACTGCAGCTTCAGAAGGGGCAGTCTGGATGAGAGAAAAGCACAGTGCTGCGCCAGGAGTCATAGCTCCGTCGGTAGGCCAGAGCTCAATGGCAGAGCGCACCCCTTGCAAACAGGAGGTCCTGGCTTTGAACCTGTGCACCTTCAGTTGCATCAAAGGCTCTTGGGTACCAGGGCTGCGGAAGACCTCTGCCCCAAGGCCTGGGCGAGATGTTGCCGCTTAGAATTGCCAATACTGGATGAGCCTGTAGAGACACAGTTAGTAGTAGACATCTTTGTCTGCTTGCAAAGATTCTGGCGGTGGGCATGGAGAGGGAAAGCTAAAACTCTGCCGGGTAACTTGCTTAGAAAGTAGATCTGGGGCCAGAGCTTGTCTCTCCCCCTCCAAAGCTAGTAAAAACCTATTGTCCCCATGACATTCTGTCCCCCTTTCCTTTCATACCCATTGCCCTTCCCTCCTACAGAGTTGGAACCAGCCATTTTTAAAAAGGGGGTTGGCGTTCCAGGTGCGCCAATATTATTATTATTATTTTACAGCATCCAATTCAAATATGCAAAATGAAGTATGTGAATATCCCAGTTTCAGTTTATTGGGTTTACAAACCGTGAACATGAAATATCATCAAACATCACTGGAGAGCCAGTGTGGTGTAGTGGTTAAGAGCGGTAGTCTCATAATCTGGTGAACCGGGTTCGTGTCTCCGCTCCTCCACATGCAGCTGCTGGGTGACCCTGGGCCAGTCACACTTCTCTGAAGTCTCTCAACCCCACTCACCTCACAGAGTGTTTGTTGTGGGGGAGGAAGGGAAAGGAGAATGTTAGCCGCTTTGAGACTCCTTCGGGTAGTGATAAAGCGGGATATCAAATCCAAGAAAGAGTCAATCAGTAGCTCTAAACTACTTTATTTTACAGTCTATATACAAAGAATCAATCAGCATGTCTGTGCTCTCTCAGCAGCAGTACAGAACAGCCTCACACACAGAAGTGAAACTAAAACTTCCAACAGTATTGAGACTTCTTGTCTCACGCTCTCAGACACTCACATGATATAAACAACATAGTGCTACATACTGGAGCCGCACAGGTGGATAAAAATCGTAACAAATGTATTGGGGGTGGGGAGAGAAAGACAGACAATATGCGTTCATGCAAATTGTGCCCTTTGAAAGGAGAATATAACAAAAGCCACAAGCAGTCAGAAATTGTTAAAAATTCAGACGATTTTTGACGTGGAAGTAATATGAATTTGAGCCATTCCACTTGCAGAAGGGGGTGTGTGTTTTGGAGCACACAATTCCATACCCCCTGGCAGTGGATTGGGCTGGCCTCCCTAGCTTACATGGGACAAGAGGGCCCTAGTCATTTCAATACATTTAAGACTGAAAGCCGTTATAAAAGTTCAGCATACTTTGAGAAAACCTGGTGTCTTTTACTTTCCTTCATTTTCATAGCTGTGGATGAGTTTTATTTCACACATTTTATTTGTAATAATAATAATAATAATAGGAAAAATCAAAATGATTTCCTCCGGATCGGAGGGCACTATTTCTTTTTAATTTATAAATTTCAAACGTTTACAAATTTAATACAAAATACATACTTTCCCATTAATATTCATTTACCGCTTGGCTTCCCCTCCATCCCTCCATGGTTTCCCCATAATTTCTCATGTTGCTGCATATTTTGATTATTCTGTGTCCTCCTATCCTTTCTGTTTATTCCCTAGTACTTAGCATTTACTGCTGTTTTCCATTCAAATCCTACTTGCCTTTTTACGTGTTTGCAACAACTCTTCAAATATTCTACGAAAGGTTTCCAGACCCCCTTATAGACAGCCTCTTCTTGATCCCTGATTTTCATAGTTACATTTGCCACTTTGGTGTATTCACTCAATTTATATGGAAGGGACTATTTCAATAAGCTCTAGAGATGGAGGGTAGCCCTGAACAAATCCATAATTTCACAGTGTGTGAGGCTGATGGCCGTCAGCGATTGGAAGATGGGGTTTGTGAGGTTTATGCATTGCCAGCCATAGCCAATTGCTCAACTGGATGCATCTGACCTTGGCTGCTAGAATGGCGACACATAGCTGGGCAGTGCCTCTTGTCTCAGGCAGGCTTGCAACCATTCTCTTCCTTCAGAAGTCTCATTGTTTAGGGGAGCTGGCATTCGCTTTTCTGACATACTGCCAGCTGTGATTGCATGCCTGTTCAGCCGCTGAAGCACAGGAGTATGCAGACCCATCCTGTGACCTTCATGGATGGGTGAAACCACTCCTCAATTTTGTTGCTTAGCAGATTCATTTAACTGAGAAATCGAACAAGTGGGGTTGGGTGGGCAGGTCCAGTGGTAGAACATCTGCTTTGCATGCAAAAGGTCTCAGGATTGACCCCTGACATCTCCCAGGTAGGACCAAGAAAAGAGTGCCTAAACCCCTTGAGAGCCACTGGAAACTTTGGTTTCCAGTTGGTTTTGGACTATGATTCCCATCATTTCTGACCACTGGTCCTGCTAGCTGGGGATGATGGGCGTTGTAGTCCAAAAACAGCTGGAGACCCAAGTTTGGGAAACCCAGATGTAGACAATACATGACCAATGGTCTGACTCTGTATAAGGCAGCTTCATGCATTAATACGAGTTGCCATGCTTTTGTTTCTTGAGTTCCTATGCATTGCTTTGGTGCTGTTGTTGTTGGTGGTTAGTCGTTTAGTCGTGTCCAACTCTTTGTGACCCCATGGACCAGAGCACGCCAGGCACTCCTGTCTTCCACTGCCTCCCGCTGTTTGGTCAAACTCATGCTGGTAGCTTCGAGAACACTATCCAACCATCTCATCCTCTGTCGTCCCCTTCTCCTTGTGCCCTCCATCTTTCCCAATATCAGGGTCTTTTTCCAGGGAGTCTTCTCTTCTCATGAGGTGGCCAAAGTATTGGAGCCTCAGCTTCAGGATCTGTCCTTCCAGTGAGCACTCAGGGCTGATTTCCTTAAGAATGGATAGGTTTGATTTTCTTGCAGTCCATGGGACTCTCAAGAGTCTCCTCCAGCACCATAATTCAAAAGCATCAATTCTTCGGCGATCAGCCTTCTTTATGGTATTGCTTTGGTACTTCCCTTTAAATATTCTCTCTCTCTCAAAAGCCGCAAAAAGGTACATCTCAAGAGCCGAGGTGCTGGTCTGCACAAAACAAAAGGGACGGACTGGAATGTTAGAGCTGTGGACTTTACCACTTCAGTCTGCAGGTGGGGGAATTGCATTCTCCAATGCTCTCTGCCTCTTTAACCCCAGACTCCTTGCAGGCAGTAGACTTACACAAGAAGGAGAAAGGCTCAGTGCAACATTCTGATGTGCTGATTTAGTGCATGCAGAGAACCTTTCAAGTGCAAACAAACAAACAAACAAACAAACCTCCCCCTGCTGTGAAGTGGCACAGACTCTGAATCCCACCACTTCGATTTTTAAAATAATGTAAATTTTAAAAAACCTAGTGTGGCATAAAAGCCCTGCCCGTGCTCTTCTTTTGTATAGCTTTTTGACCTTCATGGAAAGAAAAATGCATTTTTGCCACCTCATTTATTTATTTTGAGTTTTCGCCCTCTAGTTTTATGGATCCGGGCAGGTGGCAGGGTTTCCCCTTCCCAGTCCCCTGTTTCCATCATTCCTGTATGAGCACTGTGAGGTAGACACTAGACTTCAGAGCAGGAGAGTTGATGACGCAACGAGAGAGCTGCCATTTCTGCAATCCTCTTGATTTCAGTGGGGAAGTGTTATGTAATGTACCGATTGCTAATTTGGCCAAGGCCAGATCCTATGCATGTTGGTTCAGAAGCAAGTCCCAATGGGTTTGATGGGGCTTAAACTCTCAGATAAATGTGGAGAGGATTGCAACTTTAGAGTGTTCATGGCTGGCTGGGATGGGAAGGTTATTTGGTTTGCCCATCCATCCACCCATCCATCCATCCTCTGCTGATGCTTCTGTTGGTTTTAACCCCTTTTTAATTTCAACTGTTTTGAACAACCATGGCTTTCATAGCCACAGAATTTGGGAGAAAGGGCCTTCGTGCAGTCTTGTTCTTTGTCCCAGTTTGTCTTCTAGTGTTCAGCTTTCCGAGAGGCATGAGTGGTCTGTTACAGTTGATCCCTGGTGGGGAGGAAGAGAATTTATATTTCAGGAGGTCCATACTACAGTGGATTCCATTCAGGAAAAGAGAGAGGAGACTGCATGAAACCAAACCTGAGAGCCCACTTGAATGGTAGAGATGAGCCAGAGACTGGTTTGTTTTTGTCTTGGAACTCTGTATTTTCAATTTGGAACAGCACATCTCTGTATGGTTTGTGAAGGGCACTGTTCTGAGAATAGCAGATCTTTTGCACAGACCCACCTGATGCTCCGAGCATCTTCTGTCTGGATGAATAAGGGTGGTGGTGGCAGAGGGAAGGGGGAAATAAGTGGTTTTCTTAATGGCCAGTAAATTGATTGATATTTGCTGCTACTAATCTGTGTATTTTTCTATTTATTTGGTCATACTGACCACTGAGGAGCTAAAATATATTTAAGCCTTTATCCTGTATGTTTCATTTAATGTTTGTGTCATTAACCTTGAAGGCATCCATATCATTCCTCTCTTTTTTTTTAAAAAAGTTCTCATCTTACTAAGTATTTATTTTGTTGACATGTGCTTTTCCTCCCTGCTCTCCTCCCCCAATATGTGTGTTAGATGCAAAAATGAACTTTTCACACAGTAGAACCTCAGACGATATGAACGTCCAGAAATTGGAAAGGAATTGTCAAGCAAACATTCCCTGCTAATAGCAATCAGTCATTCAGGATAGGAGTGATGTGTTTGCCCATGACTGAGGACCACTCATGATATCAGAACTTGTGATTTCATCCTCATGGGAAATGGCAGGGCAGAGTTGTTTTGACATTGCTGATTTCCCGATGTGTGTCTGTGTGTATGCATATATCTGCCCATTCTCTCTTACAGCTCTTGACCATCTCACGTTGATCTCTTACTCAATATCACTTTTTCAGGCTTCCTTCATCTTGCCTCTGCAAAATAGAAAATAGTGTGGATTGGTATTCACATAGATCTTCCGTTTCATTGCTAGGGTGGGCAAGTGCTCTTGTGATGTTGGCTTTCTGATATCTGCAGTTAACAAACTGGGGACCAGTTGCAAGAATGCATGACCCCTCCTTGTATCTCCTCCGACTCTCCTCCAGTTAAGTGACAACAAACTGCTTAACTGCTGTGAAGAGAGGTGGGGGATTTGCTGGAACTCTTGAGAAACGAGTACAGAGAAAGGCTTGGACCCGGTCTCTTTAAATGCAGTTAACAAGGCCAACGTTGCATCTACAGTGGACCACAGATGCATCCTTGGAATCAATCTCAGGACCTGTCTCCATAACTGACCACACCTATCAAGGATGCTTTATCAAATGTATGAATGAATTGGGGGTGGGGCGAGGAGGAAGGAAATCTCTATGCCTTGTGCTTTGTGGGAAATAGTCCTGGTTGAGGTAAAACGCTATTCCATGTGGTCAGTTTGGGCAATTAATTGGAGGACCTCCTCGTAAGGAAGGAGCGTGTGAATTGTGGGGTGTCTCCAATGGGGACAAGGTTGAGAAGTATTAGCATCTGTGGTTGCTGCCAGCCTTTGTTTGTATCATTGAGGGTCTGCTGCATTTGCCCTGTGGGTTTCTATGTCTGATTAATGGCTTTGGAGTCTTAAAATTGTGGTTCTGTGATGCACTGTACAACGTGAGCACAACAAAGCCATGTTATGCCACTTACAAGGCCATTATGCAGTGTCTGTAGAATTTGCACAGCGTTATAATAAAAGGTGTACCATTTTGGATTGTAAGGGACGTTAATTGCCATGTTGTGTTGAAACCTGCCAAAAGTCACACGAATGGGCTTGCATCTCATCCTTGCTGCACTGTTCTATTGCTCATCAGAAGAGCCTCATGTTCCTTTTACTGCTTAGGGGGTGTGATGGGACGATGAGCTGCTTGTGCGTAAAATGCAAGTCCCTCAGAGTTTGATCAGGCTTTCAAACCTCTGCCTGTGACGGAGCCCCTCCAGCATGGCTGCGTCAATCACTAGTAGAATCCGAAAGTGGCTGCTTTCGGAAACGTTTCCAACATAAAAGCTCCTTAACGGAAACACGTCGTCTGGCCTCTCGGCGTGACAGTTTCCGTCGAGGTGTGGGTGTCCCTATAGGAGGTCCTGAGACCTCCCCACTGGTTTCGCTTGAAGCGTCTCTGAGCCATCCCTCCGACTCACTTTCCCTTGGAGTTCTTGCTCGCCCTCTACTGGTTCCCTCTTCCGCTGCTACTGCTCTCTCACCCTCAGTGAGCCTTTGCGCCTC
Organism: Podarcis melisellensis; assembly: GCF_964234715.1. Lineage (NCBI taxonomy): Eukaryota > Metazoa > Chordata > Lepidosauria > Squamata > Lacertidae > Podarcis > Podarcis melisellensis. The sequence goes on from NC_138537.1 coordinate 11,212,890, forward strand.
CGGCGCTTTAGATGTCAGTTCCCTGACATCCACCTCCCCTCCAGGGCCCCCTTCACCCCCTCCCGTCTCCTCTCCTACTGGCGGTGAGGAGGTAAAACCCTTGAAAGAACCTCCCTCATCTTCCGACGTCGCGAACACTTCCTTCCACTTGTTGCTGTTCCTACTCTCTAGGTACTCTTCGTCATCAGAGTCCACTCCCTCTTCCAACTCCGACTCCGCGAACCCTTCCATTTCCTCTTCCTCATCGGTGGTGCCGAAATACTCCCTCCTAAACCTTGCTATCGGCTGAGGTTTCCTCGGGAACCTTTGATGGAACGTTTCTGTTAAAACCTCGTCATTGACTTCCTGCGCACTTACCCAGGTGTTTTCTGACTCCGGTTCCCCTTCCCACGCCACTAAATACTCCACCTGATTTCCCTTCCACCTGGAATCGAGGATTTCCGCTACATGGTTGCGGCGTTCCCTCTCTTCCAAGGCTGGTCCCCTGACGTGCTCCCCTTCACCTCCTCCCCTGTATGGTGACAGTAACGACCTGTGGAACACTGGGTGCAATTTCATGTGATTGGGTAATCGGAGTTTGAAAGCTACCGGGTTGACCTGCTGAATCACCTCAAAGGGTCCCAATCTTCTGGGCCTCAGTTTCTTACAACCCCCTTTGAACGGCAACCCTTGGGTTGACAACCACACTTGATCCCCCACCCTTATGGTTTCACCTTCCCTTCTGTTCTTGTCTGCCTGCTTCTTATATTGTGCCTTAGCCCTTTCTAAGTTGAGCTGGAGCTGCTGATGGATGGCTTCTATCTCTTCTACAAAATGTTCAGCCGCTGGGACGCTCCATCTCTCCCCTCCTTCCCCTGGAAATGCCCTGGGGTGACACCCGTAATTAGCCAAAAAGGGACTCATCCCTGTGGACACATTCTCCGCATTATTGTAGGCAAATTCTGCCAACGCCAACTTTTCGACCCAATCGTTCTCTCTGTCATTGACATAACACCTAAGATATTGTTGAAGAATGCCATTTGCCCTTTCCGCCTGCCCGTTGGTTTCAGGGTGCCGGGCAGTTGAAAAATTGACTTCCACGTGTAACAAGCTCATGAGCTTCCTCCAGAACCTGGAAGTAAATTGTTTGCCTCGATCTGAGATCACCCTCGAGGGAGCCCCGTGCAACCTAAAGATATGTTCCACAAACAACTTCGCCGTTTCTTCCGCTGTGACTGCATGTGAGCATGCTACAAAGTGGCACATCTTAGTTAACAGGTCTACTACTACCATGATGGCTGTTTTCCCCTTGGACCTTGGCAGATCCGTCATAAAATCTATTGATATCGCTTCCCAAGGCCGTTCTGGTGTGGGTAAAGGTTCTAATAACCCTGCCGGCGCCCTTCTTTCCCCTTTGGCTCGCTGACATTGGTCACACCCTCTTACATACTCCCTTACATCTTCCCTCACCTTAGGCCACCAAAATTCCCTGGTAACCAACCACATGGTCTTGTGTTGCCCAAAATGTCCCGCCGTGGGGCTATCATGCAACTGCTTGAGTACTCTCCCCCTCAATTCACCTTCGGGTATATACAGTGCCCCTTTGTAATACAATGCCCCATTTCTTTCCTCAAAACCTCCGGGGCTCTCGCCCTCCCCCCTGAGACCTCTGAGCTTATCCTGGGCATATTCATCATTTTCCGTTTCCTCCACCAGTTCTCGTTGCCCCACCATCGCCGCCCCACACACCCAGCGGTCCTCCGGGATGACATGTCTCTCTTCGATCACCCCCTCCCCTTCCCAATATTCTGGTTTGCGTGAGAGCGCGTCCGCCCTGACGTTTTCTGGGCCTGGCACATAACAAATCTCAAAGTTAAATTTGGAGAATTCCTGTGCCCATCTCACTTGTCGTTGGTTGAGCACTCGAGCTGTTCTCCAATACTCTAAATTTTTGTGGTCGGTGCACACTTGCACCTTGTGTTGTGCCCCAATTAATAAATGTCTCCACCTCCGGAATGCTTCGTGAATGGCAAGTAGTTCCCTGTCATACACCGTGTAATTCCTCTCGGACTTATTCAGCTTCCGCGAGAAGAAGGCACACGGTCTCCACTCCGACACACTCCTCCCCGGTTGAAGAAGGACCGCCCCTACCGCCCGGTCGGATGCATCTGTTTCCACTCTCATGGGTTTTCGTAAATCCACATGCAGAAGTTGTTCTTCCGAGGCGAAAGCCCTTTTCAGTTCTTCAAAGGCTCGATCCGCCTCTGCCGTCCAAACAAATTTCTTCTTGCTGCTGAGACAGTCGGTGATGGGCGCCGTCAAGTGGGCAAAGTTCTTGATGAACTTCCGATAAAAGTTCCCAAATCCCAAGAATCTTTGCACGTCCTTCTTGGTCTTCGGTGTCTTCCATTCCAGTACCGCTTGGACCTTGCCTGGATCCATGGCCAATCCCTTGTCTGACAAGCGGTACCCCAGGAATTCCACCTCCTTGGTATGAAACTGGCACTTCTCCAGTTTCACCCACAGCTGGTTGGCTTGCAGCCTGCCCAACACTTCTCGAACGTCCCTCACATGCTGTTCCTCATTTTCCGAATACACCAACACGTCGTCTAAAAAGGCCACACAATTCTTGTAGAGCAAAGGTCCCAGAACGTGGTTTATAAAAGCTTGAAAACACGCGGAGCCCCCTTGTAGACCGAAGGGCATAACGAGGTATTCAAAGGCTCCCAACGGGGTAAACATGGTGGTCTTCCATTCATCTCCCTTCCTTATGCGTATCAGATTGTACGCCCCCCGCAGGTCCAGTTTTGTAAAAATCTTTCCCTTCCTTACTCTGGTCAAAATGTCATCAATTCGGGGCATAGGGAAAGCCAGGGGCTCCGACACTGCATTGAGGGCCCTGAAGTCACACACCAGTCTCGGCTTGTCTGTGTTCTTTTTGTCCACAAAGAACACTGGGCTGCCCCCCACCGCTCGGGACTCTCTGATGAAACCTCGCTTCAAGTTTTTGTCAATGAACTCCCTCAGCTCCTGCATCTCCCTGTCTGACATGGCGTACAGCTTGCCTACTGGGAGTTGGGCCCCTGGGAGTAGGTTGATTTGACAGTCAAAGGGTCTATGCGGTGGCAGTTTGTCTGCTTCCCTTTCGCTGAATACGTTGCTCAGATCTGCGTATTGCGGGGGCACCTTCCCTTTGTCCATCACTTCCATCCCCGCTAGGGTGACTCTGTCTCCTCCCGAAACCTTCCCCTCCTTGCAGTGTTCTAGGCAATGCGCTGACCCAAAGGAGACCACCCTCTGATGCCAGCCCACTAGCGGATCGTGTAGCGCCAGCCAGCTCATCCCCAAAATGATGGGCGCTCCTCCCAGGATGGCCACATTAAACGCTATCTGTTCGGTGTGCCTTGCCACTCTCATTATCATCGGGACAGTCTGTTGGCTAACTTCTCCCCCCAACAGCTCTCTGCCGTCAATCGTAGTCACCTGCAAGGGGTTACTTAAAGGGATAGTCTGTATCTGGTGCTCAGCTGCAAACTCCTTACTCATGAAATTACAGGAGCTGCCTGAATCCAAAAGCGCCTTGACCTTTAGTGGGTGTCCGTTTGGCAGTTCTAGTAACACCTCTATCACTAAAGCGGGTCTGGGGGGTTCTGGCATGGGCACTTTCATTGCTCTTTGGCCTGGCTGCTGTGCCCCAACGGTGGCAGCCAGGCGTTGGCTTTTACTTGCTCCTTGCCTTCCTCTTCCTTTCCCCCAACAGCTCCTGCCATCCCTTGCCATTCCTTTCTTTGTGGGCAAACTCTGGCAAAGTGCCCTGGCTGTTGGCAGAGATAACATCTCTTGGCGCTCTTTCCCTCCTTTTTCCGCCCTTCACTGGGATTTGAAACTGCGCGCGCCCGCGCTGTTCCAACTTCCATCGGCTCTGCCGGCGGGAAAGGTGGCTCTGGAATGTCTGGAATGCGGAACTCCCTCCAACGGTCTCCTTTCCCTTCCCGCTTTTCCATAGCCCTCGCCTCCTGGCGCGCTCCTATGGCCAGCGCAGATTTGGTTAACTGGTCCATAGACTCCGCCCTGGGGCCCCGGGAAAGCTCATCTTTGACGGTTGAAGAAAGCCCCTCTTCGAAAAGCATTTGGATGGGCTCCGCCGATAGGTCCCACCCCAATTTGTGAATCAACATGGTAAATTCAGTCCAGTACTCACGGACAGATCTGCTTCCTTGCTGGCAAGCCATTAACTGCCTTCGCACCACCCCCTGCTCAATATCGCTGGAAAACATCAGGTCCATGGCACGAAAAAACTTCCTCGTGTCCTTTAAGATCTCATTATTCGCTGCCATCAGGGGTCTAACCCAATCTTTCGCCCCGGATTCGAGATGGCCAATCACATACGCCACTCGCGATTCCTCATCGGGGAAGTCATCAAACTGCAAGTTTAGAGCGTATTGCATCTCTGTTCTAAAGGCATGATAGTTCCTGGGATCCCCCCCGAATTTCTGCACCAATCCTGGCACCTTTCTGGCGAGCGGGGTGGTTTTCTCCTTTCCCTTTTCTGCATCCTGAGCCCTCCTCTCCTCAAGCCTCGCCGTTTGCAGCGCCAACTGGATCTCCAACGCCCTGTACCTTTCTTCCAGGCTTGGACCTCCTCCAGCTGCTCCTGCTTCCCCGGTTCCGGCTGGATTGCTCATGATGCTTCTCCCTGCACAAGCTGGCTTTCGGAGACTTTCGGATTGCTGTGATGGGACGATGAGCTGCTTGTGCGTAAAATGCAAGTCCCTCAGAGTTTGATCAGGCTTTCAAACCTCTGCCTGTGACGGAGCCCCTCCAGCATGGCTGCGTCAATCACTAGTAGAATCCGAAAGTGGCTGCTTTCGGAAACGTTTCCAACATAAAAGCTCCTTAACGGAAACACGTCGTCTGGCCTCTCGGCGTGACAGTTTCCGTCGAGGTGTGGGTGTCTCTATAGGAGGTCCTGAGACCTCCCCACTGGTTTCGCTTGAAGCGTCTCTGAGCCATCCCTCCGACTCACTTTCCCTTGGAGTTCTTGCTCGCCCTCTACTGGTTCCCTCTTCCGCTGCTACTGCTCTCTCACCCTCAGTGAGCCTTTGCGCCTCCGGCGCTTTAGATGTCAGTTCCCTGACAGGGGGCTTGTTCACACATGCTTGCATCTTGCTGGTTCTCAGCTGCATGCGTGGACTGTGTCCACTGAAATGTATCGTGTTCAAGATGGCATCCGGGTTATGGAAGTTCAACATGCCAGTATTATTCTCTGGTGCCTCAGTCACTTCTGAAATCAACAAACAGAGCACGTGCCCTCTGAGGTTCCTCCAAATTCCCTGATGTGCTTGCCTAACAAAAACTCCTCTGGAGAGAAATGTGGGTCGTTCGGGGTTGTGAGATTTTGACTGTGATGCTTTGCTTACCTTAATGTAAACAAGGCACAGTCCATTTAAGCAAAACTGTGAAATTTGTGCTACCCATACTAAGCTGGTCCCAGTCAATAGCCTAACCAACTAGGTTGTTTGGAGAGAAATGTTAACAAATTTTCTTCCTCAGAAAATTAAAAAACTTGTTACCTCTTCTGTTATGTACATGCAGAAAACAGTTCTGCCACATATCTGGCACCTGGTCCATGGCATTAATCTTCTTATCATTTGAGAGGAAGACAAGGTAGATACAGAAGTCTGTTCACATATTATTCTAAACCAGAAAGGCAACACAACATTCTCCTTCTTGCCCTGTCTCCCCCCTCATGACTGGGAAGAGGAGTTTGGAAGCTTTTGCTTTTGGTTAACCATGGTTGGTTATGCCGCCTGGAGCAACAAACCTTGGCTAATACTGGTCGATTTGTTGTTATGCTATGCTTTTAGTGCTTTTATACTGTGAACCATCCTGTGATCTTTGGATGAAGGGCGGTACATCAATTTAATAACACATAACGGATCATTTCAAAAGAGCCAATGTCAAACTGGTTTATGAAGCTGGCTTAGTGAAACTAAACCATAGGTAGTGTCAACCACATAGTAGAGTCCAGAAGATGCCCCAAACTAAAAGTGATAGCGAAAGCTTCTGGCTGCTCAGGAGGAGAGGGAGATCGTGTGAAGTCAAGGCTTGTTGTAGTTTATGCATGTCACACTAAACCATGGTTTAGCATGACATGCAAATGGGCCACTGTGTGTGTGTGTGTGTGTGTGCAACCACTTTGTAAACCATGGTTATTAACACTCTTGATCTTGCTGTGCCTATTTGTTGTCCTCATCAGCAGCTGATTTTTGGGAGAGGTCCATTACTATGTGTTTGGTTTTTGCTTCCCATTTCTCCAAAGGCTGTATCTCTTTTGCCCACCTCCCCATCATTACTGACTCTTAATGACCTTGTGAACAGGGTAATTAAAATACAGTGCCCCACCACCACCATTTCCCCCTTTCACCATGGTGGAGAGAATTGATTCAAAAACAGATTCCTGTTATGGTATAAATACACTGTGAGAATAAAAACAATATAAGTGCTGCTTAGCAATAAATGTAGGACATGTCTTATGATGGTTTTGCCCAGGCAAAGCAGATTGCTTGTCATACATGTTGGAACTACTGTATATGTTATTTTGCTGCTGCTTCTTTTTTAATTAAAACAAAAAAAATCTTTGTCTTGCTGTTTAGAATATTGTTGTCATGGCCTTGTTAAAATGCCTTTTTATTTTTGCATCCATGTTGACATGTCCGTCTCCATGCACAAGGACACTTTGGAAGGGAAGGGAAGTTTTCTAGTCACTGAGATGGAAAAAAACCACCTTCCACCTGCAAAAATTAGTCCAATCCCCTGCAATGCAGGAATCCTTTGCCCAGAGTGGGACTTGAACCCACGACACACTGAGATTAAAAGTTTCATGCTGTACCGGCTGAGCTATCCCACAGTGTATTCCAAGAGTGAAGGCCGGGCTCATGAGAGACCTCCTCTTGCTCATTGTTGAAAATCTGCAGCAAGATGGGGGGGGGGGGAACTGTGATACTCTGTCATAATACAGAGGGCCTTTCTAAGTTAGGAAACTAGTATTTGAGTGGTCTCCTAGTCAGTGGTGGATGGTCCCCATTGGGAATGGTGGGGCAGAAAGCAACAGTAGACTGCCTGAACAAATGACAGAGATCCACAGCCAATGACCGGCCAAGCCAAATAATTAAGCTTTTATCCCCATGCTCCACCCTGTTCAGTCCTAGAAGGGCAAAACAGAGACTAAGAAGAAGGAATTTGACAGCCAGGGTCACCTGCTGAACTGGTAGTAAGAAAGAAGGCAGGCGGTGGGGGCAGAGTGGTGAGGCAGTGCCCCTTTGCCTAATAGATCAGCCTCCCCTGCTCCTATAAATCAAGACTCAATGAAAGTCGCTGTGATTCTCACCTGCATCCTGTGGAAGTCAAATCTGTATAAAATATCTTGGACTACAGTTCCCATCATTCCTGACCACTAGTCTGCTAGCTAGGGGTGATGGGAGTTGTAGTCCAAAAAAGAATAAATGGATTGAGACCCAAGTTTGGGAAACCCTGATGTAGGACTTGGGTCTTGTAACAAACAGCACATAAAGCAACTAATTTGTGTCTGGGATGTGCCGCTTCAGATTGCAGAATGGCGATCACATGACTAATTATTCCTCCGGATTCCTTTTGCAGTCATACCTCAGGTTACGAATGCTGCAGGTTGTGCGTTTTCGGGTTGCGGACTGCGCTGAACCTGGAAGTACCGGAACAGGTTACTTCTGGGTTTCGGTGCTTGCGCGTGCGCAAAAACACCAAAGCACGTAGCGCACGTGTGCAGACGTGGTGCTTCAGGTTGCGAACGCTGCGGGTTGCGAATGTGCTTCCCGCACAGATCACGTTCGCAACCCGAGGTATGACTGTACATAGAAAACTGGATTTGGGAAAGCAGTCATTCTTTCTTTCTGAGATACTAGTTTCCTGTGTGCATTTTTTAACAAATCCTGCACTCTGAAGTGGTATTGCCTAGAGGTGTGGGGAACCTTTGGCCCTGTAGATCAGTGTTTCCCAAACCTGGGTCTCCAGCTGTGTTTGGAGTACAATTCCCACCATTCCTGACCACTGGTCCTGCTAGCTAGGGATGATGGGAGGAGTTGTAGTCCAAAAACAGCTCATGACCCAAGTTTGGGAAACATTGCTCTAGAATGCTGCTGAACTGCATCTCCCATCAGCCCCAGCAAAGCACAACCAATAGCCAGGGATGATGGGAATTGTAGTTCAGCAACATCTGAGGGGCCAAAAATTCCCCATATCCTTTTTGTGAGAAGAAAGATTTCAGAAGCCATAATCCCCTCAGAAATGTTAAAACTCTGTCTAGTGTTCTTTTTTGTGGCCTCCAGAGCCTTGCAGCAGATTAATCTTTCAGAAGATAGCACTTCTCCTAATTGAGAGCATCTGGTTAAGTCATTGTCGGAACAGGATACCGGCCTAGAAGGGCCTTTGGCCTGATCCAGCAGGACTCTTCTTATGTTTAGCAGGAATAGGCCTGGTTGATTGCAATGTGCGAATGGGGCCGGCTCTACCATTAGGCAGTGTGAGGCAACAAATGCTGGGAGACAGGGAACCACAGGGAGATGTTGAAGGACAGAGTACTGTGTGCCCTTCAATCTGCCCTGTGCCCTCAAGAGTTAGCCTGCTTCCCTCAGGTGGGGTGGAGGATACTGCCTCACCACAAGTGTTAAATTGAAGGTTTGATTGCCAGCCTGGTCAGCTTTTGTATATGGAAAGGGAGGAAGGACCATCTTGTCTTTTGCCTCAGGCAGCAAAATGTCTTGGGCCGGCCACTGGGTAGAATTCTTTTTACTTTGAACAACCACAGAAATGGCTTTGGGTTTTTTTTTTGTATTCCTGAAAGGAATTGTATTGTGTGCAACTGTATTGTGTGCAAATCCTGAGGGAAATGTCTTCCAGCTGGAGACAACTTGTCTAGTCAGTCTTGGAATCTGGAAACTTTCTCCTTTCCTTCATTTTGAAAAATTGCACTGATTTCTGCAGTCGGATAACTTTCTGTGTTATAAAATAAACCATCTTCTGCTCGCTGTTTCATGGCTTTGTTTTGCTGTCTCTGGTAATCTTTCATGCTGCTTTGCTATTTCAGTGGGTTTGCAGTCTTATTATTTATTTTCCTATTTATTTATTTAAAGGCACCTGTAGCACTTTTCAGAGAAGACCGCCTCTCAAAGAAAGCAGCTTACAATCAAGTAAAATATTTAACAATAAAACATTTAAAACACTTCAAATATCTAAGTATATCTAAAAAAACCCCCAAACCTGCATCTTAATTAACCTGCCAAGTCATTGCAAAGAAATTAGTATTTAAAGTCTGTTTAAGAGAGACCAGAGATGGGGGTTGCCTCCTTATCACTTGGAACTGCATTCCATAATGGGGTGTACCTGCCAGCCTAATAATTTTTCCTACTAAGAGGGAAACATTTTCAGAGAACTGTAGTTGGAAGGGACTCCCAAGGGAATGCAGGAATCATAGTTAAATAATCCCTGACAGATGGCTATCCAAACTCTGTTTAAGAACCCCAATGAAGGCAAGTCCACCACCTTCTGAGGCAAAACATTCCACCGTCAAACAGCTCTTGCCATCAGAAAATGCTTCCTAATGTTTATAATCAGTATCTCCTTTCTTGTAATTTGAATCCATTGGTTTGGGTCCAACCCTCTGGAGCAGCAGAAAACAAGCTCACGCCATCTTACAACTGACAAGCCTTTTCCATAGTCACTTGTACATTGAAGAAAATGTTCATGTCTGCTAACGGCTGGTAATACTTTGCAGGGAGCGGGTGGCGCTGTGGACTAAACCACTGAGCCTCTTGGGCTTGCTGATCGGAAGGTCGCCGGTTTGAATCCGTGCAATGGGGTGAGCTCCTGTTGCTCTGTATCAACTTCTGCCAACCTAGCAGTTCGCAAGTAGATAAATAGGGACCACTGCAGTGGGAAGGTAAACAGCATTTCTGTGTGCTCTGGCTTCCGTCACAGTGTCCTGTTGTGCCAGAAGCAGTTTAGTCATGCCGGCCACATGACTCGGAAAGCTGTCTGTGGACAAACGCCGGCTCCATTGACCTGAAGTGAGATGAACGTCTCTGGTTTTTCCCATTCTGTTGTTTTCCTCTATTTCTTTGCATTGCTCGTTTAAGAAGGCCCTCTTGTCTCTCCTTGCTATTTTTTGGAAATCTGCATTCAATTTCCTGTATCTTTCACTATCTCCCTCACATTTTGCTTGCCTTCTCTCCTCTGCTATTTGTAAGGCCTCGTTGGACAGCCACTTTGCTTTCTTGCATTTCCTTTTCATTGGGATGGATTTCATTGCTGCCTCCTGTATGATGTTACAAGCCTCCATCCATAGTTCTTCAGGCACTCTGTCCACCAAATCTAAATCCTTAAACCTGTTCCTCACTTCCACTGTGTATTCATAAGGGATTTGATTTAGATTGTGTCTTACTGGCCCAGTGGTTTTTCTTCAGTTTAAGCTGGAATTTTGCTATAAGAAGCTGATGATCTGAGCCACGGTCAGCTCCAGGTCTTGTTTTTACTGACTGTATAGAGCTTCACAAGTCTACACATCCTTTATATACAATGCTACTCCTCCTCCCTTCCTGTTTGGTCTATTCCTTTTGAACAGGTTATATCCCTCAATTCCTATATTCCAGTCACAAGTCTCATCCCACCAGGTTTCAGCAATGCCTACCAGGTCGTATTTGCCATCCTGTATTAAAAGATTCAGTTCATCTTGTTTGTTTCTCCATAGACAGCCAGAGATTATACTGGGCTTGCTGGAGAAATATCGTCTTACTAAGGGACTCCTGCTAAGCTGCTGATGAACCTCAGAATTCTGCTTGAAAACCACATTGCCATGTCAACACCTGCTTATTTAAAGCCTTTGTATGCTGCCTCTCTGCCACTGGGGATCTCCTCCAGAGGAAGCTAACAACCATCTTAAAATGCAGAAAGTCAAGTATTTAAGAAGCTGCAGGAAAAAAAAAAAAGAAATCAATTTATGAGGTGCTTAATTAAAGAAACTTCTCTAGGGACTAGAGGATAGATGCTGCATCAGAAGAAATACTAATTTCCCCATGTATTTTGACCCAACATTCATTACTGAGACAACTGCATTTTTGTTAACTGGGGTGACAGATGGACAAGCAGTGCTGGAGCCAAGCAGGCTCCCTTCAGAAAGGTGTACGAAGGCAAAGGCACCACAACCAGGAAGGCCCTGTTGTGTACGAACATCTGCTGCACTTTGGATATCATATTGCTGGGCTAATCTCTGCTGGGAAAAAGTGGCAGTACTAGAGGGATATATTTGGGGAAGGAGATGTTCTGCCTACAGGAACAACTTCTGTTTTGCATGCATGAGCTGTTGGGGAATAACAACAACAACAACAACAACAACAACTTATTATTTATACCCCGCCCATCTGGCTGAGTTTCCCCAGTCACTCTGGGCGGCTCCCAATCAAGTGTTAAAAACAGTACAGTGTGATCTGAATAGTGATCTGTTCCCATTATTGCCAGAAAGAGAGGACTGATTTGCATTACAATTGGATATGCTAATTTATATGCATAGGTGCAAATTCAGAAATAATTACTATAGCTGAGATAAAGGTAAAGGTACCCCTGACTGTTAGGTCCAGTCGCGGACAACTCTCGGGTTGCCCGTTCATCTCGCTCTATAGGCTGAGGGAGCCAGCATACAGCTTCCGGGTCATGTGGCCAGCATGACTAAGCCGCTTCTGGCGAACCAGAGCAGTGCATGGAAACACCATTTACCTTCCTGCCAGAATGGTACTTATTTATCTACTTGCACTTTGACGTGCTTTCGAACTGCTAGGTGGGCAGAAGCAGGGATCGAGCAACGGGAGCTCACCCTGTTGCGGGGATTCAAACCACTGACCTTCTGATTGGCAGGCCCTAGGCTCTGTGGCTTAGACCACAGCACCACCCGCATCCCTATAGCTGAGATAGAGATACAAGAGATCTCACTGTAGCTGTGGGAGGACTGTGGCCAGGGGATCTCGTTGCTTTCCCAGTCTGCTAGTTGCAAACAGGCGATTTCATGGCCAGTGTTCTCCCGGCTCAGGGGCGTTCACACATTACACCCAATAAGTGTACCATCTGGGTAGCTGTGTACACAAATAGTTGAGTGGTATATTCATACGGTTATTCACATTTAGCATTCCCTAACTGTACAGTCTATGTACCTGGGTGTGCAATAGTTGAATTGCACAAATCAACAAGTGTACACTCTTCCCTACAAACACTTGTACATGTGTAGTGACAGCTTGTACCTGTGTTCAGGCTAATGTGTGAACATGCCTTTTTTTATTTTATGTTATTTTAATTTCTTTACCTCCCTTCATCCGTGGCAGTTTACAATACAAAAACACATAACATAGTAACAAACCAAAACAATAAGTCTCTCTCCCCCCGTATTTATTCATTGTCTTGTTATCTTTAAAACAGATTTGGAAAGGACAGTCCTTTAATCTGAGGACTCTCTCAGACAGAAGACTATCCTATGTAATATAGGCCACATGGTGACTAGTAAAGGTAAAGGTAAAGGGGCCCCTGAACATTAGGTCCAGTTGTGACTGACTCTGGGGTTGAGGCGCTCATCTCGCTTTATTGGCCGAGGGAGCCGGCGTACAGCTTCCGGGTCATGTGGCCAGCATGACTAAGCCGCTTCTGGCGAACCAGAGCAGCGCATGGAAACGCTGTTTACCTTCCTGCCAGAGCGGTACCTATTTATCTACTTGCACTTTGACATGCTTTCGAACTGCTAGGTTGGCAGGAGCATGGGACCGAGCAACGGGAGCTCACCCCATCGCGGGGATTCAAGCTGCTGACCTTCTGATTGGCAAGTCCTAGGCTCTGTGGTTTAGCCCACAGCTGTGGTGCCTTAACTACATACGCTTCAGGTTACAGACTCCGCTAACCCAGAAATAGTACCTCAGGTTAAGAACTTTGCTTCAGGATGAAAACAGAAATTCTCTGCTGCAGCGCGGCAGTAGCGGGAGGCCCCCATTAGCTAAAGTGGTGCTTCAGGTTAAGCACAATTTCAGGTTAAGAACGGACCTCCGGAACAAATTAAGTACTTAACCTGAGGTACCACTGTATATTTCTTTAGAGACAGGGGCGGGGGACAAAACAAATTCTCAGAAGCCTTTGGTGGGCTTTATTGTGTAGGTGACTTTTCGGATCCCTCTCCTCCTTGGTCACAAAGCAGCCTAGAGAAGAGTTTCTCTCACTCTCTTATGATAATAATAATAATAATAATAATAATAATAATAATAATAATAATAATAATAATAATAATTTATTATTTATACCCCGCCCATCTGGCTGAGTTTCCCCAGCCACTCTGGGCGGCTCCCAATCAGTGTTAAAAACAGTACAGCATTACATATTAAAAACTTCCCTGAACAGGGCTGCCTTAAGATACCATACCCTCCAACATTCCTCTGATAAAAATTGGGACATTTTGATCTGGGGAATGCTAGGTGTACCTGGCTGGGGGGAAAACATGTGTTTGTGTGTTGGGCGGGAGGAAATACACATGTGTGCACTCTGTACATACTCAGAGATTCTACTGTCTCTTCATTACTTCGCATGTTACCAGACGATACCCTGGCACTGGGCTCCAGTGCTCTGAAGGAGCATATCCACCCCCATTGTTCTGACCAGACACTGAGGTCCAGCTCCGAGGTCCTTCTGGCGGTTCCCTCACTGTGAAAAGCCAAGTTACAGGGAACCAGGCCTTCTCGGTAGTGGCCCCCACCCTGTGGAATGCCCTACCACAAGATGTCAAAGAGAAGAACAACTACTAGACTTTTAGAAGACATCTGAAGGCAGCCCTGTTTAGGAAAGCTTTTAATGTTTGATGGATTACTGTATTTTAATATTTTGTTTGAAGCCACCCAGAGTGGCTGGGGAAGCCCAGCCAGATGGGCGGGGTATAATAGTAATAATAATAATAATAATAATAATAATAATAATAATAATAATAATTACACTCCCCCCCATGCTCTTCCTCATCCTGTTATCTGCTCAAGACTCATTCACTGCTGCTTCTGGCTCCAATCTGAACTGCGGCTCTTTTATATCCATGTCCCCTGCCTTTTCCTGTCTGGTTCCAGCTCCCATTGGTGCCCTGGCAAATGACATCATCACGCTGAGCCACCAAGCTCAGAGCCGGCTGCCATGTTGTGAGGGGCAGAAAGGCAGGATCCATGAGGATCGGAACCGAAGTATCCACCTTGAGAGTCCAGCCCACTGTGCGGATGGCAGATGAGCCTCAGGGCCTGTGTGGCCTCTACAATCTGATGCCTGCTCTGTCACTTGCTGGGGTTGTGAAGGGGGAACAAAGCCTTGAAATTGGGGTTCCCTGGTTTCAAGTCAGGAGCCATTGTTATCAGGAGTTCAGCCTACACTTGAGTAGGACCCTGGTAGAGACACATGCCTGACTGGCATGTTCCCTCTCTCCTGGTCGATCAGGAGCTTCATAAGCTTTCTTCAGCTCAAACATCACCGCGACCGATACCAACAAACACCGGCACACTTAGGGATCTGCATAGTTTGCGCATCATGTGCGTGGACAGACCTCAGCAACTTAGCATTTTGGCTAATCAACTTTATTTACATATAAACACACACGGAGCACTGCAACATGGCTCCCTCTCTCTCTAGCATCAGACAGCAAAGAGAAAAAGACAAAGCACAATAGTCCCACTTCACGGAACACAGTACAGTGGTACCTCAGGTTAAGAACTTAATTCGTTCCGGAGGTCTGTTCTTAACCTGAAACTGTTCTTAACCTGAAGCACCACTTTAGCTAAACTGTTCTTAACCTGAAGCACCACTTAACCTCCTGCTGCCGCCGCACGATTTCTGTTCTCATCCTGAAGCAAAGTTCTTAACCCGAGGTAATATTTCTGGGTTAGCAGAGTCTGTAACCTGAAGCCTATGTAACCCGAGGTACCACTGTAACACAAACATCCTGTCTTCATCACTTCCCACTCTGTGGAGTCAAAACATACCACGTCATGTGAAAGGCAACAATCCCATGACTGCAGTCACGGAGCAGGAATTCTAACAGTGATAGCTTTACCAATTTCGGGATCATCCTGGCAAAACCATGGCAATTGAAGGGTATACAACAGTAGAACTCGTGAAGCTGGATGTTGGCCGATTCAGGACAGATAAATTACTTCATGCAGCACAAAGGTGATCTATGGAACTCTCTTCAGCAGGAAGCAATGATAGCCGCCAATTTGGATGGGAGCTGGAAAATTCATGGAGGATAATGCTACTAGCCATAATGTTTGTCTGTCATGATCAGAGGCAGTGATGTTTCTAAATAGCAGTAGCTGGTTACTTTATTCTCTGAATTGTATTTTCGCAGTGTA
Organism: Podarcis melisellensis; assembly: GCF_964234715.1. Lineage (NCBI taxonomy): Eukaryota > Metazoa > Chordata > Lepidosauria > Squamata > Lacertidae > Podarcis > Podarcis melisellensis. The sequence continues at coordinate 11,228,306 of NC_138537.1, forward strand.
TTTGGTTTAATTTTCTATCGATGTTAGCTACATTCACCATCAATCTGATGCAAAAGCAGATTACAGTTCTTTGAAAGGAAACTAGGGAAATGCAACACCAAACATTCCCCCGCAACCCAATTACTCAGTCTCTCGCACACATACAATACTGTGTCCTGACAGTTCTCACAAATAAACAGTGCTTTCCCCAAGAGTGGTGTTGCAATGTTACATTTCCATTGTAGATTTAGTGGGTTTTAACTGCAATTCCCAATGTACTGGTTAAATTAGCAAGGTGAAACTCCTTTAATTTAGCTTGTTATGCTTCCAATGTGCAGGCTGTGAGCCTTCATTTATTTTTCCTTCCCTCCAATTTAACCTCTATTGATTCTCCTCCCAGTTTTTAGGTAATTAGAAAAGGTCTTATTCCCCCTCCCCCACACGAAATCTAATTATAGCATGTTGTTTTTGCTAAGTAAACAGGCTCTAAATCAATCTAATAAGATATTAGGCAAACATAATAAAAGCCCTTTTGCTAATTAGGCTTATTAGTGTCAGCATTAAAAAAAAAGCCTTTCTTGTCCTAATGCAAACAAGATAAAAGAGATAATCCTTCCAATCAAATTAGGAAAGGGAAAGCTTCAAAGTACATCACTTCATTAACCCCCCCCAAAAAACCCCCCAACAACAACCACCCCAAAAACAAATATTGGTCAAAGGACAAGGTGTCTTTGATGTTCAATTGTTGGCACTTCCCTGTGTTCTAGTCATCGGATTGTAAAGTAATGATGGGGATGGTTCAACCCCCCTCCCCCCAATCTTTAGCATGAATAGTGGAGTTTAGACTATAGGGCAGAAATGGGCTTGCTGCTTGGATTTCCTGTAGCTCTCGGCCTAATTTCAGGCAGGTGTGGAAGAGGAGGGTGCAGTGGCGGACCCTGAGCTCTCAAATGTCAGTGGTGCCCTGTACAATGCCAAAATTCAGTGCTCCTCACCTCTCATGCTCCATTCTAGATAATAATTGTGGTGCCCCAATCTTCTTAGAATCATAGAATCATAGAGTTGGAAGAGACCACAAGGGCCATCGAGTCCAACCCCCTGCCAAGCAGGAAACACCATCAGAGCACTCCTGACATATGGTTGTCAAGCCTCTGCTTAAAGACCTCCAAAGAAGGAGACTCCACCACACTCCTTGGCAGCAAATTCCACTGTCAAACAGCTCTTACTGTCAGGAAGTTCTTCCTAATGTTTAGGTGGAATCTTCTTTCTTGTAGTTTGGATCCATTGCTCTGTGTCCGCTTCTCTGGAGCAGCAGAAAACAACCTTTCTCCCTCCTCTATGTGACATCCTTTTATATATTTGAACATGGCTATCATATCACCCCTTAACCTCCTCTTCTCCAGGCTAAACATGCCCAGCTCCCTTAGCCGTTCCTCATAAGGCATCGTTTCCAGGCCTTTGACCATTTTGGTTGCCCTCCTCTGGACACGTTCCAGTTTGTCAGTGTCCTTCTTGAACTGTGGTGCCCAGAACTGGACACAGTACTCCAGGTGAGGTCTGACCAGAGCAGAATACAGTGGCACTTCTTCTTTGGCAATCACTCGTGGCTGAGTAAGATTGTCTTCCATGAACACGGTTTTAACAGTGAGTCCGTAAGTGACTGTGGAGGCCAATTCTGAATCCACACGTCCTTCCACACTGGGGACATTGGTTTCCGGGCGGGAACTGATCATGGTGAGGGTTTGCCAAGCGTGCCTTCCTCTTAGCACGTTTCTCCCTTTCGTCCTGAGTTCGAACGTCTTCAAAGCCCATGATACTTTTGGTAAAGGCTGTTCTCCAATTGGAGCACTCGCAGGCCAGTGTTTCCCAGTTGTCAGTCTTAATACAACTTTTTTTTTAGATTTGCTTTGAGAGAGTCTTTAAACCTCTTTTGTTGACCACCAGCAGTATGCTTTCCATTTTAAAGTTTGGAATAGAGTAGTTGCTTAGGGAGACCATCACCAGGCATCCAAACAACATGACCAGTCCAACGAAGTTGATGTTGAAGAATCATTGCTTCAACACTGGTGATCTTGGCTTCTTCCAGTACACTGGCATTAGTTTGCCTGTCTTCCCACCGTTGATGGAATCTTTCGAGAAGTTGGAGATGGCGTTTATAAGTGGTGGTGTCTGTTGGAATTTCAAGCCCTTCTCACGAGAAGCTGGCAGCAGTCCAGGCACCCGGCTTGAATTCCTGTTGACCTCCCTGGCTGCATTCCCCAGCAGACGCACACCCCTCTTTCCTGCCTCCCCCAGGCAGGGGAAAGAGATAGACAGAAACGTATTTACATGCTTTTATTTCTGTCTTTGCAGCGTTACAGAAAACGTGACTGCTCTCTCCATACTCCAGCAGTGTTGAGAACAAACACTCCCTGTACATCCTGTACAGCTCATATTACACTGTGAGGTAATTCCGGTGCTGCGCACTGTGAAATGACTGCCCCTCTGTTCCCACAGCAGTGCCAACATTCCAATCATGTTTACACCTCAGCTAGGACTTTGCAGCTGCATTGCTTCATTATCGTGGAGATGGCGTTTATAAGTGGTGGAGTCTCAATAGCATCCCCGAAGCTCTGCACTCAGTGTGACCAAACCAGTCATGCTTCCCTAAATCTGCCTCTGGAAGAAGAATGGGGTGGCACACAAACACACAAACACAAACACACACACACACACACAGAGAGAGACAGAGAGACAGAGACAGAGACAGAGGAGAGCACTCAGTTGCAGAGCATGCAGAAGATCTCAGGATGAATCCCTGGCATCTCCAGGTAGGGTTGCCTGGAACCCAGGAGAATCAAAGACTAGACAATCCTCCTCTAGGAGGTCCAACGACCTGACTTCCTATGTTCCTATGGATGCTCCTGACCACCACCTGTGGGAATGCAGCTCTCAACAGAAAAAAAGATCCCCCAATTTTGCTGTAGAGCTGGGGGGTCAACCTTTTTTGGGCTCATAAACACATGTGTAAACTGGCGCATGTGTTACACATAAACACATGTGTAAACTGTAGTTTGTTAAGGGTGCTGGGAATTGTAGCTCTGTGATGGGCAGTTCCCAGAATGCAATGTATGACGAGCTTGCAGCCAGTATGAAGTCAGAAAACTGCATTCTGTGACCAGAAGCCAGGGCACCTCTCTTAGAGAGCCTCAAGCCCTTTTTATTCATTGAAGTCTGCTCCTTTTTATTTCGTATCTTCCTGGCAACTTTCAAACTTTTGGCAGTCTCACCTCCAGTCACCCGGTGGCAGAAGAATTTAATTTCAGTCAAAAAATGAATGTGACTCGTATAAGAAGCCGTATCCTTTCAGCGAATTTAATTTGATAATATAACTCGCCTTGCCGTTCTTGCCACCGAAGCATTGTGCATCAACTGGCAATCTAGGCAGATAATAAAAACGGGGTCCAAGAGCGAAGGAAATGAAACTGAACACAATGCTGTTACATCGGTAGCTTCAGGGTAGCGGAAACAGGGTCAGAGTTGGGCTCCTTCATTTTGCACTCTGAATAGGACATTCCTGCGTACCTATAAATGGTGTTTTTTATCTTCTGCAAATGCACCGTTTGCTGAGTCATGTTCAGCTGTGTTGTGGCAAAGGCTCCTGATCTTAGTAGCTGGTTTCACTGAGGACAGCCCTACCGTTGGACAAGGTGAGGTGGCAGCAGGAGCATAGTGGCAAATTCAAAAGCGCAGAGGCACTTTTTGAGTGTCACTGCAACACCCCCTCCGAACTGTGCCCCCTTTTAAGGTTATACAAACTTCTGGTTAGGGATGCGCTGCAATGCAGATCACCACGTGCTGTATTTAAGTCGGATCTGCTATTTTCTGTACACATTAATGGGCAAATGATTCGGAGTGCTCTAATATCCTCTTTCAGAGTGACTTAGATTTTTTAGCTAATGGAAACAGCTGCAGGGAATTGGTTAAAATGAAGCTTTGTTGTAGAGCAGGCACCCCCAATCTGCGGCCCGCCAGATGTTTTGGCCTACAACTCCCATGATCCCTAGCTAACAGGAGCAGTGGTCAGGGATGATGGGAATTGTAGTCCAAAACATCGGGGGGGGGGGAAGGTTGGGGATGCCTGTTGTAGAGGTTTGAGTTTTGAAATATGAAGTATGGGTCATATTTGCATGTCACAAGTCAGGGTTTCATGGCAGACACAATGGCTATGTTCTGCCTCCTTTTGCGGACTCATGAGTGGGGAGAGTGTCTCAGATAGGCATCTGGTTAGCCATTGTCCTGATCCAGCAGGACTCTTCTTATGTTTAGCAGGAATAGGCCTGGTTGATTGCAATGTGTGAATGGGGCCGGCTCTATCATTAGGCAGAGTAAGGCAACAAATGCTGGGAGACAGGGAACCACAGGGAGATGTTGAAGGACAGAGTACTGTGTGCCCTTCAATCTGCCCTGTGCCCTCAAGAGTTAGCCTGCTTCCCTCAGGTGGGGTGGAGGATACTGCCTCACCACAAGTGTTAAACTGAAGATTCAATTGCCAGCCTGGTCAGCTTTTGTATATGGAAAGGGAGGAAGGACCATCTTGTGTTTTGCCTCAGGCAGCAAAATGTCTTGGGCTGGCCTGGTCAGCTTTTGTATATGGAAACTGTATATGGAAATTGTGCTTTCCTTGAACTTCCATTGTACGTTGCAGAACTTGCGCAGCATTCTCTTGAAAGTGGAAGCACCTCGTTGCTTTCGTTGTTCCTTAGCTTTGGAGCACACAAGACAATTCTCTGGCGTTATCTGCCTTCTCCAGGGTGATCCTAGGAGCCCATCCTCAGTGGCTCACTCACTTCCTTTCAGTCTGGTTAGCTCCCATCAGTACAATGGGTGAAAAGATTTCTCTGTGGTTAAAATGCTCCTTTCATGCTGATTTGGTGGCTATAGGATGCTGGAGACAGGGACCCAGATGCAGAGAATAGCAATGGGTCTTTGACCCCCCATCAACCCCGGACCATTACACCTCTGGGTGGCAGGTCAATAAAGGACAGTCAATTGTCAGTTTTTTCAAATTATTACTAGTTTTTATGATGAAGGTAAGAATTTGGATTTCTTGGTTCAGAGAACAAAAGGTCTTGGGCTGCTTTGATTAATATGCATTCTTCTTTTTTTAAAAAATAATATGTTTTATTATTGAAGTACAAGTTTGTATATTGCAGCACGACAAAACAAATAACAAAGCCAAATGTTGATAAGAAAGCATGTTTAGTTTGAGCCTCAGGGCTGAAAATAGGCAAGATTTTTTTTATAAAAAAAAGTAATTGTATTTCTGTCTTTTTGAATTATGTTTTTAAAAAGCACCAGTGGAGGAAGATAGGATTGGATTGAGAACATGTGTGAATGTGTAGCCAATTTTCCTGATGAAAATTGCCCGTTGTAAATGTTCTTTGCTCCAGAGGAAAAACATATGGGTTCAAAGGAGCACCTTTGAGAGTGTATGTGTAATTTTCAGAAGGAAAAGAGAAGGATTAAGCCCCCTTACCCTGAATCCTAGTCCCCTCACAGATGCCATTAAGAAAAAGGGAGTGCAAAATGACAGAGGAAATCATTAGCTGACATTGTAGTGAGCTTGTACCGCTCACCTGACCTTCCTCTGGTTGAGTTGCTGCTGCATATTGGGATAGACGGGTGGGGTGGGGTGGGTTGTTCAAGGTGGTGGTGAGGTCAACCTGGGAGTAAATGCTACTGGATGCAATCACACAGTTCATATACTGTATATATGCCCTCAGTGGCAGGTGAAATGTCTTCTTGGCTGCCACTGGGAATGGCCGCCGAGACCACATAACATTGGTCCTGAAAGACCTCCCAGTACATTTCCGTTACTATACATTTGTACTATACATTTGTATAGTAACCCCTGTCATGGTTAAATATGGCCCCTGGATGTTTACTTCTCATGGCTGCCTCTGCAAGCCTTTTCTGCTCCCTATTCCTTCCTGATGGGAGCCTCTGTTTGTGCATTCGCTCTAAGCAACCGTAAGAGTTACAACAATTATGCTGGATCCGCTGTGTATTCTGAATGCACTGATCTGTTGCCAAAGCTGCGGTGATGCTTAAGTTGTGGTTAAAGTCCATCTCCTGGATGATGATCCTCTGATTGGCAGCGGTTTGGTGGAGGAGGGAGGTCACAGCAATTTTGACAAGTGCTCCATGACCACCAAAAGTGGATTTTTTTTTCTTAGAAGCCTGCAAGGTGAATGTTTCCGAGCACAATTCAAAGTGTTGGTGCTGACCTTTAAAGCCCTAAACAGCCTTGGCCCAGTATACCTGAAGGAGCGTCTCCACCCCCATCATTCAGCCCGGACACTGAGATCCAGCACCAAGGGCCTTCTGGTAGTTGCCTCACTGCGAGATCTGAGGTTACAGGAAACCAGGCACAGGGCCTACTCGGTAGTGGCGCCCGCCCTGTGGAACGTCCTCCCATCAGATGTCAAGGAAATAAACAACTACCAAACTTTTAGAAGGCATCTGAACGAAGCCCTGTGAGGGAAGTTTTTAATGTTTAATGTTTTATTGTATTTTTTATATTTTGTTGGAAGCCGCCCAGAGTGGCTGGGTATAAATAATAAATTATTATTACTATTATACAGTATTATTATTCTTACCTATTCAGCAGTACATTCATTTGTTCTTGCTTCCTGAATTCCAGGGTTAAATTTGGACACTGAAAACAGATGCTGGTCTAAGACTTGGGACTCAGCTACATTAGTTAAAAAACAGTGATTTGAATGCATCATAAACACACAACACCAGGTGGCGCCAGAGAGCACAGAACCTTTCTATGGCATTTTTACATAGGGTATTTTCCCCTTTTTGTTATAACAATTTAATTTCTGACTTATTTATAGCATCTCCACCCCCCCCCCCCGGTGTGTAGATCCACCCTTGGTTACACCCTGGTTTCTTATGTTATTTGCTCCCACCCTTTCCTCCTGGAGGCCTGGATCCTTCAGTTTCAGGCACTTTTCCCTCACACTTGGGTCCCCAGCATAGCTGTCAAAATTTCCTTTTTTAAAGGGAAATTCCCTTATTCTGAATAGGATTCCTCACAAGAAAAGGGAAATGTTGACAGCTATCTCCCTCTTTGGTCAGTGAAGCTGCAGCAGTTTCCCACCCGCCCGCCCTTTAAGGTTCCCCTTCTGACCTTGCGATGGACCTCAGTTGGTCGCCGTTAAGGGGCCTGTTAGGAATTTTTCCCACTTGGCAAATTGGCGCTGACCATTTGGTTTTTCGCCTACCTCGTAGCAAATTGTCACAACTTCCTTGGTCTTGGCGGTTAGGCATTGGTAGGGGTATTGTTATGTAGATATGTTGGGGGGGGGAGGAGTGCCATCACCTCCCCCAAATATTGAAGGGTAGTCCAGTAAAGGATTCTGGGGGGGGGGGGCATGGCCTCGTCTGAAGCCTATGGAGGCCAGGGCTTAAAGCACGCCCCCAATCGGTGACCCCGGGGGAGTCCTAGCTGATGTGCATCATCAGGGCTCCCCCTGCTGGTGTTAACCCTTCCTGGTCTTCAAGCAAACAGGCTGAAGCCAGATAGTCAGATAGGACCAATGCCTAAGCCAATACCGCTCTTTACCTGTAACCAATAAAGTTGTGGCCAATTTTAGCCCATTAACCTAAAACAATGGTGTCACGTGTCTTTATTTCTACTGGTGGGAGGCGGGAACTTGCCACGCAACTCTCATCTTCCCTGACCATTGATCCTGCTAGACCCAAGTTTGAGAAACACAGGATCTGTAACCCACCTGGGGTTGTACAGGGGCAGGATCTAAATCACCACAAAGATGTAAGAATACGTTTTTCAGTGGCAAAGCCACTACTTTGCATTTGCCCATTTCTCTACCATCTTGGTTGGTGTTTCTGATAGAATGTTTCTAACCTAGGACTCGACCATTAGGCGGAGTGAAGCAGCCATCTCAGACAGCTGATTTGGGGTGTCATAAAATGGCAGCGAAGGGCTTGTTATTTATTGTTGTTGCATTTTGTTGCCAGGAAGGGGGAGAGAGGATTGAGTGATTTTTCTCCATCAGATGCCGAAATAATATGACAGACTGCAGGTGCACGGAAGTGCTATTTGCTTCTTTGCCTCAGGCAGCAAAATTTATTGGGCTAGACCTGGCTGTTCTGAATTTATAAAGGCCATTTGGCTTTATTTTCCTCTAGCCTCTTGTGCAGTGGAGTCATCCTGATATAGATAAACAGAGAAGTGTAGATGAATAGCCAATTTAAAAACAAATATTTAAGACGCCACATATATGGCCATTTCAACAACTGGAAGCATCTGGAAGAAAGCATTGTCTTTTAGACGTTTCCGACAGAACAGCAGAAGCTCAGAAGTGGTTATATATATATATGAGAATAAAAATAGCATTCCAAGAGCAATCTCTGTTTAATTAGCATCTTAAATAATTCTAGTTAGATTGTGGCCCCCTCCAGTGAGGCTCAGTGGTCTTAGCTGGCTGTGGATTATCTTTCAAAAATGAGATTCTTCCCGTTTTAATTAAAAAATGCAATCATGGGAAATGAAGGCCTGATCCCGTGAGATACCAGGATAGTGGCTGGTGTTTCCGCAGAGGACTGGATCATTAGTACTAACAACAGCTGCCAAGTCTTATCCCCCGAAAAATTCTCTCAAAGCCTGCTGCCTGACAGCCTAAGCTTGGAGCAGGTATGAGGTGGGATAATGATGTAAAATAGAGGTGGACTAGATCTCTACCTTTGGCCTTAGATACACTTCAGCTGAAAAGGGATGTGGGTGGCGCTGTGGGTTAAACCACAGAGCCTAGGGCTTGCCGATCAGAAGGTCAGCGGTTCGAATCCCCGCGACGGGGTGAGCTCCCTTTGCTCGGTCCCTGCTCCTGCCAATCTAGCAGTTCGAAAGCATATCAAAGTGCAAGTAGATAGGGACTTCCGGAGCAGCGCACTCAGAGGACGGGTGAAGGATTGCGCTTCTGGCAACTCGAGGCAGTCCAGACGCCAGAGAAAACCGAGGGAGAACAGGAGGCGTGAGTTTCCCTGAGCTCAGGTGGGGATCCTGTGTACAGAGTCCAGGGCAGCGCATTTATGGGGTTTTCCCCAAACCAAACCATTAAAAATCCATTTAAAAACATCTGGCTGAAGAGCTAACAAGGGGAGAACCTCAGTGCTAAGGGGCATAGCTCTTCTCTGGTGTTAACGTCTCCAAACCCAGCGAGGAAGCGCTGAACTCTCCATTAACTCGGCATTTTGTTGGTGCAGCCAGTTTTATTTCATTTTGCCGCTACTAGACTAACACTGCAATGCGAGGCATATTTACTCGGAAGTAAACCCCACTCATATCCATGGACCTTACTCCTGCTCCCAGGTAAGGATGCACAGGACTGGGCAGACGCTGTTTTGGACGAGGCTGGCTTTCAGAAATGCGGACAATTCCCCCCGATCCCCGGAACGTACCTTTATTTATTTATTTTTTACAAAATCCAATTCCTCCGTTGAGTCTATCAGCCATAGATCACAATTTGTGAATGCTCCGGAGGATTAGAGATGATTCATGCCACCCTTTGAGCATGTCGGTGTGTGGGCGGATTCAATCCACATTGCAGCTGTGCCCACGCTGAAGCTGTTGTCGCCTGAAACTTTTCAACTATATTTACATTATCCTCATATACATCCAGGTGGGGTTTTTTTTTGGGGGGGGGAGAGGGTTAGATTGAATTTGCACCAAATGCTAGAGCTTACCTGCCAACCGTGCATAATATTCATTATCTCGTGCCCCCCCCCATCCGCTGGTAAGATTTATCGTTTTGCCAAAGCAGGCCATTGCAATTAATGGTCTCACTTAGGAACTCGAATTTCCCAGCTGTGCTAATAGGTGTGAAAAGGCAGGAGTGAGATGTTCTGTGACAATTAGAACGAGTCGGATTGATGGCACTGGCGCACAGCAACTTGGGTTCCGAATGGCACGAAAGCGAACATTTGCAACCGAATATTTCAAACAGTATTTGCCAAGACTTTCTACCTGACCCCAAGCCGACCTGCATTTCAATCCTGGCTAAGCTAGGACCCAGGGGAACCTTCACTCCTTGCTGATGATGTCACTGAGGCACTGTATATAAATACAGTTTGTAGAACTGCCCAAGGTATAGATTGGGGTCTAGCCTCTAGCTTTCCAGACTCGGACTGGCCTATATTTTTAAAAAAGATGAGGCACCACTTCTCACTGAGCTGAGATCTGGACCTGATTAAACTGGTGAAAGCCTAGAAACTTGCAAGAGTATGAAAGGGAAGCTTTTGAAGACCCCTCTACCTGTAGGAAGGGACGCGGGTGGTGCTGTGAGTTAAACCACAGAGTCTAGGACTAGCTAATCAAAAGGTTGGCGGATCGAATCCCTGTGACGGGGTGAGCTCCCGTTGCTCGGTCCCAGCTCCTGCCAACCTAGCAGTTCGAAAGCACGTCAAGTGCAAGTAGATAAATAGGTACCGCTCCAGCGGGAAGGTAAATGACGTTTCCGTGTGCTGCTCTGGTTCGCCAGAAGCGACTTAGTCATGCTGGCCACATGACTTGGAAGCTGTATGCAAGCTCCCTCGGCCTATAAAGCGAGATGAGCGCCGCAACCCTAGAGTCGGTCACGACTGGTCCTAATGGTCAGGGGTCCCTTTCCCTTTACATTTACCTACCTGTAGGAGTTGGTATGCTTGCTTGTTACCCTATCTCCCTGCCTCATTCCTCAGCTGTTGTGACTGTACAGTGGTACCTCGGGTTAAGAACTTAATTCGTTCCGGAGGTCCGTTCTTAACCTGAAACTGTTCTTAACCTGAGGTACCACTTTAGCTAATGGGGCCTCCCGCTGCTGCCACTGCATGATTTCTGTTCTCATCCTGAAGCAAAGTTCTTAACCTGAGGTACTATTTCTGGGTTAGCGGAGTCTGTAACCTGAAGCGTCTGTTACCCGAGGTACCACTGTATTTGCAAAGTTGAGCATAGGAAGTTACCTTATGCCAAAGTCAGACTACTGGTCCATCTAGCTCAGAACTGTTTACACTGAGTGGCAGTGAGTCTCCCGGGTCAATTCCCTCTACTACCAGGAGGTGTTGCAGACTGAACTTTCAACTTTTTGCCAACTGTGCTTGTTGGAATTCTAGCCCGTTCAGAGGTATGTGCCTATCTGTTCAGGCACCGGCTGAATTCCTTAGACCTCCCTCCGGCGACTCCCGGCAGGATAAAACATACGCGAGGTCCGTTCCGGCGATTTTCCTCAGGCTGTGAGGAAAACACACCAACTGCTCCTCTCTCCCCTTTGGTGTCCCCAGGGAGGGGAAAGAAGCAGACAGAAATCTATTTACATCTTTTATTCCTGTCTTTTACTTCAGTACAGAGAAAACATGTCTGCACTCATCAGCAGTTAGAATAAACTCCACCCATGTCCTTCCAGCACAGGTCATATGACAAACCCACTGAGCTAACATCCGGTGCTCAGAACAGAATGGACTGCCCCTTTGTTCCCATGGCAACAGTCACAAACTTCCTGTTTGGCTTTCCAGCCACAAGCAGCAGACTTGGCTGCTATAGCCTTTGCTTGCTGTCGCATTGCTGCTTTAGAATAACATACTCCCCCTAAAGTATCAATGCGTTCAGCGAGCAAAGCGTCATCCAGAGAAGAAAACAAACAGTTGTTATACTTATAACACTCCCCTGTTGTTTCAGTTCCACCCTTGGAACTACCCGCCAGTGGTTTTACCAATGTACCTCTCTGGTTGTGTGACTTCCAAGGAATGAGTGCATCTGCATTACCTTGGTTAGCAACTCTCTGTTGTGCCTTTGTCTCTGACTCAGACACAGCTTCAATTTGACCTTGGTCGTTTACAACAGCAACAGCTAAGTTAGCAAACTCTTGTGAATACCTCTTGGGTGGTACACCCTTCGTTGCTCTCTCAGACCTACGTAAGAGGTGCTGCTCTCCTTTGCTTTCTGGTTCAGCCTCTGAACTCTCTGGAGAACCAGTACTAAGCTTAATCAGTGGTTCATCCTCCTCTTCTGAGGGTCTAGTCATTATGTGAGATTTCCTCTCAATGACTGTGACAACTGAGCTGTCTGAGCTATCGCTGTCATCATCAGTACCACTGAACTCAATAAGATCAAACTCATCATCATCATCAGAATCATCATCACCTGTGGGAAATGTGTGAATAATCACTCTCTCCTGTTCAGGAGCACTCTCTAGAAATTTTGTGAGAATCACCTTTCCAGATTCAGACAAAATTACTCTGTAGAGACCCTTTTCATAACCCACAAAAATGCCTCTGGCATTCTTTACTCCACCTGGAGCTTCTGTTCTCACATGAGACCCAAAAACTTTGAAATGGGCAACAGAAGGTTTTCTGTGGAACAGTTTCTCAAAAGGAGAACATCCCAACTCTTTTGAAAACTTTCTCAACCACGTGTAACAGAATGACATTAGCGACTCAGCCCAGTACTCATGTGGCAGATGTGAACTAAGCAATTGCGCCTGCATTCCCTTTTGCAATTCTTTGTTCACCCTAACACAAACACATTTGTTCCAAGCTTCTTCGGAACTAGCAGTTTTGTGTCTTATCCCTTTCTTCTTCAGGAACCTCTGGAACTCCTGTAAAAGAAAAATTGGCTTCTCATCTGTGCAAAGACAATCTATGTCAGCATCATGCATATTTTTAACCTTGTCACAAAACTCTTTAAACCTTTCTAAGGCTTCTTTCGGTCTCTCCAAAAGATAAAGCCAGACAAAACCTGTAAAAGAATCAACACATATTAGGTAATACTTTGCATTGCCTCTAGAAGGTGCTAGAGGACCAATCACATCAGCATACACCCGCTGAAATGCCTTGTCGACCCTCGAGGTCACCTGCTTGGTGTTCTTCTTGGCTACACCTGCAAAAGAAATCATGTTAGAATCACAAGAATTACATTTCATGTAATCACTTTGATCAAAAGTCAACAAATACAGTCCATCTTTCTCTTTGGCAGAAAGATACAACTCTCCATCTTTGTAGATCTCGCAGTTCTGATCATCATAGGACAGTTTTAGTCCCTTCTTGGTGATCTGCGAAACGCTGAGCAGATTAAACTTCAAATCTGGAACCAAGTAAACATTGCTTATAGTCAAGTTCAAATTTTAAGATACACAGTCCCAATTCCGGTCGCTTCCAGCTCTTGACCGTTGGCTAGTTGTACAGCGAAGCTTTGCTTCTCAAACGTAGAAAATAGTCCTCTGTGTCGACACATATGCTGCGTGCATCCGGTGTCTAGGATAAAGAAATTCCCCGCTTCTGGTGTGGCTTTTAGCGACATCAAAGCCTTTGCAGTCTTTGCCTTTGGCGTGGTGTGACCTTTGTCTGACGCCTCAGACTTTGTGGAGCTCGCCTTGGCTCCTCTGTGCTGACGTGGCTTCTTACAGTACCGCTGAAGATGCCCAGTCTGGTCACAATTGTAGCATCGGACAACGTTTAAAGCTACAGCGTCTCCTCCAGTAGCAACAGCAGTGGGGGCGTTAGAACTCCGTTCTTGGCTCCCCCTGTCCTTGACTTCCAGGGCGGCAAGTCTGTCATGTTCATTCAGCACGATGGCAAAGACCCTCTCCGAAGTGAGATCCGCTGCTGGGAGAGACCCCAGCTGACTGGCAACTGTTTTGTAAGTCCGATTCAGGCTGTTGATCACCATGAAGCAAAACACTTCCTCCTGCAGACGGAAATTGCGTTCCACCATCTGTTGACGCAGAAATTTCATTTCCGTCAGGTGCGCTTGAACATCTCCATCAGGCGCAAGCCTTAGGTTGGTCAGCTTCTCAAAATACAGCAACGCTGAAGAACCTGCATCTCTCTGATGTGTCCTTCTCAGCGTGTCCCAAACAACTTTCGCGTGGTCTAAATCTTGTATGTGGATCAACTGCGAATCTGACACGCACAGAATTATAGCAGTTCTGGCCTTCACATTCTGTGACTCCCAAGCACGCGTTGGTGCTGCTGGAATGGGGTTTTCAATCACCCCAAACAGTCTCTGATTCTGCAGCAAGGCCTTCATCTTAATAGACCAAGATGCATAATTGTCACTGGTCAGGAGGTCTGGAGTAGGCAGGCCTCCCCCCCTCTTGGCATCTATTTTGAGTCCTTGCATTGACTCTCAAACACAAGCCTCTAAAATCCAATAGCTGGCTTGTTTACACTCTGTGCACCTGGCAGCTCTAAACGCTAGCCGCATTGGAATGTTCCTTTCCAACAGTTCGTTTTGGGCCTAAGTCATAACAAAACCTTGTTTTTGCCTCTCCGAGGCAAAAGTCTGACTTGTCCAGCCCTCTCGTGAAACTGGCCTTCGTTGCTAAGCAACAGCATTCCTTTTCCTTGGACAGGATTAACCACAGGAATGTTTGGAATGCGGTTTCTCTTTTGACTGGAGCTGTTTTTCCCATCTACTGCTCCCCGTGAAGCAGAGAATAACTCAATCTGCATTCACTCTTCTAAGCCCGAAAATCTCATACCTGGGCTCCGTTGCTTGGCTTTCAGATTCTTCTGGTCAGCTTCTGGCTGCAGAGAATCAGCCTTCTCACCTCAGGCTTCCATGGAGGCCACTTCTTGATGCAGAGGTCGATGAAAACAGCAACCGGCGTCTGCTACCACTGTTGGAATTCTAGCCCGTTCAGAGGTATGTGCCTATCTGTTCAGGCACCGGCTGAATTCCTTAGACCTCCCTCCGGCGACTCCCGGCAGGATAAAACATACGTGAGGTCCGTTCCGGCGATTTTCCTCAGGCTGTGAGGAAAACACACCAACTGCTCCTCTCTCCCCTTTGGTGTCCCCAGGGAGGGGAAAGAAGCAGACAGAAATCTATTTACATCTTTTATTCCTGTCTTTTACTTCAGTACAGAGAAAACATGTCTGCACTCATCAGCAGTTAGAATAAACTCCACCCATGTCCTTCCAGCACAGGTCATATGACAAACCCACTGAGCTAACATCCGGTGCTCAGTACAGAATGGACTGCCCCTTTGTTCCCATGGCAACAGTCACAAACTTCCTGTTTGGCTTTCCAGCCACAAGCAGCAGACTTGGCTGCTATAGCCTTTGCTTGCTGTCGCATTGCTGCTTTAGAATAACAGTGCTATGGCAGTTTGCTCTTGAGAGTAATGGAATAAAATTTCCTCATTGTTAGGGTTGCCATATGCCCAGAATTTCCTGGACATTGCCACACCAGACTGTGGTGTGGTCTGGGCATATGGCAACCCATGTCGTAAGTGTAGTTTCTGGTGAATTTCCTTAAAAATAGCTCAAAAACCATGGCCACAACTGTAATCCATAAAGAAAAGGGGATATAAGCAGACACTATGCACAAAAGACCATGCAAAGACCCGGGTGGTGCTGTGGGCTAAACCACAAAGCCTAGGGCTTGCCGATCAGAAGGTCGGCGGTTTGAATCCCCGCGATGGGGTGAGCTCCCGTTGCTCAGTCCCTTCTCCTGTCAACCTAGCAGTTCGAAAGCACGTCAAAGTGCAAGTAGATAAATAGGTACCGCTCTGGCGGGAAGGTAAACGGTATTTCTGTGTGCTGCTCTGGTTCACCAGAAGTGGCTTAGTCATGCTGGCCACATGACCCAGAAGCTGTACGTCAGCTCCCTTGGCCAATAAAGCGAGATGAGTGCCGAAACCCCAGAGTCATCCGTGTCTGGACCTAATGGTCAGGGGTCCCTTTACCTTTACCTATGCACAAAAGACCATGCAAAGAGTCTTTGCCACCTGAACTATGGAGTCCTGCATAGACACTGCCGCAAAGTACACCTGGAAACATGAAAACCAGAAAGTTGCTTTAAGGAAAAAAATTAATGCAGGAATTCTCAGGTGGCTAAATTTTGTCCCACATGCCACACCTGGAAGATAAAAGGAAGCGGAAGGTCTGATTATATCAAGTCCAAGAGTCAAAGTTTATTCTGCAATTATACTGCCCGGGGCAACATCGCTGTGTCACAAATTCAGAATTCCACTCAAACTCTTTTATAGTCAGCAGGCAGCACAGGTATTTTTAAAGCTCTAACAACACCCTAGCAACACCTTTCTCCTTTTAAAAGAACCTGGGAGGATGGAAATGTTTATTGCAAAAAGGCAGATGAAATAATCCTTGGCAAGTAAATTTCAGTCTGGTGCATTTGCTTCCAGCAGCTGCACCTTTCATGCTTTCCATATGCTAAGTAATTTGATGATGACATTGATGAAGCCTCAGTCATGACCTTGGACAAATTGTCATCACACCTCCTTAGCAGCTATGTCAGTTTCCTCGACAGGCTCTACATAGGATAGAGTCAATCAAAGAAAGTGACTTAGCATTCACGGTGCAGCTTTTTAAAATGGTGCCGTGTCTGAACCAGTTGTCATTCAATCCCACGTGCTACGCTTGGCCTAAGAAACCTGCACCTTTTTCGTTCCTGGTTCCTAAGCCCAGATTTCTGAAAGCGATTATCAGCTTGACAAAGTCGCTGCAGCTTTGGGCAATTTAGCCTCAGCAGTACGAGAGGGAAGTGTACAACCAGGATGAAGTAACATTTCTGATGCTTTGAAAGGGTTCATTCAGACAGCTCTAAATTACTTGCTAGTGATAGGTAGGGTTGCCGCCATTTTGTGCGTGTGGCTCCCACATCTTTCAAAGCAGCAGGAGGCAGACACTAGACCAAGGATACAGGGGCATAGGAAGGGAGCGGTAGGAGCAGTCCACCCCAGGTGTCATTCCTGGGGGGGATATGACAAAATCCCCCCTGGGTGGATCACCGCGTCGCCCCCCTGGACACCGATTGCCATGCCGATCACCCCAAAGGGGTCGTGACCCACAGGTTAAGAACCACTGCTCTAGTGTGTTGGTGGAATGTGGCTTACAGTCCTTCTCTGAAATTCGTACTTTTCTGAATTTTGCAATGTAGTCCTCCAGCTCAGTGATGTGTAAAATAAAAAATGCACATAGCTGGATAAAGTGTGCATGAACATATATTTTTTGAAAATAATGTACAAGAATGTGTTGGGTTAAGAGAAATTGCTTTGCAAAAAATGTGCATAGAAGGCAAAATTTCGCACAAAAATGTGTATATTAAGAGAAATTCACACTAAAACTGTGATACATTTTCACGAGGACCTTAAACACATGCACACTGATTTGGAACTGTGAAGAACTCAAGAACTGAAAAACAAGAAACCCAAACTGACATGCTTCTCCAGCCACAATCTTCAGATGTGAAGTTTACAGCATGTTATTCCTTGAAGGAGAACTACTTGAAAATGATTTACAGATGGTATTGCACTCTGAGTAGGCTTGCTAAGATGTATGAGACTGAATCAGATAAGTGATGGAGATGCATGAGGTTGAGGGAACCTTCTTTCATATGTGGTGGACCAGTAAAAGGGTAAAAGAGTATTGGGAAATAATCCAAAATGAATTGAAAAAAATGTTTAAAAGTACTTTAAAAGAAAAGAGTCCTTTTCGTTGGGAATAATTCAGATGGAAATTCCCAGGTGTCAAAAAAGGTTATTTATGTATGCCACTACTGCAGCCCATGTTTTGTCAGCCCCCAAATGGAAAATGAGCGATGTCCCAACTGATGGAATATGTGCAGCTTGCAGACCTAACATAGAGAACAAGAAGAACACATATTTAAAAAATATTGGCAAATGTTTGTTGAATATATGGGGGGAAATTGTGTACTCTTGAAAATGTTGGCAGCATTAAGATAAATTTATTAAGAGAAGAAGGGAAGTCATTGATATTTTATGGTTGTTTAAATGAATATTCTAAATTGTAAAACAGAAAATTTAATAAAATTATCTATCTATCTATTTATCTATCTCCCACAATCAATCCTCCCTAATACACAGCTTTTTGCAAGCCACCTTGGGGGTGCCAACTGACCATGGAACTTTGGTGCGAGAAGATAGCTAAGTTTGTAATCCTACATGTGTGTTACCCTTGAACTCAGTAGAGACCAGTGGCGTAGCGTGGGTTGTCAGCACCCGGGGCAAGGCAAGTAATTTGTGCCCCCTAACCCGTGGATTTGCACCCCATAACCCGTGGATTTGCGCCCCCTAACCCTAACCCCCAGATGTTGCGCCCGGTGCGGCCGGCCCCCCCTGCACCCCCCACGCTACGCCACTGGTAGAGACTACTTCTCAGTAGACACATACAGGATTGCAATCCTGTACATTCAGTCTGAGGCCCTTCTCTGTGTATCCCCATCCAAGGGAGGCCTGGATGAAGATAACATAAGAACAGGCCTTTTCAGTGATGGCTCCCTGCTTGTGGAATGCCCTTCCCAAGGAAACTTGCCCGGCGCCATCATTACATATCTTTCAGCACCAGACCAAAGCCTTTATTTTTGGATTCAATGGTCTGTGGCCTCTATTACCAGGCTGAATGCTGTAATCCTGCTTTTTAACATAGGAATGTGTTTTAGATTTTCTCTGTTTTCTTTTATGTTTGTTTTAATGTGAATTTTATTTGCTTGTTGTAGATCGTTTTGAGCTGCTTTTGTAAAGAAACAACTGATAAGTTTAATAAATAAATTACATTAAACATATTTTTGTTTGCTCAAGAGTTGTGAAAGAGTACTGAGTGTCAGGAAGCAACTGAAGTTTGCCCAGGCATCTATCATATTTTTCCTCTTCGTAGGGTATCTGGCGGCATTGAACACAATAAGATTCTGAAGCCAATTAAAAGCTAAAATATGCTAAATCAATGTGTCAGCGACTGCAAGAGGAAAAATTCCCCAAAGAGAAGTTAAAAAGGAAAGCACAGAACAGAAATAATATGATGATCTGCCTTCTAATCCCCAAATATTTCATTCCATTTAAGATGAAAACTGAAAGAAGAATTCCATTCCACAACTTCGTATTTAGCAGACGTGGATCTGAATTAAGATTAATCTTCTTCAGTCAGGTTAGGGAAAGCTTGGCTCAGAAATTGCTCCATTGTCAATATTTCCAATTTGCGCAGGGCACATGTTTATCGGAGCAAATTTTCTCCAAGTAGATTTGTATTAGGCTGAGAGTGCTCAGCTGTAGATAATGGAAATGAATGGGGACCGAGTCTGCTTAGGCCTGTTTGGAGAATTGCAATTAGAAGGGTCAAGAAGCATTCCTCATGAGCAGGGCCAACAATATTAGAGTTCCTTGGACGGTGCTGTTTCAGCTTTGCTAACAAATTCAAGCAACAAGCAACAGTTGCTACTCCCTGATTCTCCAGGTAATCCAGCAACATCTAACGAGGCATTCTGGCATTTTTTGTTTCTATCTATCTCTCTGTCTCTCTATATCTATCTATCTATCTATCATCTATCTATATCTATCTATCTATCATCTATCATCTATCTATCTATCATCTATCTATCTATCTATCTATCTATCTATCTATCTATCTATCATCTATCTATCTATCTATCTATCTATCTATCTATCTATCTATCTATCTATCTATCTATCATCTATCTATATCTATCTATCTATCTATCTATCTATCTATCTATCTATCTATCTATCATCTATCTATCTATCTATCTATCTATCTATCTATCTATCTATCATCTATCTATCTATCTATCTATCTATCTATCTATCTATCATCTATCTATCATCTATCTATCTATCATCTATATCTATCTATATCTATCTATCTATCTATCTATCTATCTATCTATCTATCTATCTATCATCTATCTATCTATCTATCTATCTATCATCTATCTATCATCTATCTATCTATCTATCTATCATCTATCTATCTATCTATCATCTATCTATCATCTATCTATCTATCATCTATCTATCATCTATCTATCTATCTATCATCTATCTATCTATCTATCTATCTATCTATCTATCTATCTATCTATCTATCTATCTATCATCTATCTATCTATCTATCTATCTATCTATCTATCTCTATCTATCATCTATCTATCTATCTATCTATCTATCTATCTATCTATCTATCATCTATCATATCTATCTATCTATCTATCTATCTATCTATCATCTATCTATCTATCATCTATCTATCTATCTATCTATCTATCTATCTATCTATCTATCTATCTATCATCTATCATATCTATCTATCTATCTATCTATCTATCTATCTATCTATCTATCATCTATCATCTATCTAATCTATCTACCATCTCACTTATCTACTGAATATTTTTTTAGCAAAAAGCAACTCAAAGCAAATTTTTCAAAAAAGCAAATACACCAGACCCTCCACGTCCCCCTACTTTCCTGGGACAGTCCTGGATTTCTGATCAGCTGTCCTGGTTTCTGATTTGATCCTGGAATGTCCCGGTTTTCCTTAGGACATTCCTATTTTCATCAGAGAAATGTTGGAGGGTATGGTGTTATGTGGCCCCCGAGCCAAGGAGATAAGTAACTATACAACATTTAGAAGACATCCGAAGGCAGCTCTGTATAGGGACGTCTTTTAATGTTTTATTATGTTTTTTATATATGTTGGAAGCCTATTATGGAATAGGCCGCCCCTGTTTTCATTGGGGAAATGTTGGAGGGTATGCATACATGAAAGCCAATATAAAGCCAAAGCAGGGTAAAAGCTAAACGTATGTCCATATTTCTACTAAAATTTCCATTCATGTGTGGAAACAGGGCTGTTTGGCGCCAGAAGGCAGGGAGCAGTTGGTGTCCTTATTTTTGCATTCAGGAGAGATTAAACATTATGGAAGGATCACCAAAGGTCATGTAGTCCAACCTCTTGCCATTGCAGGGCATCCCTTCCTGCAGCACCACTGATAAGTGACCATCCCATCCCTGCTTGAAATATATTGTTGTTGCTGTGTCTAGAAGACGCAATAGCTCGGCTTGCAACCCTAGCCATAAACACAGGCACCGTACAGGACTTCCCCAAAATAACCCTGGGAACTGTAGTTTGTTAAGAGCACTGGGAATTGTAGCTCGTGTGTGGGGGGGTGTTAAACTCCAGTTCCCAGGATTCTTTGGGAAGTCATGTGCTTTGAACCTACGGTGCGTCCACAGCCTGTCTCTGGATTTGGGCCCGAGATTGTAACAAGAAATGCCAGTATCCCAACTTCAAACTACATGGTTTCCCAAAGCCAAGGATGGAGATGTTAGACTAATTGGACCAGAGGCATAGGAAGGGGGTGCGGTGGGGATGGACCGCCCCGGGTGTCATCGCTGAGGGGGATGACATTTGCCGCACCACCTTCCTGCGACTCCCAAGCCTACCCCAAGCCGTTGTCAGGAGTTTCATTCTGTCTCGTGCTGCAGAATGTGTGACTACTAGACCACATGCTCTCTGTGTTGACATTCCATTCTTTGGAAGCATAGGAATGGGAGGAACTGTGCGCCACTTCCGTCTTCTTTGTTTTCTATTACGTTTTTGTTTCTTTCTCAGAGGAGAAGAGACACGTGATGGTTACACTGTTCTTTATTTTGATCCTGTAAATAAATCACTAAACCCAGATGCTACATATCCTCAGTCTCAGCTTCTGCTAAGCTCTGCTGCTTGCTTGAACATCTGGAGGGGTGAACGCTGTGTTATTCTGTGCTATGAGTTCCCGACCGGTGCTGGGAGTGTTCGAAAAATCCATTCCACCTTAAGTTGCAGACATGTGAGTTTGTTACATGTCACATGTCTGTTTACGTTCCGGCACAGTTTGCTGGGAACTTCTGTTGTGTATAGCTTTTGCTTTTGATTCTCTCTCTGAGGAGACGAAAGAGATACAACATGTTTTCTTTGTCCTGATCACCTTGCCAACAAAGGTCTGTATAGTTAAAGCTATGGTTTTCCCAGTAGTGATGTATGGAAGTGAGAGCTGGACCATAAAGAAGGCTGATCACTGAAGAATTGATGCTTTTGAATTATGGTGCTGGAGGAGACTCTTGAGAGTCCCATGGACTGCAAGAAAATCAAACCTATCCATTCTTAAGGAAATCAGCCCTGAGTGCTCACTGGAAGGACAGATCCTGAAGCTGAGGCTCCAAGACTTTGGCCACCTCATGAGAAGAGAAGACACACTGGAAAAGACTCCGATGTTGGGAAAGATGGAGGGCACAAGGAGAAGGAGACAACCCCCGAAGGATGCCGACAGGGAGAAGGCTGTCTCCCACCAACAGCAGTCAGGGGAAGGGGGGGAGCTGTGCCACTTTGCCAGCGGCCTTCCCCCCTTTCCCCTTGATTTTGGCAGCTCAGGGGAGGCTTGGGAGTCGCGGGCAGGTGGTGCGCCGTTGCCCCGCACTCCCGGGCTGCTGGAGGACACGGGAGGGCAGGCAGGCAGGCAGGCAGGGAGAGGACGGGAAGGAGGCAGGCAAGCAAACAAGTGTAGGGGGGAGGGAAGGAGAGAAGCAAAAGCTCCCTCAACTCAAGACCCAAACCCTGGAACGCCGAGGAGGAGGTTGAGAACAAAGTTAGGAAAAAAAAGTTTTAAGTGCTTATGCTCACAATGTTAAGTAAATAAACCAGAAAATAACACTTGCAATAATAATTTTATAATAATAATAATAATTTATTATTTATACCCCGCCCATCTGGCTGGGCCTCCCCAGCCACTCTGGGCAGCTTCCAACAAAATATTAAAATACAGGAATGCATCAAACATTAAAAGCGTCCCTGAACAGGGCTGCCTTCAGATGTCTTCTAAAAGTCTGGTAGTTGTTGTTCTCTTTGACATCTGGTAGGAGGGTGGATACTGTAAGTATCTTATTTTTCCTTCTTTTAATAAGTTCAATTTTTCCTTCTTTTAATAATCTCAATGTGGGTGGGGAGGGGCATGTGACAACGAAATTTCTGCACCGAGTACCACCTGACCTTGTTACTCCTCTGGGCCAGACCTCTCTTAAAATCCTCACATGAGCTGTGCACCTTTAAGCCACTGGATGGCTCTGCGAACCAGATGGAGATGCAGACATTGGGGAGGACCCTGGCAACCAACAGAGGAGAAGTTGGGCTCTGTGGTGCAAAGGCTTTCCTTTGTGTGCTTGTTCCTGAATGTAATTGTAGCAGGCTCACTTCTGTAAGTCACAGGCCCCTTGCAATGCCATGTTTTCTTTATGGGGGTCTATTGCTAAGAAGGTACCTACTGCCTTCTCCTTATAGTTCCAAAACACGAATGGCGCCCTGTCACTTCCAGAGCTTTTATGCAATTAGTAAGGACTCAGGGAAAAACAGACGCACCAATATCTTCGGTGCAGCTATCCCACAAGCCCCCATTCTTCCCCTTTAAGAAACCCTGCACCCTTGTATAGTCACACACTTTATCTTGTAATTAAAGGCTCTTATCATGCCAAGCTCTGTTGTTAAAAATAGCCCACAATCCTCTACAGACTGGAAGGATAATAAGAGAGGGAGAGTTTGTGTGTGCTGCTTAAACAATGCTCAATAATGGAAGGCTCCAGGATTAGCTCTGAAAAGCAGGCAGAGGATCTTTGTGTAGGACAAAGCCAGGGGAAGAAAGTTTAAACAGATAAAAGGAAGGAGAAAAGGAGAAAAAGGAGAGAAAGGTTGCTCCCGCACTAGCCTGTTTCTTTGGGACTTTCTTCTTTGGTTAGCTCATTTTTTTTTTTTTTTACAGAGAATCTAGATGTTGTTGTTGCCAGATTGTAGTGTTCAGGATCTGATTTGGGGCAATTCTTTTGATGTAAACTGTTATGGCAACTCCAGCCTCTCCTGTGTGGACAGGCAAAAAAGAAAAGAAAAAGAAAAAAAGCTATATTTAGTTTTTAAGGGCTACTGTGTCTTTAATCAAAAGCTTACTGTTTGCATGTTCAGCACATTTTATTGCTTCCTGTTCACCATGGCAGGGGAATTGGTGATGAGTTGTCTATTTAATGACACTGCAAGCCTCTTAGATCTGTTGGGATGAGCATGGTTAGGATCCAGAAAATCTCTGGCTGAGCCAGAAGGCTCCTGGGTATGCCAGGGAAACTATCTCAACCTGGCTCAGCCAGAGATATGCTGATGCAGCTTCTCCACCCTGGTTCAGCCAGGACCCAGCCAGTTTTGCTAAGCCTGATAGATGCTAAATTAGCATAAGTCCTGAAAAAGGGACATTATGCGGAGTTGGCAGAAGTGCGACCAGAGGAGGGGAACTTAGGCTACATCCTAAACCTGTTCAGCATGGTCACATGACCTGGGAACCCAGCCCAAATTAAGCCAGGAAAAAGGGTGGTGCAATTCAAATGCTTTTTTAAAGGCTTGTTTCCTCTCTTCCTGACCATAGCTGTCAACTTTTCCCTTTTCTTGCGAGGAATCCTATTCGGAATAAGGGAATTTCCCTTAAAAAAAGGGAAACGTTGACAGCTATGTTCCTGACATGGCAGCCTCAACATGCACCTGAATGGAGTTTAGATCTGGCCTACTTTATGCCAGTTTAATTTTAGCTAGCTATTTTTCTTGTTTAAATAGCACTGAAAGGTTCCAAGGTGGACGGAAGCAAAAGCAGAAGAGCAAAGTATCACCTCAGACTAACAAAGCACACAAGTTAGGCTTACAAAGTTATTTTGGTGCCTGGTTAAGAAAACCCCATAAGTGCCTCTCCCCACTGGTGGACGAATGTGGGGGTGTGGGGGTAATCTGCCCCTGGTGCCATCTTGGGGGAGGGGAGGGTTGACATCACAGTCACCCCAGCCACTGGATGCTTGGCGCTTGGCACACATCCCCGGGACACTTGGCGCTTGCCATGCATGCCCCGATGTGCATCATGCTCCCTGCGGGCAGTGTGCCACACCCCCGGGACCTGCGCCAGCCATGCCCCCAGATGTACACTGCTCCCGGTGCAGGAGCAGGTAGCTTCTCCACTGCCTCTCCCAGGGCATAAAAAAGAACAATAACTAAAATGACAATTTGTGACCATTCATGACACCCAAAATCAGCCGCCTGAGGCAGCTGCCTCATTTTGCCTAATGCTCAGGCTGGCCTATTCATGTGGGCTATACATGATCGGCGAAGCTAGCCGTGCAAGAAATGTGTTGACTCCATTAGATCAGCTCCTAGAGGCATAACAAATAATCCAAACTGGCTGAGACTAGTTGCGGAGAGGTTGGTGGAAAAAAACAACACCACCCAACTCTCCACTCAGATAAAGCACCTGTAACACACAGGGAAACTGTTGCTATGGTTGTTAAGAAGCCATAGCAGGCAGCATAAACAAAGTCCCCTCCTTCCACGTTTCCTCTAGGAGGTCAAAGTAATTATATTAACATTTTCAGAGAGGAATCCTACAAACTGTTGGAGTTTGGATCTTGATGTTGACCTATTTGCTGTAAATTCATCTTTTAATCATTGGTTTGGATCCAGACTTTCATTCTGTGAACAGAACACAATTCACATTCAAAAAAATGGCTCTGTCCTTCCTTCCCCTTTCCTTTGCAGCCCCCTTTCACTGCCATAGTGCTTGGAGGGCCCTTGGAAACAGTGTAGGGTGTGTTATTGGGGTGTGTGTGTAAATTGCCTTTACCCTAATTTGAATGGTGGACCAACCCAATATTAATATTTATATACAGTGTACGCTCGGGTTGTGAACCTGATCCATGCGGGATGCACATTCGCAACCTGCAGCATTCATTACCGCATCTGCACATGCACGGGTTGTGATTAGGCGCTTCTGCACATGCACAAAATGCAATTTAGCGCTTCTGCGCATGCGTGACCGCCGAAACCCAGAAGTAACCTGTTTTGGTACTTCTGGGTTTTGGCCGTCCGTAACCCAAAAAAACCCAACCTGAAGCATCTGTAACCTGAGGTATAACTGTATGCATATCTCATATTCTAGTCTGATATTTCAAAATCCTCAATCCTTGAGTGTGACAGGTTTTCTTTTGCTCTGCCTCTTTCTTCCATTTTCATGGTCTGCTTTGGTGCTATAGGGTTTTTTTTTTGGCTTTTCAATTAACTGTACAGTGGTACCTCAGGTTAAGAACGTAATTCGTTCCAGAGGTCCGTTCTTAACCTGAAACTGTTCTTAACCTGAAGCACCACTTTAGCTAATGGGGCCTCCTGCTGGTGCCATGCTGCCGCCACCACACGATTTCTGTTCTCATCCTGAAGCAAAGTTCTTAACCCGAGGTACTATTTCTGGGTTAGCGGAGTCTGTAACCTGAAGCGTCTGTAACCCAAGGTACCACTGTATTGGGATTTTATTTTTTGATGTCTGAAAGTGTCATAGACTAGCTGGGTGGAGCTGAGTGTTGAGGAGGCACAAGCCGGGGAACCCCTAAGGGTAGAAGGCTCAGAGCCAGGGGATTGGTGGTGGGACAACGATAGTTTGGTCAGAGGGAGAAGCAGCAGTCTGGGAGGAGGGGGTGTCAGAAGCAGAAGGGGCAACAGGCTTTAGTGAGCAAGAAGAGGCTGCGACAGAGCACAGTTCAGACTCTGAGGCAGAAGCAGAAGCCAGGGAGTCTCCCCTTCCTGCTGTGACTAGGCTACCTCCTTGCTGGTCTCCTAGAACTTGCAGATAAATGAAATGGGCAGAGCATAGATTGGCTGTGCGCAGATGCACCCTGAGACTCTGTGGGAAAGACCCTGGAGAGGAGGAGTCCTAGTGGACATGGGGAAGACCTTCAGTCCTTGCCACTGCTTCAGCGAGGCAGAGTTGCTGAGACCACTAGGCTAGAGCTGTGGATCACTTCCTTGAATAAGGACTTAACTTCACTGGCCTCAGGTGATTTACTCCTGTGTTGGCTCCTACTGTGGCCAACTGGATGCCTGTGTCAGGAGTACATGCAGGAGCCAGGTCCTGTGACTGGTAGGGCTTCGCAGGACTGCGGCTTTCCTAAGTTTGTTTTGAAGAGGCAAGGCGCGGCAGCACAGGTGAGGCCGATTGGTAAGAGCAAGAAGAAGAAGAGTATGTATTTGATATCCCGCTTTATCACTACCCGAAGGAGTCTCAAAGCGGCTAACATTCTTCTTTCCCTTCCTCCCCCACAACAAACACTCTGTGAGGTGAGTGAGGCTGAGAGACTTCAGAGAAGTGTGACTAGTCCAAGGTCACCTAGCAGCTGCATGTGGAGGAGCAGGGAATCAAACCCAGTTCACCAGATTACGAGTCCACTGCTTTTAACCACTACACCACACCGGCTCTCAGAGTCGGGAAGGGATATAGGGTCAGCAATTCCCTTTGGCTCTTTGCCACAGTAACACACTTCCTGTCTTGCTGTGTTTGGCTTCTTGACTCCTTGCTTCCTGATCCTCAGACCCTTGGCTTCTTGACTCCCGGCTCTCTGATCCTCAGACCCTTGGCTTCCTGACTGCTGGCTTCTGGACTCCCGTTCCTGCTCCCACCCCATTGTCTTGCCCCTGGTCCCAACGTCCTCAGCCGGGACTTCAACCGCCCGTAAACCTGACCGTGACAGCCTGTGGGAAACCCTCAAGCAGGAGCCAAGTGCAAGAGCATTCTCTCCTCTTGTGGTTTCCAGCAGCTGATACTCAGAACCATTACTGCATCTGCCCATGGAACCAGGGGATAGCCGTCATGGATAGTAGCCATCACTATCTACTCCTTGATTGTGACTTTCCTGAGCACAGGAGGTTCCTTGTTTCAGAAGATCATCCTCCAAGTTGTGATGGGGGAAGTGTGGGTTAAGCTAGGGTTGGAATGTTCCCAAAATTGAAAATCTGAACAAAGTTGTTGAGCTCCCCCCCCCCCCAAATCACCATACGTACTTGTCATGCATCCGGGTTTCCTGGACATTTTGCCAATTCAGCAAGAATCCACCCAGACGCCATTTTGCAGCCCGATGTGTCTGGGAAAACCCAGATGTATAGCAGCCCTAACAACTGCTTGATGGAATAATTGCTGGAAGTGATTGAAGAAGAGTGAAATGCACCTTCCAATTTAATCAAACTTGGGTCTCCAGCTGTTTCTGGACTACAACTCCCACCACCCCTAGCTAGCAGGACCAGTGGTCAGGGATGATGGGAATTGTAGTCCGAAAACAGCTGGAGACCCAAGGTTGGGAAACCCTGATCTAGAGTAAGTTCTAGAAAGCCGCACCTGCGCTCCAGGTATCTGGGCAACTACTGCTCAACTGGAAAGGAAATCCCTAAACATGGACTATGGAAATGGAATGAAAAGAAACAGGAAAGACTTGTGAGCGACATCTTGCCAATGATATTTTTAGTGAAAAGAAGGAAGCGGTTGAGGAAGAGGCAGACTAGGAAGGAGAACAGCAGGTAGCCCTAGTGAGAGGAAAATTCTTTGTTTTCTTTTGGATGTCCTCCCCCCTGCCCCCCTGCTGTTGGATCCTTTTCTTCTGCCTGTTTGAATACTGCCCAGTCTTTAAAAGGTGATGGGGGAAGCGAGCTGGGTGGTTGATAAGAAAGGAATATGTCTAACCACAAAAGATCAGATTGCATTGCCCATACTTTTGTGGTCCAGCAACTCAGCTGGAGGGGATGATTAAAAAATGGACAGAGTGCAAGCAGGAGTGGTGGCGCATTCAATTCTTCCCTCCCAGAGTCATTCTGCTTGACAACATAATAGCACAAAGGTCATCCCCACATCTTCACAACAACAGCAGGGCGATGCGTGGCCTCCGAAGGGCCAGCTTTTGAGAGCAGCCGCCTCTCTAGTGCTGGCGGAGAGGGTCTGGCTCTCTGCCCCTCCTTATCACGTATTTCTTGGTGTTCAAAAGCAAGCCAGCAACACACATTATGCAAAGCAAACAGCAGCGAAATTACAAGCACAGCTGTTGCAGGGCCGGAATGTCATGTGATCCTGCAAGGAAAAAAAAAAATCAAATACGCTTTCTCTGGTTATCAAGGCTGTAATTACTCCCTGACAGCTTTCTATGCTTCTCTTAAAAATAAATATCCCAGGCCCACTTGGGTTAACTCTTTCAGGGTTCTGAATGCCAGGATTGCTAGTCTGGAGGCAGAGCAAGCTGATGTGTACAGGGGTAACAGGCAGGCGGGCAGGTGGGTGCAGTGGCATAGCGTGGGTTGTGGTTCCCCGGGGCAAGGCAAGTGTTGAGCCCTCCAGGTGGACTGGGAAGCTGCGATGGGGGCATGTGTAGAGACCATGCCGAGGGTGAACGGAGCCCGCCTTCAACAGGCTCCTCGCCTGCTGCCCTCACCCACCCACTAGACCACCTGTGCCTCAGCTGCCAGGGCTCTGTGCTTGTTGTAGGTGCACCTGATTGCACCCTATCAAAAATTTGCACCTGGGGCCATGGACCCCCCCTCCCAGCTCCCCACACTAAGCCACTGGTTGCCCTGGTCCATCCACTCAAGGACTAAGCCAGTTGCAGCTGGCAGGGCATCAGTGCTTATATGAATTTCCATGACTGGTGTCGCCATGGCTTACTGGGAGAGACGAGGCAGCAGTGAGGTTGGTGTGGTGGAAATGTGCCAGCAGTAGCACCATATTGGCTCTGCCAGTGCATTCGCACCACGTCAGCCTCACCGCTGCCTTGTTCCCTGCTCTCTTCCCAGTGGTAAGTTGGAGGATGGGATTTGACTCAGTGGCAAAACATCTGTGGAAGGTCTGAGGTTTAATCCCTGATATCCCCAGGTATGTCTGGGAAGGGAAAAACCAAACAAAACCTTTCTAAATTCCTGGAGAGCGACTGCCAGTCTAGGTAGACACCATTGTGCTGCCCAGACCAGTGCTCCAACTTCATATAATGCAGCTTCTAATGTTCCTTTTGGGACTCTTGAGAGTCCCATGGACTGCAAGAAGATCAAACCTATCCATTCTTAAGGAAATCAGCCCTGAGTGCTCACTGGAAGGACAGATCCTGAAGTTGAGGCTCCAATACTTTGGCCACCTAATGAGAAGAGAAGACTCCCTGGAAAAGACCCTGATGTTGGGAAAGATGGAGGGCACAAGGAGAAGGGGACAACAGAGGATGAGATGGTTGGATAGTGTTCTTGAAGCTACCAGCATGTGTCTGACCAAACTGCGGGAGGCAGTGGAAGACAGGAGTGCCTGGCGTGCTCTGGTCTGTAGGGTCACGAACAGTCGGACCGACTAAACGACAAAACAACAACAATGTTCTTTTGTCTCCACCTTGGCTTCCCAGCACCTTGAAAAAGAAAGGAAAACTTTCCTTTGTCAGCCTGCCGCTTTGATCTGCATTTTGTTTTTTTAAGGGAGTTGGAACTCTTGACAAACGTACTGCTATTACTACTAACGACGTGAGAGCTTGTTCCTTCATTACTCTCTCATTGCTGCCTAATGACCTAAACATCTTAAGCACATTTTGGAGAAGTTGCCTGAGGTGCATTGATTTCGTTTCCTCCGTGAAGGACTTTCTGCTGATGTTCAGTGACGCAGCTAATCTGCTCGACGCAGCAAAGAGGGCTTGTCTGTTGCTAGTTATGGACTGCTGCAGTAGATGCTCCAGAGAGAGAGACGAGCTATCCCTTACCTGGAAGACCCTCTGTTCCCTTCCAGCCATGCACATAATCTGTTATGCTCATCAGCCTTGCCTCTGAGGATATTACCCGAAAAAGTAATTTGCTATCAGGCTTTAATTCCATGGAAAGCAAGACAAAACTGCTTTATATAATTGGTGTTTTTATTAATCATGCTAATAAACACCCACCATTTACCATAAGTGGGTCGCAGCAATGCAAAAATGCAATCTTACAGTAAGTTCAAACAGTTTACAATAAAAAGAATAGGGTCCTAAATCTCAGGTGCCAAAGGACAAAGAGAGGCGTGCAGAGTGGTGAAAGCCCTGCTGTGCTAATGGAAGCCCTTGCACGTTCTTCTGCTAGTAGGACTAGCTAGTTGAATCCTATCTACCACCACCATCATTCTGTGCATTTCTTAAGAAGAGAAGAAGAGAAGATTTGGGATTTGATATCCCGCTTTATCACTACCCTAAGGAGTCTCAAAGTGGCTAACAATCTCCTTTCCCTTCCTCCCCCACAACAAACACTCTGTGAGGCGAGTGAGGCTGAGAGACTTCAAAGAAGCGTGACTAGCCCAAGGTCACCCAGCAGCTGCATGGGGAGGAGCGGGGAATCGAACACAGTTCACCAGATTACGAGTCCACTGCTTTTAAACACTACACCACACCACACTGGCTCTCTTTAGGTCGACTAGACCAGCCTGACCACTAACTTACAGTTTGGATTAAAACTCCCAACATCTCCAGCTATCTGGAAGTCACCAGGTTTGGAAAGGCTGGTCCACACCTATTGGCAGCAGATCTCCAGTGTTCCAGAAAGGAACCTTTCCCAGACCTTTCCAGAGATGCGTTGGGTAAAACTCAGGGCCTTCTGCATGCACACCACATGTGCTGCCAGTAAGCTAAGGCCCTTCCCCAGCAGTCATCTCTGACACGAAAGACTTCTCTGCCTAAGAGGCAGGATAGCCACTGGTAGCCAGAGCAGAACATAGTGGGTGAAATGGGAAAATAGTCTTGTTGTTGTTTAGTCGTTTAGTCGTATCCGACTCTTCGTGACCCCATGGACCAGAGCACGCCAGGCACTCCTGTCTTCCACTGCCTCCCGCAGTTTGGTCAAATTCATGTTTGTATCTTCGAGAACATTGTCCAAACATCTGGTCCTCTGTCGTCCCCTTCTCCTTGTGCCCTCCATCTTTCCCAACATCAGGGTCTTTTCCAGGGAGTCTTCTCTTCTCATGAGGTAGCCAAAGTATTGGAGTCTCAGCTTCAGGATCTGTCCTTCCAGTGAGCTCTCAGGGCTGATTTCCTTCAGAATGGATAGGTTTGATCTTCTTGCAGTCCATG
The DNA here is from genome assembly GCF_964234715.1 of Podarcis melisellensis. NCBI lineage: Eukaryota > Metazoa > Chordata > Lepidosauria > Squamata > Lacertidae > Podarcis > Podarcis melisellensis. Next base: position 11,260,024 of record NC_138537.1, read on the forward strand.
GGACTCTCAAGAGTCTCCTCCAGCACCATAATTCAAAAGCATCAATTCCATGGTATCAAACAACTTCCTATGTTCCTAAGCTAAATACAGTGAGCATTTTGATTCGTTCCCTTAAATCCCCCCATAACGCAGCAGCTCGAGATCTGACCCTCTCTTCATCTTCCACATCCTTCTTTGATGCTACTCATTTCTTCCCTTTTTGCCTTGTTTTAGGGAACCTAGAAGATTGGCACAGCAGGCAGAAATTCAACATGGAAAGTCCCCCCCCCCCAAGCCAATTTTCTGCTGTTAGGGTACCATGGGGAAAGAAAGCTGGTACATGACAGCACCATAAAAACCCCCATTATATAATCGCACCGTCCTAGTATGTATGTGAACCTCGCAAGGATTCCTTGTTGAGAAGCTGAATTCTGACTGGGGTGAATGTTATCTTCGCCTTTCCTTGGAACCACAGAGAAGACGATTCCCTCCAGAGCTATTGGCAGACTGCCATTCAATCCCAGAAACATATGGAGAGGAAAGCAAGCAGCCAGCTGAGATGCTACTGGAGCATCAAATGTACGCACTGAAGCAAGAACTGCAGCCAGCCGATGTCCAAGCAACTGGAGCTGAGGTTAGCTGCCTACTGCTAGATGGACAGGCAATTAAAACACCAAGCCCTGGCTTGGAAAGTCGGGGGCTTGTCTGTGGATGTTGTGAAACTGGTTTCCTTGGAGGTTTTCCAAAGAAAGGCTGGGCTGTCGTTTATAAGGAGGGATGGGGAATAAATCTGGCACGCACGAAGTATATTTTCTGAAAAACCAAGACTCCTTGCGCTCTGCTCTGCTCCCCCTTTCTTCCCGCGCATGGTGGCCTTGCCCTTTGCTTGCAGCTCAGAGATGGGGCATCATGCGGGACTGGCCCTTGGCGGTGGCAGCCTCTTCTTCTCCTCCTCGCCTGCTCTCCAGCAGCCGCTACAAGCTGCCCAAGGGAGGAGGCTGGCAGTGTTGGCCATGGAGGGGCAACGGGGTGCTCCCTCTCAGCTGCTAATGCCCCCACCACCGTCACTCGGGACAAACACTGGCTCCTCCTCCCCCCCAAGTTTGGCAGGGCGGGAATAGGGACATTCTGGATCAAATCAGAAGCTGGGGGGGCTTTCTTATTTCCGGGACTCTCCCTGGAAAATCGGGACACTTGGAAGGTATGATCACTGACTCCCATTTTTCTTTTTTTATTAAAGATTTTCTTGATTTACAAAAGTGTGTGCAATGTCTCTCTCTTGCATTCTCCCCCCCCCCAATGTAACATTTTACAAATCAGTTTCATTTGTTGAGACAATAGGAAGAAAAGGGGGAAAGAGGTGGAGGGAAGATGGGTGGGGGTGGGGTCGGGTGGCGATGTTTCTATTTTACTTACTATATGTAGGGTTTGGTGTCAGCGTTTGTAGTGAAGTTGGGAAATCTTAGCAAGTTAAAACTTTGGCTCATGCCGAAGAAGAGCATTGTGGGAGAGCCAAATGCTGCAGAATCCTGGGAAAGTGTATCTGGTTCTTTAATTGCCGAATTCTTGTCTTCAGAAGTGAAAATTGGGTGTCTCCTTCCTCCATAGGAAAGGGAGTTTCTAGTTGATTGGTGATTCTTGAAGCCTGTCTGTCCTGGACGTGGATCCAGTGTGAATGGGTTATCTGGTTAATTTACAACTCAAAGAATCTGATTGTCTGTGGGAATGCTTTAATCTTCAAGGCTCCTCTGATAAACAGGATTCAGCTGTCAAGTCTCCTAACAAGCCTGAGTTATTGTTCTTCCACGTAACCATTGGTGAATTGCTAATTAATCTAAAGAACTGATTGGCTTTTGAGTTTTGAATCCACTGGGTTCAAAGGGGATAAAACCTTAGGAAACCCACTTGCAATTCGCAGCCCACCTCGCTTAACATACTTTGCCATGTGAGAACATTGTTATGCAGAGGGCTTGACCTGGTGCCGAAGGTGCAGACTCAGCCGAGAGCGCTTTTTTGAACTGTTTTGTTTCGTACTCTCGTTCTTGTTGTATGTTCTGAAGTTAGTGATATTAAAAAATGTTTTTATTTTCTGTTTGGGATTTGTAAGAGATGTGCTAATTCTTATGTTTCTGAGTGTTACAGGAAAAATCCGAGGGCTCCCTTGGACAAAACAAAGACACCAACCAGGATAACTTGGAGCAAAACAGCAGCCTGTAGGCTTGGTCTTTATTGAACTGTTGCAACAGGGTATTCCCCTCACGTGCAGGAGAGAGGAAAGACCCAGAAGAATAGTCTGCAAGGTCTTATAAAAACTTTTGAAATTCCCCTCCTCTAGATCAAGCCCACCCCCAAAAACATCATGCATACATTACAGAAAGGAGGGGTTGTGGGAGGCATACATTACAAAAAGGAGGGGCTGAGGGAGGAGTTGGTGGTAACTTGAGTGTCTTGTCACCTGGCTGGTTCCTCCTTTCCCCCTCCCCTTCCAGGAATTTCTAGGAGACAAAGGGGATTTTGCAGTTTCCTGCCCCCTGAGGGAAGATCTGATCAGTGTCCTTTGTTTGAATCCACTCCCATATGCAGGTTCTTTGTGATCTTGATTGTCTTCTGTCTGGGATCATCAGGGTTGGCATGGGCAGGGCTCCTGTGGATGTGCTGAGACAGTGAAGGGATTATGGCTGACCAGGACTGTCACCCCCCTTTGTCAGTTCTTGTCATATGGAGTAAAAATAAAATGGAACAGTGCAAATCCAATGTATGGTTGACTTTCTATGAATTTATAACAGAAATGTGGCGTATGTAGTGTGTGAGTGTGAAGTTTATACAAACAGAATGATTGGGGTGGGGGGGTTCCTGCTACATGAGTAACCTTTCTTTTTAATAAATTCTGGAAAAAGGACTTTTCCCCGCTTCTGTCTTTTGTGCCTTTCTGTCAGGGACTGAACCAGTGCTTAACCATTTAGTCGCCTACCAGAGCCTGTTGGATTTCTGTCTGTGCCATGGTAAAGTGACACAGTGTGGGGCAGTCTGGTAAAGCTGAAGAGTAATCTCCTTCCTTAGGTTACTTTTTGGGGCTGTTCTGAGATAAGGAAATGGTGGCAGCAAACTACTGGTTTTTGTGTGTGTGTTTTGTAAAAGCATCTGCGCACCCCTCTCTCTCGGCCGGGTCCTGCTGGATTTGGAGGACAGGTTGGAGAGTTGGGGGAAAGCGCACAAATGCTACAGCCTTGCTTGTGCGGGTTCCTTGCTGTTCACTTGTGTTCCTTTGGTGGTGAGAGAGGTTGGGATTGGCCTAGGGTGTGGTTATTCATTTGTGGTTGGCTGACACGGGGACAAATAGAAGATGACACCTTCACCCCGGTATGGCTCCCCTTTGTTTCAGGAACCCCCCCATTTAGTTTGGACAAACTCGACACACACACACACTGACACACAACATACACAATGTTTCTGTTGTAAATTCTTAGAAAATCAACCGTACATCGGATCTACACTGATCCACTTTTATTTTGCTCCATGAAGGAAGGACTATCAAAACGGGATGATTTGATACAGGACGGCCATAATTCCTTGAGCGTGCCAACATGTACGCAGGAGTCCTACCCAGTTGGAATGCCAACCTTGATGGTGTTAGACAGAAGACCATCAAGGACACAAATAACTTGCATATGGGAGTGGATTCAACATGGACTGTGTTGAAACAAAAGACAGTGATCAGCTCTTCTCTCTGGGAGAAGGAAACTGCCAGCTCTCCTTTGTCCTCTGGAAAATACTCATGGGGAGGGGGAAAGGAGGGACCAGCCAGGTGACAAGATACTCAGGTTACCTCCACAAACCCCTCCCGCAACCCCTCCTTTTTGTGATGTCTCAATGATGTAGTCATGATGTAGTTGTGTAGCTTTGGGGATTAGTAGCTAATAAAAGTTGGGGTCTTCTTTTGTTCTGAGCTTCCATCTTGTTTCACCTGGTGGCAGGTGGGAGTCCTGTTGCGACAGTCTTCAATAAAGACCAAGCCTACTGGCTGCTGTTTTGCTCTGGTATTCCTGGCTGGTGCCCTTGTTTTTTGTCCAAGGGAGCCCTCAGATTTCTCCGTTAACACCTTTATCACAAACACAGCCCAACAAGACAATGACAAAAATCCACCAACAGCATACAAATCAATATGGCTAACCTGATCCAAAACACCCACCCACCCCACTCACACATGAAAACAAAGACCACCACTGTCTCCTATTCATGCTCCGAATCCTTAGTCAGATCATCCTGACACCAGCAGGAGCACCTTATGTTGAACTGAACACATTCCAGAAGGTCTGCATACACTCTAAGAGTAGTCTTTGTTCCTTGACCTTGCTCTATCTTGGAAGACAGACATTCCAATGTGCCCACATAAGAAGGGAAGTGCCTGGCTCTATGTTCTGAGACAGGTAAACCCCCAAGGAAAGGAATTCAAAGGAGCGACGTCCAAAGGACCTTCAATGGTATAGTTAGCAGGGTGTAGCAACCTTTTATTTAACTTATTTAACTTTATTTAACTTTAAACTTATTTAACTTATATGCAGAATTCATCATGCGGAAGACTGGACTGGGTGAATCCCAAGCCAGAATTAAGTTTGCCGGAGGAAATCTCAACAACCTCAAATATGCTGATGACACAACACCTCCTGGCAAATAGAAGGGGAAGAAATGGAGGCAGTGAGAGATTTTACTTTCTTGGGCTCCATGATCACTGCAGATGGTGACAGCAGTCATGAAATTAAAAGATGCCTGCTTCTTGGGAGAAAAGCAATGACAAACCTAGACAGCATCTTAAAAAGCAGAGACATCACCTTGCTGACAAAGGTCCGTATAGTTAAAGCTATGGTTTTCCGAGTTGTGATGTATGGAAGTCAGAACTGGACCATATGGAAGGCTGATCGCCGAAGAATTGATGCTTTTGAATTATGGTGCTGGAGGAGACTCTTGAGAGTCCCATGGACTGCAAGAAGATCAAACCTCTCCATTCTTAAGGAAATCAGCCCTGAGTGCTCACTGGAAGGACAGATCCTGAAGCTGAGACTCCAATACTTTGGCCACCTCATGAGAAGAGAAGACTCCCTGGAAAAAACCCTGATGTTGCGAAAGACTGAGGGCACAAGGAGAAGGGGACGACAGAGGACAAGATGGTTGGACAGTGTTCTCGAAGCTACCAGCATGAGTTGGACCAAACTGCGGGAGGCAGTGGAAGACAGGAGTGCCTGGCGTGCTCTGGTCCATGGGGTCATGAAGAGTCGGACACGACTAAATGACTAAACAACAACAGGAACCTTTTATTGGAGGGATTTTATCTCAGCTTTTCCATATGCATTGCTTTAGAATTGTATATTAGAAGCCCCTTTTGCTTCAAGGCAGGGCTCAGCTTTAGGGAAAGAAATCCCGCTGAGACTTTTATTGCTTGCAATAAAACACCTTTTGTTTTCCTCAAATAGCTGTGTGACTTTTTCTTCAGCCTAAACACTAATTTTGTTACACTATGGGAGCAAGGTCCGGCATTTCCCCCGTCCACTTTTCCCCATGCCATGTATAATTGTATAAACTTGAATTGTAAGGAAATGTATATGGGTTGGGAAGGAGAGAAGTTCATGGTACCCAGATACTGGTGGCATTATTTATTATTTTATTCATTAAATTTCTATCCCGCCTTTCATCCGAAGATCACAGGGTGGTTTACAACACAATAAAAACCCAAAAATACATACCCTGATAACAAAAAAGCCCTCCATCTAGTTTATTTTTTTTAATTTTTTAAAAATGATATTTTATTAAAATTTTCAGAATAAGACAATAAATAGAAAAAACACAAAAATACAAAAACACAAAAATACAAAAGTACAAAAAAGACAATTGACATAGAAAAAAGAAAAAAGAAAAAAAGAAAGAAAAAGGAATAACAAAAAATTCCTCTTTTTTAACCTCTCTTTAGTTAACTTATTTTCCTCACTTCCTCACGCCTCCCTTTTTTGTATTCCACTTAAAAATTGGTTCAGCAAATTCATCCTATTGGTTTATCCTTTATTATTTTTCCTCACATGCTTTAGCTTCAAACTTTCATCTAATATCAATCTATTCTTACCTAGTCTTTTACCTTATTACTAGAACCCCTTCATTTCCTTTCAATGTCATCAACATTCAAAATTTTTACAATGTTTCTGTAAGTAGATTTTAAATTTCCTCCAGTCTTCTTCCACCAACTCTTCTCCCTGGTCTCGGATCCTGCCAGTCATTTCCGAAAAGCCCTCCATCTAGTTTAAAAGACCATAGATTGTTTATTTTATGTGCACGAAGGTTGCTTCCATGTTCTCTTTATCCATGTGATCAATAAAGTCGTATACCATGTACTAATAAAAGAGTTTTGTGTACCTTGGCCATTTTCTAGCCTCTGTCTGTGTCACCTTTTCCACAAGCACATGCTGCCAAACACCACTGTAACATCTGTCTTGGGACAGGCCCTTGAGATTTTTCCATTTCCTGGTAATTAATGACTGTGCAGCTGTTAGCAAGTGCACTCTCTTCTTTTTTGACACCAGGTTAAAACCTTCCTTCCACCTGCTGGGCATTTTAAATTATTATATTTTTCAGCTGGTTGAATAGTTTTATGCTTTCCAATTTTATTTTTATTGTCGTTCCATGTTTTATACCGTGTTACAGATGTTAAGTTCCTATGGAACCCCCGCCCCTCTGAAATTCTCCTGCTGTCCACCTGCTATCCAACAAGTTTCTGTTAAAAAATAAAGATTGCAGGGCTTCATTTGTGCATGGGCTCATGTGGGATCAACCCTCAAACCTGTTTTCCATGCAAGGGCTGGAAACAAATGAGATACAGTAATTGTTTCCTGACAGTAGCCCTGTTCTTTGAGATACAGTGGTACCTCAGGTTAAGTACTTAATTCGTTCCGGAGGTCTGTTCTTAACCTGAAACTGTTCTTAACCTGAAGCACCACTTTAGCTAATGGGGCCTCCTGCTGTTGCCGCCACGCAATTTCTGTTCTCATCCTGAAGCAAAGTTCTTAACCCGAGGTACTATTTCTGGGTTAGCGGAGTCTGTAACCTGAAGCATATGCAACCTGAAGCGTATGTAACCTGAGGTACCACTGTACTGTAATATTGATTTTTCTTGGTTTTTGAGTTTTTTGGTTAAAAACAAAGGCGATAATTGTCAAAGACCTTTAATCACTGTAGACCTCTGCATTCTTTATAGTCGTGCTCAGTGTTTTCCTAGTGTGAAGCAGGGCCGTCTTAAGCATATCCGGTGCCATAGTGCAAAGATCCCTCTGGCGTGCCCCCCCCATTTCTCCCTTTTTAAGGGAGGGAACACCAGCAGCAGCGGAGGAACAAGGCTGGAGGAGGCGGGCAGTGGCTGGACGGCAGCTCCTCCAGCAGGGAAGCGGCAGAGGCTAGATGCAGTGCCTCCCAGCTCAGCTAGCCACTTCATGCCGCGGTGGCCATGGCAGGCGGAGGCTCCGGGCACGGCGCTGCTTTGGCACGGCATGGTGGAGGTGGGTGAGGGTGGCGAGCGGACCGGGGGAGCTGGCCCTGTGGAGATCCGCAGTGCCTGATGCCCGGCTCGAAGAAGAAGATGGCTAGCAGGAGGTGCACCATGCGCATCTGCGCCTCAACCCGTTGGGCAAGTGTTATGTACTGAGTTGAATAGGATCCAAACTGCAGCAGTCTGATTGGTCCTAGAACAATAGGATCCAAAAGGCAGCAGTCTGATTGGTCCTAGAACAATAGGATTCAGAATGCAGCAGTCTGATTGGTCCTAGAACAATGCAGCAGTATGATTGGTTGGCAGGAACCACCCAATCATGCTCCAGATAGAAGTGAATCCACAACCTGATTGGCTTACAGTAGAATTCCGGAATTAGCCAATCATGTGCAGCCCATTGTGTAAATAACGTACCGTATATAAAGCAGATACTTTGAGGGGACATTCATTCATTCCTCCTCACCACTATGAGCTGAATAAAGAGCATGAAATCACTTTGCGACTCTGAGTACATTTCAGCAAGCGAGCACACTGAGTGAGCGGGCTTGCGCCGAGCGAGAGAGTGAGGGCTTGTGCACTGCTCCCGTCGTGTGTCGGCTCGGTTTTTTCCCCTTTTAACCTTCTAGCGCCCCGCAGAATTCTCTTTTAGCCTGTAGGCTAAAAGAGAAAAAACCAAGCTGACGCTTGGCAGGAGCGGTGAACACACCCTCGCTCACTCAGCACGCTCCTTCTGTGTTCCCTGGACTCTTGCCTGGCACCCTCCAGAACTTGGCGCCCTGCACCACTAGCATCTATGGGTAAGATGGCCCTGGTGTGAAAGGTATCTTATTCAAAACTGTGGTGGCCTGGGATTCAGACTCATAGGCTGAACCTGAGGAATCCCAGCCTGCACAGGAGTCCCCGCCTCCAGAACCAGCTGAGGTGGGGCTGGGGCTTGAGCCTGAAGAGTCCTCACCTGTGCTGGATCCTCAGGTGCAGGCACCAGCTGAGTCTGCTCTGGCCCCTGAGGTGATGGAGGACACATTGCCTGCAGGTGCTCCACTTTCAGCCCCGTCAGGGGAAGAGGAGGTTGCCTCTGGGTCCGGTAACCCTCCAGCCTCTCCTGAGCTGCAGAGGCTCGGGGCAGAGAGGCGGAGGGAACTAAGTTCCCACAGGAGGAGCGCTTGTCTCCAGGCCAGGAGAGGCAAGTCACCTGTGGACCGTGGCCACCCTATGCCTTGGGGCAGATAAAAGCCAGTTAGCCCCAGTCACAGGTTGTGGGAGTAACGTCGTTGCTAGCCTGTTCCTGCTTGCACCTTGTCCTGCTGTTCTGCCAGAGTTCCTGACCCCACCCGACTCCCTGCCTTGGACCCAGCTACAGCTTTGACGGACAGCCTCCATGCCGCACCATCGACCTCGGACTGGACTCGGACCTTGCCTCTCGGTAGCCCCCAGGACCAGCACAAAAACATTCAGAGCATTCTACTTATGGGCTGGGCTAGCACAAGGCTTTTGGGTTGCATTTACAACACTCAGCAAATTTATTTCTGTAATTTTGGAGCAGATGTCTTTGGTTGCCATTTTTGCAAATGCTTCATTTCTGGTTAGGAAACGTGTGGGGTTATTTTTCATTGATCAGAACAGAGCATGACGGAGCACATTGTGGGTTTAAAGCCACAAATAGTAGCCTGTTTAGAACAGCGCAGCAGCTCTTTGAGACGAACTGCAGATGGTGACACCTAGAGACAGAACACAGTATTACCCCTCCTAAGACAAAAATGTCAGAGAAGCAAAAAGAAGTCAATAAAAGCAACAGTTGTTCCTCCAGTCATTATTAATGGTAGTACTAGATATTTGCAGCTCTTTTAATTTTTCACCTGACTCTTGTGAGACAGAGAAGGTACAGAAAATATTTTCCCCTTCCTGATTCTTTCACTTCCTCCATAGTGAAACAGGGACTTTACAGACTCTGCCTCTTGTTCCTTATTAGGAACTCCAACTCTTTCTTCTGTCTCTGAACAGCAATGAAATGTCTGGTCCAGGCGAGGCATAGGCAAACTCGTCCCTCCAGATGTTTTGAGACTACAATTCTCATCATCCTTGACCACTGGTCCTGTTAGCTAGGGATGATGGGACTTGTAGTCCCAAAACATCTGGAGGGCCGAGTTTGCCTATGCCTGGTCCAGGCAATATTGACCTGCTCTTTTCTGTTTGTTTCTGTATGAGTTTCAAGAAACAGTGTTTTTTTTTTGTTGCTTTTCAATCATTTCATATGGGCATGTGATGTTCTTTAAACCTTTATTCACTTATAAATAAAAATTATAATAGCACCTGCAGCACATTTATTGCTGGCTCTCAGGAACAAGCCTACTAAGATCGGCCCATCTGCAAAACCCCCACATGAAAGTTACCAAAGCCAATGCAATGCTGTCTGTCTGTGCCCAATCTTCTCTACTAAAAATCCTGAGAATATTATTGTGAATTTCCCCAAATTAGCCTTCTAGCAAATGCACGTATAAAAGGTTTGTGTACTAATGAACGTATGTGCCCTAGTCTACCAGCAGATCTGGTGACACAGCTGAAGGGTCTGGCTGCTTTTCAAAGTCAGCCTCTTCCATCTTCCAGAAGTTATGAGGTCGTTACAGGATGGAAAGCACCATGGCCAGGCTCGCTTTTGCCAGAACCATACAACTGGAGTTACGATTAATATCGCTTTGCCCAGTCCCCAAGGACGTCAGAGAACACAAGTGCACCATTAAAGAACCTGATTGAAGGTGGTCCCTTGGCTTCCCATGTCTGTGTTGCACCATTTTTTTAAGAAAAAGCTCTTGAAGGTACTTCATAAATGCTATCAGCAGCTGTGCGAGTGAGTAGAAGATTAGTAAAAGGAGTCAATTTAGGCTGGGGCGTGTTTGAGAAGATGGGGGTTGATATTCTATATCTGGTGCTATTTTTCCCCTTCCCTCCCATCTTTGACCATATGGCAAAGTGGTGAAAGGGAAGTGGAAGTGTGTCAAGCTGAGACCCCCCTCTGAGTTGAGCTTTGCGGCATTCGGCAATTTCCACCCCTTTTCATTACGTTCTGCAGCTGTCTTGCCATATTATAGTTGATGCCAAACTCCTCTTTTATTTTTTATTTGCTCTGGGGCTGTGCAAACACATCTTGCATTGTCATCAGACTTGCTTCCAACGCTTTCTCTGGGCTGAATGTGAGCAAATGCCTGTGTTGTTTTTGGTAGGGATTTTTTTTTTGGCACTGAGTGGGGCACTGTTTCAAGTTTCTCTAGGGGGTGCTGATTTTGGTGGAGGTGTGGGGAGAAGAAGATTCCCAGTGAGATTTAGTGGCTCATTCATAGAATCAGAGAACTGTAGAGAGGGAAGGGACTCTAAGAGACATCTAGTCCAACCTTCTGCAATGCAGAAATCTCAGCAAAGGCATCCATGAAAGATGGCTGAGCTTAAAAACCTCTAAGGAGGGAGAGCCCACAATTCTCGACTGTATCCAAGATTAAATTGCAAAGGAACAATACATTGGTTTTTTCAATTGAATTCTATAAACACAAAAATACATTAGGAGTTCACATCCATGCTGTTTCATACTCAATAAACTTAAAATGCACAGTGCCCAATATTTATTTATTTTTAAAATATATTTTTATTAAAGATTTTTAGTTTACAAAAATGCGTGCATTGTCTCTTTTTTCAAGTTGCGTTTTCTGCAGATCAGTTTCATTTGTTGCGAGACATCAGTGTTGCATACAGTGTTAGGTTAGGAAGAAAAGAAGGGGAAAGAGGGGGAGGGGGAATGGTGAGTGGGGTGGGGTCGTGTGACAATGCTTCTATCCTTCTACTTGGTGTATGTGTGGATGTTTTGTGTCAGCGTCATTTGTGTGGGTTCTCTTACTATTTGCTTGTTGTGTTTCCTTGGCGGCGAGAGTGGTTGGGGTGGCCTAGGATGTGGTTGGTTGTCTTTGGTTGGCTATAGTGAGATTTGTTTTTGTGTGTGACTGGGGTGTGTGTGTGTGTTTGGATCAGGTTAGTCAGATTGATTTGTATACTGTCGGCAGATTCTTGGAGCATCTCCATCCCAAGCCCGAACGCCGAGGTCCAGCGCTGAGGGCCTTCTGGTGGTTCCCTCACTGAGAGAAGAAAAGCTACAGGGAACCAGGCAGAAGGCCTTCTCGGTAGTGGCGCCCGCCCTCTGGAACTTCCTCCCATCAGATGTCAAAGAGATAAACAACTACCTGACAGTTAGAAGACATCTGAAGGCAGCCCTGTTCAGGGATGTTTTTAACGTGTGACATTTTAATGTATTTTTAATCTTTGTTGGAAGCTGCCCAGAGTGGCTGGGGAAACCCAGCCAGATGAGCGGGGTACAAATAATAAATTATTGTTGTTGTTGTCTTGTTGGGCTGTGTATGTGATAAAGGGGAACAATACTTGGGTGGAGGCATCCTCTTTTATTTGTCCCTGTGTCAGTTTCAGTTCATTGGTTAGCTTTTCCTGTAAGGCTGTTTCCCATACAATTTGATACCATTGGTCCATGCTTATTCATGACAACTCTCTCCAGTGACTGGCTATGATGCTTCTGGCTGCTGAGAGTAGGTGGGTTGTGTTATGTACTGAAGTTCTCACCCTGGGCCAGCAGGGGGATACTGTAGATAGTTATTCAAATGAAGGATCGAAAGTGACGTTCAGTGATTGGATGGATACTGTAGATAGTTATTCAAATGAAGGATCGAAAGTGACGTTCAGTGATTGGATGGATACTGTAGATAGTTATGCAAATGAAGGATCGAAAGTGACGTTCAGTGATTGGATGGGTACTGTAGATAGTTATTCAAATGAAGGATCGAAAGTGACGTTCAGTGATTGGATGGATACTGTAGATAGTTATGCAAATGAAGGATCGAAAGTGACGTTCAGTGATTGGATAGTTTTAGAAAGTTGTTACAGTAACAAGGTATTGGAGCTCTATATAAGTAGGCTGACTGAGCCCTTCAGTACAGTTCTGTTCTGGCATCTGAATAAAGAAGAGCTGTTTGTTTTTTTTTTATAAATATTTTATTAGGTTTTTAATAAACAAATTTCCACTTTCAAATACATACTTCCATGAATCCAATGGACTCCCCCCATCTCCCGAGCACTGCATTCCCTGTGTAACCAAAACCTCAGCAATTTGTTAACTTGTTTTATACATAACAATATATCTTCCATTTTATCGTGTTATCTGATGTAAACATTTCAATACAATTGCATTAATTTTTAATTTCCACACAATAAAAATATTTCGTTACCTCACTTCTGTCTTATAGTGTCTTATTTATCAATTCAGAAATTTGCCGATACTGAAGCTATACCTTCCTAGAAAGGAGCATTTTTTAACATTCATACAACTTATAATGCTTTTTCAAATAGTCCTTAAAATTTTTCCAAACTTCCTCCGTTTCTTCTTCTCCCGAGTCTCGAATTCTGCCAGTCATTTCAGCCAACTCCATATAGTCCATCAGCTGCGTCTGCCATTCTTCCAATGTGGGTAGATTTTGTGTCTTCCAGTGCTTTGCCAACAAGATCCTCGCTGCCGTAGTAGCGTACATAAAGAAAGTTCTATCTTTCTTGACCATTCTCTGGTCCACCATGCCCAAAAGGAAGGCCTCCGGTTTCTTAGGTAAGGTGAATCTCAGCACCTTTTTTAGTTCATTATGTATCATTTCCCAGAAGGTCTTCACTTTCGGGCAGGTCCACCAGAGGTGTAAAAATGTACCTTCCTCTTCCTTACATTTCCAACATTTATTATCGGACAGGTGATATATCTTTGCAAGCTTGACTGGGGTCATGTACCACCGGTATATCATTTTCATAATGTTTTCCTTCAAGGCAGTACATGCCGTGAAATTCATTCCAGTGTTCCATAACCTTTCCCAGTCTTCAAACATAATGTTATGCCCCAAGTCCTGTGCCCACTTTATCATAGAGGATTTGACAATCTCATCCTGTGTGTTCCATTTAAGCAGCAAGTTATACATTCTCGAAATTAGCTTAGATTTTGGCTCAAGCAACTCTGTTTCTAGTTTCGATTTTTCCTCCTGAAAACCCACTTTTTTATCTGCTTTAAAAACTTCCTGGATTTGAGCATAATGCAACCAATCTCGCACCTTGTTTTTTAACTTTTCCATACTCTGTAACCTCCATTTATCTCCAATTTTTTCAATTATTTCCCAATATTTAGGCCAGTGGGCCTCCATATTGAGTCTTTTACGTGCTTTGGCCTCCATCGGTGAGAGCCACCTCGGAGTTTTACTCTCCAATAAGTCTTTATATTTTGACCAGACCATGAAAATTGCCCTTCTGACAATATGGTTTTTGAACAATTTATGAACTTTAACCTTGTCATACCACAAATATGCATGCCACCCAAAAGCATTATCAAATCCCTCCAGGTCAAGGACGTCGGTGTTCTCCAATAGGATCCAATCCTTCAACCAGCAGAGGGCTGCAGCTTCGTAATATAACCTCAAGTCCGGCAGGGCAAACCCCCCTCTTTCTTTCGCATCTGTTAGTATTTTAAACTTTATTCGGGGCTTTTTGCCCTGCCAGACAAATTTAGATAAATCCCTCTGCCATTTTCCAAAACATTCCACCTTATCCACGATCTGGAGGGACTGAAACAAAAATAACATTTTCGGCAATACATTCATCTTTATAGCAGCTATTCTGCCCAGCAAGGAAAGTTTTAATCTTGACCATGTTTCCAGATCTCTTTTTATCTCTGACCAACATTTCTCATAGTTGTCCTTAAATAAATTCAAATTTTTGGAGGTCAAGTGCACCCCTAGGTACTTTACTTTTTTAACCACATTTAGTTCTGTTTCTTTTCTGAACTCCTCTATTTCAGTAGTTGTCAAGTTTTTTGCTAAAACTTTAGTTTTTTGTTTATTCAGCTTGAATCCCGCCACCCGACCAAAATCAGAAATTAATTCTAACGCTCTTTTAGTACTAGAGGCTGGCTCCTGTAATGTTAATACCAAGTCGTCTGCGAAAGCTTTCAGTTTATATTGTTTCTCTCCGACCACAATTCCCTGTGTCAACCGGTCATTTCTAATCATGTTCAGTAGCACCTCCAGGATTGAAATAAACAACAGAGGAGATAGAGGGCACCCCTGTCGTGTCCCTTTTTCAATTCTAAACTCCTCTGTCACCACGTTGTTTACTATCAATTTGGCTTTTTGTTCTGAATAAATTGCTTCTATTCCATTTTCAAACCCCCGCCCTACTCCCATCCTTTCCAAATTTTTCTTCATAAACAGCCAAGAAATGTTGTCAAAGGCCTTCTCCGCATCAATAAAAATCAACACCGCTCTTGTGTTTGAATTAATCTGTAAAAACTCCAAAATGTCAATGATGTTTCTTGTGTTGTCAAATAAATGCCTACCAGGGAGAAAGCCTGCTTGGTCCTTATGAATCACTTCATTTAAGACTTTCTTAAACCTACTTGCCAAAATGTCTGCAAAAATTTTGTAATCCACATTTAGGAGTGAGATAGGACGGTAGTTTTTAAGTTGAGTTTTTTCAGATTCTAGTTTTGGGATCAACGTGATGAAGGCTTCTTTCCACGTTTCCGGTGCCTTCCTCCCCTCCATAATCTGGTTGCAAACTTCCAGCAATGGTTGTGTCAATGAGTCCTTCAGTACCTTATAATATTTGGAAGTAAGCCCATCAGGTCCCAGAGATTTGCCCAGTTGGAGGTTCTGAATGGCGCATTCAATTTCTTGGGTTGTAATATTACAGTTCAGGGTTGCTCTCATTTCCTGGGGTATTTTTTGTAATCCATTAGTTATAACAAATTGGTCCACCTCTGAGCTTTTTTGTGGCCTTTGAGAATAGAGTTCTTTGAAATATCTCTGAAAGGACCTTCTAATTTCATCGGGTTTCTGAACCATTCTCCCTTCAATCTCTAGATTTGTAACTGTGTTAAGTTTTTGTCTCTTTTTCAGCTGCCAGGCTAACAATTTTCCACATTTGTTTGCAGATTCAAAGGATCTTTGTTTCATTTGTTTAATTTTCCATTCCACCTCTTGATTTATCAGTTTCGAATATTGTGCCTGGAAAAACTTCACTTCTCTCAATACTTCCTTTGATTTAGGCCTGGATCTCAGTTTTCTCTCTCCTTCTCTTATTTTCTCCAAGATCTTCTCCTTCTTTTCATTCCAGAGTCTTTTTTTTAATCGTGTTCTGTTGTATTAGAAACCCTCTTATCACTGCTTTGCTTGCGTCCCAGATTATTCTTTTTTCCACATTTGTCTTTAAGTTTATTTCGAAATAGTCCTTTAAAACTTTTTGGGCCTTCTTAACAATCTCCTGATCTCTTAACAAGGCGTCATTCATTCTCCATCTGAACGATCCGGTTGTATTTAGTCTCAATTCCATTCTCAAGGCGTTGTGGTCGGAGCAGGTTTTTGGGCAGATTTCCACTTTTCTGGTCTTAGGTGCCAGCCCTCTAGTTATCCATATTTGGTCGATTCGCGTCCATGTCATATGGGCCTCAGAAAAGAAAGTTCCTTCTTTCCCTAGAGGGTTCTTGGTCCTCCATATGTCGATCAAATCCAAATTGTCAGTCATTTCAAAAAAAGTTTTTGGAAGTCTGCCATCTTTCGTTATATTAGCACTTTGTGACTTATCCATATTCACTGAGGCGACACCGTTCATATCTCCCAACATGATAATGTTGTTATAGTCCAAATAGTCCAGCATAATCTCATGCAGCTTCTTAAAAAATTCCGATTTTCCATCATTTGGGGCGTAGATTCCTAGAATTAAAAACTTTTCTCCTTGTGTCTGGATTTCAATTGCCAAAATTCTGCCCTGTTCGTCTTTAAATACAAATTTTGGGGACAAGTTCTCCTTTGCATAAATCACCACTCCTCTTTTCTTAACTTTATCCGATGAAATAAATTCTTGGCCTAACCTTTTATTGATTAGCACTTTTCTATGGAGTCTTGTCACATGTGTTTCTTGCAGGCAAATAATGTCCAATTGTTCTTTTTTCAAAATATGAAATACTTTTCTGCGTTTTTCTGGAGAATTCCCGCCATTTATATTCCAACTAAGAAGCTGTAGAGACATCCCGGTCTACTTCTTGGGTATCACAGTTGGGTATCTAATTTGTCGTCCTTTTCCGGAAGCTGTGGTGCCGGGCCGCCTCCAGATGGTATGGATCCTGGTGGTAATCCCGGTGGTGGAGGCCAGGAATCTGCGGCTCTCTTTTGGAGGTCCTCCTCGTTGTCGTGTAGGAACTTCTGGTGGTCTTCTGGTGTTTTAATTCTTACCTTCTTTCCTTTATAGGTGAATGACAGACCTTGAGGAAATTCCCACCTATAAGGGATTGCGTTGTATCTTAACAATTTGGCCAAGTCTGTGTATGTGGCTCTAAGGTCCAACAAATATTTAGGAATGTCTCTATAAATTTCTGCCCTTTTGCCTTCGACTTCCAGGGATTTTTTAAAGTGTTGGCCTAATATCTTGTCTCTTTCCTCTCTTGTTCTCAAGCAAACCAAACAGTCTCTGGACTTATCTTTCTTAACCGATCTTCCCAGTCTGAAGGCCGTCACAATCTTGAAATCTTTATCTTCTTCAACCCCCCAAAATTTAGAAAACAGCTCCGTCAAGAATTTCTCTAGGTTGCCCTGTTCCAACTCTGGGACAGCCCTCAGCCTAAGATTACATTCCTTACTTTTCAGTTCCACCATTGACAGGTAGGCTTGCTGTTCTCCTACCTGTCTTTTCAGAGGTCTTACTTCCCCTTTGATCTCTTCCACCTTCTTGCACGCTTGCTCAGCTTTTTGATTGGCTTCCGCAGCTAATTTGTAGTTCTCCGCCGTAGCTCCTTGCAGTTTCTCAATAGCCTGAGTGTGCTGCGAAACCTGATCTGTTAACTTGCTGATAGTAGATGTAGCTCTATCAATTTTAGATGACTGATCGTCCACCTTCTTATTCAAAAGTGCCAATTGTTCCAAAATTTGTTTCAAGACTGGATCAGTTCCTCCAGCTGCCATTTCTTCTGTAGCAGGCGTTTCAACTTCCTCCTCCTGCGCCGTCAACACAGTTGGCACCGAGGATCTACGATGATGAATCAAGGTTGTTTGGACAAGCTGCCCAGCTCTCTTTTCTTTTTTCTTTTCTTTAGCTTCCTCAGCTAAAGCTTCCTTAGCTTTAGCTGCTCTTGTTTTCGCTGGGCCACTCATTCCCCAGCTGCTGTTCAAGGTCAAATAGTCTTTCAATCCATGAGAAAGGCAAGTCCAGAGTATAAACAATTAAACCACAAAAAATCCCAATAAGATACAGTTCCCAGACCACTATGCCTCCGCAAATCCACTAGGGGGGGTTTTCAAAGGAAAGAAAGTTTCTTTTCCACCATCAAAGCTCCTATTTCAACTGAAATCCCCAAGTTCAGAAAGGAGGATTTCAGAAAGTTCTGTTTCAAATTAGTGCCACAAGGTAACGGAGAGGTTTCGATGACAGTATTAAAGCGATAGTGTATCCATCAATGCAACAGTTTATGTTAAGAGAAAAGTTTCAGCAGCCTGACAGTACTCATTTGCAACACTGGCAGTCCAATAACTCGGTTATCCCCTTCAATTCCACATCTCTTCACAATAGGAGGAAGATTCTCTAGCACACTGAACCAAAACATTTATTTCTTCACTCTTTTTCGATTTCTAGAAACACACAGTCTATTAATGCCCCTTCTTACTTCTTTCAAAGTCTCTTTTTAACGCTTCAGCCCGCATCGGGTTCTTTGCTTTGCTCCGATTAGCAGGACCGGAAGGCGGACTTCCTGTTACTCGCCTCCCGTTTTCAGCCGAAATAGACAAATTTAAGTTAATCCTTAATCAGTTCTTTGGTACCCCTTACTCACGGGTAAATTGCAGCCAATCTCGATGTTTTTCAAGAAGAAAGGTCGGCGCTCATCAGCAACAGCAGCGCGGCTTCACTTCCGCGAAAAGAGCGATGAACTCACAGCGCCGCTCCCCCGTTCACGATCCGGAGCCTCTTACGAGGTCCCTTCCTCGCTTCTGGGGGGGCTTCTGGCACCCGCCGAGTCCCACGGCCACAGGCTCGCTCTGCCTGCGGTTTATCTGGATGGGTCTCCGCTTCGCCGTAGCGGACGACCCTTTTTCGCGGAGCCCCTCTTCACTGAGTAAAGAGGACCGCCATTGCCGTTTTGCGCCGCCTCCGGAAGTCGAATAAAGAAGAGCTGTTTGAAGAATCGCTGTGTCGTCTGATATATTCACCCACAACTTAACAGGTTATGAGCACTTTATGAAGTGAGCGGGCATTATTATCTTGGAAGATGTTTAGTGGGCCAGTGGGCCCAATATTTATGTATCCAGTTCACATCTGAAGGTGAATCCAGCTAAACCACACTTTCAGAAACAACATGAGAACAACAAGAGAACCAGAACCCTTTGAAATCTGCGCTTCTCTGAATTTTTCAGTGCAGTTCTCTGGCCAAGTAATATGGACAAAAAACACATACTAAAAATGAACAACCAAATTTAATATAACCATCCACCCCCAATACTGAGATAGATGGTCCAATAGTCTGACTTCATATAAGGCATTTTTCTGTGTTCCTATCTTTTCTTTGCTCCTTTCCCTGCCTGCTTGCTCAGAGAGGCCAGCTGAACAGGCAACAGCGGCAAGGAGACGCAGCAGTCAGGCCAGGGGGATTCAGGGGTCAGTCGTGTGCCCGCTGCTGAGGTCTGTGCCTTGGCAGGTGCCCAGTGAAGCTGACCTCATGCCAGCTCCTGTCTTCAGGGTCCAGCTGCCACTCCAGGACTGCTAGAAGTCAAAGCATTGGAGAAGGTGTCTGCAGAGGAGCCACTCAGTTTGACAAGCCACTCTCTGGGGGAATGGCTGTGTCTTGTCTCTAGCGCACATCCATGTAAATGCACAAGCATAAACACAATAGGCAGTTTAGGAATTCTGCTTCCTATTGTAGGGGATTTGGGACAGATAAAAAGCAAGTATTTTTCCACATAGCACATCAGTAATTGAAGGAGCTCATTGTCATAAGATGTAGTAATGACCGTAGGCTTAGAAGACTTAGAAGGATCTATCTATATCTATCTATCTATCTATCTATCTATCTATCTATCTATCTATCTATCTATCTATCTATCATCTATCTATCTATCATCTATCTATCTATCTATATCTATCTATCTATCTATCTATCTATCTATCTATCTATCTATCTATCTATCATCTATCTATCTATCTATCTATCTATCTATCTATCTATCTATCATCTATCATCTATCATCTATCTATCTATCTATCATCTATCTATCTATCATCTATCTATCTATCATCTATCTATCTATCTATCTATCTATCTATCTATCTATCTATCATCTATCTATCTATCTATCTATCTATCTATCTATCTATCTATCATCTATCTATCATCTATCTATCTATCATCTATCTATCTATCATCTATCTATCTATCATTCATCTATCTATCTATCTATCTATCTATCTATCTATCTATCTATCTATCATCTATCTATCTATCTATCTGTCTATCTATCTATCATCTATCTAATCTATCATCTATCATCTATCTATCATCTATCTCTATCTATCATCTATATCTATCTATCTATCATCTATCTATCTATCTATCTATCTATCTATCTATCTATCTATCTATCTATCTATCATCTATCTATCTATCATCTATCTATCTATCTATCTATCTATCTATCTATCTATCTATCTATCTATCATCATCATCTATCTATCTATCTATCATCTATCTATCTATCTATCTATCTATCTATCTATCTATCTATCTATCTATCTATATCTATCTATCATCTATCATCATCATCTATCATCTATCTATCATCTATCATCTATCTCTATATCTATCTATCTATCTATCTATCTATCTATCTATCTATCTATCATCTATCATCTATCTATCTATCATCTATCAAGGTGATAGAGCGAGCGGTTGCTGAACAACTCCAGGCACGCTGAACAACTCCAGGCACGCCTGGAAGAAGCGGACCATTTGGATCCCTTCCAGTCGGGATTCAGGCCTCATCATGGGACTGAAACTGCCTTGGTCGCACTGGTTGATGATCTCCGGCGGGCTAGGGACAAAGGTGAGAGCTGTTTCCTAGTTCTGCTGGATCTCTCAGCGGCGTTTGATACCATCGACCATAACATCCTTCTGGACCGTCTTGAGGGGCTGGGAGCTGGGGGCACTGTCCTACAGTGGTTCCGCTCCTTCCTCCTGGGCCGTGTTCAGAAAGTGGTGGTGGGGGATGAGTGTTCAGACCCCTGGGCTCTCACTTGTGGGGTGCCTCAGGGTTCTGTCCTCTCCCCCATGCTTTTCAACATCTACATGCAGCCACTGGGAGAGATCATCAGGAGGTTTGGGCTGGGTGTTCTTCAGTATGCAGATGATACCCAGCTCTACCTCTCTTTTAAAACAGAACCAGTGAGGGCAGTGAAGGTCCTGTGTGAGTGTCTGGAGGTGGTTGGAGGATGGATGGCGGCTAACAGATTGAGGTTGAATCCTGACAAGACAGAAGTACTGTTTCTGGGGGACAGGAGGTGGGCAGGTGTGGAGGATTCTCTGGTCCTGAATGGGGTAACTGTGCCCCTGAAGGACCAGGTGCGCAGCCTGGGAGTCATTTTGGACTCACAGCTGTCCATGGAGGCACAGGTTAAATCTGTGTCCAGGGCAGCTGTTTACCAGCTCCATCTGGTACGTAGGCTGAGACCCTATCTGCCTGCGGACTGTCTCGCCAGAGCGGTGCATGCTCTGGTTATCTCCCACTTGGACTACTGCAATGCACTCTACGTGGGGCTACCTTTGAAGGTGACTCGGAAACTACAACTAATCCAGAATGCGGCAGCTAGACTGGTGACTGGGAGCGGCCGCCGAGACCATATAACACCAGTCTTGAAAGACCTACATTGGCTCCCAGTATGTTTCCGAGCACAATTCAAAGTGTTGGTGCTGACCTTTAAAGCCCTAAACGGCCTCGGTCCAGTATACCTGAAGGAGCGTCTCCACCCCCATCATTCTGCCCGGACGCTGAGGTCCAGCGCCGAGGGCCTTCTGCCGGTTCCCTCATTGCGAGAAGCAAAGCTACAGGGAACCAGGCAGGGGGGGCCTTCTCGGTAGTGGCGCCCGCCCTGTGGAACGCCCTTCCAGCAGATGTCAAAGCAATAAACAACTACCTGACATTCAGAAGACATCTTAAGGCAGCCCTGTTCAGGGAAGTTTTTAACGTGTGATTTTACTGTATTTTTGGTTTTTATGGAAGCCGCCCAGAGTGGCTGGGGAGGCCCAGCCAGATGGGCGGGGTATAAATAATAAATTATTGTTATTATTATTATTATTATTATTATTATTATTATTATTATTATTATTATTATTATTATTATCTATATCTATCTATCTATTATCTATCTATATCTATCTATCTATCTATCATCTATCTATCTATCTATCTATCTATCTATCATCTATCTATCTATCTATCTATCTATCTATCATCTATCTATCATCTATCTATCTATCTATATCTATCTATCTATCTATCTATCTATCTATCTATCTATCTATCTATCTATCTATCTATCTCTATCATCAATCAATCAATCAATCAATCAATCAATCAATCTATGTTTTAAAAGTCTTTCTAGGGCAGCAAATGTTGGCAATGCAGATCTTGTCCTGGCCACCTCACCCAGAATTTACAGTTCCCAGTACCTCTAACAAACAACAGTTTCCAGGATTATTTGGTTGAAGTCATTTGCTTTAAATGTGTGGTGTATAAGGAGCCTCAATAATGCCATATAACAAGTGGACAACCCTGCTCATGTCTGTTCAATGAATTGTTATGAGTTTGTGGGTGATAGTCTTTCCTAAATTTCCAGGTCCGGTAGGTGTTCAAATTTAAGTAAGCCTTGGGGTGTTAAAACTGGGTGCTAAACTCTTGTGTATTAAGCCAGACCCGAGTGTATTATGCTGTGTGCTAGACAATGCTAATCCCTTGGAATCAGCAAATGTTAAATGCTAATTAAGCAAGGCCAGCTTCCTCATGAGGTGATAGCCTGGCAGGTGAGCCATTAAAAAAACAAAGGAGGGGCCCTTTCCTCCCTCGACAGGCAGAGCTAGAGCTTAGGTCAGAGAAGCTTAGAGTTAGAAGTTATGTGACAGAGAAGCAAAGCAGGATACAATCTATGGTGGTGGGTGTCTGTTTGGACCCAAGGCTGCACATATTGGAGAAGCAAGACCCTCTTGGGGTGATTATGCTGTGAACTCCTCCATCGTAGGCTCAGGTTGCATGTATGTGTAAAGAAACCATATATCATAAAGACACTACAGTCTCTGCTGTGCCTAATTTCCAAAAGGAAACACGAACCCTGAGTAAACTCTTGGAACCCCTGGAATCTTGCATGGCTTGGAGATTGGGGTGGTCTGCAAACAGCCATTAAACATCTCCATTACTCTTTTCTTACAAGGCAGCAGAGCCTTAGAAAAGGTGGATCCCCGGTAATTTTTGTTGGTCAAAGCAAGCAGTGAAACAGCGAGTTTCTCATAACATGTAAAGTGCCTCTTAGTTTCTGTTTGCTGCCTGTAAGATGGGAGTAATGGTGTTGTACTTCACAGGCAAGGGGGACAAGAGAAATGAAGCACTTGAAGGCTTTCAACTGAGCGCGGCTAATGATGCTCACATCTTCAATTCCTGCCTGAAGAGCCATTTAGAGATGCTGGAAAGACTTTAAGATGCTTCCCAACCAACAGGGAATGTTTTATGTTTGGGCTTTGTTTGCTTTTTAACCAGCATGCCCCTTCTCTTTTTGTGTTGATATTGGAGTGTTTTTTCACTTGCTTTGGGCATTAAGCGCATTAATTAAGAGCTTGTTATCTCAGCGATCAAAGCATTCGTGGCACTGAAAGGCCCCTGCCTTTGTTTAATGTGGAGGATGCTGTGAGGCTCCTCAGATGATTATGAAGAGTCCCAGATAAATTGCCAAGTGCATTAGCAGCACACAAAGCAAAGTGCAGCAGTCTTAGCTAAGTCGGGACACTGATTAAAGAAGTCACATCCCAAAGGAAGGTAGTCTACACACCTTCGCTCCTGGGAAAGGAGAACTTGCGATTGGAAGGGATGCAGCTTAGCAGTAGAGCAGCTCCTATGCATACAGAAGATTTCAGGTTTGATCCCCATAAACTCCAGGTTGAAGTCAGAAAGGCTATTGCTGGAAACCCTGCCGCCAGTAGAGGTAGACTGAGCCTGGGGAACCTAGGGCCTTCAATATATTGCTGGACTCCCAACTCCCACCAGCCCTGATCCAGAAAGCATTTCTTATGTTCTTATGTTAACCATAAAGGTAAAGGTAAAGGACCTCTGACAGTTAAGTCCAGTCGCGAACGACTCTGGGGTTGCAGCGCTCATCTCACTTTACTGGCCAAGGGAGCTGATGTTTGTCCTCTTCCGCAGACAGTTTTTCCGGGTCATGCAGCCAGCATGACTAAGCCGCTTCTGGCAAAACCAGAGCAGTGCACGGAAACACTGTTTACCTTCCCGCCAGAGCGGTACCTATTTATCTACTTGCACTTTGATGTGCTTTTGAACTGTTAGGTTGGCAGGAGCAGGGACCGAGCAACAGGAGCTCACCTCATCGCAGGGATTCAAACCGCCAACCTTCCGATCGGCAAGCCCTAGGCTCTGTGGTTTAGACCACAACAACACCACCCACGTCCCATGTTAACCATAGTCTTGCCCTATTCAGTTCTATCATTTGCTATTTTTTGTTTGTTTGAGAGCCAATGTAGTGGTTCGATGTCAGGAGTGGGTTTCAGCAGCCGGTCAGCAATAACTCACACAGCATCAGTGAAGTTAACTCTTTATTCAAAGAAACAAAGCAGCTCTGGAGGCCAGGACTAATGAGCACAGCAACTCTTCCCATTAGGTCTTGCACCAAGGAGGCTATTGTGAGGACTGAAGGTCTGTGCCTTCCCACAGTTCCATAAGTCTCCTCCTTTCCTAAGCGTCAGGCTTCAAGGCCGGCTTCCTTCTCACTTTGACCATAGATAAGCAATGCAAGATAAAGCAGTCTCTTACCAGCAACAGAAATGGTTAATGAACGCAGAAAAAGAACAAACGGCCATTCTCGCAGTGCAGGTGCTCCCAATTAAGTTCCTCCCACTTCCCTCTAGTCACTTCTGTCTTCCCGTCCCCTATTTACCCAATCTTTCAACCAATTAGCCTTCTGTGAAGCTACCTTATCCAATCTCTTAGCCCTTGGGACTAAGAGGCTGTATACCTTCCAGTGAGGGAGATTCGGTTAACTCTCTCTCCTCCCGTTCTGCCTCTTCTTGTTGTTCACCTCCCAATTCTGCCCAACTCCTGTCCTCTGAACTGTGTCCCTCAGCAAACCATCGTTCCAGGTCAATACTACTCTCCTGCTCCTGTGGAGCCCCAGGATCCTGGTTCTGAGCAGGGAGAGAAGGGGGCTCCCACCACTTCTCCTTCAGAGTAGTACTCCCCAGCCTGATCCCTGACATTGGGTCCCTCCCAAAGAATCTGAGACTATTCTCACGGCTGTCTTTGCTTCTCCCTCTTCATACCTCTTCTGGTTCTGGGAGACCAGAGGTGAGTGAATCAGGTCGCAGCAGGAGAGAGAGACCCCTGGCTTTTTCAGCAGCCTGCCTCCACTCTGCCTCTTGACCCTCCTCTGCTTCTGCCTCTGATTCTGAACTGCTCTCTGCCACAGCCTCATCCTGCTCACTAAACCCTGTTACCTCTTCAGCTTCCGACATCTTCCTCTCCCAATCTTCTCCCTCTGACCACTCATTTTTGTCCCACCACCAATTCCTGGGCTCTGAGCCTTCTTCCGGGTGGGGTGTGTGTTTCCTGAGGAGGTTCCTCCCACCACTCCTTTGTATCCAGCCAGTCCATGACATTACAGTGCTGAACTAGGACCTGCGAGACCAGGGTTCAAATCTCCACTCAGCCGTAAAGCTCATTGAGTGACCTTGGGCCAGTCACTCACTCTTAGCATAACTTACCTTGCAGCTTTGTTGTGAAGGTAAATTGGAAGGCGGGTGGGTGGGGAGAACCATGTATTCCACACTGAGCTCCTTGGAAGGATATAAATGCAATGGGCAAATACAATAAATAAATTTGTTTTCTATTATTTTATTGTCAGGCTATTGCTGTTTTTATTGTCGTAAATCGCAACGAAACTTTTGGCAGAGTGAATGTATTTTTAAGTAAAAAAAAAAGAACCTAGCTACTGTGAGGAGAGTTACTTGCACTCTAGTGCGCTCCAGTCTTCTCGCAACTGCAGTGTCGGTGTCATGCACATCATTAAAATGTGATTGGGAACAACCTTGAGAAGTTCTGCTCATGCAGCCAGCGATGCAGAACGTCAGCAAACCCACTTGAAAACAACGGGCTCTGTCCCACATACCGGAGAAGAGCAAGGCCACGTTTTGACCTTGCTAGCTAGTGAAGGGTTTTGTTTTGTTTCCACCTGCCCCCTTAGGCAGTGTGTGTCTTTCCCACAAAGCTGAAATGATAAAAGCGAGCTTGGAAATTAGGAGCTGTCAGCAGACCCCACTATTCCCCTCGCAGAGCTATGGTTCCCAGAGTTCCATAGGAAGAGGGGCTGGTGGTTAAACCACGCTGGGAATTGTAGCTCTGTGAGGGGAACAGGGGTCTCTTAAGAACTCTCAGCACCCTTAACAAACTACAGTTCCCAGGGTTCTTTGGGGCAGGATCCATGACTGTTTAAAGTGGTATAAAGGTAAAGGAACCCCTGACCATTAGGTCCAGTTGTGACCGACTCTGGCGTTGCGGCGCTCATCTCGCTTTATTGGCCGAGGGAGCAGGCGTTTGTCTGCAGACAGTTTTTCCAGGTCATGTGGCCAGCATGACTAAGCCACTTCTGGTGAACTAGGGCAGCACATAGAAACGCCGTTTACCTTCCCGCCAGAGCGGTACCTATTTATCTACTTGCACTTTGATGTGCTTTTGAACTGCTAGGTTGGCAGGAGCAGGGACTAAGCAACGGGAGCTCACCCTGTCACTGGGATTCGAACCGCCGACCTTCTGATTGGCAAGTCCTAGGCTCTGTGGTTTAACCCACAGTGTCACCCGCGTCCTAAAGTGGTATAATACTTCTTTAATTGTATAGTACAGCTGTGGCCTTATGCTCAGAGCATCCTCATATCCCTCAAAACTTCCTGGTTTCACTGGGGGCTTTGGGCGAGTCTCTTATTTCTTTTCAAGGAATCACAGAATTGTAGAGTTGGAAGGACTCCTTGAGGGTCATCGACTCCTTTGGGACTCCTCTCTTCACAGGGCTCTCTGTGTATGTAAATGCAGCTAGGCTTTCTTCCCCCCCCATCCCATCCTGGCATACCTGACCCCAGAGTTAACCTCACTCAAATACCAAGCAAGCCAGTCATCTTTCCCCCAGTTTCATTTATACATTAGTTTGTGGCCTTGATAGGCTGATTCCTGGATAGTTTTCCCTCTGAAATGAAGGTAAATACCATATTTTTCGCTCTATAAGACGCACCAGACCACAAGACGCACCTTGTTTTTGGAGGAGGAAAATAATAAAGAAATATTCTGAATCTCAGAAGCCAGAACAGCAAGAGGGATCGCTGCACAATGAAAGCAGCAATCCCTCTTGCTGTTCTGGCTTCTGGGATAGCTGTGCAGCCTGCATTCGCTCCATAAGACGCACACACATTTCCCCTTACTTTTTAGGAGGGAAAAAGTGAGTCTTATAGAGCAAAAAATATGGTAACTTTCTCCCATTGAAGATGAGCCCAGCCAGTGTGGTGTAGTGGTTAAGAGCGGTAGTCTCCTAATCTGGGGAACCGGGTTCGTGTCTCCGCTCCTCCACATGCAGCTGCTGGGTGACCTTGGGCCAGTCACACATCTGTGAAGTCTCTCAGCCCCACTCACCTCACAGAGTGTTTGTTGTGGGGGAGGAAGGGAAAGGAGATTGTTAGCCGCTTTGAGACTCCTGAAGGGGAGTGAAAGGCGGTATATCAAATCCAAACTCCTCCTCCTCCTCCTCTTCTTCTTCTTCTTCTTTCCTCCTTGGTCATTCCAATAGAACCTCATCTTTGTCTTGACATTATCATCCTTTGTAGCCCATCATCTGGTCAAATGCAAGGTCTACCAGAGCTGGGGAATGGAAGGATCTGTCCATTCTGGCTCTCCCAGTTTCTCATGTTCCAGTCTTAAATCCAGCTCTCCACATTTCCGCAGCAATTTGTGTCCCTCCCCCCTTTTTAATACTCATGGAAAATTATCCAGCATATTAGTGCAAGTTTCTCCTACAAATGTGGTTTCATGCAATTTTTACTTATGCACACACTTACTGCAAGCGACTTCCCCTAATACAGGTAAAGTTAAAGGACCCCTGGATGGTTTAGTCCAGTCAAACTTGACTATGGGGTGTGGCACCTATCTCGCTTCAGGCCGAGGGGGCCGGCGTTTGTCCACAGACAGCTTTCCAGGTCATGTGGTGAGCATGCCTAAATTGCTTCTGGCGCAATGGGACAGCATGATGTGTGCCAGAGCGCACTGAAATGCCTTTTACCTTCCCACCGCAGTGGTACCTATTTATCTTCTCATGCTGGTATGCTTTCAAACTGCTAGGTTGGCAGGAGCTGGGACAGAGCAACAGGAGCTCACCCTGTCACACCGACTCAAACTGCTGACCTTCCGACTGGCAAGCCCAAGAGGTCCAGTGGTTTAGACCACAGCGCCATGCACTCCCTAGTTTTCCCTAATATAATACATTTTTGTATTACCAACCTAGCAGTTCAAAAGCACACCAGTGCAAGTAGATAAATAGGTACTGCTGTGGCAGGTAGGTAAATGGCGTTTCCTTGTGCTCTGGCTTCCGTCACAGTGTCCTGTTGTGCCAGAAGTGATTTAGTCACGCTAGTCACATGACCTGGAAAGCTGTCTTGGACAAATGCTGGCTTGCTTGGCCTGAAAGCGAGATGCGTGCTGCAACCCCATAGTTGCCTTTGACTGGATGTAACCGTCCAGGGGACCTTTACCTTTTACCTTTTTACATACATTTTTGTATGTTGTTTTCAGTAATCTATTCATTTTTATTAATTCCCCCCAAACTCTACATTTTTGCAATTAATTCCCCCCAAACTCTACATTATTTGGTTGGAGAACTGCACTTTGTTGTTTAGTCGTTTAGTCGTGTCCGACTCTTCGTGACCCCATGGACCACAGCACGCCAGGCACTTCTGTCTTCCACTCCCTCCCGCAGTTTGGTTAAATTCATGGAGAACTGCACTACAAAATTCAAATAAAGGTGAATTCTGAAGGGTAGCAGTATTTTGGTTTCTGTTTTGTTTCAGGAAGTGCGAATGTTGTAGATTTGTCTTTCCATGTGAATGGAATTAAATTTCTTCCCCATGCCTAATTACAGCCTTCATCCACCTGGTACCCTCTAGTTCTACAACTCCCATCTGTCCCAGCCAGCACTGTCTGGTGTTTATGGGACCTGTAGTCCAAAACATTTGAAGAGCACCAGACTGGTGAAGGAGTTCCTCTAGACAGAAAGACATGAGCAGGGAGCGAAGTGAAAAAGGAATGGGAGTGCCTAAATGAATACCTTAAAAGCCAAGGTTCGAGGACAGAAATCTGGCTGAGTCTGGAATAACCTTGTGAAGTGAAAGGATAAGAGAGAGGGATTTATATCTAGATGCTAGGATAGAGATGACAAGGAAAACAGGAAAGCAGGAAGAGGTATGAGAGGTAAAGGAGGTGCTGTGGGATTGGTGGAAGTCAATGTTTGTTTTTCTTATCAGTGTTTATAATATTAATTTGTAAGATTTGGATTTGTGGTTTTTTGTATGCTTGTTTTTGGGTTTTGTGTATTGTTTTTTTTTTTTTTTGTTGTGTGGAGAATACTAATAAAATTAATAATAAAAATTTAATTTTTTTTAAAAAGACATGTTCAGGGGGCTGTTTTCAATAGGAGGTGTTATTTTCCAGGTTGGTCCTGAGAACCACAAAGGTCTTTCTCAGAATCTACCCACCCGCCTGCGATTTCAGAAGCTCCAGCACATGGGGTGGTGGTGGGAAGGGGAGGCAGCTGAGTGCCGAGATCCTTATTCAAATTTCTGAGATCCATTATGTAAGAGCAACAACTGGCAAATAGCTCTCATCAGATGCGACCCTCCGGGAGATGATTGACAAAAAAACCACAGTCCATTTGCTTGAGGATTTACATGGCAGGCGCGAAGGCAGCTTTCAAAGTCCCATGGATGACATTTTAGAGGCTGCATATTTCCCGCATTTTGTTTGTTAGTGACAGGAGAGCTGATTATCTTCGACATTTACACATCAAATGCTGTTTTCAATATGTCAGGCCATAAACATTTTTACCGGCGCTCCTGTGGGTGAAACATCTTGACGCCATTGCAGCCTGTAATCATTTTGTTGACATTAGCACAGAGAACGGTGGGGCAGCGAAATAACGTGAAGTAATTGGATTGAGTGAGGTAAAACAATAATTTAAAGTGAATTACCAGCCGGAGAACTGGAACAGTTAAATTCCCCTGCCGGTCCTGACAGCAGGGAGAGCATTCAGAATTCTGTTGAGTTTTAAGGAAGATTTGGCAACCTCGGGGAGAAGCCAATACTTCTGCCCAGAAAATAAGTTGGGCTATTTTTTCCGACTTGGTTGCTGTTCTCTATTTTTGGACCCCTTTGTTGCTTTTCCACACTTCTCAGAGATTACTTGGACAAAGCTCTCGGCTCCCAGGAAAAGCAATTAGAGGTCAGAAGCTCTGCAATCCTGTCTCCACCAGAACCGGTGGCCTTGAACAGTTCAGTTAACTTTTCTGTCCCCCAAGCTGGTCACCCATGACAGAAATGTAGTGAGCCTTTAATTATTGTTCATAAACGGAGATGGAGGGAAGAGTAAATAAAAGCCAGAAGGGCTCGCAAGCCAAACCTGAACACAAATGCGTTTCTGGAATATTCTAGCCCTGTTTGGGTGCTATTTGCTCTTGTGTACGTCAACACCGGGAGCAAGGAGCAGGCCCGCTCTGAATGTCGTTCTGAATGTCACATGCTGCTCCCTGAGAACAAACATTTGTGTCGGGGGGCACAGGGTTAACCCCAGTGCTTCCCGATGAATCTTTTGTGCATTCAGTGCTATGTGCAAAGGCACATAGCGGACATCGGGCAAAGAGTGTACAATATCAGCTGTAGGACTGCTAGTGATGGCCGTGCTCTTTGCTCCCATGTTGTGAGCAAATGATGCTCAAAATATCACTTATGTGTTGTTCTGCTATGAGAAACACAAATAAAGGACTCCCACCCGTAGGCCAACTGCTGTCAGCAAAAACAAACGAGGATGGATTCACATGACAATGTTCAACTTCCCCATGTTGGCGTCCCTTGGGTGGAGACCTGGCAGTGTGAAATTTTGAACACGTCGCCGAATTGCAATTCCCAAGATCTTTCTGGAATGGGCATGGAAGCTTTTCCAGCCCAAGGGCCACATTACCTTCAGGGTCACCTTGTGAGGGCCACATGGGATTGGCAGAAGTGGGTGGAGCAACGAGTGTAAATTTAACTTTGACACATTAGGTGCCACCCACCCACCTCTCTGGTCTCCATCCAGGCCAATAAGAAGCAGCATCAGAATTCAAGGACAGATTTCAGCAAGACGTGGGGGGCAAAGCAGGGCCAGTGACATATGTGGCCTGGGGCCAGTTCCAAGGGTCAGACAGAGCATTCTGGAGGGCTGAATTTGGCCACCTAGGCCTCAAGCCCCTGACTTCTGTTCTAGAAGATTCAGGGAAGCATGAACAAGACAGTCAAAAGGACTGCGGCATCTTGCTTGCAAATAAAGGTGTGTGAGGTTGTGGTGTTATTTTATTTAGAGAAGCTGATATCTGAGGCTGAAATTCTGCTCCATCTGCACTCTACATTTAAAGCTTAAAATTTTAAAACTTAAAAATGGAAAGCATAATGCTGGTGGTCAACAAAAGAGGTTTAAAGACTCAAGGCAAATCTATAAAAAAAATTTAGTATAAACATCAACAACTGGGAAACACCGGTCTGCAAGTGCTCCAGTTGGAGAACAGCCATTAACCAAAGGCGTCATGGGCTTTGAAACAAAAAAAATTCCTTCCAATAGCACCTTAAAGACCAACTAAGTTAGTTCTTGGTATGAGCTTTCGTGTGCATGCACACTTCTTCAGATACCACGAAAGCTCATACCAAGAACTAACTTAGTTGGTCTTTAAGGTGCTACTGGAAGGATTTTTTTTTATTTTGACTATGGCAGACCAACACGGCTACCTATCTGTAAATGGGCTTTGAAGACGCTCAAACTCAGAACGAAAGGGAGAAACTTGCTAAGAGGAAGGCACGCTTGGCAAACCCTCACCGTGATCAACTCCTGCCCGGAAACCAATTTCCCCACTGTGGAAGGACGTGTGGATCCAGAATTGGCCTCCATAGTCACTTACAGACTCACTGTTAAAACCATGTTCATGGAAGACAATCCCTTGGTTGGGCTGGGGAAATGCGACTGCACTCTTACAAACTCTGGTAGGGTTGCCACATTTCGTTAAGTGAATATCCGAACACAAAAGTTGCTGAGCTATGGGTTTTGAGCTATCTTTAATGAAATTCGCCAAAATCTACATTACCGACATGGGCTGCCATATGTCCGGATTTCCACAATTTCTGCCCAGACGCCATTTGCGAGGGCTGAATTCTGGACGTATGGCAACCCTACACTCTGGGTATATGGTTTGGGTTTAGAAGATGCGACTGCGTTCAATGAGTCTTGCTCACAGATTGTTGCACAAGACTGCATAGGAGGGCAGTACCAATTACTAAGAAGACTTTGCCTCAAATTTTCCCAGGTATGTATGAAAGACAGTAAGAGAGGCTAATCGTAGGCTGAATTTTGCTGGGATTTTGCTGGGAACATAGAACATGGGTAGGCAAACAAAGGTCCGGGGGTCGGATCAGGCCCAGTCATCTTCTAAACCCAGCCCACGGACGGTCTGGGAATCACTGTGTTTTTACATGAGTAGAATGTGTGATTTTATTTCAAATGCATCTCTGGGTTATCTGTGGGTCATAGGAATTTGCTCATTTTCTCTCTCCCCAAAATATAGTCTGGCCCCCCACAAAGTCTTAGGGACAGTGGACCAGCCCACGGCTGAAAAAGCTTGCTGACCCCTGACATAGATCCTACAAAATGGGGTTTTTGGGGGGCATGGGGAGGGAAGAAAAAAAAGAGGCCATTTCTGATTGCCAAGCATATTGAAATCTCAAAGGTTTAATTGAATAATTTTTGTACCAAATCACACAGTTTTGAAGTCCTGATTACACGCCCCAGGAATTTATTTGCCTGAGAAAAAAAGCTGCATTATGGATTACAAGATCAAAGATTAATTTCACTGCTGCAGACTTCAATTGTACAGCTCAGACGACACTTGAACAGTTCATAGAGTCTTGCAACACCATAAAGTCCCCCCCCCCAACGTTACATTATTGGAGAGGTGGCAGAGGAGGGGGGAGAAGTACGCGGAGAATGGACGACCTGGACAGATAAAATGTGCTTTCTCCTTTTGGCAAAAAAAAAAAAGGAAAAAAAGTTAACCTTTGCTTCCAATACACATATAAATAGTTCCTTTTAAAAAATTCTATGGTAATTTTAGGGGATGATTGGTGAATACCTCACATTCTGCCTTTTAGGCGTTCCATGACCTGAACCTGACAAGATTGCCTTTTGAGTATAATCTAACAAAAATTGTGAATACTATTTGTAATCCCACAGAGAATGGGTGGAAAAATTCATTGCAAGTTTTGCCTTGCTCACCTTTCCCATTTATCCCTATGGCATATTGGGCTTCAACATTGACCCTCAAAACTGCCCCAAACTGATATTCCTCTTTTTTCTCTTCCATTTTGTGACTTCCACTCCTCCCAGTATCTGATGAGTTGTCACCTACTCACATTTTACTCATGCTTTACTCAGACCCACTCCACCTAACACCTTTCCACCTTCATATGGTGGCTTGGATCTTTTGCCTGCTGTGTGGCTATTCTCTGGCTCTTAGTACCACCAAATCTACCACCTTTTCTTTTCAAGCGCTTGTACCAAAGCGGAGCTTGGAACAACAGAAACAAGACCTGCTACTACCACTTGCAAAGTGTCTCCTTAGGCAGCCGCTTAGTGTTCCCTAGTGGTAATGCATACCTCAGAGCACGTACATAGGGTGCTTCCAGACTGTCCCTCTTTTCGGGTGGGATTCAATCGTATGTTGGGAAATTCCGGTTGTGTAATCAAACTTGGTCTGGAGATCTTGCACTTCATCAGATTTTTTTGTGATAAGTAAAGTGATGGGACAATGCAGCAGAAAGTGGGGGGTACCATTTGCCTTGACACAATGTTGTCTAACCCCTCCAAGAAAATCAGAATGCACAATAAATAGCTCATCTGGAAGCAGCTATGATTTATGCATGTTCCTGGTTCTGCAGCCTTACCGCAATTCAGTAAATCGTGTGAATTTCATCCCCTCCCTGCCCAATATGCCCTTGAATTTTTATTTGGCTGTGTACTGGTTAAAAAAGCCCACTTCTCTAGGAATAATATTATTTGCTACCCATTCTCTTTACTAGCCTCTCAAATTGAAGGATATTTTGCAAGAATGGTTACAACCACATTCTTACGCCACTTTAAATCCCGCAAAGAATCATGGGAGCTGTAGTCTGCTATGGGCACTGACCTCATAGACCTACAGTTCTCAGCACCCTTAACAAACAACAGTTCCCAGGATTCTCCTTGACTGTTAAAGTTGTATAAGAGAGCTTTAAGTTTATGGTGTAGATGTGACCTAAGTTTTATCTGAGTGGAAATGCCACTGTGAACGGCCTCTAAGACTCCCCCCGCCCCTGACGCTGCTCTTCTTAGTGACAGGCATATCCAGGTTTGGACATTACGAAATACAAGAAGGGCACTTCTCACTTTCAGTTAATAAAAGAAATAATAAAATATAACATATTGGTATTACAATACACCACTAGTTTTAATATATGTTTTTGTCCTCTTGTCTAGTATTCTTTTTTTTTCCTTTTTCTTTTAAATATACAGTAAAAAAATCTAAAATAGTTGGAAGTAAAAAATGAAAAAATAGCTGACTATGGGTTGTATTTTTGTTTTTGTTTTAGTTCTTCTTTACAGTGATATGGTAGCAAATACAAGGAAAAAAACCACAGAGAATAAACTTGTACGGAAAGTGTTTTCTGGTCCCATCTCTGCCAACAGGGCTCAGGCTGGAGTCGGAGATGAATGAAGTCGACGGGTGTAGTAGATTAATGCGATTTGTGGGGTTTGCTTTTTTGGCTATAGCTTTGGTAGAGAATGATCTGTGGGTCCAAGATATTGCAAATAAATGTCTAAAACATTGGAAGGGAAAGCTTAACCCTGAGCATGAAGCCAACATGGAGACAATTGCTCTGATCCAGAACTTTGAGGGTCCCCCGCCCTCTCCCTGCAATCCAGAAGAAAGTAAGTTCTGTTCACATCCCAAGAAAATCAACCATGGCTAAAATGTCCTAAAGATTTTAGCGGTGGTGAAGTTTGATCTCTGGGTCAGGGCCTGGATGTATAGAGGATGCACACCCTGACTTCCTGCTAATGTGTGGCTGCCCTTTGACCTTGGTTTAGGAGGCAGCTGGAGATACCACATTTCTGAATCCATCTTAGTTCAGCCAGACAAATCAACCCTCTCTCCCCGTCCTCCAAATTTCCTTCTACTCCCCAAGCCTCTGCAGCCTGAAGTGGAACTTAAGCAGTTCACATGAACACGCACGCAGCAATGTAATACATCCCTCCAGAATGGGTTTGCAACAAAATGGTGATGCGTTTCATCGACAAGGCTTGGCAAATGGGTCACACTGAGCCCTATTTTGGCTGTAGAAAAAGAAAGGAGAAAGGAAGAAAAAGGGAAAAGAAAAAAGAAAGAAGTACCGATTTTGCAGCGTAAACCAAGATTATGTAGACGGCCAACGCAAATGGCGATTCCTTCTCCCATCACCTGCATAATAACAGCATCACGTTTGCATATAGAACAGCCTTTTTTCATTATTGCTCTACTTCATAAAAAATATAAGGAACTTAGAACAGACGTACACGTTACAAACTTAAGGTTCTTTGGTGAAGAATGAAAAAAAAACAACAACAGTATTTCAGCTGTCAATCCATCCCGGAAGCGAGCCGGCTGCTTCTATCTGTTGATCCTTTGGATCCTTTCACAGAGGAGGGACAGATACTGGGTCAACTTGACCATGGCAACGATAGCAAGCCCTCCTATCATCATACAAGTTGGCCAAAAGAGGGAGTGGAACAGCACGTTGGAGCTGTAGAGTTTGGTTAGCAATACATTCTTTTGAATGCCTTCGGGGTCATAGTAACAGGAGAAGTGCTGGTACTTTCTGAAGTTCTCCATGACGACATTCACCAGGGACAGAGACTCTTCAAAGTTCTTGCCACACTTGGGTATATATGAGCACTGTCGGAGGGGGAGAAAGACAAATGAGATAAAAGACAGTATGCATCCCTGGCCAAACCGAACGCTTGTGAATATGTATATACACCCATACATTTAAAATACAAATATGGTTTCCCTCAAAGAATGGATCTGTACTGTATTTACTTAGCTTTGACCAATCAGTCAAGAATCGTGCATGGAGGCACATGTCGCTCCCCCCTAGGGAAGATTTACAAGATCCCTTTTTGGATATTACAGAAGTATGAAAACAGGAAGCAACACTCACATTTCCTGCTTCGGCATCGCTTGTGACTTACAATGTAAATATTCCAACAAACTGGCTTGATTATTTGAAAAGAAAACAAATCCAATTTTTTTTTAAGCTCCCCGAGCCCTTAGCAATCAAAAGTAGAGAAAAGCAAAGCGTAGCAGCTGAAACAGCTGGAGTCTAGACCAGAATCTGGGTACTGGGCTGCAAAACTCGGAGAAATATATATACTGTTCCATCTCTGCTGGAAATCTAAGTGCTTTCTCTTGCCTTTGGGATTGGTGTGATCAATGAACTGAAAAGGCTGTGCAGGTTTTGTGTTGACCTTCTGAGGCTTGGTAGTGCAGACCTTCTGGGACACAAGTCTCACTCTTTCCCCAGCAGTTTCAGTAATACCACCGGCTCCGAGATGGCTTGGAGGTGGGGGGAAAGTGACAACAGGTACCCCAAGGGACCCATGCTAAGTCCCAGACTCTTGATTCCTGCTTTCATTACTTTGGTGCACACAGCTGTATTCTCAGCCTGTGGAACAGATGGCACCTCGTCAAGCCAAACAGCTGGAAGTAACCATCAGCTATTGTTGCCTGCCACTGGCAAGAGCACCTCACCGTTTATGTTTACCTTGTTATAGTAGGAAGAAAAGAGGTAAAACTCGGGTTAAATTGCACAGTGTTTGGGCTCACGTCTTGAGGAGCAGAGCCCCCAAGCCTGGATGCCCTGAGATAAGGGCGTCGGGTGCACTGGGTTACCATAGCAACACCCGCGAGGTTGAGCGTATGACTTGCTGAGTCATTCGCGCCCTCATTGGTTCAGGAAATAGGCCTACGTGTAAAGATGGGGATCCCGGTCTCTGGGGCATTACTTTCATTATATGATGTCTTGTCCACGTTCTGCTGTCCTGTTGCATGCCCTCCTGCCCTGTTTGCTGTCAGGGTTTGATTCTGAATCTGTGAGAGGCCGTGATTTTTACACAATAGCGTGAGTTATCATTGCGATAGTGTTAGTGAATCTCTCCGCACATATGTATCTCTACTTCAAAAACCAGAAGAACTGTATTTAGTGGATAATAGTGGTTGCCTTTGTCTTTTGTCTGGAAACAATAAATGCTTTGTTACTTTGAACTATTTCCTCCCTTAACTGGGGACTCTGGAAGAAGCTGTTCAGCTGGGAGCAGGAAATCTCTGGAAGACTCTGCCGGGGATTCACATAGTCTTCTGATACATCACCCTGGTTGAGGTGTGGTGAATTACCAACAGACTTCCACAAGTCACCAGCAAATCTCGACATTGCTAGGCGGGCTAAGTGGGGTGGCCCAATGGGACCATATGCCACTGGTTCTGAAAGAGCTGCAGTGGCTGCCATTGAGCTACCAGACCCAGTTGTATATACCGGCATACAGAGCCCTCAGTGGCTTGGTACCCAAGTACCTAAAGATTGTCTTCACCAATATCAACCATCTCAAATTCTGTGATCGGCAGGTGAGGCCTTGTCAGCAGGTCTTGACTCATGACAGGGCCTTCTCAGTGGTGGTTCTGATTTGTGGAATGCCGTCCCTCGTGAAGCAGCTTATATAAATAATGTAAGTTACATAATTTTGCTGAAGCAGAAAGCAAAACAAATATTGCACCGTAGTTTTTAGTGGAAGATGAATGGAAACAGTGCTGTATATGATGCACGCAGCGCAGAATGGAAAACAATGGCTTTTTACATCCCTAAGTGTTAACACTTGGGGAAATGAGTTACTGCTGGTGCTAAGAGGAGGTGCAACATGGGATACTTCCAAGTGGTCCAGGGTCTCTCACATTCCTTGGCATCATGGGAAGAAACAACACTGCAGTCACTCCTATCCACACCAGGAAAACATGAATACTGTGCTTTACTGGTGTTGTGATGGCCTCCCAGAGATTAGTGGAAACAATTTATTTCTCCTTATTCTGCCTAAAAGTAGAATGAAAGTAGGAAGCATCTCCATCATTCTGGTCGGCTTCAGAACAACGTTGCATGATGATCAGAGCAGTAACCTTCTTCTCACATCAGTGGTGGAGAACCTGCATTGCTGGACACTACTCCTACCACCCCAGGTCATTGGCCAGGCTGTTTGGGGCTGATGGGATTGGAATCCAACAATATCTGGAGAGCCTCAGGTTCCCCACTCCTGGTTTCCTGGCAGAGAGAAAAGCAGCAGCCACTAGGTTCTGGTGTTGCCACTACCAGAACCTCAAACTACACAGTGGTGGAAGTGAAAAAGGTCAGTCAGAGACCAGGATCTGGCTTCAGGAAATCATTTGCCGCCCACCATCTCCCTGAGTCCTCAGATTTCATCTGAAAGTTTTTGTAAAAAGATCTTGCAGTTGAGCCTTATGCATGATTCATAGGAAGCTTATGATGGATGAAGTTTGCCCACTGTTTGGCAGTGCGTCTAAATAAACATGATCAGCCTGCCCTTCATTTTCATTAAATAACAACAGGCTTCTGGAAGCAGGTAAGGAGCGAGAAAACAACAATTAAAAGTTATTTGTTCATTGGGGAGCATCACCACTTTGCCTCTCAAGTCCATTCTGAGATCTAAAAGTGCAGTGTAAGTAACTTAGTAGGGAGCTAGACTAACCATTTGGTGTGACAGATCTAGGATCCAGTTCTTTGTTTAGAAATTAAAAGGACGTGACCAGAGACCAATGATTATACCATGATCACACTTAGTGAAGGCTGGGTGGGGGGGGGGCGCTGCAGTTCAACGGTAAAGTATTTGCTTTGCATGCAATAGCTTAGTTGGTTAGAGTGTGGTGCTGACAATGCCAAGATTGCGGGTTCGATCCCTGTCTCCTCCATATCGGCATATTCCTGCATTGCAGGGGGTTGGACGAGATGATCCTCAGGGTCTCATCCAACTTGATAATTCTATGATTCTATGCAGAAGGTCCTAGATAGGCATCTCCAGATAGGGCTGTAAATACTCTGACTGTAACCTTGAAGAGCCACTGAGAGTCAGTGTGGACAATACTGAGCGACAACTCAGTATAAGGCAGGTTTCTATGCTCCTAAGGTCAATGAAGGCTGATCCATTTGAGCAAATGGGACACTGCCCCACCAAATTCAAGCTGCCCTCAGCCAGACCCCACCTGCCTGCCTTCTTACTTACAACCAGAGCAGGGAGTGGCCCTGTTAGCCAGCTTCCTCCTCCTTAGTATACATACACACACGCACACATTTTTATTGATTTTTTAACATATCAGTTCCAACAGTCATACAACATATCTTCTCATCTTATGCAATGTTTTAGACTTCCGTCAACACCTCTGATGATTTTCCACTCTTTATCACTTATTCTGCATTTCTTAATTTCTATATTGCATTTAATTGTCCTTAGCTAATAATTCTTTTCATAGTCTTTCTTGTAATATTTCAGATAATTCACCTTAAAAAACTTCTTGCAATCTTACTATCGTAATCTGTTCATCACAATTCCTTTTCAAATAGTTCATATATTTACTCCAGTCTTCTAAGAATCTCTGATCCCGAAGGTTTCAAATCCTTCCTGTTAATTTATCTAATTCTGCATAGCCCATTCCTCCTCCTTAGTTTCAGTGTTGCATGGCATGGAGAAATTGGATAGAGAATTATTATTATTATTCCTCTCACATAACACTGGAACACATGGAGGCCTAATGAAGCCGAATGTTGGAAGATTCAGGGCAGATGAAAGAAAGGATTCACACAATTATGGAACTCACGCAGTGATGCTCGCCAACTTCCAAGACTTTAAAAGAGGATTGGAGGACAAAATCATGAAGGGAAAGGCTATCAATGGTGATTAGCCAGGATGGTTACGCTCTGCCTTCATGGTCGGAAGCAGTAATGCTTCTGAATGCCACAGGAGGGAAGACAACTCATGTTCTTGGGTCTTGCTTGATGAATTCCCACAGGCACCTGGTTGGTCACTGTGAGAACAAGGTGCTGGACTAGGTGGGTCATTGGCCTGAGACAGCAGGCTCTTCCTATGCCTTTGCAGAACTCAACAGGGAGGAAGATGGGGACAAAACTGGAAATTAGTTGGCTCCACCTGCCATGGGCTCTAGCTCTAACTACCTGCTGCCTTACTAGTTCAAGAAAAAAGCACACCAAGAACTGTAGGGATATAATGGAGTGGGGAGTGGGGTC
This sequence comes from Podarcis melisellensis, assembly GCF_964234715.1. Classification (NCBI taxonomy): domain Eukaryota; kingdom Metazoa; phylum Chordata; class Lepidosauria; order Squamata; family Lacertidae; genus Podarcis; species Podarcis melisellensis. Next base: position 11,300,554 of record NC_138537.1, read on the forward strand.
CGGAGGGAGCAGGCAGCCTGCACTTGTGACCCTGGGGTGCAGGGCACAACCCCCCCCAGACAAGCCACAGCTGTCTGTACATCGTTTCCTCTGTCTGACCTTTTGCGGTCTCAGGCGGTGTCCTGTCTGTAACCTTTGTCCCTGAGACCTTTTGTCTCCTTCGTCATACACTATGCAAGGGGAAAATGATGCGGTGGAAACAGGTGCCAAAATAACTTTGTACCACCCTACGATCTCGGGACAGAAGATGTGTAAAGGTTACAGCCCAAAATGTATCTGCCTAGCTTGCATATTTGTCTCAATAAAAGGAGGCTCCACAGGACTGACCGGCAGCTCGCTTCAGCTCACCTGTGCACAGCTCACCTGATGATCAACCCCCAGTCTTGTGCCTTCCTTCAAAGAACTGTGGCCAATATAAGTTTCAATAGTGGGAGTGGTCCCTACTCGCAAATCAATAGTCAATTGTAACAAAAACTAACCCATTCAAAAGTATGTATTCTGACAAGGATTACAAACTTGAATAGAGATTACAAACTCACACAGAGATTACAAACTCAAATTCATAAGGATATGTATAACACAATAATTCATTACAGTATTAGAGATAAGAGTTTATGAGTAGAGATAAGTTCATGTTAGTCCATAGTCAGATTTGATGTGAAGATCTTAGTTTCAATCACTGAGCAGAAGTTAGAAGTCAATTTTGGATCAGAAACCAGGAAAGGGCCTTATTTCAATGTACTCACCTTCATCAGCTAATTTTTAAGGGGTCGTGTAAGTTTGAAGAATTCGTATAAAGATATCCTGTTATTTTCTACGTTTCTCAGAGATAACAACTAAGTGTGGGTAGATCAATGTGTATCTTGAGCTTTTCTGTGCCTTACTAGTTCAGCCACTTAAGATACATGCACGATGGGTGGAGGAGAGTGGTTCAAGGGCACACCAGGCCTGGAGTTTGAGTAACCATGCCCAGAAAAATTGGAAGTCAACAACAGCATGGTTGTGTCCTGGTTGCTGCTAGGAACTTCTTTGGGTACGGAGCTTGTCTCGCCTCTGAGATGAACATGGAACATCTCTGCCTAGAGCGGATTTGCTGAAGGACTCGGCAAGAGTATTTTAAATTCCATTCTAGGTCAAGAAGTCAAGCATTACCATCAAGCGATGTTGCATTAACAAAACTGATTTGGGATTCAGTTTGCACAATGGTATGTCAGAGGGCGGGATGGGGAACGATAAAGGAGAGGAAGCCCTAGAGAGGCAATCATAACCAGTAAAAACAGCCTTGAGTCAAGCAAGCATTAACTGTACCTGCATTAGATTAAGAGGAAGCAGCAGCTGGGGGGATTTAAGTGTGAATAAAAACAGGCAGAAACTCTTTGAGATTTCAAGAGCTAATGTAGCATAGCAGCTAAGGGCCAAACCAGACATTGCAGGCAGCCATGGGTAACTTTTATCTGACACATTAAAAAGCCCTTAAAGGAGCCTGGTACTGGGAGGTGATAAGCTTGGCAGATGGAATGGCATAATTGCTATTTAACCATTTCCTGTCTAGCTGTTTTTCTGCTAACAATTGCTCCCGTGGTGTTTGTGTGAGTGTGAAATACAGATGTTTTTAAAGCAGCAGCAGCAACAACAGCAACTAAACACGAGAACTACCATTGTTGTTTATCCAATCCTGTAATCCTTGCATAACTGAACATCTTATTCTGCACCAAGCACCACCAAAGCTAATTAAACTGCCATAACATCCTTTTGCACTCTTGTCTTTAAATAGTTGCAAACTCCAGAGTTTGGGGTTTTTACATCATGCCCAACCTCCCCCTCTGCACTCCCTGGCTGCCTCTTTAGCTGTTTTTCTTAACATCTAGCCCAGAGAAGGGTAAGTTGGCCCTGAAACTCTTCCCTAACCGGCTTGTGGGTGGGGCTTGCCCTGCTCCAAGCTGGTGGTGCCACAGTTATGCCAATGGCCTTTAGCCAACCAGCAGCGTGGCAAGGTTGGGGGTATTTATTTGGCAGTGCGACGTAGGGACCTCCTTTTGCTTTGTGCTGCCAAACACCCACCCACCCACCTGTTAATTAGGTCGTGTTTGGCCTTGCTTTGGACTTCGGTTGGTCTCCTGTTTTGGAATGGCGACCGGGTAGGATTTTTTTCCAACATGGCAGATTGGCTGTGGCCACATGGTTTTTGCCTACCTCTTAGCAATCGTCACAACTTTGCAAGGTTTGGCATTGGTTTAGGGGAATGTGGGGAGGTGCGGTGTGGCCGTCACCTGCCCCTCCATTGAATAGGGTATTCCATTAAAGGAATCCGGGGGTCTGGATCTCGTCCGAAGCCCAGAGAGGGGCTAGGGCCATGCCAGGACCCCCGGGAATCTCAGGGGTGAGCACCAGTCAATATCCCCCGAGATCCCCCGGCTGGTTGTTTACCCTTCCAGGCTTCCTGCAGGGTGGGGCAGGAGCCAGATATAGTCTGATACCAATGTCTAAGCCAGTACCAGTCACATTTGTGTATTTTAATAAAGTTGTGGCCAAAAATTGCCCATTAACATTTAAACTAAATTTTGTCTCCACTGTGTCTTTATTTCCATGGGGGATGGGTTTTGGGGCTTGAAGCAGAATGCAAAAGCCTGCTCACTATTTTGTGCCATTTTAGTTGGTACAAAAAGAAAGGTCTTATTTTGGATTCTGCCACTCGCCATTGGAGCAATGCTGTGGATTAATATTGGCTATATTGAGACCTCTGGTTTGGTTGCATCCAGTGTGGGATGGAGAGATAGAGTGTCAGGCATGCAGAGGCTTAAAAATAAAAAAGGCCCCCTCTCTGAACCACCTTTTTTCTTCTTTTTTCAGGCCAAGATCTACGTCCTGTCTCTACAATGGCATAACGATGGGCATTTTGAAGAATGAAAAACCGCAAGCGTTTTCTCTGCCTCCCTCGGTGCAGTGTGCAAAGTCCCAGAAAATGCCACTGCTGCTTCAGCAGCGGGTGGGTGGGAATAGCTGGTAGACAGGCATTGTTCTGTATGTTCCCCTTGACAGCACACAGTCCCCAAGGTGGGTTTACCCCTTTCAATTCCCTACACAAGGTATAACCACATTTTATCCAGTGCTAAAATACCGCTGTATTGAGCAATGGGGAAAGAACTGCTGTTTGAGCCAAAAATGGAAAATTATTACATTTTTATCCCACCCTTCACCTGGGATATCCAAGCATACTTTGTTCTTTTCAGTGCTCCCCCCCCCCGAAAAATAGGTGCCGGAACTTACCATGAAGCTCTTACAATAAGTCGCCAGGCGACTTGAGGCAGCTCTGAAAAGATGCTGGTTTGACAACAGCTGCATTCACCACCCGTAGAGGTGCTAAAAACTATGGCAAGATGCCTCCCTGGCTGGTTTGGGGGCTGCTCCTGGTTCTGGTGCAGGTCAAATAAATGCACCCCCTCCCTCGTTCTGTTAGATTCAGGCAGGTGGCTAGGATAGCTTGGAGGGCCCTCGTGCAAATTTGCACAAATGCAATGGTAGAGGCCTGGTTGGAAAGCCAAAAGCCCATCACTGTTTCTCTGGGAAAAATTTGGAACAACGACCTAAAATTCACAGCATGTTATTCTTTGAAGGAGAACTACCTGAAAATGATTTATAGATGGTATTTAATTCCAAACAGACTTGCTAAAATGTATAAGTCCAAATCAGATAAGTGCTGGAGATGTAATGAGGTTGAGGGTTTTATCATATGTGGTGGACTTGTAAAAGGGTATTGGGAAATGATATATAATGAATTGAAAAAAATGTTTAAAAGTACCTTTCGAGAAACAAAATAAAACCAGAGTCCTTTTTGTTGGGGATAATTCAGAGGGAAATTCCCAGGTGTCAAAAAAGACTATTTATGTATGCTACTACGGCAGCCTGTGTTTTGTTAGCCCAAAATGGAAAACGAGTGAGGTCCCAACTGAAGAAGAATGACAATAATATGTGCAGCTTGCAGATTTAACATGCAGAATAAGAGAACAAGAAGAATGTACATTTAAAGAAGACTGGAAAATGTTTACTGAATATATGAGTGAAAATTGTGTTCATTTAAAAATGCTGGTAGCATTAAGATAAATTCAACAGTGTAAATAAGTTTTGATGGATGTAACAATGGATTCCTGAGTGGTTTAGTTCATGTAAAATATGCAGGGATGTATGGTATGCAAAATGAACCATGGAAAGAGAAGAAGGGAAGTCACTGATATTTTAATCAATGGTGGTTTAAACGAATATTTTGAAAATTTAATAATATCAACATCTATATATCCCATCACACACACACACACACACACACACACACACACACACACAGCCTGTAGCTTGACCAATCACAGCTAGGAGCAGCTAGGATCTAGGTGGAGTCATAGATCTAAAAAAAAGTGTAGACTTGCACACGCTGGCTGGCTTCCATTTTGACATGAAATGTTCGTTTTGGGTTTTTCAGAAGAATGTAAAGGAAAGAAACGGGGGGGGGGGGGGCGCACCACCAGTCCTCAATGGTGCCCACCTGAGAGGTGCCAGAACTGCACTCTGGTGCGCTTTGGCTGAAGGAAAGCACTGGTTCTTCCTCCTCCCTTGTTTTATTCTCACAACAATCCTGTAAGGCAGGCGGAGTGGCAGTGACTGGCCTAATGCACTCAGGAAGCTTCACGCACTGGCTGTAGATGCTGAAGCTGCTGCAATGACTGAAGAGCAGCTGCACTCTCATTGAAAAACGGGTCGAAACAATTGCCTAGAAAGGCCTGAAGCATCGCGGCGCCTCCGTGTGTGCTTGCTGTGGGGCAGACCTCCTGCTGTGCCAGTGGAACATCACAAAACAGGCTGTTAACCCAACGTTTGTTATCCTGGCGTTTGCAATTATACATCTGCCAGCAATTATGGGGATCTGGGCTCTGGTATCTGATTTCACCCTATCTTGGGCAATTAAATCTCTATGTAACAAGGACCGCTGCATCTCTGAGTGCCTGGGTATAGATAATGAATAGATACATTTGCCTGAACATCATCCACGCAGAGTCGAAGGACCTGCCGTGCCCCTTTACACAAAGACAGAAAAACAGCCATCTGGAGAGAGAGAGAGAGATGCACATTACAGAACGGCGCTGTGATGTGCAGGTAATGTGGCATTGGTACGGATGTACTTGCCGTCCGGCAGGCAGCGTTCTACACACAAATATATACTCTCTGCATTGTAAAGCTTGTTCTCTTTTTAGTATGGAAGGAAATAGGGCTGTAGCTTGGCGTCAGAGCACATGTTCTGTATGCCAGAGGTCCCAGGCTTTATCTTGGCATCCCTTGGCAGTGCTGGGCAGTGGTGTAGCGTGGGGGGTGCAGGGGGGCCAGCCGCACCGGGCGCAACATCTGGGGGTTAGGGTTAGGGGGCGCAAATCCACGGGTTAGGGGGTACAAATTACTTGCCTTGCCCCGGGTGCTGACAACCCACGCTACGCCACTGGTGCTGGGAAAAACTGCAGCCCGGAACCTGTAGAGCTGTTGTCAGTCAATATAAACCAGGGATGGGGGTCCTGTGGCCCTCCAGATGTTGAAGGGCTCCAGTTCCTAACACCTCAAGCCAGCATGGTCAATGGTCAGGATTAATGGGCCTTGCAGTCCAACAACATCTGGAAGACCAGAGGTTCTCCAGCTTCCCTGCTTAGCAAATATCGAGTCCATTTGCACTGAAAATGGACGGGCAATTGGATTTGTTCTTACCTCAGAATTAATTTTCATTGTCTCTTCTGTGTGGTAAAGCAAGCACTTTTGCCCCGAAGACGATACGTTGACGTAGACTTGCAAGCACGGGTACTGAGAGGTTTTCAAGCAGTCTGGACCGCAGCTGAACGAGCAGTTGAAGGTTTCTGTGATGGAGATGTTGAGGAGCGTGCACTGTGTTTCTGCTGTCCAAACACTGGCCAGGAAAGAGGGAATAAGAGAATTTGGACAGAGAAAAGGCTTTTTAAAAGGTTGGAATACTGCAAAATTCCATGGCCAGATTGCTCACCAGAACCAGATAGTTTGAGCATGTAACACCACGGGCAGCCAATTAGTTTCTGGGCTGAATTAAAAGTACTGGTGTTGACCTATTATATATGACTTTTGCCATTAAATAATCTATAGCCTGTTAAAGGGGTGGGGACTGTTATTATGTTTATTTTTATTTTTATGCTGTCTATTACTATTGCAACTATTACAGTGGTACCTCGGTTTTTGAATGTAATCCATTCAGGACCAGTCCAGGACATTTAGTAGGGTTGCCATATTCCTCAAAGTGAAAATCAGGAGAAAATTGTTTAGTTTTTGTTTTTGTTTGGTGGGGGGGGGGGAGTCAAAGTTGTTGATGACATTTTGTTGCCTGTTTCCCGGACGTGGTCTGGGAAAACCTGAGGCGAACCACAAAATGGCAATTAGATAGGTAAATAAGGCTGAGAAAAGAGCCACCAAAATGAAGTTTTTCTCCTTCCCTAGATGGCTTGAAAAGAGGATTGGAAAAACTATTGGAGGAGAGGAAGGTTAGCAATGGCTTCCAGTTGGAGGCAGCTATGCTTCTGAATGCCAGTTGCTGGAAACCACAGAGGGAAAGGGCTCTTGTGCTCAATTCCTGATGGCAGGTTTCCCACAGGCATCTCGTTGACCACTGTGAGAACAGGATGCTAGACCAGATGGGCCATTATGGGCTTAATCCAGTGGGCTCTTCTTATGTTATTTAATACAATTTTACCAGATTTTCCCCTCTTGGTTTTGTCTGCTTCATTCAAGTGTGTCTGCTTATGACAGGTTTCTGCTAAACATTCACAGGTGTTTAGGATGTCTGTCTGTCTGTCTGTCTCTCCTCTCTCTATCTATCTATCTATCTATCTATCTATCTATCTATCTATCTATCTATCTATCTATCTATCTATCTATCATCTATCTATCTCTATCATCTGTCTATCTATCTATCTATCTATCTATCTATCTATCTATCTATCTATCTATCTATCTATCTATCTATCTATCATCTCTATCATCTGTCTGTCTGTCTATCTATCTATCTATCTATCTATCTATCTATCTATCATCATCTGTCTATATCTGTCTATCATCTACCAATCTAATCTATCATCTGTCTATCATCTATCTATATCTATATCTATATCTATATCTATATCATCTATCTATCTATCTATCTATCTATCTATCTATCTATCTATCTATCATCTATCTATCTATCATCTATCAATCTATCATCTATCTATATCTATCTATCTATATCTATCATCTATCTATCTATCTATCTATCTATCTATCTATCTATCTATCATCTATCTATCTATCTATCTATCTATCTATCTATCTATCTATCTATCTATCATCTATCTATCTATCATCTATCTATCTATCTATCTATCTATCTATCTATCTATCTATCATCTATCTATCTATCTACCTATCTATCATCTATCTATCTATCTATCTATCTATCTATCTATCTATCATCTATCTATCTATCTATCTATCTATCTATCTATCTATCTATCTATCATCTATCTATCTATCTATCTATCTATCTATCTATCTATCATCTATCTATCATCTATCTATCTATCTATCTATCTATCTATCTATCTATCTATCTATCTATCTATCTATATCTAGCTATCCATCTATCCATCTATCTATCATCTATACCTATCTATATCTATCTATCTATCTATCTATCTATCTATCTATCTATCTATCATCTATCTATCTATCTATCTATCTATCTATCTATCTATCTATCATCTATCTATCTATCTATCTGTCATCTATCTATCCATCATCTATCTATCTATCTATCTATCTATCTATCTATCTATCTATCTATCTATCTATCTATCATCATCTATCTATCATCTATCTATCTATCATCTATCTATCTATCTATCTATCTATCTATCTATCTATCTATCTATCTATCTATCATCTATCTATCTACGCAAAGTGATTTCATGCTCTTTATTCAGCTCATAGTGGTGAGGAGGAATGAATGAATGTCCCCTCAAAGTATCTGCTTTATATACATTATTTACACAATGGGCTGCACATGATTGGCTAATTCTGGAATTCTACTGTAAGCCAATCAGGTTGTGGATTCACTGCTATCTGGAGCATGATTGGGTGGTTCCTGCTAACCAATCATACTGCTGCATTGTTCTAGGACCAATCAGACTGCTGCATTCTGAATCCTATTGTTCTAGGACCAATCAGACTGCTGCCTTTTGGAGCCTATTGTTCTAGGACCAATCAGACTGCTGCAGTTTGGATCCTATTCAACTCAGTACATAACACCCCTCCCCTCTAAGTTCCAGTCCTGCCCGGGAGGTCGCATTCATAGTCCTCAAGGTACGCCGGCGGCCTACGTGTGCGTTGCGGCCTGGGGTGTTCCCTGGTCCGGGGTTCAGGTTCTGGCTCGTGTTCCAAGGATGCTGGCTGTGATGGGGCTGTTTGGTCTGGTGCAACCGGCTCGCTCAGTCGTGGTTCTGGTTCCGGTGTCCTTTCGGCCTCACGGGTCCTCTCTGTATTTACTGATTCTGCCTCTCCTGCTTGCCCCTGCAGCTCTATGGGCCTCACTGCCCCACTGTTCCCTTGGGACTCCTCTGACCTGTCCTCCTCCTCCTGGTTTTCTCCCGGGAATCGTCGCCGTATCTGGTCGCAGTGGCGGCGCCAGCATTGCCCCCCATCTGTTAGCACCTCGTACGACACGGGGCCAGTGACCCTGGTGACTGTGGCAGGTACCCATGCAGGGCCTGCCCCAAAATTCTTTGCGTACACTGGGTCCTGGGCCTCGAAGATCCGGGGGTTCCTGCCTTCCCCCACCACTACCTCATCCTGAACTCTATCGGGGTGAAGGCGGTCCAATCTGATTGCAAGGCGCCGACCCATTAGTAGTTCAGCGGGGCTCCGGCCAGTCGTTGAGCTGGGGGTGCTGTGCTGTGCTAGAAGGAATGTGGCAAGGCGGTACTCCCAATCCCCTTGCGTCATGCGTCGAAGGGTGTCCTTGGTGGTCCGCACCATGCGTTCTGCTTGGCCATTGGTGGCCGGGTGGAATGGCGCCGAACGGATGTGGCGGATGGCGTTCTGCACTGTGAAGGTTTGAAATTCTCCTGACGTAAATGCAGTCCCGTTGTCTGAGACGAGAGTGTCAGGGAGCCCGTGGGTTGCAAACAGCCTGCGTAGTACCCGGATGGCTGCGGACGTAGAAGTGGACGGTACCAGTGCGACTTCCAGCCATTTGGTGTAGGAGTCCACCACTATGAAGAATGTTTTCCCCTGAAAGGGGCCAAGTCCAGCTTGCCAAAAATTTTCGACCCAGCCAGGGTTGCAAGGACATGGCTGACCACTGGCACTGGGTATGCATGGGCCGTGAGGGCCTTGTTTATGGTTCATTTGTAGTCTGCGCAGATGCGGACCGAACCATTAGGCTTGACGGGTGTGACGATTGGGGTTTCCCAGGTGGCATTAGGCACCGGCTCCAGCACTCCTTGCTCCACGAGTCGGTCCAATTCCTCGTCAATACGGGGTTTCAGGGCGAACGGGACCCGGCGGGCCTTGAGCCTGACCGGTCGTACTGCGGGGTCAAGCTGTAGAGCAATGGGGGGGCCCGTATACTGTCCCAATTTTCCATCGAAAACCCCCAGAAATTCCATGCATATGGCATCCACGTCCACTTGTAAGCTCATGTGGTTCACCCCGGTGATGGCTAGCCCCAGTGGTCCAAACCATGCCAATCCCAGTAAGCTAATGTAGGGGCCTTTGACCACAAGCAAGTCCAGTTGCCGCGTCCGCCCTCGGTATTGCACCCTGAAGGTCCCCACCCCCATTGTGGGGACCTTACGTTTCTGGAAGTCCCGGAGGGTGAATGGGGCCGGCCTGAGTTTGGGACCCCCAGTGGGACACAGTTTCCTTAAGGTCCTTGCCGAGATTATGGATAGAGTTGAACCCGTGTCAAGCTCCATGCGGCATGAGGCCCCCTCTATCTGTACCTCTACATAAATTTTCTCTACGTTGGGGTGGGGCAACTGGTATACCTGGAAGTCCGTGAGCTCCGTCGAGTTGCCTTGGTGCGTTGGGCCTGGGGCTCTTGGATTGGCCATCTGATGCCTGGCGTCGGGTGGGCCGAGCCCGACACACCCGGGCGATGTGTCCCAATTTTCTGCACTGCCTGCACTCTGCGTTGCGGAAACGGCAGGTCCTCCTCTCGTGACTTTCTCCACAGCTTGCGCAGTTCCCTCCTTCTCGTCGAGGCAGCTGTGGTATGTGGGCTGCTTGAGTGCGCTGCTGTACTCGGTGCACCTCCTCCCTGTCGGATCTTGAGTCGTTGGTGAGGTCTTCGTGGTGGACCCTCGGTTGGGACGGCTGGCTCGGCCGTGCCTCTTGCGTCGACCTCTCAGCAGCTTCCGTTGCCAGGGCCTCCTCCAGAGCGACCTGGAACGTTAGGTCCTTCTTAGCGTAGAGGCGTTGTTGCAGCTTCTCATCCTTCAGGCCACCGACGAGGCGGTCACGAAGCATGTTCTCCAGCTCTGAGAAGTTGCAGAACCGGGCAGCTTGGCGGAGAGAGGTCACAAACCCAGTTATGGTTTCCCCAGGGGCTTGCCGCTTTGCGTAGAAGGCATTTCGACGAGCCACCACTGAGGGCTGTGGCGAAAAGTGCCCCTTCAGCTGTTCCATTATTGTTTTGTATGGAACAGTAGCGACGTCTTCAGGTGCAAGGAGAGCCCGGGTGATTTCAAACGTCTCCTCTCCGCAGACGCTGAAGAATATTGCCCTCTTCTTGGCGTCTTCTTCATCGGTGATCCCTTTGGCTTCTAGGAGGAAGGTGAAACGGGAGGCGTACGCTTCCCAGTCTCCAGATGCTGGGTTGAACGGCGAGAAGCTGCTGTCGGTTGCCATTCTGAGTTCCTTGGGTCCCGGAGCTGAAGCCTGGATACACGGTGCGAGGCAGCGGTGCGGCAGGTGGCGATGCTGCGGTGCTGTGTGTGGCAGTCAGCTCAGCGGGATCCCATCCTCGTCGCCAGTGAAATATACTCAAAGTCGCAAAGTGATTTCATGCTCTTTATTCAGCTCATAGTGGTGAGGAGGAATGAATGAATGTCCCCTCAAAGTATCTGCTTTATATACATTATTTACACAATGGGCTGCACATGATTGGCTAATTCTGGAATTCTACTGTAAGCCAATCAGGTTGTGGATTCACTGCTATCTGGAGCATGATTGGGTGGTTCCTGCTAACCAATCATACTGCTGCATTGTTCTAGGACCAATCAGACTGCTGCATTCTGAATCCTATTGTTCTAGGACCAATCAGACTGCTGCCTTTTGGAGCCTATTGTTCTAGGACCAATCAGACTGCTGCAGTTTGGATCCTATTCAACTCAGTACATAACACTATCTATCTATCTATCATCTATCTATCTATATCTATCATCTATACCTATCTATCATCTATATCTATCATTTATCTCTTCAACTGGTTTGACTTTTAAAAATGATCAAACCCTCCAAGTGTCCCTATTTTCCTGGGACAGTCCCGGATTTACAGAAGCTGTCCCGGTTTCTGATTTGATCCCAGAACGTCCCACTTTTCCTTAGGACGTCCCTATTTTCATGTGATAAATGTTGGAGGGTATGGCAGGACATCCCTATTTAATCAGAGATATGTCGGAGGCAGTGCTATTTTTATAGAAAAAGAGTTGCCAGAACTCACCATAACCGCCTCCCTAGTTCTCTTATAATGGTAATGGCGCCCACCTGAGAGGTGCTGGAACTGAGTTCTGATTAGTTCCGGCTGGAAAAAAACCCTGGTTGGAAGGTATGAACTATTCCTCCTAATGCTTAGGGCCGTCTTACCCATAGGTGCTAGGGGTGCAGCGCACCCGGGCGCCGAGATCACAGGGGCACCAGGCCGAGAGTCCAGAGCCTGAGAGTTGAGTCTGGCGAAGAGCCCGCTTGTTGGCTGGAGAGCCGCAGTGGGCCCCAGAAGGCAACTGGGCCTGATCGGCCCGTGGCCCTTCGTTTGCCAACCCATGGCCTAGAAATTAGGTCCCTGGTCCACACCAGTTGATCACTTGCTTCCTTGCTTCCACTGTCAATGCAAACAGATTCAATTCATAAAGTGTTCTGCGCCGCGAGTTTGGGGGCAACCGAGCCAGTGAGATGCTGAGGTGGCAGATGAGTATTTGCACCCTGGCGCTGCATATGCCGAAGACAGCCCTGCTAATGCTGATGCAAGTCTCCCTGTGCTCAGGTTTACGTAGCCCAAAACTGTAGGCCATATTACAAATGACAGCTGCCTGCTCCCTTCTCCCCATAATTTGAGTACCGTTTCTTAAATCATTTCAGCAATGATCTGTAGAAACTGTTGTGCCTCAGAAACCTTTAGAGAGAAACCTGGCTGGGAAGCCAGTGGTATTTAAATTCCAAAACCACCCTCTTTTCAGGGATCCTTAATTAGACATCCCTGCCAATTACAGCTAAGGTCAAATTACTCCTCTGCAATCACTGGTGATGTTGTTAACCCACATGGCACTCCAGACTCCTTCCATGAATATCAAAGCATCATACGGTCTGGAAAGTAGTGGAGTCTGACAAGATCCCAGTGAGGTAGAATGTTTTGTGTGTGTATCTAGGGGTTGTTTTAGGCTTTAAAAAAAGGGGTCAAATAAATTCAATGGGATGGCAACATGTCCTAGGACATGCCTCCATCTGAAGGGCTGGGACAGTCTTCCAACTGAAGCCAGCCTCTATCTGGTCCAAGTCTGTTTTGAAGATAAAGAACGCCAATAATTTAAGAACCAAAGAAAAGCCTCTCCAGGTCAGGTCACTTGTCCATCTTGTCCAGCACCCCCATAACACAAGGTGCCTATGGGGAGCATGCAAGCAGAAGGGCTACAGGAAAGATGAAGCAGAAAACCCCCCACAAGTGATCTCATCCCTAGCAAAATTATTGCTAGGATATGTGGTGAGTGTCTCACTTTGAGCAAAATTATTACATAGATCAGCAGGATTTCCACTTGTGAGGAGGAAGGCATTAGTCTTACACCAGAAGGAAGAAATAACCCCTCAAAGTGCTGTAAAATAGCTTGATCCTTTTTACAAATTAAACTTCCATTTTCCTTCCATTTGAAAGCTTATAGTTTTCTCTAGGCCGCTGATTATTACTGCCGCTCCCTGCTGAATTAGGCCAGGGCTGTGTTTTGTGGTGATAGACGCTCAACGTTTTATGGACTTCAGTGGGACATAGATTAGCCGATAAGGATATTAGTCGAAACCTCATACTGTGAGGGAAAGGCTGCCAGATCTTTTCATTTCTCTGCTGTGCTGCTTAATCCAAGGCTAAACAATGACAAAGGAAGGAGATAAAATATATGAGGCTAAATCCCTCCGCTAGGAACTGAGTACTGTTCTGGTAGCAAGCTCTGCCCATGTCTCCATTGCTGTGAGGGGTGTCCTGTGCCACTTTTAAAATGAAAACACAACCTTATATTGTAAATGAATAGATGGGTCCTAAGTGAGCCAGGCCTGCTCTAGAGTAGAGTAGGAACTGAAGTGATGCTTCGTTTTGCATAGGGGGAACACAGTGTAACCGGATAAGAAAAGTGCACCCCAGAATGGCAGCCATTTTTCTTCTAGGTTTAGTTGTACACTATCAATAAATAAAGTGTCCTGCTTGTTTACTGGTTCAAGTATTTGGTGGCAACCTTCCCAACTCTGTATCACAGCAAATGGTTAAAGCTCATAGGCATCATCTGACACCATCTGCCCCATGGGAAGGAAGAAGAAAGTGAGAGAGGCCTTCTCCAGCTGGACTCGTCCCCCTTTGGGCCAACTTGACATTTTATAATATTTATTTGTTTTAATGTTTTAAAAATGTAAACTACCTTGGGCGCCTTGGCAGAAAAAGCATATATAAATGCAATGCAATCATAGAATGTTTGAATGAAGGACTATTGTGGAAATAGTCCCAGTACATTTCCGTGCACAATTCAAAGTGTTGGTGCTGACCTTTAAAGCCCTAAACGGCCTCGGTCCTGTAAACCTGAAGGAGCGTCTCCACCTCCATTGTTCAGCCCGGACACTGAGGTCTAGCACTGAGGGCCCTCACTGCGAGAAGCCAAGTTACAGGGAACCAAGCAGAGGGCCTTCTTGCTAGTGGCACCCGCCCTGTGGAACACCCTCCCACCAGATGTCAAAGGAAAAAACAACTACCAGACTTTTAGAAGACATCTGAAGGCAGCCCTGTTTAGGGAAGGTTTTAATGTTTGATGGATTACTGTATTTTAATATTTTGCTGGAAGCTGCCCAGAGTGGCTGGGGAAGCCCAGCCAGATGGGCAGGGTATGTATAAATAAATAAATAAATAAATAAATAAATAAATAAATAAATAAATAAATAAATAAATATAATAATAATAATTATTATTATTATTAAATGATCCATACAGTGTTGAAGGAATGGTATGACTGCTTCAGCACCCACAAAGCTCACACTTCTACAAGGGTCCTTCACATGGTCATTTGCCCGAAATTCACAACATGCCAATTTCACTGTCCAAGTGTCCCTATTTTCCAGGGACATCCCTGATTTAAAAGAAGCCATCCCGATTTCTGATGTAATGGCAGAAGGTCCAGCTTTTCCTTAGAACGTCCCTGTTTTAACTGGAGAAATGTTGGAGGGTGTGGTAAAAGATAAAGGGACCCCTGCCCATTAGGTCCAGTCATGGCCGACTCTGGGGTTGCGGTCCTCATCTCACTTTACTGGTGGAGGGAGCCGACGTTTGTCCGCAGACAGTTTTTCCGGGTCATGTGGCCAGCATGACTAAGCCACTTCTGGCGAACCAGAGCAGTGCACGGAAATGTTGTTTACCTTCCCACTGTAGCAGTACCTATTTATCTACTTGCACTTTGATGTGCTTTCGTACTGCTAGGTGGGCAGGAGCTGGGACCGAGCAACGGGAGCTCACCCCATCATGGGGATTCAAACCACTGACCTTCTGGTCAGCAAGCCCTAGGCTCTGTGGTTTAATCCACAGCGCCATCCGCGTCCCTGGAGGATATGGTATGATGTCCCTATTCTCACTGGGGAAATGTTTGGTAGGGCATGCAGTTATCCGATCCCCAAGCTGTCTGAAGGCAATCCTGTACAATGGAACCTTGGTTTTCAAACTTAATCTGTTCTTGAAGACTGTTAGGCTTCTGAAAAGTTCAAAAACTGAGGATCAATGGGCTGGCTGCAAAGTCAATGGAGAAAAAATGAAAAACGCAGCTCGGAAGCATTTCAGCTTCTGCAAATCGTTCAAAAACCGGAGCAGTTACTTCGGGGTTTTCAGCGTTTGGGAGCTGAAACGTTCCAAAACGGAGGTGTTTGGCAACCGAGGTTTGATTGTATAGGGAAGTTTTTTTTAATGTTTAATGTTTTATCATATTTTTATATATGTTGGAAGCTGCCCAGAGTGGCTGGGACAACCCAGTAAGGTTTGTGGGGTATAAATAGTAAAATTATCATTATGGAATGGGACGTCCCTGTTTTCATTGGATAAATGTTGGAGGGTATGCCCCACAGCATCTCAAACCCATATTACCCCTTAGTAACAAACCCAGGTAGTTCCACTAGCTCCTTATCCAATTGTTCACCCCTCGGCCTTGCTCCTGCCGCTCAAAACAATTTTGCTGTGGGTGTGAGAGGGGAAAAGCATTTACCTTTGCATGTATGACCTCAGCAGCGTGATTCCCAGGAGGAAGTACATCATAATCGAACACACCATCATAGTCAGTCCCAGCAGTATGGCCCGGTCCTCCCCTGCTTTGAGAGCGGTGACTGTTTTCCTTTTGTCCAGCAGATCATGATCCCTGATTTTTTGGTAAATATTTCTGAGGTTGAAAACAATACATTCTTATGTGGAGTTCACACTTAATCAATAAACCCTCTAAAAGGACTGACAGTTCTGCTGCCAGGGCCTGTCTCACGGGAGAACAGGCTTGTAAGGTTTCCACAGCTGATGTTTCCTAAACAGTTTGCTCGGACCTGGTCGTGGGGGGGGGGGGGGAAGAAATCACCGGCACCCGCAATGTGCCACAGACATCTGCCGATGAAATGTTTTCAGCTGTAGAGGGGAATGGCTTGCAGATTGGTTGCAAAGGCCTAAATCACTCACACTGAGCACTCTCACGAGAGTATATTGCAAAATGTGTTCTGTGACTGAATGGCAGTTCTCAAAGCTGGACCCTGCTTTTCGTGTTGCACAAATTTCCTGGCTGCATTGCTGAAATGTGCTTTATGTGGGACTTCCCTTAACAATAGTCTGAAAAATCCAAATTGTCCAGAATGTGGTCGCCGAATGTGGTTGGCTGGTGCCAACAGACTGGCTCATGTTTCACTGGTCCTTCATCAGCTTGACCAGTTGCTCAATTCACAGTGCTGGTTTTGAGCTCTCAGTGGTTGGCGATCTAAGTATCTTACTGAAGCACCTCTCTGTGTATCCTCCACCGAAAAGGGACAAAGCCTTTTTGGTGGTGGCTCCCAGATTGTGAAACAGCCTCCCAGGAGAGAACGGCTGCCAGACCGCATGGTTGCCCACTTGCAAGTCAGCTTTGAAAACTGTTCTATTTTAGTGGGATTTTTAAAAAAAATAAAGTTCTGGCTCTTAATGCTTTTTGAAATTGACTGCTACTTTTTACTCATCCCTGTTTTACTGCTGGGATTTGCTTGATTATTTCATTTTATGATATGTTAAATCCTTCCGAGCTGCCTTGAGTATATTGTAAACTAGAAGGACAGGATATATAAATTATAGGAATAAAATGATAAGAATAAAATACAGTGCTTCAAATGTAAAAGAAATCAACAGAAGAGGGACACAGGAAGTGGCCTTAACCCTTTGAACCCCATATTGTCTATTTTCTCCAGGCTTGCAGCCAGAGGGTCTCCCTTGACACTTATGTCAGGAAGATCCTTTTAAAGTTGGAGATTCCAGGGATTGAACCTGGAGCCGCGGAGACACCATTTTTTGCAAGAATCAGGTGGCTCTGAGCCTGATCAGAAACACAAGGATGCTGCCAAAAATGTCAGCTCCACTTCAGCTCCCCCTCAGAAACCCCTGTTGTACAAGTGGGAATCCTTGCACTGATAGGAGGCGTTAGCTGGATATTGACGTGGGCATAGCCAGAGATCCACTGGATCCTAACCCTTCCACTCATCCTGTTGGATATAGCCTTCGGACTGCACCTTTCTCTGGCTACCAAGCTAAGAATATGATTTAGTGCAATGTATGCTAGACTGTGTAAGGTGAGCTTCATTTCCTATGGAGAAGTGATGTAAGCAAGCGTTGCCCAGCTATGGCTATTTATCAAAATGTATTTAACCGTGATAGCTTGCTATCGAGAATTTGCGTCGTTACCAAATGAGAGCAGGCAAGAAAGGCAACAATTGTCATGGCGTTCTGGAACATTAAGCCCATCGCGCGACATAACTTGTGTCACTCTGTAGACATAAAACAGGCACAGTGCAGTCACTCAACAACGTCACCGGAATGTAAACGGGATTCGAAGGGACGGCTGAGAAACAAGACTGCTAATTGAAAAGGGCCGCAAGCGTCTTTCTACGAGGGGGCTATGAGCCATGAAATGCACAGAGGAAAAAGTAAGAGAGAGAGAGAATGAATAACTGGCAGGTAAGTAGAAGAAAGAATCCATCAACAAAGCGATGGAAAGCCCAGCTCGTGTGTAAAGAGTTGTGGTGGCTTGATTGGCCCTGGAAAACCAAGCGCTCTCAACTGGAAACCTATTAATTCGTTGCGAAGCACCTTAAAGGCAAAGCCAGCGAGCTGAGGGTCAGCAACTGGCAGCCCTTCACCCAAACCTGGCCCCTTGACCAAAAAATAAAATTTGGCCAGCCACGGAGAAGAATAGCAGGCATAGCGGGAACAGTGGTTCTTGACTATGAGATTTGAGGCCTACTATCCTCTACCTCCTCCTCAGAGTAGTAATATCCCTATATAATTAAGTCCTTGAGCCCTTGTCCTGAGGGCAACAGCCAAATGAAGATAATAAGAGGAGCAGGACCTTTTCAGTGCTGGCTCCCTGCTTGCTAGTTTTGTTCCTTAGGGAGACTTGCCTGGCTTGTTACCTTTTGACATTTAGAAGGTTGGTTCTATGACCTGGTTACCGTCCCAAAGCGGGCGGTGATAATGACTGCGTGTGTCTGCTGTTTGCAAGCTGCCTTTTACTGGATGTAGCTGTTTTATTATCTGCTTGATTTTATTGCTGAGCAATTAAATCCATTTTTATATGTAATTTAGTTGACAAACCCCCTTGAGGACACTGCTGGGCCATCAGATAGGATTCAATATACAGTGGTACCACGGGTTACAGACACTTTGGGTTACGTGTTTTCAGGTTATGGATGCGCCAAAACCGGAAGTACTGGAACGGGTTACTTCTGGGTTTCGGCGCTCGCGCATGCGCAGAAGCACTGAATTGTGTCACGCACATGCGCAGATGCGGTGCTGCGGGTTGTGAATGCTGCGGGTTGCGAACGTGCCTCCCGCATGGATCACGTTCGCAACCCGAGGTTCCCCTGTAGCTTTGTGTTGTGCTCTTGTGTGACCAACAAGAAAGCCCAACCTGAGGCTGTGTGGACGAAGGCAGTGTGCAGGAAGGACCAAACTTATTTTTCAAAGCTGAAAGACACCAGGAACATGGAGCAGGTCTTGCCCTTGATCTCCCCCCTGCTCAGGTGTCCTCACTACCCTAAATGCAGCATGTGGTTGGGTGAAGAAGAAAGCAATCCTTACTCCAGCCTCGGATGAATGGCTCCATCGATAGATGAGTGGTGGGAGGAAAGCTAAGGAGTTTATTGGCAAAAATGGAACTCCACTTTTCTGCCACTCACCATAGCTGATAGGTCATTAGTTAGGAAACAGGGGCCCACACACTTAGCCTTGGTACCCAGCAGTTATTTGCTGTTACCCATCCATTACTGGCCACCACCAAACCTTCTGACAGGTGCACCAGCTGTAGAGGGCAGAAGGATTTCTTTGCATCCAATATTGATGGGGCCACCATTCCCTGCCACCTCTGGCACTACCGTCACCCCTAGGTGAGCCCCAGCATGTCAGGTGGTGGCAGGAGACATGGAGGGTGACTTTAACCCTCCACACTCCCTGTCGCGATCACCAGAGCGCCTTCTGGGAAGGTGTTCTGGAGATTCTTAAAGGGACGTCCGTGTGTCCTGGCAGGCCTGGCTGGACTGGGGTGCGTGTGTCGCGCTTGTGACGTCAAGCATGTGCAACCGGCCACCCCAAAGCTGGCGCGCCTGCCCTCTGACACGGGAGATAGAAGGAAGCAGCCCCTTATTTCATGCAGCAAGATTCTCGCTGCTTCAGAATGTCTCCAAAATGTGATAAGCAGTGAAAGATTCACGTCACTTGCCCGCCTAGCCCTCCTGGTGTGCCAGAGCATAGAGGGGTGGTGTCAGCATAAAGCAGGGACAGGGAATTCAAGGGCCACTTTCCTTTCTGGGGGCCACATACCAGTGGTAGGAGGGGCCATAGGCAAAAGTGGGTGGAGCTATTAATGCAAATTTTACCATTGACCGTTAGGGATTAATTTCTACACACACTCATGCACCATTCTCTAACCTTCATTTGGGCAAGGAAGCAGCGGCGGAGCTTCATGCTCTGGCACTGGGGGGGGCAGAGGGCAGGTGGGGGCAGGGAAGGTGTGTGTCCTGGGGGTGTGGTGTGCCACCCGCAGGCGCGTGGCACCCAGCACAGGCGCGGGGGGCAGCCACAATGGCACCCCACCGGGATTGCGCTGCCAGGGGCGGTGTGCTCCCCCCCCACTCCTCTTCCTCCGCCAGTGCAACGAAGCAGCATTATCGGAGTTCAAGGCTGCATTCCAGCCAGGTAGAAACACTCTTGGAGGCTACAAAACCAGGCTGGCCAGGAACATGGCTTGGGAGGGAATGTGGCCTGGATGTGTGTGTGTGTTTGTTTCACATTTCCCCCCCTGAGCCTGAGGTTCCCCACCCCTAACATACAGTGAGAGCAAGGTCTACTTTGAGTTAGCTCTGTGATAAATTACTGTACTGTTTCTTCAAGAAGGTATATTTAAATACCTTTTTCATTTCATTATATATCATCTCCCAGAAAGCCTTAATCCTTGGGCACGTCCACCAAAGGTGAAAGAACGTACCTTCATTGTCTTTACATTTCCAACCTTTATTATCGGGCAAATGGTAAATTTTTGCAAGCTTGACTGGTGTCATGTACCACCTGTATATCATTTTCATAATATTCTCTCTTAAGGCATTACATGCCGTGAATTTCATACCTGTGGTCCACAACTGTTCCCAGTCAGCAAACATTATGTTATGTCCGACATCTTGTGCCCATTTAATCATAGCAGATTTAACTGTTTCATCCTGAGTATTCCATTTCAACAGCAAGTTATACATTCTTGATAGTATCTTAGTTTTGGGATCTAACAGTTCTGTTTCCAATTTTGATTTTTCCACCTGGAAGCCATTTTTTTTGTCCAGATTGTAAGCCTCCCTTATTTGATAATAATGAAGCCAATCTCACACTTTGTCTTTTAATTTCTCAAAACTCTGCAATTTCAATTTGTCACTTTCTTGTTCCAAAATATCCCAATATTTCGGCCATTTGGCCTCCATATTGAGCTTTTTCTGAGCCTTCGCTTCCATCTGTACTGGTACCATCCGAATTGCGCACTGGCGGATTGTGGCAGAGATGTGCTCGGTGTTGGGGGAGGGGAGAGCATTTCACAGAACAACCTCCTTCTACCAAAACCCCACAAAAGTATCTCCCCACGACAAGGACAAAACGTCTCTGAACGGATGGGGCAGTTCTGAATGGCAGTGGAGAAGCAGATCTGTTAAACTTTTTTTAAAAGTAGTGATATGGCAGGAATGTCCTCTCTCTCTTTTTAAAAAGGCAGCAGAAATTCAAAACTTTTTTTAAAAAAACCTTTTTAAAAGAGTGTGGAACAGAGGAAGGGAAGGAATATCTTGGTGGCTGGTGATGGCACCAGCACTAGCCAATAGGTGCTTTAGACTGACACTTGCACAAGCTAAGAAGGAAAAAAACCAGCATAAGGCTGCGTGGGCACCATTCATTTAAAGCACATTTTGCAGCATATATATAAACTGACCTACTCAAAAGCACCCGAAATAATTTCCAGCACCCTAAGCAAACTAGTTCCCAGGATTCTTTTTGGGTGTGTGTGTGTATGCTTAAATGTACGGTGTGTTCACAGCTTCATTCTCCTCCCATCCACCTTTCAGGCTGCAAGTGAGCCTAAAGGAAGCCATTTCAAAGCAGCCTACAGACGCCACGTACCTTCTTTCGTCGTGTCTGTACGACGTGGAGCTCCTCCCACTGGTCCAAATGAACATCTTAGAGGATTGGTCTCCGCTGCCTCTCCTTACTGTGGAGGTCCTGGAGGGATGGTGGTAGGACCTAGGAAGCAACAGACAGCCACCATCACCACGTGCTGAGACCCTGATGGGCCCCATCGCATCCCTCAAACCCAAGCTGCAAATCCTGGTTGGATTGTCCAATGTTTGCAGGCCCTGCTCCGTGTCAAATGGCTTTTAGGTGATTCCAGGCAATGTGCGAAACACCAGGGATGAACTTCCTATTTCCCCTTCCATCCAGCAGGTTCAAGTGACATTAAATTATTATCTTCTCCTTCTTCTCCTCGACCGTTCTTTCCCCTCCAACTTCTATCAGACTTAACAACACCTCATTCTGACGCCTTCTCAAGTGTGGCTTAAAAAAGAGAAATAACTTGTATAGTAAACCCTGTCATGGTTAAATACGGCCTCTGAATGTTCCACTTCTCCTGGCTGCCTCTGCAAGCCTTGCCTGCTCCCTGTTGCTTCCTGATGGGAGCCTCTGTTTGTACATTTGCTCTAAGCAACCGTAAGAGTTACAACAATTATGCTGGATCCGCTGTGTATTCTGAATGCACTGATCTGTTGCCAAAGCTGCGGTGATGCTTAAGTTGTGGTTAAAGTCCATCTCCTGGATGATGATCCTCTGATTGGCAGCGGTTTGGTGGAGGAGGGAGGTCACAGCAATTTTGACAAGTGCTCCATGACTACTAAAAGGGGATTTTTTTTTCTTAGAAGCCTGCAAGGTGAATGTTTCCGAGCACAATTCAAAGTGTGGGTGCTGACCTTTAATGCCCTAAACCGCCATTGTTAAGCCAGGACACTGAGGTCCAGCTCCGAGGGCCTTCTGTCAGTTCCCTCACTGCAAGGAGTGAGGTTACAGGGAACCAGGCAGACAGCCTTCTCGGTAGTGGCACCCGCCCTGCGGGACGCCCTCCCACCAGATGTCAAAGAGAACAACAACTACCAGACTTTTAGAAGACATCTGAAGGCAGCCCTGTTTTTTTTTTTTTTTTATTATTATTATTATTATTATTATTATTATTATTATAAACACTGTTTCCTTTCAAGTTCTTTGCTATTCTCTTGCCACATCTCCATGCCCTCCAACATTTCTGCAATGAAAATAGGGACGTCCTTTTCCATAACAATAACAATAATTTTATTATTTATACCCCGCCCATCTGACAGGGTTGTCTGAGCCACTTTGGGCAGCTTCCGACATATATGAAAACATAATAAAACATTTTTTAAAAAACCTTCCTTATACAGGGCTGCCTTCAGATGACTGGGGGGTGGTGGTAGTGGATAACTCCATACCCTCCCACATTTTTCCGATGAAAAGAGGAACGTCCTAAGGAAAAGTGGGGCATTCTGGGATAAAATCAGAAACTGGGGAAGCTTCCGTCAATCTGGGCCTGTCCCTGGAAAGTAGGGAACACTTGGAGGGTCTGGCAGACTGGCAAATAATTAATCTCTTACCTGGTGGTGATGAGTACGTCAAATGGGGAAAGGGAGGGTAGAAGAGAGGAATATCCTTCTTCTTATGCCCATAATTCCCTTCCCCATGGGGCCTGGGATCCAGGAGGGCTGAGATGTGGCCACCCTAACTATAAACAGAGAAGTCATTCAAACAGAGCGCTGTCATCCTGAGAGTCCTTCAAACACAGGGCTGTCCTCTATAAAGCCAACCAGGCTATTGTGTTGTTCATGATGCCCTGCTTGTAAGCAACTCACAAGTATCAGGCTGGCTGCCACTGATAATGGCTTGCTGGACTGGATGCACTGTGGTCTGGTCCAGCTACACCTTTCTTTATTTGGTATGCAGTATCACCACCATCTTAGCAACAGAAGGACTGTTTCCCCTCTGCCTGGGCTTGGCTTCAATTACCGACCGTATTTTTCGCTCTATAAGACGCACCAGACCACAAGACGCACCTAGTTTTTGGAGGAGGAAAACAAGAAAAAAAATATTCTGAATCTCAGAAGCCAGAACAGCAAGAGGGATCGCTGCACAGTGAAAGCAGCAATCCCTCTTGCTGTTCTGGTTTCTGGGATAGCTGCGCAGCCTGCATTCGCTCCATAAGACGCACACACATTTCCCCTTACTTTTTAGGAGGGAAAAAGTGAGTCTTATAGAGCAAAAAATACGGTGATCCCTATCCCTACTCTGCTCTCACTCCCCTCTTTTCTCATAATAGTCTCTCTCTCTCTCCCACTCTCTGCTTTGTGCTTCCTTTCATGTCCCCTCCCCTCCCAGCACCTTGTACAACCTCCCACTTGGTGTCTGCCAAGCGCAAATCCACCCCCTCTGGAAGCTGAGGCTTCTGTGAGTCCTTCCACCACCAAACCAGCAATTTCCACGAACAACCCCCGTCTCCCAAAGCTGATCTGTTTCCTTTCACGCCGTCTAGGCTTGTTCACAGGTTCACACACAGGCTGCGCGAATGATCATAAAGAGCTCTGGCCTCACAACAAAGGCTCCAAGAGTTCCCAGAATAATTCCAGGACACATGTCTGTGATGAGAGAGGTGGCTCCACGCTACAGTATTAGAGAAGGCTGTGCTTCAGATGAATTTGAAATGCCAGGTCCTGCTGAGATCCAAAGTGCTGCACTGTAAGGTTTTTTTTCCAGAGGATGTTATTAGTATTATTATATCTTTTTTGTTTATTCACCACCTTTTCCCCTGACAGGCTCAATAAAATAGGAAGAACAGCTAAAAATATAGAAGAAACAATAATTTTAAACAATTAAACATAAACATTAAAACTACCTACCTACCTACCTACATCTATCTATCATCTATCTATCTATCTATCTATCTATCTATCTATCTATCTATCTATCTATCTAATCTATCATCTATCTATCATCTATCTATCTATCTATCTATCTATCTATCTATCTATCTATCATCTATCTATCTATCTATCTATCTATCATCTATCTATCTATCTATCTATCTATCTATCTATCTAATCTATCATCTATCTATCATCTATCTATCTATCTATCTATCTATCTATCTATCTATCTATCTATCATCTATCTATCTATCTATCATCTATCTATCTATCTATCTATCTATCTATCTATCTATCATCTATCTATCTATCTATCTATCTATCTATCTATCTATCTATCATCTATCTATCTATCATCTATCTATCTATCTATCTATCTATCATCATCTATCTATCATCTATCTATATCTATCTATCATCTATCTATCTATCTATCATCTATCTATCTATCTATCTATCTATCTATCATCTATCTATCATCTATCTATCTATCTATCTATCTATCTATCTATCGATCTATCTATCTATCTATCTATCTATCTATCTATCTATCTATCATCTATCTATCTATCATCTATCTATCTATCTATCATCTATCTATCATCTATCTTTCTATCTATCTATCTATCATCTATCTATCATCTATCTTTCTATCTATCTATCTATCATCTATCTATCATCTATCTATCTTTCTATCTATCTATCATCTATCTATCTATCATCTATCTATCTATCATCTCTTTCTTTCTTTCTTTCTTTCTTTCTTTCTTTCTTTCTTTCTTTCTTTCTCTCTCTCTCTCTCTCTCTCTCTCTCTCTCTCTCTCTCTCTCTCTCTCTCTCTCTCATCTATCCATCTCTTTCTAAAATCTATTTAAAAACATACAGATAATTACAATAAAAGCACCCTTTCAATGAAAGCAGTCAGTTCCCAAAAGGCCATTGGAATAAGAATGCCTTCACCTGCCAGCAGAAGCACAACAAGGAGGAAGCCAATCTAACTTCTCTAGGGAGTTCCAAAGTCTGGGAGCAGCCACCAAGAAGGCCCTGTTCTGCATCTCCACCTAGCATACCTGCGAGGGTGGCAGGATTGAGAGAAGGGCCTCACCTGAAGATCTCAAAACCCAGGCAGCTTTGTATGAGGGAAACCGGTCTTTCAGCTAGCTTGGACCTAAACAGTATAGGCTCTGAAGATGATGGAGTACTAGCTTTGGTTTGATATGCATAGAGTTGGCAGGGGGTTGGACTCGATGGCCCTTGTGGTCTCTTCCAACTCTATGGTTCTATGAGTTTTCAGAGGAAAAGCAGTTCCCATGACTCTTGGATCCCCACTTCAAATTGTTTCTTTGGAACGTTGTTTAGTATCTATGAGAGATTGCCTTGTGCTCCTACTTAGAGCAATGCAATGTTGCAGCAAGGTGACCAAGTAAGGGACAATGACAGCAAATGCTCAGGGAGAGTCTCTTATGAAGGAGAAGGGCTTCATTATGTCTCACCCCCCCCACCCAGTGCCTTCAAGCTGTCCATCTGCGACATCATTAATGCTGCCTGCTTCATTAGCAAGGGTGAGCCACGGCCACCTCCGCCATTTAACACGCAATTACATGCCTAATCTTGTGTAAAATGGTAACACTAATGACATCACCACAGCCGTACCCAAAGGTCGGGCGTATGCAACCTTCTCCTCAGTGCTTCTGTGAGCTGAAGGATCTAAGTGAAAAGGCCTTAACCGGAGCAGTATGGTATAAATTCTACACGGTCGTCACTGAGCACCTTCTCGCTGGCCCTTCAAGACCAAAGATGGATAGTTTCAGAAGTAGCTTGAGACAGTGACGGTGTTGTTATGGCCACAGCTGAGCTCCCAGGATTCCTGGGTCAAATGCTGGCAGCTGTGGAGGATTACTTCCCTTGTTTTCTGCCTTCTGTGGCCAGCAAAGAAGCTTGTGGGTTCCCTGAGCCTAAAGGGGAAACCTCTGAACCTCCAGATGTGGTTGGACTCCAATTCCCATCATGCCTCAGCCAGCATGGCCAATGATCAGGGATGTTAGGAGCTGGAATTCAACAACATGCAAAGCCTCCTATTTCTGCCACCATTTCCTCAGGCTCCTGTCTCTAAGAAAAGATTGGTGGAAGGAAGCGGTCGTTCAGATATTCGCAGCATGAGTCGTTTAGGGATTTAAACCTTAATGTGAACATCTCCAATTGGGCCTGGAATGGAACTAGCAACCCATGCAGCTATCTAAAAACAGGGGTTATATAAGGTCTAAATGGAAGCCAATGGAATTTGTTGGTATTGGGATAATTTTGCATTGAAACACTGATGAATTTTCACGTGGATGTGCGAGAACTGAACTTAATACCGAAGAAGTGAGAAATTGAGAGAACCAGAAATGGATCGATTTGTCTGTCGCCGGGGCAGACTGAGGTTCATGGGGCAATGGTGCTGCCTCTGATAGACCGGCTAGCGTTTATTTCCTATCAGTCGCTCTCAGTTAGCATCCTTAACTCTCTAGCCTGTTTCTATATGTTGCAGGAGGGATGAACCAAACGATCCACGGGCGGCAGAGCTGCCGCAGGGCCTACAGGGGGCGGGAGGCAATAACAGCAATTACATTCACACCCACAAGTTTTCCCCACACAGTTGTGATGTCACAGACTCGCAATTGCTATATACGTCAAGAAAAACACCAGGGTGCATCTGGCAATTTCTCTGCTGAAGTTCAACCTGTGCAACGAAACAGGAATAGTCACAACATGTCTTTCCAACAAACTGCAAACACCTGAAATTTCCAGACTCTCCCCATCAGCGCTGCTTGTCAAGCCTCTGACGGATGGGTCCCCAAGCCCCTGCTGCACTGAAAATGCTCTGCTTGCTGAGATGTCCTTTTAACCCAGGTCACGGTGGGAGAAACTGAAATGTGTTCCTGCTAGAACTCTACCGTGTTGATGTGTCAAAAGCTATGATCCGCAAATCAATTATGGAAAGATGCCTGGATTTAAGGAAGATTCACTCCTATTGACTTACTACTGGGAACACTATAATAAACTTCATATTGCCTTGTCACATATGTTATCTGACATAAAGACTAGCCAACTGTTATCTGCCCTGTCCATAGTCTTTAAGGGAGTTTGTGTGGGATATTCTTGTTGTCACGGTCTGGGCAGGAGAAATATACAATTACTGCTCACCCATTAAAGCGGTGGGTGGGGTTTGTGACCCGGCGTGGGCTTCCCTATCCCAGCTGACACCCCCTTTTGCTTGCTGGTATTTGCTCCGCCCCCTCCACAGCTAGCCAATTGGCTGTTGGCTAGGGGGTGGGGGTGGAGCAGGGGCCAGGTAGGGAAGGCTCCAGCTGACCACCTCTCCAGTCAGTCTTCGGAGCGTCACCCACCTTCCCTCCTTCTAACTTTAATGTGCTTTTCTTGAAGGCTAACCTTTTCCTTCCTAGGTTTGCAGGCGTTGCTACAGTCTCACGATGGTTGCTGTTTCCCAGATCTGGGAAGGAATTTCCCCTGCGTAGCAATTGTCACAACTTTGGCTGTTTTAGGCCTTGGACGGTATCCTATAGTCTATATTCATTATGGGGGGAGGGGTAGCATTATTATGCACCCCCATGCGGAGGTGTTTGCAGGGCCCATTAAAGGGTTGATTGCGGGAGTCACTGGCCCTGAGCAGCGGTGTAAGGTCGAGCTCAGGTGAAGTGGCGAGGCATGCTGTGTAAATTCTCATTTTACAGCCTCCCTAACAACACCTGTCTGCCCTGCGCACCCTCAGACCCACCTGGGGCTGAGAGGGATGCTGTGCAATACCTAAGCCAAGGTTTCCTACATCTGAAATCAATAAAGCTGTGGCCTAATTTAATCCCATACATCATTGTCGCGTCTCCTTATTTACGGGCTGGCTCCTGGGCCGGGGGTGGGTGGGGTGGGTAGCACAAATAGACTACTCAGCGGAATGGCTCTTCAATTCATTTTCTACAACCCGTATGATGTTTTGTTTTTGCAGATAAAAATGAATAAACAAATCAGAAGAATTCACTTGAAATTGGGAGTTCCAGGGGTGGCTCTGCCCCACCACACAGTCTACTACTGGCAGCACAGATTGCCAGGAATGAATCTGGGACCTTCTGTATGCAAAGTTTGTCCTATACCATGGTGCTACGATTTCTCCCTAGGGGTGTGGCTGTATATATGTGTGTGTATGTGTATATACAATGCTTTTGTGTGTGACAGTACCCACCACTTGTGCTGCCACTCACAGCACTTTTATCAATATGTGCATATCTCAACTTTTACCACCCAAAGTATGATTTATCTATCTATCATCTATCTATCACACACTTTCCTTTGCATAAGCATATGTACCCAAGGTAGGGATGTCAGAGAATACTGACAAAAACAGAAGAAATGGTTGTTCGTGTATCCATCCCAAGTGAATCGGTATTCACTAATGTTACTTTCAGTCCACAAACGATACATAATTGAAATAAGTGAAAAGGATCTAGGGGTCTTAGTAGACCACAAGCTTAACATGAGTCAATGGTATGATGCAGCAGCAGTGGTCTAAGATGCATCAACAGAAGTATAGTCTCCCGATCAAGGGAAGTCACAGCCTTTGTCAGATCACACTGGAGTCCTGTGTCCAGTTCTGGGCATCACAATTTAAGAAGGATATTGCCAAGCTGCAATGTGTGCAAAGGAGGGCAACTAAGATGATTATGTCTTATGAGGAACGGTTGAGGGAATTGGGTATGTTTAGCCTGGATAAGAAAACAAGCTTGCTCCATCTCCCATGTGACAGCCCTTTAGATATTTGATGATGGCTATTATATCTCCTCTATTATATCCCTACCCAGGGAAAGTTCAACATATGTACCCAACTTACTGGACGTGAAACCAAAAGACCCGCAAGCTTGCCAAACAAGATAAAACAGAAATAAAACCAGCTAACTCCCACCCACCCCTGCCTCTCAATTCCTAGCTGCAGAAGTTTCCTGTTTACATGTCTGCATGATCGATGCCTTTCGCAATGCACAGCTAGGAGAAAGAGATCTTGAGATCATTAGATAGTTCACTAGTGTATTACTCAGCGAATGAGAGTCGCTCCACAGGTTTTCTGGGGTGATTGCTTTCTCCTTCCAAGGTTAGATGGAAAAGATTAAATTTGCTTGTTAAAAGGACTCCACTTTTTCACATCTGCACACAGCCAAAGAAGGATAACATGACCAATATCTGCAGAAAATTTCCTCCAAAGAAGCTCCTAGTTTGTAAACTGTCTTATAGCCCCTGGGTTGCTTCGCTCAGTCAGTTTGGACCTCTTTATCTTCTCTGTCTGCGTAGGAAAGGACCAGCACTCAGAGCTCATGCTTTACACAAAGAAGACCTCACATTTGGTCCTCTTACTGTTATTAAAAACATAATCAGATAGCATGAAATCCCCCTCTGGGACCCTGGAGAGCCATTGCCAGTCAGAGTGGATCAGTGACGGGGAGCCTCAAAGCAGTTGATATGATGTGCCCCTCTAGGTCTTTCCCTCTGACTCTTGAGACTCTCCCCAGATGTCAGGGACCGTGCTGAGGAGGGCTGCACTGAAGAGGAATCGTGGGAGCCATTCCCTCCCCCTGCTCCTGCTTCTGAATCTTCCCAGGAGCAGGAGGACAGTGTACATTTGGAACAATGGTTTGCAGAGGGGCATAGTTCAGAAGGCAGAAGCTGGGAAATACTGGATGGGGAAAAGCTAGGAGAAGAAACACTGGAAGAGAGAGGGTTAACAGATTCACAGTCTCTGGACAGCATTCCTCCGCCCAGCCCACGGTTGAGAAGAGCTCAGAAAGTGTCAGAACAGAAAGCACAGAGTACAAGCTCAGATTACAAACACAGGAGCGACGTAGACTAACAGGGACAGAGGGAGTGTAAGCCTTAATTGGGAGCACCACCATTCTGGGTTGATACTTTCTTTTGTCTTCGCTGTGTTTATTAAAGAAAATAACTGGTAAGAATTCATTTTGTTTGATCTGTTCATTTACGGACATGGGGGAGGAAGCTTCTTCTTCTTCTTCTTCTTCTTCTTCTTCTTCTTCTTCTTCTTCTTCTTCTTCTTCTTCTTCCTATTATTATTATTGCCTGGCTGGAATGTGTCCTTGAATTCTGAGAATGCTTCTTGCCTGCTTGGATGGAGGATAGAGAGGGGTGTGTGCAGAAACTAGGCTTCTGTACAGGGGTGAAAAAACACATTTGTTGTTCTGCCCATTTTGCCTCTGGCTTTGCCTTCCTCTGGCTTGTGACCCACAAGGAGGTTGTCCAGAAGGGAATGTGGCTCTTAGTTTGAGCAAAAGGGGTTCCCATCCCGGAATAGTCAACACTAGGCTAGACAGAACCAATATGAAGGTCATATGTAAAGCCACATCCTGTCACAATTCAGTGTAACCAAGAGACAGAACCCAGCCAGGACAGGACATGCATATTTGCTGTCTTGATACTCAACAATGGAGTCCCCAAATGCAACCATTCATATTAATATTCATTTCCAACGGTGTGTGCATTTTGTTAAATAAATAAAATAAATGAAAACTGCCTTTTACCCTAGGGAGAAAAGTTAAGAACTGGAGCAGAGAGGGCCAATTCTGCCCTCTGCCCTTGATACTAAGTGGTCTGGCCTTCACTGAGGGGAATTTTGTCGGGGACAGAGATGTGTCTCTGTGCGCAGAGCATATAGAGATGTGTTATAACCAGTGTTACTGTTCTAGAAAAAGAGGAATCAGAACTCACCATGAATGCCTTCCCTTGTTCTCTTAGAATGGCAATGGCACCCAGCTGAGAGGGGCCAGAACTGAGTTCCGGCTGAAAAAAGGCCCTGGTTGCTGTTGTTGTTATTTGGCTTCCCCTCCCCCCAAAACAGAACTCAAAATGGCTCCCTCTTTGGATAGCTTGAATGAGCCTATTGTATAAAGGCAAGTCTGCTGCTCCACCCCCTGTTTTCTTCGGGTTGTGTGTGTGTGTATATATGTATGTATATATATATATATATACATACATATATGTATGTATATATATATATATATATATATATATATATATATATATATATGCTTTCGTAGATTTTCACGGGTACAGGACTGCAGCTTTTGGTGTCCTCGGGTGTCTTCCCGTGTAAAAGTTGGGGTGTCTAGGCGACGTTTCGACGAGGTCTCACTCGTCATCTTCAGGCTGGTGCTTTCGGCTTCTTGTTACTGGAACAGAGCAGGATCTCAGTGTTTGAGTTCCTATAAATACTGTTGAGGGGGTGTGGTGTATAGCCTCCAATGTGTCTTGACCTCTTGAACTTTGTGAAGAGTTTTTCTGAGAAGATGGCTGTACTGCACTTAGTTGTGCTCTGGCTTGGCTTCGTGTATAGGGGCGAGCTGTGGTTTTGTGGCCTGTGTCAGCCAGATCTGTGTAGGGATTGCAGGGGGGTGCAGTACAGCCATCTTCTCAGAAAAACTCTTCACAAAGTTCAAGAGGTCAAGACACAAAGACTTTAGCAACTAATCCACACCTAATGACCCACCTAAGTGGTACTCAGGATATCACTCAAGAAATCACTCAAGATATCCCTCAAGTAATTAAGGAACAAAAGAAGAAAAGGCACACTAGCCTGGGAACTTCCTCTCTGCCCAGAACATTGGAGGCTATACACCACACCCCCTCAACAGTATTTATAGGAACTCAAACACTGAGATCCTGCTCTGTTCCAGTAACAAGAAGCCGAAAGCACCAGCCTGAAGATGACGAGTGAGACCTCGTCGAAACGTCGCCTAGACACCCCAACTTTTACACGGGAAGACACCCGAGGACACCCAAACCTGCATATATATATATATATATATATATATATATATATATATATATATATCCCCACCCATCTATCTGGGTTTCCACTCTGGGTGGCTCCCAACAGAATATTAAAAACACAATAAAACATCAAACACTAAAAACTTCCCTCAACAGGGCTGCCTTAAGATGTCTTCTAAAAGTCATCCCCGACATCTGATGGGAGGGCGTTACACAGGGCGAGCGCAACTACCGAGAAGGCCCTCTGCCTGGGCCTTGAATTAAGCAGGTCTCTTACATAAGTCTCTCTCTTTCCTGTATCATTTTTATTTAAAAATATTTCAAAGCATTTATCATCATACACATATTTTTGACATGCAAAGTTTCTTCTGGGCTTCCCACTCCTCCTTTTCTGATGTTTGCTTTTTGCTCCTTTTTATTAGTTGTTTTATAACACATATATTTTTATTGTGCAAAACCCACTACTGTTAAATCTTTCAATAATCCGCTGCTTATATTTCAAATCCTGCCAGTGACTTCATATATGGGTGATACCCTACATAAGCCTCATTGAAGGGAATGCAAGCTGCACACAAGCACACAAGTATCTCGTGTTTCTAGGCTCAAAAGACAACGCCCTTCCACCAGCCCAAAATCATTTTATTTCCAGAAAATAGCCAGCCAAACCAACAAGCCTATGTGCAGTCACTTTGGAGTGAGCCCATTGAGCTCAAGGGAGCATTTCAGTGGAACTCACAAAGAATTAGGCTACGTTGCCAACACTGCACTCAGGGCCGTCTTACCCATAGGCACTAGGGGTGCAGGGCACCCAGGCGCCGGCCTCTCAGGGGTGCCGGGTTGAGAGCTCAGGCCCCGAGCGTTGAGTCCGGGGAAGAGCCCCCCATTGGTTGGAGTGCCGTGACAGGCTCTTCTGCTGTGGGTGGCTCTGTGCCATGAGATTGGGGCGACTGAGCCAGTAAGATGCTGAGGCGACCGGCCTGCTCTGCCCTCCTGTGTGCCTGGGACTGGGCAACCTAAGGGGGCGGGCACCGGGCAGATCTTTGCACCCCGGCACCACATATGTTTAAGACAGTCCTGACTGCACTCCGTTCAAGTCTGCAGCCATAACTTTGAGCAAATGCTACAGTGTCAGCAATGATAAGGAATAGGGCCAGTGGGGTTGGAAAGAAAGTTCATCTTGATAAAAGTTGCAAGGTCAGCTGCGGAAAGCAATGCTTCTGCATTAGTGGATGACAGCTACCATTTTGGGAACATTTAAGAACTTGGATAGCACTTCCCCTGCGAACCTCTGCAGTGGCCCAAGTAATGGCAGAAGAGCAACCCTATTCTAGTGTTGGCATTTACTGTAGAGTGGGGTGGGGAGCCTGTGGTTCTCTAGCTGCGGTTGAACTCCAACTCTCATCAGCCCCAGTCAGTGTGACCAGTGGTCAGGGATGATGGGAGTTGGAGTCCAACCACAGGTGAGGACCACGTATTGCCCATTCCTCTGGTAGAGCAAGCAGAAGAAATTAGCAGAAGAAGAAAGAACCACAAAACCCTAAGTTTCCAGACTCTGACTTGCCTACAAAGGCATCCCACTCAGTTAGATGGATGCAGCAGAAAAGAGGATGATTTCTCCAGTAGTCCTACCAGCTACTAGTAGTCCTGCTACTGCTACCTGCCTTGATCCAGCAAGGCTTTTCCTACAATGGCATAATAATAATAATAATAATAATAATAATAATAATAATAATATGCTCCACCCATCTGCCTGGGTTTCCCAAGCCACTCTGGGCGGCTCCCAACAGAATATAAAAAATGCAATAAAACATCAAACATTAAAAGCTTCCCTAAACAGGGCTGCCTTCAGATGTCTTCTAAAAGTCAGATAGTTATTTATTTCCTTGGCATCTGCTGGGAGGGCGTTCCACAAGGTGGGTGCCACTACCGAGAAGGCCTTCTGCCTGGTTCCCTGTAACCTCATTTCTCGCAGTGAGGGAACCGCCAGAAGCCCCTCAGAGCTGGACCTCAGTGTCTGGGCTGAATGATGGGGGTGGAGACGCTCCTTCAGGTATACTGGACCAAGGCCGTTTAGGGCTTTAAAGGTCAGCACCAACACTTTGAATTGTGCTCAGAAATGTACTGGGAGCCAATGTAGGTCTTTCAGGACCGGTGTTATGTGGCCTCGGCATGCACTCCCCCCCCCCACCGCTATTGTTTGACGCATTTTGCAGTGGCAACACAGAGGTCACTTCCTCTGGCTGGCTAACAGCACTCAACTGGAATCTCTGCCCCTCTCAACACAGCAATAATTGACACTTCTGCCTGTCACCTCACAACAAAGTGTTTTTTTTTCTCCATCAACAAAGTTCTTCATGCCTTGTCAGTTAGAAATGAGTTTGTATTGACATAGGACATGACATGTTGAATGCTATATTTACCATCTTGCATGCTCTCTGGGTTATTTGGAAGGTCGGGGCCACATGTAAAAAACGGGGCAGTTTTCTGTTCTGCTACGACCTTCCTCCATAAAAGTCAAATGCCTCCACCAGATTCAAAGGATAAGACAACATCGGAACCTGACCTCAAGAGTCTTTATACCCCACAAATGTCTCTGGGTGAAATATCCTTTATCATCTTTCTTTCTGTCTATCTATTCCTGTTTGCCATATTATGGGAATAGGTCAGTAGGTTAGTGGTAGAGCAGTTGTTTCACATGCAGACAGTCTCAGCCTCAATCCATGGCATCTCCAGGTAGCATTGGGGACCACTCCAGATGTCCTTTTTATTGTGCATTCATGACAATTTGTTCCAGTGGTGTAGCATTGGTTGCTGGTACCTGGGGCAGGCAGGCATGTGCTGGGAGGGAGGTGGAGACACCAGTCCATCCCATCCTGGCCCTCACTGCCAATGCCACCAGAGCGACCCCACCCTCACCAGAGCAAAGCGGGGTCATGCTGAGCCGCCTGCCAGCCTGCACATAGGGGAGCCTGATTGGCCAACGCAGAACTTGGATGGCAGAGAATAGCACTGGGCCAGGCCACGCAGGGGTGGCCTGCTTCACATCCCCTCAAAAATTGTGTGCCTGGGGCCCTGACCCTGATTTGTTCTTATAATGCTACCAGGCCAGTCCAATACCATCCTGTTTGCGCTTGCAGAGGTTTTGGGCCAATCACACTGGGGAACTTTGCGCAGCAATTTGGGGCAGGCATGGGTTACGGAGAAGAAAAGGAAGTCCTGTTGCATAAGCTGAAACGAATTGGATGCAACTCAGTGTTTAGTATTTTTTACAACCTGTTTTTCCTTTGAAAAAAAGAAAACGTATACTGTTTAATTTTCCAGCAGCCATCTTAGAACATGTTATAAACACTTACATAAGGGAAATATAAAATGAGATTCCCCCCCCCTTACAAAAAATCAAATTAGGATATTTTTCTAGTGTGTTTCAGCTGTAGTTTTTAGATGCAATGCACCCAGTCATCTTCCTCTTCTACATTTTCGGGTCTCTAGGGGCCAAAGCAGAAGATCCAGGCTGTTGAACTTGTTAAGTTGTGGGTGAACATATCAAACGACACAGCGATTCTTCAAACAGCTCTTGTTTATTCACAGGCCAGAACAGAACTGAACTGAAGGGTTCAGCCAGCCTGCTTATATAGAGCTCCACTAGAATGCAACAGTAACCATTTTCTGTAACTATCCAATCATTGAATGTCACTTTCGATCCCTTATTTGCATATGTGGACCTGAACTATCTGCAGTATCCCCTTGCTGGCCCAGGATGAGAACTTCAGTACATAACAGAACTCATTTCCTTGATGGTGTGTTACTGACTAACATTATATACATGTCTTTTCTCATCAAGTAACAATACACTGAGGAAGAAAACGAGCAGGAGGGAGATATGAGAGAGAAAAAGATGCTCCCCCCCATAATCGCTTTATAAAATCAACTATTGTTTACCAGAGAAGCAGAAATGCACGCAGCAGGATAATATGGTAGAGTCCTGAGGTGATAGAATGGACTGTACAACTTAAAAAAACACCATGGGAGAACATTTGAAAACTTGATCCTTTAGCTGCAGTTTGAAGCGGTACAGTCCATTCTGTCCTCTCAGGACTCTGCCATCTCATTCTGCTTCAATAAAAAACTTCATTCCATATCATAATCAAACTGCCTCTTTAAGTTTTCCCTTCAGCCACAAGAAACAAGCACAGGCAGAACCAATACACAGTGAGAACTTGAATGACTTGATTTTTCAAACCAACACTTGGACCAGCTTTAAAGCGGCCTGGGAATGAGCATGGCAGCAATTACGATTCTGTGGTGTAATTTATGAATGGGAAACAGCCACCCCATCCACAGTGGACACATTGAAATATAAATGTGCCTCTGTTGTGCCTCTGTGTTGCAGATGCTCAGAAATATGATTAAAAAAAATAAATAAAGAGAGAGAAAGAAAGAGAATGACGGAAAACAGAAAACATCGCATGTTGCCTCAGGGCTACTTCGTTTATTACCTAATTGTCACTATTGTTTGGTTTCATTTTGCTCATTGAGACGCAGCAGTTCAGTGCTAATGGCATAGTAAATTGCTGGCTGATGAGGTCCCCCAGATTTGTCCCCCCTCCCAGTTCAATGTGTGTTTTTAAGAAGAAGAAAAAGAAAAGTGAAGGAAGTCGATGACAGGATCCATATTCTTGGCCTTCAGAATGCCTTAGTTTTTCACATAATTGGGCCTGACCCACATGTTGGGCAGGTGGGACGTTTGTCCAATATTCTAGTCCTATAAGGGGTGTTGTGTGGCCAGCTGTCAGCGGGCTCCTTCAGACGATCTGTTTATTGAGGATTTGCTTGCAGAAAGCTTATGCAGCAGAGGTTAGACTATGGCCTGTCCCTATTGTGTATTTGTTCTGATTGGTTTGCTTCCAACAATCATAAAAAAACATTAAAAGAGTCTGCTGGATGAGACCAACGGCCCAATCTTTTCTTAAGTTCACAGATAAAATACAGATAAGATCAACAAAAAGCCAAAAATTTAAAGAATAATGTGCGATGCAAAATTCCTAAAATGCTCATCCAGCAAGACAGGGAAAAGGAATCAAAATGTCTTAGCCTGGTGCCTAAAAACTGGCAACAATGGTGCAGGTACATTGACGCATTCCTCAAAACAGGAGACCCCCCCCCTACACAAATTGAATGTGTTCTGAGCCACACACAGCAGCCCCATCAAAACGTCTTACTTCTGCTGAACAATTCTTCCACCTCCTTTTGTCTCCACAAATTTGACAAAACACGATCTTTCCCACTTGGCATTCAGCGGTGATATGCATGATTTTGAGCCATGCACAGTGCAAACGATATCCATTTCAGACACTTGGCATCAAGGACATTAGAGTGGAAATTATTTGTTATTTTAGGAAGAAAGGAAGGGGCGGACCTGGGAGAGATTATCTTGTGACTTGAAGCATAGTCCCGGCTGGGAGATAGTGGAGAGGCATGATCTGGGATAATCACTCATTCATTCACAAAAAGGCAGCTAGAGGTGGAACAAGGACAGAAGCTTACTTGCTTGATCTCCTGCAAACCAACATAGAATATGCATAGAGATTGTAAAGCCAGTGATAAGCTGTTTTGCCAGGGTTCACAGAAGGTCTTTCACACATTCTGTGATCCTTGGCTTTGTAATTAACTTTACATGCATACCTACCACCAAGACAAATGCTGGTTTAACCCCCAGTCTAGCATACCCTCCAACATTTATCCGATGAAAATAGAGACGTCCCATTCCATAATGATAATTTTACTGTTTATACCTCACACAACTTACTGGGTTGCCCCAGCCACTCTGGCCAGCTTCCAGCATATATAAAAGCAAAATAAAGCATTAAACGATGAAAAAACTTCCCTATAGAGGATTGCCTTCAGATGGCTGGGGGGTCAGATAACTCCATACCCTCCAACATTTCTCCAATGAAAATAGGGACATCCTAAGGAAAAGGGGGAGATTTCAGTATCAAATCAGCAATCGGGACGGTGTCTGTAAATCAGGTACGTCCCTGGAAAATAGGGACACTTCGAGGGTCTGGTCTTGCTTCATTCCTTGCATACATCCAGCAGGCTGTCTATATTATTATTATTATTATTATTATCATCATTAGAAAAATTGCAACCACCAATATATCTTTGCAAACTGAAATAGCAAACACTTCAAAAGTTGCATTGTTTCTCTAGGGAATGATGTTGGGACTATTATTGTTATTATTTCGGAGGGCCTTAGCACAACCCATTTGACCACTGCCACCATTGCCATGACACTCCTGCTTTTTTACGACCACTGGGTAGTCACCTGACTGGGCGCGGTAATCCAGTCAGGGAAAAAGGGAGGCAGACTATGTTTAGGGCACCTTTTCTAGCCCCTAACTCTTTTTGGGGTGAGCAGAGTGGATCCTAAAAAGGGTTGTTCAGTCATGGATACAGCTGCCGAGCTGCTCAACAGACTCAGAACGACTGAATCTGTATCCACCACCCATGTGCCGGTTCATGACTAGGGGCTTCCAGATTTCATCATCCTGTCCCTGTTACCGTTTGCCGAGCGCCATGGGACTTTTGGGGTTCGGGATGGGTTTTTGGAAGACGCCTGTGCGTGAATTTGTTTTATGTTTGTAGATCAGTGCATGCTGACCAACGCACAGTCTCCGCAGTAGGGCTCTGTTCCGATGGCATGAGTAGTCACGATGAGCGGTAGATTCTTATCTGTTGCAGCCTTCATCCACCCTCACAGCTGTTGTAACACACCACTAGTTATCATCTGCCTGTTCTGCTGTTGAGGACTTCTTGGATCATTCTTTGTCTAGCTCCTTCCCTTTGACCTTACCGCCCTGGGTGACCCTGCTGGGAGCACGAGATTCCCGACGGCTTCGCTCACAAGGGTCATAGGAACGTGCAAGCCCACTCACCACGACAAGGTGATGATCCAGCCAGCGAGGCACTCCTGCACCTCCATTCATTCAGGACACAGCACCTTCCTCAGTGTGTCTGTGCCAGTTACGCTGCTGTGAGCACTCCAGAGCTGCGAGACAAGCAATCAGAACAGCTCGCTCGCTGTGCCCGGGAACGGCACGTAGACCAGCTGCCACCCAACAACTGCTGAGCGACATCAACCATCAGGATCGAGGCACACGGACAGCTTCTCAAGCTGCCAAATATGAGGCTAGAAATGAGCCCCTGTCACTAGAACGGTCATCAGCATTTTCTTGAAACTCGAAAGAGGTTTCTTTTCTTTTTTTTTAACTTGTTGTCATTTCAGGTGTGAGATAAACCTCTTGCTGCCCATTCGTTTGGAAGAAAATGTCATCATGCAAATCAGGCCAGCAGAGGCTGTGTGTAAGGAGTGTGTGCAGGAGCCAGGCCCTGTGGCCAGTAGGGCTTTGCAGGACTGGGGCCTTCCTAAGTTTGTTTTGGAGAGGCAAGGTGCGGCCGCACAGGTGAGGCTGCTTGGTAACTCACTGCACCTGGTGGCAAGAGCCGGGAAGGGATATAAGGTCAGCATTTCCCTTTGGCTCTTTGCCACAGCAACACGTTTCCTGCCTTGCTGCGTTTGGCTTCTTGCTTCCTGATCCCCGGACATTGGCTTCCTGACTCCCTGCCTCTTGATCTTCGGACTCTTGACTTTGTGACTCCTTGCTTCTTGACCCTCAGACTCCTGGCTTCTGGACTCTTGTTCCTGCTCCCACCCTGCCATCTTTCCCCCGGTCCTGATGTCCTCAGCCGGGACTTCGATCACCTGTAGACTGGACAGTGACACTGAAGCACTGAGCCCAAAGTGGAGATCCAGACACAGTGTAGCCTGACAGATGCCTGAGACTTCTTAGGAAATCCTTATTCCCCACCCAGAGCTACAATTCCCAGAGTGGTTTAACAAGTCAATCCCTCTTCACAGGGATTGTGAGGGGAATAGGGGCCTCCTAACAACTCCCGACGGGATGTGGGTGGCGCTGTGGGTTAAACCACAGAGCCTAGGACTTGCCGATCAGAAGGTCGGCGGTTCGAATCCTCGCGACGGGGTGAACTCCCGTTGCTCGGTCCCAGCTCCTGCCAACCTAGCAGTTCGAAAGCACATCAAAGTGCAAGTAGATAAATAGGTACTGCTCCGGCAGGAAGGTAAACGGCGTTTCCGTGCGCTGCTCTGGTTCACCAGAAGCAGCTTAGTTATGCTGGCCACATAACCCGGAAGCTGTATGCTTGCTCCCTTGGCCAATAAAGCAAGATGAGCGCCACAACCCCAGAGTTGGCCAGGACTGGACCTAATGGTCAGGGGTCCCTATACCTTTACCTTTAACAACTCCTGACACCCTCAACAAACTGCAGCTCCCAGAATTCTTTCGGGGAAGCCATGGTTGTTTATAGTGCTATCACAGTGCATGAAATGTATGTTGTAGCGGTGGCCTGGGACTCCACCTCTGCTGATGGCTAAGGATGATATTATGTCAGCAGCAAGGATCTTACAGGTGAGAGACCTTCATCCTGGTTTCGAAGTTCAGTATAAGGCATGTTTCTTTACTCCTGCGAATAAGCATTTTAACCCATTGCTCGCTAACGTGTGCTTTCTCTGCCTACCACCACCTGCCGGCTTCGATTAATACTTTATTTAAAACCACGAGAGGTTATATTATTTCTAGAAGAAATGCAGAAACCAGAGAGCTTCCAAAATGAACCCACAAACAAAAGAGAACATCTCTCATGATGCCAATTCATGTGAATGGGAGCTATATCTTAGGAGAGATCTCTGCAGGCTGTTTTGCAATTCATACCCCTGGAAAAAAGAGCATTTTAAACAACAATTGGCTGGAACACATTGGGCTGCTTTGAAAATTAAACCCATATATATATTCAGCACCTTGAGACATGTTCTCTTTCATTTCAGAGTTCATTTCGGATGCTCTCCAGTTTTTGCATTTCTTGTTTGTTCCGGCAGCAACCTTGAGAGTAATCTCCGCCTCCCCGGAGATGCATGTCTTAAGTGCGTCTTCTTATTGCAAAGAGATCCTTCCATTAA
The DNA here is from genome assembly GCF_964234715.1 of Podarcis melisellensis. Taxonomy (NCBI): domain Eukaryota; kingdom Metazoa; phylum Chordata; class Lepidosauria; order Squamata; family Lacertidae; genus Podarcis; species Podarcis melisellensis. The sequence continues at coordinate 11,341,679 of NC_138537.1, forward strand.
ACTATTGCTTTTCCCCCAGGCCCAGCCATACACTGAAGTTGGATTTCACAAGAAACCCTTCATAAGCAGCTCTTTCCTCAAATGACTGTAGAGCACCCTTGAAAATATCACAGTCAGGGTTTCATCCCAGTTTATCTTTCCTTGGCATTGCCAAGGCTCCTTTAAATGGCTTTTTCAGTAAGCTTGCAGCTTTAAGGACCTCAGAAGTGCTGACCAGCTTCCTGTGGCTTATCTAGACCTAAGTTCTCATATAAAAGCAGGTGGGGAAGCAAACCTGCTCCTTGACTGATTGCAGTTAGGAAGGGGGGGGTGTCTATTAACTGGATGCTTCTCTATATTATCTATGTAGAAAACTGGGATGAGAGTGGGGACAAGACTAGGACAGAATACTTCTTCCTGCTGTTGTTTAGTCGTTTAGTTGTGTCCGACTCTTCGTGATCCCATGGACCAGAGCACGCCAGGCACTCCTGTCTTCCATTGCCTCCCGCAGTTTGGTCCAACTCATGCTGGTAGCTTTGAGAACACTGTCCAACCATCTCGACCTCTGTAGTCCCTTTCTCCTTGTGCCCTCCATCTTTCCCAACATCAGGGTCTTTTCCAGGGAGTCTTCTCTTCTCATGAGGTGGCCAAAGTATTGGAGCCTCAGCTTCACAATCTGTCCTTCCAGTGAGCACTCAGGGCTGATTTCCTTCAGAATGGATAGGTCTGATCTTCTTGCAGTCCATGGGACTCCCAAGAGTCTCCTCCAGCACCATAATTCAAAAGCATCAATTCTTTGGCGATCAGCCTTCTTTATGGTCCATCTTTCACTTCCATACATCACTACTGGGAAAACCATGGCTTTAACTATACAGACCTTCCTGCTGTATATGTGTAGAATTTTGTTGTGTGGAGGAGAATTCAATCATGGGAGCAGGGGTGGCTCTATAAGGACACGAGGTGAAGCCATTTGCCTCTGGCAGCAGATCTGACTCCTTTTCGCCCCTGCCAGTGCACCACTGCCAGCCTCACTGGGGCATTGTCCTTGCTGCTGCCACATTGCCACTGCCCTTGCCTCTGTGCCCCTGCTGCTGCTGAATTATGGCAGCAGCATGCACACAGTTGCAGGCGAGGGGGCAGTTGCCGTTGCAGGGTGGATGCAACAGTAGGGGCAGGGGCTCGGGTCTGCGTGGGGGGTGGGCATCATGGTGGGGCTGGTGTTGCGGCGCTTTTTCTGCAGCAGTGGAACACCTCAGGCCAATCCTGCCTGGGAGCCGCCCATCCCTGCAGTCAGCAGTTGAAATTCACCAGGCACCAGGTGCGTTTTGCACCAGGCTATCAGTCACTTTGCAACTGAATGATGCCCAGGATGGCACCTCACAGCTTCACCATCAGAAGGTGTATGCCATGGGGATTTTTGGATCTTGCCTGTTTTCGCACACTAACAACACTTCCTGCAGAATTCTGCTCATCATATTCTATCTGCACAATCAAAATGAATTTCAGGAACTTAAACGTTGTATTGAAAAATCCGACTTTCGAGCTGTCTGGCCCCCAAATGGTAAATAAGACCTGGGCTCTCTTCCGCACAACTCTGTAAATTCTAATTCCCCACTGTCAATGGGCATTTGCCATGATGACTATTCTCTTTCTCTCTCCACTGTCTCTGAATACTACCAGTTGCTGGAATTGAATATAGGGATAGTGCTGCTGTGCTCTGTTCCTGTTTTCAGGCATCCCAAAGGCATGTGGTTGGCCATTATGACTAGACAGCAATTCTCACTTTCTTATAAGGCTCACTCTGGTTTCTCCACATGACTACAAACCAACTTTGGCCAACCTGATGCTCTCCAAATTTGGAGGGCACCAGGATGCCAAGGGCTTCCACAAGCCATCCCATTGTGTTCAGGTGCAGCCAATGTGGGAAATCGAAAACACTCTTTATTCTGTTGCAGGTTAACACTGAAGCCCAGGATTGATTTTGGAAACGAGGAAAAACGCAACCCAGTGGCATCAGGAGTGGAAAAGTGCCTTTCTAAACAATGGCCCTGAATGATATCATTTCATAATGACGCCAACAAAATCAAGACGGAACATTTTGCTAAATAGATGCTATTTTTATTCTGTTCGGCTCCCCAGCCCAGCGACCCATCAGTGCTAGTATTTTATTGCTTCTCCATTTAGATGTCTCTGCCAGATGTTTATATTTTAGTTTGAAGCACTTTGTGAGCACCAGAGATACAAGAGAACGAACAACAAAAATCAACACTCTTGCCCCATGGTCTCGTAGGGCTTTGCTATTCTCTTTCTCTCCCCCCCTCCCCGTTTCCCAGCTAGACGTTCTTGCAATCATTTGTACTGTGCTATTAGATGTGGTCTGGCATCGACATATTCTAGCTATTGGGAAATGTTACTTTATGGAGCTTTTTAAGTGATCAGAGTGCTTTTGTTTCCAGTCTCTTTGCTGCTGCAACATCCTGTGTTCACAGCAGATCTGTGTTTTGGGTCAAACACACTTCCCAATGGCAAATCTATATTTCTTTTCTTTTCTTTTCACACAGAAAAGGCCAATTTTTAAACCAAAAGTCCGGAAGTTTGAGAAGTCTGGAGCAAAACAAATGAGTCTCACTTCTGTAGTTTCTAAAGTCCAGTTTTTCACAGAAACTGCATTGGTATTAGGGATCTGAGACAATTATTTCACCATCTCACAAGCTTTGAGTTGTAGGTCTGCCCTTCCTTACAGACAGCCATGTAACCTAAAGGAACAACAGTCCACCCACTGGGACACGGACATAAAAACCAGACTCTGCAAGACACCCAGATGCCAACTCAGCCTCTTCTCAAACATACTCAGATAACACTATTACTAGCCCAAATCACTTCAGTCTTAGCATTAAAAGTTTATTCATTCATCTGCTCATCTTCCAATGTTATCAGGTCTAGCATGGGTGGGTACCCATGGGTGGCGTAGCATGGGTTTTCAGTGTCCGGGGCCAACATTCTGCCATCATTCTTCATGGCAACATTCTGTTGGGACACGGGCTCACACCTCCTTCCCCAACCCCGGAAAGTGTTTTCCCAGCATAGGGAAGAAGACACAATACTCTGATGGGGTCCGAGAGCCCTCCCACAACCTCCCCCCCCCACAAAAGGTGGCGGTACTACATACTGTTCCGTAATGCCAAAAAAAGCACTATCGAGTACCTGCTTAACAAGCAGAAGGTTTCAATCCCCAGAATCTTCAGGAAGAAGAAGAAGAAGAAGAAGACGACGAAGAAGAAGACGAATAGTAGTAGTAGTAGTTTGGATTTGATATCCTGCTTTATCACTACCCAAAGGAGTCTCAAAGCGGCTAACATTCTCCTTTCCCTTCCTCCCCCACAACAAACACTCTGTGAGGTGAGTGGGGCTGAGAGACTTCAAAGAAGTGTGACTAGCCCAAGGTCACCCAGCAGCTGCATGTGGAGGAGCGGGGAAGCGAACCCGGTTCACCAGATTACGAGTCTGCTGCTCTTAACCACTACACCACACTGGCTCACCACACTGGTAGGGTTGGAAGACACCCTGGTCTTCCCCATGGGCAGCCACTGCCAGTCAATGCAGATAATTCTGGCTTAGATGGACTCAGTGCTCTAACTCAGAGCAGGACAGCCTCCTATGTCCCTCTGACACCGGAGACCTGCTACTGAGGAAAACATGAATCTAGCAGAGCTATATGGAAAGAAGGGGAAATGTCTGCATGTGAAATGCACAGGCCAAATGTAAGTAAACCAAACTTACCAAATGTGGTTTCTCCCCCTTGTGCTGGGGGAAGAGGGAAATTTTGGAAGGAACTTAGAAGGGCATATTTTAAAGGTCTAACAGCCTATGTTCCCCGGAGCGGATGGGACAATGTTGCACGGAGGATGCTTAAATTCCATAGGAGCATGATGTGTTGCATTGCAGCACTAGGATTGGGTAGGAAGGGAAGTGGTGTGCTGTGGTTTGGGTTAGGAGCGCAGGTTAGAGGAACTTGGGTTCGGGCAAGGGGAAGAGGTAGGGATGGGTGGAGAAGGAGGCAAGGGGCAGGTTGACATTAGTTGTGTTACATGTTGGCAGGAGAAGGCAAGTGAAGTTAGGAAGGTGGGAACTGAATGTGGTAGGAGAGGCTGAGAAAGACTGGATAGGGCAGATCTGGGCTGCAATTCACATACCCCAGCAACATCACTGCTGAAATCTGGCAGCTTATATTGATGAATATTGGCTGAAGCATTATTCACTCAATGGTATGTCACGGCATTTGCATATCTTTGGACGCCAGCACGGCTATTATGCAAAGTGGGATGGGATTGGAGAGAAGATATTGTTGCTGTGACTTAAACAGCCAAAATGTTATGAGAGTTTATGCAGCGCTACAGGGTATGCTGAGGTGTGAATTGAATTCTGCTGCATGCTGTAAGCTGTGACTAGCCTTATCGTTAATGCAAAATAATAATAATAATAATAATAATAATAATAATAATAATATAATAATAATAATAATAATAATAATAATAATAATAATAATAATAATAATAATAATGGGACAATTTATTTGCTTTACTAGGCACATTTCCTTACATCAGGGAGTTCGTGAAATCTCTCCAAACAGGATAACAGGGAGAGAAATGGAAAGGAGCTAGAAACTCCTCTTTAAGTCCCGAGGGAACAAAACTTATCCACGGATGCTCCTGATGGGTCCATGGGGCTTCTTCTACCCTTGGCTTTCCAATCACAGTTTTGCTGTTTTGGTATTAATATAGTATGGCACATATTGGAAAATTTGCAATTGAAAATTAATAAAAACTATTTAACAGAATAATTGTCTATGCAAATGTATATGCACAGGTGCAAAATAGGAAATAATTCAATTAGTGATACAATATATCTCACTGCAACCAGGAAGACTGTGACCAGGTGAGCTGTGAGCCTGCCGTCCCATTGTTAACAGATGACGGGCAACTTCAGCGTCACTCCTGCTCTTCCTTCATTGAGTTTCTGTCTCTTCAGGCCAGACTTGGATTGGACAGCCCTTCAAATAGACGTCTCTATTTAAACAGACAGCTGGATCGAGGCGGGTCGGGACTGCTGATTCTTTTAGATTTGTCAACAGCCTCTAACTTTTGGACCACTGCCTTGCCGACGTGGGGATTCAGGGCACAGTCTTGCAATGGTTGTGCTCTTTCCTTTCAGGTTGAGGACAGAGGATTGCACTAGGGGAGGAGTTGTCGTTGTGATGCTTGGAAGCTGTGGCTGGATGGCTGTGTGGGAGCTGGTTGAAGTTAAATCCTTCGAAGACAGAGGTCCTAATGCTGGATTGGGGTGACATGGGGTTGGGGGGCCAACTCCCATCTCTTAGTGCCAGTGCCTTCTGTCAGGAATTTGGAGTAAACTTTGAGGCCTCCCTCTTCATGCAGGTGCAGGTTGCAGTTACAGCAAGGGTGGCATTTTCCCACCTTCGACGTGCTAAGCTGGTCCCTTACCTTTCTTACCCTGATCTAGCCACAGTCATCCACGCCACGGTCACCTCCAGGCTCGATTATTGTAAGTCACTCTATGTGGGGCTGCCCTTGAAGCTGATCCGGAAACTCCAGTGGGTGCAGAATGCCGTGGCAAGACTTCTTACGGGGTCCTTGCCTCGGGGCCACATTCATCCAGTGCTATACCAGCTGCACTAGCTCCCGGTGGAGCACAAGATCAGGTTTAAGGTGCTGGTTTTAACCTTTAAAGCCCCATATGGCCTATGACCCTTGTACTTATGGGACCGCTTCTGCTGATATGCCCCGCAGAGGACCTTACGGCCCGCAAATAATAATATCTAGGGGGCCCGGGGCCTCAAGCAGTGGTGGAGCTTTATGCTCGGACACTGGGGGTGGAGAGCAGGTGGGGGCAGGGCTGGTGCATGTCCTGGGGGCGGGGTGCCTGCGGGGGGAGGGAGCCGCGATGGCACCCTGGGGATCGCGCTGCCTGGGGTGGGGTGCTCCCCCCACCCTCCTCTTCCTCCGTCAGTGGCCTCAAGGAGGTTAAACTGGCCTCAACCAGTGCCAAGGCCTTTTTGGCTTTGGCCCCAGCCTGGTGGAACACTCTATCGCAGGAGACCAGGGCCCTGCGGGACTTGACATCTTTCCGCCCAGTTTGACCCCCCTCTATGGGACCCTGTAAGTTACCACTTTGGCTCTTTTATTGGCTCATGTGGGACCAGGATGGATAGATTGGTCCTGATGAATATTTGAGTTTCCTGACCCCTATGGTTGTAATTCGTGGGCAATCATTTAATTTTATCTTGATTCTATTTTTTAAGCTGCATTTTGATCAATTGTTTGATTGTCTTTTAATGTATTTTATATTTGATGTTAGCTGCCCTGAGCCTGGTCTTGGCTGGGGAGGGCGGGGTATAAATAAAATTTTTCTTACTTACTTCTGTAAAGTAGGAATCAGAGCCAACCCTACCCTAGATGCATTTTCAAGGGGAAAATACGTGGCGTATGCCCCATAGAGCTCTTTCACTACAACACGTGTTCCATAACAGAGCACTTCTACTAAACAAAGACTCTAAGATGAAACTCTGCTGAGGGCTAGTTTGTGTGTATTATTAAAAGAGATCTTTTTCCAAATGCCTTTTGAAAGCACTGCCATAATTCCTAGGCCTGCTGACACCCTGGCGGTGTTTTTAACAAGTGCACTGGCATCCAAGAGAGGAGGACAAGACCATAGCGGGACTGAGAGTTTACCCAGCAAGCCAGTAATGGGCAGAATAGATGTGTCTCTCTTAATGGGAGTTTTATGGGCCTTCCAGGGCTCCCGTAGGAGGAACACATATAGCAAAACGTGTGTTATTTATCTCTGTGGCAAAAGGGCATGTTCGTCCCACTGAGGCACTAGAAATATTTTATAGCACTTCTGGAGAGGGGGACAAAAGGCAATAGTTATCATATTATATGGATTCCCAATGGATTAAAATAGCAAATAATGACATGGTGGCCCTTGGGTTTTATAGTTTTATGTGTGTACATATATATATTGGTACTCAATGCATGTTGGCTCAAAATGTGCTTGGAAAGGCAAAAATGTTAGCACAGAAACTCAGTAATTGCCCTGATGGCTAAAGTTTGACTCTGCCTTAATCAACGTGGGTCCAATTTATCCCTTGCAGCAAAGGCGGATGTGTGTTTTTGAGGCATCTAATGATAAGCCTGCATTTTTATCAAAGCTTATATATTTTATTAAGGCTTGCTTGTATTTAAAAATGAGCTTTAAAAAAAGGATTTTCAAATGTTTCATGCCAGGCAGAGAAAAAACCTTGGCTTTTCTCCTAAGACAAGAGGGCCCCATTGATTTATAGTAGAAAAACAATTCTCAAAGTCATAAAAAGGGGAAATTACATATGCTGCCCTTGCAGGCTGAGAAAACACAATTAGGAATGAGTAAATAGTAAAATAATACCAATGTGCCTCCCAGTAAAATGAGCCATATCTTCTTCCTAAGGTTGAAAGGCCAAGAGCAGTGAAAAAGACAACTGACTTGGCTGGAAGAATGAGAGTATTTTTTGGGAAATCTTTTAAAACATTTAGCTGACAGAAAAGAGAGCATTTTTGAAAAGTCTTTTCTAAAGCTGTTTCTTTCTTAAACTGAGAGAGTTAAAAAGGGCAATAAATGTTGGGAAAAGGCAACTGGCTTGGCTGGAGAAGAAGCTTCTTTCTACTTTATTTTTAGGCTGGAAAGGGGGGTGAAAGGGGGAGGTGTAAACTGAAGAGGTTTCTTTTTAAAAGCTGTTTTTTACTGAGTTCCTTCCTTTTTACTTTGAGAAGCTTTATTCTTTTAAGAGGCTACCTATGATAATGTATGAAATATAATAGCTTAAATATATTGGCTTAAATGTAATTATGCAAAGGATTTAAGGAATGCTAGATTCTTATTTCATATGGTTGTAAGAGTTGTATTTATCCTGAAATTAAGTCAGCCACCAGCCTAGCCCCCCTGCCAGACAGAAGACGCCATCCAAGCACTCTTGATATATAGTTGTCAGGCATTTGTTTAGAAACCTTAAATGAAGGAAATCTTTCAATGTTGATGTGAACTCAAGATCCTTGACATCTGTTGAACATAAAAATGTAAGATTAAACATTTGTTTTAGAAGGCAATAGGGCAAGGAGGGCAAGAGGTGAGCTGGTAATTAAGATTCCATGTAAGATATATTATTACTTATTTGTCATATATATAGCTCTTTGTCTCCCTTATAAGGGCAAGGAAATGGGTGTATCTTTTGTGGGTGTATCTTTTGTGATTGGTTCTACCAAACAGCCAATAGGAATTTCAACCAGGCTGATTGGACAGAGGCAGCCACAGGAGGAGCAAAGGGGGCTGGATTAAGGGAATATAAGTGCTGGCCAGGATGGCAGGAGGCCAGGCCAGAGCTTGGTAACCATATACCACTGAGCCTCTCATTTATTTGTCTGACAAATAAATTAATATTTTAATTTCTCTATTGCTGCGTTGAATATTTCATTCCAGCTAAGCGTTAACCACAAGCAGAGGTGCTACATTTTACCTCCAATTTAAGGCATATTTGCAGGGCCTAAGTGGTGAGGCCTGTCTCCAAATGGAGAGGAACTGGAGGCAGTAAGTCATGCTAATGGATTCTGGCATCCTCCAACCAGGTCAGTCATTAAGAAGGAAAGCTTCCCAAGATGCTCCTTAATTGTGTGGCTTCCTCCTATTGGCTGTGACACATGGCTGGACCAAGTAATGAAACTGGGAACTCAGCTCAGTAAGCAAATGTTGGATGAAGCTGGATGGCAGCAGCATTCTGTGTGGACAGGAGCCGTGGCAGGCCATGCTGATGCAAACAGTTAATATACTTCAATATACAGTGGTACCTCGGGTTACATACACTTCAGGTTACAGACGCTTCAGGTTACAGACTCTGCTAACCTAGAAATAGTACCTTGGGTTAAGAACTTTGCTTCAGGATGAGAACAGAAATTGTGCTCTGGCGGTGCGGCGGCAGCGGGAGGCCCCATTAGCTAAAGTGGTGCTTCAGGTTAAGAACAGTTTCAGGTTAAGAACGGACCTCCAGAACGAATTAGGTTCTTAACCCGAGGTACCACTGTATTGATCTCAAGAGACGAAATGACTAAGACAACGGATTTTTTTTAAAAAAAAATCCAAGTGGATCCGAGTTTCACCCCTGACCGTTAGCCATGCTGGTAGAGTCTGATGGGATTTCCAGACCACGTTGGCTCCCATCTCCCCATCAACATCACACCCAAGCTATGTGCCCTCCAGCAACAGGAAACAACCCACCCAGCATTCTCTGATCGCTAGCGCAAGGCCAGTTGGCAGAGTTGAAAGGTTGCACAACCAATGAATCCAATGCAATGCAATGGAGAAAGGGGAGGTGATAGTTGTCATCTGCATACTGGTGGCTTTGTGCTTCAACTCACTGAAATGACATCCTGGTGACCTCATGGTCTAAATTCCCCAATGGCTTGATATTGCTGTTAGAAAGCATGGGGAAGAAGATGAAACCCAGCAGTACCCTACAGCACAAGTGCTAAGTAGCTGAGCAACAGCCCTCTCATGCCTCTCTCTGGCATGGCCCAAAGCTATATTAAAATGGGTCTGGACAATCTTCTCCTCCATGTATCATATGTGGTGGACATGTAGGAAGATCAAAGTGTTCTGGGGCTTAATTTACAAGGAGTTGAAAAAAAATGTTTGGAATAAAGACCAGAGGCATTTCTGTTAAGCATTGTTGGCAGGGACATCCCGAAGGCCTTTAGGGAGGTGTTCTTATACACAACGGCTGCAGCTCGGACTTTGGTGGCAAAGGGGTGGAAAGAACAAGAAGCCCTGACAATAATGGACTGGCATTACAAGCTACAAGAATTTGCTGAAATGGTGCAGTTAACAATACCCTGAGAGGCAATTCAAAACAAAAATTTATGGAAAAGTGGGATAGATATAAAAGATATGTTCAAAAATACAGTAAAGGTTCACTATCTATCCTAGCATTTGATTGACGTTGGAGTGAGAATGAGTTGAGAAATAAGACTAAGAGCACATATTGATATAGGAATGTATTAGATAAAATGTAAAGAAATATACAATAATAAGAGTACATTCATTTGCAAAAAAGGAATATACAACGGGATAGACAGGAAGTCTAGTGTGTTGGTATGTATATGATTTTTTTTGGGGGGGGAATTGTTTTTGTTTTTTTCACTTTGTTCGTTCTTTCTTTTTGTTTCTTTTTCTTTCTAGTTATATAAAATTTGTATATAATTTTTGTATACATGGTAGAAATTATATTATAGTAGGTCCTGTAATGTAATATGTCAACGTTTACCGATGTAATATAAGAATGTTAACAAATAAATAAAATGCAAATTCAAAAATAAAATAAAATCTCCTCCTCCAATCATATCAGACGCTGACCTCCTTCCACAACTAACCCAACAACCCTGCCCTCCCACCTCAAATGGTTTTGTAAGTGTATAGTTCCATGTAGGTTTCTATAGTTCACGTATAGTGGCTTCCATCCATTGCTGTGTTGCAAAACAATGAATTTGATCATCAACGGGCAGTTCTGGAGTAAGGTTCCATGTAATTAGGACGTATCCTGGCAACACGATCAGTTATTACGACTTTATTGAATTGTATTAATTGTATTGTTGGATTTGCTGCTGTTGTTTGCTTTATTTATAAGCTATTGTATTTGATATTGTAATGATTGCAACTTTTTTTTTAAAAAAATGCTATTGTGATTATTGTGAGCCGCTTTGAGCTCAACGTTTGTTGTTGGAAAAGTGGAATATAAACATTAAATCAAAATGGTTCAACAGCTGATCTTGTGCAATCATTGGTACCAGTGTTTTCCTTCACACAGCAATCATGGATGTCAACCGTCCCTTATTTGGCGGGAAAGTCCCTTATCCCAGTGCCGTTTCCCGCTGCTGTCCCTTATTGATGATGGCCCTTAAATTTCCTGGGTTTCAAAGGAAGCAACTCCTCTCCCTCCCTGCCGGCCAGGGAGGAGGGAGGCTCCAACTGTGTTCTTGGGTGAGTTGCTCACCCAATAAGGAGTGAACGACTGGGGGGGTGGAGCTTGCATGCCTTGTGCCTGGCCATGTTGCCTTTGCTCAGTGCTTTCCAGCGGAGAGGTGACAGTGGTTTTCCTTGCTGCATCCCCTTTGCCAGGTTGCTGTGCTGTGGGAACCACTTGAGGCTTTGTTTGGCTGCTGGCTGGGCTTTCTGCCTTTGGCTCGGAGGGGCTCAGAAGTTGAACATACCTGTGCTCGGAATCGGATGGATACGTCATCAATGGCCCACTCACCCTTGCGGGGGAAAAGGTCTGTCTGGAGTGGGGGCACATGGGGGGGGAAATGGAAAGGAGCTGGTTGAGCACAATGGCGGGCTGCGATCTTGTGGGGGGGGCTTTTGGATTTGTTTTGAAGGCTCCTTCGATTGACTGTTATGGGGGAAAGAAAAGGAGCTGGTTGACTAAAATGGTGGCTGGTGATCTCGTGGCAAGGGAGGGCTGTGTGTGTGTGGCTAGTTAATGCAAGCTGATCCCTTATTTTGGCTGCTGATCCCTTATTTTTGAGGCTGCTGGTCCCTTATTTTCAAATCTGTAAGTTGACAGCTATGGCAGCAATGTTCTGGCAACACAACAAGAATACTACTACGTGACTAACTTAGTGCTACATCAGAACATAGGAAGCATAGGAACATAGGAAGCTGTCTTATATCAAGTCAGACCCTTGGCTCATATAGCTCAGTATTGTCTACACTGACTGGCAGCAGCTCTCTGGGATTTCAGGTAGGAGTGTCTTCCAACCCTACCTGGAGATGCCAGGATTGAGCCTGGGATGTTCTGCTTGCAAAGGATGCATCTGACCATGAAACTATGGCCTTCCCCCAAGGTTAAAAGCTCAGGGGGCACATGACCAGTGATGGGTGAGCCAGAGGGGAAAGTGAACAGTGGCACAGAGGTGATTCTTATTTTTGTAGAAAATAGGCTACACTCCTACTGTGCAAAACTCAAATGTTTCAAAAGACGTCCACAAACACATTACACCTCACGCTGAAGGCCAGAGACATTAGCTCAGTCCAAGGACAAATACCAGCTGGGTAGAAGGCACTTCCGGAGGATATGGACCAGGTCTGGTGAAAGGGGTGGCCTGAGGAAAGTCCCAAAGAATGGACAGAGAAGTCTATTTAAAAGATGAGCAAATCCCACTTGGAGATACTGCCACACCCCACCTGTCGTGTTACACTAGGGAAGTGGTCGAGCATCTGCTCTGCGTGCAGAAGGTCCCAGGTTCAGTCCCCAGCATCTCCAGGAAGGACTGGGAGAGAACCCAGTCTGAAACCCTGAAGACTATGATGGGATGTGGCCCTCGGGTGTTAGATGGTTTCCCATTCCTCTTTTACATTGCCACTGTCTCCCCATTGAAACAAATTCACTTTTTAAGCACTAGTGAGAGAAAAAGGGTGAACGTGTCCATGGATGGATGGATGGATAAATAAATAAATAAATAAATGATAGATGAGATAGATGATAGATAGATAGATGATAGATAGATATAGATAGATGATAGATAGATAGATATAGATAGATAGATATAAACAAACAGATTGATACAAACATGTGCCCATCCACCCACAGATTTCACTCTGCTTATATTTAACTAAGGCTGTGCTGTTGGATCTTGGCATCATCTACTGATGAATGGGGTACAGCAGAATATTAATAACCATCTCAACAGCTTTTTGAAGAATGCAGTAAAGAATTAATGAAGGGTTTAGCGTGTTCATGCTTTCTAATTATGGCAGATTGCTGTTATTTATAGACATGGTCGGGTGGGATGGAAATGTTCCCCAGCACCACATATATTTCTAAATTCTATTAAAAAAAAATACAAGCCAATCATTTAACTTCATGACACTTGTCTAAGGGATACCACTTGGGAAAGCTGAGGGAAATTGATTGCCATATGGATCATGATAACGAATGTATAAAAAGAAACAACTCTCTTAAGAAACAGTCCAGAAAATAAAGCTAACTCAACGTGATGCATATGAAGGAACATCCCTAAATGTCTACAAAACAGGGCAGTTGTGTTACCTGGTGTTACCTGTGTTACCTACTTTGATTACTTGGTGATTAGTTGTGGCTATTTATTGATAACTAAAGAATTCAGCACATGCTTAGATGAACTGGGCTGTCACCACAGCTGTGTGTGGTGCTTTGAAGTCCCATCATTCGGCTGACGATATGCCATGCTGATCTGTCTGAAGTAGAGCCCTGCACAGTGCTTTGATGGGGTCTGTAAAAAGCTCTGCAATGTGCTTGGAAGTCCCAACCCCCAGCTGATTGTTGGGCCTTCAAAGTGCCACATTCGCTGATGTCATTGTGACATCAAGTAATTGACAGGTGGGTAGCCCAGCCCATATGTCAGATTTGGTCTGTGATAGGTGGGTGGGGCAGGCCAGATCCAGTTCCCCATCTGTGAGCTACAATTTAGACCCATAATTTCCCTCACGGTACTGGCCCTGGTCATCCTCTACCCTGCAGCCATGATGGTTGGACTCTGATTCTTGTTGGTTTAGAGGAAAGTACAGTTTTGTCCATTTATCCTTTGAAGCCCCACCTGAAAACATGGTGCCCCCATCCATGGAGAGAGAAAGACCTTGTCAGCAGTGAGGAACATGGAGCCTTCTTTATGGTCCTGCTTGCACTTCCATACATCACTACTGGGAAAACCATAGCTTTTACTATACGGACCTTTGTTGGCACAAGGTGGTAGACTAGTGCTATTGCACTCAGGTCCTGCTTACTGAACAAGATGAGCCTTTGGCGTCATCCAGCAAGGCTTTTCTTATCTTCCTATGTAAACAGCTATTGCAAAGCACAAAACAAAACACAGACCTCTATAAACCTCTGGTGCACTTGACACAGAAGGAAATTGACTCTGTAAAGGGTCTTGGAAGCCCATGCTCCTGGAAAATCAGGGGAACATGAAACACTCTACACTGCTTTTGGTGTAGGGTTGTGTTTTTCCTCCATGCTGCACCACTCTGGGGCCTGCCCCTTTGAAACTGGATGATAGCGGCCTCTTGTTCTCTCTCCTCTGCCTTGTAACTGAATCATTAAAGAGTTTTGTACGGACACTCCCTTTCAAATTGCATTTTCTTTTAAAGCAGGGCATGGAAGATACACACATAAACAGCCATTGTTGGAGCTGGCATTTCAATTAATTAAAAAGCCTTCCGTTTCCATTGAGGGGGTGGGGGAGAATCTCCTCCTTATTGTTGTTATTATGTTTGCCTAATCTTCTCTCTGCTGTTTGTGGCTATTCTGATAACTCGGTAGGGTATTTATCTGGATAAATAGATCAATAGCTTTCAGATTGTGAGCTTCTAAAGAAGTGGCTTAGAAGAGGCTTGCTTTTGACTTGAAAGCACACAGAGCTAATTTATCAATATGGCCAGCCAATGGGAGCTGCCTGGTTTAGGAAATGGCTTGCATCCTGTTCTTTTAACAAACAGACAAATAAAGGAGCTTTAAGCTCCCCCTCTCTCCACTTCCACAGATAGTTTAATTGCGTATTTCAGGGGTCTGTCTTCTGCCATCCCTTTTTGCTTAATTAATAAATACTTGAAGCCAAAGTGAGATGGGGACTGTTTGCTTAAAAAAGAGAGTTGCTTGCCAGAAGTTAATGTTAATATTTGTTAATTCTCCAGTTGTTCCTCTCCTCCCCACAAGCTCCCCAGAAGCTTCTTACTACTGAAGAAAATCCAGAAACAAGTGGAGCTTTCAGCCAGGCTACTTTACTGCCGGCACCCCTAATGACTTGCTTCCTGTAAGGCTACTCGGAATAGAATAAGAAGATGGTGAGCAAAAGCAGGCCTCCCCTCCAGGAATTCTTGTAAAGGGATTGAACAAATCCAGCCAGCACTGTCTGCCCTGAACAAGGCAGTGGGTGCTATGATCCTGCAAGCTGCCAATAATAATAGACAGAATTAAGATTGCTGGAAGAAATATCAACAACCTCAGATATGTAGATGACACAACTTTGATGGCAGAAAGCGAGGAGGAATTAAAGAACCTCTTAGTGAAGGTGAAAGAGGAGGTCTGAAGCTCAACATCAAAAAAACGAAGATCATGGCCACTGGGCCCATCACCTCCTGGCAAATAGAAGGGGAAGAAATAGAGGCAGTGAAAGATTTTACTTTCTTGGGCTCCTTGATCATGGCAGATGGTGACGGCAGTCATGAAATTAAAAGATCCCTGCTTCTTGGGAGAAAGCAATAACAAACCTAGACAGCATCTGAAAAAGCAGGGACATCACCTTGCCAACAAAGATCCGTATAGTAAAAGCTATGGTTTTCCCAGTAGTGATGTATGGAAGTGATATCTGGACCATCAAGAAGGCTGATTGCCGAAGAATTGATGCTTTTGAATTATGGTGCTGGAGGAGACTCTTGAGAGTCCCATGGACTGCAAGAAGATCAAACCGATGCATTCTGAAGGAAATCAGCCCTGAGTGTTCACTGGAAGGACAGATCCTGAAGCTGAGGCTCCAATACTTTGGCCACCTCATGAGAAGAGAAGACTCCCTGGAAAAGACCCTGATGTTGGGAAAGATGGAGGGCACAAGGAGAAGGGGACGACAGAGGACGAGATGGTTGGACAGTGTTCTCAAAGCTACAAACATGAGCCTGACCAAACTGAGGGAGGCAGTGGAAGACAGGAGTGCCTGGCATGCTCTGGTCCATGGGGTCACGAAGAGTCGGACATGACTAAACAACAAAACAATAATACTAATAATACAGTCGTACCTTGGTTTTTGAACAGCCTAATTTTCAAACGTTTTGGCTCCCGAACGTCCAACGAGGCTTCCACAGCTTCAGATTGGCTGCAGGAGCTTCCTGCAGCCAATTGGAAGCCTTGCTTTGGTTTCCAAACGTTTTGGAAGTCGAATTGACTTCCGGAACGGATCCCATTCGACTTCCAGGGTATGACTATAATAATAATAATAATAATAATAATAATAATAATAATAATAATAATAATAATAATAATAATAATAATTTCATTATTTATACTCCACCCATCTGACTAGGTTGCCCCAGCCACTCTGGGCAGCTTCCAACATATATAAGAACATAATAAAACATTAAACATTAAAAAAACTTCCTTATGCAGGGCTGCCTTCAGGGCTGCCTTCAGTTACTTGTTTCCTTGTCTCGGGGGGTTGCATAACACCATACCCTCCAACATTTCTCCATTGAAAATAGGGACCTCCTAAGAAAAAGTGGAAAGGACGCAGGTGGCACTGTGTTCTAAACCACTGAGCCTAGGGCTTGCCGATCGGAAGGTTGGCAGTTCAAATCCCCGCGATGGGGTGAGTTTGGTCCCAGTTCCTGCTCACCTAGCAGTTCAAAAGCACATCAAGTGCAAGTAGATAAATAGGTACTGCTCCAATGGGAAGGTAAACAGCGTTTCCGTGCGATGCTCTGGTTTGCCAGAAGCGGCTTAGTCATGCTGGCCACATGACCCAGAAGCTGTCTGCGGACAAACACTGGCTCCCTCGGCCTATAGAGTGAGATGAGCGTGCAACCCCAGAGTCATCAGAGACTGGACCTAGCGGTCAGGGGTACCTTTACCTTTAAGGAAAAGTGGACATTTTGGGATTAGATCAGAAACTGGGATGGCTTCTATAAATATGTGGCTGTCCCTGGGACACTTGTGGAGTTCTGGCTTCAGTAGGTACTTCCAGGTCCCAGAAAGAGTGTTTTCTACTACTGGGATCACATATCCCAGAATGCTTCCAGATGACCAGTTTATTCAGCCTTCATCCTTATTTGTTTGCAGGGCATCTATGTTGGCTATTCCGTGAGCATTCCTTCTGATTCATTTCTGGAGAGGTTAGATTACGTTGCTTCATGACATTGCTTCAAATCAAGGGTTATCTCACCTTTCTCAGTGTCACTTTCCAAGTTTCAAAAAAGTCTGACCTTTTTGTTGAGTGGCTTGTTGTGCAGAACCTCCCCCTGTTGTGCAGTACCACCTGAATCTGCTCATATGTGATTGAGGCCCACCTGAACATAGCAACTGTCTGGAAGCCCCGTGGGTGGGAAATCAATGCTTTGTACACTATTCCCACAAAGGAGATGCCCCCTTCAAGGCCCTGAGAGGATTCAGTCCAAATGACGCAGGCAGCACATGCAAATGTACATCCAATTCGTACAATCTTTTTCTCCCCATAGGAGCGGTGAAAGCTTGCACAGAGTACATCAGCATACATGCCACCCACATCTCGGCAGCCATGTGGTTTGTAGGAGGCATGCATATGGCCCTGGGGCTTCAGCACATGTAGACGATCTCAAGGTCGATCAGCATGTGAAGCTTCAGATTTGAAAGCTGTTGGCTGTTTATTTATGTAGATGAAAATGTCCACACAAACAGCAGGAACAAGTTTAGATAAAGAGCAGTGGGATGATCCCTTTGTTCTGGTTCTCCTTCACAGAAATGGATGGATTCTTGAATTTATGGTCCAATGTCAATTTTTCCATGTGTTCATCCATATGTTCATTCTGTGCTGCTTCCATATTAATGTGTTTTTTTTTAAAAAAGTATGTTTTTTAATGTACGTTCTCATATGTGAATTTCTAAATTTATTTTATCTCAAAATGACACTTTTGAAAACCCATTTTGATTCTTTCTTTCTTTTTGAGATGGGATTTGCATCGCAAACGCTGTGCAAATGTGAAATCTTAATGGTATAGATATACATTCAGATTTGCACATTAGTCCAGGAGGTATAGATCAGACTAGAGTTCATATCTTAACCACTGAGCCTCTTGAGCATGCCGATTGGAAGGTCGGTGGTTCGAATCGCCGCAACGGAATGAACTCCTGTTGCTCTGTCCCAACTCCTGCCAACCTAGCAGTTCGAAAGCACACCAGTGCAAGTAGCTAAATAGGTACTGCTGTGGCAGGAAGGTAAGCGGTGTTTCTGTGTGTTCTGGTTTCTGTCACAGTGTTCTGTTGCACCACAAGTGGTTTAGTCATGCTGGCCACATGACCCAGAAAGCTGTCAATGGACAAGCGCCAGCTCCCTTGGCCTGAAAGTGAGACGATCACCACATCCCCACACCTTTGTCTGGACTTTGACTGGACTTAACTGTCCAGGGGTCCTTTACCTTAACCATATCAGAATTTGTTAAAGACTGAATTAATCAAGTCTACTACTTGGTTTGGAAGACACTTCTAGTTAGTCAGTCAGTCAGTCAGTCAGTCAGTCAGTCAGTCAGTCAGGAAGAACTTTCTGGCAATAAGAGCTGTTCTACAGTGGAATGGACTCCCTCAGGAGATGGTGGACTCTCCAAAGAAGAAGAAGAAGAAGAAGAAGAAGAAGAAGAAGAAGAAGAAGAAGAAGAAGAAGAAGAAGAAGAAGAAGAGGAGGAGGAGGAGGAGGTTTGGATTTGATATTCCGCTTTATCACTACCCTAAGGAATCTCAAAGCGGCTAACAATCTCCTTTCCCTTCCTCCCCCACAACAAACACTCTGTGAGGTGAGTGGGGCTGAGAGACTTCAGAGAAGTATGACTAGCCCACGGTCACCCAGCAGCTGCATGTGGAGGAGTGGGGACACGAACCCAGGTCACCAGATTACAAGTCCACCGCTCTTAACCACTACACCACACTGGCTCTCTTGGAGGTTTCTAAGCAGATTTGGATGGCCATCTGTCATGGATGCTTTAGCTGAGATTCCTGCATTGCGGTGTGTGTGTGTGTGTGTTGGACTAGACAACCCTAAGGGTCTCTTCCAACTCTACAATTCTATGATTTTATAATTAGCTACTGGACTAAGTTCAAGGTGCTGGCACTGGTTGCTCAAAGCCCTATACAGCTTGGGACCAGGATAACCTAAAATACTTTCTCACTCATCTGATCTTACTCTGTAAAAAAGGACAGCACCTAATCAGGAGGTCTGTTCTTCATGATTCTGGGCCTCCCTGCTCTTTTGGAACTTTCTCTGATTATGTACCAGACAGTTGACATCTCTGTTGTTGAAGGTTTTCCCCTTTCAATAAACTTGGAGATTTTTTAAAAATCCCAGTTGGGTTCCGTATTTATTTCGAAATCTGGTTTTATACAGTAGATGTGGTTGTTTTAATGCTTCATTATATGTGTAATTTTTTAAAAAAATGTTTCTGTATGTGCAATGGTTTTAAGTGCATATAAGAAATTGTTTCCTTTTTTCTTGAATTGCTTCAAGATGTTTCATAGGATGCACGCATGAGATAAATAAATATGCAAATAAATAATGTGCAGGGCAAGCATCAGGTTGTGGGTTATTGGGGTGATGTTGACATGCAGATTAGTTCCGGCATAGGCTCCTCCTTGTTGTTTAAAGCCTTTCATTGTAACCTAAGTAGCACGGGAAGGAATTGCACTGCAATAGCATCAATATAAAGTTAAGAAGCATGTGTGCACCCCCCCTCAAGTGGAACACTCTATTCTCCAGCCCCCATGGGGGTATTCAAATCCATTAGCAAATCCTTTATCACATGTATGTCTTCCAAACCCTTCTTGGGTTTAACAGGCACCAGGCAACTGGCGACGTGGAGAGATAATCACTTGCCAAGAAAAGAGAGATTAAGATTACATATGGGCCTGTGTGAAATAAAGGGTGGAAAAGTTAATGGGATGTTGAGTGGGCAGCAGTCTTTGCTCAGGCCTGCAAAGCTTGATAGATTGAGATAGATGGTTTGTAGGAATTTGCTGACGCGCAGCCATTGCAGAGCTAGCCTTCCTTCCACGAATGGACATCTGTCAAGTTCCATAGGGAACAAGGCTCTGTCATGAGAACCTTATATAAAAGGCAGTGGGCAACTGCTGGCAGGATTTGGGCAAGGTGTGCTCTAAGCACAGGAAACATAGCAACATGTCTGCTGCTGAAATGATAAATACAGCAAGAAGCAAACCCCAAGAAGGATGGAACAGCAGATTATGTTTGGCACTCAGAAGCTATGCACCTGACCCACTGTGTCCCAAGCCTAGATAGGGGTATTTTCTTCTGTGATTTGCCAATAAGCCACCACTAGAAGATCTTGGGCTACGTGCATTGGGTGGTCTTCTTCAGTGCACCCAAATTCCACAAATCCATGGCAGAAATGTGGACCACACACCAAGGCCCTTGTAGTAGGAGAATCCTCAGGCGTGTCTAGTGAGCATGGCAATGTTCACTCTGAGGAAAGACTCTCAAAAAGCTATTGACTCCCTGGTCCTGAATGGGGTAACTGTGTCCCTGAAGGACTAGATGCGCAGCCTGGGAGTTATTTTGGATTCGCAGCTGTCCATGGAGGCGCAGGTCAATTCTGTGTCCAGGGCAGCTGTCTACCAGCTCCATCTGGTACGCAGGCTGAGACCCTACCTGCCTGCGGACTGCCTCGCCAGAGTGGTGCATGCTCTGGTTATCTCCCGCTTGGACTACTGCAATGGGCTCTATGTGGGGCTACCTTTGAAGGTGACCCGGAAACTACAACTAATTCAGAATGCGGCAGCTAGACTAGTGACTGGGAGTGGCCACGGAGACCACATAACACCAGTCTTGAAAGACCTACATTGGCTCCCAGTACGTTTCCTCGGTCCAGTGTACCTGAAGGTGTGTCTCCACCCCCTTCATTCTGTCCAGACACTGAGGTCCAGTGCCAAGGGCCTTGTGGCGGTTCCCTCACTGCAAGAAGCCAAGTTACAGGGAACCAGGCAGAGGGCCTTTTCAATAGTGGCGCCCGCCCTGTGGAATGCCCTCCCACCAGATGTCAAAGAGAAAAACAACTACCAGACTTTTAAAAGACATCTGAAGACAACCCTGTTTAGGGAAGCTTTTATTGTTTGACGGACTACTGTATTTTAATATTTTGCTGGAAGCTGCCCAGAGTGGCTAGGGAAACCCAGCCAGATGGGTGGGGTATAAATAAATTATTATTATTATTATTATTATTATTATTATTATTATTATTATTAAATGGAGCATCTGTTTTTCTAGAACAGATTCTGGCATTCCTGATTGTGCACTGAGACTTCAAAGCAGGGTGGAGAAAAACGAATTTCCCCTTTAATTCTAGTTATGTTAAGGGTGCATACAGATTAAATAGCGTTGCGCACCACTGCATCAGGGCCAACTCTCCTATCAGGTAAACTGAGGCAATGCCTTAGGCAGCAGAAACAGGAGATGGCAGCAAATATGTGTCCCCAGGACACGCACTCACTCATTCCCCCACTTGCCTTGCCAGCTGCTGCTGTCACCACCAACTCAGCTCTTGCAGACCCTTCCTCAGAATGAGGCATTCTGGGTGAGATGACCTGGGAGAGTGCCTGCAGCAGGACTGTTTTTCTGTGGCGATTAGAAATTTTCTTTAAATTTGGTTAGAAGTTTAGAATTATTTTAGTCACTTGAAATTTTTAAATTAATTCTAAAGATATCTTCTTTAAAAAGGATTTTTGGCCACCACAGAAAAGCAGCAGTGGAACACCCCCTTTTAAACTATTTTCTCTCAAAATGTAAATTTCTACCTAGTACAAATGTTGGTGGATGATGAAGGCTGCAATCCTTTAACCCTGTATTCTTGGATACAGGGAACTCAACGGGTAATTTCGGAGAAGACATTTACAGTGGCGTAGCGTGGGTTGTCAGCACCCAGGGCAAGGCAATTAATTTGACCCCCTAACCCATGGATTTGCGCCTCCTAACCCGTGGGTTTGCGCCCCCTAACCCGTGGGTTTGCGCCCCCTAACCCTAACCCCCAGATGTTGCGCCCGGTGCGGCCGGCCTCCCCCTGCACCCCCCACGCTACGCCACTGGACATATATAGGGTCTGTAAAATATGCTCCACACACACTAGTCTGGGAAAGGGAGATCAGTTCATACCAGAATTTGCAATGAGTCAAGCATCAAAGCACAATTTGTGGCATATTCACGCAGCTCGTGATCCAGACACCTATGTAACTTCATTGCAGCCCCTGTATTCAAACAGCTTTTCTTGCGTAAGGGTACTGCATGGGTTCAGAGATCCCAAAGAAAACAATTCATTTCACGACAGCCCACAAGTATCATGAAAAGGCATATGGCCTGCATGGCCAGTATTGTAAATTGCCATACCCTCCAACAGTTCTCCGATGAAAACAGGGACATCCCATTCCATAATGATAATTTTGGAAAAGTGGGACATTCCGGGATCAAATCAGAAACTGGGACAGCTTCTCCTAAATCTCCCTGGAAGATAGGGACACTTGGAAGGTCTGAATTATGCTAGTCTAAAGGCCTCACTTCGGTGCAAACTTGTTTGTTTCCATGGTTATAACAACCAGCTAGGATACACACTCAGTCTTGTTCAGAATAAACATGAAGAAAAAGGGATGGCATTTCCCCCCGCCCCCCAACCCACCCTTCTCCAGATAGTGCAAATTGTTAAAATTAGAGAACATAAGACGAGTTTGCTGGATGAGACATAATAAGAGCCATATTTTTAAGGGGTTCACATGACCCTATCCATGTGGTGAAAGGAGAGGTTGGAGGGGGCCGGGGTGCATGGACAAGCCTAATCCTGCCCCCACCCCCCCCACACCCACACATTCAAGTGATGCCAGGAGTACTCATGTACTCATGCACATAGGAGGAGAGACATTGGCGCGGACTCCCTCCTTGCTCCACACATGCACAATGGTCTGCAATTTGAAATTCTCCTATTTGAAAGCAGTGGTATCAGGGAGTGCAGCAGCACATTGACAGGAAGGTTTGACCCTCTGGCTCTATGGAGTTTGAATGCCTGGGTGTCTGCATGGAGGACAGAGGGGGTGTGTGTGAGTGCAAAGAAACTGCTCTATGGTATACAGGTAAAATCTGTATGTGTTGTTCCACTCAGGGCCGTCTTACCCATAGGCGCTAGGGGTGCGGGGCACCCGGGCGCTGGGCTCTGAGAGTAGAGTCCGGGGAAGAGCCCACCCGTCAGCTGGAGTGCCATGGTGGACTCTTCTGCTGCAGGTGGCTCTGCGCCATGAATTCGGGGGCGACTGAGCCAGTAAGACGCAGAGGCGGCCGGCTAGCTCCACCCCCCTGCGCACCTGGGGCTGGGTAACCTGGGGTGGGGCGTGCCAGGCAGATCTTCGCACCTCGGTGCTGCATATACTTAAGACAGCCCTGGCTCCACCCACCTCTGCCTCTGGCCCTGCCCCCTGGCATGTGGCCCCTGCAAAGTTATCCAGAAAATTATGTGACCCTCAGGCAAACAAAAGGGTCTATACCCAATTCTCTATGGGGAAAGAATGTGGGGTTTTTTTGGTCTTTGTTAGCATTAACCAGTGTAGGAGCTTGCAAAGCACACAACATCACAAATGGCAGTCTTGGTGGGGTGGGATAATGCCACTTCTCTTTTGCCTGGCCCAGTGGTACCTTGGTTCTCAAACGCCTTGGTTCTCAAATGCTGAAGACCCAGAAGTAAGTGTTCCAGTTTTTGAACGTTTTTCGGAAGCCGAACGTTCGAGTTGGCTGTCGGCTATTGTTTCTGAGGCACCTGCACCAATCAGAAGCTGCGCCTTGGCTTTCAAACATTTCAGAAGTCAAATGGACTTTCGGAATGGATTATGTTTGGCGCTTTTGTTTTTGCTATTTATTTTGCTTTTTTGTTTTTGAGACTTTTTCGGTTAATTTGTTTTTGTGACTGTGTGGAACCCAGTTCAGCTATTGATTGATTGTGTGACTGCGGAAATGGATAAAAGCCCCTCATCCAAACAATGACTATCAGTGAAGACAATATATATATATTTTTAAAAAATCACCTACAAAACTGTTTTATTTATTTTATAGTACAGTACATTGATTGCTGCTTTCATTTTATGGATCAATGGTCTTTTTAGTTAGTAAAATTCATGTTAAATTGCTTTTTTAGGAGAGGTTTTGAAAAGTCTGGAATGGATTAATTGGTTTTGCATTACTTTCTATGGGAAAGCGCACCTTGGTTTTGGAAAGCTTTGGTTTTGGAACGGACTTCCAGAACGGATTAAGTTTGAGAACCAAGGTACCACTGTAGACTCATCTCTGCTGTCTTAACTTTTGGGAAACCACAAAAGGTCTTGCGGTACAAGAGCTTTTTTTGCACTTCATCTTCACTGAACGCCTTAAGAGAAGTGTATAAGATCTGCAATGTGGCATTTCTCTTTAATGAAAAAAAGCAGGCCCCCTGCAATGTTAAAGAAAAAAAAATCCCCTTTTGAATGTATTCAGTGCTGCTGAAAAGATGCAGAAAGCTTTTGAAGGAAAAAGTAAATAAATGCCACATGTATTCCTACCCAAGGATGAATATGTCAGAGTGCAATTCAAGGTTCCTTGAAGTTTGCTAGTGGTTCTTTTTATCAATATGAATTGCGGCAAGAATAAACCAGGAAACACCACTTTGAACCGACAGAAAGGAAGCGATGCAATCAGCTCAATTCTATGTTGAAAGACAGAGCGCTACGTTTGGGTTACACAAACCTCTGTATTCCACAAAAATCTCTTTTCATCTCTGCTATGCAGCTCCAACATTGTCCAAACTCCTGACCATTGTAAGAAGATAGTGAGAGCCTTACGGACTTAAAAACTCATATCCCTCCTGTACTCCCCAACCCTCTCGCACAACTTTTCCTCATCTCTTTCATTTCATGAAAGCCTTTTTGGAGCTTGCATTGGTGGTTTGCTAACCAGGGTTAGTAGTGCAAGCCATGCTTTGCAAACCTATTTTTAGCCGTGACTGCAAAATGTGGCGCAGAGTCAACCATGGTTAGCAAAAGTGCTGACACAGATCTAATTGGTTCAGCTTCCCAGGTGAGAGGGAGGAGGGTCAAGCAAACCCACTGGGGCACCTGATACCCTAACCATGTTCAGGACATTGGGCAGTGTTGCATTTATACTGGTTTTCTGTGGTTCATTAGTTCTGTCTAGACTAGGGGTGAAGAATAACTTCAGTACAGTTCATGTTTACAAGTGAACTGACATAATTTACACTTCCAAAATAATGTGCAAACTGAAAACACAACCATCCTTTTTAAGTTTTCACATCTCCAAATTCTAATGGATTTTCTTGGGAACTTTTTTTGTTTTGTTTCAAATCACAAGCTGATGTGGAAATGTAGAGAATTTAAGAGTAGAAAAATGAGGAACTGAGAAAAACTGAAATATTTACCCATCCCTAGCTTAGAGCAGGTTTACCATCTTCTCTGCTGTTTGTGAGAACTAGGCCTCAACCTTTCGGTCAGTGTTGACTTCAGGTTTTGGATGGCCTTTGGGCAAGACATCCTCCATGGGCACTTCTTCAGCGAGTCTACCCTCCTTGCTGCAGCAAACCCTGGAGCATGGGGCCCTTGCCAATTGCTTGGTCATGCCAACCCCCTACACCTGCTACCAGTATGTCACATTTAGGTAGACATGATTTACTGGTCAGTGTGACACAATGACAGCTTGGTATCCAGTTTCCAGAGGAAAGCTTTTAACATGATACTCAAAAGTCAACTCTAAGATCTATTGCTGCGGAAAGTCATTGAAAGAAAAATACCTTGCCATCCCATGAGATACACAGCAATCCTCACCATCCCAAAATGCTGGCAAAGTTCCTAAGGGGAGGAACCATACCTCAGTGGCAGAGCACCTGACTTGAATGAAGAAGGTCCCTGTCAGGGACTAGGCAGAGGAAGAGGAGTGGTGGAGACCATCTCCCTATCTTGACCCTTCTAGGGAGGAGGAAGAGGAAGACAGTGTTAGAATTCTTGCTCCGTGATTGCAGTCATGGGATTTTTGTCTATCACATGACAGTGTATGTTTTGACTCCACAAAGTGGGAAGTGACAGAGACAGGATGCTTGTGTTGCTGTGTTCTGTGAAGTGGGACTATTGTCCTTTGTTCTTTCTCTCTTTGCTGTCTGATGCTAGAGAGAGAGCCATTTTGCAGTGCTCCATGTGTATTTATATGTAAATAAAGTAGATTAGCCAAAATGCTGAGTTGCTGAGGTCTGTTACGCAAGCGGCGAAGACTCTGTGGATCCCTAAGTGTGCCAATGTCTGTTGGCATTGGTCGCTGTGAAGTTCAAGCAGAAGAAAGCTTTTGAAGCTCCCGAATGATCAACCAGGAAGGAGGGAACATGCCAGTCAGGCATGTGTCTCTGCTAGAGTCCTACTCAAGAGTAGGACAAGCTCCTGACAAGATTTACAACAGGGGTTTGCGGGAGGTCACAGCTCAGGGGCAGATGAGGGGGAAAGTTG
Source organism: Podarcis melisellensis (assembly GCF_964234715.1). Lineage (NCBI taxonomy): Eukaryota > Metazoa > Chordata > Lepidosauria > Squamata > Lacertidae > Podarcis > Podarcis melisellensis. The sequence continues at coordinate 11,367,984 of NC_138537.1, forward strand.
GGAAATAATGAGAGAGGAGGCACAGGCAGAGCCAGACCAGCAGGCTGGCTGACATGGTGCCTTTAGAAAGCATTCCAGACCCACAATCTCCCAGAACCCGGCGAGCCTTAAAAGTAGGAGAGCAAAGAGCTTGAATACAGAGGGCACTTAGCAGCACCCATAGAGGAGGTGGTTATGATGACGAATGAGGAAGTGGGAGAGCCATTAACCAAGAGGCTGGGTTCTATAGCCTCTCTCTGTAAAGTTTGAAATAATAACGGACTGTAAGAAACTTTTCCCTGTCTTTATACTTTCCTGGGCAACCAGCCAGGAGCCACTGACAGTCCCAGCTTCAATCCCTGTGACCTCCATTAAAATAATCAGCTAGCAGGTGCTGGAAGAGGTGGTATCAAATGGCACTGAGATCTGTGTTTCCGCTCTCCTGCCCTTGGCCACAGAAACTGGCTGCCTGAATGAGGCCTGTAGCTGCTACAGCAGAAGTTTTGAGGATTTCACACCTGTGGAATTTGCTGTTTCATTAACTCCCCCAGCAGGGCTGGCAGCAGGGCAAATGTCCCTTTTCTCTAATGCATGGGCTGGCCCCGATTGCAATGCTGAGGTACAGCAGCTTGGAGCTGGCCTGGCAATGCCATCACCGGCACCTCAGTGCCAGCCTGCTTAATCAATTGGGAAGCACTGGAGAGCCACACGACAAAGAGTGCCTAGGACATTGCGAGACAAATCTAATGCTGGGCCTTTACAGCACAGTAGGGAAATCACCCAACAGCCGCGTGCAGTGACAGCAAAACAAAAAAGGAACTGCCGCCCTCCCCCTGCCAAAATTAAACCTTGGAGAACTCTAAAATGTGCAATCACATGCAACCGAGGGCTGCGGATCCCCAATCAAGACATCGTAAGCACCTCTGAACAAAGGCAGCCTGATTAACACACACAGCTTGATGTGACTTGAAGCAAAACAACCGTCTCTCTGCCATATTAAAAGCAGCACTGTATTGAATGATCCTCAGCTGGGGCTGTTGGGGCTGCAGGGCTTTAGATCCCAAAGCTTGGGTGGGTGGATCCTGGAAGTTAAGCATTGCTACATGGCAAACCAGGTAGTGGAGTGCAGGATGGTACCCCGTGGAGCAAGGAAGCTATGTCGGACGGAGATGGATGCATTCAGACATGGGGAATATGGTTACAGGTAGGTAGCCGTGTTGGTCTGCCGCAGTCAAAACAAAATAAAAAAATTCCTTCCAGTAGCATCTTAGAGGCCAACTAAATTTGTTATTGGTGTGAGCTTTCGTGTGCAGGCACACTTCTGAAGAAATGTGCATGCACACAAAAGCTCATACCAATAACAAACTTAGTTAGTCTCTGTTACTGACGTGGGTGGCGCTGTGGGTTAAACCACAGAGCCTAGGACTTGCCGATCAGAAGGTTCGCGGTTTGAATCCCCATGATGGGGTGAGCTCCCGTTGCTCGGTCCCAGCTCCTGCCAACCTAGCAGTTTGAAAGCATGTCAAAGTGCAAGTAGATAAATAGGTACTGCTTCGGCGGGAAGGTAAACGGCATTTCCGTGCGCTGCTCTGGTTCGCCAGAAGCGACTCAGTCATGCTGGCCACATGACCCTGAAGCTGTACGCTGGCTCCCTCGGCCAATAAAGCGAGATGAGCACCGCAACCCCAGAGTCGGTCACGACTGGACCTAATGGTCAGGGGTCCCTTCACCTTTAAGGTGCTACTGGGGGAAATATGGTGTTAGTTTTCCTGATTATAATGCTGGTGCTTCTGTCCTGTTTTCTAATGTCTCTTTCATACTTCCATACCTAACTGTGGCTTTAGGACTGATATACCAGCATGCTTCTCTAAATTTCATTCACATAAATGCATACGATGTGACACAGCAACTTCATCGTCAGACCATGTTGCTACTCCTCAACCCTTTCTGCTTGTGTTCCTGCCATAAAAACAGTATAGCCCCCAAATTTTGTCACTTTACTCCAGGGGTCAGCAAACTTTTTCAGCAGGGGGCCGGTCCACTGTCCCTCAGACCTTGTGGGGGGCAGGACTATATTCTGAAAAATATATATGAACGTATTCCTATGCCCCACAAATAACCCAGAGATGCATTTTAAATTAAAGCACACATTCTACTCATGTAAAAACACGCTGATTCCTGGACCGTCCACAGGCTGGATTTAGAAGGCAATTAGGCTGGATCCGGCTCCCGGGCCTTAGTTTGCCTACCCATGCTTTACTCCCAAGATTTTCTGGACTAAGGGGGCTGCAAGAGGATTTTCCCTGGAATTGAATAACAAGGAAATAAGTGTTAAGTATTCCATCGGATTTTGAGAGTGGGTTTTTTTTTTAAAAAAAGTGTGGCGATTAACAGTTAGGGAAATGTTAGGGAAACAGAACAGGCTGCTGTGTGAATGCAATCTATGTGTGAGGGTTGGAGGTGCAGCTAGTGCATGTGAACATGCTGCAGATGGAGCTTTTGTTTGTGTGTGTGTGTGCACTCTGTCACCACTTTAAGCCCAGATGTGTTCACCTGAATGCCTGAAGAGGACTATGACAGTCAGGGCCGGATTTAGGTTTGATGAGGTCTTCAGGTCCAGCTGCCCTTTGTCAACAACAAATTGTTGCTGTTTTTTGTGTTGAATATATGCTATATGGTAATTTATAGACCTAATAGGTATCTAAAGCCATTTGCACATAACAAAATAGGAGCCTACACAACACAAAACACTGTTGCTGTATGTAGGTTTTATTTATTTTTTTTATCTTATATTTTGGAAATGTACATCCAGTGGTTTTTTTCCTTTAATTTTTTGGGGGGCCCCCAAGAGAGTGGGGCCCTAAACTATAGCTTGTTTAGCTTATACGTAAATCTGGCACTGATGACAGTACTAGAGAAGTGATCCCATTTATGATCACAAAGAAGTAAGTCCAACTGAGTTAAACTTCCTAAGAATTCTGCAACTCATCATTCAAGAAGAAATCTCTACCTACCCCACTGTGATTAGGGCTGGGCAATATATCAATATATCATGCAAAACCGGTTTGAAATCCATATCGTGATATTGGTTTTATAATTTTTGACCTGGCAATATAATAATAATAATAATAATAATAATAATAATAATAATAATAATTTGTTATTTATACCCCACCCATCTGGCCACTCTGGGCAGCTTCCAATAGAATAATAATAATAATAATAATAATAATAATAATAATAATAATGCAATAAAATTTCAAACATTAAAAACTTCCCTAAACAGGACTGCCTTCAGATGTCTTCTAAAAGTCAGATAGTTGTTCATTTCCTTGACATCTGGCGGGAGGGCGTTCCACAAGGCAGGTGCCACCACTGAGAAGGCCCTCTGTGTGGTTCCCTGTAGCTTCACTTCTCACAGTGAGGGAACCATTAGATCATGGTGTGTGTGTGCTATGCAAAATCACAATGCGGGGGGAAAACCATGAAGCCAACCGATGCCTCTACATAGCGCCATCCCTATTTCAGACATTGTGATATATCAGTACATCACAATGTTTAGCTGGTGATATATTGTGATGATGAAATTCAGAAATTGCCCAGCCCTAACAGTGACCACCGGATACAGAAAGTTTTCCCATATTTATGATATGATTCCCTGCTCTGAGAGCAAGAGCCACAGAAGGACAAAGGATGAGATGAGAATGGAAATTCATCTCCAGTCTTCCCTGATTCCTACTTGTAGTGGCTCACAGGGCAAATGGGCTAATTGCAAGTCTGTTTTAATTTCTCTTTGCCTCTTGTCAAGCCGTGTGCTTCCCTTATGCTAATACCGCAAGCCATGAACCTATTCAGAAATAAATGCCTATTGCAGTTTTCGCATTACAACTTCATGTTTCTTCAGATGTTTGGCTCTCGAGAGTGCAGCCGTGTCTTTACAAGAATAAGGTGAGAAAATTCTGTGAGTCTTGCAAGCAACAAATGCTTTGCATTTACATTACTGTACATTTCAGAAGCTATTTACTTCAGCAGTTAAACGACTGCATATATTTTGTAACTGGATGAACCTGGTTAAGAAGAGAGGGAAAAAATTGAGTCAAGGCTGCTTTGCATCTGAAGATTTCCAAAGCAGCTTTTGCTTCCAAGCAGGAAGTAGGAAAACTAGTATATGCCATGTGCACAAAGAGGATATGCATACACTTGCCATACATAATGATGTATTTGCAGTCTACAGTCGTACCTTGGTTATTGAATGGCTTAGTTGCCAAACAAATCGGCTCCCAAATGCGGCAAACCCGGAAGTAAGTGTTCTGGTGTGCAGATGATTTTTGGAAGCCGAACTTCCGACGCAGCTTCCGCTTGAGTGCAGGAAGCTCCTGCAGCCAATCAGAAGCTGCGCCTTGGTTTTCGAACGGTTTCAGGAGTTGAATGGAGTCCTAGAACAGATTATGTTCAGGAACCGAGGTACCACTGTACATGACTTTTCCCTACTAAGAAGTGATATCTATGTAGGAAATCTTATGTATATGAACTGGCCCTTAGAGCCAGGCAGAATAAAATAATTGGTTCAGAGAGGTGGAAGGGACCTTGGAAGTCATTTAGTTCAATCCCCACTAATATAATGCCCTTTTGTAGGTTATTATTCACGAAATATGTAGTGCTTGGACATTTTACATTTTCGTGCACATTACTCAACTGGAGAACTTCATTGCAAAATTCAGAGAGGTGCGAATTTCAGAGAATGACTGAATTTTGGTTTGCATACTGTTTCAGGAAGTGCAAATTAGGCACGGTCACCTTTAAATGTGAACGGAGCCAAACTTCTCTTCTGTTCCCCGTTGTACGACTGAGTTACATCTCACCCAAATGTGTTGGCAAAAATGGTACATTCCTTGCATTTGATGGACACTGCCCCTATCCTTCATCTTAAAAAGCAGAGACATCACCTTGCCAACAAAGGTCCGTATAGTTAAAGCTATGGTTTTCCCAGTAGTGATGTATGGAAGTGAGAGCTGGACCATATGGAAGGCTGATCGCCAAAGAATTGATGCTTTTGAATTATGGTGCTGGAGGAGACTCTTGAGAGTCCCATGGACTGCAAGAAGATCAAACCGATCCATTCTGAAGGAAATCAGCCTTGAGTGCTCACTGGAAGGACAGATCCTGAAGCTGAGGATCCAATACTTTGGCCACCTCATGAGAAGAGAAGACTCCCTGGAAAAGACCCTGATGTTGGGAAAGATGGAGGGCACAAGGAGAAGGGAATGACAGAGGACGAGATGGTTATACAGTGTTCTCGAAGCTACCAGCATGAGTTTGACCAAAGTGCAGGAGGCAGTGGAAGACAGGAGTGCCTGGCGTGCTCTGGTCCATGGGGTCACGAAGAGTAGGACACAACTAAATGACTAAACAACAACAAGCCCCCATCCTTCTGTATGCTGACAGCCATTCTTGCCTAGCGAACATTCCGTTTGGCCCAGCATGGCCTGGTTTCAACTAACCTGCTCAAGGAGGTAGTTAGAGGCCATTGCCTTACAACATCAATAACGGCAAACAAGCATCCTTCAAAGACACCAATCTGCCCCTACAATGTGCGGCCACAGGAGAATGGTGATGCAGTCTAAGAAGCATCTTCACTTCCCATGTGATAGTGGTGCTGGACAAGAAGCCTTACTAGCACCCCACATGAATGGTGTGTGTTTGCCATAGAACACGGCCCAGAATCCTCTGGGGTTCTGCAACAGGCATGCAGGAGTTTCTTGGCAAAAGCGACAGAGTTTGCCGGAGGCAGAAACTTGGGAAAACCCTCTTACAAGAATGACCTTAAGAAAAGTCAGCATCTTGTAGACTCAATTCCTTCTAAAATGAGATTCGTATTAGTCTTCCTTGGTGTACTAATATATATCAGCAGGGTGGTTGTGCGAATGAATTCAATGCATACAATAAAGATGGAAGGTTTAGCAGGGCCATATAAATGCAAAAGAGATGTTGTTCCTTAAAAACTCAAAGCAAACCCCTGTAGCAACAATGGCTTTTAATGCAAATCAAAATTTGAATGGAGAAAAAACAATGTTACATTAAAAATGGTCTTTCAACTCAAGTCTGTCTATATAATCTCTCCCCCCCCCTCTCTCATACCTCCTTAGAACTATCTATATGGATTCTTGTTACTTTTTCACAGCCGAGAAAATAATTGTGGAAACGAACATACAAGCCAGGGCAAAGTATTGCACTGTAAAAGACAGTATAGATGAAAACAGGAAGGAAGGTTCGATAAGGCCCCTGTTGCAAATTGCAAACACAGTTATCTATTGCTAACAGCAACTTGCCGACACAGATAATTCAAAAATATGATGCCCGTTCATTAAGTAGCTCCAGAAGAAATTGCACACAACATTATGCCAGTTCCCTCTTAGTCTCGTTCGCTTTAAACAGGAGTGAAGAAGTTGTCGACTGCAGCCTTTGATTATAAAGCCATTTCTGTGCATCTGCTCCATCCTCGGACCCTTGGCGGCCAGCGAACCGTTATCCAATTTGACAGCAATATTCCAGAGTGATAAGAGTGCACCATTAGGGAAACGCGCCCCCCCACATGCGACCCGGCCGCACAACAATCCAAAAACAAGGAAGCGGAGACAACAACGAACGAAGCAAGCAAGCACTAGGGCCCCGAGGACACTGGAACTTTGCAGATAATGCAGGTCTTGACATGTCTCCTTTTTTTTTTTTGCATGAAACAACCGAAAAGCAACCCCTGCCAGAAAAGACCGACTCCAAGAAGCATCTCTTGCTGATGTCAGAATAAAAGCAAATCATCTACACAGATGGCACTTTTGCCTGCACACAGAACCAATGCTTTGTGACCAGAACCCCTACTAGGATTACCTGTCAGGGAAGAAGCAACTGCAGCAATTTACCTTGAGAGATTTCCCTAACGCCCAGGCAGCAACTCCGAAGGGTTAAAGGCAGTGACTTTTCTCCCCCTCCCTTTTTTTGGGTTACAGTACTTGCAGATCACAACTCTAGGAGGACAGAGAAAATCAAGATGCAATAGCAAGCCAGGGTTCCTTACCAACGGTCAGTGCACATAAGGGGAGACGGAGTTCAGAACTCTGTGGGCAGACACAAGAGCGAGCGAGAGAGAGAGAAACTGGCAGCTTTGTTTTACAAGCCACAACTCTCCAGCCTGGAGACGGAAAGTCAGTCTGCCGCTTGGATGTCCTGCCACAGCTCAGCGGGTCATCGTCATGCTCACGGCGGCTTCTGCCCTGGCTTCTTCTCACCATGACCTGCAAGGCGTCCAAGTGTAGAAGGAGGGTGCTTCAGAAGCTGGAGGAGGCACCGTCGCAAAGTTGCACTTGCCGAAGCTCACAATTTATGGTTTGTTAACATGAGCCGGCTGATCCAGAGAGCGCGTGAGCCTTGCCTTCTCCCTGCCCTCCACCGGTCTGACACAAGCATGCTCACAAATGGAGCAAGCAGACAGCCTTGAACAGACCAGAGGAAGCTGCCTTGCTCTGTGTCAGAACCTTGGTCTGCTTGGTTCAGTATCTTTTACACTGACTGGCAGCATCTCTCCAGGTTGGTTTTGGACCTAAAGCAGCTGGGGGTTGAACCTGCAACCTCCTGCATGCAAGGAAGATGTTGTATCACTGAAGCGATGGCCCTTTCCTAAACAGGTAAGGGATCCTACCTGCATCCCCCCCCCAAACCACTGAATTTAAATATGACCTTTAAAGAAGATGGGTAAAGAAAAGAGATCCTTTGCCTGTTCGATCTCTTAATACAGCAGAAACTGAAGGCAAACAGCCCCTGCCAGAATCCTTAACTATTCAATGATCTGTTCTATTGGTGCCCAATCTCACAAAGGTGAAAACAGGCATCTTTGTAAAAGTTTAAATCTCCATGTTACAGGGAGTTGAGGAGATTCACACAGGAAAGTTACAGACCTGATATTTAATACCAAATACTACCTTAAATATCATCTCAGTTTTGTGACAGTAGCACTCCCCCCCCCCCCATTAAAAAGTGTTTCCATATTCTCGGCTCTGGATAAAGTTTCCATGGTGGAAAAGCAGTAAGGTCTCCCAGTTTACCAGGAGCTTGGACTAGAAGTTAATATTCAGACTTTAAGGAACACGGGTGACGCTGTGGTCTAAACCACTGAGCCTCTTGTGCTTGCCGATCAGAAGGTCGGCGGTTCGAATCTCTGCGATGGGGTGAGCTCCCATTGCTTGGTCCCAGCTCCTGCCCACCTAGCAGCTCGAAAGCACATCAAAGTGCAAGTAGATAAATAGGGACCGCTCCGGCGGGAAGGTAAACGGTGTTTCCGTGCGCTGCTCTGGTTTCGGTGTTCTGTTGTGCCAGAAGTGGCTTAGTCATGCTGGCCACATGACCCAGAAAAACTGTCTGCAGACAAACGCCGGCTCCCTTGGCCTGTAAAGCGTGATGAGCTCTGAGACCCCAGAGTCTGCAACTGGGCTTAACTGTCAGGGGTCTTTTACCTTTACCTATTCAGTCTTTATTCTGATTTCTGCAGCTGACTTGGAACAGGCACAGGTGAATGACTGTTGGATCTATAGCTGGTTGAACAACAATACCCAAATATTGCTTATCAATATATCCACATGGAAGAAGTTTTTTGAATGGTGGCTTGAGGGCTTTGTCCTAGGCCTTGTGCAATTGGACATCTTGATTGATGATGTAGATAAGGGTGAAGAGGGATGCTTATCAGATTTGCACATAAGATGAAACTGTGATGGTACCTAGCACTATGAAAGGTTCATACCCTCCAACCTTTCTCTGATGAAAATAGGGACGTCCCATTCCATAATGATAATTTTACTATTTATACCCCACACATCTTACTGGGTTGCCCCAGCTTCTCTGGGCAGCTTCCAACATACATAAAAACATAATAAAACATTAAACAATGAAAAAAACTTCCCTATACAGGATTGCCTTCAGACGGCTTAGGGGCCGGATAACTCCATACCCTTCAACATTTCTCCAATGAAAATAGGAACATTCTAAGGAAAAGCAGGACACTGTGGGATCAAATCAGAAACTGGGACGCCTTCCTCAAATCAGGGATGTCCCTGGAAAATAGGGACACCTGGGAGGGGGGGTCTGAAGGTTGACTCAATATTTAAACCAATCTTAGGAGGATAGAACATTGGACCAGAACCAATAAGATGAAATTCAATAGAAATAAATTTAAAGGCCTGCATTTACTGCAGCCCACCAGTGAAACCTTGCCTGGCAGCAGTACATGTGAAAAAGATCTCAGTATCTTAGCTAACCACAAGCTACACATGAACTAGTGGTGGGATGTAGCTGCCAAAAAAGTTAATGGAGCCTCAGGCTTTGTTAACAGAAGTGTAGGTCCCATCCACACTGTGTATTTAAAGCTGTATCATACCACTTTAATCAGCCATGGTTTTCTCCAAAGAATCTGAGGCATGTAGTTTCATAAAACCATAGAATTGTAGAGTTGGGACTCAGCTAGCCTGGTAAAGGAAAAGTGATTTATATGCATTGTATATGCGATATAACATTGTGCTGCCAGATGGCGATGTGGAGTCCCATTTTTCTCTACCTGTTTTCCCTGTTTAAATTTACAAAGCTTTAAACCGAAAAGCTTCTTTGATCCAGCCTTGGAAGGGAACCTGAGGATCATCTGGTCCAACCCTCTGCAATGAAGGAGTTTGTTAGGGGTGCTTAGAGTTGAGGGAGACCCCACTTCCCCTCACAGAGCTACACTTCCCAAAGTTTCCAGAGAAGAGGATTGGTGGTTAAACCATGTGGGGAACTGTGGCAGCATGAGGGGAATAGGTGTCTCCTAACAATTCTCAGTACGCTTAACAAACCACAGTTCAAATTACAAACAAGGCTGGGGAGCAGAAGTTGGAGGTTTTGCTTCAGCATGCAGACCAAGGTCTAAGCTTGGCTGAGAAGCTTTTCTACCAAGCGTCAACAGGGACCAATGGGGAGCCATGGACCGGGCCAACCAGAAGGTGTATATGAGCTGACAAAGCCCTCTTCTGGCCAAGACATGCAATTGTAGAGGACCACATTGGTTAGTAGTTAGGTTCTGGGGAGAAGCAAGACCAACCCATGGCTAACACAACTGCCCCACAGGGCCATTACTGGAGCCACAAACTCTTTGGTGGTTATTCCCGTTGGAAGCACATGCTGTTAAAAAACTGAACATGGAAAGACACTGGCCCTCCTATAGACAGTTGATAACAGAAGACCAAGGCCACTTAAAGTTAAAATCATTTGGGGAGCTAAGGCAACATGTATCTGATTGGGTCCAATACCATCAGTTGAATAGTGTCTTTAAATCAGACATCAAAAGAGGTTTTGGTAAAGAAAAATCAAAATTCCAATCAATATTATTAAAAAATAACAAGAAACTTTTATCAGAAATGTATGATTTCCTATTGGAGTGGGACCTGAAGGATGAACTTGTAAAGGAGGTGCAGATAAAATGGCCCCAAGACATCAGCAGGGCTATCTGTTTAGAACAGTGGGAAGAAGAAGAAGAAGAAGAAGAAGAAGAAGAAGAAGAAGAAGAAGAAGAAGAAGAAGAAGAAGAAGAAGAAGAAGAAGAAGAGGAGGAGTAGTTTGGATGTGATATCCCGCTTTATCACTACCCTAACACTACCCTAAAGCGGCTAACATTCTCCTCTCCCTTCCTCCCCTACAACAAACACTCTGTGAGGTGAGTGAGGCTGAGAGACTTCAGAGAAGTGTGACTAGCCCAAGGTCACGCAGCAGCTGCATGTGGAGGAGCGGGGAATCAAACCCAGTTCACCAGATTATGAGTCCACCGCTCTTAACCACTACACCACACTGGCTCTCAGTGTGAGAGGCTATGGCAAGTAGATATTAACTTTGCAACCTGCTACTCTATTAAATAAAACTTTATGAAAATATTATTTAGGTGATACATGACACCAACCAAACTCACAAAAATTTACAAACTAATCTAACTTATGTTGGAAATGCGGAAAAGCTGAAGGAACAATGATCCACACTTGGTGGAGATGTGAAAAGATTAAAACCTTATTGGATATAATACATGATGAGTTTAAAAAATGCTCAGGACTTCCATAGGGGAAAAAAACCAGAGGCATATCTACTGGGCATAATAAGGAGTGATATCTCACAGAACAAGAAAATAATTTTTTATATGCCACAGCAGCAGCTAGAATAGTTCTAGCCAGCAAACGGAAAAGCGAGGCAATACCCTCTAAAGAAGAATGGATTTATAAGCTAAGTGAATACATAGAACTGGCAAAACTAACAGCAGCCATAAGATCCCAAACAAATCAAAATTTAAAACTAGAATGGAATTATTTTGAAGAATACATGGAAAAATACTATTCTAAAAATATATATGCTAATATGCATAGATTAAATATGTAAAGTAGATGTGAGAATATGAATATATGACTAGTAAGTATAGATTAAGTAAGTAAGTAGGTAAAGCAAAGATGAAAATGAAATCAGGAATGGTTGTAAGAGATGAAGAGACTAAGAAATGCAATGAACTAATCCAATTAAAATTTAAGGAAGTCGAGATATGGTGGAGGGAGGTCGTGGGGGGTGGGTAAGATGTCTTGCTTGAGTTTGTAGGGACTATATGTATTATATTTATATTTGTGTTATTTGTTTTGAGGTGTATTTGTGTTATTTGTATGCATTAATTTTCTCTCAATAAAATTATTAAAAAATATTAAAAAAACTCAAAAACCAACTGCCCCACAGAGAGCAAAAAAAGAGGAGAGAGTGTTTTTGTAAAATGCAACCAATATGTTTCTCCAGATTTAATATTGCTAGTAACCTGCTAGATTTGTATACAGTGACCTCTCCATTGCAGCTCCCCTGCCCCTCAATACAAATGATGTTATTTTATTTTATTGCTACATTTATATCTCACATTTCACATGGTTCTTCCCCTCCTTCCCATATCACCAAAGTCACCCACTGAACTTGGCTGAGTGGGGATTTCAACCGTCATCTCCCAGGTCTTAGTCCACCACTCTAACCACTACGCCACACTGGTTTTAAACATGGAGGATTCTTAGAAACCTCTTCTGAAGCAGCAATGGACTGGATATATGTATGCACATGTGGCTGTGGAAAGTCAATACAATCTATATTTTTGTGCATGGTTATTTACATACCCATCCCTTGATTGCAACCATTCTGTGATGTTAATAGTATAAAATGATTGCCATAGGAAATGCCAGATCTACCAATGCAGACGGGGGTGGTGTGGGAGGTGTGGGACAGAAACTTTTCTTCTCCCCCTTTTGCCCCTTCCATTGAGCTGTGTGGGAGGGAATGAACCACATCAGTTCCAAGGCTGAGCCCCTCTTTTTTTGGACAAGGTCTCCCCAGCACACCTCCAGAATACTCTGTTTTAACCCCATTGCCAGACAGTCTCCATTGGCGATACATCATAGGAAGCTGTCTTCGACTGAGTCAGGCCCATTGCTCCATCTCGCTCAGTGTTGTCTACACGGACTGGTAGCAGCTTTCCAGGATTTCAGACATGGGGCAATTCCCAGCCCAACCTGGAGATATGAGGGATTGAACCTGGGATCTTCTGCATGCAAGACAGATGACATACCACTCACCCACGGCCTTTCATGAATGCCCATTAAACATTCTAGTGGGGGAACACCAGGCGTTGAAGCTCCAGTTAGTGTATGTGCTGTTCTACTGATGGGCGTTCCTCTCCAGCCACTTAACACCAATTCCAACAATCCTTTACAACTGGATTTCTCCCTAACCATCCAATCTATGTTTATTCAGGAGTAAGCCTCATTAAACCCATTGGGACTTATCTATGAGTTATCGCGGCTAAGGGCTCGTCCACACTTTCACTTGAACCATGCCTAGAAAGCGCTAGGGCTTTCCCACTTGTCTCCACATGTCCGAGTGGTTTTTCGTATGTCCCACCAATTTCCCTGGGAAAACATTTGTTCTGATTCAGTGGCGGGACGAGTGGAAGTGTGGCTGGGTATTACACTGGTAGAAAGACTGCTTCCAACTAACCATTGGTTTGTTTGCCAACGCTATGCAAATAATTCAAGAATATCTGATGTTTTCTGATGGCACCTAGTTTCTGTGTCATCTAGTTGACCCTGGGAAGCAGGTCAAGGTTAACAGACAGCAGCATCAGCCCTTGAAGCCTTGACAAAGAGAAGTAAACAAGATATTCCAGAAGTTGACATCTTGACAAAAGGTGAAACATCCATGGGTGAAGATCTGTAGCTATGGGCATCATGAGAAGAAATTTGGGATCTTTCCTGGCATAATACTTAATGGCCATGCATTGCCTAGTAATACCAAACAGAACAGAGCCGCAATAGTTTGTAGCAAGAATGATCTGTGATTGTGCTATGTTTTGCTCCCAACCCGCCCCTAGTTCTGTGTTCCCATGACACATGAGGGTAGTGCGTACCAATGTCAGGGAAATAAATGTAATCCTGATTTATGGGTGTTGTGTATTTTTATCCTTTCCCTTTCCTCTGTTACTCCCTAAGGCCTGACATATTCCCTGCTCTCTGAGAGCAAATACCCAAGTGAGATGGATGTGGCGAGTGCACAGATAACAAGGAGGCAGTTGCCCTGGCAACAGAAGTCCATGAAAACATTCTGAGCATCTTCTGCCTACTGTTCACTGTCCTTTGCACAGTGGCTGAAACATGAAACAGATGTTAAATCTCAGCCCTGGGTTTTTTGTGGGTTTTTTTGTGGAAGCTGCAATTCAAGAGCAAGTAGCAGAGATAGCCCATATGTTTGCACACTAATTATCTCTTGCTCCCTACGTACAACACTGGGTGCAACGGCCAAGTAGGGATAGCCACTTAACTCTCTTCCTTGAGCCGTGATAGCAAGGCTTATACAGCACTGTGCTTCCATGGAGGGTTTTGAAAACAGTCACAACATGCCTGAGGAACCAGTTCCTAGAAATGCAGCAAGGAAATTCTGTAATTAAAGAAGATGGATCAAAAGGTCTTGGGCCATTCCTTGGAGGTACTATGAAGATAGGCATGTCTAGAGGCAAGGGGTGGGAGCACTGACCACCAGCTTTTCATGATGTTGCAGTGGGTGGCTATTGACTGCACGGTTGTGGAGATCCACCCTGCTGAATCATGGTGATATCATCCCACATCAGCTGATGCTTTGATGACATCCAGATGTCTGCTCCACATGCAGAGAGCCAGAAAGCTTCCACTGTTCTTGGAACTGGACCTTGGTTACTCCAGAAGGCAGGGTTAGAACCGATGGATGGAAATTCTAGGGAAGCATATTTCAGCTAAACAAGTGAGGTCCTAAGAGCTGTTGGACAGTGGGACAGACTGCCTGGGGAGGTGGCTGGCTCCTCCTTCACTGGAGGCATTTAAGCAGGGGCTAGATGGGCATCTTTCAGAGATGCTGTAGCTACATCCTGCATCTCAGGTCCTTAACTGAGCAAGGGAGTTGCGTTAGAGTCCCATCAAAAAGTCTATGGATCTACAAAAGGCAGTAGCAGCAGAGGCTCGTCTATTAGGATGAAGGTGTTGAGATGTGTCCAAGGAAACATTGCCAATTTGCAGGCCCCCAGCTGGCTCCAGCCCACTGGCCGGCAGCCGGGTGATCTCCGGTCCTTGGCACAGCATGAAACAGTGACCCGCAGCTTCAGAACTCTTCAGAAGCTGGAGCACGCTCTAATCAGCAGAGTAATTAACTTCGCAACAGAAGGGCAGATGGAGGCATATGTAAAGCATATTTACAAGCAGTTTCTTCAGGACAAAGGGAAAACATGACTTCTCCCTTTCATGTCCAAGCAAGCAGCGTAAGCAAAAGCTATACACAAAACGGAAGTTCCCAGCAAGCTGTGCTGGACTATGAACAGGCATGTGACACACAACAATCACGCCTGTTCCTTTTAAGGTGGAACGGAATATCCTAACAGAAGGGGCACCACTCCACTAACTTCAACTTGACCTCAGCCGGCCCCGACTTGCCTGCCTTCATACTTGCAACCAGTCCAGGGGATGCAACCAGTGGCTTAGCATTGGGGGGTGCAGGGGGGGCCGGCCGCACCGGGCGCAACATGGGGGGAGCGCGCGCTCGCACTCGCAGTGCTAAAATCAGTGCTAAAATCCACAGGTTAGGGGGAGCAAATTACTTGCCTTGCCCCGGGTGCTGACAACCCACGCTACGCCACTGGATGGAACTGCCTGCCAGTTTCCTCCCCTCAGCCTCAGGGCTTATGTACACTTCCTCTTTTCCTGCTACTACCCCCCCCCCCGGGGAAAACCTCTCTTTAGCACTTAAACGGAGCAAACGGCTATTTGGGTTTTCACGAACCCTGCTTCACACTCTCTGTGCTTATTTCAGCTGGAATGTGTCCTTGACTTCTGATAATGTCTCTCACTTCTCTGGATGGAGGCTAGGGAGTGGTGAGGGTGGAGAAACTACCCTGAAACAAAAAAAGGTGAATTTTACATTCGTCGCTCCTCGCTTTTGCCTCTAGCCCTGCCCAGCACTGGCATCTGGAAGGTTGTTCAGAAGGGAATGTAGCCTTCAGTCTGAAATTGTTCTCCATCCCTGTAACAGCAGAACCAAAACAACGGTCATGCCAGAAGGGCTGGAGTTTTGAAGCAACAAGGAACGAGAACGAGCTGTAAGTATTATTCAAAATACTTCAAAAGCCACACATTCTGCAGCAATGGACTGGGGCGTCCCTTCTGGAGGTCAAGGCTCATCACCAAATTGCAGAAGGAGATGAAAAAGGCTCCAGTCACATCCAGTGTCAGTTGGGGAATGGGTTAAGCTTGGATTTTGCAGAGGCTTTGGCTGTGGGAGCTACTGTGCGTGGAATTGAAACGGCAGAGTTGTTTAGTGGGCAGATATAAGCTCATCCTCCTGAACGAGATTCTCAGGAAACCTTCTGCGGAAACGAATGAAATTGCTTCATTTTTTTTATCAGTGCTTGACCAGAGTGAACGGGCAGGCCGTAGCTTTAGGCATTTCAGTTAATCTGGTCCCCTCCTCCTCTTCCCCATATCTAACTGAGCCAAGACAAGTCCATAGCCAGAAATCTGGTTGGAAGCCAGCTTTTACAGTAAGTAACGGCCGTGCTGTGGAATGACACAATTTGGCTGAAACAAGGCAATAATGGGAGAATCCAAAATACATTGAGGTGACCTTGCCTGAGAGTTTGATGGAGTGTCAGCAAAAGACATGCAGAGAGAGAAGAGGGTACAAATTCTAAGACTCAACAAAAGCAGAATTGGGCAGGGGGGGAATGTACAATAGTTGCACAATGTTGTGAGCCCAAAAGACCTTTTCTGATAAATCTCCAGATCTGTGCTTTGACTCCATGTGGACAGGGCTGTGCTCAGTAGGAGAACACATGCTTTGCATGCAGAAGGTCCTGGTTTCAGTCATCAACATCTATAGGCAGGGATTGGGAAGACTCCAAGAGCTGCTGCTGGTCAGTACAGACTAGGGTGGAGGAACCTTTATTGGAAAATGATGCTCTGCTTAAAATATAACATTCCATGTTTGCTAGGTGAGCACAGGGTTAAACACACGGAGTTCTCTGTAAATTCCTAGAGGACACTCTTTGAGGTCACATCCTCTGCTTGCTCAAGTGGGAAGGGTAACTATAGGAACATAATCCTTATCACTTCCACCTCAGGAGCACTCTCTTTCTCGTGATACAGCCATAGGCACAGGATGCAGGATTTGTGCATCCCTGAGCACAGACGCCATCTTTGATCTAAACCATGTATTTTGTAATCTAGAAAAATATGTTACCTGCCTTATTTCACTGCTATTTCCTGCTTAAATCGAGTCTGCAACTTTGTGTAAGTAAATACTTATATATCCTTATAGCACAGACTTCTGTGTTGTTATTTTATTTAAAGGGTAAGATCCTGTTCCTAGTTTCCATACATACTCACCCAACACTCTCTTCTCCATCCAGGCAAATAAGAAGGCATTGTCAGAATTCAAGGACATATTCCAGTCAGGCAAAAAGCTCTCAATGAGAGCGTGATCACGGCCAGCAGGGATGTGATCTGGGAAAAGTGCCAAAGGCCAGAGGCCTAGAGGTTTCCATGTCTTCCATGAATGGGAGATTTCACACCCATGCTCTATACATTGGTTTTCTACCACTTTAGCTGGACTGGTTTCCCCCGAAGAATGTGAGAAATTATAGTTAGTGGTGCCAGTCTAAAATGGCTTGTGGCATCAGAAAATCAGGAAAAGCTGATTTCTTTTTCAAGGAGGTCTTCCCAGGCACAACGCTGCTGAACTGAGACCTCTGCAGAGTTATGTGAGGACTGTTGTGTATAAAAATAAAATTTGATGATATGCAATGTTCAGACTCTTTATATTAAAAAAACCTTTACTTTCATAAACGCATAAATTTGAAGAATATATTTGCAATCTCATGCTCAGGTTTATCCCTTTTAACATTTAGGGATCTCCTCTGTCAGTCTCACTTCAGACAGATCACACTGACACACACTGTCCTTGACAGTATTCTGAGAAGTCTCTCTCGGCAGCCATTCTCCTCAAACACGCAGGGAGAGAGGCATACAGGGAAAAAAGCAGTTAAAAAACGACAGTTCTTGAATAACAGTCACAACAGAATGGAATGCCTCTCTCATGTGACTCACAGTCAGCCAATCATATGAGAGAGCTATTGCCAGAGGAAGAACCCCAGGCTAAAAATACACAGCAATTCAACATAAACAAACATTCCCATTTCAGGGAAATAAACGGTTATCCTTAACTAGTCTTTGGGCACATCTGCACCACTTTAAGCAGCCATGCCCTTCCCCAAAGAATCCTGGGAACTGCAATTTGTCAAAGGCGCTGAGAGTGGTTAGGAGGTCCCTCTCCCCACCCTATAGAGCTACAATTCTCAGAGGCGAATTATTAGGAGATCCTTCTTTCCCAGGGAATGCTTACCATTATGAAGGGAAGAGTGGTCTCCTAACCACTTTCAGCACCCTAACAAGCTCCATGGCTGTTTAAAGCAGTGTAATACTGCTATCAATGTGTAGTGCAGATATGGACTTCAGTTCTGGTGCAGCAGAGAAGGATGCTTTCTAAGCCATCCCCTGTGCAGGGGAAAAAAAGCCCTTAGTGTCAGCAGCTGCTCTACTCTGCCAGAGCTGACTGAATCCAAACGGAAATGATGAGCCTGTCATTTTGCCCATCTCCTTGAGAGCTCGGCAGTCTACTATCACGGCCTCCGCCAGCTCCTTCAGATAAACCGAGAGGCGAGCGAGTGTGCTTTGGCTGCGCTTGGGGGAAGGAATGCGTTGTAGCACTGCCAGTCTCCGTATTAAAGGTCATCTGGTATTTCCGTGAAGAATGCAGGGCTGGCCTACTGCCCTGGTTCTCTATCCTCGCTGCTTTTCCAGTTGGCTTCCTGCCTGCCCGGTTGCCATCCTACTCTGCAGACAGTGTTGTCCTTTTACCGTGGTTCACTCCATATGGCTTATCTAGGCATTACAGAGGAGGAGAGACAGGGATCCATCTTTCGCCTTATTACAATGACTGGGAAATGAAAGAGAAACTAGTGACAGCTAGGCCTTTCCTTTTAAATGTAGTCTCACCCAGACATTCACAGACCCTCCAAGTGTCCCTGTTTTCCAGAGACGTCCCTGATTTAGAGAAGCCACCCCGATTTCTGATTTGGTCCCGGAATGTCCTGCTTTTCCTTAGTACGTCCCTGTTTTCATTGGAGAAATGTTGGAGGGTATGGTAGGAGGTCCCTATTTTTATTGGAGAAAAGTTGGAGGTTATGGAATTATCTGACCCCTGAGGCAATCCTGTATAGGTAAGTTTTTTAAAATGTTTAATGTTTTATCATGTTTTTTATATAAGTTGGAAGCTTCCCAGAGTGACTGGGGCAACCCAGTAAGAGGTGTGGGTATAAATAGTAAAATTATCATTATGGAATGAGACATCCCTATTTTCATCGGAGAAATGTTGGAGGGCATGCATTCACTAAATATATATGGATGTCTCTGAAGTTTGGTGACTGGTGCATTTGACCCCTCCATCAGGTGCTGGTGGCGAGATTTCAGACACCTTTGCCTACTCATTGAGGAAACAATTCTGTCATAAACAGTCTCATTGCAATCACTCAAGGTGAGATGCTCAGGTCCTCGTAGTTGCTTAGGGCACGAAGCTGTCTGCATTGATCATTCAGACACGTTCATGAGCTATTGGGTTGAAATGGGCCAATCTGTCAAGGTCAAAGTTACATTTGGTTCTCCACCCACTCCTGGCATGTGGTCCCTGGAAGTTGCCCAGAACAGAGTGTGACCCTCAAGCTTTAAAAGGATCCCTACCTTTGGTATAGATCCTACATGCACATCTGGCACTCTGCATTGCCTAGGCTGGGCACCTGCACGGGTCTCGCTAACTGCTGTGCACCATTATCAGCTGAGGCTGGACTATCCCATACCCTGCAAATGTCCTGGGAAAACTGGGACATCCAATTTTTTCATGTGAGAGCACAGTGGGCATTTGGGTTGCTGTGCTCTCATGAGATTTCGCACAAAGATCTCGTCCCGGAAAAAGCTATTTTTGGAGGGCCACATGGTACCCCAAAATACCATGAGAGCATGTTCCCCCAAAAGCACATCTTTTGGGTTCCATGATCTTGTGCGGGTCACATGACTCATGCAGGATCAGAGGCAGGAAGACGCACATCCTGGTTTGGAGACTCAACATGTTGGAGTCTGTGTCATCCTTTCCTGATGGCTCAGAGGAAAAGACTGAGTGGGTAAGGAGGAGAGCAGCTAACTTTGCCTGCTTGATGACTCGCTTGACTACCAGCTTCCCTTTTCTGGCAAGCAAAGTATGGTCCAGAAACCATTTTGTAATGTGCTCAACCACTTACATAGTCTAGCCAAGCAAAATATCTCCAGAGGTGATTCATTAATGGGTGTCATGATGACGTCCATTTTCTCTTTGACTAAAATTCACTGTGAGAGGGACCTGAGTTGAATTTACTTTGCATTTTTAGGCCACCCAGTGGCAAGAAATTTCAATAGCTGACAGCTGACCATCAAAACAATCAAACAGATTAATAAAATCATAAAATCCTCTCACCAGCACGGAATAAAAACCAGCAACAAAAAGTGAATCAGAACAGCACCAGCAAAGCCTCTTGCTTCAATAATCATCTATGGACTCAAAACATTTTTTTTAAAAATGACTACGAGATTTACAGCCAGAGAAAGGAAAAGGTCTTTTCCTGGTGCCAACAAGGCCACAATGCGTGTGCCAGGCGAGTCTCTCTGGAAAGGACACAGGGTGGCACTAGATTGGAGCCTTGGCACCAAGGGAGAGGGGTACAACTCTGATCAACATCTTCTGGAAGCCTATTAGTCATGGAAGGGAAAGCATGTGGTTGAGAGCTCCTTTGAGCTGTATGCCAAAAATACATTCCTATGGGCCCAGCATAGAGAATGCAAGCACACTCCCTCCCAGTGCTCCAAGTTATATACAGCCAACATCTCAGTATGTGTCAGAGCCTGTCCCTTGGGACAGCATGACTTACAATACCCCTGTAAGGTAGGCCAGTGATATAATATTATCCTTATATTACAGATGGGGTGATAAGGCTGTGAGAAAAATGGCTTGCCCGTGCACTTCTAGTGAGATGCTGGATGAAGTTAATATTTATTAATTCCTATTGCATTTCCATCCCACCTTCTTCCAAGGAGCTCAAAGTGGCTTATACGGTTCTCCCTTCTCCATGTTACCCTCACAACAACCCTGTGAGGTAGGCTAGGCTGAGAGAGGGTGGCTGCCCCAAGGTCACCCGGTGAGTATCACGGCTGTGTAGTGATTTGGACTCTGGTCTCCTAGCCCTCCACTCTAACCACTATGCCATGTCTGAATCGCAGGCATCCTGGCGAACAGCTTGGATTGGGAGCCACAACTCTCTCTCTTCTTCCTGCTTAACAGACTATAGTCTTGAGAAACAGTGACTAAATCTGCACAACTATGTTTTCATCAGTTCAGCCCTCAATCTAGCTGACTCTAGTTTTCCCTTGAGCTCTAAAGAGATCTCTTTGAAAAAACGTTTTGCATCTCTGCCATGATAATGATAATAATAGCGCCAACAGCAAAACTGCTGTCTGAGATCAGCTTCCAGTGAAATACACGGTTGCGAAGTGCAAGATCAATGGACTTAGCAAGCCTTAAAGTCCGCGGCAGGTAGCAGGACAGCCATGACACCTGGCTACCCAAGTTTGTCCCCACTGGCCCATTGGGTGTGAGAGAAATGACTCAACGGCACCGAGAGCGGCTCACATCTCTTGATTAATTGCTCCCAGCGCCTGCACCTGCATAGCGGGAAAATGTGAGATGCATTTAAAAAGGTTCCATGTGAGCAAAATGATACTGGCAGCCTTTAGCAAGATGCTGGAGATAGATAGAGACAGACAGAGGCCATTCTAGTCGGGAGCAAAAGGGGGAAAGTCGCATAAGTGAGACACACACTATGCCAGTATACTTTTTTTTAAAAAAATCTACATGATTCTCTTGTCCTTCCCTAAGGCACTTGAGGCAGTGAACCAGCTTAAGAGATTCAGGTGGCCTCTGTGGCATGGAGTGGCCTTCCATCAGCTTTGGCAGGAGGCTGGACAGCTGGACATGGGTAGCTTAACTACCGTTGTCTATGCTCTGGTAACCTCTAGGCTAGATTGTTGCAATGCATTATATGTAGGGCTGCCTCTGAAGAAGGTCTGTAAACTGGAGAGAATTTGGGGTTAGGTTGTTCCCCGGGGCAAGCTGATTTGAGCATATTGCCCCGATTCAAAGTGCTGGTTTTGACCCATTAAGGCTTAAATGTCCCAGGACCACAATAGCTCCAAGACGGCCTCTCCCCACATGAACTAACCTGGACCCTGAAAACATCCTCTGAGGCTCTTTTTCACGTGTCTCCTCAAGATTGCAAATATTTCGACAATCCCAAAGTTTGAGAATCAGTAGCACAGACATTGTAAAGGTGTGGTGATCTGTCATGGAACAACCCAATTGAAGAAGATCACAGTGGTTAGACAGACCTCGTTGCTGCTTGCGAAGGGGCCCCCATGATGGTTCAAGCTTGTAGGTCCACCACTGCCTGTCCTCTGTAACACACACCCTCCTGCCATTCAGAAGGCACAGTCCATAGTGCAGGCATAGCTCATGCGATGCCCTCTAGTCTAAATGTTGTTGGACTATGACTCTCAACATTCTTGACCACCATCCATGCTGGCTGGGGTTGATGGGAGTTGTAGTCCAACAACATTTTGAGGGTGTCACACTGACTAGCCCAAAGTAGTGTGTTTTTTAGATGCTTCTTGGAAATGTATCTCTCTCTCTTTTTGCCCTAGCATTATCCCACTGCTGACCACTAGACTATACCGCTTAACATTTTCAACCTCAGTAATTTTGTTTTGAGTCTCTTGTGTTTCTTTTGAGTGTTTTACTGGTTGACACTTATAAATACTTGCATGTGTGTATTGAACTTTACTGTGTGTTTTAGTGCTCCTGGACCCTGTGGGTAAAGAGCTTTGACATATCTTAGGATGGCTTTGGGAGCCATCCTACACACAAGATGCCAGCATAAAGAGAGCCGGTGTTGTTAAGCCACGATAAAGTTACACCTGATCTGTACTCCATTCAGCAGCAGCGCTGCTGCAGCTGCTCTCCCTAAGCCTGGCAGTGGGAAAGCAAGCCTTTAAATGTCCTTGCTGGGTTTCCAGGCCATACGATGGAGCTGAATGAGGATCCAGCCTAACTTCCACCTCCCTCTGCTATGTCCACAGATCAGCTGGCTGAGCCAGGATGAACATGCCCTGGGTGTTCTCTTGTAGGGTCCAACGCATGGGACACTCATACTGCTCCAACCCCCTTCGACGAGACAGCATGGCTCCCTTCCACCCCTGATTCCTGGGTCTCCCTTCCCTTCTCTATGTTTGCTGTTTTACACCTGGGTTAGTTAGGATCCCAGGGAGTGCATTGCTGCATGCCAGCCCCACAAGGAAGCTACACAATGCAGCTGGAGGGCTCAGCTCATCCCAGATCCTGCCTGCAACTGACCCCAGGAACCCTTGTTAGTCTTATGCCAAGAATAACTTCCAGACTCTGCTTCCCATCTCTTTCTATCTGGCCCAGGGGAGGTGATATTCTCTCTCCTTTTCAAAAATCTCGACTCTTTCCCCTCCCTCCAGTTCCCAAGCTTAGCCCTGGTGTTGCTAGTGGCAATTATTTATCTAATCCCCGCCCTAATACCAATTAGAGACTGTTTGCCTGGTGTTTCTCAATTCCCCCTTTTCTCCACATTTGGTAGGTGAGCCTTCTGACTTTGCACTGTCTTAGCTGCAACTATGCTGCTGGTCTGATTTGAATTCTGGTTGCTTAACCAACCTTTTAAAATTCTGTAGCAATCCGCATATTAATCAATGTTTTGGCTTTGCAATAATACTGTACCTTCTTTGATTCAAAGCTCTGTTATGTTGACTGAGTACTAATTACTCCACAAACTAGTGTATAATGTAATCTCTCCATGGTACACCATGACTCTGAGCAAAAGATCTCATTACGTTTGCTGGCTGAGTAGACAGGCATACTACACATGCCTGCATCCTTGCATGTAACTTGTGGTTGAGGACCGACAGTAACACAGGGAATCCTGCAACCAATATGGGTGGGAAGAACTGTGCATATCTCAAGAGTTTTTATTCCTACAAGAAATGAATTAGTGGACTGCAGCACTGGACTTTTGCGGGGTGCTACCAACTTGCCACTGAATGGGGAGCACAGGGGAAGTTTTCCAAGAGTCATTTCACACACTATGGGAAGCTGCCTTATACTGGATCAAACCATTGGTCTATCTAGCTCAGAATTTTCTATGCTGTCTGGCAGCATCACTTTAGGGTTCTAGGCAGAAGATATTCCCAGACAGACCTACCTGGACATGCTGAGGATTGAACCTGAGGACTTTTGCATGCCAAGCAGATGCTCTACTACTGAGCCAGTGTGGTGTAGTGGTTAAGAGTGGTAGATTTGTAATCTGGGGAACTGGGTTCGCATCTCCGCTCCTCCACATGCAGCTGCTGGGTGACCTTGGGCCAGTCACACTTCTCTGAAGTCTCTCAGCCCCACTCACCTCACAGAGTGTTTGTTGTGGGGGAGGAAGGGAAAGGAGAATGTTAGTCGCTTTGAGACTCCTTCGGGTAGTGATAAAGCAGGATATCAAATCCAAACTCTTCTTCTATACACTTTCCCTCACAACACAAAGTAAACCTTTGCCTCTAAGTGTACATTTATATCCCCTTTGTGGGTAGATGACATGAGAGAGCAGAGGTTGATAGATAGTGACATCCTAAGACTTTCTAGTAAGTTCAGGACAGAAGCAAGATATGAATCCAGGATTTTCTGATTCATAGCTCAGTCATTTAGGTGATATGTTAAATGAGTTTTTGCTATGTGGCTTGCAAAGTCTGGTACAAACATCTTACCCAGGGAGACCCTTGCATTGCTCCATAAAATAGGTTGGAGATGCCATCAAAACAATGGACTGTGAGAAACTAAATCCTTTGAACGGAGGGATAGAGGGCAAGTTCACATAGTTGCATGCTCAACGCTTGGTGATTACAAGTTCAAGTGATGACTTGCACGTGTGAAATGATCAAACATCTTAAGCAGAACATTTGTGTTCCCTGACTTCTGACCTAAGCAGTTTCATACAGCTGCATAATATCAGCTGTAAACCTTTGACTCTTCTTCTTCTCCTATGTGACCTCTCACCATCTCCATGATGATTTAAACCCAGATATCCCCAGCCCAATCCAATTACACCACATTGTACATGTGGTGTACTACATACAAAACTAGGTACTTGCAGAATGGTATTTCTCCAGAAGTAGCACTATAACGGAAGGACAAGCTCTATCATTTGATGCCAATGATCCAATGTTTTTTCTTACTTCAATCAACACTTAATTTGAATGGAAGGTTATTAAAGGTCAGCTCCAGACCTTGTTTTCAGTTCCAGGACTCAGCCCTGGGATATATTAACAGAGAAGAGAGCACACTTGAACACAAGAAGAGTGACATTCCTTCATCACAAGTCCCAATCCAGCACAATGCTTCTAGGTTTAGAGGCAACAGTCCAATTTCAATAACATATAGACAAGCTTGAGTAATGGTTCATGTTAAAATATAAGTATTCTGTTCCTCTGAGCAATTACAGCACTCCCTACGTACCTGCCTGAAATTCACTATATATTTCTCTGCCATTCATCACTCTATCATCACAGCCACTCAGGTGGGCAAATTATGCCAAAATTGGTGAAACAGGAAAACCCGCATTCCATTCTCTGCTTTCTCCGCCATCTCAAGACTCAAGTGTCCCTCACTGGAAAATTCTTCATTATTCCAAAAATATTCACACCACCACCATTTTACTTAGACTATCAAGACAACACATCAGTCTGAAAAAAAAGGAGCTGCACAAGGATGTAGTGCGCAGGCCATTTTTACAAATGATGCTTCAGTTGGTATTGGCACAATCTTTCCTATCTTCCAGACTTCGGCGTAGAACCTACATTTGGCTAGAATTTATAGTCAACGTAAAACTTCCCCGTGCAAAAGCTTCTTAGCATCATTTGTGAAAATGTGCACTCTCCCGTGGAGCAGCGTAGAGGCTCTCAATGGTCCTGAAGAGGGATGTCCAATTTTAGGGAGATATTTTTAAAAGCTAGCATAGGCTCAAGGGATAGAAAGAGGGAGGAAGCAGGGGAGGGAGAGAGAGATATTTACCAGTGTTTGGAAGGGCCAGGCAAGTTGGGTCTTCTTGGTGATCTCCCCCTTTCCTTGGTTGCGCCTTCCTTGAGTGGAATATGTTCTGGCATCGGAGCAAGGCTGGGAATGGGTTCCCACCAGAGTCCATTGAAGGACCACTCGTATCACCCAGGAAAGCCAGTTCCCAAATGGGCATGCTCTCTCCTCCACTCTAGAAGCTGATAATGCTGCCTCTCAAATGAGTGAACCCGGACCCACGTGCCAGTCTTCAGCTAGGCAGCGCAGCATGCAGCAACTGCATGGCTCACAGAATGACCTTGCCTCTTGATTGGTCTTCAGAAGATTTTCACATTGGGTCAGTTGCCAAGCAAAACCATCCAAACCCAGCAGTTTAACATGTCAGATGAATCCCAAGAGATCCCCCTGCCATAGCTGTTGTCGTGCATAGCAGAGACAGCAGCGCATATCGTCTTTCAGACCAGGGGGCTCATTGGGGACGGGGAGTTAAGGAAGTTTCTATACTGACACCAAAGTTAGTGGAGGGAAAAATGCAGAGAAAGGAGTCCATCTCCCCTAAGTTCAGAATATATATTAAAGGGGGCGGGGAGGAAATCTGAACATTTGTTTTCTGTAACAAACACAAATGTGATGCCACACTTTATAGATCAGGCTGAAAGGAGAGAAATTTTCAGAATCAGTATATCAAACAAATGATGCTTCATGACTAACCACAAAAGCTAATCAACTTGTTTCGGTGTGGAATTTGTAGGCAACAAACAACTTTGTCAGATGCCTGAAGTAGACAGAAATGATAGGTTGAGGTACAGTGAAGGATAAACAAAACCTGTAAACAGAGTCCCCCCCCCACCTTAGAAGTTTGTTAAATGGGCAACTGGTTTCTCCTGTATTAGTACTCACACTCAATTCTCATTAACTCAGGCGCATGTACAACATAGTCTAAGCATTTGGCTTCTCGGTGCTCAACTTTCCCTAACTTCCACTGCCACTTTTAGACTGCTGTAAACTTGGCAAAGGTCAGAAGACGAAATGAGTTTAGTGGGCCTCTCAATCTTCCACTCTAAGCTAGAGGCCAAGGCTTCACCTGAAACCAACTTCTCTGCCTTTCTAGATGACCTTGGGGCAAAACACAAAAGTATTCCATACTTCAGCTGATTTTCCATGTCAAACAAACCACTCACCCCTGAAATGTTTCAATATCCTCACATGGCAAAAAAGAAAGAAAGTCACAGCTAAAACACAGTGAGATTGGTGACATTTCTTGTTGATGCCTGTGCACCACACAACCAGTCTCCAGGGCAGGGGGGTTCGGAGCAAGCATTAAATTAACTTTTGCTAGCCAGGAGAAATTGCATGCTACTCAAAGATAGCCTACAACCCCAACCTTGCTCACAATGGAATAAGTGACTCACTTCCAAGCATGCGTTGGATTAGGCTGTGAGTGCCACTGAATTCAAGGGAAATTACTTCTGAGTAAACCTGCTTAAGGTGGGATGTTGCTTATCACATCAAAGCACTGCTGACCCTACATGAGAGTTAAGTGCTGGTAAGTATATATTTGAAACACACTGTCATCAAGTGAAAAGAAAACAAGCAAGTCTTTGAAAAAGTCTGGCAGCAAAAACTTAGGATATTGTCAAACTCGGGAGACCAGACATATTTGCCAGTATATTCTAAGTTCATGTCCCCTTAGCCAGAAGGTAAATAAGAAATGCCTTAGATGATGAACTGTAATGTCATGGACTGAACTTGCAGTCTTTCTCTAAAAGCAGGTATAATATATCATTTAAAAGAAAAGAAAACAACAGGGAATTAGTGATCAGCTTTCGGCTACTGCTAGGAATTTTATTGTGCTTTCCCTTGGTGTGCAGTAAAGGTTTCACATTTTCTTCATGGATTTTCAACATTCTAATGCTGTTTTTAACTATCACCAATTCCAACCTTCCTCTTACCCAAATTTGCAGACCAAGATGATAAAAACCAGACTACTTTATTCTACCAGCAATAAGCCTCACATTGCCCATCACGGAAACATTATTCCTTCTAATCTGGTTAGCCTTTCGTTTCAGATCATAAATGCTACAGGCAGCTCATTTCAGGGAGTATTATACATGTCACAAAAGCACTTCAAAATAGTTGCCTTGAAAAAAGGTCCTTGATTTGAATCCTTAACTAACACTCTAGTTGCCTTTCCTACCAGATCTTCCCGTCCTAGAAATCCATATTGTAAAACACGCCTAATAATGGGAGGTCAGTATCGTTGAATAACATCCCATTCCTAGAAGGCATTCAATTTATCATATATATATATATGCACATACACACAAAATACACACACTGATACATTTCACTGTGTCCTGATGTATTAAGAAATCTTTAATTGATAACGTTACCTTAGCAACGGTGGTCCAGCTGTTCCAAATATGGAGATTTCAATTGACTCTGACACACACAGTGATTTTTCCTCCCTTCAATCTACATACTTTTGTAGTTGTCACCTTTGCTGAGAAACCAAGCGATTTCCATGTGGGATCCTTCCCTGAGCCTTCAGTTCTAGCGGTTAGAATGATTTTGTGCTTTTCTCAACATTCCGATGAACAATTTGTTTCTCAACCGGGAAAGCGGGTGGGTGGGGAGAATGGCAAGGGAGGAAAAAAAAATTAAAATAAAGTTCAAGATTGTTCTTAAAAGGAGCTACGCCAATCCATTTGTAAGGGGATTGGGGGGGTGGGCTGGGGAGAGAGAAACTATCTCGATGCTGGAAAGGGTCTATAAAAGCCAAGCTTTTTTCAGCCAAACTTTGTTTGACGGGGCTCCCAGTCTATTGCCACATTTCTGAAAACGCCACCCTGCTGTGTTTACATCTCTCCTACTGCCCCAGCCCTTCACACGCTCCATAGACATGGTGGGAACCCCCTCTGGCAGGCAAGGGATGTCGGGGCTGGTGTTGGGGTGAAGCCAAGTCCCTCTGTCCCTTGCCAAACTTGTCACTTCACCTGCCAGTTGGTGAAACTGTGTCCGAGTCAGGCACCGAGAGGAGCGTTTCACTGCCAGGATTTCAAGCAGCGGCGGCCGGCACCTTCCGAAAGGCTGGCGAGAATTCCCGATGCTGAATACAGATGAGGGTCTTTCCTCAGGATTTTAAAGGAACCCGGTAGCGCCATTCTCTCTCCAGCCGTGGAAAAGTGCACGAAGAAAAGGCAGGGTCTCTATTCGCAGGAGCGCCGAGGGTGCAGAACGACGACGAGACCAACGCATCTCTGGGGCTCCCCGGACTCTCTGCCTTGGTCTTCCCTCCTGGGTGGGAAACGTGGCTTTTCAGCTGTTTCTCCTGCCAGCTCCATAAGGACCACTTTGCCCTTGAATGGTCTCCTGTCTTTTGTTCTCTCCCCGAACCAAGCAGCGACCCGGAGAAATCCCCCTTCACTCCGCCGTAATCTGTTCCTCGATTCCGCCAGCTAACGCCTTCTCATGGCAAGACGAAGCGAGAGGAGCTATCCTTGGTGCTGATGGTGGGAGGAGGGGAAACTCGTCTCTCTCAGACTTGGCATCGTATTTCCTCCTCTCGTTTAAAATGTTATGGTCTCGTGAATTAAAGAAGATACCAGCCAGTCTCTCTGATTCATCTAGGAGTCTCCTTGGTAACTAGCGGTTCCTCTCCAATGATTCCACACACACACACACACACCGGGCCCGATTTAAAGATAAAATACAGTGAGAATGAAGAATGATTGTAGCCTAGGTACATTTTACCTAGGGATCCAGCATGCCTGTTGGCTGTGTAAATTCATTGCGCGAAGGAGGATGAGGCAGGGAAACACCCATTTCCTGATCTGTAATTTGGTTGGGAAAGCCTACATGGTTTTTTTTTGGAGGGGGGGAACTGTGTGGGGAGGGGAGATGAACTACCAACTTACTGTTATCAAATGCTACAGTATTTGGACCCTCTGCTTGCCATTTTGCTATAAGATGAGAAAGGGCGGTGCTGTTGCGTCTGTAGTAACAAGACATTTTGATTTGGGTCTTGAGCAAGACAGACAGCAGGCTGCAAAGGTTGGGAGTGGATGGCGGCGTCCCCGGGGAATAACAACTGGGTTAGGAGGTGCTGCTTAGTAACCCGCTTCCTGGGCAATTAGTGTACCAGCTGACCCCTCTCTTTGTGTGCCTAATCACAGCCTCTTCAATGTTTTCCTCCAGACTGCAAGCTTGCTTTTGTTAAAGGCTGACATTGCCTGAGAGAAGACATGTTGTCATATAAAAGCTGGTTCAAAGTGAGGTTAACAACTCTCTGGTTTCAAGTAGGCCATGGCACCTGCAATCCACGCCTTTAGGAGGGGGGGAGAGAGAGAGAGAGAGAGAGAGAGAGAGAGAGAGAGAGAGAGAGAGAATGCAGATATAGTCTTGGTGGCATTCCTGTACCTTTAAGAGCTGTGTAGGAGAGGGAAGGTGAGGCAGTGTGGCATTGTCATTAGGAAGAGAGAAGCGGAATGCTCTGAACTTCTCCACACTATATCAATTTACTAGCTGTGCAGACATCCCATAGCCCAAAGGCCCTTCTCTCTCTCCCACTCTCTCCTTACTCCTGAACATGGCTCCTGGGTTTTATTTTTAAGGGGATAGGGGTTCCAAAGACAATTTAATGGAGTTTCATTAATTTATTTACTGGAAACATTTATTTTTAAAGGCTGCTCCCCCCCATGCCTTTTGCTGCAAGTGTCACTTAAGAAAACAAGAAGAGCATCCCTTTTGGAGCACAATGCAAAAATAAGATAGAGAGAGGGGGGGAATGACCCCCCATAAAGCACCCCCCCAATATGTTGGAACAACAACAAAGTTATGCATTCATTTATGAAAATGAATGTAGGGTGTATCATCTATATCTATCTATCTATATCTATCATCTATCTATCTCTATCATCTATCTATCTATCTATCTATCTATCTATCTATCTATCTATCTATCTATCATCTATCTATCTATCATAATCTATCATCTATCTATCATCTATCTATCATCTATCTATCATCTATCTATCTATCTATCTATCTATCTATCTATCTATCTATCTATCTATCATCTATCTATCATCTATCTATCTATCTATCATCTATCTATCTATCTATCTATCTATATCTATCTATCTATCTAGTAAAAACAATACTGAGCTGGATGTGCCAGTGGTCTAACGGTATAAATCAGATTCCTACATTCCTGTGTTCCTAAGGAGAGACATGGGGGAAAGTAAAAGTATAAGATAATTTAGGAAATAATTGAAGTGTCTGGATGACCATGCCAGCATCTCTGTAAGTCATAGCTCAGCTGGGGTAGTGATAGGCAACTGCACCCTCCATCTGAATGCTAACTTTTACTTGTTCCAATAGGAATGAGTGACAGCTTCTCGTTTATTTGAGTATGGAATATGTGGCCCTCCAGATGTTTCTGAACTACAATACCCATCATCCCTGACATGTACTTAAAGACATGTACACAAGGAAACCATGGGGTGTGTGTGTGTGATGAGATAAATCTGCCCCGTGTAATTCAGGTGGCCCCCCCTTTCAACTGGGTCCCAGATGAAAGCTGAGATAAACACAATGAGGTTCACACCAGCCACTATTTACATATCCCCACGGGTTCTATTTCTTGGCCAGCGTGATGGAATTTTGGAAGAGTTTGATGGAATGCTACAATCTAATATAAATACCGATAGACAGTTCATTAGCATATCTATGTTTGTTCAGGACACAGCTGCAGGACTGCTGACAGGAACTGCTCAGCATGGTTCCCAGTCTGTGTCTGGACCCCATTAAAGATGCTGGCTTTGACCTTGGAAAGCCCTTCATGGCTTGGGACCAGAGCAGTGGCATCTGAACAAAACCCTCTGTTCCAGCCCAGCATGGCTGACTGGGGACCAGAACTCAAGTCTCTTCTATGCAGCGACAACCACATATCTAATGCAGCATTCTAGCTCTCGAATCCACCAACCCATCTATTTATTAGATTTAAATAAATTTACATATTGTAGAGCTTTTAATGAAGGTGCCTCCCCCCCCAATCTTGTGAAGAAAGGAGGCCAACAGCTCAAATCATGGTGTGAAGCTATTTTCCTGGCTTTGGATACAGAACAGAAGGAAAAGCTGTTTTAATTTATTTTTTCTCTCCTTTGGCACACATTAGATAGGGCTGTCACATCTGCATTGCCTGCTGTGGCCAGAGGTCCAGCAAGATTCCCATGTCACATAACCTTGGATGCTGACAGCACCGCCAATTAACTGTGTCTGTGCAGATTTTAATCTACAATTACATCTTTATTTGAGCAATCCCAAATAATTTGCAGATTATTTGGCAGATTAATCTGCCAATGCTTTCAGCTTGTGGCACTAATGATAACCATTATAAAGCTTTAATATCTACAGCCTTGTTGCATGGGTGGGGGTGGGGGGCTCGAGTCTTTGCCACAGAATGTATGGCTCAGTGATTTAGACCTGGCACAATCATGAACCTTATGCTGGTGAGGAGATGAGCTCTGAGCCCCCACAATCCCTCAGATTTAGGCACAGCAGGAGTCTGTTATATGGCAGGACACATATTTTCAAAGCTGAAGGCTCCAGGTACAATTTTAGGTGGCTGGGTTCAAAGAGATCCTCGCAGGAGACCTGGGATAATTCTTGCAACTCAGAACAAGGCAGAATTAGTCTACACCAGGGTGATCAACATGGTAACCTTCAGGTGTAAGTTATTTATTAATTTACTTATAAGTCTTCTTATGCACCTATCACCACAAGGTCCCCATATGGGATACAAGAATGCAACATACAGTGATACATGTAAGAAAAGCAGCAAAACTATTCCAGCCAGTGTAGAAGTATGGATTCATCAAAAGAGATGGTTCTCCCAAAACAAAAGACCATAACCATCAAAGGTCAGGGTAAAGAGGTCTATCCTCAGCATCTATGGCAGAAGATGTACCATGAAGATGCAAGACACACCTCTGTGAGGAGGGTATTCCACAATTTCAGCAAAGGGAGACAGAAGTTGTTGGACTCCCAACTCTCACTAGCCCCTTCAAGTACAGATAACGATCAGGGTTAGAGGGAGTTGTAGTCCCAAAACCTCTGGAGGGTCCACATTGGCTACCCCTGGTCTGGAATGGTGGCCAAGCCATCAGACACAGAATAAATCAACTTCTTCATGTCTTCACAGCAGCTTGCGTTGTCTTCCCTTTAGTGATGACATTTAACTAGCTAACCTTTATTGTCAGATTCCTTCTTCACGACTCTTGCACCTGTCTGCATCGGACTGACCTTTCCTTATTGTTAGGCAGAGGAAGACTTTGGCACATGCTAAATGGCAGCTTGAGAGATGTAAAATGAACTTGCCCCCCGGCAGCCGGGATGCTGTACTGTTCTTAAGGGGTGTCTGAGCTCACTCAGCAAACTGCTGACTCCCTCCCCACCCACCGTATGTATCAGGCTCCTTATCCTTTGGTTTCCATATCTATATAGACATAGATAGAAGGTTTAAAGCAGAAATTAGGAAATTGCAGTCATACTGTAACAAACATCATAGACAAGGGTGGACTAGGTCTTAAGATAGGTTCTTGCGGTTGCACGGCAATGGGGATTGCCCCATCAAATGCATTTTTCTTGATTCTTTTTCAACATCTGTCTCATGCTTTTCTTTTGTGAAAATAGGTTGGTGTTTTTTTTTTTTTTAAGGTTTTGAAAAATGCAGGAATATAAAATGATAAAAATAATTTTTTTAGAAAACCCCAAAACCAAACAAACATAATTTTGCAGGTTTACATATCTTAAGAAGGCACTTTGTTTCAAAATGGCATTCAGAGATATGTAGCAAATATAAACAATGAAATAATAATAGAAATAAAAACTGGGGTGGGGGAGGCGAGGGAAGGGAAAGAGAGTACTGTCAGGAGCATAATTGCACAATTCTCAAGATAATAAAGAATAAAAGCAAAAACAAAAACTCACACCACAAACCCATACAACAATGTGCACTGGGAGTATGTGGGGAGGGAGGTAGAGATACAACCATATACTTTGAAAAACTGGGTGTGCACTCAAATTGTGAGAGTCATCTTTTACATACTGAATAAAATCGTTCCATAGTGCAAAAAAATAAAAAAATAAAAAATGTGTGTTTTTTTGTCCTCTTGCTACTCTTAGCTTATAAGTGAGTTTTTCTAGTAAGGCTATTTCTCACACCTTGCTATATACCATGCTGGAAGGGTGGCCCCTGATAGATCTTTCCAGTATGTAGTGATAGTAGTTCATGCATCATGTTTTTCTAATATTCAAGGCATCGGATAATAATGGTACATGAGAATAGCAATAAAAACAACAAAATATCAGTGAAACTCTAGCACAAGCTATAATGAAACAAGAAAGCCAGTAGCTGAATAAATATCAGCTGGAACTCAGTAAAACGTGCTGGAATGGAAGTCTTCACTACCAAGAGGCAGCAACCTTCCAGATGTTTTGGACTACAACTCCCATCAGCCATCTGATTGACATGCCTTTTCAGATGTTTTGGACTACAACTCCCATCAGCCATCTGACTTACAGTGATGGGAGTCGGGCAAACCAGCCTTGGCAAGCCATTCAAGGGTTCCACCTGCCTCAGATACCTATCCCTTGTATTTCTAATGTGGCAGAGGTGATGGGGAAACGATGACACCCAAAATGAGGCCCCAGAAGAAGACTGACCAGTGATGCCCATATGCACAAACTCATTATGATTTTCTCAAATGATTGTCTCCTAAAGTTTGCGCTCAAAGTTGTCCTTCGCCAGTTGCTTCTGGAGCCTTGTCCATGGTACTGAACCAGGAGCAGAAGGAAGCTCTGCTCTGCAATTGATAGTATCAGAGGGAAGTCCTTTTGTGCAATGTTTCACCTTTACTTCAGGTATCAGCCTGGGGTAAGGGGAACCTCCTTACCAGTTTTTAGCCTACTGCTGATGAGAATTTTTGCTCTTATTTGGGGCTGGTTTCCATAAATGAGGAACAGGTGTTGAGAAGTAGCAATGGGACTCTAATTCTCTTCCCCCCTCCATATACAGTAATGATTAGAGTCAGGGATGGATACTGTTTGACATCCAGGAGGTGGAACCTCTTACGGATATTCCTCATTATGTACCATAATGAGAGCCAGTGTGGTGTAGTGGTTAAGAGCGGTGGACTTGTATTCTGGTGAACTGGGTTCGCTTTCCCGCTCCTCCACATGAAGCTGCTGGGTGACCTTGGGCTAGTCACACTTCTCTGAAGTCTCTCAGCCTCACTCACCTCACAGAGTGTTTGTTTTGGGGGAGGAAGGGAAAGGAGATTGTTAGCTGCTTTGAGACTCCTTAGGGTAGTGATAAAGTGGGATATCAAATCCAAACTCCTCCTCCTTCCAGGAATACTTACATGTGTTTGATGCCCACTTACAGCATTGCTTTCCCTAGCGCATGAGCCCAGAAGTGGCTTGAAGGTGGACAACTTATGAAAGGTGAAAGATATCAGACATGGATCTAGCTGAACAGAAAGATGTCACACATGGATCCAGCTGAGAAACATTTAATGGGTCTTCTGAATACAAAGAGTGCTAAATCCAGAAGCACCTGAAAGTTTGTGTGTGCCAAAGGCACACCGTTTTGTGTTATGCCACCTCCCCCCCAAAGCAGCCATTTTATGTAACTGGCACCCACAGCACAAAATTTGAAATGAGCCCAATGGGCCAGAAAGATTGGCAACCCCTGTATTAGGCCAATTTACAGAGCACAGATCTATGAACGGCTACTGGTCATGGCGTCTACCTGGCATTTCTGTGTACAAAGTCCATGCGCCAAACCTTGAGTACTGGTATCTGTGGCAATCAATTTTGGGCGATGGTTACCACCCTGTCCTGCTTGTCTACATTTTTTGAGCCTGGCTCTCAGAGCCACCAAATCCCTCTCCCTTTCTCCATGCAACCCCCCAACACTTTAATAATCATCACAATGTGACTCAGATTGAGTTTTGAAATGAGAACATTTAAAAAAAAAATAAAAAAGGAAGACTGTTATTGCTCACATTTGGCTCCAAGCAGACAATGACATTGATTTATTAATATGGGGGAGGGGCAGCAAGGATATTCAAACCTTCCTCTGTTCCCCCTGCACCCCTGGGGGAGAAAGTGTTGCGATTCTTTTAAAAACGAGTTTATGTGCAATTTCGTCCCACTCTTCCTGCTTCTCTCAGCCAAGTGTTGCTATTTTGGGAAAGCAGCAAAAGGTGGCAGTGGCTATTTATACATCTCATGGTTGTGCTCATCCCAGCTGTCACCCATGTGGCGTACAAGCCCATTGCTTCAAAGTTAAAAGGGGGGCATTTGGTCATTCTTGGACCATAGCTCAATGGCAGAGCATCTTCCTTGCACACCAAAGGTCCTATGTTCCATCCCTGGCCTCTCCAGCTTGTGCTGGGAAGGCCACTTCCACCTTAAGGAGGAGGTGGTGTTGCGGGCTCTTGCGACCCCCCCCCACATGTGCAGGGGGTGGGTGGCCAGCCCTGCACGATTGGGGGGATTCCTGGCTGTGTCACTGGCCAGGCCGACCAATCTGCTTGGTCTGGGGGTGTGGCCTGCTCGATAAAGGCAGGACACAGCTGGGAGATCTTTCTCTTTCTGGCTTCCAGCTGTTCTGGTTTTCCCACCCTCCCACCCTTTAAGGTTTTCATCTCTTTTGACCTTGCTATGGACTTTGGTTGGCTGCCATTGAGGGGCCTGGTAGGAATTTTTCCACTTGGCAGATTGGCACCAGCCACTTGGTTTTCGCCTACCTCGTAGCAAATTGTCACAACTTTCTTGGTATTGGCGGTTAGGCATTGGTATAGTTCTGTAGATGGAAGAGGGGAGGCAGCACCATCACCTGCCCAACATATTGAAGGGTAGTCCAATAAAGGATTCTGGGGGGCGTGGTCCTGTCCAAAGCCTATGGCATGACCTTAGGGCCTAAGGCATGACCCCTACCGGTGACCCTGCGGGAGCTCCTAGTTGGTGTGCATCAGCAGGACTACCCCTACTGGTGGTTAACCCTTCCTGGACTCCCTGCAGATGGGCTGGAGTCAGATATAGTGGGTTAGATCCAGTGCCTAAGCCAATACCGCTCATCATCTGTAACCAATAAAGTTGTGGTCTTTTTTAGCCCATTAACCTTAAATATTTGAATCATGTGTCTTTATTCTACCAGGGGGAGTGGGGGTGGGTTGGGACCTTGCCACGCAATGTCATCTATATGAAACTTTGGACAGCCACTTCCCACCTTTAGTCTTCAGCTTCTGGGTCTAACGTAAGCTGAGTCTCAACAGCATCACTTCCACCGTGTGAAATCTAAGGAAGCAACTGCCATTCGGAGCAGACAATATTGAGCTACATGGAACAATGGTCTAATTCGGTATAAGGCAGCTTCTTGTGTTCCTTTGCTTCACTTCCACTGTTATCTCTAGGTTCTTCCTGGATGCTCATTAAAATCCACAGTCAGTTTTCTCTTTCCTCAGATATCCCCTCCTGCCTAGTCTTCATCTTGAGATAAACCTTCAATGAAGTTAGTGAGGGCAAAGGAAGAGTGTGTGTGTGTGTGGTTTTTTTTTTTATGAATTGGACCTCCTGAAGGGCAAGTTTCATGACTGCAGAAAAGTCAGCCTCCCTCGCAAGCTGCCGGTAGTGTATACAGGGAAATGTTCCATTCACTTTAGGAGAGGGGAAAAAAACCCACAATGCTTATTTTTAGCTCATTCCCATAAGGAAAGCCATGCTTAATGTGATAATCAATGCATCTGAAGTACTGCAAAATTGCCATGAGGTAACAGGGGTGATAATCGCTACAGCAAGAGAGTCCATGAGTGGTACTGAGATTGCATGAAAAATATTTGCAGATTGGGCTATAAATAGGGGCAGATAGATTGCAGCCTTCTTTGCTGTAACTAAGGCAAGGGCAGGCCCAGTCATTGGACAGATGGGACCTTTGTCCCAAGTGAAGGGTGCAGAACTTCAGGAGTTAGCCTGGCTGTTGCCTCTTATTTTCAAACAGTCTAGTGGTGATTGATGGGTTGTTGCTTGCAGTGGTACAGCAAACATTATTGTTCACAACCCTCAGCCCCTCTACGCAGCACAATGACATATAAACAATGAAAATGAAAGTTAAATAAACTATTTGCACGTAAGAAATGATCACATTCCCATGATGAGTGGATAAGCATCCACACAGATTGTTTCCCTACCAACATAGGACTTCTGTTGGACAACACACAGCACCCATGGAATAAATGCACACAGTCATTCAGTAAAGCCCATCTCTGCAGTAAAGGATGCTCACTAAAGAGGCTATTTGAAGATCACATTAATGTAAGCATCTTCAGTATCACCCTCATCTATGATATAGCACAGGGCTGGGGAACCTGTGGCCTCAGTGTTAGACTACAACTCCCATCATCCTTGACCAACGGCCATGCTGGCTGGAGCTGATGGGAGTTGGAGTTTCACAACATCTGGAAGGCTACTGGTTCACCATGCCTGATATAGCAGTTCATCCTCTGGGGCTGTATGCTGAAAATGTGCAGTGCCGATGCCAGAAAGTCCTGCTGACAGGTACTATTATTGGTAGTAATTTCTAGACTACTGATATAAACCAGGCTCTTTATCTGAGAACTAAGTGAGAGACGCAGGCTGTGCCCTCTGGCTTAGATTCCAAGCAAGGTGAGAGACCCAAAGAAAAGGGAATGGCAAAGTTGCGAGAGCTGACAGAAAGAGGAAAGGTGAGTTTTTAATCAGATGTTTAAACACAAGGGATACAGCTCCAAGCGACAGCAATTCCCTACTCACTATCCTGTAGCAAAAAGGAACTCAGTAACCTGGAGCTGAGCTTTCAGTGTGGCTGCTCCTGTTCTGTGGAATAGCATTCCTGTCAAGATATGACAGGCTCCCGCTATTTGCACCTTTCAGAAGCAATTGAAGACATTCTTCTTCCAACAAGCTTTCGCAGCTAGATGATTAGGTTGCTGCCAGTAGTGTCTACTTTGTATTGGGGTGTGTGTGTGTTTGTGTGTGTGTGTGCATTTGCTGTTATTTTCTGTACCATTTACTCCCTAGTAAGTGTGTTTAGGTTTGCAGCCTTAATGTTGTGTGTATAGTTGTACACACACACACACACACACACACACACACACAGTGCTAGAGTTTAGTTCAGTTCGGCCATTTAATGAACTCGCACTTTCTAAAATATGCATCGTGTGATGGCATAAATTAAGTTCAAGCGTATTGCAATCTTCATTCATTTCGCTCTGGGAAATTACAAAAGTCAAAGGACTGAAGCTTGAACTCGAGATGATACATTATAGAATGAATCGTCTGCCATGTTCACATTCATAACAAAATTGCTTACATTATGAAGCAATTATCACAGCATCAAATGCCAATAACATTTCACAGGCACGCAAGTGCCTCAGGTCCTCCATCTGCTGCAATGGACCTTTTATTTGTACCTGACTGCTTAATAACTTCAACATTTAGAATACCCTTTAGGAGTTTTTGCAAGCTTTTGCTTGTGACCTTTGTAAGAAAACAAACAACAGTCACAAACACAGAGGCCCCATCGACCAGGCTGTCTCCATGACACTTGCATACTCTCCCAACATCTGACAAAGGAAAATAGGTCTATAGTGGAGATGGGGAAACCGTTTTTCCAATTGAGGGCCACATTCCCTTGGGGGTAATCTTTCAGGGGCCACAAGCCAGTAATGGGAAGAGCCAGAGCTAATGGTGAATGGAGGCTCACCTTCTCATTCTCTGCCTCCCTCTTCCCACAGTTCCCAATGCATCTCCCTATCACTGGTTTCTAATAAAAAAAAGTCCAGTGCTGTTATTTTGGGTGTCTTTTTTGTTTGCCACATTCATAAATTAATTTGCATTGGAAACTCAGAAAATCAGGATTCTGCAGAACACTGAATGTGTGATATCTACTTCCCAGGGCCTTGAGTCAATAGAGCCTACTTGAAAGTATTACAGGAACAGTCACTCTCTTTCTTTCAGTATTCGGCTTTTGTGCTCAGGCAGTTTGGTGAAGAAGGAGCACATCATGGTTTCCTCCACTGCTGCAAGTCCATCAATCCTTCCGCCCCCTCCAGCTGAGGCAGTATATTTCTTCCCCGAATAATGAACACTCTCAAAGATTGTTTCTGTTGCTTCATGGTTAGGTTGGAGTTATCAGAAGGTGATGAATCAAACAGGCAGCCTGTAGCTCAGGTTCTCATTCCCCCTCTTCCTTGCTATACACAACAGCACAACCAACAATAACACAGTTAACTCTGTATGTCATGTTCACTGAAACAGTGATGGCCAAAACCTGTCTCCTTCCCCACTGATCTCAGTGAACTCTAGCTAAATAGACCGGACCCACTCTGTTTGGGTTAACTTAATCTGTTTTCTTTTGAATATTCCAGCATTTTGATGCCACTTTTTATTTTTATTTTTTGCCAACAAGTGGTGCACAAAGCATTGCTTTTTGCTCACAGAAGTTTCTGCCTCTTACAGAGGCAGATATAAAAATGCAGGCAGTGTTTCAAAAGGTTTTGAAAGGACTAGGCAGAGTAAAAAAACAAAAACCCACCAAGCTCTCTTGCAGAAGTCCCCCTTCATTAATAAACACGGCAGCTTTATAATTCCCTGTTCATAATCAATTATTACAAAACAATAGGGTGCAATCAAATAGATTGCTCTTAATGCATCATTTACCGGATCTTTGAAAAGCGTTAGAAACTTTGGCTGGTTCTGAATGCAATGTTGACAATGTTGCTGATGGGGACCCTGTTCAGTTGTTGTATGTCATTGATACTGAAAGATCCATAATGCTTATCAGGAAGTTGGTTAAGAACGTAGGAACAGTTGTTCTAGATCAGAACATAGGCCCATCTAGTCCAACATTCTCGTCCCACAGTGGCCACCTAGATGTCTCCAAGGAAGCCCACAAGCAAGCTATGAGTGCAAAAAGGTTGAGGTTAGTGTCTTCTACTGTTATTCCCCAGCAGCTAGTACTCAGAGGCATATTGCCAATGTTAGTGGAGGCAATACATAGCTGTCATGATTAGTGGTCATTCTTGAGTTAGAAAGCCCTAAGTGGTCAGAGGGTGAAAGAGGAGGGTGCAAAATATGGTCTGAAGT
Source organism: Podarcis melisellensis (assembly GCF_964234715.1). NCBI lineage: Eukaryota > Metazoa > Chordata > Lepidosauria > Squamata > Lacertidae > Podarcis > Podarcis melisellensis. Next base: position 11,409,015 of record NC_138537.1, read on the forward strand.
TCAACATCAAAAAAAACAAGATCATGGCCACTGGTCCCATCACCTCCTGGCAAATAGAAGGGGAAGAAATGGAGGCAGTGGGAAATTTTACTTTCTTGGGCTCCATGATCACAGCAGATGGTGACAGCAGTCACAAAATTAAAAGATGCCTGCTTCTTGGGAGAAAAGCAACGACAAACCTAGATACCATCTTAAAAAGCAGAGACATCACCTTGCCGACAAAGGTCCGTATAGTTAAAGCTATGATTTTCCCAGTAGTGATGTATGGAAGTGAGAGCTGGACCATAAAGAAGGCTGATCGCCGAAGAATTGATGCTTTTGAATTATGGTGCTGGAGGAGACTCTTGAGAGTCCCATGGACTGCAAGAAGATCAAACCTCTCCATTCTGAAGGAAATCAGCCCTGAGTGCTCACTGGAAGGACAGATTGTGAAGCTGAGGATCCAAGACTTTGGCCACCTCATGAGAAGAGAAGACTCCCTGGAAAAGACCCTAATGTTGAGAAAGATTGAGGGCACAAGGAGAAGGGGACGGCAGAGGATGAGATGGTTGGACAGTGTTCTCGAAGCTAGTAACATGAGTTTGACCAAATTGCGGGAGGCAGTGGAAGACAGGAGTGCCTGGTGTGCTCTGGTCCATGGGGTCACGAAGAGTCGGACACGACTAAATGACTAAACAATAATAAGTGGCCAGAAACCAGGAGATCTGAAAGGCAATCTTTTCTCATAGGAGGCTGTCTATTCACTTGGGTCACTAGCTGATGCCCTCTAGCATCTTCTGCAGATGGTATAAGGAAGATGTAACAGATGGGTGAGGGGACGCAGGTGGCGCTGTGGGTTAAAGCCTCAGCGCCTAGGACTTGCCGATCGAAAGGTCGGTGGTTCGAATCCCTGCGGCGGGGTGCGCTCCCGCTGCTCGGTCCCAGCGCCTGCCAACCTAGCAGTTCGAAAGCACCTCCGGGTGCAAGTAGACAAATAGGGACCGCTTACCAGCGGGAAGGTAAACGGCGTTTCCGTGTGCAGCTCTGGCTTGCCAGAGCAGCGATGTCACGCTGGCCACGTGACCCGGAAGTGTCTTCGGACAGCGCTGGCCCCTGGCCTCTTGAGTGAGATGGGCGCACAACCCCAGAGTCTGTCAAGACTGGACCGTACGGGCAGGGGTACCTTTACCTTTACCTTTTTAACAGATGGGTGATCTGTTCAGAGCTCTCCTATTCCACATTTTATTTGGCTCTTAGACTTGCTAAAAAAAAATCTTTTCTTTTCCAGCCTCATATTAACCAGATGTGTTTTAGAAACAACTTACTATATTATTTTCCTTTTTCAGTTTCTGTTGTTCTCCCCCATTTGTTGTAACCTCGCTAGAAAAAATCTTGCTAGAAAACAAGCCTTGCAGAATGGAATGAAGCAGTGGAACCGGAAATGAAATCTTGCAGCATGGAGTGTACCTGTTCAGGTTTCAAGCCAGCCACTTCACCTTTTAAGACACTCCATTTCAACTTTTCCATTTTTGCCCTTACCAGCCAGCCAGCTATGCCATCTTGCAAGATACTCCGTTCTGATGCTCCTTTGCTCCCAATAGTCAGGCAGCATTCCACATCCACTGAGCATGCTCAGCCCACAATAATTCCCCATTCTTGTTTTCTTTCTCAAGGTTCTCCCCCAGTTCAGCAAACCTGGGGATTTCTCTGAACATGCTGATGTCTCTCTGTTGTCCATGGATGACACAATTTTTCCTGCAGAATTAATTTGCTATTAGCATCTAAGATTTGGATTCGATCTCCTGGCCAGGAAGGGCATTGCATTGCATAGAAAAAGTCTGTTCATTTTGGCTCTGCAATGGTCATTAATAGCTGGTCCTACAGCATGCAATTTTTCCATCAAATAACAATGCTTGCTTATGGATGATACATGCTGATATCTATTGCCTCAGGCAAAAAAAGTTTTATTCAAACTATTCCCCTCTGTTGTCTCGCAATAGATTGTCCATTCTATTTAGCTGCTCTCTGCATGAAATATTTAAAAAGAAAGCCAATGCCTAATTACTAAAATGGAAAATTCATTTGATGCTACATTAACTCCAGCCTCATTTCCCCTCCCTCACAAATACAGAAATCATTGCTATTATTTACATGGCAACGTAATTGTGTAGCTCCATGGTTATTTGCCTTTGAAAAAACACGCCGATGCTTTAACATCAGGGGTGGAGAACCACAGGCTCGGGGGCCAAATTTGTCCTCTCCATGTCACACTCCTTCTTTGCAAGCCATGTCCCTCCTTTTCACAAGACTTTTTGCCTAGCTGAAATGTGTTCCTGACCACCTTTTGTTTACAAGCATCAACCTTCTTAGCTCAGTTGGGAGAGTATGAGACTCTTATTTTGAAGGTTGTGAGTTGAGCCCTATGTTGGGCAAAAGATTCCTGCATTGCAAGAGGTTGGACTTAGATGTCTCTGGTCGTCCCTCCCAACTCTACAATTCTATGATTTGATGGAGGATACTGTACAAAGGTAGGGACACTGGTGGCACTGTGGGTTAAACCACAGGGCCTGGGACTTGCTGATCAGAAGGTCGGTGGTTCGAATCCCCACAACGGGGTGAGCTCCCGTTGCTCAGTCCCAGCTCCTGCCAACCTAGCAGTTCGAAAGCATGTCAAAGTGCAAGTAGATAAATAGGTACCGCTCCGGCGGGAAGGTAAACGGTGTTTCCGTGCGCTGCTCTGGTTCACCAGAAGCGGCTTAGTCATGCTAGCCACATGACCTGGAAGCTGCATGCTGGCTCTCTCAGCCAATAAAGCAAGATGAGCATCGCAACCCCAGAGTCGTCCATGACTGGACCTAATGGTCAGGGGTCCCTTTACCTTTACCTACTGTACAAAGGTAGACTTTACATTCATTGCTCTGCCCACTTTTGCCTCTGGCTCCACCCACCACTGCCACATGGCCCCTGGGAAGTTGGCCAGAACAGAATGTGGCCCCCAGGCTGAAATAAAAAGTTTCCCACCCCTTATATATCTCAGAAAACCTTAGCCAAATCTTGATGAGGAATAGGCTCCAGGTTTCACTGCTTACTTGCAACAACACTTTCAAGCTCTCTTGGGATTTTAAAAGCTCTGAAAGTTATCTACTGAGCTTTATAAACCATGAACATTTGAGCGGTGAGGAATAATATTCATTATTTGTATACGGTTTAATTTACTTGCAGATTTCTAAGACAGCGTAAGGAGACATTGATATGAAGCTGAGTATATAATTTGCATCTGATTTTGACCTTTTTGTGTTCAAAGCTATAGAAACTAGAACCGTGAAATGAGAGGTATGGCTTTACCACCTACTGCCCCACCCCCCAACCTGGCAAAGTAGAACACCTAAGTAGAAAATTATTGCCTCTGCTTCTTAATATGAGGTATTTTTTTTAAATAAACAATTCTTCTACTTATATTGACTCCCCCCCCCCATCATAGGAGAGATAAAATACATTGCTCATTTGCTTCATTTTTATCCCTCCTCTCCACTAAAGAGCTCTAATTGCCCCTCCTATTCCCCCCCCACAACATTCCTGTGAGGTAGGCTAGTCTGAGACATCATTATGGCATCACACCTTCCTTGATTGTTTGAGCCTGACTGGAATGTGTCCCTGAATTCTGACAATGCCTATTGTTTGTCTAGATAGTGGATAGAGGCATGCAGGTGAGTCTGTGTAGAGCTTTGCCTATTCCACAAAGTCAACATTTATTTTGTGGCCCCGTCTACTTTTTATCTGGCCCCTCCCACTGCTGGCATGTGGCTCCTTTGGGCTGAAAAAGTTCCCCCATCTCTGCTCTGGAGCAATAGAGAACATCTTCCACTACACGTACAGCATGTCCATAGGAATTTATTTGCTACTTAGTACAGTGGTACCTCAGGTTAAGAACCTAATTTGTTCTGGAGGTCTATTCTTAACCTGAAACTGTTCTTAACCTGAGGTACCACTTTAGCTAATGGGGACTCCCGCTGCTGCCGCTGTGCCGCCGCACAATTTCTGTTCTCATCCTGAAGCAAAGTTCTTAACCCGAGGTACTATTTCTGGGTCAGCGGAGTCTGTAACCTGAAGCGTCTGTAACCTGAGGGTACCACTGTATAATAATAATAATAATAATAATAATAATAATAATAATAATAATAATTTATACCCAGCCACGCTGGGCAGCTTCCAACAAAGTATTAAAATACAGTGGTCTGTTAAACATTAAAAGCTTCCCTAAACAGGGCTGCCTTCAGATGTCTTCTAAAAGTCTGGTAGCTGTTCTTCTCTTTGACATCTGGTGGGAGGGCGTTCCACAGGGCAGGTGCCACTCCCGAAAAGGCCCTCTGCCTGGTTCCCTGTAACTTGGCTTCTCGCAGTGAGGGAACCACCAGAAGGGCCTCGGCACTGGACCTCAGTGTCTGGGCAGAACAATGGGGGTGGAGACTCTCCTTCAGGTATATATTACACAATGCTCGCTCCTCACACCATGTTCACAATATAGGGGCTGATCTTCCATTGGAGTATAGGGTGGGGAGCTGTTTCCCTTTTGTTCCTCTAGAGCTGCCTTCATGATCAGAGGTACGGTTCGATTTGCATTTTAGACTCTTAGTCAAAACAGTGTCTTTGGGGTTTTGGAAACGTTGGCAGGAATTAAACGTCCTGCCCTTGTTATCCTGCTGTACCACTGCGTCATTGAGATTCCAGTCAATCGACTCAGACTTGTCTTTTCATGTTTGCAAATCCGTGCAGTGGAGGACACCTCATTTCCGCAGAGACAATGATAAACCTTCTGCTAAAACAACAGGTCTGTCAGACCCGATTGTTAGGAGTATTCCCTTCAAAGGCATGGTATCACTCGTTGCCATTGACAAGGTTCCCTCTGTGGGATTGCTATGGCAGTCTCTGAGAGTCAAACACTCAGAGGCTTTGTGCTGCTGTTGTCTGCAGCAATAAGAAGTGACTTTTGTTTTTACCTGCCTTGGTGGTATTACATGAGCCTTGCAGGAAAGGCAGCCTTATGGAAAGAGTAGGAAACTTATTTTGCAGATCGGTCCAGAGGAGCCTGATGCAACAGGTTTTTATCCATAATATTTATTCTTATTTATTATATTCGTTCTTATTATTTTTTAGGGCTGCACATCAGGTCTGGCTGAATCCTAGAGAACAAACTGATTTGGGATCCCAGACTAAATATCTGGCCAATGCCGGATCACCTTGGGTTAGATTGGGTCCACCTGGAGTGATTTTGAATGTGAGAATGGGGCATGTGTCTGGCAGTTGGGGAGAAGGAGACATGCAGTGAAGTGTAATAATAATAATAATAATAATAATAATAATAATAATAATAATAATAATAATTTATACCCCGCCCATCTGGCTGGGTTTCCCCAGCCACTCTGGGCGGCTTCCAACTGAATGTTAAAAACAATACAGCACCAGACATTAAAAACTTCCCTAAACAGGGCCACCTTCAGTTATCTTTTAAAAGTAAAATAGTTGTTTATTGCCTTGACATCTGCTGGGAGGATGTTCCACAGGGCAGGCGCCACTACCGAGAAGGCCCTCTGCCTGGTTCCCTGTAACCTCCCTTCTTGCAGTGAGGGAACTGCCAGAAGGCCCTCGGAGCTGGACCTCAGTGTCCAGGCTGGATGATGGGGTGAAGATGCTCCTTCTGGTATACTGGACTGAGGCCGTTTAGGGCTTTAAAGGTCAGCACCAACACTTTGAATTGTGCCTGGAAACATACTGGGAGCCAATGAAGATCTTTTAGGACGGGTGTTATATGGTCTCGGCAGCCACTCCCAGTCACCAGTCTAGCTGCCACATTCTGGATTAATTGCAGTTTCCGAGTCACCTTCAAAGGTAGCCCCACGTAGATGGATTTTTGTGTGGAAAGACTGTAAACTCAGTTCAGTTCTGGTGTTCCTGGACTCTGAATTCTTACATTCTCAGTGTATGTCTTGGGCACAAAGTTGGTTGCATGAGTTGTTGAATCTTGTTACTCAAGTAAAAACCACAGATCCCATAGACCCAACCCTGACTTAAGTAGATTAGTTCCCCCTTTACCCCTTGGATATCTTCACAATAAGGGTAGGATTTTCTTACTCTTGGAGTGCATGTCAATGGGCAAAGGGAAGATTGGAAATATCAAATTAGAGTTTAGTAGATTTTTCAGATGAATTAGAAAGGCCTTGTGTATGTGGTGTATATTTATATCCACTGACCTTTCGATCGGCAAGCCCAGGAGGTTCAGTGGTTTAGACCACAGCGCCACCTGCGTCCGTGTGAAGAGGTGAGCTCTTGTTGCTCTGTCCCAGCTTCTGCCAATCTAGCAGTTTGAAAGCAAGTAGATAAATATGTACCGCTGTGGCGGGAAGGTAAACAGCATTTCCATGTGCTTTGGTTTCCATCATAGTGTCCTGTTGCACCAGAAGCGGTTTAGTTATGCTGGCCGCATGACCCAGAAAGCTGTCTGTGGACAAATGGCAGCTCCCTCGGCCTGAAAGTGAGACGAGTGCAACAACCCCATAGTCACCTTTGACTGCACGTAACCGTCCAGTGGTCCTTTATCTTACCTTTGCCTTACACACACACACACACACATACACACACACACACACACACACATATCCTGAGATATTTACATAAGAAAATTAATACTTATACAATCCAGAAGAGGGCATGTGCTCCAAACTACCTTCCCCTTTGGAAGACACATGTTTATTCACGCTGCTTCCATCCTGTTCTTTCAAGTCAAGTCAAACAAAAGTTGACTTGTATTGGAAGGGGCATGGCCAGCTAACCTAGCACTGAGCATGAAAACTGAAGTCATTGCATGCCCATTTTTCTTAATGCCTAACTGAGATACTTAGTTGCATTTCTCTCACGTGCGTCAAGTATGAACAATGAAGAGAAGCATGAATAATGGATGCCAACTGTTTAAGAGGTATACTTTTGCCATAAAACTTGTGGCCATGAAACTCTGTGCCAATCATTCACAGAGAAGGCAAAATCGATGCATCCGCCTTGGATCAAATTCCTAATGTTGGCAGTGTGCTGTGATGTCGGGACCAGGTAGAAACAGGATGAAAGGAAACATGGGAGGGAGTGCTTAGGAGGTAGTTTTTAGTAACCACAGCTTGAGGAATTACATGATGAGACCTTAGAAGGCTCCCTCACTTGGGGAACACAAATCTGGGACGCTGAAGATCCTTGACATGAAGATACCAGGTGATGGGAAAGATCTTTGCCCAAGGCCCTAGGGCAGTGGTTGTCAAATGGCATGGCACGCCACACTGGTGTGGCTAGAGAGAATGGCAAGTGTAGTGGGAAGATTCAAGGACAATCAAAGAAATATTTAAACATTTCAGTATAATATACAGTGGTACCTTGGGTTACATATGCTTCAGGTTACAGACTCTGCTAACCCAGAAATAGTGCTTCAGGTTAAGAACTTTGCTTCAAGATGAGAACAATAATCGTGCAGCGGCGGTGCGGCGGCAGCGGGAGGCCCAATAGCTAAAGTGGTGCTTCAGGTTAAGAACAGTTTCAGGTTAAGTACGGACCTCCAGAACGAATTAAGTTCTTAACCCGAGGTACCACTGTAGGATGGTATCAAAGTATTTTTTTTACAGTATTTGCAAAATATGGATAGATATCTTTTAAAAATGAGAGCAAGAGCACCAAGGGTTTCCCTATGTATTCCTTATCAACAACAACAACAAAAAGGTGTGGTACAAGCAAATTTTTATTCTGAAAGTGTGGCCCAGAGAAAAAAGTTTGAGAACCAGTGTGCTAGAGAGATCCTGCCAGTCAGAGCATCATCATCATCATCACCACCATCATCACTATCGTTTAAGGTAATTAAGGAGCCCAGGGAAGCAAACAAGTATCAAAATGATTTCTGTCAGGGAACTGCCATCGGAGCCAGAGGCAGAGGGAAGGCTCCAGAGGGATGCCGGAGAGGGTCCCAGTAGGGAGAGAGGCAGCCCATCTGCTGGGGAAGGAAATCAGCGTAACACCAATGGTGAAGGGGGGCAGATGGGTGAATCGGAGAGGAGGCTCCAGGACTCTTCGCTGGAGACCAGCGGGGAGAGCACGGGTACTCCGCTGCCCACACCCTCCCTGCACTGAAGACTTCCACGCAGGGAGAGTAGGAGGAGACTTGGTGTCAAAGAACATCTTTGCTGGAAGAAGTTCAAGAAACACCCACTGACGGATTCTGCCAGCGATTGAGACAGCCACGGGTGAGAGGCTGTCCAGACAGAAAGGGTTCAACCAGGCAACCTAGCCAGGTGTGGCGGCAACGTACGGACGAGCAACCCCTAGAACCATTACAGATACTACCCAACAATACTGGCCAGATCACGGATTAATAGCCTGACCTGGCGTAAGACATCTTCCAAAATCCAAAGCTTGGGGAGATGTTTTCATGTGCTTCAACTGTCCCTGCTTCCTGATCACTAGCCTTATTTTTGCCTGGGTCAATTAGTTTCTAGATCTGGCAGCCTTTGGAGTGATGGTCGCCCTCCAAACTGCCTCCAAACTGGGGAACCTTTAGTCCTTCAAGTGCTGTTGAGTTACATAAGCAGAGCCTGCTGGATTGGCCCAGTATCCCATCTAGTCCAGCATCCTGTTCTCGTAGTGTCCAATCAGATGCCTTCAAAAGCTACTCCCGTCCTCCCTGATCATTGGTCATACTGACTGGAGTTTTTAGGAGCTGGAAGTCCAACAACATCTGGAAGGCTGCAGGTTTCCCCATTCCTATTCTAGACATGAAATCCCTGGCAAGGGTGTGGTGAGCAGATGGATGTATCTAGTCTCTGGTGTGCATACACGTAAATACACAAGGACAATTAAAGAACCAATTAAATATTTCAGTGCATTGTCTCTAGTATTTTTTATTTATTTATTTGCAGAATATGGATAGATATCTGCCTGATACTGAGTTAGACGACTGGTCCATGGAGCTCAGAGTTGCCAACACTGATTGGCAGCAACCCTCCCAGATTTCAGACAGGGGTCTTTTCCATCGCTACCTAGAGATGCCGAGAATTCAACTGGAACCTTCTGCGTGCAAAGAAGATGTTCTGCCATTGAGCTGCAGGCCACAGCCATTCTCTAACTTCCCAGTGGATTGTTTTACACTTGGATTATGTTTTGACTTTGCAGAACAAAACCCAACTCATTTTAAGCCTTTGTTCCACTTGCCAGCAGTCGCATTTCCGCTTAATATAATGTTATTTTTTAAAAAATCTACAAAGCTTCTTTATATTTGTCAAAGGTTCTTTTAAGGAGTTGATTCAAAGGGATTAATTGCTTATAATAGCTAATGGATTGTGCTATCATGAAAGATGCCTTCCACTTAAAGATAATAATATATGGCTTTTGAGACAACTCTGTATATACAGGAGCAACTTATCTTTTATTGAAATCTAAGTGAATGATCCGCAATAAATTTTTGCCATCGCTGTCAGTCTGGGCTTTAATCACATGAATAGTCATTTAACTAACAGTATATAGTGAAGCTATTCAATGGCTTGTGAGTTCTGGCATTCATGCAGTGGCAGGCAACACCAACCCTCCAGCCTTCCCTGAACTTCCCCCTTTTATGTCTCTTACAAAGGGTGATTCAAAGGGTGATGTGTTGTGGTTACTGCTGGAAAGCTGCTTCCTCCACACTGTCAGCTGACTGCTGCTTTAAACCATTAAGGGATTAAGGCAGAATCATATGGATCCTTCCCATGTTACCACCAGCAAGTCCAGTTATGAGGTCGAGGGGGCTGCAAGTTTGATTCACAGGAACATAGGAAGCTGCCTCTTTCTGAGCCAGAGCTTTTGGTATATCTAGCTTAGTATCGTCTGCACTGACTGCCAGCAGATCTCCAGGGTTTTGGACAGGAATATTTTGCAGCACTACCTAGAGCAGGCTTCCTCAACCTTGGCCCTCCAGATGTTTTGAGACTACAATTCCCATCATCCCTGACCACTGGTCCTGCTAGCTAGGGATGATGGGAGTTGTAGGCCAAAAACACATGGAGAGCTAAGGTTGAGGAAGCCTGACCTAGAGAATGAACCCAGGGCCTAATGGATGCAAAGCATGTGCTCTACCAGTGGCGTAGCATGGGGGTATACAGGGGCAGTTACCCCAGGCGCAAAATAGTTAGGGGTGCAAAATTTCAACACCTGGTGCTGCCTCAATACAGCTGTGCCCTTCTGTTGCTGGGTTTTGTTAAAAACAGCTTCTCCTACAACAGAACAACTCTTTTCTTATCTCTGCAGCTGCAATCTCCTGGGTGACGCGGGTGCTTCCGTTTCCCTGCCTCCCTGTGTGGCCCCGGGTGCTGGCAACCCATGCTACACCACTGTGCTCTGCTACTGAACTACGGCCCTTCCCCACATTTTAACACAGGAGCATTATAAGCTGCAATTGGCAAAACCTTTTGGTGTTTTGCAACTTTTTGACTAGTTGCAGGACCTTAGCCAGACCTAGCAGAATCCACGCAGAATCCACGGAAGCAATTGGTGACTTGACTGCAGACAGGATAGACGAAGCAGGAACCAGGAACTTGTAGTTAGGTGTTTATTATATACAGTGGACTGTTTACAGGAACAGAACACAGATCCTTAGCTAGCTCTCTCTGACACGACTCACAACTCCTACACTGACACACAGAACTCTGAACCTCCGAACTCTGAACTAACATATTCTAGTTAGTAGGCCATTAATTATCACTCCTTTGAGAGAGTTTGACCAATCAGGGAGCTGTCTCCACGTCTCTGTTATCACCAGGCAGGCTTACTCTTTCAGATTGCTTTCTGGCTGTCTAACAAACCTTAATTGACTCTGTGTGAGTAGCTACACGTACACAGATTCCCAACAGCTGCCACATAACGTGTCAGAATATTGGCCCATCTCACTCAGTACTATTTCTAGGATTTCAGATTGGAGTCTTTCCCAGATATCCCTGGAGAAGCCAGGGATCGAACCTGGAACCTTTCACATGGAAAGCAGCTGTGGGTCCTTCTCCTAATAGCAGGAGACAGACTTGGCAGCCTCAGCCAAAGAACTGGCTAGTCAGTTCCCTATCAATACATGAAAGAATATCAGCCCAACCTCCACCAGCTGCTTCTTCTTGACCACCAGTAGTCCATTTGGACTTTCAAAGTCACAACACCAGAGGAACAGTAGAAACCACAAGTAAAGATGGAGGAGACATGCTGGCTTAGAATAGATTGGTTTGGTACTACATTGATCCATTTCTCCCACACCCCCAAATTGGGAAATGGCTTGGCTCATTTCCAACGCAAACCAAAGCCCATTTTGGGAGTCAGGAATCACAGTATTGCTGTCAAGTCATAGTTTCATTTGGCCAGCAGACATCTCCCTGCAGTCATGAGAAATATTTGTGATAAACAGGTTGCATCTGTGATAACTTTTGGCATTTAGTGGGGAAAAGACCTGTTGTGGGGAAGAGGGCCTGTGTGTTTGTGGAGTTCCTCACAATGGTGGTTTAGAATCAATGGGAGGCATAAATAGGCTGTCCCCATGAAGATTGCTGGTGCTGAAATTGGGGGATTTTCTTAACAGCTGTCAACTGCATGCTCTCATTTGGTTTTCCCCAGAACACTCCTACATGTGACACTATAATGTCACAAGGCAAGGCATCAGACACATGTATGAAGCCCAGGTGTCAGTGGGCCAGAACTGGCTCAAGACACTTTGCTACCTGATGGAATGAAAATGATGGCACCACCTCTTAGAAGCTGGGAGTTGGTTCTTACTTCAGCTTCACTCGTGGGACAGCAACCTTCACCACACCTCAGGGGAGCACTGTTTGCCAACATCTTGATTCCACAACCTGCCTCCCTCCACAGCATCTGCCACCTAAGGCAGCCATCTCACTCTGTCTAGTGGTAGGACTGGCCTGATTTCCTACTTAATGGTAAGCTGGCCTTGCAGCTGACAACAAAGAGCCTGGAAGAACCTTGATGTACCACTGCAAAATAGATGGCAGCAGGCAAATGGCCTCTTTTGCCACTGCCCCGGCACCTCCAAAATTCAGAGCAAACGTTCCAACACTGGTCTCAAATTATATTTAATGTTAAGGCCTTCTGAATCAGCTGTCTTGCATGTGACCTAAAACCAGTCATCTCTGGTGTTAATCAGAAAAGGCTTATAGAGTGCTAAAGCTGTAACTTTTTCATCAAGCAGACAAGATCCTGCTTATGATAAAAGTTGACTTTAGCTGACAATATTTCTTGCCAACGGGGGAACTCTTCTAGCTGTTGTTGCAGAAAGTCTTGTTGTGCAGAAATGTTCCCTTAGGCATTGCATTGATCAAAGGTATATTTGGGGAGGAAGAAAAGATGAAGTGGGGTGATCAGCCTAAAAGCTATTATTGCAGTTAGTTTACAGGAACGGGAGAGCAAAGAGGCACATCAGCAGAAAGCATCCTTCAAGCTTCTTGCTCATGCACTTCTCCCTGAAAAGTCACTCCAGAGGGATAGGGTCCTCTCTTGAAAGTTGGGGTATGGGGACTTGCTGGGAGAGGAGGGATTTGCCTGAAACTGGACTTGGATCCTACTAAAAGTTAGTTTAAGAAAGTTCATGGAAGGAAAAATATTCCTCTCTCCCCCTCCTGCACACTGTCCCACACCCAAAAATCTGCACTGCAGATGGTGACAGCAGTCACGAAATTAAAAGTCGCCTGCTTCTTGGGAGCAAAGTGATGACAAATCTAGACAGCATCTTAAAAAGCAGAGATATCACTTTGCCAACAAAGGTCTGTATAGTTAAAGCTATGGTTTCCCCAGTAGTGATGTATGGAAGTGAGAGCTGGAATTTTGAATTACGGTGCTGGAGGAGACTCTTGAGAGTCCCATGGAGTGCAAGAAGATCAAACCTATCCATTCTGAAGGAAATCAGCCCTGAGTGCTCACTAGAATTTTGTTGCATACAGAAACAATTAGAACAAAACTTACAGTCATCAAACAGATCAAGTAAATAAAAAATTAATAAGGAAAAGTAAAATTATAATATAGAAGAAGAAAAAATAAAGGAGAAGTATGAAAGAGAAGAAAAGGAGAAAAAAAGAATGTGTGTGTGTATAAAACTAGGATAACAGTAAATCACTCATTGTTAGACTAATATTTTACAAACAGATTCTTGAATTAAAACACAGAGAACTACATACAAAGCTACGTACAAAACAACAAATAAAGACTTCCACCAATACCACAACAGTTCATTGTTCTTAGTAAAGATGCTTTCCTGTATTTCAATTGGTTCCTCATCTTGGTATCAGGACACTATTGCTTTTGCAGTGTTATTCTAGGCACAACCAGATCTTAGGTGCTGAACCTTGACTCATCAGGTAGTTGTTTAAATTATCCCATTCTTTCTTAACCATTGTATTAGATTTGTGTCTTAGCTTCGTGAGTTCCAAGTACTCGGTCAGCTTGCATAATCATTCTTCTTTTTTCTCCATGGTTATGGTTAAGAATGGTTGTGATTTTAAATTTCTATGTGGTTTTTATTGCACATACATAATTGCTGTAAGATGCTTTAGGCTTTTTAAAAAAGTGAAATTATGGTATACATATACTTTTTATAAATAAATAAAAAGAACTGTCCCACAGCCTTAGAATGGGGCTTATACAGACTATCCTAGTAATGTGGTTTTCAAACATTCCATTTTTTCTAGGAACACATTCTACAGTGACTTGTTGATTGAGGAACCAAAAAGCATCTGCCACAGGTCCCCTGCACATTGCAGAAGATTCTGGGATGCACAACGTTCTTGGGTCACATGGAACATTAGCCAACTTTTCAGGAAATCACCATCAAACTGTTTAGTGTACATCCTGCACTAGACCTCTTCAGCTGCACAAAACTGCTTTTCAAGTCTGTCTGCCATTAATGATCTTCTCATTGAGACCCCCTCCCCCCATAAACTTCCAAAAATCTGGAGGGTTCCCCAGAACACAGTTTGAGAGCCATTATCCTAGCGGATAGTGCCCTGTGGATCTTATGTTGAGTGCTACTCTGCATTTGAGCTTTAACACAATTGAATATATTCCCACCCCAAACCAAGGGAACAGATGCTATCTCTTTTTAAAATGCCAGTGACTCTTTTTAGAAGCTTCTCATTGCCAGGTTATTGTAGCTCTAGGCCAAAATAATGTCTGCAGATCAACACAAGCTTTCTGAATGAAGCAGCCATGCCAGCTCATTCATTACCAATGATATCACAGTGTCTCAGAGCTGTTGCCAAGAAGCAGCCTCATCATTCTATGCAAACTTCCAGTCTTTGCAGTTATCTGTGTGGAAACTCACGGTCCTGTGGCTTAGCGCACCACTAGTCACAACGAAAAGCAGGAGGTAGGTTCTTAATTCTCCCAACAACTTTGACAGGTGGTTGGGGTTGCCCAACTGTCAATCCGATGTAACAACAGCTGTCAAAGCTCACTTGATGTCATAGCGGCAGTTGTCAATGTTCAAAGGTGCTTGCTTCAACTCAGGGGTCAGCAAACTTTTTTAGCAGGTGGCTTGTCCACTATCCCTCAGATCTTGTGGGGGGCCGGACTATACAGTGGTACCTCGGGTTACAGAGGCTTCAGGTTACAGACGCTTCAGGTTACAGACTCCGCTAACCCAGAAATATTACCTCGGGTTAAGAACTTTGCTTCAAGATGAGAACAGAAATCGTGCTCCGGCGGCGTGGCGGCAGTGGGAGGCCCCATTAGCTAAAGTGGTGCTTCAGGATAATAATAATAATAATAATAATAATAATAATAATAATAATAATAATAATTTATTATTTATACCCCGCCCATCTGGCTGGGTTTCCCCAGCCACTCTGGGCGGCTTCCAACAAAACACTAAAATACAATAACCTATTAAACATTAAAAGCTTCCCTAAACAGGGCTGCTTTCAGATGTCTTCTAAAAGTTTGGTAGTTATTTTTCTCTTTGACATCTGATGGGAGGGCGTTCCACAGGGTGGGTGCCACTACCGAGAAGGCCCTCTGCCTGGTTCCCTGTAACTTCCTGGACCAGCTGGATTTAGAAGGCAATTGTGCCAGATCCGGGCCTTAGTTTGCCTACCCATGCCTCAACTGGAAGCCCATTTGAAGCCTGTTTGCAGGAAGTGGATTGGATTCAAACCATTTCCTGAAAATGGAGCAGTTTTCCTCTGCAGATACTTGTGTAAAGCAGGGATGGGAAACCTAGGGACCACGAAATGTTGCAGGACTCTGATTCCCATTCATCTCAGCTAGCAAGGTCTGTGCGATGGTCAAAGATTTCCCACCTCTGCTGCAAAGAGTGACTACATCCACAGCTCGACTCATTGACAGTCTTCTCTGAGTGGAAGATAGAATGGTTTCCTATTACATCTGAAGAGGCTGCGTGGTTCTGGCCCCGCTGCTGTTTAGTTAACAAACTTATAGTGCATTCTAACCCCCAAATCTGAAAAAGAAATGGGACAAGGAAGGGGGGGGGAAGAGACTCTCATATATGCTAAAGAGTGCTTCTGCTAATTGCTTGATTTCATTTCCAAGGCTAAGCCTAATTTCCTCCTAGTCATGTTTATCAATCAAAAATAAATTTACTGACAGCCATCTGAAAAAAATAAATTAAAGAGCTTCATTAAAATTTACATTTCCCACCACCGAATGACATTTTTAACAATTAAAAATGTTCTTTCAAACTGACTTCTACAAGATCAATATAGTCACAGTAGAGAAATTGTTTTAAATATGAAAATTAGTCCACAATAGTAGCTACAAAATTAAGACGTGAACAAAGGAGACGGTGAAAACTGGTGCTTATCTCTTTATGAAGCTATAGAGATGGTTGGTTTGGGTATCTGTGCAAGTGATCCTTCCTAGGTTGCACTTTGCTTGTCATATGTGACCTCTGGTGGACTGTGGCATTCTCGTGCTCCCAGTCAGTGGCGTAGCGTGGGTTGTCAGCACCCGGGGCAAGGCAAGTAATTTGCACCCCCTAACCCGTGGATTTGCGCCCCCTAACCCTAACTCCCAGATGTTGCGCCCAGTGCGGCCGGCCCCCCCTGACCCCCCTCCATCATCTAGCCCGGACACTGAGGTCCAGCGCTGAGGGCCTTCTGGCGGTTCCCTCACTGCAAGAAGTGAGGTTACAGGGAACCAGGCAGAGGGCCTTCTTGGTAGTGGCGCCTGCCCTGTGGAACATCCTCCCAGCAGATGTCAAGGCAATAAACAACTATTTTACTGTAGATTCCGGCGTATAAGACAATTTTTTAACCCCGGAAAATCCTCTAAAAAGTCGGGGGGTCATCTTATATGCCGGGTATGGGTTTGCTGGGCAGCGGCAGTGGGCGGCGGGCTCTGCGCCGGAGGAAGCCGCCCAGCAAAGCCGGCTTAGCATCGCTGGGCAGCTTCTTCCCGGCGCGGAGCCCGCTGCCCAGCGAAGCTGCTGCGTATAAGACTGGGCGTATAAGTCGACCCCCCAAATTGGCAGCTGCCAATTTGGGGGGTCATCTTATATGCCCAGTTGTCCAATACACCGGAATCTACAGTACTTTTAAAAGACAACTGAAGGCGGCCCTATTTAGGGAAGTTTTTAATGTCTGACGCTGTATTGTTTTTAATATATGGTTAGAGGCTGCCCAGAGTGGCTGGGGAAACCCAGCCAGATGGGCGGTGTATAAATAATAAATTATTATTATCATTATTAAGAAGGTGGTTTCTGCATGTGCTGTAGATGGAAGTGAAGGGCAGATGGGGCTCATCAACCTGGGAAGGTAGCTCATCTAGGAGAAGGAAAACTCTGATCCTAAACCTCCTCTGCCTTGTGGGTATCGTCAGGAGAAGAAAAGGCTGAGGAGTAAACCCTACACAAATCTGGAGTGGCGTACCTAAGGTGGTTGGACGGTGCCTTGTATGGCAGCTCCTGCAGCCAAGTTGAGCCAACCGTATTGCTCTGCTTTCCTTTGGACCTCATCAGCGAGGTCTTGTCGTCTTGACAGCCCATGACCTCCATACACATTGCCCAGGCTTGTGTCCTAGGGAAGTCACTTCGGTGCTGCTAACACAGTGGTTTGACTTCACCCCCAGAGGCACACTCCATTGTCTCTCTAGAAAGAAGGATGCCAACAACAAGAGCAATCTGCAAGCTTCAGTATTCCCCTGAGTATGCAAATTTTCTCAATTGCCCCATTTTGATTCCAATACTGGTGGCACTCATCAACATGTTTGCTATTGGAGGGGTGGGTGGGTGATACAAGTTGCTCCAAATGTCCCCCAAAATGGCAGTGAAAATAACAATCCTCTATACAGGAACATAGAGGGACGTGGGTGGCGCTGTGGCTTAAACCACAGAGCCTAGGACTTGCTGATCAGAAGGTCGGCAGTTCGAATCCCTGCAACAGGGTGATCTCCCGTTGCTTGGTCCCAGCTCCTGCCAACCTAGCAGTTTGAAAGCACTTCAAAGTGCAAGTAGATAAATAGGTACCACTCTGGCAGGAAGGTAAACAGCGTTTCTGTGTGCTGCTCTGGTTCGCCAGAAGCGGCTTAGTCCTGCTGGCCACATGACCCGGAAGCTGTACGCCAGCTCCCTTGGCCAATAAAGCGAGATGAGCGCCACAACCCCAGAGTCGGCCACGACTGGACCTAATGGTCAGGGGTCCCTTTATACAGGAGCATAGGAAACTGTCTTCTTCCAAGCCAGTCCATTGTTTCCTCTAGTTCCTTGTTGTCGGCTGACAGCAGCTCTCCGGGGTTTTAGGCCCTGGAGATGTTGGCCATTGAACCTGGCACCTTTTACATGCAAAGCTTGTGCTGTGCTTCTGAGCCACAGCCTTTCCCTAACGGTGATTGTCAGTTCTTTAAAATGGTGATTGTCAGGTCTTTAAAAGATGGTGTTTTTCCCCTCCACTTAACAATTCAATGTGATAATGAAGCTGCTCTGACCAGGGAGACACTCTGGAGAGGAAATAATGAGAACTTCAGAATGCTGTTTGCCAACAATCTATCTACGCTTCATCCTTAGGTGAGAATTAGATGATTGGGATGGTAAGCACCAGAGGGGGAAAATAGTGGTTGTTATACGAGAAATACAGGTACCTCCAGAGTCCTAGTTGTCCGATTCTTCAGCTATGGTGCTGAAACCAACAGTGGCTATGAACCTCCAAAGACTGCAGTAGCAAAATTTTCCATCAAATGCATTCCATTAATTATTTACCAAATCTAATTGACTGTTAATTCCCCCATTAGGGATAAGCCAGGGCTGAAAAAGAATTGATTGTGCTTTTAAAATGTCACATCTCCCTGAATTTGCCTGAAGTCATGCAGGCCTGTGTAATAGATATATTTATGTGCATATGTATATATAAACGGGTCCCTGCTTTGCAATGAAAATTTAAGAGACCTAGTTAAAATTAATTGGACTGAGAAGAAACTGAACAGCTGTCATTCTCTTCCAGATTTCTTTTTTCTTTACGAATGACAATTTGTGTAGCATTTGGAACACATGTTAAGCTCGCATTTTCTTGATCAGTAACGCACAATGGAAAACTTGCCACAAAGCACTACAGCTGGGGCTTGCCAACCAACGGGTAGGCTCCATCTGGGAAAGATGCTGGCAGAGGTCTCCTCATTAAAAGGTTTCATCTCCTTTCAGGGCCAATGAGAGGCGGGTATAGAGGATACAGAGGTACCAGGCCAACAGCCAACAGGGGCCCCATACTCTGAGGTTTATTTATGTTTACACAGTCCTCCTAGAAAGAAAGTTAGAAAGCAAAATTTGCAGGCAACGTTCTAAGCAATTTCTGTGAGACGAGGCAGCTTGGCTTCTCCACCTTTCAGTGGTTTTGGCCAATGAGTGAAGTCAGAACCGTGACTGACAAGTGAGTTGTTTGGGGTCCTAAAGAGCATTTGGCCCCACTCCACTTTTAGCACACCTTTCCTGCTTCTGTTTCATTTTCCAGCCTTTTGGAAACTCCAAAATTCACCCACTCCTTTTTTTCCTGCTTCTCACATTGGCCAACCAGATGCCTATGGGAAGCCCGCAAGCCATACCTGAGGGCATCAGCATTCTCCCTTCTCATGATTCCTAGCAGCTGGCATCCAAAGGCATACTGCCTCCAGCAGTGGAAGGTGAACATAATAGTATCCATGAAAGTTAGGAGTTTTTCCTTATTTTTGAGCAGGAACTTGGGGAAACTAAGTTCCCTTACCTTTTTAAAATTAAATATTTTTTTTTGACCAGGGGGTGGGGGAGCTGGAACTAAAATACATCCAATGCCTGAGCCAAAATTCCACCTATATCTAATCAATGAAGTTGTGGCCATTTCTAGTCCATATCATTGTCTGCTTGAGTTTATTGATCATGTCTTACATTTAGCCACTGCCGGGTGTGGCACTGTGACTGGGCCCGCAAGAAGCAAACAGACATGAAGAAGAAGAAGAAGAAGAAGAAGAAGAAGAAGAAGAAGAAGAAGAAGAAGAAGAGTAGTTTGGATATGATATCTCGCTTTATCATTATCTGAAGGAGTCTCCTTTCCCTTCCTCCCCCACAACAAACACTCTGTGAGGTGAATGGGGCTGGGAGACTTCAGAGAAGTGTGACCAAGGTCACCCAGCAGCTGCATGTGGAGGAGTGGAGACGCGAACCCGGTTCCCCAGATTATGAATCTACCGCTCTTAACCACTACACCACACTGGCACCACACTGACCACAGGTGGTCAGTTCTCCCACCATTTTTCCCAGAAAGAAAGCACTGATAATAAGAACCTCCTAGTAACCCTTGAGAGCCTTATTCTGTATGAATTTGTCTAATCCTCTTTTAAAGCCATCAGAATTGGTGGCTACCACCGCCTCTCATAGGAGCGAATGCCATAATTTCACTGTGATGAAGTCTCTTCCTTTGGTTTGACTCTTCCAACACCCAACTTCACTGGACGGCCCTGAGTTGCAATCTGATAAAGGAGGGGGGGGGGACTTCTCCCTGTCTGCCAGATACGACATTTATTTTTGTGAATCTTGCGATTAATTCTTGCAGGTCTAATATATGCTAATGTATTTTCAACATTAGGCTTGCTCACCTGTCTTACCAGGGACTCTGATAAGAACATAAGAAGAGCTGTGGTGGATCAGGCCAAAGGCCCAACGTCCTGTTCTCACAGTGGCCAGTCAGAAGCTCACATGCAGAGAGCCAGAAGGCCAGCTGATAAGCCCCAGCTGTGTTGTCTCCTTCCATCTGACGTAAATCAGAGAGCTGGACTTCAGAAGCCAGGGCACACTATTAGCAGAGTGTACTGTGCACACAGAAGAGGCGTGAGGCTTGTGAAGTCATACTTTAACTAAAGATTTATGAAACATAAACCAGAACAAAGAAACATGTCGTCTCTCTCTCATGTCATCTCATGTCGTGTTTAGCTTTTGCTAAAAGCAAAAGCTATACACAAACGGAAGTTCCCAGCAAGCTGTGCTGGAATGTAAACAGACATGTGACACACAATAATCCCATCCCATTAAGGTGGAATAGAAATGTCAACACAGGACTCTCCACACCTGTAACTCTCAGACACTAGTATTCAGATATTGCCTTCCACACTGCCTGAAGGAATAGTCGCTGCATAACAATAGTGAGAGAGCACTATATGGCTTGATATAGGTGAGTTTTTTTTAATGTTCAAAATGCTGTAAGTCTGGCACCTCACAGGTCCTTGTTTGGCTGCTTTGGGTTTCAATTTCCTCCTCTTTTAATCTGCAAAGTATTATAGTTGTGTGTATCTCAGGAGTCCCCTGGGTATACAAAACCACTCTCATGTCTGCTGCCTCGCTCTTTTTCAGCTGGTCAAAGGCACAGCAGCCCCATCAGATGAAATAATAAATAAATAAATAAAAGTTTGGCAGCTGTAGTTTAATGCACTTTGGCACCGAGTTGCTTTTAAGCCGGAGAGGATTGCACTGAAAGAGAATAATGGTGTTTATGTTCTGCAAGGTACAACTGATGCTGGGGAGATAGTTTTGTTGTTGTTTCAGGAAACCCACACCTCAGACAACTCACATGGGCCTTTTTATGTTTAGTAATTTATAGTTGCACATATCATATTGCAGAGAGGCCGCTTCAACCCTCCAGATCTGCTTTGCATTCAGCTTGTGTTGCTCTAGCAATGCCGCTGTGAATTCCAAGTACATTTCTTCTACATTTGTTAGCTGCATGCCAGCAATATTAATGCCCAATTAGATGCACGGTGGTTGAGGAAACCACAGCTCATCATACCAAATTATTTGCTTTTGTTGCTTTCCCCTTGGCCTATCTCCAAACATGAAGATGCACATTGACTCTCCAGACATTTTTTTTTTAAAAAATGCGGGGATCTTGCTTTTACTCAAAGAGCAGGAGTCAAGTGTAGCAAATAACCAAATTATACTTTTCCTTCCATCGTAAGGTGACCTGCGCTAGTGAATCGCTTTTGAGGAGCGTACATAAAGGTAATTGGTGAACACCTGGGAGGAATATACAACAAGTTCTCCAGTACGAACCTTTTTGCTATTCAGCGTGTGGCTTGGGGCTGCCATCTTCTTAAAGGAGCAAGGTTCTGTACCCCCAACACGGACATAACAAGTGGACGTAAATAGTGTAGTTATCCCCATCACTGAAAACTAATATTAAGAGCTAATTGACAGCGGAACAGAGTGGATTGGAGGGCAGGGGGCTTTGCAGAGACATTTTGGTTTTCCAGAGATATTTCAGCTGGGGGTTGGGTAGCCATCTGCCAGAGATACTGTCGTTGCCACCTGGATAGCAGATCCTGTATTGAGCAGAGGGTGGCATTAGATCACTTCCAAGGTCTTTTCCAAACTTAAAATCTTATGAGGATCATGAGACCTAACTTTTCTTAATAACAACCTTTTAGTCTTCCCCTAAAAGTCATAATAGGAGCAGGGATTTATCAGCGACAACTCCGCCCCACCCCCAAACACACTCACCAGCCCTAGAAAGAGGCTCTGAGGAACATCTCCCAGCTATTGTTTCATTGATTTATTGATTTAATATGCCGTAAATCACCGAAGAATTGATGCTTTTGAATTATGGTGCTGGAGGAGACTCTTGAGAGTCCCATGGACTGCAAGAAGAACAAACCTATCCATTCTTAAGGAAATCAGCCCTGAGTGCTCACTGGAAGGACAGATTGTGAAGCTGAGGCTCCAATACTTTGGCCACCTCATGAGAAGAGAAGACTCCTTGGAAAAGACCCTGATGTTGGGAAAGATGGAGGACACAAGGAAAAGGGGACGACAGAGGACGAGATGGTTGGACAGTGTTCTCGAAGCTACAAACATGAGCCTGACCAAACTGAGGGAGGCAGTGGAAGACAGGAGTGCCTGGCATGCTCTGGTCCATGGGGTCATGAAGAGTCGGACATGACTAAACGACTAAACAACAACAATAACATGCTGTAAACCGCTTTGAGATTTTTATTAAAAATATAAAACAGTATAGAAATTAAAAAATAAATAAAATAAAAATAAAAATGGGCAGGTGAAAGATACAATGAAGATCTGTTTGCATGGGTTGTGTTTAACTGAGTTGGAAGGATCAGTGGCAAGATTGTTGGTTTCCTTCAAATCTATGAGTTCCACACTTAAATTTTGTACTTTATTTGTCTCTCTGTGCGCACAGCAAGTGCCTATCATGTTATCCAAAGGGCATTGTGACTTTGTGAATATCAATATAGAGATCTATGATGGGGCAGCAACTTAAAAACAGAAAAACGCCAGATAAGGAAAGACCAGAGATAGCACAATTATTTTGAACAGCTTATTATTGGCATGGCAACAGAACTTAGTTATTCTTAAGAGAAATCAGTACTCAAGCCACATAGGCAGGGCTATCTCCCTTCGACAGAACAGTCACTCAAATGTAGCCAAAATATTTTCCGGGGGAAGTGTGAGTTTCCATCTAGAACACCTCTGCCATTAGGACACTGATCACCAACCTGGTGTTCCTCCAGATGTTTTGGACTACAATTTCCATCAGCCTCAGCCATCTGGATAGCACCAGGGTGCTTTAGGAGGTATTCAAAGAAAGATACAGAATGAACACTGTTAAAACACACAGTTCCCCCACTCCCCAGAGTAACCTTAAAATAAGAGATTCATAGAGCTGTACATATTCTTGCAGACTGTCCAACCCTCTGCTAGCTTCAGGAAATCCAGAGCTGGGGCATCCCCAGCACGTTGTTGTATAGCCTCTGCTTAAGACCATCAAGTGAAGGAGAGGTCCCCATGCCCTGGAAACCAAAGGCATCCAAGCGCGGTTTCACTATCTTCACTAGAACGTCTTTTCTGCCCCAACCACTGAAATCTGAAATGGTGCACCCTAATACAGTGGTACCTCTGGTTGCGAACGGGATCTGTTCCGGTTGCCCGTTTGCAACATGAAAAGAGCGCAACCCGCAGTGAACATGCGTGGGTTGCGATTTGCCGCTTATGCGCATGCGCATGATGTCATTTTGAGCGTCTGCGCATGCGTGAGCGGTGAAACCTGGAAGTAACCCTTTCCGGTACTTCTGGGTCACCGTGGGAGGTAACCTGAAAGAACGTAACATGAAGCGGACGTAACATGAGGTATGACTGTACTACTGATCTATCCTACAGGGGTTTTAAAAGACTCACTCAGACAATATGCCCAGAGACTTCAGACTGCCACACGCTCATTGATATGCCAGCAAGTCTTGGCAGTGTGTATGGAGGTGCTGGGCTGCCCAGACAACAAGACCTTCCTCTCGACCTCATTGTTGTGGTGCAAAGCAAAGCAAAGCAAAGCAAAGCAAAGCAAAGCAAAGCAAAGCAAAGCAAAGCAAAGCAAAGCAAAGCAAAGCAAAGCAATACATTTGGCACCAGTTTGGCT
Organism: Podarcis melisellensis; assembly: GCF_964234715.1. NCBI lineage: Eukaryota > Metazoa > Chordata > Lepidosauria > Squamata > Lacertidae > Podarcis > Podarcis melisellensis. The sequence continues at coordinate 11,432,924 of NC_138537.1, forward strand.
GCAGGAATTGCCAGAAGGAGGCATACAAGATGCCCCCCAACCGCCTTAGGGACTCCACACCAGATTTGTGTAGGGTTTATTTATTTATGCATTTATTACATTTATATACCCCCTTTAAGAAAAGCAATGACAAATCTAGACAGCATCTTAAAAAGTAGAGACATCACCTTGCCAACAAAGGTCCATATAGTAAAAGCCATGGTTTTCCCAGTAGTGATGTATGGAAGTGAGAGCTGGACCATAAAGAAGGCTGATTGCTGAAGAATTGATGCTTTTGAATTATGGTGCTGGAGGAGACTCTTGAGAGACCCATGGACTGCAAGAAGATCAAACCTATCCATTCTGAAGGAAATCAGCCCTGAGTGCTCCCTGGAAGGACAGATCCTGAAGCTGAGGCTCCAATACCTTGGCCACCTCATGAGAAGAGAAGACTCCCCGGAAAAGACCCTGATGTTGGGAAAGAAGGAGGGCACAAGGAGAAGGGGACGACAGAGGATGAGATGGTTGGACTCCCTTTATCTTCCAAGGATCTCAAGGTGGTGTACATCGTTCTCCTCCTCCTCATTTCATCCTCTCAACAACCCTGTGAGGTAGGTCAGGCAGAGAGACAGTGGCTGGTCCAAGGCCACCCAGTGAGCTTCATGGCTGAGTGGGGATTCGAATCTGGGTCCAACACTCTAACCATTACACCACACTGGCTTTCTTACTGCTTAGCCTTTTCTTGTTTAATAACACACACATATGCAATACACTACTGCAGTGTGCCCACATCTCAACCGATCTTCCTGCCTACCTGCCTGCAGCCCAATTTAATTTTAAAAACAGGGCTTTGGTGGTGACTTATCACGCCCCATGTAAAAAAAATAAAATAAAATGCACCATAGCCCCTTGGTGCTAAAGAAGTACACAGACTGCATCTTTTAACATTTTTCCGGGAGTTCAAACTTCAGCTTTCCCTGGAGAGCAGTAAAAATTGCTATTCATTGCCCACAACTATATCCTTCTTCTCAAATCATTGCCTGGAAATGTGGAAGCAGCATACTTGATTAAGCTGAGCTTTTGCCTCCATTACCTAGCACTCAACCTCTCTTGCTGCAACAACTTGCTAGAATCAAATGTTATCAGATTACCATAATGAGAGCCGAAATGGCTCATAAAACATGAGGCGGAGAGACAGTGGAATCCCCAAACGTGGTGTGAGTAGCAGGGATGGCCCGAAGCATTTTGGCGCCCGGGTGGAGAATCTGAAGGGCAGCGCCAAACCCCTGGTTACCACAGGTCATAGGTCTCCTGCCTTGGCCTATGGAAGTGGCCTGGGGCTGTACATCTGTGCTGTTGTGCTCACTTGCTGAAGCCAACTGGAATGGCGAGGAGCTGGGCATGGACTTCTGGTTGCCCCCAAGATCTGCCTTCCATTTTTCTGCTCATTACGGTGGAAAATTCTGCCTTTCCCCTCAATTTTGCCTCAAGATCCTGTTGCCTCATAGTCGCCATCCTATGAGTAATCACCAGGTGGTAGAAAGAAAATGCAAATGATATTGAGGGGAAGGTATGTTGCATCAGCCTCACCTTCTGTTCACATAGGTAAAGGTAAAGGGACCCCTGACCATTAGGTCCAGTCGGGGACGACTCTGGGGTTGCGGCGCTCATCTAGCTTTACTGGCCGAGGGAGCCGGCGTACAGCTTCTGGGTCATGTGCTTCTGGCGAACCAGAGCAGCACACGGAAATGCCGTTTACCTTCCCACTGGAGCGGTACCTATTTATCTACTTGCACTTTGACGTGCTTTTGAACTGCTAGGTTGGCAGGAGCTGGGACCGAGCAACGGGAGCTCACCCCGTTGCGGGGATTTGAACTGCCGACCTTCTGATCGGCAAGTCCTAGGCTCTGTGGTTTAACTGACAGCGCCACCCGTGTCCCTTCTGTTCACATAAAGGTAAAGGTAAAGGTACCCCTGCCCGTACGGGCCAGTCTTGACAGACTCTGGGGTTGTGCGCCCATCTCACTTAAGAGGCCAGGGGCCAGCGCTGTCCGAAGACACTTCCGGGTCACGTGGCCAGCGTGACATCGCTGCTCTGGCCTTCCGGAGGCGGCGCAAAACGGCAATGGCGGTCCTCTTTACTCAGTGAAGAGGGGCTCCGCGAAAAAGGGTCCTCCGCTACGGCGAAGCGGAGACCCATCCAGATAAACCGCAGGCAGAGCGAGCCTGTGGCCGTGGGACTCGGCGGGTGCCAGAAGCCCCCCCAGAAGCGAGGAAGGGACCTCGTAAGAGGCTCCGGATCGTGAACGGGGGAGCGGCGCTGTGAGTTCATCGCTCTTTTCGCGGAAGTGAAGCCGCGCTGCTGTTGCTGATGAGCGCCGACCTTTCTTCTTGAAAAACATCGAGATTGGCTGCAATCTACCCGTGAGTAAGGGGTACCAAAGAACTGATTAAGGATTAACTTAAATTTGTCTATTTCGGCTGAAAACGGGAGGCGAGTAACAGGAAGTCCGCCTTCCGGTCCTGCTAATCGGAGCAAAGCAAAGAACCCGATGCGGGCTGAAGCGTTAAAAAGAGATCTTGAAAGAAGTAAGAAGGGGCATTAATAGACTGTGTGTTTCTAGAAATCGAAAAAGAGTGAAGAAATAAATGTTTTGGTTCAGTGTGCTAGAGAATCTTCCTCCTATTGTGAAGAGATGTGGAATTGAAGGGGATAACCGAGTTATTGGACTGCCAGTGTTGCAAATGAGTACTGTCAGGCTGCTGAAACTTTTCTCTTAACATAAACTGTTGCATTGATGGATACACTATCGCTTTAATACTGTCATCGAAACCTCTCCGTTACCTTGTGGCACTAATTTGAAACAGAACTTTCTGAAATCCTCCTTTCTGAACTTGGGGATTTCAGTTGAAGTAGGAGCTTTGATGGTGGAAAAGAAACTTTCTTTCCTTTGAAAACCCCCCCTAGTGGATTTGCGGAGGCATAGTGGTCTGGGAACTGTATCTTATTGGGATTTTTTGTGGTTTAATTGTTTATACTCTGGACTTGCCTTTCTCATGGATTGAAAGACTATTTGACCTTGAACAGCAGCTGGGGAATGAGTGGCCCAGCGAAAACAAGAGCAGCTAAAGCTAAGGAAGCTTTAGCTGAGGAAGCTAAAGAAAAGAAAAAAGACAAGAGAGCTGGACAGCTTGTCCAAACAACCTTGATTCATCATCGTAGATCCTCGGTGCCAACTGTGTTGACGGCGCAGGAGGAGGAAGTTGAAACGCCTGCTACAGAAGAAATGGCAGCTGGAGGAACTGATCCAGTCTTGAAACAAATTTTGGAACAATTGGCACTTTTGAATAAGAAGGTGGACGATCAGTCATCTAAAATTGATAGAGCTACATCTACTATCAGCAAGTTAACAGATCAGGTTTCGCAGCACACTCAGGCTATTGAGAAACTGCAAGGAGCTACGGCGGAGAACTACAAATTAGCTGCGGAAGCCAATCAAAAAGCTGAGCAAGCGTGCAAGAAGGTGGAAGAGATCAAAGGGGAAGTAAGACCTCTGAAAAGACAGGTAGGAGAACAGCAAGCCTACCTGTCAATGGTGGAACTGAAAAGTAAGGAATGTAATCTTAGGCTGAGGGCTGTCCCAGAGTTGGAACAGGGCAACCTAGAGAAATTCTTGACGGAGCTGTTTTCTAAATTTTGGGGGGTTGAAGAAGATAAAGATTTCAAGATTGTGACGGCCTTCAGACTGGGAAGATCGGTTAAAAAAGATAAGTCCAGAGACTGTTTGGTTTGTTTGAGAACAAGAGAGGAAAGAGACAAGATATTAGGCCAACACTTTAAAAAATCCCTGGAAGTCGAAGGCAAAAGGGCAGAAATTTATAGAGACATTCCTAAATATTTGCTGGACCTTAGAGCCACATACACAGACTTGGCCAAATTGTTAAGATACAACGCAATCCCTTATAGGTGGGAATTTCCTCAAGGTCTGTCATTCACCTATAAAGGAAAGAAGGTAAGAATTAAAACACCAGAAGACCATCAGAAGTTCCTACACGACAACGAGGAGGACCTCCAAAAGAGAGCCGTAGATTCTTGGCCTCCACCACCGGGATTACCACCAGGATCCATACCATCTGGAGGCGGCCCGGCACCACAGCTTCCGGAAAAGGACGACAAATTAGATACCCAACTGTGATACCCAAGAAGTAGACCGGGATGTCTCTACAGCTTCTTAGTTGGAATATAAATGGCGGGAATTCTCCAGAAAAACGCAGAAAAGTATTTCATATTTTGAAAAAAGAACAATTGGACATTATTTGCCTGCAAGAAACACATGTGACAAGACTCCATAGAAAAGTGCTAATCAATAAAAGGTTAGGCCAAGAATTTATTTCATCGGATAAAGTTAAGAAAAGAGGAGTGGTGATTTATGCAAAGGAGAACTTGTCCCCAAAATTTGTATTTAAAGACGAACAGGGCAGAATTTTGGCAATTGAAATCCAGACACAAGGAGAAAAGTTTTTAATTCTAGGAATCTACGCCCCAAATGATGGAAAATCGGAATTTTTTAAGAAGCTGCACGAGATTATGCTGGACTATTTGGACTATAACAACATTATCATGTTGGGAGATATGAACGGTGTCGCCTCAGTGAATATGGATAAGTCACAAAGTGCTAATATAACGAAAGATGGCAGACTTCCAAAAACCTTTTTTGAAATGACTGACAATTTGGATTTGATCGACATATGGAGGATCAAGAACCCTCTAGGGAAAGAAGGAACTTTCTTTTCTGAGGCCCATATGACATGGACGCGAATCGACCAAATATGGATAACTAGAGGGCTGGCACCTAAGACCAGAAAAGTGGAAATCTGCCCAAAAACCTGCTCCGACCACAACGCCTTGAGAATGGAATTGAGACTAAATACAACCGGATCGTTCAGATGGAGAATGAATGACGCCTTGTTAAGAGATCAGGAGATTGTTAAGAAGGCCCAAAAAGTTTTAAAGGACTATTTCGAAATAAACTTAAAGACAAATGTGGAAAAAAGAATAATCTGGGACGCAAGCAAAGCAGTGATAAGAGGGTTTCTAATACAACAGAACACGATTAAAAAAAGACTCTGGAATGAAAAGAAGGAGAAGATCTTGGAGAAAATAAGAGAAGGAGAGAGAAAACTGAGATCCAGGCCTAAATCAAAGGAAGTATTGAGAGAAGTGAAGTTTTTCCAGGCACAATATTCGAAACTGATAAATCAAGAGGTGGAATGGAAAATTAAACAAATGAAACAAAGATCCTTTGAATCTGCAAACAAATGTGGAAAATTGTTAGCCTGGCAGCTGAAAAAGAGACAAAAACTTAACACAGTTACAAATCTAGAGATTGAAGGGAGAATGGTTCAGAAACCCGATGAAATTAGAAGGTCCTTCCAGAGATATTTCAAAGAACTCTATTCTCAAAGGCCACAAAAAAGCTCAGAGGTGGACCAATTTGTTATAACTAATGGATTACAAAAAATACCCCAGGAAATGAGAGCAACCCTGAACTGTAATATTACAACCCAAGAAATTGAATGCGCCATTCAGAACCTCCAACTGGGCAAATCTCCGGGACCTGATGGGCTTACTTCCAAATATTATAAGGTACTGAAGGACTCATTGACACAACCATTGCTGGAAGTTTGCAACCAGATTATGGAGGGGAGGAAGGCACCGGAAACGTGGAAAGAAGCCTTCATCACGTTGATCCCAAAACTAGAATCTGAAAAAACTCAACTTAAAAACTACCGTCCTATCTCACTCCTAAATGTGGATTATAAAATTTTTGCAGACATTTTGGCAAGTAGGTTTAAGAAAGTCTTAAATGAAGTGATTCATAAGGACCAAGCAGGCTTTCTCCCTGGTAGGCATTTATTTGACAACACAAGAAACATCATTGACATTTTGGAGTTTTTACAGATTAATTCAAACACAAGAGCGGTGTTGATTTTTATTGATGCGGAGAAGGCCTTTGACAACATTTCTTGGCTGTTTATGAAGAAAAATTTGGAAAGGATGGGAGTAGGGCGGGGGTTTGAAAATGGAATAGAAGCAATTTATTCAGAACAAAAGGCCAAATTGATAGTAAACAACGTGGTGACAGAGGAGTTTAAAATTGAAAAAGGGACACGACAGGGGTGCCCTCTATCTCCTCTGTTGTTTATTTCAGTCCTGGAGGTGCTACTGAACATGATTAGAAATGACCGGTTGACACAGGGAATTGTGGTCGGAGAGAAACAATATAAACTGAAAGCTTTCGCAGACGACTTGGTATTAACATTACAGGAGCCAGCCTCTAGTACTAAAAGAGCGTTAGAATTAATTTCTGATTTTGGTCGGGTGGCGGGATTCAAGCTGAATAAACAAAAAACTAAAGTTTTAGCAAAAAACTTGACAACTACTGAAATAGAGGAGTTCAGAAAAGAAACAGAACTAAATGTGGTTAAAAAAGTAAAGTACCTAGGGGTGCACTTGACCTCCAAAAATTTGAATTTATTTAAGGACAACTATGAGAAATGTTGGTCAGAGATAAAAAGAGATCTGGAAACATGGTCAAGATTAAAACTTTCCTTGTTGGGCAGAATAGCTGCTATAAAGATGAATGTATTGCCGAAAATGCTATTTTTGTTTCAGTCCCTCCAGATCGTGGATAAGGTGGAATGTTTTGGAAAATGGCAGAGGGATTTATCTAAATTTGTCTGGCAGGGCAAAAAGCCCCGAATAAAGTTTAAAATACTAACAGATGCGAAAGAAAGAGGGGGGTTTGCCCTGCCGGACTTGAGGTTATATTACGAAGCTGCAGCCCTCTGCTGGTTGAAGGATTGGATCCTATTGGAGAACACCGACGTCCTTGACCTGGAGGGATTTGATAATGCTTTTGGGTGGCATGCATATTTGTGGTATGACAAGGTTAAAGTTCATAAATTGTTCAAAAACCATATTGTCAGAAGGGCAATTTTCATGGTCTGGTCAAAATATAAAGACTTATTGGAGAGTAAAACTCCGAGGTGGCTCTCACCGATGGAGGCCAAAGCACGTAAAAGACTCAATATGGAGGCCCACTGGCCTAAATATTGGGAAATAATTGAAAAAATTGGAGATAAATGGAGGTTACAGAGTATGGAAAAGTTAAAAAACAAGGTGCGAGATTGGTTGCATTATGCTCAAATCCAGGAAGTTTTTAAAGCAGACAAAAAAGTGGGTTTTCAGGAGGAAAAATCGAAACTAGAAACAGAGTTGCTTGAGCCAAAATCCAAGCTAATTTCGAGAATGTATAACTTGCTGCTTAAATGGAACACACAGGATGAGATTGTCAAATCCTCTATGATAAAGTGGGCACAGGACTTGGGGCATAACATTATGTTTGAAGACTGGGAAAGGTTATGGAACACCGGAATGAAATTCACGGCATGTACTGCCTTGAAGGAAAACATTATGAAAATGATATACCGGTGGTACATGACCCCAGTCAAGCTTGCAAAGATATATCACCTGTCCGATAATAAATGTTGGAAATGTAAGGAAGAGGAAGGGACATTTTTACACCTCTGGTGGACCTGCCCGAAAGTGAAGGCCTTCTGGGAAATGATACATAATGAACTAAAAAAGGTGCTGAGATTCACCTTACCTAAGAAACCGGAGGCCTTCCTTCTGGGCATGGTAGACCAGAGGATGGTCAAGAAAGATAGAACTTTCTTTATGTACGCTACTACAGCAGCGAGGATTCTGTTGGCAAAGCACTGGAAGACACAAAATCTACCCACATTGGAAGAATGGCAGACGCAGCTGATGGACTATATGGAGTTGGCTGAAATGACTGGCAGAATTCGAGACTCGGGAGAAGAAGAAACGGAGGAAGTTTGGAAAAATTTTAAGGACTATTTGAAAAAGCATTATAAGTTGTATGAATGTTAAAAAATGCTCCTTTCTAGGAAGGTATACCTTCAGTATCGGCAAATTTCTGAATTGATAAATAAGACACTATAAGACAGAAGTGAGGTAACGAAATATTTTTATTGTGTGGAAATTAAAAATTAATGCAATTGTATCGAAATGTTTACATCAGATAACACGATAAAATGGAAGATATATTGTTATGTATAAAACAAGTCAACAAATTGCTGAGGTTTTGGTTACACAGGGAATGCAGTGCTCGGGAGATGGGGGAAGTCCATTGGATTCATGGAAGTATGTATTTGAAAGTGGAAATTTGTTTATTAAAAACCTAATAAAATATTTATAAAAAAAAAAAAAGAAAAGCAATGACAAATCTAGACAGCATCTTAAAAAGTAGAGACATCACCTTGCCAACAAAGGTCCATATAGTAAAAGCCATGGTTTTCCCAGTAGTGATGTATGGAAGTGAGAGCTGGACCATAAAGAAGGCTGATTGCTGAAGAATTGATGCTTTTGAATTATGGTGCTGGAGGAGACTCTTGAGAGTCCCATGGACTGCAAGAAGATCAAACCTATCCATTCTGAAGGAAATCAGCCCTGAGTGCTCCCTGGAAGGACAGATCCTGAAGCTGAGGCTCCAATACCTTGGCCACCTCATGAGAAGAGAAGACTCCCCGGAAAAGACCCTGATGTTGGGAAAGAAGGAGGGCACAAGGAGAAGGGGACGACAGAGGATGAGATGGTTGGACTCCCTTTATCTTCCAAGGATCTCAAGGTGGTGTACATCGTTCTCCTCCTCCTCATTTCATCCTCTCAACAACCCTGTGAGGTAGGTCAGGCAGAGAGACAGTGGCTGGTCCAAGGCCACCCAGTGAGCTTCATGGCTGAGTGGGGATTCGAATCTGGGTCCAACACTCTAACCATTACACCACACTGGCTTTCTTACTGCTTAGCCTTTTCTTGTTTAATAACACACACATATGCAATACACTACTGCAGTGTGCCCACATCTCAACCGATCTTCCTGCCTACCTGCCTGCAGCCCAATTTAATTTTAAAAACAGGGCTTTGGTGGTGACTTATCACGCCCCATGTAAAAAAAATAAAATAAAATGCACCATAGCCCCTTGGTGCTAAAGAAGTACACAGACTGCATCTTTTAACATTTTTCCGGGAGTTCAAACTTCAGCTTTCCCTGGAGAGCAGTAAAAATTGCTATTCATTGCCCACAACTATATCCTTCTTCTCAAATCATTGCCTGGAAATGTGGAAGCAGCATACTTGATTAAGCTGAGCTTTTGCCTCCATTACCTAGCACTCAACCTCTCTTGCTGCAACAACTTGCTAGAATCAAATGTTATCAGATTACCATAATGAGAGCCGAAATGGCTCATAAAACATGAGGCGGAGAGACAGTGGAATCCCCAAACGTGGTGTGAGTAGCAGGGATGGCCCGAAGCATTTTGGCGCCCGGGTGGAGAATCTGAAGGGCAGCGCCAAACCCCTGGTTACCACAGGTCATAGGTCTCCTGCCTTGGCCTATGGAAGTGGCCTGGGGCTGTACATCTGTGCTGTTGTGCTCACTTGCTGAAGCCAACTGGAATGGCGAGGAGCTGGGCATGGACTTCTGGTTGCCCCCAAGATCTGCCTTCCATTTTTCTGCTCATTACGGTGGAAAATTCTGCCTTTCCCCTCAATTTTGCCTCAAGATCCTGTTGCCTCATAGTCGCCATCCTATGAGTAATCACCAGGTGGTAGAAAGAAAATGCAAATGATATTGAGGGGAAGGTATGTTGCATCAGCCTCACCTTCTGTTCACATAGGTAAAGGTAAAGGGACCCCTGACCATTAGGTCCAGTCGGGGACGACTCTGGGGTTGCGGCGCTCATCTAGCTTTACTGGCCGAGGGAGCCGGCGTACAGCTTCTGGGTCATGTGCTTCTGGCGAACCAGAGCAGCACACGGAAATGCCGTTTACCTTCCCACTGGAGCGGTACCTATTTATCTACTTGCACTTTGACGTGCTTTTGAACTGCTAGGTTGGCAGGAGCTGGGACCGAGCAACGGGAGCTCACCCCGTTGCGGGGATTTGAACTGCCGACCTTCTGATCGGCAAGTCCTAGGCTCTGTGGTTTAACTGACAGCGCCACCCGTGTCCCTTCTGTTCACATAAAGGTAAAGGTAAAGGTACCCCTGCCCGTACGGGCCAGTCTTGACAGACTCTGGGGTTGTGCGCCCATCTCACTTAAGAGGCCAGGGGCCAGCGCTGTCCGAAGACACTTCCGGGTCACGTGGCCAGCGTGACATCGCTGCTCTGGCGAGCCAGAGCCGCACACAGAAACGCCGTTTACCTTCCCGCTGGTAAGCGGTCCCTATTTATCTACTTGCACCCGGAGGTGCTTTCGAACTGCTAGGTTGGCAGGCGCTGGGACCGAGCAGCGGGAGCGCACCCCGCAGCAGGGATTCGAACCGCCGACCTTTCGATCGGCAAGTCCTAGGCGCTGAGGCTTTAACCCACAGCGCCACCTGTGTCCCTATTCTGTTCACATAGTGCATAGCTAAACTATAGAACTCACCTTTGCAGAAGGCGGTGAGCGGCACCAACTTTTATTGGTATTTTCTTTTTTTTAAAAAAGGCATATGTTTCTGTAACTGGCTTAGAGGTTTTCTGTCAAATAAACGATTTATAACTTTTGTTATATACAGGGGAATATATATTTGTTATATATATTTTTTTCCAGTGGGAAGTCATTGGAACTCAGTTCTGGCACCTCTCAGGTAGACACCATTGCCATTATAAGAGAAAAAGAGAGGTGTCAGGGTGAGTTCTGGCATCTCTTTTTATAGAAAAATAGCACTGGTTATATACCCCTCAATGTCACCTTATGACACCTGCCACCTGAGGCAGCTGCTTCACTCTGCCAAATGGTAGGGCCAGTCATGTGACCTCCCCCCCTTTCCTGCTTTCCAATGCAATATGAACACTGATATATTTCTTGGCTGCTTAATTAGGTTGTAGTTGTCCAGTATGTTTTTGGAAGGACATTCACACTATTCTGGGTTATTATATGATATTGGCTTGGTCTCCATCAATAAGTTGCAATCAAGCTCAGGGTTAAGTGGAATTAAGCATGCTCATTCTGTGTCTGGGTGGAAACCGGCTAAATGTCTAGAAAAATCTCGATGTATGGCTTTGCAAAACAACAACAACAACTTTTCAGTTTCTGAAATATGGCAGCCCGAGGCTGTGCAGAATTCAGCCTTAGGAAAGAGATTCAAGAGAGGCAATCATCCTCAAGTTGCTATGATATAAACACCAGTGAACACTGTCCAATTTGGATTGTTGGAATCTGACATTGCAAGAACCATTTCAGATGGATTTCTAGACCATATGCATTGGATCTGGAATGGCTCCTTTGTTGCCCCTAGCACAGAGATCAGGAAAGTCAATATGGCTACTCCGGATTATTCCTGGAACAAATAAGATTGGCTTGCCCATCCTTAATGATATAGTAACATTTCTATAAAGACTCATCCTTAAGCAAATATAATGGTTAGGGATGTGGGAGAAATTCCCAGAGTGGTTTAGCTGTCCCTCTTCATAGGGAACTCTGGGAATTGTAGCTCCGTGAGAGGAATAGCAGACTCCTGAGTGCTCTCACAGCAACAAGAAACTACAGCTCCCAGAATTCTTTGAGGGAAGGCATGGTTGCTTAAAGTGGCATTGCAGTTGAAAATGCATGGTGGGAATATGGCCTTGTAGTCTGTATGCTTTCCCTGACTCCCCACACTTCAATTAAAGACTGAGGGAAGCTATCTTAACTCCTCCCAAGGAGCTTTTCCAGATAAGAAAGCATGAAGAAGAAGAAGAGTTTGGATTTGATATCCTGCTTTATCACTACCCGAAGGAGTCTCAAAGCGGCTAACAATCTCCTTTCCCTTCCTCCCCCTCAACAAACACACTGTGAGGTGAGTGAGGCTGAGAGACTTCAGAGAAGTGTGACTAGCCCAAGATCACCCTGCAGCTGCATGTGGAGGAGCAGAGACGCGAACCCGGTTCACCAGATTACGAGTCTACCAGTCTTAATCACTACACCACACTGGCAGCCACCATGCTGGAAATATAGCTGCACAAACTCAATAAAGCTCTGCACTCACAGAAACTCCAAAGAAATTCTCAAGTGCCCTGAACATAAAACTTCTGAGAAACTGGGGGATGGATTTTGGCACAGCACTGCTTGGAAACTAGGTATGCGAGGTCAATGGCTCAGATAGTCATGAAGTACTATAGCCAGTCAAGAGATATTTATGTGGCATGACTCCTACAACAATTTGTGTTGTAGGAGGGTTTGATATAAAAACATGTTAAGAAGAAGTGAAGCAGAGAGAATACAGTCTCCGGAAAGCTGGAAAGAGAAGATGGATGGGAGTGCTGGCTGACTGGGAACCTCTTTCTGCTTGAGAACAAACATAGCTTCTTTAGCAGAAGGGAAGGAGAATTCATTCTGAGTTAGTAGAGGCGGCACCTTGAGAGTCTGCCCATTAATCTTCCTTAGATGTGCTTTGAGGAGAGGTTAATTTATGGCCTGAGGCCAACAAGGGGCCGAAGTCCTTTCTATACAATCAGATCTTTACAAATATATAATAAGAACCTAATTCTATGAAGTCCAGTGCCGCAGCAGCACAGCCTCCACTACCGCCTGTAGATCACCATAGAGATATGGCAGAGTCCTGGTAAAATCCATTCAAACCTGGGAACCAGGGAACTAGTGTGATGTAGCTGGCGGCGAGACAGTGAAGGTGTAGTGGTTAGAGTGCCAGACTAGTCCTTACTCAGCCACTGAAGGTCACTGTGTGACCTTGGTCTGTCTGATCTACCTGCTGTTAGCAATGCCACTTAAATAACATAGAAAAGAAATCCTGGTAACATTTTACTGAGGAAACCAAATGAAAACAGTGTGCAATTTGAGGAGAAAAGAACACAGGGATTGTGTCTTCCTTACTTCAGGCCTTCTGCATAGCAGGGAAATATCCAAGCAAACATACAGCGGAAAAACTCTCTCAGTACTACACAGCCAATGAGGGTACACGCTACCTTTGTAAACATGCAATGCTGCTGGTTGCTGAATGACATCTCTATTGCCCCTGTTGGCTAGCTGACTTATTAATAACTGAGTTAACCCTTAAGTCACACCTGGAATGATATTTGGTGTTGTACTTCCAACACCTCCCAGGGTTTGTATGAAGTGAAAATGGGAGAAGAAGGGAACAACGCACAGTGCTTGCTGCTTCTCCTATGTAAATGGTTCTGATCTGCAAAAGAGAAGCTTTGGGGAAGAGAAGAGCATTTAACTATTCCCCACTGGATCAGACCAAAGACCCATCTAGTCCACCATGCTATTCTCACAGTGACCAGCCAGATACCTGTGGAAGCTACCTCAAATATTGCTACCAGCTGATTTCCCATTAGACCAGGCTTCCTCAACCTTGGCCCTCCAGATGTTTTTGAGACTACAATTCCCATCATCCCTGACCACTGGTCCTGCTAGCTAGGGATCATGGGAGTTGTAGGCCAAAAAACATCTGGAGGGCCGAGTATGAGGAAGCCTGCATTAGATTATGCTTTAGTCCTGATGAGTTGGGCATGACAGATTGTGCTAGTTATGGGTGGAAATGCTGGTTCAAATGCACACATTGCAGACAGTCATGCAATGCTGACGGAGACCTGCACCCAGACGTACGCTCAGATTCTTTTTCTGCTTTCTTTGCAGCTGCTTGATGTAGAAGCATGCTTCCTTTAACAACAGGGACGCCATCTCAACAATAAAAATGATGTCACGTTGAAAGGCAAGTGGACAAGAAATGGGTGGATGGAATCCCTACAAAAATTCATCACCACCCACTTTACCTGAAAGGGAATTGAACAGCCACTGCATACTCAGCCAGGTCTCAAGGCTATTAATTCTATGGGTGCCACCGCTATTCTTCATGCTTCACAAATACCTTCTACACGAGGACAAACCTCAGTCAGGTGATAACCATCAGACATCTGGGAATCAATTGTAAGCGCTCGAAAGTGCAATTCATGCTACATTACCGTTCTTTGATAGAAATGCTCAAAAGTTTTTGTCTGGAGAACTAACAAACAGGGTTGTTGTCCACCTATTGACTTTTCGACTGTTGGTCTTCCCCCACCTCTCCTGCCTCTGTGGCCACCCCATCATTTTCAGATAGGAGAGGAATGGACTGGAAGAACAGAGTGAATAGATTTCTGGCATCAGACTGAGATGTTGGGAAAAGGGCCAAGTCAATTCTAGAGCAAGGAACTGAGCTGTGATATGGATCGCAAACCTCTTAGTCAGACACGGCCCAGTTGAGGCCCAGATCTGCATGGGGGGCACAGAGGGGCATACACCAGATTGTTTGGTTTCACAATCCGATTGCTCAGAAACTTACTGCCTGCCTTTGAGGTGACACAGACCCCCGGATAGAATAAAATGCCCTCTTAACTATTCCACCTGCATGCCAGGACCACCACTCTGCAACAGAGAGGGTTCACTGCATTTAATTGATGGGCTTAAACACACACTTAACTCTGTTGGGTTCTGTAAAAAAGTGTTCATATGCAGGTGTATTCTCCCTGCATGCTTTCTGCCATGAAAGCCCTTATTTCAGAAAATTATAAAGTCAGGGGAAAGGCTACATTTTGATTGCTGTCAGTTATATAGGGTCTAAAGTGCACTGTGTTCATTATTTTACAACACCACCCAATGCTTCTTTATTCATAGAATAACAGAACCATAGAATTGTGAAGCTGAAATTGACCCAAGGGTGATGCATTCAACCCCCCTGCAATGCAGGGATCACAGCTAAAGAATTCCTGTCAGATGACCATCCAACCATTGTTTAAAAACCTTAAATGAAGGAGATTTCAACAAGTTGCAAGGTAGTCTATTCCTTTGTTGAATAGCTCTTACTATGACAAAGTTCTTCCAAATATTTCGCCGGAATCTTCTGTTCTGTAATTTGAATCTATTGGTTCAGATCCTACTCCCTGGGGCAGCAGGATAAAAGCTTGATCCATCTTCCAGGTGACAGCCATTCAGATATTTGAGGATGGCTATCATATTGCCACTCAATCTTCTCCGGGCTAAACATACCCAACTCCCTCAACCATTCCTCATAAGGCTTGGTTTCCAGATCCTTAACAATCTTGGTCACCTTCCTCTGCATTGCTCCATCTTGTCAATATCCTTTTAAAACTGTGCTGCCCAGAACTAGAAGTTACTCATAAGTAAGCCTCACTGAGTTCATTGGGGGACGCTCCTAAAGTAAGTGCGCACAGGACTTCTGCTTTAAATTTCCCTCCTATAAACACATACCTGGGCCTCTTGGATTTGCTTATCAGCAAGTCAGCAGTTCAAATCTGCGCACTGGGGTGAGCTCCCATTGCTCTGTCCCAGCTTCTGCCAACCTAGCAGTTTGAAAGCATACCAGTGCAAGTAGATAAATAGGTACCACTGTGGTTGGAAAGTAAATGGAATTTCTGTGCGCTCTAGCACTCGTCATTGTGTTCTGTTGAGCCAGAAGTGGTTTAGTCATGCTGGCCACATGACCTGGAAAGCTGTCTGTGGACAAAACTGGCTCCCTTGGCCTGAAGCAAGATGAGTGCCACACCCCATAGTTCCCTTTGACAGGACTTAACTGCCCAGGGGTCCTTTATCTTTACCTTTACCTTTCATGTTTGAGAGATCTATATTTTGTTGTTTGTAATTTTGTTTGAAGGTTGGGAACAAACTGCTCTCCTCTCCTAGTTTCTAAAGATCTTTAAATACATTGTTTATCTTCTCCATATCATGTACAATTCAGTTCTGTGATAATGAATTTAAAAATTGATTTTCAATTGCCCCCCCCAAAAGACCAGTAGGATCCAAAACACATTGCACCAATAAACCTTTTTCTTGTTTATCCCATTGGTTTTTGTCTTTTGTTTTCAGTCTCAGAGAGTAATTTCCGTTGAAGTCAATGCCACTTACAGTATATACATTTCTGAAGGCCTGGGCCACTCCCACTCCCAACGTGATTGGCTGTCTAAACTTCCAAGCTGCGAATCACGACTCAGCATTTAAGGGCCAATGGCAGAGGCCCAAATCCTGAAATGTTCTGTGACTGGATATCATGTGTTGAATGAGAACACAGGGACTCAGAATGCTTAGTCCAGACTCAGGTTCAGGCAAACACAGACCACCGAACACATAATATTCCATTAACTGAAATCTCTGGGGAGAGGGAATCATTTGCAAGGACTGGTCAAAAGAAATGCATGAAGCGTATCCGGAAAACACAAGATTGCATGTTCAAGGTCCCCAAAAATCAATCCCTATGAATATCCATCCTGAGAAAACAAGAGTAGAGCAGGGGTGACATTTCCAAGCAAAATCAGTTCATGCCAGGGCTTGCTGATTAATTCCTTACCAACTGCACCCAGGCACTTCTGTCCCTTGCTTTGCATCCTGAAAGACTGGCCACTTAGGCAGAAGATGTCTTCCACTGTTGTCGTCCCAAATCAGTTGTAACTGGAGGGCAGCATCATAATTGCCGCATTGATGATGTTGTTAATGGGGACAAAGCTACATAGCAGACAGGCTCGATGAACATTACATTACTGCCTCGTTAAAGTTCGCATCCAATACCAGAGCTGTCATAGGGAAATACGGTTCATAGAGCATCCTAATGAAGAAAAGCTAAGGAATGCGAGACACAGGTGTGGGGAGGCAGGACGAAAAGCAAGTGCAGTCACAAAGATGGAAATAAATGTTCTGGGTGCAAGAGGCTGAAGGGGGCATGGAACTAGTGCCCAACGCTCTTTCAGAAATTATGGAGGGGAGCGAAAAGGTCAATAGAAGGTCAATGGACCTCCTCCTCCCTTTTCTTCCTGAATGCCCTTAGGGACAACACACCTATGTCATACATTTAAAGTGCTGTGATATCACAGGCGTGACTACTGTAATTCACTCTACGCGGGGCTGCCCTTGAAGCTGTTCCAGAAATTCCAGCGGGTGCAGAATGCTGCAGCAAGGCTCCTCACAGGGTCTCTGCCATGGGAGCATATTCACCCAGTGCTTTTCCAGCTGCACTGGCTCCCGGTGGAGTACAGGGTCAGATTTAAGGTGCTGCTTTTGACTTTTAAAGCCCTTCACGGCCTAGGACCCTCGTACCTACGGGACCACCTCTCCTGGTATGCCCCACGGAGGACCTTAAGGTCTATATATAGCAACACCCTAGTGGTCCCGGGCCCTAAGGAAGTTAGATTAGCCTCAACCAGAGCCAGGGCCTTCTCAACTCTGGCTCCGGCCTGGTGGAATGCTCTGTCTCTTGAGACCAGGGCCCTGCAGGATCGGATTTTTTTCCGCAGAGCCTGTAAGACAGAGTTGTTCCACCTGGCCTTTGGCTCAGAATCTGTTTGATTTTCTCCCCCTTTTTCTTTTTCCTTTCTCCTCCTATGATGAGATTGCTCCCTAATTGTTTTAATGTTGTATCTTAATTTTTTAAATTGTATTTTAATTAACTTGTTTTTATTATTGGTTGTTAGCCGCCCTGAGTCCGGTCTTTGCTGGGGAGGGTGGGGTATAAATAAAAATTTATTATTATTATTATTATTATTATTATTATTATTATTATTAAACACTCACGGCTTCCTCCAAAGAATCCTGGGAACTGTAGTTTGTGAAGGTTGCTGAGAGGCGCTAGGAGACCCCTGTCTCACAGAGCTACAATTACAATGGTTTCTTTTGAAGAGGTTGTTAAGCCACTCTGAGGGTTGTCGCTCTGCTTGCCAATGGCTCTGGCTCCACCTGCTGTTTGGGCTCCCTGTTGTCTGCCCTGCCAATCCCAATGGGCACCAACCCCCACCGTCTAGAGCAGCCGTTCTCAGCCTTGGGGTCCCCAGACGTTGCTGGACTACAACTCCCATCATCCCTATCCAGCAGTGGTCAGGGATGATGGGAGTTGTAGTCCAACAATATCTGGGGAACCAAGGTTGAGAATGGCTGAGGAAAAGGCTTGATTGAATGGGCTTCAAGTATGGAGCAGGAGATTCCAGTTGGACACATAAAGAAAAACAGTATGTAATAGGAACCCATAATGTAGAAGTGTGTGTGTGTGTGGGGGGGCTATCCCTCATTGGAAGTCTTCAAACAGAGGCTGGGGGATCCCTGAGCTTTGGATTCCATGTACTGAGCTGAGGCGTTAGATTAGGTGTCTTATAAGACTTTGCCCAACTCTTTTGGTTCTGTGAACCTGGTTGAGCTTTAAAGCAGTGGTAGGCGGAGCCAGAAACAAAAGTGGGTGGAGCAACCAATGGCAGAGGGATGAATGCAAAGTTTTACCTTTGCACAGCAAGCTAGTTTCTACACAGAGTCCCACAGCCCTCTGTGTCCTCCATGCAGGCAGCCAAAAGGCATTATTAGAGTTCAAAGGAACATACCAGCCAGGGAAAGAAAATATTTAGGCTGCAAAGTATGACCAGTGAGGGATATAGCTGGGGAAGGGTGTGTGGCTTGGGTAAAGTTTAAAGAGCCACAATTCCGTTTCCGAGCACAATTCAAAGTGTTGGTGCTGACTTTTAAAGCCCTAAATGGCCTTGGTCCAGTATACCTGAAGGAGCGTCTCCACCCCCATTGTTCAGCCCGGACACTGAGGTCCAGCGCCAAGGGCCTTCTGGCGGTTCCCTCACTGCGAGAAGCCAAGTTACAGGAAACCAAGCAGAGGGCCTTTTTGGTAGTGGCACCCGCCTTGTGGAACGCCCTCCCACCAGATGTCAAAGAGAACAACAACTACCAGACTTTTAGAAGACATCTGAAGGCAGGCCTGTTTAGGCAAGCTTTTAATGTTTAACAGACCACTGTATTTTAATACTGTACTTTGTTGGAAGCTGCCCAGAGTGGCTGGGGAAACCCAGTTAGATGGGCGGGGTATAAATAATAAATTATTATTATTATTATTAGCCATACAGAGAGTACTGAGGGCCACATTCAGCTACCCCTAGCAATGCATTGATGCCTAAAACCAGCCCTTTGAATTGTACAGATACCCAGGAAAATCTGGGCCCTCTCCCTGACCTGATAGGAGCTGGTTCATAGAATTGTAGAATTGTGGAGTTGGAAGGGGTCCTGGGGGTCATCTAGTCCACCCCCTGCAATGCAGGAATCTCTCTGCCCAACGTGGGGCTTGAACCCACGATCCTGAGATTAATGGTCTCATGCTCTACCAGCTGAGCTATTCATTGCTGGTCTGTGTTCCTTTGATACAAGCAGAGGGAAGAAGTGTTGTTCTTTCAAACAACCAATGTGGATGCATCAGTTCAGATAAAAGAGGCGAGAACATCTTTTGTACCAGCTGAACCATACATTCCCATTAGCTTAATTGCGAGGTTTGTGAGCATTTAAACAGAAAAGAAAAAAAAGATTGTGTTCCTTGGTAGATGTGGCGGGGGCAGGGAGAGGGAGAGGAGGGAACCACCTCTGTGTTTTACAGATAGGTGGCAATTAACAACCAAGAATTTCCTGGAACGGTGACTTTTCAAAGCTAATTCTTCTTCTTTTTCTTCAAGCAACAATTCCCCTCCCCCCCTCCGCCAGACAAGTGTTTTCTGTCTCTTCTTAACAAATAGAAGAACACACAGTGACGGATGGAAAATAATGAGCGGAAGACTGTGATAAATATTTCTAGCAATCAAAGGCTTAGGAGGCAAAGCTACCCTACGACGCATCAGCGGGAAAAAGCAGCATGTGCAAGCTTGCAGGTAATTCTCAGTCCTCTCGGTGCTGCATATGATGGGAAGGGAAAGGGAAAGGGAAAGGGAAGGGAAGAGACCCTGCAGCAGAGATGGGAAACTTGCTGGACTCCAGCTTTCATCAGCCCCAGCCAACATGACCAATGGTGAGGGGCTGGGCCGGGTTTAGGTTTGATGAGGCCCTAAGGTACTGAAGGTAATGGGGCCTTTTATATGTCCAGCTGCACTTTGTTAAAAATTGTTGCTGTTTTTTGTGTTGCATATATGCTACATGGTAATTTATGAAATCTCTATGTGGGACAAGAAGCTAGTTAAACTGGATATGGTTCAAAATTGGGAAAGGTGTACGACAAGGCTGTATATTGTCTCCCTGCTTATTTAACTTATATGCAGAACTCATCATGCGAAAGGCTGGGCTGGATGAATCCCTAGCCGGAATTAAGATTGCCAGAAGAAATATCAACAACCTCAGAAATGCAGATGACACAACCTTGATGGCAGAAAGTGAGGAGGAATTAAAGAACCTTTTAATGAGGGTGAAAGAGGAGAGCGCAAAATATGGTCTGAAGCTAAACATAAAAAAAACGAAGATCATGGCCACTAGTCCCATCACCTCCTGGCAAATAGAAGGGGAAGAAATGGAGGCAGTGAGAGATTTTACTTTCTTGGGCTCATTAACACTGCAGATGGTGACAGCAGTCGCGAAATTAAAAGACCCCTGCTTCTTGGGAGAAAAGCAATGACAAACCTAGACAGTATCTTGAAAAGCAGAGACATCACCTTGCCAACAAAGGTCCGTATAGTTAAAGCTATGGTTTTCCCAGTAGTGATGTATGGAAGTGAGAGCTGGACCATAAAGAAGGCTGATCGACAAAGACTTGATGCTTTTAAATTATGGTGTTTGAGGAGACTCTTGAGAGTCCCATGGACTGCAAGAAGATCAAACCTCTCCATTTTTAAGGAAATCAGCCCTGAGTGCTCACTGGAAGGACAGATCGTGAAGCTGAGGCTCCAATACTTTGGCCACCTCATGAGAAGAGAAGATTCCCTGGAAAAGACCCTGTTGTTGGGAAAGACTGAGGGCACAAGGAGAAGGGGATGACAGAAGACGAGATGGTTGGATAGTGTTTTCAAAGCTACCAGCATGAGTCTGACCAAACTTTGGGAGGACAGGAAGTGCCTGGCGTACTCTGGTCCATGGAGTCATGAAGAGTTGGACATGACTAAATGACTAAACAACAACAACAACAACAACAACAACAGTAATAGGTATCTAAAGTCATTTGCACATAACAAAATAGGAGCCTACACAACACAAAACACTGTTGCTGTATCTAGGTTTTATTTTATTTGTTTTTTATCTTATATTTTGGAAATGTACATCCAGTTTTTTTCCTTTAATTTTTCTGGGTCCCCCCAAGACAGTAGGGCCCTAAGTTATAGCTTGTTTAGCTTATAAGTAAATCCGGCACTGGTGGGGTGGTGATTGGAGTTTGAATCCAGCAACATCCAGAGATTCTCCATCTCTGCTGCACACCTTTTTCTCTGTAGCAGTCCTGAAAGGTCATCTCCTCCTGCACGAGTCTCCTGTGTATTAAGATCTGCCTTAGAGGCTCACCTTTGAGAGTTGCTGCTGTCACAAGTGAGGCAGGTCACGGTCAGAGATAGGGCTTCTCGGTGGTGGCACCTGTGCAAAGGAATTCTCTCCCTGAAAGAGATTTGCTGGGCTGACAAGTCCTATGCATGATTAGGATGCTCACATGTTGAAGAAGAAAAGGGGCTTTGCTGCTTGATCCACCCTAAAGTCACAAGTCTCATACGCTCCAGCACTTCTCTGATGGAACTAGGGAATTTATTTACTTACTGTAATGGTTATATGGGGTTGCTCGTGCGTAAGTTGCCGCCACCCCTAGCTAGGTAGCCTGGTTAAACCTTTTCTGGCTGGACAGCCCTTCACTTCGTGGCTGTTCAGTCGCTAGCAGAATCCGTCACTGGGCGTTTCTTGAACTTCTTCCAGCAAAGAAGCTCTTTGACGCCAAGTCTATGCCTACTTTCCCTGCACGGAAGTCTTCTGCACAGGGTGGGTGTGGGTAGCGGAGGACCCGTGCTCTCCCTGCTGGTCTCCGGCGAGGAGTCCTGGAGCCCCCTCGCCGATTCCCCCATCTGCCCCCCTTTATCCCTGGTGTTACGCTGATTTCCTTCCCCCGCCGTTGAGCTCCCTCTCTCCCTGCTGGGCCCCTCTCCAGCATCGCTTGGGAGCCTTGCCTCCACCTCTGGCTCCGATGTCAGTTCCCTGACACTTACGTATTTGTTATTTTACTATTTATACCCTACCCATCTGACTGGGTTGCCCCCAGCCACTCTGGGCAGCTTCCAACATATATAAAAGCATAATTAAACACTGAACATAAAGAACACCTTATGGAATAGGACATCCTATTGCTGTGTCCTCACAACCCACCCGATGGTCCCCAACATGCAAAAGCAGGGAAGGTAGTTTTGCTCGCTCTTTTCCATGCAACATCTCATTTGCTACATTTCTAATGTTATCGGTGAGAGAAACAGAGCTATTTCTTTGTTTTTGTTTTAAAGCTGGCAGTCCTACTCTCGCCGCTTGAAATCCAAATCACCGAGTCTCTTTGGTTTTTGAAACCTTTAGGCTTATGGCGCTTGCAAGTATTCAAGCTTTACTCTGCGACAAATAGAACATTGCTTTGTTGTTGTTGTTGTTTTTAATTAAAAAGGAAATGTGAGGTTCACAGGAAGCCAAATTCTGTGCAAAACCCTTCGGGAGGAAACTTCTACAAGGAGGGATGGAAGATTATACAGGCCAGCTGATGAATTAAAAAGTAATCCATCTTTAAGGCAGACTGTATTATTGTTCTCTTATAAGCAGGAAATTTGATGTAGGGATGGGCCTATATTTTGTATCTGCAATCCATGTAAGGGTACTCTGTCTAGAGACTGTGATCCTGTGATCTCCCCCAAAGAGATTGCAGACCATTTGCTACGTTCCATTACCCTAGTGTGGGTCCTAATTAGTCCCACACAGTGATCCCCCCCAAACCACACTCACCTGCCCCAACACTGATGTCATATGTATACCTGAAATTCAGCATAAACTGCTTGTAAACGGACTTCAGTAGTGATGCTGTTCATCAGGTTATTGGGAACGGCAAGCCTCTTTCAAGTTGCCAGCTGGCATCATAATGGCACCAGGTGAATACATGATGTCAGCCCCACCTGTCAAAGCTGGCTCTTATGGGGTGAGGGAAGAATGGGTCTGGAAGGTGGAATAGACCCTGTTTCCACTTCTGCATTGCTCCCTCTAATGGCACAGTCACTTGGTAAGTGCCATTGGGTCTCCAGGTTCTTTCAGACTACAGTTCCCATCATTATTGACCACTGGTCTTGCTAGCTAGGGATGATGGGAGTTGTAGTCCAAAATCAACTGGAGACCCAAGTTTGGAAAACACTGATTTATATGTTGCCCTTCTTATTCAAAAGGTGCCCAGAGGGGTTAACAACACAACACAAAACAAAACCGAAAGAAACCAAAATCCAGTTTGTAATCACAAAAACGACAGTCATAGAACCCCAGTGCTTAACAATACTTGTACTCTCCCACAGGCCTGGACAAACAAAGGTGTCTTCCAATTCATCCTGAGGAAAGCCAGGGAAGGGTCCTGCCTGATCTCTAGTGGAAATGGAAATGAATTTCAGAGATGGGGTCCTTCCCTGATAATGGAAGAAGCCCCCCAGTGCATTCTCAACATCCTTCCCATTCATAGTGGTGGTATTGCAAGAACTGCAACATGTTTAATATTATTTAGGAGTGTTATTAGGGCTGCCATATGTCCGGCAGCCCTAATTATCCTGGATCTTAGACAAGTCAATCGAAAAATTATGTTTTTTGCATTTTTGTAAACAAAACAAAACCTGAACCACTTTGGGCTTTTCCTCAAAAGAAGTTTGACAGTTTTGGGGGTTTCTTAAAAAAAAATTTCCGGGGTGTCCTGATTCTTGAAGGCCCCACTTGCATAACTTAACCAAGCTAGTCCAAATTCCACATAGTCCCACATGTGCATGTTCACAAACTCACACTATTATTATGAAGGCTCCTGAGCATCTCTCCCAGCTCACAGTACAGTGTGACAAAGAGACAGAGCTGAGAAACTGGCACGAGATCTAAATCGCTCAGTGGGAGTTGCCAATGCTTAAAATGAAATCATAAAGTACTATAATAATACTTTCGGCAGGCCTCCCAGTTTCCATCCCTGCTTCTGAATGCAGCCTTTCCAGAATGTGAGATTTAGTCTCTGCTGGTCAGGTTATGTACTGCGCACTTGATGAACCATCCTTTGCTGTCCTAACGACCTCATTATAGCTGATTTACTGGACCGGCATTTTATGGCTTCTGCATTAATGCAATGCCCCGAACACAAAAACACGTACACCATGTTTGTCCAGCTGTTAGGATTAAAAGGGTGATGATGACTTTAAGTGCCGGATAAATTATTAGGGTATCTTCTTTTAGTTGGGTTGTGTGTGGTTTACATCTGCATAGCAAACATTTTAAGAAATCTTCCTGGCTGCAGATGGATTCTAGTTAAGCACACAGCTATTAGCAAAGAATAGAATATTCTCCCACCCTTCCATGCCACAACCTCTCTTATTCTAACGAAAACAAATTATTTTGATGATGAACTTGTTCCTAATTCTTGCATCCAGTACCTTTCTGGGTCTTACGTTACACTGATTGGACTTGTGTAAAGTAGCATTAAGTTGCCGATTTGAGCTTGATTTCCTGAGGAAGGAAACCAGCCCCTTTTCCCTCTTAAAAAAACTGGTATTTTAAAATTGAAGTTTTTCATCTTCACAAAAGGGGAAAGGAAAAATTACACAATTTTAAAGGTACAGTGGTACCTCAGGTCACATACGCTTCAGGTTACATACACTTCAGGTTAAAGACTCCGCTCACCCAGAAATAGTGCTTCAGGTTAAGAACTTTGCTTCAGGATGAGAACAGAAATTGGGCTCCGGCGGCGCGGCAGCAGCAGGAGGCCCCATTAGCTAAAGTGGTGCTTCAGGTTAAGAACAGTTTCAGGTTAAGTACGGACCTCCAGAACGAATTAAGTACTTAACCTGAGGTACCACTGTATTACAAAAATATATCTAACATATTATACTCAAAATTACTTCTCAGGAAAACAAAAGACTAATCAATTTCAAAAGTATGGCTTGATATTCTATTCACAACACCATAAATTCATCCCCCACATTTCCTAATCCCATTTTCTCGGCCAGATATCAGTCTCCTGTTTCCCATTCACACTTTTGCTGAATCCCTGTTAAAACAGTCAATTTAATTCATTTCAGTTGTCCTCCTATTTCCCCAAACAAATCCTTCTTACTTGGGCCACATTCACAGCATACATCTAAAGAACTTATGATACCACTTCAAACAGTCATGTTGTTGTTGTTTAGTCGTTTAGTCATGTCCGACTCTTCATTACCCCATGGACCAGAGCACGCCAGGCACTCTTGTCTTCCACTGCCTCCCGCACTTTGGTCAAACTCATGCTTCAAGAAAACTGCCCAACCATCTTGTCCTTTGTCATCCCCTTCTCCTTGTGCCCTCAATCTTTCCCTACATCAGAGTCTTTTCCAGGGAGTCTTCTTTTCTCAGTCATGGCTTCCCTCAAAGAATTCTGGGAGCTCTAGTTTGTTAGGGGCGCTGAGAGTTATTAGGAGACCCCTATTCCCCTCACAGAGAATCTTCAGGGTTCCAGGTCATGGGAATGCCTTTGCATATATAGCTGTATGTGGAAGACCTTCACTGCAGATCCTCACTCTCACTGTTCACATAGATGCCAGGAGAAGAGGTGTGAACATCTCAATGAGAGGGCCTGACGTCAAGGGGCTGACAGGGTAATCAGGTCATTCATAGGTCAGAGAGGGAGATGCAAAGAAGTTGCTCAAACTGGTGTACAGACCCTCCTTTGCCTTCTAGCCCTCTGAATCAGGATCTTCTGCTATGGTGAGCAGCAGGAGCCTCTCTCTGTGTCTGTCTGGCCTGTTGCTCAGAAATGTTCTTCACATTTGAAGAGTAAGTGAGGCTGGAGAGCCGTCAGCAGTGAGGCTCTCCTACTGCAGGATAGATGCAGAAGCTGGTTCCCTCTGTCTTCTCTGCTGGAGCCTGCATCCAAACTGGAAGCCTCATCACCCTGCCCTGTGCTGAGCCACCTGCCTGCTTCTGCTTCTCCATGATCCCTCATGCTTCCTGCTTCTAGTACCTCCCAGTTTGTCCCTTCCTCTGAGGTGTGGCCAGTATCCCACCGCCAGGATCCGGGAGCTAAGTCTTCTTCTTCTGCGCCCTCCCTGGAGGGCTCTTGGGTGGGCATCTGCCACCACTCTTCCTCTTCCAGACAATCCCAACACCTGAAATCATACAGCTGTACATGAGAGCCAGTGTGGTGTAGTGGTTAAGAGCGGTAGTCTCGTAATCTGGTGAACTGGGTTCGCGTCTCCGCTCCTCCACATGCTGGGTGACCTTGGGCCAGTCACACTTCTTTGAAGTCTCTCAACCCCACTCACCTCACAGAGTGTTTGTTGTGGGGGAGGAAGGGAAAGGAGAATGTTAGCCGCTTTGAGACTCCTTCGGGTAGTGATAAAGCGGGATATCAAATCCAAACTCTTCTTTTTCTTCTACAGCTTTACATGTGACAAGTTCTGGAACCCTGATCATACAAGGTTCCATGTCACGTACAGCTCTGCATGGAAGACCTTCACAGCAGAAGTCGCAGATGCTAGGGGTATTTTGGCATTTCCCCACTTCTCCCTCACATCTTTTATTTACCCTGGACTATACAGATTAGAATCCTCATTTCAGCCATAACTATGTTCAGAAAAAAATGGGATGAAACCAATACCATTACCATATTTTAATCAAGGGGATTAAACAGGTAAACTAATCCACGTTTAGCGATTTCTGCATATGCATAAAGCAAACATATTATGTTAAATCCCTTTGGAACCCTTCATTCTCTGATTAGCCCTTTTGAATCATTTAATCAAATCAGATCGGAGCGAGTTCTGATAGCTATCAGCACGGCTTTGATTGACACCTGAGCCATCCCTTTGCAAAGCGTTTGAAGTCATTAGTACCTTGAGCAAGTTCTCATTTGTAAATGCAAATGCCAATCAAAAGTCGACTTCCTGATTTACAGCAGGATCAATTTTCTTGACAGCTCTGTAAAACCGAAGGGGTCGATCTGGACCTAATTACTGCACACAAATCACTGCGTCCCCAGCTAGGGGGAAATTTCCACTTTCAGGAATAAGAGAGGAATCTGTTCTTAAATAAAGTCACTGGGAATTTCAGTGCTATTTGTCTCAAGTCACAGTTTGATTCACACCCCATCCCACAATGATGGATGCTTTGAGAACTCCTCTCTCATCTACGTTAATCACAATGCTGATGGAGTCTTTTTTTTTCTTTCAATGAAGTCACAGTATGTATGATACTGTTATTAATTCATCATTCAGTAAGTAGTGCGTGAAATGAATTGCTACGCATCTTGGGCACTTTTCAGAAACGCTTCCACTTCTATAAAAACAACTGTTCATTCGGTCCAAATAAAAACGATTCTTCTGGGACAGATCAAGCTGTATTCTCAAAACCATGTTTATCTTCTTGCTTTTCTTTCTTTCTTGCACTGCCTTTCCCCTGCTGTTCTCAGGGCCACTACACACAAAACAGCAGCAGAGAACCAAAGGTGGTCCTCAGACTCTCTCCATGTGGCCCTCAGACTCTCTCCATGTGGCTCTCAGACTCTCTCCAGACCACACTCCTCACTGAGGCTACTTTGCCCCTCCTTTGAGTGCTTTTGCTTGCCTGAAATGGGTCCTTGAACTCCAATAGCAGCATACCCCAACATCTTGCTGATCAAAATTGGAGCACTCCTGTTTTGGTCCTGAGCCAGAGGCCCTTTTACCTCTGACACCACCTGCCAGTTGCTTGTGACCAGTGGAAGCTTGTCCAGAAGGGAACATAGCCCTCGTGCTGAAAAAAGGGTTGCCCATTCCTGCCATAAAACATTAACTCTGAACATGTAGGCATGCCAATTAATTAGCTGACAAAATCTCTGCCTTCGATCCAATTAATTAGTTAATAAACCTTAAATGCATTTGTATTCTGGCCAGACCATGATGCAAATTCTTTTTGGACAGGAGCACAAACAACCTATGCTTTAGTAAACAGAAACTCCCATTCCAAGACTTCCCCCCTCTTTTCTTTTAAGAACCAATATTTTCATTCTAGCTCATACTTACAGTCACATCTCAGCAGAAATGGTTTGCCAGCTGAGGTGGAGTTTTATGCAAAGGTGTTTTGGTGTTGTTGTTTTTTTAATTTTGCAGATTTAACAAAGGAAAAGAAAAAGGAAAACAACCTTTTTGAAGGCAGCAAAAGAAAGTTTTGTGTGTGTGTAAATAATATGAATGGCAACAAAAAAGAAGCCCTCATCATTTCACAGTGTGAATACAATAACCACCAGTACCTACGTTGTATGTTAAATATCTAAGTTAATCAGGGCTTTTTTTGAGCCAAAAGAATGAGGGAGGTGTTCATGGTGAGTTCCACCACCTCTTTTACTAGAAAAATAGCACTGAAGCTAATATAAGCCTTTCAAATGTCCAGATATGTATGCACATTAAATTGACAACTACAGTGGTACCTTGGATTACATACGCTTCAGGTTACAGACTTCACTAACCCAGAAATAGTACCTTGGGTTAAGAACTTTGCTTCAGGATGAGAACAGAAATCGTGTGGTGGCAGCAGGAGGCCCCATTAGCTAAAGTGGTGCTTCAGGTTAAGAACAGTTTCAGGTTAAGAATGGACCTCCGGAACGAATTAAGTTCTTAACCTGAGGTACCACTGTATATGAAATATTTTCAAGTGCAGTCAGGACCATGGACAGTCAGCATTTATTCTTTCAGGCTCAGAGTAGAAGTCTCTTAGCAGCTATAAGAGTGTGCAAGGTCCCTTCCACTAATCCCCATACTACAGGAGTATAATTGTAAAGTACAAATATCAAGGATTTTGCCAATACAAAATCGATACAGGTAACAACTTCAGACCAAAAACTGAGCAATGCATCTTAGTGAGGCATTTTCAGCATTACATCTTCAGTATCTATCTGAACTGAGCAGTGCCTCCCTGTACAAATGTTGTGGAGTCCAATATACTCAAAATATTAACTTGCTGGATCGATCTCAACCTCATCCCATATAGATTCCAAAGCAGTTTTTCCATTGTTTAGGCTGTATGAGACCTTCTAATTCCTTATTCCACACCTCTCTGGGTTCTTGAACTTCTACCTTACAAAATTCCACACAGTATTTCTCAATGACAATTACATGCCAGCTTCCTGGCAGGTTGGTGGGGCGATGCAGCAGCGTGGTCACTGCAGTGCAAGTTCACTGATGAGACCAATCTGGCACTGCCAGCTTGCCCATCCCGCTCCTGGTAAGCAACAGTCCCACCTGCCAGGAAGAAGCCTAGTGGCTCCATCACACCTGGCAATCTGCTTCTGTGTACAAGAACCAAATTAATCTCCTAGATAAACGTATCCTTCATTCATAGCCCATACCCCTGTCCCCAATGATGACTCTAGAAAATCAACGAGTGCTTATGTTCCTAAAATGTATATGGGCAATTTTTTCAGTGAGGCTCCATCCTCTGATCCTGGTCAAACGACTCAGTACTTATGAATGCTATCATCTCGTCTTGAGGATCCTCGGATGGGCTGACACATATAAGTTATTTATTTTCATCCCCCTCAGTCTGAAAGCCTAAAGGATGGTGTGATATTTTCGCCCTGAGTGTGTTTTGCTGACATCCGCACTACTGAAGCTGGTCATTGTATCATTTTAATCTATTGTTTTAATTATTCTCTTTAAGGTGCCTGGAGGCATAAATGGATAACACAATAAAACATGTTTCAATATATTAATTTCCTCCATTATGTTTATTATTCTCAAAAGCATAGATGTCAACTATATAAGCTTACAAATCCAGAGTGGGGTTTGGAGGTTTCTTTCCTTACATCTTTCTAACAAGCTCTAAGACAATCCAAAATTTCACAGGGTGAGATGATGCAATCCTCTAACACAGGGCTGGGAAATCTTTTTTTTTTTAGCTCAAGGGCCACATGACCTTCTGGGCAATGTTGCAGGGGCCACATACCAGTGGTGGGTGGCACCAGAGGCAAAAGGGGGCTGAGCAACAAGTGGTGATTCCATCTTTGTGCTTTATCAGAATTCACGGGCCCCTTCCAGCCAAGCAAAAACATTCAAAGTGAATGCAGCCAATGACAGGGTAGCCCAGGGAGAAAGGATGTGGTTGAGGAGGGTGAATGGCCTGGGGAGAGACCCAAGGGAGCTCTGGAGGGCAGTATTTGCTTCCCAGGCCTAGGATTTCTAATTCTAGATGTTACTGCAAGAGATGTCCTCTGGAGAGGAGTCGCTTGTTTGGAAAAACCCCATAGGAAGACTGTGTTGCACATCTGGCAATTTTACGCCCAAGCTGTACCATTTCGAAACTGCGCGTTGACGGAATTGGCTGGCTGAATCCTCCCTCACATAAAGCACACCCAAGATTTACTTTTTATTGTAGGGATTTTTATACTGCCCTTCAGTTATATTCCGTGGGCTGTTTACAAGAAAACAATAAAAAAAATGAATTCAAAACAAAACAGCTCTCCCATAATATACACGGCATTGGAAAAGCACCAGGAAACAGACAACAAGATCTGAAAAGCTTGGGGGATTTTTGAAAAAGCAGGAAGGTGGGTTTCCTTGTGAACTTCTCTGGGGAAAGGTTTCCACAACTGGAGTGCCATCACAGGTAAGGTGCTGTAAGAATTCCTGGTGGTTATCATAGCCCACGGGTAGCCAACTTGGTGCCTTCCAGATGTTATTTGACTACTTCTTCCATCAGTCTCAGTTGGCACAGCCAATTGTCAGGGATGACTGAGAGCTGTAGTCCAGAAACATCCATGTTGGCTGTCACTGTCATAGCCTCTTACTATCAGGCTGGAGATTTGAGTTTGTTGAACAAGAACACAAATATACCGTATTGTCCCGAATATAACCCTATCAGCTGTGAGGCAGCATGTCCCCAAGCTGAGCAGCGACTGCAAGGTTTCTCCTATGCGCCACAATCTCTGATCAGCTGTGA
Source organism: Podarcis melisellensis (assembly GCF_964234715.1). Classification (NCBI taxonomy): domain Eukaryota; kingdom Metazoa; phylum Chordata; class Lepidosauria; order Squamata; family Lacertidae; genus Podarcis; species Podarcis melisellensis. The sequence continues at coordinate 11,463,880 of NC_138537.1, forward strand.
GGCGGTTCCTTTGTAACTGGCCAGCAGGCATCTTTTGGTTACTGTATTTGGTAGTGGACAACCGTGTGGGTTTCAGTGGTGAGAGTGTGCTTGTTTGAAATGGGTGTTTGTTGACCTCCTTTTGATTCCCCCCAACCCTCTCTGGGCAAGCCTCAAGTGTGTGTTCTTCATTGTGTGATTGCGCTTCATTGGGTGGGTGCCTTTTGGAACCCCTTCTCCAATTTTAAGGGAGCAACTTATATTTGGGTACAGTGGTCACATACGCTTCAGGTTACAGACTCCACCAACCCAGAAATAGTGCTTCAGGTTAAAAACTTTGCTTCAGGATGAGAACAGAAATTGGGCTCTGGCGGTGTGGGGGCAGCAGGAGGCCCCATTAGCTAAAGTGGTGCTTCAGGTTAAGAACAGTTTCGGGTTAAGAACAGACCTCCGGAACGAATTAAGTACTTAACCTGAGGTACCACTGTATAGTCATTTTTTCTCTCCCCCCCCTCCAATTTTAAAGGTGCAGCTTATATTTGGGTATGGCTTATATTCGGGCCAATACGGTACGTGGCATTGCTACAAATTCAGTCATCACACTTAAATCCCACAAAAATCAATGGAGCACGCTTCTTTGGACTTGAGTCGCTTAGTCTGGAAAGATGGTTTGCTATTTTCCCTTCCGAAAGGTCCTTTAAAAAACAAAAACGAATTGGTGCACATTTTTAAAGTCAAGACTGACTAGATATCTAGGTTTGCCTTCACAAAAAAAATGTAGATTTTCATCTACTGAAAACATGCTCTCTGCTTATTATGGACAGAACTAAGAACTAGTCGTTATGAATGGGCAACGACTCTAAATTCAGTTTTATCCAGCCTCTAAGTACTGTGTTCTCGTAGTTGGCTTCAAATCTGTGGTTGTTCATCTTCTCCCCTTTGCATATGGAACAGCTGTTTCCACAAGGCCTGGAGATTTGGATCTGCATTGGAGGGTGGAGGAAAGGCTGTCCATCTAGGCATGTTGCCACCCAAATTTCTCCCTTTTTGGCTTTGAAGGAGAAATCATTATTATTACTGAGAGACAGTTTCCCTTCAAAGCTTGTTTTAATACTCTCTCTCTAATGAGCTTCAGCTTAAAGAGCAAGCATGTTTTTGTTTTTTGTTTTTAAAAAAGAACGACCTAGGAGAAGCTTTCAGGAAGGTTATTTACAGAGCAGGATTTTTGTTGTTCTTGTTGACTTGGAAAGAAGGGACCGATAACTGTTGAGCCTTTGATTTTAGCTTTAGGGCAAAAACTCTTAATTACTTAATTGATTGCTAATGGGTCAGAGAAAGGCAGCAATGGTAAACTGCCCGGACTGTCTGTTGGGTGTGCAGAGAGGCAGCAGTTTGCTGGGAAAGAGAAAACAAGAAAATGCTAGTCTTAAGAAATAATTCCCTGACATTCCAGCAGGTATTTTGTCCCTGCAGTTCTGCAGAAGAATTGCAGGTCTCAGGCTCCTTCTTCCACCCTCTTTAGAAAAAGTAGAAGGACCATAGATTGGTTGGAGTAGGTGCTTTCTGAGCATACAGTTCCAAGTTCAATGCCTGACATCTCCAGTTTGACGTATCCTTTATGAAATTAGTCAATGGATCTTGGTTTATGACTGCAAAATACAGAGCTGGAGAAATGGTTCTGATTGATGAGCCAGTACCTTATCTACATAGGCCAAGATTGCTCCGGGGACCTAGAATCATAGAATCATAGAGTTGGAAGAGACCAGAAGGGCCATCGAGTCCAACCCCCTGCCAAGCAGGAAACACCATCAGAGCACTCCTGACATGTGGTTGTCAAGCCTCTGCTTAAAGACCTCCAAAGAAGGAGACTCCACCACACTCCTTGGCAGCAAATTCCACTGTCGAACAGCTCTTACTGTCAGGAAGTTCTTCCTAATGTTTAGGTGGAATCTTCTTTCTTGTAGTTTGGAACCATTGCTCCATGTCCGCTTCTCTGGAACAGCAGAAAACAACCTTTCTCCCTCCTCTATGTGACATCCTTTTATATATTTGAACATGGCTATCGTATCACCCCTTAACCTCCTCTTCTCCAGGCTAAACATGCCCAGCTCCCTTAGCCGTTCCTCATAAGGCATCGTTTCCAGGCCTTTGACCATTTTGGTTGCCCTCCTCTGGACACATTCCAGTTTGTCAGTGTCCTTCTTGAACTGTGGTGCCCAGAACTGGACACAGTACTCCAGGTGAGGTCTGACCAGAGCAGAATACAGTGGCACTATTACTTCCCTTGATCTAGATGCTATACTCCTATTGATGCAGCCCAGAATTGCATTGGCTTTTTTAGCTGCCGCGTCACACTGTTGGTTCATGTCAAGTTTGTGGTCAACCAAGACTCCTAGATCCTTTTACGACCTGTTTCATGAAACGCTGCACATGACACTTACTTTGCAAATCCCATGATCACGAGGGTTTGCAAAACACAGTGCATGAGACTTTGCAAGTGCCACAGGTCAGCGATGCCTGCACACCTCAGCTATGTCTTTTCATATCAACCTACCCAGACCCTCAGATCATCTTCTGAGGCCCTTCTTCACGTGCCTTCTCTATGAGAGATCCAGAGGATTGCAACACAGGAAAAGGCTTTTTCTGAAGGGGCTCCCTAGGGAGCTTCAGCTGGTGCCTTCATTATACACCTTTAGACACCAGGCAAATATGTTCCTCTTTAGCCAGGCCTTTAGCTGATTGAGCGGGGTGTGCATGTGTGTTATTGGGTTGTTTTTATTTTGCATTTTGTGTTTTTATATTGTGTTTTTATGTTGTAACTGCCCTGAGACCTTCGAGTATAGGGTGGTATACAAATTTACCTGTCAGGAGTACTGTAGCTGCATTGCAGATCCTGCACTGAGCATGGGTTGGGTTAGATTCCCTCTCAAAGTATATTCTAAGTCTATCATTCTATGCCAGGGTTGTGTGTTTCTTGAAAGCATTTGGCTGGCTAGCATAGGAAAGTACACAAGATGCTGGATTATGGATAAAGAATGGTCACCAGTCCATTAATACATGCTAATTCATAGGACTGTTCTCTTCCGTTTTCTCATTAATCTTTGATTTTAACAAAACCTGTATGAAAGTCCATATTTGAATCTGTGTTCTAGCTCAATGTGCACATTTCTAAGCAATTTAATCTAAAGTTACACATTTTTAATGCCTGTTGGTACGTTCTTTGACCCAAGAACTGTATCACAAAATTCAGAGAAGTGTGAAATCTAAGAGGATAATTATGTCCCGATCTGTGTATTAGTACTGCAGGCGCAAATTAGATTGGTTTGCTAAAAAAATGCAAATAAAATCCTCCTACATTCCTAATTATGGGTGATTGGTCTGATCTAGCAGGAAGCTTCTGATATTTATGCAGCGTTCTAGGGGACAAGGCTGGCTGTGGGTGGGGAGTGGGACTGCTTCCTGGGATAATATTACAGGTGAGGTTGGGGGTCAGGCTTACCTGCTAAGTACTGTACAGGGAAGCCACTTGTGAAGGGGCAGCACTGTGCAGGATAAGAGCAGGTGGCGCTGTGGTCTAAACTACTAAGTCTCTTGGGCATGCTGATCAGAAGGTCAATGGTTTGAATCCACACAATGGGGTGAGCTCCCGTTACTCTGTCCCAGCTTCTGCCAACCTAGCAGTTCAGAAGCACACCAGTGCAAGTAGATAAATAGGTACCACTGTGGTGGGAAAGTAAACGGCATTTCTGTGTGCTCTGGTTTCCTTCACGGTGTCCCATTGCACCAGAAGCAGTTTAGTCATGCTGGCCACATGACCCGGAAAGCTGTTTGTGGACAACCACCGGCCCCTTCGGCCTGAAGTACCACACCCCATAGACACCTTTGACTGGATTTAATTGTCCAGGGGTCCTTTATCTTTTACTGTGCAGGGTTGAATCCTCCTGCTTAACAGCTGGTTAAGCAGGAAGATCTGACCCTTTACAGTGTTGACTGCTCACATTCATGAGCAGCTTTCCTTGCATCTATGAACCAGCACCTTGCAGGATTGGAAACACTCTAGGTTGGGGTGGCATGGGAAGGAGATGCAGAATCTCTTCCTCATCCCCCTCCTGACCATGTGTGAAAATAGGGTTGGGAAAACCCTTAGCCCCACTTTGGGGGCAGGTCCAGGGTGGGTGGTTCCTGGGGTCGCACAGGGCTGATCAGCCTGATGTGGGAGCCCCACATTGGGGCCCCAAGACAGATCAGGGAAGGGGGGGTTGTACACAGTCCTGGTCTTTACCATGTAGAAACTAAAAAAAAGGAACCGAAACCATAGAGAGAAGCAAGAAGCTACAACGCAGTGTTTCAGTACTTAGCTGAGTGACAAAGCCCATATGTTATCCCCTTCCATTATCATGTAAGCAATCACCCTTCCTATTTCTCCCAGCGGTGCTATTATGTTTAATAAAGATGTTCCTGGGCTGAGTGAATAACTTTGCTGAAGATGGGGAAGCCCAAGGACCGCAATTACTTTTGATATAAGAAAAATGTGTTGTCATTGTGTCACAGTTCCCGCCCCCATTTGATGTCCCGATTCCTGGAATAGATCCAGAGCAGCACCTGCGAGAGAAATGGGCTTCATCTAACAGTGCATCTGTTTTACTCTCGTTCCCAGTACATCTCATAAATATAGGAGAGCGCCCCACCCCTCGAATGGCAGCTGTACTGGATCACACAAACATGTCTGCTGAAAATTTTGAAATATTTGCATTAGGAAATGACACAACAGAAACACAAAACAAAAGGAAGGCAACCATCAACCAAGGCCTTCTTGTGAAAGAGATATGAGAGAGGTTACTTAAAATACACACAAAGGAAAAGCAAGCCCTGGGGGACAATGTGTTCTTTCATACATGTCATTGGATCACAGGAGACAACAGAGCTGATGGGAAAGTCTCTAACGCCATTCGGTGATGGCAATATTGATTGCCATGGCTTCCAAGCCACAGACCCTTCAAACAACAGCCATCTTCCAGCGGAGGTTACGGAAAATAGAGCAGTGCTTCACCAACCTCAGGGTGGCCCTGCCTGCCATCTGCCTCCTCCCTCACCTCAGTGATGCCTCCTGCTTGCTCAAATAAACACATACACACAGATCCCATCTGAACTATACGTTTAAAGACGTTTCATACCACTTTAGATAGTTGTGGCTTCACCCAAATAATTCTTAGGACTGGTGTGTGTGTGTGTGAAGGGTGCCGAGAGCTGCCAGGAGATAAATCCCTGTTTCCAGAGGTGCCAAATTGCGCCGAAGATTGAGGGGGGGGGGGCAGATTGCATGTGCGGCATCACACGTGTGACGTCATGATGCACGATGTCACGTGGCGTTTTGGGAGCAGCCAGGGGGCGGAGCTGAAAGCAGTGGCCAGTGGCTCCTCCTCTCACCCTGAGCAGCCCCTAGCAAACCCTCAAAATCTGGCCCAGCGGTTTGTGAAACCCTCTGGAGCAGATTTGGGGAGCACATGGGGAACATCCAGCGAGAGAAGAGGAGAGAGGAAAGGTAAGTCCCATTGGGCAAGAGGATACAACATCATCACCACCATCACAGCAGCATCACCATCATGTTAGTGTGTTAGTATTAGCATATAAAGCCCGAAATGCTTTGGGACCCAAATAGCTAAAAGAGCACCTTCACTGTTATAAACCATATTGCACCCTACCATTGGCAGGTAAGGCCTGTCAGTGGGAAGGCATTTTCAGTGGTGATTCCCCAGTTGTGGAATATCTGTCTTCATCACGATGACCTTTCAGAAGGAATTTGAAAACATTCCTGTTTAGCCAGGTATTTGCAAGCTGAAGAACACAGTTCCTGCAACCTCAAGATGATGGATGGAAGTATGTTTTTAATTGAAGTTGCTTTTGGAATTTTTTAAAACTGTAATTGCTTTTGGGTGCTTTTAACTGTGACTGTTTTCAAAGCGTTTTAATCTGTTTTACATTGTCTATACTTTGTCTTCGTTTTTAAATTGCATATATGGTTTGCTGCCCTGGGCTCCTTGGGGAGGGAGAGTGGGATAAAAATTCAGTAAGACATCACCACCACCATCATGGAGGACTAGGGTGGCACTGGGAGAGAGCTGGGCGGCATTTTGCCCAGGGCTCCTTCCAACCTGCTCCCCCTCCAGCAAACTTTGTGCTTGTGTTGTCATACACTTTCTGCTACAGGTGTCTTCTGCTGCCAAGGGCTGTTGTCTTTCTCCTCCTTCACATGTCAAGACAAGAGACTAGTGGCAGGTATTCTAGAAGGTCAGGCGGCCTACATGCAGCTATAGTCATGTATGCTGCACATGTCTCTGTATTTACTCTTTCAAAAGCAATTAGTCTGCTTCTGTACTATCAGACATTTCCCCAAATTGATTCTAGAAGGTGCACCATTCACGCAGACCCACATTAAGCCGTTGTACAGGAGCAGCTGCATTTTTGTCAGGGAAGCAATGTGAATTTTAAAGAGTCCTGAAACAAAGATTTACATGATAAGGCGCAGTGGCTCTCGAGGCACACTGGCTCATATCTCACACTCCCAGAATCCATCGCTCACTTCTGGCAAGCCAGATAATTTGGAGAAACATGCAAGAACCTTCAGTTCCAAATAAAGCTGTTATCCAGATAAGTCTCCGTGGGATTTATTGCTTGTGTTTACAAACCTGTTCTATTCTCTTCTGCAGTGTGGAAGAGGATCCCTCAGGGACTGCCATCCCCTCAGAAGTAAACAATGGGCAGGCAACTTGAATCTGTGCCCAACATCACTGAGAAAGGTTAAGCATGAAGGACTACGTTGAAGCAGATGGTTCCATGGCAGCTCACAAGTTCATTCATCTATTCATTCATTCATTTTGTTTTTTAGCCTGTCTCTTTCTCCAACAAAGCTTCATGTCTAAAACATGAGAGATTGCATAAAGCAGCCATGGGGAATCAATACAATAACCACAAGAAAAAGTGCTGAAGGTCATACAACTGTAACAACAATATATTGATAATGATAAATGTGCGATAAAGTCGACCAAATACCATGACCATTGCAAAGTGTGGATTTCGGCAAGGCTGGCAAAGAACCGTATAGCACAATAATAATTATGATTGCATTGAAGAATACTCTAAGCAGCTGTCAAGAGTCAGGCTTCCGGATAAGATTCTGTTTGAAAGACCTTCCTCGGATGATGACACCTCAAAAGCATTTCAAGGCCCTGACCGCAGTTGTCGCGGCAGCAGGGAGAACTTCAGGAATGTCTCTCTCCAAAGAAGTTACTTGATTCCAAGAGGCTAATACTACTGCAAGGGCCCAAAATTATAAGCAACCTATATGATGTCAGGTGTGGTGCAGGTAAAGGCCATAGGTTGGGCTGAAATACAGTTTGTGGGTACTATGTATTAGCTGATCAGCAGTGCCTGTAAAACCTTGCATTTAACAAGCATCAACCATCAATTGACCGGATCAATTTCTCTACTCAAACGTTGGCCACGTTTCAGAGCTAGGTTTGCAATGTTGAACATGTATTCTGTCTCCCCACTCCCTCAGTGGTTGTGGATACCATAACTGACTCAAATGAATGACAAGTTTTTGGATTCGCAGGTGTCAGGATGGCCAGCCTCAAGTTGTCTTGAATACACACTCCTTCATGAACCTGCCCAACTCTGGGACCCTACTCTCTGGACTGCTGAATAAGGGACATTTTGGATAGTGGGTTGGAGCTTTCTCCCAGAAATAACATTTGCTCTGCTGAAACTCATGGACCTCCTAGCCAGGAGCTGTGTGTGTGTGTATGTGTTTGTGTGTTTGTGTGGTGGGACAGAGAATCCCTCTTGACACTGGGGTCTCTGCATTTTGCCTGGGTGGAGTATGGATGTGTTGGGGTGGTGGTGAATTTGGGGCTGTGCCGATGTACCAGCAGAGCCAATTAGGCACTCCCACCGATGCATCTGCACAGCTTGGCTCTCCTCCTCATCCTGTCCCACCCACATATGCTAAAGCAACACTGTTCCCTAGTGCCACTCCATCCCAGATCTGCTAAATCTGAAGCTGTTGTCTCCTCTCCCAATTGACTATTAGAGAATCTTAAAGAGGCTAATTTTTTTTCCCTTTCACAGAAGTGGATAGAATTTGCAGGCAAAAAAGTCTCCCTACCCTGCAAGAGTGGATTAAGCCTGGCAAACTGAAGCCAGGGTTCTTCAGCCAGGAAACCTTTAAAATTTATTTCTTTGAGAACTGGATGTAATTCTCAAGCTGTCTGGGGAGATGAAACCTACCGACTTTCAGAACAGTAGCTGCACAGCAGACGTTGCCATTTTGGGGTGGGGAAACTAGAAATCCATATTCTTCCCCTAGTGTTTTGTAGGCAATCAAGTTTGAAAACTGGTGACACGAGGAAGGTGTCCCTGAGTAAATCGGTAATAATAGACTGGCAATGAATAACACAACTGGGAGCTAATTTAAGGGACAACCAGGCTTAACAGAGAGGGGGAATTGTACCATGCCTGGATGCGGGAGGAGGACAAGGCTTTAAGGGAAATATTAATCATGCTGAACAGAAACAATTCACTGTGAAGCCAAAGAGAGGAGGATGGGACTTTGAACAAGCAGACTAAAACCTGGAGATAAAAAAGAGCAATTATAAACTAATAAAAGCAAGAAAGAAATGTGCCCAGGCAGCAGCAAGAGATGGAGAAACTCTGTGAGAAGTTTGCACAAACCTAAAGAAAAATTACGATAGAAAAGGAATGAAAAACAAATAATGGAGGATAAGCTACTAGCCATAATGACTGTGCCCTGCCTTCACAATCAGAGGCAGTAATGCTTTTAAATACCAGTTGCTGGAAGCCAGAGAAGGGGAGAGTGTTCTTGTGTTTGAATCCTGCTTGCTGGTTTCCCACAGGCGTCTTGTTGGCCACTGTGAGAACAGGATGCTGGACTAAATGGGCCATTAGCAGGCTCTTATTATGTTCTTAATTAAAGTCGGTGTTGTTTGTTGAAAGCAGACGTGGATTGCAATAAAAAAGGAGCACTAGCACAAGGGAATTCCTCCTTCACCACACCCTGCACCATCCTCAAATGTGTTCTGGGGGTTGAGGGAACAGCCAATACAGGTTTAGGGAGAACACAGGGGCATAGCTGTGTAGCACCCTGCTTGTGGTTAACGCTTAGCTGGAATGAAATATTCAACGCAGCAATAGAGAAATTAAAATAATAATTTATTTGTCAGACAAATAAATGAGAGGCACAGTGGTATATGGTTACCAAGCTCTGGCCTGGGCTCCTGCCATTATGGCCAGCACTTATATTCCCTCAGCCCAGCCTCCTTGCTCCTCCTTTGGCTGCCTCTGTCCAATCAGCCTGGTTGAAATTCCCATTGGCTGTTTGCTAGAACCAATCCTAAAAGATACACCCATTTCATATTACCTTTTATGGGAGACAAAAGCTATATATTCTTCTATCTATAAATGACAAATAAGTAGTCATATATCTTACATTTGTCTCAACAAGGAACCTTAATTACCAGCTCACCTCTTGCCCTCCTTGCCCTATTGCCCTCCAAAACAGATGGTTAATAGTTTTAAATTTTTATCTTAAACAGATGTCAGAGATCTTGAGTTTATCATTGAAAGATCTCCTTCTTTTGGAGGTCTTTAAACAAAGGCCTGACAACCATATATCAGGAGTGCTCGATGGCGTCTCCTGTCTGGCAGGGGGCTGGGCTCATTTGCCCCTCTGGTCTCCTACAGCAATATGACTCTATGAAATAAGAATTTAACATTTCTTTCTTTCTAAATCCTTTGCATAATTACATTTAAGCTAATATATTTCATACATTATCATAGATAGCTTTTTAGAAGAATAAACCTTCTCAAAGTAAAAAGGAACAGTTTACAGCCTCAAAATAAAATAGGAAGAAACCTCTTCTTCTGTTTACACCCCATTCTCCAGCCAAGCCAGATGCTTATCCATTTGCTCTTGGCCTTTTAACCTTAGGAAGATATGGCTCATTTTACTATTTACCAACTCTTAATTTGTAGGGTCAGTGTAACCTTGCTCTCAGCCTGTAATTCCCTTTTTTACGACTTTGAGAATTGTTTTCTGCTATAAATCAGGGGGCCCCCTTGTCCAGGAGGATAAACATCTTGCCAAAGTACTTAGGCAGCTGGTCTTCTGCCTGGCATAAAACATTTGAAAATCTTTAAGCTCATTTTAAAATACAGATCCAGATCAAAATATAAGCTTTGATAAAAATGCAGGCTATGATTAGATGCCTCAGCTGTCGACTTTCAGATTTGAAAATAAGGGATCAGCAACCTTGAAAATAAGGGATCAGCAGCCTCACCTGTCCTGGGAACAGTCTACGGGATATCTAATAATCCGGGATAGCAGCGGGAAGCAGCGAGAAACGGCGCTGGAATATGGGAATTTCCCGCAAAAAAGGGAAGGTTGACAGCTATGCAGAGGGGGGAGATGATTCCATTCTGCAAGGAGAAATGCTGGTGCTGATATAACTATCTTCTCATTGCAACATTGGAAACAACCCATACATTTGAACTGAGGACTAGAGAAGTGGAATGACCCCATACAGAGCTTTCCTAGACGCCTGCAAAACAACAACCAAACTATCACAAAAAAGCAGAATGAACACTAATTGATTGAAGTGTTGGTTTTCAAAATTGTTGGTTAGGGAACTGGAAGTGATTTGGAAGGGTGCCAATAGCACACCTCTTTTCTGAATGTCCTGCATTCCCGGACAGAAACTGCAGAAGAACAACCACCATGTGAAAAAAAAAATATAGAATCATAGAACTGTAGAGTTGGAAGGGACCCTGACGATCATCTAGTCCAACCCTCTGAAATGCAGGAATATGCGGCTGTCCCATATGGGGATTGAATCTGCAACCTGTTCTAACCAACAGTGTTTCTATGTGCTCTGGTACTCGTCACAGTGTGCTGTGTGCCAGAAGCGGTTTAGTCATGTTGGCACATGACCTAGAAAAGCTTTCTGTGGACAAACGCTGGCTCCCTTGGCTTGAAAGTGGAGATGAGACCACACTCTGTAGTAAAATTCATTCAAATTCAAGCCCTTCATGGCCTAGGACCCTCGTACCTACGGGACTGCCTCTCCCGGTATGCCCCACAGAGAGCCTCAAGGTCCATAAATAGCAACACCCTAGTGGTCCTGGGCCCTAAGGAAGTTAGATTAGCTTCAACCAGAGCCAGGGCCTTTTCAACACTGGCCCCGGCCTGGTGGAAAGCTCTGCCTCATGAGACCAGGGCCCTGCAGGAACTGATTTCTTTCTGCAAGGCCTGTAAGACAGAGTTGTTCCACCTGGCCTTTGGCTTGGAGCCAATTTGATTCCCTCTCCTCCCCCTCTTTCTTTTTCCTTTTTCCTTTCTCTTCTTGTGATGAGGCTGCAATTTAATATTTTAATGTTTCAATATTTTAATGTATTTTAATTTTGTTTTTAAGTTGTATTCATTCAACTTGTTTTTATTATTGCTTGTTAGCTGCCCTGAGCCCGGCCTTGGCTGGGGAGGGAGGTGTATAAATAAATTATTATTATTATTATTATCATTATTATTATTAGACTGGACTTAACTGTCCAGGAGTCCATTCCCTTGTCCTTTCCCTCTACCTCTAACCAACTGAGCTAAATGCTTTTATTTACTTTCTCATCCCTCCCCCAAATCACTCTGATTGGAATACTCTGAGAAAAAGTAAGTCACTTTGATTAGAACCTAGACTTGTCTGTCAGTATGAAATAGCCCACTCCTCCATGTCCTCTTCTCTCCTCGCTCAGATGCATGCTCTTTCCTTGCCATTAGCTTGGTTTCACTTTTTAAAATTCATCTATCCCTTTATTTTTTATGGGAAAATAAAGCAATTTAGGGGTGCTTAAATCTACTGGGGACGCGGGTGGTGCTGTGGTGTAAACCACTGAGCCTAGGGCTTGCCGATCAGAAGGTCAGCGACTCAAATCCCTGTGACGGGGTGAGCTCCTGTTGCCTGGTCCCAGCTCTTGCCAACCTAGCAGTTCAAAAACACATCAAAGTGCAAATAGATAAATAGGTACCGCTTTGGTGGGAAGGTAAATGGCGTTTCCGTGCGCTGCTCTGGTTCATCAGAAGCGGCTTAGTTTAGTCATGCTGGCCTCGTGACCCAGAAGCTGTCTGCGGACAATCGCCGGCTCCCTCAGCCTATAGAGCGAGATGAGCGTGCAACCCCAGAGTCATCCACGATTGGACCTAACGGTCAGGGGTCCCTTTACCTTTAAATCTCCAGAATGACTCAGGCTGTCCTTGTGATGCCTTGCTCATAATACCATCTGACTTAGGGATGTGAACACCTCACCTGAATCACCCCTGTTTGGCTTCTAATTTGGGTTATGTGCAGAGGAGGTACATAGGAGAGAAAGTGACCTTTCAGGTATCCTGGTCCCAAGCTGCCTGAAGCTGGTCAGAGCCAGAAACGTAAATATGTTCCCCCCTCCCCAGTCAAATGCCTTCATCTGGTTGTATATTTTGGGATGATCTACCCAAGTCCAGCTGCCAGCCATCTCACAGTGTCCATCATCATACCAGGAATTAGATTTAGTTGACTTTCTGACAATGCTGCTGAGTTTGGTGTCATCATAGCAGAGATCCTGGTGCCCCATAGCAAACTCTCACAAGCACCGCAGAACATTATTTTAGTTGTTACTTTAGGAACTGTCTAATCTCCCTGCAATAATTTAAAGGCACTGTCCTGCCAACCAAAGCCTTGTTAAAATATCAATATACCTAAGGCTCGGTTGGGAGGGCAAGAGCGATGAAATATTGGGCAGGAGATAATAAAGTTGCTGAGATGATGTTTCTAAATCACACCCAAGCCAAAGGCTAAGCCGAGTGAAAAACTTTCTTGGGGAAATGATTGCTAAAAGGAAGGAGCTAACAGCCTGTTTATCCCTCATATAGCAAGCTTATTAAGGAAGAGCCAATTGGAAATGAAAATTTCGTTGACAATGTTCAGACAAGCTGCTTTTGTCGCAGTATCTCTGGGTCATATGGGGAAGATACAATCAATGGCTATTTCGAGAATGTTGGGCACGGCTCAGTTTTGCAATTAAGTACAGAATTTGTTAGTGAATTGTGGTAATTGCATCCCAGTAGGTGGGAAATTGCATGGGGAAACTTAGAAATTTCCAGAGACTGCTCAAAGAGATTGGGAATGGGAAGAATACACCTCCTCCCTCTTTAGATATAGGAAGTTTTGCTTACTCTAAATGGGTGTGGCTCGCCAAGGTCTCAGACAGGATCGTTCCCCCCATCACCACAACACTTGCTACCTAATCTTTTTTAAAATGAAGCTTAGGGATGTGGACGGAAATTGGATCACTTTGTATTCAAGGCAGTTATATGCAGCAAACACTGTCCAAAACAATGGGAGAACCAAAACAATTTTGCAATGTAGTTATCCAACCAAACAATGTTTCAAAGCATGCATATTTTAGGGGAAAGTGTGCATAAAGATATTAATGAAAATAATACACAAACATGCATTATGTATGGGGAAATTGCTTGCAAAAAATGTTCATATTAGTCAAAACCACACAGAAGCATGTGCTTATTAGGAGAAATTTGCACTAAACTGCTAAAATTGTGAGGTTTTAAAAAAAGACACAAGAACTCAAGTCCTGGAAAAATGTGGAGAACCGAATTTAAGATGAGAAATAAATTGAATGGAAATTGACAAATATTTCCATGCCTACTGGAGATTCTGGGATTTGAATCTGGGACCTTCTGTATATAAAAGATGTGTTCCATCTCCAGAGCCTCACTGACACATTTGTTCATATCCCTGGATCCATAGCAGTGCCAGCCAATTAACATTGCAAATGGAGGAAGAAGAAACTTTCACAGGATGTACCCTGCCCCATCCAATAATAAAAAAAGACCATGCAAAGAAACTAGGTAGGAGAGAATCTGTCACCTGGGAGGGCAACTGCTTGGACCTCCTGAGAGATGCCTGGCTGAAGCTTTCTGATGCAACATCCTCAAATATGTCACGGTTCATTCCACACCTGGGCTTGAAAAACAACAACCCACAAACCCAAGCAGGACAGGAATACAAAAGCGTTGGCAGCTGTGCTGACTAACTCAGCTGTGGGTGGAAATTTCAGTTAGGCTTCACTGGTAAGAGACATCTGCTACCTGGACATTGGGCACTGTGAAATGAAAGCTGGAACCATCAGCCCATGGATGAGTAAGTTTGGGATATACTAGGCTATGCCATCTTGGCTCCCTTTGGAAACTTATAGCCGGAGCTAAAATTGACTCCCCGTGAAAGGTGCACCATGACTCAGACTTCATTCTCCTGCACTTTCATCGTTCAGAGATTTCAGGAGTGTTTTATAGGGGCGCTGTGGGTCTTTGAGAGGGACGCAGGTGGCGTTGTGGTCTAAACCACTGAGCCTCTTGGGCTTGCCGATTAGAAAGTCGGCGGTTTGAATCCCTGTGACAGAGTGAGCTCCTGTTGTTCTGTCCCAGCTCCTGCCAACCTAGCAGTTTGAAAGCACGCCAAGAAGTGTAAGTAGATAAATAAGTACTGCTCTGGTGAGAAGGTAAACAGCGTTTCCATGTGCTGCTCTGGTTTTGGTGTTCCATTGCACCAGAAGCAACTTAGTCATGCTGGCCACATGACCCAGGAAAACTGTCTGCGGACAAACGCTGGCTCCCTCGGCCTGTAAAGCGAGATGAGCACCGAAACCTCAGAGTTGTCTGTGACTGGACTTAACTGTCAGAGGTCCTTTACCTTTACCTTTTTTGTGGGTCTTTGAACATCCAAACTGGGTGGCTGTTTGGGCAGTTTCTTGGCCTAACAGTGTTGATTACTATAGTCCAGGAGTAATGCAATGTGATACTCTCCAGAAGTTGTTGGACTTCATCTCCCACCATCCTTACCCATCGGGCATGCTGAAGGATTGTTATGAACTTTTGCAATACCTCAGGTCACATCACACCATGTTGACTACCATCGCCACAACAAGGGTATATTGCTTTGAGAGAGAATCCAGAATGGTCACTGGCAAATATAATCTCCATCCTGCATATACATTGGCTGCTCTTACTTTAGATAAACCTTTAACCTGGACCAAGAAACCATTGATACTCCTGCCTGTTTGCAAAAAAGCTTTATTAGGTAGTGATGGATGGTTATCAGGAACACGAACAACCACTGCAAAGTAATGATGTTTCTGCCTTTCATTTGGCACTTGCTGGAAAACTAGCAATCATGTCATTTATAATCAGTTTTATACGTGTCAACTGCTTAGGTGCCATTTTGGCAAGTAAGCAGAATATAAATTTAGCAACCAATATTGAAAGTTGAAACAATGGCTGGTGTCCAAATAACTGTTTTAGCATGGGCTAAATGTATGCATGCCCAGTGAAATGTTTGACTCCCAACCCGTTGGAACACCAGGAAGCAGCTTTATAATAGGCTGGCTGTTCTGTCCATCTTAGCTCATGGTTGTTTACTTTGACTGTTAGCAACTTTCAGGGTCTCAGGTGGTCTTTCATGTCCCTTACTTTACCTGGTGGTTTACACTGGGCCCAAAGTATTCAGCCCAGATTTCATCAGTTCGGGGAGTTTGGGAGCTGTACAAAAACAGCCTCGAGAAATGGGAATAACTTTGGAGGGCCTGATGATGTTGAATAATTTCTAGGGGTGGGAAAGTGACCATTGTTGGTAGGAGAGCAGAGGGGGTTCCTTTTTGGTTTTGGTCAATGGAGTAGCTATTGTAGTTTACCAAGAAACACCCTTAAAAAGGAGGCTGCATTGTTCAAAATTGAGAAGGAACACTTCTTTGCAGGAAAAGAAGAACAAACCCTCTTCCAGTCCGTAAACAATGACAGGTCTCCTCAAAATTACTAGAATTTGTCTCCCCATACACACAAATACCGGTAAGTTGCCAGAAATGCTTCTTTTGTGAGGGACAAATGGTTCTATGAAAACGTGTGTGTGTGTGTGTGATATTTGGCCCAGGACTGCTTTAGCTGGAGATGCCAGAGATTAAAACTAGGACCTTCCTGTGGTCCAGGAAGCTGCCTTATACTGACTTGGACCATCAATCCACATAGCTCAGCATTGTCCATATTGACTGGCAGGGGCTGTCTGGGTTTTCAGGCAGAGGATGTTCTCAGCCCTACCTAGAGATGATGAGATTGAACCTGGGTCCTTTTGCATGCAAAACAGACACTGTACCACTGAGCTATGACCCTTCCTGTAGTGCTCTTCCGCTGAGCCACAGTCCCTCTCCTGCTATGAGTAGCAAACTCTGCCTTTATGCCATCATCACAGGCTACCTTTGGAATTTCACTCAGTTTCAAAAGTGGTTCCCCAGGCAGCATAGGAAGGGAAGGGGATGCTCTTAAGGAAACGTAAGCCCCAACTCCCTTAGGCAGGTGGAACTCATTGCACCAGAAAACTCTGACCAGTCGTTCTCATATTTGGATTCCTTCAAAAGTAGAAGGATGCTCCACACTACTAAAGTAAAAAGCGGTTCATTTTTTCCTCTCTCCCTCTCTCTCTCTGTTTGTTTGGCTGTTTGTAAGTTTTCGTCTGCCTTCCCTTTGCTAATTAACCAAATGTGCTAATTAAGCCGAGCAGCCTGCTTACTGTACAGGCAAGTCTTTTGCTAAAAGCTATGTTTTGGTCAAGCAGCACAGTGTTAAATGTTTTGTAACACCCCAAAAGAGCAATTGCAGAAAAAAGCAAGTTAAGATGGAGTCAGTCACTTGTGCTCAATCTGTTTCTCTTTTCTTCTCCTTCCTGCACAACGTCATGTGCAAAACTAACTACTTCCAAGAGGGAACAGACTCTGGACATCACTTAGCAACTAAGCTCATTCTAAACAATGGCCAGTGGAAGATGCTCTATTAGGGCGAATGGCACCCCACCAACCTGAGTCTGCAATCAGCCAGCCCCACCTGCCTCCCTTCTTAATTGCAACCAGTCCTCCTCCTTTAAAGCGCATCCAGACACGGGGAATATTAGTTTTCATTTGCACCGCTATCTCAGTGTTGTCTGCACGGGCTTGGTCATGTCCACAGAATTGAAGGTGGCAGGATCACCAAGGATATGCTCTAGGGGGAACTGGCTTCAGGCACCAGAGCCATTGGCAGATCAACTCTGCATTACAAAGAGGTCTCTAAATGAGGCATGAAGGCTGGCAACACCAACCCCACCATGTGAGAATCCCTTGCAGATGACCACAGTGCCTGGAGAGAGACAGGTTGTACATTCGTACCAGTGACCAGAGGATGAACGACTGCTGGGAGGAGTGCAGAGAGAAGAAGCGCCATGCTGCATCTGCATCAGTGCAACCGGATGCCATCATCTGCCCCAGCTGCAACAAAACATATCTCTCCCATATTGGTCAACATGGGTACAACAGGTGCTGTAGCTCTCCAACAGTTTGACCTCACCCCCAAATGCGCTATCCTGTGCATTTCATTCACACCAACAACCAAGTTCACTGGACAAAGTTGCTGCTCCCCTACCCTTTCCGCACATGTGTGCTTCTGTTTCCCCATGAAAATGGCAGCAAATAACTATACGCAGATCTACCGCCCCCAATTTTGTCATTTTACTCCCATGATTTTCTGGATTAAGGTATTAATGGACACCCCCCCGAATCAAATAACACAGAAATGAGTGCTAAGTATGCACTGTATTCTGTTAGTTTTCTGGAAGTGGGTTTTATATCATGTGAAAAGTCAAATACAGTGGTACCTCGGTTTTTCAAATGTCGATGAACATTTTGGTTTATGAACACTGTAAACCCGGAAGCAAGTGCTTTGGTTTTTGAACATGCCTTGGAAGTCGAACATGCCAAGCAGCTTCCATTGAATGCAAGATCCTGAGGTCTAGCTGTCAGCTGTTGAGTTTTTGAACGTTTCAGAACTCGAAGGGTCTTCCACAACGGATTACGTTAGAAAACCGAGGTACCACTGTATAAGGTGGAGATAAGGTGGAGTGAAGGAAACATCAAGGAAATGAAATGAACTGCTGTGAGAATGAGGCCTTGGTCTCATTCCTGCCCTTGTAGAACTCAGCAGGGAGGAGGGTGCAGAATTAGTTGGCTCTACCTCTTATTGGTGGGTGGCGCTGTGGGTTAAACCACAGAGCCTAGGACTTGCTTGATTAGAAGGTCGGCGGTTCGAATCCCAGCGATGGGGTGAGCTCCCATTGCTCGGTCCCTGCTCCTGCCAACCTAGCAGTTTGAAAGCATGTCAAAGTGCAAGTAGATAAATAGGTACCACTCTGGCGGGAAGGTAAACGGTGTTTCCGTGCGGTGCTCTGGTTCGCCAGAAGTGGCTTAGTCATGCTGGCCACATGACCTGGAAGCTGTATGCCAGCTCCCTCGGCCAATAAAGCAAGATGAGCACCACAACCCCAGAATCATCCGTGACTGGACCTAACAGACAGGGGTCCCTTTACCTTTACCTCTTACTGGCTCTGGCTCCACCTACTGTTGGTTTCCCACTTTCCACTATTCTATCCCAGTGGGCACCAGCCAGGATGGTAGTAACCATCTCTTTCATCCACAAGAGCAATAGCACATCAACCTGCATTGTACACTTGTCTCTTCCCAGCAGCTGGCCCTATAGATGGCCTTCAAAGCAATGTCTGTTCCAGACTAATAATTTTGCTGAGTGAATTATTGTGCATAATTTATAAAGAGGTGCAGGAACTAAGGACAGTGGGTGTGCCTGTCCTTCTGGACTGATATAGCCTAGGGAGGGTGAAACCTTAACAACGCATCAGCAGCCACAGTTTTGGCTCACGTTTCAGGACACAGCTGTGGGCATCTCTGTATTCAGAGGATTTGACAGAAGGGCTTTTGCATCATCCCACAAGCTTGTTGAGTGTTGACGCAACCCGGTGACTATGATTCTGTGAAGGGGAGCGGCAGCTGCTAAGAATTCTTAGTACCCTCAACAAACTACAATTCTCAGGATTCTTTGGGGCAGCTGGGGGTCATGGTAGGTAAAACTCAGGACAGTACAGTAGGATATGTACCCAGGAAGTTCTTTTTCTCCTTGAGAAAAACAGAAATGGCCTTGCTCTGCAACCACAAGCTGCTCCAGCTCTAGAAACCATGGGAAAGAGAATCTGTGTCAAGAAAGGGTTTTTGTTAGGTTTTAACAGTTGGACAAAAAAAATATTTCTTTCATCCCTTGACTATGTGCTTAATCACACTTACAGTTTACTACTCAGGGTTTGGCAAGGCTCATTGTCTTCGATAAGTCTGCAGAGAGAAAACAAGAAATTGTAAGTTACTAGTCCTTATAATGATGTCCGTGATGGAGCCCAGAGGATCTGGACCTGGGAGACCTGTCGGGATCTCCACTCGGCCAAGCTGATAAAGCTCATCTTTCTCTGGCCGAGCCTTTGGAATCGCCCTCCCGAAGTATAATTAACGACCTGAGCCTTTGATAAGGCTCAAAGGCACGTTCCCCCATTCAGCAGAGAATCCAGCACAGGAAAGAGACGAGAGGTTTGGGCTATGTTGTAAAGAGTTTTATTTCTTAACTAGGCAGGCAAAAAACATCCTCTCTCTATGAAAGCAGAGAGCAACTGAACAACAAAGGAACAGGAAACCAGGAACGTCACATCCGTCTCCTCTCCCATGAGACTTCCAATAGCCTGGAATGTCTCTGGAATGTAAACAGAGCCTTGTGACTCTAAGCAGCTGCTCAGTGGCAAACAGAAACTAACAAGACCTGGGTTTTAGATCCCAGTTAAGCCATGCTATGAGGATGGGCAAAATAAAGTGCATCAGTTTGTTTTAGAAATAGAGATGTGCTTGAAATCCTGGGGAAATGATAGGCAGATTTTCAATGAGCCATGGTCCTTTGACCACCACAGCTACCCAACCTCCCTTTGTGAAATTCATTCATGCTCTAACAATTTTAAGAAAGATAGACCAATGATCTGCATTGGTATGAAGTAGCTTCCTATATCACCTGTGATTTACCTGCCCTATAGTGCATCACATCCCTTGGTCCTCTAGTTCAGTATTTTTTTTTCAAATTACGTAATGCTTGGCAGCTGCTTTGCAGTAATTTGGGCCTCTAGGTGGTCTTTCCTAGCTGTGCCTAGAGATGCAAAGTCTTGGGACTTTTAAAAATGTATATCACATGTTCTACCACTGAGCCACAGTCCTTTGATGGGATGATGGGAGTTGTAGTCCAAAATCAGCTGGAGACCCAAGTTTGGGGAAACTTTGGTCTACAGTGACTGGCAATGGCTTTCCAGGATTTCAGGGAGTCTCGCCCTCCCACCTGGAGACACCTGGGATTGACCTTGAGACACCCTGCATGTATAGCAGATGTTTTACCACTGAGCTACAGCAGACATTGTCCCATAAAAATAATGGAAGAGGAAAAATATATTCCCTATCTGTTAATTAACTGAGTTCCCATATATCTTACTGCACTTTCAAGTCACAAGAAATTAATTATAAGAATGTTGGAGGAGGATTTGATTCCATCAGGCTGCCCTTCCATCAGTTGTCACCTGCAATAGCCATCTCACCAGGCTATAAGAGAATACTACATGCAAAAATTAAAAAAGTGTGAGATCTGCTTATTTTATAATTTACCAGACAGGATTTCTCATCTGAAAGTGGCTCAGAGTGACAGAGTCTTCTTCCTGCAAGTTACATTTTGGCTGAAGAAGGTCCTCCAGACAAAATTACTCTATGGAGAATTTAGCAAAAGGAGGGTGTTTGATATGTAAATATTGATGCTGGCTGTGCAGATTTACCTTTAAGAAAGTAATTTTCAGCTTCAATTTATATGCAATTAACTCCAGCAAAGCTCCCCTAAAGACATGTGGTTTTGATGGGCAGGGCCTTAGAAGCATACATAATAGGTTGGAAACTCTTCTTACCCTTTTAAAGAATACGTTATAAATACAGCTGAATGACCACAGATGTAGCTGTCAGTTATCGGTCTTGTTTTTTAAAAAATGGATTAGCTGACGAAAATAAATTATTATAAAAAGTTCAGACAGGTACAGTTTGAGACTCTTTAGGGATGGCGGCCGTTTTTGACGACTAAAGCATTACAGAAGTAATCCCTACAACATATATTGCCTGACAGGAAAGGCAAAAAGTATAAATCGCGTACAACAGGCGTTCCTTCCAGATGTTGCTAGACTACAGCTCCCATCATCCCTCACCACTGGCCATGCGAGCTGAGGCTCATGGGAGCTGAAGTCCAGAACATCTGAAGAGCACCAAATAGAACACCCCGAGGTACATTGTAACTTGGGTTAACCATTCACGGGTGTCAAACACAGCCTGCTCGGGGTGGGTCTGTACATCAGGTTTGCATTCTGGGAGTGCTCCAGGGTGGGCCGCAGGGCTAGGGAGGGCTGTGGCCTGGGAAAGCCTCCAGGGGCCCACACAGATAGTTCTAGAGCAGGCATAGGCAAACTCGGCCCTCCAGATGTTTTGGGACTACAACTCCCATCATCCCTATCTAACAGGACCAGTGGTCAGGGATGATGGGAGCTGTAGTCTCAACACATCTGGAGGGCCGAGTTTGCCTATGCCTGTTCTACAGCGCATTCTTCCCAGTCTTACTGGAGAGACAGAGAGCGTACAGCACATTACAAAGTCAACACTAAAGGGTTTTATCCTTTGGTCTTTCAAATTTTGAGACATAAAAAATTTAACAGAGCGCTGTATTAAATCCTGATGTCACTTATAGATGGTTTATGAAGAGGTTGTACTCATATCTAGTCCCCCTCCCCCTGCAGCTGAAAAATATATATGACATTGACACAGAAGAGTAACTAAGAAGGGGGAAAGCTTCAATTGAACATACAGCCCCAGGCATCTCATCTTAAAAAAGGGGCCTAGGATGAAGGCAAAACTGTCCTGCTTTGTTTCGTACCCGTTTAAATCTCTTGTAAAAGTTTCTTGTCACCAAGGATGGATAAATCTGTCCAGTCCAGTTCCTCCTTTCCCCATTTTTTCACCTCACCACATTCTACATCAGTTTGCAATTTTTTAAAAAAGTCCTCACAAAATTTGTTACCGTTTTAGTGTGTATTCTGGCTAACGTACACGTTTTTGCATGCAATGTATTTTTCTATGTTGTTTATACTGACCTATGCAGTCATATGTACATTTTCTGTTAACATGGGTGTTTTTGTACGAATCGTTTTTGTTGCCAAAGTGCATCGCAAAATTTGGAGGCGTGTGAATGTTGAAGGATGAGTGTGTTTCCTTTGCAAGCTGTTTCAGAAATGGGTAATTAAGGAGGGTTCTATTAAAAAGTGAATTGCGCTGAATTTCTGTCCCATCAATAGTTGCCACATACAGAGGTACCTCAGGTTAAGTAATTAATTCATTCTGGAGGTCCGTTCTTAACCTGAAACTGTTCTTAACCTGAAGCACCACTTTAGCTAATGGGGCCTCCCGCTGCTGCCGCGCCGCCAGAGCACGATTTCTGTTCTCATCCTGAAGCAAAGTTCTTAACCCGAGGTAATATTTCTGGGTTAGCGGAGTCTGTAACCTGAAGTGTATGTAACCCAAGGTACCACTGTACAGGGATGCAGGCTGATACACTGACATAAGCATGTCCTTATCAATGGTCCATTCAACAGCCTGTCCCATCTCCACTCCTGTTCCTTCAACTGTCTGACATTTCTTTTTTCCTCCTCCCTCCCAATTCCTTTTCCTTTTGTGTCATTTCTTTTAGAATGCAAATACGAAGGCAGGGCCTGTTTTAGGAGTAACATTTGTAAGATTTTCTGACTGCTTTCTAGGTGTGCGGGCAAGTGCCGAAGAGCAAGAAGAAAATGTTTAAAAATAAATAAACAAGCAAGCAATTCATAGATAAAAGGTAAAGGTAAAGGTACCCCTGCCTGTACGGGCCAGTCTTGACAGACTCTGGGGTTGTGCGCCCATCTCACTCAAGAGGCCAGGGGCCAGCGCTGTCCGGAGACACTTCCGGGTCACATGGCCAGCGTGACATCGCTGCTCTGGCGAGCCAGCGCAGCGCACAGAAACGCCGTTTACCTTCCCGCTGGTAAGCGGTCCCTATTTATCTATTTGCACCCGGATGTGCTTTCGAACTGCTAGGTTGGCAGGCGCTGGGACCGAGCAGCGGGAGCGCACCCCGCCACAGGGATTTGAACCGCCGACCTTTCGATCGGCAAGTCCTAGGCGCTGAGGCTTTAACCCACAGCGCCACCTGCGTCCCTATTTCATAGATACTTGAAATAAAACAAAATAGATAGTATAATTCATAGATACTTGAAATAAAACAAAATAGATAAGCAGTCACCCTGCATCGCCAATATCAGATTGTTCCAGGGGGAATCAGCACCATTTGGAAAAACAATGAATCAAAGTTAAAAGAGTTTAACCCTACATTCGTTACCAGTTTGCAACAAGTCTAACCACTTGGCTATCTAAAATATCTACCGTAGCTCCGATCTTGAAAAACACAGACTGCACAGAGAAGTGAAACTTTTTCAGTATGGCTAAGCATGGGACCTCGTTAATGAAAAAAGTTTCATCTCAAGATATGTAATATTACATTCTGCATCACCATTGCCTGCAGGAATATCCTTGGAAGAAGATAGCCTTATCATCTGGCTCCAGTCCTTTGGGCATATGCAGCTGCGACCAAAATGCCCATCCATCTTGTAATAAATAACACTGAAATGTCAGGTTATGAATCAAAATGCACAGGGCAAGAAGGATTCTAATCTGCAAAGCACAGGAGCGGTGCATAACTGAATGTCCACCTGGGCTTCGTATTAACCTAATGAGGATGGGCAGGCAGAGTCTATAACCTCCCCTCCATCTAAACAAATACTTACTCTTTAGGGAAGCTTTTAATGTTTAACAGACCATTGTATTTCAATATTTTGTTGGAAGCTGCCCAGAGTGGCTGGGGAAACCCAGCCAGATGGGTGGGGTATAAAGAATGAATTATTATTATTATTATTATTATTATTATTATTATTATTATTATTACCCAATGCCTAATCTCACAAAGTTGCAATGACTGCTATGAGGTAGGCGAAAACCAAATGTCTGGACCCAGTTTGCCAAGTGGAAAGAACTCCTGCCCGGCCCCAAAAATATGGCGGCCGACATTTGTCCAAAGCAAGGTCATATCATAGCAAAGCATAAAAAGAGGGTAGGTAGATGGGAGATTCAGTGAAGGCCTATACCGTGGTTTAAATGTCCCTGTGGCCATGCCCCCTGCCGGCACTGAGTGGCCAGTGAGGGCCACCCCTGGACATGGCTAAACAGTGATGAGGAGGGCATTGATCACCTCCTCTGGCCGGATCACTGCGAGGCCAAAGGCCTGGCCACAACACCACCTACCAAGTACAGTGGTACCTCAGGTTAAGAACTTAATTCGTTCTGGAGGTCCGTTCTTAACCTGAAACTATTCTTAACCTGAGGTACCACTTTAGCTAATGGGGCCTCCTGCCACCGGCACACGATTTCTGTTCTCATCCTGAAGCAAAGGCACTATTTCTGGGTTAGTGGAGTCTGTAACCTGAAGCGTCTGTAACCTGAAGCTTCTGTAACCCGAGGTATCACTGTAACTTAAGCAGACATGTCATACAACATATAAACACAAAGTGTGTAACATAAAAACATAAACAAACAAACAGGTTAAGTTAAACAAGATATTGTGAAGGATCTTAACACAGGGCTACCATCTTGGACCACAGCCTTGTTTACTTTGGAATGTGTAGTTCTGCCCTGCGAGGCAGAGACAAATCACCTACCCTCTAATTCTTTCCAAACAATACCGACTGTTTACTGCTAACTGGCTGCTTAAGAGTCCCCAGTGCACCCCTTCACATCAATTCAGAACAAACAACATGGGTACACCTGCCATGTGCCACTTCAAATCCAGCTGTTTCAGTGTGTCTTCCTAATCCCACACTGCCATTTGACTCTGAAATTTAGGAGTATTTGCTCAAGGGTATAAACAAGGCTTCTCAGGAAGCAGAGAGGAAACAAGAGTGGAAGAAAGCAACAGAGAGAGAGAGAGGAAGCAAGAGAGAGAGGGGGGCAGGGAGTTGTTGTTGTTGTTTATTCGTTTAGTCGTGTCCGACTCTTCGTGACCCCATGGACCAGAGCACGCCAGGCACTCCTGTCTTCCACTGTCTCCCGCAGTTTGGTCAGACTCATGTTAGTAGCTGCGAGAACACTGTCCAACCATCTCATCCTCTGTTGTCCCCTTCTCCTTGTGCCCTCCATCTTTCCCAACATCAGGGTCTTTTCCAGGGAGTCTTCTCTTCTCATGAGCCGGCCAAAGTATTGGAGTCTCAGCTTCAGGATCAATCCTTCCAGTGAGCACTCAGGGTTGATTTCCTTCAGAATGGAGAGGTTTGATCTTCTTGCAGTCCATGGGACTCTCAAGAGTCTCCTCCAGCACCATAATTCAAAAGCATCAATTCTTCGGCGATCAGCCTTCTTTATGGTCCATCTCTCACTTCCATACATCCATACAGAGGCAGGGAGTATATTGGTGCAAAGCACAGGAGGGACCCAAATCCATCTGCACTGTAAAGCCCTAGAAAGACCCACATTGGTCCGAGCACTTGACTCCAAAGCTTAGCTAGAGACAGCCTTAGGCAAAAGGTGACTAGCTGGTTACTGCCTTTTGTAACAGCAGCGTTTTATGGGTGGCTGTTTACAGGTGGCTACATGCTGCTAAGGATCACTCAGTCAGAGGCAACTTTAGGGCAGTGCAAGCAGGGGAGCGGTAGTCGAGGAAGGTGCTTTCTTAAAGCCTGATAAGAGCTCGCCAGGCTTTTTGAAAGAAGCACAGGGGGTCTAACAGGGTCCTAGTGTCTTCTTACCTCCTTCCCAAAGATGGAGGGGGGGCAAATGTTGGCCTCGCACAGGGTGGCATATTACCAAGGTCTGCCGCTGCAAACAGTGGTATGCATCTTCATTTCAATTCTGGTTTTTTTCTCTGAAGCAGTTTTACAGAACTTCATCAGTGGTGCTTTTTTTTTTTTGAACCCTGGAAGCTTTATGCCTGCTGACTCAGAGCAGAATGCCTTTCAGATTTGGGCTGAAAGATTCACGGTGGAATGATTGCAGCACCAAGGGATACGTTTTTTGTTGTTGGCGAAAGGTATATGCTGCCTTTCCGCTCATCAGGGACCATCACAGAGGTTAGGAATGGAACATAGTATGCTTTAGATGTTGCTGGACTCCGGTGCCCATCAGCCACAGCCAGCACAGCCAGTGGTCAAGGATGATGGAGGTTGTAGTCCAACCTGGAGGGCAACATGTCAGCTACCTTAAAAGAAATACATTAAGAATTTCAACATAACAAATTATCAAAATATATCATCTTCATTTTTTCCTCCATTTCCCCCTCCCCCCAAAAGACCCTCCCCCCAAACTTCCCTCAGCTCCTTTCTCTGATTTTTCAACACATGTTATTCTCTGCATATTGTAAAATTGTAAAGATCCTTAAATTATCTCTTTGATATGTTAACAATCAATACATTTGTGTAAGTTTATTCAAAACCTGCCAAGGAGTCCAAATCATTTTGTTGTTTTTTTAAATAGTTTGTAAAAAGTTCCCATTCTTCTTTAAAGTCACAGTTGTTCTTGTCTCACAGTTCGTATGTCAATTTCACCAATTCTGCACAGTCTATCAATTTCTCTTGCCACTGTTCTTTTGTCGGGGTTTCCTCATTCTTCCATCCTTGTGCTATTAAGACTCTTGCTGCCGTTGTAGCATACATAAATAATATCTTTATTTTCCTTGGCAGGTCTTTTCCTACAATCCCTAACGAAAGTGCTTCTGGTTGTTTTTACAAATGTTAATTTAAACATTTTCTTCAACTCATTATATATCATTTCCCAAAATATTGTAATTTCTCTACATTCCCACCACATATGGTAAAAAGTCATGTCAGCTACCTTTAACACAGAGAATAAGAAACAAACCACAGAGCCTAAGCATGAAACACAAAACCAAAAGCGAACAGCGTCACTGCAGCTTACCTGGACAGGGCTGAGCTGGGGCCAGGTGTCTGTGAGGTCACATCTGCATGGACCCACCAGCAGAACAGTGCAGTGTTCCTGCTTGAGCATCTGTGCAGTTCTGGAACTTGCAGGTGCCCAGTCCCCCCTCCAGGTAAGCAGCAGCGATGCCACGGGGGAGGGCAGTTTTATGCCTCCACCCTCCCCACACTGCTACTGATGTATGCTGAGTTCAACATCAGCACTTGCACCTGCAAAAGGAGCTACCAACTGGCTAAGCAAAAAACCAGTGGCATAGCATGGGTTGTCAGCACCCGGGGCAAGGCAAGTAATTTGCGCCCCCTAACCTGTGGATTTGCGCCCCCTAACCCTACCCCCCAGATGTTGCGCCCGGTGCGCCACTGCAAACAACAACAAAAACCAGCAGCCTGGCCTGGTCCTTTCCTTTTAATAGTTTTGATATGCAGAAATCAGCAGGATAATTTTTTCAAAGAGTGGAGCTAAATAGTTTCACCTTCTAATTGCTATGGTTCGAACGACTTTTAAATGGGTCAGCCACACAGGCCAGTTTCAAAGCTGGCAACTCCCAAGTTAGGGGCAAAAAATTGCAAATTCTGAAGTTCATGCAGGATGGGTTTAATAGGTGCTCTGCGATCCAACCTACTTAAAATCCAGACTGCTGCCTTCTGAACGACCTGTAATTTAGAGGGCTGTAAACTCCTGAAAGTGGAGACAGTTAAATTGCTTAATTTAAGTTATGTCTGGTACAGATATCTGGAGGAGAGAAGTAGATTGCAGACATGACAGAGAAGTGCTGGGAGTGGAAGCACTAGTCGACTGCGCACTCTGCTCCTGTTAGCTTATCATCATGTCGAAATGGGTTCTCAAATCTTATGAAATGCCAGCCCTTTCTAAACTTATTGCAGTAAAAGGTAAAGGTAAAGGGACCCCTGAGCATTAGGTCCAGTCGTGGCCGACTCTGGGGTTGCGGCGCTCATCTTGTTTTATTGGCTGAGGGAGCCGGCGTACAGCTTCCGGGTCATGTGGCCAGCATGACTAAGCCGCTTCTGGCGAACCAGAGCAGCGCATGGAAACGCCATTTACCTTCCCGCTGGAGCGGTACCTATTTATCTATTTGCACTTTGTGCTTTCGAACTGCTAGGTTGGCAGGAGCAGGGACCGAGCAACGGGAGCTCACTCCGTTGCAGGGATTCGAACCACTGACCTTCTGATTGGCAAGTCCTAGGCTCCATGGTTTAACCCACAGTGCCACCCACGTCCCCCAAAAAACTTACTGCAGAGAAACCCATAAATCCCTCCTGCCGCCTGCAGGGGGATAGCCAGGGCATAGAGAAGAAAGTGAGTCCGCCTCCAGTGTTAACGTACTGTGAGCCAGGGACTCTGTACATTGAGAAGAGTTAGGTACCTACACAGGTAGAGTCAGTAGGGACCAGCTTTTGTTTTTTGTTTTGGAAAAAACAGGTATGTACTATGCTCCCTACCAATTCACCACCTTCCAGGAAGGTGCCTGCCAATTGCAAATAGGTCCTGCCAAAGCACCTCTGCTTGTACAGTATTGTTGATTGTCTCTATTACCTTCTGCCAATGTTTTTTTCCATGCAGGACATTGTACAAACATGTTTTAGGGAAGCATTATCCCTGTCACATCTCCAGCAGCTTTTTTATTTTTTAATTAAAAGTAATCGAATCAAACCTTAGTGTATCAAATACACTCCCTCCACTGGCTGAATTTCAGTTGTTGAAGGCACCCAGCATTTTTTCCTTTTCTTTTTAACACCAAATGATTCCACTAGCTTCAAGCTCAAGATCACTTTTTGAGAATCATGGGCTGATGTCTTACATCTAAGGGGGTCTGGCTTTTAAGTATCTTCTGACCTCCTCAGAGCTTTTGCTTGTTAATACTTGAAGGACACATCTGATTAGATCACCATCATTTTGTTGTTGATTAGTCATTTAGTTGTGTCTGAATCTTTGTGACCCCATGGACCGGAGCACGCCAGGTACTCCTGTCTTCGACTGCCTCCCACAGTTCGGTCAGACTCCTGTTGGTAGCTTCGAGAACACTGTCCAACCATCTCGTCCTTTGTCATCCCCTTCTCCTTGTGCCCTCCATCTTCCCCAACATCAGGGTCTTTTCCAGGGAGTCTTATCTTCTCATGAGGTGACCAAAGTATTGGAGCCTCAGCTTTAGGATCTGTCTTTCCAGTGAGCACTCAGGGCTGATTTCCTTCAGAATGGATAGGTTTGATCTTCTTGCAGTACATGGGACTCTCAAGAGTCTCCTCCAGCATCATAATTCACAAGCTTCCATTCTTTGGCCATCAGCCTTCTTTATGGTCCAGCTCTCACTTCCATACATCACTACCGGGAAAACCATAGCTTTAACAATACAGACCTTTGTCGGCAAGGTGATGTCTCTGCTTTTTAAGATGCTGTCTACCATCATTTTAGAGCATTCTAGAACAGGCCAAATAAGCACTTTGGGAATCGAAGGCAGGTATATTTTTTAAGACCAAAACTTATGCCAGTGATATTTATTGCCTGAACATATTGTATCAAGTGCCCAAGAACCTTCTTGGCAAGCTTAGCTTTAATTGTGTCTCAGCTGGAACTTAATGGAGTCAAAAGTAATCCAAAGCCTGTTAATTGATGCTATCACAGGTGTCTGTGGTATCTATTCACATACACTCCCCAGAGGAGTATAGGTCCTACAGTGTAACTCACTCAGTCACCCTTATTTGGAGACATATCAGAAGAGCATTTTTATTTCTCTGGAAATATTCATTTATGTGTTTAGGACGGAGTTGGACAAATGCTGCCTTGGCAGAGCGGTCTAATTGGCCATGTTTCTACAACAGTTAAATGGAACCTCTCATGTACAGCGTCAGTATCATATAGTACTTTGGGATAGTAATTTCTCGAGGTGGGTGCTACTTAGTTTCTCTTTCCCCTAAACATATTTTACCTCTGCAAATGTCTGAGTTCCTCTGAGCATGCTGATAACTCCCTTATGTTTTTCAGTGGCCCCATTTTCACTACAATCTACCAGCTTCATCTGGTACGCTGGCTGAGACCCTACCTGCCTGCAGACTGTCTCAGCAGAGTGGTGCATGATCTGGTTATCTCCCGCTTGGACTACTGCAATGTACTCTACATGGGGCTACCTTTGAAACTACCACTAATCCAGAATGTGGCAACTAGAGTGGTGACTGGGAGCGACCGCCAGGACCATATAACACCAGTCCTAAAAGACCTACTGTACATTGGCTCCTAGTATGTTTCTGAGCACAATTCAAAGTGTTGGTGCTGACCTTAAACCCCTAAATTGTTGTTGTTAGCCGCCCTGAGCCCGGTTTCGGCTGGGGAGGGCGGGATATAAATAAATTTTATTATTATTATTATTACTAAACAGCCTCAGCCCTGTATACACGAAGGAGCGCTTCCATCCCTGTCATTCAGCCCAGACACTGAGGTCCAACTCCAAGGGCCTTCTGGTGGTTCCCTCATTGTGAGAAGTGAAGCTACAGAGAGCCAGGCAGAGGGCCTTCTTGGTAGTGGCACCTGCCCTATGGAATGCCCCGCCCCCCATCAGATGTCAAGGCACTAACTAAACAAACTTTAGAAGAAACCTGAAGGCAGCCTTGTATCAGGAAGTTTCTAACGTCTGAAGTTTTATTATGTATCTATATGTGTTGGAAGCTGCCCAGAGTGGCTGGGGCAACCCAGCCAGATGGGCCAGGTATAAATAATAGAATTATATTATTATTATTATTATTATTATTATTATTATTATTATTATTACAGTCTTGTTGGCAGTCAGCAGTTGGGTTTGCTTTTAGAGCGAGCTGTGTAGGGACTGGGCAAAAGCCACCAGCAAGTTTCCTTGCACAGACTCAATTGAAATGAACCAAAGCTCTGCAAGAACACAAAGTTGCTTTAGTCGTGCAGTTCAATAAATCTTTATCAGGAGAACGTCCCTATGGAATATGGTCATTGCCAAAAAGAATTCCTAAGTGGAATTCCCAACACACACAAGCTCACAGACACAATAAATATCAATGTAGTTTTAGAATCAAGATATAGAAGGATAGATAAAGAGGCAGGGAATGAACAAATACAGTATAGGGCAGAAACTCTGGCTTACTGTACCTACCATTGCGGTTACAGATGAGAAAAGCAAACAATTCCATGAAAATGCAAGTGACTCAGTCATTTAAGACACTTAAAAAGAAAATACATTTGATGCAGCATTTCATATATAGGACAGAATGCAGTAAGACATTATTAAGTTTAGATCCAGAAGCCATTTATGCAGCAAATGGAATCATCCACACACTTCCAAGGCGCAATAAATGTTAAGGTATATTATGGGAGTATCTATGCTGTGTGCTCACTTCCCTCTATTACAATTTAGAGTTGTATTGCTTGAATTGCGTTTTGCCTTTGGTTATTCAACACCTCCTCTGCTCCTAGATCATGTTTTCTTTTTCCACAGTGTGTCAGAGACAGACCAGGGATAGTGGACTTGCTTCTGGATACAGTGGTTTGCGTGGCAATCCCACCCCATCCCAAAGATGAAGTAAATAACGACACCGGACACCAGAATTTTAGGTTAATGGGCGAAAATGGCCACAACTTTATTGATTACAGGTAAGAGCGGTATTGGCTTTAGGCATTGGCCCTACCAGACTATCCGGTCTAACCGGGAAGGGTTAAGCACCAACCGGGGGAGCCCCCGAGATGCACATCCCTGGGCGCTCCCCAGGGGGTTACCGCTCGGGAGCGCGCTTTAGGCCCTAGCCTCCGTAGGTTTCGGACGAGGCGACGCCCCCCGGAGTCCTTTAACAAACTACCCTTCAAGCTTTGGGGGAGGTGATGGCGTTCCTCCCCCCTGACCTCATTTCCATAACAATACCCCTGCCAATGCCTAACCGCCAAGACCAAGAAGTTGTGACGTTTTGCTACGAGGTAGGCGAAAAAACCAAGTGGCATCCAAAGCAGCCAATTAGCCAAATGGAAAAACTCCTACCAGGCCCCTTGCGGCGACCAGCCGAAGCCCATAGTGAAGTCCAGATGAAAACCTAGAGGGCGGGTGGGTGGGAAACCGCTGCAGCTGTGGGGACGAAAAGGGGCGAGCCAGGGCTGCCCCGACCTTAAGTGAACCAGGGAAGCCCGCCCATCCCGGCAGCCGATTGGCTGCTGCTGTGGGCGGTGAATACTAATGAGCTGGGGGAATCCCTGCTTCTCGCGGGGCTGACGCTGGCCCCGCGAGATTGATGATGGGGGCGTGAGCCCGCAACCCCACCCCCTCTTTAGGTCGGTAGTGGCTATCTCAGCTTAAGAAGTTAATTCGTTCTGGAGGTCTGTTCTTAACCTGAAACTGTTCTTAACCTGAGGTACCACTTTAGCTAACGGGGCCTCCCATTTCTGCCACTGCACCGCTGCTGCGTGATTTCTGCTCTCATCCTGAAGCAAAGTTCTTAACCCGAGGTACTATTTCTGGGTTAGCGGAGTCTGTAACCTGAAGCGCCTGTAACCTGAAGCATCTGTAACCCGAGGTACCACTGTACATAGGTGCAGATTTCTCCTCTGCCAGTCAAATTGTTATACAGCAAGAGAAAGGGCATGCACGTTCTTCCAACTTGAGGGTGAGATTGTGACAAACTTACGAGGCTGGATCTACCATTAGGCAGAGCACAACAGTACTCTGCTCACTTGTGATTCCCAGCAACCGGTATTCAGAAGCATATCATCTCTGAGCTTAGTCATAGAATCATAGAATAGTAGAGTTGGAAGAGACCCTGAGGGTCATTGAGTCCAGGCCCCCTGCAAGGCAGGAATCTCACCAGAGCATCCATGACAGATAGCCATCCAACTTCTGCTTTAAAATCTCCAGTGAGGAGAGTCCACAACCTCCCAAGGGAGACCGTTCCTCTGTCAGACACGTCTTGCTGTCTGAAAGTTATTCCTGATATTTAGTTGGAATCAGAGTTGGCATTCATTGTTTCAGCTAGCCATAGGTGTAGTCTCTCTCCCCCCACCCCCCGGGTAATCACTGGTGGTCAAATATAACAATGAGCAATGGCCAAAGGAGAAAGGCAAAACAGAGAATACAGATATCCAGACACAATGATAGTAAGTAGCATTTGATCTGTTTTGTAATATCAGGGACATCCTTGATTCCTTGTGATGTCAAAAGCACCATTGCCTACAAACAAAACAAAACAGTAATTGAAATAGAAAAGAGCCACATTTTAATGGCAAGAAAAAGATGGATTTCTCAAGGTGACAGCATGTGATGGCTTTGATTCTTTTCTGCATGATCTATTGTTTCCTTTAACACAAATATGAAGACTTTCCATAGGGAGAATGAGTCGTTTAACTGCATGGGATGATTGGCAGAACAGCTGGATAGTTCAAGCATGCCTCTCTATCGTCTTTTCCCTCCTTTTGGTTTACTTCTAAGATGCCAATTTTTGTGATATATAATTTTCGTTGGGATTGGAAATGGGAATGGACGAATGAAACCTTAATTATAGGCAATGGAAGAGAAAAATCTCCCCATTTTTATAAAGGCAAGGAGTGAGATTGGGTGAAGGGGGGGGGGAGAAGGGGAAGAAATAGGAAGAACCACTGTCAGCACAAAAGAAAAAAAGAATCTGAACTAGGGCCTGAGAAATCTGCTCATCAAACTTAGTTACATTTGAGGATCTCAAGGAAATCCCGTGTGTTCCAATGCAGAACTGGAGCTCCTTTGTGAGTTGTTGGAAAGCTCTTAGGGCAGATGAGAAGAATGTAGGTTCTCACATGGCTGGGCCTTTTCCAGGGTGAAGTACCAGGGGTTAAGACAAAAGTTGCAGTTATCCTTCCATGTGAACCAAGTGTGCCTTTTAGAATGTACCTTGGGCTCTTTTTCAGCTGCACACTGCAGAGTCGATATTGAGTGGGCAAACTGTATTTCAGAAATACTTGTCCAGCATTACAGAACTTCACATTGGGACCTTCCTTTGTGGGAAACACCTAGATCAGTGGTAGAGCACATGATTTGCCTGTAGGGAATTCTAGGTTCAATCCCCAGCATCTGGAGGTAGGGCTAGGAAACACGCCTTTTGAAATCATGGAGAACTACTCCTAGTGTAGGCATAAACAATATTGAACTAGATGGACCACTCGCATGACTCAGCATAACATGGCTTTTTAAAAGATCAATGATAAGGTCTCACTAAAGAAGGGTGAGTCTGCCAATTTTGCTTTCTCTCCCTGTTTCTCGTTTTCCAAATCCTAAAGTTCAGTTCTCAACATTTCTGCATTGGTTTGCAATTTTTTAAAATAAGAGAACTCACGAAATTTCACATGCATTTTTGTGCAAATCTCTCCTAAATATAAACATTTTTGTTAGGCAATTTTGCCTAATATATGCCACTTTGCAAAGCTATTTCCTTTTATAGAAACCATTTTCCTACACATTACTTGGATGGAAAATTGCATTGCAAAATTTGGAGAAGTTCAAATTTTGAAGGATGGCTCTTTCATGTATTGTTTCAGAGAGTGCAAGATATTAAATAGTGCTTGTGGGGGCATACTACTGCCAGCAAATAATACCTGGCTTGAAGGATTCGCACTGGCTGCCAACCTGCTACCAGGCGAAGTTCAAGGTGTTGATACTAAAATATAAGTCGCTATACAGCTCAGGACCAGGTTACCTGAGAAACGGCTGTATCCCTTATACACCCAGCAGACTGCTGCAGTCTGCTCTCAGAAGATTTGCAAGCAACTTAAATTTACCTGCTGTACTGGAGAAGAAGGGCTGGGGGTATTTAATTTTATATTTCCCCATGGCTGCAGTGCAGAAAATCACGAGGAAATGTAAATCAAAGTTGAACATATCCCCATCCTTAGACTTTATAAACTTCTTCCTCATTTGTTACAAAGTCAAAACAGCATGACATTTTGACAACTGATTTCTCCCCCTCTATAGGAGAAGGCACTTGCCTTTTCAGACACATTCTTCTCTGTCCTTCAAAGGCCAGGGTTTCCCCCTCCTTAAGAAAAAAAGTTATCTTCCATGAGCTATTCCAAGAATAACTCACAGTAGCACTGTGGACTGTGAAGGATTATATTGTGTTGCTGATTGCCACATAATTAACAACAAGTGCCCGTGCTTTGCACAGAGGTTACAGAAAAACAAAGAGAAAAGTTTTGGAAAATTGCAAGTAAGAGGGACGGTATAGAGGTGTATAAAATCATGCAGGAAAATGGAGAGGGAACCTCCTCAATCTTCCTCTGATAGTACTGGAACTCTGGTATATACTGGAATATCAGTGGGGCCCTGACTGACTCCAGCTACAAAAGTTGAGGCTGCTGAAGAGGCCAGGAACCATCTTGGCTGTGAGTCCTGGAAGACCTGCTCCCTGCCTTGAAGGCCTTTTCCCACCTGGCTTGGGAGAGAGGGGCCCGGACTGACTCCAACTACAAAAGCAAAGGCTGTTGAACAGACTCTTAGACTGGAGGTTTGCTTAGGGGCTTGTTGCTGTTATTGATATTAATTTTGTGTATCTTTATTTTAGACCTTCCACAAATTCAGTGGAAATTATTCAATTTGGCTGTGCACTTTTTGATGTTTTATTTATTTTGCACTTGCAGGGCATCTTGGGGAGAAGAAAAGGCTGCCGTGGGTATCAGGTTAGTCACTGTGAACGTGATGCAACCGGCTCACATTTCATATGCAAACGTTCTTGCCAACCAAAAGATGGCAGCCAAAGATGGTGTTAGGAGAAGACGGAGATATAAGCCAGTCAGTATTCACCTTAGCGTAAGGAACACCATTTATAGTTTGGTTACCATTTTATAAAGTACATGACCAGGGAGTGAACTCAGGGGTCTGAAGGGAAAAACAACTCCTAATAGGCGATAGGAAATGTGTGGGCAGCTGAAACAGCAACTACTGATAACCACAGATCTGGTTAGAGACAGGCCAGGCTACAGAACACAGAATGAGGAACTGGTCTTGGATATGTGAGGGGGAACGGGTGCTTGTGCAAGGAGGGTTTGTGAGCCTGCTGTAAGCAAAAGTATGTAATCTGCTGGATTTTGCTGTAAAGGTGCTCTCACTCTTTGGAGCATTAGCCCAGAGGCGCTCTGCTGTTGCACATTGCAGCTTTATTAAAGCTTTAAAAAAGGTAAAGGACCTCTGGATGGTTACGTCCAGTCAAAGGTGACTATGGGGTTGTGGCACTCATCTCACTTTCGGGCTGAGGGAGCCAGCGTTTGTCCACAGACAGCTTTCCGGGTCATGTGGCCAGCATGACTAAACTGCTTCTGGCGCAATGGAACACAGTGACGGAAACCAAAGTGCACGGAAACGCTGTTTACCTTCCTGGCGCAGCGGTACCTACAGTGGTACCTTGAGTCACAAACGCCTCAGGTTAAAAATGCTTCATCTTACAAACTCTGCTAACCTGGAAGAGTTACCTTGAGTTGAGAACTTTGCCCCAGGATGAGAACAGAAATCGTAAGAGGCCCCTTTAGCAATAGCACGCCTCTAGTTAACAGTTTCAGGTTAAGAAGGGACCCCCGTATTTTTCGCTTTATAAGAGGCACCTTTTCCCTCCTAAAAAGTAAGGGGAAATGTGTGTGCGTCTTATGGGGTGAATGCAGCGTATTGATCCCTCTTGCTGTTCTGGCTTCTGCGATTCAGAATAATTTTTTCTTGTTTTTCTCCTCCGAAAACTCGGTGCGTCTTATGGAGCAAAAAATACAGTAAGTTTGTAGCTAGAAGTACCACTGTATTTATCTACTTGCACTGTTTTGTTTTCGAACTGCTAGGTTGGCAGGAGCAGGGACCAAGCAATGGGATCTCACCCTGTCATGGGGATTCGAACCGCCAACCTTCTGATTGGCAAGCCCAAGAGGCTCAGTGGTTTAGACCACAGCGCCACCAGCGTTCCTGCAGCTTTATTAGCTCTTACTAATAAAGACACGTACCTTGACTGCCTGTGTGAGAGCCTCCTCTGTTCCCTGTCTGTTTGTCCATCCAGGGAGTGGTCCCTATTGTGAGCCACCGCTCTCCCCTGAATTTATCCCACAATGGGCTATGCAGATAAATAACCAGTGCTGTGCAGACAGCCATTGGCTTCAATCTAAGACTGCATCTCTCTCTGTGAGGGGTGGGGTGGGGGTCTGTGGGCTGCAGGAAACTTTCAGAGCTTGTGCCTAGATTCTCCTTAAAACATGTGCTGCTGTGATGACAGCAGGGGCTTTCTGTTTCAATGACTAGAAACTGCTGAAAACCTTTCTGTTCCACCAGGCCTGTGCAGGCAATTGAGAATACACATTTCCACAATGATTAATTGTTTTCTGTTTTTATATGGTTTTAATATATGCATTTATGTATTATTGTTGTAAACTGCTTTGCTTTTTTAACGAAATAGCTGCATATAAAGAAGATATCCCACTTTATCACTACCCAAAGGAGTCTCAAAGCAGCTAACATTCTCCTTTCCCTTCCTTCCCCACAAAAAACACTCTGTGAGG
This sequence comes from Podarcis melisellensis, assembly GCF_964234715.1. Lineage (NCBI taxonomy): Eukaryota > Metazoa > Chordata > Lepidosauria > Squamata > Lacertidae > Podarcis > Podarcis melisellensis. The sequence goes on from NC_138537.1 coordinate 11,501,470, forward strand.
TGAGTGGGGCTGAGAGATTTCAGAGAAGTGTGACTGGCCCAAGGTCACCCAGTAGCTACATGTAGAGGAGCGGAGATGCCAACCCGGTTCACCAGATTACGAGTCTACCGGTCTTAACCACTACACTACACTGGCTCTCATGTGTGTGTGTGTGAGTGTGTGTGTGTGTGTGTGTGTGAGAGAGAGAGAGAGAGAGAGAATAAAGATGAATGGGACACCAAAATTTTTGCACACCCCTTACAAGATTTTTTTTTTGGGGGGGGAGGGGATTTCCAATGTTGGGATCTAATTGGTTCCATGCTTGGTTGTGAGGAGAGCAAAATCTGGAATGATCATGGACAAGCCTTATTCCCATGTGGCAGAAGGAGGACCCATTGCATGGGGGCAAAATATGTCCCTTAGGGCACGTACTATAGGGTTGCCATATTTCAAAAAGTGAAAATCCGGACATAAAAGTTGTTGAGCTTTGAACTATTTTGAAGTAAATTTGCCGAAATCTACACTTCCAACATGGGCTGCCATATGTCTGGATTTTCCCGATTGGACACTGTTGCTAATGGCCGAATCCCAATAATGTATGGGAAATTGTGTACGTATGGCAACCCTAACATACTAAAAATAAGTACTTTGAATTGCACAGGAATCTATTGTATCCACCCCCGTCCTTTGGGGTTCTTGGAAAAGATGATTCCTTTCATGAGCTCACTCCTCCTACCTGCTGCTAAGATGGGCTGCTCCCTCGTTTTCAGCTAACGACATGGCCAATATATAACAATGAAGATGAATTACAATATTAAATGAATCAGTGAGAGTTTACAGACTTTGCAACTAGATCTGGTAGAACATTATCATTATTTGTATGATCGAAGGAAGAAAGATAAATTTGCAGACCAAAAGTGTATGTTCATACAGTAACTATGGGATTGGGCTATGAACTCTGAAGACCACTGCTTTCCCTTTTATGAATGAGGAACTGGTTTTGGATATGGGATTGGGAGGGGGAGCTTGTGCAAGGCTGAAGCGGGGTCTGTGAGCCTGCTGTAAGCAAATAGTGTCTGGGCAGATTTTCTGAAAATTGTTGAAATGTTCTTTGCAGCTGCATTGCAACGCAAAATGTCTAAGGAGGAGCAGACAGGTCTATGGGTGTTTGAACCCTTTTTTAGTTTGGGCATGTTCAAAATTTCAACAAATCCTGTGTTGTCTCCTATCAAATTTTAGGCTGCAAATGCCTTGCGCCAGTGTGTGATCCTTTACGTTTTCTAACGGACCACACACATGAACGGCAAAGCAATGATGAAACATAACAGTTTGTAAAATGAACGCAATCTTCTTTACACAAGCATGATCAGGACTTGAATGCAGTTCATTCCCGAAGGTTGTCTACTTTTTGTTTTGAAACCTAAATGCTTCCCTTGCCATTAAATCCCAATGAGATAATAAGATCAATGGTGAAGCCCTCTTTTTACTAGCCTTACAACTAGCACACAAAATTGTTCATCTGCAGCAATAAGAACACGGGCAATGGAGCAAAGCAACAACAATTTATTGCTATTTGAAAGTCATGAGTGGCCTATAATCCGGATGAGTATATCCAGAACAATTTCTCAAAGAATTCCCAAAACAGATAAGAAGCAACAGACCTATCTGCATGCACGTTAAAGAAACAGGGGACTTGAAGATGGTACCAATAAACTTCTGAAGATATAAATGAATCACATGGCATAACACATGATGGCAAGGGCTGCATGCAGAAGGTCCCAGGTTTCTGTTAAGTATTGTTGGCAGGGACATCCCGAATGCCTTTAGGGAGGTATTTTTATACACAACGGCTGCAGCTCGGACTTTGGTGGCAAAGGGGTGGAAGGAAGAAGCCCCAACAGTAATGGATTGGCATAACAAGCTACAAGAATTTGCTGAAATGGTGCAGTTGACAAATAGCCTGAGAGGCAATTCAAAACAAAAATTTATGGAAAAGTGGGATAGATATAAGATATCTGTTCAAAAATATAGTAAAGCTCCGCTATCTATGTTAGCATTCGATTGACATTGGAGAGAGACTGAGTTGAGAAACAAGACCAAGGGTACATATTGATATAGGAATGTATTAGATAAAATGTAAAGAAATATACAATGATAAGAGTACATTCATTTGTAAAAAAAGGAATATACAACAGGATAGAGAGGAGTCCAAAGTGTTGGTACGTATATGATTTTGGAATCGGTTTTTGTCCTTGTTTCTTCTCTATAGGTATACAAACCTTGTACAGTATATAAACTTTGTATACATGCTGAAAATTATACTATAATAAGCCTTGTGATGTAATATGATAATGTTTACCGATGTAACACAAGAACGTTAATAAATAAATAAAACTAAAAACAAAACAAAACATGTAGAAGGTCCCAGGTTCCATCCCTGGCATCTCAAGACCTTCTGCATGCAAGACATTACATTTCTTCAAGAACTGTATTAACCAAGTCAATATGAACATGGAAACTCCCCCTGCTGAATCAGATTAGTTCGCAGTGGCAGCTGGACAAGACAGAAGAGCTTTCAAGCAGGGTAATAGTACTATTTTTTATAAAAAGGAAGAATCCCCCCCGCTATCTGTTCTCTCCCTGTTTAAAATTTTATAAACCTTTTTCATCTAGACCTCACATTCCAAAGATACAGAGATGTTTGCTTAAACCAGAGCTAAGCAAACATTTTTGAATTTTCCAATATGCACCAGGCACAGAAAAAACATCATCGATCCGGCAGACTAGATGTTTTTGTTATTTACATTCCAGTGTGTGTCCATTCCTCACATATACTTTGCTGAGAATAAATGCAAAGTACACATTTGAGGCTATTCAATACTAGACAGTGTGGCACTGGCAGCCAAAACCATTTATTTACGGCACCCCTCCCCCCTCTTTGTCTTCCTAGCAAAAGCCTCATCTCACTACAAACAACTTATTCATGTAAGTAACACTGGAATGTACAAAATAAAATAAAAAAGTCTTACAGAAAGCAAGGTTAAGTAAGGTGTTAGGTTTTCCCAACTTCAATAAACATTCCGATTCCCTGGCGGCAGCTGCGTTGACTGTTGAAATTCAATGACTGACCTCTTCTCCTTCAGAAGCTGAACTGTTTATGAACATTCTGTATCATCATGTCAGCTCAGCTCACAAGTGAAAACAGGGAATTTGCATGCAACAGGTGGGAAGCTTTAAAACCCCAAAGCAACGTAATATTTCTTAAAAGGACTGCTTTCACTTGTTTTAGATGCAGAGGAGAAGAGACTCCCTAAACCCAACTTTCAGGGGGACACTTACTAGAAAATCTTCTACTAGCGATATATATATATATATATATATATATATATATATATATATATGCTTTCGTAGATTTTCACGGGTACAGGAATGCAGGTTTTGGTGTCCTCGGGTGTCTTCCCGTGTAAAAGTTGGGGTGTCTAGGCGACGTTTCGACGAGGTCTCACTCGTCATCTTCATGCTGCACCCCCCTGCAATCCCTACACAGATCTGGCTGACACAGGCCACAAAACCACAGCTCGCCCCTATACACGAAGCCAAGCCAGAGCACAACTAAGTGCAGTACAGCCATCTTCTCAGAAAAACTCTTCACAAAGTTCAAGAGGTCAAGACACAAAGACTTTAGCAACTAATCCACACCTAATGACCCACCTAAGTGGTACTCAGGATATCACTCAAGAAATCACTCAAGATATCCCTCAAGTAATTAAGGAACAAAAGAAGAAAAGGCACACTAGCCTGGGAACTTCCTCTCTGCCCAGAACATTGGAGGCTATACACCACACCCCCTCAACAGTATTTATAGGAACTCAAACACTGAGATCCTGCTCTGTTCCAGTAACAAGAAGCCGAAAGCACCAGCCTGAAGATGACGAGTGAGACCTCGTCGAAACGTCGCCTAGACACCCCAACTTTTACACGGGAAGACACCCGAGGACACCAAAACCTGCATATATATATATATATATATATATATATATATATATATGCATGTCATTTAGGCCACATTAAAAATTATGGTCCTTGGGAAAAGCAATTTTTAATATTCTGGGCCTAATGTTGCCAGTGTCATTCTGACACTAATTCACCCAATGAATTTTGCACTTTTGTCATAAAAGTGTCACCCACACATCGTTACCAAATGAATTACACCGCGACCCACTTAGAGCGTCCTCTAATGTAATAAAATTCTCCTTAAAGGAAACATTTGATATGATGAGTGAAATCAAATTACTGTGGTTTGTCCCTGGTATAGCAATTCTTCTCCTAATGAAGATTTAATGAAAACAATCATTCTACCGGGCTTCACAGAGATGGGAACTTCTTGCCACCACACAACCTGTTTCAGAATAGTGTTCTTAAAAGCAGATTTACAGGGCAATTCTATATTTTATATGGGACTCCAAAGTAAGACCCATTAAGTTCAATGAGCCTTACTCCCAGACAGATAAGTGGTTATAGGACTGCAACCTTAAAACAATAATATTACCACCCAGCAAAGCAACACATTTTTTGTACACTTCAAGTTTTCCACATATTTTCCCAATACTTATTTCCAGCAGCAGACTATTTTTATCATATCCAAATACATCCTATTCATTAGGCTCTGATCTCATTGTTTAGCAACAAAACACTTGAGACATTTAGCAAACTCAGATGGTTTCAAGCAGGAAGTCACCAGTCCAGGTTGAGATTCCAAATAGCTCAGTGATGTGTATCCATGGGTGCTATGTATTTATTTTCTCATTATACTCCTATTTCCTTCCACACTATGGGTAAATAGAAAATGACAAAGATCCAAACCTGCTGCATCAACTCCTATAGAATAATTGACTCATTTTTGTTATTTTATTTTTAAAAATCACTAGTTTTAAATTATCATCATCATCACACAGCCCAGCTTGCAATGGTGGGAGGAATAAAGCATACAGAATTTAAACTTCTGCTGCTCCTTTTGGTTATTTTTCTTTCCTTTTTTGATTTGCCAAATCTTACCTGTCTATGGAGAGTAAAGGCATATGCTTTGCCTCCCCTAAAAGTCTGATTATAATCTTTGTGGGGTTTGCAGCCTAAATCACAAGTGCATGCTTTGCTAGACAAGCACAGGGCTAGTTCTTGAACTTCTCACAGAGTACTCGGTGTGTGGTCACTTGCTTTGGGTGGGAACCCTGTAACAAAGGAGACAATCCTTTATACTTCATTTTGCCTGTGAGGAGATTTTCCCTTCCCACCATGCCTGCAAGCTGACCAAATATGCATGGCTAAAGCCGCTTTCAGCCATGTTAGCCACGACTACCAACTTTTACTTTACTGTAACTTAGATGTATTTTTCTGCACACTACTTTAATGTATTTGCTGTCTGCATTGAAATGTAAGTAAACACTTCCCCATCTATCTTACGAAAATGTGTGGTTCATTCTCTGCAACAGGGATGAAGAGGGGGAGCTCATTAAATGATCGGTCTTAGAAAAAGATGCTGTGATTACTAAGACCCAGCATGGGTTTCTCTAAAACTAGTAATGCCAGACGAATCTCCTTCCTTTTTTGGTATACAAGCTTGGTGGAACAGGGAAATGCTATGGACATAGTGATTTCAGTAAAGGTTTTGGCCAAGTCCAACATGGTATTCTTGCAGAGAAACTGGTAAACTGTGGGCTGGAGAAGGTAACTTTTAGGTGGATTTGTAGCTTGTTGACTGACCAAACTCAAGAGGGCTCACCAACCATTCATCATCTTCCTGGAAAAAAGTGAAGTGGGGTCTGTCTGTGGGCCCACTGTTGTTCAACATCTTTATAAATGATTTGGATGAAGGAATTGTGGAGTTGCTCATCAGATTCGCAGATGACTTCAAGCTAATGCCACAGAAGACAGAATCAGGATTCAAAATGATTTTAATAGATTGGAGAACTGGGCTCAAACTAACAAAATGAATTTCAATGGGGGCAAATGTAAGGTTCTACACTTAGATAGGAAGAACCCGCTGCAAATATAAGATGGAGTACATGTGAAAAGGATCTAGCAGTCTTAGTAGACAATAAGCATAACATGAGTCAACAGTGTGATGCAGCAGTAAAAAAAAGCTAATGCTATTCTAGGCTGCATCAACAGAAGTATAGTGTCCAGATCAAGGGTAGTAATAAAGGTAAAGGGACCCCTGACCATTAGGTCCAGTTGTGACCAACTCTGGGGTTGCGGCGCTCATCTCGCTTTGCTGGCCGAGGGAGCCGGCGTACAGCTTCCTGGTCATGTGGCCAGCATGACTAAGCCGCTTCTGGCAAACCAGAGCAGCGCACAGAAATGCCGTTTACCTTCCCGCTGGAGCGGTACCTATTTATCTACTTGCACTCTGACGTGCTTTCGAACTGCTAGGTTGGCAGTAGCTGGGACCGAGCAATGGGAGCTCACCCCGTTGCGGGGATTTGAACCGCTGACCTTCTGATCGGCAAGTCCTAGGCTCTGTGGTTTAACCCACAGCGCCACCCATGTCCCTAGGGTAGTAATAGTACCACTCTATTCTGCATTGGTCAGACCATACCTGGAGTACTGTGACCAGTTCTGGGTGCCACATTTTAAGAAGGATATTGACAAGCTAGAACATGTGCAAAGGAGGGCAACCAAAATGACCAAGGGTCTTGGAAACCATGCCTTATGAGGAATGGTTGAGGAAGCTGGGTAAGCTTACCCTGGAAAAGAGGAGACTGAGAAGACTATCTAAAGGGCTGTTACATGGAAGATAGAGCAAGCTTGGTTTCTTCTGCTCTGGAAAGTAGGACTTGAACCAATGGCTTCAAGTTATGAGAAATGAGATTCCAACTAAACTTCAGGAAGAACTTTCTGACAGTAAGAGCTGTTCAACAGTGGAACCATCTCCTTTGGAAGGTGGTGAACTCTCCTTCCTTGGAGGTTTTTACGTGGTGGTTGAATGAGCAACTGTCATGTATGATATAGTTGAGATTCCTACATTGTAGGGAGTTGGACTAGATGATCCAACAATTCTGTGTTCCTTCAGTAACACTCTGGCCCACGACTGGATGAAGTCTTCATTAAAACATAGGAAGCAGTCCTCTTTTCCAGACCTATTAGGAGTGATCACATCCCTCGGGATTGGCACTGGGTATTAAGAGCCATTGGTGGCCACTCCTTTCTTCTTATTTTAGTGGAAGGAAAGCTTTCTGCAGATGGTCAGAGGCGGTCTTAGTGTTTTGAAAGACTGCGTGGCAGAACACTGTCATTGAAACTAGGATCTGTGGCTAAACCCTGTTTGACCCTGTCTCTAAAGAACCCTGAGAGTGAACGAGTGAAATATAGGTGGCCCCCTTTCATCATGAACACACTATTCTTGTCCAGCCGGAACACTGACCACAGACTTGTGCCAAACCTGCCTGCCATTATACAAAATAATGAACTGCCCGGTTCCTTCTTCTTTCCAACTGGGTTTATGCTCGATGGCTCTTGACTCAAAGAAACAGACTCCCCATCTCTCTCTCTCCCCCCCCCTCTCTCTCTCCCTCCACAGTGGTGGTGATGGGAGGACTCGGTGTGCATGCTAAGAGCACAGAGCCCTCGCCCCCTCCGCTTTCAAGGCTCTCGCCCCCCCCACTCATTTCCTGCCCCACCTTCTCCTCCCATAGCCTCTGCCTGCTCCCTCCATCCTCAACTCCTGTCCCAACCCAGCCGGAATGACCGAGAAGAGACCGGCGTGCTGCCTTTGTGACCTCTGTGCATTCCTTTCTAATGAAAAGGGGGAGACAGAGAAAAAACAACTCTCCGGGAGATACAATGTGGAATGTACAACTTGGGAAGCAAAACAAGGATGCTCTCTTCACTTCCACGACCAGCGTTGCGCTCTCGAGACAATACAGCTGCCATTCACCGAAACACACTCAGTTCATAATACCGGCAGGTCCCCCCCCTCCATTCCTATGATGAGAAGCGAACCCTCCACACCCCTTCTGCACCCCAAACCTTCTTTTCTCCCGGCTCCGCATCCGTCATGCCCAATCCACTTAGAACCCTCCCGCCCCCCCCCCCGAAGCAGCCGAAATGAAACAATACAGCCCTCGGGAGCAGCCAGAGACGCCTTTGTTTCCCAAGCGGAAATCCTACCTCTCAGACTTGTCACATCTTCTCTTCCTCGGAAAAGCCCAAACGCACCGGAGTTGTTGTTGTTGTTTGGGGGGGGGGCTAGGGAAGGGTGGGAGGGGGGGAGAGGAGGCGGAGAACCACCACCCTAATTGTTAATAAAGCAGAATCTGGAGGAATCCTCTGACCTGCCACCAGTTGTCGAGCGCCGTCATCCTTACCTCCTGACGTTTAAAGCCTTTTCGGACCATTAATGTCACAACCCGCCTTGCTAACTCACGCTCCCTGAATACTCCCTTGCTCAAAATGTCTGAAATAGTTTCGAAGGGGGTTTGACAGGCACACACACCAGACGCTTGGGCTGGGGAATTTCGTGGCGCGAGCTGCTTTGTGTTGTGGGGTTACCCTCCCTCCCAAAGGACCAAACCTAACACGCCAAGGAAATTAAAAACAAAAGCAGTATGCCTGAGGTAGGATTTCTTTTAACTTGGGAGAGGCATGCAATTTCTGTTCGGTGCTATAACAGGGTCCTTGCATAAAAATGCAAGGGTAATTCTAACAGCACCCCTCCTGAAGCTTGCGCTCCTTTTCTCCCACGATTCTGGTACTAACATGAGGCAGCCTTATTTTCTCTGCCTGAAAGGTATTTGGGAAAACTTTAAAACAAGCAAAACGGAATTCTTTCGAAGGGAAAAACGGGGAGCTATACAGGGCAAACCAGACAAGGGATCTTCCCCAAACACCCTTACTGTGTATTGTTAACTAGGGATGGAAGAGAAATTCCGTTTCGTTTGCATTTTATGGAGAAACGAACTGAGTCACACTTCTCGAAGCAATGTGCACTTTCCCCTTGAAATCTGTACTTCTCCAAATAATGCTGCAACAAAATAATGTGGACAGTGATGCATATATTGGGGGGGGGGGGATAAGCATAAAAATACAGTACACATGCGAGTAAAAATAATATATCAAATACACTGTATTTGAGGGAATGGCTTGCAAAATGTGTATGTGCATATTACGATACATGGGCATATTTGGTGAACGTACTTATTATGAGAAACGGAAACAGAAATTGACAGGTTCATCCACTCTTACATTCCTGAACTGTGCAGAGTTCCCCAGAATGTTGCTTTCCTTTGGAGGAGAGATCACCGGGGAGGAGATCATGGTGTTTTGTAATTTATTTACAAAGAGACAAGCAGAGCCCAGGTGGGACCAAGCAGCTTAAGTCCTCCTGCAAGCCCCAAATCCACTGCCTCACATCAGCCTCCCAGAATGCTGCTCAAAACCAACCCCCTGAGATGCCTTCCAGCTGTCAGCTCATCACTCTCTTCCCTTCTGCTTTGCTCTATGTGTGCCTCATTCTGTGTCCTGCTATCTCAGGCAACAGCTTCTCCTTTTGTTCCTCTTCCCAGACATCATCAGCCCCTCCTTTCAGTCTGGCAGACTTGGGAAAGGTGTGTGTACTTCCTCAAACTTCTGATGGATCTCCCCACTTCTCTTTTTGGAACATTCTGGAGAATCTCTTACTATCTTGAAACCATCTTTTAAGAATCAGCCCCTATCAAGGGAGATTCATGGACCATTAAGGACACTGAGGACCTCCTTTGAGGGTCTTCTGGCAGTTCTCTCACTGCAAGAAGTAAAGCTACAGGGAACCAAGCAGAGGGCCTTCCCATCAGACGTCAAGGACCTAAAGAACTACACAACTGAAGGCATTTGAAGGCAGCTCTGAATTGGGAAATTTTTAATGTTTCACATTTCATTGTGTTTTTATATGTGGTGGAAGCTGTCCAGAGTGGCTGGAGAAATCCAGTCAGATGGGTGGGGTAATACTACTACTACTACTACTACTACTAATAATAATAGTAATAAATCAACCAGCCTCTAACCTTCATTTCCCTGGCAAGGGATGTAGCCACACCAGCACTCATCATCTTACGTTTTAATAGCAGACTCAATTAACTAGGTACCAAATCTATTTGTAGCCAAAGAAGGAGGTTATTAGCAGGCTTGGGGGAAGAATGACTGAGCATGCTCAGTGGGCACGGAATGCTGACTGGCTGTTTGAGGAAAAGGGGGAAATGTGTGTTGCGGAAGAAATGGACATTCTGGAAGCAGGTATGGTTGACTGGTTGGAACCCTGAACACGAGCACCTCAGACTGCAACATGTTGTTTCTGGTCCACTGGTACTATTACCACCCTCAGGATCAGAAACTCTCCCAGTCCTTGCAGAATGTGAAATTAAGGTGCTCTTAACTAATGTCACCAAGCCTAGGACAATAGCATGATTGGAACTTCCTGGTTAGCAGCCATTCTTAAACTGAAGAATGGGCCAGCAATGTTCAGCCACCCTCTGACATAGGCCTACTTGCCACAGAAGTGGTACATCAGAGTCTGCACAGTACCACTTTGTAGCTCAGTGGTAACATCTGCTTATCATGTAGAAGGTTACAGGTTCGATCCTCGGTATCTCCCAGTAGGAAATAGCATCATTCTGAAATTATGGAGAGCTTCTGCCAGTCAGATTAGACAAGGAAAGACTAGATGAACCAATGGTTTCACCTCAGTATAAGACAGCTTCCTATGTTCTTGTGATTAGACTGTACTGGTTGAACAGCGTCAGTCAAAGTTGGGAAATAATGTTGAGATAACTCTGTTCTACAGTTGTGGCAAGGGACGCGGGTGGCGCTGTGGGTTAAACCACAGAGCCTAGGGCTTGCCGATCAGAAGGTCAGCGGTTCAAATCCCCACAACGGGGTGAGCTCCCATTGCTCGGTCCCAGCTCCTGCCCACCTAGCAGTTCGAAAGCACGTCAAAGTGCAAGTAGGTAAATAGGTACCGCTCCGGTGGGAAGGTAAACAGCATTTCTGTGCGCTGCTCTGGTTCACCAGAAGCAACTTAGTCATGCTGGCCACATCACCCAGAAGCTGTACGCCAGCTCCCTTGACCAATAAAGCGAGATGAGTGCAACAACCGAAGAGTCGTCCGCGACTGGACCTAATGGTCAGGGTCCCTTTACCTTTACAGTTGTGGCATCATATGGCTGAAATGGTCTTTCTATCTACATTTTATTTATTTGAAATATTAGCATAAACAGATGAAGGTGTCCTATTGAGATTCAGATCATTGCTCCATCTATCTCTATTGTCTGCTCTGAGTTCCAGCAGATATCCAGAGTCTCAGGCCAGAAGAGTCTTTCCTGCCATATCAGGTATGGGGAACCATTTGACCTCCAGATGTAGCTTAACTCCCATCAGCCCCAGCAAGCATAGCCAATGGGCAAGGATGATGGGAGCTGCAGTCCAGCAAAATCCAGAGCACCAAAGGTCTCCCACACCTGTGCTACCTGGATTTTTAAGACTAGAAATGCCAAGGCAAGATCAGGAGATGTTTTCCATGCAAAACTTGTACTCTGCCACTAAGCTACAGCTTGTCCACAAGGCCCATACACCCACACATTTCCATGTGTCATGTTTCAAGGTTTGGGGAGAGGGGAGCCAACAAACCAGAGGCAATCAATGAAGGAACTGGGGGTGGTGGTGATGCTCTCTCATCAGCCCTTAGATCAGGGGTGGGGAACCTGTGGCTCTCCAGATGTCAATGGGCTGGAGGGACACAGTCAGCATATCTGGTGATCAGGGAGAATGTGAATTCTAGTACAACATCTGGAAGGCCAGAAGTTCCCCATCCCTGCCTTAGATGTTACTGGAACATAGTAAGTCCGTGGCTCCCCTGGGTTTCAGTCAGGTGCCTCTCCCGGTCCTACCTGGATATGCTCAGGATTCTGCATGCAATTTAGGACCTTGCATACAGGGGAAGGTGGCAGAAAACCTGCTTTGCATGCACTTACTCCTGTACATTGGGCCTAGAAGGAACGATGATCAAGTTCATGCTTGGAAGAAAAGCAACGCAAACTTTTTTGTTTTGTTTTGGCACGGACCTTTGGTTTTTTGGCATGCAGTTTCACCTTTAGCTCAGGACACTAGCAGGAACACAAACAGGCCTCTCTCTCTCTTCCTCCCTCCCCTCTCCCCTCCTTGCACAGCTTCTGTCTTGATGTTCATTGTAACCCTTGGAAAAGAATGGGTTGGGTCCCGTCTGGTTCCTGATGGCCAAACGCGCAGAAGTGAGCAGTCTGCTGGCACCAGAGCATCAGTGGTGGCAGATGTCAGGCATAATATTGCGTGGGCGGACTAGTATGAATGTGTTGGGAAGCTGGCACGGCTGCGAATCCACAGTGTACCTACTTCTAAGGTTGAAAAGAGATGGCAGGTGCCCTGCTGCTAGTCCAGCGCTTTCAGCAACTACAGAGGGCTGAAATAGAGAGAAGGAAGGTACTGTGACATAGTGCAAGTGGAGAAAGCATTCAGCATGGAAGAGATGAGACGGAAACTGTGTGTGTGTGTGGGCGTGTGTGTGCGCTACCCAAGGTATCGTTGTATCATTTTTATTTTCCTCTCCTTCGCATTCCCACCTTTCAACCCAAGCTGGGCCCTCAAGCTGACTTGCAAAATTGCAATAGGGAAACATTAAAATCGAATTATAAAACAAAGCTGACATTTAAATAAAAAGCATTAGCATGCAGAAGAGAGATAAAACTCAAAAAGAAAAACAAGCTGAAAAGGCCTCTAGAGGGTTTTTTTTAAAAAATACTGCTTTAAAAATGTTGAAAGAGAGTTACCCTGGAGGATTTCTCTGGTGAGAGAGTTCTATAGAGGGAGTTTTGTCTGGCTCTCAACTGCATATGCTCTCAGATGGTACCACAGCTATAGGGAAGGGCCATAGGTCAGCAGTAGAGCAGCTTCTTTGCACACAGAAGGTCTCAGGTTTGAGCCCCAACATCTCCAGATGGGGCAGGGAATCACTCCCTCTTGGGAGGCTGTGGAGGCAATACTGAACAAGATACAAGATACTGTGGAGGCAATACTGAACTGGTCTAATCCAGGCAGATTTTTTCCCTGAGGTAGAGTGAGTCAACTACCTCAGGCAACAGAGGAGCAGCAAGGGGTTGGGGGACAGACTTGGCTCTTCTAGGTGCTCCCAAGCTAACCTGCTGCCTTAGCTGAGGTAGGGGACATGGTACTGACAGGAGCATTGAGGTAAGAGTCAACTGTGGGAGGTAGTGGGGAAGCACCATCTTGTCTCAGGTGGCAAAATGTTGGGGCCCCTCACGAAACAATAATTGGTGGGGTTCTTTTTTTGGTATAATGTGACTAAGAAGTGTAATAATAATACAAATAAACATACAGTGAATGCACCCAGAGAGAAGCAGATGATGAATGCTAAAGCTGCTCCCATCCTCAATGCACTTGGGGCCAAAACTGCTGACATCAACAGTGTGTAAGCATTCTATGTGTGTGTGTGTGTGTGTGCGCGCACGCACACACACACACACACACACACACACCAATTCAGGGTGATGTATGGTCTGGGTGTCACCTGGGTCTTGCTGAGACAACTCTGGATTGCCACAGGTCAACTCAGGTGGCACAGCTGTCCAAGGCAGGAAGGTCAGGCAAGAGAGCCAGAGTTTAGTGGTTAGAGTGTCAGGTGTGGACCTGGGAGACCAGGGTTCAAATCCTCATGCTGCCATTGTATGACCTTGGGCCTGTTACTGCCTCGCAGCCTAACCCACCTCACAGAGTTGTTGTGGGGATCAAATGAAGAGTGGGGAAACCACGTAGACCACCTTGAGGTGCTTGGAAAAAAGGTGGGGTGTGAATGCAATCGATCGAGCGATCGATCAATCAATCAATCAATCAATCAATCAATCAGTGGAGAGGTAGATGTTGCTGGGTGAGAAGTCCACCTAGGAGAATAGGAGGGACCTACCTGACCAGCTGCATCTTCCTGGGAGAAGGTGAGTGGTGGAAGTTGCCTTTCTAAGTGACTTTCCCAGCTGGCTGCTCCTTCTTCTCACCTGGCCTCTTTTTCCTGCATGATGCCTGGTCCTCTTTCTTGTCTGCCTCATGAATCAGCACACCACAGGGTCGAACATTCCATGCAACAGGATATTCAGTCCTGTGTCATGCAGGGTGTTCCTTCACAAGCGGTTTCTCCGTGGGAGGTGGTAGCAGCTTGTGAAGCAGCAGTCCACAGGATTCAACTCCATGCACTCAACACCTCCTTCCTCTGCTCCTCCCCTGACCAAATATTTACTTAGAATCACCCACCCCCCCAAAAAACCCTACACAAACAAAACATTAGCCCTGCCCCCAAGCTGATCCAGGGTGGGGCAGCTGGTCCCTGGGTTGGCCCAGGTTGGGTTAGAAGCCTGAACAATCTTGGGACAGTAGGAACTTGAACTCCTGCTGCTGCTGTCATGGTCCCAACAAAAATCTATTCTCTTAACTGCCATTTGCACATCAAGTGAAGTCTCTAGTGACTATTGGGAGAAGTTCCTTAATGGTACAAGAAAAACTTCAACAGTGGAGCTAGGTGTTTGGCTGAGGTCCTCAAGAGGGCACTGGACAGGCATCTCTTGAAGATGCTCTAGCTCTGTATCTCCTGCATTGTGGTGGACTACATGGCCTACCAAGCTCCTTCCAACTCTATGATTCTAGGAACATACCAAACTGCCTTATTTTATGTCATGCCACTGGTTCATCTAGCTCAGTATTGTTGACACTGACCACTGGTGGCTCTCCAGAACTTCAGACAGGATTCTCTTCCACACCCACTGTCAGGGAACTGCCATCGGAGCCAGAGGCGGAGGGAAGGCTCCAGAGGGATGCTGGAGAGGGTCCCAGCAGGCAGAGAGGCAGCCCATCTGCTGGGGAAGGAAATCAGCGTAACACTAGTGGAGAAGGGGGGCAGATGGGAGAATCGGAGAGGAGGCTCCAGGACTCTTCACCGGAGACCAGTGGAGAGAGCACGGGTGCTCCGCTGCCCACACCCTCCCTGCGCAGAAGACTTCCGCGCAGGGAGAGTAGGAGGAGACTTGGCGTCAAAGAACTTCTTTGCTGGAAGAAGTTCAAGAAACGCCCACTGACGGATTCTGCCAGCGACTGAAACAGCCACGAAGTGAAGGGCTGTCCAGACAGAAAGGGTTCAACCAGGTAACCTAGCCAGGAGTGGCGGCAACTTACGCACGAGCAACCCCTATAACCATTACACCCACCTAGAGATGCAGGGGGTTGAACGTGGGACCTTCTGGATGCAAGTTGGGACACTCTGTCACTGAGCTATGGCCCTTGTCCATTCTAGGGGTCTATTATTCTATCCTTAGCTGAAATGTCAATGTGCACCTCTTTGGTAATACATTGCTCATCCTGCAATTGCACTCCAGTTGGAGCTGGGTAACAGCAGCAGCGAGAGAATATTATTGTTAACATAGTGAGCGTAGGAGTCCGCAATCTACCCGAAGACAATTGGATAGTTTTCACTCAATTTCTTAGAGGACAAGCGATCAGCTATGCGACACGCGCAGCCACGAATAATAATACTCTTTGCCTGTCTCAAAAGCAGTTTCTACACAATAACTGAAGGATAATACCCCTTAATGTAAATAATAGTCCACTTCCAGCAAAAACGCATTCCACTCAAGATGCCCGGGAATCATCATCATCATGGTTAATATGCCAAGGTTATACACGGCTCTCTCCTTCCCTTAAATAATAATAAAAAGTACCTGTTGAAATTTCCCTATCTTTTTTATTTATTTAAAAAATGACAAAGTAAAAGATTGGAGGAGGGATGGGGGGGGGGGAGACAAAAGGGTAAGATATGAATGTGTTCTAATGGGAGTATCTACAAAGCTAAAAGCTTGCAATTATTTCAAATTATAGTGTGCCAAAAGTGGTGAGAAAGCAAGGAATTAGGCAGAGCAGGGTTGGAGGGTGGGCTTCTTCACTGTACACGCCTCTCCAGACGCTGCCTTGGTGTTTCTGCTGTGACTCGATGAAATTGCAGACCAGCCCCTGTTCCAGAGGGCAGCGTGGTCGGGCCCCAAGACTGCCCCCCCCCTCCAGCCCCCCAATAAACCGAGGCATCAAACACGTCAGCAAATTAGGCTGCCTGGCTTTTCATTTTGGTGTTTGTGGGTCAGAGAACCACAGCGGGAAGGTGCCTTATGCTGAGCCAAACCACTGACCCATCTATCTCAGTATTGTCAACATTCCAAACAGGATATCAGAAAATTCCTAGCAGGACTGACCACGCTCAACCTTAATTGCCAAGGAACAAGAATTCATGGGCAGTCCTAATCACCCCGGAGGAAATAGAGGTGGTCCTCAAAAACCAGTATTGTCAACATTGAGCAGCAGCTGTTCTCTGGAATTTGAGACAGGGATCCTTTCCTAGCCATAGCTGGAGATACCAGGCATCAAACCCATAACTTCCACAGCAATGCCCTGCCAGTGAGCTATATGACCTTTCCCATTTTGCCTGGGTGGCAGAAGGGGTAGGGGTGGTAAAGCATGGCTGCCCTATAGACATGCAACTGCATAGCAAATTAGGCAGATCCTAGAGGGAGGGGGAACCCCTTCTCCCTGTAGGAAAGAAAGAGGTTACTGCACACAAAACCTGCAACATTAATTATACAGTGTACTTCCATATGTAATTAGCTGCTGTATTTGTAACAGATAGTTACACTCCCCAGTTATGTATGCATCTATCAAATTCTCGTTATAATTAGGGTGAGTCATAAAGCGATTTTGCATTCCTTGTTCTTGTTCATTATGCTGGTTCGCTTACAGTCAGGGTGCAAGCTCCCTGAATTCCTTCACTTCCTCCAAATGCCTTACCTGTTCCACCTGTTACTTATTTTAAAGGCAGAAGGGTATAAAAAGAAAAAGAGAGAGCATCAATCTAGTTGAAGCTGAGGCAAGACTCAGTCCTTTGGCTAATTTGACAGGTCCTTAATTAGTTATATTTCAATACATATACAGTGATACCTCGGGTTACAGACGCTTCAGGTTACAGACTCCACTAACCCAGAAATAGTACCTTGGGTTAAGAACTTTGCTTCAGGATGAGAACAGAAATCGTGCGGCGGCAGTGGGAGGCTCCATTAGCTAAAGTGGTGCTTCAGGTTAAGAACAGTTGCAGGTTAAGAACGGACCTCCAGAACGAATTAAGTTCTTAACCCGAGGTACTACTGTAGCTTTCTACCCAATTAACAAGGTGTCTAGAGTCCTCTCTCTAATGTTTGGGGGGACCATTTTTTTGCTTCAGGAGCCTTGCCTTAACTTCAACTAGATTGATGCTTTCTTCCTATATCTATTAAAGGTAAACCTCTGTCCGTTAGGACCAGTCGCGGATGACTCTGGGGTTGCGGCGCTCATCTTGCTTTATTGCCCAAGGGAGCCGACGTACAGCTTCCGGGTCATGTGGCCAGCATGACTAAGCCACTTCTGGCAAACCAGAGCAGCACATGGAAACACCGTTTACCTTCCTGCTGGATTGGTACCTATTTACCTACTTGTACTTTGACGTGTTTTCGAACTGCTAGGTTGGCAGGAGCAGGGACCGAACAATGGGAGCTCCCCCCGTCATGGGGATTCGAACCGCGACCTTCTGATCGGCAAGCCCTAGGCTCTGTGCTTTAGACCATAGCGCCACCCGCGTCCCTATATCTATTAAAATTTAACAAATTAAAGCTCTGTCAGATTAGCCAAAGGACTGAGTGCAGGCAGGAGAAATCAATACATATGAGCCTTGGGTAAGTGAGGACAGACCTATGCAAGCTGGACCCATTCTCCAACGTTCACCATGATTACCTTGCCTCTGCAAAGCACCTACAAAACCGCATGGAAAAAGACCGCTGTGAGTGGACTATTAAAATAATACTGTCTGTGTAAGGAGATTTCTTATGCCAACACCCAGTTTCTATCGCATTTCTTCATTCCCACAGACCGGTAGAAATGTAAGAAGGAGCAGATGCTTTGAGAAGAGTTTGCCGAATACACCAGACTCTGTATAAATAAAGCTTGGCCAAGTGACGGAAGAAGACAGATCATGTTTACAGGGGGGAAAGCTGGAAGGTTTCAGACACCTGTTTGGCATAATTATGGCAGGTGACATAAGTAGAAGGGGAAGGCTATAATGCATCCCAGCAGCTGGCAGAAACACTAAGGCAGACAGGAAACCACCCGGGGACTTTTCAACTCGGATGCGGAATCTTTGATACTGCTCTTTTTGATGAACCTGAGACTACAGGAGGAAATGGGACATTAAAGCATGTCAGGCGAAGGCATGTCGCATCTGGCAAGCAACCTAAACTAACCTAACAGGATGGGGGTGAACCTGTGCCTGAGTGTGTGTGAAACTGATGCAGATTCTAAATAGGCCAACCTGTCCATCACTTTTCAGAACTCCAGATTCAGGTAAGGAGGATTTCTGGACCATCCTTGCCTCTTCCTATCTGCTTCTTTACTTGCTTGGATATCCACGGAACAATTTCTCTGGTATGTAATAGCAAAGTCACACATAACCCCCAACATTATTATTATTTTGATGATAATAGGGATATCCTATTCCATAACAGTAATAACAATAACAATAGATCTATTATTTATACCCCATCCATCTGACTAGGTTGCCCCAGGCACTCTGGGTGGCTTCCAACATACAGTGGTACCTATAGTTATGGACTCGATCTGTTCCGGGATGTCATTTGCACCCCGAAAAGTCCATAACTAGAGCGCCACTTCTGCGCACATGAGCGGCGTGATGGAGTGCTTCTGTGCATGTGCGAAGCACGCATAATGCTGTTACGATATAGAAGCAATGCAGCTGCAAACTGCTAGCTTGAAAGCAAAACATAATGGGAATGTTGGGACTGCCCGTGGGAAACAGAGGGACAGTCAATTCACAGTGCGAAGCACCTGAATTAGCTCAGAGTGTAATATGAGCTCTTCCATTTGTTCCTGTCCAGGAAGTGCAGGAAGTGTTTGTCACTAGACTGCTGGAGTTTGAAGAGAGCAGTCATGTTTTTTGTAATGCTGCAAAGACAGAAATAAAGGCATGTAAATACGTTTCTGTCTATCTCTTTCCCCTGCCAGGGGGCAGGAAAGAGGGTGTGTGTTCTTCTCACGTTTGAGAAGAATCGCCTATCGAGACCTAGCCTGGATCTTGCTTGGAGTTGCCAGTTTCTCCTGATAAAGGCTTGATTTCCAACAAATGCTTCTGCTCATGCGTGAAGCATGCAAAACGCTTCTGCGCGCACACACATGGCAAAACCCAGAAATATACACTTCCAGGTTTGCTACTTTCACAAGCTGAAAAGATGCAACGTGAACCTAACACAACACGAGGTATGACTGCATATAAAAACTTGATAAAACATTAAACATTTTAAAACTTCCCTATAGAGGGCAGCCTTCAGATGTCTTCAGATGTATCTTATCTCCTTGGCTCAGGGATCACACACCCGCCTACATTTCTTCGCTTGAAAATCCTAAGGAAAAGCGGGACATTCTGGGATCAAATCAGAAACCGGGACGGCTTCTCTAAATCCAGGACTGTCCATGGAAAACAGGGACACTTGGAGGGCCTGCGTGTGGGTCTTTACATAAACAAAATGGGACCACCTATACCCCAAAGGGAAGTGATTTCCAGCGTTGGAAAGTTGCGTAACTATGCAAAAAAGCTTAAGAAAAAATTGACCAGGGAACAGTCCCCAGAAACAACCAAATAAGGGGTGAGCAACATGCTCAGAGGTTGCAGAATGTTGACTGAGTCTTGAGATGAGAAAAAAATGGAAGGGAGAATGGAATGGAGTATCTTGAAACTGGGAGGGGGGATGGAATGAAGTATTTTGGAATGCCTGGCTAGCTGGCTGGAGCCCTGAGCTCCTCCCCTACCAGCCTTGAGATATGCAAAGCTGAATAATATAAAAAATGTGAGGACACCAGGAAAAGCAAAAACTTCACTGACAGTGAAAACAACAACAACACACAGCACATATTAAGTAAATATTATGCAAATATTATTTACTTCATCCAGCAAATGAATTAAAGTGTTTGATTTAATTAGATTGGTGCCACGAACTACATTCTGCAACAGACGAAGAAACAGCTTGTTTCAGACAGCATCAACTGTGCTGGACTAGAGATTCTTTTTCTAATTGCAAACTAGGGCAAAGAGAGAATGAATACCTAGATTAGAGCAGAAATTAATCTACTCCCCAAAAATTCTCCCTAAAACTCTTCCATGAGGACGATGGTGGCGACCGTTCTTTGGATGTGCAAAATGGTCTGGGAAATACGGAGTGATATTTCTTCATTGACAGCCAAAGTTTTGCAACAGAAGTCACCATTTAGGGAAGTTTAGGGAAGTTTTTAATGACTGATGTTTTAATATACTTTTAATCTTTTGTTGGAAGCCGTCCAGAGTGGCTGGGGAAACCCAGCCAGATGGGTGGGGTATAAATAAATAAACAAACAGATTATTATTATTATTATTATTATTATTATTATTATTATCTTCATCATTATTATCATCATTATCATCATCACCACCGGACAGTATTCTGACAGCTGGCATCAACTGGCACTCAGACTGATATGTAGCAGACAATATTTATCTATCTGAAGAATGTCTACCACACCTTATCCTTCAAAATGATTTCAACAAATAAATAACAATATTAAAACCCACATATATCAAGACCCCTTCAATGAAAATCTATAAAACAAGCGCAGCAGGAAGAGCCTGGGCAAATTAAAAATTGGGGAGCCACCGCAAAGGAGAACTTGGCCACAACAGATGCTTGCTAACACCTCTGGAAGATGACATGGCTGACACTCGCTAACACCTCTGAACACCCCACTGGGAAGACCTTCAAATAAGCTCTTAATGACTGTGCAGGCAGCCCTGTTTAGGGAAGTTTTTAAGGACTGATGATTATGTTCTTAGATATGTTGTAAGCCGCCCAGAGTGTCTGGGGAAACCCAGACAGATGGTAAGTAAATAAACAAACAAACAAATAAATAAACAAACAAACATTTTATTTATACCCCACCCTCCCTGGCCAGAGCCAGGCTCAGGGCAGCTAACACCAGTAAAATTACAGTAAAAACTTAATAGGGGGAAAAAACCAATTTAAAATGCAGGTTAAAATGCAATTTAAAATGCAGTCTCATTTTAAAGTAGCCCATAGATCAAAACCATAAGGGGAGGAAAACATAAGAGTCAGACTGAGTCCAAACCAAAGGCTAGGCGGAACAGCTCTGTCTTGCAGGCCCTGCAGAAAGATGTCAAGTCCCGCAGGGCCCTGGTCTCTTGTGACAGAGCGTTGCACCAAGTCGGGGCCAGTACTGAAAAGACCCTGGCCCTAGTTGAGACCAATTTAACCACCTTGCAACTTGGGACTGTTATGGTTCAGAATTTATCTGGTTAAATTCCCCTGGTGTGTGTCACCTGCTAACGTCAGCTTACAGCTGGGCGGAGACAGAAGCTGGGCGGGACAATCCCTGTATTGTTCAGTTCCCCTGTGATCCTGAGGGGAGAAAGACGTACTCTCTGTGTATCTGAGAGAGAGTAATGGCGGCCAAGAGTGACGGACTTTAATGCTGTAATGTTTGAATAAAGAGCTGTAAATAGACACACCTGTCTATGTGTATGCTTGCCTGGAAGCAAGACTGCTTTACACGCTGTTCAACTCTGCTAAGCCGTGACCTGAAGGGAGCAACAGTGGCGCAGCTGTGAAGAAGTGTGCCGGACCCGTTATAAACTGCTGATTGGGATCGTAAAGCTGTCTGAGATCGCGGCCCCATCGATCAAGGGAAGATCGATATCTCCACAGGTTATGGGGTCAGAAAACGCTCGTAAAGCAGTCGGTGTGAGCTCCAGGAACGCTTTGAAGTCAGCGTGGGTACCGGAGAGCAAGGATGAGTCATTGCCTGCTTCCGTGAGACAGTGAGAGCTTCTGATACACAAAGAGCTGAAGGCTGAGACGCAGCTGATAACGTTTCTCCACGGAAGGGAGAGCCAAGCAGCTGGTACGGAGTAAGTACAGCTTGGGGCCCCTTGGGAGAACGGGAGAAGATGGCTGAAAGCCAGAATATACCGCTGGAAAAGCTCACTCTAAAGAGTTGGGCAACGTGGTCCAGACAAATAAGGGGATGGTTCTTGGTCGAAGGGCTCTGGGAAGCAAGCCAATGGGAGCCAAAATCACCCCTTAGCCGGCCAGCAGCTGGAGCAGGTGAAGCAAGCTGTGGGGCTGTGTTGGCTGAAAATAGCCAGAGGCTGCAACAAGAGCTGAATATGCTCAGAGCATGCGTTGATGCATCACTGAGGCCTCATTTGGAGGGCATAACGACAGCGTGGGCTGCCTGGAATTTGCTGAAGGGCTTGTGTGAGGCGTCAGCGAAAGGCCAGCGCCCAGGAGAGGCTGAAGGATGCCCAGAAAGCCCAATGGGGGCTGGGACAGTGTTGGGGAGCTGTTGCAATGCTTCTACACGTCTGTGTGATGGACTGAGTCCTGGAGAGGCTGGACTGGCAGGCCCTGTTCCCGATGTCTTAGCCTCTAGGAGCGCTAGTGAGCAGATCGGGGGGGCGAAGAGTTCCAAAGGCAAGTTTAAAGAACTTTCGCTTTGTGCTGAAGCAGAGAGGAGCTTCAGGGGGGGCCAAGCTGGTGGAAGGAGCCGTTCCAGAAGGAGGAAGGCCAGGCCAGCTGGGAGGAGCCCCGGGCAGTGTTTTTCCACTGGAGTTCAACGTCGGCGTGGCAGTTGCCCCCACCGGAGCAGAGAGCCGATGCAGGATGTTTGCAAAGATTTTTCCCATGGGAACCAGGGAGGTTTCCATGGCAACAGGCCTGGGAAGACAGGCAGGCGTGGAACTGAGCCAGGTGGTCGGGGTAAACAGCAGGGAGAAGAGTCTTATCAAGTTTCTGCGAGTATGGCAGTGTTTGAAGACGGCGGAGTGGAAAATTTCCAGCTCAGCCTTGTAATAGACTCTGCAGCTAACCGCAACATGGTTCCAGAGACCCCTGCAGTCGAGAGGTGGAATTGCACGGCAGTTCCGAAGGGACAAACTATTAAGTTCGCGAATGGACAGAAAACTAGAGTTCGCAAATATACTAATGCCTATCTTTCTGTTTTACAGGAGACGGTGGATTTTTGTATTGTTCCAGAGGTTCATCACTGTTTGCTATCTGTGCCTTATTTGTTAAATAAGGGGTTCAAAGTTTGTTTTGAAAATGATGTCTGCACAATCTCCAAAGGGGGGAGGTTACTGGCCAAAGTGCAGAAGGGACAGAATGACCTTTTCATTCTTAAAACGTCTCTTGGGGGTGAGGGGAAGGTTGAGAAAGCACAAGCGTTGCGTGCTACAGTTCCCAACCAGCGTGCTACAATTCCCGCTCATAATGTTACATGTGCATGCGTATGGCATCAGAGAGCGATTCACAATCCTTTAGAGGATTTGCAGGCGTTGCCTGAGGTTGTTACAGGTTGTAAGATTAAAAATTGTCAAAGTGCCATTAATTGTGACACTTGCAAGCAAGCAAAGGTGAGAGGGTGCAGTTACCCAAAGGTGGAACGTGTGGCCACTAAACCTTTTGAGCTGGTACACATAGATTTGGCCGGTCCTGTCCAGGAGCCAAGTCTAGGGGGGGCCAGGTTTCTGCTAACTTTTCTGGATGATTTCTCGCAGAATTCCTGGGCTCACGGTCTCAAATCCAGGGAGGATGCAGCACAGCTGATCAAGAGCTGGATTGAGGGGGTGGAACAGAGGTTCTCCACCAGGGTTCAAGCGATCATCAGTGACAGAAATGCTAAGTACACTGGTTCTGCGTTGCAGAAGTTCTTGCAGAAGAGAGGGATACGCCACACAGTTACTTCACCCCAGCAAGGGGGGGGTGGCAGAGCTGAGGAGTGGAGCTCTGGTTAAAGCTGCACAGGTGATGCTGAAAGAAGCCAGGTTACCTCCTGAGTTTTGGCTGGAGGCTACTAGGGCTGTGTCATTCACCTGGAATCGTGTCTACAACTCATTGGTAGGTGACACTCCATTTTCTCTGTTGAATGGCCGCAAACCCCAGGTTCACTTTCTGCGGACGTTTGGGACTCCTGCGCTTGTCCCTTTGCCTAAGGCTTTGCAAGGGCCAGATGGAGCCAAAGTCCAGAAAATGATCTTCTGTGGGTATGAGCCAGAAGCCCGTGCATGGCGGTTTGCTTACCCGTCAGGTGATCAGAGTAAGGTGCTGATCAGTAAACACGCTGAGTTCTTAGAGGAGGAGGTAAAGTCAAAGACTCCTGTCAGGCGTGATGTTCTCTCAGATTGTCTCTCTGACCCAGAAGACAGTTCTGATGAGGCGGAAGAAGAGGCTGAGGCTGCTGATGACGACCAGGTCACTGACCAGGGTCAGGAGCAGGATAGGGCATCTCCACAACAGCCCAAGAGTGCGCCTAGTTCTCCTGTAAGTGTAATGGAGAGGATTCGAAGACGCTTTAAGTCAGAGAGTGAATCCCATGATGCAGAGGATACACCTGCTGATCAAAATGAGTCAGGGGGAACACCTGAGTTTGTGCCTAGGAGGTCCAGTCGCACAACTAAGGGTATCCCACCAGAGAGGTATCAGGCCACAGGTGCGTGGGTAAGTTTCGCACAGTGCGATTCTGAGAGTTGTGAGGTGGTTCCACAAATGCCAAACAGATTTGCCAAGGGAGGGCACAAGGCATTGGGGAAGGGATCGATCTCACAAGGTGTTACTGAAGATGTTGCACAGGTATCACGCAGGGACACAAGGGGGGGTGTTATGGTTCAGAATTTATCTGGTTAAATTCCCCTGGTGTGTGTCACCTGCTAACGTCAGCTTACAGCTGGGCGGAGACAGAAGCTGGGCGGGACAATCCCTGTATTGTTCAGTTCCCCTGTGATCCTGAGGGGAGAAAGACGTACTCTCTGTGTATCTGAGAGAGAGTAATGGCGGCCAAGAGTGACGGACTTTAATGCTGTAATGTTTGAATAAAGAGCTGTAAATAGACACACCTGTCTATGTGTATGCTTGCCTGGAAGCAAGACTGCTTTACACGCTGTTCAACTCTGCTAAGCCGTGACCTGAAGGGAGCAACAGTGGCGCAGCTGTGAAGAAGTGTGCCGGACCCGTTATAAACTGCTGATTGGGATCGTAAAGCTGTCTGAGATCGCGGCCCCATCGATCAAGGGAAGATCGATATCTCCACAGGGACCGCCAAAGTGTTTTCATTTGTGGACCTTAAGGTCCTCTGCGGGGCATACCAGGAGAGGCAGTCCCGTAGGTACCTGGTCCTAGGCTGCATAGGGCTTTAAAGGTCAAAACCAGCACCTTAAACCTGACCCTGTACTCCACCGGGAGCCACTGCAGCTGGTAAAGCACTAGATGAATGTGATCCCGCGGCAAGGATAATAATAATAATGATAATAATGATGATAATAATAATAATAATAATAATAATAATAATAATAATAATAATGTTACCCTTTAAATACCCAGGTCCCAAACCTCGTAGGGCTATAATAGTTAAACATGGTGCTTTGAGTAGTGCCTGAAATAGGAAAGTATGTTGAAACCCGTGAGGGGTGTTCTGACTGCTTAGTCGTTATCAGTAATTTAACAGCTCTATTCTCTGAACTAATTGAAGTCTCCAACCTGGGTGTTAGATGTGGGTATTAGACACGGGTGGCACTGTCGGTATAAACCACAGAGCCTAGGACTTGCCAATCAGAAGGTCGGCAGTTCGAATCCCTGCGACGGGGTGAGCTCCCGTTGCTCGGTCCCTGCTCCTGCCAACCTAGCAGTTCGAAAGCACAAAGTGCAAGTAGATAAATAGGTACAGCTTCGGTGGGAAGGTAAACGGTGTTTCTGTGCGCTGCTCTGGTTCGCCAGAAGCGGCTTAGTCATGCTGGCCACATGACCTGGAAGCTGTACACCAGCTCCCTCGGCCAGTAAATGGCCTTGCAGTTTCCAATATGCAGCAATCAATATTTGACAGCATTGAACAATAAAGATCTATTGTGCTCATGCCCTGCTTATGGGCTTCCCATAGCTACGTGGTTGTCCATCATGAGACCAGAATGGTGGACAAGATAGGGCATTAATCTGATCCAGCAGGGCTCTTCATAGAATCATAGAATCATAGAGATGGAAGAGACCACAAGGGCCATCGAGTCCAACCCCCTGCCAAGCAGGAAACACCATCAGAGCACTCCTGACATATGGTTGTCAAGCCTCTGATTAAAGACCTCCAAAGAAGGAGACTCCACCACGCTCCTTGGCAGCAAATTCCACTGTCAAGCAGCTCTTACTGTCAGGAAGTTCTTCCTAATGTTCAGGTGGAATCTTCTTTCTTGTAGTTTGGATCCATTGCTCCGTGTCCTCTTCTCTGGAGCAGCAGAAAACAACCTTTCTCCCTCCTCTATGTGACATCCTTTTATATATTTGAACATGGCTATCATATCACCCCTTAACCTCCTCTTCTCCAGGCTAAACATGCCCAGCTCCCTTAGCCGTTCCTCATAAGGCATCGTTTCCAGGCCTTTGACCATTTTGGTTGCCCTCCTCTGGACACGTTCCGGTTTGTCAGTGTCCTTCTTGAACTGTGGTGCCCAGAACTGGACACAGTACTCCAGGTGAGGTCTGACCAGAGCAGAATACAGTGGCACTATTACTTCCCTTGATCTAGATGCTATACGCCTATTGATGCAGCCCAGAATTGCATTGGCTTATATTCTTACAACATGCAGAATCAATCAATATTTGAAAGGATGCAATATAATGTAGTGAACATTCTGCATTCAGGTATTCAGTTAGCCACCCAAAAAAGGCAAACGTCACACATTTGATTCTGAAAGGTGAGTGTCCAATTCCAATTATTGACCTAAAACTCAGTTTTGAAAAATTGTCAGTTCTCACACCCTTTTGAAAAGTTTAAGGCCAGTTCTATCCTACACAAAAGTTCTGCCATTGCAGCCAGGAGGCATGAAGCAAGTGAAAGTTCTGCAAAAGCAGAACTTAAT
This sequence comes from Podarcis melisellensis, assembly GCF_964234715.1. Taxonomy (NCBI): domain Eukaryota; kingdom Metazoa; phylum Chordata; class Lepidosauria; order Squamata; family Lacertidae; genus Podarcis; species Podarcis melisellensis. The sequence goes on from NC_138537.1 coordinate 11,528,537, forward strand.
TGATTGGCAGTACAGTGGATGGAATTGATGGACTGCAGCTTCAGGACAAGACAAATGTACTTTACAGAGTGCCTAATTAATTCGCAGAATCCAGAGCCTCAAGATACGGGCACTAGCTTACATGGGATTTTAAAAAGGGATTAGACAAACTCACAAAGGACAGGTCTCTCCATGGTTAATAGTTATTCTACTTAAAAGGAATCAGCAGGTTCAGCGACTGCATGAGCCTGAGCAGTGCCAGATTTAGGGCAGTGCCAGCAGTTCCACCATACAAAGCACCCAGCTGACGGGGTGCCAAATTGAGAAGATCCATAATTGAGAAGAACTATTGGAGGTTTTAAAGCAGAAGTTGGATGGCCATCTGTCATGGATGTTTTAGCTGAGATTCCATAACTGAGAAGATCTGTTAAGTTGTGGGTGAACATATCAGACGACACAGCGATTCTTCAAACAGCTCTTGTTTATTCACAAGCCAGAACAGAACGGAACTGAAGGGTTCAGCCAGCCTGCTTATATAGAGCTCCACTAGAATGCAACAGTAACCATTTTCTGTAACTATCCAATCACTGAACGTCACTTTCAATCCCTTATTTGCATATGTGGACCTGAGTGAAAACTATCTACAGTATCCCCCTGCTGGCCCAGGGTGAGAACTTCAGTACGTAACAAGATCCATTGGGGGGGTTTTAAGCAGAGGTTGGATAGCCATCTGTCATGGATGCTTCCGCTGAGATTCCTGCATTGCAGGGGGCTGGACTTCCAACTCTACGAATTTTGACCTTGCAAAAGATTGCCAAAGACCACCACTGGCCTGAGTACCAGCTGCTGGAAGCTGCAGTGTGCACAGGGAAAGGACAGGGAGGGAAAGTGAAATCCTTGAGCTGATGAAACACATTAGCTGGATGCCACTTTAATTATGGGTCTAGAGATGAACACTTGGTCAGATCTACCACCCTTCTTCTAATGCTCCCATCCTCCAATCATGGGTTATCCTATCTGAACTGCCAACAGTTCTGAAACCTCTCAATGCCCCCAAGGTCCATAAATGCCATCGACCAGCTTGACATTCTCTATCAACTAATGGCTGGATGGAATTCCCCGTTTGAGCTTCGATTCTCTGGCGCAAGGTTTACTCATATAGCTGTACACATTCCTGGCATTCCCTTTTCTGACTGCAGTAGTACCAGGGATAAAACACACCTGCATTGTTTATAGTAGAAATTGGATTAAATCGTGTTAGCCAATTCCAATTTGTTTCTGACTTTGGGGTGGGTGTGGGTGGGGAGCAGCCAATTCATCAATTCCACCTCACCTGCCCAGTTTACTTATGCTTTTATTTTATAAAACAAATTTAAAAAATTCCATTTCTGCATGATTTGAATAAACAGGTAGGAGAGAGAGGGGCAGGAAGGCAGGCAGACGGACAAGGAGTTTTAAATGAGCAAAAAATCCTGCATCCATCATTTAGGTGACACTCTTAGATGGTATATAACTGGAAAGGTATTGTGGAAAAGTATGCCAAGACATGGCTTAAATATAGAGGAATGGAAATCTGAGCCCAGGAAAATAAACCACCAAGAGCAGAACATCGTTCCCACTTCAAGGTCTCTGTGGCCTGCAAACATTTATGCATCGAGTTTAACCAATTTCCACAATGCCTAGGCCCCAGTTAAACTAAAGAGCTGCAGTGATAAGAAATATCATGGACAGAGAGCTCATAGTAATTACTTCCAAAATGAAAACCCCAAATCCTTTCATTTTCTCAGATTCATGGTTGCTATAACCCGGCAGGCAAGCTGTTGGCTTCATCGCTGCTTTTCTCAGATCCAGGTTCTGTCTTTTTATTATTATTATTATTATTATTATTATTATTATTATTATTATTATTATTATTATTATTATTATTTAATTTGCTGTAGGGGATATCCGGGCCCATCATCCTTCAGAGTGATGAGCAGTGTAAACTATTGAAGTCTCCTGGTAGAAAATGATAAAATTAAATGACTTCTGGTCTGACAGGTGATGTTCCGTAAATCACAGAGGGCTGAAGAAATGGGAAAAGCAATGTGGGAAAATGCACCCCTTGCTCCACTTTCACAGACGCTGCTTAAAAACTTTACTATGACAGTCCACCAGTAACAACTGTGTATGGTGGCCTTCTAGTCCCTTTCATTTGCATTCCTAGAGAGGCTGTGGAAAACAGGTGATTTATGGCAAGTGTAGAGCAACTTTTTAAGCCTGTCCATCAGCTAACATCAGGCATCGGGCAGGTAAACCCATGGGCCCAATTTGAAAGGAGGAATTGAGAGCACACTCTTTCTAGCTGCTGGCACAATTCAGCTGAAAATTACGCTCCAGTACACTGTAAACATTATCAGTCCTTCAAATTGGCTCTCCAGATTTCTACACCAAATGCTGAGACCAGACTTTGGAAGGTTTTGATTCTTGGCTGGTCCTCTCCTCTCAGCACCTGCATTGTCTGTCTGAAGTCTTGGACAGTTTAGTTGCTATTAACTTCCCTTGGCTTGCCAGACCCAGAGATGTCACATCTGCAAAGAACAGTAAGTGTTCGTGTCAATTTAGGTTCAGTCGACACCAAAATGCCATTTCCTAGCCTGAATAATTTTGCCAAGCAGTTGCTGTCGTCCACAATTTACCTCTTCTGAAGAAAGATTTCTTTTCAGATACCCACATTTTGGCCTGGCCTGAATTGCTGCACGAAGTTCTCCAACATTCTTGCCTTCTGGAATGCTGTGAACAGAGGAAGCTCTTTCGTGTTTTAAAGTTCTGTTATGTACTGACTTGAATAGGATCCAAAAAGCAGCCGTCTGATTGGTCCTAGAACAATAGGATTCGGAATGCAGCAGTCTGATTGGTCCTAGAACAATAGGGTCCAGAATGCAGCAGTATGATTGGTCCGCAGGAGCCACCCAATCCAGCTCCAGGTGGAAGTGAATCCGCAACCTGATTGGCCTACAGGAGAATCCCAGAATTAGCCAATCACGTGCGACCCATTCTGTAAATAATGTATATAAAGCAGATATTTGGGGGGAACTTTCATTCCTCACTACTATGAGCTGAATAAAGAGCATGAAATCCACACTCGACTGAGTATATTTCAAGTTCCATCAAACATTGTCTCGCCACTGGTGCTGTGATCACTTTTCCGAACATGACATACAAAGCAAACCACAGTTTACTATTCAAAGAGATTGGGAATGTTCTATTAGGAGCTTTCAGGTTTTTCTATTCAGAGCCTGAACGTCTTTAGAGTGAGCTTCTTCCATCATGTCTGGCAGCCTTTTCAATTTCTTCCTTTCTTTTTCTTTTTTAAATATCCGGATATTCATTTCAGTTCACCTGACAACCTAATACCCCCCCTTTTTTTCAAGACTCAAGTAGCTATTTTAATCTACTCTCCTCTTCATTCTAGACTCAGATGCTGCTCTGCCTTAGCAAAATAATCACTCTGGGCTGTCATACATTCTTCTATATATTTTTTTCTTACAGAAATATAAGCCGCAGCATGCTGGATAGCTTTAAAAGAGCATTCAACAGATTCATAGAGGAGAAGTCTATCAATGGCTCCCAGCCATTATGCCTATAAATACTGGCTGCTAGATACTTCAGGAGGCGAGAAAGCGCTCGTGTGCAAAAATCCTGCTCGTGGGCATCTGGGTAGTCTCTGTGAAAACAGGATGCTGGTGGGGTGTCATCACTCACCTGAGCTCTGGTCAGCCATGTTAAGTATAGTAATTTAATTCACTGAAATTGTAAATGCTTGTATGCATTACTATGTGTTTAAATTTGATTGGTTGGTAACTGAACTCTAGTAATTCTCATGTGATTTGCTACCATTGGTCACATGGGAGGTATCTAGTGAAGGAGAGATTCCATTTTTATGTGAAGCAAGATGGTTGTGCTTTAGAATCCACTGTGAACACTGCTAAGTAGAATAGAGTGTTGGAGTACCTCTTTCCAGGTTGAAAGAAAAAAGAGCAAAACTACAGGAGAAGGTAAAAGCAGAAATCTCTCATAGGAACTGCAAGGCATGGCCTCAGCTGAGTGCTGAGCTCTGGAAAGAGAGGAAAATACAGTTGTTTGGAAGTTAGAAGAAGAGACTGTAAGCCCATGCTTAGAGAAGCATGTGACTGTAAATATTATGTTTCTGAAAGTAAAGTTTTTAGATGTTAAAGCCTGGGCCTTGGTTTAATTTCCAAAGAAGGGTGTCAGTCATATATATGATTTAAGCTTATTTTCAGCAGGCCACACCACTGCTGTTTACTGTGAGGTGGGGGTGAGAACACTACTGTGCTGCTAATGCAATGGTTTGATTTCAGCCTCGGAAGTGCACTCCACTGTCTCTTGGGGCAGACAGATGCCAACAGCAACAACAAAGAGGGTGAGGGAAAGGCAGCAAGGAGTTTGGCACAGTGCAAACACACTGATTTGGCTCCATTGGTGCATCTGCGCTGCATGGACCTCACCACCGCCTTGCCCTCAACCCTCTAAACCCCAGTCAGCAGCAGCAACAGGAGGTCAGGTGAGTGGTGCTACTCTACCATGCCACCCACTACTGAATAAAATGTTAGTATTTCATGCAGCCGATGCTGCAAATGTGACTGGTGTGAATCACACGCCTATCTGAGAAGACTGTGGGAAAAGAAGACAGCCTTATCTCTCTTCCGCTGTATGTACTTTGTAGCGTACTTTCACTTTGGTTGTTCTCTCGGGGCTGAAGAGAACGGTCACCATTATGCTGTAGTCTGTATATAGTGTGTAAATAGTAGCTTAGATCTATGATGTCACACTCGTCTTGCTGTGTTATGCCAGAAGATTAGTGTGCATATATCAAACTGATATATGTCGCTGAGACCCTGGAGGACGCACATCAGAGGACGCCCGGAGTTCCGGGGTTTGCAGGCCACCCCAGGGCATTTTCCAACACATGTGCGATCTGGTAAAACCTTTCCAAGAGTGCATTTGTTAATGTATATAGTATATAATGTATAATGTATATAATGTATATAGAAGGGTCTGGTAACTTCTGTTTCAGTGTATCTGAAGAAGTGTGCATGCACACAAAAGCTCATACCAAGAACTAACTTAGTTGGTCTTTAAGGTGCTACTGGAAGGATTTTGTTTTGTTTTGACTATGGCAGACCAACACGGCTACCTATCTGTATTTGTTAATGTGGTTACTGCTCCCCCGCCGGGCTTTTTGCAGTAAGGGAAGTGATGAGAAAATACACTGATAAGCACGGGAACCCACTCGCTTCACGTAACCTCCTCTCACCTCCCCACAAGCACATCAGAATAAATTCTCCATGAAAATTGTATAACCTCACCGAAAACTTTGCACAGACAAATTGTGATGAATGCTCAGTAAACACGCAAAGAGAGATTTATTCATTTTTCCCCTCAGTTCCCTTTTTTATCTTCCATATAATTCCCAGAGTGGTGAGCTGGTAGAAACTTTTTTTAAAAATATAAAAAAAGCCTTATCCTTTGGGAGAAGCATGACAGATCTGATAGCGCAGGAGCAAATACCTCCAGGGTACCGTTTATCTCACACAGCACGTCCCTATCATTATATTTTCTTTCTGACAGTACAGCCTTTTTTAAAAGAAACCGAAGGTCTCACTCAGAAACACAGGAAACTGGCTTATACTGAATAAGACCCCTTAGTCCATCTAACTTAGTATTGTCAACATTTAATGGCAGCAGCTCTCCAGCTTTTCAGAATGGGTATGTTTCCCAGCCCTATCCAGAGATGTTGGGGATTGAACCTGCTATGGCCCCTCCCTAGCTTCTTTCTCTTACAGTGCCCAACCCAAATCCCGTTTATTTTCCTTGGCAAATAGCACTATCAGCTGGCTTCCTTAGCCCTCTGAGGGACATTATCCTCTTTCTCCCTCTCTCATTGGTACACCACCAAGTTGCCCTGTGCCAGAGCATAATCACTCAGCTGAGGCAACACATGAGGCACATTGACAGACGCTACGGAAAGGTCACACATACACCAGCTCCTCTCTCCGTAATCTAATGAAAGGGGGGAGAGTAAAACAACAGACATCAGTTGCTCCAAAGAGATCAAACAGCAAAGGGATTTTAAACAAGCCAGCCCCGGTCCCTTGTTCCTTCTCTTCGGCCAAACAGAAAGCCCCGGTGCTAAGAAGATTTTAATTGCCTGACTTTCAAGTCCTTTCGAACTAAGAGGTTGCTTAATCTGTAAAACGCTTTGGGAGACACAGTTGTGTAAGGAAGGAGCCACCTGATATGAAGCCAGCTTGAGGTCAATCCTCCTGGTGTATAGTCATTCTAGGGGTGCAGCTGGGAGACCATGATAGGAATTAGAAGGCTCAGGCATTATTATTTTTTAAAAAACTGAAAACTCAAAGGATGATTAAAACTGGCCAATTCTGAATGGGATCTGGTGTTGCTTTCTTCCTCTGCACTGATACACGAGGCTATCTTCTCTCACTGCTTAATCTCTCTTGAATACAGCCCTGTAATCTATCGTTTTGCAGACAAACAATACCCTACAGTCCACATCAAAGTGCCCATTTGGGTTGGTGTCTCTAATGTACCAATTTTGGGCTGCCTCCAGGCTGCCAGCATTTTGCAGGAGAAATTCAAGCACATATTGGAGCTCTTGGTTTGCATAATTACAATGGATCAAAGTGCTCCATCACCGTAGCACAGCAAAGTGTCTTAAACAACAACTTGGACTTTTTTTCCAGGTTGGGAAGTGATGGAAAAATGCATTGAAAAGTATGGGATTAATGATGAATAGGAAATGGTGTAAATACCCTATAAGCAAATCGGGGCAGATGCTTATTATTATATAACTGCCCTGCAAACAAATCAAAATGAATGTTCAATATAGACTGGGCATACTCTAAACACTGCATGAGCTTGTGCAAGCAAATCAGGATGAATGCTGAATAAACAAACAGCCTGGGGAAGCCCTTAAAAACAGCATCCAGCAATGGCAATGGATACCAATTAACAAAGCTACAGTCTGAGTACCACACTGATCATTTTCCCCCCTTGAGAAGCTGCTGTATACAGTGCATTATCAAAATGTTGTCCCCCAGGTGCAAATATTTTTATTTTTCTAGCTAACCAAGATAATTTGCATGGTGTTTCTTTTATTTTAAAAAATGCATAATCTGTGCAGTACTGTGCTTCATACTGAGAGTCATGAAAATAACAGAGAATTATTCCCTACTACCCTGAGTTAGAATAATTAGACATAGTCCCAAGATGGTAGACAAAATGACAGGGCTAAACTTGCTTGGAGGCTTAGCAAGGGCATCAAGCCAAGCCAATTGTTACCAGACTGTGACTTTAAGAATAGTTTGTATGCTAGTGCTCTTCCCTCCTCGTCCCCTTTTCCTTTTGTGCCATATCTTTTAGACTGTAAGCTTCTCTTGTTTTAGATGACCTTATGTAAGCTGTTTTGGGAGCCTTTTCAACTTAAGATGGGACGCGGGTGGCACTGTGGGTAAAAGCCTCAGCGCCTAGGGCTTGCCGATCGAAAGGTAGACGGTTCGAATCCCCGCGGCAGGATGCGCTCCCATTGCTCGGTCCCAGCGCCTGCCAACCTAGCAGTTCGAAAGCACCCCCAGGTGCAAGTAGATAAATAGGGACCGCTTACCAGCGGGAAGGTAAACGGCGTTCCGTGTGCTGCGCTGGCTCGCCAGATGCAGGTTTGTCATGCTGGCCACGTGACCCGGAAGTGTCTCCGGACAGCGCTGGCCCCCGGCCTCTTAAGTGAGATGGGCACACAACCCTAGAGTCTGTCAAGACTGGCCCGTACGGGCAGGGGTACCTTTACCTTTATGTAGGCTGTTTTGGGAGCCTTTTCAACTTAAGATCAGGGTAAAAATGATTTAAACAAATAAATGCCATCACAGGTCCTCAGTAGCTGAGTTCCTACATTGGTAAAGCTCTCTCTGTGTGTCAAAGAGAAACATTTTACTTCACCAAGTTGATGAATAATAATAAAGAAATTATTCCCACCCATGAAACCATTTATTGAAACAAGGCTTTATTTGCAACCCTACATGTGTTTACTTAGAAACAACCCCCCTTGAGACTTAGAAGGAAATGTGTCTGAATGGTTCACATATAACAATTCTTAACCCGCTGCAGATTTTACAAATTGCGCTTCACAGAGGTTACCACTGAAATACCGTAGCTCACAGTTTGCACTTTGAAAACTTTTAAAAATGTTTGCATGGTGCTGAACTAGAAACCTGCTCTGGGTCTAAAAATAACTACTTACAACATTGGAGTAAAGGGACTTTTTGATCTGGGGAAATCGCTCTGATTTAGCTTTCAAAATATTGCTGGGACTTTCTAGGTCTAGAGATTTTATAAAGAGTCCCGTGATCATTTGCACGGGTCTGAAGTTGAACATTCCAGTGGCAAGGGAAGGGACGGTGGGTGGGAAGAAGAAGAAAACTTCTCACTGACTGCACAGCATGCCAAAGAGTTTAAAAGACTAGATGCCCTTCGAACTGAGAGTCTTCAGCCAAATGCAATTTGCCACACTCATTACTGCCAATAACTGCAGGAAATTCAATTGGCCTGCACTATGGGGAGATTAGATGAACTTGCCGGTCCCTTAAAATCTATATCTACGATGGGAACAAGGTCAAAGATTATCATAACCTTTGAATAGGGCCAAGGGGAAAGCCAAGATATACTGAATAATAGATTAGGAAGTGGAAGTTAACTTCTCCCATCACTGCACTGTCTTTTTGCCTTCAAGATGGCAGACTGTATTCTGAAATCCAGAATGCTTGCACATCCAGCAGAGTCAACCCCAGAGGGTGATGATGTCAGACATCGGCTGCGATTTCCAGATGAGTGAAGGGCCTACCATTCTAGCAGTTCCATCGTTCTTCCTTTTGTGAGAAAGTCTGAATGAATTCTCAGTTTGTACTCATCACCTCCTTCAGGTTATGGGGGTCCACTTTGGGTTTCTTGCCCACAAAATGCTTCCCCTCTTTCCCAGTCCTGGAAAGATACCACATTCAGATCAGGAGTATGAATTGGGATAACCAGGAGAAATTCTGTGCTGACCTTTGATCTCCAAGTCAGCTAATTTAACTCTCCATTCTGCTTAAGGCTGGATTACTTCAGAGTCACAAGAAATAGACTTCTTCCTTTTGGGTTTTGCCAAAGCTCAACCATTGAATAGACGTGCAAGGCATTCATTTTATTTCTTACAGGTTTCCTTCAGGTGCTCAGGGCAAGGCAGAGACCAACACTTCCCATTTTACCCTCACAATAATTCTGTGAGGAAGGTTACAAGGAGAAAGAGTGATCAGTTGAAGGGCACCCCATGGGCATCATGCCCAGGGTCCTGATCATCAACTTTCTTCCTGATGTACACAGCAGCAGCAGGATCATCCCCAATCTGGATTGGACCATGGCAGGGGAAGTTCAATTTGCTTTCCCCCACCCCCCAGAACTGTGCTCCTAATATGAATCATGCCTTCCCCAGGTTCATATTTAATCAACAAAAAGCAGCTGAAAAATGTCCAGTCATGTGCTTAATATCACATCTGGTTCTCAGATATGGATATTTATAAAACTAAATGAATACACTAACACAGCAGGGTCATATATTAAGATGTTTCCCTTCCCTTCTGGTGCTTGGTCGCTGCATCCTTCTTGTGGGTTTTTTGTGCGATCCTTTCTGTAAGCTTGACAAATTCCCAATGTGCTTTAGCATCATCGGTGTGTAAGGAGCCATCGAATCAAGGCCAACCGGCACCCGTCCAAACATGTATATCCTTGGCGTGCACTTTAGTGGATGTCAGCAGCTTTGCGGTTGACCTTAGGATGCCAGAGTCAGCTTTTTCAGACCACAGCATTGCTACAAAACAGCATTAGACGGCAGGCAGGCAGTAGTGCATTGAGAATTGCCGCTATGGAAATAAGCGAGTAGCAGACACCGGATAATAAACATGTATCTACTGGGGTTCAAAACTGAACCAAATTCATAGGAAAACTTGGGTATCTTCTCTGTTTGTGAGTACACCAAGTCAGGAGGAAACATTGACTTCCAGAGAATCTCCAGTGTTCAATGTTTGTTTAAGTTTCTAGTTCCGGCTGCCGAAGAGCTAATCTGGACACTAGCAGATAACAAGTGGGACTTGTTGTTCAGTGTTCCAGCCATCCAGTCAAGCCTCTTTTCAGGATATTCCTTCCCCTTAACACCCTGAACATGAGGCTGTTTTTGGATATTGTTTCCCCTGTTAGGTTTTCTCCCCTAAATAGTTCTTTCTACTTCTGCAAACCTTAGGATCCCTCTGCCCATGCTGATACTATCCTCCTGTTGTTTCTCAGCAGCTGGGATTGGGCCTCATAGCTGCCTACCTCAGCACTTGAGCTGGCTCTCAGTAACTGCAGAAATCCTCCTAGTCAAATGGGCCTAACCAGTACTTCCGGTGCACAGGACTCCCAGGAACATAACAACACAGGGAGAGCCCTGCAGGATTAGGCCAAAAGCTCATCCAGTCCAACTTCTCACAGTGGCAAACTAGATAGTCATGGGGAGCTCGGAAGCAGGACATGAACACAACAGCCCTCTCCCTAGTCGTGATTCCCAGCAACTGGCAGGGAAGGTAGAACGTGGATATTGTCGCCAGTGAGCCATGGATAGCCTGATCCTCCATGAATTTGCCTAGACCTTTTTTTTTTTTAACCTATCCAGGTTGGTGGCCACCACCACCTCTCACGGGAGTGCCTTTCTTTCCTTATTTCTTATTTTTATCTATTAAATGTGCATTAATGAATTATTATAGCTAGGAAGAGGAAGGGGCGAGCAGAATACAAAATGGAAGAGTGGTATAAAGAGGTATGGGATATAGCAATTAATGAAAAATCAACATGTGCCATTAAGGTAAGATGGGGAATATGCAGGAGAAATGATTTTGAGGAGATATGGAAAGTGTTTGTAGAATTTACACTGTTAAAACGGAAAGGGATCAAACCACCAGAAGAGGCACTGAAATTTTGAGAGGTTGGATAGTTACAATGGAATGGTTTCGGTGGTGAGGTGCACATTTTCATTCTTATTTATTTATGATTATTACTTTGTCAAAAAAAAGTGCATTAAACTTCTTTGTCTTCTAACATTCAGCTTTGTTGCACAGCTGAGTTCTAGTGTTGTGAGAGAGGGAGGAAAACTTGACTCTACCTGCTTTCTCTACACCATGCATACCGTATTTTTTGCTCTATAACTCACCTTTTCCCTCCTAAAAAGTAAGGGGAAATATGTGTGCATCTTATGGAGCGAATGCAGGCTGCACAGCTATCCCAGAAGCCAGAACAGCAAGAGGGATCACTGCACAGCGAAAGCAGTGATCCCTCTTGCTGTTCTGGCTTCTGGGATTCAGAATATTTTTTTCCTTGTTTTCCTCCTCCAAAAACTAGATGCCTCTTATGGTCTGGTGCGTCTTATAGAGTGAAAAATACGGTAATTTAAGCATCTCTATCAGGTTTTCCTCTTACTCGCCTTTCCCCAAAGAGACAGGGGTTTTAGGGTGAGCTGGTCATGAGGATCTGGAGCACTGGGCAGGGCAGGGGGACTCTCATTCAGCAGGTTCTCCTAATGGCAAGTTGCTTAGATGGAGCCTTTGGTCTGAATGTCAGTGTTTTATAGGTCGTGGTGAGTCAGGCTTGACATGCAGAGGTCAGCTGATAGTGTACAGGTTGGTACCAAACGTTAGGAAGCAGAGGCGCTGAGTTGCGCTCCACATTGGGGGGCCTGGTGTGTGTGTGATGTCACACATGCAACATGTTTTTGATGTCACATGTGTAGTGGGATCATGCGACTTCCGCAGACCTCCCAAGTGTCTGTGTGGTGTCTTCAGATGCAATATGGCCTGGGGTGGCCTCAAGCCAGGCCATGCTAAGTTGTATGGCATCACTTGCTGCTGTGTGGATGGGGCAACTTCCAGTCAAGTTGCACCAGACCAAGTGGCATCTCCAAAGGTTGTGGCGGACAGCAGACTAAGGTGGGAGGGAGGGGCGGGAAGGGGTGGGCAAGGAAGGGCTCAGCCTCCTCTGCCCCCTCAAGATTGGAGGGGCAGCTCAGCCCCATCTCAACAGACAAGTGGGGGCTGAAGACACCTCAACCCAATAGAGTAGGTGCCTATGCTAGGAAGCCCTCTGGACCCAGGCAGTATAGCCTGGTGAGTCTTCAGGCATATTTTCTTTTCTTTTTGCATGGAAAAGGCTCCAGCTTCATATAATACAGAGCTAGATGGATCACTCATCTGACTCGGCACAACAAAGCTTGCCGGGACATTTATCTTCCTGCCATTTCCCCCTGTAACATCCTTGAATATCATTTGAAACAAGACCAGGGTATTTTATTTTTTATTTAAAAGGAAGCACAGAAAAGAAAAAACCGATAACCTGATATTTGGAAATTGAAAATGGCTCCTAACCCAAGAGAGAGACACTTTGCAGTCACAGTTGAGATTTTTGTTTCCCCTACATCCCATTCATAACACTTTGCCACATCTCATTTGCACGGTGCTTCAGAAGTGGGAAGTTTGCGCAAGAACAGGCCGCTGTTAACGGGAAGCCTGGAGAAAGAAGAGACTGACGTGAATGGAAGCTTAGAGCAGCTTTGGCTGGGTGGGCAGGCTGCCGATATAAATAGCTCTGCATATAATAAAGTGTCAACGTTGAGCGTTATCTGATCCTCTCTGCTCCATCGTACGGTTTGGCAAAGAAGGAAAGACAAGTGTGAATGTATTCATAACTAGGCCCACCTATTCACCTACAGCAGCGACAAGAAATGGAAATGTATACTCGCTTGAACTCTGTGTGAGAGCATGGAATAAAATTGTGTGCAGAGGTCAAATCCGTCCATTTCCCCTTGCTCCAGATGTTCATGGAGGACAAGGCCATCCATGGCCACTAGCCACAATGGCTATATGATCTACCTCCACAGCTGGAGGCAGCAGTGCTTCGGGATAGCAGTTGGTGGAAACGGCAATAGGGGAGAGTGCTCTTGCGCTCAGGTCCTGCTATTGGACTTCCCACAGGAAAGTGGTCGGCCACTGTGAGAACAGGCTGCTGGACTAGATGAGTCACTGGCCTGATCCATAAGCATGTCCTTATGTTTGCCAGAACACTCAAACTTGTTGTGGCGATCACACGGGGCCCCCGGACGTTTGACGGTCTATTGACCCTGTGCCACCATCGCAATTGCTTTTTCTGCTGCCACCACCCCGTATCTCACGGGGACACACGGAGTCCAGTCAGTTGTTAACATTAACAAATAATCAAGTTTATTTTTAAATGCAGGAACAAGCTTATGGTTTCAGTTAATTTTTCTCTTGTCAGTTTCTTATTCTTAGTTCCTAACAACTCCAAACTGATTATTCCAGCTATCTATCTGACTCCACCTAACAATTCCTCTCACTCTCTCACAATACAGCTCTACCAACCCACACCTAATCTTCCCTCTTCCTTCTTCAACTCCCAAACCTCCACTCTAACTTTTATTCCCCCCCTTGCATTCTCACTGGCCAATCACATCACACCCATTTTAACCCTTTCCTTATAACCCATCCTGGGAGGCAAACACCACACTTGTGGGTAGTCGTTTCCCCTCTTTCAAAGCCATCATTATGCTACAAGTGTGGTGTGCATATGTGAGTCCAGCTACACACAATTATTCCAAGCACTGAGAGAGGCCACAGAGGTTCTTGATTACACACTGTACAACATGATGGAGTGCATGCTCGCCCGCCACATACCTCGAGGACTATATGGAACCTCCATGTTTAGAGACAGTCTTTCCCTTAGGTGTCACATACTGGAAACAGAGTAAGGCCACCTCCTTCACCCCTTGCTTGTGAGCTTCATAGAGAGACATGGCTGTCCTCTACTGGAAAACAGATTTCTGAGCTAGAAGGCTCTTGGTCCATTCCATCGATGCAATTGAACGTCCTTCAAAATGCACAAGTGGGACTTGCAATGAAATGTTGCAGCATGGAAGGCTTTCTGTTCAGGATTCTAGCCACTCCATTCCATTCCCCATGTCTGACTGGCTTTCCATCCCCACAAATCAGGCAGCATTTCGTCGTCACTGAGCAGACTCAGTTCTCACTGGCTCCCCCTCCCTCGTTCTGTTAAAAAAATGTAATTCTTTGAATCTCTGAGTTCTCCCAAGCCTGCTAGCTAGAACCGATGAGAGTTTAAGTCCAGAACATCTGGAGAATATATCTTCATAGGTGAAGGGGCAACACAGTTAATGTCTGTCAGCTTAAAATGTGAGCCAGTTTCTCTGTGTGTGGACCCCATTTTCTAGGGCTGGCTCTCTCATGAGGTAGGCTGAAGCAGCTGCCTCAGGCAGCACCCTCACGGGTCCCCTGCCCATCCCTGCCATCACTACTGGGTCATGTGGCTGGGGCAGCACCAGCTTCCAGTGAGATCTCGCAATATCTTGAGAAACTCGCATGAGATCTTTCCAGAAGCTGCTACAGTGCAACCCAGTAAGTGAGGCTTCAATGATGGGGTTTTGGTGGCAGTGAGAGATGACTCCTTCCTGTTCCACCTCAGATAGCCCCTTCCATTTCCACATTCCCAAGAAAGGTTAACCTATCGTTTGGGATGCGGGTGGCGCTGTGGGTTAAACCACAGAGCCTAGGACTTGCCGATCAGAAGGTTGGCGGTTCGAATCCCCGCAACGGGGTGAGCTCCCGTTGCTCAGTCCCTGCTCCTGCCAACCTAGCAGTTTGAAAGCACATCAAGTGCAAGTAGATAAGTGGGTACTGCTCTGGCGGGAAGGTAAACGGCGTTTCCGTGCGCTGCTCTGGTTCGCCAGAAGCGGCTTAGTCATGCTGGCCACATGACCCGGAAGCTGTACGCTGGCTCAACCCCAGAGTCGGTCATGACTGGACCTAATGGTCAGGGGTCCCTTTACCTTTACCTTTACACACCGCTTGGCTCCTAGCAAAGCAGAGAGAATAGCTCCAGTTGCAGCCCTCAAGCAGAGGTACCTTCTGGAGTTCGCACCAAAGCTTAGTCAGCAAGATTTCCAGCGGAAGAACATCATTCATTCTTGAAAAGGCCACAGAAAACATTGCTGAATCCCATTGGGGGGGGGGGAGATTTTTTTTTAAAATCTCACTGGACATCCCATTACCTTGCACTTTTCAAGTAAGAAGCCCTTTTGCAAAAGAAGCAGCTAGCTGCAAATGTCACACTATTGCAATGCATAGCCAATGTATCTCTTATAGAAAAAAAGAAGTTTGGATTTAATATCCCGCTTTATCACTACCCGAAGAAGTCTCAAAGCAGCTGACAATCTCCTTTCCCTTCCTCCCCCACAACAAACACTCTGTGAGGTGAGTGGGGCTGAGAGACTTCAGAGAAGTGTGACTAGCCCAAGGTCACCAAGCAGCTGCATGTGGAGGAGCGGAGATGCGAACCCGGTTCACCAGATTACGAGACAACCGCTCTTAACCACTACACCACACTGGCTCCTAGAGAGTTTTGGTCACTGATGTTTTAAGAAGGGACTCAAAATGCCAGTCACGTGCTGGTGCAGATGACGTCACACCATGCTCAGTCTAACAATCGACAAGCCCCAACCCCCAAATGGTTTCATGCAAAAGCTGCTCCCTCCCCACACATTCTATGGGGAAAGAAGGAGGAAGTGGGCAGAGGGAGAACCAATATATTGCAGGCATCCTCAAGGCAGGAGAGGTTGTCTTCCCCCAATTTAACATCTGTTTATATCAACGTGGGGAAATGAAAAATGAAACAACAAGAATTCCAAATCTATTGGTTTTACTTTGGAAAAGAAAGGGGGCAATTTAGATTCAAAATCCATGGAGAAATTGGAATAAGAATTTTAGAGGCATCTCAGCACCACAGAAGCAATACATTACCCACACCTAGGGAGGGACAAATGTGTTACCGGTAGTTTCAGTTCCTTTCGCTGTCTCATTTTTCAGTCTTAAATTTAGTTTTCCACATTTCCACTTCAGTTTCTCTCACACACGGATTCCTCATGGAAATTCATCAACATTTTTGTGTGCATTTCCTCTAATCTACAGTTTGTATGAATGGTTGCCTATTACAGGGTAATTTCCCCTACGATATTTTCACCAATACATGCATATATAAAATGTGTGGGTATAAATATGCATGTTATATATTTTAGTATAAACACTTTACTTGGCTGGAGCACTACCTCACAAAATTCAGAGAAGCGCAAATTTTTGAACGATGGCTGTGTTTTGGTTCTCACATTGCTTTGAAAACTGCCAATTAGTTAGATTTGCCTTTAAGTGTGAACTGAATTGGAGTCCCCAACCCC
Source organism: Podarcis melisellensis (assembly GCF_964234715.1). Lineage (NCBI taxonomy): Eukaryota > Metazoa > Chordata > Lepidosauria > Squamata > Lacertidae > Podarcis > Podarcis melisellensis. Next base: position 11,544,906 of record NC_138537.1, read on the forward strand.
CCAACTACATCTCCTACCTGCTCCGAATGCCTTACCCAACTGTTTCCAATAATCATCTCCTCCTTTCCTACGTTTGAGCGCTAAATAGCTAATGTGCAATTATTTCTAATGTCTTTTTATGTTTTTGTTGTTGTTACATGCACACAACTGATCATTCAGATTCTGAAATGCTTATTGCATTTGGCACGGAGCAGCCCAGGGCAAAGCCAGATACATAATGTCACTACCATTCTCTTTCGACCGACAGCTCACCATTAGCTCAATGTGCGTCAAACACCAATCACTTATTTCTGCATCATAAACTCCTAATACTTCTTTCGGACGTGAGAGCTCAGGATTTGATGCACTCTGGAAACAGGCCAAATATTTTTCCAAGCGCCATCCAATATTCTGTAAATCGTCGGGCTTGTTCCCTCCCCATATTTCTGCGATGGTGCAAGGTTCTAAACCATGCAGGCAGTCTCTGTGCATAAACCAAGTTCCTCACTCCGACACCTGGAGGACATCAGGGTCAGCAATGGGAATGTAACAGAGAGGATGTTTTAATGTCATCATCATCACAGAGGTGTCTGTAGAGGGATATATCGATTGAAAATGTCTAGCCAACTGGATCAGTAGTTGGGTTCCTACTGAGGGTATTTGGCAAGCCAATGTGACAGTGATGTGGGATTGAGGACTGATAATTCTGTGATATTATGGCAGTGGGCAAAGCTGTATTGTAACTTTTGAATAAATGTTTATTTCTATAAATCAAAGAGAGAGAGGTTGGAGCCAGCAAGCACAGTCCTGTTCTCCCACCCCTCACATAATTGCAGTTGCATGATGGAGAACGCCTGCAATTGTGTGGCTAAAACTACATTTAAAATAGCAATTGTGTAGCAAGTTACATCATGGCATTGCCATTTGAGCTAGTACCTCAGTATTATTGCCAGTACATTCTCTGGATATTGTCCCTTGTATACATGGAAACATTACAGCTAAGGGGGTCACATTGGAACGAGAACATCCAAGGGACACCTTGGTAACTTTTGGAGCCAAGAGACCAGGAACCAGTGGCAAAAGAACATAAGAAGAGCCCAGCTGGATAAGACCAAAGGACCATTCAGTTCTTCATCCTTTTCTCAAGAGTGGCCAATCAGATGCCCATGGGAAGCCTGCAAGCAGGATCTGAGCTCTACATCACCTTCCATATTTGTGATTTCCAGCAATTGGCATGCGGAAGCACACTGCTTCCAGTGGCATAGCAAGGTCAGGTGGTACCCGGTGCAGAAAATTTATTCTCTCCCCCCCACACACATTGAAATCTAGTTGGACTCCCAAGAGACTGTGATCTACTCACAGTATAAAAAGACTGGCTGTGATCCTGAGTTGAGAGAGCTTCTGCTTCTGTCCTTCCCTACACCCTCCACTTGTTGGCTTGCCTGCCTCCTTCCTGTCCCCTCCCTCCCTGCCTGCATGCCTCCTCCAGCAGCCCAGGATCATGGGGCTATCAAAACGAAGCAGCGGAAAATGTTGGAACTACCCCCCATCCCCCAATGGCTAGGGGTAGGCGAGAGTCGTGGGCGGGCGGTGAGCCAAATGTCACCCCCCCTTGGTGATGACACCTGGGGTGATCCGCACCCACTGCACCCACCTTGCTCCACCCCTGACTGCTTCGAGCAGAGAAGGAGGAAATCAAACCCGGGAGCACTTCCTTTGGCTGCTAGAAATGGAGGTGGTGTGTGTGTGTGCCAACAGTGTGACACGGCAGCTAAAAAAGCCAATGCAATTCTGGGCTGCATCAATAGGAGTATAGCATCTAGATCAAGGGAAGTAATAGTGCCACTGTATTCTGCTCTGGTCAGACCTCACCTGGAGTACTGTGTCCAGTTCTGGGCACCACAGTTCAAGAAGGACACTGACAAACTGGAATGTGTCCAGAGGAGGGCAACCAAAATGGTCAAAGGCCTGGAAACGATGCCTTATGAGGAACGGCTAAGGGAGCTGGGCATGTTTAGCCTGGAGAAGAGGAGGTTAAGGGGTGATATGATAGCCATGTTCAAATATATAAAAGGATGTCACATAGAGGAGGGAGAAAGGTTGTTTTCTGCTGCTCCAGAGAAGCGGACACGGAGCAATGGATCCAAACTACAAGAAAGAAGATTCCACCTAAACATTAGGAAGAACTTCCTGACAGTTAGAGCTGATTGACAGTGGAATTTGCTGCCAAGGAGTGTGGTGGAGTCTCCTTCTTTGGAGGTCTTTAAGCAGAGGCTTGACAACCATATGTCAGGAGTGCTCTGATGGTGTTTCTTGCTTGGCAGGGGGTTGGACTCGATGGCCCTTGTGGTCTCTTCCAACTCTATGATTCTATGATTCTATGAGTCTATGATTCTAAGTTCAGGGGAAAGTATAAGGCTAAGGAGCAGAACAACATAGGCTATTGGGAATGACCATAGTTCAGTGGTAGAACATCTGCTTTGCATGCGAAAGGTCCCATGTCCAATCCCTGGAATCTCCAGACACTGCTGAGTGCAACATCTGTTGGAAACCCTGGAAATGGCTGCCAGTCATAGAGCCAAATGGCTTGACACTATATAAGGCAGCTTCCTATGTTCCTAAGCAGATATCCCCAAACTACAGCTGAAACAAATTTGCTCCCCCGACCCCCGGTTCCTCTCTGAAATATTGATGCTGAATATTCAGAACGTTTGAGCTATTGCGTGAATATTTAGCAGATAACAATTGTATGCTGCATCTATTGGTATTTGAAAAAGTAGCTATTTTTACAGTTGATATTTCATAGCTGACGTGTCTTTTTGTCTCTGACAGTATTTGACAGTGTACACACAACGGCAGTTGGTATTTTGGCAACTGGTGCTGGAGCTCTGAGAGAATTTGATAGGTGACAACTTACGGCCCTTGATATGTGATGCTTGACAAAAACCAAGCGTTTAAAGGCAGTTTTCCCTCTCCCAGAACTGTAGAGCGACTTGCTAAGCTGTGAGTAATCTTCGCAGAGTCTAGGGATGGGAGAGCAATTTGATCCAGTGCGAACCAACACTTTTTGAAGCGAGACCCAAACAAAAATGCAGCTATACTTTGAAATTCACACTCCTCTGCATTTTGCAATGTAGCTCTCCGGCTTTTAAAAAAAATGTGTAAGAAAAAGTGAGTTTAATAGGGGAAAGCATGCAAAAATATGTGTGAAAATGACATAACTGCTCGCAATAATATTAGAAATGTGTATTAAAATGCTATAATTTTTTCATGAGAACTTTTTAATTTTTTTAAAAAAACTAATGAAAATGTGGCAAACTGAACACGAGACTGGAAAGATAATAGAAAAACTAATGTCACTAGATGTCCATTACTGCCTCAGGTATCAGTCACTTGCTTCACAGGCTTTTAAAAAAATGTGTGAGAAAAAATGAGTTTATTAGGGGAAAGCATGCAAAAATATGCGTGAAAATGACATAACTGCTCGCAAGAATATTAGAAATTTGCATTAAAATGCTATAATTTTTTCATGAGAATTTTTTAATTTTTAAAAAAACTAATGGAAATGTGGCAAACTGAACTTCAGACTGGAAAGATGAGAAATAGAGAAGCTAATGTCACTAGATATGTCCATTACTGCCTGAGGTATCAGTCACTTGCTGCACAATCCATTGGATTCCTGCTCGGAAGTAAGTCCAATTGAGTTTTAGTGGGAATTACTTCTAGGATTGTAGCCTTAGCTTGAAGGGAGCAATGCCTGTTGAGCTACAGGACATCAAGTGGGGATATGGCCACAACTCAACTATGGAGGAAGGGAGAAGCTGCAGAGTGAGCTGCTGTCCCACCAGAAACATCTTTAGACCTTGGTCTTCTAAAATTTGCAGGGAGCCTCCAGGAGGATGGAAGGGCCCCCAGTTCACACTGCCACCCTCCAGGTCACAGAGGGCAATGAGAACAACAAAGGGAGGGGGAGGCAGATCTAGCGCACACACCCCATTGCCCCCCCAGCATGTCTACCATACAGGGGTGGGGGACATCTTGAGCCAAAGGGCCACATTCTTTTCTGGAGAACCTTCCAAAGGCCACATGCCCCTGGTGGACAATGAAAGTAAACGTTACAGTAGGTTAGCTTCTGCACCCCCCTACCCTCCATCCTGACAAACAAGAGGCCTCATCAGAGTTCAACACATTCCAGCCCGGTAAAAATAAAATTCAAGGAGGGGTGAACCAGGGCTAGTGAGGAATGTGGCTTGGAAGAGTTCCGAGTGACAGACAGAGATGCCTAGATGGCCTTATTTAGCCCTCCATCCATGTGGTCACCCATCTCCGATATACAAAACTTTAGACTCCCTAAGGAGAGCACTAGCCTTTTGTGTTGGGTCATGTCCAGAGCACCCATCCTAATGGTACCAGAGTGTGCCAAAAGAGCAGAGAATCACTGGATTGTTGTAGGAAGAGTCAGTTGCTTTACTGACAGTATAATGCAGTTCCAGTTACATACATTTGTAAATACAGTAGCCTTACAGCATACAGACTATGCTCTGGCCAAGGGCAAACTTGCCTTAAGCACAACAGCATTTATGCAGTAAATTGTGCCGACTCATTCTCACATGCTTAACTAGCTGCAGGTGCAGGCAAACACACCCAAATTAAACAGCACACTGAAAGTAACCCTTTTTTGCCCTTTCCCTCTACATGCATAAATATACATTAACAGTTTGACGTTTTCACACAGAATGTCCAGCAGCTTGCTGTGAAGGCCTAGCAATTGCAGTGCCTAGTTGAAGCATTTCTGGAAGAGTTTGCACTGTTCCCATGTGTTTTAAGAAGGGTCTCAAAATGCTAGTTGCTGGTGGTGCTAAGTCCTTCTGACCAGGAGGCCTTCTGCTCAACTGGAGAGTCTTGAGAGTGCAAAACAAGGAAAGTTTCAAATGGCACAGTACCTTTTCATCCTGCCACATACAAAACTACCTACTATTTACAATTCCATTCTTTTGCCTAATGAAAGAGTCCGAGCACCCGACACGCTTACCTGCCTCTTGAGGAGTCTTTCTTTTCAAGTCCAGGAGGGACCAAACAGTTGCTTTATTCCATTGATCATTCTGCATGTAAGTTTTTCCACAGCCCGACCAATAATCTCACTTTAGCTTTAATCTTCTCCATTGCCCTTGCAGCTGCTTGTCAGCTTTCATCTTCTTTTAATTGGTTTAGCACTCCCTCCTCCTCCTCCACCTTCTCCTTTTGGCTTGAGAACTCTTTGCAGAATCCCCTAACCCCTGCCCTCACGTGCCAGCCTTATGCGTTTATTCAAACTGTGTCAAATCCCACTCTTACTCAGGAGATGGGCATGGAAATCGGCAAAACAGACCCCAGCCCAGCACAATACCTGCTTCCCTCTGGCTTAGCAAACAGATGTAGCAATTCTTGAACCAGGAACACAATATATATGTATTTTAAAGCAATTGTTTGTGTTTTTCAAGGGGTTGATGCATAAGGTGGTGGCGCCTCCAGAAGGTCATTTATTTAAAAGTGGGACATCAACACAGAGGGTAGCTCTGTGGTCTTGTTAAGCTGAGCAGTCCTAGCACATGCATACCCATTGGACAGGCAACACAAGAGAATTCGACATTTGTTCAGCTCCAAGCATTTGTCTGTATATGCTGTGCTTCAGCTGACACTTCGGCATTTTCTGAGGCACTGCTGCTGCTGCTGGTGTTGGTGGTAACAGGTGCCTGCTGTCCAGTCTCCACATGCTCAAGCACCCACTTTTACATGGAGTCCACACACCTCCACCTGACTAGGTATTCATCTGAACATCTATGGGCTGCCGGCACACAGGCCACTTGAATATGTGGAGCATAGGACACAGACTGATCATTCTCCCTCCACACAGGAGCAAGATGGCTGGTCCTGGAGGCTCACATGCAGTCTCTTCTTCTAAGTAAGAAGTCTAGGCTGGTGTCACTATTCTTGGTCCACTGCCAGGACCTCAGCATCTCTGCGGGGACTATATCTGAAGCCTGCCTTGTCCCCACCTCCAACTATTAACTTTCCCAGTATTCCATGCAGTACCACACATTGGGTCCATTCAGTGTCCTGACTTTGTGGTGGAAAGAAACTGGCTTCTAGACCCAGATGGTTGTTTGGTGTTGTTTCTTGCTGGAGCCTATGGACAGAGAAAAGGGTGCACCATACAGCACTCTACCAGTTGGAATGATGGTGGTGATGCTTCCTTACCCTAAGTGCCTTATGTTGAGTCAAACTATTGCCTTATGCTGAGTCAGACTATTGGTCCACTCAGCTCAATATCTCCAACACTAGTGTCAGAGGCTCTCCAGGGTTTCCGACAAGGAATATTCTCAGCTGTACCTGGTGATGTCAGGGATTGAACTTGGGACCTTGTGTATGGAAAGCAGGTCTTCCAGCATTGAGCTATGATTCTAAGTTTGGCCTTTTTTATTTTTAAGAAGCCAGTGTTCTCAGGAATGCTGCACCAGACACACGAAAAATTCCACACACAATATTGTGCAAGACTTATAGCCCAGCTCCTTCTTCCAGTTAGTATTGACTAAGGCCCAAGAGTGGAGTATAAACAATGACATAATCTATACATATAATTTTTGGGTCTGGGCAAAATACCATGAATCACATTAGAGCATAATAAAACCCCAACAGAACACTCTTAGATATACAGTCTTCCTAAACACACGGCTAGATATATAGCCTTTAACTGTTCTGCTGCAAAGCGGCAAGAAGAGCAGTCTTCACAAACGCACACTGCCCATAAGTTATCAAGACACTATAACATTTTGTCAGCCTCAGATATACCTCCAGAGATGGAGGGCATAAGCCATGAAATCTAATGAATAAACAAATTAGCAAGGGAATAAGCATAAAGCATAACTCAGAGTGGAAGCTTCAGATTTAAGTGTTACAATAACATTATCTGTATTGATAATGTCAAGATTTAAGTGTTACAATAACATTATCTGTATTGATAATGTCAATACAGAACCTTGTTCTTCTTAGGAGCTTTAAAAACATCCCCTCCCTCCCAGTCTAGCATGTTGGATCAAAATGCAAAGGAGGAATCCAAATGGCTCAAATTAAGCCTTACTATTCTACACACAGTCAAAGCCCCTTGTGTGAAGCCGCCTGATGCCAGATCTAACTACTGACCCAGAACAACAGTGACTCTCTGGGGTTTCAGGCAAGAGCTTTTTGCAACCCTACCTGGAAATGCTGAAAATTGACCTTGAGCCCTTCTGCATGCAGAGTATGTACTCTACCACTGAGCTATGACCCCCTCTGAGAATTTAGGGAAAGTAGAGCATGCAAAAGCATCTTTCAGCTGTCACAGGAACCTTCTTGCATTTGGGGATCCGCATTTTGGGTTCCAAAAGCAGATGGGTTCAGAAGGTCAGAGAAAAAGGAATTTGGCTACAATTCAAAGTGTTGGTGCTGACCTTTAGAGCCCTGAATGGCCTTGGCCCAGTATACCTGAAGTGTCTCCACCCCCATCGTTCAGCCCGGACATTGAGGTCCAGCTCCGAGGGCCTTGTGGTGGTTCCCTCACTGCGAGAAGTGAGGTTGCAGGGAACCAGGCAGAGGACCTTCTCTGTAGTGGCGCCCGCCCTGTGTAATGCCCTCCCATCAGATGTCAAGGAAATAAACATATATCTGACTTTTAGAAGACATCTGAAGGCAGCCCTGTTCAGGGAAGTTTTTAATTTTTGATGTTTATCATGTTTTTAATACAGTGGACGCTCGGGTTGCGAACGTGATCCGTGAGGGAGGCACGTTCGCAACCCCCAGCGCTGCGCCTGCACATGGGTCGCGATTCAGCACTTCTGCGCAAGCGCAAAGCACGATTTAGCTCTTCTGTGCATGCACGAGTGCCGAAATGTGGAAGTAACCCATTCCGGTACTTCCGGGTTCAGCACAGTGCGCAATCTGAAAATGCGAACCTGAAGTGTCTGTAACCTGAGGTTATTCTGTTGGGAGCTGCCCAGAGTGGGTGGGGAAACCCAGGAAGATGGACAGGGTATAAATTTATTATTATTATTATTATTATTATTATTATTATTATTATTATTAGTTGCTTGGCATTCTTAAGTTTTGAATGTGGCGGCGTGGCTTGCTCTGCCCAGTGGATAGGTATGAACACAGCCTCGCCCAACAAGTGTGTAGGGATGGGAGTTGGGACACAATTTGATTCAGTTCACACAGAAAAGTGATTCTCCCTTATCTGCACTTTCCAAATCAATGTGCAACTATGGCGCTTACTTCAGAATGTGGTAACTCTGTAGCATCTGGTTCTCCCCTACTTATTCTTCTGACAGCTGCCTCAAACTCTCACCCTGGCAGGGCCACTGTGTTTGTTGCCGCTCTGCCTGATAGGCCTCTTGGCGCATGGCTGGGCTCAGCGTGGCACAGTGACACTGCCTCCCACACGCCGGTTGGAACGGTGACACGTAAACAGAGGCCTTTGTGTAAATGTCACCCGCTAATTGGATGCATGTAAAAGTGTCTATAAATCTTCTGAGGAAAAATATTGGCTTTATTTTCTCCGGGAAGCCTCATCCTCTCAGGCCTCCCTTGTTTTGGCTAACAAATCCAGATAAACTAAATAACATCTGCTAAAGCTGATCACTCCCAGCCAAATGAGCTTCCTCGCAAAAGCAGAGCAACGTACTTCCAAACGATGTAATCCGCTATTATGCTCCAAGTCTCAAGGGTCCCTGTACTTTCCTCCATCTGCGTGACCTGCTGTAATTGTCAGGAACTTGATGGACCACTTAGGCGACATATCTGCAAGCGAGTGAACAGGATATAACAGAGTTATGTCAGACCCTATTTTCCAGGGACGTCCCTGATTTTGAAAAGCTGTCGTGATTTCTGATTTGGTCCTGGAATGTCCCACTTTTCCTTAGGATGTCCCTATTTCCATTGGAGAAATGTTGGAGGGTATGGAGTTATCCGAAGGCATCTGAAGGCAATTTTGTATAAGGAAGGTTTTTTTTTAAAAAAATGTTTCATGTTTTATTATGTTTTTCTCTGTGTTGGAAGCTGCCCAACATATAGAACATATGTGTGGCATGAAGAGTAAAATTATCATTATGGATAATTATCATTATCCTGTTTTCATCGGAGAAATGTTGGAGGGTATGTTATGTAGGCTGGAGCTAAGAGGACAGACAACAGTGTCACAGTGATAGCCTTAACTCAGAGCCAAGAGAACATACCCTCCAACATTCCTCCAATGAAAATAGGGACATTTCTCAATCCTCTACAACTGATCCCTTAACCCCCCCATTTTTTCTCTCCCCTCCCTCCTGCATAGCATTTCCTTTGAGAAGAAAGGTGAAAGTCTTTACAGAGGGCGGTGAACACAGCTCATGATATCATGGGCTGTCCCTTGAGTCCGCTGGATGACATCACAAGGGACCGATACCTTAGGAGAGTGAGAAAAATTCTCAGGGATGATTCACACCTTGGCCAGCACCTCTTTAATCTTCTACCCTCGGGCAGGAGATATAGAAGTATAATCAGTCATACCACCAGGCTAAAAAACAGTTTCTATCTGTGGGCTGTTAGGCTGTTGAACGGAAAATAATATAGTGCAACTGACTTTCGGGGTTGGTGTGTTGTGCAACAGGCACACAGAGTGCAATGAGATTGAGTGTTTGTGGGGAGGGAGGCTTGGTTAATTTCATTGTACACAGGTTGTACATTGTACACAGGTTGTACATTGACAATAAAGGCATTATTATTATTAAAGGTGAGTGCTGCCAGCACTCCACCAATAGGACACAACACACATGTTCCCCTACCATCCTGAGAAGATCCCTTAATCCTGATTTTATTTTATTCTTTGGTAGGTTTACAAAAAGAAAAAGAAAAAACACACCAGTAAGTACTGTTTTTTAGAAAGGGGCAAGTTTGGACTCCTTGCTCTCTTCTCTGCTCCAAAACCCCCGCTTTCTTCACACCCAGGGCAGCGGTGCTCTCTGCCTACCTATCAGAACTGGTGCATCACATGGGACTGTGGCCACAGCCTCTCCTCCACTCTGCTGCAGCCACTATGACCTGCCCAAGGGAGGATGCCAGCATTGGTGGCCACAGAGAGGAAATGGAGATCCAATAGGATGCTCCTTTGAAGCTTCAGCTGCTGTTGTCACTCAAGACGAGCGCTGGCTCATCCTTCTCCCCGAGCTTGGCAACAGAGGCACTTGCAGGGGAAATAGGGACATTCCTGGATCAAATCAGAAGCCGGGATGGCTTTTGTAATTCCAGGACTGTCCCTGGAAAATCGGGGCACTTGGAGGGTATGAGAGAGTTAAACATCCACCGCCAACTAGGAAAGGGGGGGTGTCACCCATTCACAGCAGTTCTGTTTCACCGAATCCTCGTGTCCATTTTGTGGCATCCTCCTTGGATGTAGCTTGACGCCTCACAGTGAAGAACATTAATATTTGGTGGGAAGCATGAAGGTAAAGAATCAAAATTCCAAGTGGGGGTATTGAATAATGAGTATAAAAATCTGTCTAAAATGTATAAAATGTTGCTGGAGTGGCATACAAAAGATGAAGAGGGAAAAGCAGTAATGATACATTGGGCAAGAGATTTTGGTTATAATATACAGTATGATGATTGGATGAAATTATGGAATGAAAGGTTAAAATTCACGGCATGTACTGCATTGAAAGAAAATGTAATGAAAATGGTTTACAGATGGTATATAACACCAGTTAAACTGGCTAAAATGTATAAAACATGCAATAAGTGTTGGAAATGTAAATAAAAAGAAGGTACTTTCTATCATATGTGGTGGGAGTGTAAAAGGGTGAAAGACTTCTGGGAAAGGATATACAATGAATTGAAAAAGATGTTTGTTAAAAAACCAGAGGCCTTTCTATTAGGAATGGTAGGAAACAAAATTAATAAGAGAGACTGTAAACTGTTTCAATATGCAGTGACTGCCACAAGGATACTTCTGGCCCAAAGATGGAAACAAGAAGAAATTCCAACCGTGGAAGAATGGAGAAGGAAATTGACTGAATATGCAGAATTGGACAAATTGACTGGGAAGATTCAGAAAGACCAAAAGTTTATCGAGGACTGGGGGAAATTTATAGAATATCTGAAAAATATATGTGATGTACAGACAACGCTTGTTGGTTTTGAAGAGACTCTGTGAGATAGTAAGAAATACTGCAAAAAAGAGTGTAAGAGGAAAAGGAGTTCGGAAAGGCAATATTATGTTTAGAAATGTGTTAACAAAAAGAAATTTTACGAAAGATTGACAGAGAAACTGAGGGAAGTCAAAAAAATGAAGAATGAGTGCAAAATAATTTGTTGACTGTATAAAATTTGTTTGGAAAATGAATAAAAAATATTTTTTAAAAAAATATTTGGTGGGAAGCAAATATCCATTCCTTGCAGTGACTCTGTTTTATTTTTTTACCATAACGTAACAGGCTAATGTGACTACACATTCTTAAAATATGAGGAATATTTAAAGACTATGCCCGAAGAAGCCTTTGAAACAACTGGATTTTCTGTCTCCTGTGAATGTACGTTCTCATTTTCTGGAAAACCTACAGGAATTGGTAAGGTCGTATACTATATGTTCATGTTCTATTCTTCAGGCACATGTGCGTTGAAGGAAATGTTGTGCGCTATAAAAATATAACAAGACAATGCTGTTGGTTCAGTGACTCATTAAAGCATCTAACACCAAAAGCAAATCAATAAACAGAAGTAATGAAGCACTAGAAGCATTAGCTGGAAGAACAGGGGTGTGCATTTTTTATATGGATGCAAGTGTCTGATGGGCTTTTTACTTTACCACTTTTTTCTCCCCCCTCCCGCCCCGAATCAATAATTATATCATGATTTCTATAAACTGAAGCCAGCATAGAGTACTTAACAAAATAAGATGCATATAAGAATGCATATCACTGTTTTTAAAAAATACCACATCTAAAATTAAGCTGCAGAAATGTAGTGCAGAATGGGGCTTGTCTCCTTCATACATACAGCGGTACCTCGGGTTACAGATGCTTCTGGTTACAGATGCTTCAGGTTACAGACTCTGCTAACCGAGAATTAGTACCTTGGGTTAAGAACTTTGCTTCAGGATGAGAACAGAAATCGTGCTCTGGTGGCGCAGCAGCAGTGGGAGGCCCCATTAGCTAAGGTGGTGCTTCAGGTTAAGAACAGTTTCAGGTTAATTCAGGAATGAATTAAGTACATAACCAGAGGTACCACTGTATTATATTTACCATACTTGTGTCTTTGTGTGTATAAGTTTGCAGATAACTAGCCAAGCGTTTAAAAACCCCAACAATATTCAAGCAGAAACATCATGCCAAGAGGTGATCAGATGCAGGAAAAGCTTGATCAGGCCAGAGCCATCAGATTCAATGGACTAATTCATTTTAAACAGATTTCTCTTCTATTCCTTCTGTGGGTGAAGATTATGACAGAGCTAGAGACCAAAGGAAGATGAATTCCCCTTGGTGCAATGCTTTTGGTCAGCCCTCTCCCCCAACCTGTTGCCTTTCTGCAGTTTCAGACTACAACTCCCATCAACCCCAGGCAATTAATAGCTGTGCTGAATGGAGTCAAAGTTCCAAAACTTCTGGAGTGGACCAGGTTGGGAAAAGCTGCTTTGGGTTCTCCAGGAAAGTTCTGGAGAAAAATCTGCCCACCCATCTTTGTACGAGCTTCCAATTTTTGAGTTTTATTTTTTAATTTAAAAATCTGTGCACCCTTCCAGATGCTGTTCGTCCATCCTTCTACCAATTAAAAGAAACTAATAGCACATGGATGATAAATCTTCTCTCAAATGCAAAGCTCATCTGTTGTATTAGTGGGTACCCCGGCAATCATTATGCTTAATAGGACTGCCATACATCTGTGTTTTCCCAGACATATCCTGGATGCATCTGTTGAAAATAACATCCGGGCAGAATTTGTGAAAGTGAAAACTGTGAAAATGTGGTGGAAAACCTGGACATACAGCATGAAATGTTGGTTTTTGGGGTTGTTGTTTTTGCCCCCTCTCCCCAAAGTTGAACAACTTTGCCCCCCAAAAGCTCAACAATCCCATTTGTTTGCTTAAGAACATAAGAAGACCCTGCTGGATCAGGTCAATGGACCATCTTTTCCAGTATCCTGTTCTCCCAGGAGCCACACAGATGCCTGTGGGAAACCAGTAAGCAGGATTCAAGCAGAAGAGCAACTCTCCCCTCCTGTGGTTTCCAGTGACTGGTATTCAGAAACATTGCTGCCTCTAGCTGTGGAGGTAGACCATAGCCATTGTGGCTAGTAGCCATTGCTAGCCTCCTCCTCCATGAATTTGTCTCATCCTCTTTTAAAGCCAACCTATCTATTACATTTTTAGCCTACCTTTTCTCCAAGGAGCTCCTGGTTCTACCTCCTCAATTTTAGCCTTGCACCAAACCTGTGAGATAGATTAGGCTGAGAGTCTGTGACTTGGCCAGGGTCAGCCAGCGAGCATCAAGGTCAAGTGGGACTAGAACCCTGACCTCCCTAGTGTGATGCTCTAACCACTACAGCAAATTGGCTGTAACAGAAGAGGTGAGGAAAGAGTCCAGTTGAGATCCCAAAAAACCTTCTCTGGCCAGCACAGACATCATCATCATCATCATTTTATATGTACAGTGGTACCTCGGGTTACAGATGCTTCAGGTTACAGACGCTTCAGATTACAGACTCTGCTAACCGAGAATTAGTACCTTGGGTTAAGAACTTTGCTTTAGGATGAGAACAGAAATTGCACGGCGGTGGCACAGCGGCAGCAGGAGGCCCCATTAGCTAAAGTGGTGTCTCAGGTTAAGAACAGTTTCAGGTGAAGAATGGACCTCCAGAACGAATTAAGTTCTTAACCCGAGGTACCACTGTATACTGCCTTTCCATAGTTAAAACAATGCTCAATTTGGCTTACAATATGAAAAGATTTACAGTTACAAACATAGACAGTCCTGGGTAAAAGGTATAAGTCAGTGTCTTATATCTGGCTAGTTGTCAGCTGTTAATAAGAAATGCCCCAATGTTTGTGGATACAGTGATTTCACATGAAAACATGCGAGATTGTGATTCCTATAACCACTTTAATGTTGGGACTGATAAGACACAGGAAACATGACTCTTTCAGAAAGCTCTCTGCAAGAGAGCTCTAGACTGTTTTTTCAATAATTAATCACACCATCAAACTTGAAATACAATATCTGTCTAGGGGCGTGTAATGTTTGCAAACAAGTGTAATTAAAAGTTAATAAGATTCAATTATATAGGGTGATGGGTGCATAATAACCTACACAACCAGAGCTTTATTAGTTGGGATGTGCATTGTGTATCCGGTTCTGTTACTGAAAGGTGGCATAATGGAGAGGGGGACTGGAGTGAGGAGGCAGGGGAAAAAAGACGAGAGGCTCTACAGGAAGGATAATACATGCTTCTGCGGGAGCGATGCAAATTGCAAGCACTTTGCTGTGAAACAAGGTTATTGTTTCTTTCTGGGTTATTCCCCAATACATTGCAAAGACAGGAGATGCATCTCCAACAGGTCATCTCAGGTACATGAAAGAGATGCTTCTGCAGTGGAAAATATCTGAACAGCAAGAACCAAGTTTTCCCTTAAATTACCTGCTGGGTAATCTCAAAGTGATTTCCAGAAATGAAAGTGCCAAAAATAGATAGCATTCATGCAATATTTACCTTGGTGTTCAATAGCCAAGTGCAAGGGGAATCTCTGGGTCTCTCTCCATAAGTGACCCAAAGGATGAAGACTCTGCATCAGTGGTAGCCAATGTGGTGCCCTTCAGATGTTGTTGGACTACAACTCCCACCATCCCTAACCATTGGCCATGCCATTTGATGGGAGCTTTAGTCCAACTGAATAGGACCAGAGCAGCCTCCCCAAACCCGGTACCTTCTAGATTTTTGGACTACAAATCCCATCAGTCCCTTCTAGCATGGTCACATCATCTGGAGCTGATGGGATTTGTAGGTCAAAGTAACCAGAGGCTGCCAGGTTGCAGAAGGCTGGGCTACAGTGTCACTCATGCCAATTGGAAAGGCTGATTGGGCAGGCCTGTAAGTGAGAACATGCCCTCTGCTGGTGGCTTCATGGTTATGATTGTTTAGTCGTTTAGTCATGTCCAACTCTTCGTGACCCCATGGACCAGAGCACGCCAGGCACTCCTGTCTTCTACTGTCTCCTGCAGTTTGGTCAAACTCATGCTGGTAGCTTCGAGAACATTGTCCAACCATCTCGTCCTCTGTCGTCCCCTCCTCCTTGTGCCCTTCATCTTTCCTAACATCAGGGTCTTTTCCAGGGAGGCTTCTCTTCTCATGAGGTGGCCAAAGTACAGGAGCCTCAGCTTCAGGATCTGTCCTTCCAGTGAGCACTCAGGGCTGATTTCCTTCAGAATGGATAGGTTTGATCTTCTTGCAGTCTATGGGACTCTCAAGAGTCTCCTCCAGCACCATAATTCAAAAGCATCAATTCTTCAGCAATCAGCCTTCTTGATGGTCCAGCTCTCACTTCCATACATCACAACTGGGAAAACCATAGCTTTAACTATATGGACCTTTGTTGGCAATGTGATGTCTCTGCTTTTTAAGATGCTGTCTAGGTTATGATTATTGGGTGGCAATTTTAAGCTCACTTAAAGGCAAAGGTAAAGAGACCCCTGACCGTTAGGTCCAGTCGTGGATGACTCTGGGGTTGTGGCGCTCATCTCGTTTATTGGCCAAGGGAGCCGGCGTACAGCTTCTGGGTCACGTGGCCAGCATGACCAAGCCACTTCTGGCAAACCAGAGCAGCTGACCTTCTGATCGGCAAGCCCTAGGCTCTGTGGTTCAGACCATAGCACCACCCACGCCCCTCATTTATCTGGGAGTAAACCCCATTGAACTGAAAGCTTCCTTCTGAACAGACATGGTTAGTAGTAATTTTGATGCCAAAATTCAGCACCCTGCTGCCTCTTGCCTTCCATTCTGCTTAATTCACTATGTCACAGTTGCGGCACCTAGTGGCACCCCCTAGGCTCGGCGTTCGGTGCAGCGGAACTAGTTGCACCACCCTAAATTGCCTCTGTGGGTAGGATTGCCTCTGTGGGTAGCTATTGGAGCAAAGGAGGCTAGTTCATCCACTCCCTTCCCAGATTGCCCCACAAACTGAAACTTCTTTCTTTCCAACGTCTCCTCTTCAGCACTTTTGGGCACCGTTTCTCATTTCATGGCCGGCCAGCCCCATTAATTAGTGGCCACATTTCATGCTTTTGCCTTCTGTTCCCCACGATACCCTTGTAAGAAGTTCTTTCCCCATTCCTCTTCACTCTTCTGACAACTGAAACATTCACGGGTTTCCTTCCGCTCCCCTTCTCTCTGTCCCCCCCACTCAGCCTTAAATGGTTTTGCATTTTTGTTTAATTTCTTTCTTGCCATTCTCCGAGTTGGCTATGGTTCCTCCCTCCCTCACCCCCCCCGCCTTTAACCTCAGATCTCTGAGCAGTCCCTTGTGAAATTGCTGTAATTGTTGCATATTAAAAAACTTATTCATGCATACTTATTAGTCATGCAAATTTATTCATACATGACTTCAAGGGGGATTCACGGGGTGCCAATCTGGAAACGATCCACTGGGAGTTTTGCTGGAGCATAATAAGACGGAGTGGGATTGAGCCCAACTATCCACAGATGCAAAGCCTGGAGCTATGCAAAGGTTAACGTAAAGGTTAAGGTTGCATCGCCCTGCAAAATTTGGAGTAGAACATTTTTTTTGCTTCCAGAGGAACACAACCTAAGGCATCAACCTAAGTTCGTAAGTGGCGTGAACATTAACTCCCCATCTTTAATTAGCCCACTCCACTAATTAATGAGTTAATATTGATACAGTACTTTGAAGATGTCACACATTCCAGAAGTGCATGCATTTTCTTCCTCTACTGGAAGAAGTCTGTGGCTCCCTGCGTGGACATCCAGCGAGCTTCCAGAATTAATTAATGAGAGGTTTGCATAGTTGATAGTCTGAAATAGCTTCTCCCCTAGTTAAGAGGAAATGATGATGCTGATGGTGATGAAAGTGGAGTGATAGATGCTGACCCTGGCAATGCTTTCAGATACCAGGTGAAAACATTTCTGTTTACCAGGGCATTTTAAGTTGCTCATAGAATCATAGAACTGTATAGTTGGAAGAGACCCTGAAGATAACCTAGTCCAGCCCCCTGCAATATGCAGTTGTGGATGCCTGATGATCGTCTTCCAAAGCAACTTGTTGTTTAGTCATTTAGTCGTGTCCGACTCTTCATGACCCCATGGACCGGAGCACGCCAGGCACTCCTGTCTTCCACTGCCTCCCGCAGTTGGGTCAAACTCATGCTGGTACCTTCGAGAACACTGCCCAACCATCTCATCCTCTGTCGTCCCCTTCTCCTTGTGCCCTCAATCATTCCCAACACCAGGGTCTTTTCCAGGGAGTTCCAAAGCAACTACTCTATGCCAAACTTAAAAATGGAAAGCGTAATGCTGGTAGTCAACAAAAGAGGTTCAAAGAACTCTATCAAGGCAAATCTTTAAAAATGTAGTACAAACACTGACAACTGGGAAACACTGGCCTGCGAGCGCTCCAGTTGGAGAACAGCCTTTACCAAATGTGTCATGGGCTTTGAAGACGCTCAAACTCAGGACGAAAGGGAGAAACATGCTAAGAGGAAGGCATGCTTGGCAAACCCTCGCCATTATCAACTCCCACCTGGAAATCTATGTCCCCCCTGTGGAAGGACGTGTGGATCCAGAATTGGCCTCCACAGTCACTTATGGACTCACTGTTAAAACTGTGTGTATGGAAGACAATCTTACTTGGCTACTAGTGACAGAAGAAGAAGAAGAAGAAGACAACTCCAACAGTCACACCACTTGAAGGGCTGTCTGATCCAAGCCTGGTCTAACAATAAAAGCTCTCAAGAAAGGATGGAGACAATCTTACTCGGCTATGAGTGATTACCAAAGAAGAAGAATGCAGAAATATGCAGCTGTCCCATATGGGGATTGAACCTGCAACCGTGTTGTTATCAGCACCATGCTCTAACCAACTGAGTTATCCAGTGTCTTTGTTCTACAATACCACAGCTATTTGAGTATAACTTTGGGGCTAATATGAAGTATAGAGAGAAATTAGATTCACTTCACAGTTAAAGGTGAAGCTATGTAGCACACATTTTCCAAAACAATATACAAAGCAAAACACAGTTATCCTTCAAAATCTGGATATCTCTGAATTTTGCAATGCAGGTAATGTGTACAAAATTGCATGTACTAGGGTAATGCCTGCATAAAAATATACACAATGAAAATAACATACAAAATGCATTATCTTCAGGGAAATTGCTTGCTTAAGGATAATTACGTGTTTATTAAGAGAAATTGCTTTTTTTAAAAAAATCAAACTGTTAGGAAAACATTGGAGAACTCAATTTAAGAATGGGGGGAAAGGGGAATGGGGAGAAACTCAAAATGGCCATTTGTCCCCATCTCCAGAGTAGTTGTTATTTTACTTTATTGGACACTTTTAAACCAAGGTAACGCTAAGCAATTTATACTAAAAACAAGCAAGCAAGCAGATGCAAAAAAGGTGGAATCATAGAATTGTACAGTTGGAAGAGACTACGAGGGTCATCTTGTCCAAACCCCTGCAATGCAGGAAACTTTTGCCTAATGTGGGGCTCGAACCCATGACCTTGAGATTAAGAGTCTCGAGCTCTACCAACTGAACTGGGATAAAAGAAAACAAGGGGAAAGCTAAGACAGTTGTTTTTTAAAAGCTGGGTTAAAACACCTCCCTGATTCACAGAGTCCATGGATAATTAAAAGCCAAAGGCCTGGTGAAGAAGGAATGTTTCAGCCTGGTGTCTAAGATATGCAATGATGGAACTAGGCGAGCCTCCCTGGGGAGAGCATTCCATAAACAAGGAGCCACCACCGAAAAGGACCTGTTCTCATGTTGCCACCATCTGGTCCAGGGGCACATGAAGGGCCTCAGATGAAAGGATCTGGGTTTGTTTTTATGGGGAGAGGAGGCAGTCCTTGAGGCATTGTGGTCTTCAGCTTCATAAGGCTTTATAAGTCAAAACCAGCACTTCACACTGGGCCTGGGAACTAATTGGTTGTTGTTGTTTAGTCATTTAGTCGTGTCTGACTCTTCGTGACCCCATGGACCAGAGCACGCCAGGCACTCCTGTCTTCCACTGCCTCCCACAGTTTGGTCAAACTCCTGCTGGTAGCTTCAAGAACACTGTCCAACCTTCTCGTCCTCTGTCATCACCTTCTCCTTGTGCCCTCCATCTTTCCCAACATCAGGGTCTTTTCCAGGGAGTCTTCTCTTCTCATGAGGTGGCCAAAGTATTGGAGTCTCAGCTTCAGGATCTGTCCTTCCAGTGAGCACTCAGGGCTGATTTCCTTCAGAATGGATAGGTTTGATCTTCGTGCAGTCCATGGGACTCTCAAGAGTCTCCTCCAGCACCATAATTCAAAAGCATCAATTCTTCGGCAATCAGCCTTCTTTATGGTCCAGCTCTCACTTCCATACTAATTGGTAGCTAGTGCTTTTGGACCCTTATTGGTCAGACCATCATATCCCAATGAACCTCCTATATCAGGGGTCTGCAACCTTTAAGACAAAAAGAGCCACTTGGACCCATTTCCGAAGAAGAAAAAACTGGGAGCCGCAAAACTCGTCATTATAAAAATAATTTTTTTGTCACTTTTTTATTATTTCTTTGTTTGACCCCTCAGAATTACTCCTCCTCATAGAAATAAACTTTAAATTAACAAGTTAGCTTTTTTTTTGTGTGTGTGTGTGTTCTTCACTCCCCTTCAAAACAGTGACCAGCATACATGCCCCCTCACAATGTAGCGGGCGGGTGGGAAGGTGACGTCAGGACGGTGTGTGACTAACGCACGCACCGCCCCCATGCGACATCACAGCCAGTACAGCGCCCGCCACAGTGGGGAGTGCCGGGGCGCACAATGCGCCTCCTCCACTCGCTAGTATCCGCCCCGGAGCCGGGGCAAAGGTGTAAAAGAGCCACATGCGGCTCCGGAGCCGCGGGTTGCTGACCCCTGTCCTATATGAACAACATGGCTGCTGAATTCTGCAGCAGCTGCAGTTTCCAAACCATCTTTAAAGGCAGCATAGTACTGTATAACAACACATAGTATTGTATAACATATGCATAGTCTCTTCTCCAGGCTAAATATTCCTTCAACTGTTCTTCATAGGGCATTTTTAAAGAGCTGGTTGAGGTGTGCCCATGGTCCATGGAATGCCCAATGTCATATTTTAAAGGTAAAGGGACCCCTGACCATTAGGTCCAGTCATGACTGACTCTGGGGTTGCGGCGCTCATCTCGCTTTATTGGCCGAGAGAGCCGGCGTACAGCTTCCGGGTCATGTGGCCAGCATGACTAAGCTGCTTCTGGCGAACCAGAGCAGCGCACGGAAACGCCATTTACCTTCCCGCTGGAGCAGTACCTATTTATCTACTTGAACTGGCATGCTTTCAAACTGCTAGGTTGGCAGGAGCTGGGACCAAGCAATGGGAGCTCACCCTGTTGCGGGGATTTGAACCGCCAACCTTCTGATCCGCAAGTCCTAGGCTCTGTGGTTTAACCCACAGCGCCACCCACGTCCCTATGTCATATTTTACTACCCCTGCTTTGAAGCAACGAGCCTTCTTGCCAAAGCACAAACAGCTTTTGGAAGCCTAAAGCAATTTGCCACATGGCTCGGGGGGACTGGTGTCTGAGAAACACATGTCCAAAGCTTCCTTGGACACCCAGAACTAGACCAACAATTCTTTTCATCCCAGCATCTGTGTCTCATGTTCCATAGCAGGCTTCTGGCAGCAACCTGCCTTTCATGACTTTGAAACAATGCTGGGATTGGTTTTGTGTTTTGCCTGTGCAAACATCGTGAGTCGGGGAAAGAGAAGACCCATCTTGCTGTCAGCCTAATACTGTAGAGCAGCGATATACAGTTCCCCTGCAGAGTGTATTTTCAATATTGCCGTTCTTGCTGTGCGTTAAGTACCACGTGTCATGCATGTGTATGTGTTGGGGGGTTGTTAAAAGGTTTAGGAAGATGAGACGATTAAAATGATTAGAGTCAATTTGCTCAAAGCATCGCCAAGATGCTGCAAGCCATTGGTAGGAGGGATCATGTGTGATTTTTGTGTGTGTGTCTCAAATACAATTATTAGATTAAAACACTTTGCTCCAGGGAATTTGCCACAAAGGCTGTTTGGTTGCAGCAGTCATCATTTTTCTGCAAGGCATTCTCCCTTTTCGGTTATAAGGGGGCGACAATCATTTACATTCCAAGCACTACAGGCCTCTTATTATTTTAAAGATGAGAAATTAATTGCTGCCAATGATAAAAAGTGACTGAAGGCGGGAAGAAAAGAAAACATTGGCAAACATGCCACGTCTGGTAGGGAACTGAGACTGCAACAGGTTTCAAATTTATTTTGATTACAAATGTTCTTTGTTTCATATTTTCAGAGACGGAGAGGATGGAGTTTTTGTTATGATTTGGAGGACTCTCTGCTTTTCCTGCTGTGGATTTTTTAAAAATATAAAAATTATATTTGTGTGCTGTGTTTAAAGTGTTTTTCAGCCATTCTCCCTGATCTAGAGTAGCGGGAGGAGACCTCATACCTGCATGATGGCAGTTGGACTAGATGACCCTTGACTCCATTCCATCTCTACGATTCTATGATTCTATGGATAGAGGATTGAGAGGTGCATGTGAGATTGCTTAAAAACTACCCTAG
The DNA here is from genome assembly GCF_964234715.1 of Podarcis melisellensis. Lineage (NCBI taxonomy): Eukaryota > Metazoa > Chordata > Lepidosauria > Squamata > Lacertidae > Podarcis > Podarcis melisellensis. Next base: position 11,566,750 of record NC_138537.1, read on the forward strand.
GGATAGTGGAATCTCTCCATTTCTGTTTCAGGCAGGACTCATCTGGGTTGCTTAAATTAATTGTTGTTTAGTCGTTTAGTCGTGTCCGACTCTTCGTGACCCCATGGACCAGAGCACGCCAGGCACTTCTGTCTTCCACTGCCTCCAGCAGTTTAGTTAAACTCATGCTGATAGCTTCGAGAACACTATCCAACCATCTCGTCCTCTGTCATCCCCTTCTCCTTGTGCCCTCCATCTTTCCCAACACCAGGGTCTTTTCCAGGGAGGCTTCTCTTCTCATGAGGTGGCCAAAGTACAGGAGTCTCAGCTTCTGGATCTGTCCTTCCAGTGAGCACTCAGGGCTGATTTCCTTCAGAATGGATAGGTTTGATCTTCTTGCAGTCCATGGGACTCTCAAGAGTCTCCTCCAGCACCATAATTCAAAAGCATCAATTCTTCGGCGATCAGCCTTCTTTATGGTCCAGCTCTTACTTCCGTACATCACTACTGGGAAAACCATAGCTTTAACTATACGGACCTTTGTTGGCAAGGTGATGTCTCTGCTTTTTTAAATTATAGGAAACTCAATTTCCTTTGAAGATTAGGAGAAACTCCTTGACATTAAAAGCAATTTGACAATGTAACCAATTACATAGATGGGTGGTTGGCTGGTTGGCATCCGTCTGTCTCAGGAGCCAATGGAGAAGTGCACCTTCGTGGGTGTAGTCACACTGCTGGACGGTTGCAGCGCCTGCTGTGGCTGTAGAAACCAATATGGGAGAGACATGTTTTGTTGCGGCTGGGGCAGATAAAGGTGTCCGGTTGCGCTGATGCAAGTGTACCATGGCGTTTCTTCTTTCTGTGCTCTTACCAGTGGTCATTCCTCTTCTGGTCACTGCTATGGATATGTGATCTGACTGATTGTCTCTAGGCACTGCAGTCATCTACAAGGTCCCCACAGGGTGGGGTTAATGTTGCCAGCCTTCATGTCACGCTTGCATACATCTTTGTAATGCAGAGTTGGCCTGCCAACAGGCCTGGTGCCTGAAGCCAGCTCCCTATAGAGAACATCCTTGGGGATCCTGCCATCTTCCATTCTGTGGACATGACCAAGCGAGGGTAGACATTGCTGAGACAGAAGGTTTGCAGTTCTGGACTGCCCTCTCTCAGTGAAGCTCTAGCCCTAGATCTTTGACTATTCTCTGGATCTTGGGCAAACTAAAGAAGGTGCTATCTGAGTCAACTGAGCCTCATGGGTAATCCACCGGAGAATGCAACAACATAGCAACAGGTTTTCAAACAGTGAATCTGGGTGTGGGTGTGTGATTTTTGTGGAAGATCTGATGTGCCAAGAGTTTGTTATTCTTTCTAAACAACCCATCATGACTTGTACCTTCAATCCGTTTCGTAGCTAAAATTAAAACTCATGCTCAAACCTCTGTTTTGGCAACCAAGGAAAGCAAGCAGTCTCAGACTTAGGTATATTTCTGGACTGTCACCATGACAATGAAGAACTTGCTCTTCTCCTTTGCCTTCTGATCAACCTTAAATAATCTGGAAGCTTGGAAAGGAACTGTGAAGGATGCTCTTTGCTTTAGAGAGGGAGCAATGGGAAGTAATCCTGGGATTGAAATAAACATATAAAATCATGTTTTGAATGGGGCTCTCCCTTTTCCTGCTTGTGGATGCATCCTTTGGAAATGAATAAAACCCACCTTTCAGTGCTATTTTGCTTTCCCGTTTGGCTGGCTAATTTGTCTGTTTTCCTTTTCCCCACAGATTTGTAGAGTTGAAGGGGACCCATGGAGGTCATCTTGTCCAACCCCCTGCAATACAGGAATCTTTCACCCAACATGGGGCTCAAACACACGACCCTGAGATTAAGAGTCTTATGCTCTACTGACTGAGCTATCCCTAAGGACTATCCTCCCCCTCTTCCTCCTCCTCCTCCTCCTCTATATTTATAAGTTACTCTTCATCAAAGGTATTGGAGTGGTAGATAAATATAACCCCAAATGGTCAGTGAACCATAAAATACAAGAAACCAATACAATACCATCTTGGCTGTGAGTCTTGGGTGGCCTGCTCCCTGCCTTGCAAGCCTCTTCCACCTGGTCCAGGAGGGCAGGGTCCAGATTTACTCCAGCTATAAAAGCTGAGGTGCCTGAATGAACTCTTGGATTGGAAGGTATTGTTCAGCAGATCTTGTTGTTGTTATTATTACCCTGGTAGTTTTTGTTGCTGTTTCAACCAGGCAGAGGGCCTTCTTGGTAGTGGCGCCCACCCTGTGGAGCGTCCTCCCATCAGATGTCAAGGAATTAAACAACTATCCGACTTTTAGAAGACATCTGAAGGCAACCCTGTTTAGGGAATTTTAAAAAATGTTTTATGTTTTATCTTGCTTTTAATATTCTGTTGAGAGCCACCCAGAGCAGCTGGGGAAACCCAGCCAGATAGGCAGGGTATAAATAATAACTTTTTATTAGATAATTATTAATTGAAAGACTTAGGATGTGCCTGGGAAGATAGCTGGGGGAAGCATGGCAGAGACCCACTCACAGTGCTTCAGGGTAGGGGGAAGTTGGGTGTGGGAAGTGGGGCAAGCTGAGTTAGGGGCACATGACACAGGCAGTTAGTGACTGTGCCATGTGTCAGCTGCTCCTCCAACCTGGAGAATTGCAGTTGTCCTATCAGTCAGCTCTTGGGTGTGCGGCTGCTGTTGCTGAATGCCAGGTTGACTCTAAGGCCTCCTTCATCCATGATCTGATTATGGATGAGGAGGCTGTTCCAGACTGTAGCAATGAACCCTGGGTGGGTGAGCGGGTTAGAGTTGGTCTTACCCAGCTGCGCCCACCTGGGCACTCAGTGAAGCATCAGAGCAGACGTTAGGGTTGGGGAGGTGGAGTTGCTGTAGTCTATAATGTGTGTTGTTAAAAAAAGAGCGAAAAAAGAAATCTTCATGAAAATTCACCAGCATTTTCGTGCAAATTTCTCCTATTGAATGGAGGTTTGAGTAATGTACACATTTTTGCAAGCAACCTCTAATTTCATAATGCATTTCTATATGTTATCTTCACTAATATATTCTCATTTTATGCACACTTTACCCTAATATGTGCATTTTAAATACTGTTCGGTGGGAGAGCTGCAGTGCAAAATTCAGGTAAGTGTGAATTTCAAAGGATAACAGTCTTTTTGTTCTCATTTTGCTTCAGGAAGTGCACATTTTAAAGATGCAACTTTGCATGTGAACTGAATTGATTTTCTCTCCCATCCATAAACTAGAGCTGTCCATAATCTTTTGTATGAACTCTGCTATTAAAAACCCGCTGCTTCCAGTGCAAAACAGCTGGCTCCACAATCACCTTCCTTGACTGAGCTAAGACCTTGGTTTGGAACATGTGTGTGTGTGTGTGCGCACGCGTTTGTGTTGGCAGGGAGGGGGTGCTTAACCCCCTCCCCCAATACAACCATTTATTTACCGTATTTTTCCTCCATAAGACACACCTGACCATAAGAAGAACCTAGTTTTTAGAAGGGGAATGCAAGAAAAAAATATATTTTTAAAGGGAGGACTGAGCAGAGCCTGTATGCATCCCAGGCTCTGCTCAGCACTCTCTTTCACGAGCTGCGAGGAGCGTGTGTGCGGCTCTTGGGGGCTTTTCCCGCATGACTCCCGCCTGCATTCGCTCCATAAGACGCACACACATTCCCCCTTACTTTTTAGAAGGGAAAAAGTGCGTCATGGAGCGAAAAATATGATAATTGCCAAATTCTTTTTTACAGTGGTGCCCCGCAAGACGAATGCCTCGCAAGGCGGAAAACCCGCAAGACGAAAGGGTTTTCCGTTTGCGAGTTGCTTCGCAAGACGAATTTCCCTATGGGCTTGCTTCGCAAGAAGAAAGCCCATAGGGAAATCTCCGGGGACCTCTTTTAAATGCTGGCGGTGGGGAGCAAAGCCTTTCCCCCCTTCCGGCCTTCAGAAGAGGTCCAGGAAGGCCGGCGGGGGCCGAAAGGCTTCGCTCCCCCCCGCCAGCATTTTAAAAGTGGTCCGGGATAGCAGGGAAGCGCTTCCTGCTATCCCGGACGGCTTTTGAAGGCAGACGGGGGGGAGCAAAAACTTTTGCTCCCCGCCGGCCTTCAGAAGAGGTCCTGGACCTCTTCTGAAGGCTGGCGGGGGGCAAAAGTCTTTGCTCCCCCCTGCCTGCCTTCCCGGGAGAGCGGAGAAACGCAGCGCTATCCCGGACGGCTTTTGAAGGCAGGCGGGGGGGTGTCCCGGGGTTTTTTAAAATGCTGGGGGTGGGAAGAAAAGCCCTTGTCCCCCCCCAGCCTTCAGAAGAGGTCGGGGGACAGACTGTCCCCGGACCTGGTCTGAAGGCGGTTTCCATAGGAACGCATTGATTGATTTTCAATGCATTCCTATAGGAAACCGTGCTTCGCAAGACGAAAAACTTGCAGAACGAATTAATTTCGTCTTGCGAGGCACCACTGTATTTTCGGGGGTGGGGAGATAAAGGAACTCTGATTTTCTGCACAGGTAGAAAGGCAGCTTAGGCACTGGGGAAATAGCAGGAAGGAAAGGGGTCAAGCAGTCCCCTTCTCCTGCCATTTCCCCAACCCTGGTTTCAGCCTCCAAAGCTGCTTTTCCGTGTAAAGAAAGGGAGAAAGGAAAGGAGACCATTCTCCCATCTCTGAAATATCATCTACTTTGGGCCTCAGTAAGAACTGAAGTTAACAGAAGTTAAGGGTTTCTTAAACGTGAGTAATTATTTTTGCAAGCAGAGGTCTCGTTAAGTTCCCCTTCTGTTTCATCACTAGGTTGGTTTTGTCTGGTAAAAAGCCTGGAAGTGACTCCTTTAGCAACTTCAGGACACAGTCCTGATTCCGGATGTACTGGTGCAAAAGAATGAAAGGGCCATTTTCAGCTGCTAGACTGTGTGGGCAGAGATGCGTAGGCAGGAGACTCTAAAGGAGATTTGTGCTGTGTGTTTACTCGTGTTCCACATTGACTCTATGGATGCAGAGCCATCTATATATGCTTAATATCTCAGTCCTATCCAGCCATCTCGGGTATTAGCTTTGGTCTGAAGCTATTTCCATTAGCGTTATGAGCTGTTTGTTGACGTCACAGCAACCTGTCGAGACTTTGGGGGATTTATTCTTCCTATTAGGGGTGCCTGGTGCGTATCCGTCTTGCACCCTCATTACGTGGGCTATTTCAATTTGTTATGGCTCCATGTAAACGCAATTGAATTGTCACTGCTCGTTCAAGTTTCATTACCGTATCCATTCCTATTTTCCTCTGTGTTTTCTTTCCCAGAAACAATTAACTGCAGAACATGCCTGAGCCTAATCATCCCAAAATATTAATTACATAGTAGTAATCTCGGGAATCCCTTTCAGAGGAAAGAGGTGGCTGAACCCAGCTGTTAGCACAAGAACCCACACACCCTTCTTCTGGGGTACAGTGCCTAGACTGTTGTCTTTTTGTATTTGAGAGATTGAGTGTCATAGCCCTGCTAGCAGTAGTGGATTGGGTACTATAGCACCCTGAGCGAGGCCAAAATTTGGCACACAAAGTCAGCCCTCGCATTACCTTCCCAAAAGTGGGTAAGGAGGTGCCAGGTTTTGGGAAGAAGACAGGATCTCTGAATCTCTGACAGTTTTGGTCTTCCTGGTTCCTGAGCTTTCCAGTCAGTTTTGCCATTTTGGCCTAGTCCAACAGCTTCATTTGCCATTCTTCTCTGGTAGGGACTTTCTTTCCATCTCGAACCATGGTCCTTTCCTTCAGGAGTGGAAATACTCAAGTGTAGCCCAGTTTCCAATCTCCACGGATTTGTTGCGCTGTTTTCTTTTTTAAAAAAGGAAGTACATATTGATGCATATTGATGTTCCGTTCCACCTTAAAACAGATGTATGGATTGTTGTATGTCACATGCCTGTTTACTTTCTAGCACTGCCTGCTGGGAACTTCTGTTTGTGTATAGCTTTTGCTTATGCTGTTTGCTTGGACACGAAGGGGAGCAGACATGTTTTTCCTTTGTCCTGATGCTGAATAAAATGCCTGTAAATACGCTTTACACAGCCTCTAATCTGCCCTTCTGTTGCGAAGAGTTCTTATCTCTGCTGAGTTGTGTGCCCAGCTTCTGAAGCTTCTAAAGCTCTGGGTCGCAGATTCATGCTGTTCCAAGGACCAGAGTTTGCCTGGCTGCCAGCTGGTGGGCTGGAGTCGGCTGGGGGCCTGCCAATTGCCCCCATTTCCTTGGACGCATCCTAACAACTGTCATCCACCTTAAGCAATTTCTCATGGGTCTTGAAGACTGTGGGAATGAGAGCTAAACTCTATATTTTTTATGGGGGGCAGATTGCAGCTGAGAAGAGAAGTTAGAAAACTGGCCCCTCTATGAGCAAGAGTACTCCATGCTGCAACATTTTGCAGCAGCTCCCATTTTGTACAATGCATTGGTTCAAAGGAGTCTAACCTTCAGTGGAAAGTCTCCTTCGATTGGAGGAAGACTCCTTTCAACACAAGAAGGGAACCTTTGGATCTAACCCAGTATTTGCAACTTTCCTATTCAAGCACAGAGACCGCTGGGTGAACGAACGCTAAAAGTATTAATGGTACATCACACAACAAGCAAAGGCCATCACAAAGTGGTCAGAATGCAGTTCTGAAACACGTGGCATCTGTATATTCCTTCCAACGCCAAGTCATTATCACACCCCTTGATATTTCCCATCATTAGTAATGATGTGATTCAATGGTGGGGAAAAATTAAAACCTGTCTTTTGGCTGGGAGCCTGGCTTAGCTCTCATCCTCCTTCGAGATCTATAGCCAAAATGGGCTGTTTTGGCATGGAAGCCAAGACAAAAAGATATATATCGGTTCTTACTAGAAACATGAATGACTACAAGAAAGATGGGACTCTGGCATGCAGGAGTAAAGCAACATTGGACGGGAACCGATTCCAATAGATATCAATGTCAGGAATCTACTGCCTCTTGCGATGAAAAACTAGGGATGGCGGCACATAAAACTGATGGATTCCTCAACCCAAATTCCATGGGGAAATTTAGCATACAGGCCTCTGGAATTGAAAGGCAGAGCCAATTTCCTGCATACACACACCCCAACTATGAAATAGAGGGCCAAATCAACAGCCCTTTTGCTATGTGTCAAAGTCTGTTTGATTTACTCTGTTATTTTGACATGTTGAATTAGTCTAACGAATGCTCTAATTCTTGCCCAGATTGCAGCTCCCACTGTGAGCCCAGCTGCCCATTAAGAGTAGCAGAAGAGGTATTATTTAGAGCAGGGCTGTGCTAAAGATTTGCCAGGTTGGATTCATGAGTGAAAATAAGAGATTTCGGTGAGGCGAAAAGTTTTCCACCCCCCCCCATTAAGTTTGGCCAAATATTTATTGATTTTTTGTTCCATTTAGATCCCACCTCCTTCTCTTTCAAGGGGCAGAAGGTGGTGTACATGGCTCTCTCCCTTCTCATTCAATTAAACCAGGGCTTCCCAAACTTGGGTCTCCAGCTGTTTTTGGACTACAACTCCCATCGTCCCTAGCTAGCAGGACCAGTGGTCAGGGATGATGGGAAATTTAGCTGGCGCTCCATTTTGGTTGCCTTTTTTTGAACTTTGCCCAGAAGGCTGATCACCGAAGAATTGATGCTTTTGAATTATGGTACTGGAGGAGACTCCTGAGAGTCCCATGGACTGCAAGAAGATCAAACCTCTCCATTCTTAATGAAATCAGCCCTGAGTGCTCACTGGAAGGACAGTTCCTGAAGCTGCGGCTCCAATACTTTGGCCACCTCATGAGAAGAGAAGACTCCCTGGAAAAGAGCCCGATATTGGGAAAGATGGAGGGCACAAGGAGAAGGGGACAACAGAGGGCAAGATGGTTGGACAGTGTTCTCGAAGCTACCAGCATGAGTCTGACCAAAATGCAGGAGGCAATGGAAGACAGGAGTGCCTGGCATGCTCTGGTCCATGGGGTCACAAAGAGTCGGACACGACTAAACGACTAAACAACAACAACACAATATCCATTTTTGAGGTGACGTGACCAGAACTGTCCACAGTATTCCAGTTACATAGTTATATAGACTAGATTTTCAGTGCTATTTTTCTAGAACACCCACCAGGATGGTGTAGTGGTTAAGAGTGGTGGACTCATAATCTGATGAACCGGGTTCGCTTCCCCGCTCCTCCACATGCAGCTGCTGGGTGACCTTGGGCTAGTCACACTTCTTTGAAGTCTCTCAGCCCCACTCACCCCACAGAGTGTTTGTTGTGGGGGAGGAAGGGACAGGAGAATGTTAGCCACTTTGAGACTCCTTTGGGTAGTGATAAAGCGGGATATCAAATCCAAACTCCTCTTCTTCTCTTATAATGGCAATGGTGACCACCTGAGAGGTACCAGAAATGAATTCCGATGACATTGGGCTGGGAAAAAGGGCTCTAGATTTATTTAATGAGATTATGAGATTGGTATTTTTGTTTCCATTTCCTGTATGGCGAGCCTTCCCGCAATATATAACCTTCCAAAGTTTCCCTGAATGTCTGGTCCCTTTTGCCAAGCGACAAGCCTCTAAGCCATCATGGGATAATTCACATTCCAATGTGCGTTGGCGAGATGTGGAGAGTAAAAGGGCAATTTCTGCTAGCTAAATAATGTGGGCAGAGATGTGTAGGAGCTGACTCAGAAGGGGATTTGTCCTGAGCGCTTACCTGCTTTATTTGCTGGATTGGTTTATATATATAAAGATGACACGAGTCCCTGGGTATTTAGTCCACTGCCAACACAAAGCAGGAAAGAAAAGAGGGGTTAAGGGGGGATTTGGCCCTGGCGCATGCAATGAATCCACAAAGTGCCTCTTCCATTTGGCAAATGGTGCTGGCCAAGCTGGAAACAGCATCATTTAGTGTTGCAGCAATCCCTTTTCCTCTCTGGTAATGCTAGAACTCAGGGCCATCCAGTGAAGTCAAACATTGGAAATTTCAGGATGGACAAAAGGAAGTACATCTTCAAACACTGCCCGGTTTAACGATGGAATTTGCTCCAATAATGGATGGACACCAGCTTGGAAGACTTTACAACAGGATTAGACAACCTCATGGCTGTCAACAGCTGCAAGACGCAGTGGTAATGTCCCACCAACTCCACTTCTGAAAGGAGTGTGCCTCTGAATACCCGTTGCTGGGAATCACAGGAGGGGAGACTGCTGTTGTGCTCAGGTCTTGTTCGTGGGCTTCCCACAGGAATCTGGTTGGCCATTGTGAAAACAGGGCACTGGACTAGATGGGTCTTTGGCTTCATCCATGCATGGGATGTCCAAGGACATACGGAAAACTGCACCTTTCCAAGCCTGTATGGGGCCCTCCCCACCTCTGGTAAATCATACAAAAGTGGCTAGGAGGTCCCCATCTAGTCCAAGAAGGGTGCAAGTTTCAGAGAAGCTCTGATGATGTCATTGAAAGAAGAACTGGTCAGAAGGTATGGTCTGAAGGGACATAGAGGTATCTTGCTGAAGCCATGCAGCTCTGAATCTTGCCAGTGTGCCGCCTTGGAACCACACGTATTCTGTCTCGGGTTCCATGGTTGAAGACTAAGATAGATAGATAGTGAGGCCACCTATCTATCTATCATCTATCTATCCTCTAACTATCTATCATCTATATCTATCTATCTATCTATCTATCTATCTATCTATCTATCTATATATCATCTATCTATCATCTATCTATCTATCTATCTATCTATCTATCTATCTATCTATCTATCTATCCTCTCTCTCTCTCTCTCTCTCTCTCTCTCTCTCTCTCTCTCTCTCATCTATCTATCTATCATCTATCTATATCTATCTATCTATCATCTATCTATCTATCATCTATCTATCTATCATCTATCTATCTATCTATCTATCTATCTATCTATCTATCTATCTATCATCTATCTATCTATCTATCTATCTATCATCTATCATCTATCTATCTCTATCTATCTATCATCTATCTATCTATCTATCTATCTATCTATCTATCTATCTAATCTCTATCTATCTATCTATCTATCTATCTATCTATCTATCATCTATCTATCTATCATCTATCTATCTATCTATCTATCATCTATCTATCTATCTATCATCTATCTATCTAGGGCTGGGCAGAGGAGGAATGGTGGAGACCGCCTCCCCATCCTGACCCTTTCAGGGAGGAGAAAGAGGAAGACAGTATACTGTAGATTTACAACAGGGGTTTGAGGGAGGTAGGAGCTCAGAGGCAGATATGGGGGAAAGCTGGGAAATAATGGGACAGCCGGAACAACACCCGGCTGACACATTGTCATTAGAAAGCATTCTAGACCACCCATCTCCCAGAACCTGGTGAGCCTTGAAAGTAGGAGAGAAAAGAGCTCAAAGACAGAGGGCACTTAGCAGCAGCACCCGTAGAGGAGGTGATGATGATGACGAATGAGGAAGTGGGAGAGACAGGGGGGTGGGGTGGAGATTCACTCGGGACAATGCCATTATCCAAGAGGCTGGGTTCTATAGCCTCTGTCTGTAAAGTTTGAAATAAAAAAGGACAGTAAGAAACTTTTCCTTGTCTTTATACTTTCCTGGGCAACCAGCCGGGAGCCGCTGACAGCATCCTGACACTAACAGACAAATACCTTGCTCCTTCATAACCGATTCATTTTTTTAAACACATACACACAGAGACACAAATTTTGGATATCCAGTGCTGGGGATAGAGTGCCATTACTAGTTTGTTCTCATTCTTAATGAGGGCAGATTCCAAGAACAACTCACCCTAAATAGCTTGTATTTCCTTAGCATTTGGAATCAAATGGCTTAAACAAGCCATGGGTTGGGTTTCAAAAGGTGGGTTGGTGGAACAAGGGAGAAAATACACTACAAAAAATTCTGCAAGTTTAGGGGAGAAGTTATTAAGGTGGTATTCTATATGTGTCTTCTTTCAGCTATACAATCAGTAGGAACGGGTGAATTGATGTGATTGGTCATGGTAGTACAAATTGAGGGGCATGTTTGATGGAGGAAGAAATCAATATCTAATTATACATGATGTTAATTTAATAATACCTGAAGCCTGAAGCCTGACTTCAAGCGCTGGAGCACAGCAGCCTGGGGTGTGTGTGTTAAACCTGTCAAATTTGTGGCACTTGCAGAGGAGGCTGGAATCTCACATTAGGCAAGCATCACCATAGTCAATCTATCCACAAAGAATGATTGAAAAGTGTGGTTGGAACATTGGGGCCCGATAAGTGTTATTTATACCCTCCCCTCCCCGGCCAAGACTGGGCTCAGGGCAGCTAACACAAACTATAAATGCAGTAAAAACATTTAAAAAACGAAAAAAAACCAGTTGATTAAAATATAAGTTAGAATACAGCTTAATATGCGGCTTAAAATGTAGCCTTGGTTTAGTGGTAGCCTATAGATCAAAACCATAAGGGGAGAAAACGTCAAATATTCCCCGGGGCCAACTATCCATGCTGGTCCTACATGGGCCAGCAAAAAGAGCCACGGGAAAATGTATATACAAATCCCATATAAAGGGTTCCATCAAAAAAAAAAATGAGGGGGGGGGTTAGACTGAGTCCAGCCCAAAGGCCAGGTGGAACAGCTCCATCTTGCAGGCCCTGCGGAAAGATGTCAAGTCCCGAAGGGCCCTGATTTCTTCCGGTTGGGCATTCCACCAGGCTGGGGCCAGAACTGAAAAGGCCCTGGCCCTGGTTGAGGCCAATCTAACCTCCTTGGGGCTCAGGACTTCCAAAGTGTTGTTATTTATGGACCTTAAGGTCCTCCGTGGGGGAGAGGCGGTCCCATAGGTACGAGGGTCCTAGGCTGCATAGGGCTTTAAAGGTCAAAACCAGAACCTTAAACCTGACCCTGTACTCCACCGGGAGCCAGTGCAGCTGGAAAAGCACTGGATGAGTAGAAACAATCTCGCTCCATCTTCCATGTGACAGCCCTTGAGATATCTGAAGACAGGTATCATATCTCCTCTCAAGCCTCCTCTTTTCCAGGCTAAACATGCCCAGCTCCTTCAACTGTTCCTCATACGTCTTGGTTTCCAGACCCTTGATCATCTTGGTTGCCCTCCTCTGTACACGTTCTAGCTTGTTAACATCCTTCTTAAACTGTGGCTCCCAGAATTGGACACAGTATTCCAGGTGGAGTGTTACCAAGGCAGGATAGAGTTACCTATTCCCACTGTCTGCTCCCCCTATCTTCCTCTATTCACCTGGGGATACATAAATACCTTTCCCCTTCAGCATCCTTTCCTCATCCTTTCTTAGCTTCCTCATTCTACTAAACAGGTAGCTAGACATTCAGTAGCCAAGAATTGTGGCAGGAAACAGTGGTCTGATCCTCCTGGGGACAAACATGTCAGTTGCCCAATGTGTAGTCTGGCCTTGTTGATAGGAGACACTTGAGAAGCCATCAGTCACCACCCCTTATATACAACTGCAGTTTTATATAAGCGAATGCTTCCTCCATCCTAACGAGGGCAAAGGGAAGAAAACTTCAGGCAAGGACACTGAGAGAAGGAGAAAGAACAGCACCCTGAATTGGTTTAACCGACCAACGGTCAATTCTGAAGGCCTCCGCAAAAAGCCTCCCACACACGCAAAGCTCATTGGGTTCAATTTATCTATCACCGGAGGCTGAAGGCCAGTTAAATCAGTGCTAGGGGGATTTGAATAGATGGTTCAAGAAAGTGTAGGTGTTTTTCAATCCACACTCTTCAATCTGGCTTAAGATGCTGCTGTGCATTACTTGTGAGCGCTATCTCCTAGCAACTCAGCTACCTTTGATCTGATGAACGGTGATTACATGTGAAGAAGTTACAGCTGCAGATTCATCTTTATGAAATGAGGAGGTGGTGTTTTGTTCTTTTCCCTTTCCTAATTTTGCAAAGCCTATTTACATAACAGACCCACATCAACAGACCCCTGTGTGTGTCAGATGCACGACAGCCATCATCCGAGAGCTATGCCAATTTTCTCTTTAAATGAATATGATTTTTAGGAGTAGAAGAATCAGTCTATTTAAAATTTGCACCAGTTTCATTCATAAGTCTGTTGCCTAAGGGCACCTCCAGAGTGCCACTATTTTGGGGTGAGATTCAATCACATCCTAGCACAATGGAAGCTGATTGGGAGCTCTTGCAAACAAACCTGCTTTCCTGAATGATCAAACTCTTTCCCAATAGGAAAGTGATGGGGAAATTTAAGTACACTGAAAAATGTGGGCTAACACTTGCATGGCACAATGGTCCCACTCGCTGGATCATCACCTTGTCATGGTGAGTGGGCTTGCATGTTCCTATGACCCTTGTGAGCGAAGTCGTGGGGAATCTCGTACTCCCAGCAGGGTCACCCAAGGCGGTAAGGTCAAAGGGAAGGAGCTAGACAAAGAATGATCCAAGAAGTCCTCAATGGCAGAGCAGGCGGATGATAACAAGCAGTATGTTGGTCAGCATGCACTGATCTACACACATAAAACAAATTCACGCACAGGTGTGAAAACCCAACCCAAACCCCAAAAGTCCCATGGTGATTGGCAAATGGTAACAGGGGCAGGATCGTGAAATCTGGAAGCCCCTAGTCATGAACCGGCACATGGGCGGTGGATACAGATTCAGTCGTTCTGACTCAAGGAACGAGGCAGTTGAACAGCTCAGCAGCTGTATCCATGACTGAGCAGCCCTTTTTAGGATCCATTCTGCTCATACCGAAAAGGAGGAAGGGCTAGAAAAGGTGCCCTAAACATAGTCTGCCTCCGTTTTTCCCTGACTGGATTACCACGCCCACTGGGGTCACCACCTAGCGGTCATAAAAGACTATTGAACTTTGGAACATGGAATATACGGTCTTTGTCAGATAACACAGACAGCGAGCATCCTGAATGCAGAACTGCCATCCTTGCAAGAGAGCTGCGACGTTTTAACATCAATATTGCAGCGCTTCAAGAGACTCAAAGAGCAAGTGAGGGAGAACTGAAGGAAGAAAAAGGAGGCTACACATTCTTCTTGAAAGGTCTATCTGAACAACAACATTGAATACATGGGGTAGGCTTTGCTATAAAAAATGACCTTGTGAAGCTCCTGTTAGAAGTCCCTACTGGCATTAATGAGCGACTCTCAATCCTTCAAATAAAGCTCACAAGAAACCAACAGGCTACTACTTATTATAAGTGCTTATGCACCAACACTTGATGCCGATGAAGACATTAAAGAAGTTTTTTACTCTCAGCTGGATACCGTCCTATCAGAGAAGCCTAAGGAAGATAAAATTATCCTCCTTGGTGATTTTAATGCAAGAGTTGGGCGAAATTTCGATCTGTGGCCTGGGACTATTGGGAAAGAAGGAGTTGGCAAGAGCAACCAGAACGGAATCTTACTTTTGATGATATGTGCAGTGCACAACCTTGTTATTACCAACACATTCTTTCGACAGAAAAATAAATTTAAAACTTCATGGAGGCATCCTCGGTCAAACCACTGGCACGTCTTAGACTATGTTATTGTCTGTGCTAAAGATCTCCATGATGTGCTCCTTACCAGAACTATTACGAGCACCGATGACTGCTGGACAAATCACCGACTAATACGCTCCACGATGGCTATCAAGATTACACCTCAACGCAGGCTTCAAGGAAGGAAACCAAGGCGCAAAATGAACACTCAAGCCCTTCAAGATCCCATTAAGTGGGATTGCTTCCAAATGACTCTTAAGGACAATTCTGAATTGCTTTCAGAATTCCCTGATAACATCAAGGAACACTGGACCAAGCTAAAAACATCCATTATTGCAGCCTGTGAACAAACTATTGGATACCAAACCAAGAAACACCAGGACTGGTTTGATGCAAATGACAGTGAGATCAAACACATGATTGACAAGAAAAGGAAGGCCTTTCAGATCTGGCAAAGAGATAGAAACTGTGCCACTAAGAAAACAACCTATGCCAATGCTAAGGCTGAGGTTCAAAGAAGAACCAGAGAACTAAAAAACACCTGGTGGATAAAAGAAGCTCAAGAGATCCAGCACTTAGCTGACACTCATGATGCACAGAGTTTCTTTAAAGCCACAAAGACCATCTATCGGCCAATAAATCATGGTATATGCCCCCTATGCTCAGCAGATGGTATCACACTTCTAAAAGATAAAAAAGCTGTTGCACTGAACTGGAAAGAACATTACCAACATCTCCTTAACCACAACTCCCCCGTAGCTGCTGAGGTCTTCTCATAAATTCCACAAAAACAAGTTAGAGATGCGCTTGAAGTATCTCCAAATCTGGGAGAGTTGTTGTCAGGGGTTCAGGAGCAGAGGCACAGGGGAAGGAGGAAGTGGAGAGCGAAGGGGAACAATCCGAAGGCAGTGTAGGTGAGGATGACAGTGGGACAAGAAATTCCATGAGTCTGTCCAGTGATTCGGAAGATTCCCAGAAGGGGGCACCTATAGCCAGAGCAAGGGGGGTCCCGGGGGGGATGCACCAGAAGCAAGGGACCAGCGGTGACTCCCAAAGCAGCAGCTGGAGATCGGGACCAGCTTCCCCACCGGAGCGTAGCGGGGGGGAAGGGTCCCACGTGTCAGGGCCGGCTTCCCCTTCAGGGGAAAGAGAAGATGAGTCAGGACTGACCACGCCCCTATCGCTGAGTGAGGGAACAGAGGGGAAGTCAGAGCCAGCTAGCCCCCCCGAAGGGGGAAGCAGTGAAAGGAGCAGCGTAACGGTCAGGAGGAAGGTTACCGGCTGGGCGCGCGCGCCAAGTTCAAATGCACAGGCGCGCGGGACAGCCGGGAGCGCAGACTGGGAGCCAGGTCCTAAAGCACGCTGGAGGGAGGGGGAAGAATCCACGGACTCAGCATCAGAAGAGTCCAGAAAGGGCAGCACCCCAGCGGGCAGAAGGACCCAGAGGAGAAAGGAGCAAAGGAGGAGGTGGAGCAAGGCTAGGGTCTTGAACTGGTGTCTGGGGGGAGGAGATTCAGACGGAGCTTCAGTGGTCTAGCGTTGAGACGTAGAGCTGCGCGCCGTGGCTTTGGAATCGAAACTGAACCTTAATAAAGACTTTTGTATATAACAAGAACTGGCGTTGGTCCTCTGTGAGCTGGGACCTTGGGCAGCTCTGACAGTTGTGTACACTATTATTCAAATAAAAAACAACAAAGCCAGTGGACCTGATGGGATACCTGCCGAAATCTTCAAAGTGGGCGGAATTGAACTTGCACAACAACTTCACAAGCTCATCAAAAAGATCTGGGAAAGAGAAGAAATCCCAGGAGACTTTAGAGATCCCAAAATTATCAATCTCTTTAAAAAAGATGACAGAACTGATTGTGGAAACTATCAATGGATCTCTTTATTAGCTGTGGCCAGCAAACTTCTTGCAAGGATCTTAGCAAACCGTCTTGTAACAATATCTGAGGTGACCCTTCCTGAATCCCAAAATGATTTTTGGCCTTCTAGGGGGACAGTGGGGTTGGTTTTGCTCTCTGCATTTTTCTTGAAGCTGTCGAGCGGTGAAAATCATGTCCACTGTCTCCCTAGAAGGCCGAAAACTCATTGTTAAAACCGTGTTTATAAAAGACAATCTTACTCGGCTACGAGTGATCACCAAAGAAGAAGAAGAAGGCACAATGGTCTATTCTTTCCCCAGACAAATCAGGCTGAATGCTCATTATGCAGGTCATCTGAAAGAACCCTAAATATATTTATTTTAGAATCTGCATGCAAATTCATATTTAAATGTGTATTTTGGTACTTTTTAAAAGTTGAAAACTGCATCACAAAATTCAGGGATACATGAAATCTATAGGATAGCTGTGTTCTGATCAGTAAAAAATTCATTTCAGAAGCATCCTCAGTAGTTGTACCCCTTTGAATGCAAATTAAAAATGAACTTTCTCAGAGGGTCAATGATACAGCGCTATAAGCTGACGTGGTGCAGGATAAGGTTTATTGTGTTTTTGCTTTGATAAAATCTGGTCCTAATTCAGCTTTATTCATGAATAACTTAGCCTGGTGCAATAATTCATGGGCAGATATATACATTCCTATCCACATCAAGACACAGGACACTTCCATAGTTATCATTCATAATAGTAAAGTTGATGTTTGAATTTGTAGCTGACTGTCTGCACATTTGGCCACATGTTGCTGTTATTGGAGAGTGAGTGCAGGGTTTTCTTTTATTTTCTAAATTTTATTTTTCATTTTCTCATTTTACAAACTTACAACAATACAAATTTGCACATCCAATTTAAGATCTCAAATATTAATATCTACCCCTCCCCCTTTCTGCAGTTGCTTGTGTCACATCTTTTATCACTGCATAACCAATTTAAATCTATTTATTATTTGTCCTTCATACTCAAATTAAATTATTTTAATTCTCGTTTTTATTTCAATCCTGCTAGTGTTTGAAGCTGTTTGCAATAGTTCTTCAAATAGTCTTTAAATCTTCCTCATTCCAAGTGTAAAAAAAAGTCTCTCTTTTTGATTTCTTATTCTTCCAGTAAGCTTCTCCATTTCTGCATACTCCAACAAATTTTTGCTGCCAATCTTCCTTGGTTGGGACTGCTTTTTCCCAGGGTTTCCAATTTCACATTTCTTTTCATTTCTCAGTTTGGGCACAATCCACAATTAACAGGGTTTTCCTTTCCACATTAACGGTGGATTCTGCCTAAACTGAGAAATGTTCTGTGTAGTCACATCACTATTATGAGCTCTTGTATTCTTCCAGCCACTGAATGTCAGAGTTATGTACATGACCTTTTTTTGTTTGGTTTGGTATTCTAATCCTGTGGGAATATAGGAGGTTAGAAGAGAAACCGCATGTCTGCCTGAACTATGACGAACCTGGTTATTGCGATGAAATTTTGTCTGCAGCTAATGATTGATAGTTATGGGCAATAGTATGACTCAGTACTGTCGCCTCTGTCTGCCGTATCTCTCCTCTGAACTGAGCTCAGAAACCAACTGGTATGAACAAAGTAACATGATAAAGAGGTTCCTGAACCCCAAAACCCACCCCTCCACATAAACGGGGATGGTGCTTGCACACAAATGAAAATACTGAGGATCCATTGCGAATCTTTCACAAACATATTATTTTTTGGTGGTAGAAGAAAAGGTGGTGGGGGGGTAAATCATTATTGAAAGCTAGCTGAATAGCAATGTTCTGTGGCACTGTGCAAAAAATAAAAACAACCCCCCCTCCAAAAAAAGAGCAACTATATGTGGTGAGTGTAGAAAGAACCGCAGTGAGGCATTTCAGTGAAACCCAGGCAAACATCACAAGGATAATGCAAATTAATGGGTGGTACCTGCAAATTTGAGAGTCCCATGGACTGCAAGAAGATCAAACCTATCCATTCTGAAGGAAATCAGCCCTGAGTGCTCACTGGAAGGACAGATCCTGAAGCTGAGGCTCCAATACTTTGGCCACCTCATGAGAAGAGAAGACTCCCTGGGAAAGACCCTGATGTTGGGAAAGATGGAGGGCACAAGGAGAAGGGGATGACAGAGGACAAGATGGTTGGATAGTGTTCTCGAAGCTGCCAGCATGAGTCTGACCAAACTGCGGGAGGCAGTGGAAAACAGGAGTGCCTGGCGTGCTCTGGTCTATGGGGTCACAAAGAGTCAGACACGACTAAACAACTAAACAACAACAACACCTGCAAATTTCTATTACCTGCATGGCCTGCCTGTTTTCAAACCTGCTTCCCACCACAGAGATCTCTCTTGCTGGACATCTATGTCTGAGTCAGAATTCTTAAATGTGATGCTAATCTTGTAACCATTAGTGTGGGTACAGCGGAAAAGAGAGGAGATCGTTCCACCAGGCAACTTGCCCTAATGGAACAATCTCCTTAGAGCTACGTTGAATTCCTCCCATTCTTTTAACGTTGAGTATTTGCATAGCGCTTAAAGCTTTTTAAATATTAAGTGGCTTTGATGTGCTTTTAAATACACAAATGAATAAACTCGAGGGTGCATAAGCCCAAACTTTAATTATTTAGACCAAGTATCACCCAGTATGTGTGCGCGCATGCATTAGAAGCAGAGGAGCTCCTAAGCAGGTTGCCAGCTTTTTAACTGGCCTTTATACTTGTCCCTTTGACAGTGGTAGTTTGCCGTTAGCAGTCGATCATGTTAAGTGAGGTGCCATGAAAAGCTTTCTCTGCTGATTTCCTCAAACTGAGATTTCTGATACTTCTGCTCTTAAGCAGCTAATGCTAGCTGGCTGGCCCATTGCAGGGTGGGGGCCACTGGTCAACTCTGTTTCATACGAACAATTGCCTGGAATCTAACATACAGTATCCATGCATGTGCGTGTGGCCACTGAATCTCCCTTAATGGTAACAAGCTGCAAAGAAAGGGTGAGAACCTTCAAAAAGGAGGAAGAAAAGTAAGGGGGAGGAGAGTATAAGAATTCCTGCTCCTTGATTGCAGTCATGGGATTGTTGTCTATCACACGACGGTGTATGTTTTGACTCCACAGAGTGGAAAGTGACGGAGACAGGATGTTTGTGTTACTGTGTTCCGTGAAGTGGGACTGTTGTCCTTTGTTCTTTCTCTTTGCTGTCTGATGCTAGAGAGAGAGGGAGCCATGTTGCAGAGCTCCTTGTGTGTTTATATGTAAATAAATGTAGATTAGCCAAAATGCTGAGTTGCTGAGTTCTGTTACGCAAACTGCAAACACTCTGTGGATCCCTAAGTGTGCTGGTGTCCGCTGGCATTGGTCGCTGTGGTTTTCAGGCAGAAGAAAGCTTTTGAAGGTCCTGAACGAACGACCAGGAGGGAGATGTGTCTCTGCCAGGGTCCTACTCGAGTGTAGGATGAGCTCCTGACAGAGAGACTCTGTGGCCACCATCTGGAGATGGTTGTTTCACCTGCATTGTTCCATAGACCCTGGGACACTTCATGGGACTTGCTGAATGGCTATTTTGACTCTGACCTATTAGTAGTATGCTGTGTGCTTTGTTAAATATTTATACAGTGGTACCTCGGGTTACATACAGTTCAGGTTACTTGCGCTTCAGGTTACAGACTCCGCTAACCCAGAAATATTACCTCAGGTTAAGAACTTTGCTTCAGGATGAGAACAAAAATTGTGCTCCAGAGGTGCAGCGATAGCAGGAGGCCCCATTAGCTAAAGTGGTGCTTCAGGTTAAGAACAGTTTCAGGTTAAGAACAGACCTCCAGAACGAATTAAGTACTTAACCCGAGGTACCACTGTATATGTTTAATGAACTGTTAAGAGACCATGAAAGGATCCATGTAGGATCCGGAGGGTGGAAATGGAGTGAGGAGTTAGCTGGCATAAGCTGCTTAAGAGAACAAGGACCAGAAATGAATTTAAACAGCTGAGCCATGTTCGTGTAATCAGCTTCCTTGGGAGAAAAGATGATGGAGACGGGCACACTTCCTTCCTTCCTTTTTTCCCCTTTTCTTTTTCAAGCAGCAGAAAAAGGTAGCAGAAGGACAACAGCTGGTGTCCAGCAGGTGGCTTGGATTGCAAGAGGCAGCTGGGAGTGGCAATTGCCACACACGCAGCGCGACACGTTAATTACACTAGTTGTAATTCTGCCTGGCCCTTAATAACAAAGGAGGGAGCACTGATGCATGGAGTTGGCTTGAGTTTCTTACTTCTGGTGTCAACAGGCAGAAGAAAGTGTTTCTGTGTCTTCCAGAGTGGTTTCTCATGGGTGGTAATTTTGAAGACTCACATTGCACTTCTTTTTCTTGCCACTGAGAACATGTCTAAAGCTGCAGGAAACTTCCAGGTAGAGAAACAGTCTGCCTCTTAATACTAGACGATGGGAGCAAGGAATAGGGGAAGACCACTGACCTCAAGCCTTCATTGACTGTAACCAAGGGGTGTCTGGCTGGTAAGTCAACCACACAACCCTAGGTCTGATGGCAACAATGCAATCTTTAGGTTTTAAAAGGACAGGACATAATAGCAATTCTGGGTACACTCCCTTTGTCACCAAGCTTCATTATCCCATTTTGGGACTGAGTATGGTTTAGATTAAGGTTACCAGACGTCCCCGTTTCCTGGGGACAGTCCCTGGATTTACAAATCAGTCCTCATACAAAATCCATTGAAGGTGAAAAGTGTTCCCGAATTCATTGAAAAAAAAATCTGGTAACCTTAGTTTAGATGGAACCAAGAATGCAAGCTTGTAGGAATGTCTGGATATATATCTAGCACCAATATGAATGGGCATATGAGCAAGTTCAGTTATTTATTTATTTTACATTTATATCCTTTCTTTCCTGCAAGGAGCTCAAGTTGGCATACATGGTTCTCTTCCTATCCATTTTTATCTTCACAACAGCCCTGTGAGGAAGGATAGGCTGGCTGAGAGAATGTGACTGGCCCAAAGTCACCCCATGAGTTTCATGACTGAGTGGGAATTTGAACCCAGGTATCCTTGGTCCTAGTCCACCACTCTAACCACTGTACAACACTGCCTCTCACCAAATAAACTAAGGCTGTTGTTTACAGAGAGTGAATGGCAAGCTGATACTCACAATTACTTAAGGCGTATATAATTTGGCAGCACGTCCAACCTTGCTGGTAGTGAATGACCTCCAGTTTGCAACTGACCATGCTAGATTTCTACCTCCATTGTCAGATGTCTCATGCTTCTAAATGTTCTGATTCAGCTGGGCTTTTCATAATTTGAAGATGCAACGTGTGAATCGGAAACCTCCCAGCCTTAAGTGTCAGGGTTCAATGGATTCACTGCTTGGGTTAACTACCCCTAAGTCATTTCCTTTTAATCCAGTCGTCTACACACCCAGATCAGCTGCCTCCCTAGGACACTGGCTCCGGCAAATAATTCATTCTCCTGATCCTTATTTTTAAAATGCATCCCATAGTTGCCCCTAGCAACCTGGCTTTGAAACTCTTAACTCTCCATGCAAAAAGGATCCGCCTTTCCAGAAAATATTGGAACATGTGCAAGCTTGATTCCTCCCTGCCATGCCCTCACACAGAGATAGACATAAACATGGACACAAATTCAGACACTTATTCCTCATTCGTTTAACCTACAGTAATAAGTATCTTATTTTTAAGACAGGACAGATTTGTTCTAGCATAATGAGGGCTGTTTCAAGTGACCTGCACATGGAGGTCATAAGTAGGGATGGAGGAAAGTGTCAGAAGTGTCAGTTCTGCTTGGCTTTACCTATAATCCAATTCCATTCAGATTCTGCATTAATGGGCCATTAAAAAATTTAAAGCATGCATTTGAATTCATATTTGGACTCTCCTTCCTTGGAGGTTTTTAAGCAGAGGTTGAATGGCCATCTGTCATGGATGCTCTAGCTGAGATTCCTGCATTGCAGAGGAACTGAACAATGGTTACAGTCTGCCTATCTTCCCTCCTCCCTCTTCCTACTTGCCTACTTCAACTTCTACTCCTGATTCTGCACTGCTCTCTGCCACAGACTCTCCCAGCTCACTAAGTCCTGTTACGTCTTCAGCTTCCAACACCTCCTCTCCCCAGTCTTCTCCCTCTTCTCCCTCTGACCTCTCATGGTTGTCCCACCACCACTCCCTGGGCTTTGAGCCTTCTTCCCTCGGTGGTTCCCAGCTGGTTCCTACCACCATTCCTCTGCATCCAACTAGTCCATGACAATGACATTATTGGCCCATCTCCATGACCTACCTGGCCACAGGCTGCCCCACCAGGTCTAGGGGCTACCAACTTCCACTGCCCAGAAGGGAATCTGGCCCTTAGTCTGAAAAAGTTTCCTCACCCTTGAAATATAGAGAGATAGATGTTCTCTAGTCTCATGTACATTTCTGCCTTTGGGTTTAGTTTTCATGAGGCATCTTTGCCCAAATTGTGTTTTAAAAGAGATACTGAAACTGAACTAGGAAAGAAGTCCATAATTTGTTCAAGGTCATCTAATTACTGAGCAGATAACTGAGAGAAGATGCTTTGGAGGCTGCTGGCTTTCAGCCATGTATTAGTCCACTTGAGTGCCCAGCCTTCTCAGCATTATCTAAGCATCATATATTAGGAAAAAAAGAGGCAGAGAGAGAGCCAATGTTAGCGGGGCCATCAAGGGAGTATGAGATATGGTTTCCAATGCGATTGGAGTTGCGGATGCTGATTAGCCTCCTATCACTGTAGAAATCTGCCGGTGCTAAATTAGCTGGCTCCCAGAACCAATTCCAATCAGAATACAGGAGCAGCAAAAATGCACTTGCAAGACGTAGAGGCAATTCCTTGATAGCTGTCATGCCACAGAAGGGAACTACAACGGCAAGCATTCTGGGCTTGGAAGTAAGAACGACTTGACTTTAGTTCCCTCTGTGGCCAGAGATTGAGGTTAGAGAATGGGTGTATTAAAAGCAGTCTTCCTCAACAGGGTGCCCTTCAGATGTTGACTGATGGCCATATTGGCTGGTGCTGATGGAAGTTGGAGTTCAGCAACATCTGTAGGCCATCCGTTTGGAGAAAGCAGTCTCCCTTGGGAGGCGGTGGACTCTCCTTCCTTGGAGGTATTTAAGCAGAGGTTGGATGGCTATCTGTCATGGATGCTTTAGCTGCGATCCCTGCATTGCAGGCGGTTAGACTAGATGACTCTCGGGGTCCCTTCCAACTCTACAGTTCAATGATTCTATGGTATTAGCAGTTGTGTGTTGTGGGTCAGGGGAACATGGATAATTTGGTATAGGATCACAGAAATTCTGGAGTGAGAATGAATGGAGGCACATTTTAATGAGTCAATTGGAAGAGTTAGGCTTAGGTTAAAGAGAAGTGCAGGCATTGGTTGAACATTGGTGGTGTATACCACACAGACAGAACATTTGTAAAGCAAAATGGGCATACTGAGCCAACATGGAAATAACATGGAGCACATGATAAATAGGAAAAACTTAGGAAGCTGATCACGCTGCCTACTACACCACCAAGAAACAGTATGTAGATGGAGAGTTTTGCATTGCTGTTCTTGGCCTTTTTGGAAAGCATGGTACTTTGAAATTAAGTTTGCTTAATACCTGGACATTCTCTTGGCTGCCAGAATGGGCAAAGGCATTCGATGCTGCAAAGACTTGGGCCCTGTATGCACTATACATTTAAAGCAGTTTCACGCCACCTTAAACAGTCATGGCTTCCCCCAAAGGATCCTGGGCACTGTAGTTTGTTAAGGGTGCTGAGAGTTGTCGGGAAACCCCTATCCCCACTCCCACCCCAAGCTCCATTTCCCAGAGTTTCCTGGGAAGAGAGATTGATTGTAAAATCACTCTGGACATTGTAGCTCTGTGAGGATGAAAAGGGAAGGACTTTGGTAATATATCGCCGTGTGTGAGGCCATTTCTTCCCCCCCAGCCCTTGTGGTGCTGGCTTAAGCCAGGATTTCGAAGGAGGCATGAGGCTCTGGCAGGGTCCTAGAGCCCTCCGACCTCCTTCCCAAAGCCCAGTAAACAATTGCCCAGCTTTGGGAAAGAGGAGGAGGGATTCTAGGTCCATGTGAAAGCCCTCATGGCTCCTTCCTGAAGCCAGACAAATGCTTACTAGGCTTTGAGAAGGTGCCTTTCTTGGATGTGACTGCACCACTCACACTGCCCTAAATCCACCTCTGAGGATGAGTTACTTTGGGCCCTGCACTGGGAGAAAGGAGAGATATAAAATAAACCAATCAACCCTGGAGAACCAGTGTAGACAATAATGAGAGTGACAGAGCAATGGTCTAACTCAGTATACGGCAGCTTCCCAGGTTCCAGGCCCTCAATGAAATCCAACTGTTTCCTTCTAAGCCTTCCATCATCTGTAGCTTTTGGGGGAAAACAGTAGCTAAAAGGTGTCCATGCAAAAGGAGGCCAACCCTGTAGGCTTTGATTCTAACACAGACTGAAGGCGAAATGATCGAAAAATACCCCACTGATTCAGAAAATGTTGGGTTATTTAACTGGGCCCCTCTTCCTCTCTGTGACATCCCATAAATAATATTTGTGTGCACAACAGCTGTGATGGCATCCACTTCCATGGGCCACAAAATGTTGGCAGTCTCCGCTTGGCATGGGTCAGAGTTGATTGCTTCCCACCCGCTTTTGGATACACAATAAAGTCTGCAGCAGCCGATGGCAGGCAAAAACTAGGCATATTATTTGTTCTGGCTGGAAGATGACTAACAATGTTGTTGTTTCTTAAAGACCCTTGGCAGGATGATCAGTGGCTCATAGATTTTGTTTTCCCCATCTCACCGGGTGTCAGAGCTGCTGCAGTCAACAGCAGTCGTGTCAGGCATGACAGCTTAAAGATAAACCTCCTTGTCAAGTTGCACAGAATTTCTAAAGAAATAATTTCCTTTTCCCTTTCGGAAGCAACCTTGCATTTTTCAATCGTGGACCTTCCCCTAGACCTAAGCGGACTATTCTCTGCAGAGTTCATAGCCGTTAAATGCAAATGACTCACACAGGCCAAACATGGATCTTGGATGTGGTTGGGCTTTGCAAACTGCATTTTCAGAGGCAATGTGAAAACCAGTTGGCTGCACCTGCTTGAAGAAATTAGAGCTGGCTCAACAAGTGAAAGTTGGGGTTGGAGCTGATGAAGATGGTGCCACTCCATCCATTCTAAGAACAGTAAGCTCTTAAAGGGAGATTAAAGGTAAAGGTAAAGGGACCCCTGACCATTAGGTCCAGTCGTGGCCGACTCTGGGGTTGCGGTGCTCATCTCGCTTTATTGGCCAAGGGAGCCGGCGTATAGCTTCCGGGTCATGTGGCCAGCATGACTAAGCCGCTTCTGGCGAACCAGAGCAGAGCACAGAAACACCATTTACCTTCCCGCTGGAGTGGTACCTATTTATCTACTTGCAATTTGACGTGCTTTCGAACTGCTAGGTTGGCAGGAGCAGGGACCGAGCAATGGGAGCTCACCCTGTCGCGGGGATTCGAACCACCAACCTTCTGATCAGCAAGCCCTAGGCTCTGTGGTTTAACCCACAGTGCCACCCGTGTCCCTTTGAAAGGGAGATTAAGGTAAAGGTAAAGGTACCCCTGCCCATACGGGCCAGTCTTGACAGACTCTGGGGTTGTGCGCCCATCTCACTTAAGAGGCCAGGGGCCAGCGCTGTCCGGAGACACTTCCGGGTCACATGGCCAGTGTGACATCGCTGCTCTGGCGAGCCAGAGCTGCACACGGAAACGCCGTTTACCTTCCCGCTGGTAAGCGGTCCCTATTTATCTACTTGCACCCGGAGGTGCTTTCGAACTGCTAGGTTGGCAGGCGCTGGGACCGAGCAGCGGGAGCGCACCCCGCAGCAGGGATTCAAACCGCCGACCTTTCGATCGGCAAGTCCTAGGCGCTGAGGCTTTAACCCACAGCGCCACCTGTGTCCCTGTGAAAGGGAGATTAGGGACCTCCAAATTCTTCTTCAGCTGAAATTTAAAATCTGAGCCAGAGAATAGTTCTTAGTTTATCAACCTGGCCCTCAATCCCCACCCCACCCCAACTTTCTTTCCCTATCCCTTTAAACAAGATATTTTTACTGGGGCAATAACACCAGTGCCCTAGCAGCAGGAAGAGGGAAACAGAAAGATCTGGTCTTTCCCTTCTCTCTCCAGTATGCTGGTATTGTCTTAGGATAGGGTACTTGTGGGTCTCTGGAAAATGAAGTTTTCCCCAGAGCTACTGCAGTGACTGGGGTGTGGTGGGTGACTTCTGACATTGTGCTGGCTTCAGAACATAAGCCAAGCCGTTTCCATGCCCAGATGATTTCCAGCTGCAGGTCCTGAGTGCAGGCCTTTCGTTTTAACTTTGTTGTAATTAGAATGATTTAATTGTAGAATTATTAAGATCCTGCGTGCCATACTTCATGAATAAATAGTCAAGGGTAAATAGTCTTTCTCTAATTAACCAGATGCACCCATCCTACACTATGAGATATGGCTGGCGCTAACCCTAATGAAGTTTTGGTGCTGGCAAAAAGACCCATTTATTTGAGCAGGCCTTAACAGAATGCTGTTGTTTTGACTAGGTTGTGGTATTGCTCTTGCTCATATTGCTTTGCCTCCCTTTATCTGCTCCTAGTTTTTTATTTGCTTTTGTTATTGTGGTTTAAATTCTATTTTATTTGCACCCTAAATCTGGGATCGTTCTCCCTATGAGGGGCGGTCTGGAAAATATTTTAAAATAAATAAAAACTCTCTTGCATCATCAGCCTTACCTAAGGACCAAAGAAATGGGCAAGGATAGTAAATTACTTTCTCTACTCACAAATTACTGTTTGAACATCACCAGAGAAATAAAAAGAACCACACAATGTGGATTACTGCAGTGAGGCAGCTATAAATGAAAAGCTGTTTGCTGAACTAATGTTTGGGGAGATTACTGTAATGACACTTCTGAGGGACATAAATTTGAGGGAATTATTGAGTAGTACTCATTTTTTTTTTCTTTCCCCTTTTTAACAAGGTGTGTGGCTCTCGAAAGTTGGATAGTCCATCCATCCTGCCAGCTGCTTCCTTAGGGGATATAAACGAACAGTCAATCTTTTGAGAGCAAGGTGGAAACTGAAGGCAGGAATATGCCATCAGAGCAAGCTTTGCTGTGAAATGGCACGTTTGGGACTTCAAATTGGTATCATCAATCCCATCATTGTCCTGAGGGCCTTTCCTGTGTGATCATCAAAGTGACAAGTATAGAGTTCTATGGCTGCTTGCCACACGTCCCAGGATTCAAGAGTCCCTGTGGAGAAGAGGCTCTCCTAAACCAGCACATCCCTCCTCCTTTGATGGTAGCAGCTGATACAGAGGCCAAAAGCGGAGAGGTGAGGCTTGCTTCTTTCAGACAACACTCAATACCCACCCAGATACTTCAGCTTTGAGGAGCCCCAGCCTGCTAACATCTTATGCTAAGATTTAGGAGAGGCAGTGATTCTACCCATGTTAGGAGCCTTTAGCAGAGTGGTGGGAAATATCTGGCCAGCCCACCTACCTAATTAAGCTCAGAAACCTGACTCTTTCACACTATTAGTGAACAAACATACAGAAAGCCTGTACATTAGGGAGAACTGGATCGCAAAAATGAGTATATTAGGCCAAATGGCATGAATTAGGATAAATTCACACTAAATTGTTGATGAATTTTCACAAGGCCTTTTTTATTTTAAACCTATGGGAAAATGTGGAGAAAAGAACATAAACCTGGAAAACATAAACCAAAATTGACAGAATCACCCATCCTTAGACTTGGTCCTATTTAAAATCTTACATATGCCTCCAGCCCTACTCTTTTGCATGATTAAGTCCACTCTCTCCCCTCTCTTTTCTCTTCCTTACCTGACCAGTCCCTCCAAGGCCCTATAAAATTCATTCTCTCATGGAGATGAGAAATGCATTAGCTCATGACTCTAAAACTCACCAATGGCTCAGTATCATCAACCAAAAATTACCAATTTCCCTGTGCAGCTTCAGGGAATTTCAGCCCACAGAGAAATAAGGAAATTCATGTTAGGTTATTCAAGACCACATATCCAGGGCTGTGTCTAAAATACCTGGGTCTACTACAGATAAAACTGAGCCTGTCAGATTATTTCCAGAAACAGACCATCTACTAGGCCTTGGTGAAAACTTTATTTCCTGCACAAAATCCAATGCACTCATCCATCTGAAATGTTGCAGGCTATTTACTTAGGGCACCACTACAGCATGTAACATTTTCCTACAAATTGCCACCCTCCCCAAAAAACTGTGTGTATCGGGGGAGGGAGACAAAATCACTCTGCCAGACCTTCCAATTGTCCCTATTTTCCAGGACAGTCCCAGATTTACAGAAGCCGTCCCAGTTTCTGATTTCATCCCAGAATGTCCTGCTTCTCCTTAGGAGTCCCTATTTTCTTTGGAGAAATGTTGAAGGGTATGGAGTTATGCGACCTCTGAGCCAAGGAGATAAGTAACTTTACAACCCTGTGTAGGAAAGGGTTTTTTGTTTTTGTTTTTTTAAACGTTTTATTGTGTTTTTATATACCGTATTTTTCACTCTATAAGACGCACCAGACCACAAGACGCACCTAGTTTTTGGAGGAGGAAAACAAGAAAAAAAATAATCTGAAGTTCAGAAGCCAGAACAGCAAGAGGGATCACTGTACAGTGAAAGCAGCAATCCCTCTTGCTGTTCTGGCTTCTGGGATAGCTGCACAGCCTGCATTCGCTCCATAAGACACAAACACATTTCCCCTTACTTTTTAGGAGGGAAAAAGTTAGTCTTATAGAGCAAAAAATACGGTATGTTGGAAGTTTCCAGAGTGGCTGCGGCAACCCAGATAGATGGGGTATAAATATTATTATTATTATTATTATTATTATTATTATTATTATTATTAAACAGGATGTCCCTAGTTTCAATGGAGAAATGTTGGAGGATATGCTTTGCCCCCAAAATGTTAGGCTCCCATTGGGGAAAAAAATATTTGCACCTCTCTGTGTGAAATTTGGCCAGCTTCATCCATTGAAATGGGACAGCTATGCCTGCAAATTTAATCTAATTCTGCCAAGAAATAAAAAAAGTTATAGGCATCGACTTTAAAACCCCCCCTCAAATGTTGAAGACATCACCTCACACAGAAACCTCATCTGTCTGAAATTTGACAGGCTCAGTCCACTCAGCAACGGCTACTATGCTGGCTCATTTCTTCCAGTTCTGCCAAAAAGTGAAAGCTGCTTATTTTCCCATGTCAGTCAATGGGAGGACACCGAAAGCCTCAAATCTCTGAAGCAAGACCTGATGGGAGGCTCCCCCCCCTAGCCTTCTATGAGGCTTCTTCCTCCTCTGTGTGCAGCTACAAACCTCTTACCAGGCTAGTAAAAATGTCTTCACACGAGTTTTCTTTGTGAACTTATTTACAAGGCTGCTTTTTCAATCATGTGGTTGTAATATATACTGTTAAGGTAACGGGACCCCTGACCATTAGGTCCAGTCACGAATGACTCTGAGGTTGCGGCGCTCATCTCACTTTATTGGCCAAGGGAGCTGGTGTACAGCTTCCAGGTCATGTGGCCAGCATGACTAAGCCGCTTCTGGCAAACCAGAGCAGCGCACGGAAACGCCGTTTACCTTCCCACCGGAGCGGTACCTATTTCTCTACTTGCACTTTGATGTGCTTTCAAACTGCTAGGTTGGCAGGAGCAGGGACCGAGCAACGGGAGCTCACTCCGTCGCGGGGATTCGAACCGCCAACCTTCTGATCGGCAAGCCCTAGGATCAGTGGTTTAGACCACAGCGCCACCTGCATCCCTACATATACTGTACTATCCAGTATAATGTTCATACTGTAAGCCACCCTGTGATCTTCAGATGTATATATATTTAATAAATAACTATTATTCTTGCAAGACCTAAGAAGACTGCAAAGCTAGTGGTAAGCTGAGATTGTGAGGAATATTTTGCTCAACCACGGAATATGCCTGTTGTCTTTAATTAGTATATGATTGCCCAGTGTTAAAAATGAACTGTTCAGTCCATTTGCATGCCAGTCTAAAACAGTTCTATGATTATTTTCTAGCAAGAGGCTTCCCTTGCCCTGTGACTAGCATGGAAACCAAGTGGGTGGCACAGGGAGAATGGAGTAACCGGTTCCTGGTCTGCCATGCTGCCCACTTCCTGCGTGGAGTTATGTGAACTCACCTCTGAGGAATTCCTAGTTGCCTGCGGCGACCAAGCAAGTTTAAAAACAAGGTTGAACAATAAGCATCCTGAGACTGCAGGGAGAAAAATGAATAGCAGCCATTCCCTGCATCACAGGGATATGGGTTGTATCCAAAGCGAGCCATACTCACAGTAGACCCATTGAAATCAATCGACTTGGCTTAAGTCCATTGATTTTGAAGGGTCTACTCTGTGTATTACTAAAAGCACAGTCCTAAGCATGGAAGCACGCCCTGTTTCCTGATATAAGTCCGGAGACGACTATATCTTTAATGCATTAATAGAATTCTGCATGTGCTCAAATTGTCCCTGGAGAACAGTGACGCAAAATTCAGAGAATTTCGAAGGATGGCTGTGCTTTGGTTCTCAAACTGTTTTGGAAAGTCATCATAAGATAGGTTCTCCTTTAAATGTGAACTGAAATGAATTTATCTCTCCCCTTCCATTGCACAGTCATCACATAACCCCCAAGAAGTGCAAAGAAGATGCAAATAACAAAACTAAATGCCGATGGAGTCAAATTCCTGCCCCATCTCTAGTCTCCAGCATCCTAAACCTTGAGACTCAAAGAGGAAGAGCTTGATAGTGTTATAAGGTAGGACCTAGTGAGGTCACAGGGTTGCCAATTCTTGAAAGTTAAGAAAAACAGTGGTATGTTGCTATCGGTTGAGCCCGGGATGTGGTCCATTGGTATTGGTGAGCATTTAAGGTCCCCAACCCTAATCTGCGGGTTGCCATCTGATTAGATTTTACTCTGATTCTTATTTGATTCTGGGATGTATTTCAATTGATTGCTTAATTTTATCTTGATGTGTTATATAATTGTTGTTAGCCGCTCTGAGCCCGGTTTTGGCCGGGGAGGGCGGAGTATAAATAAAATTATTATTATTATTATTATTATTATTATTATTATTATTATTATTATTATCATTATTAGAAGGGCCCATAGATAAAGGTGTGATGCTAGGGATGCAAAGCCCTTGAAGGAAGAAATAGGTGAAAGCCTGAATGATGGAAACCTGGTCTGTGGTCATGCCTCTACCAGTCCTTTATTTCTTTTAATTGACAGCCATGGTATCTGGTTACAGATAGGTAGCCGTGTTGGTCTGCCATAGTCAAAACAAAAAAATTTCCTTCCAGTAGCACCTTAAAGACCAACTAAGTTAGTTCTTGGTATGAGCTTTCGTGTGCATGCACACTTCTTCAGATACCTGAAGTATCTGAAGAAGTGTGCATGCACACGAAAGCTCATACCAAGAACTAACTTAGTTAGCCATGGTATCTATTTGAGCAGGTTCCCTTTTCAGTAGTAATGTGTCTTTGTCTCCTTGCCTCTGGGGAATTACTAACGGTGAATAAATATCATCAGACGAGCTCCTAATTAAAGGAGTGCAAGTGGCTTATCTTATAACCCTGCAGTCCCCTCTAGAGTCCCTTCCTCCTCAGGCCTCTTTGCTCAGATATGGTCCAGGTTGGGTATGGATGTGCCTCCTCATCCCTGGTTACACTGAAACTGACCTGTCTTGCTGACCTGGCCTTAGCCATGGACTGTTTGAAGCGGTATGAATTGGAGTAGATACCGACTTAGTTATTTGCACTCCTGCTGATTCTCTGCCAAGCTGGACCTGACCGTAATAAAGTGTGTCATCTGGTTGTTATTTTTTTCATATTCTAGTCTGGCGCAATTCACAGGGGCATATTGGCCAGACGTAGCTGATGGCAAAGCAATATGTAAGGGTCAGGAATGGGAGACTTTCCATTTTATTTTGTATTTTTACTCTGCAATTGTAATGCTGGATTTTAGAGATTTAGAAGCCCCCCTTTTTTTAAAAAAGAAAGGACCTGTTGACTCAGGAAAGTAAGTGGGCTGGGAAAGGCAGGAAATCATTGCTGGAGATGGGTTAATAAATGTATTAACCTCAGTCATGTTTGAAAGCATTGACACCAATTTCTGGCAGGGAATGAAAAATAAAAATTCAGGAAGAGATTGTGGCTGCTACAAGGCTTATGAGAATTTATCACCAACCAAAGCTAGATCATTTCTTCTGTAAAAGAGAGCTTACACAATTGCTTCTTATTACACTGTGTTGGTACTTGGTTTTAACAATGCGATTTTTATTTTTCATCTTGAGAGTCAGTGTGGTGAAATGGTAACAGTGTGAGATTGAGTCAAGAGAAACAAATTTGAAGCTCCGCTCAGTTATGAAGCTCACAGGCTGACTTCAGTCACATTCATACCATACATTTAAAGCACTATGATGCCATTTTAAACAGTCATGGCTTCACCCAAAGAATTCTGGGAGCTGTAGTTTGCTAAGAGTGCTGAGAGGACCCTATTTGCCTCACAGACCTACACTTTCCAGAGTGGTTTAGAAATCAATCCCTCTTCAAAGGGAACTCTGGGAATCTTACCTCTGTGAGGGCAATAGGGATCTCCTGGCAACCCCTAGCACCCTTAACAAACTACAGCTCCCAGAATTCCTTGGGGAAAACCATTACATCATAATGGCATCATAATATTTTAAATACATGATATGCATGTGGCCACAGAGAAGCATATTGACCACCCTGAACTCCACAAAGGAAAAGTTGGATATAAAGATAATATTTCTTTTAGTCGAAGTATTTCCTTTGCTTAAAAAACATGAATGATAGTTTCTGATCTCTAAGCATGCTAAAAAAAGTTGAAGTACTTAGGAATCAGTAAAGGGATTTTAAAGAAAATAAACAAAAGTTCTCCTAGGTATCTTGTGTGGTATTTAAATTCAGGTCCAGATTTAAGAGACATCATGCTTATTGCCAAGAAAGAAAGAAAAAATCACAGAACTGAAAAGTTACTAAACTTCACTGTTTCTGGTACTTCCATCAAAACGCCAGCCCCTCTTGGGGAATACAAGTGAGGGCTCCTGTGTGTGTTACCTAATCTCCCATTTGTTTCATAGAGATATCCATAATCATGGAGTACAAGATAGACTCTTGTGGATGTAGCCTACCTTGATTTCAGCAAGGCATTTGACAAGGTGCCCCATGATATTCTTGTAAAGAAGCTGGTAAAATGCGGTCTTGACTATGCTACCACTCAGTGGATTTGTAACTGGCTGACTGACCAAACCCAAAGGGTGCTCATCAATGGTTCCTCTTCATCCTGGAGAAGAGTGACTAGTGGGGTGCCACAGGGTTCTGTCTTGGGCCCGGTCTTATGCAACATCTTTATCAACGACTTGGATGATGGACTCAAGGGCATCCTGATCAAATTTTCAGATGACAACCAAACTGGGAGGGGTGGCTAACACCCCAGAGGACAGGATCACACTTCAAAACGACCTTGACAGATTAGAGAACTGGGCCAAAACAAACAAGATGAATTTTAACAGGGAGAAATGTAAAGTATTGCACTTGGGCAAAAAAAATGAGAGGCACAAATACAAGATGGGTGACACCTGGCTTGAGAGCAATACATGTGAAAAGGATCTAGGAGTCTTGGTTGACCACAAATTTGACATGAGCCAACAGTGTGACACGGCAGCTAAAAAAGCCAATGCAATTCTGGGCTGCATCAATAGGAGTATAGCATCTAGATCAAGGGAAGTAATAGTGCCACTGTATTCTGCTCTGGTCAGACCTCACCTGGAGTACTGTGTCCAGTTCTGGGCACCACAGTTCAAGAAGGACACTGACAAACTGGAACATGTCCAGAGGAGGGCAACCAAAATGGTCAAAGGCCTGGAAACGATGCCCTATGAGGAATGGCTAAGGGAGCTGGGCATGTTTAGCCTGGAGAAGAGGAGGTTAAGGGGTGATATGATAGCCATGTTCAAATATATAAAAGGATGTCACATAGAGGAGGGAGAAAGGTTGTTTTCTGCTGCTCCAGAGAAGCGGACACGGAGCAATGGATCCAAACAACAAGAAAGAAGATTCCACCTAAACATTAGGAAGAACTTCCTGACAGTAAGAGCTGTTCGACAGTGGAATTTGCTGCCAAGGAGTGTGGTGGAGTCTCCTTCTTTGGAGGTCTTTAAGCAGAGGCTTGACAGCCATATGTCAGGAGTGCTCTGATGGTGTTTCCTGCTTGGCAGGGGGTTGGACTCGATGGCCCTTGTGGTCTCTTCCAACTCTATGATTCTATGATTCTATGATCTCATAGCTGGCTATGAGTGGAACAGAATCCCCCAATGCCACCATCTTGGTCTCTCCCCCCCCCACTCAAAAAATTCAAGTCCCATCATGGAGAGATGGCCCAGAAGAATGACCAGGTTCAGTAGTGGTTGGCCTGGGGAGATGCTGCCACTCACTTGAACTCCAGTTGGTTGAATCACTGCTGCATATTGGGAGGTAAGAGGAAGAATGGTGATTCATCAAGATGGCCAGTGGGGTGCAAATGTGGTGCCAGGAATGCCGGACTGGCTCCACCACTGTCCTTGCACCACACCAACCTGCCTGTTGCCTCTGCCCTCTCTATTTTCCAATCAATATGGAAGATTGGAAGCCAGGTGAGTTATGGCTCTCCACCATGCAATCCACTACTGCTCTGGTCCATGGTACTGAAAACTGAAAGCAACTCAAACTAATAAACATTTATTAAGGCATTCCCAATAGGCACAAAGTAGGACCAACATAGGAGCTCTCTCTGGCCAGGCGATGCCAGAATTACCTTACACCTTACTGATAGACAGCCCCAAGGCCCTGGGATGGATGCCTACCTGATAATCCCTGATATTCGCTGGCTGATGCCAAAGTCTTAATTGAAAACAAAAGCCCCCAAGCTTCACATGGCAAACTAGTGCTCCACAAGCTAACTCTGCATGAAGCAAGAGCTCACTGTTGACATTTTAACTCTCTTGCTCATTCAATTCACTGGCTTCATTTTTCGGCAGGTGAACAAATAATTATTTCCCCCATTTCCTTTTGCCAGTCTGCTCAGGCCTTTTTATGCCTCAAGCATTCCCTCCTCATCTATCTCTCTCTCTCTCTCTCTCTCTCTCTCTCTCTCTCTCTCTCTCTCTCTCTCTCTCCACACCCCCTCCAAGCGCTTCTAAGTTGATGTTGTTTTTCTAAGACCCAAAGTGCCTTTTGGAGGGAAAAAAGCTTTTTCGCTTTAGCTTTCTTCTGAGTGCCTGGTAAATTCCGAACACTCCGAGATTGCCAGACGTTTTATGTTTACAGCGGGCTTTCTGCATCAGTTCCGTAGGCCTCGATCTGTATCTAATGCTGCCACCTATTGGATATGGACATAATCAGCTTTCAGCAATTGCAAACCAGAGATAAACATATTACAGTAATCCTCTTCTCTGAAACTGTTAAGTCCTGTAATTCCTTCGATCTGCAAGCTAATCAAAGCAACGTTAGCATATATGGGTAGACGTAGCGTGCGAACTACAGGCCATTTTGCAGGAACACAGGAAGTGTCCTCATACTAAGCTATACCATTGGTTTCTGTCACAAGCAGCTAGGATGAATGGCCAGTTGCAGAAGGTTGAGGTTCAGGATCCAGAATCAGAGGGACCAGAAAGGTGGAAGATGATAGGTCAGATACAATGCAAGGCAGTCTACATTGCCATTTACAGCGGTACCTCGGGTTACAAACACCTCGAGTTACAAACACTTCAGGTTACAGACTCTGCTAACCTGGAAGTAGCGCCTTGGGTTAAGAACTTTACCTCAGGATAAGAACAGAAATTGCGCGCCGGCAACGTGGTGGCAGCAGGAGGCCCCATTCGCTAAAGTGGTGCCTCAGGTTAAGAACAGTTTCAGGTTAAGAATGGACCTCCGGAACGAATTAAGTTCGTAACCAGAGGTACCACTGAATAGGAATGAGTTGCTAAGACTCATGAGCTGAGTTGACCTTACGGGCCTGGTATGTCATTCGTGTGTGTGTGTGTGTGTGTGTGTCCAACTCTACAGCTCTATGATTATGTGATTCTATATTTCTGTGCAAATCCTTTATCTATGCCTTAAAGGTAATACTTATTTCTATAGCATATATCCTACATTTCATTCCTTTGCTTTTATTTCCAGTCCTGCCTGCGACTTCTATTGACTATAATATTTTCTCAGATAGTCCGAAAAGGATCTCTACTCTTCCACAAACTTTTCGTCTTTTGGGTCTCTTATTTTTGCCACCCATTTTGCCATCTTCATATAGTCCAATAGTTTTAAAGTCCACTCCTCTTTTGTTGGAACTTTTTTACATTCCGGTGCATACAGTATTCTTTCTGCAGTGGTGGCATAAATAAACAATTTAACCAAGGTGGGTTTTTGTTTTGTTTTTTACCTCTGCCTTTATTCTTGCCAAAAGAAATGTTTCTGGCTTTGTGGAAATGACTATTTTAAACATCTTTTTTCAATTCATTATGTATCATTTCCCAAAAGCCTGTTGCTTTTTTACAATTACACCACATATGAAAAAAATGAACCTTCAGACTCTTTGCCTGGTGTGCCTCAACTGTCTTGTTTGGATTTGATATCCCGCTTTATCACTACCCGAAGGAGTCTCAAAGCGGCTAACATTCTCCTTTCCCTTCCTCCCTCACAACAAACACTCTGTGAGGTGAGCGGGGCTGAGAGGCTTCAGAGAAGTGTGACTATCCCAAGGTCACCCTGCAGGTGCATGTGGAGGAGTAGAGACGCGAACCCGGTTCACCGGATTACAAGTCTACCACTCTTAACCACTACACCACACTGGAAGTCACCTGACAGGATGTACAATGTGGCAAAGGATCAGATGACTTCTTTCATGCTCTTAACCTGTAAGTGCTAGTTTGCTTTCTGAGTTACCACAGGAGGTAAAGTGCCAAAGACTGGTTGCTGGCGGTCCTGATTCAAGATCCATTTCAACACCGTACAAAATCAGATGGAGGTGAGAAAATCACTGTGGTGGAACTTCTTGTGCAACCAGGATGATGTGAAAAGCCCTGAGTCACGCAAGCAGGAGGACCACGAGAAAGCTGGGAAAGAAATGGAAGTAATTTCTTTGTTTTAAAATAAATCTGGAGAATTAAATAAAAGTCATTTTCATGAAGCTGTGGAACATTTGCAGTCAAAATGATGAGAGGAGTTTGCTAATATTCTGGACAAGCGTTTCAATTCCGAAAGAAGCAAGTTCAGTATTTGCAAGCTTTCTTTGAAAGAACAGAGAAGCAAAACCTTCTCTGTTCCTTCTTTACTGGTTTGTAATGTTGGTTTGTAATGTCGGGACACAGGTGGCGCTGTGGGTTAAAGCCTCAGCGCCTAGGACTTGCTGATCGAAAGGTCGGCGGTCCGAACCCCTGCTGCGGGGTGCGCTCCCGTTGCTCGGTCCCAGCGCCTGCCAACCTAGCAGTTCGAAAGCACCTCCGGGTGCAAGTAGATAAATAGGGACCGCTTACCAGCGGGAAGGTAAACGGTGTTTCCGTGTGCAGCTCTGGCTCGCCAGAGCAGCAATGTCACACTGGCCATGTGACCCGGAAGTGTCTCCGGACAGCGCTGGCCCCTGGCCTCTTAAGTGAGATGGGCGCACAACCCCAGAGTCTGTCAAGACTGGCCCGTACGGGCAGGGGTACCTTTACCTTTACCTTTTTAATGTTGGTGCATCTGTGCTGATGGTGTCCCAGGCGTGCATCTTTTCAAATTGCACAGAGTGCCTTGGGAAATATCGTTCCCACTCTTGCAGTGGAAGCCCTCCACCCTGCTTCCTCAAAGATGACTTAGCAGAATGGATCCCAAAGGGAAGGAACTGAAGGGTGGAACAGGAAGATGGGTAGAGCCTGGCTTTATACATTTCTCTGTATACCATTTTGCCTAACAGATACATTTTGCCAACCACTTTATCCTAATGCAATTACATTTTTCTAGGTTACTTTCACGCACATGTGCATGTTTGTACACATTACTCTGCCGGTGAACTGCATGGCAAAATTCAGCGAAGTGTGTCTTTTGACCTCTGCTTAAAAACCTCCAAGGAAAGAAAATCCACCACGTTTGAAGCATAGGAGCCAACTTCTAGGGGTTGAGGTCTCCCTCTCAGTCTCCTCTTTTCCAGGTTAAACATACCCAGCTCCTTCAACCGTTCTTCATAAGGCCTGCTTGTGAACTGAATCAAATCCCTTCATTTAAAAATAAATAAATTGCTCCATGGGTAGTACATGATTATGCTTCAGGGCATACATAGGGGTAGCACTGTGTCATGTCCCCCTCCCTCAAAATCTGCACATCAGAAAATTCCTTTCAATATTCCAAATGCAATTCTGCATATCCGGTTTATCATTTCCTTATTTATGCTATTTACTTATCTTATTTTCCTCTTACCCTTCTGATCTCACTAGTTGTTTTTTCATGGTGATTGGATAAATCTCTTCCTGGGGTGTATGCTGATGAATATATTTTTTTAAAGTGTTTTTCTCCTCATGGTTTTTCACTCCCCTCCCCGAACCCATCGCACGTCCATCATGTGTTTTAATTCTCTTTGTTTCCAGCTGACTGCTTTGATGTTTGTTCTCTTTTTATTTCCTGCTGAGCCTCAAAAATGCCTTCTCTTTGTCAGGTGGTTATTAACTTGGTTTCGAAAGGTCATCTTCACAGATGGAATCTAGAATGGGTGTAAATATTTTTGGTAAACTTCTTCATAATATTCACATAGCTCCTTCATTTCAGGACTTGAGCGGCAGGTTCAGGCCATTTTATGTGTTCAACAGGGTCAGAGTAGCGACGTAATTCCTGGATCATACCACTTTAGGTTTCCAGGGGGGAGACATGTATTTGAATATTCTGTACTTAGAGATGTGTTTGAATATTCTGTATTTGGATAGCTAGAGAGATGGATAGATAGATGATAGATGATAGATAGATAGATAGATAGATAGATAGATAGATGATAGATAGATAGATAGTGTGATGGCCTGGGAATCTGATTCAGAGGCTGAACCGGAGGAATCCCAGCCTGCATAGGAGTCCCCGCCTCCAGGGCCGGCTGAACTGGGGCAGGGCCTTGATTCTGGAACGCCTGCACCTGTGCCGGATCCTCAGGAGCAGGCACCAGGTGAATCCACTCTGGCTCCGGAGGTGGTTGAGGACACAGTGCCTACAGGTGCGCCTCTCCCAGCCTTGTCAGGGGAAGGTGAGTCTCCCCCTGGGTCCAGTAACCAGCCTCTCCTGAGCTGCAGAGGCGAAGGGCAGAGAGGCGAAGGGAACTGGTTTCTCCCAGGAGGAGTCCTCGCCTTAAGGCCAGGAGAGGCGGGTCTCCTGGGGGCCGGGACCGCCCCTGGCCTCAGAGAATATAAAGGCCAGTCAGCTTGGTCCCAGGTTGCGGGAGCAATATCGTTGATGAGCTGTTTCGGCCAGCATCCAGTCCTATTTTCCCCAGAGTCCCTGTCCTTGCCCGGCTTCCTGCTGTGGACCCCGCTTCGCCCGAGGAGGACTGTCTGCCAACCCTCAACTCAGGTCCTGGACCTCGCCCCACGGTAACCTCCCCCCTAGACCAGCACAGATAGATATATTGATGATAGATAGATAGATAGATAGATAGATAGATGATAGATAGATAGATAGATAGATAGATAGATAGATAGATAGATAGATAAATGAATGTTTCGAACATTCACCTTAAAAAGGAACTCATTCTAGTTCAACATGTTCAAAAGGAACTAATTCCAGTTCACGTTTATCCCTTTAGAAAACTAATCAGTTTGGTTTTCATTTAGTTCTGAATTCAATTCAAGTTCATTCAAATGATCCTCAGCAGAAAAGGAGGAAGTCCCAAAGCCTTCCTTGCATTAGTGGGATGACTTTTACTTGTGCAATCAAAATTCATCTCTATTTCCTCCTCTCTCACACCTGTCCCCAATCTACTGAGCAATTCAGCCCCAGAAGGCTTCCAGATATTTTAGTACTAACATACTCTTTATTCACCCCTGCCTCTCTGAAGATGTTTAAAAGGGAATGGAGTCCCCTTTTGTGCAGAATCCAAGAACATCTCAGAAATAGCAGAACATAAATATTTTATGCACACAAGTCTCTGGCTATATATGCATTAGTTAACAAATACAAGCTTAAAATACAAAAAATCATGGGGAAATTATGAAAAAAGAGCCTTAATTGTATAAATTCCCAATACATACCTGTATCAGGAAGTTTTTAATGTTTGACATTTTATTATGTTTTTTATATTTTGCTGGAAGCCGCCCAGAGTGGCTGGGGAAACCCAGTCAGCTGGTTGGGGTATAAATATTATTATTATTATTTCTCTGGGTTTTACCCAAGCCTTCTAGAACAGATTTGGGGAAGATGGGTGAGATGGGTGGGGCACAGGCAAGGAAAAGAGAGAGAAGATATTCCACTGCAAGAGCAGAAGTTACAGTACTGAAATACAGGTTTACCTGTTCCTAGTTTGATACATCTCCAACTCCTTGAAAAATTCCATCAACAGTATCTCCAACATTTTTTACACATCGCTTGGGAAGACAGACAAACTAATACCAGTGTACTGGAAGAAGCAAAGATCACCAGTGTCGAAGCAATGGTTCTTCAACATCAACTTCATTGGACTGGTCATGTTGTGCAGATGCCTGATGATCGTCTTCCAAAGCAACTACTCTATTCCAAACTTAAAAATGGAAAGTGTGACGCTGGTGGTCAACAAAAGAGGTTTAAAGACTGCATTAAGGCAAATTTTACAAAACGTAGTATAAACACCGACAATTGGAAAACACTTGCCTGCGAACACTCCAGTTGGAGAACAGTCTTTACCAAAAATGTCATGGGCTTTGAAGACGCTCGAACTCAGGACGAAAGGGAGAAACATGCTAAGAGGAAGGCACACTTGGCAAATCCACACTGTGATCAACTCCCACCTGGAAACCAATGTCCCCACTGTGGAAGGACGTGTGGATCCAGAATTGGCCTCCACAGTCACTTACGGACTCATTGTTAAAACCAAGACATCTTACTCGGCTATGAGTGATTGCCGAAGAAGAAGCAGAAGAAGAAGAAGAAGAAGAAGAAGAAGACGCCAACCATCACACCACTTGCAGGGCTGTCTGATCCAAGCCTGGTCTAATGATAAAGAACTCTTAAGAACGGAGAATAGTTGGGCATTGAAGCTGCCCACTCACTGTTAGTACTGGGGAGGCTCACAGAGCAGGCAGGCAGGTCACCAACTCACACAGTCTCCCCCACTATGATGAGATGCATTGCATTTCTATTTCAGCTATGGTAACTCTAAGTTTGCATCTGTCCATGTGAATGGTCATATGCAAATGTTATGCATATCTGTGCCTTCTTCTCTCTCCCCCCCCCCCCAATGCATGCGTGGCTGACTCTAGTCT
Source organism: Podarcis melisellensis (assembly GCF_964234715.1). NCBI lineage: Eukaryota > Metazoa > Chordata > Lepidosauria > Squamata > Lacertidae > Podarcis > Podarcis melisellensis. Next base: position 11,608,755 of record NC_138537.1, read on the forward strand.
GTAGGGTTGCCAACTGAGTGCTCACCCGTGAAATTGCAGCTCTTAGGACTTAGACAAGTTAATATATCTCAGTGTAGCCTACTTCACAAGGCTATTGTGGTCATCAATAAGAAAAACAAAGCACTGGAGATGCAGAAAAAAAGTTCAGGAAATGATAAATAGAAACCCATTTTGACTGCCACCAAATTGGACTATGGACAGCAGTAGATTTGACCGGAATGATGTAGTAAATCATATAAAATGTAATTTATGAAACCAAGACTGCCTCAGAAGAATTTCAAGCTACAAACAAACCACCTTCTGAAAACTGATTTGACAGCTCCTTTCTGTCAAATGAGATATTCTTCTCCAATACATATATAAGCCAACCACATCATTTCATTTCTGCATGCTCATATGTCACCAGAAGCAGAGTTTAAACCTACTTAACAATGTTTTTTGAAAAATATTTTTGCCAGTGCAACCACAAACCCCCTTTGATATCCCCCCCACCGGCACGCCTTCTGAAAACATTTGTGTTTAAATCTATGTGGCCCTCTCTTTCTATTTCTCTAACTTGCTTTCTCCATGATGCAGCCACATAGCCAAACCTAGACTGCATTGTGTCATCATTGCAGCATTGTCCCATTTTCTGATTGGCTGGAAGCATCCATTTGCTTGATCCAGGAGGGAGAAAAATGCAGAAACTGGTGGGGTGTATGGGTCAGATCGTGAGATCAGACAGAAGTAGCAGCAGTCATTGAAAACAATGGTGCCAAATTATCTATCTACCTGTGGTGAAAATTCACATAATCTTTGAGATTTTCTAGAAAATTGTCTACCTCATTGAAATTATTAATATCCGCCTCAAAACTGGATAATTTTCAGCAAAGCTGTAGTCATAAATGCAAAATATCTGTATATATGAAGCATTCAGGTGAAGCAATGGCAAACCAGCAGGGCTGACACTAGAAAGAATTACAGTTCCACAAACCTTCTAAATCCTGTGGAAAAAAAGATGGATTTTGTACTGAAAGTTTATGTTTGGCTTAATGATATTTGCTCCCCTGCCTCGCTCTTCTTTTTATCACACAGTCCAGTCCAGCTGCAAACACTTCCTGCATGCATATCGAAGTGCATCGAGATTATAGGATTATAAAAACAGGATCACTTAAAGCTGTTCACTTTGTGCTGCCATTATGGCTGCAAATTGATATTCCCAGCCAAGTGGGTGCTTATTTTATTAGCCACAGGGATTCATCAAACATCCTCAAAATTGCCCTCTTCATAATGCGATGCAGCGCAGCTGAGCACATAAGGTTCCGAATATATGCCAAACTCAAGGAGATAAAAGCACCGGGCAAACCTCTTTTAATGAAGCGCTGTGCAAAAAAGCAAAGGGTAGGGACGGGAGCAGGAATACCACCAACAAAGGCGACAATTCGACCACAAAGTTCTTCTCTACCCTGTGTTCATCCAAGGAGGCCCTCAATAACAAACCACAGTCAGAGACCTCAAAGGATCCCTTTATTAGAATTTCACTGCTCACTCAGCCTTTGCTGCAATTCTTGTATTACATTTTGCCCATAAAATAATCATAGCTGGGATTGGGGGAGAGGACATTGACCCACAATCTCCACAGTTCACAGAAGCATGGCCCTCACCTTTCGTGATCATTCTAACCCCTTCTCCCACAAAAAAGAAAAGAAAGAAAGAAAGCAGGGAGTTTCCATAAGCACCAAAATTATTCAAAACTTTTTGCTAATGGGTGTATTTACTGTTCAGCAAGCGCAAGTCTATGTTTTCCTCTCGTTAACTGGGTGCAGCCACCAACAATATCAATGGTCGTTATAAAGCTAAAGAGCTCATAACTGCAGCCAACAAGTCTTATTTTCAATGTTTATGCCATTTGCCACAAGTACAGGCCAGAAAAACAATGGGCGGGGGGATTTGACAGTAACCATATCCCCCCCTTCTAAAACATATAGGAGACATTTCTCCTTCACCTCCTACAATTGCACCTGTGAATATGGTTTGTTTATCACGAGGCATCACTCTGCTCCATGTATGCCCTCCTTGAATCCCATTGATTTCAATGGGAGAAATGTAAGTCTGGAACCTAAAAGACAAAGGGTGGCTAGCCCATTATCTGTGCCCATTGGCTTACCAATGCCAGGTTGTCTGTGTCACTGAGCACTGCTTTGGGAAGAACCACTGCTGAATATGTAATTTGTCCACACTCCTCTGCATTTAATTTCCCTCTGGCCTGACTGTTTACCCTATAAACCTTGTGTGTACACACACACCCCGATAACAAAGAATAACACTTCATGCATCTTAAGAAGCCCACCAGAGCTTACTCCATCACAAATTTCAGGTGCCACAAGACTCTTGGTTACTTTTGCTGCAAGCAACTAACACGGAGCGTACCCCTCAAAAAGTCTGGACTTGACTCTCCCATTGCAACCAGCTGGAACTTAGCTTAGAAACTTAGCTTGGGCTCCGCCGCGCCCTGAGTTTCCTATTATTTCATTGCCACTAAATGCCCGGCAACCTCCAAGCATCTTAATTTTATTGTTTTACTTACCCCCATTTTTCTTTCTGGCTCAAGGCGAGCTTGGTTTCTTTCGGGTGCTCCATGCTGGCTTTTGCACCTCACCTGACCATAATAATAAAAAAGTCCCTTCTGCCAGAAGGAAGAGGAAAGCAATATGCAAAACAAACAAAGAAACCCAAGAGGAAAGCTACACCCCTATAGACCAGCACTCATAGCAACAGACGGAGAAAGACTATCCTCTCGCTGGTTGTTAACTTTTTCCAGTCGTGAAGCAGTAATTCCTCTGGAACTGCAACTCAGCATGTGTGATGCAAGGGGCTCTTTTGAAACGGCGTTTTCCTCTCGCTTGCCAGCCATTCCTCACTGTCCCTGCCAACCCTGAATAAAACTCTTTCTGATGTGGCAAGGTCTGCAGAGCCAATTGGACAACAAACGGAGCCCATTTGTTTTATTGACAGATGGCAAGGGTGAGGTGATATCCGGACAAGGGGGTGGGGTAGGGAGGGTGAGTGAAAAGGTTCTCTGGGCCATGCTCTTGGTTTAACTTTATTGTGGTGTGTGTGTGTGTGTGTGTGAAGGAGAAAGGTCTCTCTCTAAAATTAGAATTCTATTTTTAAATAGTTACCTACCACAAGACAATTTCTGGGAAATGCAGCTGGATAGTTGAAATAGTGAGTGGTCAGGCAGGGACAATACGTGAGAGATCTGATTGTTAAGAATATAATAACACAGTAAGATACTGCTGGATCGTGCCCATGGCCCATCCAGTCCAGCATCATGTTCTCACATTGGTCAACCAGGTGCATTGTGGGAAATCCACAAGACGGGGACCCAAGCAGAATACCTCTCTCTCCTCCTATGGTGTCCAGCAACTGGTACTCAAAAGCACTACTGTGTTCAGCTGTGGAGGCACAGCACAGGCTTCCTCAACCTCGGCCCTCCAGATGTTTTGAGACTACAATTCCCATCATCCCTGACCGCTAGTCCTGGTAGCTAGGGATCATGGGAGTTGTAGGCCAAAAACATCTGGAGGGCCAAGGTTGAGGAAGCCTGGCATAGCATAACCTCCATGCCTGGTAGTCATTGATACAGTAGTTTTCTCCTCCATGAAGTTCTGTTTTTAAAGTCATCTAAGTTGGTGGCCATCACTGCCACCAACAGCGAAGGCTTCATTTTGAGTTGCCGAAAAACTGAAAGGCAGAGTTTTTATGGTTTCACATCCTCGATGAGTCTTTCCCCAACCTGCGGTCGTCTTGCTGCTGTTGGATTAAAAATCCCAGCATGGCCGATGGTCAGGGATGATAGGACATGCAGTATGGGGTCCATATCCCTGTTCTATATGGTGCAAGTTTTAGCCTCTATTTCTCACTCAAGCTCATGTGTATATGGAGAAAAACACCTGCAGCACTGAAACATTTATCAATGACATTTAAAAAGATGGCTGGGAATGAAATGGCAAAATTCATTTCCTTCCACTAAAATAATAGCCTTCAACCAATTCCAGATTTACAAGGGAAACAAAGGGTTGAGTCATATTTGATAATCCCCTCGTATTTGTTTCCCTCCCTGTAATGGCAGTAACAGTATTGCTGATTTACAAAGACGTCTGGCTTTTGTGTAGTGGAAGGAAATGTCGTACATCAATAATGGGAATGGGGAAGGGTGAGTGGGTGGGTGGGAAATTTATAAGCCATAGTCCATGGGCTCCTATGAGAATCTATGTGTTGGATGGAGAAGTCTAGCTTTTATTACTTTTAAAGTCTGCTTCAAGTCATCATTGTACATCTAAAACATTTTAAAATATGTTAGAGGAACATGCTTAAGTATTATGAATTTATTAATTAATTACATTTCTATACCACCCTCCATCCAAAGATCATAGGACAGTCTACAATGTAAAAACACAAAAAATATATACCATAAGAACACACACACACACACACACACACAGAGAGAGAGAGAGAGAGAGAGAGAGAGAGAGAGAGAGAGAGAGAGAGAGTTTAATAGGCCATGTATTGTATAATCAGCCAAAGACCTAGGACAAGAGGAATGTTTTTGCCTAGTGCCTAAAGATTTGTAATGAAGGTGCCAAGTGAGCCTCCCCGGGGAGAACATTCCACGATGGGGAGCCACTGCAGAAAAGGCCCCGTTCTCGTCTTGCCACCCTCCGGGCCTCTCATGGAGGAGGCACATGAAGAAGGGCCTCAGGTGATGATTGCAGGGCCTGGGGTGGTTCATATGGGGGGAGGTGGTCCTTGAGGTATTGTGGTCCTGAGCCATATAAGGCTTTTAGGTTAAAAAAAGAGAGTTATGTTTAATTATAACAGTTAATTAGAACAGCCCATATCCAGTAAACCAAGGATTTCTCTTGAGATGCCTGGTCTCCCTGGCTCCAGCAAAGATAGACAGAAGGCAAGAGTTAATGTGAACAGATGGTGTTTTCCAGACTGCAGTTCCCACCAACCCATGTTAGCATTGCTAACAGCAAGGAGTTATGGGAGCTGTAGTCCAAGAAAAGTGACTACTTTTGTTATATTGTAGTGATGTCTTTTTTCATAAGCCACCTTGAGCACGGTTCGAGCTGTGGAAACATGGCAAGCAAATAAAATTGTGTACGTACATATGTATCTATGAATATCAACCGTGCAATGCTATGCATGCTTACTTAGAAGTAATTCTAATTTATTTCAAGGGGATTTACTCTATAGCAAATAAAAAATGAATTGCAGCCTTAAAGTGTTCAAATCTTCCTTGTAATCCTGATGCTCCGTTAGCATCTAATTTCATTCCTTACCTCACCCTGCTAGTGGACTTTATCCGATCCCAGAATTAACATGTGCATAAGAAAAAGCTTTATAATACAGTAGTAGCTCGGGTTACATATGCTTCAGGTTACATACGCTCCAGGTTACAGACTCCGCTAACCCAGAAATAGTGCTTCAGGTTAAGAACTTTGCTTTAGGATGAGAACAGAAATCGGGCTCCAGTGGCACGACAGCATAAGGAGGCCCCATTAGCTAAAGTGGTGCTTCAGGTTAAGAACAGTTTCAGGTTAAGTATGGACCTCCGGAACGAATTAAGTACTTAACCTGAGGTACCACTGTATAGAGGTAGGAATGCACAAACACCATTCCCAGGACATTGCTGGCTTGCGTTTACCACCCTAAAGAAAGAAAAGGGGAGGGAATAGAAATGAAAACGTTGTAAGATAAGCACGTTGGCAGCAACAATATACTGTGGAGAATGTGTTTAAGTGCATTGTTTGTGAGATAGGGAATTGAAGAGGAGAAGGTTAATGGAGCTTGAAGTGTTGTTGGAGATTTCTTTTCATTAACCTTCCTCAACCTCCTGACGTTTTGGACGGTGACTCCAGCCAGTAAGCCTGATACAGTTCTGGTTGCACTGTTTTCTTAAGGCCTGCCGGCTGCAGGCCAAGGATTCAGATTACAGGTAGTAGTTAGCTAAGAAATACCTGGAAGGAGGGGTGCCTTTTTCCTGTTGACCTCGTAGGAAAGGATGTTGTTGGATAGGTAGCATGTGTGAAAGAGAGGCAATAAAACTGGCAGGCGATGGAGTGGAATATAAATGAAGAGGCAGACAGCTGCACCTTGAAGATTGCTTTGCTCCAGAGATCTTACATGGATTTGGCTGTCTGTTCAAGTGCTTAAGGCATGGTCAACCTGTATATTTGTAAATAAAATACGGTAAAACACCTATATGCTTCCAGTGACGTTCCAACACATGCCAAACCTGGGTGAGTGCCACACACTTGAGACATCTCATCCAAGAATGCCTTGAGTTGGTCATTGGTCCAATTCCCTATCTCAGGAAACTTGCTAAGGAAGGGGATATTTACAATTACCTGATTGTTTTGAGAGATCTTCCAGGTCCAAGGAAGGTTTCTCAAGGAGTGGTCCCACTGCCACCCCTTTTAAGAAGTATACCTGAAGGAGCATCTCCACCTCCATCGTACTGAGGTCCAGCACCGAGGGCCTTCTGGCGGTTCCCTCGCTGCAAGAAGCCAAGTTACAGGGAACCAGGCAGAGGGCCTTCTCGGTAGTGGCACCCACCCTGTGGAACGCCCTCCCACCAGATGCCAAAGAGAAAAATAACTACCAAACTTTTAGAAGACATCTGAAGGCAGCCCTGGTTAGGGAAGCTTTTAATGTTTAATAGGTTATTGTATTTTAGTGTTTTGTTGGAAGCCGCCCAGAGTGGCTGGGGAAGCCCAGCCAGATGGGCGGGGTGTAAATAATAAATTATTATTATTATTGAAGCATTTTGGGGCTTGTATTAATTTGAGTTGTTTCCCATTTGCCTTCTAGCCATCTTCTAATCTATACCATCACCCACAACTTCAGGGTATACCGCAAGCTTCCCAGGATTGCTGAAGTGAATGAGCATGCTCAGGAGCAATGGTGCTGATCTCCCGTGTCATTTCTGCAGTCTACAAATCGGCCAAGGCTTCAACCATGTCCCCAGACCTAGCAGCTCTGGATTCCAAGCTGATCCACCAGGCTCCAAGGATGGAACATTTTAACACTGGGATACTGTGCACAAAAATGTATATATAAAGGAAAATGACATACATAGATTCAAGGAAATTGTTTGTAATAATAATAATAATAATAATAATAATAATAATAATAATAATGTATTAGAATTGTCCACAAATAATCAGGGTCACAATGTCTTGGGTTATGGGTTACCAAGTCTCTCCCCCCCCCAGAAAAAAAACTCCATAGGAACCCACGAACATAATTTCAGTATTTCTGTTTCAATGTTTTGCTTAAGATTTTACTGGAATTTTATTGCTTTTTGATGTTACGTATCAATTTTTTTGCTTGTGGCTTTATTGTTGCAATTTGTATGAACTGATTTTAGATTTTGTTATATTAAGCAGTGCATAGATTTCCTTTTCCTGTAAATGGATGTGGAAATGGAGTGAACTGAATTTAAGATTGGAAAAATGAGCCAAACCGAAATGGGCAGATTCATCCATTCTTAACTGTGATTGTCAGTACCTTTCCAGTGTCTTGGGCAGATGTTTTTCACATCACCTGATCCCTGATCCTCTTAACTGGAGAGGCTGGATATTGAACTTGGGAACTTTTAAATGCAAAAAGTGAACCCTCTTCAATAGGGTATGGACAAGAGGTGGAGAAGACATTTGATTCAGTTCACAGTTAAAGACTGACTTGCGTAATTCACACATTCTGAATCAAGATGAGAACAAATTCATCATTGAAATATTCACTTCTCCAAGATTTGCAATCCAGCCAAGCCATATAATGTGTGCAAGAATGCTTATTGTGATTCAGCATCTCATGCTCTACTGACTGAGCTATCCCAGTGCAAAAAACCCACATATATTAGAGAAAATTGCTTTCAAACTTGTGTATATAGGGGAAATTAGCACTAACAACAACAAGAACAGGCTACTTTTGTCTCGCTTCACTTAATGACTTGCTGAGTATGGAAAGCGGAGGAAGACCAAACGTTGAGCCTAAACTCTTCTATGAATTTTGTGAGTGTTCAGTTATTTAGTATCTAAATAGTATTTATATGCTCCGAGGCTTCTAGAAGTAGTTCCTAAGTCATCCGAAAAAGTGCTCGACTCAGAAAGAATTTAGCACCACCTACAGTCGGTTGTGGGGTGAGTTTTTGTGTGTGTGTGTATGGAAAAAAAGCAATGTGAATATGAAGCAGAAAAACGAAAGCCCTCTGTCAACAGTGTGTCTCTTAGGCATGTGGAAACACAATTATTCACATTTGATTATTTACATCGTATAGAAATAGTGAACTCGTTTTCAGAGGGCTAATTGTTATGTAGCAAAGCAGCAACATCCATGTATGAGGAGGAATCAGTAAGCTGAGGGTGGGTGGGGGGAACTACGAATTTAGCAGAAGTTTAATGATGAAGTGGTTAATGTAGTAGGCATGTTTCTGCCTCCCTCATACCCCCCCCCCCGAGCTTCACCCAGGTGACACAGAGGCGATGCATTCAGGGGCATATTCCACCCAGGCAAAAACACTAAAGGAAGATATGAAGTAGGACTGCTGAAGGTGGCGTCAGCTGAGAACGTGGTTGTGTGTCCTTGGAGGACCACATCAGGACCCTGGCCCTACATGCCCTCCAATGTTTCTCTGATGAAAATAGGGACATCCTATTCCATAATTAAAATCCTTTTATTATTTATACCCCACCCATCTGACTGGGTTGCTCCTGCCACTCTGGGCAGCTTCCAACATATATAAAAACGTAACCAAAAATTAAACTTTAAAAACCTTCCCTATACAGGGCTGCCTTCAGACGTCTTCTAAAGGTTGCCTGGCTACTTATTTCCTTGGCTTGAGGGTTGCATAACTCCATACCTTCCAAAATTTCTCTGATGGAATTAAGGATGACCTAAGGAAAAGTGGAGGGATGCGGGTGACGCTGTGGGTTAAACAACAGAGCCTAGGACTTGCCAATCAGAAGGTCGGTGGTTCGAATCCCCGCGACGGGGTGAGCTCCCATTGCTCGGTCCCAGCTCCTGCCAACCTAGCAGTTTGAAAGCACCTCAAAAGTAGGGAAGGTAAACGGTGTTTCCGTGCGCTGCTCTGGTTTGCCAGAAGCGGCTTAGTCATGCTGGCCACATGACCCAGAAGCTGCACGCCAGCTCCCTCGGCCAATAAAACGAGATGAGCGCTGCAACCCCAGAGTCGGCCACGACTGGACCTAATGGTCAGGGGTCCCTTTACCTTTTTAAGGAAAAGTGGGAGATTCCGGGAACAAATCAGAAATTGTGAGGGCTTCTGGAAATTTGGGACTGTCCCAGGAAAATAGGGACGCTTGGAAGGTCTGGGACTGAGGTTCCTTGCCTCTGTTCTAGTGCTTCTGGGTATCATTTTCTCCCCTTTATTGTTACTCACAAGCCTCCAAAGTGAGGCAAGGAAGCATCACCTGTAATCTGATTTGCGTTCCAATATCATCATGAAGTTACATTTCATTGGCTACTTGCAAGTGAAAATAAAGGGTAGTGGGAAATTGTAGGAATAACAGAGATGACAGGAGGTTGAATGCAGGTGAGCTGTGCAGAAGCACGCTGGCAAGCATGCTCCAAGCAAGCTGCCAGCTAGCTTTGCACAGGCTCCTTTTATTAGCAGAAGTCAACAATTGGAAACAGTAGCGAAACCACCCTGAACTTAGCAAATACACATGTCAGCAGGTGTTTCCCTCAAATGTTCCCCTCAATACTTGATTACGTCTGCGTCCCCCGTCATGCTCCAGCCAAGTGATATGTCTAACAAACAAATTGTGAGAGGACAAAAGGTCAGGGGGGAAAACCTTGTTTTCTAGCCAAGAAGGCAAAAGGTCAGGGAAAGCAGGTGTAACGCTCCTTGACACACTGTCGCATGTCTGGTGCGAGGTTTGCCTTCGCAAAGCGGAGCGTTACCTCCAGAGGAAATTGCCTCCAGTCATGACATTAAAAGGGTGAGTGGAGGTGTATTCCATAGAGTCATTTCTAACCACACAAAGCACTCCTTCCAAGCTGCATATGTTTATTCTGAGAACTTTTGGGACAGCTTTACTTATGGGAGAATGTCCTCTTCTGCTGTTTGTTTGGCTTGCACACTGTAGCTGCCATTTGCACCAGTCGCTTGTTGGGATCTATCTGTCATCGGTGTTGCTCAGCTGGAAATTCTGAGCTCATTTTCTTTTTTAAACTGCATTTGTCTAGAGGGTTTGACCTAGGAGCAGCCCAGATTAAAGTGGCCATCCTTTTACGAAAGACGAGGTGAAGGCAGTCATTATTAAATGGGCACAAGATACAGGACATAATATACAAATGGATGATTGGGGGGAATTGTGGAAAAGTAACCTAAAATTCATGGATTACATTTTGTTGAAAGAGAATTATATGAAGATGATGTACAGATGGTATATTATGTTGGGATACTGCCAGGGAGATAAAGCCCATCATGGCCCCCACGTCGCCTCCGGACGATCCATCGATCTCCTGTAGATACAGTATCAGCAATTAGCGACACGAGCTCCAGAAAATAGCTTGCCACATTCCAGAGCTGATGCACGCTCTATCAGCAGAATTTGCACAGAGAAAGATGCACGCAGGAGAGCATTATTGAGAAGTTTATTCAGCGTTGGTCAGAACAAAGAAAATACATGACTGCCTGCTTGCGTGTTCAGGCACACACAGAGAGAGAAACGAAAGCATAGACACAACAGAAACATCCTGTGAACAGGAAATACGCAGGCTGTGACACAAACATCCTGCTCCCTTTTAAGGTGGAACGGAAATATCCTAACATATTACACAGGTGAAAATGGCCAAAATGTACAAAACAAGTTCTAATAAGTGCTGGAAATGCAAAGAAAAAGAAGGTACCCTTTTCCATATGTGGTGGAATTGTAAAATAATTAGAAACTATTCGGAGATGATCTATAATAAAATGAAAAAAATTTTTTTAAGATAATCTTTGTTAAAAGACCAGAAGTGTTTTTATTAGGTATTTTAGGGCAGGATTTACCAAAAGATAAGAAAAAATTATGCATGTATGCAACAACAGCAGCCAGAATTTTACTAGCTCAAAGTTGGAAAAGCGATAAAATACCAACGAAAGATCACTGCCAAGAAAAGTTGATGGAATATGCTGAAATGGCAAAGCTAACTGAGAGACTTAAAGATAAAGACAATAATGACTTTTTAAAAGATTGGGAACCTTTTATGATATATACCGGTATACAGAAACAATGCACTGAAATGAACTCACTGGCAGGATTTGAGTAATACACTTACATTGGACAAATACAAACAGAAAATACAATTATGAGGTAAAAATGAGAAGAAGAGACAAATATTACAACCTTAATTTTAATATATAAGGAATACAAAATTATAAGCAGAAGAAACAGGGAGGTTATAAACCAGGAAGGGAAGTTGGGGGAAGTCATGGGGAGGGTTGTTAATTGAAATTGTAAAATGTAATTGTAATTGAAATTGTAAAATGTAAAATGTCTATTTAATTCTTTTAATGGTTTTCTCCATCTCTATATATCACCGAGGAAATCCCCAGAAGCAACAAACTAGCAAGCAGGTAACTTTACCTGAAGCTAATTATAGTGATCCATCCTAATTAGAGTAAAGCACAGAGTGACACAAAGGTTATCTGGTACAGATCCTTTTATGAACATGGGAAGACCTACAACACAACTCATTGAAAAGCGTGCTAATAGGGTTATAAGTAGAGTTGGGGGAGAAACTGGATTTAGTTTTCACTGAAAGACAAACCCACCCAATTTGCACTTTCAAAAACAATAAGTGAACTGATATATCACTGCTGGATAGCTCAGTTGGTTAGAGCATGGTGCTGATAACACCAAGGTCCCAGATTCGATACCCATGATGGACAGCTGTCTATTCCTGCATTGGACTAGATGAGCATCAGGGTCCCTTCCAATTCTATGCTTCTATTGAGAATAGGCATCCTCTGAAATTCACAGTTCTCTGAATTTTGCAATGCAGTTCTCCGTCCAAGTAACATGTACAAAAATAGAATGAAATACACGGACTAGGGTAAAGTATTCATGCATACACGTGCATGGATTAATGATAATGTACAAAAATGCCTCAAAATGGGGAAAACCGCTTTGCAAAAATGTGTGTATTTATTGGGCAAAAAAAGTCTGTTCACAGAAATTAAGACAAAATGCTAACGGATTTTCAGGAGGAGTTTTTAAAACAAAAAACACTGATGTGGAAATGTAGAGAAATTGAATATAAGATAGGAAAGAAGGAAAAGTGACAGTTCCGCTGTCCCTAATTGTAATACGTTTCCCTTTTGTGGGTGGGATTAAATAAGGGCGGGATTAAATAAGGTTGAGACTGCACCTATGACCTCACCAGCCGAAGGGATAAGCCATGCTCAGAGCGCATGTTACCGTACTTTTCCGTGTATAACATGCCCTTATGTATAAGACTCCCCCTATTTTGGGGGACTAAAAATTAAGAAAATAGGGGGAGATTGAACAGAGTTATTGAGCTTTTTTTTTTTTAGGGGGAAGGGATTGCCAAAAATCACTCACCTGCCTTGCCTCCTAATTCCTGCCCCCTTGCTGGCAAAGGCAGCCTATTGCCTGCCCAATTGCTGCAGCAACACCCAATCAGCACCACCCCTTGCCGCAGACACCAATACCACGCTGCAGACCATCTCCGGCTAGTGGCAGTGGCATCAACCAATCCCACGTCCCCCGCTAGGCATCTCATACCCATGTATAAGCTGACCCCCTATTTCAAACATAAGTTTTCAGTAAAAAAAACCTAGTCTTATACATCAACAAACATACATCAACAAATGTTGGTGTCACATTTGTCACTCCTAAGGGAGTGAATGCAGGTGCCCATGGACCAAGTAATAACTTTCCATGGCACACATTCAAATGCTTTCTAACCCGGTTATCCGGGAAGGTTCTTGATGGCTCTTTTGCCACCCATGCTATCAGTGCATAGAAGGCCATCAAATGACAAAGGGGAAGCTCTCCCATCTGAGGGTGGCTTTGGTCATCGGCATTATCTCCTGGCCAAGGAGAATTTTGCCACACATACAATGGAGGCATGTGGTGACATGTATGGCAGAACTGATCATAAGCCCGAATTCTCTAGCGTACATAGTGTCACATGCCTGCACTGTTTGAGTGGTTAAAAAGTCTTTTAACCACTTGCCAATGTAAGAGGGAAGCTGGATGTAGATAAAGTGGTACATCTGGTTAAGAACTTAATTCGTTCTGGTGGTCCGTTCCTAACCTGAAACGGTTCTTAACCCGAGGTACCACTTTAGCTAATGGGGCCTCCCACTGCCACCGCGCGATTTCTGTTCTCAACCTGAAGCAAAGTTCTTAACCTGAGGTACTATTTCTGGGTCAGCGGAGTCTGTAACCTGAAGAATCTGTACCCTGGGGTACCACTGTAATGGCTTTTACCCTGTTTTTGGAATGCTCTCCTCAGGGAGGCTCACCTGGTGCCTTCATTACATATCTTTAGGTGCCAGGCAGAAAGGTTCCTCTTCTCCAGGGCCTTTGGTGAATTAATCCATGGCCTTTCAAACTGTGGGAGTGGGGTTATTGTTTTTATTTGTCACTATTTTATGCATTTTTGTGTTTTTTTTATATTGTAAACATCCCTGTGATCGTTTTATTAGTAATAATATTAATACAACAACAACAGGCTGCTTTTGTCTCATGTCACTTTAAGGAATCCATGCCACGAAACCATTTATAATCCTTCCATCCCGCCATTCAATATTCATTCTAAGCGGTATGAATATTTAAAGCTCAGTCTGCAGAGGTCAAGGCCTGGGCGCCTTGTGTCAGAATTCAGCTCCTTGCCTGCAGGTTGTGTATCCTGCATGACGACACTGGCACAATCAGAATTTTATTAACCCTTTAGATACATTGCATTAAGGTTGATTGGCTGACTTGAGTTTTGGGCAGTTAGGGAAGCCAAAATAAGGAACCATTACTTTGGGGGATAAAGAACCCGGCCCAAAAAAGGGGGGGTTACAGGTGGGTTTTTGCTAGGCCTGGGTGAGAATTTAGATATGTTGTTGTTGTTTAGTTGTTTAGTCGTGTCCGACTCTTCATGACACCATGGTCCAGAGCATGTCAGCCTCTCCTGTCTTCCATTGCCTCCCGCAGTTTGGTCAAACTCATGCTGGTAGCTTCAAGAACACTGTCAAACCATCTTGCCCTCTGTCATCCCCTTCTCCTTGTGCCCTCCATCTTTCCCAACATCAGGGTCTTTTCCAGGGAGTCTTCTCTTCTCATGAGGTAGCCAAAGTATTCAAGCCTCAGCTTCAGGATCTGTCCTTCCAGTGAGCACTTGGGGCTGATTTCCTTCAGAATGGATAGGTTTGATCTTCTTGCAATCCATGGGACTCTCAAGAGACTTCTTCGGCGATCAGCCTTCTTGATGGTCCAGCTTTCACATCCATATTTAGATATAGTTTGCATTTATTTCTTTATTTATATGCCCCCTTTTCCTCCCAGAAGTTATAGGTGGTGTACATGCTCCCCACATCCCTGTTTTATTCTTACAACACCCTGTGAGGTTGGTTAGGCTGAGAGGCAGTGACTGGGCCACGGTCCCCCAATGAACTTCATGGATGACTGGGGATTTGAACCCTGATCTCCCAGGTCATAGGCCAATGCTCTAGCCATTACACCACACTGGCTCTTGTTTTAAAACGAGCCCACCTAACTTGCACTTTGCAAAACAAGATGTGAACTGAAGCTCAGAAGTCCCTTGCACTTCTCCATGCTTTGCAATGCAGTTCTCTAGCAAATAATGTGAGCCCAAAGCATATGCTGCCGTTAAGCAGACATACAAATGCATATATTATTGAAAATAACAGAAAAATGCATTAGATCAGGGAGATTTTGCTTAACAAAAATAATGTATATGTTATGCAAAAATGCATATAAAAATGTATATAATAGGAAAAATTAGCACAAAAATGCCGATGAGTTCCCATGAGGACTTTTATTTTTTTCCAACCCAGCCCCACAAACCAATGTAGAAACATGGATAATTGAACTAAAGAAAGAAAAAGCAGAGTGAAAACAAAATATTCACCCATCTCCTATCTGCACATAGCATGTTTTTCCATTAGATGTCAGTGTTTGCTTTGCTTTGGAATGAGCTTTGCTTTTGTCAGCCATTCGATGCTGACCTAGCTGATGTTTGTCATAATTCAGAGAGTCAAACAAATGGAATGTTGGTACAAATGGAATGTTGGTAGCCTTCAGTCATGATTCTCAGAAGAAGAAAAGGCTCCTCTGTTTATGTGTGCGCGTATGGAATCTCCTTTGTTGCAGATGTTGCTTGTGGTTCTCCAAGTCTGTTTTCATACACCCACCATAACTGTCAGGCACTCTAGAGGGGGAGCAGAGCCCCTGAGAAGAATCTTTGAGCAGTTTGCTTTTCCAATCAGTACCCCAAGTCTATCAACACCACAGGAACCTCTGATTGCATCAATATTCTTTTCATTCTGTGTTTTTACAAGCAGTTGCGTGCATCGATTTTTTTTTTAAAAAAACACAAACAATTCTGAAGCAATTGTATGATCAGCTGTATCAAGGATACTGCTTTTTTATTTTTTGCATAGTACTCTATAAAGCAGAATAATGCACACTATGAGACCAAATTACTTCCAAACAGCACCTGCATTTAATACAGATTTTCAACCAAATACAAAAATTACAGTGGATCTCTGGTGAGTCATCCATTTCAACAAATAGCCTTTCCTCCCAAGTTCCTGAAGACAAATGATAACTTCTAATTACTTAGTTTCTTATCGCATTCTGGCTCGAATGATAAAGTGCACTAGTTTTTCCAGGAGAGCTGTGTGCTGCAATTCTTCCAGCTTGACGAGCCTTCATTTATTGGAAAATTGCTTGCTACAATATATACATGATTCTCTCCTTTATCACATGGCGCATGACGTTAACGTATCAAAACAAAATTGCATATGCTTAGTGGTTCCCAACTGTGCTTCATTGTAACAAAACAAGCTGTCTGAAATTTTATTAGTATTCCCCTGGCCCAAGGGAAGAATAAAATTTCCCAAAACTGCACTCAGTTTAGCTAGGTCAACCTTCACCCACCCCTAAAAGCAACACTGAGACATTTGTAAGTTTTAAACGACATAAATGCCCAGCAAAAGATGGTGCATTGGTAAGATAGAGGGAGGCGGAAGAACTGAACAATGGTTACAGTCTGCCTATCTTCCCTCCTCCCTCTTCCTACTTGCCTACCTCATCTTCTGTTCCTGATTCTGAACTGCTCTCTGCCACAGACTCTCCCAGCTCACTAAGCCCTGTTACCACTTCAGCTTCCAACACCTCCTCTTCCCAGTCTTCTCCCTCTGACCGCTCATGGTTGTCCCACCACCACTCCCCAGGCTCTGAGTCTTCTTCGATTGGTTGTTCCCCAACTAGTTCCTCCCACCATTCCTCTGCATCCAACCAATCCATGACAGTGGGGGTTGAACTTGAGACCATCTGCATGCAAATCAGATGCTCTGCTACCGAGCTGCAAGCTACCGCTTGTTGATATTTGTGGTTTCTCTGCCATAGCAACTCCCCTTTGTGTGAGCTCAGGAGAAGCAGTTTTGTGTAGGCTGTAGAGGCACATTTGAGATCTTGATAGGAGCACTCTGGCCATGTCAACTCAATCATGTCAACGCGGGTGATACTGTGGTCTAAACCACTGAGCCTCTTGGGCTTGCTGATCAGAAGGTCGGCGATTCGAATCCCCACGAAGGGGTGATCTCTCGTTGCTCTGTCCCAGCTCCTGCCAACCTAGCCGTTCGAAAGCACCCCAATGCAAGTAGCTAAATAGGTACCACTGCGGCGGGAAGGTAAACAGCATTTCCATGCGCTCTGGCTTCTGTCACGGTCCTCCGATACACCAGAAGCGGTTTAGTCATGCTGGCCACATGACCCAGAAAACTGTCTGTGGACAAACGTCAGTTCCCTCGGCCTGAAATCGAAATGAACACTGCAACCCCATAGTTGCGTTTGACTGGACTAAACCACCCAGGGTCCTTTACCTTTACCTAATACAGCACTAGTGATGGATTTGTACCAGAGTGTCTACACATTATTCTGCTCCATGAATTCTTCTGCACTGCTTCCCCAGTTTTACCACATTACTCCTGTCTAGAAGGAGAAACAATGAAAATGGGGGACACACACACACATATCCGCTGGAATGTTTTGTGGCATGAAATGTTCCAGGATTCCAGCAGGACGTTTTGGAACATGGACCGATAGCAAGCTAAGCAGTATGTCTGCACGTACAAGCAATATTAAAAGTGGTATCACCCAGACACCCTCATAAGCACAAATCATCAATATGCAGTAGAAAGGACTTCTGAAGGAGACCCAACCACTACACTACTGGACAGATTACGGTAACTGCACAGCTGCAACTCCCAAAACAGCTTTGAAAAAGATCTATAAACAAGCCTAATCCTAATGTGATCTGTCTCTATGCCCTACAATTGAGATGACCTCATTCTTGTGTCCTTTTCCTTCCCTGAATGATGCCAAGAGTTTATTCCTCAGCTGTGTGTTGCTGCAGCTGTAGCTGCCACAAGCATCTTTATTTTAAATGTAGACTCTGGTGATGTGCTTCTTTTGAGAACTGGAAACCTATTCTGGTCAGGATTAGAGCTGCAACTGGGGCAGGGGGCTGTGGGTAGAAGGTGCATTTGGACTCACTTTATCCCCTGTTAACTTTCATTTTTCATCCATACATGTCTCTTTTTAAAAATAATAATCAGGAAACGCTACTGAACTTTTGAATGGCCCAGAATTGTGAAGAGAAAGAGAGAGAAGAAGAACTTAAGAAAAATCTGCCGGATCAGATCAGTTACCCGTCTAGTCCATCAAATGCCTCAAAAAACCTTTGAGCTGTTATACTTTTTAAAAAAGACCCTGAGGACTTTAGGAGCAAACTAGAAGGTGATGGCCGATGCTTCTGTTGCTCCCCACTTCTTGCAAATATTGTGTGTGTGTGTATTGGGAAATGATAAAAGCTATCAAAGGTAGCAGAGAGAATAAGGCAGAATCAAATAAAGAGACAGCTTTTCTCAGTGTGCATCATGTATATAGGCTATGGAGCTGACCCTCCATTGGGATTGCCTTGGCACAGAATGCCCTATCCATAATGTTTTAGGCTGTGGTTGGAAACAGATAATATTTTAAGAGGTGAGCGGAAGCTTGAGAGTGTCCACATTTTGATCAGAATCCAACCACACCATTTTTTTTTTTTTGCCCTAGGCAGTGGTCTTAAAAACACACTTCACTTCTGCAAGTTGTCATCATGAACCAGAGGTTGGGTGGCCATGGATGCTTGAGTTGAGATTCCTGCAATTCGGTGGTTTTGAGGAAGAAGAAGAAAAAGCAGCAGCAGCAGCTCAACAATTTTTGGTATCCTGGTTTTTACTTTTTGAAATGTGGCAACGCAATATATATGCATAAGTTCCTGCTAGTACAGTGAGAGGATGGATTTAATGGGATTCTAGGTGGGGGGAGTGTTCTGCCCCACAGCGTTCAGTTATTTAGTGATAGCAAATCAGTGTATTAGTATAAGTAGAAGGAATAATAATGTTGCCCCTTTACGAAAAGGTAGTGCCTTTCCCCTTCCCAGGCCTCAAGGAAGGCTGGGAAATGAAGGTACAGTAATATTTTTGTTTCTATTGGCTCTGCCCAGAGCAGGGGAAATATGGCAATCCTAACTCAATATAGGGGATGTGGGTGGTGCTCTGGGTTAAACCACAGAGCCTAGGACCTGCCGATCAGAAGGTTGGCGGTTCGAATCCCCACAACGGGGTGAGCTCCCGTTGCTCGGTCCCTGCTCCTGCCAACCTAGCAGTTCGAAAGCACAAAGTGCAAGTAGATAAATAGGTACCGCTCCAGCAGGAAGGTAAACGCCATTTCCGTGCACTGCTCTGGTTCGCCAGAAGCAGCTTAGTCATGCTGGCCACATGACCTGGAAGCTGTACGCCGGCTCCCTCGGCCAATAAAGCGAGATGAGCGCCGCAGCCCCAGAGCTGGCCACGACTGGACCTAATGGTCAGGGGTCCCTTTACCTTTACCTTAACTCAATATAAAGTAGCTTCTTGTGTTCCTATCATTTTCTGGTATACACATGCGTAAGGTGAGCTTTGAAGGCAGCATCACTTTTTGCGTTAAGAACCAACCATGAGCACTATTGAAATGTTACGTCTCTTCGCCCCCCTTTATTGAAGATTTCATTCTCAGCTGTGCCACCTTTTATTTCTTCAAAATCTTATCTTTCTTCTTCCTGTGACTCATGGAGCTTGTTTACTCTATCAGAGTCTCTAAGACACACTCGGGAGGTCTATAAATATCTGTGTGACATCTGCATGTCTAAGGTGGAACACTGATGATGTTCCAGCGGTGACGCAGATCGGGAAGGTAAATGCCAGTTGCCACAGCTATCGCAACTGCGTCGAGCAAACGGAAGCAAGGCAGCGCAGCAAACTCAAAACACAGCCAGCATGAACTCTGCTCTTGCTCTTTTTGGGGGGCGGTAATGGGGCTTTGCTGGAAATAGCAACACACCATTTGCTCACAGCTTTAGCCAGCTGGCATAAATCAGATACGGTATACTGAAGAAGTACCAGAATAAATTTGGGCTCCGCTTCCAACCCCCCCCCCTGAGCTTAGACTCATAGAAGCGTTGGAAGACACCTCAAGGCTTGTTAGATGTTGCTCTTCTGCAGACATGTGGGAGGACACATTGGCTCTGGAAATCTGGCCGAAGCACCTTAGTCAAAAAATAAATGAGATCCCAGTGCTGACATAACGTTTTCCTGCTCCAGAGTTGGATTAATCATCATTCTGATAGACAGCCACCACCAGGGAGATCCCATGCTAGTCAAAATTGCTGCTAACCATTGCGTGGCAATGTCCCAAGCCCTCCAGGGAAGTGGAATAAAGACACATGAAACAGTATTTTAGGTTAATGGGTGAAAAAGGCCACAACTTTATTGGTTACAGTATGTGAGTGGTATTGGTTTAGGCACTGGAAACCACACGACTATATCTGACTCCTGCCCATCTGCAGGAGTCTTGGAAGGGTTAACCACCAGAAGGGGGAGCCCTGCTGAGGCACATCAACTAGGAACTCCCCCAGGGTCACCGCTATGGGTTTTGCCATGGCCCTAGCCCCCCGTCTGGGGCTTCAGACAGAGACCCCGCCCCTCGGATTCCTTGAATGGAATACAGTGGTACCTTGGGTTAAGTACTTAATTGGTTCCGGAGGTCCGTTCTCAACCTGAAACTGTTTTTAACCTGAAGCACCACTTTAGCTAATGGGGCCTCCCACTGCTGCTGTGCCACCGGAGCACGATTTCTGTTCTCATCCTGAAGCAAAGTTCTTAACCCGAGGTACTATTTCTGGGTTAGCGGAGTCTGTAACCTGAAGTGTATGTAACCTGAAGCGTATGTAACCTGAGGTACCACTGTACCCTTGAAATAGGAGGGATAGGTGATGGCCATTACGTCCCCTCCCCTTCAACCTAATACTCCAGTGCCTAACTGCCAAACCTTACAAAGTTGTGACGATTTGCTATGAGGTAGGTGAAAAACCAAATGGCCGGTGCCAATTTGCCAAGTGGAAAAAATTCTATTAAAAAACAGGCGACCAACCGAAGGCCATAGTAAGGTCAGGAGATAAAGAGCCCAACCTAAGGGAGGGAAAACTGACCAAGCACGGAGAAAAGGAACATGTCCTCGGCCATGGGCAATTTAAATAGCCTGTGCCACGCCCCCAGACTGTCCAGATTGGACAGCCTTGGGATGACGTGGCTGAGGACCAACCAATGGCACAGGGGCTATCCTTCCCCATGTGTGTGGGGAGCGCTTGCTCCCAGCCCGCAACGTCATCTCCCTGGGCACGGGAAATGGCTTTATATGGGAATTAAGAGGAACATGCATGTGCCCATGCTTATATTGGATTGCATGGTATGGGAATATCTACCCTTTAGGTTTCAAGAGATTCCCTTTCGTCTTGGCACCCTGCAAACTGTACTTCCGGGAGGAAAGTTGGAGAACTGAATCAGAGCATTTATAGCACCCTCATCAAACAATAATTCACAAAGCTTCTTGGGGGACAGTGTGTCAATTTAATTGGTATAAAGAGAATGTAATTTTGCAGCATAGATGTACTCAGCATCATTCAGCCTTGAGTCAGTGACAAAGACAACATTTCAGTATTTGAAATTGGCTTTCTTTGTTCTTCCCTGTTCAGTTTAGAGAAGGATAAATATTCCAAACAAGTGGATCGTGAAAAGATTAAACACTTCTGGCTAGTAAGCTCTATTCCTCTTCCCCTCCCTTTCTTTTCCAGGAAGTTAATAAAAACAGAACTATCTCCAGGAAAATCATACAAAGCACATAGCTTTGGAGAGTTGTAATTAAGGTATTTTGGCAATTAACTTCTAATCCTTTGGAAATAAACAACGTAAAGAGATAATCTTTTCCATCCTGCAATTTGAAGCAATTACAAGCCCAATTATGCAAGGCAGCGAGTGCCCTCAACTTTGCTGAGTTCAGTTACAATGGAGAATTCTCAGCCACGAGCAAGAGAAGCTCAGCCATTGGCAGGATTAAGCCCCTTGATTTCCACTGTGCTCTTAATGCAGAAATGCTTGAACATGTGACTTGGGGGTATCTTAGTTTAGAGGAAAGGTGAATAAAAGGGGACGTAACAGAGGTGCAAAAATTAGGCATTGTGTGGTGAATGTGGATAGAGGTACATTTTTCTCCATTTCTTATAATACTAGAACTCTTGTATATCCAGGATGGACAAAAAAGAGGTAGTGATGGACACCATCTTGGATGGCTCTAAAAGAGGATTAGACAAATTCATGGTGGAGAGCCTATCAAAGGGCTGTCACATGGAAGAAGAAGAAGAAGAGTTTGGATTTGATATCCCACCTTTCACTCCCTTTAAGGAGTCTCAAAGCGGCTCACATTCTCCTTTCCCTTCCTCCCCCACAACAAACACTCTGTGAGGTGAGTGGGGCTGAGAGACTTCAGAGAAGTGTGACTGGCCCAAGGTCACCCAGCAGTTGCATGTGGAGGAGCGGAGACTCGAACCCGGTTCTCCAGATTACAAGACTACCACTCTTAACCACTACACCACACTGGAGCAAGCTGGTTTTCTCCTGCTCTGGAGAATAGGACCTGAACCAATAGCTTCAAGTTACAAGGAAGGAGTTTCTGTCTAAATACCAGGAAGAACTTTCTGGCAGTAAGAGCTTTTTTTAACAGTGGAATGGACTCCTTTGGAAGCTGTGGACTGTCTTTCACTCGAAGTTTCTAAGCAGAGGTTGGGTGTTCATCTGTCATGGAAGCTTTAGTTGAGATTCCCACAGTGCAGAGGGTTGCACTAGATGGCCCTCTAAGGTTTCTTCCAATTCTACGATTCTATAATTCTGTGATTCTGATGAGTAGTAGCCACAATGGCTTTGTTTTACCTCCACTATTGGAGGCAGTGAATGCCAGTTTCTGGGAACTGCAAGTGTGGAGTGCTGTTGTGCTCAAGTCCTGCTTCTGGGCATCTGGTTGTTTAGGGAAGCTTTTAATGTTTAATAGGTTATTGTAGTTTAAAAAGCAGAGACATCACTTTGCCAACAAATGTCCGTATAGTTAAAGCTATGGTTTTCCCGGTAGTGATGTATGGAAGTGAGAGCTGGACCATAAAGAAGCCTGACCGCTGAAGAATGGATGCTTTTGAATTATGGTGCTGGAGGAGACTCTTGAGAATCCCATGGACTGCAAGAAGATCAAACCTCTCCATTCTGAAGGAAATCAGCCCTGAGTGCTCACTGGAAGGACAGATCCCGAAGCTGAGGCTCCAAGACTTTGGCCACCTCATGAGAAGAGAAGACTCCCTGGAAAAGACCCTGATGTTGGGAAAGATGGAGGGCACAAGGAGAAGGGGATGACAGAGGACGAGATGGTTGGACAGTGTTCTTGAAGCTATCAGCAGGAGTTTGAACAAACTGCGGGAGGCAGTGGAAGACAGGAGTGCCTGGCGTGCTCTGGTCCATGGGGTCATGAAGAGTCGGACACAACTAAACGACTAAACAACAACAACAACAATTTTAATATTCTGTCGGAAGCTGCCCAGAGTGGCTGGGGAAACCCAGCCAGATGGGTGGGGTATAAATAAATTATTATTAGAAGTATTAGTATTAGTATTAGTATTAGTATTAGTATTAGTATTAGTATTAGTATTATTAGCCTTCATAGAAAGCAGGATGCTGGACTCGATGGGCCTTTGCATGACCCACTATGCCTGTCCGCATGGTCTATGTTATGTTCTTACATAGCTTTACATAGCCTTACATCACACCACTGCTCCTTCTACCCCTGCACTGCCCACATTGACTGGCAGTGCTTCCTCAACCCTGCTGCATGAGCATCTTATAAAGTGGAGGTGCTGGGTTGAAAATCAAATGGGGGAAAACCCTTTGACGTGACTCGGTGTGGTATATTTAAAAGGTTTCTCAGTGAACTTTTGGTGGTGCTGATGGAGCTTTCACATCTCTCTCCCTTCTCTCTCAGTTCCCCCTATAGAAGGAGATGAAATTCAATCAGTTTGTAATTTATGCGAACCTGCCTAACTCACAGTTCCCAAAGAGATATGCAAAGCAAAACACAGCTCTCCTCCAAAAGTCACACTTTTCGATTAATAAATGCAAATTTTGGAATAATTGCTATAATTTAAAGACAGATCCAGTACTTCTCAACAGCGTGGGGAAGATTGTGACCAAGCAACTTATGTGCTTGATCAGTCTGCCATGAGCTGTTTCTGGGCAATTTCAAGGCCTAGGAGGCTCTTCAAGGCAACATTGAGGCTCTTCCTGCTCTCCCTTCTTAGGGTTCTTTATCCTTAAACTAGACTTGGCTCAGACAGCCTTCCAAACAGAGGACACCTTCAAATTGGAAAGCACAACACATGGCCACTGTAAACCTCACTCAAAATAGGGGTTGGGCTATTTCAGTGCTAGAGGTTTGCACTTCCCTTTCCAAGCTGTGTCCCATCCTTATTAGCCTGCCTGAGGACAAATATTAGTCACTTACAGTGGTATCTCGGGTTACATACGCTTCAGGTTACAGACGCTTCAGGTTACACACTCTGCTAACCTAGAAATAGTGCTTCAGGTTAAGAACTTTGCTTCAGGATGAGAACAGAAATTGTGCTCCGGTGGTGCAGCGGCAGCAGGAGGCCCCATTAGCTAAAGTGGTGCTTCAGGTTAAGAACAGTTTCTGGTTAAGAACAGACCTCCAGAATGAATTAAGTTCTTAACCCAAAGTACCACTGTATTGGCAATTTTTTAAAGAACTTCCTTGAGGTTGCATGCTTTTCAGAATCCCTGAGACCCCTGAGGAGACTATCCCCTTGCCTCCTCAAAATGGTAGCTTTGTTTGACAGACCTGGATCAAATAAAGGAACGCTTTTTTATATATAATCAGGGAGAGAAGTAGCAAAAAACCTCTACAAAATCTAAACAACACTTTTGGCCTGATTGCTGTGCTATGTGAATAGATCATTCTAAGGTCTGGAACTGCGGCAAGCCAGCACTGTGGGAGTTCTTGTTCTCTGTACCGTGCCACAAAAGTCCTTATTTACGTTTTGCTAAACATTAACTGTCTGGTTGCCATGGGAAAGGCTGTCGTTGTCCGGGATACCCTCCCTGAACACGTCTGTGCGCATGTATCCATCTAATGACTTGACAGCACTAGTTTGAATGCAGTGAGGCGAATATGAAAAGGCTTGTTATTTTCAGTGCGACACCAGCTTTAATGTGAGAGAAGTATTATTAGATTATTAGCAGAGCTTCCTGCTGTTTTATCATTTGGCTTATTTTTCTTTCGCCTATAATTTTTCTGCGCTGTCTCCCTCTTCCTCACGATGATCCCATTGAGAACTGTAATAGTTGTTATAATGGGTTTTGGTGGTAGAAACGAGAGGGGGGCTTCTCGGAGGAGCAGAGGTTCAGCTGAACTTAGATGTACCCTGAAATATGAGCACATTTGCAAAGTGGCCTATTATTAAGAGGAGAGATTTGGGAGTACTAGGTGATTTAGCCAGGAATTCTTCAATGGCTCAGATTTTAATCTGACCCAGATAATATAAGAATTCATGAAACTCATAAGATGCACCTTTTCTTTGAGGTGAGCATCATAATTCCTCTAGCCTAAGCCCGCAAGCCTCTATGGAATCTCTACCTGCTACCAGCCATCACTGCTGCTGGTAGAGTAGTTTATCCTATGTTAGTAGGAATGGGGAACCTGTGGCTCTCTATTCTTGGACCAACATCCCTGAGCACTATCGACCAAATATGGATAACTAGAGGGCTGGCACCTAAGACCAGAAAAGTGGAAATCTGCCCAAAAACCTGCTCCGACCACAACGCCTTGAGAATGGAATTGAGACTAAATACAACCGGATCGTTCAGATGGAGAATGAATGACGCCTTGTTAAGAGATCAGGAGATTGTTAAGAAGGCCCAAAAAGTTTTAAAGGACTATTTCGAAATAAACTTAAAGACAAATGTGGAAAAAAGAATAATCTGGGACGCAAGCAAAGCAGTGATAAGAGGGTTTCTAATACAACAGAACACGATTAAAAAAAGACTCTGGAATGAAAAGAAGGAGAAGATCTTGGAGAAAATAAGAGAAGGAGAGAGAAAACTGAGATCCAGGCCTAAATCAAAGGAAGTATTGAGAGAAGTGAAGTTTTTCCAGGCACAATATTCGAAACTGATAAATCAAGAGGTGGAATGGAAAATTAAACAAATGAAACAAAGATCCTTTGAATCTGCAAACAAATGTGGAAAATTGTTAGCCTGGCAGCTGAAAAAGAGACAAAAACTTAACACAGTTACAAATCTAGAGATTGAAGGGAGAATGGTTCAGAAACCCGATGAAATTAGAAGGTCCTTCCAGAAATATTTCAAAGAACTCTATTCTCAAAGGCCACAAAAAAGCTCAGAGGTGGACCAATTTGTTATAACTAATGGATTACAAAAAATACCCCAGGAAATGAGAGCAACCCTGAACTGTAATATTACAACCCAAGAAATTGAATGCGCCATTCAGAACCTCCAACTGGGCAAATCTCCGGGACCTGATGGGCTTACTTCCAAATATTATAAGGTACTGAAGGACTCATTGACACAACCATTGCTGGAAGTTTGCAACCAGATTATGGAGGGGAGGAAGGCACCGGAAACGTGGAAAGAAGCCTTCATCACGCTGATCCCAAAACTAGAATCTGAAAAAACTCAACTTAAAAACTACCGTCCTATCTCACTCCTAAATGTGGATTATAAAATTTTTGCAGACATTTTGGCAAGTAGGTTTAAGAAAGTCTTAAATGAAGTGATTCATAAGGACCAAGCAGGCTTTCTCCCTGGTAGGCATTTATTTGACAACACAAGAAACATCATTGACATTTTGGAGTTTTTACAGATTAATTCAAACACAAGAGCGGTGTTGATTTTTATTGATGCGGAGAAGGCCTTTGACAACATTTCTTGGCTGTTTATGAAGAAAAATTTGGAAAGGATGGGAGTAGGGCGGGGGTTTGAAAATGGAATAGAAGCAATTTATTCAGAACAAAAGGCCAAATTGATAGTAAACAACGTGGTGACAGAGGAGTTTAAAATTGAAAAAGGGACACGACAGGGGTGCCCTCTATCTCCTCTGTTGTTTATTTCAGTCCTGGAGGTGCTACTGAACATGATTAGAAATGACCGGTTGACACAGGGAATTGTGGTCGGAGAGAAACAATATAAACTGAAAGCTTTCGCAGACGACTTGGTATTAACATTACAGGAGCCAGCCTCTAGTACTAAAAGAGCGTTAGAATTAATTTCTGATTTTGGTCGGGTGGCGGGATTCAAGCTGAATAAACAAAAAACTAAAGTTTTAGCAAAAAACTTGACAACTACTGAAATAGAGGAGTTCAGAAAAGAAACAGAACTAAATGTGGTTAAAAAAGTAAAGTACCTAGGGGTGCACTTGACCTCCAAAAATTTGAATTTATTTAAGGATAACTATGAGAAATGTTGGTCAGAGATAAAAAGAGATCTGGAAACATGGTCAAGATTAAAACTTTCCTTGTTGGGCAGAATAGCTGCTATAAAGATGAATGTATTGCCGAAAATGCTATTTTTGTTTCAGTCCCTCCAGATCGTGGATAAGGTGGAATGTTTTGGAAAATGGCAGAGGGATTTATCTAAATTTGTCTGGCAGGGCAAAAAGCCCCGAATAAAGTTTAAAATACTAACAGATGCGAAAGAAAGAGGGGGGTTTGCCCTGCCGGACTTGAGGTTATATTACGAAGCTGCAGCCCTCTGCTGGTTGAAGGATTGGATCCTATTGGAGAACACCGACGTCCTTGACCTGGAGGGATTTGATAATGCTTTTGGGTGGCATGCATATTTGTGGTATGACAAGGTTAAAGTTCATAAATTGTTCAAAAACCATATTGTCAGAAGGGCAATTTTCATGGTCTGGTCAAAATACAAAGACTTATTGGAGAGTAAAACTCCGAGGTGGCTCTCACCGATGGAGGCCAAAGCACGTAAAAGACTCAATATGGAGGCCCACTGGCCTAAATATTGGGAAATAATTGAAAAAATTGGAGATAAATGGAGGTTACAGAGTATGGAAAAGTTAAAAAACAAGGTGCGAGATTGGTTGCATTATGCTCAAATCCAGGAAGTTTTTAAAGCAGACAAAAAAGTGGGTTTTCAGGAGGATAAATCGAAACTAGAAACAGAGTTGCTTGAGCCAAAATCCAAGCTAATTTCGAGAATGTATAACTTGCTGCTTAAATGGAACACACAGGATGAGATTGTCAAATCCTCTATGATAAAGTGGGCACAGGACTTGGGGCATAACATTATGTTTGAAGACTGGGAAAGGTTATGGAACACCGGAATGAAATTCACGGCATGTACTGCCTTGAAGGAAAACATTATGAAAATGATATACCGGTGGTACATGACCCCAGTCAAGCTTGCAAAGATATATCACCTGTCCGATAATAAATGTTGGAAATGTAAGGAAGAGGAAGGGACATTTTTACACCTCTGGTGGACCTGCCCGAAAGTGAAGGCCTTCTGGGAAATGATACATAATGAACTAAAAAAGGTGCTGAGATTCACCTTACCTAAGAAACCGGAGGCCTTCCTTCTGGGCATGGTAGACCAGAGGATGGTCAAGAAAGATAGAACTTTCTTTATGTACGCTACTACAGCAGCGAGGATTCTGTTGGCAAAGCACTGGAAGACACAAAATCTACCCACATTGGAAGAATGGCAGACGCAGCTGATGGACTATATGGAGTTGGCTGAAATGACTGGCAGAATTCGAGACTCGGGAGAAGAAGAAACGGAGGAAGTTTGGAAAAATTTTAAGGACTATTTGAAAAAGCATTATAAGTTGTATGAATGTTAAAAAATGCTCCTTTCTAGGAAGGTATACCTTCAGTATCGGCAAATTTCTGAATTGATAAATAAGACACTATAAGACAGAAGTGAGGTAACGAAATATTTTTATTGTGTGGAAATTAAAAATTAATGCAATTGTATCGAAATGTTTACATCAGATAACACGATAAAATGGAAGATATATTGTTATGTATAAAACAAGTCAACAAATTGCTGAGGCTTTGGTTACACAGGGAATGCAGTGCTCGGGAGACGGGGGAAGTACATTGGATTCATGGAAGTATGTATTTGAAAGTGGAAATTTGTTTATTAAAAACCTAATAAAATATTTATAAAAAAAAAAAAACATCCCTGAGCACTGATGATGATGATGACTGGGCCTGATGGGAAATGAGGTTGATCTGCTCTAGATTTTTAAGTTGTCCCACAGCATCACTAGCATCTTGCCTGAATTAGGAAACTGCTTGTTCAACATCCATTTGAGATGATACCTATTCTTGGGTGTTTAGGTAACTAAATAAAGAGCCCTCCCTTTCTCATTAAACTGGTAAATCAGCCATAGCAGCAGGGCATTTGAGTAGAGCTTAAATGCCAGGGGACCTGAAATGAAGAAGGAAAGCATATACCCAGTTGAAAAGAGGGTTTGTCCATCAACGCTAACCATAGCATATGAATGATACTTTAACTCAAGTTCTGTAAGACTTCACCGGTCATGTCAGACAAATGTTGAATCAGTGTTGGTACAACATATGGCAATTCTCAGGCCACCAAGCTAAAATTGCCAATGAACACACTCTACATGCGGTTTGATGGAAATAAATGAAATCATTAGAGTGCAAGCCCCAGACATCCTGATCAATTTTTCAAATTGTTTTACAAGAATGGCATGATCCACGGTCTAAAAAATTGCTGAGCAGTCCAGAAAGATTTATACAAACAAGGACATATTCTCCTTATCAGCCTGTGGGAAGATTAGATCACTCTTCAGGGTTATCAAGGCTCTCTAAATCCTATACTGTGCTACGTATTGTGGGTCTAATTCTGCAGAACTCCCTTCTGGCTAAAATCAGACAGGTCCCCTCCTTTTTGTACTTCCAGCAGCTGGATAAAAACTTTGTCATAGAAAATTCACCAGCAATTTTGAAGTAATTTTATTTTTATTTAGAAGCTGAATTTTAACTGTTTTTTAACTGCATTCCTTTGATATCCCTCCCGTCCCTATCTTATACTCCACTTAGATACTGCAGCATTACATGGTGTGTTAATTATTAAAATAAATAAATTCAACTAATAACCAGGCCAGAAGAAAACTGGAGCATAACAGTACCCCTAATAATAATAATAAAAACAGACAATTTTCCCATGATGTAAGGAGAAATATCCATGATGGATAACAGTCATTGTACCTCCCCAACTCCCAACTCATGGTCCATGATGGACTGAGTCACCAAATGGGCCAGCTGTGTTGGTATTGACCCAACCATCTCATATAGCTGGCTCTCAACAATACTTACAAGTCTGGCTTGCTCCTTCCATGATAGAGAAGAGACGTCTTATTATTCACTGGCAAAGGGTTATGTACTGAACTTGGATCCTAGAACAATGGGCAGGTAGGATCCTAGAAGGCAGCAACCTGATTGGTCTGCAGGAGCAGCCCAATCCAGCTCCAGGAGGAAGTAACTCAGCAACCTGATTGGCCTGCAGGAACATTCCAACCAGGCTCCAGGAGGGGAGTTGAATCAGCCAATCACACAGGACCCATTGTGTAAATAACATATACAGTGGTACCTCGCAAGACGAATGCCTCGTAAGATGAAAAACTCGCAAGACGAAAGAGTTTTTCATTTTTTGAGCTGCTTCGCAAGACGAATTTCCCTATGGGCTTGCTTCGCAAGACGAAAATGTCTTGCAAGTTTGTTTCCTTTTCCTTTTTCTTAAAAGCCTTTTTTGAGGTTTTTGAAGACTTTGGTGATTTTTGAAGCTTTTCCAAAACTTCTTTTGCAGCCATTTGGTAAGTTAAACTTTTAAAACCTTTTTTGGGGGGGTTGGATTTTGGGTGTTTCGCAAGACGAAAAATTTGCAAGATGAAAAAACTCGCAGAATGAATTAATTTCGTCTTGTGAGGTACCACTGTATAACGTTTCAATGACAACTGGTTTGGAAAAAGTATGGGGCGGATGCCTTGATTGGATTTTATCTGGACAGAATGGACTGGACATCTGCATCTGCATGTAATGGGAGGATTCTTGGACTGATTTGGCAGAAATACCAGCTTGTGACGAGACGCTGCGAACCTACATAGGTGAATCCTGGACATAAAATCACACAGAAACATATTGTTTGATTTAGCTCGCTTGTTGGAAGAACTCAGAGGCTGTGGAAAATAATGAGGATTAACATCAGAATGACTTATGGGAACTATCGGAAATGAACATGAGAAGCAGTAGAAGTATGAGATGATCAGATCCCCTCTGACCTCAGAGCATGGTGAAGTCTCCCCGAAAAATCTATAATTTGGCATAATATTTGGATTGTTTAATTTTTGAATAATTTGTATAATTCGGAATATATGATGTGATTTGATTGGAGTGTTAAAATGGAAAATTTAATAAATATTATTTTAAAAAAGAAAGAAAAAGAAATCAACACTCAACTCCGAGTATATTTCACAAAGCATTTGCTAACAGGAATTCTGACATACAAAGACAACGTGGTGCCCCATCAGATGTTGTTGTACTCCATCAGCCCCAGCCAGTCATGGATGATAGCAGTTGTAGTCCAACAACTTATGGAGGATACCATAAGTTGGCTGCACCTGAATCACGAGAGGGAGATCCCCAAAATCATGGCAGCTTAAAAGGGAACCATACTGTGAAAAATTACATGTAGTTGTTTTGACACTTGCCTGTCTCACAGATGCTATTACTTGAAAAGTCTCCAGGTACTAATAGGTGAATCTGTCAATTTCAGGTCCATCCATCCCCCAGTCTTTACCATCTTAAACTCGGTTCTCCACATCTCCCCATCAGTTTGTGATATATATATGGTCCTCCTGAAAGTTCATGAGCATTTTAATGCAAGTTTATTGTAATACACACTTTCAGTATGCAATTTAGCATGCATTTTTGCAAAGCGATATTACTAAATGGAATGCCTTTCTATGTTCCTTTCACAGATACAGTGGTACCTCGGGTTACATACGCTTCAGGTTACATACGCTTCAGGTTACACACTCCACTAACCCAAAAATAGTGCTTCAGGTTAAGAACAGAAATCGAGCTCTGGCGACAGCAGGAGGCCCCATTAGCTAATGTGGTACTTCAGGTTAAGAACAGTTTCGGGTTAAGAACGGACCTCCGGAACGAATTAAGTACTTAACCCGAGGTACCACTGTAGATGCATTTTTATGATAACTTGCCTTTATATGCAGACTATATTGAATTCCTCCCCCATCCATATCTACATACCATCAGGCATGGGAAAATATGGAGTAAAAATACAAGAATGAAAACTGAACCTTACTAGCATCCAAAATGCATTAACTACTAGTTCCCTGCCCCGTGTTGCTCCCTTACCTTTCTCCTATTCTGTTAGAACATTAGACTTCTTAATTCCACCCTCTGAGTTTTATTATCAGTTCTGGTTGAATACAAAACACAAATGAATACAAAATGTGTATGTCATGGGGGAAATTTATATAAGACGCCTATTTTAGGGGAAAGAGAACAGGCACAAAAATTTGGTTCTAGGAAAAATGCCTACAGACAGTAAGGTGGAACAGATTTACAATTGAATGCATGTGAAACTGATTAGCAAAATTAGCAACATTTGTTGGTTTATGGTTTTCAGTTCAATAGTAGAAAAGAACTGTATCCACTTTCAGAAGTCCCTCAGCCGCCCTCTGGCCAGTTTTAGGATTGCTCCGTATAGCTTATATTTTATATCCTGTTTTATTTTATTTTTCCCCCTCTAGAGGTCAGTATGACTTTGGAAATAGAGGGACCAAATGGACTGTGGAGTGTAATTTAATTCTCCAAACAAAGCTCTAATTTTATACACCATCTTTACAGGACATGGGAAATAAATCCCTGTGTGGAGGGAAATATGCATTTAAAAGAACAAGCACTGAGTACAGAAAGCCCAGAGGGAATCAAGGGAAACAATTGTTGAGGTTGTTAGCCAAAGAAGTGTTGATGAGTTTACTAGCATTCGTCTTTGAAAACTTACAATCTTTATAAGATTAAGGAAACATAATTATCAGGAGGAAACTGAAAGATGGGTGTGTCTAAAGCTCATCTACTCCTCCATGTCAGTATATAAATGCTGGTATAGAAAAGAGGAGAACATGGGTAAAGAAAAATGGGGGCACAGATCTAGGAGGGGAAGTAATTGCCACCAAACTCAATCTCCTCATGGAATCATGGAACTGAAGAATTGGAAGGGACCCTGAGAATCATCTAGTCCAACCACCAACACACGAATCTCAACTAAAGCATCCATGACAGATGACCATCCAACCTCTGCTTAAAAACCTCCAAGGAAGGAGAGTCCACCACTTCCTAGGGAAGACCATCTCACTGTTGACCAGCTCTTACTTTCTTGTAACTTGAAGCCGTTGGGTTCAGGTCATACCCCCTGGAGCAATAAAAAAACCCAAGTTTGCTCCATTTTCCATGTGACAGCCCTTTTGGTATTTGAAGATAGCTATCATATCTCCTCTCAGTCTCTTCTTTTCCAGGCTAAACATATACAACTCCCTCAACCATTCCTCATAAGGCTTGGTTTTCAAACCCTTGATTATTTTGGTTGCCCTCCTCTGTACCCATTCCAGTGTCAATATCCTTCTTAAATTGTGGCACCCTGAACTGGACACAGTATTCCAAGTGTGGTCTGACCAAGGCAGAATAGAGTGGGATTATTACTTCCCTTGATCTGGACACTATACTTTTGTTGATGCAGCCTAGAATAGCATGAGCTTTTGTTTGCTGCTGCGTCACATTGTCTACTCAGAAACTGGGGACTGTAGCTGGGACCTTCTGCATATGAAGCAAGTGATCTGACACTGAGCTATGGTCCTTTCCTGAAATGGATTTATTTCTAGTTTTATTGTATTGTATCTGGGGTGACCAGGTTTCCACCGTGCCCTAGAGCAACACTGTCATGGGGCATCAAGGAACTGTGGGAACAAAATGGCAGGAGGATCACAGCCACTGCTGGTAAACCAACTGTGTGAGGGACTCTGCTATAGCTGGAAGAGTCCCACAGAAAGGTACTTGATGGTGGCCTTGGGCAACAGATAGTATTTGGTGTGACATTCATGGAATCTTATAATGTTAGCATTGTAGGTTTAGAATGAACTCCGAGGATCATCTAGTCCAAACACTTGCAATGCAAGAATAATAGCTAAAGAATTCTTGACAGACAGCCATCCAAGCTCTGTTTAAAAATCTCCAATGAAGGAGAGTAAAATGATAATTTTACTATTTATACCCCACACATCTTAGTGGGTTGCCCTAGTCCCTCTGAGCAGCTTCCAACATATATAAAAACATAATAAAACATTCAACGTTTTTTAAATTTCCCTATACAGGATTGTCTTCAGATGGCTTGGGGGTTGGATAATTCCATACCTTCCAACATTTCTCCAATGAAAATAAGGACGTCCTAAGGAAAAGTGGGAGAAACTGGATGGCTTCTCTGAATCAGGGACATCTCTGGAAAATAGGGACACTTGGAGGGTCTGTTCTATGGGAACAAACATGCAAACTATGAAGCAAGCAACTAATCAATCAAACACCCAGTCATTACTTTAACCTGTAGCATTAAGCTAGACTGATTCCATTAAGAATATAAGAAAAGCCCAACTAGATCAGGCCAATGACCAATCTAGTCCAGTATCCTGTTTCTACAATGGCTAACAAGTAGTTCTGCATTGTAACAGGCTTATCCTAAAATGTCATTTGAGCCATAATGTTCTGAGGTTGTATTTTTATTTTAGGTGAAATCTTCACAAGTGCCACTTCCACATCTCATTGTCAAATTATCATTGTGCAGAAAGTAAGATGGGGTCTTTTCTGGAAGATAAATGGCAAGAGGTTTTCCAACAGACAGAATGTGTTACATCTTCTGACGAGTTTGTCATTTGAACTTTGAAATCAGTGGGAGAAGCCAAAATGTCAACTGTTTGGCTTCAGTGATTGGTGGCATACCCCCAAGATTTTTTCAAGGGCAAATTGCTAACCAGTGGAACGGTGATATAATATTGCACGTCATCAAGGACGTGAATCAGAGGCAGGCTCCTAACAAAGACTTCATTGTGTGTGTTGCTTCTTTTTAAATTTAATTCAATTTTAGAAAAAAACCATAGCAGAAGTCTGGTGTTTTGCATGCCAAAATATTCAAAGCAACCTTTTAAAGCAAAGCAGAGTTTTCACAGATTGTGATAATTGAGAAACAGTAAAGTGAAGATGTGCATGCTTTATAGTATTTTATTTTGTTGAGATTTTAGCTTTGCATATCTTTGACAGCCCAGGTTCCAGGCCAATAAATTGTTTTAGACACCAGAAATCAGCTAATTAAACAAATTAGTTGGTCTGAATTCAAATTCTAAGGGCATGTCTACATTCAAAATTGGAAACCGCCTTTATGCCTGTTTTAGTCCTGGCCTCCAGCCATTGGAATTATGAGAACATGAGTTCTTTGAAAACTAAAACAACTGCTGCCTTATACTAAGCTGAGCATTGATACATTTAGCTCAGTATCTACACTGGCAGTGGCTTTCCATGGTTTCATACCCTGGTTCTCTCCAAGTCTCACCTGAGATGCTGTTGAACTTGGGACCTGCTGCATGCAAAACCCATGTTCTACCACTGAGTTGAAGCCATTCTTTTTATAAGGATGTTTGAGGCTGAAAAACTTGAAGACCACTAAGCCCAGCAGGCACTTTCCTCCCATTCTTTCTTCTTCAACAAATGGATTTCACAAGAAACCACTTCCAGCAGCTCATCCATTCCTCTGTTTTCTTCTGAGAACTGACGACTTTCCTAGAATCACGATGCAAAACTCCATTCGCTGGCTTGCTTCTCCGCTCTTATTCAGAACAGATTTCCTGAGGCGTTGCCAGTGTTGCAGACCAGTGACCAGCTTTGAACAGAGGGAATTCAGAACGGGTGGCAAACTGTACATGAAAGCATGGGACGTTTTTGACATGAGGCCATCCCTGCTATTCCATACAGTATTGTGCCTTGACAGCACTGTGTATTGTTGATCTAGATGGGAAGGCTGATAATGATTCGGTGTACAAGAATGTATATTCATTGTGAGACGTTGAAATTTCTTTTTCAGGATAAGGGGAAAAAACCCCACACAAAATCCCAAGGCTTAAGCGTATGGATTAGGAAATCTAGGATCTGTAGCTGGGCTGGTAATTATTTTGGCTAGTCCACTCCATAGTAAGGTTTAATCAAAATATAAAACACTATGTTCTAAAACAAAAGTATCTCATCTCTGTCTAGCCTCGGTCATAAAAGCAGGCAAAAGCAAGACAAGGTATTGTAGTGTTTCTGAAAATGCTCAGATCAGAGGTGGGGAAATGTTTGCGGGGGCGAAATTCCAGCAGTGGGGATGGCCAGAGGCAAAAGTGGTTGGAGCAATGAATGTGTTTTCTGGAACATGGAATGCATGATGTCTGAAAGGAGGAGCCAATCCATGAGCCTGTGAGTAGGTAACGAATGGCAGGCCAGATCCTGGGATACCCCATCCCCGAGGGGCACTTTGACAGGTGGGTGGGTGACATCACCATGATGCTGGGGGACCAGCCCACCTTCAGAGTAAAGAACTGGGAGTGCACTCAAAGTGTGCTCTCCATGCATTTCTTTGTGCTGAAGCTGCCATGGCAAAGGAAAAACATAGATGGGCACCAAATGCAATGGCTCAGCAGGGATTGGCAACGTGCATGGGCTCCCAGTCAAGAACGATGGACTGCAACAGATCTCAGTGTGAGTTGCAGCAAGTGCTGGTCAGCTGACAGATCCCAGCATGTCTTGCAAAGGTATAGGTAAAGGGACCCCTGACCATTAGGTCCAGTCGTGACCGACTCTGGGGTTGCAGCGCTCATCTTGCTTTACTGGCCGAGGGAGCCGGTGTACATCTTCCAGGTCATGTGGCCAGCATGACTAAGCCACTTCTGGCAAACCAGAGCAGCGCACGGAAACACCGTTTACCTTCCCGCCGGAGTGGTACCTATTTATCTACTTGCACTTTGACATGCTTTCGGACTGCTAGGTTGGCAGGAGCAGGGACCGAGCAACGGGAGCTCACCCCGTCACGGGGATTCGAACCACCGACCTTCTGATTGGCAAGCTCTAGGCTCTGTGGTTTAACCCACAGCGCCACCCATGTCCCTAGCATGTCTTGTATATGATGCCAAATTATTAAGGTGCCAAATACAAGTCATGTATGCCAAGGAACAATTGGGGGCACACCTTAAAGATCCTGGCTGCTGCTTTGCCTGCCCCACACCTCGCCTCACATAAGATTCCCCCCCCTGACAGGTTTGTGTGGTTTGGGAGAAATGGCCTGAGGGCCAAATTTGGACACCCATCTAGGCCTAATTTGGCCAGGGCCTGGAGGCTCCCCACCACCAGTGTTTGTGGTCCATGGAATTGGGACACATATATGAATGTGTGTCCTGAGCGTGTCACTGCATGTACAGCTGCTTCTGCATAGGCTTCCTAGTTCCCTCACAGAGCTACAATTTCCAGAGGGATTAAATTCCTCTGGGAATTGCAGTTCTGTGGGGATAATAGGGGTCTCCTAAAACCTCCCCGGACCCTTAGCAGACTGCAGTTCCCAAGACTCTTTGGGGGCCACTGTTAAACTTCAGAGTCAGACCATCTGATGTGAAGTGTGAACTCTTTGAAATGAGACAATTTCCCACAAGGACTGTGACCTATTTTATTTTTACCTCAGTGATGCTTACAGTCATATCATTGAATGTTGGGGATTTGCTCATTAGTAATGATGTTGTTTGGCCTGCAACAGGATTACCTGGCTCTTTAACTTCACTGGGCAGCAAATAAAGCAAACGATGACAAATTGCTCCTTCATTAGCTTTCGGGAAATACCATTTTCGTTTTCTTGAAAGGAAAGAAGGATAAATAAATGCATTCTGGTTGTTGTTGTTGTTGTTGTGTGCATCATCTCATAAATGTATTCACTTAAAGGAGAGCAGATAAATACAGCTGGAATTTTTGCCACAGTATGACTGCATGGTTCATCAAGTGGAAAGCTGGTTTGCCTTGACTGAAAAGAATTAAACAGAAGCTATTATATGTAGGTCAGCAAAGGTATTGCCCAATTTCCCTCTCTCTAGCTGCCAATAGCAATTGGGTCCTAGGTGGTGGTTTTGGTGTACTGTATAGAGAAGGCTGATCACTGAAGAATTGATGCTTTTGAATTATGGTGCTGGAGGAGACCCTTGAGAGTCCCACGGACTGCAAGAAGATCAAACCTATCCATTCTGAAGGAAATCAGTCCTGAGTGCTCACTGGAAGGACAGATCCTGAAGCTGAGACTCCAATACTTTGGCCACCTCATGAGAAGACTCTCTGGAAAAGACCCTGATGTTGGGAAAGATGGAGGGCACAAGGAGAAGGGGATGACAGAGGACGAGATGGTTGGACAGTGTTCTTGAAGCTACCAGCATGGGTTTGACCAAACTGCGGGAGGCAGTGGAAGACAGGAGTGCCTGGCGTGCTCTGGTCCATGGGGTCACAAAGACTCGGACATGACTAAACGACTAAACAACAACAACAACATAAAGCCATATACAACTTGGGGCCAGGGTACCTGAAAGATTGCCTCACTCCTTGTATACTGAACCAATCACTGGACTCTGCAGGTGAGGGTTTCCCACATATACCTTCCTATTAGGAGATCCATTCTGCACAATGTAGGAATAGGGGCCTTTAGTGTGGCGTGCCTACTCTTTGGAGTTCTCTCCTGTTAAATATTAGACAGGTGCCATCTCTTTTAATGTTATGGTACCTATTGGAGAGCTTCCTCTTTCAACAAACTGTTAAGCTGATATCTTTCTCGGTCTGCATTCTACATTGAAATGGTTTTAAAGATGTTTTAATATGTCTCTGATCTAAGTGAATTCAGATGAAGTGTAGTGGTGAGTGCAATATTTGCCCTTTGTGACAACAGTTGCTTTAGGAAGGGAGCAAGTATTGGCCTCCTTCAACAGCCTTGTTGCTTGCAGACTCTTTCTGTCTTCATGTGCAGTAGGAGTGGGCAGTCATTTTTCCTACTGAGACCAGCATTCCCTGAGGAATAATCTGCTGAATGCCAGATACTATTGGTGGGTGGAGCCTGAGTCAAGCGTGGGTGGGGCCACCTCACCAGATGTGAGTACTCTCTCTCTCTCTCTCTCTCTCTCTCTCTCTCTGCATGTCTCCTTCTGAGTCTAGGGTTGCCATATTTTGCAGAATAAAAAAGAGAATGCTATAACAACTCTCATTTTAAACACCCCTACTACAGTGTTACCTCGGGTTACATACGCTTCAGGTTCCATACTCTTCAGGTTACAGACTCTGCTAACCCAGAAATAGTACCCCGGGTTAAGAACTTTGCTTCAGGATGAGAACAGAAATCGTGCAGCGGCGGCGCAGCAGCAGCGAGAGGCCCCATTAGCTAAAGTGGTGCTTCAGGTTAAGAACAGTTACAGGTTAAGAACGGACCCCCGGAACGAATTAAGTATGTAACCAGAGGTACCACTGTATATGTAAGCTATAAAAGCTGTAATGTTGTGCTGAGGGGGGCAGGAGAAAAGGAAAGCAAATCTTCAACCACCAGTTATTTTGATGTCTCATGCAGAAAGTATAGCCAGAATCCACCCGGACAGAAATTTTACCACTGAAAAAGAGGACATATCCTGGAAAAAGAGGACACATGGCAACCCTGTCACCCATTCCCCTCCTAGCTTCTTCCCGCAATGTCACCAGGATGAAAGTAGGCCAAGGACTCCATAAAATTAAATGGAGGGCCACATGATGCCCAAGGGAAGCATGTTGTCCACTCCTAGGATATGTGCTGGTGGCGGTGGCGGCAGCGAGGGGTGTGTGTGTCGGAATCTCCACTACGACCGAGCTCCTCCGATCAAGCTCCTCCGGAATCGCCTCCGACAATGATTAACGACCTGATCCTCTGATTAGGCTCCAAGCACATTCCCCATTCAGCAGAGTATCCAGCACAGGGAAGGACGAGAAATATGAACTACATGCTAAGAGTTTCATTTCTAGTTACGCAGACAGAAAAGAAATAAACATGCTCTCTCTGTGAGAGCAGAGGGCAATTGGAAAATGAAGGAAGAGGAAACCAGTAACATCACATCCATCTCCTGACTTCCTTGAGACTTCCAACAGTCTGGAACGTCTCTGGAATGCAAAACAGAGTTTCGTGACTCAAAGCACTGCACAGTGGCAACACACAGAAACCAACGGTGTGAGTTGTAGTTCAAAACATGTGGAAGGCACAGCTTTGTTGGACCATAACAAAATGTGACAAAAGGATGGAATCCGAGAAGTGGCATTTATGAATAGAAATACCAATGATGTTGAGAATTAAGCACTAATTATGGTGATTAGAAGCTGCGCTTTACGTGTGTGTGCCTCTGGTGGTCTTAATGAAGGCCAACGAGGCTGGTTTTATGTCTCAATCCATTTTTTGACACTCTTCTCCCCAGGTGAGCTGCGCTTTCCTCCTTAGCCCGACAAACAGCCTGGGAGAAAAAGGAAAGCTGACCGTGCGCATGACCACGATGGGAGCCACGATGGGGG
Organism: Podarcis melisellensis; assembly: GCF_964234715.1. Lineage (NCBI taxonomy): Eukaryota > Metazoa > Chordata > Lepidosauria > Squamata > Lacertidae > Podarcis > Podarcis melisellensis. The sequence continues at coordinate 11,649,198 of NC_138537.1, forward strand.
AGTAATCACTAGGTGCATAGCCATATATTTATCCTCTCCAGCTGGCCTAGATCCAGCCAGAAATTTCAGGCGGCTTCAGTGGAACGGCTACCGCAGGTTATCATTATTCTATACACAGGAACAACTCAAGGTGAAACGGGAGCTTGCCAGAACAGCAGATGGAAAGTGCTGCGGACGCCATTCTGCCACGATGATTATTTACTTCCCCTGTAAGCAACTATTTAAAATACCTGGGCCATGTGCATGTCAATCACAGCATGCAGTGTGTTTTAATACAATGCATCCCACTTTTAGGGTTGCCACCTGGCCATTCTTTTTTTTAATGCGAACAGACAATTATATATGCATGGCGCTTTAAAAGTTCCTAACCCACCAATGTGATGCATTTTAGTCTTTGCAGCACCCTCACCCTGAGAGCTAAGGGCAGGTAACAATGCTTGGAAACCCACTAAGGCTAACAAAATGCTCGCTAAGCTATTAAGTGCTGCCTACTTTGTATCCCTAATCTCAAATTATCCTCTACCCAATTAACCCCGCCGTATAAATGCCTGCTCACATTAGAACGTTTCAGAGCAATTCCAGGAAACGCTCAGTACTTAGATGCTGCAGGGTCACCAGGGAGATGGGAAAAATTGCAACTCTGGAGTTGTTCTAGCAGTTGCGAAAGAAAGAAAGAAAGAAAGAAAGAAAGAAAGAAGAAAGAAGGAAGGAAGGAAGGAAGGAAGGAAGGAAGGAAGGAAGGAAGGAAGGAAGGAAGGAAGGAAGGAAGGAAGGAAGGAAGGAAGATCTGGAAGAGTTGCGTGTCCTACAGCCCGACAATAACGGGCTTTCACTGGAAAATGCTCACAATGAAGTGGTCTTATAAAAGTAGATATTTATCACATACATTTCCCCCTAACCTCTTATTGTGATGCTGGAAACGGCTTCACCCATTGGGTTTCTGCCTTGCACACAAAGCATCCCAGAAATTGGCAATTCTACTGTCTCTTCACTGGCATTTAAATAGTCCCCTTTATTTCTTGGGGACTCTGGCTAATCATTCATATACCTCTTTATGTCCAGGGCAGCTGTTTACCAGCTCCATCTGGTACGCGGGATGAGACCCAACCTGCCTGCGGACTGTCTCGCCAGAGTGGTGCATACTCTAGTTATCTCCTGCTTGGACTACTGCAATGCGCTCTACATGGGGCTACCTTTGAAGGTGACCCGGAAACTGCAATTAATCCAGAATGCGGCAGCTAGACTGGGGACTGGGAGTGGCCGCTGGGACCACATAACACTGGTTCTGAGAGATCTGCATTGGCTCCCAGTACGTTTCCAAGCACAATTCAAAGTGTTGGTGCTGACCTTTAAAGCCCTAAACAGCCTCAGTCCAATAGACCTGAAGGAGCGTCTCCACCCCCATCGTCCAGCCCGGACACTGAGGTCTAGCACCGAGGGCCTTCTGGCAGTTCCCTCACTGCGAGAAGCCAAGTTACAGGGAACCAGGCAGAGGGCCTTCTCGGTAGTGGCCCCCGCCCTGTGGAACGCCCTCCCACCAGATGTCAAAGAGAACAACAGCTACCAGACTTTTATAAGACATCTGAAGGCAGTCCTCTTTAGGGAAGCTTTTAATGTTTAACAGACTACTGTATTTTAATACTTTGTTGGAAGCCGCCTAGAGTGGCTGGGGAAACCCAGCCAGATGGGCGGGGTATAAATAATAAATTCTATTATATTCTATTCTAACAGGGAGGTTTGAGGGAGGCAATAGTGCAGTTGTAAAACATATGTTTTGCATGCAGAAGATCTCAGGTTCTATCACTGGCAAAATAATGAGGGATTCTGGAAAGCTGCTGATTGTCAGAGCAGACCAAGGGTAGCCATGATGCTGTTGTCCTCCAGATTTTGTTGGCCTCCAGGTCCACTCATCCTTGACCATTGCCCATGCTGGCTGGGGCTGATGTGAGTTGGGAGTCAAACCTATCTGGAGGTCTTCATATCAGCTACTCCTTGAGTTGACACTAGTGAGCCAGATGGATCAATACCATAAGTACAGGAAAACAGCATAGGTTCAAGTTCAGTCCCCATAATACCGTATTGGCCCGAATATAAGCTGCACCAGCAACTAAGCTGCACCTTTAGAATTCGGGGTGTGTGTGTGTGTGTGACAATACTCGAATATAAGCCACTCCCTTAAAATTGGGTTACAGGCTGAAAATCGCTGCGGTAGGTAAAATTGTAACTCCGATGCAATTAAAGCCTTTGATATTGCAAGCACGCAAAAGTTACTGTACAATCGCTAAAATCGCAAATCGCTAGTCAATTGCTACAATTCCACAGGCACCCACACCAGTAAATGGCAAATGTAGAAGAAAATCCTGCGGCTTAATTGCACAACAGTCTCAAGCTTGCAAGTTGGCAATGACACATTTTTTTGTTCCATTTTACCGTACGTCTGTTTCAGCAGCGATATCGTAAAAGCCAATTTTTGCAAGGTCGCGAATTTAAGCCGCACTCGAACTCTTCACGGTTGGAATTTGGGGGGAAAGTGCAGCTTATATTTGGAGCAATACGGTATATATCTTTACCTTAAGGGCAAATGCAGCCAAGAACCCTTGAAATTCAGAAACTCAAACCCAAAGGAGATATTACATTAATTGCATGCCTGCAGCAACATCAGGTTGATACAGTGGTACCTCGGGTTAAGTACTTAATTCGTTCTGGAGGTCTGTTCTTAACCTGAAACTGTTCTTAAACTGAAACACCACTTTAGCTAATGGGGCCTCCTGCTACTGCCGCGCCGCTGGAGCACAATTTCTGTTCTTATCCTGAAGCAAAGTTCTTAACCTGAAGCACTATTTCTGGGTTAGCGGAGTGTGTAACCTGAAGTGTATGTAACCTGAAACGTATGTAACCTGAGGTGCCACTGTATTCTCTCCCCCCCCCTGCCTTGCAGCATGAGGAGGTTCAACCCTCATAACTCCCATTGGCAGCAAGGAGAGCTTCCTGCCCCTGCAAGGCTAATTCCATTGCACTGGGGGAGTTTTTTCCCTGGGGTTGTGTGCTGGGGAGGGAGAGTTTATATCTCTTCTCCCTGTGCTCTGTGGTCCTGATGAAAATTGGGGGGAGAGCACTCCCAGGATTAATTTTTTTAAACAACAACAACCTGGCGCGGCTGTTTGTCACAGAATTAACAAGGCACACAGTTTGACCCACAAATTTGGCAAACAGAGTGTACTTTTACAGACACATGTGTTTTACAAACAGATGCAAAGGAACGGAGTTTTCCATAGTTCTGTTACTCTGCATTCCCTTACTGATTGCAAAAAAATTGGCTCACATTGGGAGGTCTTCTGGTCCATAAATGCTTCCCCTCCGATTCATTCCCCTACCTACCCCAACCACAATATGTTGTGTAGAAGATACATTAACTCTGCTAGAGGGTAGGGTAGGTATAAGCCTGACTACATAAATAAACATGCTTCCCTAATAATATGATGATGATCAAATGCTTCCTTAGACCCAGTTCTGGTGGTCCAGTAATAAGACTCTTGCGATCAAGGGTCAGATGTTTCCTATGAGACATGTTGAGAAGTCTCTCACTGAATCCGAGAGAAAGTGTTTCTCCTGTTGGCTAGCTGGTGGTGGGGTAGAGACGCTTGAATAATTTGATTTCTGTGAATTCCAGTGCAAAGCGACCTGATTCACACCTCACAGACTAACGTGTGGATCAGAACATAATTAGGCCTAAGATCTCACACTTCTCCAAGTTTTGCATCACAATTCTTGGCTGAAACAAACAAACAAATGAGAGCGCGTTAAGAACGTGCGGTTTTAGGATAAAATATGCTTATTAAATGCATAAATTGAGGTGAAACGCACATCTAAAGACACATTTTGTGATAAAATAAGTACTGAAATATGCATTGATGTATGAACCTTTGTGAGTAGTGTGTGTGTGTGTGTGTGTGTGTGTGAGAGAGAGAGAGAGAGAGAGAGAGAGAGAGAGTCAGATTAATGAAGGGATGGGATGGAATGGACTTCCAAATGAACTTGTGTGAAATCAACATAAACCAGAAATAGATAATCCACAGGGGTCATCCCATTACAATCATGAAAGTGACCTTGTATAACCAAATATAAAGACATGCCTTGACTTTGAAATGTACAAATGTAATGGATTCGAAAAGCAAAGAACTGAACACAGACATCGTCATGTTCAGTTTCTACTTGTAAGCTTAAGAAATCTGTTCTTTACTTTTCCTGAATGATTTTTTTTTTTTGCCCACTTAAAACACACTGAATTACATCTTGCCAGCATGGATTAAATTTAATCTTAATAAGACATTTATTCTGCATACTGTTAGCCAAATGCCACATGGTTACTTGGGGGAAAGAAGTTTAACTGTGTTTGCTGCCAACTAATTTTACAGGATGTTGTGAAACCTGAGTAAATGTTCTCTGGGATCATTATTTAATATAAAGTAACTATCACCACAGCATGCATTTCTTTCATTTATTAAAATAAAATTGCCCTCTAATTCAACACCGAGTGGATAAAAATATATTTGCTTTGCTTCGTTTTTAGAGTACAGGACGGCACTTACGATAAGCTGTAAATTTGCTAATGTGTGCTCATAATAGAGACGAGGGCTCTGTGATGGGCCGCTAGGATTTCGAGATCCAAGGAGGAATTGCTAAAAGCTTGACCATGAAAAGTCTACAGCAAAGTCAATGTCTCCAACAAATGCACCCCAAAATCCCTCAAAGGAAAATGTGCCAACAAAGAGGAAGCTTTTCACTGGGGCTCTGCCGACTTCAGAGAAAAGTCTTCTGGTTACCCCATACATGTGAAAACTCATAATTGGTGTCACCTTAAGCAGCTATATAGGAAAAAGAGTTTTGATAGTTAAGAGATGCACTTTCCACTCTGACAACTGCTTGATACTGTTTTCTACGCATCTGATACAAGGCCCAAAACAGACCCTCCAAGTGTCCCTATTTTCCGGGGACTGTCCTGGATTTTCAGAAACTGTCCCAGTTTCTGATTTGATCCTGGGATGTCCCACATTTCCTTACGATGTCTCTGTTTTCTTCAGAGAAATGTTGGAGGGTATGGTAGGACGTCCCTATTTTCATCAGATAAATATCGGAGGGTATGGAGTTATCCAGTCCTCAAGCAATCTGAAGGCAGAAGGTTTTTTTAAAAAATGTTTTATTATGTTTTTATATATGTTGGAAGCTGCCAACATATGGCTGGGACAACCCAGTCAGATGGGCAGGGTATTAATAGTAAAACTATTATTATGGATAAGGAAAGTCCCTATTTCCATCGGAGAAATGATGGAAGGTATGCAAGAACCTTCTCCTCCTTTGGATCTGACTACTATAAATCAAATTTCTCCAACCTGGTGTCTTCCAGCTGTTTTGAACTTCCCATCAGCCCCAGCCAACATGACCCAAGGGTCATGGATGATGGGAATTGTAGTCCAAAACATCTGGAGGGCACCAGGTTGTGGGAGGCTGCAAAAAATAATCCAGGTGGGTCCAGCCATTCCCTCATTGCAACATATTCACACTGAGGGAGGAAAATGCTGTTTATTCTTCCTAATGAACTTGACCAGCTTTTTAAAGGTTCTCCCCCTCCCTCCCGCATTCTCCATTTTTTATGATGCTGTCTGAGTTATGAGGCAGCTGAAAGTCCTCATTACTCTGTATTTGTCAGCTCTGGAGCTCTCCGCTATTAACTTTCAAATGACGTAAGCTTCTCTCTGTCTTGACAGCAGCGTTCCCCGTTTATTGCTCCTCCAGTTACAGCAACGAAGATGGATAAGATCTTTGCTCATAACAGGACTCTTAGTTGTGCAAATTCTCAATTGCCGTTTTGTCTCATGGCTGTCATGAATGCTCTTACCTTTGTCCTCGAACGAGATCTTTGTTTAAAAATATCCAGAAGCAATGTAGGCAAGGTGTAAGCAACATGAACCTCGCAGTCATCTAACCCACTGAGATGGTTCATCCTGGGAAAAGGGCCTCCTGCTATTTTTCTCTCAGCCCACACATTTTGGGACGCTGAGGAAATGGCATGAGCATCAGTCACAAAACGGCTGCTGTGGTGAGCGTGGCCTAATGGCCTTCACATCCAAAACAGTGACAAGACCGCAAAATTGTGCAGGATTGTATTTGTCTATCTGTTGGTTCATTCATTTCATGAAGTGCGTCCCCTGAGGCACCCCAAAGTGATTTACAATCAACAGTGCTGCATGCTCTGGTTATCTCTTGCTTGGACTACTGCAGTGTGCTCTACGTGGGGCTACCTTTGAAGGTGACCCGGAAACTACAGCTAATCCAGAATGCAGCAGCTAGACTGGTGACTGGGAGCAGCTGCTGAGACCACATAACACCAGTCTTGAAAGACCTACACTGGCTCCCAGTATGTTTCTGAGCACAATTCAAAGTGTTGGTGCTGACCTTTAAAGCCCTAAATGGCCTCAGTCCAGTATACCTGAAGGAGCGTCTCCACCTCCATCGTTCTACCCGGACACTGAGATCCAGCACCGAGGGCCTTCTGGTTGTTCCCTCCCTGCGAGAAGCCAAGTTACAGGGAACCAGGCAGAGGGCCTTCTTGGTAGTGGCCCCCACCCTGTGGAACGCCCTCCCACCAGATGTCAAAGAGAACAACAACTACCAGGCTTTTAGAAGACATCTGAAGGCAGCCCTGTTTAGGGAAGCTTTTAATGTTTGATGGACTACTGTATTTTAATATTTTGTTGGAAGCCACCCAAAGTGGCAGGGGAAACCAGCCATATGGGTGAGGTATAAATAATAAATTGTTGTTGTTGTTGTTGGTTCAAACCCCACATTGGGCAAAATATTCCTGCATTGTAGGGGGTTGTACTAGATGACCCTCATTCTCTCTTCCAACTCTGCAATTTTATGATTCTATGAACTTCAGATGCTCTGCCCCTGAGCTATAGCCCTTCCCCATCAGTTTGCCTGTGACTCTCCTCCACCTCTGCTCCCTAAATTCAGCCTAAATTCACCAAGTCATATGAATTCACCAAGTCATATGGCATGTTAAGCCTGGAGAAGAGGAGGTTAAGGGGTGATATGATAGCCATGTTCAAATATATAAAAGGATGTCACATAGAGGAGGGAGAAAGGTTGTTTTCTGCTGCTCCAGAGAAGCGGACACGGAGCAATGGATCCAAACTACAAGAAAGAAGATTCCACCTAAACATTAGGAAGCACTTCCTGACAGTAAGAGCTGTTCGACAGTGGAATTTGCTGCCAAGGAGTGTGGTGGAGTCTCCTTCTTTGGAGGTCTTTAAGCAGAGGCTTGACAACCATATGTCAGGAGTGCTCTGATGGTGTTTCCTGCTTGGCAGGGGGTTGGACTCGATGGCCCTTGTGGTTCCTTCCAACTCTATGATTCTATGAATTCTTCCTGTGCAACAAGGATGGGATGCACAAAAGGCTGTCTTCCAGGCCTTCCTGCCTGGCACTCAGGACTCCCTGCAGGCATTACCCCTGCTGCCCCTGCTCTGCACCCTTCTTGAATGCTCTTGCCTCACTGGAATGTAATCTCTTGTACACAAGCAAGAGTCACAGCTGTTCAATTCTTCTTTCTTTCTGTTTAACAGGCATGCAGTGCCCAGAAGTTTGCAAACGTGGAAATGTGCCCCCCACAACTGCTGTATACCACTGCAACAATAAAACCCTTCTCCTCCATCTCTTTGTCTTAAACACATGTCTGCACTCTAATCATCTCCTGTCTTCAACATTGCAACCTTCTTTCTGGGCTTCCATCATGGCAGTTCCCACTCCTCACCGCTTGTCTAGAGCTATCCAAAATGCTTCACCTCCCTCATTTCTCAGACTGTAGACCTAGCCCTTGTTGGTTTCCTGTTTGCTTCTTGGTCCAGGACTGGCACTTTAGGTCCATTAACTGGCATTTGATGCGCATTCGCAAGCAATTCAATTAAACTAACTTAACTTACGCTATTAACTTTTAGGTGTTTTAAACACCTCACTAGCATCTCCATCGAGGGAGTGGCGCTTAAGACCACTCTGACAGCAAAGCGTGCCAATTGTCCATTTGGGCCATTTGCATGAAAATGGCTCCTGTAAGCCACCGTCAACACTTTTCTTGAAAGAAGCAAAGAACGCTGCAATATTTCTCCAATCTCCCCCAAGAGATTTATCTGCAGGAAACATATGCGGTGTGTCGGTACGCATAAGCCTTGGCTGTCCACTAATTCTTAAGCGAAAGTAGTCTGTTGACAACCTTCTGATTAAACTTCCCTTTTTCCTCCCTTTCAGCCCAATTTAAATCAAAATATCGACAGAAACAATTCCTGCGGAGCAGATTGAATAGCTCGTAGGGGCATGGCAGGTAGGATTCTCTCCTTTGAATTACACAGCCTTTCTGATAAAAACATATCCTGCTTTCATAGCATTTATATCCTGCTTGTTTGTTTGTTTTTATTTTTGAAGCAAAACTCAAAAGGCCAACGTCTGAATCTGTTGTGGCTGTGCAGATCCTGGACCTGGTCTTAGAGAAAGGGCCTCTGAATTCTAAAAAGATTACAGTGGTACCTTGGGTTAAGAACTTAATTCGTTCTGGAGGTCTGTTTTTAACCTGAAACTGTTCTTAACCTGAGCCAATGGGGCCTCCCACTGCCGCTGCACTGCCACCGCACAATTTCTGTTCTCATGCTTAAGCAAAGTTCTTAACACGAGGTACTATTTCTGGGTTAGCGGAATCTGTAACCTGAAGTGTCTCTAACCTGAAGCATCTCTAACCCGAGGTACCACTGTATTAGTACTAACATGAACTTATTTATTGCATTCTACACAATTGACTCAAGGCAATGTATAATAAAAACAGCCCCAACCCTGCTGTCTCCTGGCCATGGCCCTGCATCATCCTAGGAATGGTCACCCCTGATTCTTTTTAATAAAATAAAGGTAAAGGGACCCCTGACCATTAGGTTCAGTCATGGACAACTCTGGGGTTGCGGTGCTCATCTCGCTTTATTGGCCAAGGGAGCCGGTGTACAGCTTCTGGGTCATGTGGCAGCATGACTAAGTCACTTCTGGTGAACCAGAGCAGTGCATGGAAATGCCATTTACCTTCCTGCTGGAGCGCTACCTATTTATCTACTTGCACTTTGATGTGTTTTCAAACTACTAGGTCGGCAGGAGCAGGTACCGAGCAACAGGAGCTCACCCCATCATGGGGATTCGAACCGCTGACCTTCTGATCAGCAAGCCCTAGGCTCTGTGGGTTAAACCACACCCACGTCCCTATTCTTTTTAATAGGTTTTATATAAATTCTGCCCTGGCTTGGACTTGATAACATAGGTTAGCAGAGCAGGGGCATTTTGTGGGGGAGACTCCTTTTGCCAAACTAGTGCCCTCAAGTTGTTCTAGCTGGGGCTGATGGGAGTTGTAGTTCAAAGCACCTAGAGTGTTTAGGTTAAACTGATTGCTCACTAGTCTGCTCTAGCATTAGAATTCTATGAATGGTTGAAACTTCCATAGATCAGCTCCTTCTGCACAGAACAGAAGGGACAAGATCTGGAACTGGGTCTGTCACTGTAGTGAATACCAGTGGAGGAGAATTAACTTTGATTTGACAAAAAAAAATATGACTGGGAGCTGAAAGTCAGCCTTTATCTTTCCCTGTGATCCCATCGGGATAAACACTTCACTCTAACGGAGCTCATCAAAGGGGGTAAAACACAAATATTACTAAAGCCCGCGGTGTCACAGCCATGTGATATTCAAGACACGTTCATCAATAGCCTCTCCAAAGATTGTCTTTATCACATTATCAATGCATTTGCCATATTAAGCAGATAAAAAAAAGTATGCTCAGACTTTGAAACATGACACACAAAAATAAAGCCGACCAAATGAAATCAGTATTCAGATGGTATTACTGGCATTCAGCGTGACAAACTGCGTGGGAAGGTGGTTGTCAAAATCTTTGTGATAATGAAAATGGCTCCATTCACATTACAAAGATATTGCTTATCTCCTCCATAAGGTTTCATTCTCTCTCTCTTTTTGTATGCGTGTGGAAAAGAATAGGTTGCAGAAACGCCTTTATATATTTCATATTTGCATTATAGGCATCAGCAGAGCAGTTAAGTGTGTGACATTTGCATTCTGCTGTTCTTCGTGGGCTGTGCGTGAGAATTTATTCCAGAGAAGGAAGCAAGAATCAACAAAGCTGAGCAGCCTGACCTGCTGAGATATTCAGGGTATGCTGGTACAGTTCTTCTGTGTGCCTCTGCTCCATCGACACGTGGAGGGGGTTGCTGATCTCATGGCCAAAATATCACTTGCAATCGGTTTGTTCCGCTTCTGCAGCAAGAAGCATAGAATTCACCAGAAATTTATATGGAACAGTGGCTGAACAGCTGACTTCCATGTGCAGGACTATTCCCAGGTTTGGTCAGATGTCTGTCAATGTTACCCCCTTACAAGCCCTTTCATTGAGCTTACTAGGCAGTGGCACCATTGCCCAAAACATCAGCATGAACTGGCAGGTGTGATGCCACGGAGAGCAGTAGCTGCTGCTGTTCTCTCATCACTGTCCACTTTCTGTCTTTCTTACTATATAATATTTTTGTAAAGAAAAAATGTGTCTTCTTTCTGTAGTTTGCATGGCTGCCAATAGGCTGGCAGGTAAGCAAACAAGTGGTGCAGGTGTGGGTGGAACAGCCAGGAGAGGCTGGAGCAGTTCCTCTTTAACCGTCCTGCTCTGCTGCTGAACGCCGGACACTTCTGACACCATTTTGGCCTCAGCAGCATTAGATGCCAAGGAAGAAGAAAGCAGCTGCAAAGAAGGAGGGTTGATAGGGACCTGCTCTGGCAGCTGAACAACCTCTAGGTAACTGGAGGCAGGTGAGCAAGCCTTCCCGTTCTTCCACTGCCACTGCCACTGGTTGTGGGAGATAGGAGGGGGGAAATCTTCTCTGCCTCCCCATGGCATAGTAGTGCACCCCGCATGGATCCAACCTTCTCCTTACCAACCCAACTGCCTGGGTGAAGGTAAGGAAGGTTTCAGGTGAGATGTGATGGAAGAGTTGCATTTGGAGCAATCTGTGAGAGGAGGAGAGATTTAAGTGAGATGTGTAGGCAAGGGCGTTGGGGCAATATGTGAGGGGTGCCTTTGGAGCAAGACATAAGGGGATGGGGCTTCTTTTTGGATATCTGTGACTGCAAGACCTCGGGAGGTTGATCCCCACTATGATGTGTTTGAATACCCTTCATTATCCACTGCCATCACCCTTAAGGTAAAGGTAAAGGTACCCCTGCCTGTCCGGGCCAGTCTTGACAGACTCTAGGGTTGTGCGCTCATCTCACTCTATAGGCCAGGAGCCAGCGCTGTCCGCAGACACTTCCAGGTCACGTGGCCAGCGTGACAAGCTGCATCTGGCGAGCCAGCACAGCACACGGAACGCAGTTTACCTTCCTGCTAGTAAGCAGTCCCTATTTATCTACTTGCACCTGGGGGTGCTTTCGAACTGCTAGGTTGGCAGGCGCTTTGACCGAGCGACGGGAGCGCACCCCGCCATAGGGATTCGAAACGCCGACCTTTCAATCGGCAAGTCCTAGGCGCTGAGGCTTTTACCCACAGCGCCACCCGCGTCCCTATGCCATCACCCTTAGAACCCACCAAAATGACCCCCGCCTCCTTTTCGTCATCTTTGTCAAGTGTCCCTATTTTCCAGGGACAGTCCCAGATTTACAGAAGCCATCCTCATTTCTGATCCTGGAATGTCCCACTTTTCCTTAGGACGTCTCTATTTTCATCAGAGAAATGTTGGGAGGTATAGAGTTATGCAACCCCTGAGCCAAGGAGATAAGTAGCTATACAGTGGTATCTTGTGTTGCATAACCTCCGGGTTATGGAATCTTCGGGTTACGGCTGAGGCAAACCTGGAAGTGGGTTTGCCACTCGGACGTGCGCAGAAGCGGTCCTCCGGTTAAAATTTTTTTAGGATAAGGCTGGGCCTCCGGAACGGATCCCGTTCATTACTGGAGGTACCACTGTACAACCTTCAGAAGACCTCTGCAGGCAGCCCTGTATAGGGAAGTTTTTTTATGTTTAATGTTTTATTATGTTTTTATGGGACTTGGGTGGTGCTGTGGGTTAAATCACAGAGCCTAGAGCTTGCCAATCAGAAGGTTGGTGGTTCGAATCCCCAGGACGGGGTGAGCTCCCATTGCTCGGTCCCAGCTCCTGCTAACCTAGCAGTTCCAAAGCACGTCAAAGTGCAAGTAGATAAATAGGTACCGCTCTGGTGGGAAGGTAAACGGCGTTTCCGTGCACTGCTCTGGTTCGCTAGAAGTGGCCCGGAAGCTGTACGCTGGCTCCCTTGGCCAATAAAGCGAGATGAGCGCCGCAACCCCAGAGTGGTCCACGACTGGACCTAACGGCCAGGGGTCCCTTTACCTTTACTTATGTTTTTATATATGTTGGAAGCTGCCCAGAATAGCTGGGCAACCCAGTTGAGGGGGATGATGATGATGATGATAACAGACGTTTTTATTTTCATCAGAGAAATGTTGGCATTTTTATTTAACTCTATCATCTCAGTTTGTGGGACACCGGTGGCGCTGTGGGTTAAACTACAGAGCCTAGGACTTGCCGCGCAGAAGGTCGGTGGTTCAAATCCCCGCAATGGGGTGAGCTCCCGTTGCTCGGTCCCTGCTCCTGCCAACCTAGCAGTTAATAAGCATGTCAAAGTGCAAGTAGATAAATAGGTACCGCTCCGGCGGGAAGGTAAATGGCGTTTCTGTGCACTGCTCTGGTTTGCCAGAAGCGGCTTACTCATGCTGGCCACATGACCTGGAAGCTGTACGCTGGCTCCCTCAGTCAATAAAGCGAGATGAGCGCCACAACCCCAGAGTCGGCCATGACTGGACCTAATGGTCAGGGGTCCTTTACCTTTACCTATCCTCTCAGTTTACCTTTGAGGTCCCTTCTTTCTTTCTTTCTTTCTTTCTTTCTTTCTTTCTTTCTTTCTTTCTTTCTTTCCAACCTGATTGGGCCTGGGCTGCTGCAGTGAACAAGGCATTATGATGTCTTTTGGCATCAGGAAAAGCCATGGGCAGGGACCATAGCTTGGTGGCATAGCATCTACTTTCCATTCAATCCCTGGCACCTCCAGGTAGAGCTTGATATGTCCCTCCTCTGAAACCCCAGAGAGGTGCAATGCTGAGCTAGTTGGACCACTGGACTCTCTCATCATGAGGCAACTTCCTATAATATCCCTTATGTACATAATTTCTGCCCCTAACCTCACTCCTCACTTTGAATTATGGTGCTGGAGGAGACTCTTGAGAGTCCCATGGACTGCAAGAAGATCAAACCTATCCATTCTGAAGGAAATCAGCCCTGAGTGCTCACTGGAAGGACAGATCCTGAAGCTGAGGCTCCAATACTTTGGCCACCTCATGAGAAGAGAAGACTCCCTGGAAAAGACCCTGATGTTGGGAAAGATTGAGGGCACAAGGAGAAGGGGGTGACAGAGGATGAGATGGTTGGACAGTGTTCTTGAAGCTACGAACATGAGTTTGACCAAACTACGGGAGGCAGTGGAAGACAGGAGTGCCTGGTGTGCTCTGGTCCATGGGGTCACAAAGAGTCGGACACGACTAAACGACTAAACAACAACAACAACCTCACTCCAAGCACAGTGGGGCAGAACAAACATGGTGTTGATGCCTGTTGGTGGTTCAGTCAAGTCTTCATGGCCTGATGTCACCAGCCCTTGGCGCCAGCCGTATCCCCCTTAAGATGCGATTGCGACAAAGGCGTTCCGCAATGTTTTGAAATGGTTAGTCCTTTTCGAGATCTCTGCATTGTCTCATCCAATGCAAGCAAGCAGGCAAGCACCACTGTAGGTGACTGGCCTGCCCTTTATCTAGCAGGGTTAGCATTTGCAAAAAGGGTCTTTGGAGAAGGAGAGGGAGCACTAATGATGACAACAGCACAGATCTAAGCCTTCTATCAATGAACAACGTGGCGGGTCTATTTGTTTGAGTCTTCCCTGACACCCGCAGGCTCACTAATTCAGTTTGACAGATTCAGGCCGTGCTCCACATCTCATAAAAAGAGGCAGAGGTGGCTATTGATCCTCCGTTTACCAGGGCTGATTTACTGCTTTGTGCTTTTTTGCAAATGCATTAATAACAACAGCAATAATAGTAATAGTAGTAGTAATAGTAGCAGCAGGTGAGGTTGAATCAATAAGTGAAAAAATTCACAGAAATAGCTTTTGTTTGTCAATGTCTGGCTTGCATTTAGAATCTCTTTAAAAACAAAATTAAGAATGCAAGATTCTTATTTGCAGGCTCACACCAGGGTAGGGTTGCCATATAGCCGAAATTTACTGAAATTTACTGAGCCGTCGTAAACAGTGTCTGGGTCAAAATTGCTGAACTGTCCAGGAAAATCTGGATGTATGGCAAACCTAAAAAAAAGTTCAACAGTTTTTGTGTCCGGATTTTCACTTTTTGAAATATGGCAACCCTACACTAGGGTAAATCTGGGGGTGAAGTCCACTGCCACTCCTGTAATTGGAGGGGGGCACACTCCAGAAGCCCAGCTCTCACCAGTGTGTTGAATGTGTGCCACTCCAAAGCCATCAACATTATTCAAAAGAAAGTAAGATGACTTCGTAGCAATTAATACACTCAGCAGAATAAAGAAAATTGGCAAGTCAGGTATAAAGGCCCTTGAGAGTTGAAAGGCAGTTTATAAAGGTTGTGAAGAATAAACTAGCATGATATTTTTCTTTGTGGGGAGGGGTAATTAAGATGAGACAAGGAGGGGGGGAATGGTTCTGTTATTGTAAGCCTGAAAAATCTATGGCTTATGTAAATGGCACCTCCTGAGTTATAAACCGAAACTTGGCATACCTGATCCATTTAATGAGATCTTCAAATGTGCCAAATGTCAAACTGATCCAAAATAAAAATGTAACAGTTACAGCACTCTAAAAATGCTGAAAATTGATGTGCCTCCTTTTGCTCCATTTTCTAACTGGCATAACATGCATTTATCTCGAATGTTGGTGGAAGCTACTGCTGTGCTGAAATCAGGTTTATCAAGGGACGCAAGAACCGCTTGCTGCTTCAGGCCAGCATCCTGTTCTCACAGTAGCCCACCAGATGTCTCTGGGAACCCTGCAAGCAGGACAGAAGCACAAGGGCACCCTCTTCTTCTGTGGTTTCCAGTAAAAGGTATCTAGATGCATTGCTGCCTCCCACTGTGGAGTCATCATGTAGCTGTTGATAGCCCTCTTTTAAAGTCTTATTTCTTGGTGGTCATCACTGCCTTCTTAAATCAGTTGTTATTTTGAGATTGAATTTATATCTTTGGTAATATTGGCAAATACAGTGGTACCTCAGGTTAAGAACTTAATTCGTTCCGGAGGTCTGTTCTTAACCTGAAACTGTTCTTAAACTGAGGTACCACTTTAGCTAATGGGGCCTCCCACCGCTGCCGCACAATTTCTGTTCTCTCCTGAAGCAATGTTCTTAAGCCGAGGTACTATTTCTGGGTTAGCGGAGTCTGTAACCTGAAGCATCTGTAACCTGAAGCGTCTGTAAACAGAGGTACCATTGTAATCATATAGTATAACATAAAAATGGCCCATACACATACAGGTAATATTCATTAACTACCTGAGCCCTCAGCAGTGGTTCAAAACACAGTTCAGGGACTCACATACTAAGAAGCTTCCAGTAGAATTCTTCGTCTTGCGATTCCTTTTTCAGATATCAATCTCTTGCTATTTTTGACGGGAGCCATGTATCACACTGCCACTTCCATCGCTCTTTTGTGGAACGACTCTCAGGCAGCCTTGTCCTTAGTTATTAAGTAACTGCAATGAAAGAATCACTTCATTTACTATTATTAGGAAGGCAGCCGCTCTTTGTTCATTTAACATAACACAATCTGTGCTATCTTCTGGGTTCCTAAACTGCCTCATAGCAAGTCAGATCTGTGACCCATCTTGACCCCTCAGAGCTGAATCTCAGTGTCCAGGCTAGCTAATTTTAGCTAAATTAGCTAAAATATACAGGAAAAAAAAGAAAGAAAATATTGGAAATGTAAAAAGGCAGATGGGGACTAGTTCCATATGTGGTGGACCTGCGATAAGGTAAAAAAAAAAAAATGGGAATCAATTTATAATGAACTCAAAAAAATATTTAGATATACTTTCCCCAAAAGACCGGAAGTGTGTCTATTAGGCTTAATAGGAACAGAAATTAAAATGGGAGATGAAAATTTGTTCATGTATGCTACAGCTGCCGCGAGGACCCTTCTGTCCCAAAGATGGAAAGTACAAGATATACCAACTACCCAGGAGTGGCAGGTGAAGTTGACAGAATATGCAGAACTTGCCAAACTGTCAGGGAGGATCCGTGACCAGGAAGATCAAAGTTACCAAAATAACTGGAGTAAATTTATTGAATATTTAAAGAAGAACTGTAAAGAGGTCAAGATACTAGCAGGATTGACATAATACCTCCAATGTATAATAGTACTAATATGAGAATGATGTGCACAATGGAAAGGGGTTAAATATACCAGTTGTGGGGAGGGAGGAGGGTCGCGACTCGGCAGAGTCAAAGAGAATGTATGGTGTTATTACAATTTGTTGGAAAAGAATATGTAAGGAAAACAATAAAAATTTACTTAAAAAAAAAGAATCTCAGTGTCCAGGCTGAATGATGGGAGCGGAGATGATCCTTCAGGTATACAGGTCATCCATGACAGATGACCATCCAACCTTTGCTTAAAAACCTCCAAGGAAGGAGTGTCCACAAGGACGTCTTTAGCAGATGCGGCGCCGGGGTGCAAATATCTGCTGAGAGCCCCCAAATTACCATGGATAGTGTTGGGGTGGCCGTAGCTGCGCATTGCCAGCCATCAGGGGGCGCAACTCTCCCCCATGCCACTGTGGGAGAGCGATCCCCGCAGAGACTTGGGAGTGAAGTTGCGCCCTTCGCAAGCCTTCTTGGGAGGAGAACACAGCTTCCCTCCCAAGCCTCCTTGGGAGGAGAGTGATCCCTGCAGAGGCTTGGGAGGCTAGCTGCACGCCCGCCAGCCTTATGGTTGGCAGGGCACAGCTGGCGGGCATGCAGAAGGGAAAGGGGAGGCCACCGGCAAAGCCGCACAACTCCCCCACTTGCTGGGGCGCCCCTGAGAGGCTGGCGCCTGGCGTGATGCACCACTAAGCCCAATGGGAAAGATGGCTCTGAGTGTCCGCCACCTCCCAAGGGAGACCGTTCCACCTTGTAAGAACTGCTCTTACTGTCAGAATGTTCTTCCTGATGTTGAGTCAGAATCTCCTTTCTGGCAACTTGAATCCATTGGTTTGAGACCTACACTAGAGAAAACAAGCATGCTCCATCTTCCAACTTGGGTCTCAGATTGTGGGTGCCCAGTGGTGCGTGCGACATATATTAATGTCATAATGTCACATTGCGATGTGACGCCATGTTGTATGTGCTGCAGCGGTGCCTGGGAGCCCCAGAAGTTGTGTCTGAGGCTTCAAGACCTGCAAGGCCTCTGACATGACCTCTGAAGCCACCTGAGACCCCCGATGCTACTTCCGGGGCCTCACAAAGTGCCACAAGTCATGTTGGAGGTCCCTCGCTGTGGGTGCTGAGGACCCACAAAAAACAGGGCCCCCTATAGTTGACGCCAGTACCATCTTCCACATGATGGCCCTTTAGATATTTGAAGTAAGTACCCCCACCATGCAGAACACTGCTAGTGCCAGGGCTGTCAGTCTGGCAGCATAGCATAGTGGCAACTGAGGGCTTACTGTGGGCAAACGATTGACCACTGTGAGTAAGGATAAAAAAAGAACCCTGGGTTAAGTTCAGTCAAAGGCAACTATGGGGTGTGGCGCTCATCTCGTTTCAGGCTGAGGGAGCTGGCATTTGTCCACAGCTTTTCAGGTCATGCGGCAAGCATGACGCAACCGCTTCTGGCTCAACAGAACACCGTGACATAAACCAGAGCGCACAGTAATGCTGTTTACCTTCCCACCACAGCAGTACCTATTTATTTACTTGCACTGCATGCTTTTGAACTGCTAGGTTGGCAGGAGCTGGGACAGAACAACGGGAGCTCACCCGATTGCAGGGAATCAAACCGCCGACCTTCAGATTGGTAACCCCAAGAGGGTCAGTGGTTTAGACCACAGTGCCACCCACTGTGAGTACAGAGCGATGGGTTAGATTGGTCTGATCTAGTGGAGCAACTCTTGCATTCGTATGTGAGGCCGGCAGGAGTCCTCGGATGGATATTACAAACACAGCACAGCAAGTTTCTTTTTTTTTTTGGCAAATGGCTGTGTATTATTTGCCCTCTATCGTTGCCAAAAGATGAAGGCGGCAGCTTCCCCAGCAATAAATCCCCAAAAGCGCCCTTAAATGACCATTCCCACACTTTGCGCAATGCTTCCCTGCCTGTCCTAGTAAGAATCCTGCAGGGAGAAAAAAGGAAATCAACAGTACAGACGGTGTGCTCAGAGAAGCCTGCTTGGCACATCTAACTCCATTTAAGAAGGTAAATGAGTAATTTCTCCATTCCCTGGTTCCACCACCCCCGCTGCTGCAGTGGCGGCTTTTCAAATATAGACTGCAGCAGGGCTGAGGCTTATTTCTCAAAATGTATTTTTTAAAAAAACAAAAACACACAACCCAGGTTTTTTCCTGTTCATGTAATGGGTGTAGTGTGGGGGAGGAAGCAAATGAGTCATGTGAATCCAGCCGTGAGATTAATATAGACAACGATGTCATATCCTCATGCAGGCAGCTGCGAACGGCTGATCCAGATCACCATCCACAGATTTAATGGTCAGAGGCTCCCTATTGCTGCAATGTGTGTGTGTGTGTGTTTTGAGAGTGGGAGATGAGTGAGATGAGAGGATAAGTTGTTCAGCGGCAGCTTTGATCTTCTGCTGCATAATATTTAAATTCAGCACCCAAGGGCAAATGTAAGCATGAACTGGGATGTTTGTGATCGAGATCTTTTGCATTTTTAAAAATAACCATAATTGGGAATCCCATCTGGCTGCCTTGAAGGTTAGGGAAGTAGCAATGGAGGAACAGGCTTCAATCCTTTTATTTCTGTGATGTTTCTCCAAAATTATTATTTTCTGTGTAGGGTGGATAGCTCAGTTGGTTACAGCATGGTGCTGATAACATCAGGGCTACAGGTTCAATCCCAATAAGGGACAGCTGCATATTCCTTCATTGAAGAGGGTTGGACCAAATGATTCTCAAGGTCCCTTCCAACTCTATGATTCTTTGCAAGGGAAAACGTGGGTCCTTCTCACCCCACCCGCAGAGCTAATAACAGTTTTGAGAATTATGATTTAGATCAGAAAATGGCACAGGAGGAAATGATGCTCCCTCACTCCAATGTCATTACCCTGGTCTTCAGAGCAACTGCGTGGGGTTGAACCTTATGAAAACAATGGCATCTAAAACTCCCCACAGTTCTTCTGCACCATGTTTTTTCTAGCCCTGTTGAACATCATTTTCCAGTGTCAGGTAAAAAAAAGGTACAGGTAAAGGACCCCAGGGCGTTTAAGTCCAGTCAAAGGCAACTATGGGGTTGTGGCACTCATCTTGCTTTAAGACTGAGGGAGCTGGTGTTTGCCCACAGACAGCTTTCCAGGTCATGTGTCCAGCATGACTAAACCACTTCTGGCACAATGGAACACCGTGACGGAAGCCAGAGCGCACAGAAGCGCCATTTACCTTTTCGCCACAGAGGTATTTATTTATGTACTTGCACTGGTGTGTTTTCGAACTGCTAGGTTGGCAGGAGGTGGGACCGAGCAATAGAAGCTCACCCCGTTGCGGGGAGTCAAACTGCTGACCTTCTGATCAGCAAGCCCAAGAGGCTCAGTGGTTTAGATCACAGCACCACCCGCGTCCCTACCCAATGTCATTAAACTATACGAACATATGAAGCTGAAAAGTTGTCCCTTTAAAATCAGCATCACCTCCTTGCTGTGGGTGTAGCTCTCCAAGCCAGAGGACCGGATTCTCTGGGTCATGTTTTGATAAAGGGGCTGTACTCTTTCCTGGAATTAAAATTCAAGTCCCTATGATGTGTGTCTCCCCAGTAAATGCCAGGATTGAAGATCACTATACTGTTTCCAATTTAGGAACGAGTAAGACAGAACATTTTTTCAGCTAATTAGAATAGTGTGAAATATGCGCAGGAGGTCCTACAGACTGTCATTGTGTTTATGGGAAGCTGGTTGGTTGACCTGCATGCTAAAAATTATTCTAATGCAGGCAACATTTTTCAGAAGTCAAATAATCCCTTCTCACATTCACACTGGAATGAGATTTTACCATTGCCATATTGTCTATTTAGCATGGCATCCCTGTCATCTCACCATCCATGCCACGGAAGAGCTTCCATCAGGCAGATTGAAAGGAGACCAGGTGTAGTGCAAGCACTTGGCAAAAGAAAACAACCATGTATGGAAACAAAAGCAAAACTGCAAGAAGGGAAGGTTGAGAAAATGAAAGCTGAAGACGCTGATAATTATGCAATTAAAAAACAGAGGGAGGTCGGGAAAGAGCCAGGGATGGTGCTTCCTGATTGCCGGCACAGATTAGAAGCTGCACACAGAGATCCTGTTCAGCTATTAGAAAAACAAAAGAGTTGGAAGAAGCTGAGCATAAAAGGTGTGGCAGAAACTGGGGGAAGGAGAAGGCTTTCTTTCCAGCCAACCTGCCTTACTCCCAAGGAGAACTTCTCCTGGGATTGCCACTTTTTTTTTTTACAAGTCCTCCATGTAAAGACCAGTTTTCTCTCTCTCTATGTGTGATGGTAGTCGCCAGGACAGAGTATCATCACTTCTGTTTTTACTGCCCATGCCAGTCAGAGTGTACCAGCATCTCATAACAAAAGTAAAGAATTTGTCCCCCATTCCATACATATGCACTGCCACACCTGAAATAAAGAGGGGAGGCACTTTCCCTCGAGTCACAAGTATGAATAGAAGAATTTCTCAATTTTGGTTTCTCCCTGCTTATTTCTTCACATTTCTGCATCAGTGTGCAATTAAAAAAAAGACATGCTCATGAAAAATTGTCAGTATTTTAGTGCGAATTTCTCCCCACAGAAACATTCCCGTAAATTTTGCCCAGTGTGTACATTTTTCAAAGCCTTCTCACAACAGAATGCATTTTAGATCTTATTTTCACTAACACACACATTTTTAAGCATGCTTCCTCCTCACGTACACTTTTTTTGGTACACATCATTTGGTCAGAGAGCTGCCTCACAAAATTCAGAGAAGCGCAAATTTCAAAGTACAGCTGTATTTCTTTTCACATCTTGTTTTGGAAAGTGAGAGGTAGGTTTGCATTAAAATTCAAACGAAACTGAATTTCTGCCCCACCTCTGTTCAGAAGTCTCAGCCTCTCACCCTGCTACATTTCACTGGTTCCCCCTTGGTGGTGTGGAGTGGAGAAACCCACAGGTTTTACCCCCACTTAGCATTATAGGGGGACACGGGTGGCTCTGTGGGTTAAACCACAGAGCCTAGGACTTGCTGATCAGAATGTTGGCAGTTTGAATCCCCGCAATGGGGTGAGCTCCTGTTGCTCGGTCCCTGCTCCTGCCAACCTAGCAGTTCGAAAGCACGTCAAGTGCAAGTAGATAAATAGGTACCACTCCAGCGGGAAGGTAAATGACGTTTCCATGCACTGCTCTGGTTCGCCAGAAGCAGCTTAGTCATGCTGGCCGCATGACCCGGAAGCTGTATGCCGGCTCCCTCGGCCAGTAAAGCGAGATGAGCGCCGCAACCCCAGAGTTGGCCACGACTGGACCTAATGGTCCGGGGTCCCTTTACCTTACTTTAGCATTATAGGGGAAAGGAAGGCACATATGTAAGTAAAAAGCTCCTCGCCTTGCTTTGAAGTGGCAGAGAGTAGAATAAAGCTGCATTTACACAGCAGTTCATTTCATTTTCTCGACATTTCCCTAATGGTTAATCTCCACATTATATTTGAGGTTTCACACAATGTAAACCCTACTAACTCAGAAAATTGGAAGAGCAAAGTAAGGGAATTTGGAGTGGCACACGAGTGTTCTTGCTATTTTTGTGGGGGAATTAGGGGGGAACAGAAACCCACACCTGTGGCAGATGCAGCATTGTCCAATGGCATTCATTGTTGTGTCATACCACGCCCACTGGTGTGAGTGAAATTCAGCACCACATGCCAGTTTGAGATGCAGAATAAACTCTGCACTCCAGGAGGAAACATCTTCAGTCAAGTGGAAGTGGATCAGAACACCACTACCACACAGGCCGTGGATGGATTGAAAGCACCCCCAAAATGAGGGGGTGATCTATCATATCACAGCCTGGCAGCTGTTCTAAGCTCCGGGTGTGCTAAGCCCCATAATACACAATTTCTGAAGGAGACCATCTCTTCCCCCACCAGAGGTCTCTCTACAATTCCAAAACAGACCTGGAGACTATCAGAAAACAGAGGATCATGGGGATGTTTCACAAATTCTTCCATCCAAATCAGAAGTCGTGGGCCCTGCCTGGTTTCCACTTGGGTTAGATGAACTTCCTCTCATCCCAAGCCATAAAATGTAGCATTATCTTAAACTCCCTCAGAAGAGAAGCTATGTTCTCCCAAGCAACTTTCACTATTGTTTTCCCTCACCCCACATTTTCCTTATCAGCTGGAATAAAATGCTAACAATTACTTATACGTAGTATGAAAAACTTGGACACTTAAGACTAAATGCATACAGCACAATTGATATTGTTTGCAGTGTTTTGCTGAAAAATATCTTGTTAATCTACCGCACGCATGTAAGAAAGTGCAGACAGGCTAAGATTTTATTAATGTAATAATTATTGTGACCATCTATCTTCCATGCAATATGATCAAACAACTGGCAAAAAAAGCTTTGCACCTACTAAATACAGAAAAGGTTTGATAGCTTAGCATGTAGGCCTGGTCTATGAATGCAGCAGGAGTGAAAGAGGTGAGAGAACCCTCAGGTGGGGAGGGATGCAGGAGGAATTTGTTCGGTTTCCTTTTCATAGCAGGTGGTCCAATTCTTTGGCCCCCAACTAGTTTGTAGAACAGGATGCAGCTCCAAATTGGATGATGAACTTCTCCAGATTTTGCAATGCAGTTATGATGCACAAAAATTGCATACAAAAATAACCAGCTTGTTTGCTGGCTGTGCTAGCTTTTTCATGCTATGCATTAAAAATATAAGGCTGTCGCCATGCTGCAATATGTATGGCCACCAGTATCTACAAATAGGAGGGGGAGAGGATTGAGATGAGGGGAGGGGGGAGGGGAGGGGTTGGGGCAAGCTGTGGGGGGATACGCAAGGGGATGGGTGTGGTGTAAAGGGAGAGGGTAGGTCAGGTGTGGGGGCAGGGGTGTTGACAAAGTAGTAGGCAGGGTTGACAAGTGAAGCAAGTAGTGGCAGCGTAATAATAATAATAATAATAATAATAATAATAATAATAATAATAATAATTTTATTATTTATACCCCGCCTGTCTGTCTGGGTTTCCCCAGCCACTCTGGACAGCTTACAGAATATATAAAACATAATGAAAATGAAACATTGAAAACTTCCCAATACAGAGCTGCCTTCAGATGTTTTTTAAAAGCTGTATAGTTCTTTATCTCCTTGACATCTGAAGGGAGGGTGTTCCACTGGGAGGGCACCACTACCAAGAAGGCCCTTTGCCTGGTTCCGTGTAACTTTGCTTCTCTCTCTCTCTCTCTCTCTCTCTCTCTCTCTCTCTCTCTCTCACACACACACACACACACACACACACAAAAATATATGGTTCTCCCATCCTGGATCTGAAAAGCAATATGCCATTTTGTCACCTCATTCCCTCCACTACTTTTGACTGCCTGCCTAAACAAAAGAAGCAATGTACAGTATAGACGTGAACCGCTCAATCCCCTCCCCACAATATTGCACAGGTAAAAATTGAGGCACACTGTAACAACCGCCATCTCAGACAGGGGTTTGCTGAACATTCCTAGCCTAGTGTGGCCATGTGTCCTAAGTTATGAAGAACCATCCTCTGTTTGAAGGGCTGTTGGAGGGTGAACCTCTGTTTGAAGGGATCCCCTATCTGAAAACCAGTCAGGTCCATGTCTGATTGAAAGATGAAGAACCCCTAAAAAGTTGCCCTTCAACAGTTGGCACCTAGACAGAAGGCTGAACCAGGCATACTGATTACCCAGTCACATCTATTTAAATTATAGTCATTGTTTCTATATTTGCATCTATTCGTGTGAATCAGCATACAATTTTAATGCAAATCTATGTCCTCTTTTATACCTTTTTTTTGGGGGGGGAGGTTGGAGTATATAATTAACAATTAGAAATTGGAATACAAAAAGGGGAGGTATGAGGAGGTCGGGGAAGTAAGTTATAAGAAAATAAGGGAATGAAACTTTACTTGTTTTTAAATAGTTTTTAGTTTTGTACTTTGTTTATTTTTTATATTTGTTATTTTTTGTGTTTGTGTTTTGCTTTTATTATTGTTTTTTTTTTGTATAATCTTTGAAATCTCAATAAATATCTTTTTTAAAAAAATACATGTTGCTGAAATTCCTCCTGCTGTAGCCTTATAGAATTTCACTCTGCAATAGTTTGCCCACTCCACTGCTATACTAAAAAACCCCCACTGGTGCTTGTCCTTCAGTTAAAGTGAACAATACATTTTTAACAGTTTGAAATGCACCTCGGTGGCTGCGATGTGTGAATTGGTCGGCTGTGCACTGCATGGGTGTTAGAGTTCATGGGCATGCATTTAACCTGTGTATGCATGAAGGACAAGATGCAACAACTCAGAGATTTCACCACTAGAGACTTGGAGGAAAGAAGGGAATGCAGAAGAATTACACAGGTAACTCAGGCTACAGAAAGGTCATGAGGACTTTCCCAAAGGCAGAAAATAAAGACAGTGATTTGCCAGTGACAAGCACATGAGAATGGGATTCTCCCTAGTAGATAGGCGTAGCTAGAGCACATGGGTTTCTCAGTTACAAACAAAGAGAGCACTTTGGAGGTTTAAAGTAGGGGGCGTTATTTAGATGACAGGAAGCCCATACCCTCCCAAATTTATCTGATGAAAATAGGGACATCCTATTCCATACACTCCAAATTTCTCCCCTGAAAATAGGGATGTCCTACAATATCCTACAATATCCTACAACAATTCTCCAATGAAAAATGGGATGTCCTAAGGAAAAGCGGGACATTCTGGGATCAAATCAGAAACTGGGATGGCTTCTGTAAATCTGGGACTGTCCCTGGAAAATAGGGACACTTGGAGGGTTTGGCCAAGCCATCAGCAGTAACAGGATGTACAGTGGTACCTCGGGTTATATACGCTTCAGGTTACAGATGCTTCAGGTTACAGACTCCGCTAACCCAGAAATAGTACCTCAGGTTAAGAACTTTGCTTCAGGATGAGAACAGAAATCGTGCAGCAGTGGCGCGGCAGCAGCGGGAGGCCCCATTAGCTAAAGTGGTGCTTCAGGTTAAGCGCAGTTTCAGGTTAAGAACAGACCTCCAGAACAAATTAAGTACGTAACCAGAGGTATCACTGTATATAGCTAAGGACAAGGGATGACCAGGATGTAAAGGAGATTTCTGGCACTGGTGTTTACCATTAAAGCCATTAAAGTTTGGGAGACCCAAATACCTGTAGGAACACCTTTTGCCATTCCAGTTTCACCTGTAGCCTTATCCAGACATTCTGAACAGGGCCATAAAACAACACATGAGGAGTAGAGAGCACGCACAAGCGTGCAGGCTCCGTTCCCCCATTCTCCTCACACCCACCTACCCCATGGTCATAAGAATCCCGGGTCATAAGAATGTAAGAAGAGTCCACCCCTTTTGCCTCCTCTCCCCCCCCCCCGCATTGTCATGTAGACCCAAGAACATTGCTCAAGAGTCACTGTAGTCCCCGGGCTAAGAATGATCAGCCCTGCATAAGCCGTAATGATAAATAACCATTTTTCTGAGCAGACCATTAACACAGCCTGAAGATGGAAGTTGTGTTATGGAAGTTGCAGGCAAAATAATATGCAGAATCTATCTATGCAGCTACTATATTCATAGCTAAGAGTTATTTCTTCTCTCAAATCCCCTGGTAATTCACTGGAGCCCTTTATTCTTCCGTCACTCTGGCATGTAATTTGGCTTTTGTATCAGTACATGAAAAATGAATAGACCCAGTTTCTTAACTTCTTTAGACAAAGAGGCAAGCAGTACTTCCATTAGCAATGCTAAGAATAGGATTTTGACCCTAATGTGGCAATTGTGGCTCCTACACTTCTGTGAGAACGACTTTTCCAAACTTTGACAAGCAGGATTGCATGGAAGAAGAAGTGAAAATGACTCAATTTTTTTGATCAGAATAAAAGTTATTTTTATGGTGGAAAGAGCTATCGACCACATCAGCAAGGCCGAAAGGGGGGGTCCTGTTATCTGGGCAGCCCAGGACCTCCATACACTCTGCCTAGGCTTGCACCCCATTGTCTCTTGAGACAGACGGATGCCAACAATTTATGAATCACTTCCCTTCCTGGAAACTCTCTTTTCCCGCAAGGTTTTACCCTTTAAACCCCGTACCTCAATGTAACGATGCCTAAATCTGCTTCTGGGGTGTCTAAATCTACTTATTAGGGCCAGGCATTCAGAACATCTTACCCGTATGCTGCACCATCTGCATGGGCTGCTAGTTCGTTTCTGGACCTTGTTTGAATGTGGTGCTGTTGACTTTCAGACCTCCAAATGTCTTAAAGGTAAAGGTACCCCTGCCCGTACGGGCCAGTCTTGACAGACTCTGGGGTTATGCGCCCATCTCACTTAAGAGGCCAGGGGCCAGCGCTGTCCGGAGACACTTCCGGGTCACGTGGCCAGCGTGACATCGCTGCTCTGGCGAGCCAGAGCCGCACACGGAAACGCCGTTTACCTTCCCGCTGGTAAGCGGTCCCTATTTATCTACTTGCACCCGGAGGTCCTTTCGAACTGCTAGGTTGGCAGGCGCTGGGACCGAGCAGCGGGAGCGCACCCCGCCGCAGGGATTCGAACCGCCGACCTTTCGATCGGCAAGTCCTAGGCGCTGAGGCTTTAACCCACAGCGCCACCTGCGTCCCCTATCCAAATGTCTTAGGCCCATGTTATTTAAAGAACAATCTATGTCCATACAAATCTTCCCCACCTTGTCCCCTGGAAACTCTGCTCAGAGGCCCAGGATCAAGACTGAATAGATGGGTAGGTTCTAGAGACAGGGTCTTTTTGTGGCTTCCCATATCCCAAACAATACACATCTGGTCCTTTCTTTACTAGCTTTTTAACGGGACTTTCATTTCACTCTTCTTTTAATTAAAGGCAATGTGTTTACTGTTTAAAATCAGCTTCATATTGTCTTTTGACATGTTGTTCTGCATTACAGAGTGTTTTTAAGCTGTCATGTTATGATGGTTGCTGTTGCTGCTGTTATTGTTATTTCTACCATCCTAATCCCACTTACTTTTGGAATTCCACAGGACTTTCTTCGGAATAGACATGGTTAGGGTTGTGATGCTATCAGCAAATTTCAGGCCTTGGGAAGAGGGATGCAGAACGCCCACTACCAAACGCCACCTACACTTTGTTGATGACCCAAGCTTAGAGGCCATCTGCAAATGATACATGCAATTCTGCCACCCGCCCACTCCTCTTTACCGGAGGAAAGAAACATCTGTCACCGCTGACATTTGTCATAAAAAAGAGGGAGGCATCTTTGTGCTTTGCAGAGAGGAAATGTTTCAGGTTGTGCCTTTCGTAGGCAGTGCTGTAAGAAGTGGCTGTTCAGCTCCCCACTAGGGTACTTTTTGGGCATATGACTAAGCGGGGATTCGAATCCTGTTCTCCCAGGTCTTAGTCCAACTCCCGAATCACGACCCCACACCTGCTCACAGAGGCCTCTGGTTGGCCACTGTAGGGAGAGAATGGTGGATTATCAGATAGGCCTTTGATATGACCTGGAAGGACATTTATATTCTTATCTTACCCTTTTAGGTAAAGGTAAAGGGACCCCTGACCATTAGGTCCAGTCGTGGCCGACTCTGGGGTTGCGGCGCTCATCTCACTTTATTGGCTGAGGGAGCTTCCAGGTCATGTGGCCAGCATGACTATGCCACTTCTGGCGAACCAGAGCAGTGCACAGAAATGCCATTTATCTTCCTGCCAGAGCGGTACCTATTCATCTACTTGCACTTTGATGTGCTTTTGAACTGCTAGGTTGGCAGGAGCAGGGACCGAGCAACGGGAGCTCACCCCGTCACAGAGATTCGAACAGCTAACCTTCTGATTGGCATGCCCTAAGCTCTGTGGTTCAACCCACAACGCCACCCACGTCCCTATCTTACCCTTTCATTTTCTCCCAAATAGCGAGGTAAAGAAGAGCTCTATTGCCAGACACTGAAGAGGACTGCTCTCCACCGGAATAATATCTGAAATTCCTAAGAGACAATAATACCGCTGTTTCGAAACAAAAAGCAATTTCCTCATCGTGCGTCAAATGCTTACTTTTCACAGCAGAAGTGCCCCAGCGTGAGCAGGGGATGGAGTGTCATTACCCGAACTCTGCTTCCAAAGGTCCATTTCATATTGTCACCGCCTAAAATAAAACAAAATAGAGAAAAGGAGATTCAATCAGTTTCCCATTTCCACTTCCTCCAGAACACATTTGCAGCGGGGTGGGGAATTGTATATATCTGTTTTAATTATGCTTCCCTTCTCCTGCTTGCTGCCACCCCCCGCAAAAAAAAAGAAAAGAAAAGGTTAGTGCAAATTGGGGCTTCTACTTCTGGTAACTTTGCATTCCATTTGGATTCCTTCCCTGCATCTGTTGCCATGGTAACTGACCCAGTTCTTAGAAGTGCTGAAAGCCTTCAGAAATGACTCATTATTTGTTCCTCTTTAATATATGCAGCTATAGAATCTATAATATATTAGGCAGGAACCCTGTTTTCTGCCACATTGGAATTATTGCGGTCGTCCTTGCAGTCTTTGTCAGGCTGCCCCATGCCCACCCTCTAAGATTCAAAGAACCAAGGCTTATATTGTGAGAAAGCCACTTCCGCCTTCAGGAGGAGGTGGGGTTGCGGACTTCACTGACCCTCCATGCGCACGGTGGGTGGAGGCCAGCCCCGTGCGATTGGGGGGATTCCTGGCTGCATCATCCCCTAGCCGGCCAATTGGCTGGCTCAGGGGTGTGGCCTGCCCTATATAGGGCAGGACGCGGCTGGGGATCTCCCTCTTTGCTGCCCGCCAGCTATTCCTGTTTTCCCACCCTCCCGCCCTATAAGGTTTTCGTTCTTTGACCTTGCTATGGACCTTGGCTGGTCGCCGTTGAGGGGCCTGGTAGGAATTTTTCCACTTGGCAAATTGGCACCAGCCATTTGGTTTTCGCCTACCTCGTAGCAAATCATCACAATTTTCTGGGTATTGGCAGTTAGGCATTGGTATTGTTCTGTAGATGGAAGAGGGGAGGTAGAGCCATCACCTTCCCCACATATTGAAGGGTAGTCCGTTAAAGGATTCCGGGGTGGGGGGTGGGGTGGCCCTGTCTGAAGCCTAGGGAGGTTAGGACCTAAGGCACACCCCCTATCAGTGACCCTAGGGGAGTTCCTAGTTGATGTGCATCAGCAGGACTCCCCCTATTGGTGGTTAACCCTTCCCAGACTTCAAGTGGATGGGCTGAAGTCGGATATAGTCGGTTAGGACCAATGCCTAAGCCGATACCGCTCATCACCTGTAACCAATAAAGTAGTGGCCTTTCTTAGCCCATTAACCTTAATAATTGTGTCATGTGTCATTATTTCTGCCTGGGTGGGTTGGGAACTCACCACGCAACAGTGTTGCCTAGATAGTTGAAGAGACTGGAAGGGAGGAAGGAGGGAGGAACATCCATCTTGGCTCATGGACACTGGTCCATTATGGCGAGAGGGGCACCGCCAACCTTGGTCTGCCCTCAGATCACCCTGTGAACTTCATGGCTGAACGGGAATTTGAACCCTGGTCTCCCAGGTCCCAGTCCAACACTTTTACCACTACACCATATTGGTTCTTATTACTCCCTCTGGCCATAGAGGCAGAGCAAAGCCATAATGGTGAATAGCCATTGATAGCCTTATTCTCCATGAATTCACCTAAACCTCTTTTAAAGCCATCCAAGTTGGTGGCTATCACTGCCTTCCACTGAAGCGAGTTCCAGCGACTGCATTCAGAAGCATTACTGTCTCCAAAATGCTCCCCAACCCCTGATCACAGAATTGTAGAGTTGGAAGGGACGCCAAGGGTCATCTAGTCTAAAACCCTTTACAATGTAGGAATCTCAGCTAAAGCATCCATGACAGATGGATATACAACCTCTGCCTGTTGTTTAGTCGTTTAGTCGTGTCCGACTCTTCGTGACCCCATGAACCAGAGCACGCCAGGCACTCCTGTCTTCCACTGCCTCCCACAGTTTGGTCAAACTCATGCTGGTAGCTTCGAGAACACTGTCCAACCATATTGTCCTCTGCTGTCCCCGTCCCCTTCTCCTTGTGCCCTCCATCTTTCCCAACATCAGGGTCTTTTCCAGGGAGTCTTCTCTTCTCATGAGGTGGCCAAAATATTGGAGCCTCAGCTTCACGATCTGTCCTTCCAGTGAGCACTCAGGGCTAATTTCCTTCAGAATGGATTGGTTTGATCTTCTTGCAGTCCATGGGACTCTCAAGAGTCTCCTCCACCACCATAATTCAAAAGCATCAATTCTTCGGCGATCAGCCTTCTTTATGGAACCACTGCTTAAAAAACCCCAAAGGAAGGAGAGTCCACAACCTCCCGAGGGAGACCATTCCAAGAATATCTCTGGAATCCCAGCCAAAGTGAAAGCAGCTGGAGGAGGGTGCTGGGGGTGAAGAGCAATGGCGGGGTGAATGTTTAAGTGCTTCTCTCCCAGTCTCTTCTTCAAACCGTATCTGACCCACCCCACCCCCTTTGCTTGGCAGCTTGTTGGGGGAGACTTCAGCTCCCAACTTGGAATGTGGACATGCAATAATGGAGCGCTTCCCAATTACGCAAGACACGGATCAGGTGTGCACACACCCTTGACAGTTTTAGGCATATATATGGAAACTTTCAAATGCATGAGTTATTTGAAAGCATCTTGAATCCCTACCTGCCCATGGACTGTCTCACCAGAGTGGTGTATGCTCTAGTTATCTCCCGCTTGGACAACTACCACTCTATGGGGGGGGGCTACCTTTGAAGGTGACCCGGAAACTACACTTAACCCAGAATGCAACAGCTAGACTGGTGTCTGGGAGTGGCCGCCGAGACCACATAACACCAGTCTTGAAATATCATCATTGGCTCCCAGTATGTTTCCAAGCACAATTCAAAGTGTTGGTGCTGACATTTAAGCCCTAAATGGCCTCGGCCCAGTATACCTGAAGAAGCGTCTCCACCCCCATCGTTCAGCCCGGACACTAAGCTCCAGCTCCAAGGGCTTTCTGATGGTTCCCTCACTGGGAGAAGTGAGATTACAGGAAACCAGGCAGAGGGCTTTCTCGGTAGTGGCGCCCGTCCTCCCATCAGATGTCAAGGAAATAAACAACTACCTGACTTTTAGAAGACATCTGAAGGCAGCCCTGTTTAGGGAAGTTTTTAATGTTTGGTGTTTGATCATTTTTTTAAATATTCTGTTGGGAGAGCAGCTGGGGAAACTCAGTCAGATGGGTGGGGTATAAGTAATAAGTTATTGTTATTGTTGTTGTTATTGTGGCATATCTTTAGAAACTTTCATATGCATGAGTTCTTTGAAAGCATCTTGAATTCAAAGAACCTAAGAAGAGCCTGCTGAAGCAGGCCAGGAGCTCATCTAGTCCAGCATCCTGCTCTCACAGTGGCCAACCAGATGGTTATGGGAAACCCACAAGCAGGCTCCAAGCACAAGAGCACTCAGTCCTCCTTTGGCTTCCAGCAGCTGGTCAAGCAATCCTCTGTTGTTAACTTAGGGCTCATCCAGACTTCCACTTGTCCCGTGGTTTCTACGCACTGGTCATAGAATAATAGAATTGTTGGGTTGTAAGGGACCCTGAGGATCATCTGGTCCAACCCCCTGGATTGCAGGAATCTCACCCAAAGTATCCATGACAGGTGGCCATCCAACCTCGGCGTAAAAACCTCCAAGGAAGGTCCGAGATCCCTTTTTTTGTCCTGCTGCTTTCCCCAGGAAAACCCACTGTTTGCTTCTGAATTGGAACAATCAAGTTTTCTGGATGTTGGTTCCGATTCAGCAATAAACAGTGGGTTTTCCCAGGGAAGTTGGGGACAGACAAGAAGCCTCTTGTACCCATGTGTACAAAGCATGGGGCAAGTGAAAGGAAACACAGGACAAGCTTAGAAGTGGGGACGAGCCCTCACTTGGAGGCACAGGAAGAAGAAGAAGAAGAAGAAGAAGAAGAAGAAGAAGAAGAAGAAGAAGAAGAAGAAGAAGAAGAAGAAGAAGAGGAGGAGGAGGAGGAGGAGGAGTTTGGATTTGATATCCCGCTTTATCACTACCGTAAGGAGTCTCAAAGCGGCTAACAATCTCCTTTTCCCTTCCTCCCCCACAACAAACACTCTGTGAGGTGAGTGAGGCTGAGAGACTTCAGAGAAGTATGACTAGCCCAAGGTCACCCAGCAGCTGCATGTGGAGGAGCTGGGAAGCAAACCCGGTTCACCAGATTATGAGTCCATTGCCCTTAACCACTACACCACACTGGTGCAGGAGGTTTGGATTTCTTAAAGTCGTTTCTCCCAACAACAACAAATATTATTAAACCAAGAGCAAGAAATAAAGTGTTGCCACTGTTCCAGTGCAAAGGTTTCCCTTGCTAAAGTCACTACCATTAAGGCACTTTCAGAAGAAGATGTCAGAAAGGTATCTTGAATAAAGCCATCAACGATGATAAAAGCTTTCCCAGTGACAGTAAAGCAAATGACTCTCTCCCCGCCCTCCTGCCCCTCTCTCCAGCCTACTGAGACTTTGTAATGGTTGGTGCCGCATATTTGGTTGACTCACGCTATGCAAATGACAGATTAACAGCTGTTGGAGAGGTGATCTTCCTAAGAATTGTTCTCCAGTGAACAGAAGCTATGGATGGCATGCAACCAGGGGATGGATATTTGTGGAGAGATGGGGCTGGATTTATGCAAGCCCACTCATCACTATTACTGCCTGTCAGGAACTCAGTGAGACTTGGACAAAGGCTTGCTTGCTGTAGTGGGTGGAGAATGACAAGATGATACTGGGGTTATGGAGGTTTCCAAGGCAGATAGAGAGCAGGCCTATAAGGAGCTAGACATTTGGCCCACCTTGCCCAGTTTTATCTACCCCAAGGGCAGCCAATGGTGTTCCATCCAGATGCTGTAGACTACAGCTCACATGGTAATGCTGGCTAGGGCAGGTGAGAGTTGTAGTCTGAAACACCTGGAAGGCACCACATTGGTTACTCTCCTTCCTCCACCGCAGGGGGTTGGATTAGATGACCGCCAAGATCCCTTCCAACTCTACAAATTCTATATCACAGAGCGGCATTTGCTGAGCTCTTACCCCATTTGCTAAAGGCTCCCGACAGCCACAGTTGCACAAAAATGGAAAATCAAAGGGGACTTTCTATCTCAATTTGGGCCGCTCAGATGCGGCAGATCCGATCAATGGGAGCCTCTCCCTGTGAGTGTCTGGTTCAAGCTTCAATACAAACTCGCAGAAAACCCATGTCCTTTGGAAGACTTCAAAATCCCCTGCTGCAGGAGTCTGAATCACTTCAGTTTGGCCTGAGCTGGTTATTTCTGGAAACAAATGCAGAGCGTTTAGGGAAGAACATCCCTCTGCTCCTCTCCGACTCCTGCATTGTTGTATCTGAATAATTCAAAGAGGATTTGAGGAGGGTGCTTTATTTTAATTAGTTTCTGAATCAATTTCTGCTCAGTCTGTTGTGTACCTCCCCCTCTGATCTGCCTCCTTTATTTGCATTGTTTCTTTCTGATGATATCTGCAGTCTTAAGAAAAGAGTGGAGGGGGTAGGGGAAGAGGAAGCAAATTAACTTGGATCAGTCCACATCGGCTTATCCCCTGGAAGATCACAGCAGAAAGCTATAAAAATGTGCTTATGCAGGGGAAAGCAAAGAAGCTCAAAGGGCTGCAAATGTACTTATCCATTTATTAAGTATGGCTATTTTTATTACCTTGCAAAGTACCAGGAACAGCACACTTGCTGCTGCTGCTGTGTGAAAATAGAAAGGAGTAGATTCATCTCTCTCTCTCTCCAGTTCTGATAGCCAGAATGCATTACATTTGAGCTAGCTTTTAGTGGCTGGAGACAAGAAGGCAATGGATAGTCTTCTACTGAGGGTGCACAGGTTATCTTTAAATCACCCATGGCTAGACATGGAGGAAAAATTTAAAGGCGAACCTACTTAATTTGCACTTTCTGAAACAGCAGGAGATGCTCCCATCCACTGACATCCACATTTCTCTGAATTTTTCAGTGCAGTTCACCAGCCAGGTAATGTGCACAAAAATGCATATACTAGGGTAACGTGTACATGAACTTGCACACAGAAGTGTATCTTGTTGTGTTACTGGGAGAACAAGCCACTCTGCATGGGCACAGCTGCACATGTGAGAAAGGGATTTTCTTTTGGCTCCTTTCTTGCAAGCGACATTTGGAATTGTCCCAGCAATTCTTCCTAAGAAGTCGGTGCCAGGGAAGGGGTCCATAAGAATCAGAGCAAAGGCCCATCTAGTCTAGCACTGTGTTCACACAGCAGTCAACCAGCTAGCCTCTGTGCACAAGGAAGGGACATAGCTCAGTGGTAGCACATCTGTCTTGCAGGCAGAAGGTCCCATGTTAAATCTCCAGCATCTCCAAGCTGAGCTGGGAATGTTCCCGACCTGAAAAGCTGTAAAGCTGTTGCCAGTGAATGTAGACGACACTGAGCTGGTTGGACTAGTGGTTTGAAGTTTCCTATGTTCTCAGCAAAGTTGAATCTTACTTCAGCACTGGGAATGGGACAGCATCCTCTGCCACAATTGAGGGATTCAGGGATATTTAAGGGGTTCAGAAGAGCAGGGATTGGTGAGGAGTAATAACTGCGTCTCTCCAGCATTTGCTACCTGAGCCACTTGCTCACTCTTGTCTAATGTAAGGACCAGCCCTGCCCTCATATCCAGGAGAGAATAAAATTGCTTGCAAAAGGTGAGAGAGACGTGTTTCCTCAGTGTCAATGGCCTCAGCAATAACCAATTCAGGGATGGGGAAGCTGTGGCCCTCCATATGTTGGACTACAACTCTCATCATCCCTAACTCTTGGCTGTTGAATACTTAAAAAATAAATAAAAATTATTACAGATTTTTGCCTGGTAGGAAAGGGTTGGAATGCTTTGGAGTGAGAGCCATTGTGGTTCAGTAGAGCATTGTGCCAGGTAACCCAGGGTCAAATGCTCACCCAGCAATGAAGCTTGATGGGTAACCTGGGGCCAGTCACTATCTCCCAGCCCAACAAACTTCAAAGGGTCATTGAGTTCCTTGGAGGAAAGATGACATAAATGCAATACAATGGTACCTCGCAAGACGAATGCCTCGTAAGACGAAAAACTCGCAAGACGAAAGAGTTTTTCGTTTTTTGAGTTGCTTTGCAAGACGAATTTCCCTATGGGCTTGCTTCGCAAGACGTCTTGCAAGTTTGTTTCCTTTTTCTTAAAACCGTTAATACCCAGGGTGCATTGCTTGAAGAGGTGCAGTTGCGACTTGACTTCGAGGAGCAACTCATAGCACGCGGTGTGGTAGCCTTTTTTGAGGTTTTTGAAGACTTTTTTGAGGTTTTTGAATCTGTGCTACGCAAGACGAAAAATTCGCAAGACAAAAAAACTTGCAGAACGAATTAATTTCGTCTTGAGAGGTACTACTGTACAGAAGTTAGAGTCAGCCATGCCATTTGAGAGACAGAAGAATTGACCAGTGTACCAGTCTTGGAGAAGTCAAAGCAGCACACTATCACAGTCACAATGGCCCCTACAATAGAGGTGTGTCACCCTCATGCCCGGATCGTTAAGAAAAGCTGCACCTCCTAATTTCAGGACCAAGATGAACCAACTCCATATCCGAAGGACATTTGGTGGAACTAGAATGGGAGGCACAGGGATGGGGATAGGATGTATGAACCAGAGGCTGGCCCAAGCTACTGCTCTCTTGACTGGGCCCATGCCCATGGAGGTCAGTCTTCGACTGTTTATTCTAGGTCTATCCAATCCAGAGGCTTCATCTACCAATCATAGAGCTTGATGTGAGACGCAAGTGTCTTTAAAGCCTGAAACAGGATCCATGATAGCTAGGCTAGGTCCTAGCCATGGAGTATCAGCCATGGAGTATCAACCTCAGACTCTCAATACAGTGGCAAGCATCCTTAGCATGAACTTGGAGTTGAGGATACTGCCGGTTCAATAAAAAGTGTGTGGGTGCATGCATGCATGTGCAAGATAAACGATAGCAGTAATTCCATTATCATGTCATTCTGTCTTCTCAATCCTCCCTTAAGCACTATCAGCTAACATGTGACAGCTGCAAAGTGGATTACAGGACAGTCTGTCTGATGCCACAGACCTAAATCCACCAAACATCTATCACCAAGAATCTGCAATTGGACTCGAACTTGGTCTCTGTCATCCCCAATAAGTAATTTATCACTTTCTGCAATCTCCTTTCCCCCTCCTTATCCTCTCTCACCCATGTGGTTCCGACAGCACCAGTCTGTCTCCTTGGTTGAACGGTGTGCTCCTCCCCACACAACCCAGTAGAAAATTACTAGGAATTATGGAAAGGTCAGACTTGATAGAAATCACAGTGTAAGGAAGAAGCGGAGGAATTTCTCCTGAGAAATTAATCATCTGTCATTATGGCTTGTTAATCTTGCCAAGCAGATACGAAGATGCCGTTTGCTGCTATGCAAATTGCATTCTCTGTCCAAGGTATTTATCACCTTCACTTTCATCTGTCTTTATTGAGGTCCTTGGGCTGCAGAACTTATTTATTTACAACAAGTATTTATATCCTGACCTTCAAGAGACAAATCCTTCCAAGGTGGGTTGCAGGTAAGATCCACATGTATTATTTTTAAAAAAGATCAAATAACAATATTAACAACAGGACTTCCTACAGGGCAATTGGTGTTAAATGACCCTAATAAATGAGGAAAGAGCTCTGCTGACGCAGAGGTGATCTTCTTCTGCCTTCCCACCCCATTTTCTGTTGACATTCTACCCACAGAGCAGTTGATAATAAATGACCATGTTACGGGGGGGGGGGTGCGGGTGGGACACGTGGAATAGGCCTATAGGTGGTCTTTGCTTGACTCCATCTCTCCCTCTCTCCCCTACGATCCTTCCCATAAGGCACTAGGTGGTAGATGGATCTGTTCCTGTGTCTATGATTCTATGAACTATAGCATGCCCTGAGCTGATCTTTACTCAATTCCCTCTTTCTTTTGCTCTCCCTACTTTCCCTCCCCTCCTGAAAGCCTGGTAGTATTGACAGCACAATCCTATACACACTTACCTGGGAGAAAGCCCCATTAACTTCAACGAGACTTAGCTCCTCGGAAGAGTCAGCAACCCTAATGATGCTTTACCTGAGATTAAACTTCATAGAATTCAGTAGGACTTGCTTCTGAGTAGATGTGGTTGTGAATGTACTGCAAAGTGTCCTTGAGGACAAGTGGGGAGGGTGTTTTTTATTTTTGCAGGCAGGCAGCGACGTTCATACCAATTTTCTTTTCAGACAAAAAGGTTCTCCAAGTGTGGGTTATATAAGAAGTTCTGGGACAGTTAATTAAAGAAAGGAAAACTGGTTTAATTGGATTTCAAGGGTTCTCTTGCAGATTCACAGTAGCAGCTTTGATAGTTGACTGTGTCGTTAGATTTTAACCCATTACCAGCATCATTTGCTTGTACTTAGGTTACGTTTTTGTAAACCACCACCTAGCGATGTTAGCATGAGATGATTAATAAGTAACAATAATGATGTTGTAAGGCAGCAATTGTATGTGTGCTGCTCTGGTTCGCCAGAAACGGCTTAGTCATGCTGGCCACATGACCTGGAAGCTGTCTGCGGACAAATGCCAGCTCCCTCAGCCAATAAAGTGAGATCTAATGGTCAGGGGTCCCTTTACCTTTACTTTAAGGGCACTTAACTTTTGGAAAGACTTGTAGGTTGGTACACTGCTTCATAAATAAATGTTTGTTATTCAGTGTGGCCATTAGGGATTGACTATGGGGGCCCATAGCTTACCTTGCCCAGCTGATACCAGAGAGGGGGTAGTATCAGTG
Source organism: Podarcis melisellensis (assembly GCF_964234715.1). Classification (NCBI taxonomy): domain Eukaryota; kingdom Metazoa; phylum Chordata; class Lepidosauria; order Squamata; family Lacertidae; genus Podarcis; species Podarcis melisellensis. The sequence goes on from NC_138537.1 coordinate 11,687,679, forward strand.
GTAAGTCACAGAATGCTAGGAACCTCTCCTGTGTGCATGGGCCATGCCTTGTTGCTCTTTGTGCGTAGGTGTGTAGCTAAGTGCGCCTCTCTCTCTCTCTTGTGTGTGGGTGTTATAAATGCCACGAATCATACAGAATAAGAATGAATTGCAAAATTTTAAAGGATAAGCTAAGAAGACAAAAAAGATTAACTTGTCATATTGCGTTGAAGCAAGGATGACACGACATTCTTCAAAAGCAAAGTGTTTGGGACCACACAGGAAAGGAGAGAGAGCAAGTGCAGAAGTGCAATGGAGGAGAGCCGACTGAGTTCTAAGAGTGACGAGATGGATTTATGGTCTGTAGTTTTGGAAATGGATGAAAATGAATATGAGTCATCGACAAGGTACATAGTCTGGAAGTCAAATGGAATATTCAGTTGTATTATTTGAAGCATCCTGATTGAGAATGGGGAAGTAACAGTGATGTGGCTTAGAACGGGTACAAACCGTGCCTCTCTCTTTTACATTGCCATAATTCAAGGGAGGCTGCTGGCAATTTCAGATATAGGGCTTATTGCAGATATTAATATTGCGCAGCAGGAAGCAATTGGATGTATAAAAGCTGACTCCTTCTGGAATAAAAAATGTCCAGACCCATAAGTATTACTCAGAGCTTTACTAACCAGAACTTATTAAAAAAAACAGGTGCAAAAACAATCAATGACACGTCCAGAAAATTGAATAAATCATATGCTAGTCCAATCATAGATACTTCTTCTTAAATATATAACATAATTACAATCAGAGCAAAAAATCAAAGCTTTGTCTCTCCCATAGCCTGCATTAACTTGCATCCAGCCTAAGGCTAGGCACATCATTATCACATCTTTCTCTGACTGTGCCTGGGAACAAAAGACCAAGAGGCAACTCCCTTTCAGAATGGAGATTTGCAGTGGGATACCTGCATCACATGATCTAAGGTTAAACACCAACCTGAGAGCTAGCAGAGAACATCGCTAGTTAATGATAAACTCAGAGAGCTTCAGTATGCTTCAATGGAATTTTCCAACGTTAAACCCTTTACACACACAGACATTCTCCATTTTGGTGTGCAATGAAGCAATTAAACCTAACAGGGTTTGGAAAGATTGTGTGGGTGAAAGAGGCAAAGAGCAGCTAGTGGCCAGTCATTGAACCATCAGGGGCCATATGCTTTTGGTGTAAACTGCTTGGTGGGTGGCAGGATAGCTTCCTGGCTGCATCACCATGACTACATGTATGGATAAGTTCTACCTTTGCTGTCGGAGACAGCATATGCTTCTAAAGGCCAGCTGCTGGGAATTTCAGGCTCAGAGAGGGCTGTTGCATTCAGGTAATGCTTGCAGGCTTCTCCATAGGGAAGATTCAAATTGATGGGGCACTGTCCTATTTGCCCAGATAGACCGGCCTCTACTTACCCTTGGACAGAGAAAGGTTCCTGACCCCAGCAGAGCAGACCTGATGAAATCATCTTGATGCAAAGTTGCCAGGGAACCATCCTGGGGCAAAGAGGAGATGGATGGCTCAATCATCCATTGATGGATGGCTCAACCATCCAATGGTTGAGTTATAAACCACATTGTACCTTAAGGTACATGATGTGGAGGAGGGGAATGGAATCATGATAGAGGTGCCTTTCAATTCTGTGCATCTGGTGACAGTAGAAAACCAGCATTGATTTTTCAGCTAAATATTTCCTTTGGGCTCAGTGGCCTCCAAACAGATTCACAAAGGGTTAATTCATTAGTTGAAGAATATCTTTCCCAGCAGGGTGAGGATCATTACGCATTAATTGTACAACCTACAAGGCCTCCGGGTTTGGCACAGGTATAAACGTAAATGTTGATTAAACAAAAACTCAGGATTAATTGTTTTATCTAGCAGAGCCCGCCAAATCGGCTGAGCCAAATTAAATGAGAGCTTTGGATAATAACTTCGTTAAATGTGCCTTTTGTTTACCTTTTCTCATTTCTGGAGAACTGGAAGGGTGTTTTGCTCCTAGCTTCTCCATTGAAAACTAATGCTAGGCTACCTCTTAGATCTGATTAATGCATTGCCCTCATAATAAGGCAAGACAGTTTCCAACAGCCAATATTAGCAGAAATGGTTACAGATTCCGCTCCCAGCATTTACTCATCCCTCTGCTTGGTTTATGCCTTGGGGCTGCTTTCAGGAAGGTTGATGGAGTCAAGAGGGAGAGAAGGAGGGCAGGAGGGGGATGAGTTTAGCGATTAGTGCTAGCAATTCATTTAGTCTTTGAAAGAGGAATCTTTCCCTCCCCTGGCAGACTGCTGGGTGAGGAAGAAGAGGAGAAGGTGACAGAAAAAGAGAGAAGGGGGTGGCAGAGAGTGAGAGGTGGAGCACAACTCAACTAGGGTAGTTGTTCTATTACCAAGGAACTGCCATTGCAAAGCACCAACCAAGGTTTCACCTGCTGATCGTAGGATCCGAGCAAAATGAGGCAAGTGAAATTCAACACTGGAAAAACGAGAATCAATATTTTTTTTTGACAGATTTGTCCATCCTTAGAAGACAAGACTGAGCTAGATGAAGCAATGACCTGATTTGTTGCAGGGCAGATTCCTGTTGTGCTACTTGCCCATGGTGGTATACAACAACGAAGCAACAAGTTCTACGGGGACAAGCATGCGTGCTGTTGAATTTTCCTCAAAGGCTTTAGAAAGGAGGATTGTCCAGCTGCGTTCTAAAACTGCAGGGATTGTGAATTCATCTTCTTCTCTTCCCCTTAATAACTTCAGTCTCAGACTCCTTAATTTATTAATCTGTAAGAATAAATGGAAGGGTCAGGGAAAGTTCACGTACATCTTCTGTTTGAGAGATTAAATGGCTGAAATGCGGAGCTTCCTGTAAGCCAGAGTCTTGATGGAAACAAAGGAGAGTTACACCAAAATCTACTTTCTCGGGGCATCTAATGACACAGAGAATTGCACATGGTCTCTTTTTCAAAAGAGGAGTGCATACTCCCAAATGTGGGATTTTTGCCGTGCAGCAGAGCATCGCACTATAGGACGTTATGTAGCGTGTCAGTACTTCCAAACAACACCCTCTCTTTTTTCTAACCTGTTAATCATTACCACTCCAGATGATGAGTATCTGATACTAAATAAAAGTGATGGATGCCAAATAAAAGTGGCTGACTGAGTGGGGACAGATACTTTGCTTCACTGACTAACCAAATTATGTTGAGGACATGAGCTTTGCTGCTAATATTTTATTCTACACGCAGTCTCTCTGTGTCTTAAAAGAGGGAAAAGGCAAATTGGGAGGCAGCCCTTGGGTCAATGTCATTGGATAGCGCAATCCTATGCATGTTTATTGTACGTATATGCACTATATATTTAAAACAGTATTGTGCCAAGCACATCTGGCCACAAGCTCTCTTGTTCTAAGGTTAGAATTCAATGAAGGCCCATCTGCACTATACATTTAAAGCAGTATCATACCACTTTAAACTCATAGGGAAGGTTGATTGCTCAGTGGCAGAACATCTGCCTTGCAAGCAGAAAGTCCTAGGTGAAATCCCCAGTATGTCCAGACAGGTTTGGGAGAGACTCTAGCGTGAAATCCCGAAGAACCGCTGCCACTGAGCCAGATGGGCCAATGGCAGATTCCTATGTGCCTATGTTGTTCCCCCACTTGATCCTTGGAAATTTTAGCTCGTTAAAGGTGCTGGAAGTTGTGAGGAGACCCCATTCCACGCTCAAAGCTACAATTCTCAGAGTGATTTAACAATCCATCCTTCTTCCTGGGAATTGGAGGGAGTCTCCTAACAACTCTTGGCACCTTTAGCAAACTAGAGCTCCCAGGATTCTTTGGTGAACGGTCTGTGTGTGCAGCTGGCATATGAAGAGGCTCTATGCACATACCAGTGTACATAAGGGGCACCTTGGCCTAATCAGTATGTACCCAGGGGCACCTTCACATGCAGTTGAAATGCACCGGACAGCATGGCTTCTCTGCACATTAGTAGTGGGGATAGCCTACATGGTCTCTTGACATCCTCAAGCATTATTTCAGTGTGTGTTTGTGTATTTGTGTGTGTATGGGAGGGGTCCTCTGTGTGGGGACATTTAGGGAGGCAGGAGAGGATACATTATTTTATGATATCCTTCCTAACTTGCGTCAGCAAATTCTATAACTTAGCAGAGTTGGTAAACAATCCGCCTTTTAAATTACACAGCGGTTAGCTAGTTGCAGGCTCGTCTGAGCCTCACTGTTTAGGATTCCTGGTAAGATCCCTTTTTATATCCCTCCTAAAAGAATAGACATGACCATCTGATTAACGCCTTCCCACCAGATGTCAAAGAGAACAGCAACTACCAGACTTTTAGAAGACATCTGAAGGCAGCCCCGTTTAGGGAAGCTTTTAATGTTTGATGGATTACTGTATTTTAATATTTTGTTGGAAGCTGCCCAGAGTGGCTGGGGAAGCCCAGCCAGATGAGCAGGGTATAAATAAATTATTATTATTATTATTATTAATATTATTATTATTATTATTATTATTATTATTATTATTATTATTATTATTCTAGTTTACTTATGATCATCCAGTTCACAATAAGATCCCTGAAGGCAGACTGACTTTACAGAACAGCATATTACTATGTGAACTATCTCATAAGGGAAATAGTCTCAAGTGACTGCGATTGAGCAGTCACTTCTCCTAAATCTCGAGAACACAAAATGGAGAACAAGAAGAGCAGAACATGGAGGCCGTGTGCTCCTCTGTTCAAGAACAGGCCACACCCACATTAAGCCACATGCAAAGGAAGTCTGTCCCAGCTCAGGAGGAACTAGCAAGTTTTCTCCTGAGTGATACAAAGCATTCCCCAGCATGTGCATTGTAGAAATATTTTATTTGACTGCAATACATTTTTACATCCCACACTCTTAACACCCCTGAAGACAGCACAGAATGTGTGAGTATGTATCTTCTTCTTCCTGTGGCTACCTCTGCAATGGTGGCAGTGGTGGAGCTTCATGCTCTGGCATGGGGGGGGGGGAGGAGAGCAGGCGGGGGCAGGGCTAGCGTGCATCCCAGGGGTGTGGCGCCTAGCATGGGCGGGGAGCAGTCGTGATGGCACCCCACCGGGACCGCGCTGCCAGGGGCGGTGCGCTCCCCCCGCACTCCTCTTCCTCCACCAGTGTGCAAAGGTGTCTTGGATGGACACTCATCCTTTTTATCAGTGGTGTATGGGTTGCCAGTGCCCAGGGCCATGTGGAGGGGGTTGATGGGAGGGAGGAAAATGGATGGAGTACGCAGGATCATTCAATTGCCTAATGGCATCCATGTCACCCAGAGATCGCAGCCACAGAGATAAGAAAATAAGAGTCACTTTGTTATCTGGAGAGGTCACTTTCTGGTTTGCATGGAGAAGTTGTTTTCTACGGAGCCCAGCAATGGAAGCGTGCAGCTGTATTGAGGCAGCACTGGGTGTTGAAATTTTGCACCCCTAACAATTTTGCGCCCAGGACAACTGTCCTTGTGACCCGCCCCCACCATGCTACGACACTGCTTGTTATGAAATGTTCTGGATTGTATCTATGCCTCTTGTAGAACATCCTAAAAGTTTTGAATGGTTTAATAAGCACTGCTTCCAAATCAGGATAGCAAACCAAGGTCTCGACTGGGCCAACATTCTGCAGGCTGAAACAGCTGCGCAACACAACCTGGGAAGCCCATCTCCCAGAAGCACTTTCAGTCCTGCAAAGGATGATGGGTTGCAACGTTGCAAGGTTGACCTCATGAATCTTGTACAGTGGTACCTCGGGTTACATACGCTTCAGGTTACATACGCTTCAGGTTACAGACTCCACTAACCCAGAAATATTACCTTGGGTTAAGAACTTTGCTTCAGGATGAGAACAGAAATCGTGCATGGCAGCAGCAGGAGGCCCCATTAGCTAAAGTGGTGCTTCAGGTTAAGAACAGTTTCCAGTTAAGTATGGGCCTCCAGAACGAATTAAGTGCTTAACCAGAGGTAGCACTGTACTGTGCAAACAATGGCTTAGATTACAGCTGGCGTGATTGTAGGTGGAATAACTCTCTGGATAGTTTATTTCCTACACACACACACACTCTTTTGAAATCTTCAGACTAAACTAGATTTATACCAACAGTCTCTTTTTTAAGCAAAACTTTTTTCTAGTGTGGTTGAGAGCGGTAGTCTCGTAATCTGGGGAACCGGGTTCGCGTCTCTGCTCCTCCACATGCAGCTGCTGGGTGACCTTGGGCCAGTCACACTTCTCTGAAGTCTCTCAGCCCCACTCACCTCACAGAGTGTTTGTTGTGGGGGAGGAAGGGAAAGGAGAATGTTAGCCGCTTTGAGACTCCTGAAGGGGAGTGAAAGGCGGGATATCAAATCCAAACTCCTCCTCCTCTTCTTCTTCTTCTTCTTCTTCTTCTTCTTCTTCTTCTTCTTCTTCTTCTTCTTCTTCTTCCTATGGTTACCCTGATAACTCTCACAGTGACACGTGACATTAGCCTCTTGAATGATTGGGCTGTTTATGTTAAATATCAGGTGCATTCCTCATCAAACCCAATGACCAGCTAGCAGTCTGTGCCAAGGGAGAGTAAGCATTCCAAGATCATTTTGTGGCAGGAGCCCTAAGCAACTGACAGAGGACAATCCTGCATCCCTATTTGATCATTTCGTTGATGCCTGTAAAAGCAATTCTTTAGCCAGCCTATTGGAACCTTTGCCTCCAGACCGCTCTCACCAACTCGCATTTCCATTTACTCTTTTTCCGTTTAGGTTTGTCTGATCTCGAGATGTTAAACGGATCCCCAGCGACAGTTGTGGGGGGAAAAATCCTTTTCCTGTAAAAGAGAATGGAAAAAGACGACGAAGAAGAAGAAGAAAACGAGCGCAGGCAGTTAGAAATAACCAACGTCACAGAGTACAGCATCCATCAAGCAAAACAGCAGGGCCCGACGCATTAGATAATGTGAAATGTTCCAACAGGGGCCAGACTTTTCCTGCGTGACAAGGAGGGGCTGTGTCTGCCTGTTATGAAACAAAAGCAGAAATCCCAGCAGAAGCCTGGAAAAGGAAGAGTTGTGGAAAAAGCCAAGCTGTTGCTTTGTTCTCAAGGAAGCAACATCCTTTATGGAAGATTGCTTTGTGAGGTGAAACAGAGTGGGCCAAGAAAAGACCTTCGCCAGCCCCTGCTGTGAGGTGGTCAAAGGGATCCCTGCTCAGATCACTGACCAGTGTAGGGCTGCAGTGGGGGAAGCGGTTGTCTCTGTCAGCATTGTGCAAGTGTTGTTTACCAACGGGCTGTCCAAGACGTGTAGCTGCTGAAGATGTAACAGGGACAATGCTTTTTTGAAACACATGTTCATACAATGCCTTATATTGTTTTGTTTTGTTTTTTTTTTTTTGGGCAGAGCGTTATGGATACGATTAGTGCAACTGAACGGAAAAATCTTTGCCTCCCTTTTTTCTTTTGGCCAATATTGGAAAAAAATAGTCCGCTATAAAGCAGAGGTCACACAGAAGCTACTGCTTGTCACAGGGACACTGTCCTGCTAAGAAACCATCTGGGAATGCAATGGAGATATAGATATAGATATAATAATAAATAATAATAATACATTTTTATTTATACCCTGCCCTTCCCGATTCAGAAAACTGGGCTCAGGGCAGTTAACAACAAATTTAAAACACTTAATTGATGCAACAAAAATAGCATATAGATATAGATATAGATATAGATGATATAGATATAGATATAGATATAGAGCCGTCTCTCTTAACAAGTGCAAGAACAACTCAGTAAACAACTGGGATGTGTATGTGCTTTTTGTTTTTTGTTTTCCACATGGTTCATTTCACCTTGACAACTTTGAAATATGTCACCTGCGTTGCAAAAACCCTGCTGGCTTCCGTGGCACAGAAGACAGATGTCTTCCTGTTTCTTCACGCTGATCTATAATTAACAGGTGATGCTGTGCTCTGTCTTGGCGGCCTGATAGAACATTGGTCCCACCAACAGCCCAGAATATCCCTGCCATTTCTTTGTTGGAGGTTGTTAACAGGAGAAAGAGAGGGGGGGTATTGGTGGGGGGGGCAGAGAGAAGAGACAAGCAAGAAACAGAAAAAGTGGGTGGGGTTTGTGTGTGCTTGTTTGTGTGTCCAAGTAAAGCCCATGTCACAAACTGGGGTGAAAGGTTGGGCCACATCTCAAAAACCTGAAGATGATTGTAGTAGGGAACAGTTCACCGCAAGCAAATCTTCAAGTCCTCCTCTGAATGAATGCAAGCAAATTCACGTAAACAAACATAAGCTTCTAAATTCTTACAAAGTTTTTCCAGGGCTGTAATTTAGTAGAGCAAAAACACCTGCTGTTCACACAAGAAGTCATAGAATCATAGAATCATAGAGCTGGAAGAGACCACAAGGGCCATCGAGTCCAACCCCCTGCCAAGCAGGAAACACCATCAGAGCACTCCTGACATATGGTTGTCAAGCCTCTGCCCAAAGACCTCCAAAGAAGGAGACTCCACCACACTCCTTGGCAGCAAATTCCACTGTCGAACAGCTCTTACTGTCAGGAAGTTCTTCCTAATGTTTAGGTGGAATCTTCTTTCTTGTAGTTTGGATCCATTGCTCCGTGTCCACTTCTCTGGAGCAGCAGCAAAAACCATTTCTCCCTCCTCTATGTGACATCCTTTTATATATTTGAACATGGCTATCATATCACCCCTTAACCTCCTCTTCACCAGGCTAAACATGCCCAGCTCTCTTAGCCGTTCCTCATAAGGCATCGTTTCCAGGCCTTTGACCATTTTGGTTGCCTGGGTTCAATATCCACATCTCCAAGTAGGGTAGAAAGAGCCAGGGCCAGTCAGTGTAGACAACCATGAGCTAGATAGACAAATGGTCTGACTCACTATAAGGCAGGATCCTACATTCCTATGCCAAGCAGCTAGCATTTTTCTAACCAAACCACCGCAAATTGATGTTTGGTCAGGTCAAGGTCAGAAAATATAGGGAACACTAATTTCCCCCCGTTCCACATGAAGAGGGATTGGTCGCTAAACCACTTTGGCGTGAATGTGGCCAGGATTCGGACCACACTGTAAATATTCAATAAATGCCATCTTATTAAGTTAGTTCTGTAGTTTCTCTTACCCTTGCCCAGCTTCTTTGTGATATTCTGTAAAATAATAATAACAATCTGCATACATTTACTTTAGGTTATTATATATATTCAAACTGTATTTATTTTGGGACTTCTGTCCCATCCAACAAGGGACACGGGTGGCACTGTGGGTTAAACCACAGAGCCTAGGACTTGCTGATCAGAAGGTCGGCGGTTCGAATCCCCGCGACGGGGTGAGATCCCTTTGCTTGGTCCCTGCCAACCTAGCAGTTCGAAAGCACATCAAAGTGCAAGTAGATAAATAGGTACCGTTCCTGCAGGAAGGTAAACGGCGTTTCCGTGCACTGCTCTGGTTCACCAGAAGCGGCTTAGTCATGCTGGCCACATGACCCGGAAGCTCAGCCAATAAAGCAAGATTAGCGCCACAATCCCAGAGTCAGCCACGACTGGACCTAATGGTCAGGGGTCCCTTTACTTTATCCCATCCAACAGCTGGAAAACCGCAATGAAGAAATATCCAAATACAAATGCACCCTGAGTTCTAGCCAGTGCCATTTTTCTAGAAAAAGAGGTGCTGGAACTCACCATGAACGCTTGTTCTCTTATAATGGCAATGGCGCCCACCTGAGAGGTGCTGGAACTGAGTTCTGGCTGAAAAAAGTCCCGGTTATAGCTATATGCCTGGACAGGAAACAGGACATGTTGGAGCAGAACCACGCAAATAGGTCTCCAAACCAGAGTGTGGATACCCACTCCTTTTCTTTCTTTTATTTAATGTAATGGGTACAATTAAAATAAACAGTATTTTGAAATCAGTGAGCTGGAAGCTGACTAAATCAGATCCCCAAAACAGGCCAACTTGCTTTGGTGAAAGGCAATGGCCTCTGGCACATTGCAGTGTTTTGGTATGTGTTTTGAAACGTTAAAAGCCCATCATTTCATAGGTAATGAGCCACCAGGGTGCAAGTAAATTAATGCCTTAGGGCCAATCAGGAGAGGCAAAGAGGACACCTGTATCCTGAGGAGATCTGGCAAAGGGTAAAAAGCATGTGGGACACCCAGCAGCTGCCTGAAGGGATGTGGCCAAAGGCCAGGCGTGACACGCATTTTAACAGCCTGAAGGAAAAGGGTGTGATGAAACTCGCAGCCTGAAGCAGAGCCTGGAGAAAGGGCCTGAAGTTTGGGTGAAGGAGAAGGACTGACTACAGCGTGTCCATGCATTTGGAGAGTGGAATGGAGTAACGTGCAAGAAACACCTTGCTTTCATGCTGCTGTTGTTGTTTAGTCGTTTAGTCATGGCCGACTCTTCGTGACCCCATGGATCAGAGCATGCCAGGCACTCCTGTCTTCCACTGCCTCTCGCAGCTTGGTCAAACTCATGTTGGTAGCTTGTCTTCTGTCATCCCCTTCTCCTTGTGCCCTCCATCTTTCCCAACATCAGGGTCTTTTCCAGGGAGTCTTCTTTTCTCATGAGGTAGCCAAAGTATTGGAGCCTCAGCTTCAGGATCTGTCTTTCCAGTGAGCACTCAGGGCTGATTTCCTTCAGAATGGATAGGTTTGATCTTCTTGCAGTCCATGGGACTCTCAAGAGTCTCCTCCAGCACCAGAATTCAAAAGCATCAATTCTTCGGTGATCAGCCTTCTTTATGGTCTTTCAGTGAAGCCTCTTGGAGACAGCCATTTTGTTTTCCCAGAATGCTACAGACATCACATTGTTCCAAGACTTTCTGGGTGGGAAAAAGCAGCTACCCCCCTCACACAAACTGGTCTCAAGGTGGACCGTAAATGCAAATAATACCTACCTGTGCCCACTCAACCACTTCAATTGGCAGGATTGGCACTACTGCAAGTGCCCTTCTGCATTTGTAAGAACTTAAATGTTTAGTGAGGCAGTGCCAACACTTTCGAACTCCCTGCCTATCAAGATCAAGCAGGCACCTTCACTGCACAGGCAACTCTCAATTTGCATGCATTTGATGCACACACAACTGCGCGCACCATGTTTGGCAACCGGAAGAGGGCAGGGCATGGGTGGGCCAAGGTGGAACAATGCAGAAAGGGGTGGGATGGACTTTTGTGTGCTCCGCCAGTGTGCGCCGTGACCCAGAACATAACCCCCACGTCAAGGATCTTCAATGACTCCCAATACATTTCCCAGCACCATTCAAAGTGTTGGTGCTGACCTTCAAAGCCCTAAATGGCCTCAATCCTTATACCTGAAGGAGGGTCTCCACCTCCATCGCTCAGCCCGGACACTGAAGTCCTCCTCTGAGGGTCTTCTGCTGGTTCCCTCACTGTGAGTAGCAAAGTTAGAGGGAACCAGGCAGAGGACCTTCTGGGTAGTGGCTCCCACCCTGTGGAACGCCCTCCCTTCAGACGTCAAGGAGATAAATAATTACACAACTTATTAAAGACAACTGAAGTCAGCCTTGTATTGGGATGTTTTTAACGTCCCAATACAAATGTCCATTTGACCCTTCCTGAAGAAACCAGAGGCCTTTCTCCTGGGCATGGTCAGCCAATTGGTGCCAAAGAAGGATAGAACTTTCTTTATGTATGCTACAACAGCAGCAAGAATACTCATTGCAAAGTACTGGAAGACACAGGATCTACCCACTCTGGAAGAATGGCAGATGAAGGTGATGGACTATATGGGATTGGCAGAAATGACTGGCAGAATCCGAGACCAGGGAAAAGAGTCGGCAGAAGAAGATTGGAAGAAATTTAAAGACTATTTACAGAAATATTGCAAAATTAATGAATGTTAGAATGATGTCGGATAGAAATTAAGTGGTTTCCAGCTGTAATGCTTTAAGAGAATATGGAAAAAATGGTTTAGAAATAGGTTAAAATTTATTGATAAGGATTTGCTGAACTAACAATTTGAATTGGAATACAAAAAAGGGAGGTACGAGGACGTCTGGGAAATAAGTTAATGGAAAATAAGTAATGGAAACTCTGTGTTTTTAATTATTTTCATTTTTGTATTTTTGTTATTTTTTCTTTTTGATTTTTATTGTATTACTATTGAAAACTTTAATAAATATTCTTTAAAAAACAAAAACAAATGTCCATTTGACGTTTTATTATGTTTTTATATTCTGCTGGAAGCCACCCAGAGTGGCTAGGGAAACCCAGCAAGATGGGTGGGGTATTATTATTATTATCTGTAGTCTTTTCGCCTATCCTGTTTTGAAAGTTGAGGTAATTTTAATCTGTTTTAATACTTTAATGTTTTATATTAGAATTGCCATATATGGACACCATGAACAGGGAACTACATATGCCATTGGAGACCATGCATATTGACCATGCAATGCAAGAAATTCTGATTTAATTCTAATTTATTTTTATTCATTGTTGTTTTATTGTATTTTTTTAAGGAACATTGCTTGGACATATCAGGGATTAAGTGGTACATAACTGAACAATCCTAAGTATGGAAAACCAACACAAATTACTGGCAGTGAAAATGACGCTATTTTAAATTAAGCTGGTATAAAGTACGCCTGATCCAAACTCTGTTAAGGAGAAGGGCTACCAGAGGTCAGCTAATTGTTTGCCCTTTGGATTACATGGATAAATCTTAGTTTTCTTCTGTTTTCCTGTCATCCATCATTATTCAAACCTTTTACTGTTATGAGGGTTGTCAAATTGGTTCGGAAATCTGAATACCAACCAGGAAATAAGCTATTGTTTAGCACTCTCTCTTAGCTGCTAAGAATAGCCCTATTGCTCCCCATGGGACAATAGCCTGCATTCATACATCTATTGTGTAACTGTTTCGGTTCCTCTGGGATGTAGGTTTGTTCCGATAAATATTTGCCTGTGAAAAGAAATGTAAGGAAGAGAGTTGAAGAGAGAATTAAATGTTTGCAGTACCGATCGCCTGGCAAACCTTGGCCCTTTTCTCCAGCTGTTACAAGGAGAAAGTGAGATGAGACCATTTTGCAAGACTAAATATTTTTTAAAGTTTGTCATTGCAAGCGTCTTCCAATATCGTACAAAATAGAGGATACCCTACAAGCTGATATCCAAAATTCTGATTTTGTCAATACGGACTAAATAGTTTTTTAAGTATATTTGCCAAGTATTCACAGCAATGAGAATGCATTATTGCAGGAATGGGGAGAATATCTATCTATCTGTCTATCTATCTATCTATCTATCTATCTATCTATCTATATCTATCTATCTATCTATCATCTATGTATCTATGTATCTGTGTATCTGTGTATCTATGTATCTATGTATCTATCACCTATCATCTTGAGAGAAGCATTTTAATGAGAAACAAATTCACGCTTCTTGAATGATGATGTGAATAAAACACAGCTAGCATTCTGAATCTGCACTTCTCCCAATTTTGCAATGCATTTCTCTCACCCAACAATGTGTAGAAAAATCCATTATATTAGGAGAAAGCATCCATAAAAATGCATCTACTTTATATTATGGGAAACTGCTTGCCAAAGAAATGTGAATATTAGAACGACGAATTCCGACAAATTTTCATGATGTTAAAATATCTCCCTATATACGCAAAGAGCTGTGAAAATGTGTGTGTGTGAATTAAGATTAAAAAATGCAGAGACCAAGATAATGGAAACAGACCAAATTGTCCATCCCTAATTGAAGCCATTACTGCCACCACCATCCTGTCTACCTGTGCACTTTGCAGCATAGTGAGTTGGATTTGTTCCCCATAAGCAATGGGGAAAGTTCTCACCTCCAGGGAGTCTTGATTCTTTATGGATGGACCTCATGGGCTAAGCTCCAGAAGAACTGGCATGAAGAGACAAAGGAGCTCCATTGGACTATGGGGGAGCTGTCCAACCAGATGGGAAATTCATCCGGTTATAGGACAAAATAGAGGACAGCAAGAAAGTGCTACACACATATTTGTTACAGGACGCAGGTATTTGTATGTGCCTCTGTTGAAACAGGGACTTGGGGAAAGGTGCCTCTTTAGAGGATCTCAGTAGTTGGGCAGGCTGGTACAGGAAGAGCAACTCCATCTTCTGTGTTCCATTTGCATAGGGCTTTGAAGGTAAGTCCCCACATATTAAACAGAAGCAGTAGATAGGGAGCCAAAAGGTGTAATAAGGGCATGTCTGGCTATACCAGTCAAAATGTGTGGCAGCCAAGCTCTGCAGAGCCTGAGCTAACACATTCAGGTCTTTTATCTTTCTCGCAGCGTAGAGTTTTCAAGATCTTACGGGAAAGTTCCCCGCAAAGTAAAACTGCAAGGCGACCCAGTTTATTCACCTTTGAAGTGTGAGTCAACTCTACCGGGACTAACGTGCCCTTCAGGGCATGCTCGCTGGCACAGAGTAACTCGTAAATTACCACCTAGAAGAAGTGTTTCAGGATAGCATTTATATGCAGTAACGTCCCCCCTAATGGTCTGAAAGCCGCTTTAAATGCATAGCATACAAGCCTCAGACAAATAGCCACATTTATTGAAGACAGTAAAGCAGTGCATATTTCCCAATTAATAACAGTGGCAACTTGCTTTGGAGTTCATTATTTAGATGCATCCCCTCTGCATTTTTCTTTTCTTTTTTGTGATGGAGAACATGCCAGGCATCTGTAGCGCTTTCTACCGTCCGACTTCTTTGCCCCCTCATGAAAAACAAGAAAAAGTCTTCAGCTTGGCAACATTTTTCAATGGACACCACATTTTCTACCATGAAATCTTCCTGTTTTGTGACTGCCATTTTTTAAAAAACACACACATGCAACAACAACCGCCAGCTCACTTTTGCACATTGCAATAATTACATGGTATGTATATATGTATGCATGCATGATGTGTGCTCCTTTTAAATCCCTGTCCCTTTTCAAATTATTCTTGTATTTATTACCACAGAACAAAAGGCCGATAAGCCATTTGTAGGAAGCAGGCTAAAAAAAGTTGTTAAGAATGCCAACAAAAGCAAACATTAGGAGCAAGTTACATAAAAACTAAAAAAAACAAACCTTAAAAATTAAACAAAATCAGTATTTTTTGGCGGGGAGGGGTATTGGGTTGGCACTGTGATCTAAACCACTGAGCCTCTTGGGCTTGCTGATCAGAAGGTCGGCAGTTCGAATCCCCATGACGGGGTGAGCTCCCGTTGTTCGGTCCCAGCTCCTGCCAACCTAGCAGTTCGAAAGCACACCCAAAAGTGCAAGAAGATAAATAGGTACCACTCCGGTGGGAAGCTAAATGGCATTTCCATGCGCCGCTCTGGTTTCACCAGAAGTGGCTTAGTCATGCTGGCCACATGACCTGGAAAAACTGTCTGTGAACAAACACGGCTCCCTCGGCCAGTAAAGCGAGATGAGCGCCACAACCCCAGAATCGTCTGTGGCTGGACTTAATTGTCAGGGGTCCTTTAGCTTTATTAAAAATTGGGTTGTTGTTGTTATTTTGATTATCTATTTTGTGGTTTTATATTCTGATTTTATCCTGTGAGCCACCTTGAGACCTGTGGGTTTAGGGCGGTATAATAATAAATAAATAAATAAATAATAGATGTATGCTTTTTAGAAACTACATATCAAGACTACAGGTTACAGAGAATCATAGAATTATGGACTTGTAGGGTTGGAAGGGACCCTAGTGCCATCTAGTCCAACCCCCAAAAGCATCCATGACAGATGACCATCCAACCTCTGTTTTAATACCTTCAAGGAAGGAGAGTCCACAACCTCCTGAGGGAGACAGTTTCGCATGCCTGGCAAAGCTTGCTGGAACTGAGCTATTTCAGCAGGCACCCAAAACATTACAGTGAAGTCACCTGCCTGATATCAATGGGCAGGGAGCTCCAAAGTTCAGGTGCTGCCGCGCTAAGAAAGCATTCCTATGTGGAAGAAGAAGAAGAATAAGAAGAGGAGGAGGAGGAGCAGTTTGGATTTGATATCCTGCTTTATCACTCCCCTTCAGGAGTCTCAAAGCGACTAACATTCTCCTTTCCCTTCCTCCCCCACAACAAACACTCTGTGAGGTGAGTGGGGCTGAGAGACTTCAGAGAAGTGTGACTGGCCCAAGGTCACCCAGCAGCTGCATGTGGAGGAGCGGAGACGCGAACCCGGTTCACTATATTACAAGTCTACCCCTCTTAATCACTACACCACACTGGCTCTACCCAGCTATATATTAAAAAATGCTCTGAAAATGCTCCGGGAAAAAAGTTTTAAAGCTCACAATGGAAAACTTAAAAAATTGTCCAGTAGCACCTTAGAGACCAACTAAGTTTGTTCTGGGTATAAGCTTTCATGTGCATGCACACTTCTTCAGATACACTGAAACAGAAGCCTCCAAACCCTTATATATAGAGGGAGGGTGGGGTGGGGTTTTTCTCAGAAGGGTAGTGGGAGATGGGTGATTGACTCAAGGGGTATGGTAAACCTGTTAACAACTGTTAACGACTGCAATTAGTTCTACAGGAAAAAGCAAAGGATAGTATGCAGATGAATCCAATATCTCTATTAAGACCAGGTCTCTCCATAGTTTTCCGTTTAGTGATAAGTTGTAATTCAGCAACTTCTCTTTCAAGTCTATTTCTGAAATTCTTTTGTAATAAGACAGCTGCTTTGAGATCCTGTTTTGCATATCCTGGGAGACTGAAGTGTTCTCCTACTGGCTTCTCTGTCTTGTGATCCCTGAGGTCAGATTTATGTCCATTTATCCTTTGGCGTAGGGTGGAAAACTTCACAGGAGTTCCGATTTCCGCTGTGCAGCACCATCACAGTGTTATAATGCATTTATAGCTTCTTATTTTACCAATGTAGCTGAGTCCCTGGTGTGAAGCAAGCTAGTTACGCCAGTGTAAAGTTACACCTAGGGCCAGTGCAATCATTCAGCCAGCTAGGCAACAGCCTTGGGCGCAAACCTCAGAGGGGTGCATGGTTTTATACAGATTAGTTCTTGTTATAAATTTCTGATAATATTTCACTTTTTCTGTAAGACATCTGTTGTTGAAAACTAAAGTTAGCAATTGGGTGGGGTATGTTGCGAACTGGAGAAGTGTTAATTTTGAAGAACCGCTGCATTTCAGCTCATCTATTATTTTCAACTTGGTTAGAATCACTCTGTTATGGGTTCTTAGGATTGTAGCTGCTCAGTGGTGACATTTTGAGGCAATGCCAGAACAAGGAACTCAGCTCTGTCTTCTTCAGCCTCCTCTGCAGTTTCAAACTGTCCAATTTTGTTCTAATTTTTCCCTTCTGAAAGTGCGTGTTTGTGTGACAACTGTGCTGTTAATTGGGCCGAGCGCTCTGGAAGTCTAGAATGCCCTATGCAAGTGTTTTCACTGCTCTAATTATTATGGGTGTTGTTGTAGGCTGTTAAATAAAAGTGACACCCCAGAGATGGATGCATTAAAATAATGATCTAAACAGAAGAGTCTCCAAAGAGCTTTCGGATCCCTGCACGAAAGAAAAACTTCTAAGTCTCAGGCTCAAAAATGTCACGTCATGGGCAATTTCATGATTCATTATTTTATACCGAGAGTTTGAGTAAAGGAAGCATGTATGCAGAGAAGCCGCTTAGTTCTTCGTCTTTGGGTCTTCCACCACTACCAACAAACTCAAAAGTGTCTTCCCCCAGTGCCTTTTGCCGGTAGTTGTGGGCAGACCGATAATATCCCTGTATCTTCTCCCCCCAGGGGTGAAAACAGCTTCAGGAGGGCAGTTTTGGAATGAAAAACAATAGGAGGCAGGGCATGGATTAATAAAAACAACAACATTGAAACTTTTTTTGTTCTAAAACATTTCCCCACTATTCATTTGTTTGTTTGTTTGCAGCAATGCTATTTGTTTTTAAAAGTCAATTCCATTTTATGTGGTTCTTATCCAGCTTTTATCCCTTCCTCTCTGGGAGTCAGGGCTGGGCCTGCCATGAGGCCAGGTGAGGCAGCCACCTCGGGCGGCAACAGCCCAGGAAACGGTGCCTCCATGGGTGCCCTCACCTACCTTGCTGCCTCTGCCACTGGCAGATAAGCAGCACCACAAGTGGTACTGTCTTCCGAGATGTCGTGACATCTCTCTGAAAGTCCCTGTTGTTCCCAAGCATCGTCGCCATGAACTTTTATTGCAATAGCCAAAGGCCGTGACATCTTCCAAAGACATAAACAATCACAGCCAAATCTATTAAAATTATTTGTTACATTGAAAAAGAGGCAGCTCTCATATTCAATGTACAAATTACCGTATTTTTCGCCCTATAGGACGCACTTTTTCCCCTCCAAAAATGAAGGGGAAATGTGTGTGCGTCCTATGGGGCGAATAAAGGCGCACCGACCCCTCTCGCTCTCCAGGCTTCAGAAAGCTCTTCAAAGAAGACTGAAGACTTCAAAGAAGTGTGACTAGCCCAAGGTCACCCAGCAGCTGCATGTGGAGAAGCGGGGACGTGAACCCAGATCACCAGATTACGAGTCCACTGCTCTTAACCACTACACCACGCTGGCTCTCAAAGGCTTAGTATCTTGACCCCTGGCCATCTTAGTTGCCCTCCTCTGCACACGCTCTAGCTTTGATGTGGTACCCAGTATAATGCTGGAAGTCCTTGCTTTGCAGAGATATGAAGATTCTCACATTTAATGCTTTCCTTAATGTTAACATCTTTATCGGGTTCACAGATATAAAATGTGCCACCAGAAATTGACACACCTGCCTGCCTTCTTAGTTACAGTGAGTCGAAAGGGCTCTATGTCAGTGTTGCCCTCATGGAACTCAACAGGGAGAAGGATGGGGGCAAAACTAGAATTCCTTGACAACACCTGGTGTTGGCACTGGCTGTGCCTACTGTTGGAGTCCTGTCTTTCTGCCCTACCAGTTTCAGTGAGTACCAGATGCCACCAGGGGGGATGCCACCAGGGGGGAAAGGACACGAAATGTAGCCCAGAACAAGATGTGACTTATTTCCATTGTGATCTGATGGTATGTCCTGCTAACGTTTCATTTTTTAAAAAAAGAATCTTTAAACACACACTTCCTTGCAACCCAGAAACAAATTAACAAATTAACACATTTTTAAAATTTGTCACACAACATCTCGTGCGAGAGACTAATATTATTAGAGTCTGCAAATGGGTGTGTGATACAAAAAAAGTTGTCAGATCTAATTCCTAGTTAAAGCAGAAACAATATATTGTGTCTTCCAAGATAAATGACAATAGATGGAACACAAACTCCAATGCTAGCTAAATCAGGGCTTCTGTTGGTGGCCAATGTCTGGAGGCCACCATTTTTATTGCCGAGAATGCTCCTTGCAGCAATGGTGGATCTGTTGGTGCT
Source organism: Podarcis melisellensis (assembly GCF_964234715.1). Classification (NCBI taxonomy): domain Eukaryota; kingdom Metazoa; phylum Chordata; class Lepidosauria; order Squamata; family Lacertidae; genus Podarcis; species Podarcis melisellensis. Next base: position 11,707,116 of record NC_138537.1, read on the forward strand.
CATCTCAGTTGCCACTGTTGTGTGGCCACCATTTCTTCTTTCCCAGAGTGCCCCTTTCTTGAGCAGAAGGCAGTTCTGGGAAATGGAAATGGTGGCTTTCAAGAAGTATACCAGCAAGAAGCAGCACTGAGAAGGCCGACGGGGTGGGGAGGTCCCTCTTGCCCTTGAAGCATCTCCACACACATAGATAAACAAACACAATTGCTACCCCAAGGAAGGAAGGAAGGAAGGAAGCAAGGAAGGAAGATGAGGGAGTCCTCATTGGTGGGAACTGGGGTCAAAGAAGAGGGCCTGTCCCTGGTGTGCCTCAACTTCAGTAGGGGGAGCAGGGATGCTGGCCCCACACCCCTGACCTCCTAGCAGAACAGAGTTGCATCTGATGATGGAGGCAGCTCAGGAGGAGACAGATTCTGATCAAGAGTCTGAAGAGGAGGGTGCAGCATTGTCACCTAGAACCAGATGCCACCTTCGCAGATAGGAACAGACCCACACACCAAGCAGGAGCACAGTTGCAACCCCAACATTCTTGCAATGCCAGCGAGTCATGCGAGAGAGCACATCACGCCTTGTCTTTAAAAGAACAGGGCATGGAAACTGCTGGGCTATGGTTGCTGCTTCCATCCAGTTGCAAATGTCTTGCCTGCATCCTGAACTCCTTGGCTCCTGAACTCTGGGCTTCCTGCCAAGCTCGTACCATTACTTGCCTGAAATAAAGATCTTTCTCTCTCTTACTGACACCTAAGAGCCTCTGTCTGAATGTATGGGCAGGAGAAGCTTGGTGTTGGATAATATAGTAAAATGCCAAGCACCCACAGAATCTTAAGGAAACTTATCAAGCCTGTTTCTACATCTACCAGGAGATGGCAAAATAAATGGCTAAGGCTAATGGTAATGTTCTCCAGAAGGCAGCATTAGAACTAATGGGAGGAAATGGCAAGAAATGATTTTTTTGCTAAAGATTAGGGAGAACGTCCTATTAGCATACTGTGTTCATCTATGGAACAGGCAGCCTCAGGAGGTGCTAGGCTCTCCTTTGCTGGATGCATTTCTGCAGATGCTGAACAGCCACCCATCAAAGATGCTGCAGTTCAGAGGTATATGAACTTTTCAGACCTGAGGGCCATATTGCCACATTCCAACCTCCCTGGGTACCACTTGCCAGTAGTGGCTGTGGCCAGAATTGGGCATGGTCACCCCACAGCTGACATGTGCATGCACACAGCAAACATACAGCAAATACTGGGATCAGACTAGATGGCGTCCACATCTGCAGTTTTGCAATACTATGATGAATGACAAGGTGCATATTTTGCTGATTTTTAATTCTTGCCTTTGATTGGGTTGAAAAGAAAACAGCAAGCAAATTGAGACCTGAAACATGAAGACCAAATCAGCTGTCTCTTATTCCCTTCATAGAGAGGTCATTGATAGCTTTTATGTTCTGTTTTGTTCCCCCAAGAGATGGACATGATTTCTATTGATTTATTCACAAAATAGGCATGATTGCTTGGCTGAGTTTCCGTCTCCGTGATAATCATGTGCTGACACAATAACTGACAATAACAGAAAAATCGCAAGGTTATCTGAACATCTGTTGATAGAATCTGGCAGGATGTGTTTTTATCTGGCTTTTAGCTTATCACTGGTTTTTATTATTATTACTTGAATGTGTTAAATAGTAGCTTTTAACCGTTCTTTTAGGATTACAGTATTTTTTAATTCTTTTTGCAAACTGCAGTATATAAACCTGGTGAAATATATAATGGCCATCATGAGAAGATGGCATCCAGGAATATGGCACCCGGGATTTTGGCTTCAAAGTGTTGGAGCATATGGAAAGAGGAGTCTTCCAACAACCCTTAGCACCCTTAACAAACTACATTTCCCAGGATTCTCTAGGGGGAAACCACAACTCTTTAAAGTGGTATGGTAAAGGTAAAGGGACCCCTGACCATTAAGTCGAGTCACAGACAACTCTGGGGTAGCAGTGCTCATCTTGCTTTATTGGCTGAGGGAGCTGGCGTTTGTCCACAGACAGCTTCCGGGTCATGTGGCCAGCAAGACTAAGTCGCTTCTGGCAAAACCAGAGCAGTGCACGAAAACGCTGTTTACCTTCCTGCCAGAGTGGTACCTATTTATCTACTTGCACTTTGATGTGCTTTTGAACTGCTAGTTTGGCAGGAGCTGGGGCTGAGCAATGGGAGCTCACCCCGTCATGGGGATTCGAACCGCGGACCTTCTGATTGGTAAGCCCTAGGCTCTGTGGTGTAGACCACAGTGCCACTCGTGTCCCTATTAAAGTGGTATGATGCTACTTTAAATGCACAGAGCAGACGAGGCCAGAATTTGAGCAAGGTTAAAAAAAGACAAGCACAAGTTCCAATACCGATCCTTGAGAGAACCCTTCGGATTATTACAGTTTTCCTCATAATGAGGTTACTGTCAATCTACCCACCATGTGTTCATGAACTGCTGCCGCTGACGTGATTTACACTTTGGCATGCGTTTCCCCAACGCTTTGACCAAGAAGACCTTGTCTTCATCCGGGAAAATCAGGGGGGATTATTTCCAAACCAGACATTCGTGAACATAATATTGATTTATGGGAGGACCTCCGCCAGCCTCAAACCTTTTGCCGCCAGAGCTCTCGTAACACCTTTAATGGCTGTAGCTACATAACAGATAGGGCTTTCGGAAGCCTGGGCTCATCAATCAAGCCCATTGCTCTTTTCCTAGGCAAATGCTGAAGGATTTACCAGGCTCTTATGATACTCACACCTTGAAAACCTCCGGGCATGATTTAAAAGCCCTCGCAGTGTAGTAATTAACGCCGAACCTCCAGGCAAATGTGGCTCAAGGAGAAAATAATATTTCAAGGTTTTTATCACTTAGAAGGTGTGTGTGTGGGGGGGGGGTAATAATTAATCTGTGGCAAGTGCAGAGTTAAAACACACACACACCCTCTAACTCAAAATGTTCTTATGCAATTGCGTCTCCAAAGCTTTTCATTACTAAACTAATAATTACAGCTATAATTAGATATTAGAGGTTCCCAGATCATTAAAGAACATATAGCTATTCAAAAAAAGGGGGGGCAAAACAGTCAGCAAATTGTACTATAGAGGAAACTCATTCAATTTTAACTATGTTTGGATGTGTCTTTGCATGGACAGGCAGAGTCCCCCCCCAACCCCAGGTGACCCCCCCAAGTGGAATCATGACTCAAGACAACATGCTATGGGATTAAAATTGGCCACAAATTTATTAAGTTTCAGATGTAGGGAAACCTTGGCTCAGGCATTGGGTGTTTATTCTTCCCAGTCCCCAGCCAGGGATCTGGGGGGACATCAGGGTTATCCAGAATGTGTGGGGATTGGGCTGGCTCTGGAGAACATATGTTCAAGCAGAGAGCCCACCCCCTGTTTCGCCACCGTTGGAGGGGAGAGCAATGAAAACCTCTCGGCGTATGGCCAATGCCTCCCCTCAAGACCCCTTTAACTGGGAACCCTTGTATCACAGTCGCAAGGGGGGTGCGGGTCACCGCTTCATGCCCCCCCCCATTTAGGAAGATAGACTAAAGGATTCCGCCCAAGGCCTGAAACTGCCAAAGCTGTGACGTTTTGCTACAGGAAAGGCAAAACCTGCCAATGCAGGAAAATTCCTTTCCGGCCCTTCAACCCTGACGTAGCAGCGCTTATGTACCTGTGGAGAAGAGATTAACCTGCAAAAGAAGACTTAACTGAGGGAGGGGAGAAGCTCTGGAGCTGACTGCCGTGTCGCAGGTAAGATTGACCTTCTGGTGTGTGGGCAGGATGGTCCCTCCCCTTACCTGGCCAATCCCCTGGCAACACCTCCCCAGGTGGGATTGGGCGATTGGCTGAGGTAGGCGGACACCTCCAGGCATCCAGCCTGGGGAGGATGAAGCCAGCCCGAACTACCAGGAGTCGCACTGGGATCCGGGGGCCTGCGCATGACCATACAAAAGGCACCCCCATTTGAAGTGGGGAGCAGTAATTCTCTCTCTCTCTGTCTGTCTCTCTCTCTCTCTCTCTCTCTCTCTCTCTCTCTCTCTCTCTCTCTCTCTTCTTGGCAGGACTCAAATGTACAACAAGTCTTGATCTGGTAACCTGAGCAATAACCAGACTAGCTGCTGAGCCACCATCCTGTCTTGGCAGAAGGAAGAATCCCAGCAGTATTAGCTCAGGAAACCTCCTTGCAGCAAATTGTGAGAACAGGTCAAGTGATGTTGCCAGACCTCTATGAAATGTCCTCTCTATCCATTTGAGGGGGACACACCCTCCAACATTTCTCTGCTAGAAATAGGGACATCCTATTCCATCCCCTCCAACATTTCTCCTATGAAGATTTGTTGTTGTTTAGTCATTTAGTCGTGTCCGACTCTTCATGACCCCATGAACCAGAGCACGCCAGGCACTCCTGTCTTCCACTGCCTCCCGCAGTTTGGTCAAACTCATGCTGGTAGCTTCGAGAACACTGTCCAACCACCTCGTCCTCTGTCGTCCCCTTCCCCTTGTGCCCTCAATCTTTCCCAACATCAGGGTCTTTTCCAGGGAGTCTTCTCTTCTCATGAGGTGGCCAAAGTATTGGAGCCTCAGCTTCAGGATCTGTCTTTCCAGTGAGCACTCAGGGCTGATTTCCCTAAGAATGGAGAGGTTTGATCTTTTTGCAGTCCATGGGACTCTCAAGAGTCTCCTCCAGCACCAGAATTCAAAAGCATCAATTCTTCAGCGATCAGCCTTCTTTATGGTCCAGCTCTCACCTCCATACATCACTATTGGGAAAACCATAGCTTTAACTATGGAAGGGACGCCAAGGGTCATCTAGTCTAAAACCCTTTACAATGTAGGAATCTCAGCTAAAGCAGCCATGACAGATGGATATACAACCTCTGCCTGTTGTTTAGTCATTTAGTCGTGTCCGACTCTTCATGACCCCATGAACCAGAGCACGCCAGGCACTCCTGTCTTCCACTGCCTCTCACAGTTTGGTCAAACTCATGCTGGTAGCTTCGAGAACACTGTCCAACCATCTCATCCTCTGTCATCCCCTTCTCCTTGTGCCCTCCATCTTTCCCAACATCAGGGTCTTTTCCAGGGAGTCTTCTCTTCTCATGAGGTGGCCAAAGTATTGGAGCCTCAGCTTCAGGATCTGTCCTTCCAGTGAGCACTCAGGGCTGATTTCCTTCAGAATGGATAGGTTTGATCTACTTGCAGTCCATGGGACTCTCAATAGTCTCCTCCAGCACCATAATTCAAAAGGATCAATTCTTCCCTATGAAGAAAGGGACATCCAAAGGGAAAGTGGGATGGTCCAAGATCAAACCAGAAACTAGGATGGCTTCTGTCCCTGAAAATTGGGACACTTGGAGGGTCTGATGTCAGTGATGGGTGGGACCGGGGCTAAAAATAAACACACAGGACCCAAAGCAATGCTACAGCCTAGGGAGAGGGAATATTCCAAGGACCATATTTCTATAGGACTGCATCTAGAGGACTGCATTTGCCCTCCTCCCCCAGCAGTATCGCTCAGGGCTACTCACAGAGAGCCAGTGTGGTGTAGTGGATAAGAGCGGTGGACTCATAATCTGGTGAACCGGGTTCGCATCTCCGCTCCACATGCAGCTGCTGGGTGACCTTGGGCTGGTCACACTTCTCTGAAGTCTCTCAGCCCCACTCACCTCACAGAGTGTTTATTGTGGGGGAGGAAGGGAAAGGAGAATGTTAGCTGCTTTGAGACTCCTTCAGGTAGTGATAAAGCGAGATATCAAATCCAAACTCTTCTTCACAAAGAATCTAAGGGCGCTGAGAATTGTTAGGATGCCCCTAGTCCCCTCACAAACCTACAATTCCCAGTGTGGTTTCACAATCAATTCTTCTTCCCGGGGAACTCTGGGAATTGTAGCTCTGTGAGGCGAATAGGAGCCTCCTAACAATTTTCACAATCGTTTATCAAACTACAGCTCCCAGGATGTCTGGACGGAAACCCATCTCTGATAGTGGCTTCAAATAGAAAGTGCACGTATGCATAATATTCATGTTTCCAATCCAACCTGGAAAAGTTGGGTATAAATATTTTAAAATAAATCTGAGATGACAGCAAATGTTTGAACTCTTTACAAGCCTGCATCCCAAGGGATGATTCAATGGTGGTCACAAGACTTGGGCATGTCCAATGGGAGTGTTGACTTCCTATCTTCGAAATGCCAAATAAAAAATGCCTTTCAGAAGTCCCTGGGGCTCAAAAACAGCTTGGCACATGCAGTTTTTGAGAAGCACAGCCCCAGAGTCCATTTGAGGACAAAGAACTAATTGGGCAATATTTTGGGGGGTCCAAGCTTTGGGGTCCAAGCCATTAAGTGACCATTGGCTAGGCTGGCCTGGGCTAATGGGAGTTGTAGTCCAACAGAGGCTGGGGAACCAAGGTTGAAGACCTTTACATCCCAGGAGAACGACACATGGCTTCAAGAATGTTTGTAAGAAAGATAAATCAAATGCAGCAGCAATAATAATAAAAGCAACAGAATCAAAGGTTTTATTGAAGCCAACAGTCATAGATATTTATTAGCAATGCTTGTCAAGGTCTGCTGGCAATGACTTTTAATTCACCCAATTAATCTGATTTCCGCATGATAAAAAGAAAACATTTTTTCTATCCCTTCTCTGTAACGGATGAGCCATAAGTCAAAATTAAAATATGATTATCTGTTGCAAGGTTCAGAGATTCCTTTCAAAGTTTCATTATTTACAATCTTCATTCCTCCTTTTCACAAGGGTGGGGAGAAGATGTTTCACTTCATATAAATTATTACTTTAGTAACAGTTAACGGTTTCCTTGCCTGTTAACCAGCTGCAAATGATGATGATGATTAAAATGACTCAAACATGATCAATGTGTGCATGATTCCGAAGGCATTCCTGAGATGGAGGGGCTGCCTCTGGAATACTGCGGGTTAATCCAAGTTATCAGTTGGAATGGGGCATTCCATGGGGCCACAGACCTCTTCCTCTGGAAAGGACTCCTCAGATTTTGGTCAGATGGCATCCTCAGAGCTAGTGGTGGGATTGAACCCCATGCCCCCATACTCCTCTTTCATATGGGTGGGGTGGGGTTAGGGGTCGTCATCTGAACTTCAACTTTCATTTGTGGAGAACAATATAAGTGGAATTTTCCTTCTTTCTTGCAAAAGTTGGGAAACTATCCATGGCCGGCCAAAAGTTCTCTTCATTTAAGTGGAGTGCCAGTGTGGACAGTTACTAGTCTATCCCTTGGCCAGCTTCAAAAAAATGTTAGATTCAAATCTGAGATTCATTCAACAAAATCTGAACTCCACAGTGCCGGTAATGTGACACTTATAATGCCTCTTTTAGGAGTATCATATGGGAGTGCCCTGCCGTGTCTTCTTTCTGGTCAGCGAGTGTTGCTTGCATCAACTTTCCATTGGAAAAAATCTTTGATATATGGAGATGTTCACACACTCAAAAACAATATCCGTGCAGTGTGGGGACTAACAGATGAACAATGGGAGTGAATCCCATGAACTTTTGTGGCTGCAAAGAGACAGATACTTCAATGTTTGAAGGATGAAGACTCACTGGCCCAAAAATCTTAAAAATATTCAAACGATTATCTTATTTTATCATCAATCTCATTTGGATATCTCTATGGACGTATGGACTGCTTAAATTAATGTATGTGTTTAAAATTAGGATTGATGGATGATCAATCTTATTGTTAATGTGAGCTGGCTTTTAAATTGTTTCTTTTTGTTTCATGTGCTCTCTCTCACTCTTGGCCTACTGCTCTGCTCAGACCAACCATCCATCAACACAGTATCTTCTGCTCTCTCACCCATTATCTTTAATTGAACTTTGTGCTAAACAGGCTTGCATGAAGGGGGCAGGGAGATCGTACCTTTTAAATCCAGCCAAGCTGTCATTTCTGTTAGCATTCTTGTCAAAAGAGAAGGAGGGGGGAAGTAATGAGGGTTATGGCTCAGCTAATGTAAGCAGTGAACCGTCTGCTAGCTGCCAGCTTACGTTTTTAAATAAATGTCAACATTCATCTGAAAAGTTTAAATACACTTTTTTAAAAAAAAAGAATGGGGGGGGGATGATCCTATTTGGCAAGCCAAAGCTTTTCAATTAATTTATCGAACTGCAAACAGGTGTTGTTGGGTGGTTTGAGGAATCCAAAAATGGATGCAGAAGAAAATCAAGGGTGCTGTCCTAACCACATCTCCACATCTACCCAGGCTGGTTCAGTGAAGAGGCACTGAACAGGCCAGTTGCTACCATGTGATGGCTGTAGGGTTATAGAATCGTGGAAACGAAGAATTGTAGATTGGAAGGGACCCCGTAGGGTTGCCATATTTTGAAGAGCAAAGAAGAGGACACATTTGTCAACGCTCGGCCAAGTCCTTATATTCCCCAAGCAGAGTTTGAGGGCTGTCAGAGCTCCAGTCCTCACTTAATGTTGCAGGGAATTTAAAGGGGAGGTGCTTCTGGGCAAATGAGCCCAGAACCTGTTGCTCTGTAGACTCAGAGATGCTCCAGAACTTCCCCTCAGCCTATTTCTTTCAGGATACTTGAATTATGAATTACTTGTTCTTCTTTCTGACAGGAAAATGGCGCCGCTCAGAGGAGGAGCCACTCAGAGGCTGAGGGAGTGGCAGAAGCTGGATCACGACATCTTCAGCATTTTGCTGCAATTCTTCTCATTGAAATTCTGAGTGCGTGAAGGGATGCATGATATAGTGGTCTAATTAACCATTATTTTCTTCTTGCAACTTATTGAGGTTTTCTAGGCATCAAGCCATATTTCCCCCCAGTTGTCTCTCTTTCTCTCCCTGATTCTCTTTGTCATTTCTAATTTTTATTGAAGAGTAATGGCCCTGACAGGCCAAGACACATTTTGCTATGTGCCAGTAAGCACTAAACAGCAGAGTCTCCCCACAGCTTATCTCTCCCACACTCCCCTGAAGCAACGACTATTTTACGGACCTTGTTACCTGGAAGGCGAGGCTTTGGATACAAGAATTAGATCGGTGCTTTGTTTACAATAAGCTTTTCTCACTCTGCCCCATTTATCCTGCCAAAAGGAACCTCCCAAGCCCTCTGATGTTTCCCCACTTTTTGACAATAAATCTCTACATTTGTTTTTTCAGCCCGATGCAGGTGTAAGCTGTATTTGTGGAAGATGGTATTTACATCGGCAGCTATTGCGGCAAGGATTCAAAACAGATGAATCACTTTCTCAACACAAGGCATAATTTGTGCTGGGGATGCACCAGGCTTAGGACCCAGAATGATCATTCAGAAGTCTTGGGGCGTGTGTAGCAACACTAAACAAGTGCCTCTGGATGGGACATGAAAATGTGGAAAGAAGGGCAATTTCATATCCTATACTCATATCCTATAACCAAGATGATCAGGGGTCTGGAAGCCCAGCCTTATGAGGAATGGTTGAAGGAGCTGAGTATGTTTAGCATGGAAAAGAGGAGGCAAGAGAGGAGATATGATAGCCATCTTCAAATATCTCAAGGGCTGTCACATGGAAGAGGGAGCAAACTTGTTTTCTCCTGCACCAAAGAGTAGGACTCGAACCAATGGCTTCGAGTTATATGAAAGAAGATTCTGACTAAACATCAAGAGGAACTTTCTGACAGCAAGAGCTGTTTGACAGTAGAATGGTCTCCCTTGGGAGGTTGTGAACTCTCTTTCCTTGGATGTTTTTAAGCAGAGCTTGGATGGCCATCTGTCATGGATGCTTTAGTTGAGATTCCTGCATTGCAGAGGGTTGAACTAGATGACCCTTGGAGTCATCTACAATTCTATGATTCTATGATACTATGATTCTATTCTATGATTGTTACCCATCTGTCTTGGGAGACAATGGAAGAGTCCATCTTTGGGGCTGAAGTCAAATCACTGGAGGGTTACAGTGCCTGCTGTGGCTGTAGGGACCAATATGGAAGAGGCATGTTTCCTTGCATCTGTGGCAGATGAAGGTGATTGGTTGTTCACCCTAGCGCTTCTTCTCTCTGTGCTCCTCCCAGTTGTCATTTCTCTTCACAACCTGACTGGTTGTCTTCAGGCGCTGTGGTCATCTGCAAGCCTTCATGTCATGTTTGCAGACATCTTTTTGACATAGAGTTGATCTGCCAGCTCACTGTAGAGCCCATCCTTGGGGATCCTGCCATCTTCCATTCTGCAGACATGACCAAGACAACACAGAAGTCTGGAGGAAATGACTGGCAGAATCCGAGACCAGGGAGAAGAGTCGGTAGAAGAAGATTGGAAGAAATTTAAAGATTCTCTACAGAAATACTGTAAAATTAAGGAATGTTAGAAGGATGTTGGAATGAAGTTATGTGGTTTTAGCAGTAATGTTATAAAGGGATATGTAAAAATGGATTGTTAACAGGTGAGAATGTAAAGCTACAATATATTAAGATATACTATTAAGATAAAGGAAAAAATGGTAAGGATTTGCTGAAACAACTATTGAACTAGAATACAAAAAGGGAGGTGTGAGGAGGTCAGGGAAACAAGCAAATGAAAAATAAGACATGGAAGTATTGATTTGTTTTTAATTGGTTTTACTTCTTTGTATTTTGTATTTTCTATTCTTTTTTGTTTTGTTATCTTTTTCTTTTTTTCTTTTTTGTGATTTGTTTGAAACTATAATAAATATTTTTTTTAAAAAAAAGACAACACAGAAGTCGCTGAGAAAGGAGCATGAAAAAGCTGGAAATGTGGGCTTGAGAGAACACATCTTCATTTGGGACTTTGTCCTGCCATGTGATGCCCAAAACTTATAGTTGTATAAAGGGACAGGTGCCCTTTAAAGATCCAGAACAATATCTGGTACATGGTGATATCCAGTTAACACTTAATACAGCATCAGAACAAACCTTGCCATGGTATGTTCTTCAGTGCTAAGAAATCCCTGGGTCCAGGTACAAAATGTAGCATGGGAAGACTCTTAAGTATAGTCATTAGGGGGGTTGCAGATTAGGGGTTCTCTGAGATAGGGAGAATTCCCTTGCATGTATACCTGAAAAAAAGAAACAATTTATTCATGGTGGGGAAGGAGATCAATTCTGTTTCAATACCACCATGAAGGGTCTCTTTGATACTTGTGTGTGTGTGTGTGTGTGTTTAGTGGGAACCCTCCAATGCTCCAGTTTAATTTCCCTTCCTCAAATTAGACAAACAGAGCGTGTAGCAGGTCAAATCTCAAATATTGACACCTAGGTGGACAGATGGACCGTGTGGGCTGTAGACAAGACAGCGTCAATCAAAGTCACTCTGAAAGAATGGGAGGTCAGAAAAGGCCAGCTTTGACATTTGATGGAAACGTATGATCAATCAGGAGGGTTTGTTTCTGCCTCCCCCAGATCTTCTGGTTTCCTTTGGCTTAAAACAAAAACTCCCACCAAATCAAAGCAAAGTGGCATTGTCAGGGACGATCTGCGCTGTGTACACACTTATTTTGGGGTGCTTCCAAAATGACCCTCCTCTGGATTTTGTGTGTGGGTGTCATTTATTTATTGGATAGTCTCTAACACACCATTTCTTAAATAACCCTGATCGGTGGAAGCTAGTTCATTTTGGGCAAAGTGGGCCCTGCCCCACTGACTTCAGTCTGCCTTCAGCTGGCACCTGCCTGCCTCCTTACTTACAACCACGCCTTTGTAGGCATAGGAGTCAACTCCTAGGGGCCGTAGGGACTTTGGCTCTCAGAATAAAATATTTGAGCAGGTCGGGCCCCCACAAAGTTGATGGGCATTCCCAATCAAATGGTGTGTGTGCACTGCTTCATGTGATCTATTATGCGGGGTGGGAGCCCCACAATATTTTATTCAAGTTCACACCCCTGCCTGTGAGTGGCACTGCCTGCCGGCAACCTTCCCCTCAGTTTCAGTGTTTGTCCCACTTCTATAACTTTGCAGGGAGGAGGAAGAGGACAAGGCAAGAATTAGTTGGCTCCGCCTATCTTGGTTCTGGCTTCACCTGCTGTTTGGCTTCCTGCCTTACCAGCCACCACTGAACAAGATGTCTGCAGAACAACACTGCAATAAAACCAATCCTGCACAATGTATAAAAGCAGATAAAAATACCTCACACTCCTAAAAACACTAAGGGGGATGAGTGCTGAACTGAGCTCTTCTCTTGCAACTGCAACAGATTTCTTCACAGAATCAAGAGAAATTAATACTGGAGACATGTTAACATACACACATACACTCAAAATGCTTTGTCAATCAAGTGACAAAGTCACACTTCTCTGAATCCTCTCAGTCTCACTCACCTCACAGAGTGTTTGTTGTAGGGGAGGAAGGGAAAAGGAGATTGTTAGCGGCTTTGAGACTCCTTAGGGTAGTGATAAAGCAGGATATCAAATCCAAAGTCATCGTCACCTTCTTCTCCTCCACCTCCTCCTTCTCCTCCTCTGGGAGGTCTTGAATTCAATAATGAAATCAAGGAAGCATCTCAAAGAGGAGGTGTTGTAGTAATGGGTGGGCAACCCACACATGGACTGTCTACATGTGTGTTCCAGCCATTACAAAGTGGTAAAATTTCTAGATAACCTAAGTGACTGTGCCCTGGAAAAGTTGGCCATAGAACCATGCAGAGGGGTGGCAACCCTGGACTTAACCTTGAGTGGTGCCAAGGACTTGTTGCAAGAGATTAAGTGTTGTCAAGCCAGTTGGGAGCAGAGACCATAGTGCCATTAAACTAAGTGAATGCATAAATGGCCAATGGCCAATGAAACCCAACGTGGTTACAATTGCAGTGGGAAGATACATACAACCTAAAATGCATAGAAATGTGAATTTTGTAGGACAACTGTATTTAAATCCAAATCTTGCTTTGGGAAGTTCACATTTGGTAGGTTTATGTTGGAATGCAAACCAAATCAAACTTCTCACTATTCCCATTTTTTCAGAACCATGACCGTGATTCCTATTGCTTCAGGTGGGAGACCCTTCATTGCCAGTGCAGCAAGTAGGAAACAGTTGTATATTTAGGGATTGAGGTGGGGGAACGTTTTGATTTCCTGGCTCAAACAAGAACTGATGGGCCACATTCCTTTCCTACTCATGTGCATAGCCTCCCATAATTGGGAATCAATAGCCCCTGATTTTGCCATCGCTTGGCACATTTGTCTTAAGTTCTTATTTTCAGCCATTTAATCTTTCCCATGACAAGGAAATAAATCTTGGGAGGAAATGTATATTAAAATTAGAATGGATTATTCTAAGCAAAGCACGGGCTTCCAAGTTGTAAATCTTTGCTTAAGAACTCTGGCCTAAAATGTTTCAACAAAAGCCGCCACATTAAGAAAATAAGACAACATCTCTATAGTTCAACCATGTGTTAAATAACGGCCGCCTTACAAGCAACAAAATCATTGGGAAATACATCTTTCAGGTAGAGGCATTTACCAGCCTGGAATATGCCCTCTTCAATATCTTTTGTAGCTCCAACTGGAATAGAACACTAGATTACCTCTGAGGTCCCTGTTATTCCCTAAAATACTATGATTCCGTAATAGGGCATATGATGAACTTTGAGATACTTAACCTTGTTTTGGAGATAGGACAGTCCATCTTATGGTCCACCAAACCAAACACTAGCCACCATATCTGCGTACTGTTCCCCAAAGGCTCTCAGTGGTGTTGGCACCATTATTAGGAAGAGTGAGATGTCCACCTCAGGGAGTTGATTTGAAGTGTTGAGAAAGGGTAGTCAACTGTTAGCTATTTAATTGGTTGTGACAGCATTTCTACTACCAGAGAGGGGGAGAGGAGCTCGTGGGATTTTCAACTTGAGTGCTATGGACCTTGATTCTGGGGCCAGGGTTCCATTGGGCCTTATACTGAGCAGGGGTGCCGACTCCTAGGGGCTGAACCCCCTTGAGCCGCCCCCCAATATTTGTTAGTGGGGGCTGGGCCACCTCAATGTTCATCTGGGCATTACATCTGGAAGTGACACTGTCTTCTGTGATGCCCGGATGCGGCACTGTTGCACACGACGTCCAGGCAACTTGGTCACGGGGCCTTGGCATGCAACTCAAGGTTGTCTTTAGGATTTCAGACAAGGAGTCTCTCCCAGCCTAACTGGAAATATCAGGGATCAGACATGGGACCTTCCGCATTCAGGGCAGGGGCTCTACCACTGAGCTACCGTTGACATGCAGAGGGCCGTGAGGCCAGTTGGCAAGCCCCAGCTGTGCTTCCATCGACCTCTGCTCTGACGTAAATCAGTGACCTGGGCTTCAGAAGCCAGGGCACGCTATCAGCAGATAGAACTGCGCACACAGAATAGGCGTGAGACTTGTGAAGTCATACTACAACTACAGATTTATTAATAATAAATCCAGACAAAGAAACATGTCATCTCTCTCTCATGTCATCTCAGAGAGAACAGCAAAAGCAAAAGCTATACACAAACGGAAGTTCCCAGCATACTGTGCTGGAATGTAAACAGACACGTGACACACAACAATTCCACAGGTCTGTTCCTTAAGGTGTAATGGAATTCTCAACAGCTACAGCCCTTCCCCTCTTTGGGTGAGCCTTGTGTCTACAAAATCAGAGGGATGCCAGGCACTGGGCAGGCTACAAGAAATGGTGGAAGGGTTTGACGAGTCCCCCTTTCCTTTCTGTTCTAACACAGCCCAGTAGACAAATTTCTGCCTCCAGAAAAACAACTTCATTTTCCTATCAGCTTGAAAATCCCTTCTAAGGGCACTGATGCCTAGAACAATGACAACCTCGTTCATCTTTTCTTGTGCTATCAGAAAAGCGAAGGGTTCATTCTTTAATCCCCCTAGTCATGTGGAAGGCACTTTAAAGCCCTTCCCCGCAGTTCAATCACTTCAAATCCCCTATTAGATTTAAACGCCGTCTGCTTCCCCTGCTCTCTGCGCATTTTTTGACACATTGCTCCCACACTTTATGTGACATCAGCTGGCTCCTGCTCTGAAATACATGGCATCCTCCATATCAGCATATAATAACAAGCCCAGAGAGCTGCTCTTGCATCCTTTTGGCAGATGCAGTTTGGCACCTATGAGTCACTCCCTTCCAACATATTATGCAAATCGATTCTGGGAAGGCGTAACCTGTGCCGTTAACTCTTGGGCAAACCTGTAAATTTGTAAGTTGATTGCAGTGTTGTTGGGAAACCAGCAATATATTGTGGGTTTGCCAAAGAATATGCTTTTCAACGTCTAGGCACACTGAGGCAGTGGGGTGCAGTGGTTAGGGTTTGGGACTAGGCCTGGGGAGGCCGGTTCAGGTCCTCATGCAGCCAATGAAGCTTACTGGGCCAGTCATTGTTTGTCAAACTAACCTACCTCGCAGGGTTGTTGTGAGGAGGAGAGCCGTGTCTACCACCTTGAGCTCTGTGGAAGAATACTGGGGAATTTGTCATCATCTTCATTATCATAATCATGAGCCATTATTCCTTTTTTAGATACTATCAGGCTTTCTACAAAGATGTGTGTGAGGGATAAAGGAAAACAACAGGAACTTCCTCTTATATATGTACATCAGGGAGCAACTGGTCAATGCCATCACAATGCTAGTCCCCAATAATGTGTTGAATGGACTATTCTATGCTAGGAGTTGTATATTAGTGGGGTGCTTAGAGAGCCAATACAGAGCATTATTGTTATTTATTAAATTTGCATACAGTGGTACCTCGGGTTAAGTACTTAATTCATTCTGGAGGTCCGTTCTTAACCTGAAACTGTTCTCAACCTGAAGCACCACTTTAGCTAATGGGGCCTCCTGCTGCCGCCGCACTGCCGGAGCACGATTTCTGTTCTCATCCTGAAGCAAAGTTCTTAACCTGAAGCACTATTTCTGGGTTAGCGGAGTCTGTAACCTGAAGCATATGTAACTTGAGGTACCACTGTACTACCCTTCATCTGAAAATCACAGGGCAGTTCACAACATAAAAGCTTGTTCATAAATACAGTCATACCTTGGCTTGAATTTGCTTCGGGATGAGAGCATTCAAGTTGCGCTCCATGGCAACAAGGAAGTAATGGAGCGCGTTACTTCTGGATTTCACCACTTGCGCATGCGCAGATGCTCAAAATGACAGCGCATGTGCAGAAGCCCCAAAACATGACCCGCGCACGCGCAGACGCGTGGACACGGGTTACGTTTGCTTCTAGATGCGAATGGGGCTCCAGAACGGATCCCGTTCGCATCTAGAGGTACCACTGTATTCAAACTCTGGGTCCGAGCAAGGGCACATGCTCAACCTGCACAACAAATGTTCCCATGACTGTAAGCTCCACCCAATAAAGGAGGGTCTTCAGCCATGTGGAGGGTTTTACTTGTATTCGAATGAATGTGAGTAGAAGCCCCTGCAGACTTTTGCCACACAACACAGGAAGGTCAGGGCCAATGTGCATGGGATGGACACACCCAGGCATGTTGCGGGTGGGACTTCCATGCGCCAAAAGGATGAGACTGGAATTCAATTCTGTTCACATTTAAAGATAAAACTATTTGCGCTTTCCAAAGCAATGTGCACACCAAAACGCAGCCATCTACCAAAAGTCACTGATTCCCTGAATTTTACAGCACAGTTCTCCAGCTAAGTAATGCAGGTGCTCACCTAAAATGTGTAAAACAAATATATATATTAGTGAGAACAACATATAAAATGCATTATCTTAAGGGAAATTGCTTTGCAAAAAAATGTGTATACCAGGCAAAGTTGAACAGCGACTTGTATAAATTAGGAGAAATTTCCTGATGAATTTTCACAATAACTTTTTTAAAATTGCAGACTGATGTGGAAATAGGGAGAATTGGAAAACGAGAGGGGTGAACACAGTCAGATCCACTCATCACTTGTCCCCATCTGTACTTGTAATATTGAAATGTTTGGGCAAATGTTATTATGTACTGGGTAAGACTCAGTTGCTGAGATATCTCTGGTTCAAAATTGCATCTTGATCATGAATACATTAGGTGGCCTTTGTGAATCATTCCACGTTTGTCTCTGCCCCATCCCCAGCACTGGCATCCGGCCCCTGGAAGGTTGTGCAGAATGGAATGTGGTCCTGAAGCTGAGAATGTTTATCCTCTCCTGCTTTGAACTGTGGTTTTTATGTGCTGTTTTATCAATGACACTGCTTTACGGTTGTTTGCTCTTGTTAATACGTTTTTGATTGAATGTTCATTTTATTCTCTTCTTATATCTTCTTATTTTACACACTGCACTGAGTAGGCCTTGGCACAGAAAGGTGGGCTAGACATATTGAAATTCATTCCACTAGATGGGCACTGTCTGTTATACTGTGGAATTATTATTATTATTATTATTATTATTATTATTATTATTATTATTACATTTATATGCTACTCTTCACCTGAGGATCACAAATATCCAAAATGGTGCTGACACATCACATTTCCATTTTATTGGCTGGAATAATAATAATAATAATAATAATAATAATAATAATAATAATAATATATTTATATCCCGCCCATCTGGCTGGGTTTCCCCAGCCACTCTGGGCAGCTCCCAACAGAATATTAAAACATGATAAAACATCAAACATGAAAAACTTCTCTAAAGTCAGGTAGTTGTTTATTTCCTTGACATCTGATGGGAGCGCGTTACGCAGGGCGGGCACCACTACCAAGAAGGCCCTCTGCCTGGTTCCCTTTAACCTCACTTCTCACAAAATGGACGTCAGCTCCAAGGGATTTACCCTTATTCTACTCACCTCAGGATCAGAGCCGCCTGGCCCTGCTCCCAGTCCTTGTCCTCCTCCTGCTTCCTGGAGAAAGGTGGCATGCAGCCTTCCCAGGCTGCCTTCTCGGGCGCCGTGATGCAGGAGAGCATGTACGCCAGCACGTTTTCCTGCTTGATCACTGCCACCATGCCACGGATCGGGGCGGTAGGGGAAGCAGAGGACATTTTCCACTGCCCCCTCCCTTGTTTTGGAGTTGCTGGGGGGCGTGCCGGAGGGATCTTTGCACCACAGCGCCGGATATGCTTAAGACGGCCCTGCTCAGGATATGTCTCAAAAAAGAAAGGACGACTTGTAGGTGTGATGGCCTGGGAATCTGAATCAGAGGCTGAACCTGATGAATCCCAGCCTGCACAGGAGTCCCCGCCTCCAGGGCCAGCTGAGCCGGGGCAGGGGCTTGAACCTGAAGGGCCCTCACCAGTGCCGGATCCTCAGGAGCAGACACCAGCTGAATCCACTCTGGCTCCGCAGGTGATCGAGGACCCATTGCCTGCAGGTGCTCCTCTCCCAGCCCTGTCAGGGGAAGGTGAGGTTGCCTCTGGGTCCAGTAACCCTCCAGCCTCTCCTGAGCTGCAGAGGCTCAGGGCAGAGAGGCGGAGGGAACTAAGTTCTTGCAGGAGGAGTCTCACCTCCAGGCCAGGAGAGGTGAGTCACCTGTGGACCGGGGCCGCCCTATGCCTCAGATGAGATAAAGGCCAGCCCGCCCAATCCCAGGTTGCGGGAGCAACATCGTTCCTGCCGGCACCCTGTCTTGCTTTCTGCCAGAGTTCCTGACCACGCCCGACTCCCTGCCTTGGACTCCGCTTCAGCCTCGGACTGTACACGGACCACACCGCACGATAACCCCCCCCCCCAGGACCAGCACAGTAGGTACATGGGAAGTTGCCTTAAAGTAAGCCAAACCACTGGTCTGTCAGACTTCGTATTGTCAACTCTGGTTGGCAGCAAGCTTCCAAGGTTTCTGACTGCGGATATTCTCAACCCTACATGGTAACGCCGGTGACTTGATGTGAGACCTACCTACGTATATGCAGAGCAGATGCTCAACCACAAAGCTATGGCCCTTCCTGTCAGTCCAAGGGAGGTTTAAACTCTTTCATGGAACCTTTTGTTAGATGATCAGTCAAGTGATTTGAAACCGTATTATGGCCAGCACAAAAAGAAGAAGAATGCTTCTAAGGAGGAAAGCACACTTTGGAGGTGGGCTACTTTTTAAGCAAAAAATTCATCCTTGAAAGGTGATGCAAGTCGGCTGAAAAGGTTATTATTTGAGGCAGACAAATCCTTCCCCAGACCTTTTTATCTCTCATGCAACAACAAAAAGGAGAGGAATCAAAAGAATGGAGGATTTTTTTCCCCACCTCCTTTGTTCCAGCTTCCATTCTGTTCCCTTTCAATTTGACTTCCACTGAGATGGCTGGAGATCCTTTTACATTTGGCATATATTAAAAAGCAGGGAGAGGACTGGCAGCGTTCAGATGCGAAGCGCTGGGAGAGGGAGATGCTACGACTTTGCTTGAATGGTAGAAAATTGCATTAGTTTTCTATTTATACAAAACCACCAAGTGGAGATGCAGGTGACTGACAGGAGATCAAAAAAACGGTGTCATCCTACAAGAACTGACGTGGTTGGAGAAGTGGTTAAATACTAGGGCTGAACACGAGTCTCCCGATCCAATGCAGGGCCTGATGCAGCACTTCAGAGTGGCCCCCACCTCATCTGTGCAATCCAAAGTTGACCACACCCAATTGGGGGTTCATATCTTTAATCCCAGTTTCAAACCCTGATTAAACATGTGGTTGGAAGCAAGGTGAGAAGAAGACACATACAGACTGCTTGCCTGCCTCTGCCACCCTCCTGTTTTCCTCACCGCCAGACTGCCTCGTTTTGACCCCTGAACCATTCCAAGTAGACCTGAACTGGGATGATCCTGTAGCGCCTCAAGACAATTAGACTGAATTCCAGGTCAACCCAAATTAGCCCAATTTGGTTCATTATCTAGGATTTTACCAGTCCTAGTAAAGACAGCAGCACCAATGTTCTTCATGGAACTGGAGATTAGCAACAGCTTTTAAGAATGCGGAAGGTATTGTGAGGGACTGCAGGGCTTGAAGGTGGACTTCATGAGAAGAGACTGGGTTTTGTGAAAGGCCTGAACTTAGTGGACAGTTCTCCAGAAACACTGTCAGATGCAGATGGGAACAAAGGAGCACAAAATCACACTGAAGCTAGTATAAGTTGCACTTTCAGCTGAATTTAGGAAAACCAGCATCCATTGTGTTGAGCTGTTTCAATTGCTTTTGTTTGATTTGCTCATTGCAAACAGCTGGAAGCCTGTAAAGCTCTAAACTCGATTTCCAATGAGGATTGCATAATTTCGATTGCAACTGTATATGCAGACCCTCCAAGTGTCCCTATTTTCCAGGGACAGTCCTGGATTTACAGAAGCTGTCCCAGTTTCTTATTTGATCCCGGAATATCCCGCTTTTCCTTAGGATGTCCCTATTTTCACCAGAGAAATGTTGAAGGGTATGGAGTTATGCGACCGCTGAGCCAAGGAGATAAATAACTATAAAACCTTTAGAAGACATTTGGAGGCAGCCCATATAGGGAGAATTTTTAAATGTTTAATGGCTAGCATATAAATAATAAAGTGTTATTATTATCACTATTATTATTATTATTATTATTATTATTATTATTATTATGGAATAGGATGTCCCTATTTTCATTGGAGAAACATTGGAGGGTATGTATATGGTATTTCTTTTAACTTGGTTATGTCAGTTATGATGATGATTTGGTGATTAGGTGTTATAAAAACACAATTAAAAATTATACAAATATTTGTATGTGTGTGTGTGTTTTCATATGAAAATGACAACACATTATCACAACCGTATCCAGCATTCAAGGAAGGGCCTGTACCCCAGAAGTGCCTGGTTGCAGCCTGTGGACACTACATTGCCTACCCTGAAGGAATGCAAGAGATTTCTTTTCCAAGCTGTGCTTGGCTCCATTTAATCATTCTCTCCCTATTCAGAATGTCAGGCATTCTTCAATGTTCACATATAACACTGTGAACTGTTGCATTTCCATTAGGGAACGCTAATTCCTTCAGCCTCTAAAGGAAATGTTGACAGAGTCTGGCTTCTTCCCTTCATTTCTGGAAGATTACCGGTCATAAGTAGAGATGGAAAACCTCCTCACGTCCGGAAGGCAGCCTGGCCTTCAATTTTATAATGATTGTGCTGCTAACTGGAGTTATACTGTTCCATACTTCTTTTTTTCTAATCTCTTCTGCCTGCAAATCACATAATCCACTTGGTACACAGAGAGAGGGACTGCTCTGTACTGCAAACACTGGATCAAGATCCACTGGCAAATCTCGGAATGATTTGCAGCTGATCAGCAGGGATCCTGACTCCCAGCTGTTTAATAGGAGCAGCAACAAACGGAACATTTTATTCCTTCTAAATTATGCCCCAACGAAGCTCCTCCAGGTGTCCTTTTCGATTGTGCATTTCTGATCACTTGTGCTCATGATTCTATCAGGTTGGTCATACACGAACCCACTTTCAATGGTATTTGCATCTGCAAAGGTCTGGAGGTAGTCATACTGCTCCATTTCCCATTAGTACATAACCTACTGAAATTCCACAGCTTTTCCTACCACAAATGTTCTATTTTGGGTACTACTTTTGTTGTGCTGTAGCCCCTCCAGACATCAATAATGTAGTCGCACTAGGGAAGCATCCCAGGGGAAATCAAGGGGGGAAATCCCCCACTAATGCACTACTGAACCTATTCTCAGCATGTGTATTCTCAAGACCCTGTTCTAGAGAGCCAGTGTGGTGTAGTGGTTAAGAGTGGTGGACTCGTAATCTGGTGAACTGGGTTCGCTTCCCCACTCCTCCCCATGCAGCTGCTGGGTGACCTTGGGCCAGTCACACTTCTCTGAAGTCTCTCAGCCTCACTGACCTCACAGAGTGTTTGTTGTGGGGGAGGAAGGGAAATGAGATTATGAGCCGCTTTGAGACTCCTTAAGGGTAATGAAAGGTGGGATATCAAGTCCAAAGGTGGGATATCATGTCCAAAGGTGGGGTATCAAGTCCAAACTCCTCTTCTTCTATGTGCACAAACTCAAAGCAAATGGTGCCTTTCTTCCCCATGAACTATGACTCCCTTTGGAGGGAAACAGTCATGTTCCTGATGCATCTTTGGAGGAAAAGAAGGGGTTAAACAGTCTCCTTTCTGAGGCCAATTCTCCGGAATGCTGCATGAGAGTCCAATCAAAACCTGCCTGTTTCTCATCACTGGGCCAGCCTTGTTTTCCAGACCCCGGCTGCAGTGATTGATAGAAGTGATAAGGAGACATTGAAATAACACACGCCTGCAAACACAAGCAGAAATGAAGCCGTTGGACATGTTACAAACGAAACAGGCAGACATGTGCTCCGAGCCAACCTGTTGTGTTTTCGAATGCGATTTTGGATAAGCCTCTGTGACCTTTAACACGCACGCAGCTCAGAAAGGGGTTTGGGGATCTGGTGGAGGCTGCAGCAAGCTCCCCGATTTGATCCTGGATTTACATCAAAAGAGAACGGGTCCCTATGAAGAGAAATGCACTGCCTCCCATTCAAACAGCAAAATGAGTCATCTCTTCATTTCAAAAGGAAGCCGGCTCCTCCAGAACCAGCCCCCCTGGAGAGTTTTGTGCTCCCAGCCCACATTCTCATGCGGCTTACAATGCAGTTACCAGAAACAACAGTCTGTTTGCTGAACGCATGAGAAGGCAGATCTGTCATCCCACCCGTGTCTAACGATGTGTTTTATGCAAATAACTTCCACTGTTGTGAACTAATGGCAAGGGAGATGGGGAATCTTGAATGCAAAAAACGCACACAGCATCCAAGGCAATGCTGGTGCTTACAGTACAACTAAGGACACATTGGTGGGAGGGTGTCAGCAACCCAATGATGGATGGTGGTGGCCCAGATCCAAGCGGTTATGCTAAGACGAAGCCTAATGCAAGAGAGGGGCTTACCTCTAAGCCAAGCCTGCGCTGGACACAGCAAACCATATAATCGTCAAGGCAGTGGATTGGTCTATTGATATTGTCTGGTAAGTAAAGAACGGTAAACCCCACCAATGTTATGGGTACAACCAAGGTTAGTGTGATGAAGTCCTGTCTAGGACCTCAAGAACTTCCTATATCCTTAGAGGGGATGAGCATCCACATACAGAGGACTCTTTATGGGGCAGACTCACCTGTTCGTCACACTAAGTCCTTTGACGCAGGTGGTGCAAGGGAGAGAGGGTGGAGCTCATGCCAGAATGATGGGTTCTTGGTGAGGTGGGCTCAGAGATTGACCACAATGTAAATACAATTTTTACTTTCTTTTTTGTGGGGTGTGGAAAGGAGGACAGGAGGGCCACTGGGATGGCTCAGTCAGTAGAGCATGAGACTATCTTGATCTCAGGATCATGGGTTTGAGTGCCACGTTGAACAAGAGATTCTTGCCTTGCAGGGAGTTGGACTTAGATGACCCTTAGTTCTTCTCAACTAGACTGATCTGTCCATCCCTCCCTTCTGCTCGTCTGGGCTGCATCAGCTGTTGTAACCAAATTCTAGGGACATATTCCTTTCTGGGCAACATCCTGGGGGCCACACACAGCGATGACTGAAGCCAGAAGCAAAGTGGGCAGATCCACAAGATTAAATTTCACCTTTATACCTTTTATACAATAGGGTGGTTTCTACCCTCACCCCCTCTCTATCTTCCATCCAGGAGAGCAAGAGGTTTGTGGTGAGTCTTGAGGGTAAGACAGAAACTTAGAGGGCTGAATTCAGTTAATAATAATAAATAATAATAATAATAATAATTAATAATAATAATAATAATACTCCACCCATCTGGTTAGATTGCCCCAGCCACTCTGGGCAGCTTCCAATACATATAAAAACATAATAAAACACCAAACATTAATAGTAACAATCTGATCCAATACAAAAAGTCGCAATAGCTTTAAAATAATCAGTTTATACAAAATAAAGCAATATTAAATAATTCATTAAAATCTAATAGTAAACAGTAAAATTAAACATAAGAAATAATAATTAAACACTTTACACTTATCACAGTAAAGTATTACTAATTACTCATATGTAGAGAATGACTAATCTGTAACCAATAAAAATCACATCAAAATCACAATGTATAAAATACCACAAAACATACAAAAGGATCATACTGAGAAACAAGGACACACAACTTATAAAATTATTTATAATTTTGAGTAGCCCAAGATCACCCAAAGAGGGAGCTTCATGGCAGAGTGGACAATGGAACCCTGGTCTCCCGGGTCCA
This sequence comes from Podarcis melisellensis, assembly GCF_964234715.1. Taxonomy (NCBI): domain Eukaryota; kingdom Metazoa; phylum Chordata; class Lepidosauria; order Squamata; family Lacertidae; genus Podarcis; species Podarcis melisellensis. The sequence goes on from NC_138537.1 coordinate 11,731,302, forward strand.
AGTCCAACACTCTAACCACTAAACCACACTAGCTCTCTCAGACATGCTGTCTCAGCAAGTCCAAAGAAATGATTGTTACTATCCAAGGGTTTTGTCTTTCCTAGCAAGCAAACAAACCAGACATCCATTAAGGATAATTTCTCCCCCTCCTGCAGTTCATTTTCCTTCACCACCACCAAAAATCAATGCAAAGAGGTTACTTTGCCTCTCCTGTCTACCCTTTTTATAGCAAAAATAAAGCCTGTGGACCTTTTCCTTGTTATTTACCAGAGCAGTTGTGTGTTTTTTTTAATGTGTCTTTTCCCACCTTTTAAATACATCAAAAGCAACTGGAGGAGATATTGTTAGCGACTCTGTTTTATTTTTAAAGGCACCAAACTGGTGGCAAGAATTCTAACTGACAGGCAGAACTTTCCAAAGCAGCAGGAGATGATTTTATACTCTTTTGTTTTTGTATTCGGCATTCATCTACCAAGCATTTCCATGAGTCAGGACCAATCCCTGCAGGTGAATCAGGTTATGAGCTCTCGGAAGAGGTTCTTTGATGAAGAGAATGCCTTTATCTTTATTTCTTAGGTTGCCTTGTGTAGCTGAGATGGGCCCTGGGTAACAATATGAGCTGAGCTGGGAATCCAGCTGGTACCCAGGAGTAATGAAGCAGAAAACAGGGCTGGAGGTCAAACCAGGAGACAGGACCAACAAATAATGAAGGATACCAGAGCTGAGGAAATGAGCAATTAAATAGGCCTGAGATGGTATGTTTGATGTTGTTGGGTCCAGTGGGTCTGGGTGTATGTGGAAGCAAAGTTGGCATCTGGGTTTATTGCAGGCTCTGGTCCCAGTGTGGTCCCAGTGTCCATGTTAAGTCTGGTTGCTGTATTATTGTGGGTGAGGAGTCGTTTAAGATTGGGTGGCTGTCTGTAGGCAATGAAAGCTCTTCCTCCTAGAGCTTGAGAAAGAGAACTGTCATTGTCCAGAAGAGGTTGTAAATCTCTGATGATGCCAACAAAACCAAACATACCATCTCAGGCCTATTTAATTGCTCATCTTCGAAGATTACATAGAGCTGAGGAAGACTGTGAGGCTCAACCAGAACAGGAAGTCTTTGATACTTCTTCCTGTCCAGGAGGATTCAGTGTCCTACCTGGGTTGACCTGGGTTGACAGTCTACAAGCATCAGAAGTTTGTAGTTCCATATTATTCATTTCCTTTTCATTTCTATACCACTTTATAACAGTGGGGTTTTTTTTCTGGGGGTACACAGGGATACATATTTCCCCTAAAAGTTTTGTGAATCTGAGTTTGGCTTCATTGAGGGGCAGTATTTCAATATAAGTAGGAAAATGAGAGTACCCCGAAACATTATTTTTTTAGGGGGGGGGAATCACAGGCTTTATATTTTTAGGATGGGGGAAATCTCAAATCTATTTGCAACCTGCATTAAACCATAAAGCAATCCAGAAGAAAAACATGACAGAAGAAAGTCAAATATAACATATATATTCAAAGCCAGCTAATTAACAGGAAACTAAAATGTTATCTTAAAGATTTCAAAATGAAATATTACAAAGGATGTAGGTCAGCTACAGAATGCACATTTAACATAGCAAACTTAACAAAAAAAAGTCACATTAAATATTTCAAACTTCTACAGCCTCAGCTTTTGTAGCTGGAGTCAGTCAGGCCCTTCCCTCCTAGGTGGGTGGGAAAAGGCCTGCAGGAATCACAGCCGAGATAACTGTTTTTTGGACTGTTGTTAGACTGTTTTTAAATGTTTTTGCAAAATGTTTTATTATTGACGTGTTTGCTACCCTGCACTCCTTCAGGAGTAAGGATGGGATATAAAATGAATTATTATTAGTACTATTAGTATTAGTATACTAATAGTCATCCCAGCAGCTGCATGTGGAGGCGCAGGAAAGTGAACCCGGTTCACCAGATTATGAGTCCACCGCTCTTAACCACTACACCACACTGGCTCTCCGGAAACAGTAAGATGTGTGGGGTATAAATAGCAAAATTGTCATTATGGAATACAGTGGTAAGGTAAAGGTAAAGGTACCCCTGCCCATACGGGCCAGTCTTGCCAGACTCTGGGGTTGTGCGCCCATCTCACTCAAGAGGCCAGGGACCAGCGCTGTCCGAATACACTTCTGGGTCACGTGGCCAGCGTGACATCACTGCTCTGGCGAGCCAGAGCTGCACACGGAAACGCCGTTTACCTTCCCGCTAGAAAGCGGTCCCTATTTATCTACTTGCACCCGAGGGTGCTTTTGAACTGCTAGGTTGGCAGGCGCTGGGACTGAACAACGGGAGCGCACCCCGCCGCGGGGATTCGAACTGCCGACCTTTCGATCCGCAAGCCCTAGGCGCTGAGGCTTTAACCCACAGCGCCACCCGCGTCCCAAGAATACAGTGGTACCTTGGGTTAAATACTTAATTTGTTCCAGAGGTCCATTCTTAACCTGAAACTATTCTTAACCTGAAGCACCACTTTAGCTAATGGGGCCTCCCGCTGCGGCTGGCTGCACCACCGCCACACGATTTCTGTTCTCATCCTGAAGCAAAGTTCTTAACCCGAGGTACTATTTCTGGGTTAGCAGAGTCTGTAACCTGAAGCTTATGTAACCTGAAGCGTATGTAACCCGAGGTACCACTGTAGGACGTCCCTACTTTCATCAGAGAAATGTTGGAGGGTATGTTCTTTATTTCTATACTAGATCAGGCTTCCTCACCACACTGGTTCCTCCAAATCAGTCCAACTTTTCATTCCAAGTGGGCTACAAGAGTACTTCAACACAGAACCTGTGAGCCACAAAATGTGTTGTCACATGTGGGGTAGTTCAGTTGGGGACTGCAAGGCCAAAATGCTACATTCCTAAATCCAGACAAGTAAGGCACTAGGTTTTGGGAAGGACCACATGTGGCGTCCGGACCCCATGTTGGGCCATGCTGCTCCAGATGTTTCAGACTACACTTCCCAGCATTCCTGAGAAGTGGTTGTGTGGCCTTGGTTGATGGAAGCAGGAGCCCAATAACATTCCAAGGGCACCATTTTGTGAAAGGCCGGATTGCACAGGGCAAACTCTTGACCCAAGTTAAACAATTGCTTCAGTCCATGCATGCAGAGTGCTAAATAGGCTCTTCCTACTGTGGCAGACCCACTGACAGATTAAAAACCTCCCTCAGGAGAACATGTACAGACTGGGTAAATAAACTGTGAAGTGTCCGCTGGGGTCTGTGCCTCAGGATGGCTAAAGAAATGTTTTAAGGGAAAGCTGAAAATGTGATCTGTCTTTTTCGATTTGACCTTGGCATCTCACTGTCCTTGGCAAGTCAGCCCCGGCAGATAAAGCTGTTGCACATTGGAAATTGGGATTGATTTATTATGAAATTGATCTCACTTCCAGTCTCGGGCTGATGGTAAGGCATTAGTGATAATGATATCCGTTGCCTCAGCACTTTAAGCACACAGACACACTAAAGGATTTCCCAACAGTTCGTTTCTGGTGACAGTCTTTTCCAGACCTGACATACAGGAGACATGATGACCCTCACGGCCACAGAAGTCTGTGGATTATTATTCATGTTTGGGCTACTTCTAGTATGAAGTCCATTTCCCCAGAGATTCTTCGACATATGATGCCTCAGGAAAAGGGCAGCTGCACGGGGCACCTGAAGGCAGAATGTTCCGGTGCGGAGTACTTCGTTTCAACTTTCCATCCAGCCATACCCTCTCCTAGAATACTCCATTCACCTTCCTGCTTTCTTTTTCTTCCAATAATTTTTTTATTAAGGTTTGAAAGAAAATGTACAAAGGTTAATATCAAATATCCATTTTTTTATATCAGAGATAAAACCACAAACCAAAGGAAGGAAAAGAAAAAAGAAAAGAAGACAAAGGAAGAAAAAAGAGAACAGATTCTTTGTCTGTCAAGAGTATTCAAAACATCCACTCCACAATACCATTCAACAACTCCGCTTTCTATAAACCATTATTTTCTGCAGTCTTAAAACCGAGATATCCTAAGTTCATTTTCTTTTTTTATGCAAAAAGCCTATAAGGAGTTTCCAATCCTTAGTAATATCGACAATGTTTTTTCTCTGATTAGATATGTCAACTTCCAAAAGATGTGTCTGTTCCAAAACCAAAGCATTCTAAAACCAAGGTGCGCTTTCCCATAGAAAGTATTGCAAAATGGATTAATCCATTCCAGACTTTTTTTTAAAAAAAACCCCCAAAACAGCAATTTAACATGAATTTTACTATCTAATGAGACTATTGATCCATAAAATGAAAGCAATAAACAATGTACTGAAGTCTTACAATCAATCAGTAGCTGAACTGGGAAGTGTGTCACCCAAAATGGAAGTGTGTCACTCAAATCGGAAGCGTAACACTCAAAACAGAGCACATTTGGCTTCCAAAAAAAGTTCGCAAACTGGAACACTAACTTCCAGGTTTGCAGTGTTGGGTTCCAAGTTGTTCGAGTATCAAGACATCTGAGAACCAAGGTACCACTGTAAGTTTAAAAACCGTTCCTCCATCATAGGTAATGATGAATCTTTCCATCTTTGTGCAGATAAAAGTCTCGCCGCTTTGACCTTCCCCATTGTTTTCTGTACTCCCACATGCCCAGTGTTTTTTTCTCCCTGGGGGTACTCAAGGGTACGCAGTAGCAGCACCCCTCTTTTTTTGTTGTTAGAAAGTGTGGCACTTACTATAACAACTGCATGGTGAGTACCGACACCTATTTTTCTAGGAAAAAAGCACTGCCCATGCTCTCCATCAGTCAGCCAGCATGGCCGCTGATCAGGCTTAGCCCTCATCAGGCTGTTTCGGGGTCTCTCCGCCCATCCATTATATTTTTTTCTACAAGGTTTTTTTATATGTACTTCTGCAAAACTTTAGATTCCCCTCTAGCCTGCATATATGTACAGATTGCTCCATTTGGATACATAAGGATCCAAATACTTGGAGAATGATGACGCATCAATAGTCGGGGTGGATAAATCGCTAAGAAAAGTGAAAAGTCAGGGGTTTGGACTACAGGAGAAGTTGATTTTTATCCAGAGCTCTAATTTTCTTTCTTTGGACCTGCTGGTCAGTGGGAAAGGTACGCTGTGGTCCATGTAAGATTTGGCAGTGGGTTAGAAGCAGCACATGTGGAGGTGGGGGTGCAGACTGCAGACTTCTGAACAAAATGTCGTGGAAGAAAGACAAGTTTCTTGGAGATTTTGCATACTGCCTGGAGAATGTGCCTATTTGCCTGGAGTGTGGCAGCGTGTAAATTCCCTGAGGCCTGCTGGGGATTATGCATAATGATTGACTGAGAACATACAACATTTAGTTGATATATGCACATTCCTCAAGACCTGTTGATTATGCTTAATGGCCCGAGAATGTACAGAATTCAGTCATTACATGCACATTCTTCATGAGCTGTTAGTGATACTGCATACTGACCGGGAAATGTTCACAATTTCCTCTTTATGACAATAATAATAATAATAATAATAATAATAATAATAATAATAATAATGATTTATTATTTATATCCCACCCATCTGGCTGTGTTTCCCCAGCCACTCTGGTTGGCTTCCAACAAAACACTAAAATACAATAACCTTTTAAACGTTAAAAGCTTCCCTAAACAGGGCTGCCTTCAGATGTCTTCTAAAAGTTTGGTAGTTATTTTTCTCTTTAACATCTGGTGGGAGGGCGTTCCACAGGGCAGGTGCCATTACCGAGAAGGCCCTCTGCCTGGTTCCCTGTAACTTGGCATATTGCAGCAAGGGAACCGCCAGAAGGCCCTCGGTGCTGGACCTCAGTGTCCGGGCAGAACGATGGAGGTGGAGACGCTCCTGGATTGGGTGCACATTCTCCTTGGTCAATATGCACAATGGGTGGTTGTTATGCACATTAACCTCTCAAGTTATACTCCCCCTAATACATGCACACAGTTTTGGATCGTGACCAATGGACATTCATAGGTTTCCATCGCATGAGACCTTTATGAGTTGTCAGAGAAAACTGTGTAGACCACATTGATGCAGGCTTTAGTTTTCCTGGATTCCTGAAGGCATACACTTATCTGGCTGTATTGATTGTCCTGTTAATGTTATCTGATGAACAAGGGGCATCTTCAGCCCACAAGCTAACGCTGCCTTGTGTCAGTTTTAATTTGAGCACCTCCAAATTGAAAGCAATCTTTGCGCAAGCCTTGGCTCAGCCTCTGCCACTTAGCAGCACACAGTGTAAATGGAAGACCTGTGCCATGTGCCTTCTCTGACGTTTCTTGCTGGAACCAGCTTGGCTGAAGCATCTGAGTATGCCTAACGCTGTTGTTGGAAATATGGATTGTACACAATCACAGTCATCTTAATTTTGGCTGTGGTTCCAAAGCCACCTGATAACTGGTTCAGTGTTGTTCAAGTGGACCCTTTTATGGTGCAATTATCTTACTGCAATAATGAGTGACAGGCTGAGATCCAAGCAGCCTTCATTTCATGGAGGATATATCAATCAGTAGCCATGACAATAAATGCAATTTCCAGATTTAGAGGCAATATCCCTGCAATTATCAGATGCTGAAGATGAACAGCAGCAGATGATTCTTTCCAACTTGCTTTCAATGGCACTCTTGAAGTTTTTCCCTGGCATCCATGAAATCTCTAGGTGCCGTCTCTCACTGCCACCTTGGTCATGGAGTGGAGAAGGTTGCTCTTTTCCTCTTCCTTGAGAAGTACATACACAGAGCTGAATGAGGAAGTTGGAAGAGCAGTACTCTTTCCCAATGGAGAAGGACCATTTCTCAGTGGTAGAACACCTGAGTCTTGAATGCAGAAGACCCCAAGTTAAATCCCTGGCAGCCTGTGTTGTTTGAGAGATAATATTTCTGTCTGAGATGGGGCCTTTGTTTTTCTGGGCTCATTATTGTTCAGAACTTCCTGTGTAACCCAAAAGAGGAATTTGGCTTTTTGCTCTTGGCTTCTTGCCATTATATCACTTAATTGATTTCCCCCTCCCTGGAGATTTCCTATTGCCATAGTAACTCTTATCAAATAGCTTCCCACAAACATCTCTGTCGCTTCTAGGGTGCCTTGACAGAAGGCAACTCTGACTCTGCATGGCTTATCAGGGTAAAAGGTAGCTGGTTTCTCATCTCCTCCCTCCTTCCAGGTTTCCTACTGTCAAGGTTAGATAGAACACATGTCTTCTTTTCTTTGAACAATCAAAATGGTTGACCCAGGGGTGAAGCAAGGTGGGAGTGGTGGGGGCAGGCCGCCCCGGGTGTCATTACTGAGGGGGGTGACATTCAGCATGCCGCCTGCCCCTGATTTCCACCTACGGTGATCCGTCGGGGAAGGGGTGGAGTTGCGCCGCTTTGCTGGTGGCCTTCCCCCCTTCTCCCTTCATTTTGACAGCCCTGCACCCCTGAGCTGCTGTAGGAGGCATGCAGGCAGGCAGGGAGAGGAAGGAAGCAGGTGATCAAACAAGCGGAGGGTGACTGGAAGGAGAGAAGCAGAACCTCCCTCAACTCAGGACCCTGTAACCCTGTAACCCCCTGCTGTGAGTGGATCGCAGTCTCTTGGGAGTCCAAGTACATTTCAATGTGGGGGGAGGGGTGACAATAAATTTTCCGTACCAGGTACCACCTGACCTTGCTACGCCACTGGATTGACCAGCTCAAGGAAGTGTGAAGACTCATGAGATCTGGCACAAGGAATATGGCAGTGAATCTGAGGCCCAGGGTCCAATTGTAGCCCTCCCCCCCAATCGCTACCTGTCCCTCAGAATTTGCTCAAGGCCACTCTCCTCTTCCAAGCCATACCCCTCACAGGCCATGCTCCACATCATAAATGTTTTTGCCTGGCTGGAATTTGCCCTTGAACCATAATATCGCCTTTTGGTTGCCTGGATGGAGTGGGTGCCTACCTGAAGGAGCATCTTCACCCCCATCGTTCAGCCCAGACACTGAGGTCCAGCTCTGAGGGCCTTCTGGTGGTTCCCTCTTAGTGAGAGGTGAGGTTACAGGGAGGGCCTTCTCGGTAGTGGCGCCCGCCCTGTGTAATGCCCTCCCATCAGATGCCAATGAGATGAGTAACTATACAACCTTTAGAAGACATCTAAAGGCAGCCCTGTATAGGAAAGTTTTAAATGTTTAATGTTTTATTATGTTTTTGTTGGAAGCTGCCCAGAGTGGCTGGGGCAACCCAGTCAGATGGGTACGGTACAAATAATAAAATTATTATTAGTAGCAGTAGTAGTAGTAGTAGTAGTAGTAGTAGTAAAATTTACTACATTAACTTGCTCCACCGATGGTGCCTGAACCTCTGATGCTTGCCCAGAAGTGAAGGGTTTCCCATCCCCAGGGTAGGAAAATCAGCAATGCAGCCTATCTGAGAGATCTAATGCCCAACAGGTAGTCCTAGTGCGGGGATGGATGGGGGACTTCTATACATGAAATGCATGTTTGTTTTTCACCTCAGGCAGCAAAGCATCTCAGGCAAGCCTGGCCCCTAGCAAAACCACCATGCAGAGAGAATGGGCTGAGCTTGGCTTGGTGGTTCACAAGCTACGTGTGCCAATTCCAGTCCATGGAACAATTGTTCAAATATATAAAAGGATGTCACATAGAGGAGGGAGAAAGGTTGTTTTCTGCTGCTCCAGAGAAGCGGACCCAGAGCAATGGATCCAAACTACAAGAAAGAAGATTCCACCTAAACATTAGGAAGAACTTCCTGACAGTAAGAGCTGTTCGACAGTGGAATTTGCTGTCAAGGTGTGTGGTGGAGTCTCCTTCTTTGGAGGTCTTTAAGCAGAGGCTTGACAACCATATGTCAGGAGTGCTCTGATGGTGTTTCCTGCTTGGCAGGGGGTTGGACTTGATGGCCCTTGTGGTCTCTTCCAACTCTATGATTCTATGATTCTATGCTGAAAACTCTTTTAGCAGGGAGAAGGAAACATGGTGCTTCCCTGCCTCTTCGCACTCCTTATCCTTCTTTTTCTTCCTTTCTTTTTTTAGCAGAAGCAAAAGAAGAAGTCAGCAAGGTTTTCTTCTCGAAAAGTCATTATTCAGCTTAAGAGAAAGGGAACGGAGTTGCCAAGTGCTTTGGTTCAGAAATAAGGAAAGGTGTTGGGGGGGGGGAGCGGAATCATCAAATGCCAAAACACAGCAAATGTGATTACACAAAGCCAAGAAGACCATAATTAGATCATTACCATGGAAACAACCTAATTACACAGGGAAAGCAGGAAGGCCTGAGTTACAGATCTGAATGAGCGTTTGCTGCTGTTCGACAGGGCAATTGCACTGTGAGGGCTCTTTTCCATCCTTTCTGTGTTCTTTGCTACAACTGAACTTCCTCCGGGAGCAAAGCATCTTGAATCTTGGAATCTTAGAATTGTAGAGTTGGAAGGGACCCTAAGGATCATCTAGTCCAACCCCCCTGCAAAGCAGGAATATGCAGCTGTCCCATACGGGGATCGAACCTGTAGCCTTGGCATTATCAGCACCACGCTCTAACCAACTGAGCCGAATCAAATGTTGTTTAAACAGCATTGCCATGTAGGATTCATCCCTGACCACTGGCCCTGCTAGCTAGGAATGATGGGAGTCGTAGTCCGTAGTACGTTTCCGAGCACAATTCAAAGTGTTGGTGCTGACTTTTAAAGCCCTAAACAGCCTCGGTCCTGTATACCTGAAGGAGCGTCTCCTCCCCCATCGTTCAGCCCGGACACTGAGGTCCAGCGCCGAGGGCCTTCTGGCGGTTCCCTCATTGCGAGAAGTGAGGTTACAGGGAACCAGGCAGAGGGCCTTCTGGTAGTGGCGCCCACCCTGTGGAACACCCTCCCTTCAGATGTGAAGAAAATAAGCAGCTATCCTATCTTCAAATGACATCTGAAGGCAGCCCTGTTCAGGGAGGTTTTTAATACTTAATGCTGTATTGTTTTTAACACTTGATTGGGAGCCGCCCAGAGTGGCTGGGGAAACTCAGCCAGATGGGCGGGGTATAAATAATAAATTATTATTATTATTATTATAAAAACAGCTGGAGACCAAAGTTTGGGAAACCGTGTTCTAGTCTATGTTGCTTGCTCATCCACAGAGCCCTTCTTTGGGGAGAATGGAGTACATAATTTCTGTGACCTTCGTCAGTAAACAAGAAGGTCTCTGTGCCTTATAGTCGTTGGCCACTGCATGTACACATGGCAAAACAGGCACACATGCATGCACAGCACATTCCTGGAACGATGCCTGCAAAGGTTACATGTGGTTTTCCCACACTGTACTGGCATGCCCAGGGGAAAACTTTTGCCCATGTTCAGGCAGATCAAGCTGACAACCTATAGCAACTGTAGCTTGTTCAGACAGTATCCTGCAGCTCGTTTGAAATTGAGGTGTATTTTTAGCATAGCAGTGTTGGTCATTTGTAGGGTGTGTGTGGAAAGTAGGACAGGGAGTATTCAGAACTCGGACTGTGCGGACAGATTTTGCATACAGAGAAAAATGGGAGTATTCAGGCTTCTGATAGCTCCGTGGAAAAGCTGGAAGTCAGGTTTGGCCGGGGATATTCTGTACAGAATGCAAAATCTGCATGGAAACCGACTTGTTTTGCGGGGTGGGGTGGGGTGGGTAAGACGATCTCAGCCCCACTTAATAGTGCATTTTCTATCCTCTGCACTATTATATCACCTGCACTTGCTGAAATAGACAAAGGACTCGCTAGCCTAGCATTATGCAGCTGAACTAGCTAGCCTTGGGGTCATCCATGTGGTACCCAAGAGCGTTATGATGTTCTAAAGGTTTTTCCGCATGGCCACAAATGTATGGTGCAGATGGGACCTTAGATTTGTCTTAGATGGTTTCATTGATTTTTTTATTATTATTTATTTATTATTGATACTTATTCAGAGATTTACCCCCCAAAACCCATACCCATTACAAAGTATATTTTTATAATATACGGGTGTTAAACAGCTATTTAATCTAAATAAGAAGAAAGACAGGAAGGAGAAAAAGACACGAAAAGGAGAGCGAAAGCAAGAGAAGAGAAAGAGAGAGAAAAGATTAGAGAAAAATAAAGAAGAATAAGAGGACTTCTGGCTCTCTGTCCTGCAGCTAAATATAGTATTCACTCCTTAGGACCCAACCATTCTATCTACTATAAACCAGTGTTTTTTCAATCTTCAAATCCAGCTATTACACATTCATTTTCTCTTCCACGCAAAAAGTACATAACAAATTTCCAGTCCATAATACATGTCAGTCATGGTTTTTCTCTAATTAAACATGTTAAATTCACCATCTCAACCAAGTCCAGGCATTCTTCCAAAGTGGGTAAGGCTGTATCTTGATTTTATCTTTATTTCTAATTATGGCTTTATGTAAATTTGTTTTTAATTGGTTTGTTTATTTTAAGATGTCAACCACCCCGAGGTTTACGAATGAAGGGAAGCATACAAATCAATATTAATAATAATTCTTTTTTATTTTATTCATGCTCTGTAAAGAATAGGACTTGTACACCACTTGGAGAAGTTGTTGAGCAACTGGTTTATAGATGCTCTAAATAAAAAACTAGCCTATTAATTCCATTGCCAGCTACCCAGCCCCGGTGAAGCTGAGGGAGACAGCCATGACTCCACTTAGCCTCCCACCGAGTTGAAGGCTGAAACATAAAAGAAACCTCTTCACAAAAGAGAGAGGAGAGGCTGCGGTCAAAAACTGATGAAGAATAAGAAGCAAGCACACCAAATGAAAGAGCTCCTTTGACATGCTCTCCTTTTAAAATAACCTCTGTTGCTTCCATCTCCAGGCATGACTTCCAAGCAGTAACGCCTGAGCATCATATTCGGTAATATGTTCCACATTGATTTTCTCCCGTATTCTCTGCTGACTGTACACTTTGCAGAAAGCATTGACCCCAAAGTCAAGGTTAAGTCCATGTTCTCTGAATCAACAAAGCAGAGGGAGGAGGCTGGAAGAGAGTGTGCATTTATGCAATGAAATAATCAAGAAAGTATGAGAACAAAAAGTTATCTACACAGGCCATTGTTAAGGTGGGGGATATGTGTATTCAGTGTGTGTGTGTGTGTGTGTGTGTGTGTGTGTGTGTACTAGAGCAAAATTATAGTTTTGACCAGACCTGAGTACTGACACATTCAAAAACCAGAAATTGCAGAGAGGCAGTAAATAAACTTTCAATTTTGACAGTCTTTTTAAAAATACCTTTTCTTTTGTCATGCAACTTTCCATCAAAAACAGCAGCCAATTGCCAAAGGACCAAACTAGATGAAATGTTAAACGTGTGTCTGTGTATATATATGTGTGTGTGTGTGTGTGTGTGTGTGTGTGTGTGTGTGCATTCAATATATTTGTTTCTCACTTTGCAAAGAGCAGTTGTGGGGCGGGGAGAGATCAGGATAGGAACCATGTCATGCAAGGAAATAAAATAGCCTTAATGAAAACTCTCACACGCACACTCCAACTGCTAATTGCTCCGGGAAGGAAGATCCCATTAGTAGCAATGCACAACCGCCGACCTTCTGATCCGCAAGTCCTAGGCTCTGTGGTTTAACCCACAGCGCACCTGCATCCCTGTGCCGAAGGTTAGGTGGCCTGATTCTGACCTTGTTCATCACAGACCTCCTGCTAGAAGGGCCTTCTCGGTAGTGGCGCCTGCCCTGTGGAACACCCTCCCAGCAGAGGTCAAGGCAATAAACAACTATTTTACTTTTAAAAGACAACTGAAGGTGGCCCTGTTTAGGGAAGTTTTTAATGTCTGATGCTGTATTGTTTTTAATATTTGGTTGTAAGCCGCCCAGAGTGGCTGGGGAAACCCAGCCAGATGGGCAGGGTATAAATAATAAATTATTATTATATTATTATATAAGTTATAGTCAGGACTTTTTTCCAGCTGGAACTCAGTTCCAGCACCTCTCAGGTGGGAACCATTGTCATTCTAAGAGAACAAAAGAGGCGTTCATGGTGAGTTATGGCACCTCTCTTTCTAGAAAAATAGCACTGGTCATAGTCATTCTTCCAGGATTGTTAATTTGAGCTAACAGTCCTCGCCTTCTTCCCCAACAAGGAGTTCCCAGATGTTTAAACCACACGCCCTTTGAAGATTAATTAGGGTTAATTCATAGACTCATGTTCTCTATGGAACTATGACTGACAATAGACAGAGAAGATGTCCCTGCTGTTGTTTAAACAGTCACCTGCTGGGGTGAAGGGCAGGTGAGTTTGAAGTTCCTAAGATAGCCAGGAATTGACAACTCTTATTCAGGTCACTAAAAATGTTGATTCGGCCACTGAACCTGTTAACAGTAATTGGTTTTAAAAGCCTCTACCAGAACAGGTTTTGAGGTATCTCAGTGGTCATGGGAAGCAGACACTTTGCGTATTAAACTACTACAAACAAGCTACCATTCATAAATAATAGAGGTTGCGATTTGTGAATAGACCCGTTTCTCAAGTCTGTCCAATTTTAAGTGCCAAAATTAATATCTAGTCTGTTGGAGGAAGAGTTTACAGACTACTGACACCATCTGAAAAGAAGAAGAAAGCAACCATCAAGTACTCTCTTGAAAAACCACTGCCAATGTTTATTTCTAAACATCACAAAACCAGAAAGGGAACTCTAGAAGGACTCACCATATGTTGCCATTTTTATTTTTATTTTAGTTTTTTGCAGAGTCAACACTTGTGGGCAGAGCCATTGTGGGAAAGAATGGACAGCATTATAGTAACAGCCAGACATTGCAGGCAGGAAATATGGCTTCAGTGCTAAAGGATACCAACTATGATAATGTAGATTATTATTGATCTAAATAGCGCCTACATTTCAGTGCTGTGCCATTATTATTATTATTATTATTATTACACTCTGGAAAAGCAGGAAAAAGGAAGGAATTGTAACCAAGATAGAAAAAAGTAAAGGTACCCCTGATCGTTAGGTCCAGTCGCAGATGACTCTGGGGTTGCCCGCTCATCTCACTCTATAGGCCAAGGAAGCCGGCATTTGTCTGCAGACAGCTTCAGGGTCATGTGGCCAGCATGACTAAGCTGCTTCTGGTGAAGCAGACCAGCGCATGGAAACGCCGTTTACCTTCCAGCCAGAGTGGTACCTATTTATCTACTTGCACTTTGACATGCTTTCGAACTGCTAGGTTGGCAGGAGCAGGGACCGAGAAACGGGAGCTCACCCCATCGTGGGGATTTGAACCACCGACCTTCTGATCAGCAAACCCTAGGCTCTGTGGTTTAGACCACAGCGCCACATGTGTGAAAAGATGAGTTTTCAAATTATGAACATTGTGAATTCTAGGCAGAACAGAATTCTGTGGAAAAGAAGCCAAATAGAGATGAATAAACAGAAGATGTGACTTTTTGTTAGAGCAGGGAGGGAGTACCTATGGCCTTCCAGTTGCCAGAAACATAGGCTATCTAGAAAAATACCCACAGGGAGGTAGAACCAGTAGAGGCTCCCCACAGTGGGAGCCAGTGTGGTGTAGTGGTTAAGAGTGGTAGTCTCGTAATCTGGTGAACCGGGTTCGTGTCCCCGCTCCTCCACATGCTGGGTGACCTTGGGCCAGTCACACTTCTCTGAAGTCTTTCAGCCCCACTCACCTCACAGAGTGTTTGTTGAAGGGAAAGGATATTGTTAGCCACTTTGAGACTCCTTCAGGTAGTGATAAAGCGGGATATCAAATTAAAACTCTTCTTCTTCACAGAATATACAACTGGGAACAATCTTGGTTTGCTTCTGTGAATTGTAGGGAAAAGCCCAGCTTTCCTATCTTGGCCTCATCCACACTTGCCCCGTGATTTCTAGTCATGGATTCAAGAGATTTGGGGGGGGGGGTGTCCTGCTGCTTTCCCCAGACAAACCTGCTATTTACTGCTGAATTGGAACAAAAGTCAATATGCAGAAAACCCAACTGACATTTGTGGGACAAAAAAAGAACCCATGACTAGGAATCATGCAACAAATGGAAGCAGGGATGAGCCGTCTATCGCAGCATCAATGACTCTGTTGTGTTTACACTAGAGACTGGTAACAGGTGACTCTTCAAATGTTGTTGGACTACAAATGCCGTCATCCGTGTTTCTTCAGACAAACTCCAAGAAAGGCATCCAAATTTCTGGTATCTTGTGTATATCAAAACCCAAAGTCTGAACCACCTGAAGCTCAGTTGAGAAAAACATTCCAGATGCTATTTCTGAATCTTGTCTATTCTGGAAATCTTATGGCTCATATTTTTACACCACCCTGATAGGAGTGGAAAAGCCAACCCATTTCCCCTAAACTTTCCTCTTGCTCTTCTTTCTGTTGCTGTTCCCAACAGGACGTGCTCTCTCTCTCTCTCTCTCTTAAAGAGAGAATATGCCTGGAATGTTTTCGTTTCACTTTATCGCTTATGAAACCAGTGAAGATTTAATACCTTAGACAGATTCTTGTGATGGGTAGGAGAATTTCTGGGCTATATTTGGCTCTGTACATTTTTCTTTTTCAGACTGTTAACTCCAAGCACAGAAGAGAGTTCAACATTCAAGGGAGTGACATGCAATCCTTGCTCCACTTGTAACCACAGTCATCTTGCCGTAGGCCTTAGAATAATAATAGGAATGGAAATTATTCAGTGGCTTATGATTTCCCAAGGAAAAGAAATCTCTTTAGCAGCAGCGTGCCACTGAGTCATTGCGGTCGGCCTACAAGGTCAGGGTTGCAGAGCTGTCTTTGCCATTCCTACCACTGAGTAGCAATCAAAGCCTGGGGTATTAGGAAAGAATGGGGGGAAAAGCATGGCTGGCTACTAGTATATGCAAGCGGTACTGACATTGCACTTCAGATGACCCCAAGGCCAGCTGACTGTCTGTGGAACCCCCCGCTGAGATGAGTTTCAACTTCTTTGCTCATTACTGTCGCAAATGGAATGGGTTGTCAACAACTCTTAGGAGCAGACCAGCTCTGGGCTCCAAGGCACAAAGGCAACTGTCTGGTTCAGCATCCCAGAAATTGGTATCTAATAAAGAGTTTGATATCAGGCTTGCCCTCAGTGTCCTGCCTAAGGCAAAATTCAAAGTGAATTTGAGTGTTTTTCCTCAGGAAAAAGAAAATGTCTGGGGAAATTTGAGGAAGCCCCCCAAAAGAGCATAAATCTGTACTGCTTGCAAATTGACTGTGATGTTTGAAACCATTTATTTTTTAACAAATGCCCCAAATCCCCTTCTGGAAACGTTCGTCTGTTTTAACAAAAGCCTAGTAGGCACGTTGTCACCCATCAACTGAGTGCTCAAAAACCTAAGTGACTTACACCTCGAATATCTGAAAGACAAATCTCCTTCCCTGCAGACCTTCTTGAGTGTTAAGCTCAGTAGAGAGGCCCTCTTGGAAGTTCCACCACCCTCTGAAGTTTGGGGAGATGATGTGGTGGTCCAAGAGACGACTTTCTCTGTGGCAGTCGCTAAGCTGTGGAATTCCCTCCTTGCAGAGGTGCATGTGGCATTTTCATTGTATAGCTTTTGTGACATGAGCCAGTATGGTATACTGGTTAGAATGCTGGACTAGAAGCTAGGAGATCAAGGTTCTCAGCCATGAAGCTGTCTCTTCTTTCAGCCTAACCCACCACAAAAGGATGTTAGGAGAATGAGACGGAGCGGGGCAGAACCATGTACGCCATCTTTCCTGGAGGAAAGGTAGGGTGTAAATATCATAAGATAATGACCGCTCCCTGCTTAAAATGGGGGGCGCCCTTTGCGTGGACACGTGCAGCCCCTAGATCTGGAGCGGCTCCAACAGCATAGACTTGGCCTTGCCTTTCCTCAGGTGGGATACCTGGAGGTCTCCGCCTACCTCAGTCATTTGCCCAATCCCATCTGGGGGAAGCATTGCCAAGGAGACCAGGCCAGGTAGGGGAGGGATTACCTGCCCACACAATAGAGGGAGGATCGCTGGACTAGAAGCTAGGAGATCTAGGTTCTCAGCCATGAAGCTGTCTCTTCTTTCAGCCTAACCCACCACAAAAGGATGTTAGGAGAATGAGACGGGGAGGGGCAGAACCATGTATGCCATCTTTCCTGGAGGAAAGGTAGGGTGTAAATATAATAAGATAATAATACCCTCCAACAAGTTACTGCAGAAAACAGGGATGCACATCTTCCAGGATGTTCTCCTGCATGAGTCATGTGAACTGTGTGAGATCACAGCACCCCCAAAATGCATGGCTTTAGACACTGCAATCCCATGCAAGATCACACCCTGAACGTGAGAGCACAGTCTCTGTCAGGCTTTGGGGAAATCGGATCCCTCTCCAGGTGGCAGTAAATAAACAGATCAAACGGAAGGAGCGTTCTTACCAGATAAGCTCTTTAATAATCACAGCAAGAGAGAAAGGAATGCATATCTCTCTAGAAAATGGTGTTACTCCCAGTAAAGGTTTACCCCCTCCGTCCCCATTAATCTACATCACTCCTACACAGTGGCGTAGCGTGGGTTGTCAGCACCCAGGGCAAGGCAAGTACTTTGTGCCCCCTAACCCGTGGATTTGCGCCCCTAACCCCAGATGTTGCACCCGGTGCGGCCGGCCCCCCTGCACCCCCCACGCTACGCCACTGCTCCTACATCAGGTAATCTGAGCTTGTTGTACTTGCGCTTACTGTTCTATCACTTTCCAATTCTGTCTAGTCTTGGGCGAAGGGGGGTCAGAAATGTTGTCCAAGGACACTGAATCTGCCAGCTGTCTCTCTCCTGGTGTTTCCTCTTCTAGCTGTTCCTCACCCAGTATCTCCCAGCTTTCCCCCTCTGGCCTATGCCCCTCTGCAAACCACTGTTCTAAATCAATTCTGTCCTCCTGCCCTTGGGAAGGTTCAGAAAAAAGGTGGTGGCTCCCACCATTCCTCCTCAGTCCAGTCCCTAGCAGTACCCCAAAATGGGATGCCATGATTTAATCATGACAGTTGAAGGGTACAGTGGTACCTCTGGTTGTGAACAGGATCTATTCTGGAGCCCTATTCACAACCTGAAAGGAACACAACCCACGTCTGCACATCTGCGTAAACATGGGTTGTGATTCACCGCTTCTGCACATGCGCATGATGTCATTTTGCACGTCTGCGCATCCGCGAGTGGCAAAACCCGGAAGTAACCCTTTCCGGTACTTTTGGGTCACTGCGGGATGCAACCTGGAAAGACGTAACCTGAACCGAATGTAGCAAGAGGTATGACTGTATGTAGTTATTGAAGAAGTGGTACCTTGGGTTACAAACACTTCGGGTTACAGACTCTGGTAACCCGGATATAGTACCTTGGGTTAAGAACTTTACCTCAGAATAAGAACAGAAATCACACAGTGGTGGCACAGTGACAAAGCTAGGCTCCATTAGCTAAAGTGGTACCTCAGGTTAAGAGTGGTTTCAGGTTAAGAACGGACCTCCGGAACGAATTAAGTTCGTAACCAGAGGTACCACTGTATCTGTACCCTCGACTTTAACAGAGTGCTATTGCGCTCATGTCCAGTTTGCAGGCTTCCCACAGATGTGTGTCTTCAGTGGTCAGCCACTGTGAGAACAGGAGCCTGGATGAGATGGGTCATTGGCCTGATCCATCACCTTATGTTCTTATGAAACCTGATTTATTTGTTTATAAAAATATTTATATTATTATTATTATTAACAATAAATTAAAGTGGTTTACAACACTCATAAATAAATCTGTACTGTAAAATATAATGCCAAAAAAATAAAACCAGAGATGGACTAGATCAGTGTTTTTCAACCACTGTTCCGCAGCACACTAGTGTGCCACGAGATGTTGCCTGGTGTGCAGTGGGAAAAATTGAAAAATTCAAAGGATTTAAAAATAAAGTATTTTATAATTTTTCATATTTCTGTTTACTTACTATTTCATAATAAAGTAATTATAAAATACTTTCTTTGTGTTTATTTGATTCCTATTCAAGAGAATTACTTTATATATAGTCAATATAGGCACAGAGTTAATTTTTTTAACATTTTCTAATGGTGGTGTGCCTTGTGATTTTTTTCTTGAAACAAGTGTGCCTTTGCCCAAAAAACACTGGACTCAATGACCCTCAGGGTGTCTTCCAGCTCTGTAGTTCTATGATTCTATTATGGAAGGGCAGTTTCTTAATTGCCAACATAATTTTGGAAGCATGGGCCTCTTCTGCTTGTAAATTATTTTAACTGATTTTAATCTTGTATTTTTATATTGTCGTAACTTAGCTTCTGACTTTACGGTGAAGGGCAAGTAAGAAATCCAAGAAATAAATTATGCAGGGAAATTTAATTACATGAGGAAATAAACAGTTTGGGCCATGTGGTATTGGAACCACACTTCCTGTTCGATTAAAGTTTTTTATTTGTTACTAAAAACAACAGCAACCCAACAACCTCGAGACACCACAGCAAAGGAGGACACAAAAAATAGGAGATATAATTAGTCCTTGGAAATTCAAGACAATCTGTTCCTGTTAATTCTGCCTGTAACAGCCTAGGAGTGAATAGTGCAGGGCGTGACAACTCCTTCTTTGTTCTTATCAACTCCAACTGAACTTTGCAAGAAAATATGTCTAGGGGTCATATCACTGCCAAAGCACACGGTTATAAATTAACCAGGTCTGTTTTATAATAATATGAAAAGCCTGTAGGAATAACACAAATGAATCACAGGAAAGAGTGAGTGCCAGGTGTGATAGAGGTCAGGCTGTTTCATAGCAGCAAAGGGCAATTGGCCTCATCTGTGGCCATTTTGCATTGCCGGAGCCAGCAACATTTTGCTCATTGCAAGTCATGAGATCAAAATTTGACCAAGTATTGAAATTCATTACACACACACAGTATTAAAACACACACACACATTTAGATGATGATGAGATTTGGATTGGACATTTAGATGAATGGTGTCATTGCAATGGTGGCAGACAGTGGAACTGGTTGAACATATGACGCAGATGATGAGTCTGACCACTGGTTTGTCCAGGCCAATGTTGGTTCGGCTTTCATTCATTCCATCACAAATACTCTGAGGAACAGGATTCCAGTCACTATTTTATTTACAGAATGCCCCAGACATTCCATATACAAGGCTAGTTTCAATAATAATAATAATAATAATAATAATAATAATAATAATAATAATATTTATACCCTGCCCATCTGGCTGGGTTTCCCCAGCCACTCCAGGCAGCTCCCAACAGAATATTAAAAACACGATAAAACATCAAACATTAAAACTTCCCTAAACTTCAGATGTCCTCTACAGACACAGTCACCCACCCCTCTCTATCCTCCATTCAGCCAAGCAAGAGTCCGAGTGCAAGGACACATTCCAGTCAGGCAAAAACACTCAAAGGTCAAGGCAGTGGCAGTCAGGGGTGGTGGCCTGGGGAGAGTTCCAAGGGCCACATAGAAAGGCCCAGAGGGCCACGTTTCACCCCCCCCGGCCTGAGGTTCCCCACTCCTACCATATTCCATGCCAGCTGTGATATTTAACAGTTTTTAAGCTGACAATTGTTTTTCTACAGTTGTTTTCAGTATTTTCATTTGTTACAATGATTGTATTTTTATTATGCTCTATGACACCCTGTGCTCATTTGGGAGGAGGGGCAGAGCAGAAACGAAATAAATGCATATAGAAATATAACTCCTCACCAGTGTTCGAAACTCCCCTTGTACTAGGCGCATTTTGCGACAGGGAATTTCATTAATGCGAGGAGTTTCTGAGCTCTGGGAGCAGTACTGCGCCTAAGATTTCAGATGAAAACTGCCACTGCTGGGACAAAAGGAGGACCTTTTCCTGCCCTCCCACTTCCAGCTACTCTCTGAGAACTGGAGAAGGGACCTTCATAAGAATACAGTGGTACCTCGGGTTACAAACACCTTGGGTTACAAACACTTCGAGTTATAGACTCCGCTAACCGGGAAGTGGGACGCGGGTGGCGCTGTGGTCTAAACACAGAGCCTAGGGCTTGCCAATCAGAAGGTCGGTGGTTCAAATCCCCGTGGCGGAGTGAGCTCCCGTTGCTCGGTCCCTGCTCCTGCCAACCTAGCAGTTCGAAAGCACATCAAAGTGGAAGTAGATAAATAGGTACCACTCCGGCAGGAAGGTAAACGGCGTTTCCGTGCACTGCTCTGGTTCGCTAGAAGCGGCTTAGTCATGCTGACCACACGACCCGGAAGCTGTACGCTGCCTCCCTCGACCAATAAAGCAAGATGAGTGCTGTAACCCCATAGTCGGACACGACTGGACCTAACGGTCAGGGGTCCCTTTACCTTTAACCGGGAAGTAGTACCTCAGGTTAAGAACTTTACCTCACGATGAGAACAGAAATTGCGCAGCGGTGGTGCGGCGGCAGCAGGAGGCTCCATTAGCTAAAGGTCAATAACAGTTTCAGGTTAAGAACGGACCTCCAGAACGAATTAATTTCATAATCAGAGGTACCACTGTATCAGGGGAGCAGGCAGGAGAAGAATGGCTTTGTTTATTGCAGTCTTCAGATGAGGACTTGACCATATGAAAAATGAATATAAGATTTTAGCTGCAGTCCATTCGTTTTCAGCTTTGTATTATTCTTACAAAAAAAAGCACCTAGACATTCCGTTGTAGCGCCCACAATCTAGGTTTAAAGGTGCCTTTAGCTCCTAGCTTTCATATCACAGTTTCTAAAACTGGTCCTCACCCCAGACATTACTTCTTCAGGTATCACTGGATGGAATAATGTTTTTAACCGTAACTGTTTTTACATTTTTTTAAAACTGTAATTCCTTTTGGAATACTTTAATTTGTTTTTCTTTTTAAATTGTTTGCCACCCTGGACTTCCTCTGGATTGAAGGGCAGGATATAAATTCCATAATAAGCAAGCAAACAAACAAACAAACAAACAAACAAACAAGGATGTCACATGGCCACCCTAGGCTAATAGGAAATGATATTTTTTTAACAACTCATCTCGTCTCCAACAATGTTGTTTAGCCAACAAAATACCTGATGCCACACCTGAGGCTTAAATACTGAACAAGCAGGTAGCATTCCTGGCAGCTGGCAACCTTAGCAGTGACTAATTGATATTAGGTGATGGGCATCGAAAACGCTTGCTAAGAAGCTTGGCTTTTTGTTGTTTTTGTTTTAAAAAAGGAGAGTGTTAATCTTATTGTCGGGTACTTTGTTTCCATTGCAAGGTGGAAGAAGAAAGATCTCTGAGACAGCATTTTGCGGCTCTCCAGAGACACATAAGTGCAGTGAGGGTTCCTGTTGGCTGTTGCCGATTTGCCTGGTTTTATTTTAATAGTGCAAGCAGCGCCACATGCTCTGGGAGTCATGTACTTAGCAAAAATCAATCCCCTCCTTTGTATACAGATAGACACAGCAGACTGGCAACGGCTGAGGCTTTTATTGCCTCACCTAAGCTGAGAATTCCTAATAAGATTAAAATTTACACTTTCTGCCACTGACAGATGGTGTTTTCTGCCAAGTCCCACTGCATTCCTAAAAAGTAGATCTGAATTACAGGAGTTTCTTCTCTCTCTCTCTCTCTCTCTCTCTCTCTCTCTCTCTCTCTCTCTCTCTCTCTCTCTCTCTCTCTCTCCTTCTTTCCATCTCCACTACAATCCCTCCTTCTTTGGGAAGATCCCTCACCTACTTTGCCTTCTCAATACTTCTCTCGGGAAAGAATATCTCCAATGGTAAAAAATTGTTTTATCATCTTTTCTAGGAAGAAGATGATGTTAGGGTAGACTAGGACATATTTTCAAAGTGACAAAGTGACAAGCCTACCACAAAATTCTACTACTACTACTACTACTACTACATTTTATTTAGACAGTGGTACCTCGGGTTAAGAACTTAATTCGTTCCGGAGGTCCATTCTTAACCTGAAACTGTTCTTAACCTGAGGTACCACTTTAGCTAATGGGGCCTCCCGCTGCCAATTTCTATTCTCATCCTGAAGCAAAATTCTTAACCCAAGGTACTATTTTTGGGTTAGAAGAGTCTGTAACCTGAAGCGTCTGTAACCTGAAGCATCTGTAACCCGAGGTACCACTGTACTCCACCCTCCCCGTCCAGAGCTGGGTTCAGGGTGGCTAACAATTACAGTAAAAACATAATGGGGGGGGGACCAATTTAAAATACGGGTTAAAATGCAATTTAAAATGCGGCCTCATCAAAACCATAAGGGGAGGGAAACATAAGGGTCAGACTGAGTCCAAACCAAAGGCCAGGCAGAACAGCTGTCTTGCAGGCCCTGCGGAAAGATGTCAAGTCCCGCAGGGCCCTAGTCTCTTGTGACAGAGCGTTCCACTAAGTTGGGGCAAGTACTGAAAAGGCCATGGCCCTAGTTGCAACCAATATAACCACCTTGCGACTTGGGACCTCCAATGTGTTGTCATTTGTGGACCTTCATGTCCTCCGCGGGGCATACCAGGAGAGGTGGTCCCGTAGGTACGTGGGTCCTAGCCTTGCTGCCCATGTATATCAGAGGAGGAGAAGGTGGCGGCAGTCTCCTCCAAATGACAAGAAGCTTCCCTGCTGTTTGCCAGGAGGCCTGCACCAGGGATAGGAAAGTTGCCCAGATGCTGCAGGGCTACAGCTTCCATTCCTGCTCACCATTGGCCAGGCTGGTAGAAGCTGGGAGTCAAAAAACACCTGGAAGGCACTACATTGGCTGCGCCCCTTCTGTTGTAGTGGGAGACTATAGCAGCAGTAAGGAGGTCTGTTTGGGCTTGGCAGGAGTCCACGTTGACCCGCAAGGTTGCTTTCCCCAAGCCATGTGCAGCTGCCCCATGCCTAACACCATGTGTGGTAGCATGCGTGGAAAGGGTAAAGACAAAGGCACAATCAGGGTCCTTAAAGGATGCTTCCAGTTGTTACTTGGCAAGCAGGGGCAGTCTTTCGGGGCCTTCGAAATGTGGCGCACACTGGGATTGCCTTCAGCACGCACTGGGATGGGAGGAGCCCTGCCCTGCTACAATGGAGGTTTGCTGATTGGCTGTTCTCGGAAGTTCCAAGCAAACCTTTCTTTCCTTTGAAGTCAGGTCACCTGACATCATAGTGGTTCCGAGGGCGGCAACACAAGGATGAGCCTTTTCAGTGGTGGCCCCCTGCTTTATTTATGTGTTTATTAAATTTGTATACCATGCTTCATCCAAAGATCTCAGGGTGGTTCATAGCACAAAAATACAAAAATGCTCTCACTAGGGAGGAGCTCAGTCTACACCATCATTACTTATCTTTGGGTGCCAGGCAAAAACATTTCTTTTCTTCCAGTCCTTTGGCTTTTAATTATCTGTGGCCTCGGTCAAGGGATGGGGTGTTTCAGAACTGACATTTAAAAATATGAATGAGTTTTAGATTTTTCTCTGTTTTGTTCTTTGTGGCTTTTAATTGATGCTTTTTTATTGTTGTTAAGTCACTGCGAGAAGTGAGGTTACAGGGAACCAGGCAGAGGGCCTTCTTGGTAGTGGCACCCTCTCTGTGGAATGCCCTCCCATCAGATGTCAAGGAAATAAACAACTATCTGACTTTTGGAAGACATCTGACTGCAGCCCTGTTTGGGGAAGTTTTTAATGTTTGATGTTTTATCATGCTTTTAATATTCTGTTGGGAGCTGCCCAGAGTCACTGGGGAAACCCAGCCAGATGGGTGGCTAATAATAATAATAACAATAATAATAATAATTATGAAAGTTATGAAAGTTATTACTGTAAAAAGTGCCAATAATTCATTATAATAACAACAGCAACAACAAGAAGAACACTAGGCGATGGACATGCGGTCAACCCAATCCACTTGTCAAAGCAGCCTGGGTGGGAAATGAGGAAGCTCAGGATCCCCATGCCTGGCTTGCATCATTCCTAGAACCATCTGATGAACCACAGCTGGACCTTGGGTTTGCCCTAACGAGGCTCTTCATATAATAGAATCAGAGAACTGTAGAGTTGGAAGGGACCCCAAGGGTCATCTAGTCTTGCAATGCAATGAATCTCAACACGCAGTCCCCCATTCAATCTGAAACCATACCGGACCCTGCTTAGCTTTGCAAATGTGCTGGCAGTTTTACTGCTTTGGAGTCAAAGGCGAAGACAGTCATGCGAATGGAATGATGCCCATATTTAGATGTTTTGAGGTCTGGGCTCAGACAGGCTTGGGAAGATTAGTTTCCTGAGCCATCATTCTCTGCTTGCAAACATGGAACTCTGGCTGACGACGGTCAGCAAGAGGAAATATTAAGCTCCATGGGCCATTGGTCTTGCCCAGCATGGCTTTTCTCGCCACCGATCATTTTCGCAATGTGACGATGACATACCTTAGGAGTTCCACCTCTCCGAAACAGACTTGCCTCATCAACAGAGCTCAGACGCCTCGCTCCAGTGAAGCCCAGTGGCGGCACAACGTAGTCAAAAGATTGCAACACCTGCTGATTAGAACAACATTTTGAAAGCCCGCGTCGCTTCCAGGGTTTGGCCCTTAATGGATGCTCTGAGCCTAATCAGCAAGAACCGAAAGCGGATCGAGCAGGTCTTCATTGAGATGTCAATAAGGCTGTCTTTTTATTTCATTTCCTAATGGGTTATCAATACTGGTAATTTGCCCCTGATAATGTTGCAAATTATAAAAGGGGAAATTTAAACAAGTACCGATGAAGGAGAAAATCAGCTTGACAGCCCATTTTGTTCTGGCGTGTGAGCTCATGATATACACGGGCGCTGGGACCGCAAGCCTTGCCGTCTTGCAAGAGGCCTCGTTATTCACAGCAGAAAATTAGGTGGTGGTCATGCTTTGGCCTCTAACAAGTGTACCCATTTGTCATCAAGCTGATTAAGGACTGGTGAAGCAACTGTTCGTGTTAGGAGCTGTTAGCCAATTACACGTTCCCCGTGGATTAATCACCTGCCTTTTAGCCAGGCCTGGTGGCAGCCTTTGCCAAGCAAGCAAATAAATATGTTAAATTGTATTATTTATTAGAATTAAAAATTCTGCGTCAGCCTAATTCAAATTCTGTGCCAAGAAAAACTCAGTTCTGCAACTTGCATAAATCTGGTGTTATACACACACACACAAACAAACACACATTCAGCCTTGGAGATGGTGAATCTGTTTCCTGAATCCTGCTCTGGTTTGTGATGAAAGTGTATTCATAAGTATTTTATTCATTTAATCAACTATTTCATTTAAAAAATCAACATGGATTTATTTAAAGTATTTATATCCCACAATTTCACCAAAAAGGCTTCCAGAACAGTTTATAGGAATTATTAGTAAGACTGTTCCTGCCCTCAGGCTTATAATCTGAAATGACATGGCACTCAGGGAAAAGGGGGACCAGTTCTTATTGTTTTGATAGCACCATTACAAGGTAGGGCTGCCATATGTCCAGTATTCCTGTATCATGAAAAGCTGCTAAAATGTCCAGGAAAACCTGGGCATATGGCTGCCCACATCATAAGATTTTTTGGTTAATTTTTTTTTAAAAAAATAGCTGAAAAAACTCATCTGACTTCCAGTTGTTCATGTTGCTGTTGTTTCCTTGGTGGCAGAGGCTCCTGCCCAAAACATGGCAGCAGGTGCACTTACTCATATGTAAGGAAGTCACACTTTATCAAAGCTGATTAACAGCACCAGCTCAGCAGCACGAAAGAGCCAGTTCTGGTCCAGGAGGTCTTGCAAGGTGAAGTGTTGGCAGGAATATGTCTGGTCTAGGTGTAAGGGCCAGAGTTCACAAGTCCACGATCAGTAAGAAGGGCCTGCCCAGGAGCTGCGAAATTGTTCCAACAAGTTTCCCAACCTACCCACCAATCTCTTCAGCAAAGGTGAAGAGTGTTCTGATATCCTTGTTCAGCGTGACTTATCTTGGGTTTTCCTTGAAGTTCCATTGTGCATAACAGAACTTGCACATCATTCTCTTGCAACTGAAGCACCTGTTGCTTTCATTGTTCCTCAACGCTTAGCTTTGGAGCAAGTAGTGGGTAAAAATCTCCCTTTCCCTGCTCAATGGGTGGCTCTAGGACTGAAGACAGGGGCCCTGCAGAGACCTTGCTGCAGGAACAGTCATGGGTCTTTGATGCCCTCCCTGACCCCAAACTACTATTTCAAGCTAAGGCACTATAGGCAAACTAAAGCCTGGGGGCTGGATCGGCCCAATTGCCTTATAAATCCAGCCCAATTGCCTTCTAAATCCGGCCCGCGGAAGGTCCGGGAATCAGCATGTTTTTACATGAGTAGAATGCGTGCTTTTATTCAAAATGCATCCCTGGGTTATTTGTAGGGCATAAGAATTCGTTCATTTTTTTTCTTCAAAATATAGTCTGCCCCCCCCGCAAAGTCTGAGGGACAGTGGACCGGCCCCCTGCTGAAAAAGTTTGCTGACCCCTGTGGACTATACCACTGGAGTGCAAATGTGCTGGCAGTAGCAGCAAATTTCTTCTACTGGGGCATCTGCATTATGCCAACCTCACCACCTCCTCTCCCTCCTGGGAAGCAGCAGCGATGTGACTGGCCAGAGGTCAGGAGATCAGGAATGCCAAGCCAGGCTATCTGCTACTGGTTAAGGTCACCTACCAGGAAGGAAAAGATGGCAGCTCTCTGAAGCATCAGCAGATCCCTGCCTATGCGTGAGAAGTCTTTGGGTGTTTAATCGGGGCAATCATGAGCAAGTCCTAGCCTCTGCTTGGGGAAAAATTACCTCCACTCTCTTACAATAATTTCTATACTACAAAAGAGCTATAATTAAAATAATAAGGAATAAAATGATCTCCAGGCAGAGAGTTGTTTGCTTGGGGTGGGGTGGAGCAAAGGAAAGAATCTTCTTTTACGCAGCCATCATTTTAAAATCACACCAGTTAGAAGCTCATGAGCAATTTATTCACTTATTTTAAATTGCTGTCTTCTGTCTCTCCCTTGCCCCAGGTTCAGGGCATAACACTGAAAAGAGATAATGTAGAATTTAGGACATAGAATGTATTTGTTGTTGTTGTTTAGTCGTTTAGTCGTGTCCGACTCTTCGTGACCCCATTGATCAGAGTACGCCAGGCACTTCTGTCTTCCACTGCCTCCCGCAGTTTGGTCAGACTCATGTTTGTATCTTCAAAGACACTATCCAACCATCTCGTCCTCTGTCATCCCCTTCTCCTTGTGCCCTCCATCTTTCCCAACATCAGGGTCTTTTCCAGGGAGTCTTCTCTTCTCATAAGGTGGCCAAAGTATTGGAGCCTCAGCTTCACGACCTGTCCTTCCAGTGAGCACTCAGGGCTGATTTCCTTAAGAATGGATTGGTTTGTTCTTCTTGCAGTCCATGGGACTCTCAAGAGTCTCCTCCAGCACCATAATTCAAAAGCATCAATTCTTCGGCGGTCAGCCTTCTTTATGGTCCAGCTCTCACTTCCATACATCACTACTGGGAAAACCATAGCTTTTACTATACAGACCTTTGTTGGCAAGGTGATGTCTCTACTTTTTAAGATGCTGTCTAGGTTTGTCATTGCTTTCCTCCCAAGAAGCAGGCGTCTCTTAATTTTGTGGCTGCTGTCACCATCTGCAGTGATCATGGAGCCCAAGAAAGTAAAATCTCTCACTGCCTCCATTTCTTCTCCTTCTATTTGCCAGGAGGTGATGGGACCAGTGGCCATGATCTTCGTTTTTTTGATGTTGAGCTTCAGACCATATTTTGTGCTCTCCTCTTTCACCCTCAATAAAAGGTTCTTTAATTCCTCCTCACTTTCTGCCATCAAGGTTGTGTCATCTGCATATCTGAGGTTGTTGATATTTCTTCCGGCAATCTTAATTCCGGCTTCGGATTCATCCAGCCCAGCCTTTCGCATGATGAATTCTGCATATAAGTTAAATAAGCAGGGAGACAATATACAGCCTTGTCGTACTCCTTTCCCAATTTTGAACCAATCAGTTGTTCCATATCCAGTTCTAACTGTAGCTTCTTGTCCCACATAGAGATTTCTCAGGAGACAGATGAGGTGATCAGGCACTCCCATTTCTTTAAGAGCTTGCCATAGTTTGCTGTGGTCGACACAGTCAAAGGCTTTTGCATAGTCAATGAATAGAATGTATACTATAGTACAAAAAAAAGTATCCTATATGTTTTCTGGAGCTTGAGAATTAGCTTAGCTGTTATCTATCACTTCTCTGTTTCCTGCATTCAGGATGTGAATGTTGTTGCTTAGGAAGTCAAAATAGTATCACACCCACACCCACAAGAGGGGAGATATCAGCTCAGTTGAAAGAACCCCAAGTGGCAAAAATGTCCCACTGTTGACTGAGCATGCTCAGCAGCCATGGGAACACGGGGTGGGGCTGGGGACTGAATGGAACATTGGGGGTCCTGGACAGTATCACTCTATGCTGCAGTATTTCTGGCAAGTCCAAACTGGTCTACATAAGAATCTAAGAAGATCCTGACTTCAGGAAGAAGATGATCCAGGCTCCAAAAAAGAAGATCCAGATCCAAAGACCTGCCTAGTTCAGCATCTTGCTCTTGCACTGACCTAAAGGTAAAGGTAAAGGTACCCCTGCCCGTACGGGCCAGTCTTGACAGACTCTAGGGTTGTGCACCCATCTCACTTAAGAGGCCAGGGGCCAGCGCTGTCTGAAGACACTTCCGGGTTACATGGCCAGCGTGATGAAGCTGCATCTGGCGAGCCAGCGCAGCACACGGAAACGCCGTTTACCTTCCCGCCAGTAAGAGGTCCCTATTTATCTACTTGCACCCGGGGGTGCTTTCGAACTGCTAGGTTGGCAGGCGCTGGGACCGAGCAACGGGAGCGCACCCCGCCGCGGGGATTCGAACTGCCGACCTTTCGATCGGCAAGCCCTAGGCGCTGAGGCTTTTACCCACAGCGCCACCCGTGTCCCTTTGCACTGACCTACCTGATGCCTAAAGAAAACCCGCAAGCAAGATATGACTGCACTTGCCAGAAACTTGGCTCTGCCCTCACCAGTCTTGGAGATCCTTTAAAAAAGTCCCATATGACCAGAGAATTTGTGACTGTCCATTGGGGGAAGCCCTGAACACATATTTTTTAGATGTCCCTTTTACGATGAGGCACGTAGAGAAACCATTGACCCCCTGCTGGTGAGGTTTGCTGACCCCCCAGTAAAGCAAAACTTCGATCTTCTTCTGTTAGGCAAAGTCCACAAGATGACCCGGATTGTCACCAGATTCTGTGCACAGATCTGTAGGCACAGACCATCCCCTGATTCAATCTAGTTTGTTAAGAGAATTCCCAAACTTAGATCCACGGGCGACTCTTGGTCATTTCTCTAAGGTAGTCCATCTTAAAGTTTTTATGTGTTCATATGCCTATCGCACTTTTAAAATCCATCGTTGTATATTGTTTTAAATGTTTGTTTTGCTATTGGGATTGTTGTTCCATTTGTGTTTCACAAGCTGGTCTCTGACCCAGTGGCGTAGCATGGGGGGTGCAGGGGGGGCCGGCCGCACCGGCCGCAACATCGGGGGGGGGTGCTCGCACTCGCAGCTCTCTGCCCCTACCTGGCTCACTCAGGGTTAGGGGGCGCAAATTACTTGCCTTGCCCCGGGTGCTGGCAACCCACGCTACGCCACTGCTCTGACCGTAATAAATTTCATGTTCATGTTCATGACTGCACTCATGATCGCCAGAGGTCATATCGGCACCATGACTAGTTGCAATGGACAGTCTTTTTCTCAAAGAATTTGCCCAACCCTCTTTAAAGCCATCCAAGATGCTGTCTCTCCCTGAATTCCATAGTTTCACTATGCAGTATGTGAAGAATTCATCCTGAATTTTACAACATTCGCCTTCAGAGTGGCATGATGTGGGGTCCTTGGTACTGACAAGGGGAGGGTATTGACATTGCACTTTGACTCGAGAGGAGGAAATAACTTCAGTTCACCCCATTATTTGGTGCCACACACCCCCATTAGCTATTTTTCTGAGTCATACAGAGTGGTGCAGCAGTTTCACCCTCGAAGCCCTAGTGATGAAGTAGACTCCACACACAAGACTTTGAAGAGGACTCTTGCAGAATGGCAGCTATTAACAATCAGTAGTATTCATGCATATCAAGTCCAATGCGATGTGTTTCTCTCTCTTGACCCCAAGAGAGGGTCTTCTTGCTTCTGGCTTCCAAAACTCCTTTGTGGCAGTGCATATCAGTCCATTGCTTGTCTGCCCCCACAAACTTCTCCAGACAAGCATCTGCTTGAGGATTCCACACTAAGAGAAACAACCAGCCAACCTTCAACTCCTAGTCCTCCCCTCCTATCTAAGACACACACACATATGCTCACAATTAAAATAATTAAATAAGGGAGTTAACCAATTAACAAGGGAATGATCGGGCGTTTCTGTGACCTTAATTGGAGACACAAGATTTTGCAGCTGTTCCATTACATAGGTTTTCTTTTTCCCTCAGTACAATTCATTCTTTGTAAAATACATTTCCTAACAAATACAATACAAATGCTAACACACACACACCTCTTAGAATCAAACTACAGCCTTGACTTCATTTCTCCATACTGGCTTTCTCCTTTAATGGCCCGCACAGAGAAAATTCCAGCCAGTGAATGTCTTCTTGGGGATTCTTCCGAGTTTGCCGTTTTTAACTTCTAATACGGAAGCTCTGCATTACTGTAGGTTTTATGAACCCCCGTGGAAAGAACTTTAATTCACTTTCTCAGAATATCTTCCTCTCCCCACCTTGCCACTACCTACAGACAAAGTACGGGGTAGATAGACAGTGGGTCATTAACAGCAAATCCCAGTCTTACCCTGAAGACCTCGCATAATTGCAAAATTTTGTTTTTATGAACATGAGGTTGGAAGCAGTAAAAGCTGGCGTAGTGGCTAAGAATGTTTGCCACCAAGTCTGCAATATGTACTGTGTTGGGTGTGTGGGGGGGGGGAAGTTTTTCATGCACCCCTCAGGCAGGGATTTGGGAGCCCCTTCTCGCTTCCCCCTCCCAATTAATTGGTCTTCTCAACTGCTCCAGTCAATTGCATGAAAATCCTTGGGAAGTTTTGCAGTAACAGCTCTCAGAAGCACACACCATGGTCCATTTTTAGTCTTTAAGACTCACTGCAGCCCTCTAATTCAGCTAGTCCTCATGAAGGGTGACATCATTCCCTCTATCTCAAATGTTCAGGCTGTGTGTGCCAGTTGCCTATGCAGCCAGAATTGCATCACCCACGCACAAGAGGAATAATAGAATTGTAGAGTCGAAAGGGACCCCAAGGATCATCGAGTCCATCCCCTGCAATGCAGGAATATGCAGCTGTCCCATACAGGGATTGAACCTGCAACCTTGGCATTATCAGCACCACGCTCTAACCAGCTGAGCTATCCAGGATGAAGCTATCAGCACGCTCAACAGAACATCATTTGCAGAAGTACATTTCGGGGTGGGGGCCTGAACGGAGCTCTCAAAAGAGGTCAAGGAGGACTTGCCATGTTTGGCGTCCACGGAAGCTTGACTAACGGCCAGGAGAAAAACGGAAAAGCAAGTGGGCCTCCTGAACAGGTTGCGAAAATTTGTTGCAGCCGCCGGTCCTTGACGCCTAATATGCCGGCGCAGTGTCTCTCGTGCATTCTAGAGCGCACTCTGCAATATTCTGCAATGAACTGGAGTCCCAGGGGAGTCATGTAAAATATGCAAAGTCTTCTGTGCGAAGAGAGGAAAGAAAGTCTAAGAACCACTTTTGCAGAAGGTAAAGATGGTTGGCAGGGAATGAGCAAACCTCATTTATGACAATGAAGTTTTTTTACCTAGTAATATGTCAGAGGGAGAGGGAGGGAGAGAGAGAGAGAGAGAGAGAGAGAGAGAGAGAGAGAGAGAGAGAGAGAGAGAGAGAGAGAGATGAATTGCTTTGTTTGTTTGTTTTTCCTTCTTTTTTAATGTATTTTTATTAAAGATTTTCTTGGTTTACAAAAGTATGTGCAATGTCTCTCTCTCTTTTTCCAAGTAACATTTTTTACAGTTTGATTTGTTGATTCCTCTTCTGGAATTTCTTTTCCTCTCCTTTCCCCGCCAGGAGCCCCTGGTGCCATCCTTAAGGCAGACCAACCACATAGAGCAATCAGTTCTGACAGGCAACCCGCAGCTGCTGCCACGGAGCCTTTGTTATTTGAAGTTTTTATTAATCATTTACTACATTTTATGAGGTTAGTCACCTGCATTGTTCCTCTGCTGACACAATCGTTTGTCATGAGGAAGAAGGGTGTGGAGAAGGAAATCGGGGGGAGGAAGGGGACAGTTTGGTTACCAGCAATTCATAAACACTCATGATACGGAGTTATTGAAAAAGGGTTATGGAGTCCGTGGCTCTGTAGAGGAATCAAAATGAAAGGCTGGGGGATGGGAATTTGAGGGACATCGGTAAGGCTATCTCAGAGGATCAGGTTCCTGCAGAATTGTAGGGTGGTCAATTATTCAGGAACATGTAGGTGTGTTGAATGTTGCTGGCTATGGAATTATAAAGCGTTTATTGAACCGATGCAGTGTGGGAGTTATTCCTTTTGTCTGCAGTTTTCAACTGTATGTTATTGGAGGCCCGCTGAGAAGGTCGATGCTCGCAAACGGTTGGTGCCAAGAAAAATTGAGAACAGAACCATTGCTTGGTAGGAGAACTGCCTGTATATGCCCCCCCCCCCATGGCATGGACCCATGCAAATCACAAAACAAAAGCATGGCACTTATATATATATGCTGTACACACACACACACACACACACACACACCTAGCCAAATGCCAATCATATCTGATATAAGTAAAAAAAAAACACCCTGCTCCTTTTCCCAAGAGCCCATATAAAGTCTTTTTGTAGGTTCTCTATCGGTAGGAGAAAATAACAGAGACCAGCCAGAGAATATTGAGAAGCAAAGCAGCTAGTAAGCCTGATCTTTATTAACTGTTGCAACAGGGTGCTCCCCTCACACACAGGAGAGAGGAGGACCCTGAGCCATGCTGGCAAGCTCTTATATAGATATTTTTAAAATGCCCGCCCTGAAGTCCAAGACCACCCCCAGAAACATCATACATACATCACAGAAGGGGTGTAGCCCAAGACCACCCCCAGATACATCATTCCTACATCACAGAAAAGCAGGTCTACAACAGAAATCTGAGTGCGTTGTTTATCTCCTGTCTGGCAAGTTACCTGATTGCATTATCTGGGTTTTGGCCACTCTTTTGTTATTATAACTACTTAATTCATGAATCTAGGTCACAGGCTCAGACCCTGTTCATTATCTTGAATGTGTCATTAAGACAGGATTTGTGAGGACAGGATTTGTGAGGAAAGAGACAATGGGGAGGTTTCCCACTTTGACCTTGCAGAGAAATATTTGAGGTCAATTTGTTCAGGACCCTTTTTTGTGGGGTTTCAGACATGTGGTATATATATATATATATATATATATATATATATATATATATATATATATAATTTGCTTTCGTAGATTTTCACGGGTACAGGAATGCAGGTTTTGGTGTCCTCGGGTGTCTTCCCGTGTAAAAGTTGGGGTGTCTAGGCGACGTTTCGACGAGGTCTCACTCGTCATCTTCAGGCTGGTGCTTTCGGCTTCTTGTTACTGGAACAGAGCAGGATCT
This sequence comes from Podarcis melisellensis, assembly GCF_964234715.1. Lineage (NCBI taxonomy): Eukaryota > Metazoa > Chordata > Lepidosauria > Squamata > Lacertidae > Podarcis > Podarcis melisellensis. The sequence continues at coordinate 11,765,934 of NC_138537.1, forward strand.
CAGTGTTTGAGTTCCTATAAATACTGTTGAGGGGGTGTGGTGTATAGCCTCCAATGTTCTGGGCAGAGAGGAAGTTCCCAGGCTAGTGTGCCTTTTCTTCTTTTGTTCCTTAATTACTTGAGGGATATCTTGAGTGATTTCTTGAGTGATATCCTGAGTACCACTTAGGTGGGTCATTAGGTGTGGATTAGTTGCTAAAGTCTTTGTGTCTTGACCTCTTGAACTTTGTGAAGAGTTTTTCTGAGAAGATGGCTGTACTGCACTTAGTTGTGCTCTGGCTTGGCTTCGTGTATAGGGGCGAGCTGTGGTTTTGTGGCCTGTGTCAGCCAGATCTGTGTAGGGATTGCAGGGGGGTGCAGCATCCGGAGGTGCCACCATGGTTTGGCTACTGGATGGTGTCTGTAATTTATCTGTGGAGAGGGTCTGGGTTTGGGTCTGGTGTGGTTGATTGGTGATAGCGTTCTGTGTGCCTCTGGATCTGGTGTCAGTTTTTGTGGGGAGGGCTAATTTCCAGATGTCTGGCAAGCGGGATGTGTCGTCACGCTTGTTCATGTTGTGAGGGTGTTTCTCTATCTCGATGGCTTCCATGATTATTCTCTTGTGGTGATGTTCCATGTTAAAGAGCAATTTGGAATCTGCAAAATTAATTTCGTGTCCTGTTTCTTTCATGTGTTGGAAAAGAGAGGAAGTTTTTTCTTCTTTTTTTTGACGGCATTCTTGTGTTCTGCGATACGTGCATTTATTCGTCTGTTTGTTTGTCCAATGTACGTGGCTGGGCAGACTTTGCAGGGTATTTCATAGACCCCTTGGTTTTCCAACGTCAAAAAAGAATAATCCACACCTAGTGACCCACCTAAGTGGTACTCAGGATATCACTCAAGAAATCACTCAAGATATCCCTCAAGTAATTAAGGAACAAAAGAAGAAAAGGCACACTAGCCTGGGAACTTCCTCTCTGCCCAGAACATTGGAGGCTATACACCACACCCCCTCAACAGTATTTATAGGAACTCAAACACTGAGATCCTGCTCTGTTCCAGTAACAAGAAGCCGAAAGCACCAGCCTGAAGATGACGAGTGAGACCTCGTCGAAACGTCGCCTAGACACCCCAACTTTTACACGGGAAGACACCCGAGGACACCAAAACCTGCATTCCTGTACCCGTGAAAATCTACGAAAGCATATATATATATATATATATATATATATATATATATATATATAGTTATGAACATTTTTTTATATATATGACCTTAAAATTCTTATAACATGTCTATCATCTGTCTGTCTGTCAGTCTGTCGGGTTGTCAAGAACAGTATTCTTCAGCCAGAAAACCCCTGGGTAAACAGGAATGTTTTCAATTCCTCCGGAAAAAATAATAACAATGAAGACAGTCACACCTCACTAGAAAGCGCATTCCACAAGCAGGAAACCACCATTGAAAAGGCCCCGTCATGAAAGGGTGTCTGGTCCAAGCTCATTTTAAATGTCACTAAACGCATCATTGTAAGACTGTAACGTGAAATGGTTGTCAACTGTACCTCTAAGCTCAGATGTTCAGATCTTTTATGAAATGAACACCATTCCCCAAAGACATTCTTCTCGAGCTCATAATGTTTGCCTGTCTTGACTGGACCCAAAAGACCTGGTTTTTTAGTTCAGCAAAGACATGGCGCATGTATTGCAGCTTGTCACAACAGACTCGTTTTATGCAAACTCTGACATCCATCAGTGCAATGACGGCAGCGGGGGGGGGGGGCGGTTATCTAGTCTTGAGAACAATCGGTCCCCCTTTCCTCCCTCTTTCTCCTTGGAGCTAGCATCAATCAGCCAGACAACACCATTGATTTTCTAATTAATCTGGCATTTGTATCAGTTTCAATAACCACACAAAGTTTAAGAAGGTCCCTGCTGTATCTTAAAATGTTTTCTCTCTTTCTAGGGCACTACATTTATCCTCACACTTCAGGAGCTTTTCAAAAGAAAGAAAACATGTCAGCCTTGTCATTTGTTCCCAGGATGGCTCAGTTGGTAGAGCATGAGACTCTTAAATTCAGGGTTGTGGGTTCAAACCTCTCATTAGGCAAAGGATTCCTGCATTGCAGGGGGTTGGAAAATATGAACTTCGTAGTCCTGTCCAAGTTTACAATTCTATGATTCTATCAATCTTTTAATTGGCATCTGTTACCCCCTTGAACTTCCCTGACTATTAATATCTCTGCAGGAAGCATCACTCAGGATGTCTGACCTGAGCAAGGTCCACATGACTGGTTCACAGAGTAGGGCCTTCTCAGTAATGGCACCGAGGCTGTGGAAAGCATTTCCCAAAGTAGCTTGTCTGGTGATATCCACTAGACTCTTTGAGGCAACTTGCAGAGACCCTTATTTCTGGCAAGGTGGTTTCATGCTGTGGGTTGATCTACTCTCGGCTATGAGTTATCTCACCTTCTGAACGAAGATTTGCTTTCTGCCAACACTGCCTTTTCTCTAAACCAGGGGTAATAATAATAATAATAATAATAATAATAATAATAATAATAATAATAATAATAATAATTTATTATTTATACCCCGCCCATCTGGCTGGGTTTCCCCAGACATTCTGGGCGGCTTCCAACAAAACACTAAAATACAATAACCTATTAAACATTAAAAGCTTCCCTAAAGAGGGCTGCCTTCAGATGTCTTCTAAAAGTTTGGTAGTTATTTTTCTCTATGACATCTTGTGGGAGGGTGTTCCATAGGGCAGGTGCCAATACCGAGAAGGCCCTCTGCCTGGTTCCCTGTAACTTGGCTTCTCGCAGTGAGGGAACTGCCAGAAGGCCCTCGGCACTGGTCCTCAGTGTCCGGGCAGAATGATGGGGGTGGTACCAACTTAAATAAAATATTTGGGGGAGCAGGTAAGCTCTGCCCTGCATAATTGATCACAAGACACCATTTGAATGCCCATACACTTTTGGGGTGGTGGTCCCCCTCAAATATTTTATGGGGGGTAATTAACCTTGGTCCCTAGAAGTGCCTTTGCTCTAAGCTAAAAAGTTACAAATGAAGAAGAAGAAGAAGAGTTTGGATTTGATATCCCGCCTTTCACTCCCTTTAAGGAGTCTCAAAGCGGCTAACATTCTCCTTTCCCTTCCTTCCCCACAACAAACACTCTGTGAGGTGAGTGATGCTGAGAGACTTCAGAGAAGTATGACTAGCCCAAGGTCACCCAGCAGTTGCATGTGGAGCAGCGGAGACTCGAACCCGGTTCCCCAGATTACGAGACTACCGCTCTTAACCACTCCACCACACTGGCTCTCCACACTGCTGCAATTTTTCCTAATAGGGGAGCTGCTCATTGGGCAATGCCCATTTATCACCTTCATCATTCGGGCTGACTTTTTTTCCTGAACCTTTTCCACTCTGTAACTTTTTGGGAGTTGACTTGAACTGGACACAGTATTCCAAACACACTCATGCCCCAGATTTCTGTAACAGCATTATGGTGTCGGCAGTTTTATTTTCAATTCCTTTCCTAATGATCCCTAGCATGGAGTTTTCCTTTTTCGCAGCTGCCACACTGTGGCAGTTTTATTTGGTGAGCACAAAGTTTCTCTCTCTTATGCTCCCAACCCAGTACAGTGGTACCTCGGGTTACAGAGGCTTCAGGTTACAGACTCTGCTAACCCAGAAATAGTACCTCAGGTTAAGAACTTTGCTTCAGGATGAGAACAGAAATTGGCAGCGGGAGGCCCCATTAGCTAAAGTGGTACCTCAGTTAAGAACAGTTTCAGGCTAAGAACAGACCTCCAGAATGAATTAAGTTCTTAACCAGAGGTACCACTGTATAAGGAACAGAGGGGCCCTAAGACACCAAAACTGACCATTTCTCCTGTTTTACATTCATGCCAGATAGGCCTGGTGCTATTTTTTCTAGAAAAAGAGGTACTGGAGCTCACCATGAACTTCTCCCTTGTTCTCTTAGAACGGCAATGGCCCCCACCTGAGAGGTGCCGGAACTGAGCTCCGATGAGCTCTGGCTGGGGGGAAAACCCTACATGCATTTTTGTTTTTGTTTTCCTCCTTTTTAAATCTCTCTGCACCTTTTCATGGGCTCAGATGTCCTCTGGAATTCAAGAGTCCTTCACTTTTGTCATGCAGGAGCAGAGATTCTACAAATGGCCACCATGAAGGGAAGGGAATATTTAAAGAGCCCCTAAACTGGAGGGGAAACCAGCTTTAGAAAGTCTGCAGCTATGGAATGCCAGCATAACATTTGTGTGCGTGACCTTCTCCTGTAGCAGAGACCCAGGGGAATAAAACTGAAACCAGGGAGAGAGAAAACACATTTTTCTCCAGTCTTTGTCACCTGAGAGCTAAGAGAAGGGCTTAATGCCTCCTTAATGGCTTGAATCTGTCGCATTGCTGGGAAACTTCTCTTGGCACTCAGGCAAAGCTCCCATTGACCTCCAGGCCCCCTGCAAAAGGAGAAAGAGAGGTAGGCACCATAAATTCACCCGACCTGATTTGAACCTTATTTCATATTATTTATTAAATTTATGCACCACCCTTCACCTGAGGATCACGAGGTAGTTTACAGTATAAAACCACAAAAATACAGAACATAATAACAAAACAACACCTCCTACACACACACACACACACACACAAAGAGAGAGAGAGAGAAAGATTAAAAGGCCATTGTTTGTTGTTTAGTCGTTTAGTCATGTCCGACTCTTCGTGACCCCATGGACCAGAGCATGCCAGGCACTCCTGTCTTCCACAGCCTCCCTCAGTTTGGTCAAACTCATGTTTGTTGTTGTTTAGTCGTTTAGTCGTGTCCGACTCTTCGTGACCCCATGGACCAGAGCACGCCAGGCACTTCTGTCTTCCACTGCCTCCCGCAGTTTGGTCAGACTCATGTTTGTAGCTTCGAAGACACTATCCAACCATCTTGTCCTCTGTCGTCCCCTTCTCCTTGTGCCCTTCAACTGTCCCAACATCAGGGTCTTTTCCAGGGAGTCTTCTCTTCTCATGAGGTGGCTGAAGTATTGGAGCCTCAGCTTCACGATCTGTCCTTCCAGTGAGCACTCAGGGCTGATTTCCTTAAGAATGGATCGGTTTGTTCTTCTTGCAGTCCATGGGACTCTCAAGAGTCACCTCCAGCACCATAATTCAAAAGCATCAATTCTTCGGCGATCAGCCTTCTTTATGGTCCAGCTCTCACTTCTATACATCACTACTAGGAAAACCATAGCTTTTACTATACGGACCTTTGTTGGCAAGGTGATGTCTCTACTTTTTAAAACTCATGTTAGTAGCTTCTAAAAGCCCATAGAGTAATTAATTAGTCAAAGGCCTGGGGGAAGAGGAATGTTTTTCTCCTGGTACCTAAAGATCTGTGCTGAGGGTGCCCTGAAAGCCTCCCTTGGGAGAGAATTCCACAAACAGGGAGCCATCACAAAAAGACCAGTTCTTGTGTTGCCACCTTCCAGACCTCTCGTGGAGGAAGCACATGAAGAAGGGCCTCAGATGATGATCCCAGGGTCCAGGTTGGTACATATGGGGAGAGGCAGCCCTAGAGGGGTTTACTGAAGCATAAGGATGTGAGAACAGTCCTGACTGATCAGTGCAAAGGTCCATCTACTCCAGCATCCTTAGGCCAACTGGATGGTCATCATGGGGTTATATCAATTCCTAGCATGATAATGAGGGAGGCCATGTCAATTCCCAACTGTGTGTGTCAGAATACCCAATCCCTGGCTTGATTAGCTCAGCATGCTCAAAGGAGGTTTGCTCAGGGTCTTGTGTTTCTCAAAATGCACCTTCTCACACCAAGAGCTCAAGCTTCTTTTGAAGCTGAGGGAGGTCTCGAAAGAAGAAGAAGAAGAAGAAGAGTTTGGATTTGATATCCCGCCTTTCACTCCCTTCCAGGAGTCTCTTTTTTTATATATAAAATTTTTATTAAGGTTTTTACATTACAAAAAATAAAGAAAAAGAAAAAATACAAAATAAAAATTGTTAAAAACAATCAATCTTTCCATCACATTATTTTTCCTTTACTTGTTTCTCGGACCTCCTCATACCTCCCTTTTTTGTATTCCAAATCAAATTTTTAATTTAACAATTTCTTTCCCTCTTTACGCTACCCAAATCTTATTTTTAAATTATTACAATCTTAAATTTTTACTTGTATAAACCCGTTTTTTCATACTCTTTTAACCCATTACAGCTAGAAACCACTTAGTTCCAATCCAACATTTTTCTAAAATTCTTTAATTTTGCAATGTTTCTGTAAATAGTCTTTAAATTTCTTCCAGTCTTCTTCCACTAACTCTTCTCCCTGATCTTGGATCCTGCCGGTCATTTCCGCCAATTCCATGTAGTCCATCACCTTCATCTGCCATTCTTCCAAAGTGGGTAAATCTTGTGTCTTCCAGTATTTTGCGATAAGTATTCTTGCTGCTCCCCTCCAGGAGTCTCAAAGCGGCTAACATTCTCCTTTCCCTTCCTCCCCCACAACAAACACTCTGTGAGGTGAGTGAGGCTGAGAGACTTCAGAGAAGTGTGACTAGCCCAAAGTCACCCAGCAGCTGCATGTGGAGGAGCGGAGACGCGAACCCGGTTCACCAGATTACAAGACTACCGCTCTTAACCACTACACCATTTGTAATGTAGGGTGGGGGAAGCTGCCAATCAAAGGAATCAGAAGAAAAGCAAGTTCTACCAAGCATCTGAAGATGCTATAGTCATCTTAAACCAGGGTCAGAATATTTGTTCTCCTACACCACCATTGTCTGTTCTGGCTAGCAGAAGCACTCCAAGGTCTTGGGCACAGATCTCGGACTTTTATGTCTCCTGCCATTGTATCCTTTAAACCAGAGATGCTAAGGATATAACCAGAAAGGAGAAGGGAATGGGGGTCAGTTACTTCTTCAGTTCAGTAAATTCCAGAGCAGATAACTCCTAATTTTATCCCCTGCAAACAGACCTGTGTGAGGTCAAATGACAATTGTGGGGTTTAATCGACTATGGCTATTAAATGTAATGTGGATGGCAGCAGTCGTACAGTCTCCTCTAGACCCTTACAGCTGGGCTGCTCTGCCAGATTAGATTGTAAATCAGGAGGCCAAGTCTATAAATCAGTGCAGGATTTGGCCAGTAGCCTCTGAGAGCTGTCTAGAGAATGAATGAGCATCAGCTTTTCCAAATAAATACACTCGCTCCTTAGATCCACTGTACTCTATAAACCAACTACACAGGGCAGTTCCTCTGCAACCTTTTCCTGCAAAGACCCCCGACTTTTCTCTGATGCCTTTGGCATTACAAAAGGTAAAGGTAAAGGTACCCCTGCCCGTACGGGCCAGTCGTGTCCGACTCTAGGGTTGTGCGCCCATCTCACTTAAGAGGCTGGGGGCCAGCGCTGTCCGGAGACACTTCCGGGTCATGTGGCCAGCGTGACGAAGCTGCTCTGGCGAGCCCGCACCAACACAGCACATGGAAACGCCGTTTACCTTCCCGCTATAAAGCGGTACCTATTTATCTACTTGCACTTAAGAGTGCTTTTTCGAACTGCTAGGTGGGCAGGAGCTGGGACTGAACGACGGGAGCTCACCCCACTGAGGGGATTCGAATCGCCGGCCATGCGATCGGCAAGTCGTAGGTGCTGAGGTTTTACCCACAGCGCCACCCGCGTCCCATTGGCATTACTACTTAGCCCCTATCCCCTGCTGTGCCTAAAAATTAAGAATGCGTAACTGAAATGAGCACATGGTCCACATTCCTCCACTATTAACACTACTGAATCCTTTCACCATTTCCTGAATCCCATTTCTGGTTGTGAGCTTGCCAGGGCAGGGTCCATATCTCCTGCACATTGTCAACAGCTTGCACATTGAGGGCGCAGTGATGATGATATCACAACCAACATGCATTTCCCAGACTTGAACTTAAACTATTATTCTATGTTCTCTTACATGCAGGTTTAGGGCAGTGCAAGTGGTGCAGGAGCACTGGGCATGCAGCTGAGGAGCATGCATTCTTAAAACATGGTAAGCAGTTGCCCAGCCTTGGGAAGGAGGCATGAGGGGCTCTGACAGGATCCTAGAGTCCTCCTTCACCTTCCCAAAGCTGGACAAGCACTTACCTGGCTTGAGGAAGGTGGTGGGAGAGCTCTAGGACTCCGCCAAAGCCTCACACCTTCTTTCCAAAGGTCAGTGCTTTGTTTACCCGACTTAAGCTGGCACCGCAAGGGCTGGGTGGAGGGATCAAATGTTGGTCTAGCACAGGGGTCAGCAACCTTTTTCAGCCATGGGCCGGTCCACCGTCCCTCAGACCATGTGGTGGGCTGGACTATATTTTGAAAAAAATATGAACAAATTCCTATGCCCCACAAATAACCCAGAGATGCATTATAAATAAAAGCACACATTCTACTCATGTAAAAACATGTTGATTCCTGGACCGTCCATGGGCCAGATTTAGAAGGCGATTGGGCCGCATCCGGCCCACGGGCCTTAGGTTGCCTACCCCTAGTCTAACACAAGGCAGCATATTTGTCAACTTTATTGACTATTGCCTGCTTGCAAAAATGTGTACCTTAGGCAAAATTGCACACAAAAATAGGTATCATTTCAGGAAATGCACACAGAAATGCTTTTGCAAGGGCTTCTTGAAAGAGAAGTCTGCAAACTGATGCAGAAATGTAGGGAATGAAACTTAAGATAGGATAAAAAAGGAGATACTGAGAGAAACCAACATTGACAGATTCATTCATCCCTACAAAAAGTTCTAAAACGGTGTGTGCACAATGGAGATAACAACAATCAATACATCTGCGCATGTTTTGAAATGTTTAAAAGCCTGGAAAAAATGTATACTTATATTCCACCTTTCTTCCCTCATGGAACTCAGAATGACCTGCAAGGGGGGCGGTTTCCAGGTACTGGAGCAGGTCAGCAATAAATCACAAGGCGTGAGTGGAGTTAACTCTTTATTCAAGAGCCAGTGTGGTGTAGTGGTTAAGAGCGGTAGTCTCGTAATCTGGTGAACCGGGTTCACGTCTCTGCTCCTCCACATGCAGCTGCTGGGTGACCTTGGGCTAGTCACACTTCTCTGAAGTCTCTCAGCCTCACTCACCTCACAAAGTGTTTGTTGTGGGGGAAGAAGGGAAAGGAGAATGTTAGCCGCTTTGTGACTCCCTAGGATAGTGATAAAGCGGGATATCAAATCCAAACTCTCCTCCTCCTCCTCCTCCTCCTCCTCCTCCTCCTCCTCCTCCTCCTCTTCTTCTTCTTCTTCTTCTTCTTCTTCTTCTTCTTCTTCTTCTTCTTCAAGGGAACAAGGTCTCCTCAGGAGGCCAGGCCTAGTAATAATAAAAATAAAATAATAATAATAATAATAATAATAATAATAATAATAATAATAATAATAATAATAATAATTTATTATTTATACCCCGCCCATCTGGCTGGGTCTCCCCAGCCACTCTGGGCGGCTTCCATAAAAACCAAAAATACAGTAAAATCACACGTTAAAAACTTCCCTGAACAGGGCTGCCTTAAGATGTCTTCTGAATGTCAGGTAGTTGTTTATTGCTTTGACATCTGCTGGAAGGGCGTTCCACAGGGTGGGCGCCACTACCGAGAAGGCCCTCTGCCTGGTTCCCTGTAGCTTTGCTTCTCGCAATGAGGGAACCGCCAGAAGGCCCTCGGTGCTGGACCTCAGCGTCCGGGCAGAATGATGGGGGTGGAGACGCTCCTTCAGGTATACTGGACCGAGGCCGTTTAGGGCTTTAAAGGTCAGCACCAACACTTTGAATTGTGCTCGAAAACATACTGGGAGCCAATGTAGGTCTTTCAAGACCGGTGTTATATGGTCTCGGCGGCCGCTCCCAGTCACCAGTCTAGCTGCCGCATTCTGGATTAGTTGTAGTTTCCGAGTCACCTTCAAAGGTAGCCCCACGTAGAGTGCATTGCAGTAGTCCAAGCGGGAGATAACCAGAGCATGCACCACTCTGGCGAGACAGTCTGCAGGCAGATAGGGTTTCAGCCTACGTACCAGATGGAGCTGGTAAACAGCTGCCCTGGACACAGATTTGACCTGTGCCTCCATGGACAGCTGTGAGTCCAAAATGACTCCCAGGCTGCGCACCTGGTCCTTCAGGGGCACAGTTACCCCATTCAGGACCAGGGAATCCTCCACACCTGCCCGCCTCCTGTCCCCCAGAAACAGTACTTCTGTCTTGTCAGGATTCAACCTCAATCTGTTAGCCGCCATCCATCCTCCAACCGCCTCCAGACACTCACACAGGACCTTCACTGCCCTCACTGGTTCTGATTTAAAAGAGAGGTAGAGCTGGGTATCATCTGCATACTGATGAACACCCAGCACAAACCTCCTGATGATCTCTCCCAGTGGCTGCATGTAGATGTTGAAAAGCATGGGGGAGAGGACAGAACCCTGAGGCACCCCACAAGTGAGAGCCCAGGGGTCTGAACACTCATCTCCCACCACCACTTTCTGAACACGGCCCAGGAGGAAGGAGCGGAACCACTGTAGGACAGTGCCCCCAGCTCCCAGCCCCTCAAGACGGTCCAGAAGGATGTTATGGTCGATGGTGTCAAACGCCGCTGAGAGATCCAGCAAAACTAGGAAACAGCTCTCACCTTTGTCCCTAGCCCGCCGGAGATCATCAACCAGTGCGACCAAGGCAGTTTCAGTCCCATGATGAGGCCTGAATCCCGACTGGAAGGGATCCAAATGGTCCGCTTCTTCCAGGCGTGCCTGGAGTTGTTCAGCAACCGCTCGCTCTATCACCTTGCCCAAGAATGGAAGATTTGAGACTGGGCGATAGTTGGCCATCGTGGCCACATCTAAAGATGGTTTTTTAAGAAGCGGTTTAATAACCGCCTCTTTCAGTGGGTCTGGGAAGGCTCCCTCACGGAGGGAAGCATTCACCACCCCACGAAGCCCATCGCCCAGTCCTTCCCGGCTAGCTTTTATAAGCCAGGATGGGCAAGGATCCAGGAGACAGGTGGTTGGTTTCACTCGTCCAAGCAGCCTGTCCACATCCTCGGAGGTAACAGATTGGAATTGATCCCACTCAACGTGACTAGACAGAACTCTAGCACTCTCCCGCCCTGGCCCTGCTCCCACGGTGGAGTCTACTTCTTCCCGAATCTGAGCGATTTTATCTGCAAAAAACTTTGCAAAATCATTGCAGGAGAATATGTGGCCCGTACTGGGCCCCGATGTTACAGGTGGTTCCGCTAAATTGTGAACCACCTGATAAAGTCTCCTGCTGCTGTTTTCTGCAGATGCAATAGAGGCAGTGAAGAAATTCTTCTTCGCCGTCGCTATCGCCACTTGGTAGGCTCGACGTTGAGCTCTAACCTGTGTCCGGTCAGATTCGGAATGAGTTATCCGCCACCGGCGCTCTAGCCGTCTCAACGATTGTTTCATTGCCCTCAGATCCGTGGAAAACCACGGGGCTCTCCGGGCTCCATGCAATCGGAGAGGGCGCTTCGGAGCCAAACAGTCAATAGCCCTGGTTAACTCCACATTCCAGCAGGCCACCAGGGAATCGGCTGAAAGGCCATCAACATGGGATAAAGCATCCCCTACCACTCTCTGGAAACCATTTGGATCCATTAAGTGGCGGGGGCAGACCATCCGAATTGGTCCCACCTCCCTGCAGAGGGGATGGGTCGCAGAGAAGTCCAGTTGCACCAGGAAGTGATCTGACCATGGCACTTCTTTTGTTTCACTTTTACTTAGTGTCAGATCACCAACATCCATAGAGGTAAACACCAGGTCCAAGGCATGTCCACGGCTATGGGTTGGGCCAGACTTATTCAGGGACAGCCCCATGGAGGCCACGCTTTCCACGAAGTCCCGAGCTGCCCCTTGTAAGGTCGTGTCGGCATGGATGTTAAAATCCCCTAGGACAACCAAGCTAGGTGTCTCCAAAAGAACATCCGCCACAACCTGAAGCAGCTCGGGCAGGGAATCCTTGGTGCAGCGGGGAGGTCGGTACACCAAAAGGAATCCTGTACTGCCCCTATTGCCCAACTTCCAGAACATGCACTCAGAAAACTGGGTCTTCCCAATAGGACGCCTGGTGCAAACTAATGACTTTCTAAAAATCACTGCAACCCCCCCTCCCCGCCCACATGACCTGGGTTGCTGTGCGTAAGAGAAACCTGGTGGACAAACAGCGGCAAGGACAGGCCCATCTGCTTCATCCAACCAAGTCTCTGTTACACATGCCAGGTCAAGTCCTCCATCCATGATCAAGTCATGGATGGCAGTGGTTTTATGAATCATTGACCTGGCATTGCACAGCAGCACCTTCAGGTCATGAGGGTATCCCTTGCTGATTCTAGTATCCATCCGGTCAGGACCAGACCCGGAGGCAGGAATAGTCCTCAGACAACGACTAAACCTGCCTCCTCTGTAATGACATGGTCTGGTCTTAGCGTAACTCCTCCTCCTACCCGTGATCACTGAGATCGGTTGTCCCAGTGCATTCCCCCCTGTGGAACATGCCCCAGCCATTTGGTGGGCTGGGGCCCACTCCCCGGCAGCCCTGACCCCTCCCCCTAAGAACAAAATAACAACTTATACAAACAAACAAAACCAATAAAAAATACAAAAAAATGTAAAAATTACAAAAACATCAAAATAAAAAATAATAATTCCCCAAACCCAACCAAACATCCATCCCACCCCCACCCCCACATACAAAAAATCCAAAAGAATTTTTTAAAAAACATTTTAAAAACACTCTGTGCCCCTCCTGCAGCAACACAGTCCTAGTGAGGCCTGTCAGGCCCTGCCCCAGGCCAGATGGTAAGTGGCAAGAGCAGGGCCCTCACTAGGACTCAGGGGAGTCCTCCTGGGCAGCAGGCAGCAAGCACCACACAGTCCTTATGAGGCTTCAGGCCCCGCCCCAGGCCAGATGGTAAGTGGCAGAAAGGAGCAGGGCCCTCGGCACTCACTCAGGGGAGTCCTCCTGGGCAGCAGGCAGCAAGCAGCACGCAGTCCTTATGAGGCTTCAGGCCCTGCCCCAGGCCAGATGGTAAGTGGCAGAAAGGAGCAGGGCCCTCGGCACTCACTCAGGGGAGTCCTCCTGGGCAGCAGGCAGCAAGCACCACGCAGTCCTTATGAGGCTTCAGGCCCCGCCCCAGGCCAGATGGTAAGTGGCAAAAGCAGGGCCCTCAAGCACTCACTCAGGGGAGTCCTCCTGGGCAGCAGGCAGCAAGCAGCACGCAGTCCTTATGAGGCTTCAGGCCCCGCCCCAGGCCAGATGGTAAGTGGCAAGAGCAGGGCCCTCAGGCACTCACTCAGGGGAGTCCTCCTGGGCAGCAGGCAGCAAGCACCATGCAGTCCTTATGAGGCTTCAGGCCCCGCCCCAGGCCAGATGGTAAGTGGCAAAAGCAGGGCCCTCAAGCACTCACTCAGGGGAGTCCTCCTGGGCAGCAGGCAGCAAGCAGCACGCAGTCCTTATGAGGCTTCAGGCCCCACCCCAGGCCAGGTGGTAAGTGGCAGAAAGGAGCAGGGCCCTCGGCACTCACTCAGGGGAGTCCTCCTGGGCAGCATCGCAACTCTTCCCAATAGATCTTGTCCCTATGAGGCCCATGTAGACCTTCCCACAGTACCCTAAATCTCCTCCTTCCTAGGATCCTTCTCAGGCAATCTGAGACTTTGTCACCTTGCCTGTCTTTGTTCTGCCCTCTTCATTCCTGGGAGGCCAGCAGGGAGGGAAGTTGGTCACGGTTGAAGCAGGGAGACATCCTGGCTTCTTCACAAGCCTGCCTTGTCTCTACCTCTTGCCTCCCCTGCTCTCCAGCCTCCTTTTCTGCCTTTGGTTCGGGACTGCCCTGTGTTCTGCCTTCCTACTCACTAATCCATGTTACCTCTTCAGTTACCGACATCTCCTTCTCCACACCTGCTCCCGCTTCTCCTTTCTACTCATTGTTGTCCCTCCACCAATCCCTGGTCTCTGAGCCTTTTTCCCTTGGGGGTTCCTTTTGGGATCCCTCAGCTGGTACCTTCTACCACTCCTCTGCACCCAGCCAGTCCATGACACCAGGTAGTGATGGGAGGATCTGTCAATCACATTTCTCTCAGATTCTCCTTTTTCCAATCCTGGATCCAGTTTTCCATGTTTCTGCAGCCATTTATGATTCCTTGCCCAGAAACAAAATCCTCATGAAAATCCATTGATTCTTTAGTGTATATTTCTCCTAAGAAGCACAATTTCCTATGCAGTTTTGACTAACGTACACATTTTTGCAAGAAACCTTCCCTAAACTTTCATTCATGTATTCATTTATATGTATGCTTTCCCCTAATATATATCTTTATGTAAACACTGGTTGGTTGGAGTACTGCATCACAAAAATTAGACATCACAGTTGTACCTTGGAAGTTGAACAGAATCTGTTCTGGAAGTCCGTTCAACTTACAGAATGTTTGGAAACCAAAGTGTGGCTTCTGATTGGCTGCAGGAAGCTCTTGCAGCCAATCAGAAGCCGCGGAAGCCCCGTCAGATGTTTGAATTCCAAAGAACGTGTGTGAACTGGAACACCTACTTCCGGGTTTGTGGCATTCAGGAGCCAAAACGTCTGAGTACCAAGGCGTTTGGGATCCAAGGTGTGACTGTACTCTGAAGAGCTCTGTGCTGAGCACCAGAAGTTCATCAACATAGGCAACAGCTGAAGACCTGTCTCCACATACAATCAAGGATAGCAGTGCTTACCTAACCTCCTCTCACTGGTTTCTCTTCAGCTTACCAGGAGCCTGAGGGGAGAGGTGGCAGAGTGTTTGGTGTAGTGCAAATGCATCAGCAGGAGCATGGGATGGGCTCCTTCAGTGTGTTTGCACCACACTGACCTCACCACCTCCTTTCCCATCCTCTTCTCCCTTCTGGTAACTTGTGGTGCTAGTGACAGGCTGCCGTGTACTGATTGTATGTGGAGACCAGTCCCAAAGTGATTAATATAGTTAATATATGACGTCAGGTGTGGGGAATGTGAGTTTGACTTGTGGCCCCTGTCTGGTCCAATTTCATCCCCAGACCTGAGGTTAGACAGTACCATGAAGAAGTCTTTTCTTAGCACTGAAAAAACATTCATGGAGGCAACTTCTGATCTCCACATGTGTTGTTTGATTTCTCATCACATGATTCTATCATCACCCAATGACTAGTTACTGAATGCACAGTATGTGCACACTAGTGCACAGGATTCACTGAAAAAGTGTTGCACTTGTGAGGATATGAAAGCTCTTGTCTGCAGCATTTTATCTCCAATGGCCCCATTCATATTTGGAAGTCACCTCACAACTTGATGTCACCATGACGTCATGCAACGAATCCACATATGCAAATCAGTCAACAAAACAAAACACAGAGAATAATGTCTATTCAGCTTGCTCCAATTCGGCTTGCGGAATTTTGCTTCCCCCATTCACAGTCTCTTGGTTTCTTGACCTGCAGTAAAACAACACACCAGCTGTGTGCATGGCAAGGGAAAAAATATAGCTGGCGTTTTAAAGACAAGCTGGTGCAGCTAACAGCATGAAAAACAGAGGCTCTCAATGGGGAGCTTTAAAGCCCAGGCAAGATTAAGATGACACATCTGGCTGGATCTGTTCAACATGGCCGGCAGCAGGTGTCTCCGTGGTCACTCTCCAGTTAAGCGTTCAGTGCCTTTGTTTCTCTTCTGTGAACCTTGATCAGTGGCAGGTACCTTCCACCTGTTGACCAGGGCATCACCCAAGGCAAATGGCTGTCCTGCATTGTAGCCTTCAGTGAGCCTAGGGGAAGGAGTGCAATAAATCTCCCTTCTGCCTAGCAAGAGGTGGCAGTGTTAACCCAGAAGAAAGAGCACTAAAAATCATGGCATTCCTGTCTGGTTGGCTTCCAGCGTTTCTTTGTCACCTTGCTTAACCTTTCCGAATGTTCATCTTCCTCTTCCTCTGTCAAATGGGAATGCTGCTAAGATTGTCCTCATTTGGATTCCTCTGAGCATCTTGGACTTGGGAATCCCCTGAGACCTTTATAAACACCCAGGCTCTCACAAACAGCTGAGCTGTACACTTGTCCAGTTATTCAGATGCAACCTTCCACGAGTGTGCAGTCTGTGCACTGGAGATGCACAAATCAACGCATGAGTCTATCTTTCATTCAAGCGCTTCTACACCTGCAGAGTCCGCTTGTACCAGCTCAGTATAACTTGTGAGCAAGCTTTTCTGAATAAGCGGGAAATTTCTACAGCTCAATACCACAGGCACAAAAATGGCATGCCTGTTGAATGCCACGTGAACATTCCTCTCGTCTCTTTTTGTCATGATTTGGTTGTTGTTGTCATGTGTCTCCCGATAGCTGTTCCCCTGAAGCAGTTTTCTGCTGAATGTCTATAGTCTATGAAATGGGTGAGGGACATTATGTGCCTGGGCTGGGGGGGTCAAGTGGGGGATAGAAGCAGAGCTGCCATTGCTATGGTGGTAGGTAGGGGGAGATATCTGTGTTTGTGAGGAAGGGCAAAGGAGGAGGTGGCTTCGGTGGTGGTGGTGGCAGCAGTGGTGGTGTGTGTGTGCCATTTTCTGTCTTGCCTCAAGCCGCAAAATGTCCCAGGCTGGTCCTGATGCTCTGGTAGCTTCCAGATTGGACTACTGTAATACGTTGTGCTTGGGACTGCTCTTGAAGACAGCTTGGAAACTTCAATTGGTTCAAAATGCAGCAGCCAGATGGCTGGCTTGGGTTCCCGTCAGCTCTCATATAACCCCCGTTTTAAAACAGCTACACTGGTTGTCAGTTCGTTTCTGGACCCAATTCAAGGCGTTCATGGTAGTGTTTCAAGCCCTACAAGACTCAGGCCCTGAATATTTGAAAAACTGCTTCCTTCCCTACAGACGAAGGGTGCTAAGATCAGAAGAGGGGGCCCTCTCAGTTGTTCCACCACCCACAAAAGCTCAGGAGCGGAGGACCAAGAGAGAATATTTTCTCTGGTAGCTCTTAAGCTGTGGAATTCTCTCCTCCCCGCAGAGGTGTGTTTAGCTCCTTCATTTTACTCTTTCAAAAGAGCACTGGAAACATGCCTCTTGGCCCTGGATTTTGACCCTTGAGTTGCATTTTTAGGACCCACCTTATATCTGAATTTTTAAGTTGTTTTAAACTGTTTAAAATATTGTGCAATGTTGTGTTTTAATATTATTGTTGTGTTTTAATTGTTGTAATCCGGTTAGGGACTTTAGGGTGAAGGGCAGGAAATAATAATGATGATGTCTACGTGGTTCTTTTCTTCTAAAAACTGCATGCAAGTGCTTCTCTTTTCAATAAAAATATAGGCATTACAAGATCATTCCCTCAAACCCATTGAACCTACATCATCATAGCTGTTCTCACAAAGAATAGAATCTGTGTCCATCAATCTCTGGCAGGTTCAAGCCTTTTACAGTGGTACCTCGGGTTACATACGCTTCAGGTTACAGACTCCGCTGACCAAGAAATAGTACCTCAGGTTAAGAACTTTGCTTCAGGATGAGAACAGAAATAGTGCTCCGGCGGCGCAGTGGCAGCAGGAGGCCCCATTAGCTAAAGTGGTGCTTCAGGTTAAGAACAGTTTCAGGTTAAGTACAGACCTACGGAACAAATTAAATACTTTATACGAGGTACCACAGTACTTTGCTTTTTTAAAAAACACACAAAAAACACCATTCATTCTCACCATTGACTTACATCATTTGGAAATGAGGAACATTCATGTTTAATGCTTGCCCCTGTAGATGGTTTGGTTCTGGATTTTACACAATGTGAGCTCTTACCGCATCTTCTTAGCAATAACAGCTCCTTTATCAGGTTGTTAACTTGACTCATTTACCTTCCCTTAACGCTGCCGTATCCTTCCAGGGAAATTTGTCACCCCTAATTAATCTTGGATCATGTAATATTTTAAGGAATCACCATATAGGTGGCCGTAAACGCAGAAGAATCGAGAGACGGTGTTTATACTTTTCGCCTGTTCCCTGGAAGGGTTCCAGTTCAAGCCATAGGAGGTGGGGTAGGAGAAGCTATTCTCTGCTGAAAATAAATAAATAAAATGCTGGCTGCATGTGTTCGTTTAAAAACAACAACAATGGCCCAGGGTATCTAATTGATGCTATTCTTCTTCTTAAATAATTAAATTTGAGCAGCTTCTTTCCAGTTGGGAAATTCTATTTCGGTTTAAAAGAGAAAAATAAAATAAACCAGTCCCCGAGGCATTTCGATATCGTGCAAATGTCTCAAAAACAAAGAAGCATTTATGCACGATACCTGAATGGATGGCACTTTGATGTAAGTCCCACTCTTCCCTGCTCTTCTCTTCCATGGGAATCCAATAATAATAATAATAATAATAAAGCAACAAGCACTCAGCTTTATCTAAACTCCTGCCTTATCATGGAGCATGAAGGATTTTTAAAAAAAATATTCCTTAACCTATATAAATATATCAGCAGCAATGAAATAGATTTGATATTTAATGGATTAATGGTGTAACGTGATCAAGCCCAGGAGACAACTGCTGCTGCAGCAGCAGAAACTGCCTCTGCAACTTCTGAGCTGGAATATAAATGGCTGCAACATTCTGGAAAAAAGGAAGAAAATATTTCATATATTAAAAAAGGAACAATTGGACATTATTTGTTTGCAAGAAACACATGTGACTAGGCTCCATAGAAAAGTTTTGGTAAATAAAAGACTCGGCCAGGAATTTATATCTTCAGATAGAGTAAAGAAGAGAGGGGTGGTGATATACGTAAAGGAGAGCCTTTCACCTAAATTATTATTTAAAGATGAACATGGCAGAATTTTGGCAGTCGAAATACAACATCAAGGAGAAAAAATTATGTTATTAGGAATCTATGCACCAAATGAAGGGAAATCGGAATTTTATAAGAAGTTGCATGAGAGCATGCTGGAGTATCTGGACTTTGACAACATCATTATGATGGGAGACATGAATGGGATTGTATCAACTAACATGGATAAGTCGCAAAGTCAAAAAGTTACCAAAGATGGCAGACTACCAAAGACCTTTTTTGAAATGACAGACAATATGGACTGGATTGACATTTGGAGAACGAGAAACCCCTTGGGAAAGGAAGGAACATTCTTC
Source organism: Podarcis melisellensis (assembly GCF_964234715.1). Classification (NCBI taxonomy): domain Eukaryota; kingdom Metazoa; phylum Chordata; class Lepidosauria; order Squamata; family Lacertidae; genus Podarcis; species Podarcis melisellensis. Next base: position 11,785,084 of record NC_138537.1, read on the forward strand.
TCTGAAGCCCATCTGACTTGGACAAGAATCGACCAAATATGGATTACTAGAGGTCTGGCACCTAAGGTCAGAAAAGTGGAAATCTGCCCAAAGACCTGCTCCGACCATAACGCCTTGAAACTGGATTTGACATTGTTACCAACCGGTTCCTTTCGATGGAAGATGAATGACAACTTATTCAGAGATCAGGAGATTACTAAAAAGGCCCAAAAAGTTTTGAAGGACTATTTTGAAATAAATTTGAACACAACGGTGGAAAAAAGAACAATTTGGGACGCAAGTAAAGCCGTGATGAGAGGGTTCTTAATACAACAGAATGTTATTAAGAAAAGGAAACAAAATGAAAAGAAAGATAAGATCTTGGAGAAAATAAAAGAATTAGAGAAGAAGCTAAGAGTAAATCCGAAGTCACAGCTGATTCTGAGAGAAATTAAACTTCACCAGGCACAATATTCTAAACTGATAAATCAGGAAATAGAATGGAAGATTAAATCAATGAAACAAAAAACGTTTGAATCGGCAAATAAATGTGGGAAACTGCTGGTTTGGCAGTTGAAGAAGAGACAAAAGTTGAATACAGTAACAAATTTGGAAATTGAAGGAAGAAATATTCAGAACCCCGTGGAAATTAGAAAATCTTTCCAGAAATATTTCAAGAAACTATACACTCAAGGGCCGCAAAATGAGGTTGAGATTGAACAATTTTTGAAAAAAAATAGTCTTAAAAAATTTACACAAGAAAATAGACTACTCCTGAATAGTCAAATAACACGACAAGAAATTGAACATGCCATTCAGAACATGAAACTGGGCAAATCTCCAGGGCCAGACGGCTTGACCTCCAAGTATTATAAGACATTGAGTGACTATTTGATTCAACCTTTGATGGAGGTCAGCAATGAAATTCTGGAGGGAAAGAAGGCGCCGGAATCGTGGAAGGAAGCTTTTATCACGTTGATACCAAAATCAGAAACTGAAAAGACACAACTTAAGAACTACCGCCCCATCTCCCTTTTAAATGTGGATTACAAAATATTTGCTGATGTTTTAGCAGGCAGACTCAAAAGAGTTTTAAACGAAGTTATTCATAAAGACCAGGCCGGCTTTCTCCCAGGTAGACATATGTTTGCAAACACAAGGAACATTATTGACATTTTGGAACTTTTGCAAACAGATATAAACACTAAAGCAGTGCTGATTTTCATAGATGCGGAGAAGGCCTTTGACAACATCTCCTGGAAATTCATGAAGGGAAATTTAAAAGAAATGGGAGCGGGGCGGGGTTTTGAAAATGGGATTGATGCAATATATTCAGAACAAAAAGCTAAATTGATAGTTAACAATGTGGTAACGGAAGAATTTAAAATTGAAAAAGGAACACGACAAGGCTGCCCGATTTCCCCTCTGTTGTTTATTTCAGTTCTGGAGGTGCTCTTGAACCTGATTAGAGGTGACCGGTTGGTGCAGGGGATTCAGGTCGGAGCGAAACAATATAAACTTAAAGCTTTTGCAGATGACTTAGTTTTGACATTGCAGGAGCCAGAATCTAGTACGAAAAGAGTACTACAACTGATACATGATTTTGGTCAGGTGGCGGGATTTAAGCTAAATAAACAAAAGACGAAGGTGTTAGGGAAAAATATGACAGACACAGAGTCAGAACGGTTTCAGAGAGAAACAGAATTATCATTGGTGAAGAAGGTAAAGTACCTAGGGGTCAACATAACAGCCAAAAATCTGAGTCTATTTAAGGACAATTATGAAAAATGCTGGTCTGAAATTAAGAGAGACTTGGATAGTTGGGCTAAATTGAAACTTTCTTTGTTAGGCCGAATTGCTGCCATTAAGATGAATGTGCTGCCAAAGATGTTGTTTTTGTTTCAAACATTGCAAATCGTGGACAAAACGGAGTGTTTCCGGAGGTGGCAGAGAGATATTTCCAAATTTGTCTGGCAGGGCAAAAAGCCCAGAATTAAGTTTAAGATATTAACAGATGCAAAGGAAAGAGGGGGCTTTGCCCTGCCAGACTTAAGGTTATACTATGAAGCCGCAGCTTTTTGCTGGCTAAAAGATTGGCTACTTCTCGAAGACACTGATGTGTTAGATTTGGAAGGTTATAACAATACTTTCGGTTGGCACGCATACTTGTGGTATGATAAGGTTAAGATCAATAAGGCCTTTAAGAACCATATTGTCAGAAAAGCAGTGTTTAATGTCTGGACAAAATATAAAGACTTACTGGAAAATAAAACTCCAAGGTGGCTCTCACCTTTGGAAGCTAAGGCCTGGAAAAGACCCAATATGGAAGCCTACTGGCCAAAATATTGGGAACTGTTAGAAAAAGACGGAGACAATTGGAAATTGCAGAGTATGGAGAAAATGAAGGACAAAGTGCGAGACTGGTTACATTACGCTCAGATTAAAGAAATTTTTAAAAGTGACAAGAAGCTAGGGTTCCAGGTGGAGAAATCGAAGTTGGAAACAGAATTGTTAGAACCAAAGACTAAGGTACTTTCAAGAATGTATAACTTGCTGTTGAAATGGAATACACAGGACAAAATGGTTAAGTCGGCTATGATAAAATGGGCGCAGGACATTGGGCATAACATTATGTTTGAGGACTGGGAAAGGTTGTGGACCACTGGGTTGAACTTTACTGCATGTAATGCTTTGAAAGAAAATGTAATGAAAATGATATACAGATGGTACATGACCCCAGTTAAACTTGCCAAAATATACCATTTGTCTGATAACAAATGTTGGAAATGTAAAGAAAATGAAGGAACATTCTTCCACCTCTGGTGGACTTGCCCTAAAGTGAAGGCCTTCTGGGAAATGATATATAATGAGTTGAAAAAGGTATTTAAGTATACCTTTACCAAGAAACCAGAGGCCTTCCTTTTGGGCATTGTCGACCAGAAGGTGCTAAAGAAAGACAGAACATTTTTTAATGTATGCAACAACAGCAGCAAGGATATTACTCACTAAGAACTGGAAAACTCAAGAGCTACCAACACTAGAAGAATGGCAGATGCAACTGATGGACTATATGCAACTGGCGGAGATGACTGGCAGAATCCGAGACCTGGGAGAAGAAAGGATTGATGAAGACTGGAAGAAGTTCAAGACTTATTTACAGAAACATTGTGATTTAGTGGAATGTTAGGATGGATGCTTGGTTATAAATAATTGGCCATCACTAAAATAGACCAGAATTTGATGATAAGAGAGATTAAGAGAAACAAATCGGTAGGAGAATTATTTTATTGTATTTAAATAAGTGGTTACAATTTGGAAATAAGATGATAATTTGCTTGACAAAAATTTATTAATGATGCAAGTGGAAGCGGGAGATGTGAGGAAGCTTAAGGATGGTATGAAATTTTGTTAAAACAAAGTAACACTGTTTGTTATCATTGTATTCTTTTTTCTAAAAACTCCAATAAATATTTTTTTTAAAAAAAGAAAAGAAACTGCCATCACTTATCCCTTGACCTCTCTTGCCTTTCTCTTGACTTTGGTTGCAGGTTGCTTTGGTTTGCCTTGGATAACGCAACTAACAAATTTAATAAATAATAATAGTAATGTCTCTGAACAGTGTGGGGAACTACAGGGGTTCACTTAAGAAATCAGACAATGGCCAAGTGAGGGTTCTAATCCAGAGATCTTCATAAGAGGGAATGAGAATGACTGAGCAGGGTTCAGACTGCCTCTGATATACAACCATTTAAAATTTAATTTCTGCCTTTCCTTCCCCTGTGCCCTATTCAGTTTAGTTTGTGAGTCCTTCAGGAACAGAGCCCTATCTTTTAATGTGCAATTGCTGTCACCTGTCCCAAGCTCCAGAAATAGCCCCCGTTGGCCTATAAATCAAAGCAAATAAATAAGGCTTTTACAATCCGCTCTAGCAGAGCTCAGATAATAATTCTCCGAGGCCTCCAAGCAAGGAAGCTTATGCGTCTGCAGCTGATAGTTAATGAGACCCCAAATGCCATAGGACCTCAGTGCCACCTGTCTATATTTGAGCCATGCTTCTGGTATCTCACCCTGGTCAATACTACATATTCTACTAAGAAGCGGGATAGCTCTGATTCCTGCAATGCAGGGAATTGGACTAGATGGCCCTTGGGATCCTTCCAACCCTATAATTATGTGAGTCTATAAACCACAGAGACTAGGGCTTGCCGATCAGAAGGTCAGCGGTTCGAATCCCCACGATGGGGTGAGCTCCCATTGCTCGGTCCCAGCTCCTGCCCACCTAGCAGTTCGAAAGCACATCAAGTGCAAGTAGATAAATAAGTACCGCTCTGGCGGGAAGGTAAACGGTGTTTCTGTGTGCTGCTCTGTTCACCAGAAGTGGCTTAGTCATGCTGGCCACATGACCCGAAGCTGTACACCGGCTCCCTCAGCCAATAAAGCGAGTCCCCAGAGTCGTCCGCGACTGGACCTAACAGTCAGGGATCCCTTTACCTTATAAAGTCTATTAAGTAAATAAGTACAATCTGTGTTCTGTGATTCTGTGTTCAGACACTACCTGTTTGTTTGTGCCTTCACTGCTTATTGCGTGTCGAGGTCCCCAAGCCACCCCCCAAATAACTCACAAAGCACACTTAATTTTTGTTTAAGGTTTTTGGCATAATTTTGGCCACAACTTTATTTAAATACAAAACCGTGAGTGGTTGTTTAGGCATTGGTTAAGACTATCTGTCCCCCCACCTGGGGACAGAACTGACTTCTGGGCACCACTGAAAGACAGTGCAGGGGAAAGCAAGTCAGGGAGAAATGGAGCTGAGTCACAGACCCTCAATTCTCATCCGCATGCTCCCCGAAGGCTTGCCGGCCCTAGTCCAATTCCAGGGATTGGACGAAAAGATGGCAAGCCCCAGGATTCCTTTAACGGAATTCCCTTTCCGCAGCAACCATGGAGGGGCAGCCCCAGCCTATCCGAACCCCTCCTCCACCAATTTATAACCAATGCCTAACCGCAACCTTACAAGTTGTGACGATTTGCTACGCAGTAGGCAAAAACCAAATGGCCCAGCCAATCAGCCAGATGGACAAAATTCCTACCAAGCCCCTGCCCCAATGGCAGACGACCCCATGACAGGCATAGCAAGGTCAATGCAACAACCCCTTACTCAAGGGCGGGTGGGCGGGTGATCCGTTGCACAAAGCAAAGAGAAAGCTCCAGGCTGTGTGCAGAGTATTTAAACATTTTACCCCTCCCACCAAAATTGCAACATAACTTTTACCCCAGCAACCCAGTGAATCAATCACTGCCCCAGGCCATCTTTAGAGATCCTGCCTGGTAACAGAGGGGTGGCTCAGCAGACCCCACCGCAACACGTGCTCTCCATGAAGGAGAACACGCTAAATCAGTGAGTGACCAAGCCTTTGCCAGACTATTTTTGCATAACATCCATCATCTGCGATCCCCACCCAGTCAACATACAGAGGACACACCCCTTGCCCACCACGGGCTTCCTAGATCAAAAGAAAGCTGAGCAATAGTACCATATAGTACCAATAGTACCATTCACTTTTCAGTAGACTGAGCTGTGTTGCAAAATGCTTGTTTTTGATGCAGCAAGCTCAGTTCTTTAACAGTTTCAATTCACCTTGAAATAGGACTTGAAGACCATTTTATTCTCCGGGGACTCCATTGTTTGCTTTCCTTACAGCAATCTTCCTCTCTCTTACTTTTTTTTTAGTATAAAAAAGAGCATGTCACCCAAAAACGCACATTTTGGGGTGCCATGCAAGATTACAGCCAAGAAAAACGTGGTTTCCGGGGGGGGGGGGGAGAGATCACAGTACGATATTGTGGCGACCAAAATGGCCGCCATGGCCTCATGCAAAAAAAGGTGATGTCCTGGCTTTCCTATAACAGTTGAGGGGTAAGGCCTAGGCCTGAGGTTCGCCACTTCTAATTTATATGGATCTTAGGCAATTCTGTTGTGATGACAGTCCAGAACTGTTTGGCACCTGAGGCAGAGAATCAATGTATATATTTACCTCAGTGATGCCAAAAATACACAAATAAATTAAATAATTGACCTTTACTGTCACCCTGACAGAGCACTCTCTTTAGTAGTACCGTCCTTTCATTGACAGCTCAAAACACATTTATTTATTCTTGTGTATGGATACAATTGGACCCCATTCTGAATCAAGATGGTGGACTGAACCTTTCGAAACAGCACTGATTTTAACAAAGTTTTGCATGGTGGTTCCTGAGATCATCAGCTTTTCGTCAATGTTTGGATATGATCGGACACCATTTTAAATGAAGGTGGCAGGCTGGACCTTTCAAAACTGCACTGATTCTAACAGCTGATTTCAAAACCGTACTGATTGTTGTTGTTGTTTCTTAGAATGCCCGAATAACGCTGGATAAGAGGCTGCTAGTTGCTTATTACAGTGGTACCTTGGGTTACATACACTTCACGTTACATACGCTTCAGGTTACAGACTCTGCTAACCCAGAAATAGTACCTCGGGTTAAGAACTTTGCTTCAGGATGAGAACAGAAATCGCACGGCGGTGGCGCAGCAGCAGCAGGAGGCCCCATTAGCTAAAGGGGTGCTTCAGGTTAAGAACAGTTTCAGGTTAAGAATGGAATTAAGTACGTAACCAGAGGTACCACTGTATTTTGAAACCCTGACGTAGTTTACAATGGTGCATTTAGCACTATGTGCCGTTTGGCTCTGAAAATTAAAAGCAGTAGTAAAACGATGGAAGAGCAAAATAAAGCATAAGGGGTAGGCAGGGGAGCTCTGAATGAAAATTCACTTCCACACTCTCTCTTTAAAAAAAAAAATATCCAAGCAGTCGCCCCCCAATATATGGAGAATAATACATTTTGAATGCATACTCCCCTTGCTATATCCATTTACTGTTGATTTTCTACAGGTATCATTTACTTCGAAGCTTTTTCTCCCAACTAGGCCATAGATGGAAAAGCTGTATGCCAAACAGATTGCCCTGCACACAGAACTTCTCATATGAATGCTAAGATGGATTAACATGCGGAACAGAAGGCTTATGACCCTGGGAGACAGGGGGACCTGAAATAACCTTAATACCCTGTCAACTCGCATTACCAAACCCCAGTGAGCAGGGTGAGCTTATTTAGCAGTCTGTCTTGGAAGTGAAGGGAGAGAATCCCTATCTTTCATCTGGGTGCTGCTTTCATCCTTACCAACGTAATGGTAGCAATCCACGTTTTCCTCCCGTCTCCCCTGCATCCCATTTGCCTTCTTGCCCTGCAGATACACTTTTTTTCACTGGGATACAAAAGTGAATTTCCCTGCATATATTTTTAGCCATGGCGGCATCTGCTATGAAACTCTCTCTGTCAGGGTAGAGGCCAAGTATTTATCAAAGCCGCCATGAGTAATGTAGCTGAACTTCTCTCTCTCAGCACCGGCGAGTAAAGCGGATTGGCAAGATAAACTGTGATTTTTATATTCAGCTGTTAGGCACTAATAACAGTTCTTGCAGCCAACAGTGCAATATTTATAATATATGGGTTGTGCGTAGTGGGGACGGACTATTTACATTCCGTGTCAGTCTTCTGTTTAGAACAATTCCTATCTGCCCTTCAACATATCGTGGGTTACAACAATACGATACGCAGTTATAAAAGCAAGCAAAACAATTGGAATTATAAGTAAAACACTTACAAGAAAACCAACCCAGTTATAATAACCAGAACACAAAAGTGTGAGTGGTATTCAATTACTCAGAGTAGTCCCATTGAAACTGATGGACCTAACTTAGTCATGTCCTATAATTTCAGTGGGTCTACTCTGAGTACAATATGCTTGACTATTACCCTATTTTATTATTTGCTGTTTAGACAATTTATATACCACTTAATTACGATTGTCTCGAAGCAGTATACAAGGAATACAACGGAAATATTATTATTTTTTATTTTTTTAAAAAAACTTGGTTAAAACTGTAAAATCAGAATTTAGTTGAAATGCCTGCTGGGATAAAAAGTAGTATTCAGTGAGCACTGGAAGTTCAACCGGAAAGGGAGTCTGATCTTAACTGGAAGGGAAATCCAGAAAGTTGGGCCCACACTATTGAGCACACAGCAGTCAAGGTAATAATAATAATAATTTTATTATTTGTACCCAGCCCATCTGACTGTGTTGCCCCAACCACTGTGGGCGGCTTCCAGCACATATAAAAACATAATAAAACATTAAACATTTAAAAGCTTCCCTATACAGGGCTGCCTTCAGATATCTTCCGAAGCATATAGTTACTCATCTCCTTGGCATCTGATGGGAGGGCATTCCACAGGGCGGGCACCACTACGAACAGGCTCTCTCCCTGGTTCCCTGTAGATTCACTTCTCGCAGCGAGGGAACTGTCAGAAGGTCTGAATCTCCGTGCCTAGGCTGCATGTGAGATCCTTCTAATTCTTGGATCCAGCAAATGTTAAAATATAAGCCAGGCTAGCTTGTAGTTTGTTAGAAGGACAAAATGGGATTAGAGTTGAGTTGTAGTGATGTGAGCCAGAAGCAAAGCAGAGAATGAGAGGGGCATGCCAGATCTCTGCTTAAATCCAAGGCTGTAACTGTGGAATAAACAATACTGTTTTGGGGTGTTAATGCTGTGAACCCCTCCATCATAGGCTCAGGCTGTATATATGTGTAAATAAACCATATATCCTAAAGACACCTCAGTCTCTGCTGTGCCTCATTTCAAAAGGAAAAGCTCCCCTGGAATCTTGCACTGCTCTGAGACTGGGGTGGCGTGCAACAGTATTTTGTTTTGCAGGAGCCATCATTTTTGTTTTACACTATACTTCATGCCCCTCTTTTATAGTGCAGGGTTTTAAAACTAGTCAATATTCTAATTTTCACAGGACATGTCGAAAGGCTACAAGCAGGGTCCTCTGGTATTTCAGCCAACTGATGCACGGGTAATGATTTCCTTAACAAGAGGGAAGCATTGCTTAGAGCCAGAACTGACTTATTTATAACTGTGCAACGTAATACCCTACCTGCCTTCCATTATATTCTTCAGAAATGAGATTGCTATCTTGGATGAGAGGCATAAGCTTTTGGTAGGATGTGCTCTTCTGGAAAGAGAGTAACGATCCCCTCTTTTGACTGTAGCCTTTTTTTAAATGCAACCTCAATGAGAGGGATGGTGCACAAAGCCAACTGGAAAAATGCTCAGGGCAGGCTTACACCATTTGTGTGATACACCAGATCAAACCCAACCCCCCTGGGACTGTAGAAACAGGAGAGGAGAAGGGTGTTTCCAACAGCTGGTAGGTCACAGGGCAAAGCCTGTATTCTGCATCGTGGGTGATCAGTTGAAGAAGAAGAAGAAGAAGAAGAGTTTGGATTTGATATCCCGCCTTTCACTCCCTTTTAAGGAGTCTCAAAGCGGCTAACATTCTCCTTTCCCTTCCTCCCCCACAACAAACACTCTGTGAGGTGAGTGGGGCTGAGAGACTTCAAGAAGTGTGACTGGCCCAAGGTCACCCAGCAGCTGCAGGTGGAGGAGCGGAGACGCGAACCCAGTTCCCCAGATTAGGAGTCTACCGCTCTTAACCACTACACCACACTGCCCAATTTGGCAGTTGTTCCAGAACACACATCTCTTATATTAAAACCTGCCCCCCCCAAAAAAAAATTCTTTAAAAACCGAAAATGCTGAAGGTGGGATTAGATTACACTTGGGGTACCTCCCAACTCTATAATCCTATTATTCTATGATTTTTTTTCTCTGCCTTATTCACAGGGCGCGTTATAATTTCTTTAGAATTTCAGCAGATGTGAGGTTCTGAGGTAGATGGTGTTGTGTTTTTCTTCTTCTTTACATTCAATAGCTCTCCAGCCCTCTGCAGCCTCCTCAGCTAGAAGGGTTGAATTCACAATTCTACGGAACAGCTCATTCAGCTCAGGGGTGAGCGGTGCCCATTGGGACTGGCAGAGCAGAAGGCAGGGAGCCCTAGAGTAGGTGGAGCCAGAGTTGATGACTAGCAGAGCCACCATAGTTGTAGGTAAGAAGGCAGACAGATGGCTGAGGGCAGACTGAGGTTGGTGGGGCAGCTTCCTCAGTCTGCCTCATGGGCAACCCAGCTCTGCGAAGGGCAACACAGACTGAGGAGAAGGAAGTGGGCATGAGTAATAGGAACATATCTCTCGTCAAACTCTCAAGCCCCTCCCCCTTTTAGTACTGACAGGCAGTGCCACCCCTGGACTGGATGAAAGTACGAAGGCAGGTTGGTGGGGACGGGCTGAAGGCAGACCGAGATTGGTGGGGCAGTTTCCCCCTTGCCTTAAGAGACCAGCCTTCACTGGTTCAACCATGAGGCTCTTTCCATATGTTCGGAAACACGAAAACAAACAAACGAAAGAAACAAATGAAAGATGTATTAGTTTCACATTTCAAGGTCCAAAGCACAGCTCTATAAAACAGCCTCATGTCCAAACAACTGCAGGTTCTGGCTTAAATGTAAGCCTGGCTAAGCATTCTTGTTGCCTCCTGAACGTGAGAGCGGTTTGAGAGGATTATGGCTCCCAGTGATCTGTACAACAGATAGATTGCATTTTATATTCCTATATCCCTTCAGGATGGGAGTAGCAAATATCACTGTGTCTGGGGAAAGTAGCTGCAAGGACTGTGAAGATTTTCATTTTTTTATGAAAACACATTAATATCGCACTTCATAGGCTCCAGAGCTGAGGTCTGGAGCTGAAAACAACTCTCAAGGGTCAAATGAAGCTCTGGAAATCCGTCCATCCATCGTCTCCTCCTTCTGTTCAGGCTTTTCTTCCCCTTGTTACAAACCTTTGGCAGAAGATTCACGTTCCTTCTCCCTCGCCCAGTTTTGAGAGCCTCACTCCAGCTACAATGAAACCTGCCCCTTTGTGCTCCTTCCTTAAATACATTTCCACAGCCTCCAGTCCTTAATACCTTCAATGCCAGAGATAATCCAGCCCTTAAATCCAGCAGCATCTCAAAGAAATCCCAAGGAAGGCATCACTGCAGTCGGAAGCAGCACACCCCAGCGGAAACCACGCCTGTTTCCAAGACCCACAACAAAAAGCCAGGAGTGTCGTAGGAAGGGATGGGAATTAAACATGAAAAGAGGCAGAAGGCCAGCTTAAGCTTTCAGTGATGCTTTCATGAGAAGGTGCAGCCTCCAGACTGTCACTGTTTCCAGGAGGGGTGCAATCGCATGCTGACGCGTCAATGTGAAATTCTTGGACAACAAACCTGCTTCCTCCCCCAAATTGTTTTTGCATTAAAGGAAAGAGGGCTTGAATCCTTTGCCACTGGCATTGTTCCTGTGTGGATGGGTGCACCTGCCATTTTCCCCAAAGGGGGAGAACTACCATTTGCAGCTGCGGCTAAAAAGGTGGGTTGTAAAAAAAAAACATACTGTTCCAAATGCCCCAGTCTCTGAGTGGCAAGAGACTCCGAGATTCCTGTGTTCAGTTTCCTTGGAATGAAGTTCAGTGGAGACTGTGGTGTCCTTAAGGTGTATGGTTTTCTTTACACATATGCGCAACCTGAACATAGCGTGAAGGAACTCACGGCATTAACACTGCAGATGATCTTGCCTCCCCATTAGATTCCCAGGGAGATCCCCAAATCATAGTCTATGGTACAACACTGAACAAGACAAGCTTCTGTGTCTCCAGCTTCCAACATTAGCCAAAACTCTCTCACACACAGCTCCCCTTGGGCTATTATTCTGCATTCCAGGTTGATAGAGCATTCAGCCAAGTGAGGTAAGGAAAGGGCCATCCATTTGTGTCCATGGCAACAGAGCTCACTTTTTAAGATACAGGTGATGGGTGAACTTAGCAGCTAAGTCCATTACCTTGACAAAGGAGCTAGTTTGACTGGTTCAAGAATTTTCTTCTTTTAGATTCTAGCCTCACATATGCATGGTCACGGGTTTACAAGGGACCCAGAAGTAGCATCCAGACAGATCCCCACATACCTCTAAGAATACTTATATAGTAATATACCTATATGTTTATATATATATTGTCTCAGTTGCCATCTAGCAGCAGCCATCTCAACAGTCCACAAGAGGAGAGATGGGACTTTAAGGGCCTCTCCACCAGCTCTGCTGGAAGGCCAGCAATTTTTGGCTTCTCCTCTCTGAATCGCTCCACGGCACCTGGTCATTGTAAGAACTGAGGCCTAAGCTTGCTTTCTTCCTCTTCCCTCCCTAGCCCTTTTGTGTTGTACAGTGGTACCTCGGGTTAAGAACTTAATTCATTCTGGAGGTCCGTTCTTAACCTGTTCTTAACCTGAGGTACCACTTTAGCTAATGGGGCCTCCTGCTGCCGCCGCACCACCACCACGCAATTTCTGTTCTCATCCTGAAGCAAAGTTCTTAACCCAAGGTACTATTTCTGGGTTAGTGGAGTCTGTAACCTGAAGCATCTGTAACCTGAGGTACCACTGTATCTTTCAGACTGTAAATCTGAGGGCAGGGACTGTTCTATCACACTGGAAGCTTTTGCTGTCAATGTTGGAGAATAGGATTTTTTAAAAAAATGTTTAAAACAAACAAATAAAGATCTAGCAAGCAACTGCAACAGTGTGCATAATCTGGATAAGGACCACCGTGGAGGGAAAAGGTTAAAATCCTCCTCCCCACTGCACATTGCAATCCCAATTCAGATGGGCTACCTGCAGCTGCTGTTTAGTAAAGGAACATCAAGTACATTCAGGCCAGACAGGTGAGCAATGTCGCATCTAGCACCGAGCCAGGAAATTTGCCGAGTTGTTGTCCCCATTATTTACTGCAACTGAATCCACAATGTGCTGCATATTTAAAATGCAAAGAAACCAGCATCTAAATGACCTGAGTTGCATTGCAAACTCCGCCCTTGTATAGCCTTCATTTGCCCAGCTGCAACTGTTTATATATATATATTTATTTTTTTTAAATCAGCAAAGGTGAAATTGACAGAAGCCAAGGAACAGTCAGAAGAGGTCGGAGTTCAAGGCACGGGTAAGGGAAATAAACCCCGATACTAGGAGTCTCCCACTCGAACTGGCAGCTCTGCAATTACTTCGGTGCAAATGGGTCATGCTTATGGTTCCTGGGCATCCTTGTTGAAGGCTGCAGAGGAAAATGTGTTAATGAGGAGCAAAGAGGGCGGGAGGAAGAGGACAAAGGTGAGAGGGCCAAGTCACCAGGAGTGAAAAGAGATGAGCCTTTGCAGTACAACAGTGCAAAGACCACGAACCTCATTAAAAGGCTTGGAAACGGCCCACCTCTCTCTCTGACCTCAGCAAATGAGGTGGGTTTCATTGTGAATTCTGAGCTAATAATTTGCCCTTGGGTTCTTGCTTTGTTTTTTAGCAAGTGCTGATAACAGGAGCAAATTATGTTCCGGAATGACTTGGCTTCTCTCCAGCTTGGGATCCCACCTGTAAATTTTATACCCACCTGCCAATCTTTCCTTCGCGACCCACTCCCCTTTTCCTCCACCGCTTGTCAGAATCAAATTATTAGAAAGACAATTTCAGTTCAAGGGCATATTTGTAGTCCCAGAGAGATAAATGCAGTTTTTCGGGATGGAGGATTGAATGCATTAAAAAAAAAAAAAACCATAAGAGCAGAAAACCATATAATGAATGAAGATGCAGGCAAGTGCAGTGACCGTTTTAGGAAATGAAATGACATCCATCGAACCATCCAAGAAGATTGATCTTCATTCCCTTGTCGCTCTGTGAAAATGTACTTTTGAACATTTCTATGGAGGTCTCTGCCAAGTGATATTGAGTCTTTCAAGTCTTCTCCAATAATATTTTGTCAGTTTCTTTTTAACGTGGAAACGTATGAATTACTACTATGTGGAGTTTGTACAAGGTTCTAGGATAGTGATGGCAAACTTCTTCGTGGCCTTGTGAAATCCTTCATCCCAGAAATACCGGGAAGGTAATTTCACCTAATTCATGAGGATTTCTTTAAAAATTGCAAATGGCTGTGAGCATGTGGAGAACTGAATTTAAGACTTGCGGAGAGGGAGGGACTGGGAGAAACCAAATTTAACAGATTACTTTATCCTTAGCATGCAGTTGGGTAGGACTGACATATGTCTGGATTTTCCCAGACATCACCGGGATTTCAAAGGTGGAATTGGCATCTGGGGGGGATTTCTGAAAGGCGGCACTTTGGCCTGGATCTTAGGCAAATCAACAGAAAAATTGTGGGTTTTTTGTGTTTTTGTATAAGCAAGCTCAACAGCTTTCGGGGTGTCCTAGTTTTTACTATTTGAAATATTATTATTATTATTATTGCAACCCTACAGTTGGAGAGGTTCCTTTTCCTAAGTGACCTTGTTGTGCCATTATTTGATGGTCTTCCCTTCAGTTGCCTGGGTTTTCATTTCAAAATAAAACCCCATGATAAAAAGAGGCTGATGAGAGAATAGAGATCAGCAATGGAAAGTATTATGTTAACGGCAAAAACAGAGAAAGGCTGAGAAGTGAGAAATCATAACTTAAAATTATGAGTGGTTCAGGACAAAAGGGAAAACGCTTTCTTGCTTTCAGTTGGGGGGGCAAAGTATTTTTTAAAAAATAATAATTTTAAAATACCAATTGGGGTCAAACTTGCACAGTTGGAATTGACACTGAATTTGGAGAGATTCTGTTATTGGATGTAAGCTAAATATACCAAAACATTAATATTATGCTTATAAGCTTGGGGGGTGAGAGATGAGGCATGGAAGGAATGAAAACAAGCTCTTAATTAACAAGAAAGGCATCAAGGTTATCAGGTTCTCATCCATACACATAAGATGTCAGAGAGAGTTCGGATTAATTACAGTCAAATTTGGGCTACTCCTTTCACTTTATCTTTATTCTATAAACAAGAACTCGTTGAGGTTAAATCCCTTCTCTCTTTGTTAAAAGAGCAAGAGATATAATAGATATTTAAACCACACCCTTGACTGCTGGCTGCCTAGGATGTGTTGTCAACATGATGTGTTGCCTGTTCAAAACTGCTTGGTTGTTGCTGCTTTTGGCTGCATTTTATCAACATGCACAAGGAGCATGGGCTCATTGATAAAATGCCACATAGCAAAGCAATTAGGTGTGCAATCACTATAAAGTTATTTTCAGGTCAGTGTACATGTGCTTGTGGGTGGCAGAGGTGGGTGGGTGGAAAACACAGACCCCATGCGCTAATATGCCAAGCAAAACAAAGGTCTCCTTTGGGATTTGCTTTTTCCTGCGTTTCTTCAAACAAACAATGCGTACAAAACTGCGTATATTCCTGAACGTAGCATATGGAACTGACCTCTGCTCAGGGGAAACTGCTTGCAGAAATGTATATATGAGGAAGATGTGTGCTGGTGTTTATATTAAAGATTCTTTCTTCAACATTATTTTTCTTTCTGATGTTGAAATTTATTTATTGGTAAGTAATAAAAAAAATATGCATTTGCCTCCAAAACATGTTCACAGGCCGGGAGCTCTTCACTGATTCCTTCCGCCTCCAGTATGTAATTATGCTCCCACACTTTGCCATTTTAGAGCAGTTCTAGCTATTAGAAAGGAAGCAGCTTTAGCCAAAGCTAGGTGATTTTGTTCCCAAAACCCAGCACTTTCTACTCAGACTGACAGTGGTTCCACAACAGGGGGGAGCCTTTTTCAGCCTGGGGGCCATATTTCCCAGCAGGCAACCTTTCAGGGGCCATATATTACACATGCTGTTTCTATTTTATCTGTAAGCGGCCTCGAGTCTCTGTCAAATATAACAATAACAACACAGGTAAAAGGTAAAGGTCCCCTGGACAATTAAGTCCAGTCAAAGGTGGCTATGGGGTGTGGCGCTCATGTTGCTTTCAGGCCGAGGGAGCCGGCATTTGTCCACAGACAGCTTTCCAGGTCATGTGGCCAGCATGACTAAACAGCTTCTGGTGCAGCAGAACACTGTGACAGAAACCAGAGCACACGGAAACACTATTTACCTTCCCACCACAGTGGTACTTATTTATCTACTTGCACTGGTGTGCTTTTGAATTGTTAAGCTGGCAGGAACTTGGACAGAGCAACGGGAGCTCACCGCATCACAGGGATTTGAACCTCTGACCTTCTGATTGGCAAGCCCAAGAGGTTCAGTGGTTTAGACCACAGCACCACAACAACTACAATAATACTGGTGGGGCCAGGGCAGATGTAAAAGTGGGCAGAGCAATGAATGTGGCTTCTAACCTGTATACAGCAGGATGTCGTTGTTGTTGTTGTATACTGTCCTTCATCCAAATATCTCAGGGCAATTCACAGCATTAAAATAGTCCACCTTCAGCTTCTCCACAAACATACTCTGCCCTCCCCTAAGACAAGAAAGAGCCATTATCACAGCTGAAGGACATATTGCACCCAGGCAAAAAGACTCAAGGAGGGTGTTGCCTCTGGGAGTGTATGTGTGGCCTGGCGAGAGTCATGTGGGTGAAACAGAAAGGTTTGTTGGACCTCATTTGGACCCTGGTTCCAGCTGGTCCTTTCCACTGAAGGGACTGACTGAAGCGTGGACCATTTCTATCACTCAGCTGTGTTTGCAGCACCTTAGTATTGAAGGCATACAGCAGAGCTTTCCAAACTGTTCATGTTCGTGACACACCTTTTAGACATGCATCCTTTCGCAACACAGTAATTCAGTTTTACGAGCAAACCGGATCTTAAACTAACCTCTTTCCAGCCCCGGGAGGAACGTGGGGTGTTCACACCTACACAGTGCAGCCGACACACTAACGTATCACAACACACAGTTTGGAAAGCTCTGGTGTACAGGGTATGTGGTGTTGGGGCAGCAGATATATAAGTAGGCAATGCTGAAAGAAGTGCATTCCTACAGTTCCTGTTTGTGTTTTCTGCAGCCAAATAATCTAGATGCAAATGCAAATAGTTGGCTAAAAATAAATACGAAGAGCAATGCATCTGCACCACATTTTCTATTTGCAAACACACACACAGTTACACGGAGTGTCGGCACACGCCGGATTTCCAATGTAGCCAAACAACAATTGAGCTCAAGCTGGCGCAGAGAATACCTGAGCGGGAAATATAGGTCTGAGAGACTGTGCGGTCGCTTTTGACGGCATCTAAGCAAATTTAAAAGCAATTCAATATTTAAAAGGAAAGCTGAAGTCAGTCTCCAGGGGATGGCATAGCAGAGACTCTGCCTCTGGGCTGTTCTAAAATTCTCTCAGCTGCATTATGTAACAGCTGGGAGATAGAGCTGTTTCAGGAGGATGATAAAACGACCGCGTTGACAGACCCAACTCCAAAACGTTACACAAGCAAACAAAGGTGGTACTATAGATAGATCAAGGCTGCAGTCCAGAACACCCTTCCCTGGGAGGAAGCATCATTGAACTCTGGGGCATATTTTTGAGCAGGCATGTATAGGCCAGCACTGCGAGGTTGAAGTTCCGTATTCTTTCTCTCTTATTTATTTATTAAATTTATACCCTGCTCTTCCTCCCAAAAGGGATGTGGGTGGCGCTGTGGGTTAAACCACAGAGCCTAGGACTTGCCGATCAGAAGGTCGGCGGTTCAAATCCCTGCGACGGGGTGAGCTCCCGTTGTTCGGTCCCAGCTCCTGCCAACCTAGCAGTTCGAAAGCACAAAGTGCAAGTAGATAAATTGGTACCGCTCCAGTGGGAAGGTAAACCGCATTTCCATGTGCTGCTCTGGTTCGCCAGAAGCGGCTTAGTCATGCTGGTCACATGACCCGGAAGCTATCTGAGAACAAACGCCGGCTCCCTCGGCCAATAAAGCAAGATGAGCGCTGCAACCCCAGAGTCAGTCACGACTGGACCTAATGGTCAGGGGTCCCTTTACCTTTACTTCCTCCCAAAGGACCACAGGGCTGTCTGGGATTAAGCCCTATTGAACTCAGGAAGAGGTCCTACTAATTAAGCATGTATAGGATTGCACCATCAAGACATAGCCTTCAACTGTTCTGGGAAAACTGGGACATCCCGTCCCCCCCCCCCCCGTGTGACAGCACAGCAGCCCTTTTTGAATTGGATCTCACACAGTGCCCAAAAACGTCGTTACTGCCTCCTTGACCATTGGACCCACTATTGATCTCATCCCACCAGAGCCCGAGGGTATGAGAACCCATCGGTTCCACTCAGTCAAAGCCGTTCCCGGGGACTATAACTTTAGAACATAAGAAGATCAGGCCAAATGGCCCATCTAGCCCAACTTCCTGTTCTCACAGTTCCCACCCAGATATCTCAATGGGAAGCCCACAAGGAGGACCTGAGCACAACAGTGCTCTCCCCACCAGCAACTGGTATTCAGAGGTTTACTGCCCCCAACAGTAGAGAACGAACATGTCCATTGTAGCTTGCAGCCATTGACAGCCCTATCGTCCATAAATTTGAGTAATCCTCTTTTGAAGCCATCCAAGTTTGTGGCCATCACTACACTTGTGGGCGTGAGTTCCAGAGTTTAACTATTTGATGCTGTGCAAAGAAGTGCTTTCTTTTGTCCGCTTTGAATATTCCCTTCATGGAGTATAGATCTGTCCATGCCTAATAGTCATGAGAGCTTCATCTCAGTATCTCTATGAATGCCAGCTGTTGGGGAGCAAACAATGGGAGTGGGGATACAGCTGGTACCTCCATGTCTTTCATATGTGCTTCCTAGAGGTACTTAGCTGGGGAACTGAATGAAACAAGGTCATGCATTAAAGGTGAAAAACTTCTGGGAAATGATATATAACGAGATGAAAAAAATGTTGAAATATACATTTATTAAGAAACCAGAAGCATTTCTACTGGGCATTGTAGGAGATGATAGAAAAGATTGCAAGCTGTTTTTATATGCAATGACGGCAGCAAGAATATTGTTGGCACAAAAATGGAACCAAGAAGAATTACCGACGAAAGAAGATTGGAGGATGAAATTGATGGACTACGCAAAATTAGACAAATTAACAAGAAGAATTCGAAACTGGCAGGACCAGAGATTCACAGAAGATTGGTGTAAATTTACGGACTATTTGAAAAGTAACTGTGATGATCAGATTACATTTGTAGGTTTGCAAGAAGTTTTGTGAGGTGAATAATTTGAATTATTGCATAATTGGATAAAAAGGAAGATGTGAGTTAAGATAATTAAAAGCAATATGAATTTAAGAAATGCAGAAGAAATGATAAAAATGGGGGATCATCAGAGGTGCTGATGGAAGTCCAAAAAGATTGTATAAGATGTGAAATTTTGTGGTATGTACGATAATTAATATGTTTAAAAATGAATAAAAAATATTATTAAAAAAAAGAAACAAGATCATGCATTATACAGACCTTTGGTCTCATCCAACAGGGCTTTTAAAAAAAAAAAAAAAAATCTTATGATGATCTAAACCTGGTTTTTTGGGGGGGTTTTAATCTAATAAAATCCCTTGATTCAAATTTGCCTTTGATCTCTGCTGTAATGTAGCAACGTGCCTGAGCTAAGGTTTGGCAATGGGCATGGTCGTATCCAGTGTTTATTATGGCATCATTCAAGTTCTAGTTTATATCGTCAGGAGCAGGCCAGAACAGGTCAGCGCTAATAGTTTCAACCGCCACTTAAATCTGGCAGAAGCCTGTGTGCAGGACAGCAAGAAAGGCTGTAACTGTATGACAGGCTATAGGAAAGAAATGTATAGCACAGGAGGGGTAATCGAAACCGCCATTTTCGCTCGTCTCCAGCTGTGGAAGTTAGCAAGAAGATTGCGCTGCCTCAGTCGTGGAAGTAAGTACAAGAACTGTTGAGAGCAGCCCATAGGCAATAGATCTAAAGCCAGATGAGCACGCAAAACTATAAAGAGAGTTTCAGTGCAACATAAGAATTCTGTACAAGGTGCTGTCAATACAGAGTGCAATGCGAGGTTAGCATCCCAAAGAAGTCATTGATCTACCAAATCTTCCATGAATTCTGTTTTTTAAAAATCATTTTTATTGGAAATTTTATTTACAACATAACATATACCCCCCACCCCACCCCAATACAGAAATCCACCCTCAATAAACGTGAACATAACATTCAATGAGCATAACATACAACAATACAAACAACCAAATAAAAGACTTCCTTTATCCTGTATCTGGCCTCCTTATTTACTTCTTATAAACTGTTTCATATATGAATAATTATTAAGATTTTTCTAATTATAACTTACATAATCCACAAAGTCTCCTGCAGACATTAATCAAAACAAGTCCAGGTATGTGTTTTAGGGCACTGTTTTGTGAAGTATTCTCTGCATTTTCCCCGTGCTTTTTGAAACTCTTGTCTAGTGTGGTCTCTAATTGCCTCTGTTAATCTAGCCAGTTCAATATACTCTAACAGTTTGTCTTGCCATTCCTTTTTTGTTGGCACAGTTTCTTTTTTCCAGTTTTTAGCGATTAGGATCCTTGCTGCTCCTGTGGCAAAGAGGAGTATTTTCTGATCTTCTCATGCTATACCTGTGCCCGTTATCCCTAGTAGGAAAGCTTCTGTATTTTTCATAAAGTTATGCTTAAACATTTTTTTAAGCTCATCATATACTGTGTTCCAGAAGCTTTTGATTTTTTCACAAGTCCACCTTTCATGAATTCTGTTATGCCCCTTTTAAAGGCTATTAAGGTTTCCATTGGACACAGGAACACAAGAAGCTACATTGTACTATGTCAGAGCATCAATCCATCTAGCTTGGCATTGCCCACACTGATTGCCAGCAGCTCTCCAGGGAGTTTATCCTAGGTCTACCTGCAGATGGGTGGCGCTGTGGGTTAAACCACAGACCCTAGGACTTCCCGATCAGAAGGTTGGCGGTTCGAATCCCCGTGACGGGGTGAGCTCCTGTTGCTCGGTCCCTGCTCCTGCCAACCTAGCAGTTTGAAAGCACGTTAAAGTGCAAGTAGATAAATAGGTACCACTCCAGCGGGAAGGTAAATGACATTTCCATGCGCTGCTCTGGTTCGCCAGAAGCAGCTTGGTCATGCTGGCCACATGACCCGGAAGCTGTACACCGGCTCCCTCGGCCAATAAAGCGAGATGAGCGCTGCAACCCCAGAGTCGGTCACGACTGGACCTAATGGTCAGGGGTCCCTTTACCTTTACCTGGGACCTTGTCCATGGCATCCTTAATGCACACTTAAGGAAGGCCAAAACACACACATAAAAAGTAAGGAAATGAAATACTGAACAATTCCTGCTCTTGACAGACAGCACAGTAGCTTTGAACCTGAGTTCTGACACGAGAATATCCTGCTGCTTCAGGCCAGTGGTCCATCTGGTCAGGAATCCTTTTCTCATGGCAGTCCACCAGGGAAGCTGGCTAGCAGGACCTGAGTGCAACCGCACTCTTGCCTCTTGCAGTTTCCAGCAACTGGTATTCAGAAACATAGTGCCTCTGACAGTGAAGATGGAACATAACCATCAGGATTAATTGACTGATTGATTTGTTTAATTTATATAACACCCTTCATCTGAAGATAAAAACACAGGATACAGGAACACAGGAACAACACCCTCACCAACACCCAAAACAATAACCACGCCTCCCACAAACACATTTAAAAGGCCATAATATATATAACATAATTGTTACAAAATATAAGCAAAATACATACATACATACATACATACATACATATTCCAAATAAGCACATATATATGAAAAAAGGAACAAAAGAAAGGAAAAAAGAAGAGGAAAAATAAAGAGAAAAGAAGAAGAAAAGTTGGAATAATTTCTTCCAAGTTTATTCTACAAATATCTCAATATGAAAATAATAATAAAATTTCATTGATTGACTTCCATCACTTACACTACACTTCCTATATACATTTTAAGCAAGATTGTATTCCATATTTTTCCCATACAATCTCACACAAATATTCTAATCAATACGTTTTCTAAATCTTTCATAAGTCTATTCTAAACACAACCAATACCGTACATTTAATCCTTGTCTACATAAATAATCATTTAGACATAAAAGGCGGTAAAATATATTAATGAGCCCAAGGCCTGGTTGAAGAGGAACATTTTTGCCTGGTCACGTAACAAAAGTCACAAAGGTAGCACTGGGAATTCATCGAAAAGTTTGACAAATGTTTGCACAGAGCAGTAGGGAAGGGTCCTGTGAAGGCCATCTTCTTCAGCTGGACTTACTCTCTGCCTTCCATTCCAGGAATAACTAAAGCAGACCCAGATGCAAGGAAAGTAAATAAGGGAAAAAATAAATAGTGTGCCATTTTCTTTGGCCTTTTGCTCGTGTGATCCTTTTTGGCTGAGCAGGTAAAGCCCTGGGAAACGTTTAAGGGGTGGCGCTGCTGCAAATCTCAGTTTTCGAATCATCTGATCAGTTACAGCCCATACAAGGTAATTGTGAGGTTTTTGAAAGGCACGTTTTGTAAGCCCTGATTAGAACGGAGATCCAGTTGAACTCTCTCCTCCTGCTGCAATGTCGCTGCAGGCTTTTTTGGACTGTGCTGGACGGAGTCACTGGAAGAACTCCAGACACTTTTCATTCATTAAGGACTGTACAGAGGGCCTTTGCGTCACTAATCCAAACCCTTCAAATAAACAATGTGCAAAAGCACAGCCCCAACTCTGCTGATTATGCTGCCTGACTCAACCCTCAGTTTAGGGATTAAAGCCTTTCCCTCTTCTACGTCTTCTTGGGTATGCTAAGGGTTTTTAAAGCAGAGACGTTTAGCAAGCTGCTCTGAATCCGGACTCCACATGCAATCAGACAAAGCAGAAGTGGGGCTCATAGCATAGCCACCAACAGACCCCCCCTCCCCAAGTGTCCCTATTTTCCAGGGATACCCTCAATTTACAGAAGCCACCCCGGTTTCTGATTTGATCCCAGAATGTCCCACTTTTCCTTAGGACGTTCCTATTTTTATCGGAGAAATGTTGGAGGGTATGGTGGAATGTCCCTCTTTTCACCAGAGAAATGTTGGAGGGTATGGAGTTATCCGATCCCCAAGCCATCTGAAGGCAGCTCTGTATAGGGAAGTTTTTTTAATATTTAATGTTTTGTTATGTTTTATATATGTTGGAAGCCTCCCAGAGTGACAACCTAGTCAGATGGGTGGGATATAAATAGCAAAGTTGTTGTTGTTGTCGTATACAATGTCCCTATTTTCATCAGAGAAATGTTGAAGGGTATTGTTTATGGTGACTTCCAGAACTTCTTTTTTCTAGAAAAATATCTGGGCAGGATGTTCCTATTTTCATTGGAGAAATGTTAGAGGGTGTTGGGATGCTGTCAGCAGCTCCTGGCTGGTTGCCCAGGAAATCATAAAGACAAGAAAAGTTTCTTAACGTCCTTTTTTTATTTCAGTCTTTACAGAGAGATGCTATCGAATCCAGCCCCTTGGATAATGGCGTTGTCCCAAGTGAATCTCCACCTTTATAGGTGCTGCTACGTACCCTCTGTCTTTGAGCTCTTTGCTCTCCTACTTTTAATGCTCGCCAGGTTCTGAAAGATTGAGGGTCTGGAATGCTTTCTAATGATGACATGTCATCCAGGTGTTGTTCTGGCTCTCCCATGATTCCCCAACTTTTCCCCTCATCTGCCTCTGAGCTGCAACCTCCCGCAAACCACCTGTTGTAAATCTATACTGTCTTCCTCTTCCTCCTCCCTGGAAGGGTCAGGATGGGGAGGTGATCTCCACCATTCCTCCTCTGCCCAGTCCCTGACAGAGAGTATGCACCAACTCTATAGGGCCCTGGTCCCTTCACCTCCCATAGTTATATATTTTGGGGGGCAGTCCCCCTCAAAATCTTCTGCAAGTTGGCACCTTCCTCCCTCCCTTGGGCAGCCAACTCCTCCCAGACAGGTGCTGCTCTCTTTTCTTGACTTGCCTACTGGCTTTCATCACCATTTCAAAGCACATCTGATCTGGGGCAGCTGAGAAGAGGCAGGCCGCCTGGTAGAAGAGGTGAGCAGGCGAGTAGGCAGTGGATGGGGGCTGGAGGTGGGAGGCAGGCAAGCAGGCAGAAACTTATTGTGTGCAGGCAAGAGGTGAGCAGGCAAGGGGAAGGGGAGGCCTGTGTCCAGTTGTGCGCAATGGAGGAAGGTGTTGAGATGCTGCCGGGAGATGGGGGCAATTGACAGGCCCTCAGCTGGCTCCAGCCGCCAGCCAGGCATAACTCCGGTTCTCGTAACAGCCTCAAAACTGCGACTCAAGCCTCAGAAACCTTTAGAGACTGAGCACGCAATCCAGCAGTGATAAGAACTCTTTGCAGCAGAAGTAGCAGACAGAGACATGTGTAAGCATTTGTTGTTGTTTAGTCGTTTAGTCGTGTCCGACTCTTCGTGACCCCATGGACCAGAGCACGCCAGGCACTCCTGTCTTCCACTGCCTCCCGCAGTTTGGTCAAACTCATGCTGGTAACCTCGAAAACACTATCCAACCATCTCACCCTCTGTCGCCCCCTTCTCCTTGTGCCCTCCATCTTTCCCAACATCAGGGTCTTTTCCAGGGAGTCTTCTCTTCTCATGAGGTGGCCTCAGTACTGGAGCCTCAGCTTCACGATCTGTCCTTCCAGTGAGCACTCAGGGCTGATTTCCTTCAGAATGGATGTGTAAGCATATTTACAGCATTTATTCAGCAGCAGGACAAGAAGCAGCATGTCTTCTTCCCTTCGTGTCCAAGCAAAACAGCAGCACAGCAAAAGCAATATACAACGGAAGTTCCCAGCAGACTGCGCTGGAAGTAAACAGACATGTGACATACAACAACTCCACATGCCTGTTCTCAAGGTGGAATAACAGAAGGTGTGCTCTGCAGAAGTGCAGGGAGAGGGGGAGAAGTGCAGGGGCAGGGGGCAGCCCCCCAATATTTTGTGCAAGTTGGAGCCTATGGCTCACAGCAAGTGCCTTTGAAACTCTGGGGAAATGAAGCACCAACTGTTGCATCACAGGCCAGCCAAAAGTCCTGTTCACAGCTGCAATGTGCACCCAACCCTTGCAACGCCTAAATTCACTCCAAGTCATCTTCAGATGCCTCACCAATGTGATGTTGCCCAGGCAGCAGTGCGCTGTTTCAAAGGCG
Organism: Podarcis melisellensis; assembly: GCF_964234715.1. Taxonomy (NCBI): domain Eukaryota; kingdom Metazoa; phylum Chordata; class Lepidosauria; order Squamata; family Lacertidae; genus Podarcis; species Podarcis melisellensis. The sequence continues at coordinate 11,810,155 of NC_138537.1, forward strand.
ATGTCCTCTTAAGAGTGGCCGTGAGCAGCTGCATATACCCAGGACTGAGTGAGCGAGAGGGAACAGCCCCACCAAATAACCATTTCTCTATGTCCAGCTGTGCTGCAATTATACTCAGAGCTGTTGACATCAGAACTACGTAGGATACAATCATAGAAATGCCTCTGCAAACCAAACCGTTGTGAACTAAAAGCAACAATTAGGCAGCAGAACATATTTGCAAAAAAAAATGACACAGTGGAGGCAGACGTTTCTAATCAAATGGATGTTAAAAGCCAGCTAAAAACAAGTATGTTTTCAATTTCTTCCATAAGTTACTATAAGAGAAGTCCTGACAGATCCGCAAAGGGAGAATGTTGCAGAGCTGTGTCTCAGCCAACACCAGAAGGCCTCTGGGCTCATTTAACTAGCTATCTTATGTAGGAGCGGGTGAGATCTGCTTATGTCCAGTCTGTTTCAGTTTCATGTGTGTTCATTCCTATGTCTCTTCACTTCTGTTTCTGCAATATTCTGCATCTTTTAGCATGAAAATTCACAATTGCGTTAAGCAATTTACCATCAAAAACGTGATTTTTTTTCTATGCATTTTGGTGCTTTTTTGTTTGTTTGTTTTTGGAGCTGTATCACTGTTATGTACTAAGCTTGGATCCTAGAACAACAGGCAAATAGGATCCTAGAATGCAACAACTGATTGGCTTGCAGGAAAAGACCAATCAGGCTCCAGGAGGAAGTTAATCAGCCTATTAGGCTGGTAGGATCGTAGAATGCAACAACTGATTGGCTTGCAGGAAAAGACCAATCAGGCTCCAGGAGGGAAGCAGACTCAGCCAATCAGATGGGACTCATTGTGTAAATAATGTATATAAAAGCCTGAGTTTGGGGGGGGGCAATTCAATCGCTGTTTTACAAGCTGCAATAAAGAGCATGAAATCACTACAGGACTCCGAGTATATTTCACATAGTTCAATCACTAAATTCAGAGAAGTTCAAAAACTGAAGGTTCTTGAAGCCTGGGAGCTGGATACAGTAGTGAGTAGTCCCTATTCCATTTAGAGAGCAATTCAATGCATTCTTATTCAAAAGTAAGCCCTGTCAGGTGTGCTGACTTGGGAAAGCGATTGTGGGGGCTGATGTGGCATGTGATGTCACGCATGATGATGTCATGACGTGCGTGACACCTGGACGTCAGATGTGATGCCCGGACCTAACACTGTCGTGCAGCAGCTCAGTTTCATTGAGCTCCTCTGCCTCCTGCTGCCACCACAGACTGTGGGCTGCTTCGCCTCTGCAACAGAAGGAGGAGGAAGAGCTGCCACATCACTGGCTTACACAACAGTGTTGCAACCAGGCATTGCATGCAACAGTGCTGTGTCCAGGCATCGTGCATGACAGCGTCGCATCTGGGCATCATGTGCAATGTCATGATGTCACGTGCAATGCCTGGTCGAACATCGAGGGGAAGGACGCTTCCCACTAACAAATATTGGGCAGCCCAAGGCCACCAATCGTCGGCACCACTGAGCCCTGTTGTGTTCAATGGGGCTGACTCCTGGATAAATGTGTACAGGGCTGCACTCTTAAGCACTCATGCCAGCACTTTAAATTGAAATGAACAGGTAACCAATGAAATGGATGTAAGATGGAAATTATAAACTCAGCTGCATCCGCACCAGACCACAACAATAAATGATCACCCATGGGCATGGGGCTGTAACTCAGTGGTAGAGCGTTTGCCTTGCATTCAGAAGGTCCAAATTCAATCCTTGGCATCACCAGGCAGGGCTAGGAGGGAACCTCGTCCGAAACCCTAGAGCGCTGCTGCTGATAAGTGTAGACCAGAGGAGCCCACAAAGGCTTTTAGCTGGTGCTTCTGGGCAGGTGTCTCAAACTCTGAGCTTTATTCAGAATTGAAAAAGTAAGTCTTTAGACCTCCCAGAAAGAAAGTTTTGGGGCAAAATATGTAGGAACCATCTAAGTGATTTCCATGAAATTAGTGTGGATGCCTTATACATTTTTTCTGGTACTGAGAAATGCCCCTTGTTGTTATTAGACAGCAATGGCTTCTGTCTGTGTGTGTGATCTCCATAATAAAAACTGGCAGGAAATAGCTAACTGTGCGTGCTATGTATAAGGTTGTCAGGAGTGGCTGTTTCTCTAACTTTGTGCTATGCCATGTTCCCTGGAGAGGCCATTTTGTGTTACACACACCCCACAGGAACTATTTTGTGACTGGCGCCCCCAAACACTCTCTCAGTGTTCCAAATGCGCCTGCAGGGATAGAAGGAATCAACGATAAACTATTTGTTTATCTGGTCTTAAGACTACAAGACTTGCAATGCAGTGAAAGCATGAGCGAGAAATGCTGCGTATATAAATACACGTAAGGCCTTTAACTGACACAAGCCATTGATTTTTATTTCATTTTTAAGTCCAGCTGACACTTGAATAATTGCATGGTTTTCCTATGTAAATTCATGGCACCAGGCAAGAGAAAGGGAACTGAAAACAAATTTCTTGGGAGTGCATTTTACACATCGCTAAACCAGGTAACCTTGTTTTTGAGCTTTCCTCCTTTCTTTCTTTCTTTTCTTTTTTTATAAGATTGCCCTACATTGCATTTTGATTCATCCATTTGCAAAACTCCTGTGCCGCTTGATATAGCATTTCTGCTGTGGAGACATTTCAGTGCCAAACATTAAATGCAGGAGAGGTGAAATTAAGAAGAATGATGGGGTTTGGGTGTTTGTTTTTTGTTTGCTTTTTGTATTTTTACAACAGCAATCATTTTATTGCCGAAACAAAAGGAGCCAGACTCCACAAACAGCCAGTCAGCTCCCCCCCACCCCGATCCATTGTTGCGAGGTGATTTCAAATGAGTTTTCATACTTAGCTTAATTGGAGACATGACAAAGATGTGATTGAGCACACACATGCGCACAGGATGGGATACTTTGGCTTACAGTATGACCATCAGTTCAAACAACAAGAAGAAAGAGCAAAGACGCCCGTAGTCATTATTGATATGAACAGGTCTTCGGAAGGGATGCATAAAAAATTTCACCCTCTGCTGCAGATTAAAGGAGTTCAGGCTTCAGAGGGGGAGGCTGCATACGAAGATATGAAAGTAGCTGGGAAATCATGTTTGCAAAATTCATTTTCCAATCTGCAGTGTGTGTGAGAGAGAGAGAGAATGTGTACAAATTAGAGGGGTGGAAGACCCATGCAACAGGAGACAGCAAATACCAAGAACTGTTTGCTCCTCATTTACACGGTTCATTTTTACAGATCCATTTAGCAGAGTGCTGTGTGGATTTCATTGTAAATGAAATGAATCACTGATATTGCTTCCATGGCAACACGGCCAACGGTGATTGGCTCGGCAGTATCCAGGCACTGCGAACAATACCTCTGAAAGTACATGTCCCGTTAATATTTAACACAGCAAGGAGACATGGCAAACCCTAGCAACCCTGCGGCACTTGTTATGCAATTCCCCATTAATAGCTCAAAGGGATGTGGAGCTGTCCTGATACCTTTCTCAGCCTCCCCTTTCATTGGTGTGATTCCTGCCCTTCTCTGTTGTTGTTGTTTCAAATATATATATATATTTTAAAAGGAAGCAAACAAAACAGTGGTGTTAAAGTGGGGGTGACATTTTTTTCATTATCATTTATAAACCTTTGTCATTTTCTGATGGAAGAATGTCAGTCCTTCCCACCTTTAGCTGCTTGTTTGTTGCCTCTTCATGCCTAGGGCTGAAACCTATGTTCCCCACTTTTATTTTTAGTAGTAGTAGTAGTAGAGTAGTAGTTTGGATTTGATATCCCGCTTTATCACTACCCAAAGGAGTCTCAAAGCAGCTAACAATCTCCTTTCCCTTCCTCCCCCACAACAAACACTTGTGAGTGAGGCTGAGAGACTTCAGAGACGTGTGACTAGCCGAAGGTCACCCAGCAGCTGCATGTGGAGGAGCAGGGAATCGAACCCAGTTCACCAGATTACGAGTCCACCACTCTTAACCACTAAACCACACTGGCTCTCTTTTAGTACTTTTGTAAGGAAATGTTAGGGCGACGGGGGAATAGTCCCTGAAACCCTTTTAGTTGTAAGAATATTTATATTTCCCCCCGTAATCCCAACCAATCAGGATGGGCCAGAAAGCACAGAAGGGTGTCACAACACCATGGACACACGATGTTGTTATAAGAATTCTAAGGTCTCAGATATAGAATAAATGTTCATAAATGTACAAGGCAAACACATACGTAAGTATATAAACCATGTGTTTGAAATAGTACAGGAGAGCAATCCAGAAGCCATTTTGACTCTCTCAAATTGACCTCGAATATTTCTCTGCAAGGAGGAAGGAAATGGGAAATCATGTCCTCCCTCAAACAGGGCACGTGTTGCGGTGAGACCTGGAGACTGACCTCCTGGTTGTGGGTGGGTACATTGGATAGCCACAACTCCTGTTTGGTAGGTCCCTCGTTGCTGGGTTTAATCTGGCCAATGGGGTGCAGTCTAAATGGATTGGGGGACCTATATAAACCCATACACGTGACCCATAGCTTCCTCTTTCGGCTCGTGCATCAGAACACCTGCCCACCTCTCCCTGCTTTTAGGGCTTGTTGAGCTTGACCTTGCTATGCCATCGTGTGTCGTCTGTTGTTGGGACAGGGGCACGGCAGGAATTTTCCCCACTTGGCTGATTGGCTGTTGCCATTTGGGTTTCACCTGCCACGTAGCAAATCGTCATAACTTGTAGGGTTGCGAATAGGCTCTGGTTCTGGTGGTAGGGATGGGAGAACGGTCTCGCCATCCCTATGTGAAGGGTATTTCGTTAAAGAAATCCAGGGACTCAACTTGGTTTGGTCAACCCCCAAGAGGGGGTTGTGCCTGTGCCTGAGTCCAGGGGAGCATCTGGGAAGTGAACATAGTCTGTTCCCGGGCTTTTCACCTACCTCAGGTATTCACCCTTGGCTGACCTATGCTGGTGCCCTGGATCAGCGCTACCTGCAAGGCTGCAGGGAGCTAGTCGAACCAGAGTCTATGCAACCACTCACTTTTCTGTAATCAATAAAGTTGTGGCCTAAATTCTGCCAAAAACCAAAACTAAAATTTGAGTCAAATGTGTATTTATTTAGGGTGGAGGTCTCTGGGTCTGAACACGCCAAAGCTTTCCAATTGTCTTTGGACTGTAGGAGCTAAACACCTCCCTGCAAAAACAGTCGGGTAAGTTCTGCATCTGTTAAGCTGAGCAAACTATCAATATGTGCAAGAGGTTCAGGAACTAAAGTATTTACTATCTCAAAGGAATGGCCAGGCTACCCAGAAAATGCAATCAAGTAAGGCGTTATCAGGTATCCTGGAAGACAGGAGAGAAGCAACACTCTCAAATTTCTGCTGGAGGCTGCCTCCTTCTGAGATGTCTGTGTGATGTTTTGGGGGGTGGTCTTCAGGTACAGGGTGGGCAATTTCAAAAGTCTTTATAGGGACTTGTGCACCATTGTTCTAGGCATTTCCTACCTCCTTGCAAGGAGGGGAGGGAACTCTGTTGCAACAGAAAAATAAAGATCTGCCTTGCTTTCTCCATCTGTTCATCTCTGACCAATCATGGACTTAGTGACTCAGTCCCTTGGGGAGTTGGGCATCAAAATCCTACCCCCCTATTTTTTCTATAACACTGTGACTACGCAATAGCACTGGTTAGAACAAACAGTCAACTGAGAGAGAAAACAATATTTCCTGCATCAGACCAGTTGTTTATCTCCAAAAATAGGCAGCATGCGGTTAATAGAACATAATACTGCATGGCCAATCAGATCTGAATGCAGGATGATGTCATGGAGGGTGAGTGTAGCTTAAAGAGAGAGTGATGGAAATGAATAGTCAATATTTTCAAAGCAAATTACCAAACGATCCCTTCAAATAGTAGACACTGACCAAAATACAGCCCTAGTCCCATCTTCTCTCTTGCTTCCTCCTTTATTCTTTATCTTCTTCCACACAGGCATTATTCCTGTGGTTACTTCAGTGAACATATAAAGAAGGTATTTCATATGTAGTAAGACTGGGATGCAGGTGGTGCTGTGGTCTAAATCACTGAGCCTCTTGGACTTGCCAATCAGAAGGTCAGCGGTTCGAATCCCCACGACGAAGTGAACTCCCGTTGTTCAGTCCCAGCTTCTCCCCACCTAGCAGTTCGAAAGCACATCAAATAGAAGTAGGTAAATAGGTAACGCTCCAGCGAGAAGGCAAACAGCGTTTCTATGCGCTGCTCTGGTTCACCAGAAACAGCTTGGTCATGCTGGCCACATGACCCGGAAGCTGTCTGCAGACAAACGGCCTGAAAGCAAGATGAGCGCCACAACCCCAGAGTCGTCCACAACTGGACCTAATGGTCAGGGGTATCAGCTCCCGCCCGGAAACCAATGTCCCCACTGTGGAAGGATGTGTGGATCTAGAATTTGCCTCCACAGTCAATTACGGACTCATTGTTAAAACCATGTTTATAGAAGACAATCTTACTCGGCTACGAGTGATCACCAGAGGAGAAGAAGAAGACCTTTACCTTTAAGACTGATGGACTATCCTACTTTGTACTGTCAATCCTGATGGGCCAGGATGCCATTCCAAGATTGTATTCTTTATCTCTGTTATCCTGCCACTGGAAATGTCCAAAGTATGTGTTCTGATATCTATCAGGGATGACCTGCAATCTGGAGAGGCTGATCATCTCTTTGTCGAAACTAATCAGAAGCCTGGGCATCCTCCTAGCTATGACATCACTTCCACCCCATTCACTTGGGTTGTGGAACAGGGACAGCTGACGTGATTCCCTCCAGATGTTGTTGGATCACAGCCCTCATGAGCCTCAGCTAGCATAGCCATTGGTCATGAATGATGGGAATTGCAGTCCAACAGACAATTGGAGGGCACTGTGCTGGCTACCCCTGTTATGGAGGATCTCCACCCTTACACCCTCTAACATAAGGTGTTCCTTCTCACTGAGAGCCATCCTGCACAAAATAACCAAATGCCTCTGGGATTCATGCACAATCACCAAGGCACTCTGAGGCGCTTTTGGATTTTGTGCAAAGTGATTCAGAAGCTGTGCTTGAGAGGTGTCTCCTCTGAGTCAATCGCTGCTCCCTTTCCCCATCCACCATGCGTAATTTGCATCTCCTGCATCTGATTTTTCCCTAGAATCTCCAGCCTGTAGGCCAGATATCAGCTTACTGGTCCAGCTTTCAAGTGCTTTTCCTAGGTTGTAATTTGTCCTTGAACTATCCTAATGCCTCTTGCTTGAATGGGTGTGTGGCGTTTGCCTCCTAGGTGGGTCATAAGAAAAGGGTTAAAATGAGTGTGAGGTGATTGGCCAGTGGAAACTGATAGGAGGAGTTAGGGTTAGAGGGGGAGTTGTGTGAAAGTCAGTTGAGAGTTGGGGAGTTGAAGAAGGAAGAGGGAGGATATAAGTCTGTGGGTTGGTCGAGTTGTGTGGTGAGAGAGTGAGAGGAATTGTTAGGTGGGGTCAGATAGATAGTTGGAATAATCAGTTTGAAGTTGTTAGGAATGCATAGGACAGTAAAAGAACTAAGATTCAGAAACTGCCAAGAAAAATTAACTGAAACCATAAGCTTGTTCATGCCTATGAAAATAAACTTGATTATTTGTTAATGTTAACAACTGTCTGGACTCCGTGTGTACCCGTGAGAAGAAACAGGTTGGTGGCAGCGAAGAAAGCAATCACAGTGGTGGCACAGGGTCAACAGACTGTCAAACGTCCGGGGGCCCCGTGTGATCGCCACAGGTTGAAAGTGGAGACTTGAGCAGGGGATGGGGAGAGACTTTTGCGTGACTGGAATGTACCCTGCTGTACACACAAAGAGTCACCTCCACTGCATCAGCCACTTCTGCTTCTGCCCCCCCCCCCCATTGACACCGCTGGCACCGCATACTATAGTTAAAAATTGTTATGTACTGAATTGAATAGGATCCAAACTGCAGCAGTCTGATTGGTCCTAGAACAATAGGATCCAAAAGGCAGCAGTCTGATTGGTCCTAGAACAATAGGATTCAGAATGCAGCAGTCTGATTGGTCTCAGAACAATGCAGCAGTATGATTGGTTGGCAGGAACCACCCAATCATGCTCCAGATAGAAGTGAATCCACAACCTGATTGGCTTACAGTAGAATTCCAGAATTAGCCAATCATGTGCAGCCCATTGTGTAAATAATGTATATAAAGCAGATACTTTGAGGGGACTTTCATTCATTCCTCCTCACCACTATGAGCTGAATAAAGAGCATGAAATCACTTTGCGACTCTGAGTATATTTCAAAAATGTTCCCCACCCCCTCATGGGGATTCAGACCACGGGAATCCATGACTCTATCTACCACTTTTCCACCCTCTTGAAATATGTCGCTGGCTTCTGTTCTGGTTCCTCTGCCTCATTGCAGAAAGCATCATCAATCTGAAATTTTCAGAAATCCTTGTAAATATGTCTTTTGAACATCGCTTCGGATGATCCCTTATTTTAATAGCCAAGTCACCCTGAGAAAGTAAACAGTAAATCAAACAAATGCCTGTTATAACCATTTCTTAATCCAAAAAGCAGGCATGAGACCAGGAATACATCTGCAGTTCACTAGAGCATCTGGGTTGGGCTTTTTTCCCCCTTTTCTTTTTAAAGCATTATGACTTGTGTTTGTTTGACATTGCTGTCAAGCATTCCAGACACATAACCTTTCTACAGAATGCTGCTGGCGTAATGGATGCATTTCAGTGCATTATCCTGATTGCCTGCTCCTGTCTTGCTCATCCCTGAAGCCGCCCTAGTCTTGCCAACATTTGAAAGCCAAAGAGGTTGAATTGGCACTCCAAGACGCCATCATTTGATCCTTGCCCTGTCCCAGGTGTGTATATAGGGGGGGTGCTTTTGCAGCCTGAGGGCCACCTTGCCCAGAGGATAGGTTTTTGGAGGCCATGTACCAAAGGCAAAGTGAGCAGAGCGATGGGTCTGACTCTTTCCTTATCTTTGCACGGCAGGCAACACAAAACATTGCAGCTGGTCAAAAGCCAGAGGAAGATTTTGATGGCTGGGGGCGATGCACAAAGGTCATGAGCAACACCTAACCCCACAATACTGATGCTCCTTTGGCTAACAGATTGAGGTTGAATCCTGACAAGACAGAAGTACTGTTTGGGGGGGAACAAGGGGCGGGCAGGTGTGGAGGAGCTCCCTGGTCCTTAATGGGGTAACTGTGCCCCTGAAGGACTAGGTGTGCAGCCTGGGAGTCATTTTGGATGCACAGCTGTCCATGAAGGCTCAGGATAATTCTTTGTATACCACCTGAGACCCTACCTGCCCGCAGACTGTCTCACCAGAGTCGTGCATGCTCTGATTGTCTCCCGCTTGGACTACTGCAATGCACTCTACATGGGACTACCTTTGAAGATGACCCAGAAGCTACAATTAATCCAGAATGTGGCAGCTAGACTGGTGACCATATAACATTGGTCCTGAAAGAACTACATTGGCTCCCAGTAGGTTTCCGAGCACAATTCAAAGTGTTGGTGCTGACCTTTAAAGCCTTAAACAGCCTTGGCCCAGTATTGCTGAAGGAGCGTCTCCACCCCATGGACACTGAGGTCCAGCTCCGAGGGCTTTTGGCAGTTCCCCCCCTTACAAGAAGCAAAGTTACAGGGAACCAGGCAGAGGGCCTTCTCGGTAGTGGTGCCCACCCTGTGGAACGTCCTCCCATCAGATGTCACGGAAATAAACAACTATCTGACTTTTAGAAAACATCTGAAGGCAGCCCTGTTGAGGGAAGTTTTTTATGTTTGGTGTTTTATCATGTTTTTAATATTCTGTTGGGAGCCGCCCAGAGTGGGCAGGGTATAAATAATAAATGATGGTGGTGATGAAGATGATGGTGATGATGATGATTGATGATGACATTCAATGGGGCTTACTTCTGGGTAAGAGGATATGATTGCAACCTCAATGTACTATCTAAAGAAGATGTGGAAGGGGAGGCATTCTGATTCTCGCAGAGCAACTTAAATTAGCCCTGGATAAAGAATCTGGGAAATGTTAACAAGGAAAACAAAGGTGTAAATTGAGTAGCTTGTTAGTTATGGTGGTGTGGGGAGATGGGAACTGCCAGGATTTTCTGGGCTATAGTGTAATGCTTACATTTGCAAATAGGTAGATATTTTTGCATGCATGAAACCCCTTCTACGTACCTCCACCTTTTCACACATGTCCCAATTAGTATACACAGTCAATTGTCACATTTTAAACTACGCCCATGTGCCTCTTGCGTTCCGTTGTTGCACGTGTAACATGCACACACTAACAGTAATATTTAACCAGCCATTATTTGAAAGGGCAGTGCACTCCTTCTCTTTCCCTTGGCCTAGCGTGCTAAAATAAATAAATAATAACATTGAAAAACTAAACCCTGCTGAGCACTTGGAATGTTCAGGAACATCCCACTGCTTTTCAACAACTGAATCGGGCTAGGGAGGTCTCCTTAAAAATACTGAAACAAGACTATAAGAAGAGACTTTAAAAACTCAAGCCTGTAGTTATGTCGTGGTCTGTCCGTCCCCGTCCCTGTCCCCCTCTCTTGTCTTATCTGATTTTGAGGTTAAATGGGTAAAACCACAATTTTTCTGCAACATCATCATGCTCTGAGCTTTAATCTGATACCTCAATCTATGGCCACAGGAAGTGGTTTAAATATTATATAAAGTTGGATTTGACTTTGAAAATAGATTTCTAGATAATTGCTAGGTTTTTGAACGCCTAAACCAAGAATGTCTGTTGCTGCATTATTCTGAGTTCAGAAATCCAGATCTCTAGAACTTTACAGTGCACTCTTCACGTGTTTATTTTGAAACATATTGTAGTGTTTCCAGTGGGGTTTACTGCCTCGGAAGTGTGCGTAGGATTGCAGCCCTTAATATGTTTTTGAACATAATCTCAGCTCTTGCCACACAACATAACAAGCTGAGCAGGAGAAAAGCTCGCCACACAAAAATAGATGGGCAAACTTTGCCTCCTTGGAATCTTGCCATGCATAGAGGAACCCAGCCAATGTCTCAGCAGCACTCAGTCCATGAAATGAAATACCCGAACTGGGCTAAAGGGCAGGAGGACAGATCGATGGTATACATTTTTGCAAATTTTATAGCACTTTAAGAAGCCGCTCCAGGAAAACTGGGTAGGTGGTAGAAGGGAGAAGTCCATTCTTCACAAGGGAATTTCTCGTCCCTATAGTCCCCCGGGGGAACAGACTTTGGACACCAGCCCCCGTTATCCTTGGGTTAATGCTTGTTTGTAAACCTTGAAACTTGACGACAGAATCATACAATTGTAAAGGTGGAAGCGACCCCCAAGGTCATCTGGTTAGTTTGTCCAGCCCACATTTTAGGAGGGTCAGATTTTAATCCAAGACAGAGGAAAACCTGGGGGCTTCAAATGCTTGCTTTCCATTTTAGGTGAGCACTGCCAAGGCCTCAGAATTCATTTCCAGACCTAAGCCTATTGAAGATTGCTGGTAGCTCTATTCTGGACTCTTGGGCTGCTAAATTAAACTCTCCTGTGTTGCCACTACTGACTGTAACCAACCATATGGCAAAGTTCTTGCCTCTAAGGGTTATTTGAGCTCTACCATTCAAAATGGGACATGGGTGGTGCTGTGGATTAAACCACAGAGCCTAGGGCTTGCCGATCAGAAGGTCGGCGGTTCGAATCCCCGCAACGGGGTGAGCTCCCATTGCTCGGTCCCTGCTCCTGCCAACCTAGCAGTTTGAAAGAACATCAAAGTGCAAGTAGATAAATAGTTACAGAGCAAAGCAGGAGAAGAATCCTTTGGATCAGGGGTGGAGAACCATCAGGTTTGCACCCCAAAGCATTTTTGCTCTGGTCTTTGACACAACCCCAGATTTTGCCAGCAGCAGCATATGTGACAGTGGCAAGGGTGAAAAAACATATCATGAGCCATGGCTTATTGCAGGGAGAGTAGCTTTGATCTGTGCACTTCTGGGGTGATCATTGGTGATTCGAGCTGGAAGGAACTGCCTCCTCTTGTTCTCCTTCTGCCGCAGTGTCTTGACCAGTCACGGCTTTCTCCATCCTCTAACTCATAACTGGGGAACAACAGCGCAGGGGCCACTCTGTTTGAGCCTCAGGTCTTTCTCCAGAGAACACTGCTTTCCCCACTTGTACCCCCTAGTAGCCCTGCTCCACACCCTCCTTGAGCTCTGATAATCCTTCTTGCCTACCCGAATGGGGGCTAGATTGGGATGTATGAGTGTGACGAAAGTAGCCTACTGCACAAAGGTGGATTTTACATTATCACATCACTCACTTTTGACTCTGGCCCCACCAACCAGCAACATGTGCGCCCACCCCCCGAAGATTGTGAAGAAGAGAATGCAGCCCTTGAACTGGAGTAGATTCTCCACCCCCATTCTAACTCATTGGAAATCTGTAACGGCTGCTTACAACTCTCCCTCCATCTCTCTGGATTGTTTTGATATATGGGCATGCCCTGCAAGGAAGCTCCCGGTCGGCCATGACACCTTGCGACACACACACACAGCCATCTTGGAAGGCTCCCGGCTCCCGAGGCTTTTGTGTGAAGCAGCCCTGACGTTAAATTTGGATTAGCCTGGTTTCTGAAAATATCTCTGGCAGATGCTGGTAGACCGGCAAGCCTCCCAGAGCCGCAGATCCAGACAAATCCGGGCTCTGTTGTTTATTCCCTTTTCACAGTCTTCTGAGTTCTTGTGACATCACCCGTGGCACTGTTGCCAGGCAGCAGACAGTCCTCTGCTGCAAAGGAGGAGGGAGGCCGCGTTGCGATGGAGGCTCGGGGAGGGGGGAGTGGAAAACGCTGAGCCAGAAATTCCTCCTCTCCACCTCAGGAAGCCTCGCGCGTACTTCGTCTTCTAGTAACAGAGCAAGCCAGCCAGCCTCGCCCATCTCAAGGGAAAGGGAATGGCTTCAGGGTGTTCTATGATGGAGCATCTGAGAATGATTTCTATTTCCCTGAAGTGATTGCCACAGGTCTGATCCGGACAGGCCTGATTTTCCTCTCTGGGGCCAGTAAATCAAGCACCAGGGGATGCCTGTGTGTACTGAAGGGAAGGAAAGAAATGTGGTTTTTCATTGGCTTTCCATGTCTGCTTTCGAAACAGGGAGCTATAGGCCACACACCATAAATGCTTCGGAATCCTGGAGTGGGGGAACTCAGGCGTGTTTTCACAGCCTCTTATCCTGAGGTAACAACTCCTGACAACATAGGGTTGGGGGAGAAATTCAATTCACTTCACAACGAAAGGTGGACTTCCCAAATTCGCACTTCCCGAAACAAGATGTGAACCTAAGCACAGCAATCCTTCAAAGTTCGCATTTCTACAAATTTTACAGTACAGCTCTCCGGCCAATTAATGTGTACAAAAATGCATACACTGAGGTTAAGTGTGCATATAAATGCATATATTTATGAAAATGGCATATAAATATGCATTATGTTGTGGGAAATTGCATGGGAAAATATGTATATGAGGATAAATGTGCACTAAAATGCAGATGAATTTTCACAAGGGATTTTCTTTAAACACACACACACAGCCACTATTTTTTTTTTTTAAAAAAAAACTATCCATATATGGAAATATGGAGAACTGAACTTAAAATTGGGAAATGGAGACGTAAAATAGGGCCACTTCTCTACTGTGAATTCAGTCTTTCCCTGGCAAAAGTTTATTTGGTCACCACTCTTTCATCTTGGGATAAGCACTGAAGTCACAGCAGTTTTTATTATTAATAATAAAACAGTGATGAAGATGAGAAGAAGAATCACAGTCGCTGCAACCTCTTAACCAGTATTTATATATGATCCTCTTGCCGTGCCTTTGCCTGCCGCCATAGCAGCCAGATGCACAGTGAAGCAAGAAGGGGAAGAAGGGAGTCAGAAGATGAATTTGAGGTAGAGTAAGTCCACAACTTTATTGATTAGAAGAAATAGGTTTGGCAAAGACATAAGGCATGGATCTGATGACCGAGCAACCCAAGCGCTCGTCCATCATACCAGTAGGGGGCTGCCATACCAGTAGGGTTACAATGGCACAGACCATTTTCTGTGAACCCTTGCAGGCAATCTGGTAGGAAGCCCTGTGGCCCATCAGTCTCCAACTGGGCACCTAGACAGACAGTAGCACCTTCCCAGACCAATGACATCCTTAATGGCATATAGCCTCTCTTGGGAGAGAGGATTTGTTGGTGGGTGAATGAATGAGTGTGGCAAAATATAATTCTGGCTCCTGGACTAGCATACCAAGCCAGCAATTCCCAATACAAATTACAGAATTATTTCCCTTCATTAATTCATTACTGATTACTACTTCTTCTTTGGCAATCTCTCGTAGCTGAGTAAGATTGTCTTCCATAAACACGGTTTTAACAATGAGTCCATAAGTGACTGTGGAGGCCAATTCTGGATCCACATGTCCTTCCACAGTGGGGACATAGGTTTCTGGGTGGGAGTTGATCACGGTGTGGATTTGCCAAGTGTGCCTTCCTCTTAGCACGTTTCTCCATTGCATCCTGAGTTCGAGTGTCTTCAAAGTCCATGACACCTTTGGTAAAGGCTCTTCTCCAACTGGAGCGCTTGCAAGCCAGTGTTTCCCAGTTGTCAGTGTTTATACTACATTTTTTTAGATTTGCCTTGAGACAGCCTTTAGACCTCTTTTGTTGACCACCAGCATTACACTTTCCATTTTTAAGTTCAGAATAGAGTAGTTGCTTTGGAAGACATTAATCAGGCATCCACACAACATGACCAGTCCCACATGACCAGATGTTGAAGAATCATTGCTTCAATACTGGTGATCTTTGCTTCTTTGTCTAGCTCCTTCCCTTTGACCTTACTGCCTTGGGTGACCCTGCTGGGAGTACAAGATTCCTGACGGCTTCGCTCACAAGCGTCATAGGAACATGCACACCCGCTCACCACGACAAGGTGATGATCCAGTGAGTGGGACTGGTTACATAACCCTTCCATGAAGGGAATTCTTTTTTAAAAAAAAAAATCACCATATGATTTTTTCTAAGTATTTGAATTCACAATTAGAAATCCCTGCCACAAATCTCAAAAGCCATAGCTATCAACAGGGATACTGTGTGTGTGTGTGTGTGTGTGTGTGTGTGTGTGTGTGTGTGCAGTCTGAGTATAGAAAATGCACGTTAGAGAGAACCCATGCAATGTGAACGAGTCATTCTGGCCTATTTAAAAGGCCCCATACATGGGAGAGAGTTCCCTTTGCGGAATATACATGGCGCATTCTCGAACGCACAGGTGCCTTGGCTCACTGTTCACCACTCCCGATTTATGTGTCTATGAGCTTCTTGTTGACAGATGGAATGGGCCTCAAAGGGCTTTCAACAGCAAGGTTTTCTGTTTTAAGCAGGCCTTGTTTCTAATAACTTAGCTGTACACTATTGGCCACCCGCTTCCCTTGCTCCCTCGGCAACAAGCCAAGGTGTGCTGAAAGGTGTATTTGTCACGTCCCATCTAGTTTTTGAGTGAAACCCGCACAGGTCAGGCTAGGAATGCAGAAATGGCATTTTTACGGGTTTCCCTTCACTCAATCCAGTTTGTGTCCTTTTTTCCTGTGTTGGCCAGCAAGTCCAGTCTTCTCCATTTCCTTGTAGGCTTTTAAGGAAAATCCCCCTTGGAAAAGAAATCTCCATGCTTTGAATGTTGTTGTTTTTTTAAAAATGAAATACAAGGTCGTCCAAGGACTGCACCCTTCCTTCTGCCCTTCCTTTGCCTTCTTCTTTGTAGGCCTTATTCAAAAAATATACCACCATGTGGGCAGTGTTGGTGTCAGTGGATGAAGCAAGGCACATTCTTGTTCCTACTGGCCGACATGCATCGTGGAGC
Organism: Podarcis melisellensis; assembly: GCF_964234715.1. Lineage (NCBI taxonomy): Eukaryota > Metazoa > Chordata > Lepidosauria > Squamata > Lacertidae > Podarcis > Podarcis melisellensis. The sequence goes on from NC_138537.1 coordinate 11,826,121, forward strand.
AGTTTTACAAACCATCATCTGACCCAGCCCATAGTCAAGCTACAGTGTGTTGGAATCCTGGGAATCAACTTTTACACATTGGGCTGCTTCCCAAGGCGACAGAGACAGATACAAGCTGAATCTTGTGACTGGTACACACCCCTAACTTTACCTATTATAAAGGATAATAATGCTTCCTAAAGTGAAAAGAAGATATATGATTTGTGTCTGTGTTGTAACATGATTTGATGCACAAACTGCTTAGAGGGGTTATATATAAAATCAAGAGGTATACCACTTTAGTTAAGTATATAAATAAATATTTAAAAAAACAACAAGAGCGGAAGAATCAAACAAGTTTTGCAAGGAATTTGGAAGTCGATCCCAAGGACCAGTCCAATAGCTTCTGAAAGGAAGGGGTTAAGGAATACCTCCGGTACCCTTGGCAAACAGGAGCCAGTCCTGGTGCAACGAGAATAAAATGTAATTGGAACCTTTGGCTCCTGATAAAAAGAAATATAGCCTAAAATTTAATTAAATTGAGAAGTAGCTGGTTAATCAGTGAGAATACTAATGGTCTGATTAAGAAGAAATGTACAAGAGGAAAACGGGAGCCTCGTTTGCTGGTTTGGCAGAAGAACAGGAAAATCAGGTTTGGGAAGCGGGCTCTGGAATTGTGTTTCCCCATATCTAAGTGTAGAACTAGACACTAGAAGGGAAATAGAGGTGTTCCAAGCCCTCGTTTCACCTGAAACTTGGAGATCCTTTAGCTGAGCAATTTATCTTAACCTCCAAATGAGCCCCATGGTGATATTTTTTCATTTGGAGCTGGACTCCAAAACCCCAGCCAAGGCAAGCTTGGCTGTGTGGAAGGGACATGGTCTGGGAGAAACATTTGGAAAGGAAAGGTTAGGAGCCATTCCATCCCACAAAAATCCTACTGTTAAGTGCTTCCCACCTGTATTCCTCTGATCTTGATGGACACAACATCCTTCCTACCAATTATTTGCACAAAGAGGTCCACACAGGAGAGTACTTGGGATTTCATGGAAGCACTCAACCGTGGTTGGTCCAAGAACTTTTGCTGCATGAGGCAAAGGACGAAATGTTGCCCCAATCCATGAACAAAAGCCCGAACAGATTGGCAGCTGGGGATCCTACTTCAACGCTGGTGAGAGGACAGTACCCTCTACCACAGCTGAGAGCATCTGGCTAGCTTAGGGAGTGCAGGGCACACTCAACTCTGTCCTCCAACACCTTGCTGCTTCTCCCCAGTATCTGCTCTCTGAGGGAGTGGCCTCACTCTGCCAAATGACCGGCCTGGCCCTGGTAAATGCATACCAGGGGTGTGTACTGTCAACTGTCCCAATTTGAGCGGGACATCCTGGAATTACAGAAGCCATTCTGGCTTCTGGTTGGACCTTGGAATGTCCCATTTTTTGGTCTAGTGCTCTGGCACAAATCAGTTGGCTCATGCCAGAGTGCCAGACCAAAAGATGTTCGTTTTTTGGGGTCTCACGAATCAGCTGGCTCACACTAGAGTGCCCAACCAAAAAAATGCTCAGAGTTTCTTCTCCCATGAGAGCTCAGGAGCCAAAAATGAGCAACCCACTTTTGATCAGCTGGAAGCTATGTGACTAGTCAAGCTAGTTGCCTGTTTCTTCATGCTGACTGCTGAGGAGAGGGCTCCCCTTCATCTGTGGTCAGCATGTAAATGCCAGGTACTATTGACCAGTATTTAAAAAACTGCCAACTATTAATTTTGTGGGCTGGCTTCATGAGGGTGAGGCTCCATATCCTTTCATATAACTGGGGAAGTGTTGTAGCTCTACTTTGCTTGCAGACTGTCCTGAGTTCAATCTCCAGGAAGGGCTGGCAGAGAACTTCTGCCTGAAATCCAGAGAGTCGCTGCCAGTCAGTGTAGACAATACTAACTTTAAATGGACCAAAGCTCTGTCTACAGTACAAGGCATCTTCCTCTCTATACCACTGAGAAACAGTCAATGAATCCATATTTTCCTGGTGGTTAAGACAGGTGCAGCCTAGCTGCTCATAGACAGCATGAGATCACGTCTTTATAAGAACAACCGCCATCGTTGTCAGAAATGTCAGTTTTAATTTACAATAAATGGTAAAAGAAGAGGCAGGACGGGGAGTTAGCAAACAACAATAAATAGGTATGAGCAAAAGGCACGAAGCGTGCAATTTCCGCACACCCCCACCCCCACTCAGGTCCTCGCTTGTAATCTATATTATATCTACAATGCCACGCTTAGAAATAAATCTTTTACAGTCTCGTTCCCTTAAACACAAGCACCCGCCCAGAGTGCTTGCAGAAAGTGTAGGTTATAAACCTACGTAAATAAATCAAAGCAGACATAAAGCAAGGCTGAAGGCAAAATTGGAAAATCAATTTGGCATATTTTGTTGCAAACCAGGAAGAAGCAAAAAAAAAAAAAAAAAGGTCCAGAGAAATAGGCTCTTAAAGTTTAAATAAACACCGAGCGACAGAAACCGTTGCAGCTTCCCATCCCCCACCCTGTATATATAAAAAAAGTACATTTCCTTTTGATTAAGCTACAGCCTGGAGCGTTTTCAGTGGCAAACCGCCAGCAGAAACCTTAAGGTAATCCTCATTATTTTTAAGGTGGAGCCGTTTACGCTGTGCTTCCACATCTCTTTTAACACAGCTGTAAATACATGCAGCTCTGCCCCTTGTTAGTTTACCAGGGCTGCTTTCTTCATTTTCTTTTCTTCTTTTTCATGCCATCTATTTTTCAAGACGGATGCAATCTGATATGCACAAGCAGGTGAAGGGGGAATGCAAGGGAAGGGAAAGTGGACCCTGATCTCTGTTGCCCGTAATGCCCTAAAATGAAGAATGGTTAACCCCACCCAACCCCCCTTTGGAATCTTATAGGGCATAACCACACCCTCCCTTTAAAGTGTTCTTGGGCCACATTTGCACCATGCATTTAGAGCATTGTGAAGCCACTTTGAACAGTTGTGGCTTCCCCTCCGAGAATTCTGGGAGCTGTAGTTTGTGACAGGTGCTGAGGCTTTTTTTGAGAGACTCCTATTCTCCCAATGGAGCTACAACTCTCAGAGTTCCCTTTGAAAAGGTTGTTGTTGTTGTTTAGTTGTTTAGTCGTGTCTGACTCTTCATGACCCCATGAACCAGAGCATGCCAGGCACTCCTGTCTTCCGCTGCCTTCCGCAGTGTGGTCAAACTCGTGCTGGTAGCTTCGAGAACACTGTCCAATCATCTCGTCCTCTGTCGTCCCCTTCTCCTTGTGCCCTCCATCTCTCCCAACATCTTTTTTTTATAAATATTTATTAGAGTTTTTAGAAAAAAGAATACAATAGTAATAAACATTATTGCTTTGTTTTAACAAAATTTCATGATATCCTTGAACTTCCTCACGTCTCCCGCTCCCATTTACATCTTTAATAAATTTTTGTCAAGCAAATTATCATCTTATTTCCAAATCTATAACCACTTGCTTAAATACCATAAAATAATTCTCCTACTAATTGTTTCTCTTAATCTCTCTTATCATCAATTCTTAATCTATTTTAATGATGGCCAATTATTTATAACCAAGCATCCTTCTTAACATTCCACTAAGTCACAATATTTCTGCAGGTAAGTCTTGAATTTCTTCCAATCTTCTTCAATCCTTTCTTCTCCCAGGTCTCGGATTCTGCCAGTCATCTCCGCCAGTTGCATATAGTCCATCAGTTGCATCTGCCATTCTTCCAGAGTGGGTAGATCTTGAGTTTTCCAGTTCTTAGCGAGTAGTATCCTTGCTGCTGTTGTTGCGTACATGAAAAATGTTCTATCTTTCTTTAACACCTTCTGGTCGACAATGCCCAGAAGAAAGGCCTCTGGTTTCTTGGTAAAGGTATACTTAAACACCTTTTTCAACTCATTATATATCATTTCCCAGAAGGCCTTCACTTTGGGGCAAGTCCACCAGAGGTGGAAGAATGTTCCTTCATTTTCTTTACATTTCCAACATTTATTATCAGACGAATGGTATATTTTGGCAAGTTTAACTGGGGTCATGTACCATCTGTATATCATTTTCATTACATTTTCTTTGAAAGCATTACATGCAGTGAAATTCAACCCAGTGGTCCACAACCTTTCCCAGTCCTCAAACATAACGTTATGCCCAATGTCCTGTGCCCATTTTATCATAGCCGACTTAACTATTTCGTCTTGCGTATTCCATTTCAGCAGCAAATTATACATTCTTGAAAGTACCTTAGTCTTAGGTTCTAACAGTTCTGTTTCCAACTTCGATTTCTCCACCTGGAATCCTAGCTTTTTGTCACTTTTAAAAATTTCCTTAATCTGAGCGTAATGTAACCAGTCTCGCACTTTATCCTTCATTTTCTCCATACTCTGCAATTTCCAATTATCCCCATCTTTTTCTAACAGTTCCCAATATTTTGGCCAGTAGGCTTCCATATTGGGTCTTTTCCAAGCCTTAGCTTCCAAGGGTGAAAGCCACCTTGGAGTTTTATTTTCCAATAAGTCTTTGTATTTTGTCCAGACATTAAACACTGCTTTTCTGACAATATGGTTCTTAAAGGCCTTGTGTCAGGGTTTCTGGGAGAGAGGAGGAGATGACAGAGGAGACGGAGAGCGAGTGGGAGGAGGGGCAGAAGGATGAGGAAGAAGATGACGGAATTCTGAGGGAATCCACGAGTCTGAGCAGCGAGTCAGAGGATTCTCAAAAGGGGGTTACCTTAATCAAGCAAAAGGGAGGAGAAGGGAGAAGCGGAGAGGAGCCCAGTGGAAGACAGACGCAGCAAGAGGCGTCTCAGCCGGAACGGAGTAAAGGGGGTGGAGTCGTCAGCCTCTCGGAGGGAGCAGGATTAGGAGAGAACAGAGAAAGGGGGTTGGAGCAAGGTGTTCAGCCGGAAAGGGTGGAGAGCAGAACAAGGGGTGGTGTAGCGGTCGAAAGAAAGGTCAGCAGCAACGTACGCGCGCCAAGTTCAAACGTAGAGGCGCGCGGAAGTGGAGAGAGCTCAGGGGAGGAGCCCGGCCCTAAAGCCAGAAGGAGGGGGGAAGAGGCGGCAGAGGATTCAGCCTCAGGCGAGTCACGGAGAGAGGGAACCCAGGGGGGCAGGAAGACCCTGCGGAAAAGAAAGGAGAGGAAGAGGTGGTCTAGAGCCAGGCTATTAAGTTGGTGTGGAAGAGGGGAGGAGTCAGAGGGGACTTCAGCGGTCTAACGTAACAGACGTACGGCCACGAAGCTGAACTGTACGAGAAGCAGAAATCTTCAATAAACTTTTCCTGTAAATAAACTGCAACGGAGTGAGGTCTCTTGTGAGCTGGGACCCGTCCTGGGTGGCCGTGACAGTAAGTCCCCTCTCAGAAAGCAAAAAATTTTTTTTTTGCGAAGCTCACGAACGGGAGCAGCCATGAGCGCTGAGGAGCAGCTGGTTGCACTGCGGGATCAGGTTACCGCTCTCACATCGGCAGTCATTGCTTCGCAGAAGAAGAATGACGACTTGGAGAAGACGTGCCAGGATTTGCAGGCAAGGTGGGAACACGCGGACAGGGCGGGGGCCCCAGGTTCCAGAGCGGAGGGCATTGCGCTTGGACGGAGGGGGGGTGCCCTGGTTCCGCATTTTAATGGCAACTTGCAAGACTATCCCAATTTCAGAGCGGACGTCGTATATGCACTGCATTTACTCCGTCACGATTTTAAAGATGAGGAGGAGAAAGTGGGGTTCATTGTTTCGCACCTGCATGGGGAGGCCAGGGCTTGGCTACGCAATCTGTGGCGCGAAGATGGACCGGCCCGTCGCAATTCAACTGCGTTCATCAAAGCGATGGATTCTTGTTTTCAATCCTCTGTGGATGTGGACATTGCGCGCCGTCAAATGCACGGGCTGAGGCAGGGGAAAGCGACTGTGCGCCAATACCACTCTAAATTTTTTGCATTGCTCACCGCCTTAGATTGGCCAAAGGACAGTAAGCCGGTCAGAGATCTTTTTTGGGAGGGATTGAGCCCCCCCATCAAGGATGAGATCGCTAGGGGGGACAGACCCCAGACCCTAGAAGACGTGGTGCAACGGGCTTTAGCTATTGGAATTCGACATGAGGGACGTCCGTGGCACGAGGAGGACGGGCCCCAAGCGCGTGCGCAAGCGAGGACTCTCCCTTTTGTGCACAGGGATTTCAGCCGTGCGCACCCCTCGCCAATGGGGAAGGACAGCGAGGAGCCAATGGAGATTGGTGGTGCTAGGGCTCAGAAGCCATCCCAGAGCCCTGTCCCTGGTGCAGCCAAAGCGAAGCCTCCTAGAGGAACCAGGAAGTGTTACATCTGTGACAGTGCGCACCATATGGCGAAAGAGTGCCCCCAGAGGCTCCAGAAGCACACTGCAGCACTGGCAACTGTAACAGCAGAGGTGCAACCAGGGGAGCAGCTTCAGGGAAACGACAGTGCCTGGCTGGAAGCAGAGCTACTGGGGCTCAGCCAGGCGGATCTGTAGACAAGCCCCCAGCATCACTGCAGAGCGTGGACCCTTTGCCTCCCAGACCGGCAGTTCTGCTCACAGCAACACTCCAGTTGCCTGATGGGAGACTCCTCGAGGTTCCAATAACGATCGATTCGGGAAGCAACGCCGACTTCGTGGGACTGCAGTTCGTTAAGCAGCACAACATGGCGCTCCTGCCTGCAACGACGCCTCTGAACGTGGTCACGGTAGACGGCAGGAAGTTGCTGGGGGGGCAAGTGGTGCAGCAAACCCCTCCCATGATGATGCAGATTGGCAACCATCGAGAACTTATTAGTTTCAATGTCACCCACTTATCGGACACACCCATCGTGTTAGGCATGAGTTGGCTGGAGAGGCACAGTCCCGCGGTTGCGTGGTACCAGCGGCAGATCACCTTTTGTTCATCGTATTGTGCTCAGCATTGCTTTCAGACCGATCAGGGAGGAGAAGCCGAGCAGCAGTTGCATCTGGGTATGGTGCAAACAGTGCCTCACAAGTACCAGGACTTCTTGGAGGTTTTCTGTGAGAAGGAAGCTGACAAGTTGCCGCCTCACAGACCTTACGACTGCGCGATTGATTTAGTGCCAGGGGCGCAACTGCCTGCTGCCAAGCTGTACTCCATGTCGGAAGACGAGATGCAAGAGCTTCGGGAGTTCATAGACCATAACCTCAAGCGAGGTTTCATCCAGGAATCTAAAGCAGCGGGTGGCAGCCCTGTGTTCTTTGTGAAGAAGAAAAACACGCCCCAAAAAAGGCTTATAGTGGATTACAGGTTCATAAACAGCTTGACTAAGCCCAAAGCTTTCCCCATGCCCAAGATTGACGACCTTTTAGCGACCGTCAGGAGGGGCAAGATTTTCACCAAGCTGGACCTACGTGGAGCTTACAATCTCATCCGCATCCGGAAAGGAGATGAGTGGAAGACCGCCATGTTCACCCCTCTGGGCACATACGAATACAGAGTCATGCCTTTCGGTCTCCAAAATGGCAGCCACGTTTTTCAAGCATTTATGCACCACGTGCTAGCAGGTCTCCTCTACAAGAAGTGTGTCTGCTTTCTCGACGATATCCTGATTTTCTCGGAATCGCCGGAGGATCACGATAAGGACGTGAGGGAGGTCCTGCAGAGGCTGAAGGACCACAGGCTGTACGCCAAGTTGGAAAAATGCCAGTTTGATGTCAGAGAGGTTGATTTCCTTGGCTACAAGTTGTCCGACGAGGGACTGGCCATGGACAGGGCTAAGGTTCAAGCGCTGTTGGACTGGAAAAGCCCTCGAAATCGGAAAGAGGTCCAGAGGTTCATCGGCTTTGCCAATTTTTACCGCAAGTTTATTAAAGGTTTTGCGAACGCGACGGCGGCTATCACTGACACCCTCAGTTCCAAGAAGAAGAAGTTCGTCTGGACCGAACAAGCGGAGCGGTCCTTCCGGACGCTTAAAGGTCTTTTCGCCTCCGAAGAGCAGCTGCTCCACGTGAATCCCGGCAGACCCATGCGGGTAGAGACCGATGCGTCAGACAGAGCGGTTGGGGCCGTTCTTTTGCAAGAGGATTCACAAGGCAACTGGAGACCGGGTGCGTTCTACTCCCGGAAGCTCAGCAAGACGGAGCGCAATTATACCATATGGGACAGGGAGTTGTTGGCCATTCATGCAGCTTTCAAAGCGTGGCGACACTTCTTAATAGGAGCCAAGCACACGGTGCAAGTCCGCACGGATCACAAGAACTTAGAGTATTGGCGGACGGCTAAGTTACAGACCCAGCGACACATGCGCTGGGCGGAGTTCTTTGCGGATTTCGACTTCAAAATAGAATACATCCCAGGAGACTCCAATGTTATTGCAGACGCGCTGTCCCGAAAGCCGCAATACTTGGAGGAAGCAGCTCCAATCGCAGCAAAGCACATTTTCGCACCGCAGGCGTGGACGTGCGCTACCATCGCAGTCGACCTGGACGCGGTGCGACGCGCGTTGCAAAGGGATCAGTTTGCACAGTCCAAGATGGAGGAGCTACGCGGAGGGTCGCGAGACAACGATGAGTTCCAATTGCAAGATGGACTTTTGACTCGTAAGGGTGCCCTTTACGTGCCCACCGACGATCTTCGAGCCAAGGTTCTGCAACAATTGCATGACGCCCCTAGTGCAGGCCATTTCGGCAAAGAGAAGACGATGGAGTTGGTGGCTAGAGACTTTTGGTGGCCCCAGATGAGAGGAGAGGTGGCGGACTACGTCGCCAGGTGTGATATCTGCCAGAGGTCCAAACCAGTGCACCAGAAGCAGGCGGGATTGCTAGAACCGCTGGAGACACCGCAGCAACCGTGGGAGAGGGTAGCGTTGGACTTTGTTACGGACCTGCCCAGCTCCAGAGGTAAGACGGCGGTGTTAGTGGTGGTGGACTTGTTCACCAAGATGGCGCATTTCATCCCTTGTGCCAAGGTGGCGACGGCAGAACAGACCGCAAAGCTCTTCATCGATCACGTCTTCAGAGTGCATGGACTTCCGCAGTCCGTCTTGTCCGACAGGGGGCGCCAGTTTGTTTCCACTTTCTGGCGAAAGCTTCTGGGCATCTTGCACGTCAAAATCAACCTGACATCGGCGAGACATCCACAAACCAACGGTCAAGCGGAGAGGGTCAACGCGATCATGCAGCAGTACCTGCGGTGCTACGCCAACCAGCGACCTGCGGCGTGGGTGGACTATCTGCCGATGGCTGAATTCGCCTACAACAACACGAAACACGCATCCACCGGGGTGACGCCTTTCTTCGCGAACAATGGCCGTCATCCCAGAACCTTCCCGAGATTTGCGGCACCAGGAGGGGGGGGGCCTCAAGATGCCGACCAGTTTGCAGCGGAGTTGCAAGAGGTGCACGAGGAGCTGCGGAGACATTTGGAGCTGGCAAAACAGGCGTATAAGGTGCAGGCCGATAAGCACAGGAGGGCGGGAGAGGACATCCAGATTGGGGACTGGGTGTGGTTAGCAGCCCACGCGATGCCGGCCAGGTCATTGGCCAAGAAGAAGTTAGGACACAGGCAGCTAGGGCCATATCAAGTTGAGGCTAAGATCAATCCGGTGGCTTTTCGTCTAGCCCTTCCGGAGGGTTCCAGGGTGCACCCGGTCTTTCATAGGTCGGTGCTCACTCCCTACAAAACCCCACACAGGTTTCAAGAGTCAGGAGCACTCCCAGAGCCACGTAGGAGGGCGCCTGAGGGGGGGGAATCGCCAAGACCAGAACCTCTTAACGAGGTCACAGAGATACTGGACTCGAGATGGGGGGAGGAGGGAGTTGAATATTTTCTAGCCAGGGAAGGCACTCCGGCCTCTGCCAATAGCTGGGTGCCGGGTTACGCGTTGGACGAACCCCTGTTGAAGGAGGAGTTCCATGCACTTTTTCCGCACAAGCCCATGCCCGAGGAGTATTTTGATGATTGGCTTTTCACGCCCACTTTGTCAGACAGCACGTTCGAGGGTTTCTCCTCACCCGAGGGCCATACGCCCGAAACAAGCCCGACCAGGGATCCGAGACTGGGGGGGGAGGAGACAGGCCCTTGTTGGTGGGTGGATCAGCCAAGGGAGGCATGGAGTCAGAGATGGATGGTAGGTCCTTGGCAGGCAGCGCCAGGAGAAGCAGTGATGGAGGAAGAGACTGTGAGGTCTGTGGGTGGGGAACCCGAGTTCGAACACACATATACGGAGATGACAGAGGAGAACGTTGAAGTGGACAACTTGTATCCTGAACCGACCCCGGAAGAACCACGTTTTCCTCAACCTGCACCCGGCGAGCGGGAGGGGGGAAGGGGGGGCTTCGAGGGGGGGATGGATGTCAGGGTTTCTGGGAGAGAGGAGGAGATGACAGAGGAGACGGAGAGCGAGTGGGAGGAGGGGCAGAAGGATGAGGAAGAAGATGACGGAATTCTGAGGGAATCCACGAGTCTGAGCAGCGAGTCAGAGGATTCTCAAAAGGGGGTTACCTTAATCAAGCAAAAGGGAGGAGAAGGGAGAAGCGGAGAGGAGCCCAGTGGAAGACAGACGCAGCAAGAGGCGTCTCAGCCGGAACGGAGTAAAGGGGGTGGAGTCGTCAGCCTCTCGGAGGGAGCAGGATTAGGAGAGAACAGAGAAAGGGGGTTGGAGCAAGGTGTTCAGCCGGAAAGGGTGGAGAGCAGAACAAGGGGTGGTGTAGCGGTCGAAAGAAAGGTCAGCAGCAACGTACGCGCGCCAAGTTCAAACGTAGAGGCGCGCGGAAGTGGAGAGAGCTCAGGGGAGGAGCCCGGCCCTAAAGCCAGAAGGAGGGGGGAAGAGGCGGCAGAGGATTCAGCCTCAGGCGAGTCACGGAGAGAGGGAACCCAGGGGGGCAGGAAGACCCTGCGGAAAAGAAAGGAGAGGAAGAGGTGGTCTAGAGCCAGGCTATTAAGTTGGTGTGGAAGAGGGGAGGAGTCAGAGGGGACTTCAGCGGTCTAACGTAACAGACGTACGGCCACGAAGCTGAACTGTACGAGAAGCAGAAATCTTCAATAAACTTTTCCTGTAAATAAACTGCAACGGAGTGAGGTCTCTTGTGAGCTGGGACCCGTCCTGGGTGGCCGTGACACCTTGTTTATCTTAGCTTTGTCATACCACAAATATGCGTGCCAACCAAAAGCATTGTTATAACCTTCCAGATCTAACACGTCAGTGTCTTCGAGAAGTAGCCAATCTTTTAGCCAACAGAAAGCTGCGGCTTCATAGTACAGCCTTAAGTCTGGCAGGGCAAAGCCCCCTCTTTCCTTTGCATCTGTTAATATCTTAAACTTGATTCGGGGCTTTTTGCCCTGCCAGACAAATTTGGAAATATCTCTCTGCCACCTCCGAAAACACTCCGTTTTGTCCACAATTTGCAATGTCATCTCTCCCAACATCAGGGTCTTTTCCATGGAGTCTTCTCTTCTCATGAGGTGGCCAAAGTATTGGAGCCTCAGCTTCAGGATCTGACCTTCCAGTGACCACTCAGGGCTGATTTCCTTAAGAATGGATAGGTTTGATCTTCTTGCAGTCCACGGGACTCTCAAAAGTCTCATCCAGCACCATAATTCAAAAGCATCAATTCTTCGGCAATCAGCCTTCTTTATGGTCCAGCTCTCACTTCCATACATCACTACTGGGAAAAGGTGTTGATTGTTAAACCGCTCTGGGCAATGTATTGGGTTAACATATGTGAAGGAGTGAAGCGTCAATATTCTACCACGCCTTGTGGTGTGAAATCTGGTACCCAAGCATCCTCTAGAACATTGCAAAAGAGCCTGGAACCATTACGTTGCTGCTCTAGGGGAGAGCTGGGGCCATTAATGCTCTCGAAATGCATAAAATAAACACTATGTGGAACATGGGGTGAAAAGGTGGCATATAAAAATTTGGTACAAAACAAAATCAATTAGGCACTAAATAGAACTTAGAAAAGCGGCATGAAGGTTGCAGAAGGAGGTAGAAAGAGATCTCTGTTTGTTAGAGCATACATACGTATATAATTTTTTTGTATGCTGCCTTTCCACAGTAGAAAACATGCTCAAGGTGGCTTACATCCTGGGGGAAAATGCATAACTACAATATAACAAAGTCATTAGCAATAAATAAAATGTTAAAAAATACACAAGCTGAACAATTTCCACATAAATCACAAGATCTAATGTAAAGACACACAAAAATTGAACACTATCAACAACAGAACCCCACAAAAAATTCCCAAAAAAAATCCCAGCCCAAGAATCTGTTCAGGATCCTCTGCTTTTGTAGCTGGAGTCAGTCCGGGCCCCGCAGTCCCAGGCCAGATGGAAAAGGCTTGTGAGGCAAGGAGCAGGTCCTCCAGGACTCACAGCAAAGAAGTTAGAAAGAATAGGCTTTGCAAATAGAGTCATTGTTTCTACTTATGGGCTTTGAAATGTAAATAATTTAGCACTCCACTCGGCAGAGGAGGATCTGGCTATTTTTGGTCTCTTCCAAACAAAGGCATCTGTGTGCTTGAAAACATATGTCTCAGCAGCAACATGACGAAAATCTGCTCTGGGGCCATTTTGAGTTACACAACAGGGTATTGTTTTGCAAAAGACGACAGTCCACAATAACATTGCTGCAAAGACAGGCAATGAGATTGCGTATTGTTAAGGTGTCGCTCTGCAGGGCAGAATGGGCACTAGGAGTGGGCCAGGTTGGGCATCACCCTAGAGTCAGACGGGCCCTTCAATGGGGCCCAGCTGTGCCACCATGCACCACCCTCCATGCCGAAACCCTTAGATTGATAGGTTGGGACCAGTGGCGTAGCGTGGGGGTGCAGGGGGGGCCGGCCGCACCGGCCGCAACATCTGGGGGTTAGGGTTAGGGGCGCAAATCCACGGGTTAGGGGGCGCAAATTACTTGCCTTGCCCCGGGTGCTGACAACCCATGCTACGCCACAGGTTGGGACACTGCATTTTAGGTAGGTGGCAGGTCATCCCCATGGATGGGAGGCGAGCTTGAGTACCATTCAAAAGTGGCATTGTAGCCTGCCCACTGTGAAAAGGGAACGAGTACAACATGGCCTTGCAGCAAGATTTCAGGCAGAAGAAGTCTTCCTCAGCCATACCTGGAGACGCTATGGATTGAACCTCGATTTTTTTGCATGCAAACCATGTGCTGTATTCTCTATTACCTGATCCTAGGTGGATATGCTGGGCCTGGGGGTAAACCCAAGCAACACGGTCCAGGTCCGGTCCCGAATCCAACGGTTTTGCGAAGAGTCAGTCCGACAGGGTCAAGGCAAGACACCAGGCTAGGTCAGGCACAGGGTGTCAGGCAGGTTCTAGCAAACAGCAATGTAGCTCCCGCCACCTGCGGTGTGGTCCGACAGCCTTTTATCTCTGTAACAACCGGTCCTGATCCCCTGGTGACTCACCTCCCTGTCTTGCCCGAAGGTGAGTACTTAGGTCTCTCCTTCTCTCAGACCTAAGCCTCTGCAGCTCAGGAGATGTCGGTGGGTTACTAGACCCAGAGGCCACCTCAGCCTCTCCTGACCCAACTGGTAGTGGAGCAGCTGTAAGTGATTGCCCAGCTGAAGGCAACGAGGCCATCCCCGCATCTGGAGCCAGGGCAGGCCCCTGACTCGGCAGTGGCGTAGGGTGGGTTGTCAGCACCCGGGGCAAGGCAAGTAATTTGCGCCCCCTAACCCATGGATTTTAGTAAGGGCAGAGAGCTGCGAGTGCGAGCGCGCGCCCCTGATGTTGCGCCCGGTGCGGCTGCCCCCCTGCACCCCCCACGCTACGCCAGTGACTTGGCCCAGCTGCTGCTTGTTGCAAGGGAACCTGTGCAGACTGTGGCTCTTCAGAATCAGGCCCCAGATTTGGTTCCGATGCCACCTGAGGCAGAGGATCCAGTGCAGACTCCTCTGGTTCCGAGTCTGAGCCCGAGTCCCAGGCCATCACAGTGGAGGCACAGCATAACAGCTGGCCTTCTCGGTAGTGGTACCCGCCTTGTGGAACGCCCTCCCCTCAGATTTGAAGGAAATAAGCAGCTATCTTCTCTTTAAAAGACATCTGAAGGCTCTTTAGGGAAGTTTTTGATATTTAATGCTGTATTGTTTTTAATACTTGATTGGAAGCCGCCCAGAGTGGCTGGGGAAACTCAGCCAGATGGGTGGGGTATAAATAAATTATTATTATTATTATTATTATTATTATTATTATTATTATTATTAACAGCAAAAGCAATTGCTCTACATCAGATCCCCAAAGGGGCAGCCGGGCCCATCCCTAACCCCAAAGGGACCCCTTCAGCTGACTCCCCGTCTCTCTTTCCAAGTGGCAGACTCAAAAGCCTTTTTCTTTCCTTTTCTCACACACAGTAATAGATTGCATCAGCTTTAGCTGAGAAGAGGCAAGAAAGTTTATTTATAAGAGCCGGTTCTGAGAAAACCAACAGTTTTATATCACACTGGCATGTGATCAAGAGATGTTCTGCAGGTAACCCCTTGCGGGAGAGGGGAGGAGCAAAAGAAAGTCACGTCAGAGAGATTGGAGATCTGTAAAGCTGTATGTGAGGACTGTACAACGCTAGTGTGTTTTAAAGAAGCTTTGTGAAAACACAAGGAATATTGTTACAAGGCAAGCAAGGATAGAAATATAGTATTTAATGGCAATATTAAAATTAAGGAATGTGAAGACAGGATTTGAACTACGAATGATTGTCAGAGAAGTTGAGGGAGGTCCAATAAGTTAAAATATGTGATGTGTAAATGGATATGATTGGAGTTTTTTATGGAAAAAAATTTAATAAAAATTTATATAAAAAAAAAACCAGAGAGATTGGAGATTGATGAACCTTCATCAACATGAAGGGGTCTTCAGGTTAGAACAGAAGTTCTAGAGAATTACAGTGGATGCTCGGGTTGCAAACATGATCTGTGCAGGATACACATGCGCAGGTTGCAATTTGGTGCATCTGCACATGTGCAAAGCATAATTTAGTGCTTCTGCGCATGCGTAACTGCCAAAAAAATGCAACCTGAAGAGTCTGTAACCTAGGGACTAATAGCTACAGTTGCTGTATATTTCTTGCCAAAGCTGTTGAGCTTTTTAAAGCTTTGCCCAAAGTTGTTGAGCTGTTTTTGAGCTTTGGGGGGGGGGGGTCAGCAAAAACGGCACTGCCAACACAAGTTGCCATACATCTGGATTTCCCCAGACATTTTTGGTGATTTCTGCCCAGACACTGCTGTTGACTGCAGTATTCCGTATATGTGCAGGAAATTCCGGATGTATGGCTAACAGCTCATCAGCATCTTACTGGGAAATAGCCTGGGGAGAATATGAGAAGAATAATAGAATTATAGAGTTGGGACCATGAGGATCATTTAGCCCCAAATCCCTGCAGCCTAGGAATTTTTCACCCAACGTGGGGTTTGAACCCATGAAGCTGGGATTAAGAATCTCATGCCCTCCCAACTGAACTACCTATGGTGAAGAGGGGATACCTGGCCAGGGGAAGTGGCAGGCAGGGGGTCAGTCTGTTCTCTGCCCATCAGTCTTTCTCCTGCACATTTTCCCCCATCCAAGATGCCCAGACAAGTCTCTGCCCTATCAGATGGAGAAAAGTATTGAGGGAGGAGGATCACACAGGGAAGTCACCCCCACATCCCTGCCCCCTTCCACACTGCTAGCTTTCTAGCCCTTTCGATAGAGCTGATACCTTCTTATTTTCTGAGTATTGTGTGGAAATGTTTACATGGATCACGTAACCTAGGAACACGGTGTTCTGTAAATATGAAACAGATGGAATTCGAAAGCTTTTTTTTATTTCTTTCAATTTTCAAGGAAAACCTCTTAAATGCCCACATGATTGCTCTCTGTGTTCTTAATTAAGTGCACTCCAATTTGTGAAAATATAAAAGTGAACCCTGCAGTTTTAATGACGTGCGTTTCGAACGCTTTACCAGAAGGCTTGGGTTTAGCCTATGATATTATTATCTGAGCTGGATGAATCCCATGCAACTTTTTTTTTTCTTCAAATTAAATGCTTGTGTTTAGAAACGGCATCGCTTTGGCATGGCAGAGCTCTGTTTCTTCACTGCTGCTTCCAACATGGGTGTGAGTGCCTCATTTAGGCATCAATGAACATAAAATGCATTTTAAGTCTGAGCATGTGTTTACGTTTTCGCTCACTTGTTGATTTGTTCCAGGGCATAAATATATGGGTGAAAAGAACCTCATTTGATCTGTAATGTGTAAAGGTGCTTCCAGACAGGTGTCTATTATGGGCTGGATGCTCCTCATGGATGCAAGATTTTTGCAGTGTCAATGTGATATCTCATTACAGTGCTTCTAGGATGCCACTGCTGTCAAGTAGGATTCAGTCTCATGAAACCATATTCAGGTAGGATTCAGTCAGGTAGATTCAGTCACATTTCACTGGAGTGCAAAAAAGAAAACAGAAACCATAAAATGGCAGCTGTTGTATAAGGGATTACTGTCTTGAAGGGGATGTAATTGAAATAGTAAGATTTGGAATGCAGAAAATAAAAAAAAACAAGGAAGAGGAACCCGTGAAGGAAGAGGAGCACGTGAAGAAGTCACTTTAACTAAATTGTATAATTCGGTATATAAATAATCGGTTTTAATAATTCATTGGATAAAATTGGCATTGTTATAATGAGGCTGTTATTGGAATAAAATGGGGGGGGGTTAAAAACGGATATAGTAAAACTAAGTCAGCACTTCATTTTGCCCCCAAACCCTAGAATGAATGCACGAGACATAAATGGGGTTAAAGCCACCTTTTTTCTGAATTCAAGCATCTTCTAGAGATGAAAGGACAACGTGACAAGTGGGGGCAGCTTAGCTTGGAGTTCTTCCAGGATCTCCCTATTTCAGGGTCAGATTCAATCACATACCAGCAAATTCGGTTTGCGTAGTTAACAGGTGATTGGGAGGTCTTGTGCAACTAACTGGCTCTCCCCACCCCCAAAGGCTGGACTTCTAGTGGTAAGGAAAGTGAAATATACTCAGAGTCGAGTAGTAATTTCATCCTCTTTATTTCAGCTCATAGGAGCAGTGATTGACCCCCCCCCAAAAAAAAAACACCTCAGGCTTTATTTACACAATGAGTACTGTCTGATTGGTTGGTTATGTTTCCCTCCTGGAGCCTGATTGGGCTGCTCCTGCTGGCCAATCAGGTGTTGCATCCTAGTATCCTACTGGCCTAATAGGCTGATTAATTACCTCCTGGCGTCTGATCGGGCTACTCCTGCAGGCCAATCAGGTTGTTGCATTCTAGGATCCTACCTGCCTAGTGTTCTAGGATCCAAGCTTAGTACATAACAGAAGGTGATGGGACTATACACTGGAAAGTGGCAAACAACACTTGCTTTGACACAACATCATCTAACCTCCCCATGAACAAATCAGGATGAAAGAGTCAACCACGTCTCATCTCCCTGCAAAAACTCACAGTGATTGCTGAATAAATAGGCTTTCTGGAAACACCTGTTGTCATCAAAATGACAGGCCCCACCCCAATAGTGAATCTGAATTTCACTTCAAAAAAAATTTCAGAAAACAACCTGCCTACAAAATACCTGTTACCTGTTGTGATAGCTCAACACCCATATAAAATACGAAGCACCCTATGTCTTCCCAGCCCAAAGGATACTATGGAGGTCCACAATGTGGCATTAGTACTGTTGGGGAGAGCATAGCTCAGTGGCTGAGCATTTGCTTTCTACACATAAGGCTCCAGGTTCAATCCTTGGCATCTCCAGCATTTGTTGTTGTTGTTTAGTCATTTAGTCGTGTCCGACTCTTCGTGACCCCATGGACCAGAGCACGCCAGGCACTCCTGTCTTCCACTGCCTCCCGCAGTTTGGTCAAACTCATGCTGGTAGCTTCGAGAACACTATCCAGCCATCTCGTCCTCTGTTGTCCCTTTCTCTTTGTGCCCTCAATCTTTCCCAGCATCAGGGTCTTTTCCAGGGAGTCTTCTCTTCTCATGAGGTGGCCAAAGTATTGGAGCCTCAGCTTCACGATCTGTCCTTCCAGTGAGCACTCAGGGCTGATTTCCTTCAGAATGGGTAGGTTTGATCTTCTTGCAGTCCATGGGACACTCAAGAGTCTCCTCCAGCACCATAGTTCAAAAGCATCAATTCTTCGGTAATCAGCCTTCTTTATGGTCCAGCTCTCACTTCCATACATCACTACTGGGAAAACCATAGCTTTAACTATACGACTTACCAAGATTCATGGTTCTTACATTCCAGCATTTATTTCTTCTTAAAAAAGAAAGAAAAATCAGGTATAGAAGATCAGGGAAAGAGATCTCTCTTTCTGAAACCCTGAGGAATTGCTTCCTACCAGACTGTTAATAGTATTATTATTATTTTTATTAAATTTCCACCAGGCCCTTCTTCCCAAAGGAGCCCAGAACAGCAAACAGCAAAACAGCAAAAACAATCAAAAACCTTGAAAATGCTTAATTTTGGCCTTGCTTGACAAATTGTCTGTTCCAGCCTAAGGCTGCATTTTACGTTGCTAAGCTTAAAAAAGCTGGCCATGCGTGATGCCTGGAATTTGAGCTTTGTGAGAAAAGCGAGGAGTTCAAACTTTCCAGATGTTGCCACAAAGCCAAAATGTAGGTCATATGAGGAGGTTCCTGCTCAGGTGAAACATCTAAAGGACATCATGTGGAAAGCAGGAGAGGGGAGATTTTGGATTTTGGACCAAAGTAATATCTGGAAAAAGGCTCTCATCCCCTCCACATAGACTCTCCTTGCCAAAACAAAGTAAGGTCTCCTTCCATCAGCAACCATGTGTTTTATGTGGTTGTCGGTAAAGAAAGGAACTTACAAGAAGAAGCAGTAAAAAAGATAAGAACAGAAGAAATGTATTAATATTGGAAATAGCCCCATAGTTTATACACCATACATATGAACTGTATACTGGTATGTTGTTGCACATACTGAACTAGACCTTTATGATAAGAAATAACCAGTAAAATTTTCACAGTTATCATCATTAAGCCCATTGCGCTTTGTGTATTGTGACAACTGTATTTGCGTCGCAAGGTATTGAACTTGTTTTGATTTTGTAAAGAAAGGCCAGCACATGAGCTCCACACAGTCAGAAGCCCCATGCAACCAAGGGCCCCAGTCACATGGAGCCCCTGCACACGAGCATTTTCTTGAAGCTTGTTTCGGACCCAAATGCAAACTTGGAAAAATCAAAGCATGCATCCCCCCCCCCACACACAAACACCTCCTAAGGCCACCTGTGAAGAGTGGCTATGTCATGGCTGATTCCACTGATCCATCTTTCCCCCTGTGCACACACCAAAGAGACAGAGAGCTCTGTTATGCCCTAGTATGGGATCCCTCCATGTACAACAATGGTAGGACTTGACTGAGCCCAGGGGGGCATGCAGAATCTGAAGCAAACTTGCAGCAGATTCAGACAACCACAGTGCAGTCCAACTGTGAGGTTGTGAGGTTGACCAAGAGGTAGTCAATGGAGTCTTCTCCAAATGTTGTTGGGCTACAGTTCTCATCAGCATGGCCAATGGTCAGAGATGATGGGAGATGCGGTCTACCAACATTTGGAAGTTGACTATCTATGGCATTTGTTAACTGTTTCATACGCCTGGGTACTAAAGATATTTTCCTTTGCATGGCCTTTCCTGGACCAGATAACCTGCAAATTCCACACATGTAAACCCCAAACCACAGAAATCACAGAAAAAGGACTTAATTTTCGCTCAGAAAAGTTCTGTGCGCATTATCAGAACAACCAGCATAGCAGAGCAAATTTTATCTGAATGTGCATATTCCACAAGGAGATAAATTATTTTGTTGCAAATTGTTTCTTAAGGCTCTAATTAGAAGATTTTGAAATATACAGCAGGCTTTTAATGGCTTTTTTTTATAAACAGAATGTCTGGGACACAGTGGGGATTTGTGCTAATATGATATTATTTCAGCATTAAGCACAAAATGGCATCAAACAAGAACATTCCAAATAGATCTTCCTTTGAAAAGGGAAAAAAGAGCCAGCCAGCATTCTGCAAGATGCTGATCAGGGGCTGTGTAGGTAAGAATTTGATATATACGTGAAGCCAATCCTTTCACCCTCCCAAATAGACAAGGACTGTGGGTTGTCGTGAGTCAGACAAAAATGCTGCAGCCAGGCAAAGCAAACTTTTGAAAACTCAGTAAAAAAAATATTAAAGTTAGTACATCTTATTTGAGATAAATAAGGGAAGGTATTTGTTTGTTACATTCATATATTCTATCTTTCTGCTGATGCACTCAAAGCCAGTTTGTGATGTAGAATTATGCCTAACATTCTGATACACTTGATATAG
Organism: Podarcis melisellensis; assembly: GCF_964234715.1. NCBI lineage: Eukaryota > Metazoa > Chordata > Lepidosauria > Squamata > Lacertidae > Podarcis > Podarcis melisellensis. Next base: position 11,846,460 of record NC_138537.1, read on the forward strand.
GATTATTATTATTTTTAAAGGATGACAAGAGGGGAACAAGCTGTCAATCCACACTGCAACATTTTGTTGCAGTTCACACTCTTAAATTTTAAACAGTGGCTTTGATGCTAGCTCAGGCTGCCTTGAACAGCTGCTGTTAAGGTGACCAATAAAGATAGTAAGCAAATAAATGAAATACATGTATGCACATTTATTTATTTAAAAAAAAAACGTTTAATGAATACAAATTATTGACGTTGGGCTTGGACTGGCACAAAACTTACCAATTAATTTTCATGGTGGAGAAAAGGTAACAGACAGCAGAGCAGCCCTGGTCAGGTTCAACAGAAACATTTTTTACTAATTAATGAAAGGAAAGGGAACCCTGTCGATTCTGCCTGGCTGTTTTCTAACAAAGCAAATAAAAGCAGAAATTGCTGACCCTAAACGAGCAACCGCAGGATGGAAGCAAGAGTCAGCTGGAATAGCTCAGCTGGTAGAGCAGGGTTGTGAGTTTGCGCCCCACGTTGGGCAAAAGATTCCTGCACTTCAGGCGGCTGGACTAGATGACCCTGGTGGTCCCTTCCCATTCTACAGTTCTGTGATTCCATGGCAGTATTTCATTCATAAGTCCATTCATAATTATAATGCAGAACATTTTGCAGTCTCAGATAACAGGGACAATTGCTGGTTGTCATTGCCAAGTGCCTCAATAGGCACTTGGGGCTGTCTCCAGCAAAATGCTTTCCCCTTTTAAACTTATGCTGCAAAGGCTTCTCTTTCAACTCTTCATGTCTCATGAGCCTTTGGTTGTGTTTGAAATTCACAGACCTCTGTAGTACCACACTCCTAAACAAACAAAATGAATTTCAGTAGGGACAAATGTAAGATTTTTCACTTAGGCTGGAAGAACCAGATGCACAAATATAGGATGGGGGAACACCTGGCTTACTAGTAGTATATGTGAAAAGGATTTAGGGGGTCTTGGTGGACCACAAACTTAACATGAGTCAACAGTGTGATGTAGCAGCAAAGAAAGCAAATGCTATTCTATGCTGCATCAACTTAAATATAGTGTCCAGATCAAGGGAAGTAAGAGTAGCACCCTATTATGCCTTGGTCAGACCACACCTGGAATGCTGTGTCCAAATCTGGGGACCACAATTTAAGAAGGATGTTGACAAGCTGGAACACGTGCAGAGGAGGGCAACCAAGATGACCAAGGGTCTGGAAAACAATCTTGTTTCCACAGACATCTTTCCGCAGGGCCTGCAAGACAGAGCTGTTCTGCCAGGCCTTTGGCCAAGGCACAGTCTGACCCCCTGTCTCCTTCTGTAATCCTCACAGAACTGTAACCCAATGGTCGCCATTAATTTGATTCTGAATTGATTTTAGAATGTATTTTAATTAATTGGTGTACACTGTGTAATTTATGTACACTGTGCTATTTTTACTAGTTGTTAGCCGCTCTGAGCCTGGCTTTGGCTGGGGAGGACGGGATACAAATAAAACATTATTATTATTATTATTATTATTATTATTATTATTATTATTATTTATTTGTATCTCCTCCAGCCCCTTAAATACTAGGGAAATGAAAAGCGGAGAGGTAGATTTATGGGCAGAGACGTCGCAACCTGAGGATAAGCTGAAGCAATGGGACAACACAAGATTACCTAGCAGGGAGAAAGATATTTGTCTTCAATCATTTTTGGTATCTGCTCAGCCTGAAACAAACCTCAAAGAGCATTCTCCCCCACCACCACACACACCCTTGCTCGCTATTAATACGTTCCTCGCTTTAATCAAAAATAGATAGTGGAACCAGCCTGTCGATTAAAATTAGTGAGAAACCTGGTTCTCTCAATCAAGGCTTTGTTGAAACATAAATATTCCATGTTGTGGCCGCCAAGTTGGGGCAGGCAGATTCCCAGAGCAGATGTAGCCAATTAGCAGAGTCCCCTGCTACGCTGCCGAAATAGATGGTGTGCATCTCCTCCTCCTGTTATCGTGGCCAAGATGCTAAAATGGCACTTTGCAGCAGGGCTTATACCTTGGTTGGAGGAGGGAGGGAGGGAGGGAAGGAGGGAGAAGATACCCGAGGTTTTACCCGAACACACATCTATATTTAGGAGAAGAAGAGGAGGAGGAGTTTGGATTTGATACCCGGCTTTATCACTACCCAAAGGAGTCTCAAAGCGGCTAACATTCTCCTTTCCCTTTCTCCCCCACAACAAACACTCTGTGAGGTGAGTGGGGCTGAGAGACTTCTGAGAAGTGTGACTAGCCCAAGGTCACCCAGCAGCTGCATGTGGAGGAGCAGAGACGTGAACCCGGTTCACCAGACTACGAGTCTACCGCTCTTAACCACTACACCACACTGGGAGTTACAGAGATCTATTCCCACCGATGGGGCCAGATTGACTGGGCTCTGCTGCAGAGCCAGTTTACCTGCAAGATCGCCGTATGCTATGCTATGCTCAACCTCTTCAACCTGTGGAAACAAGGTTCCACATTTGTAAGGTATAAAACTTTAACTTGGATGCAAACGCCCTTCGGAATTCCCTGCCCATTGACATCTCTCCCTCTCCCCTTTCCAGTGCCAGCTTGAAACATTTTTGCTTAGAAAAGCCTACCCAGACATGTGTTTTAATCTGTGTCCAGCTCATCACTGATTTAAATTACCATTTGAATGTTTTGAATAGCGGTCTTTAACCATTTTTACTTTATTGTTTTACTGTCTCTGTAACAGCTTTGGTTGTTCTCTCTTTTTTACAGTCAAAGGGTATATAAATAATAAATCATAGAATCATCGAGTTGGAAGGGACCCCCAAGGATAATCTAGTCCAACCCCCTGCAATGCAGGAATCTCAACTAAGCAAACTGTTCTGAGCTCGTTGCAGTATTAGGAATGATGGATGCTGTTTTGTACTAGGTCACATGATTTGTGTGGCATGTTCCTGACCCCCCCCAGGTAGAAATAATGACACATGACACAATTATTAAGGATAATGGGCTAAAAAAGGCCACAACTTTATTGGTTACAGGTGAAGAGCGGTATTGGCTTAGGCATTGGCCCTAACCAACTCCAGCCCGTCTGCTTGAAGTCCAGGAAAAGTTAATCGCCAGTAGGGGGAGTCCTGCTGATGCACATCAACTAGGAGCTCCCCCGGGGGTCACCGATAGGGGTCGTGGCTTAGGCCCTAACCTCCCTAGGCTTTGGACAGAGCCATGCCCCCCAGAATCTATTAACCGACTACCCTTCAGTATGTGGGGCAGGTGATGGCGTTACCTCCCCTCTTCCATCTACAGAACAATACCAATGCCTAACTGCCAATACCTAGAAAGTTGTGACAATTTGCTATGAGGTTGGCGAAAACCAAGTGGCTGGTGCCAATTGGCCAAGTGGAAAAAATCCTACCAGGCCCCTCAATGGCGACCAACCAAGGTCCATAGCAAGGTCAAGGAACGAAAACATTATAGGGCAGGAGAGTGGGGAAAAACAGGAACAGCTGGAGGGGGCAAAGAGGGAGATCCCCAGCTGCATCCTGCCTTAAATAGGGCAGGCCACGCCCCCCGAGCCAGCTGATTGGCCAGCCAGGGGATGACGCAGCCAGGAATCCCCCCAATTGCGCGGGGATGGCTCCGCCTGCCGCGCACGTGGAGGGGCCATGAAGCCCACAACTCCACCTCCTCCTTAGGGGGAAGTGGCTTTGCTCATCCAGCCCAGCAGTGTCTCCTCTACAACCTGTTGCTGAGAAGGGAGCTGCACTGGCTGTCAATCATTGACATATGGTGGAGTGGGGTGGCGTCACTCACCTGACCTCCCAACAGCTGAGTTGCTACTGCTAACTGGGGAAGAGAGAGGAATGGGCAAGGCGGGCAGGGAGAACAATCCAGTGCAAATGCACGTGAGCCAGATTGTCTCTGCTAGTGTGTTGCTCTGTGTTGACTCATCCCTCTCCCTCCAAATGAGCACCATGACTCAGCTGTCAGGAGGTCAAGTGAGAGCTGCCACCTCACCACGCCATTTGTCACTGTGTCTAATGATTGTTGTGGACTGGTTGAATTTAGAAGAATAGTGGGAGGAACCAGCTGGAAGAAGGTTCAGAACCCGGGGAGTGGTGGCGGGACAGCAATGAGTGGTCATAGGGAGAAGAGTTGGTGTTGGAAGCTGAGGGCTTAGTGTTAAAGATCTTGCTGTTGCAATATGAAGCCCCAAACCACGTGGGACTAGTTAACCTGTGTAACCACTTAAGGCAGGTGTGGGGAATCTAACACTCAGGGCTCAAATGCAACCCTCCAAGCATCTCTATGCCTCCTCTGTTAAGGATAATGATTTAATTTCCTGAAATGGGAATGTTTACCCATGTTAAATTACTGTGTACTTTTAACATGGGTTTTTTCCCTCTGGCAGTAGCTCTCACATAACAGAGGTGCTCCATTCTGTTGTGACTGTTATTCCAGCAACTTTTGTTTTTAACTGCTCTCTGCTTCTCTGTGTGTGTGTGACAGAAAATGGCTGTTGAGAGAGGCTTCTCAGGATACTGCTGAGGACAGTGTTGTGTCAGTGTGATCTGTCTGAAAGATCCCTAAATGTTGATGGGGAGAAACCATTTCAGGAGCTCTCTTTAAGGAACAAAGAGAATACTGCTGAGGTGAAAGTAAAAAGCTTTCATAAGAAACTGTAAGGCCTGAGTGAGGTAAAACTCTGGTGCAAGTCTCAACACAGTTTTGTTTATTAGCCTAAATAAGACTTCAATTTACCATTCAAGTGAGAAAGTATCCATGTTTTAATAAGCGTGAGATTGTAAATATATTCTTCTCCGTTATGTATTTTTGAAAGTAAAGTTCTTTTGAATACAAGGAGTCTGGACATTGTATAGTCTTTTTTATAATTTTTATTAAATTTTCAAATTATACATTTCAAAATAAACATTTTACACAATACCATATATCCGTTGACTTCCCTTCTTCTCCTTCCATGCTTCATTTTACTTATCTATCATTTCTGCATATTTTACTATAATCATTTTAGTCAGTTCTCCCATTTACATCATTCAATTATTAATCAGACTGTTGAGTTTATCTTAACACTGCTGTTTACAATTGTGCACAGTTATTTTCTAAATAATCAGCAAAAAAATCCACTCCTCTTTAAATAAAAATTCTTCTTGCCCTTGTAGTCTATAAGTTAAACCTGCTAATTCTATCATCTTAAGTTGCCAATCTTCCTTACTTGGGACCTCCCTCACTTTCCATCTTTGGGCTAACAAAACTCAAGCTGCCATTGTTGCATACATAAATAGATTTCTCTGACATATGGGAACTTCAATTTGATTTATTCCTAACAAAAGGCTTCAAGTCTTTTTGGGAAAGTTGATTTGAACATTCTTTTCAACTCATTGTAAATCATTTCCCAATATTCCTTAACCTTGTAACACATCCACCACATATGAAAAAAGGTTTCTTCCATTTCTTCACATTTCCAACACTTATCTGAATCTGCTTTATACTTCTTAGCCAACCTGCTCGAGTTAAATACCATCTATGAATCATTTTCATATAATTCTCTTTCAGTGGATAACATGCAGTGAATTTTAAATCATTCTTCCAGAGTTTCTCCCCGAGGTTTAAATCTATGTTATGCCCTATATCCATTGCCCAGTGTGTCATAGAAGCTTTAACTAGCTCGGCTTTTTTCCCCATTCTAACAACAAGTTATGCATTTTAGACAATAATTTATCCTTATTCCATAATAACTCTCTTTCAGACTGTGAGCCTTGGTCCAAAAATCCATTCTTTTGTCTGTTTTAAACAAATCATATAATTGATGGTACTGTTTTTATATTTCTCCCAGACTCTATACAGATTTCTCCTAATGTGATACATAAAGCTTTTAAAAATGTTTGCTTTCCCATACCAAAGACATGCATGGACATTGAACAGTCTTTACAAAGAAGCTGTCAGTCACCTAGAAGAGTTATTTAGCTTAGTAACTGTAAGCTACTCTGCTACTTTGCATAACATCAAAATTTATTTTTATAGACATAACATTCTCCACAGGCCACACAAACCTCACTGTGCCTCCTTGGATATTATATGCTGGAATAGATGGGGCGATTGGCCTCATCCAGCAGGCTTTTCCTATGTTCTTATGACCACTGCTGTCAACTTTTCCCTTTTCTTGCGAGGAATCCTATTCGAAATAAGGGAATTTCCCTTGAAAAAAGGAAAGTGTTGACAGCTATGCTTATGACTAAACAGCTTTTGATTGGATTCAACAAAGAGGTTTTTCTGTTTTTCTATAACAACATCTTTGATATAGATGGTATGTCCTATCTCTGTGATGAGTTTGTCATGTAGAACAACAGGTTTTCACTCCCTTATATGCAGGCAAGTGTTGTTGAACAGCGCTGTTACTGTGTCTAGAGAGCATCCCCTTCCAAAACAGGAATGTCTAACTTTGATTATATCCTGATTGTGTAATTACTGGGATAATAAGGTTTGCTCAATGATGAGAGCCTGTTTCCGTGGCATTTTGAGACGAGCAACATAACGGGCAGCAGCTTGGTTACCAATGAGGGAGCCAACGAGGCTTTGCGGTCCCAGAGCCAGCTCACGTTTTGTCAAATACGGTTCAGCTGTTTCGGCGCATCAAGGGCTGACATGCTGGCTTTGCGGAAGCTGTGCTGGGAAACAAACCAAACTCCCCTGCCCAAATCGAGGTGAGCGTTGGTGACAGATTGGGCTGTCTCGGCTTCGAAAAGCCACAGCGCCGTGCTGCTGCCAACTTTGGCATGCTGGCGTATGCGTGATTCATGGGCAGCCGGCGCAAACGCTCATAAATGATGCGCCATATCAATGGGGAAATAACTAGGGTGGCATGAGCAGGGCTGGTGCCCCCGGCACAGGTGCAGTAGGAGGTCAGTCTCATGCAGGGCTGTTGACATGGCTTTATTTATTAACTGAGAGATAATTCCAAGGTTTAAAGCCTAGCACGATTTCTAAGAGCATAAGAAGAGCAGGATATTTTGGAAACCAACAGTGAACCCAACTGCCCTTGTGGGCAAAACCCTTTTACATGCTAAGGATGCGATCTGAGTGAGTTTTGCACAGAAGGTCGGTTTCTGTTCTTCAGCACACAGCCCTCCTAACCTTTCTGCTACTTAGCAAGGCATTCCCTGAAGTCCAGCTACAAGAACAAAAACACGGAGTCTTTGGGGTGCCTTCAAGATTTCAGACAGCGATGCTGTCTCAGTAGCATATATGTGTCCATCTGTAAATTTTTAATCGAGCAGCTCTAGTGTCACGTAGTGTCTGGAAGATCAACACAGTAGCAGCGGTGATGGAGAAGAGCTCTGAGGTGGCTGAGTGGGCTTCACGATGCAGGGAAGGGAATCACCATTTTGAATGCTCCCCCATATTAACAAGGAGGAAAGAAATCCCTGCAAGTACAAATGCTGGGCTCGAACCTTTCTCCCCACTGAAATAGCTTTCTGCTTTCAAATAATTGTTGTTACCCCTAAATAAATTCACACTTGACTCAAATTTTGGTTTTGGTTTTTGGCAGAATTTAGGCCACAACTTTATTGATTACAGAAAGTGACTGGTTGCATAGGTTCTGGTTCGACTAGCTCCCTGCCATGCAGGTAGCGCTGACCCAGGGCACCAGCATAGGTCAGCCAAGAGTGAACACCTGGGTAAGCGGATAAGCTATCTCCACCACCCAAATGTCCCCCTGAACTCATGGGCACAACCCCCTCTCAAGGTTAACCAAACCATCGAGTCCCTGGATTCCTTTAACAGAATACCCTTCACATAGGGATGGCGAGAACGTTCTCCCATCCCTATCACCTGAACCAGAGCCTATCCGCAACCTTACAAATTGTGATGATTTGCTACGCTGCAGGCGAAACCCAAATGGCAACAGCCAATCAACCAAGTGGGGAAAATTCCTGCCATGCCCCTGTCCCAATGACAGACGACACACGACGGCATAGCAAGGTCAAGCGCAAAGCCCTAAAAATAGGGAGAGGTGGATGGGTGTTCCGAATGCACGCACCGAAAGAGAAAGCTCTGGGTCACATGCATGGGCATAAATTGGACTGTGTCCCATTGGCCAAAATGCACCCAGCTACGAGGGACCTACCAATCGGGTGCTGTGGCTGACCAATTGTACCCACCCACAACACAGTGTGTCGATTGTCCAGGTTTCACCGCAATACGTGCCCTCTTTAAGGGAGGACCCAATTTGTTGTTTTTAAAGAGGAAGCTTTCAGAAATGTGACCCCCCACACACACACCAGCAGTCTTAAGTGGTGAGTTCTGTTTTTACCACTGCACAAATCTACCACCTTACTCAGATGCATGTGTAGTCCATGCTGAGGACTTGCAGATGTTCATGACACTCAGGAATCTTACAGGATGTGATGGTCTCCAGTCAACGATCGCAGCAGCGGCGGAACCCACGTTCTGTGCTTGCTTGGCCAATATCAGTGATAGCCAAACTTGGCCCGCCAGCTGTTTTGGGGCTACAATTCCCATCATCCCTGACCACTGGTCCTGTTAGCTAGGGATGATGGGAGTTGTAGTCCCAAAACAGCTGGAGGGCCAAGTTTGGCCATCACTGGCCAATATGAAAGTTTGTCAAAGGAGAGATCTGTGGCCTGCTTCCCACTGCACTATAGCACCACCAGTGAGTATGGTCAGAGGGTGGCATTGCAGCTACCACTTCAGCAGGGATCAGGTGACAGAAGAAGCTAATAAGGTTCTAGCTAGTTTTATAAAGTTGCTGAATTGCAGCAGGCACAGACTTAGCTGCTTCTGGCCTGCTTTTCTCTCTCTCTCCTTCCTCATGTACTGAGAAAGGTCATGGCTCTATCAAGGCCAATATTATCTGTCATGATCAGCAGTGTTCTTAGGTAGAAGAAGCCTTTCCTAGTCCTGCCGCTTGAGAACTGTGGGCAAGACCCGCTGGAGAATGGATCTGTATGGCATTGCCACTGAACCCTTTGGAGTTAAAGTGCTACATGTCATGACTGCATGCCAGGATGAGAGTGGGACCCAGAAACCACGATGGTGAAATCAACCTCTTTCATTTTGTCTCCTTGCCTCCACTCCCCAAAACACAATGAGACATGCATGTAATTATGGGAATCCTCCTGCAAGGGAAGAGCCATCAACCAGAAATAGGTGAAGAGCCAAGCAACCAAAACAATGAAGGCTGTAACCTTTTGCACAAATGTCTGGGTGTAAGTCCTTTTGCTCTCAGTGATGCTTCCTTGTGAGTGAACACACACTGGATTGGGCTGCACAGTTGCAATCCTGAACACAGTTACTTGAGAGTAACTCCCATTGAGGTTAAGTAAAGGTAAAGGGACCCCTGACCATTAGGTCCAGTCATGACCGACTCTGGGGTTGTGGCGCTCATCTCGCTTTATTGGCCGAGGGAGCCGGCGTACAGCTTCTGGGTCATGTGGCCAGCATGACTAAGCCGCTTCTGGTGAACCAGAGCAGCACACAGAAACGCCGTTTACCTTTCCGCCGGAGTGGTACCTATATATCTACTTGCACTTTGATGTGCTTTCGAACTGCTAGGTTGGCAGAAGCAGGGACCGAGCAACGGGAGCTCACCCCGTCGTGGAGATTCGAACCGCTGACCTTCTGATCAGCAAGTCCTAGGCTCTGTGGTTTAACCCACAGCACCACCCACGTCCCCCTCCCATTGAGGTTAGCAGGAACCTATTAGCATAAACATGGATTTGCTTTTCCTGAAATGAGACAAAGCCAGGACCAATCTCAGCCAGGAGCAGACAGAAGGAGCTGGTCTTTGGTAACTGTCTTAAAAGCTGTAAACACATGGGCTAGGTTAGACTGAGGTTAGAATGCTATGTGGGAGAGATGGGAGGAGGAAGAAATGCTTTAATTTACATTTTGAAGAAATGAGACTAAAGAATCTAGGCATGGGACCAAGTTTTTCTAAAATGCTAAATGTAAGTTTTATTGCAGAATGTTGTAATTGTCTCTTTCTCTCTAGGGAGGCACTATAAATCCTGTGGATTTGAGTCATAATATACAGCTGGTGTGGCCATAACACTTTGGAATATACTGTCTTTGCAAAAAAATAAGGACATTATGCATTGGGGAGGCTGTTTCCTCCTTTGATTTCATCAATGACAAGGAACCAAACTTTTGTTAATAGAGCTAACACCCAGTCAACAGACAGGATTTCCATGCTGCAAATGGATTGCCATGGATTGACCCCAAAGGATTCTGGAAACTGTGGTGTCAAAAGGACAAAGAAAACAATGTCTGGTAGTAATCCATAGTCTTCTCACAGAGCAACTGTTCCCAAGTTTTACTGGGAAGATAGAACAACTAATAAGATGGTTTAAGGGTTGTATTATATGACTGTTCACAGCAGGGGTTGCCATAACTCAGCAATTTGTTCTGGGCACCAAAGCTTTAATGCACACAAAAAGCCTTGGCTCACAAAGGCTTCCCATTTACTTCAATGGTGATGAAAACTTTTTGACACAAATGGGTACAAGTGTGGAGCATCCAGTTTTCACTGAAGTCCGTTTTGAAAGGTTCAGTCTGCCATCTTGATTAAAAATTGCAAGTGTATCCAAACAGAGACAAAAGCCTGCTTCTCATTGTCCTACTTCAGATGAAAAGGTAAGGTAAAAAACCCCTGGATGGTTAAGTCCAGTCAAAGGCGACTATGGGGTTGTAGTGCTCATCTCACTTTCAGACCAAGGAAGCCAGCATTTGTGCACAGACAGCTTTCCTGGTCATGTGGCCAGCATGACTAAACCACTTCTGGTGCAATAGAATACCATGACAGAAATCAGAGCACACGAAAATGCCATTTACCTTCCTGCTGCAGTGGTACCTACTTATCTACTTGCACTGGTGTGCTTTCAAACTGCTAGGTTGGCAGGAGCTGGGACAGAGCAATGGGAGCTCACCCTGTCACGGGGATTCAAACTGCTGAACTTCTGATCAGCAAGCCCAAGAGGCTTAGTGGTTTAGACCACAGCGCCACCCGCATGCACACTTCAGATGAAAGCAAATCCAGCAGTCCTAAGTACATTCACAAGAGCAATCCAAAACAAAAGATCTTAACTCCTTACTTCCAAGGAGTCCTTCAACTTCGGGTGGGTAATCTGGCATCTGGCCAAGACTCCACCTTCAAGCACCAGCAGTCCCCTGGACTTGGTAGTGGCTCTAACATCACCTATAGTGCTGTGCAATGGCCTTCTGTGTCAGTTAGGGTGCTGTGCGCCCCTGATGGCCCCAGATCCTCTGCCTCTGGCTTACTGTCCATTGACACAGCCTCTCTCTTTGTAACATTTCCTTCAGGAATCATCAGGTCCTCCCTCCGGTAGGGGCCTGACAGTTACAGTATCTTAGCAGGTGTCCATCATCTTGAATCAAAATGGCATCCAACTGTATCCAAACCAAAACCCAAACCTGCTTCTTCATCTCGGGAACAATCGTGTAAAATTTGGTTACAACATCTTAAGCAATGCAGTTTGGAAAGGTTTAGTCCACCGTCTTGATTCAAAATACTATCTGATGATATCCAAACCTGCTCCATTTCAAGAACAGTGATGCCAAATAGGTTCGATTTTAACGCAATTCCACTTGATTCAAAATGTCATACAGCCATCTCCAAACATAGACAAAAAAACTGCTTCTCAATCTCATGAGCCGTCATGCCAAATATGGTGACAAGATCTTAAGACTTGTTCAACTGCAGAGAGAACAGATGGGCAAACAACTTTCCAGATGGCAGAATGCAGCTTTGTGGGGCTCACAATTCCACAGGCTGACTTGGGACTTTAGGGAGTCCAGGGCTTGTAGAAACCTCATCCGAATCACACCTATTTCCCTCATCATTTTGACTGCGCATAAAGCCAGTGAGCAGCTCTATCACTGACAACCATTCTTTAAGAACTGCCTTTGGGTACCCACGGAATGCTTTGACACACCATGATCTGTTACACTCTGAAATGACCACGAGTGTTCCCAATCACCAGATATAACTCCAAATCAATATGCTCTTCATACTTCTTTGAGATCTGACCTCAACATAAAATGTATCTCTGGCTGAAGCAGCAGCTCAAAGACTCTAATATATATAACCATTTTTAAAGCATTTTAAAGCTAGAAAATTGTGAATATTTTTAGATAGCTGTGGTCTTCGGTGCCATTTAACATGTCACTGGACCTAGAGATGCCAGGGGTTGAATCTGGGACCTTCTGAATGCAAAGCATATCCTCCATCAGGCTTGGCATCAGCTCCCATCATGCTGGGACAACTGCCAGGGCTTATGTGTTAGTCTAAAGCAGCAATGCGGCAGCAAGCAAAGGCTATAGCAGCCAAGTCTGCTGCTTGTGGCTGGAAAGCCAAACAGGAAGTTTGTGACTGTTGCCATGGGAACAAAGGGGCAGTCCATTCTGTACTGAGCACTGGATGTTAGCTCAGTGGGTTTGTCATATGACCTGTACAGGATGTACATGGGTGGAGGTGGAGTTTCTCTCTGTTTGTTGAAGAGAGCAGACATCTTTACTGTATGACTGCTAAAAGACACAAATAAAGACATGTAGATACGTTTCTGTATGTGTCTGATTCCCCTCCCTGGGGATATGCAGGGAGGAGGAGAAGGAGGAGAAGCAGTTGGTGTGTTTTCCTCACAGCCTGAGGAAAATCGCCGGAACGGACCTCGAGTATGTTTTATCCTGCCGGGAGTCGCCGGAGGGAGGTCTAAGGAATTCAGCCGGTGCCTGAACAGATAGGCACATACCTCTGAGACGGGCGAGAATATCCAAAAGTGGTAGCAGACGCCGGTTGCTGTTTTCATCGACCTCTGCATCAAGGAGTGGCCTCCATGGAAGCCTGAGGTGAGAAGCTGATCCTCTGCAGCCAGAAGCTGACCAGAGGAAGCTGACAGCCAAGCTACGGAGCCCAGGTATGGGATTTTCGGGCTTAAAGGTGTGAATGCAGATTGAGTTATTCTCTGCTTCACGGGGGGAGCAACGTTTGGTAAAACAGCTCCAGTCAAAAGAGAAACCGCATTCCAAACATTCCTGTGGTTTCCTGTTCAAGGAAAAGGAATGCTGTTGCTTAGCAACGAAGGCCATGCCTCAGAGAGGAGAAGTGAAAGTTAAAATGGAATGTTTTGACTACACAGTCTGAGGAGCTCTTGGAAATTTCCAAAGCAGCTAGCGTTCAGAGCTGCCAGGTGCACAGAGTGTAAACAAGCCAGCTATTGGATTTTAGAGGCTTGTGTTTGAGAGTCAATGCAAGGACTCAAAATGGATGCCAAGAGGGGGGGAGGCCTGCCTACTCCAGACCTTTTGACCAGTGACAATTATGCATCTTGGTCTATTAAGATGAAGGCCCTGCTGCAGAATCAGAGACTGTTTGGGGTGATTGAGAACCCCATTCCTGCAGCACCAACGCGTGCTTGGGAGTCACAGGATGTGAAGGCCAGAACTGCTATAATTCTGTGCGTGTCAGATTCGCAGTTGATCCACATACAAGATTTAGACCACGCGAAACATGTTTGGGACACGCTGAGACGGACACATCAGAGAGATGCAGGTTCTTCAGCGTTGCTGTATTTTGAAAAGCTGACCAACCTGAGGCTTGCGCTTGATGGAGATGTTCAAGCGCACCTGACGGAAATGAAATTTCTGCGTCAACAGATGGTGGAACGCAATTTCCGTCTGCAGGAGGAAGTGTTTTGCTTCATGGTGATCAACAGCCTGAATCGGACTTACAAAACGGTTGCCAGTCAGCTGGGGTCTCTCCCAGCAGCGGATCTCACTTCGGAGAGGGTCTTTGCCGTCGTGTTGAATGAACATGACAGACTTGCCGCCCTGGAAGTGAAGGACAGGGGGAGCCAAGAACGGAGTTCTAACGCCCCCACTGCTGTTGCTACTGGAGGAAATGCTGTAGCTTTGAACGTTGTCCGATGCTACAATTGTGACCAGACTGGGCATCTTCAGCGGTACTGCAAGAAGCCACGTCAGAACAGAGGAGCCAAGGCGAGCTCCACAAAGTCTGAGGCGTCAGACAAAAGTCACACCAAGCCAAAGGCAAAGACTGCAAAAGCGTTGATGTCGCTAAAAGCCACGCCAGAAGCGCGAAACTTCTTTGTCCTAGACACTGGAGCCACAGTTCACATGACAGGACACAGAGGACTATTTTCTACGTTTGAGAAGCAAAGCTTCGCGGTGCAACTAGCCAACGGTCAAAAGCTGGAAGCGACCGGAATTGGGACTGTGTATCTTAAAAGTCTGAACTTGACTATAAACAATGTTTATTTGGTTCCAGAGTTGAAGTATAATCTGCTCAGCGTTTCGCAGATTGCCAAGAAGGGACTAAAACTGTCCTATGATGATCAGAACTGCAAGATCTACAAAGATGGAGAGTTGTATCTTTCTGCCAAAGAGAAAGATGGACTGTATTTGTTGACTTTTGATCAAAGTGATTACATGAAATGTAATTCTTGTGATTCTAACATGATCTCTTTTACAGGTGTAGCCAAGAAGAACACCAAGCAGGTGACCTCGAGGGTCAACAAGGCATTTCAGCGGGTGTATGCTGATGTGATTGGTCCTCTAGCGCCTTCTAGAGGCAATGCGAAGTATTACCTTATATGTGTTGATTCTTTTACAGGTTTTGTCTGGATTTATCTTTTGGAGAGACCGAAAGAAGCCTTAGAAAGGTTTCAAGAGTTTTGTGACAAGGTTAAAAATATGCATGATGCTGACATAAATTGTCTTTGCACAGATGAGAAGCCAATTTTCTTTTTACAGGATTTCCAGAGGTTCCTGAAGAAGAAAGGGATAAGACACAAAGTTGCTAGTTCCGAAGAAGCTTGGAACAAATGTGTCTGTAGTAGAGTGAACAAAGAATTGCAAAAGGGAATGCATGCGCAATTGCTTAGTTCACATCTGCCACATGAGTACTGGGCTGAGTCGCTAATGTCATTCTGTTACACGTGGTTGAGAAAGTTTTCAAAAGAGTTGGGATGTTCTCCTTTTGAGAAACTGTTCCACAGAAAACCTTCTGTTGCCCATTTCAAGGTTTTTGGGTCTCATGTGAGAACAGAAGCTCCAGGTGGAGTAAAGAATGCCAGAGGCATTTTTGTGGGTTATGAAAAGGGTCTCTACAGAGTAATTTTGTCTGAATCTGGTCAGGTGATTCTCACAAAATTTCTAGAGAGTGCTCCTGAACAGGAGAGAGTGATTGTTCCAACATTTCCCACAGGTGATGATGATTCTGATGATGATGATGATGAGTTTGATCTTATTGAGTTCAGTACTACTGATGATGACAGCGATAGCTCAGACAGCTCAGTTGTCACAGTCATTGAGAGGAAATCTCACATAATGACTAGACCCTCAGAAGAGGAGGATGAACCACTGTTTACAATTGGTACTGGTTCTCCAAAGAGTCCAAAGGCTGAACCAGAAAGTAGAGAAGAGCAGCACCTCTTACGTAGGTCTGAGAGAGCAACGAAGGGTGTACCACCCAAGAGGTATTCACAAGAGTTTGCTAACTTATGTGTTGCTGTTGTAAACGACCAAGGTCAAATTGAAGCTGTGTCTGAGCCAGAGAAAAAGGCACAACAGAGAGTTGCTAACCAAGGTAATGCAGATGCACTCATTCCTTGGAAGTCACACAACCAGAGAGGTACATTGGTAAAACCAGTGGCGGGTAGTTCCAAGGGTGGAACTGAAACAACAGGGGAATGTTATAAGTATAACAACTGTTTGTTTTCTTCTCTGGATGACGCTTTGCTCGCAGCACGCATTGATACTTTAGGGGGAGTATGTTAGTCTAAAGCAGCAATGCGGCAGCAAGCAAAGGCTATAGCAGCCAAGTCTGCTGCTTGTGGCTGGAAAGCCAAACAGGAAGTTTGTGACTGTTGCCATGGGAACAAAGGGGCAGTCCATTCTGTACTGAGCACCGGATGTTAGCTCAGTGGGTTTGTCATATGACCTGTACAGGATGTACATGGGTGGAGGTGGAGTTTCTCTCTGTTTGTTGAAGAGAGCAGACATCTTTACTGTATGACTGCTAAAAGACACAAATAAAGACATGTAGATACGTTTCTGTATGTGTCTGATTCCCCTCCCTGGGGATATGCAGGGAGGAGGAGAAGGAGGAGAAGCAGTTGGTGTGTTTTCCTCACAGCCTGAGGAAAACCGCCGGAACGGACCTCGAGTATGTTTTATCCTGCCGGGAGTCGCCGGAGGGAGGTCTAAGGAATTCAGCCGGTGCCTGAACAGATAGGCACATACCTCTGAGACGGGCTAAAATTCCAACCTAGAGGGTCCACATTTGCTGACCCCAGCCATCTTTTTTCAAATAATAACAACTCCCTAAAACATTTTTTTTTAATTTACATTTCGGGATTAGTGCTCTGAAGAGAATGCATGCTGCTTACCTCCTCTTATGCTCTGCTTATACATAAAGCCACTACAGTGGTACCTCGGGTTAAGTCCTTAATTTGTTCCGGAATTAACCTGAAACTGCTCTTAACCTGAAGCACCACTTTAGCTAATGGGGACTCCTGCTGCTGCTGCCACGCCACCGGAGCATGATTTTTGTTCTCATCCTGAAGCAAAGTTCTTAACCCGAGGTACTATTTCTGGGTTAGCGAAGTCTGTAACCTGAAGCGTATGTAACCTGAGGTACCACTGTATTACAAAATTGCCATTAGGCTTTTGCATTCTCCGCTTCAAAGGAAACCAAACCTAAGAGCACAGCTCTTAGGTAAAGGTACCCTGGACCATTAGGTCCAGTCGCGGACGACTCTGGGGTTGCGCGCTCATCTCGCTCTATAGGCCAAGGGAGCCGGCGTTTGTCCACAGACAGCTTCTGGGTCACGTGTCCAGCATGACTAAGCTGCTTCTGGCGAACCAGAGCAGCACACGGAAACGCCATTTACCTTCCCACCGGAGCGGTACCTATTTATCTACTTGCACTTTTGATGTGCTTTTGAACTGCCAGGTGGGCAGGAGCTGGGACCAAGCAATGGGAGCTCACCCCGTCACGGGGATTCGAACCACTGACCTTCTGATCGGCAAGCCCAAGAGGCTCAGTGGTTTAGACCACAGCGCCACCCAACACAGCTCTTGGAGGGTCTCAATGGTATGCGGAAGTGGGGCATATGTAAGGGTTTACTTACAGCGTGCAAGTGCCTTTAAAAATTAAATACACACTTTGCAAATGGGTATTTGAATTTTGCTTTGGACAGCTGACAAGCACAGCACCAGCCCCAGATTCCTAGGCCATCACAAAAGGGTTGGGTTTGCATCTTTTGCCTTATAGTGGGCCTAGCCAAAAAGGGGGATGAAACAGTATCTTTGTTGAGCAGATACCCAAGGCAAGCCACTTTCCGTGGGCTAAAAACCACAGTATTGAGAGCCAGTGTGGTGTAGTGGTTTAGAGCGGTAGTCTCGTAATCTGGGGAACTGGGTTCGCGTCTCCGCTCCTCCACATGCAGCTGCTGGGTGACCTCCGGCCAGTCACACTTCTTTGAAGTCTCTCAGCCCCACTCACCTCACAGAGTGTTTGTTGTGGGGGAGGAAGGGAAAGGAGAATGTTAGCCGCTTTGAGACTCCTTCGGGTAGTGATAAAGCGGGATATCAAATCCAAACTCTTCTAGTATTGTGTCTTCCCACAGACTGGATAGGCAGCAAAACCAATAGATTTATACACCCCTCGGTGGCCCAACATGTATGTCTGTTGGACTTTGTTGGCCTTGACGAGTGACAAGCTGCATACAGGCCATCAACACCAGCCAATTTTTGTGTTATCTGTTCTAAGAACACTGCCTTATACCAAGTCTATCTAGGTCTGTATTGTCTACACTGACTGGCAACAGCTCTCTAGGGATTAATCAGTTATAACATCAAAAATGCAATATAAAAATGTGACACCAGAGGGCACTGTAGAGCAGCGATCCATCGCTTTTTTAATAGCGTTTTTACAGATCAGTGTAGATGCAGCCTAGGTTTCAGGCAGAGGTCCTTTCCCCCAATCCACGTTGTAATGCCTAGAATTGAACTTGGGAACTGTCTGCAAAGCAGATACACTGCTACTGAGCTCGTGCATTGCTAAGGTTGCCACGTTGCAGCCTTTCCACAAAACCTTTGGCATGTACCCTACTGTAAGTAAGCCAAAGTGTGTTGAACAGAATTTTAATGTGTATATTGTTACTAGCTCTCCTCCCTTAGCAATCAGTGACTTCTTATCTTCTTCTTCTTCTTTCTTAATGGCATCATCCAGCCATTAAGTGAAGTTAAGCATTTCGGACTCCCATTGATTTTAATAGGTGAGGTTTAAGCGTATGCTAAGCTCTGCCATGGGGATCAATAGGAATTAAAAAGGGCTGAACGTCTCGTTTATTCCCTAGTGGTTTTTGATTATTATTTAATCAAGTAAAAAGTGCACGCCATGGCATTGTACAGTCTCCCTTTAAACCATGCAAGAAAGTGGAGAAGGCTCTCCAAATTTTGTTTAAAGACTTGTTGACATTTTTACCATCTCCAGGATGTATACAATATGTCGGCTTATTCATATGCATTAAGCCCCCTCCTTTCATGAACCAATCCATTTGTCCCGGAATCTGTTTACTTTCCCAATTCCTAGCTAACGCTAATTTAGCAGCTGTTACAGAGTTCCAAACCAAATCTTGATGCTCAAATGCATGAGATCCAAGTCCAAACAAAACCTCCTCTGGGCTCAACAAGGATTCTAGTACATTTTCAGCTGTTTTCTCCCAGAATAATTTAATCTGTTTTCAGACCTTACCCATCCAAAATGTGCACTTTTAGGCTGCAATGCTAAATGCGCTGGGAGTAGTTACATTGAACGGAATGGGGCTTTCTTCTGAGTAGATATGCATAGATTTGCACTGTTATGCTTTCTTGTTTTCCATTGGGAGATAAAAATAAGTGTGTGCTTGAACACTTCATTGTAATCAATGGGGCTTAACAGGGCTTGACCTCGGCAGGATTGTACTGAACAATAATACCAGCAACTGTAGTGTTTATTATTTATATTGTATTTTAAAAATGTCAAGGCCACACTGCCTACAAAATGGTGGTGTGAAAGCCCCACTGGTTCAAATGTCAGATTACTGAGGATCTTGATTTCTTAATCACGGAAATACTGTATTGTTCCCTTGCGTGATTTGCAGAACGTGAAACTGAGGATGAGTTCAAGCAGCTGGCTCCCAGCAATAGAAAACATGGAATTTTGGGAGTGACATTCATGGCAACCTGCTCAAGGACAGAACTGATGGCCCACTCTCAAAGGTGATGGACTGTCAGTGTTACGTACTGAAGTTCTCACCGTGGGCCAGCAGGGGGATACTGTAGATAGTTTTCACTCAGGTCCACATATGCAAATAAGGGATTGAAAGTGACGTTCAGTGATTGGATAGTTACAGAAAGTGTTACAGTTGCATTGTAGTGGAGCTCTATATAAGCAGGCTGGCTGAACCCTTCAGTTCAGTTCTGTTCTGGCCTGTGAATAAATAAGAGCTGTTTGAAGAATCGCTGTGTCGTCTGATAAGTTCACCCACAACTTAACAGTCAGCATGGCTACCAAATCAGGAGGGATGCGGTGACACAGGGGACCAGCCAGTGCAGTTCTACCTGATACCATATAGCAGCTCACCCTGAGATGGAGTCACTTGTTCCTGAGGGAAAAGGAGTTTTCAGACTTTCTCTTCCAGGTGTATGCTGAACATGTGAGGGGCTGAACCTGCTGCCCTTTCTCTTCACCTCACTACTTTCAGCAGACGATTGGGTCTCTACACACAAAGAGCTGCAAACATGCAGGCTCTTCACATAGTCACGTGCTCTGTACAACCAAGGCTCTAAATTGCATGGAGAAGTAAATAAACTCCACGAGTGCAGAAAGGTCCTTTCAGGTCTTATGGGTGTTCGTTTTACAGGTGGACACTTTTACAATTGTACATCTAAAAATGTAACACGTAGAGATGTCTTTTTGGGTGATTTCAATGGGTCTGAAATAATAGCAGTTGTTCTGATGGGTCGCACCTTTTCTGTGGTCTATAATATCACTGGTGCAACAATTACAAAGAAATTATCTCTGGACTATATGGAACTTGCCGAACTGATGGGAGACTCCGAGACCAGAGAAAAGAGACGGTGGAAGAAGACTGGAAGAAGTTTAAAGAATATTTGAAAAAAATGTTAATGTAATGGTTATAGGGGTTGCTCGTGCGTAAGTTGCCGCCACTCTTGGCTAGGTTGCCTGGTTAAACCTTTTCTGTCTGGACAGCCCTTCACTTTGTGGCTGTTTCAGTCGCTAGCAGAATCCGTCAGTGGGCGTTTCTTGAACTTCTTCCAGCAAAGAAGTTCTTTGATGCCAAGTCTACGCCTACTTTCCCTGCACGGAAGTCTTCTGCGCAGGGTGGGTGTGGGTAGCGGAGGACCCGTGCTCTCCCCGCTGGTCTCCGGCGAGGAGTCCTGGAGCCCCCTCGCCGATTCCCCCACCTGCCCCCCTTTATCCCTGGTGTTACGCTGATTTCCTTCCCCAGCCGATGAGCTCCCTCTCTCCCTGCTGGGCCCTTCTCCAGCATCGCTTGGGAGCCTTGCCTCCACCTCTGGCTCCGATGTCAGTTCCCTGACAGTTAATATTTAAATTTTAGAATAGCTTTGGAAGTGGATATAGGCTGTAGGGTTAGAAGTAGAAGATAGTGTATTTTAAAATAGTATTATTTGTAAGTGATAAAATGTGAAGATTTTTATGGTAAAAGTAAGTGTGATAAAAAACGGTTAAAAATTATGATATACGAAACTGCTAAAGATGAGGTAAATGAAAATCAGATAGGGGGGGCTTGAGGAAGCTCACCTAACAATGTTTAGAAAAAATAAGGATAAGTCAATAACTTGTTTGTATTGTTTGTATTTCTGTTTGTATTGTTTATTTGTGTAATAAAATGAATAAAAATTTTTTGAAGAAAAAGAAATTATCTCACAGAGGCTGAAGTGTTATAACCTATTTTATAAATACACTACTTTCTTCATCAGTGAATAACTTATCCAAGACCCTTTCCCACATTATCTAAGTGTTAATTTCACCATCTTTCCTCTCTAATAAGAATTAATGCACCTTAGATGTTTATCCTTTGCTGCCCCATTTTAAAAGTTCGGATAGTGTTAATGTAGCATTGAATAGTTTGTTCAGACAAAGCTATGGCTCATCTTTTGTCTCCCATACATTTATTCAGAAGCAGGTACTGAAACAGTTCTCTCGTGCCCCTCCTGGCTCTCTTGGATGCTTCAGGCAAAGTGAGAATGGCAGTGGGCCTTGGGGTGCTGGTAAAGGCCTGTCAGGGCTGAACCACAAGCAGCCATCAGGCAAGAGCCACAGGTCAAGCTAGAGGAGACAAAACAAAGAGCTAGAACAAGCTAGTGCCTATCATAGTCCAGGCAAATCCCAGAGCCTTCATAGCAAAGGTGGGGAACCTGTGGCTTTTCTGACGTTGCTAGACTACAAATCCCATCTTCCCTGACTGTACGCCATGCTGACTGGGGCTAGTGGAAGCCAACATCTGGAGGGTCACCTGAAGGGAATGTCCCTGTGCTTGGGTTCTGCTTTGGGGCATCTGATTGGCCAGTGTTGGAATACAGTGGTACCTCGGGTTATATACACTTCAGGTTACATACGCTTCAGGTTACAGACTCCGCTAACCCAGAAATATTGTTTCAGGTTAAGAACTTTGCTTCAGGATGAGAACAGAAATCGTGCTCCGGTGGCATGGCGGCAGCAGGAGGCCCCATTAGCTAAAGTGGTGCTTCAGGTTAAGAACAGTTTCAGGTTAAGTAAGGACCTCCGGAACGAATTAATTTCTTAACCCGAGGTACAACTGTAGATGAGTCATTCATCTGATCTAGAAGGCTCTTTTGCCACACTTTGCTGGGTCCCTCTACAAATTAAGTGGCAAGCACACCATATCATGTAGCAGCAACCCTAGCAGGCCGACCAATCCGTTTTCCAAACAGAATTGCTTTGGCACATTTGCAAGGAAGGTATTCTGAGCTCCCGGCCTGTTTCCGCACCTTTGAGACCCCCCTGGAGGCTTTTGCCTTGCCAACCTGACTTGGGACGCTCTCGTTCCTTTATTATTCCCCCCTCTTTCACTGCGCTTGATCTAACTGTCTAGTAAGCTCTGGCTGTTCCGTAAAGTCAGTCCCCAGAGTAAGCAACAGCAATTTCCCTCCATAAAGCTGTTAAAGCCTTTGAAATATATGAAAACATTATGACAATCGTTATTAGTATGAATTACCAGGAAAACAGAACATTAGCCACATCTGTTAGAAAGAGGAAACCTTTGTGTTTTTTGTTTGTTTCGAAGCCCCCTGCTTTAATTTTTAAATAAATAACCAATGTGGCGGGTTTTCTCCCCCGCCCCTCCCTCTCCTGCTCTCCCCGGGAACATGAAGGATGATTCTGTAAAAGCAAAGGCTTGTGATGGATCTCCCTTCTCTGCTCAGCAACATGCATGTGGAAAGCCTCGGATTATATTGTGCCAGCTCACTCCCAGAATTCTGCGAAGAACGAGGCTGGTGATAAATGGTGGAACTTTTCATTTTTGGTTGGAAAAAAAAACCACCAGCCCTAAAGAGCTTCTAAAAGCAGTGAGGGGAGGAGAGCGAGAGTGAGAGCAAGATAATGTGTTCCTAGCCTCTTCATGACACTTGCCTTTCAGATAATTGTCATTTGTCATCTTAATTTACTTGAGAGATACATCTGAAGGCAGCTCTGCGAAATCAAAACCTGGGGTTTTCAACAGGCATTTAATGAATATCTCTTGCTAGTGCATAGATTTCTTTTCTTTGTTTTACGCTGCCTGCCATTTGTTACTACGGCCTCGCTTCTTTTCATTTCTTTCTTTTAATCTATTATGAATATGAATTTGCTTTATGAACTGGCTAATTATCCCATAGCCTTTCTCAGAGAAAAAGAGGCATCTTTGCTAGGAAAGTAATGTAACATAATAGGAGTTATTTTCCATCCACTCTTCTTCTTAGGAATAATTTTAGTCAGTCATTTTTTATTTTTTTTAGTCAGCCATGATATTTTTGAGAGTGTCGGAGTGCAGTTCCAGCACCTCTCAGGTGGGCGCCATTGCGTGCCGGCACTCCCCCCGCCTGGTTCTTGCCTTTAGGTATTTCTGAGAAGCCCAAAATGAACATTTCAAGTCAAAACAGAAGCTGGGCAGCATGTGCGAATCTACACATTTTAGATCTATGACTCCAACTAGCTCCTAGCCACCCCTAACCACGATTGGTCAAGCTACAGGGTGGGGCCAATTCGTATTTCCTTTTCTTCAATCCGTCTCCTGTGTAGCGGCAGCAGGCTTTAAGCTTTCCAGCAAGGCCTCTACCGTTGCACACACACATTTGCGTGACGGCCCTTCCTTCATCTAGCCTAACCTTCTGAGATCAGGATTTGGGGGGCCAAATCTTGCATCTCATGAATCAGGCACTTTAGGTAAAGGTAAAGGGACCCCTGACCATTAGGTCCAGTTGTGACTGACTCTGGGCTTGCGGTGCTCATCGCACTTTATTGGCCAAGGGAGCCGGCGTACAGCTTCCGGGTCATGTGGCCAGCATGACTAAGCCACTTCTGGCGAACCAGAGCAGCGCACGGAAACACCGTTTACCTTCCCACCGGAGCGGTACCTATTTATCTACTTGCACTTTGACGTGCTTTTGAACTGCTAGGTTGGCAGGAGCAGGGACCGAGCAACAGGAGCTCACCCCGTCGCGGGGATTCGAACCGCCGACCTTCTGATCGGCAAGCCCTAGGCTCAGTGGTTTAGACCACAGTGCCACTTGCGTCCCCATCATGCACTTTACTGCTAAGCTATATGGCTGTTCTTCCAAGAAAGATTGCTGTACAGCTGCTCTTCCATGCGTGGCTTCCTGCAGAAAGTGTGTTATTCACTCTTTTGCTTTCCTGTACATGTGATAATAAGTATGTAACCAAGTTGTTAACTTGGTGGAACATACCCTTTCCAAATATTTGGAATACTTACGAAATCTCTGCTACAAATCTGCACGTGGCCTTTCTGCGAACGCACACCAGATGTTCCCCGTTTATGACGTTAAATTCCTTCCTTTCATTACCTCCCGCAAAACGAGGCCGGTGGAACATTTCCACTCTCTGCCCATATTTCTTCTCTGGGTTCAGAGAGACCTCACCTAATTAATGAGGGGGGGGGAATCCACCCAACCCTTCCCATCCAAACAAAGCTCGAAAGAATTGTCTGCATACCTGCCAGGAAGAAGAAGAAGAAGAAGAAGAAGAAGAAGAAGAAGAAGAAGAAGAAGAAGAAGAAGAAGAAGAAGAAGAAGAGGAGGAGGAGGAGGAGGAGGAGGAGGAGGAGGAGGAGGAAGACCGCACAGCTTTTGGGACATAAAGAGCAACTGATTCACACAGCCATTCTGAGTCAAATTCAGGTTAAACAGCATTATGAAAGGGCCTCTATAGCAGGAAATGTCTCCACCGGTGAGACATTGGCTGGCTTCTGGTGGCATCAGAATATGGCATATAGTTCAGTTACATCATCAGCTTGCTGTCAATACCTGCCCTAGAATCACCTTTATACATTTTACAGTCAAGCTGCTGTCTGAGAGCTCTCATTTAATTTGCTATGATGTCCTCCAAATGAGATAACCCTGAGGCACTTTCAGAATATAGGCTCCCCAGTGCGGTGGAGGCTCTGTCTGAGAGATGCCATTTTGATTCCCCCCTAGGGTAGGGTTTACTTTGGGGGTGTTGCTGGAAAACATTGCTGCTGCCCACCATTACTGCCACTGCCAATCGGCACGTCCATCCCGCTGTTATGTACTGAAGTTCTCACTCTGGACTAGCAGGGGGATACTGTAGATAGTTTTCACTCAGGTCCACATAGGCAAATAAGGAATTAAAAGTGACGTTCAGTGATTGGATAGTTATAGAAAGTTGTTACTGTTGCTTTGTAGTTGAACTCTATATAAGCAGGTTGGTTGAACCCTTCAGCCCAGTTCTGTTCTGGCCTGTGAATAAACAAGAGCTGTCTGAAGAATTGCTGTGTCGTCTGATATGTCCACCCACAACTTAACACCCGCTATGGTTTGGAGAGGTCCACCGGAGGTCATTTGGTGAACAGGAGCTGCAAAGTGGAACCAGCGCTGCTATTGGACCACCTGGTGCCTTCTGGTTATGATTCTTGCACAGAATGCTGAAGCAATCCAGCATTCCAATTGCCGCAATAGCTCACTGGATGCCTCCAGGAAGCTTGTACTTGGGTTATGAAAAGAGACAGTTCTACCCTGCTGCTGTTCCCTGGTAACACGTATTCAGAGCAGTAAACAAGCTATAGTTTAGGGCCCCACTCTATTGAGAGGGCCCAAAAAAAATTAAAGCAAAAAAACCCTGGATGTACATTTCCAAAATATAAGATAAAAAACAAATAAAATGGCTTTAGATACCTATTAGGTCCAAATATTACCATAGAGCATATATTCAACACAAAAAATAGCGGCAATTTGCTGTTGACCAAGGAGAGCTGGACATATAAAGGGCCCCATTACCTTCAGCAGCTTAAGGCCTCATCAAACCTAAATCAGGGCCTGATTCAGAGGCATACTGTACTGACATCTGTATGGGAATTGTTTTTAATTGTTTTATCTCTTGTGCGTGTGCCACCTGGGCTTCTTTGGAAGGATGGAATGAATAAACAACAACAACAGTTGTTATTGGCACCTGTCCACCTCAAGAGACAATGGAGTGCATTCACAGCACTGAAGAGATCTCCCAGGGGTACAAGCCTGGGCAATGTGTTTGAAGGTCCTGGGCTGCCCTCTCAGCCTCATCATCCAAAGGAAAGGAGTACAATTCAGTGGTACCTCGGGTTACATACGCTTCAGGTTACAGACTCTGGTAACCCAGAAATAGTACCTCGAGTTAAGAACTTTGCTTCAGGATGAGAACAGAAATCGTGATCCAGTGGCGTGGCGGCAGCAGGAGGCCCCATTAGCTAAAGTGGTGCTTCAGGTTAAGAACAGTTTCAAGTTAAGAACGGACCTCCAGAACGAATTAAGTACTTAACCTGAGGTATCACGGTATGTTTGGTGCCACCTTGGCTAAAGGAGTTGCCAGAAGGAGGCATTCAAGGCACCATTCAACTGCCTTAGGGACTCCACTCCACAAATTTGTGAAGGCTTTGCTTGTTAGCCTTTTCTTCTCCTAAAGATATCCAACAAGGCAGCAGAGGTTTAGGGTCAGTTTTCCTTCTACATGGGCTACCTCCCAGGTTGATGAGCCCCATCTGCCCATCACTTGCCTCTACAGCACAAGCAGAAACTGCCTTCTTGACCATTGGACCACCGAATTGGTCTCATCAGCTCAGTCCACCGTTGCCTGTCTTCACATGCAGGAGAAGTCCCTAACTCATAAAAATAGGAATAATCAATCAATTATGTATGTATGTATGTATGTATGTATGTATGTATGTAAGAATTGATGCTTTTGAATTATGGTGCTGGAGGAGACTCTTGAGAGTCCCATGGACTGCAAGAAGATCAAACCTATCCATGAGGAGATTTCACCCCTCCCATACCCAAGAATCTCCTGATAATCTCCTGAAGTCTCTGCTGACTCTACAGAGAGGAGGAGCAATGTACTGCTCTCTACTTAATTAGTCAAGTGAGTGAGTCTGTGTGTGTGAGAGAGAGTC
The DNA here is from genome assembly GCF_964234715.1 of Podarcis melisellensis. Taxonomy (NCBI): domain Eukaryota; kingdom Metazoa; phylum Chordata; class Lepidosauria; order Squamata; family Lacertidae; genus Podarcis; species Podarcis melisellensis. The sequence continues at coordinate 11,873,234 of NC_138537.1, forward strand.
AGTCAGTTTGTCGGAGAGAGAGTGCAAGAGATAGTATTGCTGCTAAGAGCAGCTGCAGGCACTCAGAGTAGCATTGATGTATGCTCAGAATATTTAGCTCTGTATATAGTTTGTATTATAGCTGTAGTTATAGAATAAAAGAAGATACTTTACAGAGCTGCTCTCCGAGTGGTTTATACTCTGCAAGACTCTGCAAAACGCTGCTGCGCAACGACTGCATTATTGAGACAGTGAATCCGGTGCTCTCAGCTCCAAGCTGTGAGTCCACAGCACTGTGACCAGTTCCTGTGAGAAAAGCAGGTCTCTGGCAGTGCTACCCAGCTCGCCCAGCCCAGTCGGGGCTGTAGTGCATGAGTCCAGTTGGTACACTGGCTCAAGGGCGATGCTGACATCCCATTCTGAAGGAAATCAGCCCTGGGTGCTCACTGGAAGGACAGATCCTGAAGCTGAGGCTCCAATACTTTGGCCACCTCATGAGAAGAGAAGACTCCCTGGAAAAGACCCTGATGTTGGGAAAGATTGAGGACACAAGGAGAAAGGGACAACAGAGGACGAGATGGTTGGACAGTGTTCTCAAAGCTACCAACATGAGTTTGACCAAACAGCAAGAGGCAGTGGAAGACAGGAGTGCCTGGAGTGCTCTGGTCCATGGGGTCACAAAGAGTCAGACATGACTAAACGACTAAACAACAACAACAATGTATGTATGTATGTATGTATGTATGTATGTATGTATGTATGTATGTATTAAATCTGTATACCACCCTTCATCCAAAGATCACCGGGCGGTTTACAGCAAATGCTGAGGTTCCATATAGCCATCCTGACTTAACAGCCATTGACTTAACAAATTGCATTCTCCTAAATGGCATTGTAATTTCTACACCATGTTGGAGGCACTGTGCCTCTGAATAGCAGTTGTCGGGCAGTAAGAGTGGGAGAGGGCTATTGCATTCATGTTCTAGCCTGCAGGCTTCCCATAGACATCTGGCTGGCTGCTAGGAAAACAGGATGCAGAATTAGATGGGCCTTTGGCCTGCAGCTTTATTGAAATGTCACCAAATCCAATGGAAGCAAGGGAGGGGATCTGAGGGCCATGTTGCGTTTCAGGGGGCAGAAAGTGCAATGGCTTTACCATGCCTGAATACAGCACTAGGCTTGCACAATCTCTGCTTGATACAGATTTAGTCACCATGGCTCTGAGTTAGCATAATTACAAGCATCTATCCCTACATTGATAGCATCCTGTTTGGCATTATGAACGTTGGGTTATGTAACTTGCTTTTGTTACTTGTGGTTGGATGATTACATGTCACATGTTCCCTTTTAGCCAGAACGTCTGAAGCAAATTATACAGCCACATGGCCAGCATAATCCATGCTAGAACCTTAGTCGCTTCATTGACTTTTCTTTCCTCCTTTCAGCGCAGTTCCCACCATGTGCTTCCTGGATGAATAATATTATACTCCAATTTAATTCATAAATGTTGAAGGCACCACTTGTTTCAGCTGTAAGATCTGATTGGAGAAGACAGAATGCAAGCTTAACTGCTGAGTGCTTGGCAATTTGTAAAAGACCAAATCTTAAAAACTCAGCTACATGGAAATTAATCCCTTTGATCGTAGGGGAGCTTAATTGTTAAGAGAGAATGCTTAGGACTGCAGCTCAGAACCATCTACGTATTTATGAGTGAAGCCTGGAATGTATTGTAATAATTATCCAACAACTGCTCCAACCAATAGGTAGCACTGTTTCATGTCCTTTGTGCTTAACTAAGGTTCTGTGACTCGCCTTGCTATTGTTCTGTCTTGTGGTTTTCTCTTGGAGATGTTCCTGGAACGATTAGATCTACGCTGGAGACTGAGCTTGCAGATCTCTAATAAAAGTTGTTCTTCTAAACAAGTTTTGCAATATCTCTGACAAAGATCACGTGTTTTGTGATCAGCAACTGAAAATCTTCTGAGCCTTTCTAATATACATATTTATTTACTGCAAAATAATAATAATAATAATAATAATAATAATAATAATAATAATTATTATTATTATTATTATTTATATCCCGCCCACCCCAGCCGAAGCTGGGCTCAGGGCGGCTAACAACAATCAAAATAGTCCAACATTCTAAAAACATTCATTATAAAATTAATTAAAATCAAATTAAGATCAAATTAATGGCAACCATCAAGCAAAATTCTGTGCACATTGCCAGAGGAGGGGGTCAGGCTGCGCCCTGACCAAAGGCCTGGTGGAACAGCTCTGTCTTGCAGGCCCTGCGGAAAGATGTCAGGTCCCGCAGGGCCCTAGTCTCTTGTGACAGAGCGTTCCACCAGATTGGAGCCGCGGCCGAGAAAGCACCATTGCACTTGGTTTTCAAACTGTGTTCTGGACCTTCCTTGTGTTTCTTAAAAAGCTAGGATCCACACCACATGGAAATCAGAGATTAACTTTTGCCCACACAGTCTCAATCTCACAACCACCCACCAGCTTCTGTTTACCCTGGGAGAGAAGCTTCCATTTCTACCAATGGAAGAATGTCATCTGGAAAGTTTCTCCTTGGGCACAGTGAGATATAATCTGAATGAACCAGTCCATGAGTGAGTGAGTGAGTGAGTGAGTGAGTGAGTGAATGAATGAATGAATGAATCAGTGAAGGGCACAGTCCTGTTCAGTCAAGCAAAGGACTCGCTGTAGGGAAGAGTGGGAATTGTAAATTGTGCCTCCTTGATGGCAACCTCCATGTGCTAGTTCAGTGCTACACTGCACATAGCTCTATATAGGTACTTTCTGTGTGGCTGGGGGTGAGGCAAATGGGCACAATCCTGGCTGCCTTCCTCATACACATTACAGTCATAGGAAGCTGCCTTATATCAGGTCAGACCATGGGTTGATCTACACTGAGCATTGGGGAACCTGTGGTCCTCCAGATTGTTAGGTTTCTGTTTATGCCACTGTGCAGTGCTTGGAGTTACAAGACTCTGTTTACATTCCAGACTGTTGGAAGTCTCATGGGAGACGGATGTTGATGTTACTGGTTTCCTGTTTCTTTGTTCCAGTTGGTTCACTGTCTCTCACAGAGAGAGGGTGTATATTCTTTTCTATCTGAGTAGTTAGAAATAAACTCTTAGCAATGTAGCATATATTTCTCATCCTTCTGCTGCTGTTTGTATACTTTGCATAATGGGAACATGCCTGGAGCCTCATCAAAGGCTTAGGTCATTAATCACCGTCAGAGGACACGACCGGAGGAGCAGCTCGGCCGAACGGAGTTCCGACACAGATGTCATTAGACTGCAACTCCCATCATCCTTGACGATTAGCCATGCTGACTGTGGCTCAAGGCAGTTCGCTAGCATCTAGAGGGCCACATGTTTCCCATCTCTGGTCTACACTGACTGACAACAGCTCTCTGCTCCATGGTTTTGGATCAGAGTATTTCCCAGCCTTGTGTGGGGATGCTGGGTACTCAACCTGGGACCTTTTATGTGCAAGGGCTCTGCCACTGCCCCAAGAGTGGACCTTTGTCCAGAACGAGCCAGCAGTAAATCACACGGACTAAGTGAAGTTAACTCTTTATTGGAAAAAAAAGGACCTGCACAGGATTGCCAGTCTAATGAGCACTGCAACTCTTCTTCAGTAGTTCTTGATCCTGTGATGCAGCTGCGGAGACTGAAGGTCTCCACCTTCCCACAGCTGCCTAAGCCTCCTCCTCTCCAGGGTTTCCCCCCATGCAATCTGAGACTGCATCGATGTATCTGCCTTTGCTCCTCCCGTTTCATCTCTCTCTGGGTTCTGGGAGACCAGGGGGAAGGGGAGCTTGTCACAACAGGAGAGGGAGACACCCCTGCCTCTTCACCAGCCTGATTCATCTCTTGCCTCCTTCATCTAAGGGTGCCATATTTCAATAGGTAAAAATCCAAACACAAAAAATTGTGGGTGATCCATGAAGTTATAAATCTTATCCCCCAGGATAGGCATGTACCCCCCCAATAGAGGACATGTCTGGGATTTCCCGGACATATAGAAATCCTACCCTCAGCCCACTTTCTGCTTCTGAACGTCTCTCCATCACAGACTCTCCCTTCTCACTAAGGCCTATTACCTCTGCAGTCTGTGGGGAACATGCTGATGAAGGAAAGACTGTAGACCCTCCAAGTGACTCTATTACCCAGGGACAGTCCTGATTCTGATTTCATCCCAGAATGTCCTGCTTTTCCTTAGGACATCTCTATCTTGGAAGTTATGGAGCTATGCGACAAGCCAAGGAGAGAAATAAATATACAACCTTTAGAAGACATATGAAGCCAGCCCTGTAGAGGGATTTTTTTTTAATGTTTAATGTTTTTTTTATATATATATATGTGTTGGAAGCTGTCCAGAGTGGCTGGGGCAACCCCATCAAATGGGCGGGGTATTATTATTATTATTATTATTATTATTATTATTATTATTATTGAATGGGACATCAGAGAGGATATGAGACTGCCCGCATCTCCTTCTTCCTGTCCAGCTCCCTGCCCCCTTTCAGTCCCAAATAACATTGGAAGCTCTGACCTACTTTGGGGCTATCTCCACAGTGGGTGGCTCTGTGGATTAAACCACAGAGCCTAGGACTCGCCGATCAGAAGGTCGGTGGTTCGAATCCCCAAGACGGGGTGAGCTCCTGTTGCTTGATCTCTGCTCCTGCCAACCTAGCAGTTCTAAAGCATGTCAAAGTGTGAGTAGATAAATAGGTACCGTTCTGGCGGGAAGGTAAACGGCATTTCCGTGCCCTGCTCTGGTTCGCCAGAAGCAGCTTGGTCATGCTGGCCACATGACCCGGAAGCTGTATGCCGGCTCCCTCGGCCAGTAAAGAGAGATGAGTGCCACAACCCCAGAGTCGTCCGCAACTGGACCTAATGGTCAGGGGTCCCTTTACCTTTACCTTTACCACCTGACTCATCTGAATTCTGGAATGACCCACATCAATTTGTTCCATGCTTCAGTGTGGTCCTTTTGAAAAGCACTGAAGCCATATGGGGCACCAATTCACCTAAGAAGCTTGCCATATTATAACTGCCACAGTGTGGGCGGATTTAAATGTGCATCCATGCACAAAGATAACCCTCAATTTTTAATGCCAGAAAGTATTGTTCTTGAAGGCTAGGTTTTTTTATCCTTCCTTGAATATACGAACAAACAGCCTAACAGAAAGAGAGAGAGAGAGAGAGAGAGAGAGAGAGAGAGAGAGAGAGAGAGAGAGAGAGAGAGAGAGAGAGAGATCATTCCATTCCCTTATGGAAATAAGAATTCCTTTCAGGTCTTTTGACTTACATTTGGTCTGCGTCTGGCAAAATGTTAAGACGATAGATTACCAGAGAATGGGGAAGGGGTGGAGGGACTTTTATATGACAAGCAGATCAGCTTTCATCTGGTGATTCAATTGCAGCTCCCTCTCTGCCTCACCCAGGAAGCTGAATTCAATTGACGGGACATTAAACTGCAGCATATAGGGATCACCAATACACACACCAGACATCTTAAAATTGTAAAGCACCAACAAGAGGAAGCTCTTTCAAATCCATGTGCAACGCTACAAGACTTCAATAAACAAAGAAAGAAAAATATGGGCAATGGCGGCATTCACACGCTACATTCAACGAGTGTACAACCTGGGTACACAAACAGCTGAGCTGTACACTCATACAGTTATTCACATGTAATGTTCAATGACTGACACTCTAGGCACCTGTATATGCAATAGCTGAGCTGTACAAATCAACAACTGTACACTCTTTCACACAAACACTTATACATGTATAGACCTTCTGATTGGCAAGCTCAAGAGGCTCACTGGTTTAGACCAGAGCACCACCCAGCGTCCCGGGTTCGAATCCACCCCGCGTCCCGGGTTCGAATCCGTACAGAGGTGGTGAGCTCCCGTTGCTCTGTCCCAGCTCCTGCCAACCTAGCAGTTTGAAAGCACACCAGTGCAAGTAGATAAATAGGTACCACTGTGGTGGGGAGGTAAATGGTGTTTCCGTGCACCCTAGTAAATATGCTTAACTTCTTGTTTGTAACATCTAGATTTCTAGATGTTTTGGCTTCGTTTCAGGGGTGAGTTGAAATTCTCTTGGGGAAGAAGAGATTCAATGTGGCTCCAGTTTAATTTCTCCCAGAAAGCCTTGTTCAGAGGTGTTTTGGGTTGTTGTTGTTGTTGTTTTAATCTGGGAATTTTAAAATGACTACTTCCATAAGTATAGCTGTCTCCTTTGCCACTCCCTGGGAGCTGCCATTATAGTGGACATTGTTTTAATAACCTCAAATGAAAGCTTTTTCTTCCTGAACTTCAACCTGAAAAATCCCAGAGTGGCTTATGATCAATAAGCACAGGGTAGTCCTTCCTTGCAGATTTGCAGTCTAAAATCTACGCTAGGTTTACAATCTAAACGGCACGAAACAAAAAGACGAAAGGGAAGAGGAGGGAAGAGGAAAACTAAAAAAAACCTTAATGCATTGTAAGAACAGCAGTTATGGGAGTGAACAGCAGGAACAGAATGGTGTCCTTGTCTACAAAAGCTGCTCACTACGGTTGCCACCAGCTCAACATTTCATAAAGCAAATGGAACTCCAGAGCTTTTCCTTTTCCAGGTTTTATGGAGCTGTAAGCCTTAGAAATAAGAACAATTCCTTTCAAACAGAAGACAGCTAAAATCGGATTGTCTGGTGACCCTGAGGCTTTTTCCAAAACAGCACCAGACTTTTGACTGGTAATAAAATGACAAAAGCTATTGTTGAGACATTTGAATCCACAATCCACAAGGTGTCAGCAGTTTGGTGCCAGGTGTCAGAAACAGTTAGAGCTGAAAGGGATCCGTTGCACTCCATCCCCTCCTTTGAAAAGGAAGATTGTTTTCTTTTCATAACTCTTGAGAATGCAGGAGAATGGAATTTAATATAGCGCCGTACTGAAAGCCAAAGTTTGCCTGGCTAATTTGCGGGATGCGATGGGGTGCATGATGACAAAGGAAGCTGTGCCTTCATTTGCAGCTAGATTTCTGGCACGCAGCAATGCCAAAAGTTATGGGTTCTGTGAAGCTGAGCCATGAGGTATGTTTTGGCACCTGCCCACGCTCCATTCCAGTCCAAGCCTAGAGCAGGCATGAGGATTAAGGAGAATGAATACCTGCCATTGCAATGAATACTTTTCAAAGTTCCAGGCTCCATTTTCCAAAGTACATGAGAAAGATCCAGGGCAGAAAAAAAGGAAAGACCTTGTCTATGCAGTCAGGGCCATCTTACCCATAGAGGCTAGTGGTGTGGGGCACCAGGGTGCCAGGTTATGGATGGCACCAGGGAAGAGGCGGAGGCTGGACGTGGCACCTCCCAGCATCAGCTTGCTGCCCTCACCCACCTCCACTATGCCGCACCGAAGCAGCACTGCGCCCGGAGCCTCCATCTGCTATGACTACCACGGCACGAAGTGGCCAGCTGAGCTGGGAGGCGCTGCTTCCAGCCTCCGCCTCTTCCCGGCTGGAGGAGCAGCCCTGTCAGGAACTCGCCCTACTCTTGAGTAGGACCAAGGCAGAGACACATGCCCGACTGGCATGTTCTCTCCCTCCCGGTCGATTGTTCGGGAGCGTCAAAAGCTTTCTTCAGCCCGAACATCACAGCGACCGATGCCAACAGACACCAGCACACTTAGGGATCCGCAGAGTCCTCACAGCTTGCGTAACAGACCTCAGCAACTCAGCATTTTGGCTAATCTACTTTATTTACATATAAACACACACGGAGCACTGCAACATGGCTCCCTCTCTCTCTAGCATCAGAAAGCAGAGAGAAAGAACAAAGGACACTAGTCCCACTTCACGAAACACAGTAACACAAACATCCTGTCTCTGTCACTTCCCACTCTGTGGAGTCAAAACATACACTGTCATATGAAAAATAACAATCCCATGACTGCAATCATAGAGCAGGAATTCTAACACACCCTCCAGCCGCTGCCCACCTCCTCCAGCCACACCGGCAGTGCCGTCCTCCCTAAAAAACTCTGGGAAACAGGGGGGTGCCGGAGGGAGCTTTGCAGCACAGCGCTGGATATGCTTAAGACGGCCCTGTATGCAGTGCATAATTAAACTGGAATTTTTGCTTCCATGGGAGACAGGGATGGCCCCCAGCTTGGATGGTTTTATAAGAGAAGAGACAAATACATGGAGACAGGGACAGCACATCTCATTTTGCCACTGGAGGTGAAATGGAAAGTGCCCCACTGCTGCCGCTGCCACTGTTGTGCCACCCAACCTGCCGCCACCACCATGGCTTGCACTGCCTGGTCTGTTGCTGCATCTGCTGCTGGCGGAGATGTGCACTGATTTTGGGTGAGACCATGTGTCTTGCCAGATGCAAGGTGGTTCTTTTATTTATTTATTTTTAAAATATTTATTAAGAATTTTTTCAATAGATTATAAAGAACAAACAGAATAACATATACTTTTACAAAAACATATTTTCTTCACTTCTTTGGACTTCCTCACATCTCTCGTTTCTGCGTTCCAAATTTCTCAAGCTTTACCCAGCAAATTGTTAGCTTGTATCAACTCTTATATTAAAGTTTCCCAATGTTATATCCCTAATTTCAGATAATTTTACCCAGACCTTAAAAACTTGAACTTTAACTTCATGTTTATCCAAAATTTATCTTATCCAATTTTTTCCATTTATCTTCATATTCCCTTTAACTAGTTTAATGGAACCATATTATTATTGATCTTACATCCTTCTTAACATTCATACAATTTACAATACTTTTGTAAATAATCCTTAAATTTTTTCCAGTCCTCCTCCACAGCCTCTTCTCCCAGGTCTCGAATTCTGCCGGTCATTTCTGCCAGTTCCATATAGTCTATCAGTTGCATCTGCCATTCTTCCAGTGTGGGCAAATCTTGAGTTTTCCAATACTTAGCGACAAGTATCCTTGCTGCTGTAGTTGCATACATGAAAAATATTCGGTCCTTCTTTAACACCCTCTGGCCAACAATACCCAGAAGGAAGGCCTCTGGTTTCTTAGGGAAGGTATACTTAAATACCTTTTTCAACTCATTATATATCATTTCCCAGAAAGCCTTGACCCTAGGGCAAGTCCACCAGAGGTGAAAGAACGTTCCTTCAGCTTCTTTACACTTCCAACATTTATTGTCAGACAAATGGTATATTTTTGCAAGCTTGACTGGGGTCATGTACCACCTATATATCATTTTCATAACATTTTCTTTCAAGGCATTACATGCCGTAAATTTCAACCCAGTGGTCCATAACCTTTCCCAGTCAGCAAACATAATATTGTACCCAATGTCTTGTGCCCATTTTATCATAGCTGATTTGACCGTTTCATCTTGTGTATTCCATTTAAGCAGCAAATTGTACATTCTTGAAAGTACCTTAGTTTTAGGTTCTAACAATTCCATTTCTAGCTTTGACTTTTCCACCTGGAATCCTATCTTTTTGTCCAACTTAAAAACTTCTTTAATCTGGGCATAATGTAACCAATCTCGCACTTTGTCTTTTATTTTCTCCATACTCTGCAACCTCCAGTTATCTCCATCTTTTTCTATTATTTCCCAATATTTCGGCCGCAAGGTGGTTCTTTTAAAATGAGATTCAGAAGTAATACAAAACACAAGTGAGTGAGAAGATTAAAGATTTTATTCTAAACAGCAAGCAATATATACATACCAAGCTAGCAAAGTGACTCCCCCAGGTAGCCTCAGTTTGCACGGCCCCACGGCTGTCAGTCCATGCATGAGCTTCTCCCAGTTCTGCCCCAAACCATCTGATTTATAGACAGCTAGATAGCTAGCCTGTGTGGCTTGCCCAACTGACTACGTGCAGATCATTCATTACTGGCTACATGCAGATTGTTAATTAGCCACCCCCTTCCAATGCCTCACTTTCTCGAAACCATGTCCAACATCAGAGAAGGTTCTCATCACTATCTCTTCCTCCTGATTAGGACATTATAGGCTGTTCTCATGCCATTGGAAAACTTAAGAGACAAGGAGAGGGGGAAGGAACAGAGGAAGGAAGAGGGCAACCATGTCAGATCACTAACTCCTTGAAATACAGTGGTACTTCAAGTTAAGTACTTAATTCGTCTGTAACCTGAAGCGTATGTAACCTGAAGCGTATGTAACCTGAGGTATCACTGTACAATTTATCTTCCAAATAGATTGCCCATACACCATGCTAATTTTCGGTGAGATCTCACCCAAAATGGATGTGATCTTGGCTGAAATTGGCACCAATGCATTATCTCTTCCCCCCCCCCCCCGCCAAGTGCCCTGTTTTAAGCAGGAGATCCAGAATCACAGATCTGTTTGCATTCCACAATGTCCCATTTTTTTGGTCCGGTGCTCTGGCGCAACCCTGCTGATGAGCGCCAGAGTGTATTCCATTCCTTCTGTCTGGTGATTGTCTTTTTTTAAAAATAATATTTATTAAGAGTTTAAAGATTACAAAAAGAAGAAAGAAAAGTTAAACAAAGCAAAATAATACAATACAATACATGAAAAACAAAAAACACTACTTATCTTAACAAAACAGAAACAAAAAACAAAAACAATTAAAAACACATCCAATATTTCCATATCTTATCTTTCATTTACTTGTTTCAACGACCTCCTCACACCTCCCTTTTTTGTGTTCTAGTTCAGTTAGCTATTTCAGCAAATCCTTTCCATCTTTCTCAAGTTTTGTCCTATAATTTATCTTAACACAATCTAACCTTACTTTTTCTCCCTTTGGCCCATTAACAATCTATTTTTACTTAATTCTTTATAACATTTCTGCTAAAGCCTGAGCTCCGAGAACAAGGAGAAGGAAGGGGGAGTTCAAGGGAGAAGACACAGACTGACTGTTTAAGCTCAGACTCAGAGGGGAGGCCACTGGAAATAGCCAATCCCATGACCCGTAGGCGCACAAGAATTAATGAGAGGCATATTTCACATTTATTAAGAAACCAGAAGCATTTTTACTTGGCATTGTAGGAGGTGATATTAATAGACAGGATTGTAAGTTGTTTTTATATGCAATGACAGCAGCAAGAATATTATTGGCACAAAAATGGAAGCAAGAAGAACTACCGACGAAAGAAGAATGGAGGATGAAGTTGACGGACTATGCAGAATTAGTTAAATTAACAGGAGGGATTCAAAACCTGCAGGATCAGAGATTCTTAGAAGACTGGAGTAAATATATGAACTATTTGAAAAGTAATTGTGATGAAGAATTTACACTAGTAGGTCTGCAAGAAGTTTTGTAAGGTGGATTTGAAATACCGCAAGAAAGATTATGAAGAGAATTATTAGTTAAGGTCAATTAAATGTAATATAGAAATTAAGAAATGCAGAATAAGTGAGAAAGAACGGAAAATCATCAGAGGTGTTGACGGAAGTCTAAAATATTGTATAAGATGAGAAGATATGTTGTATGACTGTTGGAACGGATATGTTAAAAAAATCAATAAAGAGGTGTGTGTGTGTTTATGAATTAATGAGAGGCGTGAACTGGAAAGGAAGCGAAAGTGGGGCTTTAAATGGGGGAAGAGGAAGGGGTGGAACTCAGACTTGGCAACAGCTAATTTGGAAGCAGACGCTGAGTGACTGAGCTCCAGAGTGATTTGTGTGTTTGAGCAATAAACCTGAGTTAATTACTGCCGGAGTTGTCTCACTTCTGTGGGAGAAACTATGTTTGCCTCCATGGTTGGAGGCCACAATGCTTCTGAAAACCAGCTGCTGAGAACCACAAGAGGGGAGAGAGTGTTTCCTAGTGGCATCTGGTTGGCCTTTGTGAGAAAAGGATGCTGGACTAAATGGTCCATTGGCCTCATCCAGCCGGCTCTTCTTATGCTCTTAAATACATACATGGAATGCTGCTTCATACCAAGTCAGGCCAAAAGTCCACTTAGCTCAATATTGTCTACCCTGACCAGTGGCGTAGCGTGGGGGGTGTAGGGGGGGTGGCCGCACCTGGCGCAACATCTGGGGGTTAGGGGGCGCAAATCCACGGGTTAGGGGGCGCAAATCCACGGGTTAGGGGACGCAAATTACTTGCCTTGCCCTGGGTGCTGACAACCCACGCTACGCCACTGACCCTGACTACTGTGGGCTTTCCATCATATAGATGCATAATCTGCTGCTCTTATCTTTTCATTGTTTTTGACTTTCCTGATTTTATGCTGAATATAAGATACGATTGCCAGACTGAATGTTCTCTGGATTTACTTTGCTTTGAAAGCTCAGTGCATTGGGCACACGGGCAAATAATTATTTGGTTAAGTATTTGGAAATACACATGAAGAAGTTGGGATTGCAACAAAACGTCGCAGTGCAAGGTGCAAGAACAAACAAGAGAATGCAAACAAGAGTCAAGGTAGCCTGCCAGTTAAATATAAATCTATTACACACAAAAAACAACTTTAAAAGGAGAACTTTGTAAAAACAGTATCATATCCAGATGGCCGACAAATTAAGCTCCATATACTATCATACCGATAAATTGTATCCATGTGAATACAGCCGGTGATTAAAATGAAATAACATGCACAATAACACAAAACAAATATTTTCTAAAGCCAATAGCTGAAGCCAGACACGTTTTCACTAGCCTTCCTCAGTGGCAGATAAGGAAAACAGAATATCAACATGAGCATTGGTCTAGAAGGCATAAGCTTTTTTTTATTGTGTGCAGCAACGAAAATTTCTTTCCAGATTGGATAATGTAGACCTTTTAACCTTCGAACAGGCAGAACTGGCCAAACCCTCAAAGGATTCTTCCTTTAGACATCCTTTGGAAACAAACTGATTCCACCACACAGAAACATTGCAAGAGTCAGACAGGATGCTTAAGACCTCACAGGGATGTACTTGAGTCTTTTTCCCATTAGGGTTTTTAGTCTAATATGTGTGGGACCAGGTTGCTGCATTGCAAAGTTTGGGTTCCCCCAACCTTGCAGAAACTCCCTCCCCCCCCCGCCCCGTGCATGAGTTCAGATGTTTGGGCTATATAACAATCCACCGTCAGAGAACGAGGTTTTTTTTTAGTGTTTAGGATTGCAACAATCCAGGACTCATTAGCAGATATCGCTTGACACAGCTAACAATATACCTTTCCAGCACGCCAGTTTAGTTTCGGTGTAAATCTGTAGTGTGATGCCATTCACAAGCTTCATGAATACATTTCAAATAGAAGATTCTCGGTTTTTCAGGCCGCTGCTGCGCGACGCAGTACAAGTGCACTCGGAAATGTGGGGACAAAGATCTTCAGAGCCCTTGATCAAAGGCAAACGTGAGCGGAGCCATTTCGCTTGATCTTAAGAAAGCTTTTGACAGAGTTAACTGCTAGATCTTAATTTGCAAACATCCACTGACAGGGCTTCTCCGAGAGAAGCAGAGTTTCATAGCTGTCTTCTGGAATGAGGGATGAAGTAGGGAGGTAAGTTTGAAGTTGATGAGATTGAAGGTAGAAAAAGAAGAGAAGATGTGCTCTGACTATATTCAAATCCCAGGGGCCTATCAGAGCTACGGGCAAAGATTTTCTAAGTGGACTGCAGCTAGCTCTGTCCAGGCATTCAAAAGCACATATAAGAGATTGAGCTAGACATGGTCTTATTGTTTATTCATTGTATTTTTTGCACTCAAGTGCCTCAAAGTGACTTACACAGCAAAAACAAAACAATGGAGATATTAAGATCAGATAAGAACAGCAATCAACAAAAACTAAAATACTCATCCAAGTAGGAACAAATCCTATTTAAAGCATGAGCACCCCAAAGGCCACTAACATCTCAAACTGCCTTCCCAATTCAAAGCCATCGGTAATTTCGTGAGGACCTGGAAATAATTTGCTAGTTATAATAATGCAGCTGGTGTGGAGAGGGTGGGTAGAGATTTCTCTCTCTTTCCCCGTCTCATAATACTTGGGGACGTCCATTGAAGTTGAATGTTAGAAGCTTCGAGGAAGACAAAAGAAAATACCTCACAGAGAGCATAGTTAAATTATGGAATTCTGTCCCACAATTTGTAGTGATGGCAACCAGGATGGCCTTAAAATGAGGATTACTCAAATTCATGGATGACAGGGCTATCAGTAGCTACTTGCCATGATGGCTATACGCTACCTCCACTCTTGCAGATAGCACACCTCTGTCAGCAGCTGGGAATCACAGGTGCAGAAGTGTGATTCACACTCAGGTTTGTGGGCATCCCATAGACACCTGGTTGGTTGTGAGAACAGAGTGCTGGGTTAGATGTGCCCTTGGCCTGATCTAACAAGGCTCTTCTTAAATTCTTAAGTCAGGCCTGACCTGTCTCAGCTGCCTTAGTGATGCATATCACTTTTGTGAGTCCTTTTTTGCAACTGACTCACAAACAGAGCTGTCCCTTCCTGATGACGGCTAACCCCGTTCTACCCCAGCAGCGCTTTAACAATGGGGAATTAAGTATCCCCTGTCCCGTATAGGGACACGGGTGGCTCTGTGGTCTAAACCACTGAGCCTTGGGCTTGCTGATCAAAAAGTTGATGGTTCGAATCCCCGCGATGGGGTGAGCTCCCATTGCTCGGTCCCTGCTCCTGCCAACCTAGCAGTTTGAAAGCATGCCAAAAAGTACAAGTAGATTAATAGGTACCGCTCCTGCAGGAAGGTAAACGGCGTTTCCGTGCGCTGCTCTGCTGTCGGTGTTCCGTTGAGCCAGAAATGGCTTAGTCATGCTGACCACATGACCCAGAAGAACTGTCTGCAGAGTGGACAAACGCCAGCTCCCTCAGCCTGTAAAGCGAGATGAGCGCCATAACCCCAGAGTTGTTCGCAACTGGACTTAACTGTCAGGGGTCCCTTTACCAAATCCTGGTCCATCAGGCAACACTTTGGAGACTGAAACAAATTCTTTTTCTAGCCATCTGTGTTTTGCTCTGATAAAATTTCCCAATGGCAAGAAAGATGGCCCTATTGACGTCTGCCAAGATTGTGGTAATGCACCCCAGCTGACGATACGTCTCCATATAACCAGAATTATTGTACATCAAAGATAACTACATATCTGGCTACATCGCTCTATAGCTTATTTTATAGATACGGTCTTTGCTTTCCATCTGTGTTCTGACTGTCGGCAGGCATTGTCTGACGTTGAAATGCATCGGATTCCTGTCGTTTTCCACATGTCGAAGCCAATCTCCACCAGTTGTCAATCTGGACCTGGATATTTTGTGTTAAATATATCCGCATCTCAGTAAACAAAGAATCGGCAACTAGATACTGGCTGGCTTCTGTCCATGGGATGCTAACAAAGTGAATAAGAAGCTATGACTGGCTAAGCAATGAACAGCGACTTTCTCAGTTGGAAGAGTCAAGTGTTTTCTTTCTTGTGGCCTTAGGGGCTTTCAGTGATGTACCCATTTATATTTGATGGGCACAACAAATTAAGGATTTTCCTGGAAGCTTCTGAGAACCTTACAAGCTCCTCAAAAGTCAGGTGATAACTATCTCCATGCCCCTGGTGTATCAACAGTTTAGGAGGCAATCCTGCTTTCTTGCGGTCAGGGCAGGCTCCAGGATTTAATGTGCCAGCAATAAATGGCTCACTGGTGAGTTCCTGGATAGCACTGTTGGTATAGCATGAGACTCTTAATTCCAGGGTCATGGGTTCGAAGCCTGTGTTGGGTAAATGATTCCTGCATTGCAGAGAGTTGGTCTGGATGACCCTGGTGGCTCTACAGTTCTATGGTTCTATGACATCCAAAGACTGGCATATGTAGCGGGCACCTGCAAGCAGCTCACAGTTTTAATAATTTTAATGATATCCCAACCCAGCATTGCTTTGCAGGACACAGTAGAAAAATCAAATAGCAATCCCCAATAGAACCCATCCTCACATTTTTGGAAGTGGGGCAGGACCTTTTTAAAAGTTGGACCCTACATACAGGGTCCTTGGCAGCTGCCTCACGTCAGGTGCTAACAACAGCCCTTCTGATTGTGCTCGATATTATGGCGTGAAGACTCTCCTTTTTATTCTCTTCGCTGGTTTCCTATCCGTTTCCATCTACAATTAAAATGTAATGCTATTACTTTTAGTGCCTTTAATGATTTTACTGCTCTTATCGGCCTTCCCTGATCTTCCTGTATTCTCCTCAGCTTTGATTTCCATTCCTCTGATTCAATCTTTTGTTTCTTATTCTTATTTGATGTATCACAGTATTTTAATATTTTTTGGGAAGCCGCCCAGAGTGGCTGGGGAAGCCCAGTCAGATGGGCGGGGCATAAAGAAATTATTATTATTATTATTATTATTATTATTATTATTATTATTATTCTGAAAACACACCTCTAAGGCGTCAGAGGTCAGAGCAGAGAGATGGTGCAAAGAATGATGTGTGTACAGGATGGGCCCCTCTTATATCAATGGACCCCCTAGGGATGGGTTCCTCTAGTGCAGGGATGTCCAACAGGTCAATCAGGATTGACTGGTTGATCCTCAGGAGGTTGCAGTCGATCACTGTCGATCGTGGGCTCATTTTCCCTGCCCCTTCTCCCCTGCCTGTATTTTCTCCTGATATCTGTAATAGAAGACAGAGTTTTTGCTGTGAGGCAAAATGCTTTCATAGTGCTGTTTTGGTGAGCGACTAATCCCCTCCCCCCTTAAAAGTCCCCCCAATGGAACCCCAACAAAATGGGCATAAAACGGGGTATTTCGCACCTATAAAAAAGGTCAAAAACTTTTACCTTAACCCCTAAAAAACAGGACATTCCCCCTCTGTAAAAAAGCTGAAGAACCTTGACCTGAACTCCCCCAAAATGGGGCATTTTCTCTCCCTAAAAATAGCTCAACAACTTTGACCTGAACCCCTAGAAAGGGGGATAGATCACTGTCAGATTTTAATTCTGAAAAGTAGATCACAGTCTCTCGGGAGCTGGCCACCCCTGCTCTAGTGGAAGTGGTGGCATTGCCAGGCAGCCATTTTAATTTCCCACAATGCTTCACACTAGGGCACATTGGGAAATTAAAATGGCGCCTCCCAAATCTCCACTAGGGGGCTGCCATTCCCCGCCCCCACAGCAACCTCAGGCAACCCTTGAGGGAAATGACCATAGCATCTCCCAAACCGCCAGTGGGAGCTGCCATTTTAGCTTCCCACAATGCAACACTAAACTGAGGGGCGCTGAGAATGTGGGGAATCAAAACGGCAACAGCCAGATGCAGATGCTTAGCTCAGACATTTGTTTAAAGAGGAGTCCAGGGCAGACATCAGTAGCAAGGTTGCACCTGCTGTTTTGCCCCACAGACCACACCGCAGATGAATTAACATGGCACAGGCAATCAGTCAGCAAAGCCATCAAGCACAGAGCATAATCAGTGCTATTTTAGCCGCACAGACCCTGAAAGAAATAGCAGCTGCTTTTTCTTGCAAAACTGAAAGGGCAGTAGCATCAGGCCACTGCTGATGTATTTGCAAGGCACTCAGATGCACACCCTTAGCCAAAGACCAAGGCAACTGCATTACACCCAGTGGAAAAGCATACTTGAAAGAAACTGGAGCTCGGTTTGCTTAGTTACACAATCCAACTCCCTATTTTTATTTACAACAAGCTCTGCCAGGAGGGGAAGTCTGTAGTCAAAGAATTTCTGTGGAAAAAGCACTTAGTGAATCAACAGATCATTGGGGGCAGGGAGGGGGGAAGGTTCACAAATTCCTGACTCAATGTTAATGATTTTGTAAAACTGAGCAATATTCTGCTTGCTTTTCGAAGGTGCAATGCTCTCTTCTGCTCCCACGTTCTCAGAGCGTCTTGAACAAAGCAGTACCAAAAAAGAAAAAAAGAAAGAAATCAAGGTGCAACCACAAAAGTTATTAACGGTGTTTTATAGAGATGTTATTTTTAAAAGATACGGAAGCTGCTTCTCTCAGGGCCAAATCTGAGGGGATGTAAATTGCACGAACGCAATCAAAGGAACTGCAATGGATGCCAACAAGCTACTGGGCCGAGTTCACGGTTTAGGTTTTAACCTATAAAGTTCTGAACAACCGGTAACCGGAATGCGGCAAGAGGGTTTCCTTCCCTACTGCCCTGTCTGAGCACAGACCCCTACAGACCTTTGGCTCTGGTTCCACTGATTGGTTTCCCATAAAAGAATGTAGATTTATAGTACTGCTATTTTATTGCTTTATCGTTTTTGCTTGTTGAACCCCACTTTGGAACTGTGAGTGCAATAGGTGGCGTATAAATATTCGTATAAAATAAATACAGTTTTACCCCGAGTTACAAACGCCTCAGGTTACAAACGCTTCAGGTTACAAATTCCGCTAACCTGGAAGAGTTACCTCGTGTTGAGAACTTTGCCCCAGGATGAGAACGGGAATTGTGTGCCAGCAGCACAGCGGCAGCAAGAGGCCCCATTAGTGAAAGCACGCCTCTAGTTAAGAACAGTTTCAGATTAAGAACAGACCTCGGAACTAATTAAGTTCGTAACTAGAGTTACCACTGTACACAGAGTTAAATGCAGACCTTCCAACATTTCTCTGATGAAAATAGGGGCATCATTTATTATTTATACCCTGCCCATCTGACCAGGTTGCTCCAGCCACTCTGGGCATCTTCCAACATATATTAAAACATAATTAAATATTAAAAATCTTCCCTGAAGGGCTGCCTTCAGATATCTTCTAAAAGTTGACTAGTTACTTATCTCCTTGGCTCAGTGGGTCGCATAACTTCATACCCTCCAACATTCCTCCAACGAAAATAGGGACGTCCTAAAGAAAAGTGGAACATTCTGGGGTCAAATCAGAAACTGGGATGGCTTCTGTAAATCTGGGACAGTCCCTGGAAAATAGGGACACTTGGAGGGTCTGTCAATGAAACCAACCGCCTGTCTCCTTGATGCTTGCCCATCCTGGCTCATAAAAGCAAGCTGGGAAGGGCTGGGCAATGGGCTCTGCAGGGTGGTGAATGCTTCCCTCTGTGAGGAAACCTTCGCAGACCAGATGAAAGAAGCGGTTATTAAACAGCTTCTTAAAAACAACATCTTTGGACCTGGCCAATATGGCCAACTATTGCCCAGTCTCAAATCTTCCATTCTTAGGCAAGGTGATTGAGCAAGTGGTTGATGAACAATTCCAGGCACGCCTGGAGGATGCAGACCATTTGGATCCCTTCCAATCGGGATTCAGGCTTCATCATGGGACTGAAACTGCCTTGGCCACGCTGGACAATGATCTCTGGTGGGCTAGGAACAAAGGTGAAAGCTGTTTCCTAGTTCTGCTGGGAAACCCAGCCAGATGGGTGGGGTATAAATAAATTATTATTATTATTAATTATTATTATTATTATTATTATTATTATTATTATTATTATTATTGGGGGCTCACTTATTCATATATGCTTTTACACATGCAGATTGGCTCAGTCCTCCATATTGAATGGGCAACTTCCTGTTCCCAAGTGCTCTGTTAGAAGGCAATCAGTCTTCTAGGTTAGGAGGAGTGTTTGCTGGGTTGTGAAATATGCTTTCTCTCCCAGGCGAAGAGAATGAAGCAATCCCAGCAGGTCTTCTAAGGATTCTGCTTGAGTTTGTACATTCCTAGGTGTTGGGCAAGAAAACCACAGGAACTTTGGCAATGCACGCAGAGCGACGCCCATTCACTTGCAGTCTGTGAAATAATGGCCCTGTGCTGCCAAAAAGCCGCGGCAATTATCAACAATGTGAGTAATCAAGTAAAAAGAACTTTCCGCACAGCCAAATGGCCAAATTGTCAAGCACAATAAAGAGTAGTAGCTCAAATTGATTGCAGCTTCACCGAGATAATTTTCTACAGGAGTTAACATTCTTGAATCCAGTGGGGAATGGTGCAATAATCTATATAGCAGGGCATCTCAGCAATAAGCCTTTTGCATTTAATTTAGAAAAAAAAATGCTTGATCGTTAGAAAAGTTCTCTCATTACAGGGGGCATGGGTTTTTGTGGCATCAGCAATATTAAAACACTTTTTTTAAAAAAGGGAAATAAATAGAACACTTCCATCACAAGTTATTGCAAACCTAGAGGTAGAAATTTTAGCTAGCAACCCACTTGCACAGTGACTCTCAGAAGTGTTACATTCACTGCAAATGGCACTGTTTTCTATGTTGTCCTTTTGATGCCTTTTCCTGAGAGAATTTATAGAGGTCCCTTCTTTATAATGTGATTTAGGTCACGTCGCATACTGCATTAGCTATGTACCTGTGTCTTTAAGTGCAGGTTATTTGGTTACACACAATGACAGCATGGGGGGTGTCCCTGACCTGCACTGGGACCCTAGCCTAGGGATAGGGGTCCTTAACCCTGCTTTAACTCTTTACCTCCTGCTGCGGTCCTGATCTGGACTGGCAGTCTACGTAAGAAACTTCCATCTGAAGCAAAAGTATTTATTCCCATGCACATTACAGGGGATAGAGCTGAACCAAAACAGGAGGTAGAGGGGGAAAGCTCTCCAGTCCCATCCCTGGAACCGGGGCCCCAATCTGGATCAGACCCCCTGCACTGGCAATTTGTGGGAAAAATACTTAAAGGCACAGCTACGTAAGCAACATAGACAGCATCTTAAAAAGCAGAGACATCACCTTGCCAACAAAGGTCCATATAGTTAAAGCTATGGTTTTCCCAGCAGTGATGTATGGAAGTGAGAGCTGGACCATAAAGAAGGCTGGTCGCCGAAGAATTGATGCTTTTGAATTATGGTACTGGAGGAGACTCTTGAGAGTCCCATCGACTGCAAGAAGATCAAGCCTATCCATTCTGAAGGAAATCAGCCCTGAGTGCTCACTGGAAGGACAGATCCTGAAGCTGAGGCTCCAATACTTTGGCCACCTCGTGAGAAGAGAAGACTCCCTGGAAAAGACCCTGATGTTGGGAAAGATTGAGGGCACAAGGAGAAGGGGACGACAGAGGACGAGATGGTTGGACAGCGTTCTCGAAGCTACAAACATGAGTTTGACCAAACTGCGGGAGGCAGTGAAAGACAGGAGTGCCTGGCATGCTCTGGTCCATGGAGTCACGAAGAGTCGGACACGACTAAACGACTAAACAACAATGTAAGCAACGTCACATGTTGCTAGGCCCTTGGCGTGTTCCAATGCATGTTAAAGTTCTTTGGGTTTCCTCCCTATCCCAAATCTCGAACTTAAACCTGAGGAAGCATCCACGCAATGCCACTTCAACAGTCATTACTTTCCCCCCACACACACACACAAAGAATCCTGGGAACTGTAGTTCATTAAGGGCACTGATAGCTGTAAAGAGACCTCTGTTTCCCCTCTGCAGTTCCCTGCAAATAGGAATTGAACGTGAAAGCACTCTGGGAACGGCAGGACCTTATCATCGAAAATGCTTTGTGGAATTTTTTTTTTTTTTAGTAAACTATTAATAATGAAGTCCAGGGGTTCTCTGAGAAGGGGATTAATTGCTAAGCTACTCTGGGAATTGTAGCTCTATGAGAGTGAGGAGTGGCACAGGTGGACTTGCTCAGTTTCTGTTTGTGGGCTTCCCATGAACATGTGGCTAGTCACTTGCTATGTAGTGAGTTGAACAGGATCCAAAATGCAGCAGTCTGATTGGTCCTAGAACAATGCAGCAGTCTGATTGGTCCGCATGAGCCACCCAATCCAAATCCAGGTAGAAGTGAATCCACAACCTGATTGGCCTACAGGAGAATCCCGGAATTAGCCAATCATGTGCAGCCCATTGTGTAAATAATAATAATAATAATAATAATAATAATAATAATAATAATAATAATAATAATAATTTATTATTATTTATACCCCGCCCATCTGGCTGGGCTTCCCCAGCCACTCTGGGCGGCTTCCAAAAGAATATTAAAATACTGTGATACATCAAACATTAAAAACTTCCCTAAAGAGGGCTGCCTTCAGATGTCTTCTAAAAGTCTGGTAGTTGTTGTTCTCTTTGACATCTGGTTCTCTGTAACTTGGCTTCTCACAGTGAGGGAACCACCAGGAGGCCCTCGGTGCTGGACCTCAGTGTCCGGGTAGAACAATGGGGGTGGAGACGCTCCTTCAGGTATACTGGACCGAGGCCGTTTAGGGCTTTAAGGGTCAGCACCAACACTTTGAATTGTGCTCAGAAACGTACTGGGAGCAAATGTAGGTCTTTCAAGACCGGTGCTTTATGGTCTCGGCGGCCGCTCCCAGTCACCAGTCTGGCTGCTGCGTTCTGGATTAGTTGTAGTTTCCGGGTCACCTTCAAGGGTAGCCCCACGTAGAGCGCATTGCAGTAGTCCTAGCGGGAGATAACCAGAGCATGCACCACTCTGGCGAGGCAGTCCGCAGGCAGATAGGGTCTCAGCCTGCGTACCAGATGGAGCTGGTACACAGCTGCCCTGGACACGGATTTAACCTGTGCCTCCATGGACAGCTGTGAGTCCAAAATGACTCCCAGGCTGCGCACCTGGTCCTTCAGGGGCACAGTTACCCCATTCAGGACCAGGGAATCCTCCACACCTGCCCGCCTCCTGTCCCCCAGAAACAGTACTTCTGTCTTGTCAGGATTCAGTCTCAATCTGTTAGCCACTATCCATCCTCCAACCGCCTCCAGACACTCACACAGGACCGTCACCGCCCTCACTGGTTCTGATTTGAAAGAGAGGTAGAGCTGGGTATCATCCGCATACTGATGAACACCCAGCACAAACCCCCTGATGATCTCTCCCAGCAACTGCATGTAGATGTTGAAAAGCATGGGGGAGAGGACAGAACCCTGAGGCACCCCACAAGTGAGAGCCCAGGGGTCTGAACACTCAACCCACCCCCCACCACTTTCTGAACACGGCCCAGGAGGAAGGAGCGGAACCACTGTATGACAGTGCCCCCAGCTCCCAGCCCCTCAAGACAGTCCAGAAGGATGTTATGGTCGATTGTATCAAAGGCCGCTGAGAGATCCAGCAGAACTAGGAAACAGCTCTCACCTTTGTCCCTAGCCCGCCGGAGATCATCAACCAGTGCAACCAAGGCAGTTTCAGTCCCGTGATGAGGCCTGAATCCTGACTGGAAGGGATCCAAATGGTCTGCTTCTTCCAGGCATGCCTGGAGTTGTTCAGCAACCACTCGCTCAGTCACCTTGCCCAAGAATGGAAGATTTGAGACTGGGCGATAGTTGGCCATCGTGGCCGCATCTAAAGATGGTTTTTTAAGAAGTGGTTTAATAACCGTCTCTTTCAGCGGATCTGGGAAGGCTCCCTCACGGAGGGAAGCATTCACCACCCCACGAAGCCCATCGCCCAGCCCTTACGACTAGCTTTTATAAGCCAGGGTGGACAAGGATCAAGGAGACAGGTGGTTGGTTTCACTCGTCCAAGCAGCCTGTCCACATCCTCGGAGGTAACAGATTGGAATTGATCCCACGCAATTTGACTAGACAGGACTCTAGCACTCTCCCGCCCCGGCCCTGCTCCCACGGTGGCGTCTACCTCTTCCCGAATCTGAGTGACTTTATCTGCAAAAAACTTTGCAAAATCATTGCAGGAGATCATGTGGCCCGTACTGGGCCCCGATGTAGCAGGTGGTTCCGCTAAATTGCGGACCACCTGAAAAAGTCTCCTGCTGCTGTCTTCTGCAGATGCAATAGAGGCGGTGAAGAAAGTCTTCTTCGCCGTCGCTACCGCCACTTGGTAGGCTCAACATTGAGCTCTAACCTGTGTCCGGTCAGCTTCAGAATGGGTCATCCGCCACCGGCACTGTAGCCGTCTCAACAATTGTTTCAGTGCCCTCAGATCCATGGAAAACCACGGGGCTGTCCAGGCTCCATGCAATCGGAGAGGGCGCTTCAGAGCCGAACAGTCAATAGCCCTGGTTAACTCCACATTCCAGCGGGCCACCAGGGAATCAGCTGAAAGGCCATCAACATGGGATAAAGCATCCCCTACCACTCTCTGGAAACCATTTGGATCCATTAAGTGGCGGGGGCGGACCATCCGAATCGGTCCCACCTCCCTGCAGAGGGGAAGGGTCGCAGAGAAGTCAAGTATATAAAGTAGATATTGTGGAGGAACTTCCATTCCTCCTCACCACTATGAGCTGAATAAAGAGCATGAAATCCACTCTCGACTCCGAGTATAGTTCACTGGCGATGAAGGTGGGATCCCGCTGAGCTGACTGCCACACACAGCACCGCAGCACCGCCACCTGCCGCACCACTGCCTCACACCGTGTATCCAGGCTTCAGTTCTGGGACCCAAGGAACTCAGAACATAGCATCACTGTAAGAAGAGGTTGCTGGATAAGATGAGCCTTCGGCCTGACCCAGCAGGGCTCGCCTCACATTCCTGCCTTGACAGCACCACAGGGAACTGTTGCAATCCGTTTGTGAACACATCCTTCTTCCGAGGTTAGAGAAGGACAGGCTGAAAATGTTAATTAGAGCCCCATGAGCTGCACTCATTCGACTCAGTGGGATTTACTTCCAAGTAAACAGAACTTAGGACTGTCAGCCTGACCAGAGGAAAAAGGGGACCAGTCTGGAAGGGGACTTTGTTTGCAGGCTACTCATCAGAAAAGCAGGGAGCAAGGCTAGTTTATTTTCCCCATCACCCTTCATAAATCGTAAGAATGGTAATGATAAAAAACTACCTTATATGCCACGGCTGAGGAATCTTTTTCAACCTGGGGGCTGCATTCCCTCACGGGGGAACTTCTAGGACAGTGGTTATCAAACTTTTTTCTGTGGGCCACACCTTCAGAATAAAAATTTCTCATGCCACACTGAATTATTGTGATTAGAAATACATTGGAACACACAACCAGGATTAAGAATAATAATGAGGAGTGGCTTCCAGCTCATATAAAAACATAATAAAATGCCAAACATTAAAAAGCTCCCGATACAGGGCGCCTTCAGATGTCTTCTAAAAGTTATGTAGTTCTTTATCTCTTTGACATCTGATGGGAGGGCGTTCCACAGGGAGGGTGCCACCACCAAGAAGGCCCTCTGCCTGGTTCCCTGTAACCTCGCAGTGAGGGAACCGCCAGAAGATCCTTGGAGCTGGACCTCAGTATCCAGGCTGAATGATGGGGGTGGAGCTGCTCCTTCAGGAATACAGGCCATTTAGGGTTTTAAAGGTCAGCACCAACACTTCAGATTGTGCTCAGAAACCTACCCATGTAGCTCCTCCTCAATATCACTTGAAGCTCTTGCTCTCATTTTGAAAAGATTTGTATCCAGTGCTTTCTTTCTGGGGGACACAGGGGTACGCATACTCCTAAACATTTTGTGAATCTAAATTTGGCCTCATTGAGGGGCAGTATTTCAATATGAGTAGGAAAACAAGAGTACCCCTAAACATTTTTCTAGAAAAAAGCACTGTATGTATCCATATTTTGCAAATAGATAGATAGATGATAGATAGATAGATGATAGATAGATAGATAGATAGATAGATAGATAGATAGATAGATAGATGATAGATGATAGAGTAGATACTAAACTATAATGCACTGAAATGTTTCAATGTTTCTTTGATTGTTCTTCTATCTTTCTGCCACACTTGCCACCCTGCTCGTTTTGAGACCCATTGTTCTAGAAACTACCTTTTGTGGGTGGAGCCAAAGACAAGAGTGGGCAGGCAAAATGCTCAGCCACACAAAAGCCACAATTCCTACACACACACACACACACACACACACACACACACACTGTCCTAAATCCAGGCAAGTAGGAGATATTATCACCTTTCAAAGACACATTCCAGAGATCAAGGTGTGCACAATATATATCTCCAAATATATTCCATCAATAATAATTTTCCCTATGGCTGGCCTATAACTTCACTACGGTTCAAGGCTGCTGGGTGTGGGGTTTGACATTGCAAGAAGCCTTGACCTGCTCAGCTCAGTTCCAAATGGTTAAAAAATCCCCAGGCATCAGAACATGCGGGTGTGACAAAGTAATGTGTTACGTTGCTCAACAGCCTGTTTGGAGGATTGCCTTGACCTGTAACTGTGCTAGATACAGCCTGACTCAAATGGGTTTTTTATTATTTTCCATTAGAGGCTGCAGCAGCAAAATGAACTGCCCGTCCACGAGGGAAATAAAAGTGTTTTTCCTCCACTAGATAGCATCTCTAGCTGATGTAAACAGACTCTTCCCTCAGCCCCTCACCTATTTTCTTGAGCAGCTCTGTGAAGTTGCCCACATTTTCTGCTCCACTGGCCAAAGTGCCTTAGGGGTGTGGCAGGCAGAATACCAGCGGCCTCGACAGAAGATGTTTCCTCTATGAGGAGTGGGTGGAACTTCAGTGTCTCTCAGTTTCTCATTTTTTCCAACCTTAAGCTCAGATCAACACATTCAAACCTTAGTTTGCAATTGTGGTTATTTTTTGGATTTGTTGTTGTTGTTGTTGAGTCGCTTAGTCCTGTCCGACTCTTCATGACCCCCTGCACCAGAGCAAACTGTGGGAGGGAGTGGAAGACAGAAGTGTCTGGCGTGCTCTGGTCCATGGGGTCACAAAGAGTCGGACACGACTAAACGACTAAACAACAACATTACACCTGATCCAGCAAGGGGAAAACATGCAGAAGCTTCTCATGTCTGCAGGTCACCTTTACCAGATCAGGCTGACAAACGTTCAAGGTGAAAATGAGCATTCCTGTCTTCTCATTTTAAGACATGAAACGAACATAGTCTGGCCTTTTTTACCTAAAAAAAATGTACTGACAGACTTTGTCCATTTCTCTCTTGGTTTGGCAATGAATTACTCCTGGGCCCATCTATCCCCACATAAATCACAAAAAGCAATCTACTAAGTGAGCTGATCTATGCACGACAGTGACTTCATTTCCCCAAAAAAGGAGAGAAAAAATCAGATCTCTACCTGTCGTGCTTATGCAGAGGAAGCAAAAGTTGCAGTAATCCTCCACAGCTCCTCCTTTAAGACATCTGTGGCAGGTAAGATTTGGGCCAGGAAATGCCAATCATGCCTGTCGGAGCTTTTGCAACTGGAGAAGGTTGTTTGAGGTTGGCTTGAAGCACACCACTAATTACACCATTATGTTTTGGGGCTGACTTGGAGAGCAAGCTAACTGAAACTGGGCAAAGAGAGAAGGGTGTGCCCAGATCAATGGATTTGCTGCACTGCATTTTGCTCCCCTGCTACAAATCTTCACAGTCCCTTCTCTATAAAGAGAATAGCACAAGCAGTTGCGATGGCTATCCACCCTGGTGGGAATTGGTGAGCTGTTGAGTTGTTGCTTTTAATGCAATGCATCCCTCAAAACCAGGAAGAAAAGGGCTGTGCAGCTCATTGGCCTGTTTGTCCATTCAAATTGCAGAGGCCTCAGGTGACCTTCCTACCTTAGGAGGGAACAGGTGGCAAATGCTTCCAACACAGGCTGAGTGAGAACTTGCTCCTCAGCTCCATAGGTGCCAACTCCTTGGAGCCCTGGGTGCTTGAGCTCCCACAAAATTCTCTATGAAGGGGTTGGGCACCCACAAATTTCAGTGCTAGGGCCATGCACACTGCATGGCACCCATGGCCCCAGGCACCCATGGTTGCAGGGCCAAGCTGGCACTCCAGCTCAGCCTCATATCCTTGCTCCTGAGTGTGGCCCTCCAAACCAGGCCACACACCCTCCCCAGGCAGCACCTGTCACCAGCCCTCCTTCACCCCACCCTGCCTGAGTGTCTTTGCCTGTGTGCGATGGGTCCTTGAACTTCGTTAACCCCTCCTGCTAGCCCAGATGAAGGATATAAAAGGGTGGCCTACAGATATAATTAGCCCCCTCACAGGCCATTCCCTGAAAACCAAATAATAATAATAATAATTTATTAATACCCCGCCCATCTGGCTGGGTTTCCCCAGCCACTCTGGATGGCTTCCAGCAGAATATTAACATACAAAGATTCATCCAGTATTAAAAGCTTCCCTAAACAGGGCTGCCTTCAGAGGTCTTCTAAAAGTCCGATAGTTGTTTATTTCTTTAACAACTGATGGGAGGGCATTCCACAGGGTGGGCGCCACTACCAATAAGGCCCTCTGCCTGGTTCTCTGTAACTTGGCTTCTTGTAGTGAGGGAACCACCAGAAGGCCCTCGGTGCTGGACCTCAGAGGCAGAACAATGGGGGTGGAGAAGCTCCTCCAGGTCTACTGGTATACCTAACACCTATCATAATATATGACATCAGGTGCGAGACAGGTACGGATGAGTCTACAAATGGGTCATTGAGAGCTCTAGGTGAGATCCCTGTCAGATGGTTGGTACTAGCAAAGAACTCCACTGGCACCATGGGGTTGCATTGGAAGATGGCCGACAATACCATCTCTCCGGCTCACACAAGGTAATTAAGAGGCTGTTATGGGAGTAGGCAGCCTCCCTCGTTACCCCAAGGGAATGGGGAACGCTGCCTTGCCTGCTGTGCCCATAATTCACCCCGGGATTCGAAAGGGGGTGAGGGCACTAGGCACAAAAGCCCTCGTGTGGGTCGGCTCTCCTGGACGCTGTCTCTGATCTGCGCAGCTAGTTGCGGGAGCTCAAAATAAACAACCAGAACAGAAGCAAACGCACATACTTTGAGCGAAGATCGGGAGTAAAGACTGCTAACTAAAGGGATCTCTGGGAAGTGGAGCGACGGGCTGGACTTAACAATAAATTAAGAAGAAGAATAAATCAAGAAGAAGATTCATCAGAGGATTGGTATGTCGGAGCGAGACTGAAAAGGGGGGGGAGAAAAACTTTTCTTTTTTTGTCTTATGTGAGTACCCAATAACCCTCTCCCCCAAAAAAGAATTGTTGCAATTACTGATCACAAGCAGGAGAATTAAGAACTGTGTGGAAATTAATTACTATGCAAAGACGTGGCTTATGGGTACATCGGGAAACGAAAGTAAGTCCTTTGTGATGCAGTCATAAAGAGAGATTTATCATGGCAGGCCCGCCCGCAGGAGGAACCAGGGGGAGGAGGACTATGGCTGTTTACTATGTTGGAGTGTGGGTTCGGCCTAGCAGGGCCCCCTGAGAAAATTTATGACGGAGCGGTAGGCCTGGGGAGATCAGGACAGACTGTCGGAATGTTTTGTACGGAGGTGTTGAAATGGCGTCTGTCTACTTTTATGGCTCTCGGATGAGTGTAAAATCCACACAGGATAAAACAACGTTTGTCTTCAACCCGCTTGTGGAGATTATCAGAGATCACAAAGAAAGGAATACCGTATTTTTCGCCCTATAGGATGCACTTTTTCCCCTCCAAAAATGAAGGGGAAATGTGTGTGCATCCTATGGGGCGAATGCAGGCTTTCGCTGAAGCCTGGAGAGCGAGAGGGGTCAGTGCGCACCGACCCCTCTCACTCTCCAGGCTTCGCGGACCTCTCCGCAAGCAGCGGGAGCCAGCGCTGGGCTCCCATGGCTTGCAGAGAGCTGCCTGTTTGGGGACTGGGGTCGGGGGAAGCTCGGGCCTCCCTCGCCCCAGCCCCGCGCCTGGGGGGGGAAATAATTTTTTCCCCTTTATTCCCCCCCCCAAAAAAACCTAGGTGCGCCTTATGGGACGGTGCGTCCTATAGGGCGAAAAATACGGTATATGATAACAACAAGAAGATGAAGAAAACAACAAAGAGAAGATTGAACAGAACTGTGAATATTCTTTTGACAGAACTGTGTAATTAAAGCAGCAGCAAGAGAGATGATTGGATCCCTTTCGGAGCTTGAAGCATGGGTATCCCCAACAAAAAAATTAAAAATTTGGCTGTGTAATTTGGAATTATTGTGATTTGGAATTAATGTGATTTGATTGGCCTGTTAATAAAAATTATTTTTAAAAAAATAATAAAAAAGAGAAGCCCACTGGTACCAGCTGCTCGATGGAGTTTGCTGTCAGATTTCCCCAGTGCAGCCAAGGGGGCTGGGGGAAGTGGCTTGGATTCAAAGCGCTTCCTCCAGCACTTTGAATTCAAGAAAGAAAGAAAAAACGCTGTGTTTAAAAAGGGAGCGTTTCCCTTTCTGCAGGGGACGCCGTCTGAATTCCAACCAGATCCCTCCAGGAAGTCTAGACGCAGACCTCCCTTGCTACTGCTATCTAGAAACTGCTCTTCAGAGGCATGCCACCTCTGAGCTTAGAGATGCAGTATATAGTCATTGTGGCTCATACCCAGCAAGGATAACCACCTCCTCCATGATTTTGCCAAGCTGCCTTTAAGGCCCATCTAAGCTGGTGGCTGACATCATGCCTTGTGGCAGAGAAATCCCCCCTTTTCTAAATTTCTAATGTGGAAGGAAACAACAAATTAAAAGGCAGGAGCGCAGCAGACAAAACAAGGGGAATGATTATTCCCTAGCAAATTAGGAAAATAACTTCACCCCTGTGGGCCAAAACGCTGTCAGGAGTGGAAGCGCTTTTTAAGACAGCGGAAGACTGTCAAACAGGAGGCAGAGACAAGCCTCTCTTCCACTTTCCTTGGAAGTGGTGGGATCTAAAGGGACAAAAATAACTCCTGCACAGCAGTAAGAATCTCACGGCAGTGCTCAGAATTGGGCACACATACAGCATGCCACTGATCTGCTGAGCACAATTATTCATCACTGACTCGTGCTGTTTCTGTGGGCGATGCAATGGAAGGGAAATCTATTTTTGTCTCACCCATAACTTCCACCTGATTGTAACTGGATACCGGGAGGATGCAGCCAGCCAAGCACAGAATCTTGTCGCTCCAACATAAAATACCATATGCTCGGGAGCATGCAGGCAACTTCAAATTCTCCTGCTGCCAGGCTAGCTTGGTTTTCGAATTTCCCTGCTCGCTTTTCCTCATTCCACTCTCTCCTATAGGTACACCTGCAGGTCTAAAACATATGCTCCTCTTTCCCAGATCATTAATGGAGATGTTACATAACACACACGCATCAAAACATGTCTCTACAGCCACAGGAGACGCTGCAAACTTCCAACAGTTTGGCTTCACTACCATTGTCCCCTGAGACAGACAGATGCCAGCATTCAACATTCACCCCAGAGTATGATGGGATGTTAGGAACTGGCCAGTATACATGTATTTATTGAGCACATGTGTCTCTGCTGCTTCTGCTGCATTGAAGTAGTCATATGCATGTCATTAATCAGATCTCAGTTCTGGGTCAAGTTTAGTATTCACTGATGGTGGAGAGAGCAATAGAAGCCTGCTAGTCATGGGGACTACGCTCCACAGCTGAGGGCAGCATTGCTTCTGAATACCATTTGCTGGAAACCACAAGGTAGAAGAGCACACCTGTGACCGACTCCTGCTTGTGGGTTTCCCACAGGCATCTGGTTGGCCACAGGATGCTGGACTAGATGGGCTCTTGGCCTGATCCATGAGGGATTTTCTCATGTTCCTATAATCTCTGAACCAAGATGAGGTTGCCTCCTCCTTATCTTAGACCAGCCGCTTGGCTTTGCAGGAAGGCAACTCCAGCAGCAACTAAGTATAGTAACTAATTTTAGCATCTAAATTTAGTTACAGTGGTACCTCGGGTTACATACGCTTCAGGTTACAGACTCTGCTAACCCAGAAATAGTACCTCAGGTTAAGAACTTTGCTTCAGGATGAGAACAGAAATCGTGCTCCGGTGGTGCAGCAGCAGCAGGAGGCCCCATTAGCTAAAGTGATGCTTCAGGTTAAGAACAGTTTCAGGTTAAGAACGGACCTCCAGAACAAATTAGGTACTTAACCCGAGGTGCCACTATGCTAGTTTAGTAACTAGATACGGCATACACCTAAGAGCAGACATTGATGCAATTCCCCACCATTCATGCTCTCCCTTTTTTCTTCACATTTTCTCTTCCTCGGCTCTCTTCTGAGAACATGCCTGGGCAGGGTAGAGCTGTGTTGTTGGAGTCAAATCTGTTATCATAGCATGAAGATTCCCAGTACCCAGTTGGTGTTAGCAACTTGAATAATTAAAACTGCAGGCATCAAAAGCATGTAGATTTCCATCATTTCTCTCCTGCAGGTCTGCACTTGCCCCCACGTTGCTTCAACCAATTCCTCTGCAAAGGTGTGAGGGCTTGCCTACATGGAATAAAAAGGTCAAAGGCTGTGATCTGTGATATATCTCAGGATAGCACCCTCTGCCTATGTCAGGCCTATTGGCAGATTAGCTCAGTTGCAGCTGGGAAGCCAACTCATGTGCAATACTGACTCTTTTCTTGAACAATGGCCAAACACTTGTTAAAATATGCAAAAGCTTTTACAGAACATATAAAAAAAGTAAAGGACCCTGGATGTTTAAGTCCAGTCAAAGGTGACTATGGGGTTGTGGTGCTCATCTCACTTTCAGGCCAAGGTAGCCAGCATTTGTCCTTGGACAGCTTTCCGGGCCATGTGGCCAGCATGACTAAACCACTTCTGGCACAACAGAGC
This sequence comes from Podarcis melisellensis, assembly GCF_964234715.1. Taxonomy (NCBI): domain Eukaryota; kingdom Metazoa; phylum Chordata; class Lepidosauria; order Squamata; family Lacertidae; genus Podarcis; species Podarcis melisellensis. Next base: position 11,905,643 of record NC_138537.1, read on the forward strand.
ACCATGAGGGAAGCTAGAGTGCACAGAAACGCCATTTACCTTCCCACTGCAGTGGTACTTGTTTATCTACTTGCACTGGCGTGCTTTCGAACTGCTAGGTGGGCAGGAGCTGGGACAGAGCAACGGAAGCTCACCCTGTTGCGGGGATTCAAACCACTGACCTTCTGATCGGCAAGCCCTAGAGGCTCAGTGGTTTAGACCACAACCTGCGTCCCTTTTACAGAACATATAGCTAAAGAAGAGTATACACAAAGTATTTGCACGCACATGCATATCCAAGCATGGGCTTAGTTTTTCTTAGTTGAAGATTACAGCTTCTTCCTTAAACATCCAAACAAATTGTGTCTTGCACTCTTTCCAGTACTTGCACTCAGCCTTCTGATTGTTACCCAGCTAGGTCATGCAGTTCCTACGAGAGGGTTCTGTTAAGTTGTGGGTGAACATATCAGATGACACAGCGATTCTTCAAACAGCTCTTGTTTATTCACAGGCCAGAACAGAACTGACTGAAAGGTTCAGCCAGCCTGCTTATATAGAGCTCCACTAGAACGCAACAGTAACCATTTTCTGTAACTATCCAATCACTGAGCGTCACTTTCAATCCCTTATTTGCATATGTGGACCTGAGTGAAAACTATCGACAGTATCCCCCTGCTGGCCCAGGCTGAGAACTTCAGTACATAACAGTTTCCACTTTCTCCTTCCAACAGACTTCTCCTTATTGCTTCTTTGGGGGAACATCAACTTCTATGACCTCTATGAGTCTTGAACCTGGAGACATGAGGATTATACTTGAGACCTTGTGCATACAAAGCATGCGCTCTGCCAGTGACCTATGGTCTACCCCTCACCCTGGGGAACATTTGGCTACCCACCACCATATCTGATGTTGCTTTAGTTCCACGTGAAAACAATATTGGATTTTAGTATGTTTAATCTGTGCACTTGCTTATTTTTTTAAAAAATAATACACTCACATTCTATTGAAAAGTGTTCCTACAAAAACACCATCACCCCTCAAAAAATAATCCAGCAGCACATTGTAAGAAATATGCACCACACAGACCACAGAGGCAAACAATCCGGTCACAACCAGAAAACAGGAAAGTATAACTGGGACACAACTGCCAAAATTATTTAATGAGGGGAATGCTCATAATATGTTTCTATATAAAGGGATACAGAGCAGGCTTCGTGAAATACATCGATATCAAATAAGGCCCAAGGGTTCAGTTGGGCTTTTAATTAATTGTTGCATTGCTGTTTTTTTTAATATAGCCATCACACACCTCCTTGAATATGGTTATATTGAATGGTGGGGCAATAATAATATTTTAAATACAGGCAAGGAGTCCAGTCTGGAGAGATCTAGCAGGATAGAGTTAAAAATTGGGCAAACGCAAGAGTTTATTAGTTTTTCAGACTCCATTATTGCTCACCTGTTGGAACATGGTGTTACTGGCTGAACCAGTTAAATAAATTAAACAGTTGATCACCCTAGATTGGTTCCATCCATTTGCTGGGGAATTTTAGACATTTCTAAGTTTGATTCGAAGAAGGGAAAAAGAGATCCTTAAGCCTTTGATTCTTAATGTTGGAACATACCTTTGTACAATTCGGACTTCTGTGGTGGTGTTCATCTAGTGCTTCAGGATTTTTCATTTTCATAGGGTTATTGGATTTTAAGAATTGTGTTTATTGCATTTTGTTTTCTTCTTGTTATCTGGATTTTAACTGATTGGAGCTGTTTTGCCTTTTATGCTTTGTATTTTGTATTTTGCTTTGAGACTTTTTATGGCTCCCAGTATGTTTCCGAGCACAATTAAAAGTGTTGGTGCTGACCTTTAAAGCCCTAAATGGTTTCAGCCCAGTATATCTGAAGGAGTGTCTCCATCCCAATCTTTCTGCCCGGACACTGAGGTCCAGCTCTGAGGGCCTTCTGGTGGTTCCCTCACTGTGAGATATGAGGTTACAGGGAACCAGACAGAGGGCTTTCTTGGTGGTGGCGCCCGCCCTGTGGAACGCCCTCCCATCAGATGTCAAGGAAAGAAACAACTATCTGACTTTTAGAAGACATCTGAAGCCAGCCCTGTTTAGGGAAGTTTTTAATGTTTGATTCTGTTTTTAATCTGCTGGGAACCACTCAGAGTGGTTGGGGAAACCCAGCCAGATGGGTGGGGTATAAATAATATGTTGTTGTTGTTGAAAATAAATTGACAAATAAGTGCAATTTTCCTTGGGGAAGGTGCATTCCAGTGGACACAGAATGGAATGTAACTTACTCTTTGCTGGTCAACCTTCTAGGCAGTGCTGGAAAAATTACTGCAGATGCCCCTCTGCCATTGCTGCTCTGACGATGGAGAGAGCGATAAGGAGGCATAATGGGGTCATGGTGGCAATGGATTTGGGAAGGCTGGATCCAAAGCTCTTTGCTCTTTCCTCTCCCCTGACATTCTCTTGGAGGAAAGTATCCCAGCCTGATGCCAGTGTACTTATTTTTCCTCCCATGGAAAATAAAACCTTTTTTTAAAAAAAAAAAAAGTCTATGAAAAGATGGGAGAAAACAATGCACGATGCTCTCCCACACAAATGTATTTGGATTTGGAAGTTTGTTTGCCATTGTATGGCCCTCCTCTGACCCTGGTAGCATTGTTCCATCCCACAACAAAAGCTTTGTTTTTAATAGGCTTCATAGAACCATAGAATTGTAGAGTCAGAAGGGACCATGAGAATCATTCCTACAACAAAGGAATCTCATTGGAAGCATCCTTTAATTTTAGCATCCAGCTAAAGCTACAAAGGCTGGGGGTGGTTCAAAATAAAAATAAAAATTGAGCATTCTGATGGAAATGTGTTTTTCAATGCATGTATGGAGATCAAGCACTCGTGCCTTTTGTTCCCTGCCCATGGTTTCATCACAATGTCCCCTCTCTTCCAAGAAGCAGGTTATAAAATGAAGTTGAAATCTGTTTTTTAACCACTGGATAACCTCTGGTTAACCACTCCTCCTTATGTATCTTCTGCAACACACACTCTGCTGCTGCTTTCTGTTTGCATTTTCAAGAGAACAGCTCATGCAGATTTTAACTGTTGGATGAAAAGCCTTCTCCAAAGCAAAACCATCTTCGGAAGGGATACCAAACCCTGTTGTTTGCAAGTCAGCTGTGACAAACACTCAGACAGTAGTCGGATAGTCTTCTCCACAGTTTGAACCAGATACATAAATAACTTCATCTACTCCTTAAAAAGAAGGAGGGGGAGACAAATATCTGTGATAAATATAATTGGGCAAGGACAAAACCCCACAAATATGTGCTTGACTTCTAACATGAATCTATTTCAGCTGTCTTTGTGACTCTTTCCTGTTTTTCACAGAAATCTGGACACATATTTAGAAACAGTTTTATTGAAACAGGAGTGAGAATGTGAGAATGTAAGAATGTAAGTCCAGCATCCTATTCTCACAGTGACCAGGCAGATGCCTGTATGTATAATGCAAAGGCAAACCCCCTATTCTCTTCTAGGAAGTCTTCAGTAGAAGTTCTCACCCCCAAATGACGAAGTTTTGGGGAAGGGTCATAGTTCACAGGTAGAGCACATGGTTTGCATAAAGTCACAGGTGGAAGGATCCATCCATGGAAGAACCTATCTTTAAAACCCTGGAGAACCACTGTGAAGACAATACTGAGAAAGATGGTCCAATAGTTTGACTTTGCACATGTCTGTTCCTTGTTACATGTTTCTTCTGTTCCTGTCCTCTCCCTTTCTCCTTGTCACGGTCTGGTCTACGGGTGATTGAAGTCCTGGCTGAGGATGTTGGGACCAGGGGCAAGATGGCAGGGTAGGAGTAGGAATAAGAGTCCAGAAGCCAGGGGTCCAAGGGTCAGGAAGCAAGGAGTCACGAAGTCAAGGATCTGAGGATCAAGAAGCAGGGAGTCTGGAAGCCAAGGTCCGAGGATCAGGAAGCAAGAAGCCAAACACAGCAAGGCAGGAAACACGTTGCTGTGGCAAAGAGCCGAAGGGAAATGCTGACCTTATATCCCTTCCCGGCTCTTGCCACCAGGTACAGTGAGTTACCAAGTGGCCTCACCTGTGTGGCCGCTCCTTGCCTCTCCAGAACAAACTTAGGAAGGCCCCTGTCCCGTGAAGCCCTACTGGTCACAGGGCCTGGCTCCTGCACACACTCCTGACACTCCTTGCTTTCAGTGTTTAGATCAGGTATGGAGAACTTGCAGCCCTGCAGATGTTGTTGGACTACAACTCCCATTATCTGGCCAGGGTGGCTATGGGACTGATGGGAGTTGGAGATCAACAACATGTAAAGGGCCTTGGTGTCCCTACCTCTGGTTTTGACGATAAGCTTCTTGGAGCAAGGTTCTGTATTTGGTGCTTCAGTGCTCCACTTTAGTTGGACTATACCTTACATTTCTGAACCCCAAATTTCACATTTTGAACTTTATTGCAAAATTAACATTTTGGGTGCCAAGATACAGAAGTTTTGTCACTGAAATGTCTGTCACTCAGTGATGAAAATGTTAAATTCTTGCTGGGTTATGAGTTTCCCGCATGCAAAACCTGTAATTTGTACTTGGCATTTGGAAAATGTAACTGAACTTTATTAAAGTCTTTATCTTAAAAGTCTTTCTCAATTGAAATCTTGCGGCCCGGATCTCTTTTGCCTTCAGCAAATATCCAAGGAAGCGTAGCTCACAGCAGGAACCCTCATGTGTATAATGATTACCACAAACTAAAATTCACACATCAACACTAGGAAATGTTTAAAGGGAAGTTAACACAAACCAAACAGTGGAACGAGATCGAGGACAACCTGTGGGAGCAGCACTTACATGAAAAGTATGCATGTGTGTGGAAATAATTTGTTAAAAGTTGAGTGGGTGGGATTGAGTGCACATGTGCTTAAGGAAACAACAGGGCTTGATGAGGAAAAAATCTTGACGAGATCCATTGGCTGGATGTTGCTGTTGTTAAGCAGATTTAAGTGAGATGCACCTCCAGATTTCATGAGTACTTCACATGCCGTGCGGAGCAAAATGGGCGTGTACATGAGCTACAGTGTATTAAAATAGCAAAACACCCTTCACTATGAAGATATCTTGACCTTATATTTAAAGCTCTATTATACCAGTTTAAGGGTTATGGCTTTAAATATATTGTGTTAAGAAGCCTGTGTCTGTCATGCCCGAATGCAACTCTGCCATAGGTGTTGTGATTCCAGCAAGCACCTTTGCCAATACAGTGGTACCTTGGTTCTCGAACTTATTCCATTCCAGGAATCCGTCTGTCTCCCGAAACTGTTCAGAAACCACCGGGTGCTTCCTGCACTCAATCAGAAGCCGCGTCAGATGTTCGGCTTCCAAAAAACGTTCACAAACTGAAATACCTAGTTCCAGGTTTGCGGCGTTCAGGAGCCAATTTGTTAAGCCATTCAAGATCCAAGATATGACCGTAGTCAGCCTATCCCTCCATGTCCAAATGACCTTTGGCTCCATTTCTCATTGTAGTGCTACTACAGCATGATGCTGACATTTCTATTCCACCTTAAGGAGCAGACGTGTGGAACTGTAACATGTCACATGTGTATCTGAAGAAGTGTGCATGCACACGAAAACTCATACCAAGAACTGACTTAGTTGGTCTTTAAGGTGCTACTGGAAGGAATTTTTTTTGTTATGTCACATGTCTGTTTACATTCCAGCAAAGCTTGCTGCGAACTTCCGTTGTGTATAGCTTTTGCTTTTCCCTGTTCTCCCTGAAACATGTTTCTTTGTCCTGGTTTATGATTAATAAATCTGTAGTTGTAGTATGCGTCCACAAGCCTCACACCTATTCTGTGTGCGCAGTTCTCTCTGCTGATAGCGTGCCCTGACTTTGAAGCCTGGGTTGCTGATTTACGTCAGGCAGAGGCTGATGGTCTTCGCAGCGGGACGACTGGAAGGGAATGGCTCAGCTGGGGCTAGCCAGCTGGCCTCTCAGCCCTCTGCATGCATCCTCCGACCTGGGATCTTCCTGGTATTTTTGGACTGCAGCTCACATCAGTCCCTGGCTGAGGTTGATGGGAGTTGTAGTCCAATCCACTGGGAAGTGCCTCAGGTTGGGGAAAACTGTGCTGGAGTGTAGTGGAATTCTGGGAGCACACACACACAATATTAACGATTTATCGTTGGGAGACCTTAATTATAGAAGTAAAGAAATGCCTAAGGCAATTAGGATTGGGGGATAGATGTGCTGTGCACATCTTGGCATTTCAACACCATGCCTATGAAATAAGAGATGGAGCCCAATGTATATTTATAGAGAGAAATTAGAATCCACAGGGGGCCTCTTTTCATTGAATAGGCGACCCCCTATTGGGAAGATTTTGTTCTCCCTCTAGTAGCTGCACAGCCAATTATGGTTTGGTGCTTTGGAAGAGGAGAACACTGCTTGCATTCCTTTGCACATCTTAATCTGCTAAACCTCCCCATTAACCTCGTCGGACACAGATCTGTCAAACTTTTAGCCTGCTTCCCCAGTCAAGATTCTGGGTCTACAAACTTTCAGGAGCCATCCATCTTTGCCTTGCCACAGCAGTGGCTGAAATGGAGGCACAGAATACCACGTGCCTTGCATTTCTCATTTTTATCTGCAGCAGCAACTGGTTTGGATTTCCCTTTCCTTATAAAACACCCCTATCCTGTATTGCCTGCAAAGTTCACTTTAGATTTCTGCCTCTGGGACAAACAGTGTATGGCTGTTTCAGACAACAGTAATGTGAGATGCCCACACACTTATCTCTGTTTGATGTTTGATGTTTGGATTAAGAGTAAGGGCAGGGGGAAAGAGTTATTATTGCTAATTTAAGGAGGGGAAATGCATATCTGGATCAATATGCAATATGGACTTGTGTCTACAAAGGATTAAGACAGGCGACATTTTTGGAGAGCTGAAAATGGTTTCAAAAAGGACTAGTGCCTGATGTTGTACTCACATTTTTTTTCCTATGGTTGCCTCTGGCAAAACAGGTTTTGAAGGGTTTTGAAACAGTACAAAAAGGCTGCACAACCTGTTTGCTGGAGGTGAAAGTGCATTGAGTGTAGACCTTAAGTGCAGTGACCCCTCTTTCAAACTGCCTTTCAAGAAAGAGGAAACAGTTGTCTGCCTCATGCCTAACTTACATAGCTAACTGATGACTAGCTGTAGTAATGGACCAGCTGGTTCGTACTGTTGCACGTAACCCTGTCTCTGAGAAGTGAGCTACTCTGGGGGTTCAGTTTCCTTCGAATGAAGGTCAGTCCCATTTTCCATAGTGTTTTTTTATTTCTCCCCCTTGCTGAACCCTAACCTCTCTCTCTTATACGCTAACAATCAGTGCTTTTTCCTGGGGGTATTCAAGGGTATGCTGTACCGACACCTCTCTTTTTTGTTATTAAAAAGTGTGGCACTTACTATAACAACTTCATGGTGAGTACTGGCACCTATTCTTCTAGGGAAAAAAGCACTGCTAACAATAATACAATAATCTCTAATTCATTCTGTTGCTCATAGTGCAAATCCTGCTCACGAATTCACCATACTATAATATTTCTTTAAATAGTCCAGAAAAGGTTTCTGTTCTTCTACATAACAATCATCATTAGGTTTTCTTAATTTAGATGTTAGTAATAATTGATTGAGGGACGCGGGTGGCGCTATGGGTTAAATCACACAGCCTAGAGCTTGCCAATCAGAAGGTTGGTGGTTCGAATTCCCACGACAGGATGAGCTCCTGTTGCTCGATCCCTGCTCCTGCCAACCCTGCAGTCCAAAAGCACGAAGTGCAAGTAGATAAATAGGTCCTGCTCTGGCAGGAAGGTAAACGGTATTTCTGTGCGCTCCTCTAGAAGCTGTACGCTGGCTCCCTTGCCCAATAAAGCAAGATGAGTGCCGCAACCTCAGAGTCGTCTGCGACTGGACCTAATGGGCAGGGGTCCCTTTACCCTTTACCTTTAAAAATTGATTTATTTGTTTTTTTTAGTGAGTGGCAATCTGCACATGTGGAAGACCTATTGCGATGAAAACAGCAAGGTTAAAAATTGCAGCCCCACAAAGACAAGTTTTTACCAGCTACCATTGCCTCCCTGCCATAAATCAGAGCATAAGAAACTTCCTTATACTCTAACTGGACAGTATTGTCCACTGTCACTGACAGCAGATTCCTAGGGTTTTAGGCATTCACAGCCCAGCCTGGGAGATATTGGGGAATGACCCTGAGACCTTCTGCATGGATAGAGGTTGGACTGATAGGAGTTGTATTCCAAAATGCAGGGCATTGGATTGGCAACGTCTTGCGTACAGAATTCCTAGGCTAGACAGACTGTTGGCTGGTGGTGCAAGGCAGCTCTTTGTGGTTCTTGGCAAGGAGGACCACATGCCAGAACCTTCCTTCTCCTCTTTCTCTGTCTTTCCATTTCCATAAAATTATACTAATGGGCTTTGTGCTCAATTTGTTTTCTGGCTTGCAGACAGCCAGATCCACCAAACAGACTCTGTGCCAGGTCTGTGTTTCCCAGAAGAGTAGAAACTGTGTCATGGAGAAGAAAGAAAGATGAGCATCCAGACTTCTCTGGCATCCTGAGGAGCAGTGGGGGCTACTGGAGCATAGTCCTCCCAAAGGAGAATGTCAAGCAATTTTTTAATAATAATAAAAAACGACTCCCAAAATCTCAAAGCCACTTCCTGTTCCATGTATATTTTATATTTCGATTTAAGTTCAGAATAGCTCTGCAAACATTTCAGTCAAGCTACCATTTCCTGACCAGTCAGTTCTCTGCAGTACTCAACCAACCCTTATCCAAAAGAAAGGATGGCTATGGCAAAGTGGTGTCTCTAAGTAATGCCTCAAATGGAATACTGACTCCATCTACAATTTACATCTGCATAACATTTTGAACAGTTCTGGCTTCTCCAAAAGAATCCTAGGAGCTCTAGTTTGTCAAGGATGCTGGGACTTGTTAGGAGACTCCTATTCCACACGCACACACACACACACACACCCGAGCTACAGTTTGCAGAGTACCCTGGGAAGAAGGATTGATAAACTCTGAGAACCAGTGGCGTGGCATGGAGGGGGCCACAGGGGCAGTTGCCCCAGACACAAAATTGTTAGGGGCACAAAATGTCAACACCCAGTACTGCCTCAAAACAGCTGCGCACTTCCGGCACTGGGCTCTGTTGAAAACGACTTCTCTGTGCAAACCAGGAAGTGACCTCTCCAGACAATGGAATCAGGGCTGTCTTAATCATATGTGGTGCTGGGTGCAAAGATCCACCCAGTGCGCTCCCCCCTGTTGCTCAGTCCCAGGCACGCAGGAGCGCAGAGCTGCCCGCAGCAGAAGGGTCCGCCGTGGCGCTCCAACTGATGGGCAGGCTCTTCCCCAGACTCAACTCTCAGGTCCCGGACTCTCAGCCTGGTGCCCCTGAGCGCCTGGAGCCCAGGTGCCCCGCACCCCTAGTACCTATGGGTAAGACGGCCCTGAATTGCATGACTGTGATCTCCTGGTTTACGTGGACGTCATTAGGCCGTTGAATGCGCATGCGTACTCTCTCCATTTCCCACCCACTGCTCTGCACGGCCCCAGGTGTTGGCAAGCCACCCTGTGCCACTGCTGAGAACTATAGCTCTGGAAGCGGATTTAGTGGTCCCTCCCAACAACTCGTCACCCTTAACAAACGACACTTCCCAGGATTCTTTGAGGGAAGCCACAACTTGCACGTCCTCTTCCTCATGCTCCTCCCTCCCCCACCAGTCAAATCGTCTATATGACATAACTGTGTGAAGCGCATTCTGATAGCCCATGGTTCTTGATTTCTCCGCCTCTGTCTTCCCACCCTTCTTATTCTGCCTTTTGTTTGGCCTTCATTCCCCTGCATCTAAATAAGAGATTATCAAGTACCCTCCTGGCTCTCAAGTAGTCTAAGCTACAGGAAATTGTCTGAGTCATCTCCCTGGGAGAATATTTGAGCTGTGCATCATGGTTTTATTCGTGAGCGGACTGGTACAGTTATGCAATGTAAAGGCTTCCAGAGCAACTGGGACTTCGGTTCAATCTAAAATCCTGCAGGTTTTTATGACCATGGTGCACAATGATAAAACCTACGCGTACAAAACAGAGAGAGAGAGAGAGAGGTGGGGGAACAGCCAATTGAAAAGGCTAGTCTGAAGGGCAGCTGCAAGTGCAGGTACATTTTGTGCCAGGCAAAATGACAGGGGGGAGGGAGGGAGGGAGGGAAGATACAAAAGGCTTGGCGGGGAAATGTAGGCTCTGGAAATATTTATGGCTCTGTGGAGCATGATTGCTATCCTCCTTTTTGAAAGACATACAGTGTAAACATAATGCTTAGGGTCGTACTGTTCAGAGTAGCCACCTTTAATAGAAGTAAATTTCTCATGGAATCATAGAGCTGTACAGGTGGAAGGGACCTCAAGGGTGATCTATTCCAACCCCCTGCAATAAAGGAATCTCAACTAGATCATACATGACAGATGGCCACCCAACTTCTTCTTAAAAACCTCCAGTGATGGAGAGAGTTCACTACCTCTTGTGGGAGTCCCGTCCACCGTTGAACAGCTCTTACCACCAGAATGTTCTTCCTGATGTTTGGTCGGAATCTCCTTTCTTGTAACTTGAATCCATTGGTTTGGGTACTACGCTCCGGAGCAGGCTTGCCCCACTCTGTCAAATCTGACCCACAAGGCCTGGGAAAGATCTGTCCCATAGAACCAAAATGGTCCCTCACCCCTGCTATAGACCATGTTGGCTGGGGCTGATGGGAGTTGGAGTCCGGAAGGCACCACATTGTATATCCTTGCTCTAGTAGATTAAGGCTGGGTCGTCCAGTCAGGGGTTACCTTGGCAAATTGGCAGGTTGTGAGCCCATCCCTTGCCACTTACTCTCTCACTCACTTCCCCATCTATGAGCCTAGGGTTGGGGTTAGTGGTCAGATCTAGAAAGCTTTCTGCCACAACAATTTCTCACAGAGTGATGCTATGCCAGCTAGCCAGGGGTGTTGTGGGAAATTCAAAATGGTGAGTAGCATCACAGCTAATGCTAAATAAGCCCAAAGGTCATAATAAAAGGGACTCGGGTGGCGCTGCGGGTTAAACCACTGAGCCTAGGACTTGCTGATCAGAAGGTTGGCAGTTCGAATCCCTGGGATGGGGTGAGCTCCCGTTGCTCGGTTCCTGCTCCTGCCAACGTAGCAGTTTGAAAGCACGTCAAAAGTGCAAGTAGATAAATAGGTACCGCTCCGGTGGGAAGGTAAATGGCGTTTCCGTGCGCTGCTCTGGTTTGCCAGAAGTGGCTTAGTATGCTGGCCACATGACCTGGAAGCTGTACACTGGTTCCCTCAGCCAATAAAGCGAGATGAGCGCCGCAACCCCAGAGTCGGCCATGACTAGACCTAATGGTCAGGGGTCCCTTTACCTTTAGAGGTCATAATGAGCCAAATATTGTCTTTGGTCATGCTTGGGCCTCCATGAATGCCTGAAGATGCCAGATGTTGCCATCATCAGCCCTACATCCAGAGTTCATTTAGGAGGTATGACGTCATTGGCAGTGTCATTGCCTAGTTCAGGAGTGTTCCTTCTGACATATGAAGGAATTGCATTTACTCATATGGGTAAAGGTTTTAAAATGTACTTAAGGTCACTGCAAGGATGGGCTCTAAATCTGCCCTGTGTTGTGATAACCCCAAATTTAACTATATCCCAAATTACATCACATTTGATGCACGACGCAGAAGTCAAAGGTAGCAACTGAGAACTCGACCAATTTCCATCTCTGTAGCTCCACACAGTAACCTGCAGAACCACAGGTTCTTTTCCTTGGTCACCGTAAAGCATGACACAGCAAACAGCTTTTATATGTTTCTAGATTCAGGTAGGTAGCCGTGTTGGTCTGACACCGTTGAAATAAATCCGAAATTGTCCAGTAGCACCTTAGAGACCAACTAAGTTTGTTCTGGGTATAAGCCGTCATGCGCATGCAGGTATCTGAAGAAGTGTGCATGCACTGGACAATTTCGGCTTTATTTCGGCTTTTACATGTACAGATGATGAAACTAAATTAGCGAGCTGTGGTTTATCTGGTGCAAAGGTACTAATTCTATCACCACTTACTATAACTTGCAATCTGCCCATATTTATTGAGGGAATTCAAGGACTAAAAATGTAAAAAAAAAAAAATTGACAAGAAGCAAGCAATGATATTTGATAAATCTCGTACATTTCCACTCTGCCCTGATGCAAAAGTAAATAGCTAAGCCAGATCCATAAAAGTTCTGTATGCTCCGTACAACTTGTTCTTTTTTAAACAAACAGTTCACGTGAAGGCTCAAGATGTATCTAGCAAGCTCCAGAAAGATTCTGAATCAGGGTTTTGATTTCCCCTGAACCCAAAGCAAGAACCACAAAAATAACCACTATTGAGTCATTCAGTACTCATAAATAGTGGACATCAGAAGTGGTCAGCAGGAATAAAAGGGGCTGCTCCTGCCCCATTAGCACCACCACACACACCGGCCATGCCCCCCCCACTTGCTGAATGGGGCTGCTTCAGTCTGAATGGGGCTGCTTCCACACATAGAGGGGTTTGCATGTGTAGCATAAGGCTTCCTAGCTCAGGCCAATCACATGGCTACTGGTGTATTTGTGTGGCCAGCACATGAGGTGATATCTAGGGGCTAATCCTCACCTCCTTTCCACACACACACACACACACACACACACACACACACACACACACACTGTTTTCCTCCCTGGGAAAACCATTCTTTCATGCTCAATCGGAGCAATCAGCAATCTGGTTCTCTCTAGTGTGCAGTTTGTTCCGATTTAAAGAGTGGTTTTTCCCTCAGGAAGGAGTGGGGCAAGGGGAAAACTGATTGGATGGGACAAGCAGGAGTGTGGGTCAGCCCCAGGAGTGGGACTACTTCTTCTCATCAGGCTATTTCTGAATCTAGTACCCACAGCAACCAAACACCTATGTAGTGCTGGAGACTATACACTATTTGTGTGATCTATTCATTCTTATGGAGAGCTCCATCACCGCCACCACAAATAAAAGGTGCAGATTGATCCAGCTGTTGGTCACTTCCCAGAATCCCAGAAAGTGCTTTTTCAGCAGTGTTGAAATTTCTAGGAACACCCACCCCCCAGCCTGCACATGTAAGGTGCATCATGTCAGCAGGCACCGCTTAATACATGCATCCCCGCTCTCGCTTTCTAGAAGATGCCACTGCCCATACAGCAATAACGTACATGGGACCTCTGATCTCTGAGAGGCATAGAGAAATGGATGCATTCACTGTGATGGTTTAACATTTTCACCAGCTGCTCCTACAACGCAGAGCCTGCGGAGCTATTCTGGGACATGACTTGCAAATCATTGCCCTGAACACAAGGGCCCATTTGACAAATCCCCTGACATCCACCCTGGCATGGGTGGGGTTGCTCATTTTGAAAGCTTCCTGCTCTGTCACGTTGGCAATGGCAGCAGAGGAAACACGGAACATTGCTTTGCTCTAAATCAACAAGAGAGAGAGAGAGAGAGAGAGAGAGGCCCTAGCACATATATAAATTTAAATCTCATTACCTACCACTGATTACATAACTCTGCTTTTTATATTGCTCCAAACACTGAGACCTAGAAAGACACACCATATCCTTTCTTGTTTCTTGGTTTATTTATTTATTTCCCCCCTTTCCTCTCCTATAGGGTCAATCAGTGGTCTGATTTGATCCCTCTCGTCAGAAATATGAACGCCTTGCCGGCCATTGTTCGTTCGGTGCGTTGTATATTCTGCATAGGGAAATGACAACTTGCTCATTATTTAAACCACGGCCGGAAAGGGGGTGGGGGCAGCTGCGGAGAGGCGCATCAAGTAACTTGCTCACTTCCAAATCGGGTCAATTTCCTTTCTTGCTGTGAGACGCCACTTAAGAATGTGAGCAGTACAGGCGTATATCCTCATTATCCCCTCCAGTATATTGTGACTGGGCATTTTTTTGCAGTAGCACACAGGGAGGGGCAAAAACGAAAGCGGATAGGGAGAGATGAGGCCGGAAAGTGAGAAACCAATACTAAATAGGACACAAATTAGCAAAAGAATAACAAAAATCAATCTACCCAATTAAACCTATGTACAGTGCTGTGACTATGGTGACTCGGGGCTCATCAGCACTATGGCCTATGTTGAATTTATACCAGTTTTAAACCCTGCTCAGGCACCCTAACCTGCCCCAACTCCATCACCATTTTCATAGACCTCCATAGGTTTGGGCTTAGCTTCTACAGAGGAACTTATACTACTTGCATTGGCCTCCCAGGCAGTTTAGAACCCTGACACTCCTCCGGTCTAAGTGGAAGAGAAAGACTACACAAGTCTTCACCAAGCTTGATGTCCTCTCAATATTTTGGTCTGCAATTTCCAGCAGCCCTAGCCAGCATCTGCAAGCGGGGGCTGATGGGAGCTGTAGTCCAGAACATCTGGAAGGCACCAGTTTGGCAAAAGCTGTTCTGCAGAGACTATAGATGCAGATGCTTAGCCCCTAGCTCATGGAACAGTGGTTATTTTTTAAAAAAATGCGGAGATGAGGAATAGTCAAGAGAGAAATCTCAGAATCCTCACCAAACTACAGTTCCCAGAATTCTTTTGGAATAGCCATGGCACTTAGACTACAGCTGCACACACACGCCATGTACTAAAGAAACAGTCTCCAGCGTACCCTGCAAAAAGGGAGGTGTTATTATCACAGCAGCTTAAGTCTGTGGTGGAGCCATGCTCCTTTGGGTTTAAATTCTACCTTACCACAGAAGCTCAGTGAGTTACCTTATGCAAATATTTGTCACTCTGTCTAACTTCCACCACGGGCATTAAAGAACATACAGTGGAACCTCGAGTTGCGGACATAATCCATCCCGGAGGCATGTCCGCAACTTGAAGCATTCGCATCCAGAAGTGTCGCATCTGCACATGCACACAGCGTGATTCAGTGCTTCTGTGCATGCACGAGCAGTGAAACCCAGAAGTACAGTGGTACCTCTGGTTGCAAACAGGATCTGTTCCAAAGGCCCGTTCACAACATGAGCAGAACGCAACCCTCGTCTGTGCGGGTCGCAATTCGCTGCTTCTGCGTATGTGCGTAATGTCATTTTGCGCGTCTGCGCATGCGTGAGCGGCGAAACCCGGAAGTAACCCTTTCCAGTACTTCGGGTTGCTGCAGGACGCAACCTGAAAACGTTCAACCGGAAGCAAACATAATATGAGGTATGCCTGTGACCCATTCCGGTACTTCCGGGTTGCCGCGGGACGCAAGACGAAAACGCGCAACCTGAAGCGGACGCAACATGAGGTATGACTGTAAGAGTCAAGCTATTGGCCCATCTAGTCCAATATCTGTTCTCACGGTAGCCAACCAGGTGCCTGTGAGAAACCAGCAGCCAGGATCCGAGCGCAAGAGGACTCTCCTCCTGAAACTTCCAGCAACAAATTTTCATAAGCGTTATCTGCTCTGACTGTGGAGTCATAGCTATTGTTGGTTGCTTATCCTCCATGAATTTGACCTTTCCTGAAGCTACCCAGGTTGGTGTCCATCACTGTCTCCTGTGGGAATAAGTTCCATTAGTTTATGCACTGTGTGGAGAAGTCCTCTCTTTTATATATCTTCCAACCTTCAGGCATTTCAGCCTGCCAAAGTTTCCAAGTTCCAACATTGCCGAGAGGACAGAAGTGGATGATCCCAACATCAGCCTGAGCTGCTCCGAGGGGTAGAGGACTCAGATCATGCCAATGTCGGCAGCTGAATTCATGCCTCTTGATCCAGGCCTTTGGAAGACAGTGATGATATTCAGAAGTTTTTATTGCCTGGGTTCCGCCTCCCCCCCCCTTAATGTTTGTTGCTGTTTTGCATTTTCAATGTGGAATTTTATAGCGTTCTCTACTATTTTATTCTTCTTCTGTGATGCTTAATATATGGCACATCTCTTGCCCTGGGAGGTTTGGGCGAAGGGCAGACTAATAAATAAAGCAAAATAAATAAGATGTGAAACAGACATCCTCCATCTTTGCTTCATTGCATGCTGATGCCAGAGGTACTGCAAGACAACTTAAGCCATAGATTAGTTATAAAGCCCATTTATGCCCATGGATATCACAAAAGTGGGCACGCTTGCTTCCTCAATATTGACTGATTTGTAAATTATCTGAATGTGTCTTGCTGTTGCCCCTGAGGAAGAGAGCTTGACTTGAAATGTCTTAGGATGGGTACACACTATACATTTAAAGTGTGTGTAAATGACATGACTTTCCCTAAAGAATCCTAGGATCCGTAGCTTGTTAAGGCTGCTGGGAACTGTAGGCCCAAAGAATCCCAGGATTTGGGGGAAGTCATGTAGGGCTTTTTAAAAAAAAGAATTATATATAATTATCAGCACCTTTGGGGTTCACGTCTACTGGTTTTTATTCTGAGAGCTCAGCAGAACACATCTACACATCTCCCTTTTCCTCCTTCAATCCCATCTTCCTTTGTTTTTAAGTGAAATCACAGATCCTCCTGCAAACTAATAGGATGTCATCACTTAAATCCTAATGATGACCAATTACAACTAATTCCAGAATTACAGGAACTTTGCTTTCTCCAGTATTGCTTTGCCCATATTTACAAATTCACCCAGATTGAAGAAGAAGAAAGAAGAAGAAGAAGAAGAAGAAGAAGAAGAAGAAGAAGAAGAGGAGGAGGAGGAGGAGTTTGGATTTGATATCCCGCCTTTCACTCCCCTTCAGGAGCCTCAAAGCGGCTAACATTCTCCTTTCCCTTCCTCCCCCACAACTAACACTCTGTGAGGTGAGTGGGGCTGAGAGACTTCAAAGAAGTGTGACTGGCCCAAGGTCACCCAGCAGCTGCATGTGGAGGAGCGGAGACGCGAACCCGGTTCCCCAGATTACGAGACTACCGCTCTTAACCACTACACCACACTGGCTCACACTGATGCACATGTTCATTCAAGACCAGCGCTTGAAAGAGACGGTGGTCAACATTCCCTGCATAGTGAGGCTCCTTCCTTTTTCTCAGCCACCTGGGAAAGAACATCCACCATCTACCCCGATGCAACTGCAGAATTGGATGGTGCAGCAGCCAGCTCATATGCTTTGGAGGAAAATGCCTTCCAATTTCCCTGGTTGCTAAGGGAGTTTCAGCTGTGGGGGGACACCCCTGCAGGAAAATCTGCTGTTTCCATTTATTCCCTTCATTAGAATTTAATTTATCTGCAGAAGAAAATATAAGCAGCAGGTGCAGCATTTTATAAATAAGTCCGTGTCCAATATATTTCAAGCGGCTTGCTGTTTTGGTGGCAAGTATGTTGTGCTTATTGCAGGTGTGCTGTTGTCCTTATTAATTTCTCTTGGGGGCAAGAGTGAAAGGTGTACATTATTTTTCTTCTGTGCTTTATTTCTCTCTGTATCTCTCTCTCTCTCTCTCTTTCTCTCTCTCTCTCTCTCTTGCTCTCTGTTTTCCTGCAAATAAAGGCACGCAAGAGTACCTGATAAAGGAAAACAGAAACATCAGTCCATTCTGGTTATATATTTTAGCCTCGTCTTCCTTTTGCTTTGGACGTAGGAAGATGTCACACTACCCTGGTTCATCTAGAGACTCACCTCCACATAATGGATGGAGTCAGGAAGCCAAGGAGGACAGGAGACAGAGGAGAAGATGCAGATATTGCAGGGTTGCCATACATCTGGAATTTCCTGAACATAGTTGAGATTCTGCCATCTGAAACAGTGTCTGGGCTGGCTGAAATGTCCGGGAAAATCCGGACATATGGCAGCCCATGTAAGAAGTGTAGCTCAAAAGCCTTTGGGGAGGGGCAGAGAGCTCAACAACTTTGCCATCATACAACAACTTTGACCACAGCCATTATAGCTGTGCATGAGGGCACGGGGAGGATTAAATGGTCAAAGGCCTGGAAACGATGCCTTATGAGGAACGGCTAAGGGAGCTGGGCATGTTTAGCCTGGAGAAGAGGAGGTTAAGGGGTGATATGATAGCCATGTTCAAATATATAAAAGGATGTCACATAGAGGAGGGAGAAAGGTTGTTTTCTGCTGCTCCAGAGAAGCGGACATGGAGCAATGGATCCAAACTACAAGAAGGAAGATTCCACCTAAACATTAGGAAGAACTTCCTGACAGTAAGAGCTGTTCGACAGTGGAATTTGCTGCCAAGGAGTGTGGTGGAGTCTCCTTCTTTGGAGGTCTTTAAGCAGAGGCTTGACAACCATATGTCAGGAGTGCTCTGATGGTGTTTCCTGCTTGGCAGGGGGTTGGACTCGATGGCCCTTGTGGTCTCTTCCAACTCTATGATTCTATGATTCTAGGAAATGCCCCCTCGCCCTGTCCCCATTGATGGGTTCTCCATAGGGAGTTCCCCCAGCCCTGTGCACATATAGGACACCGGCTTATACTCACCCAGACCACTATGTAATCTATATTGACCAGCAATGGCTCTCTGTGGTTTCAGACAGGAATATTCCTCAACCCTTTCTAGACACACAGGGGAACGAGCCTAAGACCGTTTGCATGCAAAATGTTCTCCGCCACCAAGCTATCGTTCTCTCTTGGCAAATGCAGGTCTGGGAAGGCAACATTGCCAGAGTAACATGTAGTTCTTCCGGCCCAAAGGCCCGCTGACTTCAACACTTCACAGATCCAGTGTTCCTCCTTCTGTGCAGGAAACTGGGGCGATGAAACAATCCCTCCTGCAGGCGAAAAATAGAACTGGGTGACTAAAGCGAAGTCTGCTTTCCCTCTGGCCTCTTGGCTGTCACCCTGTTTGAATTCCTTCCTTGGGAGAGGCTTACCTGATTCTGAACCTTTGAATGATCTAGCTTTTTGCAGTGGCTTTTTTCTAGTTCACATCCCTCCTCTGCTGGAGGAGGGGCTTCCTCCACCCTCCAAGCTGTAACATCTCCAATTACTCACCAGGTGGACCGGTGAGATATCATGCAAATCTCCGCACCTCTGCTCCAGTGCCACAGGGCAGGGCGTGGAGAAGCTCAGCGCGAAGGCACTGAGCCAGGAATACTGGCAGTAGATTTTATAATCGAGATGGGGAGGATTTGCTGCAGGGAAGATTACATGTCCGTGTAATCCTCATGTGATACATTTCTTGCCACAAAGGACAAGGATCACATTACATTTGAAGCGTATTTAAGACACATAGCTTCCCCCTCATATATATTTATATATATATATATATATATATGGACGCGGGTGGCACTGTAGGTAAAACCTCAGTGCCTAGGACTTGCCAATCATATGGTCGGCGGTTCGAACACCGCGGCGGGGTGAGCTCCCGTCATTCGGTCCCAGCTCCTGCCCACCTAGCAGTTCGAAAGCACCCCTAAGTGCAAGTAGATAAATAGGTACCGCTTTATAGCGGGAAGGTAACGGCGTTGCCGTGCGCTGCACTGGTGCTGGCTCGCCAGAGCAGCTTCGTCACGCTGGCCACGTGACCCGGCGGTGGCTCCCGGCCTCTTAAGCGAGATGAGCACGCAACCCCAGAGTCGGACACAACTGGCCCGTATGGGCAGGGGTACCTCTGAGAGGTAAACTACAGTTCCCAAGATTGGGGGGGAGCTATGTGCCTTAAATATGCTTTAAATGTGCGGTGTGGATGTGACCAAGAATAGTTCCCTCCAATGAGCTATCATTGCTTCAAGCAGATGTCTTGGTTCAGAAATTACACTATCAGTCCGACTATAAGATATAATGAGGCATTCACTGGTGAGGTGCTAAAAGACAAAATCAGTGCCATTTTTCTAGAAAAAGAGGTGCCAGAACTCATCATGAATGCCCTTCTTGTTCTGTTATAATGGCGCCCATCTGAGACGTGGCGGAACTGAGTTCCAGGGAGGTCCGGCTGAAAAAAAAGCCCTGGACCAATCTGTTGTTGCTTCGCAGCCTACCCTGGACCCACTAAATTAGCCTGCATCCCTCACGTGTGGCGGAGGACTATGTAAGAAGCAGCAGTAAGATTCAGCATCTGGTCCAGTTGGCTTTCATGCGCCATCTTGTCATTTACCTCAGGCGGCAAAATGTTTTGGGTTGCCAACTTAGCTCTGTCAGTTGAGCCAATATGGCAAGTGCTCTCTAGAGCTCCCTCATTCTCTGCTGCAGTACGTGTTTTCAATTGGTGGACTGAACCTTCCAAATGGGCCACACCCAGATCCAAGGTGGACTGCACTCAAGGCACAACATCCTCTGCAATTGGCCGGCAACAGAGAGTCTCTAGATTGTCCAGGTCTGTCGTCCATACAGTGAGCTATCATCTTCATAATAGCCAGTGTGGTGTAGTGGTTAAGAGTGGTAGACTCGTAATCTGGTGAGCTGGGTTCGCGTCCCTACTCCTCCACATGCAGCTGCTGGGTGACCTTGGGCTAGTCACACTTCTCTGAAGTCTCTCAGCCCCACTCACCTCACAGAGTGTTTGTTGTGGGGGAGGAAGGGAAAGGAGAATGTTAGCTGCTTTGCGACTCCTTCGGGTGGTGATAAAGCGAAATATCAAATCCAAACTACTCCTCCTCCTCTTCTTCTCTTCTTCATCTGCCTGCCGAACGTCATTCTTTGGCTTCTGCCCATGGCGGAAGACTACCTGAGCTGGGAAACATACTCTTTAGGTTTGAAATTCAGGTGTGGCCACTCAAAGCCTGATCCTGCTGCTATGGAAGCAAAACATCATTGCAAATCACCACTGTCAAAACCTTCCAGAAATGTTTCAGGGGAGAGTGAACATGTGTCCACAAATTTTTCCTCTTGGAAAAAGCAACAAAGAACAAAATTTCTGGCAGAGATAGCTCACTAATCATCACGTATCAGCAGGAACATTATAAAAGGAATCGCCTGGAAGGAGGAAGTTGGGCTCTGAACTTCATAACCTCACAGGAAGATAATGTCCCCCTCCTCCTTCCAGGAACTTTGCCATAGATTTTGTCACAGTCTATGTGTAAGCGCTTGGCGGAGGAAAAGGATCTGAGCTTTTTCTATATCTGATCACTGGGGAAATGGAAGAGCAGAACCTTCTGTTTATATTTCCAGAACTTCTCACAGACACACGTCTGTTTTCCTCTGATTTGGCCTGGATCATGTCACGCACAGGGGTGTACTATCCCAGTGGCAATGGGCAGATGATTCTATTTGTGCCTGGAAGAACAGGAGGAAAGAGCCCTTCTATGTTTTGTGCTTTCATCTGGAGCATCATTTTCTGACCCCGAATCTTCAGTGCTGTTGTTAAAGGCAGCCATGATGTCTGTGGTGTTCCTGCCTCCCGTGCAATTGGCAACCTTTTCCCACTGCTTAGCAGCAATAGCAAATGTGCACCAAGACAAGTTTGCTAAGGATTCAGTCTTCTGTTTGGACTGTGCTATGGGCTAAAGATTGCCAAGAGCCAAGAAATGGAGTCAGAACCAGAGAATAAGCCATGAGTAGCAAGGGGGGCAGGGAGAGAGAAATTCAATTTTGTTCTCGTTCAAAAGTAAACCTACCTGATTCTCACTTTCCAAAACAATAAGAGGTGAAAAATAAACGTTGCTGAAAATTTGCTTTTCTCTGAATTTTGTAATACAGTTCTTTGGCCAGGTAACATGCACAAAAATGCACATATTTAGGTAAAGTGCCCATAACAAATGCACATATTAGTGAAAATAATATGCATTATGTTAAGGAAAGTTGCTTTGAATATAAAAATGTGCAAGTAAGAAGAAATTTGCAATAAAATGCTGGTGAATTTTCACGAGGACTTTTTAAAACTGGTGTGGAAATTGTGAGGAACTGAACTTAAGATTGGGGAAATAAGAAAGGGGGAGAATTCAATAGAGTCAGAGTCACCCACCCTTAACTGTTACTCAGGGCAACAGAACAGCCAGGCTCAGAAGGGAAACTAGAGAGCAAGACCAGAGAACATGCCAGGAGTCAGGGCTGAGGAGCAAGCCCAGAATTGCAATGCACAATTCAGCTCAGCGAGACCTTGTTGCTCAAGCAAAGCTCCCCTGGAAAAGGAAGTTCACCTAAACTCTTTCCTGTCCCAAGGGGTGCCAATGAGTGGGTGGAGCCTGGGTGGGTGGAGTCAGGCCAGATCTGGAAGGCTCTGCCCTGAGAGATGCAGTTACACACCTCACCACATGGAGCCCCCAGAGGGTTACAAAAGGCAAAGAGAACCAGAAAAACAGGGGCCCTTCCAACTCTAGAATTCTATGATTCTATACTGCACATCTCACAATTATGTATCCTGCCATGGGTTCACTGGCTTGATGAATGGAAGGTTGAAAAGGAAATAAATACTAATATAAAGAAGCAAGAGGAACAGGAACAGGCGGACACTTGATACAATCCTGGAAAAAACAGATGTATCTCCAAAACAGTTGCTGAAAGAGGATATGGATTTGCAGGCTGATGTACAGGTGCAAATACAGTGGACACTCAGGTTGAGAACGTGATCCGTGCAGGATGCACGTTCACAACCCGCAGCGTCCGCAATCCGCAGAGGCGCGTCTGCATACGCGTGGGTTGCAATTCAGCACTTCTGCGCATGCACAAAGCACGATTTAGCGCTTCTGCATGCGTGCAACCACTGAAACCTGGAAGTATCCCATTCTGGTACTTCTGGGTTTCGGCGGTCCGCAACCTGAAGCATCTGTAACCCGAGGTATGACTGTATATATTTTGAAACTTACTATAGTTTAAATGGGAATTCAACACATCTTGCCTCCGTTGGGAAGACCATGACCTGGTGCCAAGTGTTAACTGCCCAGGAGAAAGCTGTGGGTGGGTATATTCACGGTACCTGCTTGCCCAGGAGGCTCCCAAATGACTGCCGGACAGGCGGATGGTGGCAAGCTACAGTGTAGTGTTGTTGTTGTTTAGTCGTTTAGTCGTGTCCGACTCTTCGTGACCCCATGGACCAGAGCACGCCAGGCACTCCTGTCTTCAACTGCCTCCCGCAGTTTGTTCAAACTCAATCTAGTAGCTTCAAGAACGCTGTCCAACCATCTCATCCTCTCTACAGTGTAGTAGGAAGTCATAATTCCATTTGTGGGGCTGCACCCTGTGGTGGACAGGTTCCTGCAAAAAACCTCACCCAGGGAGCTCCTCAAACCTAGCAACCTCTGAAGCAAACAATTGACTTCCAAAGACCAAATTCTATTTGATCATTTTGGGGGAAATAACAGATTCCCTGCAGCTCTTATGAGTGGCTCATTCTAGAGGCTAAGTTAATCAAAAGAATGCCCAGGCAACCAAATCTCGGTGTGTATGTGTTTGTAAGCTGTACAAGTGAATAAACAAAGCAATGAACACCATTAGCCTACGGCCCGAATGGAATGGCTCGCTGCCATCAATTCTTTTTGAAGGTGGCTTCCACTTCCTGTTGGAACCTCTCCCACTTTGTTACAGCGCCAATCCATTTGGTTGCTTATATTAATTAAGGCAAAAATAATTTAGCTAGTCTGGGAAGGACCGGCTTGCTCAGCGTGGAGTCGGCTTCTGCTAATTTCCTATGAAATCCGTGTTACACGTTCTTTGGGCTCAGTTGCACCAGATACCACCTAACGTTCAGGCCCAATTCAAGCTGCCAGGGTTGGCCTTCAAAACTAAGCGATCTGGATCCTGAAAACCTTAGAACAAGTGCTGGTGAAAGGTCAATGGGCACTTCCATTTACTGGTATGCAAGGGTTCTGAAAAAGCTTGCAAACACCCCATTCTGCTGCCCCTCTTTGTGACAATTTTGGGTCACGTCTGGATTTGGTGGAATGCATGTGTGTGCAGTTGTGCACATATTGAACGTGTATAAATGGGGGGGTTGACCGTAACTTATATGTAAACTGCCTTGAGATGGTGCTTTAGTTAACTGGAAAGCTCAGGGACCAAGAAGACAACAACTTTAAAAAAGAAAAGGGAAAAAATATAATTTATTTAGGAGACCTTTGTAAGCAGATTAAACAAACAAACAAACAAACAAACAAACAAACAAACATTTTATTTTTATTTTTATTTGCAGGAATTTAATCTCACTTGTAAGGAAACAAAGACTATGAACAACTTAGATGGATAAAAAAATAAGTGGATAACGACTGATATGCAGATGTAAATATTGACATTAGGACCCATGGAGGGGAGGGAGTTATGAGATTCAGAGTAATTGCCTTATGTGGATTTTTAATTGATTTTGTTATAAGTTTATATTTTTAAAAAAAATCAAATAAAATTTATTATTATTTTTTAAATAGAGATGGTACTTTAGAAGGCAATAAACATTAGTAGTAGTAGTAGTAGTTTTAGGCTTTCGGGGCTGTTGGAATCATGTTGCTGTTTACACCCCGGCTTAGAACATGACAACCCTGTACGATAGGTCAGCATATTATTCCCCCATACTGCAGATGTGGTGCCTGAGGCTCATTTGGTTATTTCAGTGCAATCTCATTTCTTAGAAAATGTTATTTATTTATCCATCCGCAGCAGTGGCGAGTCACGTTCCCACTCAGCAGGAGTACTAAGGCGACGTGGAGCATATTAAAAAAACAAAAACAAAAAGCCACTAACCTCTAAAAGCTGCAATTAAAAAAACAAAAGAACAAACGACAAAAGAACAAAGTAGACTCGATCTAATAAATGTCACGGGGGAATCAACACAGAAAGCAGCAAACCTTCTAGGAAGCGGGGGTATGTTTGTAGCCAACCTTCTTACAAAACGGCTGTCCGGATCTCCCTCGAGTTTGTACCACAAGGGGGAAAAGTCCAACTCCATACTCTTTCCTTAGACTATGCTCCTCCGTCCTCCATAGATTGACTGGAGCAAGGAAACCTCTTGGTTCTTGCATCCTTGAGGCTTCCCCTTGATGTAAAGGTAAAGTAAAGTGACCCTTGACCATTAGAACGTATGCTTCTTGCTAAAAATACAAGTGAGTCTCACTCACTAGGTCCATCCAAAGTAAAAAGAAAAGAAACAGACTGATGTCAGTGGATGAATCTCATAGACTGCACCTAGGTAAAGGACCCCTGACCATTAGGTGCAGTCGTGACCGACTCTGGGGTTGCGGCGCTCATCTCACTTTACTGGCCGAGGGAGCCGGCGTACAGCTTCCGGGTCATGTGGCCAGCATGACTAAGCCACTTCTGGTGAACCAGAGCAGCGCACGGAAACACCGTTTACCTTCCTGCTGGAGCGGTACCTATTTATCTACTTGCACTTTGAGGTGCTTTCGAACTGCTAGGTTGGCAAGAGCAGGGACCGAGCAACGGGAGCTCACCCTGCTGTGGGGATTCGAACCGCTGACCTTCTGATCGGCAAGTCCTAGGCTCTGTGGTTTAGCCCACAGCGCCACCCGCATCCCTTGGTTCAAATATACACAATTTCAAATATACACGTGCCTTGAAACGTAACCCCCGCAAAAAAAAAAAAACAACAATTGCATTTAAGACAAATCTAAAACAATGTCTTCACTTCTTTCTAGAAACTGCAGGTCGTGAGTAGCTGTAATGTCTCCTGGATTTGCTAAATAGTATTCTTCTCCTTGTCAGGATTCAGCCCTGTTGAGCCCTGGAACCAGAGGACTCCTTGTAAGGGGATCAAGGTTCAGATAATGTTTAAAATTATTTTTAGAATGCGTTTTTAATCATTGCCTTACCTGCCACCCTGGGCTCCCCTGGGACAAATGGCAGGTAATAAATCAAAGCAATTAATTAATCACCATCATCCGCCCTTCACCAGCAGCTCCCAGAGCAAGTGACAAAAATTTAAAATTTTAAAAATAGCTAAAATGGGTTACAATCACAGGAACAGGATAGGCCTTGAAAACTCACATCTCAGGTGTTAAAGGCTAGGGTGAAGAGGTGCTTAACAACAACAACAAAAACAAAAACAAAAACAAAAACAACAACGTCACATGAGGCCTCAAGCCCTGTCAGAAATGGCTCTGCTCAGGCACAGATTTGCCACCTCAGAGAGCCGATCTGCCGCCTGTGATCAAAATGGGTGTGCAGGTCCTTTGGTTCATCATCCCGTCAAGCGGATGAAAAAGAAAGGGGAAAAGACCTTTATTGAGCACTTCTTGAAAGAGTCTGTGAAGTCGCTTATCCAGAGTTGCATAGGTGAATGTGTATGAGATGATGCTTCTTCAGAACATAGTTTTTTTGTAATACAGTGGTACCTCGGGTTAAGCACTTAATTTGTTCCGGAGGTCTGTTCTTAACCTGAAACTGTTCTTAACCTGAAGCACCACTTTAGCTAATGGGGCCTCCCGCTGCCGCCACACCGCCGGAGCACAATTTCTGTTCTCATCCTGAAGCAAAGTTCTTAACCTGAAGCACTATTTCTCGGTTTGCGGAGTCTGTAACCTGAAGCGTATGTAACCCGAGGTACCACTGTAATAATAACAACAATAATACTTTGTCCCTGCAGCAGGCTCAGTGAGAATCACCCTCCTGCACGCCTTCCTCACCAGAACCAGGCCGTCTTAAGCATATCCGGCGCTGTGGTGCAAAACTCCCTCTGGCCTCCCCATTTCCCAGAGTTTTTTAGGGAGGAAGGCACTGCCAGTGGGGCAGGAGGAGGCTGGCAGCAGCTGGAGGGCAGCTCCTCCAGCGGGGAGGAGGCAGAGGCTGGACACGGCGCCTCCTGGCTCAGCTGGCCATTTCGTGCCACGGTGGCCACTGTAGACAGAGGCCCTGGCACGGTGCTCCTTCAGTGCGGCATGGTGGAGGCAGGTGAGGGTGGCGAGCTGATGCCGGGAGGCACCGCATGCAGCCTCTGCCTCTTCCCTGGCACCCTCCATAACTTTTTTTTAAAAAATAATATTTATTAAAGTTTTAAAAGTTACAAAAAGAAAAAGTAAAAACACCATATTAAATAAAAACAAAACAGCACATCATAATAAGGAAAAAGAAGAAAAAGAAAAAGAAAAAAACAAACCAGAAAAATAGAAACAATTAAAAAACACATCAAACCTTCCCATAACTTATCTTTCATTTGCTTGTTTCCTTGACCTCTTCACACCTCCCTTTTTTGTATTCTAGTTCGGTTAACTATTTTAGCAAATCCTTTCCATCTTTTCCAATTTTTGTCCTGTAATTTATCTTAATATAATGTAACTTTACTTTCCCTCCTTTCACCAATTAACAGTCTGTTTTTTCCTAAACCTTTATAACATTTCTGCTAAAACCACATAACTTCATTCCAACATCCTTCTAACATTCATTAATTTTACAATGTTTCTGTAGATAGTCTTTAAATTTCTTCCAATCTTCCTCCACCGACTCTTCTCCCTGGTCTCGGATTCTGCCGGTCATTTCCGCCACTTCCATGTAGTCCATCATCTTCATCTGCCATTCTTCCCGGGTGGGTAGATCTTGTGTCTTCCAGTACTTTGCAATAAGTATTCTTGCTGCTGTTGTAGCATACATAAAGAAAGTTCTATCCTTCTTTGGCACCAATTGGCCGACCATGCCCAGGGCACCCTCCATAACTTGGTGCCCTGGCATCCCACGCCACTAGCCTCTATGGGTAAGACGGCCCTGACCAGAACAGCCCCCCAAGCTCCCCACAGTGCCCCCTCCAACATACCAGACCAGAGTGAGTTCTCTTTAATTTTCTCTTGTAAGTCTTGGAAGTGCCAGAAATTGGGTCTGGTTTCAACCTTCATCAGGCCAGGTTGGGAAAGGTCTTGAGCTTGATAGTATTTAAACCCCCTTGCTGGCTGAGCCAGCATTTTACAGTAGAACGTGCCATTCCCGAAGGCTGCTTCCTTTAGTCCTGATCCTCTTCGCTTCCTCGCTGCTGGCTCAGCATTCAAACCGCAGCAACATCACACACACACATATCTTTGGAAGTGCAAATAGGACGGCCATTTCAAAGCACGACGTACCCCACGGAGCCGTCGGGAGGCAAGAATCGGGAAGAAATATTCTTTTTTGCATGGCAAAAATATAGAAAGAAATGATAAATATTAATAGCAGAGAGCCGGGTATCACGGGTGTTTCTGCCCACTTTCCGCCATTGGTACATGGGCACATGCATACGCATGGCCGTGCATGCATGTAACAGAGAGACTCGTCTTCATAATTCATAGCCTGCTTGTGAAAGGGGGGAAAAAAGTCATAATGGCAGAGTGTAATATGTCAAGCATCTATAATTCATAGTCCTGGGATCACACGGCAGCCGTGCAGCTCAGCTTCACGCGGCAGAGTGAAATGTTTGTAATCAATCTACAAAAAAGAGAGAGAGAGAGAGAGAGAGAGAGAGAGAGAGAGAGAGAGAGAGCGCTTAAGACAACGCAGCAGCTGGGAGGCAATAAATATGAAACGGAACTGGCGAGGTTTACTCAGGTGAAGGTATTGCCTTGAGCCTCCAAGGAGGCCTGTTGACAGTCACAATCTCTAATCAATAGGATTAGAGTAACCAAAGCGCAGTGAGAACTGCGATGACCCATTTTGAAAAACAGAGAGGGAAGTTCTGTCTAAATCTATACCATAGACCAGGGATGGGGCACAAATGTCCCCTCCCCCCCAAGGCTTTTCCCTCTGTCCCTGTGAGTTCTCTGCAGGCCACACCCCTGCCCGGCCCGGCTTTCACACCCCAAGTGTTTTTGCCTGGCTGGAAGGTGTCCTTGAACTCTGAACATGTCTCTTGCTTGCCTTAGATGCAAGATAAGAATAGAGGAGGAGGAGGAGGAGGAGGAGGAGGAGGAGTTTGGATTTGATATCCGGCTTTATCACTACCCGAAGTAGTCTCAAAGCGGCTAACATTCTCCCTTCCTTCCCCACAACAAACACTCTGTGAGGTGAGTGGGGCTGAGAGACTTCAGAGACGTTTGACTAGCCCAAGGTCACCTAGCAGCTGCATGTGGAGGAGCAGGGAATTAAACCTGGTTCACCAGATTACGAGTCTACCGCTCTTAACCACTACACCACACTGGCTCTCTAGAATAGAATAGAATAGAATAGAATAGAATAGAATAGAATAGAATAGAATAGAATAGAATAGAATAGAACCAAACCACAAGGATCATCTAGCACAACTGTGCAATGCAGGAGTCTTTTCCCCAATGTGGGGATCAAACTCACAACCCTGGGATTCAGGGTCTCATGTTCTACCGATTAAGCTTGTGACTTTACATCCCTTGCTGCACCCACCTTTGGCTCTGGCCCCACTCACCCCTACCATGTGTTCCCCACTGACAATTGCTCCATGACAGTTTGGACAATGGGGTATAGATTTGTGGTGTAAAGCGTGCCCTCTCGCTTGAGTTAAAAAAACAGAATCATAGAGTTGGAAGAGACCACGAGGGTCATCTAGTCCAACCCCCTCTCTGAAATGCGGGCATCTTTTGCCCAACTTGGGGTTCGAACCCATGACCCTGAGATTAAGAGCCTCATGCTCTACCGACGGAGCTAAGCTGCCCCCAGAGAGAATGTTAAGATTATTCTGTGTGCGTGGGATGTTGGAGAGATCATTGAACATTATGGCAGTACGAGGTGGCAATTCCGCCACCCTCATAATACCAGAAGCAGCAGGCACACAGAGAAACTGGTTGGCAGAATTTTCAGGAAAAACGACAGAGTAGGGCTTTCCCACAAAGCATGACAAAAAAGTCACAAAAATGTAACACCATCAATATTAGTAGTAGTAGTAGTAGTATCCCGCTCATCTGTCTGGGTTGCCCCAGCCACTCTGTGCGGCTTCCAACGCGTATAAAAACATAATAAAACATTAACACTAAAAAAACAACAACTCCCTTATACAAGGCCCTCTTCAGATGTGTTCTAAAGGTTGTATAGTTACTTATCTTCTTCTTGGTTCGGGGCGTCTCCTAACTCCATATGAAAATTGGGACAAAAAATGCCAATTCTGGAAAACGAGTTGGATTTAGCAAAAGTTCAGGGCTCATTTATGTTAATTCATTCAGGGGGGGAGGGGAATCCATTTGCAACCTCTATTGACCCAGAAATTTGTGCGAGTTCCGCATTGAAATTTCATGCCACGGGTGTTGAGGCGGTTTTTCGGCATACCATTCTTTCCCGCCATTTAAAATGTAGCGCCATGTGGTGGTATATCAAAAGCCACAGCTCCATAACGCAACAGTGTGGAAGGAATCTGTTTATCTACAAATTTCATAAAATTTAAACACTGCTTGACTGTAAAAACAAACAAACAAACACTCCTTAAATCAAAATGTTAGAATTTGGGACAGGAATGCTAGCATTATAATTAGAAAAACCAACACAATGTTCCCTATGTCTGAACGCACCCATAGTGCCATTCTGAGTGCATTGCTGGAAAACAAACAAATATGACTGCCATGAAAAGTGCCATTTTCTTACCCCAACCATATGCAGTAAACAATCCCAAACATGTCCGCTGGGCTATTTGAGGGAGTGCTATGGCAAGAAAGAAAGAAAGAAAGAAAGGAAGGAAGGAAGGAAGGAAGGAAGGAAGGAAGGAAGGAAGGAAGGAAGAAAGAAAATTTTGTGTGTCAGGGGGTGTCCCCTGTAGCAAACTCTCTGCCCCTCTAAAAACATGTGGTTTTTTCCTGCACCCCTCTGAAAACTGCCCCAATCTCCACCCTTCTTTCATGGCCTCCAACTGGCCTCTGGAAGTAGGAAAGCAAATGTGGCAGGTTGCTAGTTTAGGCCCCACCAAGATCAATCTGAAATTACAACCTTTTTAAAATAAAAATAAAAAAAATCCTAACACACAGCACTTGGCATGGATTTGCAAATGGGTACAGAATTACAACAAGAGTTTCAGGAGATTGAGAGCGAAATGGCTTCCCGCCTCCGCGAACATGGAATAAAGGCCCTTTATTTTCTGCTGCACCAAAGCGAATTTGTTTTTAAGAAGGGTTTGAATAACCAGACGTTTGGATGAGCAGCCGTGCAGTTTACATCCACGTGTGAAACAAACAGAGTGCAGATTAAGCGGCTCACGAGGACTGGATAACAGGAAACAGAAAAAGAAAAAATAAAGAGGCCAAAGCAAAAATGCCCAAACTCCTTTTTTTAAATGGATATTTTTTTTAAAATGGGTTTTGTTCTTATTGTTTGAATCCTACCCTTCCTCCCAGAAGCTGAACCAAGGGTAGGACACAAAGGGTTAAGATTTTTTTTATGGTTGATGTTGTATTGTGCTTTTAATATGTTGTTGGGAGCCATTATGAGTGGCTGGTGCAACCCAGTCAGGTGGGCATAATAATAATAATAATAATAATAATAATAATAATAATAATAATAATAATAATAATAATGTGCATTGAATGTGTGGCTAAATGTCATCCAGGGAACTTGTGGGAGACCAGGATACCTTGAACCTGCCTCTCGGATTCTAATCAATATGCTGGCACTCGGTTTTTAAATCCCCCCCCAAAAAAACAACAATACACACACACCCTTAAAACAATTCTATGATGTGGTGGGGTAACAGAACTTTTCAGAAAACAGGAAACAAAACAGCCATGCCAGATCCCAAACAAGCTGTGAGGGGGGTTTGTGGGGGGGAGAGCATTGCTGTTTTCATATATTAAAAAAATTGTCCTTTCCCCGCCATCTGTCTAGAAAAGAAGGATCTTGCGAAACACGCAGTGCTCCTCTCTTAGGCGGCCGTGGGCAGGCGGAGTGCTCCTCTCTTCGAGGACGGTGGGTACTTTTTTGAAAGTAGCCGTGTAATAATACACAAACCACTGATGATGTCAGCTTGTTATTGACTTTCCAAGTCTGAATGACTGAGCAAAGGAGAGGGGGGTGGGGTGGAATCAATCTATTGCAGGCGGAGGAGGCCGGCCGAGCGAAAATGAGCTCTCAAGGTTGCGCCGGGGAGGGTGGAGGATGGGCAAAGCTCCTCTCCCTACAGTTCCCCCTGCTTGCTTGCTTGCTGCTGCTGTAGCTGCCGAGAGATTGCCTTTGAAAGGGGCTGTGGGGGAAGGGAGGTGGGCTGGGGGAGGGGGGAATCCATGACAGCCTCAGAATAGGCTGCTGGGGGTGTGGGAGGGGGCAGCCCTCCAGGATTCGGAGAGGCTGACATTTTGTGCAAAGCTCCTCAGATGCAAACATCGAATAAAATACAAGCACATACAGGGAGAGCTTTGTGGCTGGGAGGGAGGCAAGTTGAAGGCCGTGGCCCAGGGAGCAAGGCAGCGGGGAGGAATGGCGGGGGCTTGCTGTGTGGTCCTCGCCACAACCAGGTGTTTTTCCTCCGACAAAGGCCTTAATTCTTTCCGGCGTCTAGGGAGTTTGGTTCCACCACCCCGGCTGCCAAAACACACCCTTCTTGCAAAAAAAAAGGAAGCAGGGCAATGCTGTTGTTTTGATGTTTGTGTTCCAGCTGGAAAGCAGTTGTTGTTGTTAGGCTACAGTTTAGTTGTTTAGTCGTGTCCGACTCTTCGTGACCCCATGGACCAGAGCACGCCAGGCACTCCTGTCTTCCACTGCCTCCCACAGTTTGGTCAAACTCATGCTGGTAGATTCGAGAACACTGTCCAACCATCTCCTCCTCTGTCGTCCCCTTCTCCTTGTGCCCTCCATCTTTCCCAACATCAGGGTCTTTTCCAAGGAGTCTTCTCTTCTCATGAGGTGGCAAAAGTATTGGAGCCTCAGCTTCATGATCTGTCCTTCCAGTGAGCACTCAGGGCTGATTCAGAATGGAGAGGTTTGATCTTCTTGCAGTCCATGGGACTCTCAAGAGTCTCCTCCCGCACCATAATTCAAAAGCATCAATTCAAAAGCCTTCTTTATGGTCCAGCTCTCACTTCCATACATCACTATTGGGAAAACCATAGCTTTAACTATATGGACCTTTGTCGGCAAGGTGATGTCTCTGCTTTTTAAGATGCTGTCTAGGTTTGTCATTGCTTTTCTCCCAAGAAGCAGGCGTCTTTTAATTTTGTGGCTGCTGTCACCATCTGCAGTGATCATGGAGCCCAAGAAAGTAAGATCTCTCACTGCATCCATTTCTTCCCCTTCTATTTGCCAGGAGGTGATGGGACCATGATCTTCGTTTTTTTGATGTTGAGAATCAGACCATATTTTGCTCTCTCCTCTTTTAGCCTCATTAAGAGGTTCTTTAATTCCTCCTCACTTTCTGCCATCAAGGTTGTGTCATCTGCATATCTGATACAGAGGATAAAATGGGGAGAGGGAGAAGCATTTACACCACCCCAAACTCTTTCACGGAAAGGTGGGGTATCAATGCCTTAACACTGGGGTTGTCGGAAACCGAGTGCCCAGCAACGGTTCTGATTCCTGTATGCTCCTGGCAGAGATGTGCTCTGTGGAGTTTACAAGGTGGGCCCAAGTCTTAGGAACCCCCTTTCTTGCGCCCCGGACATTACTGCACTTCAGCACAGACTTATATAGGGTTCCACTGGAGAGGGCCTTCTCTGTGGCAGCGCCTAAATTGCAGGATTCACTCCCTACAGAGATATATCTGGCTTCTTCGCCCTACAGCTTTCTGCAGATGCTGAAGACGTGCCACTTTACGTGGCCTTTGACATCCGAGATGTGTATTTTCAGGACAGCCCCCTTTTCCTGTGACCAAAATCTGTTTATAGCTGTTTTTAATTCTGAATTTTGAATTGCGACAGACTGCATAACTTCAGTTCCCACAAGAACACTGTGGGGTAGGTTTGGCTGAGCAGTAGGGGGTTTGAGAGCACATTTGGAAACAAAAGAAACTGATGTGAGTGCCACAAAATGCCCATTTCGCGGTAGAAAAACCTCTGGTGTTCTGATCCTCACCCACTCGACAAAAATTCAGGGAAGTCACCTTCCCACCCCCACCCCCCCCAAAAAAAACATGAAACAGCCCATCAACTAAACAACCAGGGGGAAAGATCCTGAATTAAAATAAAAAATTGAGAACGATCTAGGGTTTTCGCTGGTTGCAAAGACCTGTCCTATGTTTTGACTTTAACTTGAATGTTACTCGCAGAGAACAAAACATTTCCCAAGAACATTCCAAGGACCTTGAGCATTTGTTACTGCAGACACAACATTGCTTCTTTTCTCTCTGCTCTTGTTACTTCCTCTTAACAGCAGAGGGGTGGAAGGCATGGAAATCTGCATTGTCACTGGGTATTTCCGTCCTTGCTCCTTTAGAGCAATTTGCAAGAAAAGAGGGCGTTCTGGAGTTGTGCATCAAGTCAGATCTGTAGAGATTTGGTGGGATTTGACTGAATGTGGCAGTTTATTTTATTTATTTAGAGCATTTGTACCCTGCTGTTCAGCCAAAAAAAGACTCCCAGAGTGACTGAAATAAAATCAAAACAAGAAACTCCCTGCCCACAGCCCAAAAACAAAACAAAACAAAACCCACAACTCACAAGGGAAAGGGGACAAGAAGGGAAGAGGAAAATCGTAATCGAAACTCGGGTGCCAATTTCTAGACAGTTGAAAAGCAACCATACAAACATAATTAAAAACATCATAAATACAGATTGTATTTATATCTATATACAATATATGCATATATATATATACACACACACACACACACACACACACACAGAACAAATATCATTAGATTCACCAAAACTTTCTAATGTTTCTTTACCAGCAGTTAATGGCCAAATGTCAAAAAGCTGAAACCACATCCATAGTAGGGAACCGACTCTCTAAAACCTGGCATCATTTGATAATGGAGAAACACTGATTTATTTATTTTTATATTTAAAATAAATGTTGATTGAGTTAAAATCATTTATATCCCACTCTTCTGCCTAAGGAGATCAGAGCAGGGTACGTTAAAAGCAATAACAACAACAACAACAACAACAACAACAACAACAACATGAACGTAGTTGCAAAAAGTGAAAGCACTCCCTAAACGTCACATGTCTGAGCATGCATGCTTAAACATTTATTTTTTTAAGCAGCTGATGAAAACTGTACAGCAGAAGCCTAATATCAATGGGCAGGGAGTTCCAAAGTATACATGCTGCCACACTGGAGAACATCACCTTGCTGACAAAGGTCCGTATAGTTAAAGCTATGGTTTTGCCAGTAGTGATGTATGGAAGTGAGAGCTGGACCATAAAGAAGGCTGATCGCCAAAGAATGGATGCTTTTGAATTATGGTGCGGGAGGAGACTCTTGAGAGTCCCATGGACTGCAAGAAGATCAAACCTCTCCATTCTGAAGGAAATCAGCCCTGAGTGCTCACTGGAAGGACAGATTGTGAAGCTAAGGCTCCAATACTTTGGCCACCTCATGAGAAGAGAAGACTCCCTGGGAAAGACACTGATGTTGGGAAAGATTGAGGGCACAAGGAGAAGGGGACGACAGAGGACGAGATGCTTGGACAGTGTTCTCGAAGCTACCAGCATGAGTTTGACCAAACTGCGGGAGGCAGTGGAAGACAGAAGTGCCTGGCATGCTGTGGTCCATGGGGTCACGAAGAGTTGGACACGACTAAACAACTAAACATCAACACCAATGTGTAGAATTGTTCTCCATTATTTTTCTTATGTATGGAATTGCCTTTGTTGTTGATTTCATCTCTTTGGGATATTTGGCAGGAAGCAATTTGTAAATGGAATCAGTCAAACCAACCAACACACAATCAGGGCACTGGTTTCCATGCCAGCCTCACTGGCAAAGCCAGCGAAGTGAACACTGTCGATTCTTCGCACACAGGATCCTTCTGGTGTGGGCCTGCTCTTAAAGTATGCTGTACAATACTTTATGATCATTTTATTGTTTCACTGGCATGGGCTCTGTTTCATTCATTCATCTTTGTAGTCCGTAGATGGGTTTGTAATGGTGATTGAAACCATGTTACCTTGTTTATGGAAATGCAGGGCTATTGTTGAATTGAATTGCTATTTAATTAAGGGATCATGAATTTTGATAGGCACGTTGCATTGTGATATTCTTTTTATATTAATTTGTTATAGCTGTTGAGTTATATTTTATTTCCTGCTTGATATATTGTGTAATATGCCTATTATTCTGGCATTGTTATTTTGCAAGGGTTCTGCCGCCACCATTAACCAACTGCTTTGGGTTTCCTTTGGGAAAGAAAAACGGCTAATAAATATAATGTCGGTTCTGCAACGAAATGTTGCAGCATGCAGTGATCTTGTTCCAAGATTCTGGCTAGTCAGCAATACTCCTCAGGATGCTCTAGGAGCCCATCTTCCCCCTTTTCCACTTTTACTTCCACCAGTCAACATTTCGTATCCCCTCCATGCTTAGTCCTGTTTAGAGTCTCCTTAATGCCTCCCTTTCATACACTGATGGTACCATCTGGAGTACAGAAGGCTCCACATTCAACTAATGAGTTTGCTATTCATAGAAACATAGAAATGTAGAGTTGGAAGGGATCCCGAGGGTCATCTAGTCCAGGGGTCAGCAACCTTTTTCAGCTGTGGGCCGGTCCACTGTCCCTCAGACCATGTGGTGGGCTGGACTATATTTTTTGGGGGGGGGGGGATGAACGAATTCTTATGCCCACAAATAACTCAGAGTTTCTGAATCAGAGATGCATTTTAAATAAAAGCACACATTCTGCTCATGTAAAAACACCAGGCAGGCCCCACAAATAACCCTGAGATGCATTTTAAATAAAAGAACACCTTCTACTCATGTAAAAACACATTGATTCCAGGACCATCCGTGGCCCGGATTGAGAAGGCGATGGGGCCGTATCTGGCCCCCTGGCCATAGTTTGCCTACCCCTGATCTAGTCCAACCCCCTGCAATGCAGGGATATCAACTAAAGCACCCGTAACAGATGACTACCCAACTCTGCTTAACAACCTCCAAGGAAGGAGAATCTACCACCTTCCGAGGGAATCTGGTCCACTGTCGAACTGCTGTTACTGTCAGAAAGCTCTTCCTGATCTTTAGTCGGAGTCTCCTTCCTTGTAACTTGAATCCATTGATTTGAGTCCTACCATCCAGACCAGGAGAAAAGAAGCTTGCTCCATCGTCCATGTTAAAGCCCTTGAGATATTTGCAAAATATTTCAGATATTAATAATGAAAGGATGACGAAGTGAAATTCAATCGCACTTTTGGATTTGTTTTTGCAAGAAAAGCCACTCTGAAATGCAAGAATATCGATTGAAATGATGCAGAATATGTGATTGACACAGAAGGGGAAAGACCACAATGCTGGGATAACATTAAGGTAAAGGTAAAGGTACCCCTGCCCGTACGGGCCAGTCTTGACAGACTCTGGGGTTGTGCGCCCATCTCACTTAAGAGGCCAGGGGCCAGCGCTGTCCGGAGACACTTCCGGGTCACGTGGCCAGCGTGACATCGCTGCTCTGGCGAGCCAGAGCCGCACACGGAAACACCGTTTACCTTCCCGCTGGTAAGCGGTCCCTATTTATCTACTTGCACCCGGAGGTGCTTTCGAACTGCTAGGTTGGCAGGCGCTGGGACCGAGCAGCGGGAGCGCACCCCGCCGCAGGGATTCGAACCGCCGACCTTTCGATTGGCAAGTCCTAGGCGCTGAGGCTTTAACCCACAGCGCCACCTGCGTCCCTGGGATAACATTAGTCAGCCCCAAATCATGTCCCACACCTGGTGATGTATGATTCTCTGCAAATGGAGGCGTGCATGCAGCAAAATGCAAGTCCCCTTGGGATTGGTTCCATCTGGGAACACCTGGGCGGAGCTGATCCCTGCAGAAGGCAGGACTTCCCATTAGCTCTGATCTAGAAATGCTCTGGAATGCTCCTGCCCCAACTAAACCTTGTGTGCTGGTCCCGGGAGGTTACTGTGCGGCGTGGTCCGGGTCCAGTCCGAGGTATGGAGGCTGTATATCAAGGCTGAAGCAGGATCCAAGGCAAGGAATCGGGTGAGGTCAGAAACTCTGGCAGAAAAGCAGGACAGGGTGCAGGCAGGAACAGGCTACCAACAATGTTGCTCCCACAACCTGGGGCTGGGGCTGACTGGCTTTTATCTGCCCTGAGGCATAGGGCAGCCCCGGTCCACAGGTGACTCGCCTCTCCTGGCCTGGAGGTGAGCACTCCTCCTGCAGGAACTTAGTTCCCTCCGCCTCTCTGCCCTGAGCCTCTGCAGCTCAGGAGAGACTGGAGGGTTACTGGACCCAGAGGCAACCTCCTCTTCCCCTGACGGGGCTGAGAGTGGAGCACCTGCAGGCTATGGGTCCTCCATCACCTCCAGAACCAGAGCAGACTCAGCTGGTGTCTGCTCCTGAGGACCCGGCACAGGTGAGGACCCTTCAGGTTCAAGCCCCAGCCCCGGCTCAGCTGGTCCTGGAGGCGGGGACTCCTGTGCAGGCTGGGATTCCTCAGGTTCAGCTTCTGAATCTGATTCCCAGGCCATCACACCTTGTTAGGTTCATACCAAGTCCTAGAACAGTGGCATAGCATGGGTTGCCAGAGCCCAGGGACATATGGAGTGGGAGGGAGGGAAACGAATGGAGTACACATGCGCATCCAATTGTCTAATGGCGTTAGCATCACCCTGGAGATCACAGCCGCTGAGATAAGAAATGAAGAGCTGTTCTGTTGTCTGGAGAGTTCACTTCCTGGTTCTCATGGAGAAGCCGTTTTCAACGGAACCCAGTGACAGAAGCACACAGCTGTCTTGAGGGCGATGAAATTTTGTGCACCTAACAATTTTGCCCCCGGGCAACTGCCCCTGTGCCCCCCGCCCCCCGCTACACCACTGCCCCAGATCAGTGTGCTAGGTCTGGCTCAGCAGTCTTGTCTCGAAGGAAAGACCCAGCAATGTGGCATTCCAAGGCACATTTTTGTTGTAAGCCACCAAAATAGGTTACTGCCATTTGAATAGCTCCTGCTCTAGCTGAAGACAAAAAGGATGTCAAGATGGTTTTGTCCAGAGGAGATTTTGGAACAGACACTGAACATGCTGTGCTGGACATGTTTTGTTGTACATTAGCCTTGGCTTGGAGACATTTTGAAAGCTACGACTGTCCCCTCCAGAATAGATGGCAGTGCAAAGTCTTCATTCATTGTCCCCACGCCGCCATCAGACGTTAAGAGCTCCTGTCTTTCTTTCTTTCTTTCTTTCTTTCTTTCTTTCTTTCTTTCTTTCTTTCTTTCTTTCTTTCTTTCTTTCTCTCTCATCTCAGCTGCCTAGCAAAATCTATCTTACTAGGCAAGGGGGGGAAAGCCAACCCTTCAGCTGGTGTCATTAACCAAAAGCTCTGTGAATGTAACTCGTCTAATTTCCTGTTAAATCAGTAACATTACCAATCTCAGCCACTCTATTACACTTTGCTTTTTTTTCTATAAAAAAAAATTGCTTAAATAGGACTGTGACTGTGGTTGCTAGGAGCTGAGTGTAGACAGGCAAGCGAGAATGTATAATTATTCACACAAACTAATGATAAACGGAAGGCATCAACATCTGGAGAGATAATAGGTTGGGTGTAGAGAGGCCATGTGGGTGATGGAGAGTTTCATCAATGGGCCCCTTAACCAGTGTTGGGGCGAGGATATGGATGGGTCAGGGATTCAGTCTGATTCACATTTTAATGTAAACCTACCCACTTCACACTTCCTGGAACAATGCGCAAAGCGAAATGCAGCTAATCCTTCGCAAACATGTACTTTGATATCTGTATTCCGTTTCCCGGAAGTTTACCTAACTGTTGATTTCTGCATCAGCTTTCAGACAACGTTAAGTCACTTCCAGATACCTAGTGTAGTGGAGGTTTCGCGTTCATTTCTGTGTTGCTTCCAGCGGTGTGTGTGTGTGAATCCATTTTCAACTCCGGTGTGGTGCCAGTGTGGTGTAGTGGTTAAGAGTGGTAGTCTCGTAATCTGGTGGACGGGGTTCGCGTCTCTGCTCCTCCACACGCAGCTGCTGGGTGACCTTGGGCTGGTCACACTTCTCTCAGCCTCACTCACCTCACAGAGTGTTTGTTGTGGGGGAGGAAGGGAAAGGAGAATGTTAGCCGCTTTGAGACTCCTTTGGATAGTGATAAAGTGGGATATCAAATCCAAACTCTTCTTCTTCTCTTCTTCCATTAACCCAAGCAAGTTCTTTCCTTCCATTTTCATTGGGAGGGGGGGTTGGTCGTGGGAGAAGCAAAAGGAAACATGTGAGGGAGTCACAACATTGTGCGATGACATTCACTGGTGTGAATGAAATTTAGAATGATGGTATATCGGTCAAAAACCCACAGTTCCGTAACACAACAGGTACTGCAGTATGGAAGGAACGTTAAGATAACAGGACAGAACACACCCCAAATTTTGTGATCTAGTTCTCATACGAAATACGTGGCAAAAAGCATGTGTTTGGGGAAAGCATATGTAAACACGCATTCGTGAAAATAACACATGGAAACGTGTTATTGCTTGCACAAATGCACATGTTAAAAGAAGCACCCGCAAAAAAATGCTGGTCAATTTCGTGAGGACTTTAGAAAAGAAATTGCAAGCTGTTGAGGGAAATTGGAGAACCCATGCTGAAGCTCAATGGGACCCGGATAGGGGATAGCAGGGCAGGGAGGAAACACACATTAATCTCTTGCTAAAATGTAGGTTGACGCGGGTAGCGCTGTGGTCTAAACCACAGAGCCTAGGACTTGCCAATCAGAAGGTCGGCGGTTCGAATCCCTGCAACGGGGAGAGCTCCCATTGTTTGGTCCCTGCTCCTGCCAACCTCACAGTTCGAAAGCACGTCAAAGTGCAAGTAGATAAATAGGTACCACTCCGGCAGGAAGGTAAATGGTGTGCGCTGCTCTGGTTTGCTAGAAGTGGCTTAGTCATGCTGGCCACATGACCTGGAAGCTGTACGCCGGCTCCCTCGGCCAGTAAAGCGAGATGAGCGCCGCAACCCCAGAGTCAGCCATGATGACCTAACGGTCAGGGGTCCCTTTACCTTTAAAATGTAGGTTTGTTTTGGAACATGCTGGAGTTGTTCCAGCAAGGTTACAGACGGTTCTCTTTAAACACCACTGCTTTTAACCGCTGTCCAAAATGGTCCTGTTTTGAGTTGTTCCCTAAAACTCTGGGCAGCGCAGAAGCCCATCTGCCGTCGAGATTTAGCAAGGCAAGAGGACCAGAGGGAAAGGGCAGTGCAATTTTGATTAGCACTTGGCTCACCGTCAACGTCGCTCATTCCCCAAATAAATCAGCAGGGTCTTTAGTGAGGGTGGGGACATCTCCTCTTGCTTGCTACTAAAATAACATTGGCTGCTGTCAGAGCTGCCTCTAGGTCCCAGCTCACAGAGGACCAACGCTAGTCAGTAATAATGTACAAAAGTATTTATTGAAGTTCAGTTTCCATTTCCAAGCCACAGCGTGCAGCTCTACGTCTTAGAACCTAGATCGGTGAAGCTCCGTCTGAGTCTCCACCCCCTGTACACCAATTTAAGACTCTAGCCTTACTCCACCTCTTCCGTCTCTCCTTTCTCCTCTGGGTCCTTCTGCCCCCCTGGGTCTCCTCCTTTCTGGACTCTTCTGACGCTGACCCCCCTGACTCTTGTCCCTCCTTCCGGCAGGCTTTAGGACCTGGCTCCCTATCCGGGCTACCGACTGTGCCGCTCGCCTGTACATTTGAACTTGGCGCGCGCGCCCAGCCTCCAACCTTCCTCTTGACCGTTTCCCCACTCTCCGATGGAGGCGTGGCCAATCCTGACTCATCTCCTCCCGCTGGTGGTGAGCAGCCTGATCCCGATACCTGGGACTCCTCCCCCCTACTGCGCTCTGGTGGGGAAGCTGGTCCTGATTTCCAGCTGCTGCTCTCTGAGTCCCCTCTGGCCCCTTCTTCCTGGGGTGTCCCCCTAGGCACCCCCCTTGCTCTGACCATGGGAGACCCTTTCTGTGAAACTTCCGATTCGCTGGAAAGACTCAGAGACCTCGGACCACTGTCATCACTTACGTTTCCTTCGGATTCCTCCCCCTCGCTCTCCATTTCCTCCCTTTCTTGTGCCTCTGCTCCTGAGCCCCTGACAGCTGCGAACAGAGGGGCAGTACAAGAGAGGAGTTGTGTGCCACAGCATGCAAAAGGTGTTGCTGGTGTGAATGGCCTAGCGTGCCTGCACACTGTTTCCTGGTCAACTGTACTCCATATGGAAGCATCCCTAAGGGGGGGCTGATTATGCATCGCCAAAAAATAATTTAAAAAGAGGCGATGGGTCACCTGAAAGCAGACAAGAGATGA
Source organism: Podarcis melisellensis (assembly GCF_964234715.1). NCBI lineage: Eukaryota > Metazoa > Chordata > Lepidosauria > Squamata > Lacertidae > Podarcis > Podarcis melisellensis. The sequence continues at coordinate 11,947,835 of NC_138537.1, forward strand.
CACAGATTTGCATCAAATTTGCATGGATGCATAACTGAGAAATGTGAATGGGGAAATCATTGCACTCTAATTGAAATAGCAACACAATGCATCTCAGCCTTGGAAGGGAAGACTGGGGATTCAGAAATATAGCTGGAAATAAAACGTTTTTAATGGGTTGTAAAGTGCAATATGCAAATGTGACATGAGATGGCGATAGCAAGCAATGCAAAAATCCTTGTATTTTTCAAAACCTTTTTTAAAAAGCATTTTCACATTTCATATTTTTATATGTGTGTAGATTCCATCTGCATTTGCGAGGCAGGTGGATTTTTCCACGAATGCAATTGCTGCTCATAGAGCATGTTGCATGGAATGCTGCACTGTAAGCTCCTGGGTGATAACATGCATCTGAGGACAGATGCAAAGCACAACCCATATCCATTTAGACACACAACTTCCTCCAGATACCTTGGGAACTGCTGTTTTTTCCATTACAGAGCTACAGTTCTGCAAAGAAGAGTATGGGACTGTTTGCAAAAGGTGCTTTTAAACAGCCTTGCAATGGACAACCGTGCTGAAGATCTGGACCTGGAAGCTGGTTACTCTGAGGTCTGGTTCTGGTGCACGAGTGTGGCAAGCAGGAAACCTGGAAGCTCTGTTGACCAGGCAAAGATACAATACCAACTTTCCCATTACTGCACAGTCTCATCTGACATTGGGATTTGGTTCCAAGCATGGCCGGCCGGCCCACCCATGAGGCAAGATGAGGCAACTGCCTCAGGCAGCAGGATCAATAGGGGCAGCAGTTCCTGAGGCACATCTTTCTCTCTCCCCCCCCCCCCCGTTCCTGATGTAGAGCTTTCCTTACCCCTTTTCCCCTGGCATGGAGAGAAGAGCCATTTTGGCATCCATCTTGGGTGCCAAATTGTGATGGACCAGCTTTGGTTCCAAGGCTTCTTGTGCCAGACCTCCCAACCATAATTTCTCAACCTGAATCTGCCAGTAAGCGATTGAATCCCGCCCCTGAAACAGCAGTGGTCTGGAAGCCTCCCCCGATTGGGAAATTTTGCAAGAAAAAAAAGCCTTTGTAACACCTCCCACCAAAATGAAATAGAGAAGGAACTCTGTGCAATTTTTAAATGTGTGCATTTCGCAAGCCTCTTGTTGTCCAAGAAGCAATTTCATTTGCTCTGGAGGGAGTCTCGTCTTAGATTGTATAGAGGGAAGCACTTTAGCATCTCTTCACTTCCTCATCCCACTTCAGCCAGGAAAGATTGCAAAACAAAAGGCAATCTATGCAGCATATTGAAGGTCTTGCACTTGGAACAAAGAGCTCAAAAGGAAAATCGCAACGCAAGGCCCAGTGGCACAAAGGTTGTTGAGCTGGCACAAGCAGCCCTGTGTGTACTTTGTACTAAAGGAAGATGTCTACATGCTTCACCCCAATAAAGTCAGAGGCCATAAAGCAAGAATGAGGACTCACAGCCCTCCAGATGTTGTTGAACATGGGTAGGCAAACTAAGGCCCGGGGGCCGGATGAGGCCCAATCACCTTCTAAATCCGGCCTGCAGATGGTCTGGGAATCAGCGTGTTTTTACATGAGTAGAAAGTGTGCTTTTATTTAAAATGCATCTCTGGGTTATTTGTGGGGCATAGGAATTCATTCATTTCTCTCTTTTTTTTCAAAATATAGTCCAGCCCCTCCACAAGGTTTGAGGGACAGTGGACTGGCCCCCTGCTGAAAAAGTTTGCTGACCCCTGTTGTTAAACTTCAACTCACACCATCACTGACTGTTGTAGTTCAACCGCTGACTGCACTTAGAGCACAAACCTGCATAAATAACCTCTATTCAGAAGGATCAGTGAAAAAGTCCACATGAGGCAAGCACCTGCAATTCCTGAGCATAGCTATCGACTTTTCCCTTTTCTTGCGAGGAATCCTATTCGGAATAAGGGAATTACCCTTTAAAAAGGGGAAACATTGACAGCTATGTTCCTGAGGCCTCCTCTCCATGTGTTCATTGTACATGGTATGTTGTCTCCACTGGGCTCTGAGTGATGCACATTTGTACATAAACCAGCTGGGTTTTGATGGCCGACCTTGGAGAGCTTCTGCCAGTCAGAGTAGGTAATATTGGGCTAGATGGGCAAACAGGCAGGTCTGCCATAAGCGTGGTTCCTATCTTTCCTATAAAAGTTCAGTTGTTCATATGGGATAAGTCTACTCTATCAAATGCTTTACATAAAAACATAAAAGTGTGAAAAGTCCATGGGGTGGTTGTAATTTAGACCAAAGTCTCGGGTTTTACAACACAGAGAGTACAGTTCAGAGCAAGGTTATTTATGCAGAATGCACAACCTGTAGACTCACTCACCAAGATAAGGACTCCACTAACTGGATTATCTAGGTATTCTGGTTACAAGAAAACCCTTTGAAATCAGGTAATATGTTTCCCTTTTCCAGGGTCACCCCCCATCCCTCTTGCGTGATAAAAATAATTTAAGCAGTTAACAATGCTAATGTGTACAAACTAATGAAAAATACATTCCCCAGCAAAAGCCCCTAAGCAGTACCCCAGCCCACAAATACAAATAGATACAAAATCCAAATGAACATTTAACATTAAAAAAAACACTTTTAAACAACCCCCACCCCCAAATGAAACAACACTCACCCAAGCTGAAACCCCATCCCTGCTAAAACATACAATTAACAGAGTGGTTTCACTATCAATCCCTATTTCCAAGGAATTCTGGGAACTGTAGCTTTGTGAGGGGAAAGACTACAGCTCCCAGAATTCTTTGGGGGAAGCTGTTTAAAGAAGTATCGTAGTATTTCAAATGTTTATTTGTGTAGGAGCCAACTCCTAGGGGCCGATGTCCCTTCAGCTCCCCCCAAAACATTTGAGGGGGCCAAGCCCACCAAGCTCCCCAAGTTGATGTGCATTGCCTTTCAAATGGTCGCATTCGCCATACCTTCTGATCAATTTTGTGGTGTGGGGCTTACCTGCCCGCTAACCCAAGATTTTATTCAAGCAGGACCCCTTGGTATGGTGTGAATGAGACCACAGACTCTCGTTTCTGGAGCTCATTGCAAGGTCACTCATTCATTAACCATACTTTTCATACCACAGGCTTTCTTCTTTTATTATACAGAGAGTCAGAGCTCAGAAAGATGCTTTCCACGTTAGATGCTCCAGGAAAATTGCACATGAAACTATTCTGATTAGATGCTGGAGGCCGGCTGCATCGTGCACAACACACAACAATCCCACGTCACAGGATTTGTGAATGTTCATAATGCAGATTACGGGAGTGCTTGGAAATTGTGGCGTGAGCAGATGCTGTAGGGAAGAAGGGGGTTGGGCGGAAATCAGGGTAGGGATTACAGATTGTTCTTCTCTATGCGTATGATAAGCCTCTTTTGCCTTTCTCCATCCCATCTGAGGATCACTAGTGAAAGACCACAAAATCCATTCATGTTTCATGCAAGACGAAGGTTGAATTATAGAACTGTGGCGTTGGAAGGGACCCCAGGGGTCATTTAGTGCAAACCCTGCTAAGCAAATGGCCCTGATGTGTGCAAACAGGGAATTTTGTGGGATGTTTGGTGGCAAAGGAGGTCTGATGCACACATTTGCATGTGAGTAGGTGCAGTCTATGGGACGTGGGTGGCGCTGTGGGTTAAACCACAGAGCCTAGGACTTGCCGATCAGAAGGTCAGCGGTTCGAATCCCCGCAACAGGGTGAGCTCCCATTGCTCGGCCCCTGCTCCTGCCAACCTAGCAGTTCGAAAGCACCTCAAAGTGCAAGTAGATAAATAGGTACCGCTCCAGCGGGAAGGTAAACGGCGTTTCCGTGCGCTGCTCTGGTTCGCCAGAAGCGGCTTAGTCATGCTGGCCACATGACCCAGAAGCTGTACGCTAACTCCCTCGGCCAGTAAAGTGAGATGAGCGCCGCAACCCCAGAGTCGGTCACGACTGCACCTAATGGTCAGGGGTCCTTTACCTAGGTGCAGTCTATGAGATTCATCCATCCACTGACATCAGTCTGTTTCTTTTCTTTTTACTTTGGATGGACCTAGTGAGTGAGACTCACTTGTATTTTTAGCAAGAAGCATACGTCCTGGTGGAAACAAAAGCCATTGACAGCCCAAACCCTGCCCTAGTCACATGTTACATTGCAAGGACATAGGATGGGCCCTCCTGAATCTGGTTCTCGTGGTGTCCAACAGATTCTCTCGTGTCAAGGAGCTGTCCAATGAGCCAGGTCCACCACAGGTTAGAGGATCGGAACCACGCTGCAGTCTTCTGGTTCATCTTAATCTAGCTGAGATGTTGCTGAAACTGACCACTGACCCCACACTTCCCCCCTCTAGCCCCTCATTCTGGATTCCTCCCAAGCAGATGAAGGCTGTGTCAAGAGGGTGGTCTCCTCCCCTGGGCTTGCCTGGCCCATTGGTCAACAATGTGCAGGACTTTTCTCAGTCAAGGAGTCAGAGGAGCAGGTAGGATTGTCCTGCTGCTGTGTAGCAGGGTCAACCTCTGGCTCCTCTCTGAGTCTGCACTCACACTGTGGCTGTCAGCCTCTAACCCTGTCCTGGAAGACCCTCATTCTCTTGATCTCCCACCCCTCCTTGATTGCTCAGTCCTCCTGCTTCTAGCACCTCCCAGCTCATCCCTTCTGCCAGCTGCTCTTCAGTGTCCCACCACCAGAACCCGGAATCTAAGTCAACATCTGGGGGGGCTCTTGGGTGGGGGGCTCCCACTCCTCTTCCTCATTCACCCAGCCCCTAACATTGTGGGGCCTGCATGCAATAGCTCTCTCCCCCACTTGCAATGCACCAAGCTCAACATATGCTCAGTATATGCAAGAACTGCAATGCAAAGCATGTACTTTAATTAATTTCTGTTTTGAGAAAGATTATTATTTAATCCTCCCTCTTTTTTTGCAGCTGCTTCTTTCCAAAGCAGGTTTGGTGGGGGGGGGGAATTCCATTAGAGAATTTAACAGATGTAATTTGCTAAATCAAGAACCTCGTCTTGGCTAAATCAAGAATCTGTTAAAATGGGGAACTCGCTGGAGTCGCAACCTTTCGCAATTCTCTACCTACCTTCTGCAACCGCATAGAGCAGAAATTCAATGGGGTGGTGGAGGGGAGGCTTTTCCTGATAATGGTGGTCCCAAATCAGAAAAAATCTTCATTCTGGCTTCATTATTTGGGGAAAGCAAGAGTGGGGAAGTGGACACAGTCAATCAAATACAACAAGAATCATTGGGATGATGTCAACTGTATGGACTGGTTGGGTTGTGCATGCATGTGTGAATGAAATGAGTATGTGTGTTTTGTATGTGTGTATGTGAATGAGGTTTTTATATGTGTTAAGATCACAGAATTATATAGATGGAAGGGACCCTGAGAATTATCTTGTCCAACCCTCTGCCATGCAGGAATATGCAGCTGTCCCGCAGGAGGATCAAACCTGCAACCTTTGTGTTATCAGCACCATGCTCTAACCAACTGTGCTATGTGTGTGCATGTGTGAACAGGTGTGCACGCATGTGCATTTGCCTCCCCCCCCACTGGCATGTACCCTGGACCCCTTTTGGTAGTGGGGAAAAGGTCCCCCAGTCCTAGTCTATACAAAGCCAGCGAGGGGGAAGAAGACGAAGACGAAGACGAAGAAGAAGAAGAAGAAGAAGAAGAATTTGGACTTGATATCTTGCCTTTCGCTCCCCTCAAGGAGTCTCAAAACGGCTAACAATCTCCTTTCCCTTCCTCCCCCACAACAAACACTCTGTGAGGTGAGTGGGGCTGAGAGACTTCAGAGAAGTGTGACTAGCCCAAGGTCACCCAGCAGCTGCATGTGGAAGAACGGGGAAGCGAACCCGGTTCACCAGATTACGAGTCCACCGCTCTTAACCACTACACCATGCTGGAAAGGGTCCCAACACACACATACACATACACAGAAGGCCCTGAAAGGGTTGAGGTATCATTGCAGATCAGGTCAATGTAGCTTTGGACTTGGGGAGGATGTGCTTCGTATGCAGAAGGAACCAGGCTCAGCCTCAGCGATCTGCAGGCACTGCTGAGGAAGACCCCTGCCTAGACCCCTGGCAGACTGCTGTCAACCAGTGTAAGACAGCATTGAGCTGGATAATAATAATCAGTGCTATTTTTCTAGAAAAAGAGGTGCCGGAACTCACCTTGAACACCTCCCTTGTCCTCTCAGAATGGCAATGGAGCTCATGTGAGAAGTGCCGGAACTGAGTTCCGGCAAGTTCCAGCTTAAAAAGGCAACAACAACAACAACTTTATTATTTATACGTCACCCATCTGGCTTGGTTGTCCCAGCAACCAATTATCTTACACCTAGTTCTCACCTAGTTCTATATTTGTACCATACAGAATAAGAAAAAGGTACAAGTGCCTATATATTTGCAGGATCCTGATCTTCTTCTCTCTCTTTTCGTGCTCAGTAAATAAATAAATAACCAAGCCCTTGTGTTCTCCGTAGCCGAACTGTAAATAAAATCATTTCCCAAAAAAGAGCACTAATTTAGAAGAGCGTGATTATTAAATGCATTGCCAAAATCTGGCTTGGTTAATATATTGCGCAGTGCTTGAGCTGAAGTATCTAAAAACACACACACACAAAGAGATGTGAAAGGAAAGGAAATCAACATCTTGCTAAATTGGATGGTGTTTTTTTTAAAAAAAATCCTATAATTGAGGCTGCTACTTCATTTCCATTTGTAAAACAGATTGAGTTTCCCTTCTATCTACTAATGGATTTGGTTTATCTCATATACTAATTACTGGCATTTGCATGGTTGGTACAGACCATTTGTTAACAGGAGGTTCACTCAGGAGAAGTCAGGCTGACACAGTTAACCCCTGAATGGCCAGAGAGGAGCCCCAGAAGCTTGTACACAAATAGGCACTTTCCCGCTCACAACTTAAACAATAGCAGCCGCCCTTGTTCTGCTGTTTGCAAAGTATGTATAACTGTGTTGCTTTTTAGGATATCTCTGCTTTTCTTCCTTTAAACCCATAAATGAGCGATGATATTCAAGGGTGAACTCTCAGAAATCGGCGGAAATGTTCGAAGCCTTGCTGTGAATATTATAATTTTGCACAGTCCAGATCACAACGCCCCCACTTGCAATTGCTAATTATTCTTGCTAATAGTAATATATTGGTGCACAAAATTCACCATGGAGCATTTGAACGCACACCACATTACATAACAATTCATCTTCCACACAAGGCACATTTTAAAAGAAGAAGAGAAGAAGAGTTTGGATTTGATATCCCGCCTTTCACTCCCTTTAAGGAGTCTCAAAGTGGCTAACATTCTCCTTTCCCTTCCTCCCCCACAACAAACACTCTGTGAGGTGAGTGGGGCTGAGAGACTTCAAAGAAGTGTGACTGGCCCAAGGTCACCCAGCAGCTGCATGTGGAGGAGCGGAGACACGAACCCGGTTCCCCAGATTAGGAGTCTACCACTCTTAACCACTACACCACACTGGCTCTCCAAACAAAAACATGAATTTTTAAAACTAATTGCACCAATTTACCGTAATTAGTCCCTTCCAAAACATATGTGTGTGTGTGTGTGTGAATCAGCAAATCCCCACAACGGGGTGATCTCCCGTTGTTTGGTCCCTGCTCCTGCCAATCTAGTAGTTCAAAAGCAAAGTGCAAGTAGATAAATAGGTACCGCTCTGGCGGGAAGGTAAATGGCGTTTCCGTGCACTGCTCTGGTTCGCCTGAAGCGGCTTAGTCATGAGCCGGAAGCTGTACGCCGGCTCCCTCGGCCAATAAAGTGAGATGAGCGTCGCAACCCCAGAGTCGGCCACGACTGGACCTAATGGTCAGGGGTCCTTCTATTCAGTTAGTGAGTCCCACTAGTGCAAGGTGGTCTGCTAGTGCAGTGGAGATTTTTGCCCCTTCTCCTGCCGCCATGTGCTCCCCCTGCCCCCAAATTGGGTGGGTGAGTCTGGGGAACCCCCAGAACATTGTGCAGGGTGGAGAAGAACAGAGATCGTTCTGTTTGGCAAGCCGCAGAGTTTGCACTGATGGGACCGTCTCCTTAGTGCTACGTTGAATTCTACTCCATATGAAAGACACCCTTTTTTTAAAAAAAAAGCAAAAGCATCTTAGACTGGAAATATTGATGCTGCAAACTATTTTCAAAGTAGCTTCTGGATCTAAATGGAACATCTGCAGGCCGCTGGTTACGTTAGCCAATGTAGACTCTTTGAGACTGGAGAGTCCAAGTTGGAATCTGAACACATCGTTTTAGCCGAATCCCCATGTGATACAGCATGGCCTGTGTTTTACCTAGCTTCTGCCGTGACGTGCTGCAAACTATGTCAGGAGGTTGGCTCAGTGGCCTCTCGGCTCTGTGCTTGCCTAATAGTGCTGCATCCCTGGCCAAGTATAGATTATTAGACACATCTGAGGAAGGGCCGTGGCTCAGTGGCAGAGAGCAGGCTTTGGAGAGAAACCTGCCTGAAACTGCTGCCAGTCCGTGTACACAGTGCTGAGTTGGATGGAGCAGTGACCTGACTTAGAACAAGGCAGTTTCTTATTTCCTAAGATTCCGTGGGACAATACAAACAACAGGTGGAGTGGTAAAGGTAAAAGTTGAATTATGGTGCTGGAGGAGACTCTTGAGAGTCCCATGGACTGCAAGAAGATCAAACCGATCCATTCTGAAGGAAATCAGCCCTGAGTGCTCACTGGAAGGACAGATCCTGAAGCTGAGGCTCCAATACTTTGGCCACCTCATGAGAAGAGAAGACTCCCTGGAAAAGACCCAGATGTTGGGAAAGATTGAGGGCACAAGGAGAAGGGGGCGACAGAGGACGAGATGGTTGGACAGTGTTCTCGAAGCTACCAGCATGAGTCTGATCAAACTGCGGGAGGCAGTGGAAGACAGGAGTGCCTGGTGTGCTCTGGTTCATGGGGTCACGAAGAGTTGGACACAATTAAATGACTAAACAACAGCAACAACAACAAAGAGGCCCCTGACCATTAGGTCCAGTCGTGACCGACTCTGGGGTTGCGGCGCTCATCTCACTTTACAGGCTGAGGGAGCCTTTACAGGCTGAGGGGCGTACAGCTTCCGGGTCATGTGCCCAGCATGACTAAGCTGCTTCTGGAGAACCAGAGCAGTGCACGGAAACGCCGTTTACCTTCCCGCCGGAGCAGTACCTATTTATCTACTTGCACTTTGACGTTCTTTTGAACTGCTAGGTTGGCAGGAGCAGGGATGGAGCAATGGGAGCTCACCCTGTTGCGGAGATTCGAACTGCCGACCTTCTGATCGGCAAGTCCTAGGCTCTGTGGTTTAACCCACAGCGGCACCCGCATCCCTAAGGAAGAGCCATGGCTCAGTTGCAGAGAGCAGGCTTTGGAGAGAAACCTGCCTGATACTGCTGCCGGTCCGTGTACACAATGCTGAGTTGGGTGGATGAGTGACCTGACTTAGTACAAAGCAGTTTCTTATTTCCTAAGAGTCCGTGGGACAAAACAGACAACAAGTGGAGTGGAGGGCACAGCAAATTCAGTTTCATCAAGTTCTTAGCATATGGCCAATGACAGCGAACTAATTGATTTTTCACGGATTAATTGCAGACTGGGGATGGGGCCAGTTCAGACAGTTACCTAAGTCATGATTCAAGCTCCCCTCCCTCCCTTTTGCAGGGTGTCTGAATTTAAGGAACAGCAGTTTGTGCTCACCCAAGTTGTTTAAATGAGCTTGCGTGTTAATTTTGTAGCCACAGCTTGAGAATGCCTCATTCATTTCTTTCTCCCTTGACTGTTCACCCTAAGAAGGTTCAAGAATCCCCGGGCCATGCTTCTTCGAAGGAACATTTCAGCCAGTTTAGCAAGTAAACAAACAAAAGCCAGATGACCCTTTCCTTTCATCCAGTTTGACCATTTCAAGGTCGCCATATGCAATTTCTGTGGCAAACTGCATAAGGCATTATCGGTCTGATGTGCTGGATGGAACCAGAGCAAGCTACAGGAGATATATTTCACACACAGAAGTACCTGTTCTTAGAAAATAACATAGGTCTGTTACAAATTCTAATCTCCTTGACCATAAATTTCAGCTGCACCTGACTGAAGAGCTGTCTCCATAAACGAGGTCTCTGTTGTTAATGATGATGCGTGTCCCTTAATGTCGCAGCAAGAGAATCATGTAATGAGCATGGAAATAACTGGATGGTAGAAACAACAGGCATAGCAGAAAAGCTGTATTGCTGGCAATTAACAAGGCCCTCTGGTGCCCCAATAAACATGCAGCAATTATGAGGTGGTTTTTTCCTTAAAGGAAACTTGGGACAGTTCGGAATATCTAATTCCCACAGTGCTTCAGGATTTGGGCCTCTGCCATTAGCCCTTGAACTCTGAGTCATGATTCGCAGCTTGGAAGTTTAGGTAGCCAATCACGTTGGGAGTGGGAGTGGCCCAGGCTTTCAGGAATGTATATAAGCAGTTGCTTTGCCCCTGTTTCCCAGTAAAGGTTCTTTCTGTTATCCCTGTGTCTTGCCTCGTGGGAACCTACTTACACTTCAGACCCCATCTGCACCATAAAATTCAGGCAAAATTACACCACTTTAAACAGCCATGTCTTCTCCCCAAGAAGTGTTCAGAAAAGGACAACCAGAATGATTAAGTGTTTTGGATTTTTTTTAGTTTAGGGAAAAAGCGAGTAAGAGGCAACGTGATCGAAGTTTATAACATTATTTATGGCATGGAGAAAGTGGAGAGATGATCTGCCTGTATCCTATGAGCACCCACAGAGACCTGAATGATAAAGAAATTGAGGAAACAAACAGAAAAATATAAGGGTTGGGGAAACCCATCAGAGACCACTTCTATTCCAATGTCCCAAGGGGAACACCCTTCTGGCAAGCTTCAGTTCCCACCGGTTTCCAAGGAAAGCAAGCAGATTTTTATTTTTTTTTGCAATGTTTTATTATGTGTAAGAAGAAAAGGAGCACTTGCAATTTCAAGAACAAATGAGATGTCGGCCATTAGGCGCTGTGCAATAATGCCACCCCTAGACTTCCCATTCTTTAAGATTAGAATGGATTTGTAACCGTCTCGCCTGGGAAATTTCCTAACATTTTTTCTCTATGAAATAATTATTTCCAGAAAAGAGGGAAGTATCTCTCATGGAGTTTAATGGTGTTACAGCCAGAAGGGCTATATTTTAAGTACAGCAAGCGGGTGAGGGGCGGGGGGTGGGGTGGGAGCCACAAATATACATTAAAAAAATAATAATCAAGGTTTGAAGCAGCCAGATTCTGTGCAGCTGATTGTTTTCTTTATTGATCACATTTCTACTTCACCTTTTTCTCGAAAGAGCTCAAGGCGGTGTACTTTTCCTCATTTAATCTCCACAACAAGCCTGTGAGGTAGGTTTGGCTGAGTGTGAGTGACTGGCCCAAGGTCACCCAGTGAGCTTCCTGGCTGAGTGGGGATTCAAACCCTGGGCTCCCAGGTCCTAGTCCAACACTCTAACCACTGCGCCACAATGGCTGCCCCTTTCGGCATCAGAGGTTTAAAGCAGCAAAGTGTGGTGAAGCTAACCAGGTTGGAGGTGGGTTTTGCTCCTCTCCCACTTACTGTATTTCCTTTAGGATAAAGAAAGAGTCACCTGTTGCTCTTGCATGTTAGCCAAGCAGACCAGCCAGGACACATATAGGGCCGCACTGTAAATAGTTTGGAGGTTTGCCAGGGCATAGATAACCAATCCAAAACAGTTGTCAAAAGAGGAGGACAGGTAGGTGCTCAGCATCATTTTAGGGGAATCGGGGTGGGGACCAGATTTTTAAAAAATATATATACATTTTAATTAATTTTTTTAACGTATCATTTCCAACCGTCATTTAACATACCTTCTTATCATACAATACCTTAGACTTCCGTCAACAACCTCTGAAGATTTTCCGTTCTTTATCACTTATTCTGCATTTCTTAATTTCTCTATTACTTTTAATTATCCTTAACTAATACGGTAATTCTCTTCATAGTCTTCCTTGCAATATTTCATATAATCCTCCTTACAGAACTTCTTGCAGTCCTACTAGCGTAATCTGCTTATTACAATTGCTTTGCAAATAGTTCAGATATTTACTGGGGACCAGATCTTGACCCCGGATCAGGAGAGAGGTACACTGGTGATTCTGGAGCTCTGCCTAGTAAGTAGATAGATCTTCTCTTCCAAATACAGCATACTGGTGCACAGTGCAGTGGTGTACTGGTAAACTTTGAAGTGCAAGAAGTTATCATGACCCCATTGCTATACTTTTAAGGAGATTCTAAAAATGAACACAGCTGTGCTGGCACCTCTTCCTCCCTCTCTCTTTGCTCGATTCATTAGGATCAGCGTGGCTGCAATTGCAGGCATAATTTCCCGAGAGTAAACTCTACAGCCAGCTCAAATGCCACCTTTTGCATTTAGAAAATGAGAAATGCAAACCATCTTGCAAGGAAATGTTATCGTTTAAACTGTCAGTGTGAAGCAGGAACCCCATGAAAGGAAAGGAAAGAAGTAACCAGCCTCTGCTTCACTGGTTCCTCCTTCTCTGTCTTCTTAAGAATACTTGAAAACCTCATTCTTACCTCATTCACGTGCTGGAGCCATCAGTTACCCCAATGCTTTGCAAATGACACCGCCATCTCTGCCTTATCATTATCCCATTTCCATCATGCCGTTCTTCCAAGGTGCTCATGGCAAAGTACATGGTTTCCCTTTTTTTAACCCTTGTATGAACCCTGTGAGGTAGTTTAAACCAAGAATTGCACATTTGCATCTACCCATATATTAAAATGTCTCTGCATTTGCAAAACCAGCATAGCGGGAGATTTGCTATTTCCCTTTTCCTGAAATGCAATATTTACACATATAGATGGTTGTTGTTCTGACATATGGGAAGAATTTGGAATGCCTTTCTGCTGTCGGACATGGAGAGGCCCAACCTGAGACAGTTTGTGTGGATCTGCCGATACCTGAAGGAATGCCCCATCCCATATAAACTGTCCCAGACTCTGCGTACATCATCTGAGGCCCTTCTTCATGTGCCTCCTCCATGTTAGGTCTGAAGGGTGGCAGCATGAGAATGAGGCTTCTCTGTGGTGGCCCCCCATTTGTGGAATGCTCTCCCTAGGGAGGTCTGCCTGGCGTCTTCATTATATATATATTAGGTGCCAGGCGAAAACATTCCTCTCCAACCAAGCCTTTGGCTGATTAAGATTCTATGGGAAGGGGTGGTGGTTATTGCTGTTTCGTTTCACTTATTTACTTGTTTTTATCCTGTATTTTCTTCTGTGAACCTGAAATCTTATGATGAAGGGAGGCATATAAATCAAATGAATGAATGAATGAATCATGTTTTGGCTGTAAGTCCATTATTCCGATAGGAGAATGCAGAAATAAACATAACGGCAGAGGTCATTGATGCAACCACGATCCTTTCATCCTGATCCAGTGAATGGCAAAGACATCTGCTATATCCAAATTGCGCCATTCAGTTGATATTAAGATCCTCCTTTGCATTCTCCATGGACTCTGTGGCCAGCATTCTTCTGTGAACTCATCATCTCCAGAGTACGTGTGTCTAGACAGCACAGGGACGATAAGGAGCCGAGCGAACACTATCATCCCTTTTCAGCAACCAACTGCAGCATGTTCTTGAGTGTTTGCTATCATCTCTGTAAAGTGACTCATGCAATGGGATTCCCATGGTTCCTTATGGGAAACTCTTTGCGTTCAAATAATTTAGACAATCTGGAGATTATATATATATATGCGTAGAGAAGAAAAGAGAGCTAACTTCCAGATTTATTCTATCTTGTTTCAGACCTCATGCGTTACTCATCTCCCCTCCCTCCCTCTAACATCCCTTCTCAAAATGAATGCCGAGGAAAAAAACCTGGTTTATTTGTGTCAACATGTAAGAAGAGGAGGAGGAGTTTGGATTTGATACCCCGCTTTATCACTACCCTAAGGAGTCTCAAAGTGGCTAACAAACACTCTGTGAGGTGAGTGGGGCTGAGAGAATTCAGAGAAGTGTGACTGGCCCAAGGTCACCCAGCAGCTGCATGTGGAGGAGTGGAGATGCGAACCTGGTTCCCCAGATTACGAGACTACCGCTCTTAGCCACTACACCACACTGGCTCCTGTGGTGATCCTGCCTAGCTCTCCAAGACTCACATATAACAAAAGCAACAGCAAGCGGGACACACAGCGAGGATGTTACAGTGGTGGAGAGGACAGACAGGTCTAGGGGACTCTTGTCAGTGGATCCCTTTTGGAATGTGGATCCTTGCAAAAGCTAAGCAGATCCTGGTCTGGTCAGTGCCTGGATTGGTGACTTCTTGGGAACCACATGAAGCCTTGGTTTCCATGATGGGAGAAGGGCAGGAGATCAGTGTTAGGAAGTAAATAAATAAACTTTGCATTGGAAGTCAGGAGGAGGAAAGTCTGCATGAATGGATACTATTGCAGAATCGGGAGGGCTCCCCGCCCCCAGCCAGAAGTCACCTGAGCAAAGATTTGGCACCTCTCTGGTGGGCGCCATTGCCATTCTAAGAGAAAGATAGAGGTGTTCATGGCAAGTTCTGGCACCTCTTTTTCTAGGGAAATAGCACTGGGAATCACAGACACTCCATGTGTCCCTACTTTCTAGGGACAGTCCCGGATTTACGGAAGCTGTCACAGTTTCTGAATTGATCCTGGAATGTCCTGCTTTTCCTTAGGACGTCCCTATTTTCATAGGAGAAATGTTGGAGGGCATGGAATTACGCGACCCACTGAGCCAAGGAGATAAGTAACTATACAGAAGACATCTGAAGGGAGCTCTGTATAGGGAAGTTTAATGTTTGGATGTATTTTTATATACAATGGACGCTCGGGTTGCAAACGTGATCTGTGCAGGAGGCACGTTCGCAACCTGCAGCGCCGCGTCTGCCAAGCGCAGGTTGCGATTCGGCGCTTCTGCGCATGCGCAAAGTGTGATTTAGTGCTTCTGCGCATGCACGAGCGCCGAAACCCGGAAGTAACCCATTTTGGTACTGGGTTTTGGCGTGTCTGTAACCTGGGTTTTGGCGTGTCTGTAACCTGAAAACACGCAACCTGAAGCATCTGTAACCTGAGGCATGACTGTGTGTTGGAAGCTGCCCAGAATGGCTGGAGCAACCCAGTCAGATGGGTGGGATATAAATATTATTACTGTTACTATTGAAGAAATGTTGGTGGGTGTGGAATCAGGGGTCAATCAGAAGGCTCAGAGAGGACCTGGAATGAGAAAGTGAGATGAGATAGCAAATACGAAAGCCTGATGTTCTTTCTTGTACGGATGAAGTTCTTTCTGGTGCTATACCTTGCTGACCCCTTTCTGCTGAATGCAGATGTACCATTTTGGAAGAAATAATGTGGGGGGGGGGAGGTTTAGTATGCAGCCCCAATTGTCAAAGGCGTCATGTTATAACTGACTGTCCTTGCCAAGGGCGAGGTACCTACTTTTGTTTTTGGCTTTGGTCTCTGCATCAGATAGAGTTTTTACATGAACACAAGGATGAAACGGGACCACACGCAGACTGGGAAGAGTACACAACACATTAATAACAGCGAAAGCACCTGCGGTGTGTTGTAGGGCATAGCTAATGGGAGGCACATGACCTCTTGAAAATGCTAACTCCAAAATCCATTGGGGGTGTTTGTTTAAAATATGGCTCTGGGTTATTCTGGCCGTTCCGGGAGGTGGGTTGTGGGGAGTATAGCTCACAAAACTTTTAAAGTGCTATATGTAAGTGCTAACACCTTGAAATGATGGTTATGATTGTGGTGACATGACTATGGTTATAGCTGTGGTCTGGAGCAACTGCTGAGAGGAATAGTGGGAGCAAAACAACACCTCATATTTCATGGGGCCATCGGTCTTTCTTTCTTTCTTTCTTTCTTTCTTTCTTTCTTTCTTTCTTTCTTTCTTTCTTTCTTTCTTTCTTTCTTTCTTTCTTTCTTCATGGAACTGGGAAAAAAAGCATTGGATTCTTCTTCACTCTAAGTAGTATTCAACCCAAAGCTGCTGGCTGACACAGAGGAGGAGGGGGAAACCGCTCCCAGCACCCTTGCTTGATATCTCCTGGTGCAAAAGTATGGGCTGTGCCCTTGCCAGAGAGCAAGAAAGGAGAGGAGCATTAGCAAGGAGATGAGAATGCAACATTAGCCTTTGGTGTCTGGTTTTGACTGGGGTGAGGGGAGGAAGGGAAGAAGGAGGCAGTTCCATAGAACCAAAACACACACACACACACACACCTCCTCAAATGGTGCTATCCTGCTGGGCCTCTCTGAAAACAGTGTTTCCCCCCTATTTGCTCTCTTTCTCTCTGCCAGATCTCTCACCGCTTCCACAGCATCTTGGTCATCACCCATCTCTTTCCACCCATCCTGTGTCCTCACTTTGCACGGCTGCAAGGCACTGTGCTGATGTAATGGGATAAACTGAAGCCAAGTGGCCCAGTTTAACACAGCCGAGCCATCGGCACAGATCTCTTTTGGAGCTGCATTGCAATGGTGTGATTTAAAATCTTACTTGCATTTTTAGTTTAGAATAAGGCACACACACACACACACACAGAGAGAGAGAGAGAGAGAGGGAGGGAGGGAACACCCCCGACCCTCAAAATATTTTTAAATTCATTTTAAAGTTTTATAAATGAATGATGAACAGGAGGATTCCTATCTATCTATCTGTCCATCTGTCTATCTATCTATCTATCAACTACCATATATGTATAAAGGTAAAGGTAAAGGGACCCCTGACCATTAGGTCCAGTCGTGGCCGACTCTGGGGTTGCGGCGCTCATCTTGCTTTATTGGCCGAGGGAGCCGGCGTACAGCTTCCGGGTCATGTGGCCAGCATGACTAAGCTGCTTCTGGCGAACCAGAGCAGTGCACGGAAATGCCATTTACCTTCCCGCTGGAACGGTACCTATTTATCTACTTGCACTTTGATGTGCTTTCGAACTACTAGATTGGCAGGACCTGGGACTGAGCAACGGGAGCTCACCCCGTCACGGGGATTCGAACTGCTGATCTTCTGATTGGCAAGTCCTAGGTTCTGTGGTTTAACCCACAGCGCCACCCGCGTCCCTATCATATATATATATGCAGGTTTTGGTGTCCTCGGGTGTCTTCCCGTGTAAAAGTTGGGGTGTCTAGGCGACGTTTCGACGAGGTCTCACTCGTCATCTTCAGGCTGGTGCTTTCGGCTTCTTGTTACTGGAACAGAGCAGGATCTCAGTGTTTGAGTTCCTATAAATACTGTTGAGGGGGTGTGGTGTATAGCCTCCAATGTTCTGGGCAGAGAGGAAGTTCCCAGGCTAGTGTGCCTTTTATTCTTTTGTTCCTTAATTACTTGAGGGATATCTTGAGTGATTTCTTGAGTGATATCCTGAGTACCACTTAGGTGGGTCATTAGGTGTGGATTAGTTGCTAAAGTCTTTGTGTCTTGACCTCTTGAACTTTGTGAAGAGTTTTTCTGAGAAGATGGCTGTACTGCACTTAGTTGTGCTCTGGCTTGGCTTCGTGTATAGGGGCGAGCTGTGGTTTTGTGGCCTGTGTCAGCCAGATCTGTGTAGGGATTGCAGGGGGGTGCAGCATCCGGAGGTGCCACCATGGTTTGGCTACTGGATGGTGTCTGTAATTTATCTGTGGAGAGGGTCTGGGTTTGGGTCTCGAAACGTCGCCTAGACACCCCAACTTTTACACGGGAAGACACCCGAGGACACCAAAACCTGCATTCCTGTACCCGTGAAAATCTACGAAAGCATATATATATATATATATATATATATATATATATATATATATATATTCTTGCAGGGTGTAGCGTGAGATGGGCTATCAGCGGAAAATGGGATACATATGCAGTATGATACCACTTTAACAGTCATGGCTTCACCCAAAGAATCCTGGGAACTGAAGGGTGCTGAACGTCCTT
This sequence comes from Podarcis melisellensis, assembly GCF_964234715.1. Taxonomy (NCBI): domain Eukaryota; kingdom Metazoa; phylum Chordata; class Lepidosauria; order Squamata; family Lacertidae; genus Podarcis; species Podarcis melisellensis. The sequence continues at coordinate 11,965,850 of NC_138537.1, forward strand.
TAGCCTCTTCCAAATCTACAGTTCTATGATTCTACGACCACTAACCTCCTGGGATATTCTGCAAGAAATCCTCAAGTGCACCACTTCAGCTGGGCCCCTATTCGTTCCCACCCCACGACAATATTGCCTTCCCCAAGCAGCCATTTGGATTCTTTGTGCACTCAGCCAGCCCTGCATGTAACATTAGCAAGCATTGTTCCGTGGGTCCAGGCCAGGGTGCCTTCGGGCCACAGGGACTATTGTTTTTTCTGCTTTGTGCCTAGCCTTGTTTCTGTAGTCTCATGCTGCCTGGCTTGCATCCAAGAATTGGCTGCTGCTTATTCAGAGTGCTGAAGTTCTGCTTTCCCTTCCCCCAAGGCGAAGACAGAAGGCATCTCAGATAGCCTGCACTAGGACTGCTTTCTAGCCACCTCCTTCCATCAATGCAAGCGCTTGTAGAAAAATTGTACTCCCAGATGCCTCTGTGAGGCAGCTGTTATGGGCAGTGAGGGATTTAGGCTTGAAAGCAAAAGACTTGAAGCTCCCACGATGGGATGGTCACAGCATTTTCATTAGGCGTATCAGTTTCCTGTGGGCTCAGAACATACAGACTATCACTGGACCTTGCAGTGCTGGGATTCCTGATTGGCTGGGAGGATCCTACATTTAGATTGGATGTTGATTGGTGGCACATGGCTACATTAACCTTTCAACCTTAAAAAATCCCTCCGTAAGTTCTGAGCAGCGGCCACTACTGGTGAAAAACAAAACAAAACAAAACAACATGGTTAGTTGGCTGCACATGCCCTGCATGTAATTCTCCTTGTTCCTCATTGGTACCTCAAAAAAGTACAGTGGTACCTTGGGTTACATACGCTTCAGGTTACAGACTCCGCTAACCCAGAAATAGTGCTTGGGGTTAAGAACTTTGCTTCAGGATGAGAACAGAAATCGTGCTCCGGCGGCGCGGCAGCAGCAGGAGGCCCCATTAGCTAAAGTGGTGCTTCAGGTTAAGAACAGTTTCAGGTTAAGTACGGAGCTCCGAAACGAATTAAGTACTTAACCCGAGGTACCACTGTAAATAGAACATATACTTAGAGGTGAACAAACACTGGAAGTGTAGGGATTAAGATGTTGGACGTGCATGAGGCAAATTTGAGGTGCCTTGGGTGAGCTTAAGCAGCCATTCTCCCTTTCACAGAAATATTCACCCTGTCTATGGAAAACTAGTATATCAAAGAAAGAAGCACTCTCCTGACATTCTAGCTTTTTGCATGCAGGGAGTGTTTTATTTTTTGAATGTGAAGTATATAAACATGTGAAGTCTGATATAGTACAGACCTAGGAATTACTGGGCCTGCACTTGTAGATTAGGTCCTGCACAGGAGAACACCCAGTCATTTCTTCTCTGGGGCTGGGTCAAGGACCTGAACGAAGAGTCCTTTACAGATGGTTCAATTACATCTATAAACTTGAACGTCTCCCTCCTTGCAGTATTTCCGGCACTGTGTGGTGCCTTTCGATAAGATAACAAGGGGTAGGGCAAAAGCTATTTTCTGATTTTGGAGATACCATAGTTTGACTTCCTTCAAGCATTGTCATGGCCCGCCTTTTTCTTTCTTCGCGTTATGCGATAAACACATTCCACTTTCCCATTAGTAAAGCAGCGGCAGAGTGACAATTACATGTCAAATGTACGCCACCAAGAGCCAGAACAATGCCAAAACTATAAAGGATTTTGGAGGTGTCAACTGGGCCTGTTAAGCACTTTTTGATGCATAGTGCCTCTGTTTAGATGATATCAATTATGTGTCCATTCCTAATGACACAGCAGGACTTTAGTTGCGTGCTGTACTTCAGGCGAGAAAATGTCCTGGTCCAGCAATGATAAGTCCTCTCTGCAAGTCCATCTCTTGACCTACCTACCTTCATCCTGTGAGGAATGAGGCTATTGCTTTTCCACTCTGCCTCTTCAGAGCACAATTCCCTGAATTTTCAAGATTCGGACACGAGGAGTGGACCTGGAGTGATCTCTCAGGGGTGGTATGTGCTGACTGAGGGCACCTGAGACTCCAAGCATCCCAAATCACCCTCATCTGCAGCCCGACAGACCAAAGACTTCGCTTATCCCATCTTTCCCCCCACTTTCCCCGTTTCCCTCCCAGCCACCGCAATATGAATCATGCTGTTCCGGAAAGCACGTTTGCGAGTGATGCAAAAGAAGCCAAGGAGCTGCAGAAATAATTGCCTTTGACAGTGGATATGCTTTGGTCTCTTGAAACGCATCGCAGGAGCCTGGAAAACAACCAGCGGCTCCTTAAAAGCTTCCTAAAAAACCCGACTCTGTGTGTCGCTGGCAATAGTGACTCAGAGAACCCAATGGTTGATTCTATCTAGATGATGTAACAAGGGGTTAGAAGGCTTAGGAGGGAATTAAAATACCGCTGCAATTAGAATAAAGCTGTGTGTGTGTGTGTTGGCGCACAAACGCAGAAAGAATGGGGCTTTGCATTTATTAGAGGGCTTTCTTATCAGTTGTTTTTCTTCCCCCTTCCCCCAAATCACAGATGCTATTGAAACCAGGGGATTAAAAGTGTAGCAAGCTCTTCAAAACAGAGCTGATCTCATGATCCACTGCCTTAGAATAGGTGGCGAGTTCAGTGGTATTCATCGACTGTTGTGGTGGGCAGTGTTTTTGTAGTGCTAGAGGCAACTACAGCTTTTCACAGACATAGAAGGGAAACAGAGAGAGAAAGAGAGAGAGACACTGAGGTCCAGCGCTGAGAGCCTTCTGGCGGTACCCTCCCTGCGAGAAGCCAAGTTACAGGGAACCGGGCTTTCTCGGTAGTGGCACCCGCCCTGTGGAACACCCTTCCACCAGATGTCAAAGAGAACAACAACTACCAGACTTTTAGAAGAAGCTTTTAATGTTTGATGCATTACTGTATCTTAATATTTTGTTGGAAGCCACCCAGAGTGGCTGGGGAAGCCCAGCCAGATGGGTGGGGTATAGATAAATAAATAATAATAATAATAATAATAATAATAATAATAATAATAATAATAATTTTATTATATTGCCCTAGAAAGCATCAACACCCTGCACCTGGCTTTGACCACGGCATATGACAATTTGGATGCTTTTGTCGGGGATGTTGTTACAGGCAACGAGAACGTATTCCAACAAACTGCTACTTGAAAAGTTGGTTGGATTACCAGGTACCCACTTAGTGTGGCAAACACTGCAGGGCTAACTGAAGTGCCCTCTGATACCTGCCCCCCAGCAATAGTGATTTGCCTTTTGGCCCCAGTGGGCCCCACTGACCACAGTGCTCTTCCAGTGGCAGCGTGTGGTACTAGTGTCAGGAGTTCACCTACACTCGAGTAGGGCCCTGGCAGAGACACATGCCCGACTGGCATGTTCTCTCCCTCCTGGTCGATCGTTTGGGAGCTTCATAAGCTTTCTTCAGCCTGAACATCACAGCGATCAATGCCAACTGACATCGCCACACTTAGGGATCTGCAGAATTTGCACAACTTGCGTGACAGACCTCAGCAACTCAGCATTTTGGCTAATCTTTTTATTTTCATATAAACACACACGGAGCACTGCAACATGGCTCCCTCTCACTCTAGCATCAGAGAGCAAAAAAAAAGAAAAAAAGAAGAACAAAGGACAATAGTCCCACTTCATGGAACACAAATATCCTGTTTCCGTCACTTCCCACACTGTGGAGTCAAAACATATACCGTCATGTGATAGACAAAAATCCCATGACTGCAAATCATGGAGCAGGAATTCTAACAGAAGTGTGTGGTACTAGTGCCATGATCTGTGGTGGCTGGTTGCAACCAAGCAGCCTTCCACTTTGAATTTTCCATGGTTCACTTCTGTTTGAGACAAATCCCCAGGGACACGAATGTTTCTGATCCATTTGCTGCTTCTACACGCTGGGTGGCTTTTGTTATAAACCAGGCCTGGAGGCCTCATGGCCTGCCAAGCTGACCACAGACCACCAATCAGAAGGAAAGCAGGTGTGGGCAGGCTGAGGTTGGTGCGGCAAAGCCCCTACGGTCCAGCCTCCGCTGACTGTACCCACAGATCCATGAATCTGCTGCCTCCATTGAAATTAGCATCCCTTCCAAATGCCCCATTTTAAGTGGGATAGGATAGCCACGCTTTTCTTTAAGGTGCCCTGGGCTCTGCCTTCCTCCCGAGGTGCCCGAATTTTGTACTGCTTGTGGATGGGGGAAGCAGCTCTGGCAGCAGCATGGGGCAGGATTGCTTCCCTGGCTTTGGGGGAAAGCGGGGGGGGGGCTCTTGTGCTCTCTCCTTCTCTAACCTGGGCAGAAAGGCAGAAAGAAGGCGCAAGGTGCGTGTTCCAATTTTTATCAGCAAAATGTTGGAGAATGTGAATTACCAAGGCAGCCCTTATGAAGGAGCAATCAACAGGTGTGAGTGCACATGTGCTTGTAAAAGCTGCAGCAATGGGGTAATAATTTTCTTTTATATTTCTTTATTCAGTAGCCGAGGTTCAGTTCCCTTCATCTGCATTTTGTTTCTGGCTGGCTGGGCGATGCGTTCCTTATAGCAACCGTGCCCGATTTCTTCCCACTCACAGCGCCTTTTCGGTAAATCCCCCGAAGTATTTTACGGGCCTCCTCGAAATGCCACATAGCGAAAGCTTACCACAGGTCATGAAATTTGATCTCATCCTGGAAACATTTCCTGGGAACCGGCTGCCTTAATATACCACAGCTCCAGTGAGTCGTTGCTGCCGATTTGCAGCGCGCAATTTTGTGTGTGGCCAAATCTGTTCTCCCCTTGCAGGCTCTTTGAGCAATGCCGGGACAGCTGACGGAGCGAAACAGATTAAAAGCGCCGAAGGAAACTGGAGTCGCTCCTGACAAACACATCTGCCGATTTGGCCTACCTCAGGTCCTGTCAGAATACGAACCAGGCTGCGGAAGCACTGCAACCACCTAATGATGTTTAGGAATGACGGCTTGAATACTGAATCAAATTAACATCAGGGTGCGGGGAGAATTGAGAGAGAAGTCATTCTTCCAGGGCATGCTTGGAACATGGTGTGTACGCTGTTTTGTTACTCAGCAGCAGCTGTAGTCCTGTGGCAGTGCAACTACTTTGCATGCCGAATGTTCCAGGTTCAATCCCCATCTCCAAGTAAGGAGAACCCATGGCTGAAATCCCAGAAAGCAGATGATACTGAGCTCTGGAGGGTAGGACTCAAACCAATGGCTTCAAATTTTGAGAAAGGAGATTCTGACAAAACATCAGGTAGAACTTTCTGACGGGAAGAGTTGTTTGACTCACTTAGAAGGTGGTTGACTCTCCTTCCTTGGAGGTTTTTAAGCAGAGGTTGGATGGCCATCTGTCATGGATGCTGTAGTTGTGATTCCTGCATAGCAGGGGGTTGGACTAAATGTCCCTCGGCGTCCCTTCCAACTCTATGATTCTGTGAACTCCTGGCAAACTGTTGCCAGTCAGTGTAAGGCAGCACTGTGCTAGATGGACCAATGGTTTTGCTTGGCATTAAGGTTGCTTCCCACGTAGTTCTATATTTATACCATACAGAATATGTGAACGGGCCCTACTGAGGTAGAAACAGCTCTGGTGACAACGCCATCTCCTCCCACCCCACTTTTTTTCCCCTTCCCATCACATTGGCTTCCGCTCCTGGCAGCAAAACCAAAGCTAACCTGCGACCATTAATTTAAGTTGCAAAATAAACATTTTATACCTCCGAGCTTGTTTATTTTATAGTAATTGCTATCCAATACCTGGGACTGCACTATGAATCATGGCAACATTTAAAATATTGAATTTTCCCGTCACAAGATCCTGGCTGGCATCCTGAGATAATCTACTTCTGCCTCCCTTCGAAGCCGTTTGGTCCTTGACGGATGAATGAGTGCCGGAGCAAGGTGTGCGAGATAGATTCTTGCCACGCTGCAACCTTCGTTGCAATGTTGCTGGAATATAAATGTGCACACGGGCTTGGGTTTCTTAAGGGGCTTTGCAATGTTCCTTTCACCTTGCTGCAACTTCTGCAGGGTTGTTTCCTTATTAAGTGCTACTACTTCCAATATTGGAGCTGAGATACCCTCAATCTCAGTTCTGCAGGTTACGAGTGGGGAAGTTGCTATCCCAGTATCCCAGTACGTTTCCGAGCACAATTCAAAGTGTTGGTGCTGACCTTTAAAGCCCTAAATGACCTTGGTCCAGTATATCTGAAGGAGCATCTTCACCTCCATCATTCTGCCCAGACACTGAGGTCCAGCGCTGGGGGCCTTCTGGCGGTTCCCTCGCTGCAAGAAGCCAAGTTACAGGGAACCAGGCAGAGGGCCTTCTCGGTAGTGGCACCTTCGCTGTGGAACGCCCTCCCACCAGATGTCAAAGAGAACAGCAACTACCAGACTTTTAGAAGACATCTGAAGGCAGCCCTGTTTAGGGAAGCTTTTAATGTTTGATGGATTATAGTATTTTAATATTTTTTTGGAAGCCGCTCAGAGTGGCTGGGGAAGCCCAGCCAGATGGGTGGGGTATAAATAATAAATTTATTATTATTATTATTATTATTATTATTATTATTATTATTATTATTAGTGTCCTGTCGGCAGACTTCTCATAGGTATCTGCTTGGCCCCCGTGGGAACAGAATGCTGGCCTAGATAGGCCGTTGGCTCTTCTTACAACAACAACAACAACAACAATTTATTATTTGTACCCTGCCCATCTAGTTGGGTTTCCCCAGCCGCTCTAACCAGCTCCCAACAGAGTATTAAAAAACACGATAAAACATCAAACATTAAAAACTTCCCTAAACTGAGTTGCCTTTGGATGTCTTCTAAAAGTCAGGTAGTTGTTTATTTCCTTGACATCTGATGGGAGGGCGTTCCATAGGGCAGGCCCCACCACTGAGAAGGCCCTCTGCCTGGTTCCCTGTAACCTCACTTCTCGCAGTGAGGGAACCACTAGTACATAGCTGTCAACTTTTCCCTTTTCTTGCGAGGAATCCTATTCAGAATAAGGGAATTTCCCTTTAAAAAAGGGAAACATTGACAGCTATGCACTAGAAGGCCCTCGGCACTGGACCTCAGTATCTCAGGGCTGAACGATGGGGTTGGAGATGCTCCTTCAGGTATACTGGGCCGAGGCTGTTTAGGGCTTTAAATGTCAGCACCAACACTTTGAATTGTGCTCAGAAATGTACTGGGAGTCAATCTAGTTCTTTCAGGACCAGTGTTATGTGGTCTCGGCGGCTGGTCCCAGTCACCAGTCTTTGGGGGGGAAGGAGGCAGAAGGGCTCTCACACTCCATCAGTGCATCGCGCCTAAGCTAACCAAACACTCCCATGAATTTTAACAGGGAGAAATGTAAAGTATTGCACTTGGGCAAAAAAAAAATGAGAGGCACAAATACAAGATGGGTGACACCTGGTTGAGAGCAGTACATGTGAAAAGGATCTAGGAGTCTTGGTTGACCACAAACTTGACATGAGTCGACAGTGTGACGCGGCAGCTAAAAAAGCCAATGCAATTCTGGGCTGCATCAATAGGAGTATAGCATCTAGATCAAGGGAAGTAATAGTGCCACTGTATTCTGCTCTGGTCAGACCTCACCTGGAGTACTGTGTCCAGTTCTGGGCATCACAGTTCAAGAAGGACACTGACAAACTGGAACGTGTCCAGAGGAGGGCAACCAAAATGGTCAAAGGCCTGGAAACGAAGCCTTATGAGGAACGGCTAAGGGAGCTGGGCATGTTTAGCCTGGAGAAGAGGAGGTTAAGGGGTGATATGATAGCCATGTTCAAATATATAAAAGGATGTCACATAGAGGAGGGAGAAAGGTTGTTTTCTGCTGCTCCAGAGAAGCGGACACGGAGCAATGGATCCAAACTACAAGAAAGAAGATTCCACCTAAACATTAGGAAGAACTTCCTGACAGTAAGAGCTGTTCGACAGTGGAATTTGCTGCCAAGGAGTGTGGTGGATTCTCCTTCTTTGTAGGTCTTTAAGCAGAGGCTTGACAACCATATGTCAGGAGTGCTCTGATGGTGTTTCCTGCTTGGCAGGGGGTTGGACTCGATGGCCCTTGTGGTCTCTTCCAACTCTATGATTCTATGATTCTAGGTTTGGGGAAGGAGGCATGAGGCTCTGACAGCTTCCTGGAGCCCTGGTGCCTCCTTAGTAAAGCTAGAATTTTTTTTATGTAATTGTTTTTCCTGACCCTGAATAAATTTTGTGCCCAGGGCAACAGCACCATTTTTGTGTGTAAAAACAAAGCACTGCCCATGTCTTTCGGATGCGAATGATGGAGAGGAGCGACAATTTTTCATGACGTCTGAAAGGTCAGGTGCAAGTTGGATAAATGGATCTTTGTTAAGCCTTGCAGGACTCCCCAAACAGATAGGTGTTATCTGGAAGTCAGGAGGGGGGGGGCGGTTTATTTCACTGCTAGCTTACTGTATCATACCATCTTCGCTCTTCAAAGGGCTGGGCTGCCAGCTTCTTTTTTTAACCAGCTCCACTTGGTGTGAAAGATTCTTATTGTGATTTCATTTGCTTCCATTATTAACGACTCCATTCATTTAAAGAGGAATTCAGTGGACTAATTAATTTGTTCCCCAGCTTCATTTTGAAGGTTGTTTGGAATTGTTAAATTTGCTTTTAGCTTTATGTTAATATTTTGATGGTGTGTTTAATTGGGGAATTTGCCTGTTTTTGTATTGTTCTGCTCATAGTTTGCTTGCTGCTTTGAGTATCCATGAGAAAACTTGGCAGATAGGTCTTAAAAATAAATAAATTTCATTATTAATTCCTTCACACCTTTTAAATGTTTTATGTTTGATTTTTAAAAACCAGGATACAAATATATACACTAAGAGCAAGGGGGAAAAGAGAAACCATACATTAAGAAAGAGCAAAGGAGGTATAAGGTTGAATATTTCCCAGAACAGTGTATCTGAAGAAGTGTGCATGCACACGAAAGCTCATACCAAGAACTAACTTAGTTGGTCTTTAAGGTGCTACTGGAAGGAATTTTTTTATTTCCCAGAAAATCACAACTAATAGATCTTTCAATAGATCTCTTCCTCTGTTGCTCATTACACAAATGTTTTATAGCAGGTTAGCTTCAATAATAGTTATATTCCAGATTTTTGAGATCCATTCGCAAATTGACAAAAGAAGACTTTTCCAAATTGCTCAGAGGGTTTTAGGAAGGTTAACAACCATTTCCAAGTCAGTATCAATAATTAAATCCTTAAGCTAACCCATCAATAGAAACAACTGCATGGCCATTCACTAAATTTTCAGTTGTGTCTGAACCACATTGTTGTGAAATTTATTTATCTCCTGCCACACTCAACGTGGAACTTAATTGATGACATGACCTGGGTATTTACTACAATACTCCCCCTCTTGCCTGGAAATATGAAAACCTCTGTGGTCTTGTCCCCCTCGTGACCTCTGCCATCTCCTCAAATGTTAAAATACATTGGCCATTGGCCACTCTTTCTGTTATGTACTGAGTTGAATAGGATCCAGAATGCAGCAGTCTGATTGGTCCTAGAACAACAGGATCCAGAATGCAGCAGTCTGATTGGTCCTAGAACAATAGGATCCAGAATGCAGCAGTCTGATTGGTCCACAGGAGCCACCCAATCCAGCTCCAGATGGAAGTAAATCCACAACCTGATTGGCCTACAGGAGAATTAGCCAATCACGTGGGGCCCATTGTGTAAATAATGTATATAAAATAGACATTCTGAAGCAACTTTCATTCCTCCTCACCACTATGAGCTGAATAAAGAGCGTGAAATCCACTCTCGACTCCGAGTATATTTCACTTTCAATTAGGTTTAAGCCAGATAGTTACCAAAGTTATGTACGTCCTACCACACCCAATGTATATAAACAGCACCCAGTAAAGAAGATGGAGGTGTTGGGTGATAATATGGGACAACCAAATTTTATAACCAAACTTCCACACAAAACTACTGAGCATAAACAGGTATAGTTGTGCTCGTGACATTTGTCGGGTTCTCCTCCTGTTGCCAGTGTTGCACTTTTCAGATCTCTAAGAAGCATTTCCTTCTGCTTCTACTGATTTATCTGGGATGTGCCAATGATTCAGAGACACCACTTTCATTGCATAATTACCATATTTTTCCGTGTATAACATGCCCCCGTGTATAAGACACCCCCTATTTTTGGGGACTCAAAATTAAGAAAATGGGGAGAGATTGCACTTCTGTATAAAGCTACCCCCCTTTTAACATCATTTTTAGTAAAAAACAAAACCCTAGTCTTATACACGGAAAAGTACGGTATTTACCCCTATCTAGGGATGTTGGGACACGGGTGGTGCTGTGGGTTAAACCACAGAGCCTAGGACTTGCTGATCGGAAGGTCGGCAGTAAGAATTCCTGTGACGGTGTGAGCTCCCGTTGCTTGGTCCCTGCTCTTGCCAACCTAGCAGTTTGAAAGCACATCAAAGTGCAAGTAGATAAATAGGTACCGCTGTGGTGGGAAGGTAAACGGCATTTCCGTGTGCTGCTCTGGTTTGCCAGAAGCGGCTTAGGCATGCTGGCCACATGACCCGGAAGCTGGACGCCGGCTCCCTTGGCCAATAAAGCGAGATGAGTGCCGCAACCCCAGTCGGTCACGACTGGACCTAATGGTCAGGGGTCCCTTTACCTTTTATAGACACACACAGCCCAATATGTCGCCGCACACAGTCTCTTTCTTGGTATACACAGACACATCTGCACCTTCTAGGGAGAGTGAGAAAGTCTCCCGGTTGTTGTTTTTGAAGGGTTGGGCGTAAACATGAGGCACATTTGCACAGAGGCAGAGAGAGAGATGCAGAGAAAGATATTCCAGCAGCCCTTCAAATGAGTGAAACCTGCCAGTGATATTATCTGTCATGTCCTGAAGTAAACTGGCTGCCTAATTGCAACAAGACTTTCAAGACATGTTCTTCTCAGTCTTGAATTACTGGATAAGCAGCAATAGATGCTCTTCGTCTTACCAATGACTTACATATTGCCTTGGCATTCCTTTTTATTTATTTATTTTTAAAATCTGAATTTGTAGAGAGGCAGTGTGGTCCTGTGGCTAGGGGTGTGGCTTTGGTTGCAGATGGCAACCTCTACCCTACATCACATTTCAATATTATAATAATATCACAAGTTCATTCCTTAGCTGGAGTTGTTCAGGTTGAATAGGTCTTGAGACTGTGTTCAGCTTCTTTTAAGATTGTGACACACCTATTCTGCGTTCAGCGTACCACTCTTTGAAGAGGATTCGGGTCACGGAATTTTGCATTACCAAGCTTCGTTGAACCGTTCCAAGCGTGATTTGAGACCCACAAACCCACGGTAAAAGCTGAATCCTCAACAATCCCGGGAAATGTTCTGGGGTTCCAGCATGATTGATCTTGTAATTTCTCCTTTGATGGAAGAGGAGCTGCAGTCCCATGTGAGCTTGCATCTCTTACATTGCGCTGCTCACATGAGCAGGCTTGTCATCGGAAAAGTTTACATTGCAAGCTGCTTCCAAGCATATTGCCAGACCTGATCAGGCTAATGGTAAATTGGGACACATGAGTAATTGGTCAGGGCCATCCAGTTGGAAATAGTTTCATGAAGGTCAGATTGGACAAGGATGGCTGCACCATGTTCATCTGATGCAGCAAAATAAATTAAGACTCCCACAATTGCATGCTTTACTTATATCATGCTTTTCTTCCATCATGAACCTCAGGGCAGCAGATGACCTGTTTACTGAGCATCCATCTTCCGCTTTGCTTGGAAGTTTGGTCCCTCTGTCTCCAACTGCTCCCTGTTTTGCATGTGTAATGAATTGCTCCATAATTGTCCTGTAATTACGCATTTCCTGCTCCTGGAGGACAGCAGGGCTCCAATGATTCCTCTCTCCTAATTTTCATTCTTTCTTATTGCCAGAGAATTCTATTTCACACTAAAAAACGAAAACACTGTGAGAAGAACCAGTCACTTGGAACAGGAAGCAATGAGATGCAGAAGTTCCAAGCTGGAAGCGTAGCATTAAAGACACAAATCTTGCCTCTGCTGCCTTCCCTATGTTTTAAGCGATTACTGTTTTGATCTGCAATCTGCCCAGAGTCATGTCAGGGAAGAAAACGGGGAATAAATAAATAAATAAATAAATAAATAAATAAATAAATAAAGATAAAGTAGCTCTGCTGGTTGTGGTGTCATTGTGACAGGGTCTGCAGCTGTGTGGGCAGACTCCATGGACACAGTGTGTATAGTGTGGTCTCTTTTAGGATTTCGGCTGAATGTGTGCACAGGGCAGAGCCAGCAAACATGAGATAGAGATGGAGCAGAAATTTGATTCAGTCCACATTTAAAGGTGGGCTTACCCAATATGCAATTTCCCAAACTTTATGCAAGCTGAAACACAGCCCTCCTTTGATGTTCTGCCTCTCCCGGGTCCTTCCCAAGCAATCTGAGACTATGCCGGTATGGCTGTCTCTGTTTCCCCCTCTTCATACCTCTTCTGGTACTGGGAAACCGGGAGAGGGCAGCTGGTTGCAGAAGGAGAGGGAGACAACCTGGCTTCTTCACCAGCCTGACTCATCTCTGCCTTTTGATCTCCCTCCTCTCCAGCTTCCAATTCTGGACTTCTCTCTGCCACAGCCTCTTCCGGCTCACTAAACCCTGTTGCCTCTTCAGCTTCCGACACCTCCTCCTCCTGGTCTGCTCCGCCTTCTCTCTCTGACTCCTCATGGTCGTCCCACCGCTAACCCCCAGGATCTGAGTCTTCTTCGCTTGGGGGGTTCCCCAGCTGGTGCATCCCATCATTCCTCTGTGTCCAACCAGTCCAGGACAGCATATTAGGCAAAACAGAATACAAAACTGTGTGTATTGGGAGATACTCACACTAAATTGCTGATGAGATTTCATGAGGACTTGTTTTTTTCTTTTTTAACGCAAGCAGAGGTGGAAGTGTAGAGAACCGAACTGAAGTTTGGAAAAGAGAGAAACTGAATGGATTCACTGGCCCCTACCTTAACAGGGGACGCGGGTGGTGCTGTGGGTTAAACCACAGAGCCTAGGGCTTGCCAATCAGAAGGTTGGCGGTTCGAATCCCTGCGACGGGGTGAGCTCCCTTTGCTCAGTCCCTGCTCCTGCCCACCTAGCAGTTCGAAAGCACGTCAAAGTGCAAGTAGATAAATAGGTACCGCTCTGACGGGAAGGTAAATGGCGTTTCCGTGCGCTGCTCTGGTTTGCCAGAAGCGGCTTAGTCATGCTGGCCACATGACCCGGAAGCTGTACGCCGGCTCCCTCGGCCAATAAAGCGAGATGAGCGCCGCAACCCCAGAGTCGGCCATGACTGAACCTAATGGTCAGGGGTCCCTTTACTGACCTTAAGAGGGCTCAACTCTGTTCCTGCCTGCCCCTCGCCACTGCCCCAGATGCGTGAACAATATCAAAATGATGATTCTAGTTACAGGAAGGTAGCCGTGTTGGTCTGCTGTAGTCGAAACAAACAAACAAACAAACAAACAAACAAGTATCTGAAGAAGTGTGCATGCGCAAGAAAGCTCATACCAATAACAAACTTAGTTGGTCTCTAAGGTGCTACTGGGAGAAATTTTTTTTTGTTTGAAATGATGATTGCTCAACTTTAATTGTAGGGGAGAATTTTTCCTGTAGAGAGGGGACTAGAGTTGTTGAAGAGGCAAGGTTTGTTTGCTCTTCTAAACAAGCACATGCACACACAAACACACTAATCCCTAGGGTAGAGAGAGGGGAGGAGAAAAGCCTATCCTCTTCAAAGAAAAACTAGTACTGTAATATAAAGACAGAAAAATCTTTTGCAACCATGGCAAAACCCCTAGGGGAAGATGTCCGTATAGAGCCAAATGGTTTGGAACAATCTTTGTAAAAGAAAGAAAGGCTCTTCTTTACAAGCCCTTAATTGTTACAAATGTGTGTCAGGGTTAGGCAGCAAATTCCAGAACAGCAGCTAGAGATAAGAAATGTCGCCCTACCAGATACCTGTGTTTTCCTAGCAGCTGAGGGCAACTGCCATCTGAGCTTGAGCGACACAATGCCCCTAGTGTTCCAGAGTAAATCATTGTTCTCCTCCTTCTGAGTGCAGGGCTGGGAAGGAAGAAGAGAGCGGGCTGCAGACCCACTTGCACAAGCAGCCCAGTTGTATCAGGGTTCAAGGGGTATCAATTAAGACATTTGAGAGTTGTGCCCCTTCAGTCTGAGTGGTGCAAAGGATGGAGAGCAAAATGTCTGGGCTGTAGCTCCATGCGTAGAGCATCTGTTTGGCATGCAACAATTCCTGGGTTCAGTCCCTGGTATCTCCAGGCAGGGATAATAATAATAATAATAATAATAATAATAATAATAATAATAATAATTTATTTATACCCCGCCCATCTGGCTGGGCTTCCCCAGCCACTCTGGGCAGCTTCCAACAAAATATTAAAATACAGTAATGCATCAAACATTAAAAGTTTCCCTAAACAGGGCTGCCTTCAGATGTCTTCTAAAAATCTGGTAGTTGTTGTTTTCTTTGACATCTGATGGGAGGACGTTCCACAGGGGGGTGCCACTACCGAGAAGGCCCTCTGCCTGGTTCCCTGTAACTTGGCTCCTCGCAGTGAGGGAACCGCCAGAAGGCCCTCAGCGCTGGACCTCAGTGTCCGGGCAGAACGATGGGGCTGGGGACGCTCCTTCAGATATACTGGGAAGAGGCCGTTTAGGGCTTTAAAGTTCAGCACCAACACTTTGAATTGTGCTCAGAAATGTACTGGGAGCCAATGTAGGTCTGTAGGATGGTGGGAGCTGTACCCCAACACATCTGGAGGGCACCACATTGGGGAATGCTGGTGTACATAATACTGAGCTAGTCGTGCCAGCTGCCTGACTTGCTGTAAGGCACCTTCCTAGGTTTAAACAACAACAACAACAGGAGTCCTGCTTCTAGATCTTTGACTTTCAGGGATAATCAGGCTGCAGATGGACCTCACGTTTAGTTCTCTGTCTACATTTGCAGAAGGGAACATCACAGTGGTACCTCGGGTTAAGAACTTAATTCGTTCTGGAGGTCCATTCTTAACCTGAAGCACCACTTTAGCTAATGGGGCCTCCCACTGCTGCTGCCGCCGCACGATTTCTGTTCTCATCCTGAAGCAAAGTTCTTAATCCGAGGTAATATTTCTGGGTTAGCGGAGTCTGTAACCTGAAGCGGCTGTAACCTGAGGTACCACTGTATAGATGTTTGCATCAAAGTTATGCGACCCCCGAGCCAAGGAGCTAAAAAACTATACAACCTTTAGAAGACATCTGTATAAGGAAGTTTTTCAAAACTGTTTAATGTTTTATTATATTTACATAAATGCAGCAAGCTGCCCAGCAGAGTGGCTGCAGGAACCCAGTCAGATGGGTGGGGTATAATAATAATAAGAATAATAATGGAGTAGGTCGTCCCTATTTTCACCAGAGAAATGTTGGAGGGTATGCCGCTCCCTAGGTCCATGTGTGTATTCGAATATTGTCCACAGGGTTCCTAGTGGCTCGTGAGAAACGTGACGGAAGAAGCTCTCTTCCCCAAACTGTGTTTCGTGCCCCCTCCAGTTTGGTTTCCTGTGGGGAGTGGGCAAGGAGGGAGCCCTCACCTTCCCTGTTGTGCCACATTTAGCTGTACAGCCAAATTTTCTGCCCTTGGTTTGTTTCTCAAAGCCGCATTTCGCAGATGGGGCGTGTTTTTCCTGTTAGAACTGCCCCCCCTCCGTGTTTCTTTATCCTTCCTTGCCCTCCTACACGCTCTGTGGCTGGTTTGCACATTTCATTTCAAATGTGCAGAACACCAAATAATGACTTGATCTGCTTAATGCAATTTCCTGGTTCCCTCTCTCCCCCTCCTCCTCCCCCCTCTGACAGTAATGGGAGTTCCCATCCCCCACCCGCTGTTTCCTCCACTCCTGCTGTCTCCCCTTTCTGAAGGCTCCTGCTTTGATTATTTGTATATTTCACTTGAGGGTTTAGAGACAATGCTTTATCCTCTGGACACGTTTTTTTTGTTTTTTACTCCCCACCCCCACCCTGCCTTTCTCTTTCTGCATATTTCCCCGCATACGCAAGCAAATATTCAGATCCAGAATTAGGCCTCTGTTGAAGCTTGGGAAAGTCTTGCTTTTCCTTCCAGCACTTAAGAAAGTTTTTACTCTTTTTGATGGCTGCTGTTATCAGTACTGCCAACTCTGGCTGGCAAGCCCCCCCCCCCAAGCATCAGAGAAGGTTCCCCTCATCTCCTTCTTCCTGATCTTATGTAAATCGAAGGCATCAAGATTTTTATCTTTCTATTGCATTTCCTCCCCACCTTTCCCTTCAAGGTCAGCAAACTTTTTCAGCAGGGGGCTGGTCCACTGTCCCTCAGACCTTGTGGGGGGCCGGACTACATTTTGAAAAAAAGAAATGAAATAATTCCTATGCCCCACAAATAACCCAGAGGTGCATTTTAAATAAAAGCAGACATTCTACTCATGTCAAAACACCAGACAGTCCTCACAAATAACCCAGAGATGCATTTTAAATACAGTGGTACCTCTGGTTGCGAACAGGATCCATTCTGGAGGCCCGTTCACAACCTGAAAAGAACGCAACCCGCATCTGTGCGGGTCGCGATTCGCCGCTTCTGCGCATGCGTGCGACGTCATTTTGCGTGTCTGTGCATGCGTGAACGGCGAAACCCGGAAGTAACCCTACTTCCAGGTCGTCGCGGGACGCAACCTGAAAACGCTCAACCTGAAGCAAACATAATATGAGGTATGACTGTAAAAGGACACATTCTACTCATGTAAAAACACGCTGATTCCCGGACTATCCACAGGCTGGATTTAGAAGGCGATTGGGCCGGATCCGGCCCCGGGCCTTAGTTTGCCTACCCATGTGCTAGTCCGACATCCTAACCATGCTGGCTCCCAAAAACTCACTGGGAATTCCTCAGTAGTTAACTGGGACTTGGACCATGCCTTCTCCGTTTTCGAGAATGCTGGTTTTTCTACCAGTGCATGTCAGAATGGGCTGTTTTCCCCACACTGGTATAATTTTTATTATTATTTACACCCCGCCCACCTGGCTAGGTAACTTTTAATTCCAATTGACAGATAACCCCTTCATAGTTCCTTCCATTCAGAGGGGTTTCCCTTCTCCTTTGGGGATGGCGCTAGACCATTTGGAAGCGGGAGGGAAATCCCCTCCCCACACTTTTATCCCCGCTTTGCAACCCCCATTTAACCTACCCTTCTGCAAACTCTTCTTTTCCAGTATTCTGATGGTGGCATATTTTGCAGAGGGGATCTCCTCCACTCCCCACCCCCTACCAAAAAAATCGCTGTGCTCCATATATGCTTATTCTGCCCCCTCCCCCGCCTTTTAGGGTGGTGTTTGACAGACCTCGCAGAAACAGTGAACCCCCCCCCCAAAAAAAAACCCAGGCCCCTGCCATGCACCTCTTGCAGGTGCTTCCCCTCTCCTCCCCAAAGGCTCATGAATTTTATTTCTCATCTTTGCGCCTCCCCCACCTTTTCACAGGGCTGGGAACCTTCCCCCCTCCCCAAAAAAGACAGAGAAAAAAATGCAATTCCATTTCACTCTCTCTTGCTCTGGTTTTTGTATTTTTTTGCATGCATGCATGCATGCAAACCCCGGGTTTGTTTGTGTGTTGTTGTTTTTTTGCAGGAAGCAAAAGCAACAGAAAACACAGCCAGGCCTCGCCTCGCTCCCTTCCCCCTTCTCTGTGTATGTGTGTGTCTGTGCGTATGTGTCTCTCCTGCTCATTTCTGTATGGCTGGCCACATTTCTCTTTCTCTCTCTCCCCCCCCCCCCAAGTGCTGAGTGTCTGAGAGCCGTTGGCTGCTCTGAACCGTTTTGGCTCCTTCCCTTAGTAACAGCTTTAACATTCTGCCTCAATTCCTCTTCCATCTAAATCACACTCACACTCACACACACAGAGAGAGATTGCTTATTATTAATATTAGTAGTATTATTACCTCCTCCTTCCCTGGGACTGTGATCTGTAATCTCTCCACCCCCCCTCCTCCAACAACCACCCCCCTTTTCTTAAATCCCCACCCCCCAATACACACACACAGACACACACACACAGAGGCTCGGGATATAATTGAACACATTGCATTTTTTGGGTGGCTTTTTTGCGGTCTCTATTTTTTCTTTTTCTTTTTTGGAGGCGGGGAAGAAGGGGGGGGGCGCGCCCGGAGCTGCTCCTGCAACTGCAGACCCGTCTTTTTTGTTTTTTTTTGTTCCTACATGCCTTACCTAAATATATATTTGTATTAAAAGCCAAGGGGGAAACTGCATTTCCACATCTCTCTCTATGTTTTTTTTCCTCTCCCTCTTCTGCCTCCATTGCAAAAGGAGGGGGTGAGAACGAGCTTTAACGGAGAGCCATCAATTTGCAAGGTAAGGAGAGAGTGGTTTTGTTGTGTGTGTGTGTGTGTTTTTTGCGCGTGTCTTTTAATCTTTGCTGCTTTAAATGTACCCTTTGCAAAAAGCAGAATATCTGGGGCGGTGCGCCGGGGGGGGTTGGTTTGGTTGGCTGGTGGAAGGAAAGCCTCGCATAAAGTAAATGCAAAAGCCTTATTATTCCCGGGTGGGGGTTGGGGGGCTTGGAGAGAAGGATTTGAAAGGGGGGGGCGTGTTGAGACCAGAGGCTGGGGGTGGGGGTGGGGTGGGGGGAAGGGCGCCTGTGTTTGTAGAGAGTTGGAGGAGGGAGAGTGGGGGATGGGCAGGAGTGTAACATGCATTTTTCAACTTGGCCCTCTCGCTTCCCTCCCCCCAACCCCACTGGGAAACCTGGGTCTTTTAACTTTAAATATTTCTTTTACCCCCCCCCCATCTCTCCCCCCCTCCCATGGCTGGGGGCGCAAAGTGTTGATCCTCCGCGTTTTGAAAGCACAAGGCTGGGTGGGGGTGGGGGCGCAGGAAAATAAAATAAAATAAAAAAGAACCAGGAAGGGATTTGCACACAAATAAATGCAAGCCAGCAGCCATTATGAAGCAAGCTGGTTTTATAGCCTATTTTTAGACCGATTTTTTTCCTTTTTTTTTTTTTTTGCAAAGCAGAAGAGTTGATGATTTCCGTGCATTTCTTTTCCTTTTGGAGGAAGACGCACGCCTTTTGTATAATATAAAGATCGGAAGTGTGGTTTTTATGTTTATTATTACTGTTATTAAAATAAAAGGCAAAGAAGGTCAGTGGGGATTTGGGTTTGCTGTGGAAAGCGGGGCCGGGTCTGGGAGGGAGGCGAAAGTTTTCTTTGGAAAGGTTTTTTTGCGCCTGAAATGCCTGTTTGCGAAAGGAGAGGTTGGGGGAAGGGAAGCTGGGCTTGGAGCTGAAGCCCGGCTGGAAGCGGGGGAAGGGACTGGTGTGAAAAGAGGGCCTTGCCTGGCGCTTTGCAAGCGATGGAAAACACAAAACAGGTTCTGCCTTTTGCTTTTTGCATTTATTCCTATTGGGGGCGGTTAGATGAAGGAGGGTTCTCTCTTCTCTGCTTCACCTGCTTTGGAAACTGGGGGAGGGGAGGTGTCTTTAAAAACTCCTCCAAAGTTGTTGTGGACAGATTTCCTGGCCTTTAAGTTCTGGGGAGATCCGTTGCATTAGTATTTTATTTTATTTGGTGGACAAAGCACATGGGTGCATCTGCTTTAATGTGTCCCCCGATTTGTGCATTCAGTACTTTTCACCAGTTGTTTTTTTTGGAGGTCCACGTGCAGAAAAGCTGCCTCAGGAAACTGGAAGAAGGCGTGTGAAGCTGGTGTTTCTTTTCTCCCCCTTTTACATCTTTTATTTTCTTTCCTTTGCCCAGCTTAAAAAAAAAAAACCGGGGGGGGGGGGAGATGTGTTTCCAAGGCTACTTATTATCAGGGTGAGGTTTCGCCTTCTGTCAGCAAAGACAAAATATCCATGTTTATTATTCTTATTCCACAGCCATGGGGAGGAATGTATCAGATAAACGTTGGGCAGCGTGGCTTGTCAAATGACTTTGGAGGTTGGGTTAGGGCAAAATACAGAAATAAAGCCAGCGACACACACACACACACACACACACACACGTATAAAAGTTTAAGGAAACTCAAAGAAGTTTTGGTCAGTAGATTGGTGTGGAGAAGTTTTTTTATTTTGCACGGTGTCCCTGAGTTTTGCCTACTGGGCTTGCTGACTCTCTCGCACGTGCTTTTACTTCCTCAATATTTTCCACCCCTGCTTGTGTAAAGGAAGTTATAGCTGATTTATATAAGGCACCACACAATTCTCATTTTCTAGCAATTTGGGGGGAGGGAGCAGGAAGAAAAGGGGGCTTAATTACTTTCCCCCCCTTGCGCCTGTGGTCTGTTGCAGTGAATATATGAGGGTACTGTAACTGTAAATTTTATGTTTTCTGGTGATTTCTAGTGTCTCCTTGCAGTTTGGAGACACCTGCACCAACCAAAGTTTAAGAAAAAGTTCAGCTTTCAAATTTAAATTTGTGTTTTCAAGCTAGGCCACATGTCGGGGCCTTATTGGCAATTTGGGTAGAATTTTTATAAACTGGAAGCTGTGCCCGTGTGAGGCTTCCTGTTGGGTTTGACTGCGACCCTCATCTCCCTAGGGAGTAAACCCCATGGAACTTTGTAGGCCATATTTCTGAGTAAACATGCACAGGAGTGCGCATTTTAGGCCAGACGTGTGTAAACAGAGGCGAGTGTGCGTTCTTGGAGATATCCGTGGGGCTGTTGGCGTGAATTTTGCGTTAACTGAGCGGTGGCTTCTGGGTAAAAGTTGGACAGGTTGCTGATTTGTTGGCGGCGCTACTCATTTGAATAAAAAACCGTTTGAAGATTATTTATTCTTAAGCATATTGTGGTTTTTATTGTAGTACGGGTTTATCGTTTTATGTTTGCATTCTCTTTTATTTGTACGGTGCCTAAAGAGTTTTATGGGATGTCTCCATAAACAGAACAAATAAGTAAATAGACAGCGTTGTCCGCTAAGAAACTTGGGAAATTTTGTCGGAATGCATGTGGTTGTAAACAAGGGGCATGTCATTCCTGAAAGCTGAACAAGTATCTGGGATGCTATTCGTGTATATAGTTATGAAACGACGGATTTGATTCAACCTGGACATTTTGGTGATGTTTGCGCATCGCATGAGCTGTAAACCATGGTTTACCACCCACAAGTTCCATTCTTATCTTGCCTGCTTTCACTGGGAGGAAACCAACCTCAATCCGTGGTTTAGTGTTGCATCCAGAGCAGGAAGTGTGGTTTGTTTTGCTGCAAACAAACCAAGGTTTGCTGCTGCCTTACTAGTTAAACCAAACCAAATCCTAACTCTTGTTTCAGATGTAATGCCAACTTAGGAATCTTGGCTTGTTTTTCTCTCTCCCAACACTCCTGGACTAAAGGAGTGTTTTGCTTGTGCTCTGTAAACTATGGTTTGTGGCATACTGTGGCATGCGAATGAGGCCTTGGCAACTTAGATAGATATTGCTGCTCGCACTCTTTGTAATTGGGTCGTACTGTTACTTGAATTTAAAAGTGTATTTGGGGGAGATAACATTCAGTTCATTTTCTTCCAGTGAAAGCATATTTAGGACCACCTTATTCTTCCTTTAAAAGAAAAAGGAAGGGCTCTGGACTAATGAATTTGGTCTTGACCGACGTTTATTTTACCAGTGGGGTGTTCTGTTTGCGGAAGCAGAAGAAGACTACTGCAGGGTGATCCTATGTGTCCCGAAAGTGTGTTTTGAATATATTATGGGCGGGGCTGATGGAGTGGCTAGTTCCCACACAGTTGACACCTGCCCACACACACATAATTGGTGAATACACTCATCCTCTCCAGAGGCATAAGATTGTACATTCCCTAGGGAATGATTTCAACAAAACTTGGGACGTTAAGAGACAAGGGCTTTGAGTAGCATTTTTAAAGAATTGCAGCAATTCTTTGAGATGGCCTAATGGCCACGATAACTAAGTAGAACCTCCATGCATGGAGCGGTCTACTGGGGACATAAAACCGGGGTTGAGTGGGGAAAGTAAACTTCACATATCATTTGTTTGTGAGCATCCAGAAGGCAAATGGTCAACCACTTTTGGAAATGAAAAGTTTGATGAGAATGACCACGCTCCCATCTTGCTTACTTACAATATTTACAGGTTGCCTTTCATCAGAAGGCAGTTCACAACAGTTAAAATAACAACAAAGCTTCCCCTGGGAAGAATAAAACGTTGGAATACGATTTCTGATTTGGATAAAATACTGTAATAACTAAATGTGGTGCATATTTCCTCCTCCCCATCCATTTAGTCTGCCACTGCCCCCCCCCTAATATTCAGTTTCAGGTATTGCTCATTGTTTGCCCAAGAATCCTGAGCTATGTGTGCTCTTTCCCCTTCCCTAGTAACTTACGTTAGTGCAAGGTTAACGCTGTAAAAATTGAAGGCATGCATGTGATTTTGCATCTTGGGTAGGCTCCCAGATGATTATGAAGAACACCTGGAAAGTGTTTAGTATTCTTCCCTTCTGAATGTGTAGGTATAGGAGTATGGAAATATTAGTGGGACGTGTTTGGGCCTTAGGTGGCTGTTTGGTTTAGAGAGGTACCTTGAGGCCTAGCACAACATGTGTGTTTGGGAAGTGGGTGCCTTAAATTACGTGGAGGAAACATACGGGGATTCTGGAACAGTTGGGTGTATTTGCTACTCATCCCAGAGTTTTAGGGCAACTTCTCAAAAGGCCAACTGTTTTACAAGGCCGTGGATTCCTCTATGTGGCGGTAATGATGAATGCCTTGTGTAGTTGCTTTGAAGTTCTAAGGCGTTGCTGTAAAACTGTAAGTGCAAAAAGCATTGTAAAACTTTGATTCTGGCTTTGTAGTTACTTCTTCAGCCACCTCAGGTGGTAGCCGGTGGGGCATGTATGGCCGGCTCACGAGAATTGCTTAAAAGTTCAGAACTGTGTGTGTGTTCACGCACGTGCTTGTTTGAGCAAGTAAAAATTAAGCATACAGAATGACTTCATTTGGCACAAGGCTGTGAAATTTTGCTCCAACATCTGGAATATGCTGCAGGGAGAAGCTGATAAGCAATGGTAGCATGATGCTGTGGTTCTTGAGGGTGACATAGCCCTCAAAAAGTCCCAGCGTCTCCATGGTGTAAGTGGGGTTGTGTGAAGTATGTTTTAGGGTGAGTCTTGAACTCTGGACCTTGTTACTCACATGAGTCAGCCATGATACTGTGCCAGCTGTTGTAAATAGTCCTGTGTAGAATGCTAGCCTATCTTGCTTTTTACATGGAAGTAACACGGGTGGTGCTGTGGTCTAAACCACTGAGCCTAGGGCTTGCCGATCAGAAGGTCGGTGGTTCAAATCCCTGCGACGGGGTGAGTTCCCATTGCTCGGTCCCAGCTCCTGCCAACTTAGCAGTTCGAAAGCACGTCAAAATGCAAGTAGATAAGTAGGTACCACTCCGGCAGGAAGCTAAACAGCGTTTCCGTGTGCTGCTCTGGTTCGCCAGAAGCGGCTTAGTCATGCTGGCCACATGACCGCGAAAAACTGTGGACAAACGTCAGCTCCCTCAGCCAGTAAAGCAAAATGAGCTCCGCAACCTCAGAGTCGTTCGCGACTGGACTTAACTGCCAGGGGTCCTTTACCTTTTTAAAAAGTCATTTGAAACCGGTAGACGTTCTGTACAAACGTGGTGAGGTCTAGATTTACAGAATCGTGGAATTGCAGACTTGGAAGCCCCCTGCAATGCAACTG
This sequence comes from Podarcis melisellensis, assembly GCF_964234715.1. NCBI lineage: Eukaryota > Metazoa > Chordata > Lepidosauria > Squamata > Lacertidae > Podarcis > Podarcis melisellensis. The sequence continues at coordinate 11,989,684 of NC_138537.1, forward strand.
TCTTGTCTTTACTCCCCATCCCCCACTGGGGGTGTTTATTTATAATAAAGTGTCCTTAGTGTCCAGGGCTAGAGGATTCCTGTGAGATATGTAGATGAACACTCAAAATGCTTTAAAAAGAACAAAAAAACTAAGCATTGTTACTAAGTTGTTTAGGAATAGCAGGCTGGATAGCTCAGTCTGTAGAGCATGCGACTCTTATTCTCAGGGTTCAAGCCCCGCACTGGGCAAAAGATTCCTGCATAGCATGGGGCTGGTTGGAATAAATGACCCTTGTGATCCCTTCCAACTCCTCCAGTTCTTGAAATACGCCCTATCTGTGTTGCTGGAATGCTCAGGAGCACAGTCACACATGGTGGGGAATTTTTTTAAGGGACATAACTGTCCACGTGAACCTGTTGACAATCTCCAAACCTGCTTTTGAGTCGTAAGGATGTAAAACAAGAGTACAGCTGCTCTATATCAAATGTAGAGAATGGCTATTTTGTGCACAGCAAGAGTGTTACAATAACATGCTTCTCAAAGAGCTCTTGAGATCAGTGTATAATACAATCTCCATGGACCAGCTAGTCTCTGTATGTGCAGAATCTTTCCCTGTAGCACTTATAAAATGGGTTAGAAGCTCCAGTTAGTACACATGCCAACTACCCATTTACTTGCTTATCTATTCGGCTTCCTATTAGGTGCTGGAGTCAACTGTGTTTTCCTCTTGAAACCCTATTTTTGGCTAATGTGCTTTTTGTGGCTCTCTGAGCGTGGTCTTCTCAGTTGTGGCACCACACCTATAGGACAGCTTCTCCAAGAACACTTGCCACACCCCTTCTCTTTCCTCTTCTTGCTCCATTTAAGTGTTGGTCTAAAAACACTGCTTTCCAATGTTGCAGCACCTGAGTATTTGTTGGATTAAGAAAAAATGTAATTTGATTTACAGTTGAAAACGGTTTTTGCACATCATTTGTCTGCTTGCAGAAAGATGATTCATAAATGTTACCTAATACTGAAATACATATTTTAATTGCCTGAATGTGAATAAACTTAGTATGTAGTGGCCATAAATGGTCCTCGTGAAGCAGGTGGAAGAATTAGTCTTTAACTTTTACCTCCTCTTCTGAAAGAGCCACATCTTATTTATGTAAAACATTTATATACTTTTTTTAAAAAAAAAAACACCACCACCAAAAATAAATTCAGAGTGGCTTACATCTATTGACGACCTTACAATAAATAAATGTGATATAACACAGCAAAAAAACAAAACAAAAAAACAGTAATGCAGATAAACATCATGAACATTTCAATGCCAAGTGAGCAATAAATTACAAAACTTCCAGAGCAATCATGTCTTTGCTACAGGTCAGCTGTTGCAGAGGAATACAAAATCATAGGTCAGCTTTCCCCAATTCTTCCAGCTATTATAGATTACAATTCCCATCAGCCATCACTGACCGGACTGGGCTGATGGGTGTTGTAGTCCGAAATGGATAGAGGGCACCAAGTTAAGGAAGACTCAGCAAAGTTTTGAATTGTGTATCTCCTAAAGTAGAAGGCACTTGTGACAGTTTTTCTGCATGGAGCATCTCTTCCCTGTAAAAGAAGAAAATAGAAAACCCAGTGATACCTGTTTAGGGTCATGTGTGAAGCGGTTTTCATGTAATGATTGAGAAACACTTGTGGAATTTTTTTAATGTTCCTGTGAAGTAGGGGCATCCTTACAATTTGACTACATAACTGTGCACAGATTAGTGTCTTTCAGAAACAGAAAGCTTTGCCCATATTTATTCCCCCTGCTCCGGGGCTTTGTTGTACTTCAGAACCTGGTACAGTGGTACCTCGGGTTAAGTACTTAATTCGTTCCGGAGGCCCGTTCTTACCCTGAAACTGTTGTTAACCTGAAGCACCACTTTACCTAACGGGGCCCGCTGCGCCGCTGCTGCGCAATTTCTGTTCTATCCTGAAGCAACGTTCTTAACCCGAGGTACTGTTTCTGGGTTAGTGGAGTCTGTAACCTGAAGCGTCTGTAACCTGAAGCGGTACCATGGTATTCCTCCTGAATATTTCTGCTCCTCGGTGTGTTGACTGACGATTCGGATGTGCGGTAAAGCACTGCTTTGATGTTGATTTCGCTCTTAGCAGACCATTTGTCCATCTAGCCTAGCAGTTTCTCTATTTTGATTGGCAGCAGCTCTCCCGAATCTCTGGGAGAGCTGCATTTCACATCACCTGCTCTCTGATCCTCTTAACTGGAGATGCCAGGATCGAACGCGGGAACTTCTGAATATAAAGCATTCCCTCCGTCGCTGAGCTGTGGTCCTTTCCCGTCAAGAAGGGTACAGAGCATCTTGCTGTTTCAGCAGAACTTGGTGTTGAACAAGGTGGTTTGTTTTTACTTAAATGTTAGGGAAATTCCCTGGCGGTCCTCGTTCTACAGTAGAACAGATTGCCTTGCTAAGTTGTGGACTTTAATCTATCTTCTGGGGTTTCTAAACAGAGGCTGGACAGTCAGCTATCGGGGATGCTGTGGTCTGTGAATTCCTGCATTGGCAGGTTGTTGTGTTGTGTTGCGTGACCTTCCAACGCTTGGATTATGTGAGATTCATGCTTGGAATACCTGCCACAGAGTGTGGAGATGGCTGCTAGCTTAGATGGCTTTAAATCCGAATTGGAGAAATTTGTCCATTTTTCTTTCAAAATATTGTACAAATCTTGGACTCGAGAGATTTGTTTTGTTGTAATGCTGGCTTACGACTCGTTTGTGGTGGTGTTGAATTCTAGGCCTAATTAGTCTGTGTCACCTCAAATTCCTCGGCACCAGTATCAGTTTTGTGTTGACCAGTGTCACGTTCTTCAATGTCATCTATTTATAGCACTGAATAAATATTTCAAATTCCTAGGGCCTGGCATTAAATTTATAGGTTGATGAATGACCAGGAGGCCTGATTATTTTAGCGGGCATTCAAACCGGGAGGAAAACACTTAAAGGAGTAACAGTGTTAATACAGTGGTACCTTGCAAGACAAAATTCGTTCTGCAAGTTTTTTCGTCTTGCGAATTTTTCGTCTTGCGAAGCACGGATTGCCGGACAAGGTCTGCATGCAAGGCCTTGGAAACAAACTTGCAAGACGTTTTTGTCTTGCGAAGCAACTCAAAAAACGAAAAACTCTTTTGTCGTGAGTTTTTCGTCTTACGAGGCATTCGTCTTGCGAGGTACCACTTTAAGTCTAATAAGCCAACATAATTGTTAGGCGTACTGTTTGGCTAAGTTTTAGTGAGCGTAGACCCGTTTGCAGTTCATGAACACAACTAAATTAAATCCACTAACTTCTTCGGATCTGCTCTGGGTAAATGGTAGCTGAAGACCACGTATGTGAGTTTGAGGGAAAACAAACCTTCTCGCTACTCACTTTCCTAACACCCATCCCCTGCTCTGAACTTCAAATGACGGTTCATATTAACAGCATCTGCTGTTGTGAGAAAGGTTTCGTTTGTTCCCTCTGTTCCTTCCAGAACTTTCTCTTGAGCACCAGCATGTTGGCGGCCACCTCACCCCTTCTGTCACTGTGAGGCACTGATGATGTACTGAGGATAATGTGAGTCCAGTTCTTTTTAAGGATGGTTTGGTGGTTCTCAATGCTTCGTTTTTCTTTTTAGGGATTGTCACTGCATCTAGCTTTGAATGGATGTGTAGGGATTGTCTTTCACTCTGTAATCATAATCTATAATCATAAAGTTCATTGGGGTCTTGTAGGCAGTGCTAGCAATTTGAATATACAAGCTAGGCACCAAATGGCTCTTTGAACCAGGGTTACAGTCGCCAAAATGGAATCCCTAATTGCCCCTTTCGGGCCAGGCGGCTTGAAAGTCGCATTTTTGAAGTCGACTTTTGGGTTCCTGAAATCTGTTCTGATTGTGCTGATAAAATCTAATGCGTAGAATTCTACAAGACGTGTTGCTGGTGTGTGAAAACAGTCAAGATCCAAGGATCCCCAGGCATGCGCCTCTAGATGGTGGAGATGTCCGGCACCATCTTGGCGCCTGAGCGTCATCACTTGGTTGCAAGTGGCCGATAGCCAGGTGTAAAATGCACCTGGCGAGTTCTGAGCGCTGCTTGTTTCCTATAGAAGAAGAGTTTGGATTTGATATCCCACTTTATCACTACCCGAAGGAGTCTCAAAGCGGCTCACATTCTCCTTTCCCTTCCTCCCCCACAACAAACACTCTGTGAGGTGAGTGGGGCTGAAAGACTTCAAAGATGTGTGACTGGCCCAAGGTCACCCAGCAGCTGCATGTGGAGGAGTGGAGACGCGAACCCGGTTCCCCAGATTACGAGACTACCACTCTTAACCACTACACCACACTGGCTCTCTATCCAAGTTCTCAGAGCTGCGTATGAAGCCAAAATGTCAGAGCAGCCAACAGTATAGACATCTTCATGCTGAAGGTCCCAGGTTCAGTCCTCAGCATCTCCCATGTAGGGCTGGGAAAAGCCCCTTCCTGAAGCCCTGGGGAGTCATGGCCTGTGTTCACAGTCGTTTTGGGTGGCCTATATTGGGCATGGTGTGGGTCTATCCTCTTGAAGTTCTACTCTGGCCTCTGAAAGCCAGCTTGCTCCAAAAGGTCTTGGCAGCACGTCCAAAAGATGTCCTAGCCATCGTTCTTCAGACGAAGGGCCCCCACAGAGCAGCGAGGCGCCCTAGTCTCCCGGTCTGCCCTTGCTCTCAGAAATGGTGCATGGATGGAATGTTCCAAGAGGATGCTTTGTTGCTCTGAGAGATGATAAAAGCACAAAAGGAGTTTTTTTTCTTCCTCCCTTTGTCTTGATTTCTATTTTGCAGGCCTGAGGGCAAGGCACGTCTTGTTTTCATTTACGTGGTGCTCACCAGAAACATCGTGTATTCAGTTTTAATTGGTGTGAGACACTTTGGGATACAGATTTTTTTCCCTTTTTTAATTGTCAGAAAAGCTGGGTACAAGTACAATAAATACGTCTGACGTCTTGGGCATTTGGCAGTTTAAGGCCTTATTAGTCAAAAAGTGTCAGCAAGTTCTGTTGTGCCCAGAGGGCAGGCGGCATGGATACTGCCGCCAGGACTTTTCCTGTCCCCAAGCGGCTCTGCCACTCACAGTCCAAGGTGAGCGTTCTGATTATTTGCAATGCTGCACGAGATCCTGGAGTCCAACACTCCGATTTCGCGGACGCCCACTTATTATTTATTTGTTAGATATATATACTGCTCTGCATCATAAGGCTTCAGGGCGGTTCACAGAATAAAATACAGGATAAAAAGAAGTAAATAAGTAAAACAAAGTAGCAAAGCAATAACCTCTCTTTCCCACAGGCACCTTTAAAAGGCTGTAGAATCTCAATCAGCCAAAGGCCTGGTTGAACAGGAATGTTTTTGCCTGGCACCTAAAAATAAATAATGAAGGCACCAGGAGAGCCTCCCTGGGGAGAGCATTCCATAGACGGAGCCACTGCAGAGAAGGCCCCGTTCTCATGTTGCCACCATCCGGACCTCTTGAGGAGGAGGCACACGAAGAAGGGCCTTAGATGATGAACACAGAGTCCAGGTCGGTTCATATGGGGAGAGGCGTTCCTTGAGGTATAGGGGTCCTGAGCCGTTTAAGGTTTCAAACCCATGAAATGGAGTTGCTCCCAGCAGCCCCTTGAATTGTCTTGGTTCATGTTTATCTGATGTTCATTCATCCCCCTCCCTACCTCACTCACCCGTGGGTTTTTTTTTGGGGGGGAGAGGTTGCTTACTTCATTCTGCACCAGCTAAAGCGTTAATTCTGAGGTGGCAATGTTATAAAATCAGATATAGAAGATAATTGCCAAATGGCACCTTAAACCTAGGTTGCTATTGCCATATCGGAATGTCCAGGCGCCTTTTTTGCAGTGGGCTTTATTATTATTATCATCATTTGTATACAGCTTTATATTTTTTTTGGGGGGGGGGAATCTCAAAGCGGTTTACAACACATTTAAGCATCAAATAAAACAACTCAGAATAAAAGAATTCAGACCAGGGAAAATATTTCAGATCCTTCTCTGACATTTTCTTCCTCCATACAGAGGTGCTCTAGGTAGCCAGTGTGGTGTAATGGTGGGCGCTTAATATATATAGCTGCCCCATAGCAGAAGTACTCTAGGAGTGGTGTAGTGTGAGTGGTGTAGTGGTTAGAGTGTCGGACTAGGACCTGGCAATAGATGGCAATTTCAGGGATCTAAACGTCGAGTTGAAAAATGCGGCTTTCAAATCGCCTGGCCCGAAAATGGCAACTAGGCATTTTTGTTTTGGTGACTGTAAGCCCTGGTTTAAGGAGCCGTTTGGCGCCTAGCTTATATATCTTGAGTTTCTACCATTGAAATGAATCACTGGAAATTGTTCTGTTTGACATCGCTGCCGTTCTTTAAGGGAAGCCACCCGTAGTGTGTTCTACAGAAGTATCGCGTAGAGGTTATGAAAGCGTGAGTGACGTGAAGTGCATTCCATGAACGACTTGGAAGTACATAGAAGCATTATCCCAGTAGGGTTTCCGGTTTCCAGTAGCAGCCTTTTTTTGCTAAATATCGTGTGGCATTGGAAGAGTCAGCAACTTCTTCAGAGCACCTTGGTGGGAGCTAGTGCTGTGTCGATAGCATCTAAAGAACGGATTGAGGTGAATTCAGAGAAAAATCTGTTTAAGTCCAACCCAGCCTGGAAAACGAAGCGGCTAAAAAAAGATTTCATACTAGAGAGAAGCATCCGTCTGACCCATGTATTCTGATTAAGGCACGGTGGGATTTAGCCATTGCTGGCAAAAAGATTGGGAGATGAAAAATTAGTGCAGGCGAGGAGGTGATTGACAGCAAGCAAATAAAAAAATACCAGTGTAAATTTCCAAGGCTGGAGGAGAAACTCATTTGGCCCATATTTTAAAGCATGCTGGCCTAATTCTCTGTCCTTGAGTTATATGAAGATTGGATCACGGCTATACATTGGATTATGCTTTTCTCTGATTTTTGCAGGGGTTTTGGTTCAAGTGATAAGCAAAAATTGTGTATTTTACAGAAAAAAGCATTGATAAGCATACAGAAATGTATTGGGGGGGGGGGGTAAACACGTACAATCGAACCACAGCCTTTTCAGATTTCTGTAAATCTGCAAAATAAAAATAAAAATGGGGCAGAGCAGTTACATGACTGAGTTGTATGCAAAATGGGCACAGAATTAGGAAACCGGGCAAACTGCCCATCTCTTAACTTATACAGATTGTAGGTTCTTTTGAAATTGTAGGTACATTTTCGAATCCTAAGGCTACAATATCGACTTATGTTTGTCTGTCTCTTTTGGACTGTTTCACACAGAATGTGTGTTTCACACAGAATGTGACTTTTTTTTAATATTGAAAGATGGAAGTTGGAGGCATGCAAAGAAAAGGGGAAAAAAGAAGAAACCTACATTATATTTCACCTCTCATTATTTCTAGGTCCATGCATTCCTTGCTCCCTGAATGATTTTGAGAGTAAGTTTCCAAATAAGGATGGTGTAGTTGTTTATCCTGCCGAGTTCATGAGAAATACGTGCAGGTAGCATTGAAATGGATTGCAGAAGCCTTGGGGGGGGGAGATTGGTTATGGAAGCAAGAAACATTAATAAGATGTAAAATATGCAAGGTAGCTATCACTGTCCAGTCATTCTCCATATCTTGTGCTGTTAAATTTAGTCCAGGATTACAGCTTTGGCCTCTGGTTGAGTGCCAAGCTTTGCAGATTTGAGTTCCTGTTGCCCCAGATAGATCTGGCGGCTGTGGTGCAAGAGGATACTGGACTAGATGGGTCTTTGAAGCTGCAGAGCTGTTCTTATGGAAAATGCTGGTGAAACTGCTGCTGTCATGCAGATGCACAGCTTGAGGGGGTATCGAGATCAGAGGACAAGCTTTTCTACAGCTTAAAGAAGAAGCTTCTTTAGACCTTCCAACCTGGATGATGTCCAACCTGGGCGGAGTTGCTGCCCAGGGCAGCTGTCCAGATGTTGATGGACTGTAGTTCCCATCAGGCCTGGGCGATATATTGATATATTGTCCAAAGCTGGTTTGAAGTCCATATCATGCTATTGGTTTCATAATTTTTGACCTGGCAATAGTTGGCAAATGTGTGTTAGGGCTCACAGAACCAGTGGTCAGGGATGATAGGTGTTGTATTCCAGCAACAGCTGGGGACCCAAGTTTGAGAACCTCCTGAGTTACGGCATCTGTTGAGTGGGGAAACTTAGCTCGACCGTTCAGCTGCTTAAGCAATTTTTATTTTTATTCTAATTAAACCCAGCGATTATCCAGTGTTCTTTCCCCCCCTCCCCCACTTTCTTTTTCTTTTTGTTATTTTGGTAAAGCTTGAGAAGTTATTGTAGTAAGCGAGCCGTCGGCATCTGCTCCCTAAATGCTCTTTGATGAACTTTTGTTCAAACTGCAAATCTTTCCAGGAAGTCGTGCTTGCAAAAGAATACCCCACAGCTCTGCGGCTTGACATTTTGCATTTAATCTGTTGTGATTTTCCTCCTCCATTTTGCAGCTGAGCGAACTTGGCTATGATAGATGTCTAGCAGTAAGGTGCGGGCCATACCTTCCTGCTCCTTTCTAAAGAAAAATGTACGCATGTGTAAAATCAGTCTGGAGAAAACCCTACAGCTTCTGTGAGGGGGATGGGGAAAAGGGGAGAGTGAAGATGGAAGATGCATGTTTGCCAGTTGATGGCAATGCGGTAATCGCCCCTTTCTCCAACTGAGTTGGCTTGTAGGGGAAATTGGTTGGCAAGTGAAAGCTTAATCGTGATTCTTTATGTGCAATTACACTTTGCTGTACGAATGTTATGAGCAACCTCATTTTTTTGTGGCTCGCAACATGCGTAGTTCCGGTTTTGGCATTCTACTGCAGGTAGCTGGAGCTGCGATGCGAAAACTTGATGGTTGTGTTTCTGGAGCTACACATTCAGCCAGGGGTAGGCAATGTGACACCCTCCAGATGTTGGATTACAACTTCCATCACCCCTGGCCATTGGCCTTGTTGGCTGGTGGGAGTTGAAGTCCATTTGGAGGCCGCCATGTTGGTTTTCTCTGAGTTAGACTTTCTGTAGTTCCTTCTGCAGCTGCCTTGACTGTGGGTGCTAAGGTTGCTTTCAGCATGTTGCCGTGGGTTCCCTTGTGGGTTTTTCCTTTTTTAATTTCTTACTTTCTTCCCATCTTTTTTAATTTCTCACTTTCCTTCCCACCCTCAAGGATACCAACAACACAGGCAAAGACCGGGCCAGCTTAGCCTAGCGGTTACTTCGACTCTACATTTGCAGAATTACAAATTGCTTAACGGCAGTTCGATACTCCGCGGGCACTGTCTGGCTTTATTTAAAAACAAAACAAAAACAGGCAAAGACTGAGTACCGTATTGGCTCAAATATAAGAAACACTTTTAAAATTGGGGGGGGGGGGAGAAAATAAAATAATACCCGAATATAAGCTGTTCCGTTCCTCGTTGCTCCTGGCTGCATACTGGGGGGCAGGGAGCCGCGCTGTGTTGCCAGCGACCTTTCCCCTTCCTAGCTCTCTCCCTTCCAAGCCTTGGGGGAGGGGATGGGGGACTATGCATGGGGCGGGCCATCGTTCTACCCAGACACTGAGGTCCAGCACCAAGGGCCTTCTGGCGGTTCCCTCACTGCGAGAAGCCAAGTTACAGGGAACAAGGCAGAGGGCCTTCTCGGTAGTGGCCCCCGCCCTGTGGAACGCCCTCCCACCAGATGTCAAAGAGAACAACAACTACCAGACCTTTAGAAGACATCTGAAGGCAGCCCTGTTTAGGGAAGCTTTTAATGTTTGATGGATTACGTTATTTTAATATTTTGTTGGAAGCCGCCCAGAGTGGCTGGGGAAGCCCAGCCAGATGGGCGGGGTATAAATAATAAATATTATTATTACTATTATTACTATTATTATTATTATTTGCCGCTCTCCTGGTGCTGTTTGCCCCGCGCTCCTGGCTGCGTACCGTAAGGCTGTGAATACAAGTAACACATGAACTTTTCACAGTTGGAATTTGGGAAAAAGGTGAGGCTTATATTCAGGCCAATACGGTATCTGAATCAAGGTCACCCAAGGAGCTTTATGCAAAAGTGGGGGTTTTAAGTGGGTCCCCCAGGTCCATCATTCTTATCCCAGCCCTAAATATGGTTTTGACTATAACTCCCATCATCCCTGCCCATTGATCTTTCTGGCTGGGGCTGATAGGATTTGTATTTTAACAACACGCAGAACGCACCAAGCTCCAACCAGTTCAACACACCGTTTGGCCTGTCCTTGTTTTTGTTTTTATTATATATTTTACGTTTTTATGTTGTTATTTTATCTTGTGAACCACCCTGAGGCCTGCGTGTATAGAGTGGTATACAGATTTAATAAATACAACAAGAACAACAACATCATCACACTGTTTCCTCATACTTTCCTTTGGTATAAAGCCCTAATATGAAAACTGCCTTGCGTCCGACAGCTGGGAGAGCCTAGAAATAAAAATGGATTCTGTTTGTTGACCGAGGCGGACAGCCAGGTAGCAAATGTGCATGGCCAATCCTCGAGCGCTACCTAAACTTCCCCAGCTTGGTGTTATCCAGATGTTGCTAGATTGCATCTTCCATTGCTCCCCTATAGCCTGCCCAGTGGGCAGCGATGATGGGAATTGTAGCTCCGAACATCTGGAGGACATCCGATTCCGGAAGGCTGCTTTCAGGCACATCTCGGCTGGAGAGCAGATAGCACAAGACGTGTGGCCAAAACATAACTGCTCAGTCCTTGTAGTTGAATGTAGCCTGTCTTCTCTGTAATTGCCAGATGTTAGAAAGCTCAGCGGCCTGTTTTGTGGACATGAAGTTAGGGTATGTGGGCAGGATTCAGTGAGTAAGTCCCACTAGCAGTAGCTCATGGAAAGACCTCTGTTATTGCAACCCCCTGAACAGCCACCCAGAGTGTACAAATATAACAACAACAACAATTAAAACAAGGTGCGGCCGTAGCACTATGTGGATTCCTCCTGACGTTGGTTCCCAACTTTGCATGTGTTGTTGTTTAGTCATTTAGTCGTGTCCGACTCTTCGTGACCCCATGGACCAGAGTATGCCAGGCACTTCTGTCTTCCACTGTCTTCCACAGTTTGGTCAAACTCATGCTGGTAGCCGCGAGAACACTATCCAACCATCTCGTCCTCTGTTGTTCCCTTCTCCTTGTGCCCTCCATCTTTCCCAACATCAGGGTCTTTTCCAAGGAGTCTTCTCTTCTCATGAGGTGGCCAAAGTATTGGAGCCTCAGCTTCACAATCTGTCCTTCCAGTGAGCACTCAGGGCAGATTTCCTTCAGAATGGAGAGGTTTGATCTTCTTGCAGTCCATGGGACTCTCAAGAGTCTCCTCCAGCACCATAATTCAAAAGCATCAATTCTTTGGCGATCAGACTTCTTTATGGTCCAGCTCTCACTTCCATACATCACTACTGGGAAAACCATAGCTTTAACTATACGGACCTTTGTTGGCAAGGTGATGTCTCTGCATAACATGCATAACAAGAGCTAATGATTGGCTCTTTGATTACATTCAGGTTTTAACTCCAAACTTGGTGGTAGATTCACTTTGTGTGCGAAGAGGAAGAGGTAACAACCAGAAACTCCCTCTTTCAGTTTTAGACAGGCAGTGAACTTGGTGACTGACTACTCACTCACTCCTTCCCTTTGTATTACGTGGTTAGTGTTGTCCTGCCTGTGGGGATAATGCATATGAAATGCGATGAGAACTCAACAGGAAAGCATGATATGATATACATAGCTAAGCGTTTATTCTTTTCTTCTGTTTTGCTTTTATTACTCGTGAGTGGAGGCTTATGGTTTTGGAGCAGACTTCTCCAGCTCTGGAGGAAGGGACCCTACCTTCGCAAAGTTGATCCCTTCTCTTGCAGTAACGTGGTTGCGGTTATGTGATCTTTTGCTTGCTCAGGCATGAAGATCGCTCAACCTGTCATGTCCTAGGGGAACAAAACAAAACCTTGGGTCATACTCTGGCCGTGGTGATCTTGAGCATATTTCAAATTGTTTCTAGCGTGCCAATGACTCTTACAATCTGAAGAGTTGGTGGATACTTCTTCTGCCCATGATTTGCGTGTTTCTGAGACCCAGTTCACATGTAATGCTAAGCCACGCCATGGCTTCTTGCGTGCATGAGGGATCCTGAAAAAGAGATCAAGTCTGTAGAGCTCCTCTCAGGTTCTCCTGGTGCCACCTTACCCTGGACTAAGACTACTGGCAAGTTTTTAGTTCTTAAGTATTTACTTCCCGAGCAAGCACGCATGCTAATTGACTACTATGACAATTAAATCATATCTGTTTGCAATTAAACAATATATATGTCTGGTCATTTTGCAACCCCATCTCCATACTTCCAAACCAATTCCGGAGGGGTAGGGATCCTGTGTCCTTCTGGATGTTGTTGGGCTCCACTTCCCATCAGGTCCAGACAGCGTGGCCCAATGGTCAAGGATGATGGGTGTTGGTGCCCTCCACGTGGCACCAAAACTACAGGTTCCCCCATCTCTAAACGGTTGAATTTGTAATTCCTTGAGAATTTGTGGAATTGAGGAATTTTCTTTGCCTCCCTATGGATATGCAAGGTGATACCACAATGTTGGTTCAAGGTTATTTATTTGAACACCAAGTGTCCAGAACTTTCTAGAGGTTAATGGTACTTATTGGGCAGGAGGGTGTTTTGCCCTGGTATAGGAAGTATATGCCCGTGCTACATCAAATCTAAGTGATACACATTTGCACAATAATCAATACTCATTATTATCTATATATCTATCATCTATCTATCTATCATCTGCCCCTGATTTATTCCTTTAAATAGGAAAACAGGGTTTATTTTGAAGGCTCAGTTTGGGTAATTTTCCAACCATGGTTCAGAGAGTCAGGAGTGTACAGTGTTGTATGCTTATATTTTCCCCTCTTAGATGCTGATCCATTCTGGTTTGTTCTAAGCACTCTTCTCTTCTTCTTCTTCTTCTTCTTCTTCTTCTTCTTCTTCTCCTCCTCCTCCTCCTCCTCCTCCTCCTCCTCCTCCTCCTCCTCCTCCAAAAGATTATTTAATCAGCCCAAAGGTGCTTATGGAATGAGCAGTAGTAAAAAAAGATCAGAAGATTACGTGAATGTGCACACATACTGTATTATTAATAATAACAACCTACTTCACAAGAAACCGAAATTTGCATTGCTGGGGTATCGGGATTAGAGAAACAGTGGTTAGTTCTAACCTCTAAACTATTGCAAACCTATTATAAATTTTTGCGTACTCGTGCAGCGGCGCATTCCAAACCCGCCAAACTGTGGTTAGGAGAATCCTAATGTCCTAATGTGATTATTTTGTTTGTTTTTGCGGCACAAGTTTTTGTGTTTTTATATTTTTATATTGTAAACCACCGTGTGATCGATCTTCCGATGAAGAATGGTAGAGCAGTTTAATTAATAAGAGAAGCAAGTTATATTTAAGAGACAGACATATATTGAAGAAACGTATTAAGTACAGAAAGTAGTAAGTCCAATTACACACACACACAACACTTCCTCACCCTGAGTGAGTGCTTTTACTGGCTATACATTGATTTACAGTGAAAATCTAGCCTGTGGACTGTTTGGCGACCCCATAGTAAGAAATACAGGGGTCTCTCTTCAGAGAACGGTGCGACTTCAACATATTTAATTATGTTGCAGAGCCTTTAAGGAAAAGCTAGGCTGTGTTCCAAGCCATCGGGCATGAGAAGGATGGGTTGCTTGAGCTCACAAACTGCTGAAAAGTGTTTTGAGTTCTGTTCCAGAGCATTACAAGGGACGCTGCTTTAGTGTCTACCAACCGTGGAAGCAGCAAGAAGCCTGTTAATGGCACTTGCAGCCTGACAGGAGCACAGCTAGGTGCATGTTGTGTGTGTGGGGGGAACACACCCATCACCCGAATATGAATATGCAGATATCTCTCTTGACTGCAAATTTAGACCTCTGAGCAAATGAATACGGTAGGAATCTGGGGTCTTGATGCTCTGTAAGCCAAGTATAATATAATAAAAAATATTGTACAAAATGGGGAAGGGGCAGGAACCCCAGGGCCTGGAGCATCCTCTGAAAATGACCGCTGCGGCCGAATTCTATGCAGGCTTACTCAGAGGTACCGTATTTTTCAGTGTATAAGATGCCCCCATGCGGACTCCAAATTAATAAAACACCCCTCAGCACTACCCGTCTATTAAGACGAGCCCCAATTTTAAATCTAAGTTTTTGGTTAAAAAACCTAGTCTTATACCCAGAAAAATACGGTAACTGTTCAGTTGGGACCCGCTTTCCAGAAAATCTACATAGAACCACAGCCTCTGGTTACATCCTTACTGTATATCTAAAGCGCATGGCTTTTGCCACAAGCAGTTCTGGGAGCTGCAGCCGAGCCCTCACAGAGCTACAATTCCCAGCACCTTTAAACTACAGTTCCCATGATCCTTGATAGGCGGCCATGCGCTTTGAAAGTATGTTGTGGTTGTGCGGTGATTTGCCCAGCCGTTCTTTACCTTCAACCCTCTTCCACCCGTCAAGTTTTTCTCCAAGCCTGCAAGTAAAAAATTAGGACACTATGCAAAAGCTTTGTTCTGATTTTCAGGTATATTAATGATATGTGTTGGTAGGTACCTTGAGCCCCAGTCCTCTGTGATACTGTGAAATGGCCACTTTTCTTACCTATTTGATCCATTTGTACGCTGCTTTGGAACATAAAGCTCTCGGGCCGCTTGTGATAAAAATGAAAAGCAAACAGTTTAAATTCGAAACAGGACATGCCGTTCAAAGCTCCGTAAAATCCAACCAGAGCAAAAGTCGCTGCACCTCTGCAAAGTTCAGAGCCCAAGCGTTGGAAACGGAGAAGCTCAGGCGACATAAGTTATTTAAAAGACCTGGGTGAACAGAAAGGTCTTCACCTGGCCAGGAGATGAGGCAGCAGTCCTGAGGCTACACTCGTCTAAAAGAGCAAGGGAGAAATGACCAGAGTAGATTCTCTGTGTGGATGGCATATGTTGCTTCATTCTGCTTTGCCTCAAACAGGGAAGGGGCAGTCTTCCCTGCTTGCTTTTTGCTGCGCGTTGCTTTTTGAGGGCCCGGCGCAGAAATGTGCCATTTTTATTCCCCGAGCATCGCGAGTGGTGTGCAACTCCCCTCCGCTGTCCTTCAGAAACTGTTTGCAAGGTTGCCAAACGGGTTGCCACAGATCCCAAGGCTGTCTCTCAGCGAGGAGTTGACCTGCAGAAATGCACGGACCTAACCCAGTTGCGTTCATTTGCTCTACTCTGAGGAGAACTTAGCTGAGCACCACCCCAAATACCCCTCATTTGCTCCACCTCAAAATTCTGGATGCTCCCTGCAAAGGTCTGTTTATTACTGGGATTGGCTCTACCATTGGGCAGAGTGAAGCAGCTGCCTCCAGACAGCAGAGGCTGAGAGGCAGCAGGAAGTCGGAGCTGTGTGCGCCTTGCGGCCTGCCTGGGTTCCTCCCCTGCGGAGGATGCTGAGGTCAGTTAGGGAATGGGGAAGGTACCATCGTGTCCATGGGTTGGCAAACTAAGGCCCAGGGGCTGCATCCGGCCCATTTGCCTTCTAAATCCGGCCCATGGACGGTCTGGGATTCAGCGTGTTTTTACATGAGTAGAATGTGTGCTTTTATTTAAAATGCATTGCTGGGTTATTTGTGGGGCCTGCCTGGTCTTTTTACACAAGTAGAACGTGTCCTTTTATTTAATGCATCTCTGGGTTATTTATGGGGCATAGGAATTCATTTATTATTATTTTTTCAAAATATAGTCCGGCCTCCCACAAGGTCTGAGTGACAGTGGACTAGCCACCTGCTGAAAAAAGTTTGCTGACCCCTCCTGTCCTTTGCCTCATGGAGCAAAATGTCTTGCACTTGGGCCTGCATATCGCTCACCAGGAGAGGGGCAAGAAAGTTGTATCATAGGGAGATGTTTAAGAGGGACAATGCACAGAAATGTTTAAGAAGCAAGTTATCTTCTAGCTTCTTTTCTTCAAAGGAGGATGCAAAACTTGATTGATTTTGTGTGTGTGTTAAGTACTGGGCTTTGGGTTGTCCCCATCCCCTGGATCCCAGATTTTGCCAGAGGCTCTGTGCTTGCAAGGCAGCTGTAAAGCCCTGTTCGGAATTGAGTTTTATATCAATTGGTTGCAAAAGTTATGGGGTAGCATTGAACTAAGTTCTACACAAAGCTATATCCATTGAATTTAATGAACCTGCCTTTATCTGGCTGGGGCAACCCAGTCAGATAGATGGGGTGCAATTATTTTTATTAATTTTAATATTGGCCATTGATTTTGGTGGGTCTAGTATGAGTAAGAGCCAGTTGAATGCAATACATTGTTTGGCACCTTTTAATGCATTGTGGTATAATATACGATGCAACGGGGAGAGGCAGTCCTAGCAATGATATATTTGAATATGGGCCATTCCTAGTATGCAAGAAGTGAGGCCTACTTTTATGAGGGTGGTTAAAGTTTCCTTTATCTCTCCCCCCCCCCCCCGGCAACATCTTGTTCCTTGAGCAGAGTAGGATGGTTCAGGAATCATATCTGAAAGGAGCATAAATAAATAGTTTGGTGAAGCGGGTCAGAAGACATACATTTGTTCCTGTTTGTAATAAGTACAATGCCGTGATACGACGTGTGGGTTATGCAGAGGGGAGCTTACACGTAACGTGGCCTGCATGCTGTGCTAGAATTTGAGGTCTCTGCTTGTTTATGCACCTGAATGCTTGCATTGCAATTACTTCTGCAACTGCGTCCGCACTTGAACCTGTTAAAAACTGTCTTCTCTCTCTCTCTCTCTCTCTCTCTCTCTCTCTCTCTCTCTCTCTCTGCGCGTGTGTTTGGTGCAGAACAGACCTTCGCCTGTTAGGGTTGTCGGGTTCCTCTGTCGCCTCCTGAGCTGTGTGTGTGGCTGTGGGAACTGAATTACGCAGGAGGGGAACAGGCTGGTAACTTTTGGCAACTCCTTTTTCGAGTTAATAAAAATAAACAAGCACGCCTTTGGGCACTGAGTCTTTGCGCCAGCTTGCATTAAAGTCAATGGGACGGCGTAATTGGAGCTGGCTTCGGTTCTGCCAGGAATCTTTTTGTTGGCATCTTATCTGGGGCGGCTTAGTGTTCTCCTCTGAAAGGCATGTGCAGCGCAAAACTCTGTCAGGGCTCCGACTCTCTTCCATTTGGGAGCTGTCTGGGTGGCTCAGTGGTGGAGCCCTTCCCATCCTTACCTGGAGAGAAAACCACCTTTAGGTATAACTCTGCGAAAACATCTTTATTTTCGGGCAGCTTTCGTCTCCTGTAAATCTTACTTTCTTCCCTTCAACCCGTTCTCCCCCCTTCCCCCTCCCGAGTTTCCGGGGTTTGGCTGTGTTTTAAGTTGTGGCGCAACAGAGGAAACTTCTCATAATTACTCATGTTTGCATGGTCATATCTAGGTATTGACCAACCGCAGGTTTTCCTCCAGTGGGGTGATCTGCGACTAAGCCGCAGACTAGATCTACTAAAAATCATTTGACTTCATTTATTTTAAGTCTCTTGATTTTTCAGCAGATCAGCTTTCGAGCATGGCCGACATTGGATCTTGCTCAGCCGGTGACGGTTCATTCAGTCTAGCCGGTCTCAGTTCTCCCCTCTTGCTCAATCTCTCCTCTTTCTTTTAGTTCCACATGACCGCTTTGTCCCCATGACTGACAATTTGGCCGAAAAGTCATGTACAGTATAAAGCATCGCACTCTCTCTGTGTGCATGTGTGTACAATAATAACGTGGTCAGCACAACCGCACAACTCCCAACAGGGGGGCGTTCATGAACTACGTTCTTTCATTATGTGAGTGCAGGTCCTAGAGAGCAGGCGAGCCCATAAGGAGCGAGGAGTTGATTTCTAGTCCGTCTTGTGAAATATTGGTTTAAGGGCGTTCAGTGCCAAGCCTTGCTTACATGTCTCTGGGTGGTTGAGAGTTGCTGGGAAATTCCTAACCCGAATCTCACTTTTATTTTGCATGTCTTGCTGTGCTTTGTAATTTGGGAGCTGTTTGCAGAACTGGGAATTTTCCGATGCAAATTTATTGAGCATTATGCTGGCGTGAATTGAGGGTGAGGCCTTATGCACACCACAGATGGAGCCTTCATGTTGCCTTGGAACATGCTTTTAAATAGATGGTTTTCACATGTTCAGGTACAGGGCCATAGTTGTTGGTGGAGCATCTGTTTTGCATGCAAAATCCTAGAATTGCAGAGTTGGAAAGGACCACAAAGGCCATCTGATCTAACCCCCTGCAATGCAGGAATCTCTTGCCCAATGTAGGGCTTGAACTCATGACCCAGAGATTAAGAGTCTCATGCTCTACTGACTGAGCTATCCTGAACTGCCCAGTTTCAGTCCTCTGTATCTCAGGATATAGTGCTGGAGAGAACCCAATTTAGGCAATACTTGGCTAGATTCACCATGCGACAGCTTGCTTTGTTCCTATAGCAATCTTTGAGCACTGAGTGATGCACATGTACTCTAGTTCACCTGTAGAGCACTTGTTTTGAATGCTTGTGGTTCTGTTTATTTACTTGAAAATCTTCATAGGCGCCCTTGAAGGGTAAGAACCATCTCAGGTTAGCTTCTGAATTAAAACCCAATGTAACTATAGGTACCAACCAGTCTTAGAAACTCTGATATATAACCTAGGCGGTAAATGGCTCCTTAGACCAAGGTTACAGTTGCCAAAATGGAATGTCTAGTTGCCATTTTGGGGCAAGATGGTTCTAAAGTCTTATTTTTCAAATGATGGACTGAACTGACTGTGATCGACTCTCAGTTCAACATCTGGCTAGTTCAGATGACAGTCTTGAGTTAGGTTCAGAACTTTGAAACCTTAAAGAAGAAAAGTCATTTGATCCAGGGACCGTCCACATATATCTTGGCCTATTCCAACCTCCTCTTATTAATAGAGGCTGCACAGAATAAGCATTTTGGTTCCAGAAATTCATTCCCATTGTGCAGATCAAATATAACAGATAGAATTCTACAGGATGTGTTGCTAGTGTGTGAAAACAGTGAAGATCCAAGGATCCCCAGGCATGCACCTCCAAGTGGTGGAGATGTCAGACACCAACTTTGCGCCTGGGTATCTTCACTTGGTCGCAAGTGTCTGATAGCCCGGTGCAAAATGTGCATGACGAATTTTGAATGCTGCTGGGGAAAAGAGAGTGCAGACATCTTTGATTGGATTGTGTCTAGCCGCCTATCTCAAGAGTTCTGTTTTGAACTCCTGAGCTTTGTACCTGTAACCTGATCTAGAGGTGCACCATGTAGTGGATTTGGGAATACAGCCTTTGGCAACAATCGAGCTGAGGGTCCGAGTAAGTGGGAGCCAGGACAAAGCGCAAGGGGCTGCGTTTGCATCTAAGGCATGGGCATCATAGACCTTTACCTCTTGTTGCAAGTTTGGGCGTTCGTTTAGCACCTAATGAGAGCAGCTGCAAAGGCTTCTGAGATTAATATCTGGAATTATTTTGACAAAAAGCCACCCCATCTCCAAGGGAAAGCTTTGCCTTCTGGTTGAAAATAAACCCGTCTTTGAATTATTGATATACCTTAGCGAAAAGGAGGCTGCTAGGCAAAATCTGCCAGAGATGTACTGGTCCATTATGCCAATTAGATTACTTGCAAGGCACAAATACATTGTAGTGGTGCACTTCAGGAACAGTGTGTGATTAGGAAAACAATGCTGCATTTTGAATAGATGAAGTTTTAAAAGGGCCAGAGGTAAGCTTCAGGCCAGGTTCTGTAATGGAGAACCCTATGCTGATTTGCATTCACCTCTGGATCAATGTGCTGGGGGAAAACCAGCGCTTTTTCCGACCAAAGCACAGTTCTAGCACCTCTCAGGTGGGTGCTTAATATATATATATAGCTGGCCCATAGCAGAAGTACTCTAGGAAGCTAGTGTGGTGTAGTGGTTAGAGTGTCGGACTAGGACCTGGGAGATCAGGGTTCAAATCCCCACTCCGTCCCAAAGCTCACTGGGTGGCCTTGGAGTCAATCACAGCCTCTTAACCTACTTCACAGGGTTGTTGTAGGGATTAATTGAGGAAGGGGGTGAGCCATGGACTCCCTGGAGAAAAAGGTTGGATGTTGTTGTTGTTGTTTAGTCGTTTCCGACTCTTCGTGACCCCATGGACCAGAGAACGCCAGGCTGGATATAAAGGTTGGATATGAACAATAAATAAGGTCTTCTGTATACCTGCTTAAGAAAGCTGGAGGAGCCAACTAGATGGAGATGTTAGTAACTAAATGGGCAAACAGAGATCTCCACGTGGTCACAGTTGGACTTGCGGCAGTTGCGAAATGCGTTTAGTTCCTGAGGAATTTTGAACACTGATATATGTGTGGTAAGATGATCTTGCACATCATCATCTTTCTCTGGCGATGACTCGCAGCCGAGTAAGATTGTCTTCCATTTTAACAATGAGTTCGTAAGTGACTGTGGTGACCAAGTCTGGATCCACACGTCCTTCCACAGTGGGGACATTGGTTTCTGGGCAGGAGTTGATCACGGTGTGGGTTTGCCAAGCGTGCTTCCTCTTAGCACGTTTCTCCCTTGCGTCCTGAGTTTGAGTGTCTTCAAAGCCTATGGCACCTTTGGTAAAGGCTGTTCTCTAATTGGGGCACTCGCAGGCCAGTGTTTCCCAGTTGTCGGTGTTTATACTACATTTTTAAAGATTTGCCTCTTTTGTTGACCCACCAGCATTACGCTTTCCATTTTTAAGTTTGGAATAGAGTAGTTGCTTTGGAAGACGATTATCAGGCATCTGCACAACATGACCAGTCCAACAAAGTTGATGTGGAAGAATCATGGCTTCAACACTGGTGATCTTTGCTTCTTCCAGTATGCTGGTATTAGTTTGCCTGTCTTCCCAAGTGATGTGTAAAATTTTTCAGAGACACATTTGATGGAATCTTTCGAGGAGCTGGAGATGGCGTTTATAAGTGGTCCATGTTTCACAAGCAGACAGTAAGGTTGGTAGTACAATAGCTTTGTAAACTTCTCCCAATACTTATAGACCCTTGGTAGTGCATTGTGTGTGCATTTAGAGTTTTAATTGGAAAATGAGCGGGAAGAGATCTACCTAGCCGTGATATGACCCTTATCCCATGGCTGTATCGTGTCATGGCTGTGTTGTGGGATGTAGGTGGGTATCGATAAGAAAAGGCACAATACATCCTCTGCTTTAACCATAGCTGCTTCTCAAAAACTTGCCTGCGCGACGTGAAGATGTGAAGACTTAATCTCTGTATCTTGAACACTATCCTTTGAAGTGGCCTTAACAGTTAAATTAGCAACAGACGTGACTAATTGGAGTGCAATTGAAGTCTTCAAAGATAAAAGGAGCAAAACCTTATTTTAAGCTGTTACCGTTCACCGAGTTTTTATGAAGATACCTTGGCAACATGGTCTAGAAGATGAAAGACCATTTTTAGAGCTTCCGCAAACGGTGACAATGAATTTTGACATAATGTATGTATAGTCTTTAATGTTTCTACGTTTTCAACTAAATTTCAAAACAGCTCTCTGAAAGAGCTGCTGATACAGACTTCCTCCTTATCAGGATTCTCGATTAACATGGTTATAAATTAATATATTTCCCCCCCCTTCTCCTGCTGGCTGAAACCCTGGAGAGCTTTCCTTTAATACTGAGTGAAGCAGATCACTGATTTGACAGTGGAAGGGAACTTCCTGTGCTCCTATTGTTCAAAACTGTTGCGTCTGCAGTCTTCAGTTGGAGTTCGACAAATTTATCTATTTATTTGGGTTTCATTTTTTGTACTTGTACTTTTTAAAAAAAATTTGGTCACATATGTTGGATTTCCAGTCACATTCTTGCAGCCTCTCTGCCTAGAAATGTTTTCATTTTGTTTGCATTGAAATCATCATCATCATCATCATCATCATTACTATCCGTTTCCTTTCTATACTGCTTTGTATTTTAAAGAACAAGTCTCAAAAGCACTTGTAAACACTTGTAAACATCAAATAAAACAATCCGGAATAAAACAAATTGAAGCTTCAAGGACATTTTTTTTAAAGAGCCCTCTCTAAGTGACAATTTGCTTTCCCCAGTCGCCAGCATGGTGGCCAGAGATCTCTAGGTAGGTTGCAGTTGGGCCCATGCCAGTTGCAAAATGCGCCTGGCGCCTGGCTAATTTCTAACACTAATTTCTAACATTGATGTCAGCCTACTGAAGTTTTACTTCACCCCACAGAAGCATATCATGTACCCTCTAGTCCAGCAGGGAAGTTTAAGGCATCAAAGTTTAGGATACAAAATACTGGGCTGGGGGTGAGACTTGGGATAGGTACGTGATCCTACATGCAGCTTTGCAAATGGGTACAACTTGCTTCTGTGCAATAAAGCAGAAACATAGGTATTGGCAAAACAGGCCTGTTGCTCCAGTGTTGGGTGATACAGAAAACCCTGCAGGAGGAGTGGGCGAGTGGGAGGCTATTGCGCAAAAGTTGTGATTGCTTAGAAAGACGCCCCCACCCCAGAAATGTCTTTGCAATTCACTGCCATCCCCTGGTTTTTACTGATGAGATTATTTTGCCAGTTCTTCTGTTAAAAAGAAAGCAGGGAATCTTACGGGTACCGGTAAAGGTAAAGGTAAAGGGACCCCTGACCATTAGGTCCAGTCGTGACCGACTCTGGGGTTGCGTCGCTCATCTCGCCTTATTGGCCGAGAGCGTACAGCTTCCAGGTCATGTGGCCAGCATGACTAAGCCGCTTCTGGCGAACCAGAGCAGCGCACGGAAACGCCGTTTATCTTCCCGCCGGAGCGGTACCTATTTATCTACTTGCACTTTGACGTGCTTTCGAACTGCTAGGTTGGCAGGAGCAGGGACCGAGCAATGGGAGCTCACCCCATTGCGGGTATTTGAACCGCCGACCTTCTGATCAGCAAGTCCTAGGCTCTGTGGTTTAACCCATAGCACCACCCGCGTCCCTCTACAGGTACCAGTAGAAGGCCACAAATTGTACTTGGGGATGCATTTTACACAGTGGTTCAAAGAAAGGTCATGCTGTTATTTGTTTATTTATTTATTTACTTACAAGGTGTTAGCCAGAAGCCAAAGGAAGCAGAAAGCATGTGGGAAAGTGGTGCAGCTTTAGAAGTTGTGAATACAAAAGCAGAGTCCAGTGGGCATGTGTATGTGTTTGTTTCTTGGCAGACGCAGCTCTGAATGGTCTAGGCGTTAATGTTACCCTAATATACTTGCATTAAGGGCCATCATTGCTTTCTTGTAGTTTCCTAACTAGGTTAATTCCGCATATGCTTTGTTCTCCTATTTTCTCTTTACATTTACGTCCTATTAGCAGAATGGCGCTTCTTATTGCGCACGTTTGATGACTTGTAAGGAGAGGCACTGCCGATGCAACAGCCAAGACGATCTTGATTCCTGCGTACAAGTATAGAGAGAAAGGACCCATTTTCGAGGTTTGTGTTAAAAGGCCTTCTCGCCTGCATCGACTTGGCAGTCCTTTTCCTTTCAAGACAGACCCTGGCAAGCTCACCCGATGCCGCAAAACTTCTCTTTCTCGAGTCATTTCCTTCCTTCCTCATCATTCCGCCCCCTTTCCCCCCTCCGATTCCAAAAAAGATCGCTTCTGTAAAGGGATCAAAGTTAGAAATTGAAAGGCGCGATGGAAAAGGGTGCATGAGGGCCTCTGTGCATGCAGCGTTGCGCTTGCTGGGGTTGGACAACTGATGTGCTCCTCAAAAGCCACCTGCAAAGTTTAGCAGAGCTCTGGAGTGGTCTTTAATGCAGCACAAGGGGCTGCAGTCAGAACTGGAGGTGAGTCTCCATGCATGAAATAAACACTAGACATCCATGGGGATGTTCCTGCCGAATCCCTAGCTCTTCACCTTTCTGTATTTCTCACGTTTTTGTGTACAGGCAACTCCCAGTTTACACAGGGGCTATGTGTGGCACCATGCGTGTTAAGTGAAATAGCATATATTTGAAACGCCGTTGGAAAAGCCTGCAAATACACATTAGACCAAGGGCCAGCAAACTTTTTCAGCAGGGGGCCGTTCCGCTGTCCCTCAGACCTTGGGGGGGCCAGACTATTTTTTTTGGGGGGGGAATGAATGAATTCCTATGCCCCACAAATAACCCAGAGATGCATTTTAAATAAAAGGACACATTCTACTCATGTAAAAACACCAGGCAATCCCCACAAATAACCAAAAGATGCATTTTAAATAAAAGGACACATTCTACTCATGTAAAAACACGCTGATTCCTGGACCGTCCGCGGGCCAAATTCAGAAGGCGATTGGGCTGGATCCGGCCCCTGGGCCTTAGTTTGCCTACCCATGCATTAGACCTCTGGAAACTGTTAAAAAACCCACAACAACTAGCAGCCCTTTCTAGATGTCATAAATGGTGGGTCTCAGTCTCCTTCTCCAACTCCCAACTCTACAGGCCTCTACAGTCAGTGCAAGGGCTCATGGGATTGCCAGGTGCCGCTTTCGTGCGTTTTTTGCCCTATTTGGGCTCTTTTTGCTGTTTTTAAAGTCACTTCTGGGTTCGGCTCAGTTGCGCGTCGACTGGAGGCGCATCAATTGGTTGTTGCTTGAATTTCCTTTGCTGCAGTTCTAATGTTTGCAGAACGTTCAAGGTATGGGGTGCTGTGCCAAGCCTGCAGAACCTCAGGCCCTAATGTGACCAAACACACACTAAACACACACTTTCTTGCAAGCTGGTGGACTGTGTTTGACGGGTCACAAGCTCTGTAGGCCTGAGTTCATTTCTTTCTGCCCCCCGCAGTGAGCGACCTGTGCCACAACTGTACTCTGGAGTTAGAAAACCAAAAGAAGAGAAAGGGAAACAAGGAGTGTGAAGGGGAGGAAGACTGGAGGTGTTGGGAGAGACTGAGACCGGAGACAAGTAGGAGGTGTGAGACAGTATTGATTGAAATAAAGCCTGCTACAGCGGATCATAATGTAACTTCCCCTCCCTCCCTGCAATATTTGATATTTCCAGTTGTGCTTTTTGACAACTGCTGCACAGGGAAGTGTTTGAAAAATGGCTATGGTGTATCTTTCCAGAGTGATAGGTTATAAATTAATAGCTAACATATTAGTAATGCTATTTTTAGTTGCGTCTCCACTGACGTAACACTCTCTTCTCCGTATCCCAGTTGCACAGCGGATCCAAAGTGTGTTTCTCGGCTGTAATTATTTTGCAAGGCTGCAGATTCTTGCGTAGCTACTGGCGGAAGATGCAGATTAGGTGGAGAAAAGGGGGTGTTTGTTAATCCAGCCGCCCCGTTGCTGGAAATGCACGCATATGCACAAAACATGCACCGCAGCCACAACTGTTAGTTCGAAGAGAAGCTTGAGATGGGTGATGTGATTAGGAGCAGTGGTTTGTTGAAGTGTAATCTAGTTAAGTAAGGCATTTGTATGCATTTATATTACAGTTGCCCAGTTCAGACTACACAGATCATTAATGAATGCGTTGAACATTGCCATTTTCATTACAGATACTCAAGGCATCCTGCTGGTTTACCACTTTTCGGAGCTGTGAGGCACAGTAGAGTTTAAATCCGAAGACATTATTTGTTTCGGGGGTGGGGGCCTGCTGGGGCCTCCTTGCCTCTCATTCTCCAGTGGCTTTTCACCCCTCCCTGGAGGGGCCTTTCAAGACCCCTTTCCCCCAATACAAAGATCCACAATATAGCTGATACCATGTGAAAGCCCCTCTCTCTGTGTGTCCATAGCCCAGAAAAGTATGCAGCACCTAGCATTTTTCTGTCCCCCCAGAGCAGATTTGGTGATGCGCTTAACAGTACAGTCCTGTGCACGTCTACTCTGAAGCACGACTAGCGTAGTACCATGGTACCTACTCCTGTGCAATTGTGTAGCAGAATGCAGCTTTAAAGACCATTATATGGTCACTTTGAAGTTCATTTCGGCCAATGTTTGTGTCACCTTCCTGTGTAGTCATCGTTCATTCCTGACTTTTAAAATAGGGTGGCCATGTGGTGTGGCGATGTGGCATGATGATGTCCCCAGGAGATTTTTGAGAGTTGCAGTGTCATCGGTCCTCACTCTTTGTCCCATCATTAGGGGAGAAAAATTGTGTTTTCATTGGCGAGCTGGTGGCCTAGTTAGCACATAACATTAGGCCATGGTTTGTTTAACAAACCACGAGTTAACCATGAGTTGACCCACAGGTGCTTAAACTGTGGTTTATTTTTCCAACTTTTGTTACGTTTTCCAGCTGTTCTGGCCTCATGCTTTTACTGTAGTGTGAGTGTTTGGGATAGAGTGGTCTAACAGTGGTTAATAAGGATGCTGGTTTCTTGCATAACACCCAGTCATAATTAAACTAATTTCTGTAAGCTGTCAGTAAACCATGGTTTTAGATCAAGCATTGTTATTAATCAAGCCATAGTTAATGCTTGGTACAGGATTCATACAAAGGCAAGGCTATAGTTCATTAAACCATGGCTTAGTGCTACAAACAAGCCAATGTGTGTATGTCCAATATTTTTGTAAAAGTTTCGGTGTGCGATTCTGATGGTACAGATCCCGCCTTTAGCTTAAGAAATGAAAATGCAAACGTTATTACTGCAAATTCAAAACTTGTTCTCTCAGGATAAGACCCCCACCCCAGTCCATATGAGTAAAGAATGCAGCGTGTATTGGTCCTTCCTGAGTGGTTGTGGTCTCTCGTATTATTCCGTTTTGCATGAAGCAAAAAAAAAGTCAACAATCCCGTAACAATGGCAGTAAAGGTTACAGAAACAATTACAGTTTTAGATCATCCTGTAGAACTGTGGAATTCTGCCCACTGTCCACAAACAACTTGATGTTTTGTTTTTTGACATGCAAGGAAGGAGGAGGGCCCATAACCTTTGTAGAATTGCCCTGGCGCATACATAGGCAATGTTGACGGCTGCATAGCAGCCCTCCCACAAGCATTCCATAAGTGAAAATGGGCTTCTTCAGTGGCAAAAGCTGGGCATACATTTCCTGGGCAGATAGGCCAGTTCTCTCAAACAGTCTCTCTTTATGTATAGCTCCCCCTCTGTGCAAAGGAGCATGGGAAGCCTCTTTGTACCAAACGTGACTATTACTCTGTCAAACCCAGGTTCCTGCCTTAATTCTGAGTGGCTGCAGATCTCCAGGTCTCAGGCAGAACTCTTTCCCACCACCTGCTTTTGCGCATGCAGAGCACCGAGCTGTGGCCCCTCACCAAAGATGTGGCCCATCTCTCCCCACCACTGGGCACACTACTTTGTCAGCTGCCATATGTCAGGGTAAGGGTAAAGGGACCCCTGACCATTAGGTCCAGTCGTGGCCGACTCTGGGGTTGCGGCGCTCATCTCGCTTTATTGGCTAAGGGAGCCAGTGTACAGCTTCCAGGTCATATGGCCAGCATGATTAAGCATGACTGAACCAGAGCAGCACACGGAAACGCCGTTTACCTTCCCGCCGTTTACCTTCCTGCCTATTTATCTACAGTGGTACCTCAGGTTAAGTACTTAATTCGTTCTGGAGGTCCATACTTAACCTGAAACTGTTATTAACCTGAAGCACCACTTTAGCTAATGGGGCCTCCTGCTGCTGCCGCGCCGCCAGAGCACGATTTCTGTTCTCATCCTGAAGCAAAGTTCTTAACCCGAGGTAATATTTCTGGGTTAGCGGAGTCTGTAACCTAAAGCGTATGTCACCTGAAGCGTATGTAACCCGAGGTACCACTGTACTTGCACTTTGACATGCTTTAGAACTTCTAGGTTGACTAGCAATGGGAGTTCACCCCGTCATGGGGATTCGAACCGCCAAACTTCTGATCGGCAAGTCCTAGGCTCTGTGGTTTAACCCACAGTGCCACCCGCAGTCCTTAAACATGGGGAGCCAGCGGGCGTTTAGCTGGCGTAAGTTACCTCTATTCCGAACTCCAACCAAGAGTACAGCTGCTGCCAGCTGAGCCGGCTTAACAAGGTGAAACAAGCCTTTAAAATAGAGTTTGACTTATGCTACGCTTTTTGCCAGGGCACGTGACTGAGCTGAACACAGGATCCACTGCAAGTTCTTCCCTCTGCCCGGCCCTGCCCTCGCCACTACCCCCAAATACCCATTTTCCAGGGCTTACACCGGCGTAAGCTCTGCCACTTGGCTCAGCTAGCTGGGACCTGGCTAAGCCAGGAATCGAGGGAGTTAACCTGACATATCTCCAGCCAGGTTGGGGAGTGTGCCAGGAACCAGCTGACTGAGCTAGAGACCCGCCGCATCCCAGCGGGTCTAGGGTTAGGATTGTGCCGTTTTTCTCTGAATAGTTATGTGAGAACCTGGATCTTTGCACCTCTGCTCCTACTTAGCCACCTGCGTTGGGAAGATGTAAAATGCCTCTTGCCATTGTGCATGAGTAACTGTTTTCGGAAGGAGTTGCTGCAGCCTCGCGCTGAACCCCACCTATTTCCTTCCGTGGTTTCTCAGATTCTCTACAGCAAATAATGTCGTAGAAATAGCATGCAACAATCCACAAACCGCCATAGTCATCCCTCCCCCCCCAGCACCTTTTGTTTTGCGTACATGGCCCTAGCCGGATCCTACCAACGAGAGGCTTTAGTATAGTTAACCTCCTTCTTGTTTGAATCACCCGGCCCCTTTGGCTTTTAAATAGCTTCGCTAGGCTTTACGTCAAAATAATATATTACATTCCCCCCCCCCCATCTGAACATCTGCAGTCTTGGATTCTCTTGACACAAAAGCGCAAAAGATAACTAGGCTGCCTGCCTCTGAGGGGGTCCTTCATGATGTAGTTTACTAACAATGAGGAGAACAGCCAGTTCTGATCTTTTAATTGGGTTCTTAGCATGGGGTTTCCTAGGCTTGTGTAAGCCTTTTGCAAGAAGACCAGAACAGCCAGGTGTCCCCACTGGGGCTGAAATAGCCGCGGGCAGCGGGGATGAGACATTGCAGCGGTGCTAGGAAAGCTTCACGTGCCACGGACACGTGCATCATTTTCACTACTCTCATCGTCCCTGCCCATTAGCCATGCGGGCCCAGGCTGCTGGGGGGATGCAAGACTCTCCTTTGGAGGCCTGTGATGTTCCGTAACCTGCAGAACAGATGTTTGGGTGGAGGTGCAGGGTGGGTGGGGCCTGAAACACAGTCCGGGTTCAATACAACAAGTGAAGTCCAATGGTCAGGCCAGATTCCCACCTCTGCAGCTGATCTAGGCTCAGGGAACCAGTAGCTCAGTTGTGTGGAGCTCCTAGGACATGCAAGCCGTGGTCCATCACTTTATTGCTTTATTGATTTTAAGAACTGTGTAACGTAAGTAATCAACAGAAAATATAAATAAACGGACATTCATTTCATAGTTGGTGCTCGTTGTATGTAACAATTTGTAGTTGGATTCAACATGACCTGTCAGGTCTCCGCATTGTGGTCCCCAGATTACATTCTTTATCCACATACTAAACTTTGTCTCCTCTAGGTTGTTTGAATTACATTAATATTGTAAGATTCTCCTATTAGACGCAGAAAGTCAATCCAGACCTGCCAACGGATTTATCTTTTTGCAATGTTCTTTTAAATAAACTCTCTATTGAATTTTTCTTCGGTAACATCTTGGAACCTTGCTGATAATCTGGCTAGTTCTGCATATTCTCGCCATTTGTTTTGCCAGTCTAATTTTGGATGGGGTAGCTTTTCCTTTGCAACCTTTTGCGATTAAAATTCTGGCTGCTGCTGTAGCATACATGAAAATTCTCCTGAATTTCTTTTGAGATTTCATTACTCATTATTCATAGCAGGAAGGCTTCGGGCTTCTTGCGGAAAGAGCATTTAAACATTTTTTAAAGTTTCGTTATAGATCATCTCCCAAAATCCTCTGATCTTTTTACAGTTCCACCACATGTGGATCAGTGTGCCTTCCGCCTCCCTGCATTTCCGACTTCCATGGGAAGTTGAGCAGACACAGCACTGTATCACTTGCTTCCCTTTTATCCCCCGACTGTTGATTGCAGCATCTGGGCTTGCTGAGGCATTTGACCCTCATCTGTCCTGGGCCTAAACCAGCTGAGCAATCACATACCTCCCAGAGCTAGCAAGCCCCACCTGGTCGGCTGGGCTGTGGGCCCTTGCCCGCCTCAGCCTCCTAGATCAGAGGTCGGCAACCTAAGGCCCATGGGCCACAAGCGGCCCATGGGGGGTCGTTTAACCGGCCCATGGACCCCCGCGCCCGCTCGGGGACCCCCACCACTCGCTTGGTCGGCTCCCGTGTGCCGCGCTAAACCGGTGAGGAGCAGAGCAGGCACCGCCTTCCACGATGCTGGCTAGCTTCCCATTGGCTCCAGGAAGCTCCTGCAGCCAATGGGAAGCTGCGCACACCTACTCCGCACCAGAAGGAGCACTGGAAATAGTGTTTGCGCATGCGTGCGCGCACACTCTGGCCCAAGCCACAAAAAATTTGCCGACGCCTGTCCTAGATTGTATGTCCTGCTACTCCTTATGTCTCAGAGCCTGCTGTGTTCAAGGAGACAGAGGCCCTTCTGGATCTGGTGATGAGTCCTGCTCCTCTGGTTCTTCTGCACAGACCTCCATCCTCTCACCATCCTCTGGCGCCCTGTGAGTACTTTTCATGCCCCCAACCTCTCTTCCTCCAACCCCAGCTTTCCCTGGTGGGACCCAGTCACAGCTACACCCCCCTCACTGGTATCCTCTTCCTCCTCTCTGTTGTCTGGCCGGTTCATTACAGGCTGTTGTTTAAACCCCAGCTGATCTAAGTGTCTAAAGTGGGAAAATTAAGCTGGGTTTGGATATTTTTTAAGTTTCCCATTATTGTAATACAGTCGTACCTCATGTTACGTTTACTTCAGGTTGAACATTTTCAGGTTGCGTCCCGGGTGACCCGGAAGTACTGGAAAGGGTTACTTCTGGGTTTTGCGTGCAAAATGACATCATGCGCAGAAGCAGTGAATCGCAACACGCAGACACGGGTTTCATTCTGCTCATGTTGCGAACGGGCCTTTGGAACGGATCCCGTTTGCAACCATACCGCTGTATGTCTATTCCCTGAACAAATATGCATATGAATAAGGTTTTAATAATTCACAAAAGCCGGTTTGCCTTCAGTTGGCAACTAAGCAGAGCATTTTGTATGAGGTTTACTGTCCTGGATTGCAAGGGAGCGTAAACCATAGTTTGCCAGTTCAGGTGTGATGCCAACCCTGTTTGCCACATACCAGAGAGGATGTTACTACAGAGTATCGAACCAGTATTCTCATAGCACCAAATTCATGATTATCAGTGCTTGACCCTGTTTGCCCCTACAAAACACATCTGTATGACTTCTTCTTTTTGTAGCTGACATTATTATGTAATACTTGGTAGAGTGGCT
Source organism: Podarcis melisellensis (assembly GCF_964234715.1). NCBI lineage: Eukaryota > Metazoa > Chordata > Lepidosauria > Squamata > Lacertidae > Podarcis > Podarcis melisellensis. Next base: position 12,021,218 of record NC_138537.1, read on the forward strand.
GAAGCGGAAGAATCTGCAAATTGTTCTGACACTTCTAACAAGTATTCATTCTTGTCACACAGACTTCAAAGCATCATTGAGGACTTGGGGGGGAGCAGTAGAGCACCATTAACTTGATTGTAGCAGGTTATGCTATAAGCAAATATTAGCTTGACTTAAAAATGCATATTTTTTCAGCTTACTAATAGCCATATAAAACAACACTTCGGTATATATCATTTTGAAGTATTCATTATTTATTTGTTCATTGCTTATGTAGGTGTTTTTGCTTCGCCGAGAAATTTCTAAAATAGTTCCGTGTTGGTATTTAGAAAAAAATAAATCTATTTGGTCCAAAAGAATATCACTTAGAATCACTCCAAAGGTACTTCCAATATAATCTGATCCAGTCTTTGCCTTAAAGCTATAGCCCCAGTGTATTTTCTCCAGCCTACAGTGAATATTTTATTTTTCCTGCCCTTCACCAAATTCATAGAAACACAGAATTGTAGAATTGGAAGGGAATCGGAGGGTCATGTAAGTCCAACCCTCAGACGAATTCCCAAGGTTGTGCATGGAAAGTTTAAACAATTATTTAACAATATATTTAAAAAAGCAGATTCAAGCATCATGATGTCAAAAAGCAACATAAAAGCAGCTGGCAGAATTGAAAACAATGTGCAGAATATTAAAGAGTTTTTGCATGTCTAAAATGACATCAAGGTATGTGCCAGGCAAGCCTTCCTGGGGAGAGCGTTGAACAGTTCTGGTGCCATCACAGAAAAGGCTCCTCTTCATGAACACAGTCACCTGCTTCAGCTCAGCTAGAGGAGGGGTTGCCTGGAGAAGGATTCCTATTATCTAGACCTAAGATTTCCCACATATGTTTGCACAGACTGGTTTATCCTCTCGATGTGAGTCTGGGTCCCCAAATTGTACTGAGCCACTCCTAGGTAGTCAAACTCTGTAATGTCAGAGTAGCAGTCAGATAGGAGTAGGGCATCTGCATCCTGCCATGTTGTTGGACTACAACTCCCATCAACTTGCCCAGTAGTCGGGTGATGGGAGTTGTAGTCTATTATTGGTTCTCACAATAGGTTCTCGCATGTGAAGCACATGAACTCGGGCCATATAAACCTGAAATCATGTAACACTGTAAAACTTGGAGAATGTTCCACACAGTTTCTGAAAACTATGTAATTTGGCACAGGAGTAAAATTGTGGGGAAACGGTCTACCATGTTTGACAGAGCCAGATAAAAAAAACGTTCTAGAGGTTGTCCGTGGCTGCAGGCTACCAGATTAGCAACTCAGGGTTTATAGGCCGTATTCTGGCTAGGGATGGGTGGATCAACCTATTTCAAAGAATAAGAATCAGAAGAATCTCTATTTGCATCAGCCACTAGCCGTAGCAATAAAATAAAATAAAATGAACTGAAGATAGAGGCAAAAACTTAACTCTACAAAATACATTCTGTAGGTTTACATCAATAATCAAATAATAGATCTTATTCTAATTGCCCCTGCTAAATTTTTTGCAGCTTTTGCTGTCACCTGATTATCATGATCTGCTAGAAGATAAAACAAAAAAAAAATTCCTTCCAGTAGCACCTTAAAGACCAACTAAGTTAGTTCTTGGTATGAGCTTTCGTGTGCATGCACACTTCTTCAGATACACGCATGCACACGAAAGCTCATACCAAGAACTAACTTAGTTGGTCTTTAAGGTGCTACTGGAAGGAATTTTTTTTGTTTTGACTATGGCAGACCAACACGGCTACCTATCTGTTGCTAGAAGATAGGACACAGTAGCAATGGTTGAGTGACCTGTTAAGGACAGTAGTAAAAGGTAAAGGGACCCCTGACCATTAGGTCCAGTCGCGGCCGACTCTGGGGTTGCAGCGCTCATCTCGCTTTATTGGCCGAGGGAGCCGGCGTACAGCTTCCGGGTTATATGGCCAGCATGACTAAGCCGCTTCTGGTGAACCAGAGCAGTGCACGGAAACGCCATTTACCTTCCTGCCGGAGCAGTACCTATTTATCTACTTGTGCTGGCGTGCTTTCGAACTGCTAGGTTGGCAAGGACAGTAGTAGAAGGGTAATAACTTCAAATCTTTATAAAGCGTACAAGCACATGAGCTACTGATTCAATACTTCTATCTCCACATGGAGATAATCGTTTTTCCAGCAGAATTTTTTTGAAACCGACCCTCAAGGGCAGCTGAAGGCACTACGGTGGTACCTCACTTTTCGAATGTATTCCATTCCGAAAGACCACTCTACTTCCTGCAAAGGGCAGCCTGAAAATTCAATGGAGAAAATTGAAAAAAACCCTCAGTGGAAGCAGTTTGACTTTCGAGGCGCGTTTGAAAATGGAAGCATTTACTTCCGGGTTTTTGGCATTTGAAAACCAAAATGTTTGGCTTCCGAAAGGTTCGAAAACCGAGGTCCCACTGTATATTTAATCTTGCGTAATCGAAAGCTTGCCTGTATTTTGAAATTGTTAAATTTTGCCAATAGGGTGTCAATGCGTCAAAATGACTAGGTGGAAAAGAATCATACCGTGAACAAAATTTCCTTATCGTGGCCAAATTATTCTGTCGCTCGATATCGTATAGGCGCTGTCTAATTAAATTATTTGCTTTACTGAAGCCCATTGTTAATAACTGTTGTGGTAATAAACGAGAAAAGTAAAGCTATTGGTTAACAATTTTAATCCAAGCCCTCTCACGACAGTCTTGCAATACTAAGGGTAGTAGACCAGTGGGGTTTAAATTTAGCCAAAGCCAATAATTAAACGCCCTACTACACCAAGTCTGTAATGCAAAAGAGGGGACATTAGCCTCCAAGCATAATGAAGCATTTGGAACACAGGATGGAATAGGGGGGGAAAATGCCTTTGGAACTAAGATTAAACAACTTCTGTAAGATAAAAGGTCAGCGCCTGTCCAAATTTGCGCCCCATATAATAACTGCTGGGGTTTAGCTTTAAACACTTCAAGCGCTGATTGTATGTGATTTCAGAGATAAGTCTCTTCTTTCTTGTTTTATGCAGATTAAAAAAGAGCACAAAAAATATATTTAAATTGTACTAACTTCCTCTGATATTACATATTGTGTATACACTTGGTCCTTAAAATAGGATTTTTTTTTTGCATGCACTTCCCCCTAAATTGAAAAACTGCGTTGCAAAATTCAGAGCAGCACAAAATTCAGTTGGAAGCTGAATTCCAGCCTACATATAAGTTAGTGGCAAATTAATAATAGGAATAGTAATTATTTGTATACATACAAATACATACAAAGTTCATACAAAACACGACCTGTCTGAAGTCAACTTGTCTGAAGAAGAGAATAAATTAAGTTATCTTACTGTAACATAGTCAAGTGCAGTTTACTTTTTTGTTTTTCACACACACAATTCCCCCATTGAATTGGGAAACGAGGCAGTCAAAACATCTTCTATTGCCTTTGTTTTCTTTCCTTTACTCCCCACCCCAGTGTATATACTTTTACTGGCATCTTACTTGGAACCTCACTTGCTGTGGCAGATAGGGGAATAGAAGAGGCAGAAAATATTAGTTTTTGGAGGCAAGAGGAAAGATGCCTTGACTTGACTTGTCACTCAGATTTAGTAGGAATTTAAAAGCTCTCCGGGTTTCAGATTGACGAGCCCGATGTGCTGTAGAACTTCACTGCTTCCAGCCCACCGCCTCACCCTCCCCTGCTTTTTAAAGTGTATGATGTAAACTTGGGCTCAGCTTTTTCTCTGCAGCAGAGGGGATTAGAAACACCTTGCATTAACTCAGAACTGGATCTCACAAGTTCCAAACTTAGCTTGTTCAAACAGGCCGTGCAGATTGCCGGATCCTCCTCTGAAGTCTTTCTCGCTTCACTTAAAGGAAGTTTACTATGATGGCATTTTTCGCGTTTCATTCGGAACTATGGAGGTACCTCTAAAGCAAATAGAGTCTCGCGGCAAGTACAGTGGTACCTCGGGTTACATATGCTTCAGGTTACATACACTTTAGGTTACAGACTCCGCTAACCCAGAAATAGTGCTTCAGGTTAAGAACTTTGCTTCAGGATGAGTACAGAAATTGTGCTCTGGCAGTGTGGCAGCAGCGGGGGGGCCCATTAGCTAAAGTGGTGCTTCAGGTTAAGAACAGTTTCAGGTTAAGTACAGACCTCTGGAACGAATTAAGTACTTAACCCGAGGTACCACTGTACAGGATGGCCACTTCAGGTGGGGCAAGCATCCGAGACAATGCCTTCCAGCTGTGGGACTACAACACCCACCAGCTGGCAGGGGCTGATGGGTGTTGTAGTCCCACCGATGGAGGGCACCAGGTTGGCGAAGCCTGTCGGGCTTTCCTTCCTTTCCCCCAAATGTGTTGCTTCTTGCTTCCTGATGGGGTTGGGTGACAAATGCACTGTCGCCCACCTACTGCCTCCTCTTTCTGACTTGACTTTTTGCAGCCGGCACAGAAGCTTGGCCTCTGGCCACTGCGGTAGGTACAGCCAGATGGCGTACATAGATTGTGGGCCCTACAGAACCATAGTTTTGGACGGTTGTACGCTGCTTTAAGTCTTGCTTCCGTCTCGGCTGAAAGACTGTGGAGGACGGGGGGCAGACGCCTACAGGTCACTTGTAAATCATATTATAATCTCCAGGCCACACATTGTAGCTGTTGCTTTGGTTCCCACATTACAGATTTAACGAGGCACTTCCTTTCATCCCTAGCAGATAAGAGAAGAAGAGTTCGTTCTTTTTATTCCTTTTTTTTTTTTTAAAAAAAAGCTGTTTCGCAACCTCTTGCAGCGTTCTGAGGAACTGCAGCAGTGACCTCAAACTTCCTCCCAGCGGCCTGTACACCTTCATAACACCGGCACACATTGCCAAGGATGGATGTGCGGTTGCAGTTCGGGTTTCGCTCTATCCTGCGAGGCGGATGTTGTTGCTTTTTGCACTTTGGTTATCTGTCGCAGACAAAAGGAAGTCCCTCACTGAAGGTGGATTCTCATGGGTTGCCCGTTGCATTATTTCTGTTTAGGCAGTTCTAATATTTTTGTGTGTGTGCGCGCGTGTCCGGACACTCTCACATAGACACATCTAGTAAGGCAGCGCCATTGTCAATTGAGATGATGGAAAGCTTTTTTGTGACACAAATAAATACATGCGTAATATTCCTTCCCCAAATCTCTTTTTTGAATGTACTTTTGTATTTTTGGAAACCAGGGGAGGTGGAGAAGTAGCATACAGGGATTCGAGGTGTGTATTTGGCTAAGCTGTGGACCTCTGAATATTGTTCGACTCCATCTCCCATCATCTCTGACTATTGAACATGCTGGTTGGGCCTTTTGGGAGTTAGAAGCCCAACAAGAGGTTGTGGGTCACAGATTAACCCCTACTATCTTAAAGGTAAAGGGACCCCTGACCATTAGGTCTAGTCGTGGACGACTCTGGGGCTGCAGCGCTCATCTCGCTTTATTGGCCGAGGTCATGTGACCAGCATGACTAAGCCGCCTCTGGCGAATCAGAGCAGCGCACGGAAACGCCGTTTACCTTCCCGCCGGAGCGGTACCTATTTATCTGCTTGCACTTTGATGTGCTTTCGAACTGCTAGTTAGCAGGAGCAGGGACCGAGCAACTGGAACTCACCCCGTCGCGGGGATTCGAACCGCCGACCTTCTGATCGGCAAGTCCTAGGCTCTGTGGTTTAACCCACAGCACCACCCGCATCCCTACTATCTTAGGCGCGCCAGTTATACAGATTTCTTGAGAACTTCGCTGCTCTAGTTAGCATCTTTTGGAGGCTAAACTTCATCTCTAAATGGTGCCAGTGGCACAAGTAGTCTGATTTGCCAGCCTCTCAATGGCACACGAATCCAGCAAATGTTGTGTTGTGTTTGAGTGGTGTTCTTGCTCCATGGTGGTAAGAATGTACTTGGACATAGAACTATATGTCTGAAAACTCGTGTCTGAAAATATTTGGGGCTGGTCGTCATCTAGACCTCTAGGTGATTAGTTTCCCAGCCGTTAATTCTGTGCTTGTTTGAGTGTCAGGCATTTAGAACACATTTCCCTGCGTTATCCTTGACTTCTGCTTATTTGTGCGTTTTGTGGCAGTTGCCTGCAACGTGGGTCTCAATTTTAACTTTGATCACCTCCTCTTTCTCCTCTCCCTTTCTTCCCTCTCATTAAGATGCTTGGTTACGGTGATGTTGTCTGTTGCAGCAGTCACCAGGTGAAACCCAGTGGACCAAATGACCTTTTCATCTCCTCTTTTTCTGACTCTTGTTTGCCTTTGCTGAGCAAAATGCTTGCCTGGTGGAGAGCATCTAAAAATTTGAAGCCTGCCTCTTCAGAGATGCCAAGAAATGCAGAGTAATTTGGATCAGTCGTAAGATCAATGTGTTTTGCTTTGAAACATAACAGCTTTGCAACAACGCTCGTTTCCTATAAAGGCCTCGCCCCACCCCTTGCTAATCACTCATGTTAGCAACAGGAGCTTGTTATTTTGGTTGCAGATAATCTGAACGCATTTGAAATTCCTGCTTGTTTATGAATTGTGCTTGCAAGCACACTATTCATTAGAGCAGACTGGTAGGTGCAAGCTGATGAGATCCTACATTAACCCACATCTCTAGGCAGAGTTAGAAACTCAGGTACACAAACTAGGCATCAAGTGGCTCCTTAAACCTTACAGTCTGCTTAGTTGCCATTTTCGGGCCAGGCGTCTCAAAAGTCATATTTTTCAATACAACTTTTTGGTTTCTGAAATTCATTCTTATTGTGCAGTTGAAATATGTTGTTGTTGTTTAGTCGTTTAGTCGTGTCCGACTCTTTGTGACCCCATGGACCAGAGCACGCCAGGCACTCCTGTCTTCCACTGCCTCTCGCAGCCTGGCCAGTTGAAATATAGTGGGTAGAATTCTACAGGATGCGTTGCTGGTGTGTGAAATCAGTCAAAATACAAGGATCCCCAGGCATTCATCTCCAGATGGTGAAGACGTCAGCCACTGTCCTGGCTCCTGAGCGTCATCACTTGGTTGCAAGTGGCCGGGAGCAAAATGCTGCTGGCACCTGGCAAATTTCAACACGCTTGCCTCCAGGGCAGATACTCATGTAACCTAAAATCCATTAAAGGTTGTAGGTAGCCCAGGAATGGCCCATGATGTCACACCATCACTGTTGCTCAAATAAAATAAAATTCGACCTTGCTGTATGTCTACATTCTGCCTGCAACTACCTGCCTTCTGCAAATACCTGATTAGCATTACGTCTTGCAGTTCCCAAGGCTGTTTGTGGATTATATGAGACCTTGTGGCAAAGCCATCAAGGGCCATTAAGACTGGTTCATGGGCCCTTCTCTGCATGCCACTTGTGGTAGGATTCTCTGTGTGGGCAAAAGCCATAGCATGTGAAAATATACAAAGAGAATGGTGAACGTGGCCAACTGCTAAATGGTAGTTGTTGGCATTCAATAGTATTCAAGTAGCAGCATTGCTCAGGCTTGTGCCCAGGAGAGCTGTTGAAGTCCTGGATCGCACCACGGGCGAGGAAGGGTCAATTCACCTATATTGTTGCATTATGGACACCCACTGTTTTTATTAAAGTGTTCTGTTTGTGTAGTATTTTGGGCTTTCCTCCCTTCCCCTCTTTTTAAATGCTGTTGGCTCAGATTACTGATGTGTTATCACCAGCTTTGGCAGAGGGTAAAATGCATGGAGTATGGTCCAATGTGAGGACTGTTTTTGACAGCCTTTTCCATTATGAAAGCCTTTTTTGCATGCATTGTCTTTGTCCTGGACATACTTTCTTCTTCTTCTTTTAAACAAGGGGCCCTGAAAGCTTCAGTGTGTGATTGCAGTCTTCCACGCTGAAAATGCTACTTCCACCGTGATTGCATGTTTACTTGCATTGCGGAAAATTGCAAGTTTTTGCATTGTTTCTTAATTACTTGGGTGACAGGGAATTTTGCTTTCATTGATGAGCAGAATTGACATTTCATAGTAGATGGAAATATGAATGCTGAATGAAGGCTGCAAAAAGCTCGCTTTGAGAGCTGATTCATTTCAACCTTTCTACCGACTTCCTGGAACTCGCCAGGGGACATAATTTTAATCACTTGGAATCCACAGTCAGGTTGCCCACTTCCCCAGTCTTTTTTGTGTGTAAACAAGCATTAAATGATAGTGTGAAGATGGCCCTTTTTCTTATTAGGGTTTTCTGTGCAGCGTGGCAGCTTCTGTATTTTGTTCAGTGCAAAAACCCACACTGAAAAAACCCCTCCCCATTAATTATATCTCTTGATTGCCTGTTGCTAGTTAGCTTTGCTTATTTCCCCCTCTGATCCATTGTTCTTGTAACCGTGTTCAAAATTCGGATATAGAATTGCCAAGTGGCACCTTAAACCTGGGTTACGGTTGCCGCAACGGCACCATTTTTAAAAATGGTAATGGTGGTGCAGAGGAACATTTTCCCATGCGAAGGTTACTCGTGGAAAAAGATCATGGGTACCGCATTCACGCCACAGGGGGATCCAGTTGCTTGTGGAGTGGGGAGCTAAAGTTTTCTGTGTCTCTCTGTGAACAGTTGAAAACACAGGGATGTCAGAGACGTGGGTAAATTCACCTCCTGGTCTGTTCCACAGGCTGCAGAAGGAGCGGTTGCAAGTACAGTGGTATCTCGGGTTACAGACACTCCAGGTTACAGACTCCGCTAACCCAGAAGTAGTACCTTGGGCTAAGAACTTCGCTTCAGGATGAGAACAGAAATCGCGCGGTGGCAGCAGCGGGAGGCCCCATTAGCTAAAGTGGTACCTCAGATTAAGAACAGTTTCAGGTTAAGAATGGACCTCCGGAACGAATTAAGTTCTTAACCAGAGGTACCACTGTGATTACAAGATGCAAGGCATCTCGAGAGACAATGGAGTGCGCCTCTGGGGGCAAAGCAAACCTCATTTTTTGCTGCGTTAGCAGCACGGAAATGACCTCTCTGCGGCACAAGACTGGGTAGGTCCTGGGCCACCTAGATGACAGGACTCCCCACCTTGCCGTTGCTGATGTGGACCGAAGGAAAGGAGAGCAATGTGTTTGGCAGCCGCTTGGCTGCAGGAGTTGCCGGAAGGAGGCATAGAACTGTCTTAGGAACTCCACGCCAGATTTGTGAAGGGTTTTCTCTTTAGCCTTTCCTTCTCCCAAAGAGAGCCTGCAAGGCAGCGGAGGTTTGGGATCAGTTTTCCTTCTCTTGGATGAGATTACCTTCCCAGGTTACCAAGCCCTCAATGATAATTTATCTTAAACGCTCAGTATCCCTTCTCATAATGACCTTGGAAATTAATAATTGTGCTTTTTTTAATTGTGCGGAAGAAGGGTTAAAGGGGCTGGGACCAAGACACCTGCCTTTTTGCTTTTTTGGCTGCGTTGAGATCTGAACTCGGGGCTCGTCACAGAGTGCACTCCCTCTGGGCTGCACACTAGAGCAGCTCTGGATGGGCCCCTGCGTTTCCCCAGAAGCTGAGGGCACCCCACTCTCCTGTAGGTGCACAATTGTGCACGGTCCTTGAATTCTTTTAAACACAACCCCTGCCATTTGAAAAGCAAAGCATTGTTTGGATTCTCATTGTTTGGACTGAAAACTTCCAGTCCCTCTGTGGCATACACAATATTGGAGAGTGCAAAGATCTGCGGTTACATAACACTCTTCGGTTAATGCATCTCTTCTCGTCCTTTCCCAGAAGCCTTCTGCTCTTTTGTTGCTGCTGCTCCTGTTCATTTGTGAGCAAGGGTGATTTGTTTTTCCTTGACACAAGGAGGGAGGGAGGGGAGCAGTCTGTCGCCTAATGTACAGCAGCTAGAAATTTCTCTTCCCCACCTGCATAACTCTTTTTTTTACTTTATACAGTGGTACCTCGGGTTAAGAATTTAATTCGTTCTGGAGGTCTGTTCTTAACCTGAAACTGTTCTTAACCTGAGTTACCACTTTAGCTAATGGGGCCTCTGGCCTCCATGCGATTTCTGTTCTCATCCTGAAGCAAAGTTCTTAACCCGAGGTACTATTTCTGAGTTAGCTGAGTCTGTAACCTGAAGCGTCTGTAACCTGAAGTATCTGTAACCCGAGGTACCACCGTATTACTCTTTTGTTGAATTTCAGAAATTTTTAACAAATTAACTTCAATTTAAACACATATTTCCCTTAACTTTTGTGAGCTCCCTTACCTCCATGATGTTTTTATTTCCTTTTCCTACTGCATTATATAGCATACGTTTAACGAATATATATTTCCTCCCTTACAGTTAATACTGTTTCCCTTCTGCTGCTCATCCACCCGCAGAACTCTTGCATTTCACTTGCACAGAGTATATTCCCCCCCACCCCCAATTTTGCTCTGAGTTTTAATAGCATAGGAAGTGTGCTGCCGAAACGGACCAGAGTTGGAGGGGTGTGTGTGTAATGATCCCATCCAGAGCAGGCAGTTGAGTGGCTTATGTAAATGTGGTACCCACCCACCCACCGTCCCTGTCCCCCCCCATTTGTGCATGGTTTTCCCTCACCCCCAATCAAATGGGTGGCAAAGAAGGAGGAAAGGAAAATGGCTGTTGTGTTGCTCATGGTCAGGTCATCGCTCAGCAGTTGGAAGACCAGCTCCTTAAATTCTACAACTTGGATATAATCCGTTTAAACTGACCTAGAGGCCTTATGCCAAAGACTCAGCTGCTGGTTTCAAATCAATATGTAAACACCAGCCTCCTGGCCATGTGCGCTCCTCTTGTCTGCCCAAATCTCTGTTTTCCCTAGACTCTGAGAGTTTTCATCTGTCTTGCTCTGGAAGGTCTTTTATTTCAGCCATCCTTTCCCCAAGTCAACTCGGTCCCCCACCCGACTTTCCTTCGATCCTGGTCCTGCTGCTCTCTTGGATTGGATCAGCTCAGCCAATGGCCATCAGGGATCCACCTGCCCATGTAGCATAACAGAGCTCAGCTAGATGCTGCTGGGAATGTCTTTGCCTCCACCGGACCCATTGCCGCATCACGTTTTGTTGGAATGATGGGAAGAGGGGGAGTGATCTTGAAATCTTTCTCGGTAGGGTCCCAGTGCCTCTGTAGATTGGATTTCACATTTGAGTTAGGTTTGCCAGCAAGAAAGCTGAGCTCCATGTGGCTCTCAACAGCAAGGCATCAACATTTATTATATCTGCCACTGTTCAAACTATGGCATTTTCCACATCAGTTCACGACATTCAAAGCTGTTATAAAATATAAAAAGCACAATCACAATAATAGTAAACATCAAAAACATTTCAAATCAATATATATCGCAGCCAGCCATACCATTATTAAATCTAAAAGCAGAAGCGTCTGCCTTTTAGTTCAATTTTTTTGTTTTGATAAAAGTACAGTGGTACCTTGGTTTGCATACGTCTTGATTTGCATCCGTTTTGGATTACAAACATGTCAAACCTGGAAGTGCGTGTCCCGGTTTGCAACCTTTTTTTTTTTTGGATTACAACCCATTTTTTTTTTTGGATTACAATCAATTTTTTTCCTTTTTGAGGCCCCATTGGTGAAAGGGTTACAACCTGTTTTGGTTTACAAACTGACCTCTGGAACGGATTATGGTTGTAAACTGAGGTATCACTGTAATCATGAACTGTCCTAAGCATTGCCAAGGAAGGTGCTGATAGTATATATTGGGAAGAAGCTTCATAGCTGGGGGAAAGACCTTTCTAGGGTTGCCATATTTTGAAGAGCAGAAAAAGATGGACACCTTTATGAGGGCAGCTCATAACATCTTTTTACTAACACCATAATGCAATAATAGGCAACTCAACAAGCAGTTGAATAAATGCAATTGAGTAATTACAGTAATAAAGGCCCACAGAAATAATTTTAGAAAGGAGATTGCAAAAAGTCAAGGCAGTACATATCAAGAAACGCAGGACCCAAATTCAGGTTTTGCTCTCTAGGGTAGAAGCTAGTGGCTTCTGGGAGGCAGCAACCCGGAAGTCATAAATGAGAGCGATGATAAGTGCTCCCAGCCACCTTGTCAATGGCTGCTGTTTACAGTTTGTAGCTTGAGTCAGCAGGAAAGGCTCTGATCTGCCCGTCTCATCAGAACTGCTCACCAGCAGCAAGTGCTTGATAGAGGACATATTCTCCTCGCCCCCCACCTCATTTTTGGTGACACTGCAAACTCTACATCCTTCAGTCCTCCTGCTCTGTCCTCTCTCAGACTCTGCTTCTTTATCTGTGCATTGTAGCATCTTGTTTTCGGAGCTTTAATCTGCATTTGTTTGGAGCGGGCGGTTTCTGCTGAATCGTGCTTTCCGTTACCTGGCGCGAGGCCTGTCTTTGAGAAAAGGGTTTTTCTCCTGGGTGCTCTTAATGAGTTGTTTCACAATGCTCCCCACTGCAACCTGATGGCGTGGCATTCTTGCAGTCCGCCTAGCAAGCATGCGTGTTGCGATGCGGGCATTATCATTGTTTGGCGGATTCCTTCAGCATTTTTAGGAAATTCCCAGGCTTTGAGGAAGTGGACCTGACAGCTTCTCGACTGGGCAGAAGTGGCAATGCCAGCTCCAGTGGAGTGTTCCAGCCATGTTTTGCTGCAGGGACTGACACAGCAACCTGGTGATGTGCTAACACCCAGAGTTTCTGCTTGGTCTGAAATAATATCATTGGCCCTACGTTGAAGCAGCTGTCTGGAAATACAGTGGACACTCAGGTTGCGAAGGTGATCAGTGCGGGATGTACGTTCGCAAGCCGCAGTGGACGCAACCCGCAGCGGCGCGTCTGCGCACACACGAGTTGTGATTTGGCACGTCTGTGCATGCGCAAAGGGCGATTTAGTGCTTCTTCGCATCCGCTGAAACCTGAAAGTAACCCGTTCCGGTACTTCCGGGTTTCGGCGGTCTGCACCCCGAAAAAACGCAACCTGAAGCATCTGTAACCCAAGGTATGACTATACTGAAAAGGTGGCTGCTTTCAGCCTTCCGAAGGCAGCTAGTTATGCCCGTGATCGGGCTGATACGGACTTCAAACCACTTTTGGACGCTGTATTGTGCAGCCCTAGTGCATAATTCAGAGCCACAGATTCTTGGCTTATATCAGGAGTCAGCAACCTTTTTCAGCTGCAGGCCAGTCCACCGTCCCTCCGACCATGTGGTGGGCCGGACTATATTTTGGAAAAAAACAATGAACAAATTCCTATGCCCCACAAATAACCCAGAGGTGCATTTTAAATAAAAGGACACATTTTACTCATGTAAAAACACGCTGATTCCCGGACCGTCCATGGGCCGGATTGAGAAGGCAAATGGGCCGCATCCGGCCCATGGACCTTAGGTTGCCTACCTCTGGCCTGTATATAGTGTGTGATTAAGGAGGAACTGCTTCTAGGTCTGTGTGCTTAAGAAGCAAAGCTAAACTTTGCAGGGGGGGGGGAAGGTATCTGAAATTTTGCAACCTGTTTAAATTACACAATTATAGGCAAGCCCCCCCCCCTTTACGTACATTTGATATGTGCGCGACTGCACATATGCGCCTTGCGCTGAACCTGGACCAGAAACGTCACCAGAGGGGGAGGAAGTATTTGCAATGGTCTTTTCCCAATGGTATTTCGAAGATAAATGTGATTTCACTGACGTACGCTGTGCCTCGGAATGTAACTCCTGCGTAAATAGGGAGTTGCCTGTAATGCGGTATTTTACCCCTAATCCCCTCTTGCGTTTCTTTAAAAGCATTTCCCATAATTCTGCGTCTGCTGGGTTGAGGACACTGAACCTTAGTGGTAAACCACTTGCTTTGCAAACCCCAGCACAACCCTGGGGCTGGGTAAAACCCCACTTGGAATCCCCATAGAGCCATTGCCAGGTGATATAAACAGTTCGGAGCCCAATGGCCCATTGGAACAACGTGGTGTGTGTGTGTGTGTGTGTGTGTGTGTATGTGTGTATAGAGAGAGAGAGAGAGAGAGAGAGGTTTTTGCACATGTTTTCCAAACATAACATCCCATCTTATACAATATAACAAACCTTTGGCTATCACACCCTAGGACTTTCGTCAATCTCCACTAATGGTTTTCTAACTTTCTTTCTGATTTTGCATTTTATTTTAATAGTTATTGCTATTAAATCCTAAATAAACTCCTTCTTAGTCCTTTTCCGCAATAATTCATACAGTTCTCCTTACAAAACTTCTTTCAACCCTACAAGCGATGTCAATTGATTACAGTTGTCTTTCAAATATATCGTAAATTTCTTCCAATATGTCAGGAAAGTCTGGTCTTGCTGGTTCCAAATTTTCCCAGTTAATTTCACCAACTCGGCATAGTCAGAACAACGTGGTCTAAGTCCACTTCATAGACTTATAAGTATGTCTTTGAGGCTATACCCTCTGCAAATCTCCAGCACCGCACCAGACGTCTGAAATTTAACTGGGCATTACATTGTGTCGTATACTTTTATATCCTGCCTTTCTGCTGTTTCTTGCCAACCAAGGCAGAGGATGTTTCCATGCACATTTTGCAAAAAAATAAAAAATGGTTAGAGCTGAATAAGGCTTATAATGAAAGGAAATTGAGATTTCTGGAGCGGAGCTTTTTTCCTGTGCTCCTGTGGCATCGAAGCATGCACACACCTCATGTCTTCCTTGCGGTCTTCCCATGGCATCTGATTGTGGGAAACTGGACGTTGGATGAGATGTGGTCTGATCCTGCAGGTCTCTCGGCTTATCATAAGAGTCCTGTTGGTTCCCAAGGATTCAGAGACTTATTGCTTCTGAGCACGTAGCCACCATGGCTACAGTGGTACCTTGGTTCTCAAATGTCTTGTAACTCAAACAGCTTGGAACCCAACACTGCAAACCCGGAAGTAAGTGTTCCGGTTTGCGAACTTTTATTGGAAGCCGAATGTGCTCCGTTTTGAGTGTTAACGTTTCCGTTTTGAGTGCCACGCTTCCATTTTGAGTGTTACGCTGAGGTCTGTCTGTTTTTGCTATTTATTTTGCGTTTTTCCTTTTGAGGCTCTTTTTAAAAAGATTATATATATATATATATATATATATATATATATATATATATATATATTTGCTTTCGTAGATTTTCACGGGTACAGGAATGCAGGTTTTGGTGTCCTCGGGTGTCTTCCCGTGTAAAAGTTGGGGTGTCTAGGCGACGTTTCGACGAGGTCTCACTCGTCATCTTCAGGCTGGTGCTTTCGGCTTCTTGTTACTGGAACAGAGCATGTATATATGAGAGAGAGAGAATGATTTGGTGACTGTGTGGAACCCAGTTCAGCTACTGATCGATTGATTGCGTGACCGCAGTACGTTGTTTATTGGTTTCATTTTATGGATCAGTGGTCTTGTTAGATAGTAAAATTCATGTTAAATTGCTGTTTTAGGGGTTGTTTTTAAAAGCCTGGAATGGATTAATCCATTTTGCATTACTTTCTGTGGGAAAGTGCACCTTGGTTTTGGAACGCTTTGGTTTTGGAACAAACCTCCGGACCAGATTAAGTTTGAGAGCCATGGTACCACTGTAGTAGCCATTAATGGCTCTATGCTACCACTCTGTTTATGTGTGAAGCTCCACTGCTCCACCAGCAGTGATGTTTATGTACTGTTTTTAAATTTTTGGCCTTAAGAACTTTGGTTCAATGCTCTAAACGCTGCACCAAGTGTAGAAATTCCTGTTTTGGTAGCTGATTGACTCTGAGTTCTAAATAACTTGATTATTCGTGTGTTAGCACTCATTCTCAGCTTTAGAGGAAGCGGAAAATCGACAAATTTTAGTACACAGTAAGCGGAGAACTTTTGTTGAAAATTGAAACGTGAAATGTGGTCAAAGTTTAAAGTCAGATGTCCAGAATACTGTGTCTCTGTTTAAATCCTAAAAATGCCTTTAAATAAAGAGGACATTTAACTTCAGTTGCTGGGAACATATACTTTAATTGACTTTAACCCGTATTAAATAATGTACATTTTTGGTTAATTTAAGGGTTGGGGCCCAATTTTAATCAGCGATTGAGATTTGAAAGCATTCTTGTTTGTTTTTTGAGGTTATTCTGGTTTTACCGGGAAAAGAGTGGAAAAAGAAAATAAACGAGTACTGTTAGCAAAATGTTTAGAAAGCAGAATTCCGAGTCTTGATAGAATGCGATTATAAAGAATTGCAGATGTCCATGTTGCTAGAAGGCAGATTTTACCTGCTATCCTATGGAAACAGTAGCAAAATTAATTCATGGAAATAATAAATTTGGAGACCATTCCCCCCCACCCTCTTTTTAAGAGAAGTTTTATCTTCCAAATTACAGCCATGGAAGACAAGGCTTCAGAGATTCAGGGTTCTGTGGTGGAAATCCCAAAATGAATTTATAGTCTGCGTTGATCAGAGAAAACAACGCTTGGTGGTAAAGTTCACTGGTTCTCAGTCCTTGGTAAGGCGACCTTTGCTCCAAGCCCATGGCTAATGAAGACTTTGGAGCGACTTCCCAGATTCTTGTGAGCTTTTACATGTGTGCAGATATATAGCTGGTTTCCTTGCTTGGAAGCAGGGTGGATTTGATTTAAATCAAATCAATTTACATCACTAGTCAGTAAGACTTGATTTAAATCATATTTTTTTTACAGAAATACTCATTCTTGTTGGTGTAATCTTAATACTTACAACCAGATGGAGGTTTCATTTTTGGAACAATAAATTTTCAGAGTAGTCAAAAATTACTGATTTGGTTTTACTATTGGAAATACATTGGCAGATAATTATGAAATTATCGCGAGGTATAATAAGTTAACTGTTTATATTTTGACAACTTTTCTTCAGCACTATCGTGTCTTGGGCGGGAGTTACGTTCTGGGATGGTGCTTATATACAAAAGCATGTATACCTGTACTGACCCCTTGGACCATCTTCTGCAAATCCATCCTCATCTTTCAAGTCACAAGGCTGACTTGAGTTCCCGCGACGACTTTTGAGAACTCCCAGAGCCTTCCAGAGCCCGATAACCAAGGTAGCTGGCTTAGAAACTCTTTCCGCACAGGGAAAACCTGGCTTGAAATGAGCTTTTAATAAATTAATTAATTTGCGGGATTTCAGTCGGGCAGCTTTCAACCGCGCAAGGTTGGAATTCCATGTTAAGGTGGGATTGTACTGTACTTGTGTCAATGCTGTGCTTTAGAGTAGAGAAGTTGCAGGTGAAAGAAGAGTTAATGACTCATTAAACCCTCCTGATTCTCAGTGCTAAATTGATCCCTGTAGAAAATTTAAACAACTGTTGTCCTAAAGTACGGATAACTCGCCTGAGGCTCCTCCAGATGAGTAGAACACCCCATCAAGCCAAACATGGTTATTGGTCCAGAGTGAATGGAGCTCGGAGTTTTAAAAGCATCTAGATCAGCGGTTCTCAACCTGTGGGTCTAGCAAGGCCAGAGCTTTGCTAGCAAGGCCAGAGCTCAGGGATGATGGGAGTTGTAGTCCAACAACATCTGGGGACCCTCAGGTTGAAAACCACTGATGTAGAAGGTCCAATAAGCCATTTCTGTGACAAGGCTTAGTTATATAGATATGTGTCCAATGTAAATAGTGTGGTGAGTGGAAGCACCGTGTAGTCGTCAAAGTGGGCTAACCGCTGCTTCTGCGCCTAACCTGCCTCACAGGGTTGTTGTGGGGATGAAATGAGGAGCTGGGGAGATGCATGCCGCCATAAAGCTCCTTGGGAGAAACGTTGAGCTAATAAATGCAGGAAATAAAAAAGGACAAGTCTCCTTTGTTGACTAATAAACATTTTCAGCTGCTGTTTTGGTCCTAAAAAGCCAACAATTAAAAATGCAATAAAACCAGGAGCAGGATAAAACGGGCAAAGCAATAAAACAGTGGGGGAGGGCAGAACTGCAAACAGAAGCGAAAGCTTGGCAAGGCCAGAGAAAAAAGTCTTGCCAGGCAGCTGCCCCGTAGCCAACTGAACCTCTTGTGGAAGGGAGTTTTGCAACCTGCATGCCACAGTAGAAAAAGGCCTGTCCCCTTTTTTGACAATTTGTGCCTCTTGAGACGCATTGCAAAGCAGTATTGAGGAATCGGGTTGTTCAACTGGCCACATATTTAATAGGCAACACACTGCATTTTATAATTTGCGACCAGAATCACAACGGGGAGCTAGTGCGGTTGAGCACAGATTGGAGTAAAAAAAAGCAGCAAAACGTGAGCTCCAAACCCTATTGTACACTTTGCACTTTGCATCTGTTGAAGTTTCTGAACACCCTTAGAAGACAGTTCCATTTACAACTTTGATGGACCACATCTCCCATTATCCTAGCCATAAGCCCTGCTGGTTGCAGCTCCTGGGATTTGGAGTCAGCATCACCAAAAGCTAAATGCGCCTGCAGAATTCTTTACCCCATAATATCAAGTGCTCAACATAAAAAAAACTAAGATCATGGCCACTGGGCCCATCACCTCCTGGCAAATAGAAGGGGAAGAAATGGAGGCAGTGAGAGATAATACTTTTTTGGGCTCCATGATCACTGCAGATGGTGACAGCAGTCACGAAATTAAAAGACGCCTGCTTCTTGGGAGAAAAGCGATGACAAACCTAGACAGCATCTTAAAAAGTATAGACATCACCTTGCCAACAAAGGTCCGTATAGTAAAAGCGATGGTTTTCACAGTAGTGATGTATGGGAGTGAGAGTTGGACCATAAAGATGGCTGATCGCCGAAGAATGGATGCTTTTGAATTATGGTGCTGGAGGAGACTCTTGAGAGTCCCATGGACTGCAAGAAAACCAAACCTATCCATTCTTAAGGAAATCAGCCCTGAGTGCTCACTGGAAGGACAGATCGTGAAGCTGAGGCTCCAGTACTTTGGCCACCTCATGAGAAGAGAAGACTCCCTGGAGAAGACTGGAAAAGACCCTGATGTTGAGAAAGATTGAGGGCACAAGGAGAAGGGGACGACAGAGGATGAGATGGTTGGACGGTGTTCTCGAAGCTACCAGCATGAGTTTGACCAAACTGCGGGAGGTAGTAGAAGACAGGAGTGCCTGGCGTGCTCTGGTCCTTGGGGTCACAAAGAGTTGGACACGACTAAACGACTAAACAACAACAACATCGTGCTTAAAGTTTGTGCTCACAACCTGACTGCATACGATGGCCTCCTCCCTTTTGTGAGGAGTCGGCGCAGCCAGCAGCTGCCACACAGGAAACAGGCAGGTCAGTGGGCTGCTATGCCCCTGAGAGAGAGCCCCAGATCTTTTCACTGAGTGGTGGTGTCATTGCCACTGCTTTTCTTCTATCCAGGTGAAGCCACTTGGATCCTGTTTTTGGGTTCCTCATAGGCTTCTGGTTGGCTGCTGCAATGGCAGGATGCTGGGGTAGGAGGGCATTTTGTCCAGTCCTGCAGGGCATTTTGTCCAGTCCTGCAGGTGCCACAGACCCCTTTAGTGGGTTATGTGGACGCCCCCACCCCGATCAAGTAAAGGAATAGAAATACTTAACTAACTGACCAATCACGTCGGTTCTGCCCCCCTAACAAAAGTCCTGCCCCCCCCCACAAAAATCCTGACCACACCCATGGCGGACGCCCTGTGGTCCTTGGACCACCAGTTGTGAACCACTGTATTAAAGCAAGCCTTTCTCAGTTTCCTTGTACAGGTAGCTAAACAACAACAACAAATTTGTGTTGGAAGCAAGGTGCTGATGTGATACCATGTTAGCACAGCTTTCTCCAATCTGGTTCTGTTAAGATGCGTTGGACTACAAGCCCCACCAGTCCTAGCCAGTATGGCCAATGGTTAGGGAGGACGGGAGCCATGTACACAATAACATCTAGAGAGTGAGGAGGGCTTTGCCATGGGCAGGATTAATTCAGTTGACTTTCAGTAGTTTTGATTTGCCTTATTGATTTGCCTTCAAAATGTCAGGTACTCAGTAACCATGTACAAAGCACACTTTTTATTATTATTTCTCTTGCAGCGTGATACAGTAGTCAGTGCTTTTAATGTTGGAATCTTTGTGCGTAATACAGTGGTACCTCTGGATACGAACGGGATCTGTTCCGGAGCCCTGTTTGCATCCTGAATCAAACCTAACCTGTGTCTGCACGTGCGCAGGTCACGTTTCGGGGCTTCTGCGCATGCGCGTGACGTCATTTTGATGGTCTGCGCATGCGCGAGTGGTGAAACCCGGAATTAATGTGCTCCGTTACTTCCTGGTCGCCTCGGAGCGCAACCCGAAAATGCTTAACCCGAAACATATTCATCCCGAGGTATGACTGTACAGCACACTTCCGAAATGATAGACACAGCATTCAGCAGCAATCTGTGCTTCAGGAAATTTGAATTTATGGATGCATTCACTGCTAGGAGGGTTTTACTGTGTTTATTTGTTGGAGATACCCGTGAGTGTGTACTTGCAACCCTGCGGAACAGCAGACACAAAAGAATTCGGTGCTGCTAGTAGTTGTGTCCATTGGGGTTGGAGAGGACCTATGAATCTGGTGTGGTGTAGTGGTTAAGAGCGGTAGTCTCCTAATCTGGTGAACCGGGTTCGCGTCTCCGCTCCTCCACATGCAGCTGCTGGGTGACCTTGGACTAGTCACACTTCTCTGAAGTCTCTCAGCCCCACTCACCTCACAGAGTGTTTGTTGTGGGGGAGGAAGGGAAAGGAGAATGTTAGCCGCTTTGAGACTCCTTCGGGTAGTGATAAAGTGGGATATCAAATCCAAACTCTTCTTCTTATATAGTCTGAAAATTAGCAACTTGTGCAGCCATGGCTGTACAGTCATACCTCGGGTTACAGATGCTTCAGGTTGCGGTTTTTTGGCTTACAGACCTGCCGAAACTCAGAAGTACCAGGACGGGTTACTTCTGGGTTTCAGCGGCCGCGCATGTGCAGAAGCGCCAAATCACAACCTGCGCAGGCGCGGCACTGCGGGTTGTGAATGCTGCGGGTTGCGAACGTGCCTCCTGCACGGATCACGTTCGCAACCTGAGCATCCACTGTATCAGTTTATATACTACGACATTATACAGGTGCCCAGTTCCATGTTGTGGGTGGAGGATGCTTTTTTAAAAAAATGAAAACATGAAATGCCAATTGCCTTGTTTACACGTTGCATTTTCCCCGTGGGGAGTTCTCGTCCTGCAGCAAGAATCTCCAAGGATTTTCTTAGCTCTGCTAGTGTTGCACAGATGTTAACTTTCCTTGGCTTGGGCTGGGTTAGCAGGATTCCTAGAATTCAGCCCTCCTCCTTCCTCCTCCTCCCCAGCTGGATTCAACAACGTGGGCCTCGCTCGCCCTTTCTGCAAGCGGGTGATTGCCCAAGTATTCACTACAAAGGCTACTTGGGTGCAGGATGTTCCCTCTGACGCAGGGATTTTTATTTGTTTTTTGTTAGATGCCGCATAGAGCTAAGGAAAGCAAAGTTCAGGAACAGTATCAAATGTCTACTGAACTTCCGCCTAAGTTGTCCTTCTGCAAAATTAGAAAAGTTCACTTCCAGATAGCTTTTCTGTCTTATTCTCTCCACCCACCATAAAGTACATCCTTAATGTTACAAAGATGTGGGCAGAAAATACGTAGGGTAGAGTTTAGAAAAGAAAAGAAGAATGGATCGGGTTATGGACGTGTCTTGCAGTGCAATCCTATTCAGGTCTACTCAGAAGTAGCATTTGGTTCCATGAGACTTTCTCTCAGGTAGTGGAATAGAGCCCCTTGTCTTATGGCGGATCTGGGTTCTTGGGCCTCAGTTTTTGATGGTCTGTGACGCACAAGGCAACAAAAGGTGCAAAACCCCCAGAGAAACTTATAATAATAAAAGTTCACGATGCGAATCAGCTTTAAAATGTATTGTTAGGTCCATTTTGTGGAACTGTAGTCAGCTGGCTGGGATTGGATATAGAATTATTCAAAGCACTGATGATATATGTACTGTATATGAGATACTTTTGACAAGCTTTTTATTTATTTTTTTAAAAAAAACGTTTTTCACAAAGCACTAGACATCTGTGCTTGGATGCATACCATATTTTAATTTCTTTGTGACAGAAAATAGCAAAATTTAACTCCAGTCACGAATGCGCCTCTACATAGATGTTGGTAGTGCAGGAATTGTTGCAGAAAGTAGGACATGATTGTATTCATGCACAATATCTGGGGAGAAGGGTGGGTTTCAAATTTGTTGTTATTGTTATTATTACCGTTATTGCTATTATTAAATCTGTATCCCAGTTATTCTGTGGAACGGGACCCTCCATGGGCTGCAACTGGTGTCGTGTTAGGTTAGTGGACAGAGAACGGCCTCATTTAAAGCAGGATCATGACATGACACTTTAAAACAGTCATGGCTTTCCCCAAAGATGCCTGGAAACTTTAGTTTGTAAGGGTGCAGAGAGTTTTTAGGAACCCCCCCAACAGCCAAGTGGTTTAGCTTAGCACAGACATCGCCAACTTTTTCAGCGCGGGGCCGGTCCACTGTCCCTCAGACCTTGTGGGGGGCCAGACTATATTTTGAAAAATAATAATGAACGGATTCCTATGCCTCACAAATAACCCAGAGATGCGTTTTAAATAAAAGCACACATTCTACTCAGGTAAATAAAAGCACACATTCTACTCAGGTAAAAACACCAGGCAGGACCCACAAATAACCCAGAGATGCATTTTAAATAGAAGGACACATTCTACTCATGTAAAAACACGCTGATTCCTGGACCGTCCGCTTGCTGGATTTAGAAGGCAATTGGGCCGGATCCGGCCCCCGGGCCTTAATTTTCCTACCCATGGCTTAGCGTTAAGTGAGAACTGGGCTAATCTGTTAGCTAGAAGTCCAGGATAACATGGAGAATCTTATGGACTCTGTCAATAGCAAAACTTGGTTCCATCTCGTGGCTTTTCTGAAGAAAGCTTAACCGCAAACTCAAAATTGGACACGCTCAGCCCAGCCATGGTTTTAGTGCAGCAGCAGCAAAATGACTGGGGGGACGGGGGACGGACGGACCCAAAATATATTTGCTTGTTTGTTTAATGTATTTATATCATGCCTTTCTCCCAAGTTGGGATTCAAGGCGGATTACAGTATTTCGAAAACGTCGTTTTAAAATACCAAGTAACAGAAACAAAATGGTTACAATACAATAAAAACACATTCAGAGCCAGCATTTTTAAATACTGATTGCCCTGATAGCAGGCCGCTTGTCAACATCATCTGCACCCATTGTTTATTTTGTGTTTATGTTTTAGTACCATGAGCAAACTGAGCAACCTTCCTATTTTTCCTAGGCCCACACACACCCTGCCTGGGTTGACTTAGTGTGGCATCTGAACCAGGCAACTGTGTGTCTCTCCCTGCTTCTGGATCCAGGAATTGCAATCCTTTCCCCTCTCACTTTTCTCTGTTTCTTTTCAATTTATTTCTCAATAGTGTATTTTGTTTGTTTGTTTACGTCGAAAAGAACAGTATATAGTGCTAAAAAAAAATAATTGTACTTTCCCCCTAAGGGGATTGTAAGCATACGAGTAAATTGCTGTACCAGATAACTTTATTTTTGTCTGGGCACTGTGTGTGTGTGTGTGTGTGTGTCGCATAAATCCCTCTCCTCAGGTTGTGTATTTCCCTGTTTTGCTTTTCTAGAACACTTTGGAACGTGACGATCCCAAGGTTGGCTGTGTTATTAATTGCAGGTTAAGTGAGTTTAGAAAAATAGAATGTCCCTCATGGTAGCATCTGGTACACCTTCTACCAATTAGCAGTAGGAACATCCATCACACAGCAAAAAAAATCAAAAACAAAACAAAAAAAGGTTGTGTAATGCTGTTTCCGATGAGCTGCTCTATGGAAACCAGAATAGAAAGCAAGCAAGGTGAGAATGTGAGGGGGATCAGGCTGTCAGGTTACCATGGCGACGATATATGGGATGGAGCATCCGTCACCCAAGCGATGGAACTGCCAATTCCTTTTTCATAGGTGTGAGCCTTTGGAGATGAATATTTACCATATGTGGGCCAATATTTGCTAAACATCCTGTAGAATCTGAGTGGCAGGGTTGTAATTATATTATTGAGCACACATACAAGCATCTGATATGGTTATCCCAGCCCCCACTCAAGCATACATCTCAGTGAAAGTGCGTTTAAGCTGTGCTCCGTTTTGAAAGGATTTGTTCTGTTATGGTTTCAACCTCTATTTTTAGAGGGTGTGTGTGTTCAGATTTCCTACATAATTATCAGGCCCAGTCGCACCCCAGCCCCTTTCTCACGCAAAGCTGAGCTTTGTTCAGCCTTTTAAAAAAAATAATAATAATGAATATATAATATACAGTTAGGCACACTTGTAGGAAGTAGGGAATTTTCCCTCTGGTGGTGGTGGTAATAATAATAATAATAATAATAATAATAATAATAATAATAATATCATCTTAAAGCAACAGAATCATAACATGCACTGGTGGACAAAACCTGCCTGCTTTCAGAGCTCAAAAGGCAGTGGCAATTGGTGGAGCTTGTCTTTCTCGAGAGACAATGGAGTGTACCTCTGGGGGTGAAGTCAAGTTGCTGCCTTAGCAGCACTGAAGAGACCTCCTGTTATGTACTGATGTTGGCTATTTGCAGTTTAGTAGCGCTGTAGAGAGCTTGCTGGGGAGACCATGCATTAAAAAGAGACTAAAAAATATCTTTAACAAGGTTTTAATAACAAAAACAAAAACTCCTTTTACACTAAAGATAACAACAACAAACATGACCCGACCACCAACCCATCCCCCAGGGCAATGGGAGAGCTAGGTGCTGCTCCTTATATACTATACCCAATTGCTGACACAGCTTGATTAACACAACTCAGCAGCACCTGCTAAGTTTCACAGCTGTAAGACTGGGTCTCGTTATTTGCCCTGGCCCTGCCCCTTAAAGACATACACAACTTGTGAAACAATAATGAACCTTCACATTTAAAAGTGACCATTCAACAGTTCTCACCTTGGGCCAGCAGGGGGATACGGTAGATAGTTTTCACTCAGGTCCAACTATGCAAATAAGGAATTGAAAGTGACGTTCAGTGATTGGATAGTTACAGAAAGTTGTTACTGTTGCTTTGTAGTTGAGCTCTATATAATCTCTGTGTTGTCTGATACGTTCATCCACAACTTGACACTTCCCTAGGGTGCAAGCTTGGGTATTGTCTGTGGGGGTCCTGGGCTGCCCAGACAACACATACACACACACCCGGCCTCGCTGCCCAGACACATACACACACACCCGGCCTCGCTGATGTGGTCCAGAGGAAAGCAGAGCAACACATTTGTCACCAGCTGGGCTATAGGAGTTGCAGGAAGGAGGTGTACAAGGCACCATCCAACATTCTTAGGGACTCCACTCCAGATTTGTGTCAGGTCTAGCCTTATCTTCTCCTGAAGGTATCCCACAAGGCAGTGGAGATTTAGGATCAGAGTGTTCCTTCTTCTAGATCAGTGTTTCCCAACCTTTTTTGGGCAAAGGCACACTTGTTTCATGAAAAAAATCTCGAGGCACACCACCATGCCAGATGGGGAAAGGTCACTTTTTACTTATGTAAAAAAAAAAAAAATAAAAAAAATAGTAACAGCATAGAAGGTAATGGTTAGGCTAGCATCCCTCTTCCAAATATGCTAGGTTTTTATTTGCAGGGACTGTTCTACATGGGAAAGCATTCAGCACTGTCATTCTCCCATCTGCCATCTGAATTGGTACTATTCTGGGTCAACTTACTCTGCTGCATGTGTAGATGAAAATGGCACCAAGTGTGGGGGGTTTTGGCCCTCTCTGAAGTGCTTCTCTGCAAGATATGGTAGGATGTGTTACACAAGTAAACACTTGCAGGGTATGATAAAGAGAGCATTCCAAGAGTGACTTGGGATGCTATGAAGATGCTGCAAAAGTGGGCATGTGATTATTGCACGCCTTAAGCTAATGCTGAATACCCAAGAGTGTACAACTGGACTGCTGAATCCTAACTGGGTGTACTGAAAAGATGCTGGATGAGACCCAGACCAATAGTACCTGCAAAAGCAGCGTTATTAAAAGCAGCTTTCCCTTTGAACATCTCTTTGTTCAAAGTGCATCTGAAAGCCTAATGACCCACTGGTTCCTTAGGAGTGAGCTTTAATGCAAGGATTTTGATGTTAATCCATGGATCAGATGTGTGTGTGTGGATAATCGCATTGTTGGACAGTCCTTTCTGCCTGTTGGCCGTTAGCCAACGACCCCCTCCTCCGCCTGAATGAAATGTGCCCCGTGGGAGCGTTGGGACATCAGAACCACGAGTTATAGTTATCAGGGGCGCCGACTTATAAAAAATATTGGGGGGGCCCATACCGGGGTCCTGCCGCTGGTTTGCTCGGGTAGCCGGGAGAACGCAGTTCAAGGTGGCGGTGTTGGGGAGAGACCCTCGCTCAGGGCGCCACGAGACTTGGCGGCCGGCGGCCTATCTGGGGGGTTTTGGAGCATATTTCGGCGGAGCGATTGGGGAGGAGGGGGCTTGTTGCCGGATTCTTCAGCTGGGCCGGAGATCCGCTGCTGGGGGTCCCTGGGCCGAGTTGTGAGCACGGCCTGCTGAAGGGAGATCCAGCCGATTGCGCGACGGGGACGGCCGGGGCTCTCCGGCTAGGGCGCGCGGCTGGCTGGCTGGCGAGGGAGCAGGTGGGGAGGAGGCGGGGGTCCTCACTCTCTTAGGAAACGCACCCGCGCGCCCGATTGCCACGAAGTCCGAAGGGTGCGTGTGTGGAATTAAAAAGCAAAAACGAGATACGGGCAGGGCAGGCAAAGAGTTTTCCGCAAGAGGATGGAGGGCAGGTTGAAGAGAAAATCACTCAGGATGAGACAGTCAAATCAGCCATGATAAAATGGGCTCAGGATATTGGGTATAACATCATGTTTGAGGACTGGGAAAGGTTATGGACCACCGGAATGAAATTCACGGCATGTAATGCCTTGAAGGAAAATATTATGAAAATGATTTATAGGTGGTACATGACCCCAGTCAAGCTTGCAAAAATATATCACCTGTCTGATAATAAATGTTGGAAATGTAAGGAGGCTGAAGGGACATTCTTTCACCTCTGGTGGACTTGTCCAAAAGTGAAGGCCTTCTGGGAAATGATCTATAATGAGTTAAAAAAGGTATTTAAGTATACCTTTCCCAAGAAACCAGAGGCCTTCCTCTTGGGCATTGTTGGCCAGAAAGTGTTAAAGAAGGATAGAACTTTCTTTATGTATGCAACTACAGCAGCAAGAATACTTATCGCAAAATATTGGAAGACACAAGATTTGCCCACACTGGAAGAGTGGCAGACGCAATTGATGGACTACATGGAACTGGCTGAAATGACTGGCAGAATCCGAGATTTGGGAGAAGAAACAACGGAAGAGCACTGGAAAAAATTTAAGGACTATTTCCAAAAGCAATATAAGTTGTATGAATGTTAAAAATTTACACGATTCGGAAACTATAGCTTCAGCAATTAGATTTGGGAAACAGGAAATTATATTTTAAGTAAGAAAAGGTCAAAATCTAAGGTAATACTATGTTTAATTTAAGATATAAGTAACTGATGAAAAGTATGTTAAATTTAGAGGTATAGTATTTGAAAAGTACAAAATAAGGTACGAAACAAGGTAATAATTTGCTGATATCTTTATTATAAAGAATGCAGGGTAAGGGAGATGCGACGAAGTCCAGTTAGTTATATAAAAAATGTGTTGAATGGTTTTCTTTTCTTCTTTTTCTTTTTCTTTTTTTCTTTTTCTTGTTCTTTTACTTTTTTCTTCAGTGTATGTTTCTAACTTTGTATTTGAAAACTTAATAAAATATTTATATATAAAAAAAGGGGAAATCCTTTCGCTTTTCTGGGGTGCAGGGAAGTCTCAGAGCCGGAGGTTGGGGAAGGGACCCCCTTTGCTCTGCCCTCTTCTCCCGTCTTAGATTCGCATGGGGGTCCCCGCCCGAGCTTGCCTGGCCACCGGGCCACACAAGGGCCGCGCTCTACGCGGCGCACCTTGCTAGCCGCGCAGCTGTCCTCCGCGGCTGCGGAGCGGCCCTGCGCCGGTGCCCAGCCCCTCTGGGCGCCCGCTGCGCTGCCAATGACAAGCGGGCGACGTCGCAGGCAGGGAAGGCGTCGCTTTCTTTCCCGATCCTTCATCCTCCCAGTCTTCCAGCCCTTTTTTGGGTTGGAAGCTCGTCGCGTTCACCCTTCTCCTTTCTTCACCCTGCGTGCAATTTTCCTCCCTCGTCTCCCTCCCCATTTCTCCTTCCTTCCTTCCTTCCTGACTGACTGACTGACGGGCTCGGGCTTCGGCTCGGGCTCGGGCAGCCACAGCGTCGGCGGTGTTGGCGATCGGCGGCGCGGGGGGATGGCCCTCCCGGGGGAGCCGGCGCTGCTCAATGGGGTTGCCAAGGAGACAGGCCGGCCGCCGCCCGCCGCGCCGGTGCCCGTTATCGAGCTGGTGCGCGCCGGGCGCCCTATAAAAGCCGCGGACGCGCCAAGCTCCCTCTCCCGCCGCGCAGGAGCGATGCCTCTCTCTGGCTCTCCCTCCGCGCAGGCTGAGGGAGGGAGGGAGTGGCGCGTGTGACCCGTCTCTGCTGGGAGACCAAACCCAGCGAGGCAGAGTCGCGTGGAGGCGCCCAGGCAGCGCTGCCGGCTGCGAGGAGGAGCGCCAGGCAGCAGCAGGAGGCGCGGCCTCTCCTCGCTGCCGCCGCCCCGCCTCTCGCTGCCGACTCGCCCGCTTCCCTCCAGGCAACATCTCGCGGCACACCAGGCAACGTCTGGCGGCACACTAGTGTGCCGCGGAACACCGGTTGGGAAACACTGTTCTAGATCGTGGGTAGGCAAACTAAGGCCCGGTGTCCGGATCCCGGCCCAATCGCCTTCTAAATCTGGCCAGCGGACAGTCTGGGAATCAGCGTGTTTTTTACATGAGTAGAATGTGTCCTTTTATTTAAAATGCATCTCCCCCTGTGGATCCCTCACATGTTGCTGACGGTCTTGGTGAACCACTTAAATCATTTCCCTGCCTGCCTCTTACAGTGGTTGCAATGTGCTGTGCTGGGTGCTGTATGGTTTTAAAAATGTGCTTTTCTTGCTGCATTTATATATTGCATGTCATTTTATCGCATTAAATTTGAATGCCGTAGAGCTCGCCCAAGAAAATGTAATAGAAGAAATGGAAGCAGAGATAAAAATACAATTGAAAACCTATCTGAATATGTAATGTGGACATCTTGTGGACCACGTGAATGACACTGCTGGTCCACAGATCAGTTTGGGAATCTCTGCGAAAAAGAATAAAGAGAATAAAGGTATTTTGGGGTGTATGTGTTTGTGTGCGTCTAGGTAGATAGGTACGTAGGCAGATAGATTCACAATTTTCCACCCGTTGCATTAATGTTAAATATGTTCCAAATACTTAGCTTATTTGAAATGTTTTATAGTATACCTTGTGCTCCTGTTACAAACCCAGGTCTTTAGACAGCTCACAACAGATCTGAAAACAAAGCAAATAAGCCAAGACAGTGCGAGAATCAGGATTATCAAATCAACAGAGAAGGGCCAAACACATTTGAAACGGAGATTGTTGCAAAGGCTGCTTTAATGCCAGTAAACAGGGAGAATGTTGGAGTTTTAATCGGCTTGTACCCCAAATGGATAGCAGGGACACAGCACTGTCTGCTCACCTGGGGGAGTAGCTGCGAAAGCACGGCACACACCGGATCATATTTTAGGATTGCGGTGTGTGGCAAAATGTTCCTTTATGCCAAGGAAATGCATAATGCACTTTCTGAACTCTTTGGGGAGAAGCGGCATGTTTTGAGGTGAATTCAGAGTGTCTTCTTCCTTGGTGAGCACTCGTAGCCGAATAAGATTGTCTTCCATAAACACGGTTTTAACAATGAGTTGGTAAGTGACTGTGGAGGCCAATTCTGGATCCACGCGTCCTTCCACAGTGGGGACATTGGTTTTCAGGGCGGGAGCTGATCACGGTATGGATTTGCCAAGTGTGCCTTCCTCTTAGCACATTCCTCCCTTGCGTCCAGAGTTCAAGTGTCTTCAAAGCCCATGGCACCTTTGGTAAAAGCTGTTCTCCAACTGGAGCAGTCGCAGGCCAGTGTTTCCCCGTTGTCGGTCTTTATACCACATATTTAAAGATTTGCCTTGAGACAGTCTTTAAACCTCTTTTGTTGACCACCAGCATTACACTTTCCATTTTTAAGTTCAGAATAGAGTAGTTGCTTTGGAAGACGATTATCAGGCATCCGCACAACATGACCAGTCCAACGAAGTTGATGTTGAAGAATTACTGCTTCAACACTGGTGATCTTTGCTTCTTCCAGTACACTGATATTAGTTTGCCTGTCTTCCCAAGTGATGTGTAAAAATTTTTGGAGACAGTGTTGATGGAATCTTTTGAGGAGTTGGATATGGTGTTTATAAGTGGTCCATGTTTCACAAGCATACAGTAAGGTTGGTAGTACAATAGCTTTGTAAACAAGCATTTTGGTTCCCCTGCGAATGTCCCAGTCCTCTGCACTTCAGTCGGGAGAAAGCCGCACTCGCAGAGCTCAGGCGATGCTGGATTTCGGCATCAGTGTTGGCTCTTGTGGATATATATTTGTGGAAAGTGTTGTATTGCAAGCCAGCTCAACTGTAAGCAGGCATATTTGCTTTGTTTCCTCTGGTCTGCTTGTTTGCAGAAACCGATTTCCACTGTTGCTCTGCCATATTGGATAGCATCCTTTAGAGCAGTAGAGGTGATATATATTGGGGTATGGAAACTAGACTTCGTAGGAGGAAAGGCAGGAACTTTTGGCTTCTTGAAATGGGCACGTGTTGGAAAGATGGCCTTGGGATTCCTGCTGGGGCAATACTGGGAGGGCGCTGAAGTGGTTTCTCCCCAACTAAGCCTGCTTGTCTTGTCTTTAGTGGTGCATCACAGGACTGTAAGGCTCCTGTTGGCTCAAATACGCCGGTGTGCGTTGGGTTGTGACCTAGGCCATGTTCATACTGTACTGTTGAACATGGCTGGCAGTCCTGTGTGCATGTCCGTGGGAGTAGCGCACCATTGACTGAAGTGAGTGGCATGCCTGAGTAAACACGCACAGTAATAAATGCCATCAATCAGCTAATCAGTACCAATGTGTAAGATGTATTATAAATGGTGCATTGCGTGTTAACACAGTAAGTAAAAAATTGATTATTATTTTCTATCCAATTTATATTCCACCCTTTCTTCTGAAAGGTAGGGGTGAACTTCGGAAATACGGCATAGTGAGCAAGGACAAAATTTGGCGCCCTCCCTGAATACTTAGTTTCACAATAATTCATTTTGGTACAGTTGCTTTTTAATGGGTTTTCTCTTTAGATATAAGATTATCTATCTACCTCTATTCCCTCTCTATCTGTCTATCTGTCTATCTATCTCTCTTATCATCTATATCTGTCTATCGATATCTATCTATCTATCTATCTATCTATCTATCTATCTATCTATCTATCTATCATCTATATCTATCTATCTATATCTATCATCATCATCTATCTATCACCATCTATCTATCATCTATCATCTATCTATCTATCATCTATCTATCATCTCTCTATCTAATCTCCCTCTTGGCTTAGCACCCTGCATGAGGGAACCACCCACACCACCCTAAATCTGGCACAGGTGAAGAGGTCCGGGTTTCGATCTGAAAATAAGTATTAAATATATTGAATTCCAACAAACCCACACAACTGTTCATCCTCCTCTCTCTCATTCACACACACACACACACCACCCCCACTTCACAGGGAAATTCTTTCCCTCCATGGTTTTAAAATTTTAGGAAAAATTTCCCACTCTAGTCTCACCAGCCCAAAGTTTGCAGAGTTTGTTGACATAATAGGTTACTTTGGGTAGCTGAAATAGGAAGAGGAAATTGCCCTAGGGTGCCGGAGGGTTTTTTTTGTTTTTGTTTTTTTGGACTCCGCAGTCCCCAGTGACACCCATCTTGTCTCTGTTCCCCACCCTGCAACCTGCCAGCTTGAAAACATTCCTCTGCAAATCCCTGGTCTGCGGCTGTTACAGCGAGAAAAGTTAAGAACAGTTGCACTTGCCAGCTCCCCAAAATAGAGATTTTAAATAGCTGCGTACAAAAAAATGCTGTCAGCCAGAATGTCTGGGAGTTGACAAATTTTTAGATGTGTGTGCATGCATATATTTAAAATGCCATGGTATGTGCTGGAACGCTCCTGTAAATAGCACAATTCAATGTCGTAAAGAAGTGTTACGACTAAAATTGACTCTCTCCATAACACCCATTCTGACTGAATGCTCAGGAGGAGTTGGTGGGTGCCGAAGGAGTCAGCAATTATAAACAGTAAACCAGCCCAGGTTGGTTGAAGGGAACTTGTCGAGCTTGGATGAGAAACTCTCCAGTTCCAAGTGCTGCAATCCCTGTGTGTGCACTTTTTAGTAAAATCTGTGCTCATGAAATTCTGGCTGTGCATGTACACCTCCAGTTCTGTGTGTGCATGCTGGATTGAGAACACACTTATCTGTGCTTGAAAATCTAACTTGGTTTCCCTGCTTGCGATTGCTTATCAGCCCTCTTAACATTTCTTAATCACATCTGACTGTGGTTACACAGGGAGTAGCTTGCTATCACTTAGACCAGGGTTTCCCAAACTTGGGTCTGTAGCTATTTTTTGTTTTTGTTTTGGACTACAATTCCCATCAGCTCCACCTGGTATGCAGGCTGAGACCCTACCTGCCCGCAGACTGTCTTGCCAGAGTGGTGCATGGTCTAGTTATCTCTCACTTGGACTACTGCAATGCACTCTACGTGGGGCTACCTTTGAAGGTGACCCAGAAACTACAACTAATCCAGAGTGTGGCAGTTAGACTGGTGACTGGGAGAGGCCGCCGAGACCACATAACACTGGTCTTGAAAGACCTACATTGGCTCCCAGTATGTTTCCTAGCACAATTCAAAGTGTTGGCTTACCTTTAAAGCCCTAAATGGCATCAGTCCAGTATACCTGAAGGAGCGTCTCCAACCCCATCATTCTGCCCGGACACTGAGATCCGGTGCCAAGGGCCTTCTGGCAGTTCTCTCGCTGCAAGAAGTGAGGTTGCAGGGAACCAGTTCCTTTGCTGCTAGAAGTGAGGTTGCAGGGAACCAGGCAGAGGGCCTTCTCGGTAGTGGCACCCGCCATGTAGAACCCCCTCCCACCAGAGGTCAAAGAGAAAAACAACAACCAGACTTTTAGAAGACATCTGAAGGCAGCCCTGTTTAGGGAAGCTTTTAATGTTTAATAGACTATTGTATTTTAATATTTTGTTGGAAGCCGCCCAGAGTGGCTGGGGAAACCCAGCCAGATGGGCAGAGTATAAATAATAAATTTTGCCCTCCAACTTTAAATGAACATATTGCTATTTATTGTTATTACTATTATTACTATTGATAGCAACATGCTCATACCTCCCCATTTTGGCTTCATTTCTTTTGGCACTCAGCCCCCTGAGTTTGCTGTTAGTTGGAATTATTTCTATTTAAGTTTATATACATGTGGCACTCAAGATGGCTGAAAGGGTCAATAGGCCCACTCAGCTGCTAATGAGTTCAAATGTATCACGTCTGGGCAATGCATAGGGTGCATATTGCAGTTGTGTCCTTGTGTACAGTGGTACCTCCACCTGTGAATTGGATCCATTCCAGAGCTCTGGTCGCATCCTGAGGAATTCACAACCAGAGGTGCTGTTTCTCTGCATGCACGCAGCGCGGTTTAGCACTTCTGTGCATGCATGTGGCACGTAGAGCACTTCTGCGCATGCGCGTGTGGTGAAACCCAGAAAAATACTTCTGGGTTTGCCACGTATGTGTCCCGAAGGAGACATAACCAAAGGTGAACGCAAGTAGAGGTACCACTGTATATACTTTTGCAGTGGTTATT
The DNA here is from genome assembly GCF_964234715.1 of Podarcis melisellensis. NCBI lineage: Eukaryota > Metazoa > Chordata > Lepidosauria > Squamata > Lacertidae > Podarcis > Podarcis melisellensis. The sequence goes on from NC_138537.1 coordinate 12,055,158, forward strand.
GGTTACTCAGCTTGATCTAGAAATGGTTGTAAAAAATAATAGGGGGAAAAAAAGGAATATGATCTGCTAGGACTTTGGTTTGAGTATTCCCTGTTCTGGCTTTCGGTGCCTTTTGTTTTGCTTTTGAAAGGTTTTTCCTCTTCAATTCAGTTGCTTGCAAACTTTCGCCGACTTGCCAATCTTGGTGTAGCCTGTCTGGCTGTTCAAATGGTATAAGGAGCCTCTTGACAAGTGCCAAAAGGCTAGAATTCTTTGGTTCAAAGTTTGTATGGTTACTATTTGATGGCTCAAATGACTCAGGATTGCAGTATCTCCCCATGTGAACCAGTCTGGACCCTGTCTGCAATCATAATCTGAGGCCCTTCTTTGTGTGCCTCCTCCGTAAGAGGGCCTTTTCTGCAGCGGCTCCCTGTTTGTGGAATGCTCTTCCCGGAGAGGGTTGCCTGGTGCCTTCATTATATAGCATTAGGCTCCAGGCGAAAACATTTCTCTGTAACCAGGTGTCACGGCCACCCAGGATGGGTCCCAGCTCACAAGAGACCTCACTCCGTTGCAGTTTATTTACAGGAAAAGTTTATTGAAGATTTCTGCTTCTCATACAGTTCAGCATTGTGGCCGTACGTCTGTCACGTTAGACCGCTGAAGTCCCCTCTGACTCCTCCCCTCTTCCACACCAACTTAATAGCCTGGCTCTAGACCACCTCTTCCTCTCCTTTCTTTTCCGCAGGGTCTTCCTGCCCCCCTGGGTTCCCTCTCTCCGTGACTCGCCTGAGGCTGAATCCTCTGCCGCCTCTTCCCCCCTCCTTCTGGCTTTGGGGCCGGGCTCCTCCCCTGAGCTCTCTCCACTTCCGCGCGCCTCTACGTTTGAACTTGGCGCGCGTACGTTGCTCCTGACCTTTCTTTCGACCGCTACACCACCCTTTGTTCTGCTCTCCACCCTTTCCGGCTGAACACCTTGCTCCAACCCCCTTTCTCTGTTCTCTCCTAATCCTGCTCCCTCCGAGAGGCTGACGACTCCACCCCCTTTTCTCCGTTCCAGCTGAGACGCCTCTTGCTGCGTCTGTCTTCCACTGGGCTCCTCTCCGCTTCTCCCTTCTCCTCCCTTTTGCTTGATTAAGGTAACCCCCTTTTGAGAATCCTCTGACTCGCTGCTCAGACTCGTGGATTCCCTTAGAATTCCGTCATCTTCTTCCTCATCCTTCTGCCCCTCCTCCCACTCGCTCTCCGTCTCCTCTGTCATCTCCTCCTCTCTCCCAGAAACCCTGACATCCATCCCCCCCTCGAAGCCCCCCCTTCCCCCCTCCCGCTCGCCGGGTGCAGGTTGAGGAAAACGTGGTTCTTCCGGGGTCGGTTCAGGATACAGGTTGTCCACTTCAACGTTCTCCTCTGGCAGCTCCGTATATGTGTGTTCGAACTCGGGTTCCCCACCCAAAGACATCACAGTCTCTTCCTCCATCACTGTTTCTCCTGGCGCTGCCTGCCAAGGACCTACCATCCATCTCTGACTCCATGCCTCCCTTGGCTGATCCACCCACCAACAAGGGCCTGTCTCCTCCCCCCCCAGTCTCGGATCCCTGGTCGGGCTTGTTTCGGGCGTATGGCCCTCGGGCGAGGAGAAACCCTCGAACGTGCTGTCCGACAAAGTGGGCGTGAAAAGCCAATCATCAAAATACTCCTCGGGCATGGGCTTGTGCGGAAAAAGTGCATGGAACTCCTCCTTCAACAGGGGTTCGTCCAACGCGTAACCCGGCACCCAGCTATTGGCAGAGGCCGGAGTGCCTTCCCTGGCGAGAAAATATTCAACTCCCTCCTCCCCCCATCTCGAGTCCAGTATCTCTGTGACCTCGTTAAGAGGTTCTGGTCTTGGCGATTCCCCCCTCTCAGGCGCCCTCCTACGTGGCTCTGGGGGTGCTCCTGACTCTTGAAACCTGTGTGGGGTTTTGTAGGGAGTGAGCACCGACCTATGAAAGACCGGGTGCACCCTGGAACCCTCCGGAAGGGCTAGACGAAAAGCCACCGGATTGATCTTAGCCTCAACTTGATATGGCCCTAGCTGCCTGTGTCCTAACTTCTTCTTGGCCAATGACCTGGCCGGCATCGCGTGGGCTGCTAACCACACCCAGTCCCCAACCTGGATGTCCTCTCCCGCCCTCCTGTGCTTATCGGCCTGCACCTTATACGCCTGTTTTGCCAGCTCCAAATGTCTCCGCAGCTCCTCGTGCAGCTCTTGCAACTCCGCTGCAAACTGGTCGGCATCTTGAGGCCCCCCCCCTCCTGGTGCCGCAAATCTCGGGAAGGTCCTGGGATGACGGCCATTGTTCGCGAAGAAAGGCGTCACCCCGGTGGATGCGTGTTTCGTGTTGTTGTAGGCGAATTCAGCCATCGGCAGATAGTCCACCCACGCCGCAGGTCGCTGGTTGGCGTAGCACCGCAGGTACTGCTGCATGATCGCGTTGACCCTCTCCGCTTGACCGTTGGTTTGTGGATGCCTCGCCGATGTCAGGTTGATTTTGACGTGCAAGATGCCCAGAAGCTTTCGCCAGAAAGTGGAAACAAACTGGCGCCCCCTGTCGGACAAGACGGACTGCGGAAGTCCATGCACTCTGAAGACGTGATCGATGAAGAGCTTTGCGGTCTGTTCTGCCGTCGCCACCTTGGCACAAGGGATGAAGTGCGCCATCTTGGTGAACAAGTCCACCACCACTAACACCGCCGTCTTACCTCTGGAGCTGGGCAGGTCTGTAACAAAGTCCAACGCTACCCTCTCCCACGGTTGCTGCGGTGTCTCCAGCGGTTCTAGCAATCCCGCCTGCTTCTGGTGCACTGGTTTGGACCTCTGGCAGATATCACACCTGGCGACGTAGTCCGCCACCTCTCCTCTCATCTGGGGCCACCAAAAGTCTCTAGCCACCAACTCCATCGTCTTCTCTTTGCCGAAATGGCCTGCACTAGGGGCGTCATGCAATTGTTGCAGAACGTTGGCTCGAAGCTCGTCGGTGGGCACGTAAAGGGCACCCTTACGAGTCAAAAGTCCATCTTGCAATTGAAACTCATCGTTGTCTCGCGACCCTCCGCGTAGCTCCTCCATCTTAGACTGTGCAAATTGATCCCTTTGCAACGCGCGTCGCACCGCGTCCAGGTCGACTGCGATGGTAGCGCACGTCCACGCCTGCGGTGCGAAAATGTGCTTTGCTGCGATTGGAGCTGCTTCCTCCAAGTATTGCGGCTTTCGGGATAGCGCGTCTGCAATAACATTGGAGTCTCCTGGGATGTATTCTATTTTGAAGTCGAAGTCCGCGAAGAACTCCGCCCAGCGCATGTGTCGCTGGGTCTGCAACTTAGCCGTCCGCCAATACTCTAAGTTCTTGTGATCCGTGCGGACCTGCACCGTGTGCTTGGCTCCTATCAAGAAGTGTCGCCACGCTTTGAAAGCTGCATGAATGGCCAACAACTCCCTGTCCCATATGGTATAATTGCGCTCCGTCTTGCTGAGCTTCCGGGAGTAGAACGCACCCGGTCTCCAGTTGCCTTGTGAATCCTCTTGCAAAAGAACGGCCCCAACCGCTCTGTCTGACGCATCGGTCTCTACCCGCATGGGTCTGCCGGGATTCACGTGGAGCAGCTGCTCTTCGGAGGCGAAAAGACCCTTAAGCGTCCGGAAGGACCGCTCCGCTTGTTCGGTCCAGACGAACTTCTTCTTCTTGGAACTGAGGGTGTCAGTGATAGCCGCCGTCGCGTTCGCAAAGCCTTTAATAAACTTGCGGTAAAAATTGGCAAAGCCGATGAACCTCTGGACCTCTTTCCGATTTCGAGGGCTTTTCCAGTCCAACAGCGCTTGAACCTTAGCCCTGTCCATGGCCAGTCCCTCGTCGGACAACTTGTAGCCAAGGAAATCAACCTCTCTGACATCAAACTGGCATTTTTCCAACTTGGCGTACAGCCTGTGTTCCTTCAGCCTCTGCAGGACCTCCCTCACGTCCTTATCGTGATCCTCCGGCGATTCCGAGAAAATCAGGATATCGTCGAGAAAGCAGACACACTTTTTGTAGAGGAGACCTGCTAGCACGTGGTGCATAAATGCTTGAAAAACGTGGCTGCCATTTTGGAGGCCGAAAGGCATGACTCTGTATTCGTATGTGCCCAGAGGGGTGAACATGGCGGTCTTCCACTCATCTCCTTTCCGGATGCGGATGAGATTGTAAGCTCCACGTAGGTCCAGCTTGGTGAAAATCTTGCCCCTCCTGACGGTCGCTAAAAGGTCGTCAATCTTGGGCATGGGGAAAGCTTTGGGCTTAGTCAAGCTGTTTATGAACCTGTAATCCACTATAAGCCTTTTTTGGGGCGTGTCTTTCTTCTTCACAAAGAAAACAGGGCTGCCTCCCGCTGCTTTAGATTCCTGGATGAAACCGCGCTTGAGGTTATGGTCTATGAACTCCCGAAGCTCTTGCATTTCGTCCTCCGACATGGAGTACAGCTTGGCAGCAGGCAGTTGCGCCCCTGGCACTAAATCAATCGCGCAGTCGTAAGGTCTGTGAGGCGGCAACTTGTCAGCTTCCTTCTCACAGAAAACCTCCAAGAAGTCCTGGTACTTGTGAGGCACTGTTTGCACCATACCCAGATGCAACTGCTGCTCGGCTTCTCCTCCCTGATCGGTCTGAAAGCAATGCTGAGCACAATACGATGAACAAAAGGTGATCTGCCGCTGATACCACGCAACCGCGGGACTGTGCCTCTCCAGCCAGCTCATGCCTAACACGATGGGCGTGTCCGATAAGTGGGTGACATTGAAACTAATAAGTTCTCGATGGTTGCCAATCTGCATCAGCATGGGAGGGGTTTGCTGCACCACTTGCCCCCCCAGCAACTTCCTGCCGTCTACCGTGACCACGTTCAGAGGCGTCGTTGCAGGCAGGAGCGCCATGTTGTGCTGCTTAACGAACTGCAGTCCCACGAAGTCGGCGTTGCTTCCCGAATCGATCGTTATTGGAACCTCGAGGAGTCTCCCATCAGGCAGCTGGAGTGTTGCTGTGAGCAGAACTGCCGGTTTGGGAGGCAAAGGGTCCACGCTCTGCGGCGATGCTGGGGGCTTGTCTACAGATCCGCCTGGCTGAGCCCCAGGAGCTCTGCTTCCAGCCAGGCACTGTCGTTTCCCTGAAGTCGCTCCCCTGGTTGCACCTCTGCTGTCACAGTTGCCAGTGCCGCAGTGTGCTTCTGGAGCCTCTGGGGGCACTCTTTCGCCATATGGTGCGCACTGTCACAGATGTAACACTTCCTGGTTCCTCTAGGAGGCTTCGCTTTGGCTGCACCAGGGACAGGGCTCTGGGATGGCTTCTGAGCCCTAGCACCACCAATCTCCATTGGCTCCTCGCTGTCCTTCCCCATTGGCGAGGGGTGCGCACGGCTGAAATCCCTGTGCACAAAAGGGAGAGTCCTCGCTTGCGCACGCGCTTGGGGCCCGTCCTCCTCGTGCCACGGACGTCCCTCATGTCGAATTCCAATAGCTAAAGCCCGTTGCACCACGTCTTCTAGGGTCTGGGGTCTGTCCCCCCTAGCGATCTCATCCTTGATGGGGGGGCTCAATCCCTCCCAAAAAAGATCTCTGACCGGTTTACTGTCCTTTGGCCAATCTAAGGCGGTGAGCAATGCAAAAAATTTAGAGTGGTATTGGCGCACAGTCGCTTTCCCCTGCCTCAGCCCGTGCATTTGACGGCGCGCAATGTCCACATCCACAGAGGATTGAAAACAAGAATCCATCGCTTTGATGAACGCAGTTGAATTGCGACGGGCCGGTCCATCTTCGCGCCACAGATTGCGTAGCCAAGCCCTGGCCTCCCCATGCAGGTGCGAAACAATGAACCCCACTTTCTCCTCCTCATCTTTAAAATCGTGACGGAGTAAATGCAGTGCATACACGACGTCCGCTCTGAAATTGGGATAGTCTTGCAAGTTGCCATTAAAATGCGGAACCAGGGCACCCCCCCGCCGTCCAAGCGCAATGCCCTCCGCTCTGGATCCTGGGGCCCCCGCCCTGTCCGCGTGTTCCCACCTTGCCTGCAAATCCTGGCACGTCTTCTCCAAGTCGTCATTCTTCTTCTGCGAAGCAATGACTGCCGATGTGAGAGCGGTAACCTGATCCCGCAGTGCAACCAGCTGCTCCTCAGCGCTCATGGCTGCTCCCGTTCGTGAGCTTCGCAAAAAAAATTTTTTTGCTTTCAGAGAGGGGACTTACTGTCACGGCCACCCAGGATGGGTCCCAGCTCACAAGAGACCTCACTCCGTTGCAGTTTATTTACAGGAAAAGTTTATTGAAGATTTCTGCTTCTCATACAGTTCAGCATTGTGGCCGTACGTCTGTCACGTTAGACCGCTGAAGTCCCCTCTGACTCCTCCCCTCTTCCACACCAACTTAATAGCCTGGCTCTAGACCACCTCTTCCTCTCCTTTCTTTTCCGCAGGGTCTTCCTGCCCCCCTGGGTTCCCTCTCTCCGTGACTCGCCTGAGGCTGAATCCTCTGCCGCCTCTTCCCCCCTCCTTCTGGCTTTGGGGCCGGGCTCCTCCCCTGAGCTCTCTCCACTTCCGCGCGCCTCTACGTTTGAACTTGGCGCGCGTACGTTGCTCCTGACCTTTCTTTCGACCGCTACACCACCCTTTGTTCTGCTCTCCACCCTTTCCGGCTGAACACCTTGCTCCAACCCCCTTTCTCTGTTCTCTCCTAATCCTGCTCCCTCCGAGAGGCTGACGACTCCACCCCCTTTTCTCCGTTCCAGCTGAGACGCCTCTTGCTGCGTCTGTCTTCCACTGGGCTCCTCTCCGCTTCTCCCTTCTCCTCCCTTTTGCTTGATTAAGGTAACCCCCTTTTGAGAATCCTCTGACTCGCTGCTCAGACTCGTGGATTCCCTTAGAATTCCGTCATCTTCTTCCTCATCCTTCTGCCCCTCCTCCCACTCGCTCTCCGTCTCCTCTGTCATCTCCTCCTCTCTCCCAGAAACCCTGACACCAGGCCTTTGGTTATGTTCATTTTGTGGCCTTTAAAATGTGTTTGTGGGAAGTGGGGTTATTTTGTTTGATGTGTTTTGTGTTCTCATTTTTTATTCTTACGTTATGAGCTGCCCTGTGATCTCTGGATTAAGGGTGGTCTACAAATTTTAATAATAACAAGTTGGAAAAAATAAGAATCTGAGACGGCATCTAATCAGCTCCAGCCTACATTTGACACACTGCAAGTGTGAAAACTTGAAGACTTTCTTCCAACCTCTTCCAATTAAGTGTGGAGCAGGAAGGAGGAGATGCAATATTTCAAAGCTGGCAATTATGTCTATCCCTGTCCACTCAACGTGTAGATCTTAGATTTAGACGTGTCTGACTCTCCGTGACCCCATGGACCAGAGCAAGCCAGGCACTCCTGTCTTCCACTGCCTCCCGCAGCTTGGTCAAACTCAGGCTGGTAGCTTTGAGAACACTATCCAACTATCTCGTCCTCTGTCGTCCCCTTCTCCTTGTGCCCTCAATCTTTCCCAACATCAGGGTCTTTTCCAGGGAGTCCTCTCTTCTCATGAGGTGGCCAAAGTATTGGAGCCTCAGCTTCAGGATCTGTCCTTCCAGTGAGCGTTCAGGGCTAATTTCCATCAGAATGGATAGGTTTGATCTTCTTGCAGTCCATGGGACTCTCAAGAGTCTCCTCCAGCACCATAATTCAAAAGCATCAATTCTTCGGCGATCAGCCTTCCTGATGGTCTAGCTCTCACTTCCATACATCACTACTGGGAAAACCATAGCTTTTACTATACGGATTTTTGTTGGCAAGGTGATGTCTCTACTTTTTAAGATGCTGTCTAGGTTTGTCATTGCTTTTCTCCCAAGAAGCAGGCATCTTTTAATTTCGTGGCTGCTATCACCATCAAGGAGAGGGGTAGCAGGAGCAAATGTAAGTTGCCTGCAAAAAAGGCAGGGGGAAGAGAAATTGTCAGAATTCCTGCTGAGGGAACAAGGCTGTTGCAACTTGCTAAATGTATAAGGTGGCAGAGTGGTCTTTTCTGCATTTTTTGAAAAAAAAACTCCTTCTGCCCACATGCACCGCAGGGCAGGCTCTTCTCAGAAAGGAAACATGCTGGTGGCAAGCAGCAATTTACAAGAATGCAAGGACCCTGTATGCTCCTCCTGAAGATACCAACACAATGTGTATATATGCCAACTGTAGACTTGCTATTTTGTGGAGCAAATTGTGCCTGTTGCCAGCTTGACGTTCCTCACCTACCCAGATGTTTGTGGTGTCAACATGTTGCAGGGTGAGCGTTTGGCATGCTGAAAATAAGAGCAGATGTACCGTTCGATTTAGGGAGTAAAGGGATTTAAAAAATTCATTGCAAAAAAACCAGGGGGTAGGAAGAAACATGCTTTCCTCATGGGGTTCTTTGTGTTAAAAAGGTCATTTGTCAGCTGCTAATGTTGCTTGCATCTGATTCTTCTTTACTTCTTGGGCTAGATTTTGCTGCTAGACTTGTTAGCGTTCCTTTATTGCTTAAATCTGTTGCTTTACTGTGTTTATTTTTCAACATCTGCACACAACTCTTGACACTTCCCCTTTTTGCCGAATAGCAGGACATAAACCTTTTGTATTAAAACACAGTACCAAAAGAAACAGTTTGTTCTCTATTTCCGAAACTTAAGTGACTGATTAAGAAGTGCTTGGAAATGATGTACAAGCAGTAAACGAAACTGCAAGAACCACATACAGTGCTACCTCGGGTTACATATGCTTCAGGTTACATACGCTTCAGGTTACAGACTCCGCTAACCCAGAAATAGTACCTTGGGTTAAGAACTTTGCTTCAGGATGAGAAAAGAAACAGCGCGGTGGTGGCGCAGTTGCAGCGGGAGGCCCCATTAGCTAAAGTGGTGCTTCAGGTTAAGAACAGTTTCAGGTTAAGAGCGGACCTCCGGAATGAATTAAGTACTTAACCCGAGGTACCACTGTAATGAGAAGCTGCCTTAGGCCCGGTCAAGACTATGAGCTCGTCTAGGTCACTATTGTCTTTTTAGGATGGCTGTAGCTCTCCACGTTCTGTGGCATCACCTCTGTCCAGACTTTTGAAACTGGAGGTGCCAAGAATTGAACTCTAGGCCCCCCACAACATAAAACACAAGTACAATCACTTTGCCGTCCTTTCCCGAAGGTGGTGGCAACCATAGCATATTTAAACAGAGCATGTTGTTCCACCCTTAAAAAAAAAAGTTATCTATTTGTAAGATTTCTTACCCTCTTAGGTTGGGTGTAAGAATACAGTGTTAGATTTCCGACAATCTTTTAAAAGTGGGAGGGGACGGTTGGTATGACCCCCCCCCCCCGGTGATTTTAAAAATTGTTTTTATTATGTATAATGCTATGTAAACTATGTTTTTAATGTTGTGCACCGCCCTGCGATCTTTGGATAAAAGGTGGTATAGAAATTGAACAAAAATAATAAAGTCACGGTTAAAAACTTGAGCTTATTGTTTTTGGCGAAGGAGGTGTCTCGCCATTGGACAAGGTAGATGTTCATCCATGATGTTGGAAATTTATGGAATATTTTGTGGTGAGTTACTGGATGCAGTAATTGGTGCCCCCCTACAGTTAAGGTAGTCTTTAAAAAAATAAATAAAAGCGCGATTCATTAATATGCAGCGGATCACAAATAGTTGCATTTTTAGTTTTCAAGTTCCGATTGCCTCGGGGAAATCACAGACATTAATTTGCAGTCGTAAAGATTAAACAGGTAAAGTCAGCGAGTAATGCTAATGTGTAGCGTAATTTCTTATTGCCTGCCTGCCTTTTGTGTATTGCTTTCGCTGTTCTCGGAAGATTCAGCACCGATGGTTGCATTCTGTAATAAACCAGCGTCAAACGTTCAAATTGGATGGGGGAGGAAGACAATAACAAAAGGAGGGGCTAAGGCAGGGGTCAGCAAACTTTTTCAGCGGGGGGCCGGTCCACTGTCCCTCAGACCTTGTGGTGGGCTGGACTATATTTTGAAAAAAAAAAAAAATGAGCGAATTCCTATGCCCCACAAATAACCCAGGGATGCATTTTAAATAAAAAGACACATTCTACTGATGTAAAAACACGCTGATTCCCGACCATCCTTGGGCCGGATTGAGAAGGCGATTGGGCCCGATCTGGACCCTGGGCCTTAGTTTGCCTACCCGTGGGCTAAGATATAAAGAAAGCACAGTCCAAATGGCAGCAATCAGAGTTCCAGATTTCTGTGTAGAACCGTTTGAGTCAAAAGGCTTGACACCCATATGTCAGGAGTGCTCTGATGATGTTTCCTGCTTGGCAGGGGGTTGGACTCGATGGCCCTTGTGGTCTCTTCCAACTCTATGATTCTATGAAAAGAGTTTGACTCTCCAGTGTTGAGCTATAGGAAATGGATGGGGTGGGGGTCCAAAGAATCTAGTCCAGCAACAGCAGATTAAGGTTGCAATGCTAACTCTTATTTACCCAGGAGCAAACCATGCTGGATTCAATGGACTGACCTCTGAGTAAGGCACAGTAAGGTTTTCATTCCAAGGGAGCGATCATAGGCATGCGAAGCCAGCATAAATTCCGCTGTCTTAAGTTAAGCCAAGTGGGACGTGGGTGGTGCTGTGGTCTAAACCACTGAGCCTAGGGCTTGCCGATCGGAAAGTTAGCGGTTCGAATCCCCGCAACAGGGTGAGCTCCTGTTGCTGGGTCCCAGCTCCTGCCAACCTAGCAGTTTGAGAGCACGTCAAAGTGCAAGGAGATAAATAGGTACCACTCTGGCAGGAAGGTAAACGGCGTTTCTGTGCGCTGCTCTGGTTCGCCAGAAGCGGCTTAGTCATGCTGGCCACATGACCCGGAAAAACTGTCCGCAGACAAACGTCGGCTCCTTGGCCAGTAAAGCGAGATGAGCGCCGCAACCCCAGAGTCATTCGCGACTGGACTTAACTGTCAGGGGGTCCTTTACCTTTACCTTTTTAAAGTTAAGCCAGCGTAAAGTGTGCCAGATCCAAACTCTGTTCAGGACTGGGGCAATTGCTGGCCAGGCCAGCCTAACCCTGGCAAAAGGGAAAGCCATTTCCTTGGTGGGTCTTTGACTGCAGGCTTTTACTGCCACCCCCCAGGGCAGAAGGATATGTTGATCTCAAGAAATGTAGGGTGTTGAAGGCTACCTGCTGTAGGTGACTACAGTTTGTTCACTGGGAGGTCACCTTCCCATCCCCGCCCCGTCTCCATTTGCAAATTGTGAATGTTCCACTTCACACCAGGGTCATGCTCTTGAGGCCCATCGTCTCTGCGAGGAATTTTGCTTTGAGCTTGGAGAAAGCCCTGGGAAGGTTGGCTTCCGCAACAGCGTGAGCCTGCAGAGCAAGGACGAAGGACCTTGTGGCGCTACAGATGTTGATGCTGGCGGTGGCTATATTTATATATGCTGCCCTTTCTCTCGCGGAGCACAAGGCAGCACACATAATTCATGTACTGCGTTGACACATAATGCAAGAATGATAATTAAATGCCGCCCGTTATAACAGCTAAGCTAACAGCAAAAGCCAGCAGTGACTCCCTAGGCTAGTAAGGCCCTTCAGTCTACAGCAGGGTTTTGTGGGAATTGTAGTCCCAAAATAGCTGGAGACCCAAGTTTGGGAAACACTGGTCTACATGATGCACAGAAATTCTGGGGGAATAGGCATGCCTTTAATTGCCACCTAGCTGGGGGGAAAAACTACCTATTGTTGGGCTTTTACATCCAAAACGACTGATAGGGATGATGGGAGTTGTAGTTCCGCAACCCCTGTCCCTGCTCTAAAGTGTCCCCTCCCAGTCTTTGGGGATGCCTTTTGATTCTAGGAATTGTTTGTATATATCCACCCTGCCACCCCCTCCCTCCTGCCATTCTTTTTTCTTTTCTTTCCAGTTGTAGGGAGGGGTAGAGATCTTCATGCTCGTGTTTCCAAACATCTGGGTTACATTTATGCTGGTTTTGAATGTAGGTCAGTCTTCATGTGTCGCAAAGCCTTGAATGCACAGCAAGAAAAATTAGAGGGAGCCTCTTGGCTTGCCTCCTTGGCCTGTTCTATGGGGGGAAACAGTCGCTTGGGATTGGAAGCAGGGAGTTTTGCTTTGGTCTGCTCTCGGCACACCTGCGTCGCTGCTGGTCATGGGTGGGCGTGAACAACCTGTATCTTCCTCCATCCCAATGATGGCTTTCGTAAATGCTTCATTGCAACTTAACACTGCTGTTTGGGGCCAGGTTCCCAAGGCCTCGTTCAGGGTGCGTAGCAGCCTGGAGGACATAAGAACATTGGGAGACCACTGGAAAGTGTGCACATTTTATGTGGCAGGGGTGTGGCCATTCAGCTGTTGCTGGACTCCCACCTGCCAGGAGCCCCATCCATGATCCAGAGGGCCAGTGATTCACCCATTCCTACTCTCTGGTTTCCCTAGCCCCCAATCCTGCCTCGTTACCTCCCCACCCACTTCTGATTTTGTGCTGTGTGACATCTGCTGATGGGAGTCACGGGGGTGATGTGTAGCCTTTACCTATGTTTTAGGCCACCCATTGGAATTAATGGGCACATTCATTATTTTCAATGGGTCTACTATGAATATGGGGACACGGGTGGTGCTGTGAGTTAAACCACAGAGCCTAGGACTTGCCGATCAGAAGGTCGGCAGTTCGAATCTCCGCGACGGGGTGAGCTCCCGTTGCTTGGTCCCTGCTCCTGCCAACCTAGCAGTTCGAAAGCATGCCAGTGCAAGCAGGTAAATAGGTACCACTCTGGCAGGAAGGTAAATGGCATTTCCGTGTGCTGCTCTGGTTCGCCAGAAGCGGCTTAGTCATGCTGGCCACATGACCTGGAAGCTGTACGCTGGCTCCCTCTGCCAATAAAGCGAGATGAGTGCCACAACACCAGAGTCGGCCACGACTGGACTTAACTGTCAGGGGTCCCTTTACTATGAATATGGCTAATGTTGGATAATTCACAGGGTTTGAGTCTCTTTGTTGTCCCCCTTTCACTCAAACAGAGAAAACATGTAAAATAGAAAATAGCTTATTTTGCAAAATGAGGGGGAAATAAGCCCATTTGCCTTGATTGGCTTAACTAATTTAACTGTTTTGGGAAGTTTTAAATGTTTGATGTATTTATCATGTTTTTAATACTTTATTGGGAGCCGCCCAGAGTGGCTGGGGAAACCCAACCAGATGGGCAGGGTATAAAATTATTATTATTAATAATAACAACAACAATGTTTTAAGCAATGTCACATGGATGCCTAATTTACTCCTTTTCCGACGCTGCTACCATCGCTAACCTTGCATGCTACGTACTTTTCCTCCTAACTAATACCCAAATGAAAAACATGGAAGCCCCGCACATCCGGGCCCTCGCCACACTGTCCCTGATACACAGACAACACTTTAGACCGTCACACAGTCATATATTTGTGCTAAAGAGCTTATTCAGTTGAACACACTTGGAAATTCTCCTCCAAAAAAGCAATAACAACAGCAACACATCTGGCTGGTTTTCCCCAACCACCATCTTCAAAATTAAAACCACCCCCATTAAAATACATTTTAATGTATTTTTTTACCTTTGTTGGAAGCCGCCCAGAGTGGCTGGGGAAGCCCAGACAGATGGGCGGGATATGTATGTATGTATGTATGTATGTATGTATAAATAAATATTATTATTATTTGTGCTGATCATGAGGAGGTGTGAAGAGCTGTCCTTATGCCTGCTAGACATTGGGGTAGGACTTGCATACCAGTTCCCTGCCTCCATTCCTGGTTATACAGCAGGAGTGTTGTGCCCAGGCAAATGCCGGAACAAGACTAGTATCTCAAGGAAAATGCCTTAAGGTGACGGCTGGACCCTGGCATCATTGTGGGGGGTCAGTGGCACCTGTGGTGGGCCGTCTGAGAAGGATCGCTTTCTTTGTATCAAGCACATGTTTACTAAGCCAACACCCTCTATATTAAATAGTCCTTGCATTCAATGCCTGCCCGCGAATTAAGAGTATCAGTGGAAGCCGTGTTCTGAATATCCCCACAGCCCCCTACTCTTCGGAAGTTAGGTAGGAGCCTCTTCTCTCATGTTGTCTCAGTCCTGGAGCACCTCGCCCAACAGTCTCCTGCTTCTAAAATATCTTCCGGACGCCTGCTGAAAGCTGACCTATTCTCTCGAGATTTTGGTGGGATGCAATTGTGCAACTGCTTGGGTTTCCCCCCCCCCTATTGCTAACTTTGATACTGACAGCATTGTGGGTTTCCTGCTTTGTTTCATTTTGCGTTTGCTGCATTTTATATTGGTACGTTAAGCCGCCTTGGAAACTCTTGGTGCGAAGACGTAGCTGCAACAAATGCACGCACATGGCAGGGTGGCAGCCTCGCTTGCGGGAAGTTGTTTTTGGGTAGGTTGCATCCTTCCACGTTTTTCCTCTTAATGGTGGTCCCCAGGCACTTGCAGCAACTGCATCAAGCAGCAGGGTTGCTAAAAGGGGCATTAGATCTTGCATTCGGAGGGAGACTTGTGGGGTTTGTGGGTTCTGATTTAGGGACCTGGTGTGGTGGGTGCCCTTTGCAAAGCAGCACAAGCCTGGACCCAGGGCTTTCCAGGTCTGGGAGAGGCTGTGTCACTTAGTTGTGACACTGCTAAATATCCCCCCCCACTTTGTTTTCCTTCCCCCGCCCCATCCCGCAGTGCAGCAGTGTGAGGGCCAAGTGTTGCCACCTTGCTGCTTTTTAGCCCCATCTCTGATCTTGCAATGCATCTATTCTAAATGTGTTAACATACAATAACTAACTTTTGCCTCCTTGGAAACATAACAACAGCTCACCCTCTCTACAAATCCAGCAGGGAGAAATTCCAGGCTTTTCCCCTTTAGAAAATCTCCTGAGCAATCCACTGTCGTATTATGATGTGTTAACATCCCTTTTGGTTTTTAAATAGTAAACCTTCCCTCCCCCTTTTCTTTTCCAGTACCATCTTCCTGTGACGGGAGGCTCCTAACAGGACACCTTCCACCCATCAATGCACTGCCAATGGTAAGTTCAGGGAAGCCCCCGTTGCAAAAGTTTATTGTGTTGTGATGTGGCCTTTACACAAAACCTTCTGCCTGCAGAAGAAGAGGCAAGCAGACGGGCTCCTAGGCTCAGGAATTCTTTTTTCTATAAAAGCATCCTATTATTTTTGCATACGTGGAGGTCAGTTTCTCCATCTGACAGTAACTGCGTCTGTTTTGACAGCTACATTTGATGATACTTGTGCAATTGGTATCACAAAATTCTTCCCTGGCTAGGCTTGAGCATCACTCCTTCTCACAGCGAACTCAGGTGACAACAGAAACGTGGTCTTTGAGAAATGGGAGGGGAAGGTATTGGCATACTCTGGGGATTACCTCCCTAATAATAATAATAATATCCCCAAAACGTGAGGATGTGTGTACGGCAGGGACATCTTAGCTCCAGAATGCTGTTGGTTGGCCGAGAAAACTGGAGGAAGTGAAGAAATGGGGGGAAGAGTGGGAGAAGAAGAATGGAATGAGCATTGTCCCAGTATAACAGTTTCCATACCTTCGCCAGTGTGATAAACTCATAAATGACTTCCTAGGTGGGTCTTCCTATTGCCCTTTAGCGCTGAAATGGGCAGAGTTGACTTTCCCTGTCTTGAGTAGAGATTCTGGGATCTATGCTTTTGTGCCAACTTTGTATTTACATGAGTTGGCATGAGAAATCGTCAACGATTCGCCGCTTGTGAATATTGGAATCCACCATGGGGTTTTGAACTGGGTTTTTAAATCACATTTCATAGGATTTTGCTTACATGAGCAAAAGAAGCACAAAACACGTACACAAGGAAAATCACAGAATTGGGGTGTGGGAGAAGGCCAATGTTGACAAACTGATGGTACTTCCAAGCATATGGGAGACCTGATGTTTTTAATCTTTGGATGAGAGTCCCATCAGTTCCGCAGCTTCTGGAGGGACAAGTTTTGGCCTCTCGCGTTTCCCTATTTAAACAGAATTCAAAGTCCTGTCCTATGTACCTAGGCCAGGCTTCCTCAACCTCAGCCCTCCAGATGTTTTTGGCCTACAACTCCCATGATCCCTAGCTAGCAGGACCAGTGGTCAGGGATGATGGGCATTGTAGTCTCAAAACATCTGGAGGGCCGAGGATGAGGAAGCCTGACCTAGGCTCTTGGATGCAAGTCCCATTCAACTCCCATTGCTTAATTTCAGGTGCCTGCGCTGAAAAACCTAAATGATGACAAGGTCATCATCGTCATCGTCATACACTTAAGTGTAGCATAAGCCCCGTGCAGATATTCAAACTGTATTCAAGGAGTTCTGAGCAGCTGCATAGAGTTCTGCTTTCCATAACATACAGCTACTGTTCAGAAGAGACCTCTGATTTGGGTTCCCCATTGCAGCAAGGCTAATAGTGTGGGTGGCTGAAAAATTCTCATTCTAAGCAGTGTGTGGGTTTGGACACAAGACTGAGAACTTTCCAGTCCTTCCTTGTAGCATTCTTCTGCTCTTTTTTAATTTTTTTAATTGTTTGATTTCTCGCCTGTTGCTTTCTCCAGCAGAATACAACCCCTTCCCTATATTACTTCATGCTTGCGTACTGTGACTTAGCCAAGATTGAAATACTGTTCTGCATTATTGCCTCTCTTAAAAAACATGACTCATTGCATATTAAACTACTCCCAACACTTCATTAATTTTTAAAATACCAGGAAGAGGCTGTTTGAAGTCTTACTGCGTTTTCTCCTAATTTTCCCCCTACAGGTTGTGCCAGAAAATAAGTATTTGTAGTGTCTTGTGGGCCTGTTACTCGGTGTAGTGATAACTGATTCATAATTACTGCTTGGAGCAGGAGGAGAGAGAGGACTTTTAACTTTTCTTTTTCAGTCTTTCGGTAGAAAGAGCCTGGCTGTGGGGGAGAAAATATAGTGGCTGCTCCTTTATGATTCCACGTATCCTTCCTTATGGAGCATAAACTCCAGCTTAAGCTCCTGTTTACCGAGCCAGTGCCAGAAACGGGGGCCGGGGGCATTGTAAAACCTCCTCTGGCTCCTAAAGAGCCCAGCATTGGCCTCTTGTCTTTAAGTACCCACTTCCCTTCCCCGGATTGGCCCATCAGAAATCTATCATTGCTTTTAGTGATCCGTTTTTGCTGCTTCCATTGCTATCGACGCAGAGCCCAGAAGGGTCCATTCCTCTGCTCAGTCTCACCGCAGATACTGGCATTAGGCATGTGTTGGAAATACTGTTTTGGGGGTGCGGGAAGACGGAAGAGCACTATAGACGTTAACTGTTAAATGGGGATTAATAAGGAGGCATGCAGGAAAGTTCTTCGTTCTTGCGGTGTTTTTATTTTTGCAAGACAGGCAAACGCGCCTATGGTTGTATTTTGTATATAGTGCTATGAGAATGCTGTTTTGTGTTGCGTCAACAGAAGACCGCCTTCCTAACCTTTTCATGCCATTTGGCTGCTTGCTTAATGGCTGACGGTAGTAATAATGGTAGCAATATTTTTAGCCCCTTTTATCCCACGACTCCCTTATGCTTAGGGGAGTGCACACGGTGTTCGCACTGTGGGTTTTTGTCGGTGCAACACCTCTTGAGACGTAAGTTAGGCTGTGAATGGCCATTGCTGCAGTAGGCAGCTTCATGGCTGTGTGAGGGTTTGACGCAGGAGCTCCCTAGTTCCAGGTGGGACACTGTAACCACTAGGCCATGCTGGATTCCTCCAACCTACCAGTATGGTGGCGGCAGAGAGAACAGCAGCACAGATACAGTGGTACCTTGGTTTTCAAACGTAATCTGTTCCGGAAGACTGTCCGGCTTCCGAAACGTTTGAAAACCGAGGCGCAAAGGGAGAAAATAAAAAAAAACTCAGCAGAAGCCGTTCGACTTCCGAGGCGCGTTTGAAAACGGAACTATTTACTTCCAGATTTTTGGCGTTCAAAAACCGCAACGTCCGACTCCAAGACGCTTGAAAACCGTGGGACCACTGTATGTCCAGTATAAGAGAGAATTGAGTTATGTCGTGAATAGCAATGTGTACGTACGCTGTGTAAAAAATATTGCGATGGAAAAAAGTGAGGTTCTCCTGCAATTCCTGCTGCCCCTTTGCTGTGCATTATAAAATAACAACTGTAACAATATGTTAAAGGTAAGTTTATCAGTTTTAGACCCCCTAAGCAGTAGCGGTTGGCAGGACATTACCCCGTTCGCCTCTGCATATTTCCATCCTGGTTTCAGATGCTGTGATGTATCGGTATATATTGCGATGTTTAGCCGGCGATACATCATGATGCTGGAAACCAGACATTGCTCAGCCACTGACAGCCATGGCTTCCTGTTAATTTCTCTAAGCCAATTTCTCGAGAGCCAGTGTGGTGTAGTGGTTAAGAGGGGTAGTCTCGTAATCTGGAGAACCGGGTTCGAGTCTCCGCTCCTCCACATGCAGCTGCTGGGTGACCTTGGGCCAGTCACACTTCTTTGAAGTCTCTCAGCCCCACTCACCTCACAGAGTGTTTGTTGTGGGGGAGGAAGGGAAAGGAGAATGTTAGCCGCTTTGAGACTCCTTAAAGGGAGTGAAAGGCGGGATATCAAATCCAAACTACTACTACTACTACTACTACTACTACTACTACTACTCTTCTTCTTCTTCTTCTTCTTCTTCTTCTTCTTCTTCTTCTTCTTCTTCTTCTTCTTCTTCTTCTTCTTCTTCTTCTTCTTTTAAAGCCATCAGAGTTGGTGGCCGTCGTTATATCTTGTAGCAGATTCCAGAGCTTAACTATCCCCTATGTGAATAAACACTTTATTTTGCTGGTCCCGAATCGTCAAACGTTCATCTTGATGGCACAAGACCCTCACCCCCACCCCCTCCCAGTTCTAGTGTTATGAGAGAAGGAGCAGTGGATGCTGTTCTAACGGACTCTCAAAGGTTGCGGACCTGATTCCCATGCTAACCCCCCCACCCAAACTTTAAAAAGCTGCCCCTCTGAAAGGAAGGATGCAAATGTCCTCTCTGTTGACGCCTGCTTTGCCCAGCAGCTGAGCCCTTCTCTTGAGTTCCTAGGCTGAATAAAGCTCTGCCACCAATAAATATGGAGGTGACTTGGTTGCAAGGCTTTAGCCTACATAAGCCATCCATATGTACTGCAGAGGGGCTCCTTTTCGCCTCCTCACATCTTGCAAAAATCTGTCATGGATGCAATATTCCGGCACAGCGGTGTGTTTGCGGTTTGCTGTTCCCCCACGAGCAGATGGGGAATCCCCATAAAATCCCCCAACATTTCTCGGTTTGCAGTTTTAGTATTTTAAAGACCACTAAAGCTTTGTATACGTACAAGCTGCTGAGAAGAGAAAGAAAGAAAAGATGATGACCCAAAGATAGCAGTGCTGGATCAAATGGAAGAATGACAGTCCAGTATTCTGCCGACCAGATGCCGCTGTTTAGACGCAAAACCTTCTGGCTGGTTTTGGCAGTAATGTGCATAAAGCATTGTGTGATATTTAGAGGCATGGTTTCTGCCCAAAAACAGCAGCCTTGCATCTCCTATGCCTCTTCCTTTCCCTTCCAACAGTCTCAGTTGGTAGAGCATGAGACTCTTATTCTCAGGGCTATGCGTTCGAGCCCCATGGTAAGTATAAGATTCCTGCACTGCCGGGGGTTGGACCAGATGATCCTTGTGGCCCCTAACCACTCCACAATTCTGTGATTCTGTGCAAAAATGTGGTGTCGTTGGCTTGTGACTTTATTGGATGAAGCACAGCGGCCATGCGACATTGCCTGTTGAGTTTGCACCACTAGGTGCTACCAGGGTCAGAAGAGGAGCTGTTGTGAGTCTGCTGTACTTTAGCAGTTGCTGCAAGCCTCATAGCAGCCTTGCCCCTCGTTTACCAACGCCACTGGTAAAATTATGTTTCCTTTGTGGTTTTGAAATACAGCTAAGGAAACCAAGCTAAGGTGATTAAGAAATTCCTCCCTCGCTTCTGAGTTCTTAATTTCCAGGCCTTTATACTGAAGATGGTTTGGACATAATGCTAAATGATAGTTGAGCATCACAAGGAGGGCACCTGAGCAAGCCTTGAGCTGGAATCCTCACCCCACAGTCTCCTCCAAGGCCATGAGAATTAATTCCACACAATTAAGTGCCCCTGAACCCACATAAACTGTGGTTAGTCTTAGCTACGGTTTACTGAAACGAGCCAGCTTCCAACAGTTTATGAAGCTGAGTTGTTTCACTAAACCATAGTTAAGATGAGTCATGGTTTTAGGATTCCTGCAAGAAGGAATGGCTGTGACGGAAAACAGGAACGAGTGATTCCAAACTCTGCTTGCAGCCACACTAGAGAAAGGGAGGGGCAGGTTGGATTCGATGACCCTTAGGAGCCCTTCCAACTCTCCCAACTCTGTGATTCTATGCGGTAAATGGACTGATTGACTTGCTCCGTTATAACAGCAGTTTTGTGCCTTTGTGCATAAAATTCAAGCATGAAGCTGGTTAATGTAGGTGGCAGAATCATGTGAAAAACAGCAACAGATATTTTGTAATGGAAAGGTCTGGAGCATAAAGGCAATGAGTCATGTGCACCGAAGAATGACTGCGAGAGTGAGGTCGGTGCGCATAGCAATTCAGAGCACGCATATGTGGTTATTGCTGCTCTGAACATAATAGTGTTGAATGCTAAAGTTCAGGAGGGGGTAGGCGAAACCAATCAATTCCGTAGGCAGTGGGGCTAGAACATTGGGATCCCACTCACTGGAGCAACTTTATTACGTTTGCCTACAGCAGAAGCTACACGGTGCATAATACGCAGCCTCAAGAATCCTGGTGCAGGATTCTTATTAAGTTATTATTTATTCCAGCGTTTGGGCTCTTGTTTGTAAGATGTCAATTTGTATTGCCCATTTGACAGAGATTGTAGACTGGACTCTCTTTCTCTCTTTCTCTCTAGCAATTCTTAGGGTAGGGTACACAAAAAGGTAGTCTGGAATGTAAAATTAATATTTCATAGAGTGCAGTATCAGCTCTCATTTAAAGAAAAAGGGTTTTGAGGTTTCAACCATGGTGTGGCTAAAAGTTCACAAAATGCACAAAGGAGAAGAGAGCATCATTTAGATTGTGATTGCTTGAAGCTCATCCCTAGAGAAGCAGCCAATGAAATGCAACAGAATTGAGCCATGACTTCTATTTATGCAACTGTATACCGTACAAGAAATGTCATTGAATGGCTGCAGACCGAGATCAATAACATGGGACCGTAGCTCCATAATAGGCAAAGGAGCAAGCTCAAAACACAAGCTGAAAATACACATTTGGAAGAGAATGTGGAGCTTGCAAAATAACTTCCACGGTTCCTCGTTCGGCTTGATCTTTTTCAAATGTTAAAGATAGAAAAAATTCTTGAGGCTCAAGCAATTAAATGCTTGAGTGCAATTTCCTGAAAAATCGTCGAAATGATTCCAGATGACTTTGGGCATCACTTTTAACTTGTTCCTTGCTCTTTGGGGTAATGTGTGGGAGTCATGCCTGTTTCATTCTCCAGAGCCGGACGGATTTCATGAATCATACCTCCACTGTTTTTTGATCAGCCTGGATCAGTTGGTTAGAGAGTGGTGCTGATAATGCTAAGGTTGCGAGTTCGATCCCTGCATGGGACAGCTGCATATTTCTGCATTGTAGGGGGTTGGACTAGATGATCCTTGGGGTCCCTTCCAACTCTACAATTCTGTGATTGATGATAGGGCTTTAACTTCCTGTGTTGCCCCTTGCATCTCCCCAAAACCAGCAAGACCATATTGTATGACGTGAGATAGAAAGCTTCACAGACTAAATCTTTACCGCAAAGTGAGGGAAACGTATGCAAATTTGCACACCTTATTTGCACAATTTATACAGGTGGTAGAGTTTTGTGCGCCTTGGTGCAAAGTTGGCATTAGTGAGGAGCGCACATAACCCCGGCTATAAACTGGAATCGCCGTTGCCTGCAGGGCTCCTGGTCACATTTCAAAAGTCTTCCAAGATTGGCAAGCCCAAAGGGCAAATGGGAGATGTTGGGTATCACCCGCCATTCATAGGGTGTAAGGGGTGGACAGCTGAAGAACCTGCTGCTGTCGCCCGATGGCTGCCTCAGTCGGGATTCCAGGAGGAAGGGGAATCTGAAGTGCTATAGTGCTTAGTGGCATGCATTTGTAATAAACACTCTGAAATAGACTTTGCTCCGATGTGTTGATTGGATGAAAACGATGGCAAACATGCTGGTGCATCAAGTATGACAGGCAGATACCCTCCCTTGTAATCCTTTCCCATCCATCCATCCATCCATCCATAGAATTGTAGAGTTTGAAGGGACCATGAGAATCTTCTAGTCCAGCCCCTCCGCAATACAGATATCCTTTGCCCAATGTGGGGTTCGAACCCATCACCCAGAGATTAACAGTCTCATTCTCTGTACCAGGGGTAGGCAACCTAAGGCCTGGGGGCCGGATCCAGCCCCAATCGCCTTCTAAAACTGGTCCTCGGATGGTCCGGAAATCAGTGTGTTTTTACATGAGTAGAATGTGTCCTTTTATTTAAAATGCATCTCTGGGTTATTTGTGGGGCATAGGAATTCTTTCATCCCCCCCCGCCCCCCCCAAATATATAGTCCGGCCCACCACATGGTCTGAGGGACAGTGAACCGGCCCATGGCTGAAGAAGGTTGCTGACTCCTGCTCTATTCTATATATATATGGAGAGAGCAAGCATGCACAATATACAGAGATCTTTAAGAATACAGTTGCAAACTACAGTGGTACCTCAGGTTACATACACCTCAGGTTACATACACTTCAGGTTAAAAACTCCGCTAACCCAGAAATAGTGCTTCAGGTTAAGAACTTTGCTTCAGGATGAGAACAGAAATCGGGTTCCGGCGGCGTGGCAGCAGCAGGAGGCCCCATTAGCTAAAGTGGTGCTTCAAGTTAAGAACAGTTTCAGGTTAAGTACGAACCTCCGGAACGAATTAAGTACTTAACCTGAGGTACCACTGCATGGGTAGGCTCCATCCACAATGTGTTTTTTGTCCCATATCTTTTCCGAAATATTTGTAGGGGAAAGTTGCAACTTCCTAACGTGTTCCTTCTCACAAACGCTCTCTTCTCTCAGAAACGAGATGTGGCCAACCTTGTGTGGGAATGCAGAATGTCCCTCCCTTTCTGTCTCTCCCCCCCTTCTTTTTGGGGTGTGCGTGTGAAGCAGTCGCAAGTTTGACTGGTTGTGAACCACCGGGTTTTTTGAGTACTCGTTAAAATAATAACAATAATGCGGCAATGAAAGAAACGGCAAATAAAAACTGCCCGTGCAATTTCCTTTCATGGCAAACAACAAGGGACACATTCAGGAGTATCAGGTACATAACAGACAAATTAAAGAAGAAAATAGATGGCCAAAAGGTTAAAAGGGAATGAAAACACAAGCTTTAATAGTCACAAGATCAAATGAGGCATTAGTTAATTTTCCTCCCTTTTTTGGTGCAGTTCATCAGAAGTTCAAGCAATTCAGCTGAGCGATTGAACTGGAGCAGAGCGCTGTGCCAAAACCCCCTGATTACTGATAGCATAAACAGAGAAATAACAAACTGAACCTAACGCTCGATGTCATCTCTCACATAAGAAATGGCTTCTGGGAATGTTGGAATTCTACCCGAGTTGCGAGCGGCGACCCGCACCGCGTGCGAATGCTCACAATGGCCGCGGCCGCAAGCAACAGCTGAGAAATTATTTCTTGCTAATGAGCAATCAAGCCGGATTTAAGACTCAAATGGCTGAGGCAGGGTGTGTTGGGGGCAGCAGCAATTCACAGTTGTGGGAGGGACGGGAAAGGAAAGAGCTTGTTTACTGGAGGTATAGCTGAAAGTGATGGATCATCAGAATGGGAGAATTACTACTTCTGGCATATGCAGAGTTCAGAGACAGGGAAAAGGTATGGGTTGTGTTTAAAGTGGGGGAACGCAGTGTCCTGCCTACGGGCTTTTAAAAAATATGTGGTCAGGCTATCTGAATAAAATTGATTCCTCATTGAACTAGCCCCTCACCATATAGGTTTTTAAAGTATTTATATGCACATAGGTTTGTTGTTGTTCTTTTGAAGAGTGAATTATAGTCACCATCTACTATTTCTCCAATGAAGGAGTTTCAGGCATGCAGCTTGGTCATTTAAATTTATCTGTGAGTTTGCCTTGCAATCTGAACTACTCCGAGGGCACTATGCATGTTGGGACATGCATCTCATCCTTCTTGAATGAAGGGCTGGAAGCTGTATCTGTGCCGTCGTTATGAAAAGTGGACAGGAGGAGAAAGTGGAATGACCAAAAAGCAGTTCAGGACAGGGAACAAGAAGGTGGCCCTGGAACCCCCCTGAAGATGCTCCCTGCTTGTGTAAACAAGAGTTGAGTCAACAACGTCGAGACCATATAACACCGGTCCTGAAAGACCTACATTGGCTCCCAGTATGTTTCCCAGCACAATTCAAAGTTTTGGTGTTGACCTTTAAAGCCCTAAACAGCCTCGGCCCAGTATACCAGAAGGAGCACCTCCATCCCCATCGTTCTGCCTGGACACTGAGGTCCAGCTCCGAGGTCCTTCCGAGAAGCAAAGCTACAGGGAACCAGGCAGAGGGCCTTCTCGGTAGTGGCGCCCGCCCTGTGGAACACCCTCCCATCAGATGTCAAAGAGATAAACAACTACCTGACATTTAGAAGACATCTGAAGGCAGCCCTATTTAGGGACGTTTTTAATGTGTGGCATTTTAATGTATTTTTAATCTTTGTTGGAAGCTGCCCAGAGTGGCTGGGGAGACCCAGCCAGATGGACAGGATACAAATAATAAATTATTATTATTAGTAGCCTCCAAAAACTAGGGTTGTCGCCCACTTAACACATATTTTAGTTTATTATTCAGCTGCCTTTCAGCCTCTTACTTAATCACATTGCAGTATCTTTGCATGGTACAAAGTCTCTGGATTGGTGCCTCTTTCAACACTGAAGGAAGTCTGCAATAACTTATAATGTATGGACAAAGGCTGCCATGCTAAGTTAGAGAGAAAAGCCATCACCCGTCATTTCCTTTTCCAAAAACAGCCTACAAATTTTTAAAAGGGAAGCTGCCCTTAACATGAAATCCCTCCGATTTAACATGAAAGCAAGGCAACTAAGCAACCCTCCTAAGGGGAAATGTCACAACATTTGGGGGGATTTTTAGATTAGAGAAAAAGCGAGTTCTGTGATTCACGCAACCTGCAGTTGAACTGTGGAGTTTGCTGTCACAAGACGCAATGGCAGCCACCAGCTTGGACGGCTTTGAAAGAGGATTGGACAGATTCATGGAGGACAAAAGTCGTCAGTGGCCACTAGCCATGATGGTTAGGTTACACCTCCATTCTCACAAGAAAAATGGCTCCGTATTCCCATTTTGCTGGGAATCACGAGTGAGGACAGTGGTGTTGCGGTCAGGTCTTGCGGGCGTTGTACCAGTTATCTGGCTAGCCACTGTGAGCAGCATGCTGGTCTTGAGCCTTTGGTCTTGCAAGGGGGTGAGCGTGTGTGCCAGCTCGGACCCCTGTTACCATTCTGATCACCCTCACCCTGATCCAGGGAGGCTCCCTGCATATTTTCGAACACCGATCTCCCCCTCCACGCATGCCATGCCCCCTCCTCCCGTGTTAACACAAATTGGAAACTTTGAGAACGCATCCAACAAAATTGTCTGGCAAAGAGGGATTCAGGGCAGACAAAAATTCCTTAAATCGTGGCATAATCGCTTGAAGGAATTTGCTGTGGTAGTTTGGGGTGACAGACAGCAGTTGGGCTCGCATTAAATGGGTATTAGAGAAATTCTTGGAGGATGAGGGTCCTTGTTAGCTAAATGAATACCTGCTGGTGGTGGGGGCAGAGGGAGAAGAGTGGGTTAAGGCTGTTGTTTCTATGCCCCCCCCCCCCGTTACAAACTTCCCCAAAGGTCTGTTTGTCCACTGTGGGAAAATGCATGCGGAACTAGGTGAATATTTGATTCTTTCTTCGATGCCCCAACTGGAAGCTTATAATAAAATTTGCCTGCAATGTTTGTTTCCTGCTCTCTCTCTCCAAGAAATATATAAAGTCATTCATTTTGTTATCTTAGCAACAAAGATATAGTTATATTGCACTGATACATAGGGGATATTTTCATTAAAAAAAGAGCTTCATTTGTCTATATTTATTATGTATAACCAATTTAATTTAACCACAGAGTTATGTGCTGGAAATGGGGCTCTTGTCTTATTACCAGTCAACTTTTCTCTGCTTCTATTTCATCTGCAGTTGACATTTTGCTAGTAGGAGGCTAATTGCTAATCTAAAAGGAAATAAACCATAGATCATGCACTGGTAACAAATTGGTATTTAAGCATATGTTAGGCACTCGGCTCTTTTGCTCATTTGAGGGGCGTTCTGATTTATCTGGTTTTATGTTCTGATTTATCTGGTTTTATTTCCAAAAAAAGGTTTGATTCCCTCCCCTCCAAATAAACTTTGTTGGTATGTTGCAAATGTGCAAGTATTAGAAACGTATTCCTGTTGTCACGAAACCTGCGGTGCCAAAGGCAAGAAGCAGAATTCTCCGCAGAATCATTTTCAGATGGAAATGCCAAAGATTCAGTTTGGAGGTTTGCACTCTCCTGAGCTGAGCCCACAGCAGGTATTGAACTGGCAACTTCATAGATGCTAGACCGTGGTTCCTCCAGTGTGATCCCCACCCCCCTCATGAGTTTGGGCCAAAACAAATGAACTGTGAGAGATTTGCTGTACAAACAGCCCCAAGGCCACTGAGCAAACCTGGCTTGTTGTCGAAAGGAGACTTAGCCATGTTTCCTGCCTCCCATCAGCTGCTTCTGAGTTGGGGTTTCTCGCTGAGCAACAGAGAGACCTCTTGTTGCTGAATACCAGCCATCTTGTTCCTCCTCTGCCTTGGTATTCATTCTGAGCTGCACAGGAGCCACATACTGTATTTTTCGCTCTATAGGACGCACTTTTCCCCCTCCAAAAATTAAGGGGGAATGTGTGTGCATCCTATGGAGTGAATGCAGGCTCCTTGGCTTCAGCGATAACAACGCGAAGCCTCCGAAGCACAGAGGGAGCGCTCCCTCCGCGCTCCAGTCTTACTCTCCCGGCTTCAGCAAAAGGAACCCAAAGCCTGCGGAGCGCAGCGAGAACTCGCGCTGCTCTCCAAAGGCTTCAGAGATAGCCCGAGGGTTCAGCTTCCTTTTGCTGAAGCTGGGAGAGCAAGACTCTCCTGGCTTCAGCAGAGAGGGAGACCTGTGCAGCGCCCCTTCAGCCAAGCGGGAGGAGAAATGGAAGGGGTTCCGTTTGTCCTGCCACTTCGCTGAAGGGGCACTGAGCAGAGAGGGGGAGATTTTTTTTTCTTGTTCTCCCCCTCTAAAACAAGGTGCGTCCTATAGAGCAGCAAAAAATACGGTATGTCACAGGATGCCTTTTGCATTTCGGTGATTTGGAAGTGCTCCCGCATTTTCACTCCCACACCAGAAATCCTATTAGAAATTTTTTCAGTTTGGTTTAATATTTATATGCCACTCTCCTAACAACAATGTTGAGCTCAAAGCGGCCGGCAATAATAACAAAGCCTTTTAAAAAATCAGCAAACGAACGTTTCCAACACATAAGCACATCAGCCGGGCAGACACAATGCACCGAGCAATTAATGATGTTAAATGCAAACTTGCAATAATTTGAACATAATTCAAGCACATGGTGCCCAAGCCCAAGATCCCGTTGCGATTGTAGTGGTTAAGGGAAAGAAAAGAGTGGCTGTGAGGTTGCATCCTTCCTAAAAATTGAAAAAGACTTCATCTTCTGAGTTTCACCTGGAACTTCAGTGGCGGGCGCAACTACAGTGGTGCCTCGCAAGACGAAATTAATTCGTTCCGCAAGTCTCTTCGTCTTGCGGTTTTTTCGTCTTGCGATGCACGGTTTCCCATAGGAATGCATTGAAAATCAATTAATGCGTTCCTAGGGAAACCGCCTTCAGACCAGGTCCGGGGACAGTCTGTCCCCGGACCTCTTCCGAAGGCTGGGGGGCGGGGACAAGGGCTTTTCTTCCCACCCCCAGCATTTTAAAAAACCTGGGACAGCGGAGGACTTCTCCGCTGTCCGGGGCGATTTAAAAGCCCCTGGGAAGGCAGGCAGGGGGGACAAAGACTTTCGCCCCCCGCCCGCCTTCAGAAGGTGTTCCCGCCCCCCGCCCGGCTTCGCAGCAGCGCTACGAAGCCCGGCGGCTGGGGCAGGTGTTCCCGCCCCCCCCACCCTGCTTCGGAGCAGCGTTCCGAAGCGGGGTGGCTGGGGCAGGTGTTCCCGCCCCCCGCCCGGCTTCGCAGCAGCGTTCCGAAGCGGGGTGGCTGGGGCAGGTGTTCCCGCCCCCCCCGCCCGGCTTCGCAGCAGCGCTACGAAGCCCGGCGGCTGGGGCAGGTGTTCCCGCCCCCCACCCCGCTTCGGAGCAGCGTTCCGAAGCGGGGTGGCTGGGGCAGGTGTTCCCGCCCCCCGCCCGGCTTCGCAGCAGCGCTACGAAGCCCAGCGGCTGGGGCAGGTGTCCGGGATCTCTTTTGAAGCAAGCGGCTGCAGAGACGCGATCTCCCCGCAGCCGCTTGCTTCAAAAGAGGTCCGGGATCTCTTTTGAAGCAAGCGGCTGCGGAGAGACGCGATCTCCCCGCAGCCGCTTGCTTCAAAAGAGGTCCGGGATCTCTTTTGAAGCAAGCGGCTGCGGAGAGACGCGATCTCCCCGTAGCCGCTTGCTTCAAAAGAGGTCCGGGATCTCTTTTGAAGCAAGCGGCTGCGGAGAGAAGCGATCTCCCCGCAGCCGCTTGCTTCAAAAGAGGTCCGGGGGCAGCGGGAAGAGCTGCCCCCGGACCTCTTTTGAAGCAAGGGGCGGTGGGGAGAAGCGATCTCCCCGCCACCCCTTGCTTCAAAAGAGAAGACCCGCTGTCCCCGGGGCAAGCTTCGTTTTGCGAAGCAAGCCCATAGGGAAATTCGTCCTGCGAGGCAACTCGAAAACGAAAAAACCTTTCGTTTTGCGAGTTTTTCGTCTCGCGAGGCGTTCGTCTTGCGGGGTACCACTGTATATGGAATCCTTATGGCATTTTCTAAACCATTTTTTCCATATAACAGCAGAAATTAAGACATACAAGTTAGTTGCATGAGAACTCAGTGTAACTTAAAGAGAGAACCAGTGGTGGTGTGGGTGTAGCATTTGACTTGGGCTGGGAAAACTTAAGTTTGGACCTCCACTCAACATGAAGCTCATTGGGGTGGCCTTGGGATCAAGCCGCCATCTTTCAGCATAGCTGATCTTGTAGGATTGTCCTTTTGTACACTCCCTTCAGTGGATGGGGAAGAATATAAGAAGAGCATGCTGGATCAGGCCATTCTGTTCTCACTGTGGCTAACCATCACTCCCCGGGGGCAGGTAATATACCCAGATGTACGCCAGCGTAACACATCTTTGCCAAAGCACCCTCGAGGCTCCTTCACCTGCAGCACAGCTGATCTGCACACCCAGCTTTGCAATCCTCGGATGAAGAGCGCTGTTTAGCTATGCCCCTTGTCAGGAACCAGCTAAACATGTGCCGCTTTCAAACAAGAAGGGGGAATACGAAGAAGGAAGCAGGAGCTTTGGACACAGGAGCAATTAGAATCGTAGAACTGCAGATTTGGAAGGGACCACAAAAGTCACCTAGCCAACCCCCTGAAACTTTTGCCCGGCGTGGGGCTCAAACCTACGACCCCAAGATTAAGAGTCTCATGCTGTACTGCTTGAGCCATGCTGCCGGCCCTCTGGGTTTTGGTAGAAGGCAGGGTTTCTTTTTAACCCAAGAATTTCTCCTTTCTCTGTAAGTGGGGCTGGGCAGCGCATCAGTGTTCGAAACTCCTGTTGTCCTAGGTGCATTTTGGGACGAAATTTCATTGACGTGAGCAGCTTGTGAGCTGTGGGCACAGTACTGCACCTAAGATTTCACATTAAAGCTGCAGAGTGGAAGGAAAGGAGGGCCTTTCTCTGCCTCTCCACTTCCAGGTACTCTCTGAAGACTGGAGAAGAAACCCTCTTAAGAATATTAGGGGGATGGGCAGGAGAAGGACTAGACCAGGGGTCAGCAAACTTTTTCAGCAGGGGCCGGTCCACTGTCCCTCAGACCTTGTGGGGGGCCAGACTATATTAAAAAAAATAATGAACAAATTCCTATGCCCCACAAATAATCC
The DNA here is from genome assembly GCF_964234715.1 of Podarcis melisellensis. NCBI lineage: Eukaryota > Metazoa > Chordata > Lepidosauria > Squamata > Lacertidae > Podarcis > Podarcis melisellensis. The sequence goes on from NC_138537.1 coordinate 12,085,464, forward strand.
AGAAATGCATTTTAAAGAAAAGCACACATTCTATTCACGTAAAAACACCAGGCAGGCCCCACAAATAACCCAGAGATGTATTTTAAATAAAAGGACACATTCTCCTCATGTAGAAACACGCTGATTCCCGGACCGTCCTCGGGCCGGATTTAGAAGGCGTTTGGGCCGCATTCAGCCCCCGGTCCATTAGTTTGGCCACTCTTGGACTAGACCATGTGAAAAACGAACATAATATTTCAGCTGCAGTTCATTCATTTTTAGCACAGTATTCTTGTTAGCCACCCTGAGCCCGGCTTTGGCTGGGGAGGGCGGGGTATAAATAAAAATTATTATTATTATTATTATTATTATTATTATTATTATTATTAAAAAGTGTGCCTAGACATTCCGCTGTTGCGCCCATATCCTAGGTTCAAGGTGCCATTTTGCTCCTAGCTTTCATATCTCAGTTTCTATCACTGCAGCCCATGCACGGCTTCCCAAGCACAGAGTGGAGATCTGTGCTGGTGCCTGCGGAGGGCGGTTTGGGCTGCGAGAGTAAAGGAAATCCTTTGGGGTTGAGCGTGCACTTAGGGGATGAGTCACAGAGGAAAGGCTGAATTCCCTTAAAAGAACATTGCAGGTTCAGATGCGCTTCCTGACAGCTATTACAGAGCAGCCTCTCGGAGCTGGCTGTGGTTGCACATTTTCACACGCTATAATTTTTGCTGTAATTAACTGGAGAAAATAACTGCTCCCTTCTTAGAAACGGAGCGCTTTCCCCAGCTGTTCCCGCATGCCACTATGTTTGTCCTTTTGGCACCAGCGTTGCGTTCTTGAGTTGCTCTGCACCCCTCCAGAACTGTTTTGTAGTGGCAGCTCTGTTGACGCAGAAGGGGCTGCCCCCTTTTGGTGTCCGCATGTGGGTGGCTTTGTTCGTTGGGTGTGCCACCTGGGCCATCTTAGATGAATAACCTTCTCCTGCAGCCGACTAAGGTGTGTTTAAGGCAGACGGATCGTTTTGCACTCTCGTTTCTTCTTGGTCTTCTGGAAATGATTATACGGATCTGTTTTCCAGTTTGTTGGGGTTTTTTTGTGTGCTTTTTCGCGGTCTAGTCTTGAGAATTCTGTAAAATGGAACACTGAATAATTAAAAGAAAAGAAAAAAATCCTTGTGGGTTCTTTTTGACATTTCCAACAGGGAATGTCAAAAAGTTTTTCCTTTTGTCTTTGAGTGGTTTATGTTCTTGGCCCAGCAGTTCCGCCCATTCCCTTTGTGTCAGCAAGGCCACAGTCTCGAGAACGGATGGCATTGTCCCTCCCTTCCAAATGAAACTGATGGAATGGAGTCTTCGGGGTGCCAGGCAAGCGTTGTGCTTCCAGTTCCAGATTTTAGCATGGAACTGTTTTATCTCCTGAGGTTCTGGGGGGTGCTGCCTGTGTGTGTGTCCTGCATCTTTGTGGTGTTTTCAGGAGAGATGCTCGTGGCATGTTGCTTGGAAGATGTTCTAGTGGCCACTTGGGTTTTTATCTCTGCTAGGGCTAGTATTTGGGATCCTCCTCCCCTTCTGGGAAGGACTTGTCTGTTTCAGGGTCAAGGCCCAGATAAGGCAGAGATCCCCCATAATTAATAATGATAATAATAAGAAGAAGAAGCTCTGGCATGCAGGAATTCTGGGACACCGCTTGGATTTTGGATGGTTGCTGGTTATGAGTCGGAACAGCGTGGAGCTGAAACTTGGTTATAACTAAGGCTTTTTCTTTCTTCTGTTTTTGTTGAGACTGCAGTGAGACCTGGACAACCGACACCCTGTGTTGTGGGTGGGTACAGTTGGTAAGCCACAGCACCCGATTGGTAGGTCCCTCGAAGCTGGGCACAATCTGGCCAATGGGACGCAGTCCAAACGGTTCAAGGGGCCTATTTATGCCCATGCATGTGACCCAGAGCTTCTTCTTTCGGCGCGTGCATTCGGAACACCTCTCCCTAATTTTAGGGCTTGTTGCGCTTGACCTTGCTATGCCGTCATGTGTTGTCTGTCGTTGGGACAGGGGTATGGCAGGAATTTTCCCCACTTGGCTGATTGGCTGTTGCCATTTAGGTTTCGTCTGCTGTGTAGCAAATCGTCACAACTTGTAAGGTTGCGGATAGGCTCTGGTTCAGGTGATAGGGATGGGAGAACGCTCTCGCCATCCCTATGTGAAGGGTATTCCGTTAAAGGAATCCAGGGACTTGATGGTTTGGTCAACCCCTGAGAGGGAGTTGTGCCCGTGCCTGAGTCCAGGGGGACATTTGGGTGGCGGAGTTAGCCCGTTCGCAGCTTTCTGCTTATTCAGGTGCTCACCCTTGGCTGACCTATGCTGGAACCCTGGGTCAGCGCTACCTGCATGGCAGAGAGCTAGTCGAACCAGAGCTTAGGCAACCAGTCACTTTCTGTAATCAATAAAGTTGTGGCCTAAATTCTGCCAAAAACCAAAGCAAACTTTGAGTCTTGTGTGAATTTATTTAGGCGGGAGGTTTCTGGGCCTGTACACACAGTTTATATCCACGTAGGCTTCTACTTGCAAGGCTCCCTGTGACATATTTTACCTTCCAACATTTTTTTTTTGTAAATCTTTTTATTGATTTTACAATACAAAATTATAAAAACATAACACACACTTTCTCACAAATTCATTCTTTTTGGACTTCCCTCATCTCTTCTGATAATCCTCCGTTTTGATCATTTCTTACGCATTTCCTAATTTTATATTGCCTTATATTAGTAACCTCTCCTCTCTCCTTTCCCCATTTTTACAATATTTCCAATATTAATTCTTCACAGAGCTTCTTGCAAACCAACAAACGTTCAAACAAACAAACATTTTTTGAGTATTTTGCGTCGCATCTGTAATTGCTGTGCCTTCACAAATGCAAACAAATTTTCTCTATTCAAGTTTACCCTGTAGCTATGTCAATCAGGACATGTGTGGCTTCCACTGCCGCTTCTAGTTTTATGGTTGTCTAGAAAGTAGTAGGACAAATTCGTCTCCATTCGGTTTCTTCTAAAGCGTATTTGTGGACAGCCTTCTGTTGCCTCCCAATGTCAGAACTGACTCTTTACCGAACGTAGGAGTGTCGATGGCACAATTTTCATTTTTCCTTGCACTCGTGGTAGCAGTTGCGTTCCTTTCATTGCGACCTTTGCGGCCTTCCTCTGTTGCCAACCCCAGAGGCATTTTGTTTTGATTCTGGTTCACAGAATTTAATCAGAATTTCATGGCTAAGAAAAGAACAAATTAAGCAGTGGTGGTGTTAAGTTTTTTTGTAAAGTTTTTAAATAAGAATGAAGTGGAGAGAAATATGGGTGGGATAACAAAATATGAGCCTTGTAGCTCTGCTGTGCTCACCTTGACTTTTCTTCATCAAGCTTGAGTGATGGCTTCTTTTTTTGCTGGAATGGCTTAGCAAGTTTTAAAGTGCTGGACTGACCCCCTGGCACTTTGGGCTCAAATCTCACCCCTCTTGGGTGATGCTTTGCTTGTCCGGAGACCAGTGTTTGAAACTCTGATATATAAGCTAGGTGCCAAATGACTCCTTAAACCAGGTTTACAGTCGCCAAAACAGAGTGTCTAGTTGCTGTTTTGGGGGCAGATGGCTCTAAAATTGTATTTGGTTCCTGAAATTCATTCTGATTATGGAGATAAAATATAACGAATAGAATTCTACAGGGTGTGTTGCTCGCGGCACCCAGGCATCTTCATTTGGTTACAGGTGGTCAATAGCCATGTGCAAAATGCTCCTGGCTAATTTCTAACACGGCCTGAGACTTAAGGTGACTGTAATTTGTCACAGGGCATGGCTTTCTGAGAGTGATTCTTTTCATAGCATATAGGCTGTTTTCATTACGTTCCTTAAATCATGTGCCCTGTGTGGGAGGAACTCCTAGAACAGATTTTAAGGTACAGGGTGGGGGTGGGGGGGAAGGAATCCCAATGGGATGCTTACTCAGGTTTGTATCCAACACAGTGCTGTGCAATATTCACTCAGTGTGCTACTCTTTCTGGGAAGTAGGCACCAGGAAGGGTGAGGCTCCTGGTGTGTAGGGTACCAGTTTCTTCCAGGTATATGGCTCGGAGTTAGTATATGAAGGTAATGTGCACTCTCTTTAGAGGTCACAGTACATTGTCAGGTTTGAGGGTTTTCTGATGGATAGGTTTTGGTATTAGTTCAGGATTGGTTCTGCATGTCCGGCTAGACATCCTGCTCTTGTTAGCTGCTGATTCTCTGTCCCTGGGCTCTGGAGACCGTTGTTGTTGTTGTTGTTGTTGTTCTTCTTGTTCTTGTTCTTCTTCTTCTTCTTCTTCTTCTTCTTCTTCTTCTTCTTCTTCTTCTTCTTCTTCTTCTTCTTCTTCTTCTTCTTCTCCTCCTCCTCCTCCTCCTCCTCCTCCTCCTCCTCCGGAGACCAATGATGATGTTGTTGTTCCCTGGAGACCGTTGTTGTTGTTGTTGTTGTTGTTGTTGTTGTTGTTGTTGTTGTTCCCGTTCCCTTCACCTGTAGATCTCAGGAAGGTTCAGAACAGAATAATATAATATAAAAGCCACAAAGTACATAGTAAAAATAAGAACAACCAACTAATAATCTCCTCTCCCACAACACCTTTAAGAGGGCACTGGATATCAATCAACCAAAGGCCTGATTGAAAAGGAACATTTTCACCTAGCATCTAAGGTTGTATAATGAAGGCGCCAGATGAGCCTTCCTGGGGAGAGCATTCCACAAATGGGGAGCTACTGCAGAAAAGGCCCTTGCTCGTGTTGCCATCCGCTGGACCTCTCGTGGAGGAGGCATGTGAAGAAGGGCTTCAGATGATGATCGCAGAGTGCAATTGGGTTCATACAGGGAGGTGCGACCCTGAGCCACTTAAGGCTTTATGGTTAATATGTCTAGAAATATGGGCTACAGCTGTTGATGGACAACTGCTTGTCTATTTTTCTCTTTCTAGCGTACTTTGCTCCACAATCTTGATCCCGTCTTCTTCCTGCTTTCTGTGCCTTCTTGCCCTACAACTTAGAAGAGGTTGGCTTTTGAGTAACAGTCTTGAAAGTGCACATCATTTTACTGTTCAATTGAGTATTTTCTGAAAGCTTCTGGAAAAAGCCTTGCTTTGTGCTTTCTGGATCTCTTTGTTGATAAACCTCTGTATGTCGCATATTTGTGCCCTTGTGTTAGAACGTCAACAAAGCCAAATTCTTAAATCCCTTTAAAGGGATTTATTGTGAAAAAGGTAAAGGGATTGGAGAAGATTGGCTACCTGGGGGAATCCTTTTGTGTTCAGCCAGAATGCAAACATTTCTATTTTTGCTGATAATTATCACATAGCAGTTCATGCTCAGATATGTGGAGGAGACTTGCTGTTAATGATAATAATGAAAAGCCTCTGACTCATTACAGTTGCAGATGTAAGGATTTCGTAAACACAGTGAGAATACTTGTCTGGAACATTTTTTAATCTTTTAATTCGTTTCATTCTACATGGATTCCATGCTTTGGGCACGAATCAGTGAAAGTATGTCCTGAGAGAGAGAGAGAGACAGAGCGACTGTGTGTGTGTGTCTGTGTGTGTGTGTGTGTAATTGTTTGTGTTTGTTTAGTCATGTCCGACTCTTCGTGACCCCATGGACCAGAGCACGCCAGGCACTCCTGTCTTCCTCTGCCTCCCACAGCTTGGTCACACACACACACACTCTCTCTCTCTCTCTCTCTCTCTCTCTCTCTCTCTCTCTCTCTCTCTCTCTCTCTCTACCTGGATCAAGTGACTTTTCTTGTTTAAGTTTTCAAAGTTCTTAGCTCAAGGTTGTCATCTGAACTAGCCAGGTGTTTAACTGATAGTCAATCACAGTCAGTCCATCATTTGAAAAACAGCACTTTTAGAGCCATCCTGCCCAAAATGGCAAGTAGGTATTCCATTTTGGCGGCTGCAGCCTTGGTTTAAGGAGTCATTTGGGGCCTAGGTTATATATCTGAGTTTCTGACACTGGGAAGGTCCAGGTCGTTCTAAATCTGTGGTGAAAGTCTAGCGGAGAGACACTTATATTCACGTTATATAGGATGCTGTTTTGGAGATGGTTTCTGCACCAGGCATCTGTGGCTTTGGAAGTAGAGATTTTCAGATTAGTGCGCTTTTTACATCGGCTAATTAAAAATAATTGTGGAGGTTAATAAAGCAACAATTAAACCGTTAACTTAAAACTTTTAACGTGAGGCACTTCTCTGAGAGAAGGAACCCTACTGTAAACAGGAGCTTGAGCTGGAATTACTGGAATGACTCCACAGGATAGGCAAGCAAGTATTTTGTTTTTTAAGTAAGGTTTTATGTCTCCCTGCTTCCGATGATGCACAAGAAAACTGATGGCTTTTCAGAGTAAGGGTGAGCTGTTTTTCATTAGCAAGTACACACTGCAACTTCTTGAGAGGCCTGTTGGCTTTTGTTGGGCACCTGGGGATTCTAGGTTTCATTTAAAAATAAATTCCTAATCATCACGTTTGTTGCAGCGCACAGCGGTGTTGCTCCATGAAATTACGCTGTGAAAAGTCATCAGTGCGAAGCTTCCACCACGAGGAGCATCTGTGCTTGGCACTTAGAGCCAATCTATTATGTTCAGGAAAGGCAAGTGGTAAAGCCCTTCCTGGCACTAGTGACATTTCAGAATGAATGTTTGCATGCTATCTATGGAGTTCCCATCATGCAGGTCACCCTTCTGTATTCTGAAATGGTGCAGCTCCAAAAAGCAAACTTGACTACTTTCCAGGCACACCTGTCTTTGTAGAAAAGGTGGATCACACCGTGGTTTGGATCCAACACCTCTTGACCCAATATCAGTTGCAAGATCTTCAGGTGATCATGAAGATGGATAAGAGGCACTTAAGAGATTGTCTCTTCAGGTTCGACGCAGAAAGGGATTTAACCACAATCGCCTCTACCCAAAGTTCACCATGGTTCCCACTTATCAAAACGGAGCACATCCAAGCTAGTTATCTTCACGGCCTAGGACCCTCATACCGACAGGACCGCCTCTCCCGGTATGCCCCACGGAGAGCCTCAAGGTCCGTAAATAGCAACACCCTAGTGGTCCCGGGTCTTAAGGAAGTTAGATTAGCTTCAACCAGAACCAGGGTCTTTTCAACTCTGGCCCAGGCCTGGTGGAACGCTCTGCCTCATGAGACCAGGGCCCTGCGGGATCTGATTTCTTTCCACAGGGCCTGTAAGACAGAGTTGTTCCGCCTGGCCTTTGGTTTGGAGCCATTTGATTCCCTCCCCCTCTTTCTTTTTTCTTTTCCTTTCTCCTCCTGCGATGAGGCTACATTTTAATATTTTAATGCTTCAATATTTTAACGTTGTATTTTAATTTTGTTTTTAAAGTTGTATTCATTCAACTTGTTTTTATTATTGCTTGTTAGCCGCCCTGAGCCTGGCCTTGGCTGGGGAGGGTGAGGTATAAATAATAATAATAATAATAATAATAATAATAATAATAATAATAATAATAATAATAGCTTCCACTTGCTGTACTAAGAATCACTTTTAAAGAATTACGATTCCAATTGATGCCCTCAGCGGTGGTGGATGGTCTGTACGGCAAAGTACAGTACAGGGAGAGACTCTGTGTGAGCAACCTTGCATGGAGGACCTGTACCACTATTTATTGCAATGCCCGCTATATATATAGAACCAAGAGACCGATTTATAAAACCCCTGCTTACGAATGGAACACAATCGAACAGGGCAGAAAAGGTGAAATGGCTGCTGAGTGATACTGAAGACTTTGTAACTTATAAAGTAGCACTATATGCGTTGGCAGCTAAGAAGATCAGGAGAAAAGAACTAGATGAAATAGCAGTGAATTGCAAAGGTGATTTGGACATTTAAGCTGGCACATTCTACCTGAGAAGCCATTGCTATTCTATTGTATGCAACAAATAATTTGTAGGAGATGTGACCATGGTTTATTGTATTTGTAGTGCCTGATGTTTTTATGGTTTTTATGGTTAGTGTTGTTTTTCTTTTTGTTTCCTTTGTGAATGATGCCATGGCCTTTGGCTAGTGCAATAAAGTTGATGATGACGACGACTATGGTTTGTGATGCTGGTTAGCACTTGTACTAATTTTCCCCAGTTTGGAGCTGTGCTTTAACAAACAAACAAATCTTCTATGAAGCTAGGGGTTTGAGGGGAACAGGGAATGCTCAGGGTCACTGCTCATTTGTGATCCAGTGAAGCATTGTTTATTGGCCTGGGAATAGGACACCAGAACTGGTTTATTTGGTCCTTTGAGGTCTACCAAATTCTTGGAGGTTGGGGATCAAGAATTCAGCCGTATGTTTGGATGTTTGGCTGAGCTGACCTTCTGGCTGAATTCATGGGGACAGGGGAAAAGGTTGATTAATAGTGCGAATTAGAAGGCTTAGAGGGCTAACCTCCTTGCTTTGCACTCCTGGTGTTTCCTCTAAAACTGTTATTCCACCTCGTGTCGTCAGATTAAGCTGGGTCACAGCTATCACCATCCTCAGCTATCTTAGTACAGTGGTGCCTCGCAAGACGAAATTAATTCGTTCCGCAAGTCTTTTCGTCTTGCGAGTTTTTTGTCTTGCGAAGCACGGTTTCCCATAGGAATGCATTAAAAATCAATTAATGCGTTCCTATGGAAACCGCCTTCAGCCCAGGTCCGGGGACAGTCTGTCCCCTGACCTCTTCTGAAGGCTGGCGGGGGGGCGAAAGTCTTTCCTCCGCTGTCCCGGGGCGATTTTAAAATGCTCCCGGATGGCTTTTGAAGGCAGGCGGGGGGGAGCAAAGACTTTTGCCCCCCGCCCGCCTTCAGAAGAGGTCCAGGACCTCTTCTGAAGGCTGGCGGGGGGCAAAAGTCTTTGCTCCCCCCCGCCTGCCTTCAAAAGCCATCCAGGATAGCGGGAAGCGCTTCCCTGCTATCCCGGACTGCTTTTAAAATGCTGGCGGTGGGGAGCAAAGCCTTTCGGCCCCCGCCGGCCTTCCTGGACCTCTTCTGAAGGCCGGGGGGGGGGGGAAAGGCTTTGCTCCCCGCCGCTAGCATTTAAAAGAGGTCCCCGGAGATTTCCCTATGGGCTTTCTTCTTGCGAAGCAAGCCCATAGGGAAATTCGTTTTGCGAAGTGCCTCCAAAACGGAAAACCCTTTCGTCTAGCTGGTTTTTCGTCTTGCGAGGTGTTCGTCTTGCGGGGCACCACTGTATATGGCCAGGAATAAGGGTAGCTGTAGTCTAACAACATCTGGACCCAAGGTGGAAGAACGCTGTCCTAAAAAGCATTAAGCTCTCAAAACTCGCAGTTATCATTTTCCACCATCCCCACTCGCAAACAAGCCATGGTGGGTTTCTCAATTTCTCTTATAACCTCTCCCCTGCTTCCGAAGAAATGTTTTATCAGTAGGGTAAGCAAAACAAAACTCCGAGCAACGAATAGATGTGAGAAAGTTTAATCCTGCACAGTGTAACAGTTTAGAAGAAATTGATTTATTTTTTTAAAGGAATCGAATGCACATGCCCTGTGCAAAGGAATTAAGGCTCACTTTGTACCCAGAGTACAGAAATGTGGGGGTTCACAAAGCCAGTTTTCTCATCTAAACCACAGCCCTCCCCCTTAAGCAAAATAAAAAGAAATCTTGTAATAGATTCCCTGCATCTTGTCTAAAAGCAGCTTCTCTCACTCCCACCCACTGGCTCAAGATAACAACACACCTGGGTTGTTAAATGATTCTAGAAACCAAAGCCTGTTGTCCACAGTCGGGTTCCAAGATCTGAAGGGCATACGTCTGCCTACCTTGCCTACCTTGGAAGATATGCTTAGAACAAAGCAGCAGGAAAAAGAAGCAGTCTTTGCTCACTGGGCGGGAAGTTCCAAAGGAGTTCAAAATATGTATCTCCACAAGGAGGGGAGAAAAAAAAGAAGTTTTCGCTATCTGCATAGGCCAGGGGTGCCCAAACATTTTAAAAAGAGGACCAGATTTTTTTAAAAATTTTTTTACAAGTTTACCGCAAAGTTGTCGACTGGCAGGCCGGATTAGGCCCCCGAAGTGGACTTTGGACATGCCTGGCGTAGCAATTTTCTTCGGCTTCTTGGAGAAACGGTTTTGAAATGTCATCCAGGTCAGAAGTAAGAGCTGCTAAGAAGGGATCAGTGGAGCTAGCTGTCCTCTCTGTCCTCTTCCAGTTTCAGTGTTGTCCTCGTAGAACTTAGCAGAGAGGAGGATGAGGGAGAAAGCCAGATTTTGTCCACTCTGTCTCTACCTGCCATTGGCCTCCTTGCCTTCTGCTCTGTTGGTCCCAATGGTCTAGCACCAGCCACCACGGGTGGAAAAATAGCTGCTTCTTGGCACAACATGGCAATTAGTTGGTATTCAAGCTCACAGGCAGTTTCAATGAAAGAGCTAGGAATTAGGCAGTTATGTTTTCTCCATCAGCTCTCTTAAAAAGAAACATTGGTGAACAGCACCATCATGTAGTTTGTGTTGCAGGTGAGTAATGCCCAGGGCTACACTGCTGCCACATCCATTTTGTGGAATTTCAGAGAGTGGTCCTGGTGATTATTTTATTGTATTATTTGAAAAGAGATCTGGTACGTTTGTGTAATGTCGTATCAGGCCAAAGGTGCATTCATTTCCTTGAAGAGGTACCAATTTCTGCAGATGACTTTTTAAGCATCTCCCATTTCGTACTCACTGGAAGTTTTTAGCGTGCAAGTCTGGAGTCTGACCTTTTAAGAGCTATCACAAAAAGGACACGGCACGTTACGGAATAGAAATACGAACTAGATCTTTAAACGGAGATAACCTATTATTGATTGTGGAGCAATTTTAAAAGCTATATAGCCCGGCGTTCTTATCTATGGATTGAACTAGCCACAATTTATTTTATTTTATCCATTCTTTAACCACAATTTTGCCATTTTCTAAATAGCATGCAGTCGCCATTAGGATTCAGTCTTTCTCATCCATTGTTTTCTTAATGTTCCGAAGTGACTAATGGATATGAATGTGTTGCAAAGTGAAAATGTAGTTTGAAAAAGAGAGAGAGAAGGAAAAAAAACAACCCTCATGGCTTTCTACCAAAAAGGTTCCCTTTCCAGGTAGGATTGGGAAACAGTGTTGATGACCCGTGCCGGGTTTATGTATAAGCTAAACAAGCTATATCTTAGAGCCCCACTCTCTTGGGGGCCCCAAAAAAATTAAAAGGAAAAAAAAGATGTACATTTCCAAAATATAAGATAAAAAACAAATAAAATAAAACCTACATACAGCAACAGTCTTTTGTGTTATTTATGGACCTATTAGGTCCGTAAATTACCATATAGCATATATTCAACACAAAAAACAGCGACAATTTGTTGTTGACAAAGGACAGCTGGACATATAAAGGGCCCCATTACCTTCAGTAGCTTATGGCCCCATCAAACCTAAATCATACTCTGTCGATGACAGTCAAGGTGGGCTGTACTGAGGTAGACAGACCAGTGTCTTGTCCTTGGTGTGGACAAGCAATTTGTCCTTCACATAAGTCCACAAAAAATACTGGCTCACAAACTTCCTAATTAGTGAGCATCCGGATGGGTGACCACCTGAGAAACACGTGCCATAAAGGCCCAAGTCACCTCAATTAGAAATTAGGCATTCTGCACCGCCAGCCTCATGTTATGGAACATTCTTCCAACAGGGATGCTGCAGGTATCCTCACTTCCAGGTGTCTCTTGAAGACCATTTTATGCCGACAGCTGTTTATTTTTTAAATCTTTGATTAGGCAGTCACCTTAACGATTGTCTGTATTTTTGATGTTTCTATGATTCTATGTGGCTTCGGCACCGGCACGCCACCCTGCTGCTTTAGGATAGGGTGCGATACTTTAATAAATAAATGTATGCTGCCTTGACCCCCCCCCCCCAGGGCAGAAGAAAGTGGAATACAAATGTAAATAAATAAAAAACCGAAATCTGGTTGTTTGCTGAGGATGTTGGATGAGATAGGCATTTATTTTTTTGTCTTGATTCATCAGGGCTGCTCTCCTGAAGATTACATAGTGCAGGGGAAAGTGCTCAATTTTCTAGCTTTCATTTCAACCGCGAGGGCTTTTGGGAAACTTCCATTTTTTATTATTTTTTATTTAGTTCTGCCCTCTTTATCCTCCGTCCCCACAGAAAATCTCATCCTCTGTTATTTTATGAGAAGCAGCGGGCCAAGTCAGGATGCAAGAGTTCCTCCACAGTCCCGTGACCTGCTGCATCTCTGCCCAATCATATTTCTGTTATCTTTGTCATCTCCCAGCTACCTGAAAAGGAACCATTAAGTGAATAGGATTACATCACTTTTAAAATAAAGGCTCTATTACCTTCGCCAAAAGCAGTGGCTGTTTCCTTGTGTTAGGAGCACAATTGTGTTCTGATCCTTTTAGCTAGGTAAAGGGGGGGAGATGTTCTTTGTATCTACAGAGGGTTTTAAATGTATACCTGTAACTGATTTATGGCCTTGGAGAGGGAGATTGCTTTCCCAAAAACATCAATTTCACATTGTACCAGCTTTTCCCTTCTTCGTTGTTGTTGGGTGAAATAATTTTAGAATGGTCAGGAGCCATGTGAATCGAGGGCAGCAAGGCTGTATGTTTTTGTGGTATTGACATTTCCTTCTCCCTTTCTGCAGAGGCACCCCACACTATTGGGTCATGGAAGCCCCACAGGCATGTAGGAGGGGATTATTTTTTTATCAACTGCCCTTCATCCGAAGATCTCGGGGCAGTTCACAGCATAAAAATGCAAGATAATGTGGCTGGTATTCTCTAGGATGCCATTTTAATGGCTCTTTGGTGTAGCTCCCAGGAGCACATCTGCTATGAAACAACCTCGATTGATTGATTGATTGATTGATTGAATTTATATACCACCCTATACTCAGAGGTCTCAGAAAAGATCTCAATATATAAAATAAAAACAATAACAATAACCCAATATTGCAGATGAAGCTCCAGGGCCCCTAATCCCCCCGAAATGTCTGTAGTCCACACTGCTTTTAAAAAGTTCTTTTTAAAAAATGCACCATGTGCGTATATAACATTTGTCTAAATTTACCTAATTTTCACCTTCCTCCCTTAGAATCATAGCATAGTTGGAAGGTGCCACAAAGATCAACAAGTCCAACCTCCTGCAGTGCAGAAATATTTTGCCCCACATGTGGCTTGAACCCATGACCATGAGATTTAAGAGTCTCATGCTCTACCAACAAAAACAAGTAAGGCGTGGGAAATTTTAATTCATACCAGTGATCTTTGACGTGTGAGAGAATCCTGTGCAGCAATTTTAATAAAAAACTGAGCTATAGTAGCTAATTTATTTATTTATTTATTTATTTAAATGTGGCGATCTGTCGTGGAACAAACCCGTTGAAGAAAGTAAGAGTGGTTACCCAGACTTTGTTGCTGGTTGCAAAGGGGCCCCCATGACAGTTCAAGCTTCAGGGCTCCCAAAAATGTAGGTCTGCCGGTTGTAGCTCCCCAACCTTTTTTTGGATGTATTCTCCATTGCCTTGTATGGGGTGTGTGCTGCATTTCAAAAAATGGCTGGGGGAGGGGGCGAAAGGAAAGCCTCCCCCACCACCAAAGACTTTTGAGGCAACAGGAATTGGGGATGAATTGCCCAGTGCCAAAGGCAGCAGAATGTGGCACATTGGGGTTAAACTGAAAACGGGCCCAGCCTCACACCCTCGCTTCCGGCTGCCAGTTGAAGAGGCAACATTATTTAGTGAGCAGGAAGAGGCCGTGGCAGAGAGGAGTCCAGAATCAGAAGCTGGAACAGGAGAGGAGAAGTGGCCAAGAGGCAAAGGTGAACCAGGCTGGTGAAGAAGCCAGGGCGTCTTCCTCTCCAGCTGCGACAAACTCCCCTATTAGTCTCCCAGGAACAGGAGAGGCATGAAGCGGGAGGAGCAAAGGCAGACATTCAGGCACAGTCTCAGATTGCTTGAGGAGGACTCGGTCGGGAGAGGAGGAGACTTAAGTAGCTGCAGGAGGGTGGGGACCTTCAGCTTCCACGACTACAAGACCCTACCCATGAGCTGGTTTCTGCTAATAAAGATTTAAACCCTGTGATTTATTATTGGCTGGCTCCCTGACACATAGACACATACCCTCCAGATAGATAGATAGATAGATAGATAGATAGATAGATAGATAGAATGCAGCTTACATAATAACATGTAAAGCACTCAAGTGAAGCGAGTTGCATTTTCTCATTTGTGGAACTGTGCTGTGAACGGCCGCAGCAAGCTTAGCTTACGCAGTGGCGGACGGCAACTATATTTGAAAAGTTGTCTCATGTCATTTGTCTCGTTCATATATATATATATGATTCCTTAAGACTGAACTGAAAGAGGTAGTTACAGTCATTACCTCACCCCCTGGAAATCTACAGTGGAGGTCATTTGAGGGGCAGTTTGGAGAAATTCTTCCAGCAGCTGCTATGTCTCTGCTTGCCTGCGGACAGAGAATGCCTCCTGGCTGCATTGCTTCTCTGGCTAAGAACATAAGAGGGGTTTGGCTGGATCAGGCCAAAGGGCCATCTCTTCCGGCTTCCTCTTCTCACGGCGGCCAAACAGATGTCTCTGTGAAGCCCTCAAAGAGGACACAAGTACAACAACAGTCTCTCTCCTCTGCCCCTGCTTTTTCTCCCCACAACAGCGAAATCTTCTGTTATGCAGCAATGTACAGACACCCCCCCCACACACACACATTAGCCTGTCACTTTAGTTTTCTCAATCTCATGCAAAATCTCAAGGTTCTGGGGCCCAGATGGTCATGGGTGGGCAATAAACCAAGAGGTTTACCAGCAATTGCTGTAGTCATCCAATAATGTCCCAGGCAGGAAACGGAGCCCTGTAAACAATTCTCCTTTTCTGCAATGCGTTCCAGAACGTCTGTACCAGAGTTTCATTGTTTTAACTTTCTGTTTTGATGGAGAGAGCACGCTTCGTAAATAAACACAGACACTCCTGGCCGTTTCAGCTACGCAGCGTCCCTTTTTGGATGCCCAACTGATGCCTGTGGCACGGGCACACCTTTCACCAGCAATTCGGCTTGTGCGCCAGCCATGGCCCCAGTGCCCCCGGTTACACTTGCCCTTCTCCAGACTTCCTTACTGCAAAACCTTGCATGTGGGAGTGCTCTGGAAAAATGTGTCTAGAAGCTTGCTGTTTCTGAATGCAAAGGCTATTGACAGGAACTGCTGCCGGTTCTGAATACAGTGGTACCTCTGGTTGCGAATGGGATCCGTTACGGAGGCCCGTTCGCAACATGAAAAGCTCGCAACCTGAAGTGCCGTATCTGCGCAGGTGCGCAGTGCGATTTGGCGCTTGTGCGCATGCGCGAAGTGCGATTTAGTGCTTGTGTGCATGCGCAAGCGATGAAACCCGGAAGTAACCCTTTCCGGTACTTCCGGGTCACCGCGGGATGCAACCTGGAAAAACGTAGCATGAAGCAAACATAACATGAGGTATGACTGTACACTACTGGCTGCTTGGAATATACCTCTTCAGCAAATTTAATAAATAATAGTAATAATAATGCTGATTTCACCAGGTCCTGTTCATTCCTAGGGAGACTTCAGGTTACGGATGAGCAAATAAATAAATAAAATGACTCTCTGCGACTCTGGCCCAGAGTATCTATACTGGCTAGACCTTTGTAATATCTGTGTTGTAGGC
Organism: Podarcis melisellensis; assembly: GCF_964234715.1. Taxonomy (NCBI): domain Eukaryota; kingdom Metazoa; phylum Chordata; class Lepidosauria; order Squamata; family Lacertidae; genus Podarcis; species Podarcis melisellensis. The sequence goes on from NC_138537.1 coordinate 12,101,185, forward strand.
TCTTTCTGGGTGCTGGAGATATAACATGCAGTGGCAAGAGGTAGGTCAGGGGGGTGAGGCTTCACTGCCCTAGTTACAGAAGGTTCTTTCCCAAAACACATGTTTGGTGTGTACTTTGCTAGTTTTTCTTTTCCAGGTCAAGATAGTTTTATTATCCTCTGCATTTACTGCAGGGTTTCTTTCATTCTAGCTCTTTCTCTGCTGTTACTGCTTTTTAGAACAACAATAATAAATCATCTTAGAATTGTTTCAGTGTTTCACTGTTTTAATTGTTAAAATGTAATTTTTTATTAGTTGCCTGGAAGCTCTTGCCAAAAATCTTTTAAATAAATATTATCCTGGGACAGAGTGTTCTGCAAGTTGACTAAAGATGGCTTCAACAAGGTTGCGAGATGTGAAGCGAATTTAATGAGGTGTGATTCCGCCATGTGCCAGTTGAACGGTTTTGATGTTTTTGCACGTCCATCGTGTTTGTCTGGTATCTATTATGAAGTAAACAATGATGATGGATCCGTGCTTTTTTGTTATGGGGGGTAAAAAATGAGGTGCTGCTTCTGGGATCTTGATAACAAGTGTTGTGGGTGCCAGCACAAAATGGCAGCTGTGGGTGGTAAGAAAAAAATATGGCAGAACTCAGTACTAGTACAGTCATATCTCTGGTTACGGATGCTTCAGGTTGCGTTGTTTTTTTGGGGGGGTTACAGACCCGCCGAAACCCAGAAGTACCGGAACAGGTTACGTCCGGGTTTCGGGGGCTGCGCATGCGCTGAATCGCAACCCGCACATGCGCAGACGCACCACTGTGGGTTGCGAACGTGCATCCCTCACGGATCACGTTTGCTACCCGAGGGTCCACTGTACTGTTGAGTACTGTGACATAAAAATACACTGATGATGGCAATAACTGCCCGTTCAGCAAGCCTAAAGATGTGGCGATGGCGTTGAGCTACGTGCACCAAATGGGCATCAAAGCTTTGTTGTTGTTGTTTAGTCGTTTAGTCGTGTCCAACTCTTCATGATCCCATGGACCAGAGCACGCCAGGCACTCCTGTCTCCCACTGTCTCCCGCAGTTTGATCAGACATCAAAGCTTATGTAAAAAAAAAAACTAACGGTTATTGTGTGATGCAAAATTTTGTAATACAGTGGAACCTTGCTTTTTTAGCATCTTGGAAGCCGAAGTTTTCAGAACCCGAACGCCAAAACCCCAGAAGTAATCGCTTCCGTTTTTGAACGCACCTCAGAAGTCGAACGGATTCCGCTTGCGTGTTTTTCAGTTTTCACCATTGAAATCGCCAACAGCCCTTTGTGGCTCGGTTGTCGAACGTTTGGGACGTCGGAACGGTCTTCTGGAATGGATTACGTTCAACAACCAAGGTTCCACTGTGTTATTTGGAACAATTAGGCATGTTGTCAGGTTGCGCAAAGTAAGAGCAGCAAGCAGTGGGAGAAACCAAAGAGGAATCCGTTCAGGGAAATAAAGTTTTGACAATGAGATGCGCTTCCTCTTCTTAGCAGCACATGTACACAGCAAGGAACTTCAGTAGGGTCTGAAACAACCTGGAAAATAAATACCGTATTTTTCTCCCCATAGGACGCACTTTTCCCCCTCCAAAAATGAAGGGGAAATGTGTGTGCGTCCTATGGGGCGAATGCAGGCTTTCGCTGAAGCCTGGAGAGCGAGAGGCATCGGTGCGCACCGACCCCTCTCGCTCTCCAGGCTTCAGGAAGCTATCTGCAAGCCTGGGGAGCCCGGCGGGAGTTCCCGCGGGCTCACAAGGCTTGTGGGCAGCAGCCTGCAACCCCGGCGAGTGTCCGCAAGCCTTGCGCACCTGGCGGGAGGTCCCGCCGGGCGCGCGAGGCTTGGGGCGGCAGCCTGCAGCCCGAAGCATGCGGAGCCCTCTGGAGGGTGCCCCGTGCTTCGGGCAGGTGTGTGCAAGGCTTGGGGCGGCAGCCGCGGCTGGGGGGGGAATGATTTTTTAAAATTCATTTCCCCCCCCCCCAAAAAAACCCTGAGGTGCGTCCTATGGGCCGGTGCGCCCTATAGGACAAAAAATACGGTATGTCTTTTGTCTACTCCGTTGCCTTTTGCTTTTTCTCCCTGTTCTCTTTGGGGGTTCCCGTTTCTCCTGTGTGCTATCAGGGTTCTCTTACGCTTTTGTCCTGCGGTGTTTTATCGACTCATCGTAGAGCATCAAGAGGCAGCAGCATACTTTGCGTCAAATTCTGCTGCCAGGTCCCCAAGGAATAGAATTAGGAATACACAAACTGTTGACGGATGTAAAGGAAAGGGGAGGCTTCGCCCTGCCAGATCTGAAACTATATTACGAAGCATCTTGCCTATGCTGGGTAAAGACATGGATCAATTTGGAGGACAGAGAAGTGCTGGACTTAGAGGGTCACGACAATCGATTCGGGTGGCACGCCTACTTGTGGCATGGGCGGAGAACGCATAAGGAATTTGGAAATCACATATTTAGGGGCCCACTGATTGAGGTATGGGAAAGGTACAAAGACGTGCTAGAACCCAAAACACCCCACTGGCTGTCACCATTAGAAGTTATGTCCGTTAAAAAGACCAACATGAGGGCCAACTGGGCCACATATGAACAACTGTTAATGAAAGAGGAAGGAAAGTGGAAAATGAGGCCGTACGAGCAGGTCAAGGACCAAGTTTATGATTGGCTGCATTACTTCCAGACAAATGATATGTTTAGGAAAGATGTCAAAGATAAAGGATATGCTGATAAAAACTCTAGATTCCAAACTGAGATCCTGGAAAATAATATAAAAACTTTGTCTAAAATGTATAATCAGTTACTGGATTGGAATCTAATTGATGAGGAAGTCAAGTCGGTAATGACACACTGGGCCAAAGATCTTGGCCGTAACATCTACTTCGAAGAATGGGAAAAACTTTAGAATCAACATCTTAAGTTTATGGCTTGTGTGACACTTAAGGAGAATCTAATGAAAATGTTCTACCGTTGGTATATGACTCCCGTCAAATTAGCTAGAATGTATGGATCCTGCAATAAATGCTGGAAGTGCAAGGAAAGAGAGGGGACCTTCTACCACATGTGGTGGGAATGCCAAAAGGTTAAAGGGTTCTGGGAGAGTGTGTATAATGAAATGAAGAAAATTTTAAGTTATACTTTTGTTAAAAAACCCGAGGCATTCCTGCTGGGACTGGTAGGAAGGGAGATAAAAAGGAAAGACTACAAGCTGTTCCAGTATGCAACAACGGCAGCAAGGGTCCTGTTAGCTAAAAATTGGAAATTAGAGGGTTTGCCGACAATTGAGGATTGGAGATCAACATTATTAGACTACGTGGAGATGGATAAAATGACAGGAAAATTAGATATATAAAAGACCAGAGGTTTGTAAAAGATTGGGAAAGTTTTACGAAATATCTGGAAAACTTAAGCGATGGACAGATAACACTAGTGGGTTTTAAGGGAGCTCTGTAAGAAGCAAAGGGTACTGTCTAAAGAAAAACAGATGAACCAGAATGATCAATGGCACTACAAGATAAGAAATGCGGAATTATTTGCTTTTATCAATACGGATGATTCGTGGAAAGGTTGAAGGAAGTCACTTTTATAAAATATGTGAGCATTAAGTGGATTATTATAGTTTGTTTTGTATTTCGATTTATGTAAACCAATAAAAATTATGCATGGAAAAAAAAAAAGGAATACACAAACGCACGCACAAGCATACATGTTTTTAAAAAGGTTAATTATGGCACCATGCCCATTTCCTTGTTTTGCTTTTATTTGTTTACTGCAGTTCATGCCAACTTCACAAATATGTTCACATCCTTATAGAGGAGCACACACAGCAAAACAAGACGCAGCAAAACTGCAGCCTCCCCAAAACCGCAGTGACGATAAACGCAGCAGCTGCTCAGCCGGCCTGTAGTCGCAGGGAACTTGTAGTCCCAAAGGAGTCTTGAGCACCACGGTTTCCCTACCTGTCTTTCTGTAGTTCCTTCTGTACGGATGTCCACCTGAGAAGAAACGTGCTATCAAAAACACAAAACCCCAAAGCCATTCCAGCATGCTTGTTCCTTTGCAGAACTTTCAGAAAAGTGCCGAGACTGCTTTATGTTTACGTGCGAGGCGGAAGGTTGTAACACCGCGGGGGGGGAGGGCCACATTGCCTTCTGGGAAGCCTCCCAAGGGCCGCATGCGAGCGGTGGCCAGTGCAGAGAAAGATGGATTTTTAAATTTTATTTCATCTGGTTGCTGACTGGCAGCAGCTCTATGGGGTTGTCAGGCAACGGTCTCTCCCAGCCCTACCTGCAGATATACCAGGCATTGCACCTTGACACATACAGTCATGCCTCGGGTGGAAGTAGCTTCAGGTTAAGTATTTTTGGATTGCGCTCCGTGGTGACCTGGAAGTAACAGAGCATGTTAGTTCTGGGTTTCGCCGCATGCGCAGATGATCAAAATGACATCATACGCATGCGTGGAAGCAGCGAAACGCGACCTGCGCACGCATGGACGCGCAGTCGCGTTATGTTTACTTCAGGATGCGAACGGTGCTCCGGAACAGATCCCGTTCATATCCAGAGGTACCACTGTACTGCACTACTGAGCCATTATTATTATTATTATTATTATTATTATTATTATTATTATTGGTTGTTAGCCGCCCTGAGCCCGGCCTTGGCTGGGGAGGGCGGGGTATAAATAAAATTTATTATTATTGTTTTTATTACTATTACTATTATTATTATCACAGACCTACAGCTGACTGGACTCATGAAGGGGGCGGGTTTTCCGGGGTTAAAAAGTTAAAAAGTTTTAGGCAGCTTCGCTGGGCAGCAGCAGTGGGCGGTGGGCTCCGCTCCGCACTAGGAGGAAGCCGCCCAGCGAAGCCCGCCACCCACTGCCGCTGCCCAGCGAAGCTGCCGCGTATAAGACTGGGCGTATAAGTCGACCCCCCAAATTGGCAGCTGCCAATTTGGGGGGTCGTCTTATACGCCCAGTCGCCTGATACGCCGGAATCTACGGTAGCTTTTGTGCGTACAGGCTTGTTGCAGCTATATGACTAAGCCATGCCTATGTTCTTGCATCCTCTCAGTTTCTTTGCAATCACGTGGATATATGATTGCAACTCCCCTCCCTTTTAATGACATTTTAGCTTGGGAACACTGGAGCTGTGAATTTTAATTCTCTGTTCCCGTTACTGTTGCTAAATAATCTTGAAAGCCCCCGGGGGAAAGCTTGTCTGACAGATAAAGTTAAATTTATTTTGGGTCTTCTGATTTTTATATCCTGTCGTCGTCGTCTTCTTCTTCTTCTTCTTCTTCTTCTTCTTCTTCTTCTTCTTCTTCTTCTTCTTCTTCTTCTTCTTCTTATTCACTGAGCTTTGAATGGCAAATGTTATATGTTTTGGGTCATGTGGTTTAATCTCATCATAGCTACATTCCCCAAGTGCTTCAGACATTAATATCAGGGCTATTCTTTCCCCCCCCTGCACCCCCCCTTAAAGCCTAAATGACATTCTATTTCTAGTGCTAATATTAGCAAGCAATAAACGGCTTGTTTGACATCAGCCCAGGAGCTGAACTGAATGTAATACGGACTCCAGCGCACACATAAGCACTGCTTTCCATATCCCCGAGACCACTGGACTGATCTTTGCCGTCCGGGTGTCATTGGATATTCTGTGGCACAGTGACACAGCTGAGGGGTTTTTAATTTCATGTGGGTTGCTCAGGGACCTCCGGTTCCAGATTCGAAAGACGTCGAAAAGACTTCTAAGGATTCAGCTGAGCCGGGTCAGCATGTTCCTGACATGAGAGCAGTTGGTGGCAGCCAACAGAGCCAGGACTTGGGGACCTCTGTTGACATCAGGGCTTGACCACCCAGCAAGGGAGGAGAAAAGAGGGAGGGGGAATCTTTGGACAAAATCCCCCAAAAGTATAGTGGCAAATTCAGATGTACTGGACCCCTTCCTGACAGTCGCAATTGTAAGATTATGCAACCTTCTAAAGATTATACAACAATTCTATAACCATACAATTATAATAATTGCAGGTGCATTGCAGATCTTCATGCGTCAGCTTTTAGCCGTACCTACTGTTTTCTGCACACGCACACAGGCAAATGACTTGGAGTGCTCCAATATCTTTTGGTTTTCCGTGAAGTTGCATTGTACATAACAGAACTTGCACGCGCCGTTCTCTTGAAACTGAAGCACACCTTGCAACTGAGCGTTCAGAGGCTAAAAAGCTGCCCTTTCTGGCTGATTGCTTGGCTCTCGGATGCTCTCGGAGACAGGGACCCTGCCAGGGACTGGGCTGCAGAAATAGTAAAAAACCAGGTTTTTGACCCCGTCACCATGGCTTACGCTTCTTCCATTGTCATGTCCAGACAGGGATGCGGGGAAGAGGCGTGCGTATCTCCCCTTCTGCGAAAATGAATTTTCTTTGTGCGGACAAAACACTTGCTTTGCTACAAGAGACCTGTGCCTATCACTGTCCACCCCTTTCCCCAGATTCATCACACTTCACTTATCAACGTTTCAAGCGGATGTCTGAAGCTGCCCAGAGAGAGAAAGAGGTGTGCTTCGTTTTTAAAATAAAAATAAAAATGCTGCTTTTGATGGTTGTTCTTGTTTTGGATGGCATTTTCCCATTTTATTTGTAAATGTCCTGGAAACAAGGACACCATAAAATTTCTATATTGTTTTGCAAAACATATGGCACACCTCATCCAGTTGTGACCCCTCCTCTCCTGCTGCGAGAAACTCCAAATGCTTACTGGAATCCTTGGTCATCAAACACAGGTCGGAGAAAATCTATTTCTCTATATCTGTATTGTACCTCCGCCTCGCTGGATTCATGGGGATTTAGTGGAGCTGGCACCAGTTTGCTATTGCTGGTCACCAACTTGAGTCCAACATTCTCTTTGCTGGCATGAATTGCTGGGAGAGTTAAAGCCTTGTGTGCTTTTGCCACAAGGCTCATCATGTTTTGCCGCCTGAGGCAGAACAAGGAAGGTCCCCCTCCATCCAAAGCCTTTTGGGATCACGTGATGGCGGTCTCTGGCGAGTCACGAGGTCTTGCCAGAAGTTGTCGCTGGGGGCAGGAGGGGAACCTGTTGGGGCGCTGTCCCAAGGGATTCACACACACACACACACACACACACACGATGTGGCATCTTCAGTGCCTCATATGCCGGCCAGCTCAGTTCGCCATTGAATTCAGCAAGGGAGAGTACAGTGGTGCCTCGCAAGACGAAAAACTCGCTAGACGAAAGAGTTTTCCGTTTTTGAGGTGCTTCGCAAGACGAATTTCTCTATGGGCTTGCTTCGCAAGACGAAAACGTCTTGTGAGTTCTTGTGAGTTTTTTCCCTCCCCCCTTTTTCTAAGCCGCTAATAGCCCCTAATAGCGCTAATCCGCTATGCCGCTAATGGCCGTGCTTCGCAAGACGAAAAACCACTAGACGAAGAGACTCGCGGAACGAATTATTTTCGTCTTGCGAGGCACCACTGTAAATATCAGTGTTAGAAACAGGGCGCCGAAACAAAATGTCTAGTCACATTAAAAATAAATCCAGCAACACTTTTAATCTTTTTTTTTAAAAAAAGCATGAATTAAAGATGTGCCTTTGTGTTGCTGCATGAGCCAGGTGATCTGCAGGGCACCTGCACCAAAAGATGCCCATCTTTGGGTGCTGCGCTGTCCCGTAGATCAGCTGACCGGTGCGGCATTGCAGCCGCAGCAGCCAGCCAGATGCAGACGTTAGGCGCAAAACCTGGCAACAACCAGGCATCTCCGCTTCCACGCAAGAGGCCGGTTGCGCATTGCAAAACACGCCTTGCGTCTGGCTGATTTCGAACGCTGGTAAATTTGTACAGCGGGACAGAAACTGATGAAAGGAGGAGGGTTTTTAAAAGGTGGGAGGTGGAGGAGTTTAGAAGTTGGGTGGGTATTTTGAGATGAGCCTGCAGGGTGGGAAGATAAACAGGAAAAGATTGGGGTAGTCAATAGAGTTCAGGTCTGTGAGTGAAGAGAGGGATTGAGGGAGAGAAACCCCCTTTATATATTATAGTTTGCATGGTGTTGCAATGGATTGGCCTCTGCCATGCAAGGCAGCTGTGGTTCCTTAGCCCTATCCCACCTTCTGGGCAAAGCATGTAGGCTTTCCACTGCAGGCATCCCAACCAAATGCAAGGATATTAGAGATGGAGCTGAAGAGCTGCACCCCTTTTCTCAGGGAGCTCTGGGAATTGTAGCTTCGTGTAAGGAATTAGGGACTTCTAGCAACTCTCCGCCCCCTTAAGAAACTACAGTTCTCAGCCTACAATTCGATTCTTATTTAAATGCATAGTGCAGATGGAGCCTAAGCGTGGGGGGACGGGGACACACATCCATTGGTGTGCCCCGCCTCATCATGCAAAAAAAGTGAGGACTCTTATGAGATGGGGGGGGGGAAAGGAAGGGTTGGTAGCAGAAAATGAAGAAATTACAAAAAACGTGCTATAAAGCAAAACAGTGAGTTAAAATCCAGTCAGATAGATTTCTGTGTTTAGCAATGTGTTAAATTCTGAAAATTGTAGAATGACCCCCTCCCTCCAATTGTGATTTTGAGTTGTAACCCACTCCCCAATCCAACTGTTTATCCCAGCAACATATTCAGTGGTACCTTGGGTTAAGAACTTAATCCGTTCTGGAGGTCTGTTCTTAACCTGAAACTGTTTTGAACCTGAAGCACCACTTTAGCTAATGGGGCCTCCCGCTGCTGCTGCACCGCCACCACGCGATTTCTGTTCTCATCCTGAAGAATAGTTCTTAACCTGAGGTAATATTTCTGGGTTAGTGGAGTCTGTAACCCGAAGCGTATGTAACCCGAGGTACCACTGTACGGTGGTACCTCTGGATGCAAACGGGATGCGTTCCGGAGCCCTGTTCGCATCCTGAAGCGAACTCAACCTGCGCATGTGCGGGTCGCGATTTGCTGCTTTTGCACGTGATGTCATTTTGAGCGTCTGCGCATGCGTGAGCAGCGAAACCCGGAAGTAACGCGCTCCATTACTTCCGGGTCGCCGCGGAGCGTAACCTGAAAACGCTGAACTTGAAGCACATTTAACCCGCGATATGACTGTACACGGCTGGTTCTCGGAGCTGAAATGTTTGCAGTTTTTAAGTGCGGTTTAATCTGGGGCTACATCACCTCCCCCAGTTCTGTTTCATTTCAATTTTCAGAGTGCAGAAGACCAACTCATTTGCAGCGGAGAGATCTGCCCCCCCCCCCAAGTTGCTGTGTTGTTTCCATTACGGTGTTTTCTTGCGGAGCTTTTCCATTTTCAGCCTTCCTTCTTTCAGAGACGGTAGTTAGTATTCAACAGAACACCTGCCTTGGAAAACATTTGGCAGCTTCCATGCACTCGGCAGAGAAAATCTGAAAAGCAGGGTTGGAGAGGGAAACCGATTTCTTATTTGCAACCTAGAAACTGCCTGGGCTGGTAAAATCCAAAGCCCTTGGGAATAACAGTTGTAGGAAGAAATCAAGCTTAATAACATGGAAGTATGCCAGCTTTATTTGCGTTTAGAATAGTTCAGTCCCTTCCCCCTCCTATTCTGCAAATGGAGACACACAGTTCCTGCCTGCGTCTCCTCCCATGACACAGTTGTCTGTTTCCATTCCTGCTTTCTGACGCTGCCAGCGCTGCCTCGCCGAACATGCATGTATTGCACACCGCCAGGAATCTCGGCAGGGATATAAGATGAGGGCTGCCACCCAGTGATCTCTGTATTTATGCATTTACTCTATTTATAAATAAGGCCACCCAGTAAAATTACATCTCCCAAGCAGTGCAGAGCAAAAACTCGGTTGAAGAATATGGTATCATAAAGTTGTCAATAGCGCAAGTATTCACGTAGAGAACTGTTCTCATGGACATATCTCAGAGATATTTGAGCTGTTTGGGCTTTGAGATACTGAGTTGCACATACCATTATTATTTTGGCATTGTGTAGAGCTGCCATACATCCGGAATGTCCCAGACATAGATGGGATTCGCCCGTCAAAAATGGCGTCCGGGTGGAGTTGGTGAAAATGGCTAAAATGCCTGGACATATGGCAGCCCATATCGGAAGTGTTGGCGGTATTTTTGGCAATTCCCCCCCATAAACTTAATTTTTATTGGAGATTTTGCAAAGAAAAAAGCTCAACAACTTTGCCTCCCCCCAAAAAAAAAATCCTAGCAGTGTATCTATTATTAAGATGCCATGTGTTAAAGTGCCGTACAGTCATGTGACCAGTCGTAAATTAACGTGGTAGAAAGGGTGGTGACCAGCTCAGCCCAGCACTAAGCCCCACTTGCGACTGGAGTGCAGTTTGGAACTGGCATATTTCATGCCGTCTTAATTTAAGTTGGCATAACGTACATTGGCTTTGGATTGCTCCCTAAATATTGGTATTGTTGAGGGCGCGTGAAGGCAGCTGAAATAACTCCGTAATGTGAATCAACAGACAAAGGCCTTTGCAAAGAATGCTGAAAATAATAAGTGGAGGGAAGGAATTATTCGTTGTTGGTTTTTGCATCCCCCAAAATGTTGGCGGCGGGAAGTAATTTGTTTCTGGATCTGCCCTAACTCCTATTCCAACTTCACAAGGAATTTGCACTCCAGAACTGTGCTTAATATTCCAGAGGCGTACTCCACAACAAGATAGTTGCACATAAAGCATATCTCTTTATAACTTTTAACGCTAACTGCACAGCCTTATGGGAGTCCACTGATTGAATATAGAGCAGTATCTTATTAACCTCTGGCTCAGATAAACCATTTAAATAAATACCTTAATATAAAGTCATTAAAAAGATATTTTTAGCTCAGCAGCCTTTAGCCATTAAAGAAACTTGAATGCGGATTGTATTTACTGTGTTTTCCTTATTTCAAAGGGCACAAGAAAAGACAGGGCCAAATGGCAATGTATGCCTTTTCAATGGAAAATATGTTATTTGCGTGCTATAAGGAATTCCATTGTTTTCAGAATCACTGGTGGGCAGGTGCTGGGTGAAGCAACAATTGGGGAAAACACAAGTGGCATCTAAAAATTTGGAACTGGAAGTTAGAAATGTCAAATGTTTCTTAAAGTTGGTGCAGGACCGACTTGAAATGTGGTATTGATTGTAAACAGTTAAAATCGTAAGGATTGGAATAACACTTGTAGTTTAATGGTGAGTTTTGGATATAATAGAGATGTAAAAGATTTGGATCATCGTAAAAGCTGCCGAAGGAAATGGTTAATAATAGGACCCACAAAGGGGACAAGGGAAGTCCAGGAGATTCTTTAGAATCTTGTTTTTATTATGTATGTTGGATATGTGATTGTGTTGTTTTTTTTAATGTGTTGATGCTAGGGCTGGGCAATGTCAGCTTTTCAACATCGCAGTGCTTTGCGAGCCAAACACTGTGGTTTGGCAATACAGTGGTACCTTGGGATAAGTACTTAATTCGATCCGGAGGTCCGTTCTTAACCTGAAACTGTACTTAACCTGAAGCACCACTTTAGCTAATGGGACCTCCCGCTGCCGGAGCACAATTTCTGTTCTCATCCTGAAGCAAAGTTCTTAACCTGAAGCACTATTTTTGGGTTAGCAGAGTCTGTGACCTGAAGCGGATGTAACCTGAAGCGGATGTAACCTGAGGTACCACTGTGTACAGTCATACCTCAGGATGAATAGGCTTCAGGTTGAGCATTTGCGGGTTGCGCTCTGCAGTGACCCGGAAGTAACGGAACGTGTTACTTCCAGGTTTCTCTGCTTGCACAGACGCTCAAAATGACGTCACGCACATGTGTGGAAGCGGCGAGACATGCAGACGTGTGTTACGTTCGCTTCAGGATGTGAACGGGGCTCCAGAACAGATCCCGTTCTCATCCTGAGGTACCACTGTACCACGATTTTGAAAAAAAAACAAGCTGCTTTGGCCTCTGCCTGCGAAGGACCTGGTGAAACCTGCCCCAGCTCTCACTTCGGGAACTGAGGCGGCTTCACCCAGGCAATCACAGACTGGGACAATGCAGCTTGTTTGCGCAGCTCAGCTGGGGATCAGGAAGGTTCCCCCTCCTCAGCTGAGACAGCCCCAGCGCTCATGCCACTCACGGGCAAGCGGGCAGTGCATAGGGTCTCCTTTAACAGCTCGCTGCGGGGAGCGCCAACTGCGCTCGCTCTCAGCTGAGCAGTTTCACGGAGCGCCACCGGCTCATGGGAGCCAGTGCCGGACTGGGGGCTCCTTTAACTGTTCATTTGAGGTAAGGGCAGCTGCACACTCCTCAGTCAAGCAGTTTATAGATGCAGAGGGAGGAACAAGCTGTATCGGCGGCTGTTTCTCCCTCTGCATCGTATGAGGGCAGTGTTCAGTGGTGGTTTCCCTCAGCGATATATCTTCCACTGAAACTGCCCCTTCTCCTGAGTCCCTCCACTAGCAGCGGCGCTGGAGGAAAGAACTCTAGCAGACACCGCTAGCAGAGGGACTCGGGAGCGGTGGCACTTACACCAGCGATATACTAGTGAGTGAAGCCGCCATTGTGGTCTGCTCCTCCTACCAGTCCCGGGCGATACAGTCGTACCTTGGTTGTCAAACACAATCCGTTCCGGAAGTTGGTTTGACTTCCGAAAACGTTCGACCACCAGGGCACGGCTTCCAGTTGGCTGCAGGAAGCTCTAATCAGAAGTCACGGCAGTTGTGTTGGATGTTTGGGTTCCAAAGAAACTTCACAAACCAGAATGCTCACTTCCGGGTTTGCGGCATTCGGGAGCCAAGCGTTTTTGAGTCTGAAGCGTATGTAACCTGAAGCGTATGTAACCTGAGGTACTACTGTATATCGATATATCGCCCAGGCCTATTTGATGCCTAGGAGTTGGATATGTTTTTCATTCTGTGCTATAGACACATTATAGGAGCACATGTATGCTTGGTGGTTGAATTTTTCTTCCTTTCCCCCCTAAATCTTAACACAGAAATCCATTTAAATTACTATTGGATTACTAATACTAAACAACAGCACACTGATAGTTCCAGTTGTCAGCTCCAGGTCTCCCCGCTTGCCCTCTCTGTGGAACCCTTCGCATTTCACCTCAATTTCGGCATGCTCAGAACTTATGCATTCTTATTTCAATATCATTCATAGTGGGAGGGGCTGTGATTTAATGGTATAGCAGATGCATGGCCTGCATAAGGTCGTGGGCTCAATCCTTGGCATTTCTAGTTGGCAAAATAAAAAATAGAAGAAATGGTGGGGAGTCAGTTGGTAGATAGTGTGGAAGAACTCAGCTTATGACGTGTGTGTGTGAGAGAGACCAAATTAATCCTCCTGATGTATATTGTGCTCTAGGAGGCTTAGTTTGGTCAGAATCGAGTACACACTTCCAGAGTTAACACCAAATACAATACTTCTGGAAAATGAGGCACCATAGCTGCCCGAGGGCCATGAAAATTTGTGTCCCGGGCCTTTTAGACTTGGCTACCCATTTACTATCTGAAACCAGATGTGGAATATATAGGTGTTATTTTCATCTCTTCTACCTCACTGTTTTGAAAACTGTAAATCGTAAGCAGCTGAAATTTCGGGACCCTTTTATTACTATGCTGGTGACAACGTCCTAGAATGGGCTTGTTGTTGTTAAGTCGTTTAGTCGTGTCCGACTCTTCGTGACTCCATGGACCAGAGCACGCCAGGCACTCCTGTCTTCCACTGCCTCCCGCAGTTTGGTCAGACTCATGTTTGTAGCTTCGAGAACACTATCCAACCATCTCGTCCTCTGTCGTCCCCTTCTCCTTGTGCCCTCAATCTTTCCCAACATCAGGGTCTTTTCCAGGGAGTCTTCTCTTCTCATGAGGTGGCCAAAGTATTGGAGCCTCAGCTTCATGATCTGTCCTTCCAGTGAGCACTCAGGGCTAATTTCCTTAAGAATGGATGTGTTTGATCTTCTTGCAGTCCATGGGACTCTCAAGAGTCTCCTCCAAAGTAGAATGGGCTACTTTGCAAATAAACTACCTGTACGCGGTTTGCGTAAATTGGATAGCACCTTTTTAGTGGTACAGTCAAACCTCGATTCCCGAACACCTCCGTTTTGGAACGTTTTGGCTGCCAAACACTGGAAACCCAGAAGTAAATGTTCCAGTTTTCGAATGTTTTTTGGAACTTCAACAGTCTTCTGGAATGAATAATGTTTGAAAACTGAGGTTCCACTGTACCAATATGATAAATAAAGGTAAAGGTCTAGTCGCGGACGAATCGGGGGTTGCAGCGCTCATCTCACTTTACTGGCCGAGGGAGCCGGCATACAGCTTCCTGGTCATGTGGCCAGCATGACTAAGCCGCTTCTGGCAAACCAGAGCAGCGCACGGAAACACCGTTTACCTTCCCGCCACAGTGGTATCTATTTATCTACTTGCACTTTGATGTGCTTTCAAACTGCTAGGTTGGCAGGAGCAGGGACCGAGCAACGGGAGCTCACCCCGTCACAGACAAGAGGCTAATGTTTTAATAACTCGACATCTCATTCCCTTGCGCTTTTCCTTGGTCGCCAGAATTTTATTCTCTTGCAAAATGTCAGCAGGCTGCTACGAAAAAAGATTCCAATCCAGTTCTGAACTCGAAGGTGGTTCAGTTTTCCGTCTAGATAACATGGACACAGAATTGTCCTATATCACTTGTATTTCCCTTGTTCCTGAGGTTGGGGGTGGTGGATAGAGCCTTGTCCAGTAGCCAGAATAATGCTTTGCTCCAGGCATATTTGAAAAGTAGACCTCACCTGCATTTTCACCTGTTACACTAGAAATTCAAGAGTGATGTGACCTGCTTATGGGAACATTGTGCCCAGCATTGCAGGCCAGCCAGTGAGGATGCGGTTATCATTTTTAGCATTTGCTTTCCCTTAAACTAAGCTATCCCTTCTCCCAGCTCTTGCAAAAATAAACAAGCAAAAACGAAACAAAACAAAAAAACCACCCTGTCATTTTCTTTCTTTAGAAAATTCCACACTGGCTGTGTCATATCACTTGCTTCCTCCGTTCAGATTGGGCAAGAGAGCTGGAGCTGGCTGCCTTAAATTAGGTCACAGAAGCTTAAGAGTATGATCAGAGCTGTATGTGGGCGCATGCAAACACACACACACACACACACACACACACACACACACACACCCCTTGCAGCAAAATATATTCACTTCAGCGTACGAAAATAAGTCCATTTGCTTGCTTTGCACAATTTCTCACATGCTTTCTGGGTTCAGGTTTTCAAGACATTGAGTGTATTTTCTGGCAAGGCACCCGGTGCAGAGTATATATATTGGGAATAATGCAGGCTTGTAGGGGAAAGGGACAGTGGAGTGCCTATAGGATTGCAGCTTTAGCTCACCGACCTTCCAAATAGGCACCCATAGGGCTGAGCAGACAGTTTCACAGCTCAAGCTAAACGGGGATAAGAGAATGTCTGGGGTAAAACAACAACAGCAGCATGCTGCTGCTGCTAGGAGTAAAAAAATAATGGGGGGGCGACAAACAAAAGTGGAAGCGAGAGAATTGGGCTGGCCGGAACTGAGATTTTTAAAAATGGCACCTTATTGATTTGAATATCAAACTATTAGAGCAAATGACGTTAACAAAGCGACTCATGCTTCGTTTGCCTGCCCAAAATGAGATTGAAGGTGAATCATGCCCAATTATAAAATACCTTGGAGCGTGCATTCATTTTTTTTTACATTCCTTTGCCTTTGTGAGTGCCTAAATAACAACGGCTAACATTCACATGTGCATTACTTTCTGGAAGGTGTAATAATAATAATAATAATAATAATAATAATAATAATAATAGTAGTAGTAGTAGTAATTTATTTATTTATACCCCACCCCTCCGACTAGGTTTCCCCAGCCACTCTGGGTGGCTTCCAACAAAATATTAAAATACAATAGCCCTTCAGATATTAAAAGCTTCCCTAAACAGGGCTGCCTTGAGATGTCTTCTGGTAGTTGTTTTTTCCTTTGACATTTGGTGGGAGGGTGTTTCTCAGGGAGGGCGCCACTACCGAGAAGGCCCTCTGCCTGGTTCCCTGTAACTTCGCTTCTCGCAGTGAGGGAACCGCCAGAAGGCCCTCAGTGCTGGACCTCAGTGTCCGGGCAGAACGATGGGGGTGGAGACGTTCCTTCAGGTATACTGTACCGAAGGTTTTCTGTTTAATTTGTTTAAAAGGCATTAGCTAAGGCAGAGATGGGGAACCGATGGCCACCAGGAAGTTGATGGACAGCAAATACTATCATCCCTGACTGTTGACCCTGTTGGTGGGGGCTGATGGGTTTTGGAGTCCAGGCACATCTGGAGAGCCACAGATTCCCCGAGATCCTAGAATGAGAAGCTAGAAGAAATGGTAACGACTAAGGCAGTCCAGCTCAACCAAGACTGAGCTACAGCTTTTGCTTTAGATTGTTCCCAATCTACAGAATTTGTGAAAACACGTCTTGGTTAAAAAGGCATTCCCGGACAGAGTTTTAAGTATCGCGGTGCACCAGGGCTATAAATACCCTCTCCTTAGAAATCAAAAGTGCAAGCTTTCCGCTCGCAGCTTCTCTCAAAGCTTAGAAAAGCACCTCACAAAGCTCATTTGTTCCACACCCACGAAATATTTGAAAGCCCGAATGCAACACTTTGGAGGAGTCGATCAATAACATCTAGCAGGAGGCAATATTTAAGAACTTAGGAGGAAGTGGGGGGGTTTGATGTCAGTCCTAATTCAAATTGATACCTAATAAATACATCCCGATAAAAGATGTAATGCATTTAAAATGTATGAACCACCTATTCATTATACAAATTTGCTTCCTTAATGACTTTTAGATGGATGATTCCACCCAGCTTCATTTCTCCTTTGAGTTACGCTAGGGCAGTTTATTGAAACTTAAGGGGAGGCTCATTGGAAGTTATCCTTCTGCATAAACTTGGCGTAATTTATAATAATGCTTCGCGGATAAATCAGAAAAAGGCCTTGATCCTGTCACCGAATAAATTGCTGTTGAAACGTCCGTGGTGTGAGGGGAGCGTGCATGGGAAATTTGGCCATGGGCTGTAGCTGAAGAGGTAGATGAGTGCCAGATTATCCATTTCCAGCTGGCTTTGCCTCACCTTTCTAGCAGTCCCTGATTCCCCACCCTCCAAAAAGTCTCTCATTTTTTGGGGGGGGGGATTATTAATTAATTAAATCTGTATACTGCCCTTCATCCAAAGATCTCAGGGCAGTTCACAACAGAAAAATACAAAATGAGAATACAAAATGCATACAGTCATACCTTGGGTTACAGGTGCTTCAGGTTGCGTTTTTTCGGGTTACGGACCGCCGAAACCCGGAAGTACTGGAACGGGTTACTTCTTGGTTTTGGTGGCCGTGCATGCGCAGAAGCACTAAATCGCACTTTGCGCATGCGCAGAAGCGCCGAATCACAACCCGTGTGTGCACAGACGCGCCGCTGCAGGTTACGAACGCTGCGGGTTGCGAACATGCATCCCGCACGGATCACGTTCGCAACCCAAGCGTCCACTGTAATAAAAACATAACAATAACACACACACCCTCCCACAAGCACGTCAAAAAGCCAGTGTTAATCAGCCGAATGCCACGTTGAAGAGAAACGTTTTTGCCTGCCACCTAAAGATACGTAATGAAGGCACCAGGAAAGCCTTCCTGGGGAGAGCATTCCACAAACGGGGAGCCACTGCGGAAAAGGCCCGTTCTTTTGCTGCCACCCTCCGGACCTCGCGAGGAGGAGGCACACGAAGAAGGACCTCAGATGATGATCGCAGGGTCCAGGTTGGTTCATATGATCAGAGGCGGTCCTTGGGGTATTGCAGTCCTGGGGCATTTAAGGCTTTATAGGTCAAAACCAGAACTTTGAATTGGAACTGAAAGCTAATTGGCAGCCAGCGGGCAAGGATTGTTGTCGCCTGCTCATTGAACTGGGTGGTCGCTGAATTCTGTACCACTTGCAGTTCCTGAACCATCTTCAAAGGCAGCACCATATATAATGCATTGCAGAAATCTAACCTAAAGGCAGAGCAATTTGGAAGAGGTCAGGCAGGCACACGAAAGAATTGATTTTTGAACCCAGAAAACCAGTACCTGTCTCAGTTTTCCTTCCTTCCTTCCTTCCTTCCTTCCTTCCTTCCTTCCTTCCTTCCTTCCTTCCTTCCTTCCTTCCTTCCTTCCTTCTTTATCGCAAAGGGATAAAATAAGCCTAAAGGTGCAGCTTGCATCACTTAGAAAGCTTCAGCATGCGTTTTGAACTTGGGCCTCCCACAATTAAATCTGAATACTCCTCCCCTTGAGAAAACATGCACACACTGCGTAACATACTACACAACGTCACCATGACATCTGTACTTGCAGCTTTAAAATAGACCTTATTTCCCATGGCAATGGGGGGAAGATTCTCCACCACTAACCCCTTGCACATTTTTGCTCTGGAAAAAAAGTGACGACTCTCACAAAATCCAGCTCTGCCATGTGTCGCAAAAGACTTCCCGGCCATAACTTTCTCATCCTTAAGATGTGAAGAAGGTCATTGTCAACACTTAATGCAGTTCACAGTCGCTGTGATGCATTATGTCAGCATTTTGGGGGGTTACGTTCCTCTGTTGGGTATTAGATATTTATAATTTGGCCATAAAAGCTACGCAGGACTTGAAACTTGGCACCGGGGATGGAAATCTGAAGTAACTGTTTATCATTCTGGAGCAATTTGGCTCGCCCAGCTAGAGCTGCTGCTGTGTGGCCCTCGCCCATTGACAGCCAGGATGGGTGTATAAGCGATAGACTTGGACCAGTCCCCACTCAGCCGCATGATGATTTACTGGTCAATCACTATCTCCCAGCCTAAATTCCACCCCTACCCCAGGTTCTTATGAAGGGAAAATCAGAGAATGAAACGTGTAGAAACACTCTTCGTGATTGGGTTGTTCCTTGCTGGAATTCCAATGCAATGCTGTATTGTATTGAATATAAGAAGTGCAGTTGGCCAGTCGTCATACAGGATCTGGTCCCAAAAAATTGAGCATCGCCCAGCCAAGTCCTAGCTTCCCTTTCCGACAGGGGTCAGGAACCTGAGGCCCGTCAGTTGATATCGTATTCCAGTAATCCCCAACCCCTTGGCTGTGCTGACTGGGGCTGATGGGACTTGGAGTCCAATAACATCTGGAGGGCCACAGGTTCACCCTGACGTCAACAGAACCTGAGTTGTACCAACAAAATCTTGAAGGGTGGGGTGAGAGGATCATTTCCAGTCAAAGTTAGGCCCCCCAGCCATTAAGTACAAGCGGATGGTAAAATCGGTGCCCCGTTAATTAGGAGAAGAGGGGTTCTTTGCTGTAGCTCAGCCTCCACCAACATGGCTTCCTGCAGATGTTTTGGGTGACAGTTCCCATCAGCATGTGCTTGCTGAGGCTAATGGAGGGTAAACAAAGGCTGGAGAGGCCCGAGAAGGGTGCATTTTCCAAACAAATAATCTTTTCTTTCCTCATCATCCAAACCACAGCTCACTTCACTTCTGCACCTCTGGGAAATTCACTGTCTAATAAGCTATGACCCGCAACTTCCTGAGAACATTGTCAAAATTATATCGTATTACTTTTGCTTTCCTTTCTAAGAGATGGGCTGTAGCACGTTGGCTTTTAATGGAACGGGAGTTGCAATAATTTGCCACAGATGCTTTTCAGTTTGTGCAGGTCAAGTTTTAGGGTTGTTAATGCAGGCCCAGAATGAATTAAGGGCCAAACCCCCCAAAGGGGGAAAACATCTACTGAATGTGCTTAGAACCTCTCTGCAGGCAAGAACCATGGCTTATCGAGCTAACAAACTATGGGAGGAACTCCTTTTCAGACCTTATCACACTAAGATCACCGAAAAAAATCATTTCCGGGCCCAATTCGAAATGCTGGTTTGGAGCCAGGACCACAACAGGGGAGATTTATGTTTTGTTCATCTCATCTCGCTTTATTGGCTGAGGGAGCCGGTGTACAGCTTCCGAGTCATGTGGCCAGCATGACTAAGCCGCTTCTGGCGAACCAGAGCAGCACATGGAAACGCCGTTTACTTTCCCACCAGAGCGGTACCTATTTATCCACTTGCACTTTGACGTGCTTTCGAACTGCTAGGTTGGCAGGAGCAGGGTCCGAGCAATGGGAGCGCACCCCATCGCGGGGATTCGAGCCACCGACCTTCTGATTGGGCAAGCCCTAGGCTCTGTGGTTTAGACCACAGTGCCACCCGCGCCCATGGGCCTTACCTCAAAAATCATTTCCGGGCCCAATTCGAAATGCTGGTTTGGAGCCAGGACCACAACAGGGGAGATTTATGTTTTGTTCTTATTTTCATTACGTAGTTTGTGGTTTTTATATATATATTAATTTTATGTTGTGAACCGCCCTGAGATCTATGGATGTAGGGCAGTACAAAAATTCAATAGGTACTAGTAGTACAGTGGTACCTCGGGTTAAGAACTTAATCCGTTCTGGAGGTCCATTCTTAACCTGAAACTGCTCTTAACCTGAGGTACCACTTTAGCTAATGGGGCCTCCCGCTTCTGCCGCGTGGTTTCTGTTCTCATCCTGAAGCAAAGTTCTTAACCTGAGGTACTATTTCTGGGTTAGCGGAGTCTGTAACCTGAAGCATCCGTAACCTGAAGCGTCTGTAACCCGAGGTACCACTGTAGTAGTAATAGTAGTAATATTGCAGCTTTAGCCTGTAGGCTGCTATATTTTTTTTCCCATTTTATGAAACTGGGCTCCAGATCATGTGAAGAGTGTACAGTGCTGCAAAGGTCCAGAATGTTGGGATCGTGTGAGGGTGGGGAACAACGACAAAGGAGCAGAACTTAAGAGTGATTGCATTGATGTAATCTTTTCTCATTTGAAAATTGCACATCATGTGTTCACACCAGAGCCGCTATTATAATAGTTTGATGGGCTTTAACTTGTGTGTGTTCTTCATCCTATTGACCTCCTCGTGTTGCTGCTTAGGATATTTGCGGCCCCTTAAAACCGACAAGTGTATGTTGTCTACTCATGAGTAAATTTGGCCAGGCCATGTGTTTGTTGTACTTTGAAGATTGGGGAGAGAATCTGTTCATTGCAATAGCCACCCAGGCACCGTGGAAAATATTACAGAAAAAGTTAGTATCTCTTTTAAGAGATAATGGCTTTTTCCATAGCACCCACCCAAATGAGAAGGCCTGGCCTCTGAAGAGAGATGTAAAATATACTTTGAGCTGCTTCTCTTGTTCTTTGGGAAGACCGGAGTCCCAGCCGCTTGGAGAAAAACATCTCTCTAAAGTTGTACTGCAGGCTGGAGGGTGTGCTGGGGAGAGGACCTTGTGCTAAGCGGTTGGGTTTATATCTAAACTTATCGCTTCCCTTATTTAAAAGACAAAAGGATCACCTTGGAGAGAAGGCGAATATTTATTTTGGAAACCCACTGAAACATTCTAAATCTGCACACATAGATTAGGCAGGTATAAGCAGTTTGCACTGTGATGTCCTCCTTGGGAAAATTGCCCATTCATTTCACAGCCTTCCCTTTTTTTAAAATCCTCCATTCACCATTAATTATTTTCATTTTTTATGTTACACTGCCACCTTTTGTCCATTGGATAGGAAACCTCTCGTCAGCTTGGATGCCTGCCAGGGTTTTATTATTATTATTATTCTCCCCTGTTTTCCTTGATCGGTATTGGAATAGAACATTTTGATCCAACCGTTGCAAAATATATAGGTGAACGATAATGCCATTTAAAAAAAAAATTGTGACAACAGCCTGAGTGGCAAATCACTCAAATTCTAGTAATGTGCAGTGCAAGTGAAAATATCTTTGATGCTCCCCAAATATCGTCCTTTACCCGTGTGGTGTAGAAACTGCTTCCAGGGGCCTTCGGTAAAGGTAAAGGTACCCCTGACCATTAGGTCCAGTTGTGGACGACTCTGGGGTTGCGGCGCTCATCTCACTCTATAGGCTGAGGGAGCCGGCATTTGTCCACAGACAGCTTCCGGGTCATGTGTTCAGCATGACTAAGCCGCTTCTGGCGAACCAGAGCAGCGCACGGAAACGCCGTTTACCTTCCCGCTGGAGCGGTACCTATTTATCTACTTGCATTGGTATGCTTTCAAACTGCTAGGTTGGCAGGAGCAGGGACCGAGCAACAGGAGCTCACCCCGACGCGGGGATTCGAACCACCAACCTTCTGATCGGCAAGCCCTAGGCTCTGTGGTTTAGACTACAGCGTCACCCACATCCATGGGCCTTACCTCGAACATTTATACTTGTAGTATCTGGATGGAAGAATCAGACGGGGAGCATAGATGGCATAATTTCTCCATGTATAAATGCTGCCCTGGCTTTTCTCCATCTGCTGCCTTGCCTTACCCAGAAGACATTAGTTGCAGTTACACCTTTAAGTTGCTTTTGCAACGGCAGGCTATGCATTTATTTCTTTATTTAGAACCTTCATAAACCGCTTGTTCGGATGGAAAATTCCATAAACCGCTTGTTCGGATGGAAAATTCCATAAACCGCTTGTTCGGATGGAAAATTCTTCAAGCACTGTACAAGTCGATAATGATATATAAAAAAGTGACTGAAGTCCGCAGACCCATTTTAAAAACGCATAAAATCGTCATTAAAAACAAAGGGATAAATCAATATAACATTTGAAGGAAATATAACGAATCCATGTGTCTGGATAGGCTTCCTGGGAGGGAAACGTTTTCAGCTGGTGTCTAAAAGAATAGGTGGCTGCCTAATTTCAAGAGGCAGGGAGTTCCGCAGTACAGGAGCTGCCACACTAAAGGAGAGACTTCTTGTAAAGGCAGAATGAACATTGTGTGGCACCTGTAAAAGCACAAGCTAACGTTCCATTAAGTTATTATTTATGTATATGTTTCTAGAGACAAAGAGCAGTAATGTTCACCTTCAGATTCTTAACCTGCTGTGTTTTGCTTTGTCCAGGGTTATATCCTTCGTTGTGACCTCATGGTTTAAGCGGGCATAAAGATGAGTATAAGCAGTGATGAGGTTAACTTCCTCGTATATAGATACTTGCAAGAGTCCGGTGAGTATTTGGCTATTAATTCTTTGAGGGATCCGTTTGGGGGGCAGCGTTTAACAAATATTCAGACATCCTTCAGGATCTGTATTGTGTTACATGCATAGTGTCTAAAAGACTAGAGTATGACTCACCAAGGCAATTTCTCTTACCCAAACTCCCATCTGCTTTCAAATTTCTGGCACGGGGAGGATGACAATGGCCTACTTTAACATGGTTACATATAAGGATTATTACAAGTCCATATTATCCCAATTTTTGCCAACTTATGCCTTAAGATCTGCAAGGGAAGCTCTGCTGGTGTCGACGATGGCTATTTATTTGGCAAGGGTGTAGAGCAGAGTTTTCTCTGCAGTGACACCCTGGTTATAGGATTAACTCTTGGGGGAGATACAAATGTCAGTTGCAGACATTTTTTGTTACTCCAGTCCAGTGTTTCCCAAACTTGGATCTGCAGCTTTTTTGGGACTACAGTTCCCATCATCCCTGACCACTGGTCCTGCTAGGCAGGGATGATGGGAATTGTAGTCCATAAACAGCTGGTGACCCAAGGTTGGGAAACACTGCTCTAGGCCAGTGTTTCCCAACCTTGTGCCTCCAGCTGTTTTTGAACTACAACTCCCATCATCCCTGACTAGCAAGACCAGTGGCAAGGGATGATGGGAATTGTAGTCCAAAAACAGCTGGAGGCACAAGGTTGGGAAACACTGCTCTAGGCAACGGAGGTGACTTGCTGATACATGTCTAGCGATGGTTTTGGGACACGTTTTAATACTTTTAATGTTTTATGACTTTTAATGTTTTATGGTGAAACATTGCATTTCATTTTAGATGTTGCAGGCAACCCTTTGAGTTGAAGGGTGCTTTAAATATATAATAAATATCTATAGGTAAAGCATTTTTGCTATTCCAAACTGCTATATGGATGCTGAATATTGTTCTTCCCTGCTTTGTGTACAGTGGTACCATAATCCGTTCCGGAGGTACATAATCCGTTTGTAAACCACAACAGGTTGTAACCCAAGGCGCGCTTTCACCAATGGGGCCTCCCAAAAAAATTTGTTTGTAATCCAAAAAAATTTGTTTGTAATCCAAAAAAATGGGTTGTAATCCAAAAAAAGGTTGCAGACCGGGACATGCACTCTGAGTTTGACATGTCTGTAATCCAAAATGTATGCAAACCAAGACGTATGCAAACCAAGGTACCACTGTACTTGCTGAAAAGCACCAGTGTTTTTCAGTGAGTTTTTGACTACCCCTCCGAATTTAGTACATTAGCTTAATACAGAATGCTCAAGAAGATTATTATTCCAAAGCAGCTGTGAGATGCATTGATCAGTTTCAAGAGAAATAATTTCCGGGGCAGAGGCCTTTTTGGTGGAACCCCTTCTCTTTGGAATAAGCTTCCCAGAGAGTCCTGCCTGGTACCTTCGCCAACTTCATTCTGCCAGGAAGGTGCATTTGTTTTCAAAGGCAACACTTGATTATTAATTTTTTACCTCCAATTTTTTCGGTTATGGAGTTTTCTAATCGTTTTTTTCTCTGCGGGATGGATTTTGTCCTCTGAAAAGCTGAATTCTGTAACCTGTCAATTCTGCCCAATCTGGCTCAAAAAAATTTCTCAGCTTTAATGCAAAAGCGGCATATGGTATCGCTAGTGGAATTTGCCATCACGAATGGTTTTTCTTATGGAAGTATATTACTGGGAGAGGAGTAACAAGGGATAAAGCTACATAGAAAGGAGATTGCTCACCTGGATTGTAGCACACAGAACGCCAGTTCTTTCTGATTAGGATTATGTTTTGTACATCAAAATAGACTTTTAAAAAAGCATGCACTGGAAGTTTTGTTAAGACTTCCCTAAAAAAAAAAAAGGGTGGAAAAATATGCGTGCTCAGGTGTTGATTCTTTTCCAATTTTCAAACAAAACCTCAACTTATTTTGGCCCAGTGTGCATCTTGAATTGCATGTTGTATGTAAAATTGAAACTTTCTGTGTACTCTTTCACACGGTGTTGGATTCAGAAGACACTGAGTTGTATATAGAAAATAATGAAAAACCACATGGAACACTATAAAAGGTGGGGTATGGGGAATATTCCTTGGGGAAGGGGTTTTGGGACCCTTCTTTGTACCTGACAAGAGCTCACCTTCCTGAGCATTTTGGTGAATTGTCTGCTATTTTTGCAACAACAGAAAAACACGTTTGAGGTTAAACTATAGATTGACTGGACTAGTGTGAATCAGACAAACTGAGTACTTTTAATGGAGAGACCTGGAGCTGCAGTGAGGACTTCGGTCTTACAACACGTGGTTGGGAAGTTTATTTGGCCACTTTTAGAATTGCATGAGATATCGCTAGCATGGCTCACATGTTGTTGGAACCATCTCCACATCCAAAGGAGCAAAAACCTAGGAAAAGCAGAGTAGAACATTCCCTTTTAATTTTTATTTTCTTTTTAAACTGAGATGTGGTCGACCCAGCTCATTTCTGGCGTGAGAGTGGTATGTAAGCGTGATAAAAATTCTGAGGGTTTTGCCGCAGTTACATAGATTCCTAGCGGTTCAAGGCTCTTCATTCTACCGTATTATGTTTTTATATGTGTTGGAAGCCACCCAGAGTGGCTGGGACAGGCCAGCCAAATGGTTGGGGTATAAATAATAAAACTATTATTATTACTATTATTGGAAAGGACCTGTAGTTAATCCAAATTAAAACAAAAGAAATCCAAAAGGCCACGTGGCAACCCGCCCCCCACCCACCCATTTCCCCCCTCCTGGCAATCAAAGGACAACAGATTTGCTGCCAGGGTATCCTCTTTGCGGAGAGAGGCAAGGGGCCACCACAGAGGATGTCCTGTTTCTGGTGACCCACACACCTCTCGTTTGCTTTGCCTACAGAAAGTCCCAGGTTTAATTCCTGAAAACTGCTGGTAGGGCTGAGAGAGACCGCTGCCTGAAGCCCCGGAGAATTGCTTCTAGTCAGTGTAGACAAAACTGAGCCAGATGGAGTAATGGTCTGACTCCTGAGTTTCTCCTTCAGTAGCAGCAGAACAAGGGAATAGTAATAGTAATAATTTATTACTTATACCCCGCCCATCTGGCTGGGTTTCCTCAGCCACTCTGGGTGGCTTCCAACAGAATATTAAAAACATGATAAAACATCAAACAATAAAAACTTCCCTAAACAGGGTTGCCTTCAGATGTCGTCTAAAAGTCAGGTAGTTGTTTATTTCCTTGACATCTGATGGGAGGGTGTGCCACAGGGCAGGCGCCACTACCGAGAAGGCCCTGCCTGGTTCCCTGTAACCTCACTTCTTGCAGTGAGGGAACCACAAGAAGGCCCTTGGAGCTGGACTTCAGTGTCCGGGCAGAACGATCGGGGTGGAGACGCTCCTTCAAGGTATACTGGGCCGAGGCCTCCAAGGAAGGTCTTAATGGACAGGCAGGTTCATGTCTGTCCCACTCTTTTCTAGATCCAAAAGGACCTGCATGTTGGTGATCGCACCTCCGTTGAACACACCCAAAATGGTTGCTACCTGTACTGGATTTTCAGCTCGAGATGCTGTCCCCACAGGCTGTGAGCTGGAGATCACATCTCCTGGTCTAACCTGAGGTACCAGCCCCTCAGAGTCCAAACTGGGACTCTTGTGACTTCTAATCTCTCACTTTGTGTGTATGAATTGCTCAGTAGGATGCAATGTTTATCTTCGAAAAATCCCACTCTTCAGTTTTTCCTGCAGTAGCAGTAGCGTTCTGCTTAATTCAGCCCAAACTGGAAAATGTATTCATTCCCTCTATTGTTTGCACGTTAGCCCAAAGAGAGAGTAAATTAAGTTCCCAAAAAAACTCGCTCCAAAGCCCTCCTCGTCTGATTGGACCGCCTTCAAGAGAGGGTTGCCTTCACGGGGGAAGTGTTTGGAAAGGGAAGCGGTTTTTTTCAGAGAGCTGCGACCCTGGCTCTGCGACCATGAAAATCCTGCGTGGGGTGTCTCCATGATAAATCACAGCAGTGCCAGCTCAACAGTGGCTCATTAGTGCTAGCGAGTGTGGCGTCCAGGAATGAGATGAATACACACATTATTTCCAGGGATGGCAGAAAGCCGGCGCCTGGCAGCTGAACTCAGTGGTGTGCGATTTTTAAAGCCTAGCTACCCACAGAACCTTTAGTAATGTTTAGGTCCTGCTTATAATACCTGTTTTAGTTACTCAGAGCGTGCCAAGGCAACTGAAAGCAGTGTACCTGCGGCAGACAATCTGCACCCCTCCTCTCCTTTACACTGTCCTGCCTTGCTCCCTTGTAGTCTTGTTTAATTTTGAGAAAGTTGTCTTTTTGATGAGCCTTAACAAGTCATTCCTCTCAGGCCCAGATTTTTTAAAAACAAAAACAACCATGATCCGTAAAATTGATGCTCACTGCATTGACGATAATTATTGTAATTGTTAAGAGCGGAATTCTGTTTAATTATTATTTGCTGCTGTTTTGAGAGTTAATTTTATCATGTACTGTTCTGTTCTATTAGAATACTGAATATTACTTTATTTGATATAAGTCAATCCACTTTAAGCGGGATGCGGGTGGAGCTGTGGGTTAAACTATAGAGCCTAGGACTTGCCGATCAGAAGGTTGGTGGTTTGAATCCCTGCGACGGGGTGAGCTCCCATTTCTTGGTCCTTGCCCCTGCCAACCTAGCAGTTTGAGAGCACGTCAAAGTACAAGTAGATAAATAGGTACCACTCCAGCGGGAAGGTAAACGGTGTTTCCGTGCGCTACTCTGGTTCGTCAGAAGCAGCTTAGTCATGCTGGCCACATGACCTGGAAGCTGTACACCGGCTCCCTTGGCCAATAAAGCGAGATGAGACCGCAACCCCACAGTCTGTCACAACTGGTCCTAATGGTCAGGGGTCCTTTTACCTTTACCTTTAATCCATTTAAAAGTTACATTTCATTTGTGGCTTTTTATGTTGGGATCAGATTATTGTAAGGTGTTTTTCTTTTCTTGTATATTTTGTAAACCGCCTTGTGTAGAATAATAAACAAAGGCGGTACACAAATTAAAAGTGAAATGATAAGTTCCACATACAAATGCTATAGGCTTGTTTGCCCATTGTCTTATTTAGGGAACTGACCTAGACATGTCCATGGTATTCACGTGCACCAAATTTTGGAATTCTGGAAATTTTGTGCTTCAGAATGCTGACGTTTTGTAGCACCTACATATGAAAATGTGCAAAGAAATTTACATTTTCCACATTGATTTTTTTAGGAAGTTCTAGGTGGGACAGATCATTGGACCTAACAGAACTAGCTTGATGATGTTGGGTTTCCCCACACTCATGCTCATACTCCTGAACCCCAGCTCACTGTCTTTTCTGGATTCTTTTGTTTATTCCCTCTCAAATTTTATTCATTAAAATACATATAAATTGCTTTTTCCCAATTGTTCAAAGTGTTTCAACCCGTAACTGTAAAACAACAGCAACAAACGAAACAACTCCATCAGCTCCACCTGGTACACAGGCTGAGACCCTACCTGCCCGCAGACTGTCTTGCCAGAGTGGTGCATGCTCTAGTCATCTCTCGCTTGGACTACTGCAATACGCTCTATGTGGGGCCACCTTTGAAGGTGACCCGGAAACTACAACTAATCCAGAATGCGGCAGCTAGACTGGTGACCGGGAGCTGCTGCTGGGACCATATAACACCGGTCTTGAAAGACCTACACTGGCTCCCAGTATCCACCTCCATCGTGCTGCCCTCACACTGAGGTCCAGCGCCAAGGGCCTTCTGGCGGTTCCCTCGCTGTGAGAAGCCAAGTTACAGGGAACCAGGCAGAGGGCCTTCTCGGTAGTGGCACCCGTCCTGTGGAACGCCCTTCCACCAGGTGTCAAAGAGAAAAATAACTACCAAACTTTTAGAAGACATCTGAAGGCAGCCCTGTTTAGAGAAGCTTTTAATGTTTAATAGGTTGTTGTAGATTAGTGTTTTGTTGGAAGCCGCCCAGAGTGGCTGGGGAAACCCAGCCAGAGGGCCGGGTATAATAAATGGTTGTTGTTGTTGTTGTTGTTGTTGTTGTTGCTGTTGTTATCAAACCGAAGGACTTCTATCGAAAGCCACCCATGGCAGGGCAGATAAGGGGGAGGGGAACACTCTTGAACCCCTATGAAAAGAAAACCACTGAGTGGCTGCCCTGGCATCTTCTGAAGGGTCTATAGCTTTGAAACAACCAATGGGCCAGACAGGGCTGGCAGCCTGTGCAATGCCGTAACATTCCAATTTAGCCTTCACACACAAAATCCAGATCGTATGACCAATGAACCAGATTTTTGTGCAGGGAAATGGTTGTTTGCATATAGCCCAGATCTGATTGTTCTTATAGCCTCACATGAACATCCAAAGCGGGGCACGTGAGCCTCGGCACTCGTATCAACTATCTGATCTGACCAATATCAAAACTGATAACACCTAGCAAAATGGAATGTCCAGTTGCCATTTGGAGGCCAAGATGGCTCAAAAGTCGTAGTTTCCAGAACGACTTTGTGGTTCCTGAAATTTCTTCAGATGGTGATGAAGATGATGATTGCAATTTGTGTACTGTCCTTTTATCTCATGCAGATAAAATACAATGGATAGAATTCTATAGGATGTGTTGTTAGTGTGTGAAAACAGGCAAGATCCATGGATCCCCCCAGGTGGAGATGTCAGGCTCCATCTTGGCACCCAGGCGTCTTCACTTGGTCGCAAGTGGCCGATAGCCAGGTTGGTCCAAGATGGGAAGCAGGTTTTGGCCTAGCGAATTGTAATTTTTTCTCCCCCTTCTCCTCAACAGAGTAAACTTGCTGCCTGGGGGAACACTTTTCCTATTTGCATAGCCCCGCCCTTTAATTTGCATAGCCCCATTCTGCCTCCTGGGTCTTTATCTTGTTATCGTTACTGCTGCAATACCTGTGAAATCACTCTCTCTCTGTTCTCCGGTATCTGTGCAAAATTTTGGATCCCAACGGCTATAAAGCAACTGTTTATAACGTCCCAAAAGGGGAGCTTTCTGAGGTTCTAATTACCTACGAGTGGAAAACCGTAACAGCTTAAGATGAATCACTTCCTCACAATGGATTTACCTTTTCAGGGCAAGCAAATAAATAACACTGTTAGCATCTAGTAATCCTAATTTTCCTATTTGCAAAACGATAATTATGCTGCCCTTGAAACGGCACGCAGAAGAAACGCACGCCTGGCGCTGGTGTGCTCATGCAATTAAAATGCTTTGTCGTGAAGTTAATCCTCCCTTCTGTAGGCATATATTCTCCCTTGTCCTATGCAATTTAGGAATAAATGGAAATGCGGCCCGAGGTGGTAGTGAGAGAAAGGGAAATAAACAAATGAATTTCAATGCCTCACCAGAGCTTTGGGGGTTGATAGACTTGACCAAGGTTTATAAAGGAAATAACTGATTCACTGGGTAACAGCAAAGCAACATAACTAGCATGACTAGGTGAGATTCTCTGCTGTGGTCTTTGGTAGATAAACCTTGATAACGAATCCTACCATTCAGGAAAAGTTGATTTGTGTCCTTTTTTGCAGTGTGTGACACTCCAGGCCAGACCTGCTGGCCGCAACCTGACAACCTAAGACAGTGATGGCCAAACTTGGCCCTCCAGCTGTTTTCGAACTACAGTTCCCATCATCCCTGACTACTGGTCCGGTTAGGTAGGGATGATGGGAGTTGTAGTCCCAAAACAGCTGGAGGGTAGTGTTTGGCCATCACTGGCCTAAGGCTTCTTGTGTGTATGAGCACATCCTTATAACCTCCCCCTTGTCTTTAGGGTTCTCTCATTCAGCATTTACCTTTGGCATCGAGAGCCATATCAGCCAGTCTAACATCAACGGTGCCCTGGTACCACCTGCTGCTTTGATTTCCATCATCCAGAAAGGCTTGCAGTATGTAGAGGCGGAAGTCAGTATTAATGAGGTAAGGCAAGTCTCCTATCAGCTATAGACGGTGACAAGTGCTTTCATATATCTGCAGAGGGTTTCATTACCCTGGGGAAGTGGGTTGCTCTCTCCTCTTCGACTGTCCTGCTTAGATGGTTTGCTGTCACGCTGGATCCTCTGTAGGTCCTGCTCACCAGACCTTTTCTTGTCGAAGAAGGTTGGAATAATACAAAGTTCTATGGAGGCCTCAATCAGGGCAGTCATTCATTGGCATGTTGGGTGTGGGTGTGTGTCCGTGTGTTCTTTTATCAGACTGCTGGTCCTCCAGAGATCAGATATTAAAGTTCCTTCAATGTGAACAGGTCGCACGTGACCAGATTCTGGGCAAGCCTAAGGAATCCAGAGAGTGTGCAGACAGAAGCACCCTCACCTGCAAAAGCATGGCATGCAGTTGCCAAAAGCTCGGAACTACCTGTCGCAGTGCACACATGGCCAAAGCATTGATATCTCTTCATTTAGGAGGTCATGCACAAGCGCCACCAGCTGTGGTCATTCAAACAACACCAATAAGGCAGTGGATCAAATTGGGGAGGGAACCCAGTTGGTTGTGTTGTTTTTTTAAGGACACTGTGGTTTCAATTCGCTCTCATTTGGCCTAATGATTTTGCCCAGTCTTTTGCAAAGATGTTTCTGTTTTGGGGACACACACACACACACACACACACACACACACTGCATTATCCCAGAGACAGGTGTGGAGAACCTCGGGCCTGGGGCTGAAGGCAGCCCTAGAGACACTCCCCAGGCCACAGCCCCCATCACACTCCTTGAGGGCTTTTGCGTGGCTGGAATTTGCCCTTAATGTCTCTTAATGTCCTTGGCTTTCCTAGTCTAATGGAAATCGACGCACTTCACCACATTCCTCACTAACCCTTCCATACAAAAATAAAACTTTTTTTAAAGAAGTCCCCACTCAGATTATCTCCTCTCCGCGCCCTCCTTCAAGATGTGAAAGTTTCTACTTTTGAGACCTTGAAGTTGTGCACTTCAGCCATTCCCGCTCCTTACCAAGCAGGTGCTTTACCAGAGCCCCTTATTTCTGCCTAGTAACTCAGGTGGTCCCTTGGCCTTCCACAAGTAGAGCCTTTTCAACACTTCAGTTGAGGCCCAGCGGCCATTTCCGCCTTCCTTTGATATCCCTCTCCTTTCCTTTTGAATTGGAGAACAGAGAGAGCATTCACCACTCTCACGGAGAAAAGAAATCTCTGGGAAGGACACGAGTCCAGGGGAAGAACGGAGAATAAATGAGGGAAGCAGCCCGCCACAAGGAGTTACCCCGTCCTCCCAGCTTTTAAAAACAAGCCAAAGGACATGTCTATGGAGGCAATTTTTGAGGAAATACTTTCAAGTTCAGTTTGGTGTGTCCCCTGCCTTCTGGCAGTACTTAACAAAAGCAAATGTATGTGTTATTATATTGCCCTTAAACATACGTTTGGGTATTTTTTGTGTGAAAATACATTAGTCTCCTGTGCTGAGAAGCCAGGCAAATTGAGCTGGGCCAGGTCCGGCTCTCCCAGTCCTTCCACCCAGTTCTCAGATCAAGTTAGCCCCCCTCATCCACGATTAAATAGTGGATGCAAATGCGCCAACCCAGTGTTAACTAACAGCAGCACTAGGTTGGAAGTCTGACTGGCATGACAACCCGATTCCCAATGATAGGGAATCTGCCTGAAAAAGCTCTCCAGTCTTGTGGTCGGAATAGTTTCTGTTTCCCTAAGACCTGGAATTCCAGGGCCATCCATGCCCTCGGGTGACATACGCTTCAGGTTACATATTATTGTTTGTATACAGTGGTACCTCGGGTTAAGTACTTAATTTGTTCCGGAGGTCCGTACTTAACCTGAAACTGTTCTTAACCTGAAGCACCACTTTAGCTCATGGGGTCCCCTGCTGCTGCCGCACCGCCGGAGCCCGATTTCTGTTCTTATCCCGAAGCAAAGTTCTTAACCCAAGGTAATATTTCTGGGTTAGTGGAGTGTGTAACCTGAAGCGTATGTAACCTGAAGCCTATGTAACCCGAGGTACCACTGTATAGGGGGCTCGTCAACCTGGAAAGGTAGCTCATCTAGGAGAAGATATCCGCCTTGAGAAGAAAAGGCTAAAGGGTAAACCCTGCACAGATCCAGTTCCTAAGACAGTTGACTGGTGCCATGTATGCCTCCGTCCAGCAACTCTGCAGCCCAGCTGGTGCCAGACATATCGCTCCACTTTCCTTTGGGCCCCGAGGCCACGATTGGGGTGTTGTCGTCTGGGCAGCCCAGGATCTGCATACATGCTGCCCCAGCTTACGCCCCAGGTTTCCGCTAACAGAGCGGTTTGGCTTCATCCCCAGAGGTGTACTCCATGATCTCTTGAGACAGACGGGTGCCAATAACCAAAGGGTGCCAACTTGAATAAAATATTTGGGGTGGGAGCATAGTCACCCCACATAGTCCATGTGTGATCCATGCACACCATCTGAATGGCAGCACGCATCAACTTTAGGGGGCAGCCTGGGTGAAATGAAAGTAGCCGGGGGGGGGGGAATTTGCCTCCAACTCTGCTATTGGGCAACCTCAAGGTCAAGGACGGGGTCTCCCCCAGACGATGTTGGAGGCAGAGCAATGGACTGCCTCTTTTTGCAAGGCATCTTCATTTGTTTACAGACAGATACTATTCAGTAACTTCACAGGACAATTGGGCCCGCATACCCATTCTGTCCTCGCCCTGCAACGTCTTTTTAGAGGGCCCCCATAGTTTGTTTTTTTAAAAAAAAAACACTGATCCTGAGTTCGCTCTTGCTTTAAAAACACATTGCAAAGTACTCTGTGCAGTGGTCAAAATTCATCATCGTCAGGACAGGTTTGTTTATGCTCCTGCCCTGAGTTTATTGTTGCAAAATTTGACCTGTCATTTAAACTAACTAACTCTCTCTCTCTCTCTCTCTCTCTCTCTCTCTCTCTCTCTCTCTCTCTCTCTCTCTCATCCTCAACCTGCAAATCAGGATGGTACTTTGTTCGATGGTAGGCCGATAGAGTCCCTCTCGCTGATAGACGCCGTGATGCCCGATGTGGTGCAGACGAGACAGCAGGCCTACAGGGACAAACTCGCCCAGCAACAGGCGGCGGCCGCTGCGGCGGCGGCTCCGACAAACCAGCAGGGGTCTGCGAAGAATGGCGAAAACACTGCAAACGGCGAGGAAAATGGAGCCCACACTCTAGCAAGTAAGTAAGCCGGCATGAAAGAAGGATTAGGTGGCTGTGCTCTTGCCGTTAAGTTCTGAATTTCACGCAGAGCCGTCTGCATGAAGCATCTCCATATGCTGCTGCTTCCTGGTATTTGAGCGAACAAATTTGGCTATGTGATCGGGACACGGCCACACCAAATGTTTGTAAACATTTGAGGGGGGGCTTTTGTGGGGGGGGAGTGGACAGTGTTGCTCAAAGCACCATGTTCCCAGCGCGTGCACACTTTTATCTGCAACGTTTCCCAGCTGTTGCAGTTTGTTGGAAAACACCAAGGGGTTCCTGCTAGAACTCCAATCATCCTCCGGTATGCGCAACACTGGAAAAGGCATCTCCCTTCTTCTCCAGTGCGCTCAGCGACATAAACCAGCTTGATTTATGCACACTAATCATCTAGCATAACACAGCAAGAAGCGTGAAACATAGTAGTCTAATATACTATTTATTTACACACTATGTACAGACTACAGCATAATGGTGACTGTTCTCTTCTGCTCCGAGAGAACAAACAGAACAAAGTACAGTGGTACCTCTGGTTACGTACTTAATTCGTTCTGGAGGTCCGTTCTTAACCTGAAACTGTTCTTAACCTGAAGCACTACTTTAGCTAATGGGGCCTCCTGCTGCCGCTGCGCTGCCGCCGCACGATTTCTGTTCTCATCCTGAAGCAAAGTTCTTAACCCGAGGTACTATTTCTGGGTTAGCGGAGTCTGTAACCTGAAGCGTATGTAACCCGAGGTACCACTGTAAAAGCAAAAGTACATTACAAAGTACTTACAGGGGAAGAGAGATAAGGCTGTCTTCCGTTCCCACAGTCTTCTCAGACAGGCATGTGAATTATACCAATCACAAAATGCAGCATCGGAAGAGTGAATTTACTGTTGCAATTCCTACGATTGCGGAACATTTTTCAGCCGGCAGAATTGCATCTGGGCAAGTGTGCCTCCATTGAAGGTCCCAGGCACAAAGCACATTCTTCACGAAACACAGTCAAAATCCTAAATTCAGGATTTGCAGAGTCCCACCTTGTGTGGCCTGCTTCTTATTTACTACTGTGCCCACAGTCTACTGATTTATTTTAAACCTGCAAAGCAAGACCATATGCTTGGTTCTCAACAATTGAAGCAAAACTGTTGACTGATCCTGAGTTCGCTCTTGCTTTAAAAACACACACAAGAGCGCCTTGCAGGATGAGACCAGTGTTGTTTGCAAGGGTCCCAGCAGCAAGCTGGCCTCTGCTGGCAGTGGAAGGTTAACTGTGAGCCCAAGCTCTCCCCTAAAGTATGCTTCCAACACTTGGCTATTATTTGCATTGGTAAACCTGCAGAAATGCATGTTTTCTTTAAAACTAATGTCTCCATTCCTTTCCATGTTTGGATTTAGAAGCCAGGGTGATTGTTGGTGCTTTCCCGCCCTTCTTTTTTTGCTTGTTAACTGTGAGTTACCGCTTATGCTAGAAATCCAGACTACTGGTCTAAAGCTAATGTGATTTACCAGCCACCCCTACTGGCTGCAAACGCAAATGATACCTGCTCTCTGTCTGCCTTTGCAGAAAGAAGGATTTATGTAGCTTCTGTATCCAGTGCGAGGGATACTGAGATGACTTGGGGGAAAAGCTGCCCCTCTACCCTCTATCTTGCATGTGTGCTTTTTGCAGACAGGTCACTCTTAAATTAGTCACCAGACTTGCAAAGGTTGTGCATAGATCTCCAAAATAGGAAGTGGATTGCATTTGCTAACCATAACTTTCTGTCCTTGGCCCCCTTGGCTTAATCTGATTTCACCTTTTGGAGTTTCAATTTCCTTTTGAAATACTAGAAAAAAGTTGCCCCCAGCTTTTGCTTGTTTAAACAGACAGGCCAATGTGGATTAAATATGGCTTCCTTGCCATAGTAAATAAAGCAACTTACTGTACCTCGTCATGATTAGCCACTGGTTTGACACACACCTCCGTGGAGTTAGCTGAATATGGCAAAATGATCTGTATGGGGGTAGGAGAGTTTTCCATTACAGCATATGTTTAAATCAGAGTTAAGGTGGTCTTGTCTTGCCCTCAGCCCTGCATCACCCTAGAAACTTTAGCGTAATAAAGTACACGAACAATGAAGATAAAAAATGCATGCGGTGACAAATACATAATTTGTATGCGCACAAGAAATATTTTGGCTTTGCTCTTAAGGCAATTATTCACTGCTACTATAACCTCCAAAGATCTTGAGATAGCATATATGCTTTGTTGGGGCATATACAGAGTGCCCATTCAACATGCCAGTGGAGTGTTCCAATGAAACAGAAAAACACTACACAGTCCGTTTATGGGCAATCTAAAGCAGATCCACAGCTTAGCAGTTACATACAGTTGTAGTACACGGTCTTTCCAGCAGCATACCTTCTTGCAGTGCTCCAACACAGACTAGGCTCTGGCCCAGGGCAGGAGCCAGGAGCAAACTTGCTTCAAACACAAGGGTATATATACTTTAGGTTGTGCTGTGTCACTCTCACATGCTTGCTGACTCACTCTCACACGGTTAACCAGTTGCAGGTGCAGGACAAGCATGCCCAAAATTAACCAGCACACCTAAATACCCGTTTCTTGTCCTTTTTTCTCTGCATCCTTATACATCAACATGGTTCCCCTAACTTGTATAATCAAAACAGTCCTCTGAGGTCAATTAAACAGGGAGGTTGTGACTGGTCTAAGGTTACTCTGACCTTCATGGCCAGATATGAGATAGAAATCCCCATCACCGCTAAGTCCAGCATTGTGTCCCACTACATCACTCTGGATCTCCCCTCCCAGGACCCTGTTTGGTGGATTGAATGCAGTTCAGTTGCACCAACCTATAGAAAGGGCACCTTGCTTCTGATGCTCAGATGTCGGAGGGTGTGCCAGAAGGCCCAGGGATCTAGGGAAGCAGAGAAGAGCCCAACGGAGTATGTGCTCAGAGTCAATGGTTAGAGTGTGAAAACCTGCTGAAAACCCGTAGTCGTTGGTGGGACGGAGCAGCAATATTTTCCTTTTCCCTGGTGTCGCTATGCTTACGAGGAAGGGAGAGGCATCAGGGAGGTTGGTGCAGTGCAAGTGCACCAGCATGAGTGGCGGATTGGTTCTGCCGGTGTGTTTGCACTGTGCTGAAATTTCATTTCATTTCCCTATTAAATAGTATATTACTATGCACAAGATGGGTTTGTAAGCTGAAGAAACAACAAAGCAGACTGCAGAGATCTCGCACGCCTAATAATCTGATCCAGTAAAAAAGTCGTAATGAAAACCTAACCTTAAAATAAGCAAATAAAGCAATGTTCAATAATCCATTCGAATAGCGTTAAATTTATCAGCAAACACTAGTTACACAGCTCATACTTAACTATTACATCAAATAATTACTAAACCGCAATCAATTAAAATTATCGGCCAGTAGCAATGCATAAAATACCATGAAACATTCAAAACCACGAGAAAGGATCAAACTGAGAAGCAAGTCTGCCCGCTCTCTAAGTAGTGGTGCCGGAGAGAGATCAGAGAAGCACTGCCACCCTCCCTGCTGACTGCTGCTTGAAACAGTGCCCTCTGGTCCATCAGCACTATATGTAAGATGGCGGTGGGGTCTGGGCAAAGATGTACCAAGCAACCAAGGTGTGCTGTCCATGGTCCTGCAGGCCAAAAGGCAGGATTCAAGGAAGGAGCGGGTCCATAGTAACATACCTACTCCCTGTTGTTGTCCTCTGTTCTGCAGATAATCACACGGATATGATGGAAGTAGATGGCGACGTTGAAATCCCTTCTAACAAAGCAGTGGTGCTGCGTGGCCATGAATCAGAAGTATTCATCTGTGCGTGGAACCCTGTTTGCGACCTCCTGGCCTCTGGGTATGTTTCCCCTAAAGAAATTTACAGAGGCAGTTCTTTACTCCGGTTGCACAGCCTTTTCTTTAAGCATGAGAAGGCGGTGAGGCCGTCGACTGCACATCTGGCATCTGTTTGTTTTGTATAAAGAAGTTGAGTTTTTTAGTTTTTAACTTCTTATCCGTGCAGAAAGTTCTTTTTTAAAAAAAACAAAAGGCAACGAGAGGGAGAGAGGAAGAATTTACCTTAAAAACAAAATCAGTAAGCATGCTGTTCTGAGGCACTTGGTAGCCAAGTTCCACAGCTTCCAGAGCCAGTGTAGTGTAGTGGTTAAGAGCAGTGGACTTGTAATCTGGTGAACCGGGTTTGCGTCCCTGTTCCTCCAATGCAGATGCTGGGTGACCTTGGGCCAGTCACACTTCTCTGAAGTCTCTCAGCCCCACTCACCTCACAGAGTGTTTGTTGTGGGGGAGAAAGGGAAAGGAGAATGTTAGCCGCTTTGAGACTCCTTAGGGTAGTGATAAAGCGAGGTATCAAATCCAAACTCTTCTCTTCTTCAAAATCCCATGGGTGTTGTTGTTGTTTTTTTCATATCAAGAAGCATGCTGGATAAATGCTTAAAGGAAAGTCTAACACCCAGAAGCACCTCACTGTTATAAAATATAAGCTCAGCCTAACACCCACCAAAATTCTGAAGCAATTGTGTTGGGTGGGGGGGACTCCCTGAGAATGAAGGAGTCGCTTGCAGGGGAATAAATCTTTTGAAAAATTGGAGGCCAGCTTGTGGCACACTGCTAGTTTATTTGCTAGTTGTCCCCATATATTTTGCACACTGCGACAGGTGGTTTGGTATCCTCCAGCTGTGGATACTTTAATTAGCGGTCCAGCTCTTCTTTGAGGACCCTGGGAATAGGACTGCTTGAATCGCACAATGGTGTCGACAAAGTGGCATGTTTTAAAAGTGGGGATTTTTGTGTTCGTTTTGGCATAATTAACCGTAGCTTCTTGGCTCTTTGCAGTGGCGAAAGTGGTAAGCACGTTATTTTGGGCAACGTAAAAGCGTTCCCATTCAAAACAGCAGAATGAGGTCCGTGTAACGTTACTGCACACAGAGGAGAAATGCGAAAGACTGATTGGAACGTTTGTAGCAAAAAAGCCTGTAATTCTGGGAATAGTTGTGACCAGACAGTGTTACCCACACCTTTTGCTCTTGCAAGGTGGTGGTAAATTATTGGCTCAAAGAAGCCCATGATCCCTGTTTATTTTGCAGATCGGGAGATTCAACGGCAAGAATATGGAACCTTAGTGAAAACAGTACCAGTGGATCCACACAGCTGGTCCTTCGGCACTGTATACGAGAAGGGGGCCAAGATGTACCGAGCAACAAAGACGTGACTTCCCTAGATTGGAATGTAAGCAGAAACTCTCCGGTGCTCCAAACGTACTTTGCAAAACCCATATTTTCAGCTTCCAAGTTACAGTGGGCATCCACGGGAGTGATGAGGGAGTTCTTTTTTGAACTTTCCACCTAGAACTGTGAGTTGACCGTGTCCCTTTTGTCGCTGCTTTTAATGCCACCAATGCCCATGGTAACCAGTAAAACGCATACCTACTGAAAGGTCAACATTTGACGTAGCTGGGATATTATCTGGAAGGCTGAACTTTGCAACCCCATAAGGATTCAGGAAGCACATCCGCTCCCTGTTCTGCGCAGAAGAGAACTTTCAAGACTCAGTGGGCTTTCAGAAGTGTTTTATTGTGTACCGGAGTTGTACACAGTAGGCATGCACAAGCCCTTGAGCGCACTCAAATCAGCTGCCTGGGCAAAGAAGCTAAAGGCAGGAAATGCAAAAGAGCAAGTAAAGTTACAAGCGAGCTTTATAATAGTCCCAGATCAGCATCAGAGAAGCATAACAAAGAAAAAAACCAAAAGTGTAGGTCAACGGGTTGAGAACTCATAACTCTCATGGCCAACAGTGAGGGATGATGGGATTGCAGTTCAACAATATCTGGTGGGCGTCAGGTTCTCCAGACCTGGAAAAAGTGGAAGAGGGGTATCTTGGTGAAGAGACCTTAAACAGATTCCGCACCGCACCACCCCCATCGGTGCAATAAAGACTCACCCTGGAATAGTATTGGAACAGGCTTTAAGAAAACCTGTTGGTAGTAATCTGGTGAACTGGGTTCGCTTCCCCGCTCCTCCAAATGCAGCTGCTGGGTGACCTTGGGCCAGTCACACTTCTTTGAAGTCTCTCAGCCCCACTCACCTCACAGAGTGTTTGTTGTGGGGGAGGAAGGGAAAGGAGATTGTTAGCCGCTTTCAGACTCCTTAGGGTAGTAATAAAGCAGGATATCAAATCCAAACTCTTCTTCTCTTCTTCTTCTTTTGCCCCACAGAGCGAAGGTACGCTTCTAGCAACAGGGTCATACGATGGATTTGCAAGGATATGGACTAAAGATGGTGAGCACATGGTTTTTCAGTTGTCTTCTTTTTTCTTTCTTTTGTAATTTTGTGTAATTTTGTTCCAGTGTCCTTTTTTCTTCTCTTGTGCATAGCATAATTTGTTTCGATCTTTCATTTTCCCATTTTTAGAATTGTAATAAATGCCCTCTTTATTGTCCAGGTAATCTCGCCAGCACGTTAGGGCAACATAAAGGTCCCATATTCGCATTAAAATGGAACAAAAAGGGCAACTTCATATTGAGCGCAGGCGTGGACAAGGTAAGACAGCATCAGGCTTATTCAGTAATCCCATTTCGGCGAGATCAAATTATGGGGCGCACCAAACAGGTTTAGATTTGAAAACCCAACAGAAAAAAGACAGTAAGGCCATGTGAGAGCCTGTCTGGGTTTGGAAACAACCATCTTCACTATGCCTTAATATAGCAGGTGACTTATGAGCATTCTTGACAACAAGTGTGGTCTCTTAATACTAGTGGAAATTGCAGTTCGCTCAAGTATGGTGGGGGCGAACTGTCAAATGGTGAACTTCTGAGAGCAGGTGAACATTCCCAAGGCTGGAGCAGCTTAAGACGAGAGCAGACAAATATATGGAGAATCTTAGAGAACATTTCCTGCAGTTTATGCATGACGTCCCCTTGGATTTCCCTTTTCTTGCTTACGGGCTCCTTTATGCATTTTGCAACAGGAAACCCAAATTTGCTATGCTGTGTGCACTCGACAGGGAGCTGCCACTGATCTCCCTGACCCAAGAGGACAAATGTATGTTTCACATTCACAGGAAGTTTTAAGCAGATGCTTGAAGCATTTAGTCTTATCAGTTGGTTTGAATCACTTAAAAAGCTTTT
Organism: Podarcis melisellensis; assembly: GCF_964234715.1. NCBI lineage: Eukaryota > Metazoa > Chordata > Lepidosauria > Squamata > Lacertidae > Podarcis > Podarcis melisellensis. The sequence goes on from NC_138537.1 coordinate 12,142,669, forward strand.
GACCAGTTGAAAAGGTGCCCTCAATTAACTGGGCAGCAGGATGATGATAATATTAATAAGAAGAAGTTATTATCACTTACAGCAAAAATAATATGAAATACATTAACTTGGAAAATCCACATCACAAGGCCATTATGGGAAATGCTCTGTAGGTAACCCAGTCTGATGTAACTTTGCCAAATCAATGCACTCATGGGATCTCTCTGAAAAGGGCAATCGGGATAGTACTTTTAAATAAATTAAGGGATCCCTGTGTCGTTTTCTCAGCACAGAAAGGATGGAAAGGGAGCGCATGAGCTTGTTGATTCCAGTTTTGTCGTGGGTAAAATCACTGTGTGTGTGTGTGTGTGTGTGTGTGTGTGTGTGTGTGTGTGAGAGAGAGAGAGAGAGAGAGAGAGAGAGAGAGAGAGAGAGAGAGAGATTTATCAAACGGCCAGACGTCATCCTCTTTGCAGGAGCTCTTAATCTTACGAACATGAAGGTTTTCTAGTCATTATATGTCACAGTGAAGGCAAACAAGTTTTGAACCTTGCACAAAGGAAAGGGAGCTTGTGTTAGATTTAGAGTGGATAAGCAGCTGGTGGAGAAAGGGTTTAGCATGCTCTCTACTTCACATCAACCACCCCTGAAGCCGCTTTTGGCGCAGAAGGGAGCTGTTGGTGTGCAAATAATGTGTCGGGCACTAAGTGGTTAGCTGAAGGCAGACACTGCAGCCTGCAAATATTTGAAGGGAGATGAGCTAATTAGGAGATTACAGACGAGTAATATGGATATTAGGAACTGCTTTCTAATAATGCAAACTTGTAAGCTGCACCTGTCTGGTAGATAAACTTTTGCTTGGGGCATTTTTAAATAGCAAACCTACAAAACATACAATCTGAATAATGCCGGTTTGGCAGACTTGAGCAACGAGTGAGATCAACAAAAGCAATTTTATGGTCTTTTGCTGTTTGTTTGTTTGTTTTAATTCAGACCACAATTATTTGGGATGCGCATACTGGAGAAGCCAAACAGCAGTTTCCTTTCCATTCTGGTACGTATTTCTTTTCAAAGAAGCAATTAGTTTTGAAAACTAGGGGAGGGACAATTAACATTCGAGGACATTGCCTTTTAAGGCTCAGTTGGTCCTGATTAAAATCAAGATTATCCATACCTCTTTTTTTAAAAAAGCACGACTGTGCACAAAATCTCTTTGCTACATTATCAAAAGAAGATATATTTGCACTTTGCATTTGAGTTGGTGTGGCTTTTGAAAACCTGCAGATGGAACCACCTTGTTAAATCCCGAGTCTCCGGCATGTCAATTCAGATCTCATCTTCCTCTGGCCTTGCCCTCTTCCAAAGAGCCATCTGGGCTAATTTTTGTACTCCTCCTCGGTTAAATCTGCATTGTTTACAGATGACACAGTCTCGTCTTGACCCTCGGGTCTCAGGATCTATTATTTGAGAGTAATGCTTTAAAGTTTCTGCTTGACGCAGAACATCTTAATCTTCGGTTCAAGCCCTATGTTGGGCGAAAGATTCCTGCATTGCAGCGGGTTGGACTGTAGAAGACCTTCGTGGTCCCTTCCAACTCCGTGATTTTATGGTTTTCCAACCTAAAATATCAGTCCTAAGCAGTAGGTTAGGCTGGGCAATATCTCCCTAAAGATATGTTTCCATTGAGCTTTATGGCTGAGCAGCAATTTGAACCTGGATTTCCCATATCCACGCTGCTTCCTTGTTCCACCAAGTGCCTTGTGCAGGTGAAATGGGGGCCAAGATGACAGTCCCTTCTGCACTAGCTTTGCATCATCCAAGGCCTGTGGCGTTGGGGAGAGGGGCTGTGATGACACACATCCTTTTAAACATCAGAGGCTTCCAGGCATGTGCAAAGAGACCTCTATCCAGAGTCCATTTCATTTCACTTTTAATTTGTTTACCGCCTTTGTATATTGCAAGGCCGTTTACAAACTGAAGAAAGAACAAAATGTACAACAAACATCACACATCTTGTAGCAATCCGTTCCCATGCAAATAAGTCATAATAAAAATATGACTTTAAATAAACAACTTACATCAAATAATATACAAACAAAACGCCTTGAGTGAGTGTTCCGGTTTGCAAACGTTCTTTGGAACCCGAACACCCGACGCGGCTTCCGGTTAGCTGCAGACGCTTTCTGCAACCAATTGAAAGCCGCGCCTTGGTTCCCAAAAATTTTGGAAGTCGAACGAACTTCCGGAACAGATTCCGTTCGACTTCCAAGGTAACACGGTGTAGTATGCAGTAATTTGTTCGAATATAACAGCAGACTTTAAAATGAACTTACAGAATATCAGCAAATAATAATTAAGCAGAGATTCACTCTCGACAATTGCAATGAATCATTACTTAAATTATCATCAGTAAAAATGACAGCAAAATTGCAATACATAAAAATACCACAGTACAGTGGTACCTCCGGTTACGAACTTAATCCGTTCCAGAGGTCCGCTCTTAACCCGAAACTGTTCTTAACATGAGGCACGCTTTCACTCATGGGGCCTCCCACTGCCGCCGTGCCAAAGGCACGCAACTTCCGCTCACATCCCAGGGCAAAGTTTGCAACCAGGAGCATCTACTTCCGGTTTAGTGGAGCTTGTTACCCGAAGCGTTCGTAAGGAGGATGGTACATCCCGAGGATCCACTGTATATAAGAACCATACAGAAAGATGAAATTGAGCGAGAAGGGCAAACTCCTCTGAATTTTACATTCTGCTCTGCTCTAGGCTGATGCCTTGATACCGTTTGCCCATGAATACTGGGGGGTGGTTATGTTTCTGCTTAACGTTTTGTCTGTCTCGTCTGTCAATAGCACCAGCGTTAGATGTTGACTGGCAGAGCAACAACACATTCGCCTCCTGTAGCACAGATATGTGTATTCACGTCTGTAAACTAGGCCAGGATAAGCCTATCAAAACCTTCCAGGGCCACACCGTAAGTATAGTTCTGTTCTGTTTTTAAAGCAATGTTCCACTTGTTTAGTATAAGCTGCACATATGGAGCAAAGTTAAGAGATGTGATCCTGTTGCCGGATGGCTCAGAGCTTTCCTGCTGCTGTGTCACCTCAACCTAGCACCCTGCGTTACTTCCATGAAGGACCTGCACCCCCAAGCTGCAGTTCCCATAAGATCACAGCGTTTCCCGTCAGTTCATGAGAGATCTGTTCCAGATTCCAGGCATGGATTCTTGGATTGTTTTGAAAGTTGTCAATACTTTACAGATTCTTACGTTAGCTCAGCCGGTTGTAAGGGGACGCATAGCCTGTGTGTGCCCCATACAGCTTTTGTGTTGACTGTACAATTTGCATAGGCAAAGATGGTGCCATGGTGCTGTTATTAAGCTAAGCATCTTTCCTCCAAAGGAGGCCCCATTGAATTAGCAAACCTTTTTGTAAGTGTGCTTTGGATGCAATCTGGGTGGTAATGGGCCAAGCCCAATAGAGCCTGCTGTATCCATTGTCCATCTCTGAATAATTTCAAGCCAGACATGTTCCATCAAATTTCAGCACTGTTCCTTTTGGATTAATGCTGCTGCCATGTTGTTACTGAATTGGAAGAGCCTTGCCTTTTATTTCCCCGTCCTCTTATGTGGGAGACATCAACTTCCCTCTTGCTCTTAAATTTCAGAATGAAGTTAACGCAATCAAATGGGATCCCACTGGTAATCTTCTGGCATCTTGTTCCGATGACATGACTTTAAAGGTAAAATGTACAACACCGGGTGATCTGGGTTTATAATAAACTACTTGTGCTATACTTTTTCAGTCACGTTCTTAGGTGGAGTTTATCGCTATGTATCCAAGAAGGCTTTAGCCTTCTTTTGACTGGCAATGTTGTTAGTCGTCTTTGGCAAAATGGGACCTGGAGTCTTATAACGCCATCAGAAACATCTTGCTGGACCAGCCCATCAAGTCAAATCTCCTTTTGGATGCCCCCATTCTCTTGCTTGTGACAGGAATCGGCCTAAAATCCTAGGCGCTCCATGTCCTGATGAATTGCAGAGTTGCAGAAATGTATATTTGGAGTGAATACGTCTTGGAAGTAATAAAACATGCAGAATCAAAGGTTCATCAGTAAAAGAGGAATTTTTCACAAAAGGCAAAAAAACACACAGAAGGCAAAACATACACACAAACACAAACAACTTCAGAGAAATCTGCAAACGTTCAAGGTCGAAAATGAAAGTAAGAAAGAATTACCAGTTTGCTGAGCGCACAAATTTATCTATCTCAGCGTGACCTTGAGATAGCCAAAACATAAAACATAACATTTCCAACCCTTATCAGTAAAAAAAGAAAATAACCTTGTAGAATGAACTAGTATCTTCCAGCATGTTCCAGTTTCTGCCCTCAAAGACCTTAGTCATGACAGCTTGCTCCCCAATATTGAGTATTGGATGATACTTGGCCAATAGCCATTGATTAGCCTGTCCTCATGAATTTGCTCCTAAAGCCACCTTTGCTAATCCCAATCCCAGCATGTTGAGGCTTTGTTACGTGTTCAGAGACTTGATCTAGTGTTGCTGGAATACCTTCCTTTTCCTTGCGCTACCTCAACTTGTCAGTCAATTTAATTTACTTGCTTCATCTTCCTGACTTTAAAAAGCACTTGGTGTGGCTATCAGCTCGTATTAGCCCCTTGTTTCGCTTGTTTTAGCGTAACATATTTCCCCAGGTTGGCATCCGACTAAATTTTACTGGGCGTGCACTCAGTGAAATGGATGGACCTAACTTGTTGACGTTCATTAATTGCAGTGGATCTATTCTGAGTAAAACTTAGTTAAATACCACCCTGGTGTCTTTGTTGAGCGGCTGCCTTTTAGAACACAGGACAGGAATTGCCGCTGTTCCAGAGGATTATAGTCTACAACAAAAGGAACAGGAAGCTGGGTCTACAGAGTCAGACCATTGGTTCATTTAGTTCAGTATCGTCCAGGACTAGCCAATACGGTTCCCTTTACATAAACCCAGCTGCAGTTCCGCAGGTTTTTAGAGAGGGATACCCTGCAGCGTTTTTAACCACACACTGGAATTTATTTGTTTGTTTGGTTTGGTTTCCGTCCTATGAAAGCACATTCAGCCCCTAGACATGTGAAGTTTAGCAATTTTATGATACTATGTTGAGATTCCTGCATCGCAGGGGGTTGGACGAGATCACCCTCAGAGTCCTTTCTAAATCCACACTTCCATAGAGAACATCTGAGTTCACTGCAAATGGGAGGCCGCCTCCGTGAAGCAGCTCTCCACACATTTTTTTGCGTTTTAGGCTGGCCTCAACTAGAGCCAGGGTTTTTTCCGGCTGTGGCTCCGATCTGGTGGAACGCTCTGTCACAAGAGACTAGGGCCCTGCGGGACTTGACATCTTTCCGCAGGGCCTGCAAGACAGAGCTGTTCCACCAGGCCTTTGGCTGAGGCACAGCCTGACCCCCTCCTTTGGCAATCCTCACAGAGCTCTAGCCCAATGGTTGCCATTAATCTGATTTGAATTAATTTTATAATGAAATGATTTTAGAATGTTTTATCATTCTACTGTTGTTAGCCGCTCTGAGCCCGGCTTCAGCTGGGGAGGGCGGGATATAAATAAAATTGTATTATTATTATTATTATTATTATTATTATTATTATTATTATTATTATTTTCTTCCAATGCTTCGCGGCGAGCCTCCTTTAGCGTTGCATGCAGTGGAAATTGCCACAGCGGTGCGCAGGACGAATTGCAGAACGGTGACCGAGCGCCTGCAAATGCAGTGCTGAGTTCACATAAGAATTGGGCTCGAATACCAAATTACACACAAATACCAAATTACCAAATTTGGTATTTGTGTTTTTTGTTCTTTTTTCTTGTTGTATAAATAAAAAACTTTATTTTTTTTAAAAAAAGAATTGGGCTTGAAAACCCCCGGAGTAAAGTGTCTTCATTTGCACTGTGTGTTTCTTTGCTTTGGCGCAAGGGAGAGGGTTGCGATATTTGCCGGGAAACCCTTTGCACAGAAAGTTGATACGCTCTTTCTCCTCTCTTGACCTCTCTTAGATCTGGAGTATGAAACAAGATAGTTGTGTCCACGATCTACAAGCACACAACAAAGAAATTTATACTATCAAATGGAGTCCTACGGGGCCAGGAACAAACAACCCAAATGCCAATCTTATGTTAGCAAGGTAAAATTGTCTGGGGGAGAGAGCAGCTATGCTAAGACATCAAAATCCATCCTCGGCACATGAAGGGTTAAACTGTGGGGACTCCCCCAATGCGAGGGGGGATAATCGGGGTCCACAGATTGATGGGCCTCCCTCTCACAGGGAGGTCTCAAACCATGCTCAATTGAACACCTTAAAATATACACACCTCTTCAGATCTTCCCACCAATTGCAGAAAGATCTGAAGAGCTGCCCAGGCAGTTTTGGACGGGGCTTGTGTGTGCACCCCTCCTTGTTCCCATTTCAACGCTTTGCATGTTCTAAGATGCCTGCTATTATGCTCATTTGTGTATTTGAGCATGTGCTCGTCACTCTCCTTTGGAGGGCAAACAGAGCCAGCTACAAGTGCCTCATCCTATTTCGAAGGTCAAGTCTGCACTGAACGTTTAAAGCCCATGACTTCCTCTCACCCCAAAGAATCATGGGAACTGTAGCTTATCCCTCATAGAGCTGCAGTACAGTACAGGCTGAGCACAACACATTGTTCCATTTGCTGCTGTTCCCGGCTTCCTTAACCAAACGGGGTTCTCAGGGTTCTTTGGGTGAAGCCATGCACTTTAAACGTATATTGGGGATGTGGCCGAATTCAGGAGTGCCCCAGGGTGATAATGTCCCAGGCCTTTTCTTGGAATACTGCTTGTTTTGCAGAACGCTGCAATTCTCGCAACCTACCGTAGATTCCGGCGTATAAGACGACATTTAAACGGTGGAAAATCCTCTAAAAAGTTGGGGGTCGTCTTATACACCGGGTATGAGTTCGCTGGGCAGCGGCAGTGGGCAGCGGGCTCCACGCCGGGAGAAAGCCGCCCAGCAAAGCTGCCCAGCAATGCTAAGCCGGCTTCGCTGGGCAGCTTCCTCCCAGCAAAGCTGCTGCATATAAGACTGGGCATATAAGTTGACCCCCTCAAATTGGCAGCTGCTGGCACCTAATATGCCGGAATCTACGGTAGGTAAGTGCCAACTAGCCCGAGGAAATCCAGATATGGATGTTTAATCATAATGAAACAGGTCGTTATAATAATGAAGCTAAAGTCTATATACAGTTACGATTGTAGGGTCCAAGGGGGTTCTTACAGGGGGGGCAGGTGCCTACACAGCCCTGATTATGAAAGATCAGCCCTTTTAATGCACTTTTTCTGCTGCACTCCCCTAATTCTTTTGCTTTTCTTCCTCCACCCTTAATTCCCCCCGGTGTATGGTTTTGTTTTTTAAAGAAAGAAAGCATAGGTAAATGCATTCGAAAGTCAATATTGAAATGACAGCAATTGCTTCCCCCTCCCGTTCTTTCCCTTCTCGGCAGTGCATCTTTCGATTCTACAGTTCGGTTATGGGATGTAGACAGAGGGATCTGCATCCACACCTTGACGAAACACCAAGAACCTGTGTACAGTGTAGCTTTCAGTCCTGACGGCAGGTACCTGGCCAGTGGCTCTTTCGACAAATGTGTACACATCTGGAATACACAGGTGCGTCTACTTGGGCGGTGGCTTGTGTTTAGCTATTTTATCTAAATTCCTTTCTTTCTTAGGGTTCTTGCCCCACACTCCTCAATCGGATTTGCCAGGGTAGCTTTTAATATCGGGGCTAAGTGATGATGATGATGATGATGATGATGATGATGCCTTTCAGGATGTTTGGGGTCTTTTCTTTGCTTCTACAATGGCAACACTTGGTGATAGAGAACGTGGCCCTTTATTGCTGTTGAACCTCCCAGCAGTAGTCCTCACCCTTCATGTCCAGCATGCCTCTTGAATGCCAGGGGAACCTTGAGCCTTTTGTTTTCTTTCTCTCAGCCATTCGTCTCCTTTGCACCAAGGATTTCCCCAATGTTTATGAGAGAGAGAGCGTATGTTGCCAAGCACAGGGCTCCCATTGAAATGCAATACGCAGTTGTGATTTCTGCCCTAAGAGGGTCTGAACAAACAGGGTTATCTAAGGAGGGGAACATCAAAAGCAAGAGTTGGCTCTTCCGCAAGCTATATCGTTGGCACAGAAATGGCTTTTTAAGGTGAACGGATAGGTTCATAAAATGGGCTCCTGCGTGCCAGTCAGACCCTCCCTGGTCACAAATACAGTCTCAGAAGACTAGTTCCCATGTAACTTTTCCCTTGCTTTTAAAAGTCTCTATTAGCACAGTGTTATTTCAGAAGTGACCCTGCGAAAGAGGCATTTTTAAAAGGAACCAGAAGGGTTTGCATTGTGCATATGCTCCCCCCGGGTCTATGCGTATTGATATTCTGCTAGCTGGACTATAATAGTGTCTGGCAGCCCCCAAAATCATTTTATAAGTCCTGCTTAAGCAGAATGTTGTGGCTTGTTAAGAGAGGGCATATAGAATCCTTTGAGCTCAACTGCACCGGTTTCCAATTTGTTTCTGGGCTAAGTTCAGAAGCACTAAACAGGCTGAACACAACACATTGTTCCATTTGTTTGTCCCCTTCCTTGTGACCAGCAGTGACTTCCTGCTCTAGAACATGGCACTTGCAAATGGAAGGGACCTCGTAGAGCAGGCATAGGCAAACTCGGCCCTCCAGATGTTTTGGGACTACAGTTCCCATCATCCCTGACCACTGGTCCTGTTAGCTAGGGATGATGGGAGTTGTAGTCCCAAAACATCTAGAGGGCCGAGTTTGCCTATGCCTGTCGGAGAGTTCCGCCTTGCTCTCTGTCTCCCCCACAGGAACAGAAAGGCACTGCAGAGAATAGTCCATGTGCTCATGCCTCCGTCATCTCCTTATTACTGGAGATCTGTATCCCACACAGGAAAAGAATGTGTTTAGAATGTAGGTGGTTTCGAATGCATGCATACTTACAGAAAATCAAGTGGTGTGTGTTTATATTAACAAGGATGACAATGTATTTTAATTGCTTTCTATCCCCCCCCCTCTTTCTTTTTCAGACGGGTGCTCTAGTGCATAGTTACCGGGGAACAGGAGGCATTTTTGAGGTTTGCTGGAATGCAGGAGGAGACAAAGTTGGAGCGAGTGCTTCAGATGGTTCAGTAAGTACACAGGTTCTTGCAATTTGTCACTCCTGGAAAATCCCAGTGAGCTTGGAGGCTTCTTAAAACAAGCCAGAAGACCCATTGCTGTGTGACGAGCTAGGTGGGACTACAACTTAATGCAGCACTTCATGAAACCAGTAAATGAAAAAGTAAGCATTTGTTGGAGCATCTCCTTAGGTAGTCAGTGAAGTGTTGCCAAGCTTAGACCAACTCCAACCATCCAGGTTGGCCATTTGACCCTCCCAAACAGGAAATACAATTTTCCTGTTTGAGTGGAGACAGTGACAGGTCTTCCTGCTTGCCCTCTAGTTTCCTGTGATCCTGTGTTTTCTGACAGCCCCCAAATACGGTCCAGTTACTCTGCCCCCACCTCACCCTGCTTCTTACAGGGACAAGCAAATTGCCACGCCTATTCAGATCTGACACAGAGATTTCAAATGTTATTGTTTGCAACCAAGGCGCTACCGCAAAACAAGAATTTCCCATCATTCTTTTGAGATTCTCATGACTGCATGCAAATATGGGGAAGAAGCGGGTAAAATGGAGTAAAATGGACTACAGAAGAAATTATTCGTCCATGAATAATAAATAATAATAATTTTTTATTTATACCCTGCCCTCCCCAGCCAAGACCGGGCTCAGGGCGGCTAACAACCAATAATAAAAACAAGTTGATTAAAATATAAATTTAAAAGCTTAAGATACAACATTAAAACATTAGGGTACAGTCTCTTCATAGGAGGAGAAAGGAAAAAGAAAGAGGGGGAGGGAATCAAACTGATTCTAAGCCAAAGGCCAAAGGCCAGGTGGAACAACGCTATCTTACTGGCCCTGCGGAAAGAGATCAGATCCCGCAGGGCCCTGGTCTCACGAGACAGATCATTCCACCAGGCCGGAGCCAGTGTTGAGAAGCCCCTGTCTCTGGTTGAGGCTAATCTAACTTCCTTAGGGCCCGGGACCTCTAGGGTGTTGCTATTTATGGACCTTAAGGTCCTCCACGGGGCATACCAGGAGAGGCGGTCCCATAGGCATGAGGAACATGGAACAAGAGAAGACTTTTTCTGTTTTGTTTTGTTTTTTAAAAAAGCAAAACGCTCAGGTTCACTACCAACATCCATTTAACTCAGCAGTGTGTACAGCAAGGAAGACCGGCAACAAAATGCTGCAGCGCTCAAGCTCAGGGTGCCAGCCATGCCCTTTTCTAAGGCACACCATCCCATTCCCCCTCCAAGCTTTCCTTTTTCCTACCAAAAGACACTTAGCATTCTGTGGGCACTGAGTATGCCCAGTCCTCTTTGGGGCTCAGGTTTTTTGGGGCGCCCCTTTTTTGCCCCCCTCCCAAAGGCCTTTTAGTATTTCTGGAAACTTTGGGGCTCTTGTAAGAGTCCTGTTTGCCGCCACCTTGGGCTGTACCCGGAGCTCCCTGTCCGCTAGTTCAAGGACTCTTCTGCCAGCAGACGGGCAACTTTTGATGTTGTTCAGCAGAGGATGCAAATGCAACTGTTTTGCGTGAAGCTCACCATGCAATGGGTCGTGCATACAGCATTATTCCTAGCAAGCTACTTCTATGTTCCCTTGTGCAGCATCATTCAGCAGGCAGATAACATTTAGCCATCAGAACAAAAGAATACTGCTGAGTGACTTTAACCTAGCGCTACATTAGAGGCGGGTGGTGCTGTGGGTTAAACCACTGAGCCTAGGACTTGCCGATCAGAAGGTCGGCAGTTCAAATCCCCGCGACGGGGTGAGCTTCCGTTTCTCGGTCCCTGCTCCTGCCAACCTAGCAGTTCGAAAGCACATCAGAGTGCAAGCAGATAAATAGGTACCGCTCCAGCGGGAAGGTAAACGGCATTTCCATGCGCTGCTCTGGTTCACCAGAAGCAGCTTAGTCATGCTGGCCACATGACCCGGAAGCTGTACGCCGGCTCCCTCGGCCAATAAAGTGAGATGAGCGCCACAACCCCAGAGTTGGTCACGACTGGACCCTAATGGTCAGGGGTCCCTTTACCTTTACATTAGAGGCAGCCCTTTGTTTATCAGCTGTCAACGCTCAGTATCAGTGCTTGCTAATAGCGGGAGGGAGTACACATAGGCCCAGGGCAAAAACACGATTTTTTCATTCCCTCCTAGCACCCATGAGTCAGAGATATCCTATCTGTGGAAGGCGACAGTCGGCCTCTTCTCTGTTGTATGCAACTGATGCTCTTAAGATGTATATTCTTGTGGATTAGTCCATTGTTTCATAGACTTCTTAACGCCCCACTTTCCCCCACCCCTTCTCTCCTCCCCTTGCAGGTTTGTGTACTAGACCTACGGAAATAGCGCTATTAGTTGGAAGCCATGGACCGACTATGAATGTGTACATAGCCAAAATGACTGTCCCCTTGACCCATGTACTGCTATAGTCCCAATTGAACCATGGCCAGTTCCACTACAGCCAAACCCGAGAAAGAATTATATACATATACTGTGTATTAAAAAAAAAAAAAGCGAAAACAGACAAGACACACGGCAAACGATTAACACCCCGAAGAAGACGACAAGAGGTTGTTGGGTTTTTTTGTTTTTTGTTTTTTCACAGCTTGTGAAGCCTGTTCACCAAGTGCTGGAATCTGCTGTGCCCCCACCCCACCCCACCCCACCCAAAATAACATGTGAGCATCTTTGAAAATGGGAAAACAAAAAACTAAACAGGAAGAGAAAGAGAGAGAGAGATCTAACCGTAGAGGAGCAGCTCATTGTGTGTACCAAATTGGGGGAAGTTGCAGGTGGCTGCCTCCCTCCTTCCCTTGCCCCTCACCCTTTCTGCATCGCCTCCCGTCTTCAAGGTTTTTAAAAATGGAATTCCCCTATTGTCTCCCCTCCATCCCTCCTTTCTTCTTTGGCTTCCTTTCTTCGTAGCGGACAAGCAGTTTTTGTGTACATTGCTTTTTAACACCCCCTACCCCCTTATTTTTGCTCAGAATTGGGGAGGGTGTGTGTGTGTGTGTGTAACGTTTTGCAGCTGTCCTTTCTGAATGCGTTATTTTAAAGGTGTAGGGACATCTTGAAGGTGTTGTGGTTCCCTGTCCACAGCTTAGGCAGGGAGGCAAGGAAGCGCAAAGGAGAACCTCTTGGAACATTGTAAGTTTGACATTCCTTTACACCGACGTAAGATCCATTACTCATGGGCTCACAGACCAGGGAGTTGGGGTGGTTCGGCCTTTAGATATAAGTATATCTATAAAAGTGTGTTCCAAAAAGTAGTCGTTCCTTACTTGAGACATTTCAGGCAAACATCAAAGGGTACATTATTTTATTTTTGTGTGTTTTAATTAAGAAAGTGCAGGGGTGTGTTTATACACACACATAGACACTCTGGTGTTTGGAACACATGCCCGCAATGGAGGGATCAGGGTTGTGCCATTTGCTCCCACCTGAAGTTTGTGTGTTACGTTTTATATTTGCATAGGGACCTGCGCACACAGACACAGCCGTGGTGTATCTGCAAGGAGTGGCTCTGGACTGCCCCAGTCCTGGTTCCACCAAGGCATGGACATTCCAAAACATCAGCACAGGACTAATTCAACTTTTGCTTTAGCTGTTTCTTTGAATCCATTGCTATAGTCTTAGAGCCCTAACTGCGCAACTGCTGCGAAGAAGGAAAGAAACGTGAGGGGAAACAGATCATTCGGTTTGTGCTCAAATTCACCTGGGCAAGGTTTTTTTCCTGCTACAACATCCGGGCGAGTCTTCGCCTGTTCCTTCTCAGATGCCTAGTGTCACCAAAGTCCAAATTAATTAAAAGTATTTTGAGTTTGGAGTGGGTGAGTAGGTGCCCAACACAAGACACATGCACACACTTTTTATTTTTAATTTTTTAAAAATTATTATTAAAAAAATACAGAAATCTATTTGCCACCTCATTGCTAATACTGGGACGAGGTAAGCAGTTTGCTCACTTACGGAAGCGTCCTACTGAAGATGGTTTTGTCCATCCAAAATGTGGCGGAGAGCAGTTTTTACGCCTGTGCTGAACCAGCCTTGTCACTGGCAAAAGTTCAAAACAAATTGTGGCCCCTTTTTAGATCAGAAAGGAAACGGGGGGGGGGGAGAGGGGGGAATCTGAGAATTGTTTCCTGATTTATTTCAAGATGAAGCAATTCGACTTCCATCAAAGGCATGGATCTTGCCCTGCTGCTCCCATTCCATAATTTCCATATGGGCTTGCGACATTTCCCCCCCCCCCCAAAAAACCCCTCAAAAATCTCAAGCGTTGCTTTTCCTCGCCTTGCAGCGAGAGGTGGCCGTGGCAGAACTGCTCTCCGCTCACGTATTTGAGTAAAGCAAAAACCCCAGTAGCATCAGCGCCCCTGCTTTGTGAAAAGAGTGAAAGCAGGTTTTCCACCAGTACTGCTGATTCGCAGTGTTTTCATGCAATTCCCCACCCCTTTTCAAAGCGAATTTCCCCCTCCTCTCTCTGGAGTCCGCTTCAACCATCCCAATCTCTCTGCTGCTTGCCCCTCGATAACAAAGCCCTAGACAGTAACCTGCAGATCTGGACTACAACTCCCATCATCCATAACCATTAGCCGTGCTTGCTGGGGGCTCATGGGAGTTGGAGTCCCAGCAGCATCCGGACAGCCACAAGTTCCCCCACTTTTGCTTTATATAGCTCGTTGCAGATTGATCCTAATGCAGAGAAGGCAGCTTTTGGTCTCTTCTTTTTAGCCGATGACGTTTTGGGCTTTTTAGCATTGATTTCTGTACACACGAAACCATGTTTTGAGGCAGTTGGGAGTCCAGCTCAGCCTTACTTACACGGCATGGCAACCATTTTAGCCTACTTTTAATACACACAAACACATCAGTTATTACTAATGGGGGAGTTGCTACCTTGACACAAAACAAGCAAAAGGAAGATTTATACCCACAAGAGCAGTCAGTCATCTGATACGGCTCTCTACCAGCTGTTTGTATGGTTTGGGAATAGGCTCAAGATGTTCAGAACAATTTCCCTGTGAATTTTGATATGTAAGAAACTCTTAACCTGTTGAATATCTGGCACTTGAAACAATTTTTTTTTGTGCTTTTTATTGCTGGAGGTCCAGGACTGTTGCTGACCTCTGTCATTATTAAAATAATTTTTAAAAAAAAGTTTTAAAAAATGTAAAATGAAATAAAATAAAAAATCTGTGCAATAATTTTAAACTGTGCTCCCAGAAATAGACACAAATGTGTTTGGGGATTTTTGTTTTGAATATATTTAAACGGCTCCCCCCCCTTTCCCTCCCCCCTTTAGCAACGCAAATGTCAATTGCACTGAACTTAAATCTAAAAGAAAAAAAGTCAGAGGTGATTCTTGATAGTACTTTTGTATTTTGATATGGACGGTCTGTTCATTTTTCATACAAGCTGTTGAACGGATATTTCAGCGGACTTTACAAAACTGTATAAAAACATTGATGGTGTTGAAACTCTTTTGACACAGCTGCAAGATTCCTCAGCAACGTCCACATTTCTGGTTTTGCAACCGTTTAGCTGCTTTTCTTTCCGTTTTTCGTTTTTTTCCTGTTTGTTTTGTGATTTGATTCTAGCCACCACCTACGTACGAGATAGCATGCAGACATTACCGAGGCTTCATTATCACCAAATCCTGGGCTGATTCTCCCTTCTCCCACCCCACCCCCCGCTTTTGCTTCTAACACAATTCAAGGTCGTCGTTTAGTTGTGTATGTGTGTATACATGTGCGGGGGCCAGAAGATGCTCATCCGCTTTCTCTCTCTCTTGAGATCACGTGGGCCGGATCCCAAACTCCAAAGCCACGCGCCACTCAAGAGGGGGGTGTTATTGTCGTGGGCCGAAACACCCAAGCTGCAAACCTTTGCCCCGAGTGCTATGCGCCTATTCCCACTGAAGTCGTGACGGTCGAGAGTACGCAGTAGGTTTCGCAAGACTGTAGCCCCTCCCCGGCTGCACTTCAGAGAATAAAATTTCAGATAGGTTTGCATCATGAGCCTTCGCCCAAAAAACTCTCCTCCCACTGCCACCTTTCTTGAGACTGCAGCCTCTTCATCTCACTAAATCCCCCAGTGCAAGCTGCTTTTGAAAACCAGCTAACGGTGCAGTTTTTTGTGTGTGTTTTTGCGATAAGATCACGAGGGCAGGGAAAACAGCCCTCGTCACCTGGCTGCGGTCTCTCACAGGCGTGGGCTGCTCGAACCTCAGCCCTGAAGCTGCCCGTGGTTTTGCTGCTGTCCTTGTTTATCTATGTGCCACAGTGCTGCTCCAGTTCTGAACCAGCTTCTTGTCTTCAGCATGAGACGAGCATGTAAAAGGCGGCATTTGACGGGGGACGACAGGTCGGCATGTTTAGAAGGAACTTCTCAAGTGCCAATCGTTCTATACAGGAATTCCAGGGACTAGAATCTACACCATCTGGACCTCTTGAGGTCAGCCCCCAGATATTGGGGCCTTCAACCCTGTCTTTCACTCATAACGGTGACGTGCTTTTACAGCGGAGATGCATTTGCCATGACTATACTCTTTCCCTGAAATTGACTTTTAGGGCATCTCTTGCAGGAACATCTATAGAGGGGCATCATGACCATCAGTGGTCATGGAAAGCCATTTTTAGAAATAAGCTTCCCAAGTTAATGCAATAATAATAATAATTTTAAAAAGCAACTTTTATTTATATCCCGGCCGAAGTCAGGCTCAGGGCGGCTAACATCAGATATATAACATTGGTATAAAAATCAAACAATAATTAAATTACCTCCTAAAAGCAGGTCAAAATCAAATTAAAGTCTAATTAGATGGCTTTCCGCAGGGTTAGGGTGGGGAACAGTAAGTGCTCTGGCATTTGCACCTGACTGACATTTTCTACCACGTGTTAAGAGGGGAAAGTTGGAGCATGGTTTTGATAAGCATTGTGTGGATGCCTGTCAAGTTTCAGCCAAACCATCATAACAATGGTGAAAAATTGGATGGGGCTATGCTGCAGTCTCAGTCCCGACAGCAAGCCTTGGTGAAACTAAGATGTAGGTACACGTCAGTGAGGCTTCGGCTAAAAACACCCATCTTTGCTGGGTTGTATCATTAAAGTGTCCTGGCAAAGAATATGACGGGAGCTTAAATTGGTCTCAGCGTATTCTAAGAACAATGATAATTTTGTTGGCCAATGAGAAAAATAATCCCAAGTACACTCCAGATCAGTACCACTATTTTGGTCGGCTTTAATGTATGCATTGCCCTAGTATTCTAAATTTGCTCACAAAGGTCTTCAGCCCTAGATGTGTTTCTGAAATGGGGCGGTATGGTTTTTCCCTTTCCTTTTTTCTGACTACTGCAACTGAGACGTGAACTCATCTAAAACCCTTCCTGCGAGGGAGGGGGGCAAGAAGCATTGCAAAATAGAAAGAATCCGCTCTGCAATCTCTCGTGATTAGAAATCCCGCTCATCTCCAAAGGGAAAACGACCCCCCCCTCGACTGTAGGTGAGAACAAACTTGCTGCAAAGGTTGACTCTCAGAAGCAGTGAGCCGAAAATCTCACAAGCTGAGCAAGGGGATCTGGAAATGACCGCCAACCATAGTCATTTGGCTTAATTTAGCAATTCCTTCCAGAATTGGTAGGAAGGGGGCAGCATTATGGCATATGGATACCAAGCCAGCGAGAGAGAATATCCATACTTCGGATCTAAAAGGAGGTGGATGTGCATTCAATGCACAGACAGTCCCTACCTCCATCCCTCCAATTCGTCAAAACCTGCGAGGCTCCTTTCCATGCTGAGTTTTTTTTAAATAAAATAAAAACCCTTTAATAGGTACCTTCTTTGCTGGATTCATGCCTTTTGGGATTCATGCACATGAGCCAAACTGGAGTCATTTTCTGGATAAGCTTCGGTTTGGTGGACAGCAGCAAAGGTTTGATATCGGGAGCCTTCAGTCTTCTTGAGGAAGAAGACTCTTGAAGCTACGACAGGTTTATCCTGTAAAGGTGAACTGGCGTCTCTTTAATTGCCAGCCCCATAAGACACAGGATCTTCAAAACAGCTGGGTTCGACAATGCAAGGTTGGTCAGTCCCAGAATTGTGGCCAAGCCTGAATGTGCTCCTCTAGTTTTAATTTGGGTTTGTTTCTTGCATTTGTGGATGAATTCAGGAAGTCAAACTCTTGTTTTGTGGTTGCTTCTCCTGTGTGCTTTGCGATATCGTTTCTCTCAACAGGCCGCGGGAAGTCAGTCAGTCACCTATAATACAAAAGTAAACTCTTATTTTCCTTCTACTACTCTCTCTCCTGACTTTGACATTGTAGTTGTAAAAAAAAGACAAAACAAAAAAAAAAAAGTTTCCGATTTGGAGTTGCTAATATTTTGGGTCTACTTCTGTGAGCCTACCTATAGCACTGGATAAAAAAAAAATATGTCTTCATCACTTCTTCAGTTATATATCCAGTTAAATTTACAAATGTTGTACAAGTGTAAAACCAGCCCATGTGACAGGTTTTTTCTTTTCTTTTTTTACTTGTTCAGAAAGACTTTTTGTTCAGTTTTCATGATTTATTGTCTAAAGAAGACTGATATAGATGTTCTATACTGTCCTGGACCCATGTTAATTACACCTTTTATGATGTATTTTGGTTCCACATCACAATGATTTTGTCTTCTCAAAAGCCCTTTTCTTAAACTGTTTCTAGGCACATTTTTTTTTCTGTTGCAGTTCCCCCCCCCCTTTGCATTGTATTGCTCTGACAAGTGTAATTTGAATCAGATCTGAAAGAGGTCCAGAATAAAATATATTTTGATACGATGCTGGCTATATGGTCTCTTCACCTTCAGTTTCACTTTTAGTTTGTAAAAATTTATTCCAAACTGTCCAACACAAATGCCCTCTGGGCAGATCGACCATCAAAGAAAGCAAAGCAGTAAATGGCAATTCCAAAATAGAATTGTAATAAATCAACACAAAAGCAACCACTCAATAACTTTAAACGGGGATATGATAACCTTAAAGGAAGCCTACACTGCAGATGAACTCATGGCTTCGTTAAGTGAAAGTTGGAACTTGTAATCAGTTTGAAAGCTGATCTAGTTTTCACCAAAAAGCTGGAACTTAACTTGGCTTATCCTTACACTTACCAGTAGCTTATGTGCTGTGTTCAAGCTCCTACTCTGAGCTTGAGCCAATGCTATGACTTTGTGACCTGAAACTGACTTTACCACTGGTTATCCTTGTGGCATGTCTTCAGGAGAAGAAAAGACTAAGGAGTAAAACGAGTAAAAACAAGGAGTAAAAGCTTCATTTCTGGCAACTTGGTTGCAAAACATATTGCTCTGCCTTCCTTTGAAATGCATCAGCAAGGCTGAGAGGGAGGGTCTTGTGGACTGGGTGGGCGAGGACCTCCATACGCACTGCCCAGGCTTGTACTCCAGGGAGATCATTTCAATGCAGCTTTCTTCTTCTTTGGCGATCACTCGTAGCTGAGTAAGATTGTCTTCCATGAACAGTTTTAACAGTGAGTCCGTAAGTGACTGTGGAGGCCAATTCTGGATCCACACAGTGGGGACATAGGTTTCCGGTTGGGAGTTGATCATGGTGAGGGTTTGCCAAGCACGTTTCTCCCTTGCGTCCTGAGTTTGAGTGTCTTCAAAGCCCATGACACCTTTGGTAAAGGGTGTTCTCCAGTTGGAGACTCGGCAGGCCAGTGTTTATACTACATTTTTTTAGATTTCCCTTGAAAGTCTCTAAACCTCTTTTGATGACCACCAGCATTACGCTTTCCATTTTTGAGTTTGGAGATGCTGTTAGTACAGCACTTTTGATTTCAACCTTGGAGGCGCACTCCATTTTCTCTCGAGACAGACAGAAGCCTACAGCAACCACTGTAAAACTATATTCGTAGACTATACATTACCCTGTCTCTGAAAAGGGAGGGGGGTTAATCTAGGTTTCTGGTTGCTGTTTACTGTGCCCCCTCCATGGCTACCCTATTAGGGTGGAACTGAAGCCTTTAGTTTCCACAGGAATTAAACCACTAGAATTGTGCTGCTGGAATATGGTGCTTTTGCTGTGTCCCTGCGGCAGCTTAGCTGGCGCTTTAGTAAATTAAGTCAATGGGTGGGTTTTAACACCAGTTAGCTAACTCACTTGTTACCTTGATGCTTTTGGCTCGGGAACAAAGATACTTCATCTGGTGGAGCTCCTCATTTGCTCATGAAGATCAGACAGGAACTGAATCTAGCACAGGAGCAGCTAATTTAACCCAGTTTAATAGCACCCAAGGATGCCCCCCCTCCAATTTTCCACTTTAAAAGCCCAAATCAAGTTTCTTGTAAGCCGCTTACAAGATCATCGCCATATGTGCACACATTATTTGGCTTCTCTTAGTGAGAAGGTGGCAAAGGCCGTACCACCTTTCAAATTGTGCTTAAAACTTCATCTTGCCACAATTCATCTCAATTCAGGTCTCCAGAGATGATTAGTGGACTCTTCTAAAGCTGCTGATGTGATTCTTCTGAAATGTTGCCTCCGCTCATCTTTTTAACGATCCGACGTTAGTATTTTGGCAAAGGTGGGTTTTTGGATCTCACTAGGCATGTAATAATCACTTGTGCTTCGTTACATTGCAAGTTGATGCAGTTTTACTTCCAAAGCTTTTCAAAAGGCTAAGTGTGTGTGTGTGTGTGTGAAGGCCCGACTAAAGAGGTGTTAGGAGACTCCTGCTCCCGTCCCAGAACTACAGTTCCCAGAGTGGCGTGATAATGAAATCTGAATTCTAGTTCTTGTGAGGGGAAGAGGGACTCCTCGCAGCTCTCAGTATCCTTACCAAACTACATTTCCCAGGAGTCTTTGTGGAAGCCATGGCTGTTAAAAGCGATATCAAAACACCTCAAATGCACAGTGCAGACATAGCAATGCAGGAAATCGATTGCACAGCAACCTCGATAAGCAGCCACCAAACGTCTGTTTGAAGACCTCTAATAGAGGAGAGTCCATCTTCTGAGTCAATCTGTCCCACTGTTGAACATATTGTATCATCAGGAGGCTCTTCGTACTGTTTAGCTAAAGTCCCACTTTCTTTTAATTTGAACTGGATCCTCTGGAGTAACAAAACAAATGCTCCCCACTTCCATTATTCCAGTCCATTGACAGTCCCAGATTTGCAGAAGCCATCCCGGTTTCTGATTTGATCCTGGAATGTCCCACTTTTCTTTAGGACATCCCTATTTTCATTGGAGAAATGTCAGAGGGTATGGGAGGAAGTCCCTATTTCCATCGCAGGGTAGGAAATTATGTGACCTCCAAGCCAAGGAGATAAGTAAGTTAGAACCTTTAGAAGACATCTGAAGGCTGTCCTGTATAGGGAAGTTTTTAAAAACTGTTTTATATATTATTATGTTTTAATATATATTGGAAGCCACCTAGAGTGGCTGGGGCTACCCAGTCAGAAGGGTGGGGTATAAAAAATAAAATGGCTGCTATTGTTAAATGGGGCATCCCTATTTTCATTGAAGAAATGCTGGAGGTTATGTTATTCTGTCTTAATCAGGCATCCCCAAACTTTGCCCTCCAGCTGTTTTGGGACTACAATTCCCATCATCCCTGACCACTGGCCCTGTTAGCTAGGGATGATGGGAGTTGTAGTCCCAAAACAGCTGAAGGGCCGAGTTTGGGGATGCCTGGTCTTAACTGATTAAAAAGTGATGTTGAGAGACACGATTGTGAGGAAGCACAGCATGGAAAGGGCATGGCTATTCCATGTGTATCCCCTGCTTAAATCTCTCCCTGTTCCCCTCTCCTCACTTTGCATGTGACTGGCCTGCATTTAAAGAGAGTGGCCAGCTACTGTCACATATGTGAGAGAGACACATCTCCCACAAATGGGCAAGAATGTGTTTTAATGTAAACTAAGCACGTTTGCTGTTCTGGTTTTCAACACCAGCACTGCCAGCTTTCAAGTGAATCGCGACTTGGATGAATACAATTGTGAGTCTCATACTAGTGGAAACAAAACAAAAAAAAAAAACCCTGTTGTTGACAAACACGCTTCTTGTCATGGAAACTGAAGACAGTGACGTGGATCTAGATTGGACAGTGGTGTTCAGAGGCTTGTGGGGGAGAGAAATAAATTGTTGCTGAGGATAAATGAGGCAGCCAGGATCTGTATCTGATACGGCCATGGAGAGAGAGAGAGAGAGAGAGAGAGAGAGAAATGAACTTATGCTGAGTTCTTAATCACCATAACTGGGTATGTTTAGAGAAGGCTGTGAGGTGACCTGATAGCCATTTTCAAATATCTGTATGAAATATGGAGCAAGCTTGTTTTCTACTGCTCCAGAGGGTAGAACCTGAACCAATGAGCGAAATTATGAGAGGGGAGATTCCGACTAAATCAGGGGTCAGCAAACTTAGGCCGGTGTCTCCAGCGCCAATTGCGCAGCGGGCCAGAGGGCGGGGGAGTGCGTACCCATATGCGTGTGCACATGCTATTTCTGGTGCACTTCTGGGTTGGAGGAGCACCGGAAATAGCTTGTGTGCATGTGCACGGGCCTCCTCCGACCCGGATGTGCACAAGAAATAACGCTTGCGCATGCGCAAATAATGCTTGCGCATGTGCACAAATTAGTTTTGGTGCTCCTCCGAGCTGGAAGTGGGCAGCTGCGCAGCGCCAGTAAGAGGGGTCGCCGCAGGCCGGATAAACGAGTCCCTCGGGCCTTATCCGGCCCACGGACCTTAGTTTGGGGACCCCTGGACTAAACATTAGGAAGAATTTTCTGACAATAAGAGCTGTTCAACAATGGCACGGATTCCCTCAGAAGGTGGCGGGCTCTCCTCTATTGGAGCTTTTTAAACACAGGTTAGATCACCATCCATCAGGGATTCTTTTAGCTGTGATGAACGTGCTACAGGAGTTTGGACTCGACCCTTGCGGCCCCTTCCAACTCTACAATTTGTTGGATTCTAGAATTTTGTAGAATGGGCAGGGAACTTCAAACAGGGGAGGCGGGGCTTATCCAGACTGCCAGGGCTTCCAGATTGTCCTTGGGATCCTCCTAGGTCACACCCCCTCTTCTCAGGACATACCACTCACTGGTCCCATGATGTATCCTTGAGTGCTTTGGCCTGAAAGGAACATGTCCTTGAACTGTGATAATGCCTCTTGCATTCTGGGATGGAGTATAAAGAGGTGGAGTGGGGAGTAGAAACACCTGAAATTTGCATGGCTGGAATGTACCCTACTGTACAACGGTAACAACAATTTGATGGCTCAGACCAACCAACCACCAAAATAATAATAATAATAATAATAATAATAATAATAATAATAATAATAATAATAATAATAATAATAATTTATTTGTACCCCTCCCATCCAGCTGGCTTTCCCCAGCCACTCTGGGTGGCTTCCACAAAGATTAAAAATACATTAAAATGTCACACATTAAAAACTTCCCTGAACAGGGCTGCCTTCAAATGTTTTCTAAATGTCAGGTAGTTGTTTATCTCTTTGAGATCTGAAGGGAGGGCATTCCGCAGGGCGGGCACCACTACCGAGAAGGCCCTCTGTCTGGTTCCCTGTAGCTTTGCTTCTCGCAATGAGGGAACCGCCAGAAGGCCCTCGGCGCTGGACCTCAGCGTCCGGGCAGAACAATGGAGGTGGAGACGCTCCTTCAGGTATAGTGGGCTGAGGCCGTTCAGGGCTTTAAAGGTCAACACCAACACTGAATTGTGTTTGGAAACGTCAGCATCCAATTCTCACAGGGTGCCTATGGGAAGTCTGCAAGCAGGGCAATAACATTGAGATGCAAATCAGATGTTCTGTCACTGAGTGATGGCCCTCTCCAGTCTAAGGCAGCCCACCTCTTTGGGGACCCCGGGCATCAGTGATGTAACTAGTTAGGGTGGAAAACAAAAGGCAAACAAGTCTGGGAACAAAACAGGAGGTTTCCAATAGTCTCTCTTTGGAGGAGTTGCTGGGAGGATGGATCCAGTTACACTCAGGAGACCTCAGGTGAGTTTGTGTTCCAAGGTAAGGTGTCGCTCTGGAGGAGCGATTCATACCAGGGCAAAAGACGGCAAAAGTTTTTTCTCAAGAACTCGACTGTGGCCCAACAGCAGGAGGGAGAATAAATCTTTGCACCTTAAGACCCTGGGAGGTCAGTTTGCTGCCCTCTTTCCATTATGCACATAATTTAATTTCTTATGCTTACATGCCAACCAATATCGTATGGCAATAAAAAGAGCAAGACATATGCTAATCGACAGCTCTGATAATTACAGAATCTTCAAATTAATTAACAAGCCAATGGCAGCCAAACATTAGCATTTAGAAAGAGCTTTGCTGCATTAACCGCTAATGAGAGTTCGTTTTAAATCTATCGCGCAGCCCATTTTGGAAAGCGTGGGCCATATTTAATCATATTCAATCAGATTTAATAATGAAAATCCTTAACATCAGGCATTGTTGAGTGCGAAATTGCCATGGGATTTTTAATTGTTAAAATGTGAGGCTGCATTTTTTTAACGGCTACTCTTTAATTGAATAGGAAGTTCCGGTGGAAATTGGGTCATACACGTATGTATGTGAATGGGCGCAGACCCTCCAAGCGTCCCTATTTTCTATGGACGGTCCCGGATTTACAGAAGCCATCCCAGTTTCTGATCTGTCCTGCTTTCCTTAGGAGTCTCTATTTTCACTGGAGAAATGTTGGAGGGTGTGGAGTTATTCAACCCCCAAGCCATCTGAAGGCAATCCTGTATAGGGAAGTTGTTTTTTTAAAAAAATGTTTAATGTTTTATTATGTTTTTACATTTGTTGGAAGCTGACCTGAGTGACTGGGGCAACCCAGTGAGATGGGCAGAGTATAAATAATAAAACTGTTATTCTATTATTATTATGGAATAGGATCTCCCTATCTTTATCAAAGAAATAATGGAGGGGTGGATCTACACACAGGGGGAAAAATGCTAAAAATAAGTCTGAAATGAAATCATTGTAACCAAAGAAAAAAACACTATGGAAAACTGCAAAAAATTATCCGCCAGCTGGTATTGCATGTTTATAACGCATAACTAATGTAGCTGAGTCCAGGATCACGGGTGGCGCTGCAGTCTAAACCACTGAGCCTCTTGGGCTTGCCGAACGGAAGGTCAGCGTTCTGAATGCCCATGACAGAGTGAGCTCCCGTTGCTCTGTCCCAGCTCCTGCCAACCTAGCAGTTTGAAAGAATACCAGTGCAAATAGATAAATAGGTACTGCTGTGGCAGGAAGGTAAACTGCATTTCCGTGTGCTCTGGTTTCCATCACGGTGTTCTGTTGCACCATAAGCGGTTTAGTCATGCCAGCCACATGACCCGAAAAGCTGTCTGTGGACAAACGCCGGCTCCCTTGGCATGAAGCGAGACAAGCGCTGCCTCCCATGGTTGCCTTTGACAGGACTTAACCGTCCAGGGGTCTTTTACCTTACCTTTTACCTTTACCTAGGTGGGCATTGACATGCAATGGCATAGGTCTGGTACTGCTCTTCCCCTTTCCCTTTGTGGAAGGGATTCTGAACCAGCAGAGGCTCCCAATGGCATATGGGATGGGGGACTAATTTTAGCAGCGGCAACAACATAAACTACAAAACCTTCCTCCTTGCAGCCCCCTGTTTCACCTTCCCACTCTGTTTAGAGGGCCCCCTAACCTTCCGCAACAGGTGGTCTTGAAGGGGTAAGGAAGCCCATGGGCAGGGGAGGCAAAGCAATAGGTGCTGGTGGCTTGGTATACAACCTCTAAACCTAAACATACAGTCATACTGACTTATAGCTATTGGTTGACCTTCTAAAGCATGGGTAGGCAAACCTAAGGCCCAGGGGGCTGGATTCGGCCCAATCACCTTCTAAATCCAGCCTGTGCACGGTCCAGGAATCAGTGTGTTTTTACATGAGTAGAATGTGTCCTTTTATTTAAAATGCATCTCTGGGTTATTTCTGGGGCATAGGAATTCGTTCATTTTTTCTTTTCTTTCCAAAATATAGTCCGTCCCTCCACAAGGTGTGAGGGACTGTGGACCAGTTCCCTGCTGGAAAAGTTTGCTGACCCCTGCCCTATGATCCTGCCCTAAAGCACTAGTGGATCATGGGATTATTGCCACCCGCCGTGACACCTCTCACCTACCATTCTACCTAACTGTTATGGCTCCCCTGAGACTGTGCACCCAGTGTGACCAAACGGGTTGCGCTCCTCTAAATCCGCCTCTATCTAAAGCAACAGCCTGCAGATGTGGTTGGCCAAGCACAGCCTAAAGAGCCCAGTAGAGCAGAGATGGGCCTCCCTGATTGGCTTGTGAGGCTGCTTTGGCAATGCCCACCTGACCTTCCTAAGCTGACTGACAGCACTTACGAAGCACTGCACAGACGTCTTTTCCCACAGGCAAAAAATTGGGTTGCCTGACATCCTGGAGATGTCAGGTGACTGCAATAGAGTGTGGAGCAAGAGGCATGCCTCCCCAGATTGGTGAGGATTTAATTCAGGCCCCATAATCTAAAGCTGTATCATACCACTTTAAACAGTCATAGTCCCCCCACCACCACCAAAGAATCATTGGATTTGAAGTTTGCTAAGGGTGCTGAGAATTGGTAGGAGAGTCCACTGGAGCTACAATTTTCAGAGTGGTTTTAACAGTCAATCCCTCTTCCCAGGGAAATCTGGGAATTGCAGCATTAGTATCAATGAATGGATGCTTGTTGTTGTTGTTTAGTCGTTTACAGTGGTGCCCCGCAAGACGAATGCCTCGCAAGACGAAAAACCCGCAAGACGAAAGGGTTTTTCGGTTTTTGCGACGCTTCGCTAGACAATTTTCCCTATGGGCTTGCTTTGCAAGACGAAAGCCCATAGGGAAATCTCCGGGGACCTCTTTTAAATGCTGGCGGTGGGGAGCAAAGCCTTTCCCCCCCCCTCCGGACTTCAGAAGAGGTCCAGGAAGGCCGGCGGGGGCGAAAGGCTTTGCTCCCCACCGCCAGCATTTTAAAAGCGGTCCGGGATAGCAGGGAAGACTTTTGCCCCCCGCCGGCCTTCAGAAGAGGTCGGGGGACAGACTGTCCCCGGACCTGGTCTGAAGGCGGTTTCCATAGGAACGCATTAATTGATTTTTAATGCATTCCTATGGGAAACCGTGCTTCGCAAGACGAAAAACTCGCAAGACGAAAAGACTTGCGGAACGAATTAATTTCGTCTTGCGAGGCACCACTGTACTCGTGTCTGACTCTTTGTGACTCCATGGACCAGAGCACGCCAGGCACTCCTGTCTTCCACTGCCTCCCGCAGTTCGGTCAAACTCATGCTGGTAGCTTCGAGAACACTATCCAACTATCTCGTCTTCTGTCGTCCCCCTCTCCTTGGAGAGCAAGTGTGGTGTAGTGCTTAAGAGCAGTAGATTCGTAATCTGGTGAACCGGGTTCGCGTCTCCGCTCCTCCACCTGCAGCTGCTGGGTGACCTTGGGCCAGTCACACTTCTCTGAAGTCTCTCAGCCCCACTCACCTCACAGAGTGTTTGTTGTGGGGGAGGAAGGGAAAGGAGATTGTTAGCCGCTTTGAGACTCCTTCAGGTAGTGATAAAGCAGGCTATCAAATCCAAACTCTTCTTCTCCTTGTGCCCTCCATCTTTCCCAACATCAGGGTCTTTTCCAGGGAGTCTTCTCTTCTCATGAGGTGGCCAAAGTATTGGAGCCTCAGCTTCACGATCTGTCCTTCCAGTGAGCTCTCAGGGCTGATTTCCTTAAGAATGGATAGGTAAAGAATGGATGCTAATTGTGAGTGAAAATCAGTCAAGTGTGGCCATTTCCAAGTCTTTAGCTTTGCTGGCTAAACACAAGTGAAATGAACATGTTGGATCCGATAAATTCGAGAGCTTTTTTTTTTTTAAACCATTCTTGAAACAGGCTAAAAATATCTGATGCAAATTACCCTAAGCAAGTCACATGGATCTCTATATAGGAAACATTTCCAATTAAAAAACTTCTGGAAAATGCACAGCAACGGCAGGCGGAAATAATTTGGGGTTTCCTGCTGGCTGCCATTGTTGGGATTCTGGCCAGAAGGGGGCACTGTGAGGCAGCAGAGCAACACTGATGTCACTCTGCAGGTGATGGCCGAGGTGAGGCCAGTAGAGGTAGAGTACGGACAACTTGATGATAAAATGGGCACAAGATATAGGCCATAATATACAATTTGAAGACTGGACAAAACTGTGGAAAGTAAATTTGAAATTTACGGACTGTATATTGCTGAGAGCGAATTATATGAAGATGATGTATAGATGGTATATATCACCAGTCAAATAGAAAAGATGTATAAAAATGTAAAGAATGAGTGTTGGAGGTGTGAGGTTGAAGGTACTTTTTCTCATATGTGGTGGGATTGTAAAAATATACTGGGAAATGATATACAATGAATTGAAGAAAATTTTAGGTACTTTAGGTCAAGACCTGCTGAAAGAGAAGAGGACATTATTTATGTATGCTACTACGGCGGCGAGAATTCTGATAGCACAAAACTGGAAGACTGGAGAAATTCCAACAAAAGAACAATGGCAAGAGAAATGGATGAATTACGCAGAACTGGCAAAACTGACGGATAGACTACGCGAAAAGGACAACAGTGACTTTGAAAAAGAGTGGGAACCTTTTAGAATATATTTGCAGAAACAAAGAAAGAACATCGACTTGATGGCAGGATTTAAATAAACACTCGCATCTTTATTAACAGAGAACATTCAAAACAATGAAGAAATGATATACTGTAGTGGATTTTAATAAACAGCAGTATGTAATAAGTGGGTAACAAATCAGAAATGGAAGCTGAGGGAAGCCCGGGAGGGAAGGGGTGAAGCGGTGTAATATGTATGTTATTGATATGAGATGTATGCAATGACAGAAAAGAAAGTGAATAAAAAATATTTTTTTAAAAAAGAGTACGGACATCTCTGTCCAATACAAGTAGAAAGGGAGGGGGGCCACCTCCTCCTGCCCTGCTTTGTTGCCCCCCCTCCCAAATAACCAGAAATTCAAAACCCAGATCTGGAGTTTTGCCGCTCCGGTGCTCTGGTGTAAATTAAGTGAGAGCTCCTATATCGTTTGTGAGGATCTGTGTCATAAATATCTCCATTAAGTAGCAATTAAGATGCTGGGATTTAGGCTCTGTGCTGTTCTAGGAGGTAATTATAAAAGAATTGGATTAATTAGCCACTGAATTATTTATGTAGACATAAATATTGCACACGCGATTAGTGCTAAATAGGATACTGCTGCCCCAAAAAGGCGAGGTAAAGATAAATTGATTTTCATGTTGCTGCTTCAGTTCCCTGCCCACCAAATCTACAGCCGGACGTATTGAGATTCCTCTTCCAAAGCAAGCCATTTATTCTGGTAGAGTTTGCGTCTCAAATGGCTACCATTATGTGTGTGCGGGTGCTTCTTTCTCACTCGCTTTTTGGTATAACCTTTTCCTTTTCTTTTTAAGTGGTATCTTGCCCTTCCTCACAAGGAGCCAAAGTACGCCACCTTTTCAGGCAAAACCTTATGTTAGGCCCTGTCTGCACTATACGTTTAATAATAATAATAATAATAATAATAATAATAATAATAATAATAATAATAATTTATTATAGCCCGCCCATCTGGCTAGGCTTCTCCAGCCACTCTGGGCGGCTTCCAACAAAACATTAAAATACAGTAATCCACCAAACATCAAAAGCTTCCCTAAACAGGGCTGCCTTCAGATGTCTTCTAAAAGTCTGGTAGTTGTTGTTCACTTTGACATCTGATAGGAGGGTGAAGGATTCGGTGGGAATAATAATAATAATAATAATAATAATAATAATAATAATAATAATGTATTATTTATACCCCAGCCATCTGACTGGGTTCCCTCAGCCACTCTGGGTGGGCGGCTCCCAACAGAATATTAATAAAAAATAATAATAAAGTGATAAAATATCAAACATTAAAAACTTCCCTAAACAGGGCTGCCTTCAGATGTCTTCTAAAAGTCAGATAGTTGTTTATTTCCTTGACATCTGATGGAAGGGCGTTCCACAGGGCAGGTGCCACCACCGAGAAGGCCCTCTGCCTGGTTCCCTGTAGCTTTGCTTCTCGCAGTGAGGGAACCACAAGAAGGCCCTCAGCGCTGGACCTCAGTGTCCGGGCAGAACGATGGGGGTGGAGACGCTTCTTCAGGTATATTGGACCGAGGCCAGTTTAAAGCAGCACCATACCACTTTAAACAGTTGTGGCTTCCCTCAAAGAATCCTGGGAGGTGTAGTTTGTTAAGGGTGAGGAGAGTTGTCCGGCGGCCTCACCCTATCTCCCTCATGGAGCTGCAGTTCTCAGAGTGGCCTCTTCCCTTGGAATTCTGGGAATTGTAGTTCTGTGAAGGGAAATGGGGGGTCTCCTAACGACTCTCAGTGCCCTTACCAATTACACTTCCTATGATTTTTTTTTTTTGGGGGGGAAGACTAGGGTTTTACTGACACCTGCAAAATTGTTGAGTTTTTTTTTAAGGAAGATCCTCCCCCCAAAAAAATTGTTCAGTTTTTTTGGGGTTTTCCCCGACATTTATTTTGCCAATTCCCCCCTGACACCATTTTGACACCCCCAAAACAGGACATAGCGTAGATGGGGCCTTGGAGGGAAGCAGTGGATGGGCCTATATGCAAAATTGGGTGAAGAAACAGGTGTGTAACTCCTACCTTTGAAGAATAAGTCACATCCCAGCCATGAAAAAGTCAGAGGTTTCTATGTACAGGTGTGTAACCCACTGGTAGGGTTGCCATACATCTGGGAATTCCTGGACATGCCCTCTTTTTGGGGGTCCGACATGCCCAGCTGGGGGGAATTTTACATTTTAAAGCAATTGTCCTGGATCTTGGGGCTTTGCTTGTTTTTATATGTGTTTGTGTGTGGGGTGTGTGTGTGTGTGTGTGTTCAGACTTGGGCTCAGCAGCAGAGGAGGTGATTGCCCTAAAAAAGCTCAAGAACTTTTTGTGTCTGGATTTTTACCTCTTGAAATACCGCAACCTTATGCACTGGTCTATATTTCTTTAATGCAGGTGTTGCTAACCTCTGATTAGTTGGCACATTTCAATTTTGAGAGAGTGCTGGGGGGCACCAGTCATAAAATGGCTGCCCTGGAGGGGGCAGGGCATAGCACAGAATTAGAGGGACAGCCACCTCTGTAATAATAATAATAATAATAATAATAATAATAATAATAATAATAATAATTTATTTCTACCCTGCCCACCTGGCTGGGTTTCCCCAGCCACTCTGGGCGGCTTCCAACAAAAGATTAAAAGTACATTAAAACACACTGATGCTGTTGCCGTCTAATAACAACAGGGACCCCTCCTCAAAAAAAAACCCCTTGCACCACTCTCATCTCGCAAAAATCACTTAGAAGGTACCTGCACATTTTGCCCCATAACAACTCTTTTAGCTGTTGACTAGTTCAATGAAGTTTCCTGACCTCCCCCAAGGATAATAACAGAGCCATAACAAATGAAGGAGAAAAATGTATCCACCAATTCGTAGTTGAAAAGGAAATTGTGCCTAAGCCACTAAAACAGCCAATTATATTCTAGTGTGCCGAAGCCCACAGAGCATTTGGCGAGGTCCACTTGCAGTATCTTTGCTTCTGAAGAAATCGGAATATAGATATTTTTCGCTCCCCTTCGGCTGTGTGAATGGGTAATTAAAAAGAGGTGGCTTATTACGCAGCAAGGACCTTATAAATCAGGCAGCAAATAGGAGGACGAGGGGACCATTAGCGCCTGTGTGCTAATAGTTATCCTTCTGTACTTGCTATTATGGAAAGAAATTTCAGACCACATTTATTATCCCATCAACTGGCTGTCACTGACATGTCACGTTCCTGATCGTGCGAGGGGCAAATTTATTCCTTAATGGCAGCCGTGGGTTTGATAGTGAAGACGGATACTGCTTTAGGCTGTTCTCCTGTACCTCCTCACTTGGGAGTAAATGACGTTGCACTCGATGAGAGAAACGTTTACCTCTGTGTTGGCATGTACAGGATTGCACTGTGTCACAATCAGCCTTCCCACAAAGCATTATGAAGCACTTGTTTCAGGCAGGCAAATTCCAGAAGGGGCAGACATTTATGCCTGTGCATCGCACTACAAGAATGGTGCTGTGGAGAAGGTGCTAGACTACAGAGGCTTGAGTAATAATAATAATAATAATAATAATAATAATAATAATTTGCTCCAGTCCATCTGACTCGGTCACCTCAGCTACTCTGGGTTGTTTCCAGCAAAATAAGAAACCACAATAAAGCATCAAACATAGCTATGGTTTTCCCAGTAGTGATGTATGGAAATGAGAGCTGGACCATAAAGAAGGCTGATCGCCAAAGAATTTATACTTTTGAATTATGGTGCTGGAGGAGACTCTTGAGAGTCCCGTGGACTGCAAGAAGATCAAACCTATCCATTCAGAAGGAAATCAGCCCTGAGTGCTCACTGGAAGGACAGATCCTGAAGCTGAGGCTCCAATACTTTGTCCACCTCATGAGAAGAGAAGACTCCCAAGAAAAGACCCTGATGTTGGGAAAAAGAAGGGAGACGACAAGGAGAAGGGTACGACAGAGGATAAGATGGTTGGACAGTGTTCTTGAAACTACCAGCATGAGTTTGACCAAAGTGCGGGAGGCAGTGGAAGACAGAAGTGCCTGGCGTGCTCTGGTCCATGGGGTCACAAAGAGTCAGACACGACTAAACGACTAAACAACAACAACATACAGGGCTGCCTTCAGATGTCTTCTAAAAGTTTGTTTCCTTGACTTCTGCTGGAAGGCGTTCCACACGGCAGGCACCACTACCAAGAAGGCCCTCTGCCTGGTCCTCTGTTAACTTTACTTCTTGCATTGAGGGAATCACCCCAGAAGGCCCGGCGATCCAGCAGGCTGTCTTGATCTTATCGCAATAATCTGAGCAATATCGCCAGCCACTCCTTCTCGAGGTCTTGCAAGCAGGATTAAGACAATACAGGCAGTGGGCATTCATATAGTCTTTCTGCAATGCTGAGGCTTCTCTGCACTGCTTTCCCAAGTGCTTTTTAGGCATCTTTGAACATGAAATTTGGAAAACTTGCAAAAAACACCTTAACGCTTTGTGCAGTGAATTGGAAGGGCGCTTTTCTAGACCCAAGCAATCTTTCACTCGAAAAGGAATTAGAACATGAGATTATTCACCTGAATGCAAAACTGTGTATCATTTCGTTTCACCAACAGCTCTTCATGGTTAGGTTGTGTTTTAGTCTGAAACGCTGGCAAACTAGACCTGTTCCTTCTATGAAGCTTTCCTCACTGCCAGGCTGTACTTCTTTCTTTCAACCACTAGGTGGCACTCATGCTCTATAAACCTCCCCAAAAATCGAACGCCACTCGGGGAGCCCTTCTGACTGCGGCTTCATTCTATTTTTGAATTCCGTATTTATTTTATAATATCAGGGCTTTTTATAATATACCTAATTATCTCTGCTAAATGGGCAGGGTCTCCAAAAGACTTAATCAGTGCAATTTTGAAGCAAAGATATAATATGGCTGTATAATTTTCCCGCCACAATCGGCACAATTTCGTTTTATTTTAGTGCGAGGCCTCTGGGCACACTATTTTGAGAAGAGGGTTCTGGGTTTTATTTATACGCATGGGGAGCAATCAAGGGACGAGTAAAAAGGCTTTATGGAAGCGCAGGGTGCCGCTAAATCACACACTGAGTGCAAATTTTCCATTGTTTTTTCCTCTGGGGGTTGGTGGGACGGTGGGAATGTAGGCTGGGTGTTGTAACTTGTTCCCTCTTCAAGAAACAGTTGAAAAAGAACATGCAGATTTCTGTCTTCAGAGTTTTACCCCTGATACTTGAAGTGGGTGGATCTTAGCTCAGGTTTGAAGGGATTAGGTCAGGCATCGGCAACTTGCAGCCCATGGGCTGGAAGCGGGCTGCGGAGGCTGTTATGTCGGAACCTGCAATTGGCCAAACTGATAAAGCTCATCCTCCTCCAGCTGAGTCCTTCGGAATTGCCTCTGACTTGATTAACAACCTGAGCCTTTGATGAGGCCTCGGGCACATTCTCATTCAGCAGAGAATCAAAGCAGCACGTGGAAGTGATGAGATTTATGGCTACATCGCAAAGAGTTTTATTTTCCTAACTATGCAGACAGAAAACACATCTTCTCTCTGTGAAAGCAGAGAGCAACTGAACAACAAAGGAACAAAGGAACAGGAAACCAGTAATGTCACATCAGTCTCCCGTCTCCCGTGAGACTTCCAACAGCCTGGACTGTCTCTGGAATGTAAACAGAGTCTTGTGACTCTAAGCAGCTGCACAGTGGCACAAGCAGAAACTAACATGTTTAACTGCCCCAGATCTGAGCCGCCCGTTCAGCGACTCCCCAAGCTATGCTGCTAACTGGCGCAGCCTGGGGACTCTCTTCTGTGGGTTGGAACTTGTGTCTGCGCATGTACAGACGCCGGAAATTACTCCTGCAGGCTCATGCAGATGATGGAAATCACAGGTGTGCAAGCTCACACGTGCTCGCTATCTGGCCCACAGAGGGGTCTCCGCGGGACTGATCCGGCCCAGGCAAGGTAAACCTTGCCGACCTCTGGGTTAGGTCTCGGAAAGGGGTTGAGCTGGAGCAGAATAGCTGAAACTTAGCAATGGAGAATCTTTGCTGAAATCCCTGTCTCCTGCATTAAAGGGTCTCAGGCAGAATGGCTGGGCGATATTACTCGCACAGGGCGATATTACTCGCACAGAGCATAGTCAAACTATTGAACTTGTTTCCCTAGGAGGCCAACCGCTTGGATGGCTTTAAAAGAGGATTAGGAAATAGCTACCAACCACAGGGCCTAGGACTTGCCAATCAGAAGGTCAGCGGTTTGAATCCCCATGATGGGTTGAGCTCCCATTTCTCGGTCCCTGCTCCTGCCAACCTAGCAGTTGGAAAGCATGTCAAAGTGCAAGTAGATAAATAGGTACCTCGGGTTAAGTACTTAAATTGTTCCGGAGGTCCGTTCTTAACCAGAAACTGTTCTTAACCTGAAGCACCACTTTACCTAATGGGGCCTCCCGCTTCTGCTGTGCGGTTTCTGTTCTCACCCTGAAGTTCTTAAGCTGAGGTACTATTTCTGGGTTAGGTCTGTAACCTGAAGTGTCTGTAACCTGAAGCGTATGTAACCCAAGGTACCACTGTAAATAGGTACTGCTCCGGTGGGAAGGTAAACGGCGTTTCCGTGTGCTGCTCTGGTTCGCCAGAAGCAGCTTAGTCATGCTGGCCACATGACCTGGAAGCTGTACGCCGGCTCCCTCAGCCAATAAAGCGAGATGAGCGCCACAATCCGAGTCGTTCGCGACTGGACCTAATGGTCAGGGGTCCCTTTACCTTTACCAACCACAGGAGGAGGCGGCAATGCATCTGGATACCAATTGCAGAAAACCATGGGAGGGGGCTTCAGAGGGTCACAAAGGGGACCTTCCCCCTCAGGGTTGACCTTAGGTATGAGCAAGCTGTATTGAGCTAGGCCTGGATGCTGAAGGGTTGTGTGTGTGTCTGTGTGTTGAGCTGAGCTTGGTGTCACATCCATTGTTGAGTTTATTCCTTTGTAGCAGCCTTCTCGTTCAAGGTTTCCCTTCACCACCAGGGGAGCTGCCAACTTATGAATGTAGGAGGGTTGGGAGTCTTCTCATTACTGAGTTCTCCCTGAGTGTATCATGCAGATTTCCTTCTTCCTTTCTCCATCAACGCCTTTCCGGCTTGCTACTGGGCTATTTCAACCCTGAGCCAATGCTTTGTTTTGCAAGTGTCCTTTCCTTTTAAGTATAAACTGCTGCTGAGGCGGCTCACCTGTCCCTGGTTTCTCGCTCATTGACTCGCATCTTCCGTTGTGCCATTGTGCCATTTCTAGTCCGTCTGTGTTCACATTTGATTGGTCCACAGCTGGCTGGGTGGGCAGGGCTGCCAGTTTCGGTTTCTCTCATTCCCCCAGTGTTAAGTTCAACTCCCCATGTTTCTGCAGCACTTTGGGATTTTTTTTTTAAAAAACACAAATCCTCTTGAACATTCGTGAGCATTTTGGTGTGAATTTCTCCTAATAAACACATTTTTTTTAAAATGCAGTTTTGACTAGTTGCACATTTCTGCAAG
Source organism: Podarcis melisellensis (assembly GCF_964234715.1). Classification (NCBI taxonomy): domain Eukaryota; kingdom Metazoa; phylum Chordata; class Lepidosauria; order Squamata; family Lacertidae; genus Podarcis; species Podarcis melisellensis. Next base: position 12,178,082 of record NC_138537.1, read on the forward strand.
CATGTTCTCTTCTGCATTCTATCTTTACCAATACATATATTTTAAGCACCCCTTTTCCCCAATATATGCATCAGTGCAGCCATAGTTGCAGAACTGTGTTGCAAAGTTCGCAAGAAGTGGGAATTTCAAAGGATGACTGTATTTCAATTGGTACATCAGTTCAAGAAGTGCAAATCAGGTAGCTTCCCATTAAAAAAGCATGCAAAACGGAACATCTCCTTTATCCCTAACTGGCTTTGAGGCTCCGCAGAGACAAAACCTAGCTGTGTTGTGGCAAGTCTTTGGCAAACCATGGTCATAGCCAGCCTCTGACTGTATGCAATGACTAGGCCAAGTTACTTGAGGGCAGCTCTGAGCCTTTATCATGGACTTTCTTGGAAAAGCAGCCAGGGGCAGGGCTTGTTACATAGGCAGTAGGCAGAAGGACTGCTTTCTGGACTATGGTGATGAGCTCTATGTGGGGCTACCTTTGAAGGTGACTCGGAAACTACAATTAATCCAGAATGTGGCTGCCAGACTGGTGACTGGGAGTGGCCTCTGGGAACATATAACACTGGTCCTAAAGGTTCTACACCAGCTCCCAGTACATTTGTTGTTTAGTCATTTAGTCGTGTCTGACTCTTCGTGACCCCATGGACTAGAGCATGCCAGGCACTCTTGTCTTCCACTGCCTCCTGCAGTTTGGTCAAACTCATGCTGGTAGCTTCAAGAACGCTGTCCAGCCATCTCGTCCTCTGTCGTCCCCTGTCGTCCCAACATCAGGGTCTTTTCCAGGGAGTCTTCTCTTCTCATGAGGTGGCCAAAGTATTGGAGCCTCAGCTTCACTATCTTCCAGAAGTGTGCATGCACACGAAAGCTCATACCAAGAACTAACTTAGTTGGTCTTTAAGGTGCTACTGGAAGGAATTTTTTTTGTTTTGTCCTTCCAGTGAGCACTCAGGGTGATTTCTTTCAGAATGGATAGGTTTGATCTTCTTGCAGTCCATGGGACTCTCAAGAGTCTCCTCTAGCACCATAATTCAAAAGCAACAATTCTTTGGCGATCAGCCTTCTTTATGGTCCAGCTCTCACTTCCATACATCACTACTGGGAAAACCATAGCTTTAACTATACGGACCTTTGTTGGGCACAATTCAAAGATAAACAACTACTCAAAGACATTTGAAAGCTGCCCTGTATGGGGAAACGTTTAATGTTTGATGTTCTGTTGGAAGCCACCCAGAGTAGCTGGAGCAGCCCAGTCAGATAGGCGGGGTATAATAATAATAATAATAACAATAATAGTAATAATAATTTATTATTTATACCCCTCCCATCTGGCTGTGTTTTCCCAGCCATTCTGGGCGGCTCCCAATCGAGTGTTAAAAACAATACAGCATTAAGTATTAAAAACTTCCCTAAACAAGGCTGCCTTCAGATGTCTTTTAAAGATAGGATAGCTGCTTATTTCCTCCTCTGAAGTCAGGGCGTTCCACAAGGCGGGCGCCACTACCGAGAAGGCCCTCTGTCTGGTCCCCTGTAACCTCACTTCTTGCAATGAGGGAACTGCCAGAAGGCCCTTGGAGCTGGACCTCAGTGTCTGGGCTGAACAATGGGGATGGAGACGCTCCTTCAGGTATACAGAAGTATTAATAATGATATTATTGTGTTATTGTTGTTGTTGTTGTTGTTATAGCAGCAGGGCAATTGTACCAAGTGGGCCTTTCCCCACCCAACCACCTTAACTTTTTGCAATTAATCACTGCCTTTACATTCATTCAGAAGGCTGCTCTGAAGGTTTCAACTTCTCCAAATGTATTCTCAGGCCTACCTCCTCACCTTGCCCCTAGGCTGTTTCTCTCTCTCTCTCTCTCTCTCTCTCTCTCTCTCTCTCTCTCTCTCAAAAAAAGCACCTCTCCTCTGGGAGCGATCACGTTTGAAAGGTGAAATCAAACACGTAAATATTTACCGGAGGAAACCAATTTCATGTCGTTCCAAACTAAATTGCTTTTTAGAGGTGGGATGGATGGGAGGCAGAGAAGGAGGGAGGAGAGGGTGTTTTGTGGAGGGGGCGGGGAGCAATGCTTCAACAGGAGCTGTTAAGTCCAGACTCCACCAGAGCTGCTAGGTGGGTGGAATTTCTTTTTTTAAGCCTGATAGATTCCTGCCGACAATGCTAAGGTTGTCTGAAGGTGCAGCCATTACCAGCCATGCAAAGAGCCAACACTTTCCCTCCACTTGTTAATATACTGCCCAACTACGTTGGCGTTGGAATGGTATTTGTGTCCCTGCCAGGATCACTGTCAGCGTGGCAGCATGGGATTTGGCTAGGAGCTGTTAAAATCCACCACCCCGTTTTTTTATTCTTGACTTTTAAGAAGAGATAAAGATTGTTTTGATGTAGACCAAAAAATGCTGGCAGACTAACTGGCAATTTGCCCTATGTACCAGTAGGCATCCGGGAAACTGTTGGAAAATTGGTATGCATGGGTGGGGTGGGGTGGGGGAGAGAAAGACTCATGATATACAGGTTTACAGGGAAGTAAATTCCAACAGATTTTTTCAAAAAAAAATGCTTTTTAAAAATACAGTGGTACCTCAGGTTACAGATGCTTCAGGTTACAGATGCTTCAGGTTACAGACTCCGCTAACCCAGAAATAGTACCTTGGGTTAAGAACTTTGCTTTAGGATGAGAACAGAAATCGGGAGTTGGCGGTGCGGCAGCAGCAGGAGGCCCCATTAGCTAAAGTGGTGCTTCAGGTTAAGATCAGTTTCAGGTTAAGAACGGACCTCTGGAACGAATTACGTACTTAACCTGAGGTACCACTGTAATGTTTTTCTATTAAGTAAAACATTTATTCAAATAAAACACTTTACTAGGGTTGCCATATCCTGAAGAGCAAAAGAGAGAACAGCAACCTCCCTAGCATGCATGTGCCCCCCTCGCACCCCCCCCATGAAAATAAAAAACCTGGACATTTCCTTTAAAATGATTCGCCCAGATGGGCATGTTGTCCCCACAAAAGAGGACATGTCTGGGTTTTCCCAGACGTATGACAACCCTAACCTTAATGGGTGCTTTTTTTAAGGAAGGGGGGCAAACTCTTTAAAATAAAGAGGAAATGAACACAATGGAAGGCACGCTGATAGGATGGGTGAATGGGTCAGCTTCAGGAGCTCTTGGGGGCCACATGAAGTGAGCCCGGGGGCCGCCTGCCGTTGCTGCTCTGTGCTATAAAGCCTCCTGGCTTGCCCCCACCCATATGTTTATATTGCACTGAGTTGAAGGACACTTTTTATCGCATTAAAGAGAAATCTTTTACAGTATCATATATAAAAATAGGAGGAACCTAGCTCTGTTTTTCCAAAGCCACCAAGAATAAGTGCCATGCCTCACTGCCTCTAAATTAGATCACAAATATTCTGGCTGATGGCAGCATCCTTGCATTCTCCCTGAAGGCAAAGATCTGAGCAAATCACGTTTTAATATCGCAGGTTCATTTGTCCAGGCTGAAATTAAATGGAAGCAAGGGTTTTTTTTGGGGGGGGGGGCAGGCAGGCAGGTGCGAATTAAGACATACATTCAGTGGGCTCAGAAAGAAGAAATGTCATCGATAGAAACTGAGGTCGCATCCACTTCCATACATTTAAAGCACTCTTATACGACTTTAGCAGTCATGGCTCCACAGAATCCTGGGAACTGTAGTTTAAGGCTGCTGACCACACAGTGCTACAATTCCCAGCACCCTTCATAAAAAAGCAGTTCTCAGGCTCTCCGTGGCTGTTGTAGTGGCATATTAGTGCTTGCAATGAAGCTGGTTGCTTAGCAGACTACGCCAGTGCTGAAGAACTGTGAATAGATGAAACTTCAGTACTTTGGTTTCTTCTATACAGACTTGGGACCAGCGCTGTCACTGCCATGACTACTAAAGGTAAAGGTACCCCTGCCCGTACGGGCCAGTCTTGCCAGACTCTAGGGTTGTGCGCTCATCTCACTCTAAAGGCCGGGAGCCAGCGCTGTCCGCAGACACTTCCGGGTCACGTGGCCAGCGTGACGAAGCTGCTCTGGCGAGCCTGCACCAGAGCAGCACACGGAATGCCGTTTACCTTCCCGCTGTAAAGCGGTACCTATTTATCTACTTGCACCCGGGGGTGCTTTCGAACTGCTAGGTTGGCAGGCGCTGGGACCGAGCAATGGGAGCGCACCCCGCCGCGGGGATTCGAACCGCCGACCATGCGATTGGCAAGTCCTAGGCGCTGAGGTTTAACCCACAGCGCCACCCGCGTCCTGCCATGACTACTAGTGGCTCACAATTAACTTTAATGGATTCAAACAAGAAGGCTGGCTTGCCACACAGCAGGGACTTTTAAAATGGGAAAATATTCCAGAACATGACCACCCTCCTGCTGAAGTGGTATGGTCCAGAATTCTACTGTTTTTTTTTTATTTTATTGTGTGCCACTTAGAGATTTGTGAAATATTCAGTGACATATTCAGATGTTTCCAGTTTAGAGTGAGATATCTCATTATTCGCCATTCAATGGAAAACGGAAAACCAGAAAGAAAAATAAACAAATAAATGCTTTTAAATAAATAAAGCAAATGAAAACAATTGTAGATCCAACACCGTTGCAGACAAAGATAAAGATCTCCATTTAAAAGGTTTGTTGAAAAAGGGAGGCCTTCAACAAGTGCTGAAAAGACCATAGAGACAGCATCTGTCTGGCATGGAACAGAAGGGACTTTCAAAGAGTGGGTGCCACCACACAAAAGGCCCAATACCTATGCTGTACACCAAGCCAAGATCCACTCCCAGTTTTTTAGAATTAGTTTTTGTTTAAAAAAATGTGTTACAAAACTAACTAACTAACTAAGTAACTGGGAAATGTACATCTATCGTCTCCATTTTCAGTTCATAGAGTCTTTTTCACAGTTGGTTTACATTTAGCAAGAGATACTTTTGTCATAGACATATTGCAACCTGGGGGGAAAGAGATTGGGGACAGAGATGGTGGGTATTGTTCTTTCATTCTGTTGCCCTATTAAATATCTTCCAGGACAAAAACAACACACATGCACATGAGTAAGGAACTCATGTGTCACTTACCCTCAGCAGCTAGAACTATCGTAACTAGACACAGGAAGGACCTATCAGGAGTGAACATGGACCACTTATCAGAGACCGTGCTGAGGAGGGCTGCACTGAGGAGAAATGGTGAGAGCTACTCCCTCCCCCTGATCCTGAATCTTCCCGGGAGCAGAAAGACAGTATAGATTTGGAACAGTGGTTTGTAGAGGGGCATAGTTCAGAAGGCAAAAGCTGGGAAATGCTGGATGGGGAACAGCTACAGAAGAAACACTGGAAGAGATTCACAGTTTCTGGACAGCATTCACCCCCCCCTTCTCCAAAGACACAGAGAGCTCAGAAAGTGTTAGAATAGAAAGCGCTGAGGTTACAAACTCAGATTACAAAACATAGGAGTGATATAGATTAATAGGGATGGAAAACCTTCAATTGGGAGCACCACCATTTTTAGGAGATGTGTTCTTTGTTCTCTCACTGTGATTATTAAAGATTCTAACTGGTAATGCATTCCTTTTATAATAATAATAACAACAACAAAATTTCATTTATATCCCGCCCTCCCCAGCTGAAGCTGGGCTCAGAGCGGCTAAAAACAATGAAAGTAACACAGCCTTCTAAAATCAATTCATTCTAAAATCAATTCAAAATCAAATTAATGGCAACCATTGAGCTAGAGTTCTGTGAGGATTACCAAAGGAGGGGGTCAGACTGTGCCTTGGCCAAAGGCCTGGTGGAACAACTCTGTCTTGCAGGCCCTGCGGAAAGATGTCAAATCCTGCAGGGCTCTAGTCTCTTGTGACAGAGCGTTCCACCAGATTGGGGCCACAGCCAAAAAAAGCCCTGGCTCTAGTCAAGGCCAGCCTAACCTCCCTGTGGCCTGGGACTTCCAAGATGTTTTTGTTTGAAGACCGTAAGGACATACCAGGAGAGGCGGTCCCGTAGGTACGAGGGTCCTAAGTCGTATAGGGCTTTATAGGGCTTTTGTTGGTTCTTCTTATCTACTGCCACATTGGGAGGAAGTCAATTCCCTGAAACCTGACACCACAGGTACCATAATGCATGGGAAACCCCCCTACTAGAGAAGTTAGCCAACAAACTTAATCTAGCACGGCAACGAAAAAGGATGCCTTCACCCTGATGGGGTTCCCCTTTATCACATACGCAGCACAACAGGACAACGACCTATCTCCTCCAACAGCATATGAATGAGTCCCAGTTTGTTGACCCTCACCCAGCCCACCTCCGAGTCGCTGCCGTTCAGATCTTCTTTCTCCAGGCTACAGGCTTTAATTGATACATTTCTCAAAGATGACAGGGAAAGTTCAGCAAGTGGCTACTGCCGATTTTTAAAATGAAAAGTGCTTGGTCTCTTGAGGCATGTCAAACTGGGATGCTCCTTCCTTAGGAGATATTAATGTCAAAAAGCTGCAATGATAGTAGAAGGAGAGATGCTGGCAAACATCTGCAAAGCTGGGCTTTGAAAAGCCAAAAGTTCATTTGGCTGGAAGGCATTCATCTGTCAGTGTGTGTCTGGAGTGGAGGCGACAACGGCCCTCCTTTTTAAGGATCCCTTGACTTCGATGGGATTATTTTCACGCAAGATGCATCATCACTAGGATGCTGATACAGTGGACGCTCAGGTTGCGAACGTGATCCATGTGGGATGCACATTCGCAACCTGTGTCTGCGCACGGGTGGGTTACGATTCGGCGCCTCTGCACACGCTCAAAGCGCAATTTAGCGCTTCTGCGCATGCGCGACCGCCGAAACCCGGAAGTAACCTGTTTAGGTACTTATGGGTTTCGGAGGTCCGTAACCTGAAAAAACAGCAACCTGAAGCGGCTGTAACCCAAGGTATGACAGTATTCAAGTACTTGGCTAGCTAAGAGCAGGTAGTTGCAAATACAAAGGGAACTTTTCCCAAAGGGGACCTTTCTCTTACATCTACATGAAATGGACTTTGAATGTATTTATGGCTTGAGTGAGGAAAGTACCGTATTTTTCTGTGTATAAGACACCCCCATGTATAAGACGATTCCTATTTCTTTTAACCCAAAATTAAGAAATTAAGTTGTTTAGCTGTTTTTTTGGGGGGGGTCACTTCTGCCAATCGCTCACCTGCCTGCCCGCCACTGGCAATCGCTTGCCACAGCCACTGCCGATGACACACCTTGCTACAGCTGCCAATTTTCTGCCCGCGCGCCACCACCACCAGCCCGCTTGCCGCAGCAGCCGATCGTCTGCCCAGTTGCTGCAGCCAATCTCTTGTTTGCTGCTGACATTAACTACACATCCCCCCTCTGCATTCACTATCTGTGTATAAGATGACACCCAATTTTTGCCGATTTTTTTCCAGCAAAAAGCATCGTCTTATACACAGAAAAATACTGTATAAAGAAAACCCTCGCTAAAAATTGACTTGCTTTGTGACACTGTGTCGTAACTGGTGCATCAGATAAGTCAACACAAAATGGAAAATTTGGCTGTTTTTTTTTTTATTAAATTACAATGGCATTCCTCTACTTCATCCTACGAAAAAAAGCCTTGTTGATACTATTCCCATGTTTATAAACACCAAAAATAAAACACATGCACAATGGAAATAATATGTAGCCTACAGCCCACAGACTGACCGGCTGGTTCAAATCCATATATAGAATTTAGTACATGCTGCTTGCTGGGGAAATGTCGCAGCATTTAGGATTTAGAGAAAAGGCAGGTTAGAAGTATATAAAATTCTGGATATCGTGGGGAAAGTGGTTAGAGAAAGGTTTCTTGTTCTCGTGGGCATCCAATGAAGCATCGAGTCGGAAATTCCAGGACAGATTTAGAAAGAACTTCTTGCAGTGCATTGTTTAACTACAGAACTCACTCTACAGGAGGCAGCGATGGCAACCAATTGCTTGGCTTTAAAACAGGATTAGACAAGTTCAAGGCTAAGAGCAGACACAAGGCATGATGGCTATGTTCTACTTCCAGAGGCAGCATGACTCTGAATAGCAGTTTCAGGAATCGCAGGAGAAGAGACTACTGCTGTGCTCATGACTCTCTTGCAAGCTTCCCACAGGCAGTGCCTTCCCCTGGGGGTACTCAAGGGGTCCCCAGTACCGACACCTCTTTCTTCTAGAAGAAAAGCACTGGTTAAAACTGTGGCACTTACTGTACCAACTTCATGGTGAGTACTGGCACCTTCTTTTCCAGAAGGAAAGCACTGACCACAGGCATGTGGTTGGCCAATATGAGAATGAGATCCTGGACTAGTTGGGCCCTTGGCCTGATCCAGTCTTATGTTCTTAGGATCCCACCCACCCACTGGCGATACATTCAATTGTGCACGCCCTCCAACATGTTGAGACCTGAAACCGGGCATGCGTCTTCCCGCCCATGCTCTCACATGAGTCACATGGCCGGCGCGAGATCGTGGAGCCCAAAATATGCACTTTTGAGAACCGTGCTTTCACAGAATCCCAAAACATGCAATTGTGAGCCTGAAAAAAAGCTCACTCAAAATGGCCGTGAGAAAAACCCCAGGATTTTCTGTTTTTTCCAGGACACTTGCAGGGTTTGAATCATCATAATCATCATCCGTTTTATTTGTATCCCACCCTCCCCTGCCGGAACTGGGCTCAGAGCAGCTAACATCATATAAAACACAATATACATAAAAACAAACAAACAATTGATTAAAATGCACCCCAAAATTAATTCAAATAAATTAAAATTAAAATTAGACTGGACAAATGGCCATCTTCAAGTTAAAATTGAAAGTGGTTAATACTTGCCAGGACCAACTATTTCCACTGATATTATAAGGTCCTGTGAGCAGGCTGGGAAACCTGCTTCGTACTGGTTCATACAAAGAGAAAATGAGTCAGACTGAACCCTGCCAAAGGCCTGGCGGAACAGTTCTGTCTTGCAGAAAAAGATGTCAAATCTCACAGGGCCCTGGTCTCTTGTGAGAGAGCGTTTCACCAGGCCAGGGCTGTGACCAAAAAGGCCCTGGCTCTGGTCGAGGCCAGTCTAATCTCCCTGGGGCTCGGGACCTTCAGGGTGTTGTTATTTGCAGACTGTAAGGTCCTCCGTGAGGCATACTAGGAGAGGCGGTCCTGTAGGTATGAGGGTCCTGGGCCGTGTAGGGCTTTAAAGGTTAAAACCAACAGTTTAAACCTGATCCTGTACTCCACCAGGAGCCAGTGCAGCTGGTATAGCACTGGGTGAATGTGATCCCACGGCGAAGACCCCGTAAGGAGTCTCTCTGCAGCATTCTGCACCCGCTGGAATTTCTGGGTCAATTTCAAGGGCATGTGAGCTTTCCATTTGCAATTAGTAATGGTATGGCCCAGGATCAGGATTTACCAACTCTGTTGAACTTACCCCGTAAGTGTTACGATATAGAAGCAATGCAGCTGCAAACTGCTAGCTTGAAAGCAAAACATAATGGGAATGTTGGGACTGCCCGTGGGAAACATAGGGACAGTCAATTCACAGTGCAAAGCACCGGAATTAGCTCAGAGTGTAATATGAGCTCTTCCGTTTGTTCCTGTCCAGGAAGTGCAGGAAGTGTTTGCCACTAGACTGCTGGAGTTTAAAGAGAGCAGTCATGTTTTTTGTAATGCTGCAAAGACAGAAATAAAGGCATGTAAATACGTTTCTGTCTATCTCTTTCCCCTGCCGGGGGGGGGGGGGCAGGAAAGAGGGGGTGTGTTCTTCTCACGTTTGACAAGAATCGCCTATCGAGACCTATCCTGGATCTTGCTGGGGAATGCAGCCAGGGAGGTCAACAGGGAATCATGCCGGGTGCCTGGGAGAGTTGCCAGTTTCTCCTGATAAAGGCTTGATTTCCAACAGTAAGCACACTCTGAAAGCACTTATATAGCTGTGGAAACCACTCCTTCCAAACATCCTGGCTTGGCCCCTAAAATCCTCAAGGGAGGCTGGTGCTTTTGCCTCAATAAGGCCACCTAGGATGTGCATCAAGGTGGTCTTTTAACAGCAGTGCCCACACAAATCCTTTTGCCTTTTTGTCATCACCTGAAAACATGTTTGTGGTTTTTGTTTGTGTTTTCAAAAGCATTCTCCGGTGCTCGACTTGCAGCTTGAGCTGGAGGCAGTTTTAATATCAAATCTGGCAGCTCATGACTCTGACGACTTCCCCACTCCAATGTTTTATATGAGGGCTGCTTTGTTTGTTTACCTTGAGTGTTTGGCTTCCAGGAGTTTTGCTGTGATTTTAAATTGTTTTTTTGTACGTGAGGTGGTGAGATGCAGAGATTTCAGCTAAGGCGTTTGAGAAGTCTAAACAAACAGACGAACCGCACGTTCGGTGTACTGCATGCAAACATTTGCAAGAGTCTGATTCTTGCAGTCCTTCAACTTCCATGAATTTAAACAAACAAACAAAGAGAAGGAGAAAAGATGTGATTGTGTAAAAATTCTGGGAGTCAGTTGTCTGCATGGACATGTTCAGTTGTACACAGATATATGTACCTGTGACCATTTGTATAAGCCCTTAGTTGTAGCTAGTCAGTAATAAAATAATATTTTTTAGTAATGCCATGTATAAAGGGTAAGGACCATGCCATAGAGGACCATGTTGCACAGACAATGGTGCTAGTTCAATCTAAGAGATCTCCAGGCAGGACTGAGGGAAACCTGCCTCAAATCCAAGGCACTGACCTGGATGCAGCAGGGATCTCACTCAGAAAAAGGCAGACTCTTGAATTCCTTGATGTCACGCTATTGGAACATCACAAAGATTGGTAATTTGATACGAATGAGCAGAGTAGTGTTCTTCTGAGAGAAATATTTTGAGAATGCTCACATTTGGTTTGCCCCATTCAGTGCCTTCAATGCAGAATCTGGGCTCAGTCACTGTGGGGGCACCCTGTCACGCACTTCATATCAAGATTTCTACCTGCAAGACCATGCAATCTGTCTCTGCATCTATGATACGATAATCTGTCCCATACAGAACAACAAAGTTGAAAAAAATCTACATCAGACATTCAAAAACCATCAAGCCTGCTATCCCAGCCTGGTTGACCCCCTAAAAACTCTGATACTCCATAATTAAATACAATATACTCCCGCAGAGACTACCTAACACTGCGTTTAAAACCAAAATCGCATTTGGATAGAAACTGTTTCTCAGGCGGCTAGTCCTAGTCTTTATAACCCTGTACCTTCTTCCAGAAGGCAGAAGCTGAAAGAGATAATTTCCGGGGTGAGCACTATCCTGCAGCTTTCTTATGATACCTGGAAGCATAGATTTGATCCAAGGTGTGTCTGGCGGCACCCTTCCAATAAAAACCTACCCTTAAACTCACCTGAGATATGGCAGGTGGACTCACAGTGTAAGGCCTTCTTGGTGGTGGCACCCAGAGTTCAGAAATCCTTGGCACAGGACCCTTGGATGCTTCTTTCCCTCCTTGCCTTTCAGTACCAGGTCAAGATATGATTGTTTAGACCAGAGGTTACTAAACTTATTTTCCCTTTTCGGAAAAATATTACTCAGTGCCCCCTGGCCTCATCCCAATCCCACCCCCCTGCCATTGGCCAAATAGGCAGGCAAGCTGCAACCCACTTTCTGGGCCTGGATGAAGCCAAAAAGGGTTCACCTCCAGCACAACCCCTGGGTCCAGTGGAGGCATTGTCACCATCCCACAACGGTGCCCGACCTAGTGGTAAGCGTCATTACACAACAGATGAAACATGTACGGATGGTTTTCCAAACTTCTCTTCTTTCTTTATGTTCCCCCAATCTCCTTGTTTTTATTCAAAGCCCACCAATTGCATCCAAGGCTAGTTATCCCTCCCCCTGGATTATTCCAGAGCCCCCCTGGGGTCACTATCCCCCAGTTTGGGAAACACTGGTTTAGACTACTGGTGAGGAACCTCAGGCCTGAGGGCCAAATGCAGCCTTTATCTCACTCTCCCAAGATGTGCCCCAGCTGTTTTTGCTTGGCTGGAATGGGCCCTTGAATTCCTGCTTCCCAAGATGGAAGCTAGAGAATGGGGTGCTTTGTTATTTAGTCGTGTCTGACTCTTTGTGACCCCATGGACCAAAGCACGCCAGGCAGGCCTGTCTTCCACTGCCTCCTGCAGTTTGGTCAAACTCATGCTGGTAGCTTCGAGAACACTATCCAACCATCTCGTCCTCTGTTGTCCCCTTCTCCTTGTGCCCTCCATCTTTCGCAGCATCAGGGTCTTTTCCAGGGAGTCTTCTCTTCTCATGAGGTGGCCAAAGTATTGGAGCCTCAGCTTCAGAATCTGTCCTTCCAGTGAGCACTCAGGGCTGATTTCCTTCAGAATGGATAGGTTTGATCTTCTTGCAGTCCATGGGACTCTCAAGAGTCTCCTCCAGCACCATAATTCAAAAGCATCCATTCTTCGGCGATCAGCCTTTTTTATGGTCCAGCTCTCACTTCCATACATCACTACTGGGAAAACCATAGCTTTTACTATACAGACCTTTGTTGGCAAGGTGATGTCTCTGCTTTTTAAGGTGCTGTCTAGGTTTGTCATTGCTTTTCTCCCAAGAAGCAGGTGTCTTTTAATTTTGTGCCTGCTGTCACCATCTGCAGTGATCATGGAGCTCAAGAAAGTAAAATCTCTCATTGCCTCCATTTCTTCCTCTTCTATTTGCCAGAGTGCTTGTAATAACTAGTCTACTGTTTCCCCAAACCTGGTTCAGACTGTGCTTAATCCAGTCAGCCCAACCTCAGCTCTTTTATTTACCTTCACTGATTCATGTTGCTGTTGCTTTTCTTCTTCCTGCTTTCATCCAGTTTGGTGGCTGTTTAGTCATAATATGTTTTTATGCTCTGTGGTGCTCGCTGCTTTGAGGATGAAAAGGTGGGATGCAAAAAGGCCTTTCTCCCTCAGTACAGAACTGAGTAAGATTACATTGCCTGTAATCTGCCCATCCAACCAACCATCCATCTGCACTGCGCTGACAAGTGGTTTTCAGAGCCAAAGCCACTTGTTCCCGAGTCGCGGCTTTCGAGCATGAAAGTAGCACTTAATTAATTCCTCTGTGGTTCGGCCTCTCTTGTGCTGTGCAGCGAGTTGTCATAACTACGCACCTGCTTTATATAGCTTCGCCTTTATTAAGAGATTTAGTCAGCAGAGAGGACCGTATTGGCTTGCTGTATGTTCGGCATTTTCATTACTTCTTCATTACTTTGGGCACTATTGTCGAAGTCCTGCGGGAGTCTGGAAATAATGATATGGAAACACTGGGCTTATCCACCTTTCCTCCATTCTTTCTTTCGCTTCGTGTCCAAGCACCCTTTCTTTTTTTCTTTCTCTTGCTCTGAGCTTTTCCTCATGGAAACCTGCTCCTTAAAATGCATTTGGAGCTGAGACGTTAATCCACAGAAAACCTGAATTTATGTTCTGATTCTGCTATGAAGAGTTGGTTTTTGTGAAGAAAGCTTGGGGCAAAACAACAGCAACAACAGCAGCAGCAGCAGCAACAACAACAACACTCAGACACAGAGTGTTAAAGCGCCGCCATCTGCCTGGAAAGAGCAATGTAAGTGTGGATAAATGAAGTGTAGGTGCGTTCCCACAGGGCAAGACACACTGATAACAGCAAGAACCTTTACTGAACAAACAGAACTGGACCACAGGGGCAAAGCAACTGCTTATATACATTTCTGGAGGCCTGGGCCACTCCCACTCCCAATGTGATTGGCTGTCTAAAGTTCCGAGCTGTGAATCATAAATCAGAGTTTAAGGCCCAAATCCTGAAATATTCTATGATTAGATATAATGTATCGAATCAGAATGCAGGGGCTCAGTTTCTGAAATAGACTAGGAGTCGAGAGTGGATTTCATGCTCCTTATTCAGCTCATAGTGGTGAGGAGAAATGGAAGTTCCCCCACAATATCTGCTTTATATACATTATTTACACAATGGGCTGCATGTGATTGGCTAATTCTGGGATTCTCCTGTAGGCCAATCAGGTTGTGGATTCACTTCCACCTGGATCTGGATTGGGTGGCTCCTGCGGACCAATCATACTGCTGCACTGTCCTGGGACCAATCAGACTGCTGCATTTTGGATCCTATTCAACTCAGTACATAACAGTTTCCTTAGTCCAGACTCAAGCTGTGCAGGAAGAGCACCAAGGAGTTATTCCGTATGCTGTAGAGCTAAGAATTTAGGAACACTAAAAACACAAGTTGTTACATACAGTGGAAGTTCAAGGAAAGCAAATCTTGTATTTAAAATTTCAATCTCCAAAATCTCCAGTGAACTGTGCGGGGTACATCTGATATTGGTGTGTGTGTGTGTCTGTGTGTGTCTGTGTGTGTGTGTGTGTGTGTGAGAGAGAGAGAGAGAGAGAGAGAGAGAAGCTGTATTCTCAGGTTTTCTTCTTCTCAGAAACTAGTGCATCATGGGCAGCCAGGATCCCAGAGTTGTCCGCCAAGATCGTTACCAAATGCCTCTTTTGAAAAACTGCACAAAGAAATATTTGTCATAGAAGAGGAGCAACTCGATATTGGATTTTCTCTGTGTGTCAAAGAATCTTTGCTGGTTTTAGATTCCTTGTGTTAAAAATCAATATTAAGTGCCCTGTGTTTTGTTTCAGTTTTTGTTTCCAAGTGGGATATACAGGCACACTTAAATTTTAAGGAAATAGAAAATGTGCTGTTTTCTCCCTCTCTTATGTTTGGATATATATTTTGTTCCTTTTCTGGGAGTAGAAGTTAATAGAACGACAGATTCCCTTCGCTGGGGGAGATACAGCACTTCCTGCTTTCTTTTTACTGCCTTTAGCATCAAAGAAAAGGGTTATAAACCTACTGCAAGTATAACAGTCATGGGAAATTTGTAATATGTTAAGGTGTTATATAAGTTGAACAACGCTCCTTCCTTTAGGGTGCCCTTTGTGGGTAGTAAAATGTACACACAGACCTCTCTCGTTTGTTATTATTTCTTGAAATGAGTCCTTTATTTTTAAAGTTTCAGGCCAATCATATTTCACTTTCAAACTGGTGGTGAGAAAAGCTCTCCTTAACATGGATCCTTCTTGGAAGTGATGCAGTTGCAAAGTTTTAAAACAATCCTTTAGGATGGGGGTGGCTCAGTGGCGTAGCGTGGGTTGTCAGCACCCGGGGCAAGGCAAGTAATTTGTGCCCCCTAACCCGTGGATTTGCGCCCCCTAACCCTAACCCCCTGATGTTGCGCCCAGTGTGGCCGGGCCCCCCTGCACCCCCACGCTATGCCACTGGGGTGGCTATCCATTCTTTTGGCCTGAGGGCCTCATTTACCTCTTCCCAACCCCCAGGGATGGGTGCAGCCAACTCACACACTTGCATGCTCATATGAATACAGGTAAGAATGGGAAATTGTCACTCCAATTTTGCTTCTTAAATGATTCATCTGGGGTTCACCAAACATTTTAACCAGATCAGACCCAGTTAACAGAAAGTTGGTGCTCAGTAAAGTTATTTTATTCTTTAGCAGACAATAGACAAATAGACAGCCACACCCTTTTCACACAGCAAAAACTTAAGATCTACAAGATCTTGAAGCAAGGTAGACAGAAGAAGAACCAATTCTTTGTCAGAGATGGATCATGGACCACATCCTGCTCATAGGTAAAGGTAAAGGACCCCTAGATGATTAAGTCCAGTCAAAGGTGACTATGGAGTGTGGCACTCATCTCCACTTTTTATTTATCTATCATCTATCTATCATCTATCTATCATCTATCTATCTATCATCTATCTATCTATCTATGTATCTATCTATCTATCTATCTATCTATCTATCTATCTATCTATCTATCATCTATCTATCTATCTATCTATCTCTATCTATCTATCTATCTATCATCTATCTATCTATCTATCATCTATCTATCTATCTATATCTATCTATCTATCTATCATCATCTATCTATCTATCTATCTATCTATCTATCTATCTATCATCTATCATCTATCTATCTATCTATCTATCTATCTATCTATCATCATCATCATCTACCATCTATCTATCATCTATCTCTATCATCTATCTATCTATCTATCTATCTATCTATCTATCTATCATCTATCTATCATCTATCTATCTATCTATCTATCTATCTATCTATCTATCTATCTATCATCTATCTATCATCTATCTATCATCTATCTATCTATCATCTATCTATATCTATCTATCATCTATCTATCATCTATCTGTCTGTCTATCTATCTATCTATCTATCTATCTATCTATCTATCTATCTATCATCTATCTATCTATCTATATCTATCTATCTATCTATCTATCTATCATCTATCTATCTATCTATCTATCTATCTATCTATCATCTATCTATCTATCTATCTATCTATCTATCTATCGCTATATCTATCTATCATCTATCTATCTATCTATCTATCATCTATCTATCTATCTATCTATCTATCTATCTATCTATCTATCTATCATCTATCTAATCTATCTATCATCTATCTATCATCTATCTATCATCTATCTATCTATCTATCTATCTATCTATCATCTATATCTATCTATCTATCATCTATCTATCATCTATCTATCTATCTATCATCTATCTATCTATCTATCTATCTATCTATCTATCTATCTATTATCTATCTATCTATCTATCTATCTATCTATCTATCTATCATCTATCATCTATCTATCTATCATCTATATCTATCTATCTATCATCTATCTATCTATCTATCTATATCTATCTATCTATCTATCTATCTATCTATCTATCTATCTATCTATCTATCTCTATCTATATCTATCTATCTATCTATCTATCTATCTATCTATCTATCTATCATCTATCTATCTATCATCTATCTATCTATCTATCTATCTATCTATCTATCTATCTATCTATCTATCTATATCTCTATCATCTATCTATCTATCTATCTATCATCTATCTATCTATCTATCTATCTATCTCTATCTCTATTTATTTATCTATCTATCATCTATCTATCTATCTATCTATCATCTATCTATCTATCTATCTATCTATCTATCTATCTATCTATCTATCATCTATCTTCTATCTATCTATCATCTATCTATCTATCTCTATCTATCTATCATCTATCTATCTATCATCTATCTATCTATCTATCTATCTATCTATCTATCTATCTATCTATCATCTATCTATTCTATCTATCATCTATCTATCATCTATCTATCTATCTATCTATCTATCTATCTATCTATCTCTATCTATCTATCTATCTATCATCTATCTATCTATCTATCTATCTATCATCTATCTATCTATCTATCATCTATCTATCTATCTATCTATCTATCTATCTATCATCTATCTATCTATCTATCTATCTATCTATCTATCTATCTATCATCTATCTATCATCTATCTATCTATCTATCTATCTATCTATCTATCTATCTATCATCTATCATCTATCTATCTATTCTATTTATCTACTTGCACTGGTGTGCTTTCGAACTGCCAGGTTGGCAGGAACTGGGACAGAGCAACAGGAGCTCACCCTGTTGCAGGGATTCGAACTGCCGACCTTCCAATCGGCAAGCCCAAGAGGCTCAGTGGTTTAGACCACAGCGCAACCCTTTATCCTGCTCATATCACAGCAACACAGAGTTTGCCTCAGGTGCCCAGTGAATGGTGCTAAACAATAGTTGAGTTCTGCTTTTATATCTTCCTAGCTTATCACTATTACTTTCTATGCTAAGTCTGCTCAGCTCATTGGCTAAAGAAAGTCTCAACCTCAGTATACCTCTCCATTTCCAGTAAACAGCACACCAGGCCAACCCCCTCTTTCCAGTAAATGACCAAGATCGTTTGTTACCCAAATATTCCCAGAAGTCCCTAATTGTCCAACCTTTGGTATCTCTTATTTTGACCACATGTCCAGGAGTTCCCTCTTTTCAACATCTAACTGCTCATTGTTTTTAACCACAAAATGGTCTTGTAGCTGTTGACACTCTATATCCAGGAACTGACAGTTAGGCCTAAATGGGTGTTAGAAGCCAGAACCAAACCTTTAAGATCTTCTGTGCTTTCCTATACCTATTTGCAACTAAATGCTGAAATAACCCATGCAGCACAATTAATGTGCATAGAATACAAGAATACAAAAATGTATATACATCTTTCAACACACACTTCATAAAATCTGACACTCCAATGCCTCTTAAAGGAGGATGTGATTTGCATCCCTATCAGTATTCTGGACTCCATCCATCCTGGTTCTGTCTACTTAAATTGTTGCATCAGGTTTCCAAAATAGGGGTTAGCCTTCCTGCCTTAAGATTTCATTGTGACATGTTGGAGTTTGGTGTATATATATAGGAGGGGAGCGCAGAAATAAATAGTCTGGTAAGATGGCTGGTTGCAACAATAATGAAACTGGAGGTTTATTACTCCATTCTAAGTACAATCTGTTTGTGGCCATCATGAATTCAAAAGGAAAGTCCAACATTAACTAACTGAAGCAGCAGCAGGAAGTAGGGAATGTGAGAAAAATAATCAGCAGGTATTGATTCATTTTGCCGACAAAGGTCCGCATAGTTAAAGCCATAGTTTTCCCAGTAGTGATGTATGGAACTGAGAGCTGGACCATAAAGAAGGCTGATTGCCAAAGAATTGATGCTTTTGAATTATGGTGCTGGAGGAGACTCTTGAGAGTCCCATGGACTGCAAGAAGATCAAACCTCTCCATTCTGAAGGAAATCAGCCCTGAGTGCTCACTGGAAGGACAGATCGTGAAGCTGAGGCTCCAATACTTTGGCCACCTCATGAGAAGAGAAGACTCCCTGGAAAAGACCCTGATGTTGGGAAAGATGGAGGGCACAAGGAGAAGGGGATGACAGAGGACAAGATGGTTGGACAGTGTTCTTGAAGCTACCAACATGAGTTTGACCAAACTGCGGGAGGCAGTGGAAGACAGGAGTGCCTGGCATGCTCTGGTCCATGGGGTCATGAAGAGTCGGACACGACTAAACAACAACAATTGTTTCATTAAAGAATTAGCGAGGGAGGAATAGGCTGGCTTTCTATCACCCCCTGCCCCCGGTTCAAGTAACTTATTGCAAACTATGCTGCTTTATTCCCAGCATGCTGTCGTTGGACTCCCATTCCCTTCAGCCTCAGTTAGCATGGATGATGAAAGTTGGAGTCCAGAAAAAAAATAAAAATATGGAAGGCCACTCCTGTTCCTGGAAGAAGCTAGAAAATTCCTACCACAATTTGCTATGCATTGCTCATTTTCTATCTGGTTTCTCATGCCCAATCTCAGATCAGGGATGGCATTATGAACCCAGACGGCACACGGCAAATGTTTTGCAGTGAGAGAAAACACCATCTGCTCACATTCTCAGCACCCAATCCCCACGCCGAAAAAGAGGCTGTTCCTTTCCAGAGGAGGCCAGAGGCCAGAAGTCCAAAGGAAGCTTCCATAATCGCCTAGCATATGTCTAGCATGCATTCACGGTTTTTGCTCAAGCCCCAGGGTTTCTAAGTCAAACCAGCTTCCCAGCTCCTTCAAATCTGAAAGGAAAACATAGAGGAGTGGGAGTCTTGTCGTCTTCTGTATCACTGTATGACAGCTTTGATGCACACCTCAACAAAACGGACAAAGGTTTCAGAGGGCCCCTTCAGGTGTGCATTTTGCAATGTCATTGACACAATAAATTGAGCATTGGTGGTGGAGCTATACAGTGGTACCTCGAGTTAAGAACTTAATCCATTCTGGAGGTCTGTTCTTAACCTGAAACTGTTCTTAACTGGAAGACCACTTTAGCTAATGGGGCCTCCCGTTGCTGCCGTGCCGCCGGAGCACGATTTCTGTTCTCATCCTGAAGCAAAGTTCTTAACCCGAGGTACTATTTTTGGGTTAGCGGAGTCTGTAACCTGAAGCGTCTGTAACCTGAAGCGTATGTAACCCGAGGTACCACAGTACTGCCCACGCATCATTAGTTGTTCTGTAATGCCACATTTCTGCTGTCTGGAGGGGCACTTTTGCTCTATAGCACAACAAACATGGGACACCCTCTCCTCAGAGCATTTGTGGTATAAAAAAATGCAGGATTTCCGCAGGAAGTTGCACATCACACACAACAACAGGAAATGAAGCAGTATGCTCCTTTCAACCCCCTTTTCTGTGTTGAAGATGGCATTGTATGTAACTGCCCTACCACCATCAAGACTAAAATAAACAAGAAAGCACAACAATGAAGACATCTGGAGGGGCCCCCAAAAGGAAGACATCATGTGTGCATTCTTTAAATGATGTTAGAACACGTTAAGTGTGCAATCCTAAGGCTAGATCTGCTGTGATGAGTGGGGTTAAATTCCAGTCAATCTCAGCTGATCCAGGTGGTTTCTGGCTACGCCAAAGTAGCTTCCCCATCCTGATTGTCCTGGAAATATACTTGTGTATCTCTCCAATCCCGGTTAAGTCAGGGCCCAGGGCTGGCAACGCCCCCTGCCTGAAACCCTGGAGAACTCTGCCGTTCAATATGAGCTGGAGCAATGACCTGTCTCAGTGGCAGTGTCCCTTATGAAATGATTCCATTCTGCTATGGGAAATGAGATGACACCTACTATGCTGACCTCTTCTTCTCTAATTGTATGGTCAGTTATCTCAATCAAGTCCAAATAAACATGGAACCACATTCTGACATGCAGATTTTCTTGATACCTGAGTGGGTTGGAGACCATGAATTGGCAATTCATGGCTCAAATGGGGAATGTTTATTGTTAATCTCCAGTATAATGTGCCTGTGAATGTATACATACCCTTATCAACTGCCTCTGGACACCGGGCACTTATTGTGCATAGCGTTCCTCTGGGACAGAACCAATATTCATCTTCCCTGGCTACTGTTCGAATGGGAAGATATGATCCCAATTTTGTTTTTCCTTGCCTGGCTGAGTTCGGTGCTTGATGGGTTGTTCATCTGACCCAGTTAGTTTGCACAGCACTTATGTTCTCCCAATGAAGAATGATTGCATCTTTTCTTCTGTGCCTACACCATGGGACTGTAAAACCATCCGTTCTGTTTACCTTCAGATTCATATCCCAACCCTTGGTTCACTATCAACTATATGCAGTTCTTAACATGCTGAATGTGCTCTTGATCATCATTAGGAAGCCAGGGTATCTTCAGCGTAGTAACGTAGAGAAACTGCTAGTGTGACCTTCTAAATGTTTAGTCATTTACTGAGTTGATGGAGGTCACAATAGTAAGATACCACCATTTCCTCCTCCTCTAAAATTTTTATGCCATTTTAGGAGGAAGAGGAGGGAAATGATTGATGCTCAGTGATGCAGCGGGTAGTTTGCATGCAGAAGGTACCTCAAACTCCATATCAGCTTCAATCTTCAGCATCTCCTAGGGCTAGGAAAGACTCTTCTCTAAAATGCTCAGAAGCAGAGCTTTCCGAACTGTGCATTGTGACACCTTAGTGTGTCAGCTGCAGTGTGTAGGTGTGTCGTATGGATGCTCCCCGCGCTCCTCCCAGGGCTGCATATACCTGGGAATAAGGCTCATTGAACCCATTGTCTTACTTTTGAGTAGACAGGCACAGGATTGCACTGTTAGATGCTGAGGGTGTGTTAATTTGACCTCTGGTTTGCTAGTAAAACTGAATTACTCTTGCCGCAAAATGATGCATGTCTAAAAGGTGTGTCACCAACATGGAAAGCTCTGCTCTAAAGTGTCATTGCCCATCAGAGCAAGCAGTGCTGGACTAGATGGATCGATGGTCTGGAAACAGGCAGCTTCCAGTTCTAAAATATGTTGATCCAGGGAGGACATCTTCAAGGTGTTGGACGCCCATATAGAGGCATTGACCAGAGAGGCATTGACCAGTCCTGGGACCCATCCAACCAGTTCCCTCCCATTGGATCTTATCAGTCATAAGGAAAGGGATTGAGAGGGCACGCCCATGGCCTCACCTCTTTAAGCATCCCATTTCCATTGTTAGGTGGTAACAACTGAAACTGATTCCACAAGCTGTACTTCGATAGCACTCCAAGGACCTCCAACAAGCCTGAACCAATTGTGGCATCATGCTAAGGACAGATCTGAGTGATTTCTCCCTCAAAGTGTGTCACAAATCTCTCAGAACAGGCTATCAGGCTATTGAGTGGTCTGTTGTGAATGATGCCACACTGATCTGGACCAGGCAGTCTACCACTGAGGATGCAATAGAGGTTGAGCGATATGCTGTTTTCACTGCCACATGGCAGGAACATCTATGCACTCATACCTCTGGTCATATTGATGTTGAGACTTGTGCCACCTCCACTTTAGCCAACGTCTGGCTTGCTTCATTGTCTGGAACTCCTCAAGAAGTTCCCTGGACTCCCTATGCTACCTGGAAAACCTCCTGGAGCATTCAGAAATGCCTCAGATTTCATCAGTTTTGGGGGACAGACTGATCTAACTGGTCTCCCCGTCAGTCACAGACAATCCCAACCTCACCAGAAGGTGATCCATCCATGAAAACATGCTCCAGAAGATACTGGGGTCCTAAGCTGTGCAACAATTTGAATCAGGCACAGAAACATAAAGTAGTTGTTCTGTGCTGTGCTGTTGTTGTCAGTGGCATAGCGTGGGTTGCCAGCATCTGGGGCTGTGTGGAAGGAAGAAAACAGACAGAGTGCACGTGCACATTCAACTGCCTAATGGCATCCGCGTCACCCAGGAGATTGCAGATGCAGAAATAAGAAAAGAAGAGTTGTTGTGCTGTCTGGAGAGGTCACTTCCTGGTTTGCATGGAGAAACCATTTTTAACAGAGCCCCACAATGGAAGTGTGCAGCTGTAACGAGGCACAATTGGCTGTTGAAATTGTGTGCCCCGTGCAACCGCCCCGTGCCCCCCATGCTATGTCACTGATCATCGTCATCATCACAATCAAATTTATTACCCACCCTTCAGTGGCAGGTTACAACAATTTACAATTAAAAACAGTTAGATTACAATCACAGGAATACGATAGGCCCTGTTAACACACATCTCAAGGGTCAAAGGCAGGGATAAAGAGGTTTCTCTTCAGCATTCGTTGAAAGCTATATAATGAAGGTGCCGGATTCATCTCTAAGGGGTGGGTGCTCCATAACTTATGGGCTGTCACAGGGAAAGCCATCTCCTGGGCCACCCACCCAAGCTTTGGAAGGTGGTGGAACAGCTAAGACGGCCTCCTTTGTCAGTTTTTGCACCTCCTTCCTCTACCACACTTCAATGGTTTGAACAGGGCTTTCCAATGACAGCCCTCCTGAGCTCATGGCTACCGGAAGAACGGATGGCAAAAGTTTCTTTTGAGAAGCTGAGCCGATATTTCTGCCTGATCTACCTCCGAGAGCCTGTCTATGGCAAGCATCCGGAAACGATTGTTGCCCCAGAGGACAATAGCGTATGCCATGCCCATCTTCCTTATCTGGCGCCCACACTGCATGCATTAGCACGCATCCCCATGGCAAATCTACTTCACTGAGGGGTGTGTTTTTTTGCTTTCGAGAGTCAGTTCAGGTTCACACAGTAAAAGAAGATTAGTACATTGGTTAAATGCTTCAGTGATTTACGGGAGAGCCTAAATAATAGGCTCCGAGCAGCTCTGAGCTGCTTCATTTCACATGTGGATGAAACTGAATACTTTGCCCCTCTGAGCTGTCGTTTGCATTTCAGAATCGGAGCTGACGTCTCGAGGTGTTTCTGCTCGTCGCCAATATGACTCTTGTGTTTATTCAAAGAACATGCATTGTTATTGTCAGATGATATGATGTTGTCAGATTCCAGAAGAGGTCCTGAAAACTTCTCCCATTGTTTGGAGTCGTCCTTTTGTCTCTTGTTTTCTAAATGGCTGTCAATCCGCTGCAAATGAATTCACACCAACTTTTTGACCCGCAGTGATATTTGTTTCTTGAGGGGTAGCCATTAATGTCTAGGCCCAGAGATTGGAGTTAATGGAACCGTCTCAGCCACGGGCCTTGCGAGGAATGATTGCCATGTGCAAGGGTTCTCAAATTGTGGTCCCCGATTTAAGGAATATCATATTTTCATTCCCGAATAGCCTTCTTTGTTGTGTGTTTTGCCTCATGACTTGCTGATGTAGAGAAACAGCATAATAAGAAATATGTCTTTCTCCCACAAAGTGAAGGGGATAGGCCGGAACCTACTGTGTCTGCTACATAGCTAATTTAGATTTTCAATTAATTCCTATTTCAATATGTAACCAAGTAAAACAGGTTCTAATCTAAAAAGTCTGAATTCATTAGGAATTTCTTCTGGAGCAGGAGTGGTATTACGGGTACACCCAAATCAGCCTGTTGTAAAAAGATAAAATTCACATGTGTTGACCTGCACACTTTTACCTCTGGCTCTGCCGACCCTGGCCTGTGGCCCCTGGAAGGTTGCACAAAAGGATATATGGCCCTTGGGCTGAAAAAGTCCCCCATCCTTGGCCTAATCCCTACTTTTCAGGCGGCAATTTATTATTAAAGGTAAAGGTAAAGGGGCCCCTGACCATTAGGTCCAGTTGTGGCCGACTCTGGTGTTGCAGCGCTCATCTTGCTTTATTGGCCGAGGGAGCAGCTCGGGGAGTACAGCTTCCAGGTCATGTGGCCAGCATGACTAAGCCACTTCTGGCGGACCAGAGCAGCGCACGGAAACGCTGTTTTCCTTCCCGCCGGAGTGGTACCTATTTATCTACTTGCGCTTTGACATGCTTTCGAACTGCTAGGTTGGCAGGAGCAGGGACCGAGCAACAGGAGCTCACTCCATCGCGGGGATTCGAACCGCCGACCTTCTGATCGGCAAGTCCTAGGCTCTGTGGTTTAACCCACAGCGCCACCTGCGTCCCAACTTATTATTGGCATTTGTTAAATAGATTTTGCATGATGCTAAGGTGCCTGGATGGAGCAACTCCCCTCCCTCACCACCTGTAGATGCCCGTGGTCAAGTCTCAGGCCACAGCAACTCTAGGTACAAATGGGAAAGACTCACTGTCTGAAACCCCAGTCAGTGTAGACAGTACTGAGCTGGATGGTCCAATGGCTCAGCTCAGTATAAGGCAGCTTTGTATTTCTGGGGAGTGGTGGTGGGACAGCGATGAGTGGTCAGAGGGATAAGATTGGGAAGAGGAGGAATCTGAAGCTTAAGAGGTAACAGGGCTTAGTGAGTAGTGGGAGTCTGTGGCAGGGAGAAGTTCAGAATCAGAGGGAGAAGCTGAAGCTGGCGAGTGGAAGGTGGGAACCCAAGAGGCAGAGATCAGTCAGGCTGGTGAAGAGTCTTGGGTTTCTCCCCCTCCTGCTGGGACAAGCTCCTGTCCCAGCACCAAGAGAGGCATGAAAAGAGCAGAGGAGAGGTTGGCTTCACTCAGGTGCAGTCTCCAATTGCTTGGGAAGAACCCTGGAGAGGAGGGGAGCTGTGGGGAAGCAGGCATCTGCACCATGGGGCAAGACCAACCAGGGATGAGCTGCTGCTAAGTCTCTGCAGATTGTATTCCTTCTAATAAAGTGTTAACCCCAACTTGCCTGGGGTGATTTACTGCCAGCTCACTCCTGACAGCCATCTAGTTCTAGTTTTGTCCCTATCTTCCTACCTGCTTAGTTCGAGGGCAGCACTGAGACGAAGGAAAGAGGAAAATGACAGCCAGCGCCACCCACTGAACTGGTTGCAAGTACTAATGCAGGCAGGTGGAAACTGGGTAATGGAAGAATGAGGTTGGTGGTCCAGTATCTGACTGGCCACATTGGCCACCTGGGGCCAGTGAATTAGATTAGGCCTGTCTTTTCTAGAGCTTTCTTTATAGAATTCCTTCAAACAATAACAAGTTTAAAATGAAATCTTTAGTCTCAAAGTCTCTGAAAATCTTTAAATGAAGTGAGGTACCAAACTTTGTACAATGAAAGACGAGCTGTGAAGCTTTGTGTATTCAGTAAATATGATGTTCAACACTGAACAGTGATTCCAGATATTAACTCTTCGTCAGCGTGGTGGGAGGATAAACCCATCTTATTCTGAGCACTGTTCCACAGCATTTGATATTTTCATTTACATACATTCATTTGAAATAAGATGGGTTTATGAAGCAATTCTATATCCTCCCACCACGCTGACGAAGAATTCTACGAAACAATAGTCAATATCCGGAATCACTGTTCAGTTGGACATCATATTTGCTGAATACACAAAGCTTCACAGCTTGTCTTTCATCGTACAAAGTTTGGTACCTCGCTTTGTTTAAAGATTTTCAGAGACTTTGAGACTAAAGATTTCATTCTGAACTTGTTATGGTTTGAAGGAATTCTATAAAGATTGTCTATTATGTATGTATATGGTCATCGTGTTGCCTAGAGATTATTGATGTTCTCTTTGCAACACATAGGTTTGTTTGGATACTTTTCTGTAGCTTTGTCAGCCTTCGCTAACTTCGCCAAGCGAAAACGTGGAGCCCTCTTAAACTTTAGCACAAACTGCACAAAGCTAATGAAAAACTGTTTATGAGTTGCCAAAGTGAATTATTCACCGTTCCCAAATGGCACGAGACTGAATTCAAATATTCATCAAAGGGGAAGTAAATACTTCAACCTGAGATCTGAGCATCTGAAGGGGACGCCTTTCATTTTGTTTCATTAGGGCCTTCATTCCGGCTCGACGTGAAACGTCTCCCAAGGACACTTCATCCCTGACATTATTACGCCATGTTATGTAGAGCATTAGCGCTCCATGTTGCCTTAATTAGTTTACCAGGCCACACAGAGTAAACGGCACGTGATGTTCGCGCCTCACATGCTCAGAGTTGTCATGCCACTTAGATGAGTAATTGAGTGCAGTGAGAATAGCACTCCAGACTTGTTAACTGCCAGGAAATTGAGGCATTTTGTGGTTTTAGCTAAGAAGAGAAACCAGCACACAAGCAAGGGGACAAGATAGATACTAGAGCTGCATGGAGATGCTCTCCCCTCCCCCAAGAGTGTTGCAGATTAGGAAAGAAAAGCTTTTCTTAAATATGCACCAATTCTCAAGTGCACATAAGGGGCATTCTTGCACTCTGCCACTCAGTTGTGGGATTCTCTGGTGAGACTCACTCTACCCATCTCTCTGCAGACCTTGGGCCAAGCTACACCCCTCACTGAGCTGGCTCCACCCACTCCTTGAGTTCTTTTGCCTGGCTGGAATGTGCTTTTGAACTATGATAATGTCTCTGAAATTTTTTACACATCACTTGGGAAGGCAGGCGAACTAATGCCAGTGTACTGGAAGAAGCAAAGGCCACCAGTGTCAAAACAATGATTCCTTAACATCAACTTTGTTTGGACTGGTCATGTGCGGATGCCTGATGCTCGTCTTCCAAAGCAACTCTTCTATTCTGAACCTAAAAATGGAAAGCGTAATGCTGGTGGTGGACAAAAGAGGTTCAAAGACTCTCTCAAGGCAAATCTAAAAAATGTAGTATAAACACCAACAACTAGGAAACACTGGCCTGTGAGCGATCCAATTGGAAAACAGCCTTTACCAAAGGTGTCATGGGCTTTGAAGACGCTTGAACTCAGGACGAAAGGGAGAAACGTGCTAAGAGGAAGGCACATTTGGCAAACCCTCACTATGATCAACTCCCACCTGGAAACCTATGTCCCTACTGTGGAAGGACACGTGGATCCAGAATTGGCCTCCACAGTTACTTACGGACTCACTATTAAGACCATGTTCATGGAAGACAAATCTTACTTGGCTACGAGTGATTGCCAAAGAAAGAAGAAGCATACCTTCCACCATTTCTCCAATGAAAGCAGAGATGTCCTAAGGAAAAGTGGGACATTCCAGGATCAAATCAGAAACTGGGACCTCTTCTGTAAATCCGGGACTGTCCCTGGAAAATAGGGACACTTGGGGGGTCTGGATGCATGAAAGGGGTGTGTGTGTTTAGAACCCTCTGACTTTTGTGTGGTTGAAATGGTGCCCCCTGTGGAAAGGTCAGAGTCATATCTGTTGCTCTGCCCAGCTTTCCCTCTGACTCTTTCTGTCGTTGGAGAGTGCCCTTCCCCAGAAGGCTTTCCATAAGGGACATAAATGCTCCTGCACTAAATCAAAGCTAATGACTTGAGATAAAGAAACTGTGGAGCTGGTCTTCTATACTGTTTCATGATTTCGGTCAAGGCCATCACCAGGGGTCAGCAGAGACGGGCACGTGTCAAGGTCCATGTCTGAGCATGGGTCTTACCATCAGCAACCCTATGGTTCTGGTGCTCACCCAAACCCCTGGCACAAAGTGGAAGAACAAGCAAGGGGAAATGGCAGCAAAGATAAGGAGCAAGCAGTGATTGCTGTTCTTAGCTTGTTCACCAACTCTCTCTCTCTCTCCCTCCCCAACACACACACACACACACACACACACACACACACACACACGTGTGTCAGGACCAATGGCACTGAGGAGGAGGGTAGCCCTGTGATGGAACAGAACATATCCTTGAGGGTCTCTTGCACAGGGACATCCAAAATCCTGGCTGCACCACTGTTCTTGGTAGCAAGGTTGGGTAAAATAATTAGTATACTGCTCATCTCACCAAGTTTTTCGAACAAAGTGACTATGAGTGCATTCAGGCATGGGGGGGGGGACTATTTTGCTAGGAATTGGGTTTCTGTTCCATTTTCTAACATTCCTTTCATGCTGCGGAACCTGTTTCATTATAGAACAGTGGCTTTCCAGCCAATATACCAGCAAGTCTCCCTAAATTTCATTCACACTGGGTGGGGTGTGACACAGTGACAAATGTCATTGGACAACAGTGCTACTTGCCCACCCTTTCTGCACATGTGCGCTTCTGTTCCCCCATGAAAACAGCAGGAAATAACTTTATATATGCTGATATGCTGCCCCAAATTCTGTCACTTTACTCCCACGATTTTCTGGGTTTAAGAGGTTGCAGACAGAATGGTTACGGAATCAAATAACATAGAAAAGAGAGCTAAAAATGTGCTATATTCCATTAGTTCTCCAGAAGTGGCTTTCACAATCATGTGAAAAGTCAAAATACAATGCAGGAATTAATAGGGTTAGGGAAATGTCAGGAAAGCAGAACAAACTGCGATGTGAATGCAGTCGAATCAACATAACACAGTTTTTGACTATGGAATGCACACTCTTCCCTTGTCTCATCTCTGGCTAGTAGGTTTTTACAGGGGTTTATATTGCAAAAACTGCAATCAGATATAGTGTGTGGAAGGGAAAATGTGCTTGTATAATGCCTTTGTCACAGCGGCTCCAACTTCCTTGGGTTGCTTCCTTGAATTGAGAGAGAGAGAGAGAGAGAGAGAGAGAGAGAGAGAGAGAGAGAGAAAGAAAGAACCCAGGAAGTTGGTGAGGACTTGTTACTTAAAATATTAATACTGACAAAGTACAGAAGACCAGCTCCACAGTTTCTTTATCTCAAGCCATTAGCTTTGATTTAGTGCAGCCATGGAAGTCTTTTGGAAGCCTCCTTAGTATCTTCTCACTCAAGTTTAATAGCATTTGTTTAAATGAGGAGTGGATTCGCAAGCAATATTTCTCTTTAACAGGCAAGTCCCAGCACAAGGTAATAAGTAAACTGGGAACAATATATTTTAGAAGAAGAGCGAGATCCTGCCAGCTCAAGTGAGAGAGATATTTATTGCCTGCAATTTTTCAACTATTTTCCAAGAAAGTAGTATAAAATGATCTTCCTTAAGGAGCAAAAAAGAAGGGGGGGGGAAATAGTGGGTGGGTTGGAATCTTTCACTATCGTTAGGAGTTAATGCTTCTTACTGCCTGTGTGCTGTTGAAGTAAAGACATTACTTACAAGAGTCAAAGACATTGCTATCGGGAGTCTGGGAAACTACAGCTATGAATCTTCTGGTATTTTTAACTCTAGCATGCCCCAAACTCTTAATGATCATGGAACAAAAAATATAGCTGGGTCCAATCCTTGGGCATAATTTTGTCTTGGTTGGCTGGTGGGCTGTTGCTGTTTTCATTAGATTTTTCCCCTACACAGCCATAGTATTGGGGGACATGGCTAGAGTTGACTACCAGGAGCCCTGAAGAATGGGGTGAGGGAGTCTGCTCCAGCCTGAGGACCACGCATGAGCAAAGTTCAAGGCACTTGAGGAGATCGCCAAGCAAAGCTGGGGAGGGGTGTGGCCAAGGGGGTGTGGGTGTGGCCTGGAAGAATCCCAGGGTCCACGTGAGAGGCTTGGCAGGCCTCATCCAGTCCCTGGGTCTGAGGCCCCTCGGCCATGCTGTAGAGAAACATCTCTCTGTAACATTTCTATCCCGCAGGGGTTTCGTTTGCTGGTTTGAAGTTCAGTTTGGTACATGTGGGATTGTCAATGAAAGTAGCTGCTGATATTTGCAGATCTGTGTTTCACTCACAACTCTTTGGCATCATGGGTTTCATGGTCTTAAAACAAGGATTTCATTGTTCTTGTCCACATAATAGATCTGCTGATCCCTCTTTCTGCTACAGCTGTTCTGTAGCCTAGCTGAAGACATTTTAATCTCTGGTGCTTTTATGGAAATTAGCAAGCCCCTTTTTCCTGATTACTATCATCAGCACTTTGGGAATTATTTATTTTTCCACTTCTGGTTTATTTTCCCTTACAGTTGTTGGTGTGGAATGGATTTAATACATATTCCATTTCTTAGAAACCAGCTCACTGGAAACTGTACCCAGATGTTTATTTCCACACTGTATTTCTTACCTGTGGTTTCTGCTTTCACCCCCACTGCTACTACAGTAAACCATTTTGCTTGTGTTGGGCTCTTTGAACAGCTGCTAAGTACTGAGTTAATCATTATAATGTGGTTGGTTGGCTTTCTCCCTCCCTCCCTCCCTTCCCCATCAAATTTCCTTTTACCACTTGCCATCTATTTGCTATCTGCCCTGCTTCCAGATGCTGCTGAATTTCCTCTTTCCTGGACTAGACAAACAAGTGGTCCTAACCAATCAGGGATCACACCCTGAAGCAGGTGATGTCAAATGGGCAATTAGATTTCAAGGCAAGGGAGGGCAACAGAGGGCAATGGACACGACTCCACCATCATTTCCTGCCGAGTGCCGAAACAAAACAAAACCAGCTGAAAAATATATATCTGAGAGTGTGTCTGTGCTCAGCCCTAATTAATATATTCATTCATTGCTATGGTAACAAAGAGACAATTTACCCTTTACCAGTCCTTTGGATGATTTGTTATTTGGATGACTTTTTCAATTAGTTTATATTCCCCTTGCTTCCTTTCAAGAGTGTATACACATTTTGTTTAGATATTACATGATCACAAGCACATCTCAAAGGCTTCCAGAGATGCTCACATAAAAGGGATACATCAGGGCTGAATCAGATATTGATAGGTTTTGTTGTTGTTGTTGTTTTGTAATTTCCACATCATGGGAGAGGTTCTAGGCTTTCAGAGTGCATGGATCCTATATACTAAGGACGCCCAACTCCCAAGAGACTGCGATCTACTCCCAGAATAAAAAACTGGCAGTGATCTACCCATTTTTTTTGGGGGGGGGGATGGACAGACCCAAAATTGTTGAGCTTGCAGGTCAAAGTTGTTGACCTTTTTTGGGGTGGTGGGTATGTCTACCTTGTTGAGCTTTTTTAGGGGGCCAGGCAAACGATCACTAACAAGAAACCTTGCAGCGATAACTCCATCTGCTGTTTTTGCCATTGTGCATGAATGAAGGATGGGCCGAGGCCAGATGTTCTTTTCCCCCCATGAAGGAAATAGAGCCTGTGATCTACCGTGATTGACCGCCAGCTTCTGGGGATCGACCGGTCGATTGCTGTTGACTGGTTGGACATCCCTGCTACATACCAAGATGGAACTTGTTGCATGCTGAGGTCCCCAAGACACCCCAACCCAATAACGCACACATCACACATTATTTTTGTTTAAGGTTTTTGGCATAATTTTGGCCACAATTTTATTATCATACAAATTGTGAGTGGTTGCTTAGGCATTGGTTATGACTAGCTGTCCCCCCCCGCCTTGGGGGACAGCACTGACTCCCTAGTCAGTGCGGAGGAACAAGATCAGGGTCAACTGGAGCTGCGACACAGACCCTCAGCTAATCCCCGCATGCTCCTTGGAACTTACGTGGCCCGCACCCTGCACCAAGGGTTTGGACAAAGGGGATGGTAAGCCCCAGAATTCCTTTAACGGAATTCCCGTGCAGCAGCAGCATTGGAGGGGCACTCACAGCCAATCCATACCCCTCCACCAACCAATTTAACCAATGCCTAACCGCCAACCTTACAAGTTGTGACGATTTGCTACGCAGTAGGCAAAACCCAATTGGCACACACTAATCAGCCAAAAGGAAAAATTCCTACCAGGCCCCCGCACCAATGCGGACAACCCCATGACAGGCAATAGCAAGGTCAGAGCAAAGCCCAATCAAGGGAGGGCGGGCGGGTGATCCGGTGTCTACAGCGAAAGAGAAAGGAACAAGCTGTGGACCTTGCTTAAATAACCTCTGATCCCACCCCTAAAATTGGCAACATCAATTTTACCCCAGTAACTCCATCCACCAATCTGATTCAAGCCCTTGAATCTAACTTGCCTGACAACCATGAGGGTGTCTTGTTTGGCCCCATCCGCAACCCGTGCTCTCCTTTAATGAGAACACGCTTTCTCCGAGCCCTAATCTTTGCATAGCCAAAACACTGTGGACAGAAAGATATCAGCAGGCACATGGGAACACCAAGGTTTGCAGAAGTACATAAAAGTAAGAAAGAAAACAACAACTAAAGAGGGACCCCTGCTTCCACAAAGCCACTTCCGAGCTTGGGAGGAGGTGGGGTTGCGGGCTTCACGCCCACCCCACGTGCGCGAGGGCTGTTCCCAGCCCCCGCAAGATCAGGGGAATCCTTGGCTGTGTCATCCACCCAGCCAGCCAGTTGGCTGGCTGGGGGGGCGTGGCCTGCCGTATTTAGGGCCGGCGCGGCTAAGGCCCCCCCTCCTTTCACCACAGGGAGCTCCTAGTTGATGTGCCTCAGCAGGACTCCCTCTACTGGTGGTTAACCCTTGCCGGTCTTCATGCAATCGGGCTGAAGCTGGCTAGTCGATAGGACCGATGCCTAAGCCAATACCACTCATTCTTGTAATCAATAAAGTTGTGGCCTATTTCGCCCATTAACCTAATACTTGGTGTCCTGTGTCTTTATTTCTTCCTGGGGGAGGCGGGAACTCGCCACGCAACCACCCCCAAGCCCAATGAGGATTAAGTATGATTAAGTGGTGAGGACATACTGCCTGGATGTGGAATAGACGGAAGGAGGGAGAATGAAATGGAGATCCTGCAACAGAACATGGCTGGTTGGATCTCTGAAAAGCAGCACTTTGTACGACCGCATTGTGTTGCAGTTCCCACTTACAGGGATGCATTCTTTATCGGCTTCATGTGCTCAGTCTTGACACCTCCCTAAAGAGGTGGTGGTGGTGAAACAGAGAGCAGGCAAATCATTCTGTTTTTGTGTGGGATCCTTTTCATTAGGTTGGTTTTTGGCACTCAGTGACAAATGACGGTCTAGTCATTTAAACTGCCCTCAATCTCAGATGCTTTGAAATTCCGTTGATTGCGTCTGTAGTTCCCAACCTTTTTTTCTCCATGGACCACTTGAAAATCTTTAAAGGTCTTAGTGAAGCACTTCATGATTTTTCTGCTTGTTGCAACAGTTTTTAATGCACTGTGCTAGAGGATGTGAGATTTTTTTTTCCTATTGCTTCTTTTATTTCTTATATTGTATTTTGTTGTATTCCAGTTTGAATTCCTTTGTGTTCCATAGAATTAAAAAATGTTAGTATTCTTCACAGACATGCTACAGACCACCTGAATGAAGCCAGCGGTCTACAGGCCACAATTTGGAAGCCTATGGGACATCATCTTTGTCAATATGTGATCCTGGATTGGGTAGGTCCGCCTGTTTGACTAGCCCAAGAAGGAGGAAACCGAGCAGCCTATGACAGAGCAGTAGACAGCATCAGAAAAACAGGGAAGCAAAGATTGGGGAAAGTGGTTATTTGTGCAATTTAAGTAGGTTGTTGGTTTTTTGGGTGAAATTTCCACTCCATCGGAACTGCTAGCTGGAAGTCCCAAATCAAAGTGGAGATATTCCATGCATCCTTAATGTTCATGGAATCTTTACACAGAAAGTTTATTATTATTATTATTATTATTATTATTATTATTATTATTATTATTATTATTATTATTTCTTAGTTGCTTTATGCAAAAAAGATGTTGTGTGTCTCAAAGTGACTTAATGAATACTATTCTAAGCCAGTGGTGTAGCAACGGGGGGGGGGGGGCCCTGAGGGGGCCATTGCCCCGGGCACATTTTTTGAAGGGGGTGCGACCAGGTAACCTCCCCAACAACAGGCTCCCATTGGAATCTGGCTACAGCATGAGAGGGAGCTTCTGAGACAGCTTCCTTGCATCCAGCCGCAGCTCCATTCCTGGGTCAGGAAACCTAACACTGGGAAGAACTGATGAGCTGTGTGTGTATGTGAAGGTCAAATCAGGGCAGATTGCCTTGGAAAGTGGCGTACTACTAGGACCGGATTTAGGTTTGATGAGGCCCTTAGCTACTGAAGCTAATGGTGCCCTTTATATGCCCAGCTGTCCTTTGCCAACAACAAATTTTTGCTGTTTTGTTTTTTGTGTTGAATATATGCTATATGCTAATTTATGGGCCTAATAGGTACATATCAAAAGCCATTTGCACATAACAAAATATGTATTTTGGTTGCCATGCAACCCGTCCATGCAGAATGTAGGCACCCTATATATAGAAATGAGCAAATAGTGATATTTTAGGGAGCAGGCTAGCAGGCGGGGCCCTTTACTTACACCATAGGAGCCTACACAACACAAAACACTGTTGCTGCATGTAGGTTTTATTTTATTTGTTTTTTTATCTTATATTTTGGAAATGTACATCCAGTTTTTTTTTCCTTTAATTTTTTTTTGGGCCCCCCAAGAGACTGGGGCCCTATAGTTTGTTTAGCTTATATGTAAATCCGGCACTGCATACTACCCTTATTCCTTTTTAAAATAAAATTAAAAAATAAGCAGAGGCTGATCTCTGTGGTTTCTGGTGTGTTCGTACTACATCTTTCAGTACTTCCCGTTCCTAATTTGGAGAGGGGCAAGAGGCAAGTCTGCAAGCATGCTGTTACACCCAGTGAAGCAAATGAGAATTGTGCTGCCCTTTTTGACTTCAGTCCATTTTGCCAGCACTGGTGGTGATGGTGGTAAAACATACACACACACTCCATTCCTTATCCTGTCTCTGCCATTTAATCATAGCTGCGCTCCGTTCTCGATATGCTCAATTAAAACGCTGGAAGCGAGATTCAAACCCGTGACCTGTGGAGGTGGACGGAAGGCATTCTATTGTACGCCTGTGTGGTTTTAAAACGATAGCACCGCGTGGGGTTCTTGTAAATGCACCTGGCATAGCAGCTCAGAAATGTAGAAATGCATGGCCCCGAGTGATGGCATTCATACTCTGTGTGGCACGCCATGCGGGAAATTCTGTGCATTACTTTCTTCCTGTGATCTCGCAGAAATTATAGCCTTGGGATTCTGCCATTTTGACCTCGCGAAATAGGCGTCCTGTTGGGCAGGCTTTATGATCTGGAAGGGAACCTCTAATAGATTTCTATAGCTTAAATTACAGAGCGCCCAGGAATGTCAAACAAACTGTGTAGGTCTGTTAAGCAGGCTAGCCAATGGTATACTATGTGCCTCTCCCCCCCCCCCCAATTCTTTTAGGGGGTGGAGGGAGGAAATCTCATAGCTAGTAATGCCACAGGTTGATGTTGCAAATGGGGAAGCGAAGGTGGCGTACGCAGATCTCTCATTCCTTACGCTGATGGCATCCTGTAGAAATCTTTTGCCATACTGCACATTCTACAACTGGTTGGATTCCTTGAAAAGGAACTCCTCACCTCTGTCCCATACCTCTACCTCCTTACAGTGCAACGCTGTTCACTCTGTCTAAAAAGACCAGTTTTGAAGTGGCTTCCCAGGCCACTCTCTTCACTGACACTGCTAGAATATTTTCAGACCCTCCAAATTTCCCTATTTTCCAGGGACAGTTACGGATTTCCATAAGCTGTCTTGGTTTCTGATTTGATCCCAGAATGTCCTGCTTTTCTTTAGGACATCCCTATTTTCATCAGAGAAATAATGGAAGGTATGATAGGATGTCCCTATTTTCATTGGAGAAGTATTGGAGGATATGGAGTTATCCGACCCCCGAGCCATCCAAAAGCAGCCCTGTATAAGGAATAGTAAAATGTTGATGATGATGATATTGGAGGGTATGTATTTTTACATGGTTGGAATGTGTCCTTGAGCTCTGATGATGCTTCTTTATTTGCCTGGGTGGAGAATAGAGAGGGTGTTAGATGTAGGGTTGCCATATTTCAAAAAGCAAAAACCAGGACACCCCCGTAAATTTGGGAAATTCCTTTTGGAAATTACCCCCGAATATTAATTCTGCCTTTGAAATCCCAGTAATGTCTGGGAAAATCCAGACGTATGGCAGCCCTAAACTAGACTTAATAATAATAATTTGAGTTTCCCCAGCCCCTCTAGGTGGCTTCCATACAGCATTAAATATTAAAAACTTCCCTAAACAGGGCTGCCTTCAGATGTCTTTTAAAGAGAAGATAGCTGCTTATTTCCTTCACATCTAAAGGGAGGGCGCTCCACAGGGTGGGCGCCACTACCGAGAAGGCCCTCTGTCTGGTTCCCTGTAACCTCACTTCTCGCAATGTGGGAACCACCAGAAGGCCCTCGGCGCTGATCTCAGTGTCTGGGCTGAACGATGGGGGCAGAGACACTCCTTCAGGTATACAGGACCAAGGCCGTTTAGGGCTTTAACGGTCAGACCAACACTTTGAATTGTGCTCGGAAACATACTGGGAGCCAGTGCAGATCTCTCAGGACCGGTGTTATGTGGTCCCGGCGGCCACTCCCAGTCACCAGTCTAGCTGCCACATTCTGGATTAACTGCAGTTTCTGGGTCACCTTCAAAGGTAGCCCCACGTAGAGCACATTGCAGTAGTCCAAGCGGGAGATAACTAGAGCATGCACCACTCTGGCGAGACAGTCTGCGGGCAGGTAGGATCTCAGCCTGTGTACTAGGTGGTAGACAGCTGCCCTGGACACAGAATTTACCTGCGCCTCCATGGACAGCTGCGCATCTGGTCCTTCAGGGGCACAGTTACCTCATTCAGAACCAGGGAGTCCCCCCCAACCGCCCGCCCCCTGTCCCCCCAAAACAGTACTTCTGTCTTGTCAGGATTCAACCTCAATCTGTTAGCCGCCATCCATCCTCCAACCACCCCCAGACACTCACACAGGACCTTCACCACCTTCACTGGTTCTGATTTAAAAGAGAGGTAGAGCTGCGTGTCATCTGCATACTGATGAACACCCAGCCCAAACCCCCTAATGATTTCTCCCAGTGGCTTCATATAGATATTAAAAAGCATGGGGGAGAGGACAGAACCCTGAGGCACCCCACAAGTGAGAGCCCAGGGGAGTGAACACTCATCCCCCACCACATATGCAAGTATTGCTCCTCCTACTTTTGTCTTTGGCTCCTCCCACCCTTGGCATATGCCGCTTGGAATGTTGCCCTTTAAGGAATTCAGCCGTCAGGCTGAAACACCTTCCCCTTCAGGCAGAGGGGAAGCAGGAGTCAGCACTGCTTAAACCAACTTTCCTGGTGAAGTTCCAGATGTTCTGGAATCCGGTTCCCACCAACCCCAGCCAGCAATGCCAAGGGGCAGAGTTTATTTTATTTATTTACTTCATAAAATTTATACTGTGCTTGATTGCGAAAGAAACCCCTTACAAAAAAACCAAACAGCAAAATCAAGAAAAAATCGCAACCTTGCTTTAAAGGTAAAGGGACCCCTGACCACTAGGTCCAGTTGTGGCCGACTCTGGGGTTGCAGCGCTCATCTTGCTTTATTGGCCGAGGGAGCCGGCTTACAGCTTCCGGGTCATGTGGCCAGCATGACTAAGCCGCTTCTGGCGAACCAGAGCAGCGCACGGAAACGCCGTTTACCTTCCCGCTGGAGTGGTACCTATTTATCTACTTGCACTTTGACGTGCTTTCGAACTGCTAGGTTGGCAGGAGCAGGGACCGAGCAACGGGAGCTCACCCCATCGTGGGGATTCGGACCGCCGACCTTCTGATCGGCCAGTCCTAGGCTTTGTGGGTTTAACCCACAGCGCCACCCACGTCCCTTGTAACCTTGCTTTAGAAAGATACAAATGTTAAAATACTGAAACAAATTAAAATGACCTCAACTTTCTAAGCATCAGGGTGGGCTTGTCCAAATAGGAATGCTTTTAGCAGGTGCCAAAAAGGGTATAATAAACGCAGGGGGTTCCAAAGTTTTGTCGCTGCCACGCTAAACGATCAAGTTCTTACAAATGCGGGATGAGAAATATGTACCATCTGTATTAGTTATAATTCTAGCGATTGAAGTGGTTGAGTGGGCACACATGGGTAAGGAGATCTCATAGGCAAACTTGTCCCCAGTTGTTAAGGGGTTTATATAATTTATATGCTTACTCTTGAATCTGGTTGCAACCAGTGCAGATATC
This sequence comes from Podarcis melisellensis, assembly GCF_964234715.1. Lineage (NCBI taxonomy): Eukaryota > Metazoa > Chordata > Lepidosauria > Squamata > Lacertidae > Podarcis > Podarcis melisellensis. Next base: position 12,216,827 of record NC_138537.1, read on the forward strand.
AGAGCACATTTGTTACACACTGACAAGGCCTCACGCCTCTCAGCGATTGTGCTGGTGGGAGATGTAGCCTAACATATCTGAAGAGGACCAGCTTGGGGACAGTGGGCCTAAACTGAATAAGACCCATTTCATCTTCCACAGGGAATTGCGGCTCTGTGAGGAGAGTCTGCAGATCTCCATTTCACCAAATTACAGTTCTCAGAAGGAAAGCCATGGCAGCTAAAATGATATAAAACCAATATAGGTCTGTATTGCAGAGATTTCCTAGGTAAATGCAAGACTAGAGTATACTTGGTTTATATAAGCATGGATGGAAATCACATCTCCAATTGCTGCCCCTTAGTGGACCTGAAAATGAATCCAAGCATCTGCACCATTGTCAGAGATAATATAAAATCAGATGTCGAGCATTTTCTTGCCTGAATGACTCTTGATCCTCCAAAAGAGCAGGTTAAGCCAATATTTTATTACCACACCATCTTCTTACCTTGCTTTATAACTAAGGATCGCCTGTGGAAATTCCTCTATGCTCACTTAAAGATGGTATTGACTGTGGCCTTAACGTTCCCTCTAAATAAACATTGCAGCCCAAGTAGCTGGTATCTCAGGTATCAGTGTAGCGAGTAGGTGCTCTCTGGAAGATTTTCCATGCATCTAACATGCAAGCAATGCAGTTGGTCCCCAGCATTTCCCCTGTGGTAGAAGGGCAGGACTGCACTCCAAAGCTCTATTCCATGGGTCGGCAAACTAAGGGCTGCGGGCCGGATCAGGCCCAATTGCCTTCTGGATCCGACCCATGGACAGTCTGGGAATGGCCACATGGATCGCCAGTGCACACATTCTTTCCATTTCCCTCAATCTCCCTCCCACAGCAATGGCGCCTCCTCCCTCCCTCCCCCTCCTGGCTTCTCCCTGCCCTGCCTAGAGGAGGAAGGGGGCTGGGCTTTGTTGGTGGCAGCAGCAGCAGCAGCGCTTGAGAGGCCGCCATTATAAGCAGCCCCTCTCCAGAGCCCTTTCGCGTGCCGCTCACCGTCCCTCTGCCACCACCGCCAGCCCCTGCCACTCACAAGACACAGGTAAGCAGCCACTGGGGCTCGTGGTGCTCTTGCATAATATATATATTTTTAAGTATAGCCTGGCCCCCCGACAAGGTCTGAGGGACAGTGGACCAGCCCATTGCTGAAAAGGTTTGCTGACCCCTGCTCTATTCAAACATCCAAAAGAATGGGGGCGGGCATACTTGGGGAGGTTGCTTGCCTCAGATCAACTTTTTCTCTGTTCCAAATGGGCCACTGGTTTCCTGTTTTTGATTCAGAGGAAAAACCCCAGGAAGGAGCCCTGTGTAATCCAGCAAGGATAGAACATGGTTGTCTGATTATTGTCTGTTGGAGAAAATGGAGGGGGTAGGCAAATATACTGGAAAAAGTCATAATTGGCTAGCTGGCAGTACTTCTGAACAGGAGCACTTCACACTGCTACATTTTACTGCGCCCGTCTTATATAAAGATCCCTTTTGAGGTTATATAAAGATCCCTTTTGAGGGGGAAATCCAACTGTGTGTGTTTGACTCAATCTGAGAATCGGGACCCTCCGTAACAGTCTGAAGTAGTTTGATGGTGTTTCATTGCTTCCTTCACATAAGGCTGCACTTTCCTTCTGGAAGGATCCCAATGTGACTTTGGGAGTTATAAAATATTAAATCAGATGGGCCAGATGGATGCAGCACAGCGTGAGGGAAGGGAAATGTTAGCCATTAATGCTCCCATTCTGAAAAGCATCATGGGACTTTAATGTCAACAGAATGCAGACAAGTCCTTGGCTTTTAAGCGCTTATCTCAAAAGACAACCATCGTGTAATAAACTGAATTTCTAGTTACTAGAGCATACACACACACACACACACACATTTGTCAGTTTCTAGAGGACAAAGTCAACAAGCTGAGCCTTAAAGACCAATGAAATCTGTGTGCCTTTGCATTATTTCTTCTTTATATTTTCAGTTGGGCTATAAATCCAGCACTAAGTGAATAACATTCTGCTTTCCCTTCTATCTTAATATAGTGCAGTAGAAAATGGAATTTAATTTCTTCCTAACCTGCTGCCCTAATATCTTTTGGGACTCCTGAGTCATATTTCTAGAAAATCTCCAGTTACTCTGTGGCTCTGACATCAATAAAAAAAATTATATTTCCTTTTAAGCAACATTAACTTGGGTGGTAGAAATCTTTCTGCCTTGGCATTCACACGGTCATCATGGCGAACGACTGGTGGGGATAGAGGTCCTCCAAATATTGTGCCTTGGTGATTTGGAAACTCTTGGCATATTTAAAATGGTCTTTCTCCCGAAAAGCTTGAAACATGAAACACCAATCCCAACATGGCCACCAGAGAAGTAAGCTTATCTACTAGTAACATCCATTTTAGCAACATTTTATGGCTTTCAGAGGTAATTCTTACAAAAACGAGTGAAAGCTATGAGTTTCAAAACTTTCTACTTTGAGAGAATGCTTTCCATGTTGGATTTTCTTGGTGAGGAACCCTGGTACTTTGCTGATGTTTCTGGGGGGGATATTCTAAGGTGCGCACTCAGGGTATTAACTAAACCTCTTCAGTCTCATCTCAGGGCCAAAATAAATGTGACACCAGAGATCCATGCTTACAGGTCCAGTTCGAGATTGGAAGTAGCTCTTGGCTAAAGCAGCTTCTGGTACATGCCAAGTGGTAGGCTGACTTGGTGCTGGCAGGTGCCCTGAGTGCTGCAGTGCTGTGGGAATCAGCCTTGACTTGGCAGGCTGCAGGAAGAAGAAACAGAGGGAGGCCTGATTGGTGGGAACCAGGACTGGAGGAGATGGGCTCTCCCCATTGTGCCTTGACTTCACAAGGAGCAGAGATGCCAACTTCTCTCCCTGGCAGAGAGAAGAGGCTGGGCAGGGCTGTGTGGGGAAGCAACTCAGGCAGAGGCAGCATCCAATCAGAAGCGTGAACAGGAGGGCAGGGGTGAACGAAGGCATTGTGACACCCGGGGTGGCAAACCACTATGCACGGCACATGTGCGGCATCGCTACGTACGGTGCAGCCTCTGTTCGTAGCTATAGCGGCGACGGAGGGATCCCACTGCTGTCCGTATGGCTCTCAACCAGCACTGGCAGTAAACCGCTATGTACAGCACATGTGCGGCGGCGTTACGTACAGTGCATGCGTGTGCCGCCGCACATAAGCTGTACATAGTGATTTGCTGTCGGCGCTGGGATCCTCTGCTCATGGGCGCAGATGCGAACACAGGATCCTCCACCTGCAGCTGCAGTGGCGCATTGGCTGCTTGCGACCCTGTGAGCTCCCACAGGGTGCCTTCTTGTCACCCCACCAGACATGATGCCCAGACGCACCCCCCCCCTGTTGCAACGCCACTGCAGGAGAGTGCAGTTTTCTTGCCTAGGCATCACCTCAGCACAAGGGAGCAGAGCTAACCAGCCCAGAGGAGCACATCTCAACAGTCTCAACATTCTGACAAAGTGAGTGATTCTCGCAAGTGGGAGCATCACATCTTTAAAAGCTCGGCAGGCAGGGTGTGCAAACTTTTGGGACATCTTTGCTGCATCTGTCTAGCCCGTAAATCTTGCCTGGTTCCTGAACTCCTGAATCGTGACCCCTGAACTCTGTTCCTGTACCATTACTTGCTCGAATAAAGATCTCTTTCTTACTTAAAGGCAACAACCTTTTCTGCATGTTCGGGGCAGGAGGCAAGACAGTAGGAGCAGGCGGCCGTTTCCCCATTATATGTTAGAATATCACCAGGTAAGTTTGCAGCTGTGGGGCTAGGACTGGGCTTTGGCAGCTGCCCAAAGGTTCCAGATGCTGTTACCAGGGAGGATAGGGTCTCCTGATCTTTTTAAGTTTAAAGAGCTTCAAGTGGGGTTAAATTGAAACAGAGGAACCATTCTAAGAAAGTGGTTTAACCCCTTTTCCCCAGTCAAATTTGCTTCCCTCCCAAGCTGCGGATAATCTATTGCTGGAGGGAAAGACAAAGACCCAGTGCTTTTTTTCCCTGGGGGGACGCAGGGGTGTGCATACCCCTAAACATTTTGTGAACCTAAATTTGGCCTCATTGAGGGGCAGTATGAGTAGGAAAATGACCTTTTTTAAGGAAAAAAGCACTGCAAATAGCTGTATTATGCCTTCGGCTCACACAGAATCATTTGTTCATCTGCTAAGTTAAGAACTGCCATACAGTGAGTTGAGCCACTGGCCCACCAAGCAAAGTCAGTTGAATAAGAACTGGTGCAACAACACTTTATAGAAGTTGTTTCTTTTTACTGTTGGAAGCAAAAGGACTAAAGTAATAATAATAATAACCCCTCCTCCCAATGGACCTTGGAGACTTGTTTGCAAAACTCCTAATCCTACATGAATGCTGTGGGGGTGGCGAGAGATACTCCTTTGTATCTTGGCTGTAAGGTTAAATTTTCCTGCTCTATTCTTTCCTTTCAGCAGGATTTAAAAAGGAAACCGCTCCTGTAATGAAAGCAAAGGCAGACCCTTAACTTTAGCAGTTTGCCACCTTCCTATTTATGGTTCCTCGTGTTGACTTACTGGCAGTTGTGAAAAGAAAATAACTTCAGACACGATTTAGCCTCTTTCCCAACTTATTTTTATGAACTGCTTTGCTGAGCGAGCTTTTTCATCTTCTTGTATTTGTCAACGTGTGGGGAAGAGAGGCCGGGGCTAGGAAAGAGAATGGGAAGAAATCCAAAAGGGGTGAGGAACCTGCAGCCTTGCAGATGCTGCTGGCTTTCAACTCCCATCAGCCCCTAGCCAACATGGTGCCCAAACTGGGCACAGGACTCCATTTGGGGTCTGACCACATAGAGATGTACTATAACTTCCCTTTACCTGGACACTGCACTTCTGTTGATGCAGCCTAGGATTGCATTCACTTTTTAATAACTCTGGAAATTTCAAAATGCCAAAGAGTAAGGGACAGGACTTGAAGGGTCTACAATTCTACAGTTCTGTGATTCTATGTGACGTGATCAAGTGCTTGCAGCCAATGTGGAACAGCCTCTTGAGGGATTCTGGACTGTTTATACTTGTTGAACTTTGTGAATTTCATAGAATTGTGGATTTGGAATGGTCCCAACAGTCGTCTAGTCCAACTCCTTGCAATGAAGGAATAACCAGCTAAATAATGCCTGGCAGATGCCCATCCAATCTCTATTTAAAAGCCTCGAATGAAGGACAGTCAACCACTTTCCAAGGAAGTCTGCTCCACTGTTGAACAGCTCTTAGCATCAAAAAGTCAGAATCTCCTTTCTTGTAACTGGAATCCCTTGGTGTGGGTCCTCCCCTCTGGAGCAGCAGGAAACAAGCTTGCTCCACCTTCCATGTGATAGCCCTTGACATATTTGAAGACAGCATCTTAAAAAGCAGAGACATCACCTTGCCAACAAAGGTCCATATAGTTAAAGCTATGGTTTTCCCAGTTGTGATGTATGGAAGTGAGAGCTGGACCAGCAAGAAGGCTGATCGCCGAAGAATTGATGCTTTTGAATTATGGTGCTGGAGGAGACTCTTGAGAGTCCAGTGGACTTCAAGAAGATCAAACCTATCCATTCTGAAGGAAATCAGCCCCGAGTGCTCACTGGAAGGACAGATCCTGAAGCTGAGGTTCCAATACTTTGGCAACCTCATGAGAAGAGAAGACTCCCTGGAAAAGACCCTGATGTTGGGAAAGATGGAGGGCACAAGGAGAAGGGGACAACAGAGGACGAGATGGTTGGACAGTGTTCTTGAAGCTACCAACATGAGTTTGACCAAACTGCGGGAGGCAGTGGAAGACAGGAGTGCTTGGCATGCTCTGGTCCATGGGGTCACAAAGAGTCGGACACGACTAAACAACTAAACAACAACAACATCATCATATCATCTCTCAGCCTTCACTTTTCCAGGCTAAACATACCCATTTCCCTCAACCGTTTAATGATTCTCATCCCATGAAACATCGAAAAGAGATTAGCAATAAAAGCATCAACAATGAATGTATATATAAAACAATTTCAAATTCAGTACAGATACAGACTGTGATAAGAATCTCCACTTAGAAGCCTTATTGAAAAAGGAATGGGAAATGGAAGGACAATAGAGATGACACAGGCGGGAGATACAACAAGAGGGAATTCCTGAGAATAGATGCCACCACCTAAAGACCCATTTTCTTACAGTCTTCCAGATGAGATGCTATCTGCAGGGGGTTCAACTATTGCCCATTTATCCCATTCCAAGGCTCATGTTTTCATTCCTGGGTTGTTGTCTTGGTGGCGGCAGCAGCTTAACGGATGTCTGGAATAAAGGACACATTGTAAATTATTTGCACACGAACACACCTGCCTTGAAAAATGAGATTATTAATCCACGGCAGTCATTGAAATGTTGTTTTATTTTCTCACCCAGTCCCTTTGTGATCTTATTTGCAACACTTTGTGTGATACATTGCATTGTAGTTTATGAAACCCAATTAAAACATTTTTTAAAAAAAAAAATGAAGCAGAAGAAAGACTATTTGCAAGCTTCTGATGGCTTGGTGCTTTTTTGTTTGTTTGATTTTTTGCCTTTTAAATCTTCGTGAAAATGGCTTCCTAATGAGGGCAGAAGTCTCCCCAGACAGTCTGAAAATGACAAGAAACTAACTGGGTGATCCTATCCATGCCTACTCAGAATAAAGTCTCATTGAGTCCAGTATGGCTTACTCCCAGGTAAGTGTGTAGAGGGATGCAGCTGAAACTGTTTACATGCCTCTCTCCATCATTTATACAATCTACTCCTGCAGGGCTGTACCCAACACTCTATAAATTTCAATTATATTAACAGTGGCTCTTCACTGCAGTAATTGGTACACTCACTTTATCTAATGGAGTATTTTTCATCTAATTGACTCCCAATTTATCATATAAATGTCAAAGCCAATTTTTTCCATAATAACCTATTATCTCTGCTTTTCTAGCTCGCTGCACTTCTCTGAAACAAGAGTAGTAATAATCTTTGGGGATAATGAAAGACAGCAACTTAATTCACAAGATGCTACAGAAAACAACAGCATCTTCCTTGTCCAAAAAAAAAAAAAAAAAAAAGAAGAAGAAGAAGAAGAGGGGAAAAAAGAGGAGAAACTTTTAAAATAGATTTGTTTAATTAGGTAGTGGGTTTCATCTGCAAGATGGGCTTCCCCCTCCTCTTTCCAGCAACTTCGAAACATCGGAATAAATCTGTCTTTCCCTGGAAAATGAGAACACCTACTAACTGGCTGACGGGTTTCCTGTGCACGACACTTCGTTTGACTCCTTCCCTCCCTGCTAAGAACCTCCTGAAGAATAGGCAATTACATCATGACACAGAAGTGATAAAGAGACAATGGGCCCAGAGGGAGAGGAAGGGGAAGAAGGTTTTCAATGTGCAAATGAATGTTTCGGAGCAAATGCAGAGGAAGGAATATATGGTACCGAAGTCTTCAGAATTTTACCGGGCCCTAAATAAGACCAGGGAATTCTTAATAGAAGATACATTGAGAAAGAAGAAGAAATACTGTTAAACGCTAGGTCAAGACTGACTTGCTGTACAGAAATGAATAGGATCAGAAGCCACATAAAAATTGGCCCAATGGTACTACCACCTTATGCCAGGTCATTGAAGTTCCTCCACCCAAGTTCCTGCGAATGACAAGTGGGGAGATTGCTGTTGCATTCAGGTTTTGCTTGCTCTTACGCTGGTGAAGCAAAAAGGCCTGGATTGGGCCCCTTGCCATCATGTGGTGGCAGCAGGGCTGGCTCAGGATCCAATAGAACCTGTGCCAGCCTCCCACCCACTTCCTGCCACCCCAAATACCCCAGAGATAGCTTCTGCCAACCCACCATTTGGGCAGGCTCATTCCAGCAATGAAAATCCCTTGCTGGCAGATAGTGGCAGAGCCAGTTTGGGCTGGGTGAAGAGACAAGGTGCAAAGCAAGATTGTGTAGGAATTGTGGCATGAAGCATTTTATTATTTACAGCAAAGAAAACAAAAGAAACATGGCAAGCTGTGTGAGCGGCTTCTCACACACCCTCTCTATATGGAGAGAGAGAACAAAGAGGAAGAGTTTGGATTTGATATCCCGCTTTATCACTACCTGAAGGAGTCTCAAAGCGGCTGACATTCTCCTTTCCCTTCCTCCCCCATAACAAACACTCTGTGAGGTGAGTGGGGCTGAGAGACTTCAAAGAAGTGTGACTAGCCCAAGGTCACCCAGTAGCTGCATGTGTAGGAGCGGAGACGCGAACCCAGTTCACCAGATTACGAGTCTACCGCTCTTAACTCAGCCTGACTTCCGCTTACACACACAGTGATGAGAAACCCTTACACATATGGTTCTCAATTGTAAACTATATGCTGATCTCCGCCAGCAATTTCTTTCTTTTTTAAAAAAGTTTTTATTGTTAAAATAATTCAGCATTAATACACACATATTGTGAATATACAAACATACAAACATACATTTCATACAATCCTTAAAAATGTTCAAACATACCTACACTCAATCCCACAGATAATTCCTTTTCCCATCACCAGCCACCACCCCTCACTCCACCTTTTTGTTAGACTTCCAATCTACTCAATTGCACTTTCTTTCCACTTCTATTACTTTCTTCCACACACCTTTAACCTAATTTTATGCTTCTTTTTATATTACACATTGTTATCCATCTTATTTGGTATTCCAGTATTTAAAATGGAACTTGTTTATTCTAATAGGACTTCTGATTTTTCAGTATGGTTTTGCAAGTATCCTTTAAACACCTCCCAGTCCCTGTCTATCTTCTCTTTTGAGATCCTTCCAATTTCTCCCATTGTTTTGGATATATTGTAATGCTCCAATAATTTGGCAAGACATTCTATTTTTGTCGGTATAATACCACTTTTCCAATTTTTCACAAGCAATAGCCTTGCGGCTACTGTTGCGTATAATATAATGTCTTGTCTTCTTCCTTTAGACTTCCTGGTACTATTCCCAATAGAAAACCTTCTGGTATTTTCCTAAATGAATATCTGAACATTTTTTCATTTTGTTATATATTGTTTCCCAAAATTGTTTGATGTTTAAACAATTCCACCATATCATAGTACCTTTTTCAGTGTTGCATCGCCAGCAATTTCTGTATCAACTCTGTATCCCCAAATGGAAACCAGAGTCAGAGGTCATACATTTTCTCTTACTGGGGAATGATCAGGACCTCACCAAGTTAATGGCTAAATATCTCTATTTGGTTTTTTGTTGTCGAAATACACTGCAGATGTCTGATCTCCTTGGAGATCAACAGATGTGACGATAGACTGCTCTGCCTCCTTTCTTTTAGCAAATGTTTTGTGCCACTGGGGATGTGGTAATTCTGTATTGATTTGTTTTGTTTTGGATGTTGTATGTGATGCCAATAAAAGGTTTGATGATGATGAGTGATAAGAAATGGAATCATCCAATCATGTGACCCTCTGCAATAGTGGCAGTGAAAGTACTGACATCTCCATGCTGCCCAGCCATGGCAGAACCCAGTGGTGACAAAGGCCAGCCAACCAGCTGAGTCTCTGGGAGGTACTTGTCTGGAGGCAGAGTCCATATGCCAGGCTCAGTCCAGTCCTAAAGTCAGGAGTATCTCAGTTCAGACAGTCCGGGGGTCAAGAATGCTGAGAGTCCAAGGTTACGAGAAGCAAAGTGCAGCAAGGTCTAGCCAGGAACGACAAATGTTGTTTCCAGCAACTGACTGAGGCTGGAGACCCTGCCTAAGGAAGCTGGAGCCAGCTGGTTCACATCAGGAGCAAGAAGGCTGATCAGAAGCAGGGGGAGTCACTCTGCCTTCTACTCTTTCAGGTTGCTGTTCAGCCGGTGAAGCTGATTTCTGACCCGTCATACCATGCAGAGGAGCAGAAGGAGGGTTTGGGCAGCTCTGTCATTTATCATACACAAGGTTTTAAGCAGGATCCCAAAATGGCAGCCCGGCTGGTATCCTGAATGGGGGGAGGCTGAAAACAGCCATGCAGGAAATGCTAATGTCCAACAGCATATGCTGAGTATACAAACCGCAACACTCTGTGTGGCAAAACATCTTTGTATACAGACATGCATTTAGCACTCATTCAACAGCTATATAAGCTCAGATTTGATTTTAAATTCATGTTCATTTAGATCACAACAGATAGGCAGCGCCTAGACTTTGGAACTCCCTATGTATTGACATCAGGCAGGTACCTCACTGTACTGTTTTTTTTTAAGTCCAGACATGTAGCTATTACACATGTTTTATTTTTTAGCTACTATTAGTTTCAATTGTCTTCTGGCTATTTTAAAATCCTTGTTCTCAGCTGTTTTTACTGAGAATTTTAATGGTTTATTTTATATTTTTGTAAAGCACGTAAAGGTTGTTGGGTATCTTCTTCTTTTTTACAATCAAGCAGTATCAAAATAAATGTAAATTAAATAAACTGAACCCTTCACTGCCATAGCTCTGACGAAACCTCACTCCTGAAACTGGCATTTTCATTGGAAGGAAATCCTCCCAGAGCAAACACTAGTCTGTGAGAATTAATTTGAATACAGATCTTCCCCTTACAAGTTGGTATCATTGGCTGGAGGGGGAGAATTAAGTGCCATGACATTCACCCACAATGGGGCTTCTTCATTGTAAAACCTTCTTGTTTAGTTCATGGTCCGACTGCATGAAAGCTTTTGCATAAGGCTCCATAAATAGTTGATGGATTTATATTTCAAGAGGCACAATAGCTACAACACCATGATAAATGGGAATTGTGGAGAACATGCAGTTCTGGCTTGTGTAATGGTATCTCCTAAAGAGAATTGTTGAAATCATGGCGGGTTGTGAAACAGCTTCATTTTAAAAAAAAAATAATAATTTTGGGAGTGACAGAACTGCAACATCTAATTTGATAGCAATTCTGGGCTGTAGTCAATGTTAGGTCTACCCAGAGTAATCCTATAGATAATAATGGGCTAATTTTGGTCCATTGGGACACCACAGTGCCACTGTGGTGTAAAGCACTGAGCCTAGGGCTTGCCGATCAGAAGGTTGCCAGTTCGAATCCCCGTGACGGGGTGAACTCCCATTGTTCGGTCCCAGCTCCTGCCAACCTAGCAGTTCGAAAACATGTCAAAGTTCAAGTAGATAAATAGGTACCACTCTGACGGGAAGGTAAACAGTGTTTCCGTGCTCTACTCTGGTTTCTCCAGAAGCGGCTTAGTCGTGCTGGCCACATGACGTGGAAAAATTGCCTGCGGACAAACATTGGCTCCCTCGGCCAGTAAAGCGAGATGAGCACCGCAACCCCAGAGTCATTCATGACCGGACTTAACTGTCAGGGGTCCTTCACCTTTACCTTTTTAACTTCAGCAGGTCTGCTCCAAATTTTCCATTTACTAATTAAATATATATCCAGCCTTCCTTCCCAAAAGAGCCAAAGGCGTCAAACAACAAACAACAAAAAATAAAAAATCTTTAAAGCCATCTTTTTTAAAATTCCAATATATACAGTATGAAGGATGGGAAACATCTTGAAAGCCATGTTGGAAGAGAATGGTTCAGAAGGTACCCAAAAGGCAGCTGAGATTGCACCTGTCTAATATTTAATGGGAGCAAATTGTAAAGCATAGGTAGCTGAACAGTAAAAGCCCAATTCCTACATTGTGAAGAAAAAAGACTTCCTGATAAGTTGGTATCGGCCAGAGGCCCTCACCTGCAACACACAGTGATGGATTGGGTATATAACAGGCGAGGTGGTCTCTCAGGTACCCTGGTAACAAGCTGTGTATATGCTTTATACACCAAAAGCAGCACATTGGAATTAGCCTAGTAGTTAATTGGCAGCCAGTGCATTGGAGGCAACCTTTTTTGTCTTGGGTTAAAAAGGTGAATCCATCTATGATTCTCTGTAGCTTTTCCTCACAGCTTCTTGCGAGACAATTGTAATAGAATGGGAAGGTTTTCTGGGTAGAGAAGGAGATGAAGGGTCCAGGGAGCACAGTCTGCTAAGATAATTTAACTGCAGCATTACAACTGTAGGGCACTACGAGGAGGTGGAAGAAGCTAGCTCATCAGGGTGGAATATATATATGCGTGGCTTTGTTATGAGTACTGACATCTACACTGAAGTTAAACCCTGTGCTCTGTCTCTAAGGCATGTCATGTTACCAGTTCTCATATTTGTTACACAATGAGTCAAATGATAATGATAGCAGCAGCCACCCGTAACCTTAAAGAAAAACAAAAATCAACTGACGCAGAAATTGCAGCTGATGTGTTTCAGGCTTGGCTATCCACCGAGAGTGTTCCCCAGAAATTTTATCTAGCAGTTTGAGATAAGGCTTAAGTTGTAATCAAGCCTTGAGGGATCACTGCCCTTGAATATCAGCTCTCTGGGAGTATGATGGAATTAAATGGCCATGAACGAAACCTACTTATTTCTCTCTTTAAATTAACAACAAGAGTGTCTGAATATTTGTAACAGATTTGAGTTTGAATCTGCACAGCTAGGAAGTCCATCTGACAAATGTTCAGTCCAAAAGTCACTAGCTAGATGCACTGATTGTGTTCTAATAATTCAAAATATGAACCTCATTGACCAATGTACTTTACAGAACATTTGTGTGTTTGTGTGCGAGTGTGCAAGCTTCTGGGTCGTTGCATCTCAACCAAACATGTTCCCCCATAGACCACTTGAAGATTACTAGGAATCTTGGTGAACTAATTAATAAACCTCATTTTCTTTCTTTCTGTTCTACACATCAAAGCACATACACAAGCCACATTTCACTTTATTTCAGCACTGGCATCATCTTCAAAACTTGTGCCATATTATGAGACTCATGGTTCTCTTTTTGTTGTTGTTTAGTCGTTTAGTCGTGTCCGACTCTTTGTGACTCCATGGACCAGAGCATGCCAGGCACTCCTGTTTTCCACTGCCTCCCGCAGTTTGGTCAAACTCATGCTGGTAGCTTCGAGAACACTGTCCAACCATCTCGTCCTCTGTCATCCCCTTCCCCTTGTGCCCTCCATCTTTCCCAACATCAGGGTCTCTTCCAGGGAGTCTTCTCTTCTCATGAGGTGGCCAAAGTATTGGAGCCTCAGCTTCAGGATCTGTCCTTCCAGTGAGCACTCAGGGCTGATTTCCTTAAGAATGGATACGTTTGATCTTCTTGCAGTCCATGGGACTCTCAAGAGTCTCCTCCAGCACCATAATTCAAAAGCATCAATTCTTTGGCGATCAGCCTTCTTTATGGTCCAGCTCTCACTTCCTCTCTTTTAGTGATCAGTTTTTAGGGGGAAATAATATACTTCACTGCTGCTATGTTATGAAAATCTTGCACCCTTGCCCCAGTCAATGTAATCCTTAGTTCCGTCATGGGGAAAAAACAAATCAAGTGCAGGACCAAGCAAATATAATCTTGTCTCTCCCACCTCTAGATGGAGCCTTTAGACCACCCCTGGTCCATAAGCCATTGTTTGAGAACCTTTGTTGTAGGCCACCCTCTTAATCCATATGGGGAGCTGAGTGGGCACCCTTCACTGTCTCTCAAGAACACACCAAACACTTCACTGTGACTGTGTGTCCCAAGGAGAGTCCACAAGAGGTGAGGAAGATGTATTTGGGGGGCCTTGCAGCCATTAGTGTTCTTCCACTGATGAACCCCCTAAGGATCTCCACTGAAAAGCTTCTGAGGTAAACCAGTGTCATAAGCAATCCTATATGAGTTGTGTCTCCTGGAAAAGTTGATTGGATTTAGAACCTAGCTACTGCTGCTTTCAAACAGAGGAAAGATGCTACAGATGTGAGACTTCTCTTTGAACATTACTGTTAGAATTCTCACGTCCTTAAACCTATGTAAGGTTTAATCTCATTTGTATGGCCCTAGGTGGAATTTTTTTGGAAATTGTACATCTTCCCATGGACCAATTCAGTCCCCGTGCTTTAAATATCATGAGCCTCCTGGGTGCTTGAATAAATCTAAATAAATACATAACTAAAATAGCTCACTAATAATAAATCACACCTTCTTCTTGTTGGTCCATGAGAAAAGTTTAAGTTCTTTGTAACCAATGCCTCATTATCCTTGAGGGGGAAGATCACTGTTAGGAAGAGTAAAGGAAATGCTGTGATAAAGCTATTCTGAAATGGTTTATTCAAATATGGCCAGAAAGTGCTCGATTTTGGTACCTTGTTTGCTGCTGCTTTGTGCAAGCAACACACTAAATGGCATTGTTGAAGGAGATGGGATAATGATATTGGCCTGGGAACATTTCTTCATCTGTGACATTTCATCATGATGCAGTAGCTGGGATCTTGTTGCAGAGCTCATGCTGTGAAATACAATGAGTGTAATATCTACAAAACAAGGGAGAGGACAGATGTAGCTGAGCTGTATAATCTAGCATGACATTTGTTAGGCTTGGGAGAGGAACAAGCTAGAGAGAGAGAGAGCAGAACTCTGTGTAGATTAAAAGAAATTTAGCCTGTGTTCTAGCAACTGAGAAGTTAGGCATGGGGATGAAATTTGGATCAATTTAAATGAGAACCTACTTCCCAAAACAATACAGAAACTGAAATGCAGCGGTCTTTCCAAATTTGCACTTCTCCTAATTTTGCAATGCAGTTCTCCAGCTAAGTAATGTGCACAAAAAAGTTCATATCTGGGGAAAGTGTACATAAAAATGCATGTATTCAAGAAAATAACATACCAAAAATGGGTAAAATGTGCTTTGCAAAATATTAGGCCAAATTCAGTGCAAAAGTATGCACATTAGGAGAAATTCTCACTAAAATGCTGGTGAATTTTCAGGACTTTTTCTTTTTTAAAACATTGCAGGCATATATGGAAATATGGAGAGCAGAAGCCGGATTTGAAGAAAAAAGAAACAAAGAGAAACAGAAATGGACAGATTCTAGCATTCCTAGACTGCATAAACAAAATGTGTGAAGGGCAAGATGAGTCCACTTCTTTACATAGTAAAGAAGTGGACTCAATTCCACCTAGGGCCATACAAATGTGATCAAACCTTACATACAATAATACACACATATCTTGTACATTTGTAGGCTACTTCTGTTCTTTGCAGCCTGCCAGCATACATACAAGTCGTAAGCAGGTAGATTCTGCACAGAGGGTTTGCCGAGATGGCACCACTCTCATCTCACTTGCCCCCTCCATGTATTCAGCTCACTGCATGGTGTTGGTGACTTGTGGAAGTCAGTTGGCAGTTCATCACACTTCAACCAATGTGTTGTATCAGCAGAGTACATGGAACCCCAGAAGAGACACTAGAGATTTACTGCTCCCAGCAGAACAGCTTCTTCCAGAGTCCTCGGTGAAGGGAAAAACTCCTCTCCCATGCAATTCAAAGTAACAAAGTGTTTATTGCCTTCAGACAGAATGCAAAGCTAAACACCACTATCTTCTGGTCTTTGAAATAAATGCACAGAGAGATCCTCTAACACTATCACCATGCTAGCTAACCCTGCTGTGTAAAACTCACAACCTCTTCACCTGACTCTCACAGATTCAGACCCTGATGGCAATCAGGTCAGGATATGGACAAGACAAAGCATTCTTAGGAATGTCCTAAGAAATGCCCCAGAGACATTCCTGGACCAATGGGAGGCTGAATGACTTGGCAAGTCAAACACTCAACCTCGCTAGTGTTGCTATGGTAACCCACTGCACCTGGCATCCTTATCTCAGAGCACCCAGACGTGGGGGGATGTGCTCATCAATACACGAGAGAGAAAGCACTGTGTAATTTGACCCATCCGTCACATTACACCAACACATGGTACATTGAAAAGTTCTCAGCTGTAGTCCCTTTGGCTCCCAATAGATGTAAAGCTTAATGTAATGGCTGGAAAGAGACCATATCCATCTGGTTCTTTGCATTCAGAAGACCACAGATTGAAATCCCAGCAACTACAGCCTTCCTCTCCATGCTGTCATATCTCCAGCTAAGCTAGAATGAGAGTGTTAAACCAGGGTAGCTCCCTGTTAAACCAGGGTAGCTGAACCTCCAAGCTCAGCCAGAGATCTACTAGATCCTTACTCAGATTACCTTACCCTGTGGTTCTAGTCCTCAGATTGTTCCCTAAACCCATTCCATTCCATTTACAGTGTATGTACCTCCCCTTAAAGTCACATTTTTAATGCATTACCCAACCCCATATGGATCTAAAAATTCTCAAACTGTGATTTAGTTTGCTTCTCTTTAAAATGTGAACGAAATGAAAGTCTTCTTGGTCCCTAATTATGATGCTGGTTGTCACTGATGCTTTCCCCATGAGAATCGCTTGTGACTGGCAGTATGTCCCTGTTTTATTTCTCAGTGTTGGGGTGGAATTTGAAAAGAACGATGTCTCACTTGAAGAGGGATGTGGGTGAAAACAAAAGAGCCAAAGCAATTGTCTCTCCATGGGAAATTACCACACAGCTCCAGAATGCTTGGTTTCTGAAGTGGATAACAACCGAGGGGCTGCAAATCTGTGATTTTGAAAGTGGATTAAAAACCACAGGAGGTTCCAGAAATTTAAAACAATGGGATTAAAAAGAAACCATCATGGGTAAGGGCCGTTTAGAACACTGAACATAATGCAATGTTGTTTCTCTTAATAGGCATGTAAACAAAGCATTTACTGAGCAATTGCATGAGCCTCATGATTTTTTTTCTTTTTTCTTTTTTAGGATTCCATTGAAATTCTGTGGATGAAATTTGAACAGCCACTAAATTTGCTTTTAATTTCATTTTGGAAAGGTGGATCTTCTGTCATTTCTAATCCTGCACCCCAGTCTAGAGCCCTGGGCACCTTCTAATACTCCTGGGTGAGCAGGTTGCCCTACTCATTTGAATGGAAGTAGGAGAGCTTTGGGGCAGCTTGGGTGAAGGTGAGCATGGGCTGGGTTGCGAACCTGTGGCTGTCATGAATCCTGAGGGCAGTTTGAATTCAGTGCCATACTTGCCACAGGTAACTACAACAACACAACCCAGAGAACCTGTACAGACAACTCCCCATTTACGTGAGGGTTACATTCTGAGGCACCATGCATGTAAGTGAAATTATGTATATTTGAAACACCACTGAAAAAGCCTGAAAACACACCATTCTCCAGCTGGTCCTAAGGACTGTCTCCCAGCCTCCACCCCCTCTCCAGGCCACAGGTCTCACCAGCACTTCTTCAAACTCGCTTCAAGTTCATTTGCCTGGTTGACCTGTGTCCTTGAAATGCTCTAATGCCTCGTGTTTGCTTGCTTGCTTGGATGGATGGAGGACGGAGACTGGAGACAGGTGTACATGTAGAAACCTGACTAGTGCATACCTAGAGTGCACCCTACTCTACACAGCAATGGTTCTGCCCTTTTTTGCCATTGGCTGCACACACTTTTGCAATGGGCCACACACATCATCATCACCACCCCCAGAAGCTTGCTCTTGTGTGAATGTGGCCCTTGAAATGGGGGTGGGGAAATGGTTTCACCCCATCCTACCCCATTCTAATCTGTCTGTTTTGCCAATTGGCCTGGTCTTGCATCTGGTTTTACCTTCATCCAACACTGAGCTGTCCGTGGTGCTGACCGACTGCTCATTACCTTGGACTCCTGTAGGTGCTCCTCAGAGAGTCAGCCTGGATCTGAAGACACAGGCCAGTATCCCAACCCTAGTTCAGTCCCACTGTTGATTGCCTCCCATTTGTGTATAAACCATTCTGTAAGCTGCAACATCTCATTGATGTGCCGGGGATTTTGAGCTGTTCCTGCTAAAGCCCATCAAACTCTAAATATGTATTTAAAAGTATATGTGCCCTGAAGCATGTATTTAAAGTTTTATACTGACAAAATCAGATTCTGTGGGAAGCTTTCCAGATGCTGAAAACGGCAGCATAAAATTCAATAAAGTCCTCATGCATATGAGTGTCTTTGTCAACTGTTATGAGTATGAACAAATCCAATCTTTCATTGCCCATTGTGCTTGAGTACTTTGACTTAATGATCCTCAACCCAGAAAGAACTCCAGTATTGTTTGCAGACGTCAGTAAAAATGTAAGGGTGGGGGAGGGAAACAAAGCTTTAGGAGATCATCAAGCTACGTGCCACAGAACTCACACTGCTAAAGAACTATTTGAGAGCGGTTTCTTCGGAATGAATGTTGAACTTGGCATTTTCCATTGCTAAGTCATTTTCTTTTTCTTCGTTGCTTTCCTTTGCTTTGTTGCTCACTTAATACAATTTGCTTTGTGGGGAACCAATTTGCCTGTCCTCCAGTTTGTTACAATGAGAATATGCACACACCAGTGGGAGGATCACGTGTGGGGCACCTTTGGACATTGACGCAGAAAGGAAGCATGAGTGATTTATCCTTCCTCTCCTCGTGCGCTGTGCCATGTTCCAAAGCCGTCCAAAGTGTTTACAAGACCTGATCAATAAAACCGACCTCATCATGATTTCCTCTTTAATGCTGTCCTGTGTCAGTTGCTGGGCCGTTTTCGTTAGGTTCTGTGCTACTCCATAATTTATCAAAGGCACTGAAACTTTGACTACACAAACAACCCACTGTTTGCTCTCAGAACAGAGTCTCTCTCTCTCTCTCTCTCTCTCTCTCTCTCTCTCTCTCTCTCTCTCTCTCTCTCTCTCTCTCTCTCTCCTCTCCTCCTGCTCTATTGAGTGGACTGCAGTAATGCAACAGTGATACTCAAGGTCAGAATGCTGCAAATTGCCATTCAGTCTGGGGAATCCCAGATGATGTCCTAGGGTAATAAGGTGGTGTGTGTGCAGATACTCGCACGCACATCGCCTGATGACATTTGCAAAGCAGCTCGCTATGATTCCATTCCTATCTGGGAGAATTTGATGGTTCCAGTGGAGTCATCTGAAGTTTGCAATGTTTCGCTGGGCCTCGCCTTCTCCCACCCTCCTTTCATTTCAGCCGCGACCCTATATTCAGCGATGCCATTGAATTCCTGATAGGGGCTTCACTTGGACCACCTCCGATTTAACAGTTATCTGCCTATTTTGCAGCACTGTCTAAGAGCTGCATGATAAAGCCAGGCTACTTTGATGGAATACAAACACAGCCTGGAAAGTCCCCACAGAAAGCGGTTTGCATGTTTAATTTCAAACTGTCACAGCACAGCCAAGCGGTATACACAGAGATTTAAACCGTTCCTGCTTCACTTCTTCTTGCTTGCCATGATGTAGACAATCAATCTGTTCCTGAGTTTGTGTCTTATGCATATTAATTTGACTCTGAAAGAACTCTGCAGTGTTTCTTGCAGGGGATCTCATCTCAAGCAATAGCTTCAATGTAATAGTTTTGTTCTGAGCTGTACCCGGCTCTTTCCAAATTGCTTGAAGACTTGTAGCTAATCCTCCGCCCTGGGTAGGCAAACTAAGGCTCAGGGGCCGGATCCAGCCCAATTGCCTTCTAAATCTGGCCTGCGGACAGTCCGGAAATCAGCGTGTTTTTACATGAGTAAAATGTGTCCTTTTATTTAAAATGCATCTCTGGGTTATTTGTGGGGCTTGCCTGGGGTTTTTACATGAGTAGAATGCGTGCTTTTATTTAAAATGCATCTCTGGGTTATTTGTGGGGTATATGAATTCATTCATTTCTTTTTTTCAAAATATAGTCCGGCCCCCCACAAGGTCTGAGGGACAGTGGACCGGCCCCCTGCTGAAAAAGTTTGCTGAGCCCTGCTCTAGGTTATGTCAACTCCCAAGGATTGCAATAGTAGGGGGTTTGGCAAGCATTTAGCATGTAATCAATACATCGCAGCTGGACTACCTATAGCTTGGTTAGGGTTTCCACCCGTTCCTAACTTTCCTGGAAACTTTGTATTTTGGAAGCCCCACTTTTGAATACAACTTGAAAACTGCTAACTACTGCTGGATAGCTCAGCTGGTTAGAGCGAGTTGGATATAGCATGGTGCTGATAACACCAAGATCACAGGTTCAATCCCCGTAAGGGACAGCTTTCTATTCCTGCATTGCAGGGGGTTGAACTAGATGATCCTCAGGGTCCCTTCCAACTCTATGATTCTGTAAGAACAGACTGAGTTTAGTGAAGATTCTCTGAGTGTGGACTATCTTCATGGGCAGTGTCTTCCAAATTACATTTTTGAGGGGGGGGGGAGTTTCTGTAGACAGTACAAAACTAGTACTTGGGGGAAAAATAAAAATGAGAAGTGTTTGTGTGTGTAAATATAATGCAAAGTGCTGCTAATTTTGTTGCCATTCACATTGCAAAAAGGCTGTGATGGATAGTTTTCCACCCCTGAATGCCATAATTAAGATAAAGCAATAGAAAATGCATGTGGATTTTCTAGAAAAGAAGCCATGAGAAGGATGCTAGATTCCTTGTGGAGCTTGTTCAGTCCACCATGGACTTGGCTCTCCTGGACTCAGCAGGCCCTATACGATCAAACCCAAAGGGTGCTCATCAATGGTTCCTCTTCATCCTGGAGAAGAGTGTCTAGTGGGGTGCCACAGGGTTCTGTCTTGGGCCCGGTCTTATTCAACATCTTTATCAACGACTTGGATGATGGACTCAAGGGCATCCTGATCAAATTTGCAGATGACACCAAACTGGGAGGGGTGGCTAACACCCCAGAGGACAGGATCACACTTCAAAACGACCTTGACAGATTAGAGAACTGGGCCAAAACAAACAAGATGAATTTTAACAGGGAGAAATGTAAAGTATTGCACTTGGGCAAAAAAAATGAGAGGCACAAATACAAGATGGGTGACACCTGGCTTGAGGGCAGTACATGTGAGAAGGATCTAGGAGTCTTGGTTGACCACAAACTTGACATGAGCCAACAGTGTGACACGGCAGCTAAAAAAGCCAATGCAGTTCTGGGCTGCATCAATAGGAGTATAGCATCTAGATCAAGGGAAGTAATAGTGCCACTGTATTCTGCTCTGGTCAGACCTCACCTGGAGTACTGTGTCCAGTTCTGGGCACCACAGTTCAAGAAGGACACTGAGAAACTAGAATGTGTCCAGAGGAGGGCAACCAAAATGGTCAAAGGCCTGGAAACGATGCCTTATCCTCATAGGCTAAGTGAGCTGGGCATGTTTAGCCTGGAGAAGAGGAGGTTAAGGGGTGATATGATAGCCATGTTCAAATATATAAAAGGATGTCACATAGAGGAGGGAGAAAGATTGTTTTCTGCTGCTCCAGAGAAGCGGACCCAGAGCAATGGATCCAAACTACAAGAAAGAAGATTCCACCTAAACATTAGGAAGAACTTCCTGACAGTAAGAGCTGTTCGACAGTGGAATTTGCTGCCAAGGAGTGTGGTGGAGTCTCCTTCTTTGGAGGTCTTTAAGCAGAGGCTTGACAACCATATGTCAGGAGTGCTCTGATGGTGTTTCCTGCTTGGCAGGGGGTTGGACTCGATGGCCCTTGTGGTCTCTTCCAACTCTATGATTCTATGATTTAGGGAGCCCTGGTTCTCTACCAGCAAGCATAGACGATGATCAGGGATGGCTGCTGTAGTCCAATAACACCTGGAGAGTCGAACTGCATTTCAAAGTAGGGACTACTGCTGAGTTTGCCTAAGCCTTGCAGAGGAAAAACAAACCTTTAAAACAGAGTTTTGAGTTACACCAGGTTCCCGGGTCAAATAACCATGCTGAATGAGGTTAGGATTCAGCCTAAGTGCTCTCCTTTTCTCCCCTCCCTGCCACACTCCCAGAATGCCCCCTTTTCAGGGCTCACACCAGCTTAAGATCAGCCAGATTCAGCTCTGCCAGCTGGGTCATGGCTGAGCCAGGATGGAATAGATAAACTAGCATATACTGCAGGAGACCATACTGGCAGAGTTGGGATAAGGGAGTTGTGCTAGCATAGCCTGGCTCAGCTGGAAACCTCCTGGCACAGCCAAAGATCTGCTGGATCCTAACCGTGCTCATCCCAGCAGATCTAGTTTAGGATTGCACCCCAGGGTGTTTTTTTTTTTTAAAAAAATGCTAAGTATAATGATGATTATCGCATGGATTTGAGTCATGGAAGGGGCTGAACATTCCAGCAAATCTCAAAAGTCAGCAGCTTGGAAGCATTTAAAAGAGGCTTAGACTTGATTAGTATTTGTAAAAGATTTCTACCTCCCCATCTTCCTCCTGTAAATCCAGGATTTAATCAAATGCTTTTGCAAAATCAATTCATTGAAAGCAAACTTTTTCCCCTTGCAGGTTTGCAGATAGAAAAGGGGGGAAAGGAGGAGGGAGGTGTATCATCATCCATTTATTCCCACCCCTGAGTTTTGGCAGAGAGTAAAGAGTCCTCAAGCCCAGTGATGTTGCTGCAGCAATCACGATTTCTTCTTCTTCTTCTTCTGCCAAAGCAGCCAATTTCTGCGGGGTGGAGACAATGAGAAAGCGTTGTCATTTTTCACTGCAAAAACAGCCTGGCAAGAATGGCAAGGAAAGAAGAGCTGTAATATTAGCCCTGTCCTCAACTCCTTTGATAACTTTATAGCTGAAATATGCTAGGCTGAAATATGGCGGGCCAAGAAGCATCCTGATTGAAGTTGAGAGCATTGAGCCAAACCTCAGCTCAGTGATCTAGGATGCAGATCAGGCATAGGCAAACTCGGCCCTCCAGATGTTTTGGGACTACAACTCCCATTGTCCCTAGCTAACAGGACCAGTGGTCAGGGATGATGGGAGTTGTAGTCCCAAAACATCTGGAGGGCCGAGTTTGCCTATACCTGATGCAGACTGTTCATAATCATTTAATAAACCATTGTTGGGTTTGATTGGCTTCCATGGGTCTTGTTGGACACCTGTGTATTGAGAATTGCAACTAATGTCTCCACACGCAACAAAATGGGAAGGGATGCAGCTCGGTGGTAGAATATTTGTTTTGTGAGGCCCCAGGTCTATTTGAAAACTTTGATTGCTTTCTTTT
The DNA here is from genome assembly GCF_964234715.1 of Podarcis melisellensis. Taxonomy (NCBI): domain Eukaryota; kingdom Metazoa; phylum Chordata; class Lepidosauria; order Squamata; family Lacertidae; genus Podarcis; species Podarcis melisellensis. The sequence continues at coordinate 12,239,806 of NC_138537.1, forward strand.
TCTTTACTTTTTACCATATGTGGTGGGAATATAGAGAAGTTGAATTTTTTTTGGAAATGATATCTAATGAATTGAAAAAAATGTTTAAAATGACATTTGTTAAAAAAAACCAGAAGCATTTTTGTTAGGGATTGTAGGACAAGACCTGCCCAGAAAAATAAAGAATTTATTTATGTATGCTACAACAGCGGCAAGAGTCTTGAAAGCACAAGGATGGAAGAATGAGGAAACCCCGACGAAAGAACAGTGACAAGAGAAATCGATGAGTTATGCAGAACTGGCTAAACTGACATACAGACTGCGGGGCAAGGACAACTGTGACTTCAAGGAAGAATGGGAACTTTTTACAAATTATTTAAAAAGACAAGAAAATGAATTGGACTCCTTGGCAGGTTTTGAATAAACATACACAAATTTATTGGTTGATAACACGATAGATAGATAACGTAAGGATATGTATAATTTTATAACATGCAGAGAATAATATGTGCAGATAAATTAGAGACAGGAGCTGAGGGAAGTCTCTGGTGGGGGGGGGGAGTGAGGGACGGGGAGGGGAGGGGGGAAAGGGGGAAAATAATGTATGTGATTATATCATCTGATAATTTGTTATGTGGAATTTGCTTTATAAAAAAATATTTAAAAAAAGAAAAAGGGCAAGTCAGAGTAGACAATACTCAGCGAGAGGGATAAGCAGTCTGACTCAGTATATGCCAGCTTCCTATATAGCAATCATAGAATAGCAGAGTTGTAAGGAACCCTGAGATTTGTCTAGTCTGACCCTTGCAATGCAGGAATCTCAGCTGGATCCTACATGACAGATGACCATTCAACCTCTGCCTAAAAATTTCCAAGGAACCATTTGTGGAAATCTGTGGCACTGTTGAACAGCTCTTAGCATCAGAAAGTTCTTCCTGACGTTTAATCAGATTTTCCTTTCTTGTAACTTGAATCGACAGGTTGGGGTCCTACGTCCTCGAGCAGGAGGAAACAAACTTGTTCCATCTTCCATTGCTTTTTCTGAATCCAGCCAATTATCCATTCTAGAAACCATCAGTTGGTCATACGTAAAGGCAAAGGGACCTCTGACCATTAGGTCCAGTCGTGGCCGATTCTGGGGTTGCGGCGCTCATCTCGCTTTACTGGCCAAGGGAGCCGGCGTACAGCTTCCGGGTCATGTGGCCAGCATGACTAAGCTGCTTCCGGCAAACCAGAGCAGCGCACGGAAACGTCGTTTACCTTCCCGCCGGAGTGGTACCTGTTTATCTACTTGCACTTTGACGTGCTTTCGAACTGCTAGGTTGGCAGGAGCAGGGACCGAGCAACAGGAGCTCACCCCGTAGCGGGGATTCGAACCGCCGACCTTCTGATTGGCAAGTCCTAGGCTCTGTGGTTTAACCCACAGCGCCACGTGCGTACCATCAGTTGGTCATACCTGCAACTATATTCAACGTTCTTTCTTATTCATCCCTCTTCACATCTTACGATAGATATTTATGGAGGGCAAAGAACAGGACTGCACCAGCTGCCCATACTCTTAACATCTCTGTGCACTCAGAATAACTTGTAGAACAGCCCAAGAATGTACTATCCAAGAATCCAAGACGCCTGGAAAAGGCAGGGTTCTTGATCATACATGCAGAACAGAAAAAGCAGGCAAAATTGATTCAGCAAGCCAATCATTCAATCAGTCAATCAAAGGATGCTCCCCACTCTTATAATTTTCTAGTTGCAATGGGGCTTTTTTTGGGTGGGTAGGTTAAATTTATACTTTTTAAAAAAGAAATAGGGTGGAACAGATGCAGGGCATTTGATTAGATATGTCATTTAATCACTTCTGCCAGCCATTGTTATGTAAAGGCCAGGTTCTGTTTCAGAAATAGAATTCCCACAGCTGACAAGGGCTTCACAAAAACCACCCCAAAGCCTGTGATGAAATTTTAAAACGGATTGTTTCTGCAATGCGGGAGGGGGAAGGTGATAGGGAGATTTCACTTGACAAGAAGATGACAGAAAGGTAGATGGAAAAGATTTCTGCAGACTCATGGGAACGTTGGCAGTGAACATGAGACGAAAACCAATTCTTTTGATGACCTGGGATGTGCTCTTCTTCCTTCACTCGGAGGCTCCTTTAATGATTCCGGCATTTATCTATTAATTCCCCCCTGCTTGATCTATAATTCAGAACACAGCAGGAAAATGGTTGACGGCTAGGCCATAGATTCATTTAAAGAGGAAGACTTTTTAATAGCTATTTTAAATATGTTTTTAGCTTCATGTATTGTATAAATTTGTGCAAGCTGCCTTGAGCCCCAGTCTGGGGGATATTATTATTATTATTATTATTATTATTATTATTATTATTATTATTATCTCTGCCCCTGTCCCCCCACTTGCTTTTTAATTTTGGTCTTAAAACAGATGTTTGGCTTATTGAGATGACCAGTGCTTTTTTTTTCTGGGGGGGACGCAGGGGGGGTGCATACCCCCAAACATTTTGTGAATCTTTGTACTTTTGTCCGTTTACTGTATTTATTTTTCCTGATTTGAACTATAAAATGGTGATTTTCTTGAGTCAAAATGAGAGTACGCCTTTTTATTCAGAAAAAAAAGCACTGGAGATGATATTTTTCAGCTGACTTTGAAAAAATCCACTAAACTGGCTAAAATCACAGAATTGTAGAGTTGGAAGGGACCCCAAGGGTCATCCAGTCCAACCTCGTGCTGTGCAGGAATCTCAACGAAAGCATCCATGACAGATGGCCACCCAACCTCTGCTGAAAAACCTCCAAGGAAGGAGAGTCCATAACCTCCTGATGGAGACCGTTCCACTGCCGAACAGCTCTTTAGAACAAAACTCAGTTTCTCTTTGTTAGCGTCCAGAGTTGTATTAAGTGAGAGAAGAATTACTGATGAAAGAAGAATAGTAGATGAAATTAATGGACAATGCAGAGAATTAGATAAATTAAAAGGAAGGATTCGAAACCTGCGGGAACAGAGATTCTTAGAAGACTGGAGTAAATATATGAACTATTTGAAAAGCAATTGTAATGAACAGATTACGCTTGTAGGACTGCAAGAAGTTCTGTAAGGAGGATTATTGGAAATATTGCAAGAAAGACTACGAAGAGAATTATTAGTCAACGATAATTAAGAGTAATAGTGAAATTAAGAAATGCAGAATAAGTGATAAAGAACAGAAAATCATCAGAGGTTGTTGATGGAATTCTGAAATATTGTATAAGATAAGAAGTTATGTTAAATGATTGCTGGAAATGATATGTTTAAAAAACCAATAAAAATGTATATATATATATATATATATATATATATATATATATATAGTGAGAGAAAGTTTTAGACATATGCTGGGGTGGGACTGAGGTTGAATTCACCATCAGCCAGTACCTTCCATTTACATCCCACCTTTCTTCCATAAGGGAAGTCAAGGAAGTCTAGATGTAGCTTCCAGGCAGATCCCTATCCATTGAGCCACCAACCAGACTCTGATTTGCTTAGCTTCAGGAAGGTTTCATGTGCCTCCAGACCAGACTCCCCATCTTCTCAGTTTCCATTCCCATCCTTTGACTAGTGTTCTTCTGAAAGGAGTGGCTTATTCTGAAAAGGCTTCTTTTTGAACTTCCAGCAAGAAGGGATGCTGGTCAGTCAGTGGCGTAGCGTGGGTTGTCAGCACCCGGGGCAAGGCAAGTAATTTGTGCCCCCAACCCGTGGATTTGCGCCCCCTAACCCTAACCCCCAGATGTTGTGCCCGGTGCGGCCGGCCCCCCCTGCACCCCCACGCTACGCCACTGTGGTCAGTGGTAGAGCATGTGCTTTGCTTGCAGAAGGTCCTAGGTTCAATTTCCAGCATCTCTAGATAGGGATGGGAGAGATCCCTTGCCTGAAACTGTGGAGAGCCACTGCCAACAAATGGTCTGACTCAGTGTAAGGCAGCTCCCTACAGTCCTGGATATGACCTCCAAATAATTCAGAAATGGCCTCGGTCCAGTATACCAGAAAGAGCGTCTCCACTCCCATCGTTCTGCCTGGACACTGAGGTCCAGTGCTGAGTGCCTTCTGGCAGTTCCCTCACTGCGAGAAGCCATGTTACAAGGAACCAGGCAGAGGGCCTTCTCAGTAGTGGCACCCGCCCTGTGGAACGCCCTCCCATCAGATGTCAAAGAGAAAAACAACTACCAGACTTTTAGAAGACATCTGAAGGCAGCTCTGTTTAGGGAAGCTTTTAATGCTTAATAGACTATTGTATTTTAATACAGTGGTACCTCGGGTTAAGAACTTAATTCGTTCTGGAGGTCTGTTCTTAACCCGAAACTGTTCTTGACCTCAAGCACCACTTTAGCTAATGGGGCCTCCTGCTGCCGCTGCACCGCAGCTGCACAATTTCTGTTCTCACCCTGAAGCAAAGTTCTTAACCCGAGGTAATATTTCTGGGTTAGTGGAGTCTGTAACCTGAAGCGTATGTAACCCGAAGTACCACTGTATTCTGTTTGAAACCACCCAAAGTGGCTGGGGAAACCCTGTCAGATGCATGGGGTATAAATAATAAATTGTTTTTGTTGTTGTTGTTAACCATTTCATAACACAAAATGGCTGAATAATTTCATTCCTTCATAGAACGATAACCAGGACTTTTTTTCAGCAGGAACTTGCCGGAACTCAGTTCTGGCACCTCATAGGTGGATGCCATTGCCATGATAAGAGAACAAGGGAGGTGTTCATGGTGAGTTCCAGAACCTCTTTTTCTAGAAAAATAGCACTTGACCAAAACTATAGCACCAAAGTATGGTTGCTGTTGCTGCACACCCACTGAAGTATTGCAAGTATTAATATGGTGCAGTTTGAAGCAATAGGACTCCTCTTGGAATAAAAATTGTTCAGACCTGTAAATATGATTCAGAAGCTTTACCCACAGAACTTTCTTCGAAACAGAACATAAAACAGTCAGTGTTACATCCAAATACCTGTATGATATCATGAGCATGTCCATCACAGGTTTGTTGGCTTTCAAATGTGAAATAACTCCACACAGACCTAAAATAAAAAGTTTGTCTCTTGAAGCACAGACCCCAATAGCCTGGGGCTGTTTTCTCTTCAGGAGAGACCTAATTCAGGAGAGCCCAAAGCTCTTCTTTGCCCTAAGTATAGCCAATGGAATTTCCCATGTTAAACCTTCAGCAATACACATTCAAACACATACATTTACCCTTGGTCCACACATGACATCTCTATAAACCGTTCCTCAACCCCCTGGCAGGCTGCAATAAACAATGTATGATGTACAACCCTGTGTCTGGAATATGACACAATGAAATCCACGTTTTCATCGCTTAATCAGGGGGAAGACCAAATATCTGTTAGACTCAGAAGCATAGTTTATTGATGCATCAGATTCTGAAAGGTAACATTACATTCCTCCCTGGTGCAGCAGGTGAGCCGTTTACTATCACGTAGCATGAAATCTGGAGTATAAGCACCCCCACATCCTGTCTCAGCTTATAAGGCACAATGGCTGCTGAAAAGCACAAGATATTGATTCCACAGGAAAGTACAGAGAGACAAAATGCCTCCAACCTGGGAGATGACTATAACAAAGGTGTATAAATACTACAAGGCATTAGAGCTTCCGTTATCCTCCTGTCAGCCAAGATTAGTAGCACAATCACTTTTGCTTCAGATCAGCATTTGGGAATATAGAGAGCTGCATAGACTCCCTCCCCTTTTGTCCGGAATAGCTCAGAAATGGATAACGTTAACTGTAAAGCATCCAAAAGGGTCCATTTATTGCATTAAAATGGCTCTGTTTTAGTGCAATTATTAAGAAAATCAAAGCTCTTTCAACTGCCCAAGCGTATGATGCCATTATTTTTTTTCTCAGCAGAGACAAATGCTCCCCGAGTCTGAATTTTGTAGGAAAATATATTTCAGGGAGGATAAAGGATTGGGTCTCTCTGAACACTCTAAGAGAGCATTGCTCCCTCCAAAAATAATTGCCTTTCACTACAAATTAGGATTCGTCCCACCTTCAATTGGCATAGATCACTTCACAAGAGAAAAGGATAGTTGCTGCTTCGCTAAACGCTTGACTGGGGTCTCCTTCTCCTAAAGCCAGGGCTGGCTCAAATCACTTTGCTGCCTGAGGCAATGTACCAAATGCCTCCCCTGCAAAACAAACAAACAAACAAGGTGCATGGTGGGCAAAACTCGTCAATTTATTTTGACATCTGAGGCAGAAAAACCCACAATCATAGTAAATTAAATAGCTGACACCCGGAATCTGCCACCTGAGGCAGCTGCCTCACTCTGCCTAACAATAGGACTGGCTCTGTCTAAAGCAGGTGTCACTTCCACAGTCAGATTCTGAATACCAGTTGCTGAAAGCCATGGGTGGAAGGAGGTGCTCTTGTGCTTAAACCATGCTTGCAGCCTGTCCACTGTGATAACAGGGTGTGGGACTGATTTGCTGGCGGCATTCCTCCCTTCCCCCTTCATTTTGACAGCTTGGAGGAGGCTTGGGAGTCACGGGCTGGTGGCGCGCCGAATGTCTGCCATGAGCAGCTTGCTCTTCCCCCATGGGTGGCTCACTCTGCCTCTGGCAGCAGGGTACGCTTCAGGCACGCTCTGCGGCACATCCCCCTCGGGCGCGCACCCTCCCTGGGCAGCGTGGGCAAATGCCCTGCCGCTGCATCTGCAAAGGTTTCAGGGCAGGCCTAAAGCTTTGTTTCCAGCCAGTGTGTCCCCCATTGTTTCCTGCTGGAATCCTGTACCTTTTCCTACTACAAATGTTTGGAGAATCATGGAATCATAGAATCATAGAAATGTGGAGTTGGAAGGGACCCCCAGAGTCATCTTGTCCACCCCCCCTGCAATGCAGGAAGAAGAAGAAGAGGAGGAGGAGGAGGAGGAGGAGGAGGAGGAGGAGGAGGAGGAGGAGGAGGAGGAGTTTGGATTTGATATCCCGCTTTATCACTACCCTAAGGAGTCTCAAAGCGGCTAACATTCTCCTTTCCCTTCCTCCCCCACAACAAACACTCTGTGAGGTGAGTGGGGCTGAGAGACTTCAGAGAAGTGTGACTGGCCCAAGGTCACCCAGCAGCTGCATGTGGAGGAGCAGAGACGCGAACCCGGTTCCCCAGATTATGAGACTACCACTCTTAACCACTACACCACACTGGCTCTCACTACGTCACACTGGAATCTCTGCTAAAGCAGCCATGACAGATGGCCACCCAACCTCTGCTTAAAAACCTCCACGGAAGGAGAGTCCATTACCTCCAGAGGGAGACCGTTCCACAGTTTTGCTGTGCTGAAGTGCAAAGGCACCATTCCATGCAGCAATAATACAGCAACATTGAGGAAATGTTGCAAGACAACAAATGCAGTAGAATGATACGGGGACAGTCAGCATGACTTAAATAGAGTGAGATTCATTTCTGTTTGTGAACACACTAAGGGGCGTTGATGGGGAGGCAATGTCTTCCCTTATGCAAAGGTGTTCACATCTTGGCTAGAGACAAACTAGGAATAGCTTAAGAACTATGCGAAGCTGCTTTGAGAAACAGTGAATCAAACAGTAGTATCTTATAAAACGTATGCATTTTGGATAATGTTGTGTGGACACAGATTAAAAATGAGTGCACATTAATGGGAATGTGAATGCAGCCCAGATTTGCAAATCCTGCCCCAAGGGAATAATGGCACTGATACAATTGGGGGGGGAGATACCTTCACACTTTAATTTTTTTTTTCATATTTGCATTTATATTTTCAAAGAGAAAAATAGAATAAAATAGCATACAGATGTTCCATAGATGTGATTAAAGGGTTAATGCTGGCCTTATGAGCAGAGATGTTGCATAATTTGGGATCTCTCTCTTCCCCCCTCTGTGTTTCAGATTTCCTTATCCTGCATCATCAAATCACACAAGGGCTTAATCTATCCATCAAAATTGCCTACCCGTTTGTTTTCTGAAGCCATTAAGAAACAACTTTCTCATTTCCCTTTTAAATGAGCTCCCAAGGGGAACTAAAAGCATCTGATTCTTGGGCATAAATATTGCATTGTTCTTAACTGATTTATATTTATAAAGCTAATTTCCACTTCTTAATGCTGTTTAAAGAGGAAAATGCATCTAAAGCGAGTCTGCCGGAGAGCTGGAGTGGTGTAAGCTGGAAACATCCGTTCGCATGGATGGCCCCTGTCTTATTTCTCTTTTGCCTGGGTTCTTCCGATTTTTCTCATGCTATTTTTCCTCAGATCAGTAAGGTTGACATCAGTGAAATTTCCTCTAGACCAGAAAGATAACTGTGTGAAAAACACACATCGGAGGTGACAGCTTTTTCCCTTGACCTTCATGCATATTATATCATAGAGTAGGCAAGCTAGGAACTCTGGTATATTGGAGATTTAGCTCTTGACACGGCAACTCTACTGAGGCAGGAGCGTGTTTGGGGACTGAGTGCTTTTTACACTACAGCATAATTTGTCTGCAGAACAAGATACTCTCTCTGTAGTCAGTCGAGTGATAGATATGTTACAGAGGGTCAGATTCACTCGCTGGGGTAATCTGAAGTGAGGGGAATTAGAATAAGGATCAATGAAGCCCAGAAGACTTTCTTTGCCTTTCTTGCTCACAAAACACCACTTGATTCCTAGGATTAAAACATGGGAATGTATAATGCACACTAGCTCAATTTATTGTGGTTTCTGGATGCAAAGGTCTGACTTTTAAGTTCTGCACTGGATCCGCAGGAAGAAGAGCCCTTTGCAAAGAATGAGAGGAGGCTGCTTGAAACGGATTGTGCATTAACCCCAGCTCCTTTTTGATAAGGCTCCAGTGAAATGCATCTCTTTATTTGTTATTTATAGACTGCCTTGTGTAGGCATTTCAAGCAATTGTACAGCAGTGTTATGAAGTACAAGATTCAGAACAGGTAAAACGAAAATAGATACCTTTGCAGCACATACGTGGAATAAGAAACTTGCTCCTACAGGAGGCAATGATGACTATCAGCTTACAGTAGATGACTTTGAAAGAGGATTAGACAAATTTGTGGCTATTGATGGCTACTAGCCTTGATGGCGGGACGTGGGTGTTGCTGTGGTCTAAACCACTGAGCTTAGGACTTGCTGATCGGAAGGTCAGTGGTTTGAACCCCGCAACGGGGTGAGCTCCCATTGCTCGGTCCCTATTCCTGCCAAGCTAGCAGTTTGAAAGCACACCAGTCCAAGTAGATAAATAGGTACAGCTCCAGTGGGAAGGTAAATGGCATTTCTGTTAGTGCTCTGGTTTCGCCAGAAGTGGCTTAGTCATGCTGGCCACATGACCCGGAAAAACTGTCTGTGGACAAACATCGGCTCCCTCGGCCAGTAAAGTGAGCGCCCAAACCCCAGAGTCGTTCATGACTGGATTTAACTCTCAGGGGTCCTTTACCTTTTTTAGCCTTTGATGGCTATGCTCCAACTATAATGTTGGGGGCAGTAGTGTTTCTGAATACCAGTTGCAGAGCGCCATAAGAAGAAGAAGTGTTTGGATTTGATATCCCGCCTTTCACTCTCCTTCAGGAGTCTCAAAGCGGCTAACATTCTCCTTTCCCTTCCTCCCCCACAACAAACACTCTGTGAGGTGAGTGAGGCTGAGAGACTTCAGAGAAGTGTGACTAGCCCAAGGTCACCCAGCAGCTGCATGTGGAGGAGCGGAGACGCGAACCCGGTTCCCCAGATTACGAGACTACCGCTCTTAACCACTACACCACACTGGGGAGAGGCCTACCAGTGGTGTAGCATGGGTTGCCAGTGCCCGGGGCCACAGAGAGGAGGTGGGTGGGAGAGAGGGAAGCAGACAGAGTAGGCATGCACATTCAACTGCCTAATGGCGTCTGTGTCACCCAGAAGATCGCAGCTGCAGAGGTAAGAAAGGAAGAGCCATTCTGTTGCCTGGAGAGGTCACTTCCTAGTTCGCATGGAGAAGATGTTTTCAATGGAGCCCAGCAACGGAAGTATGCAGCTGTATTGAGGCAGCACTGGGTGTTGAAATTTTGCGCCCCTAACAATTTTGTGCCTGGGGCAACCCCCTGTGCCCCCCCACTGCACCACTGATGATGATGATGATGATAATAGTTTATTATTTATATGCCACCCATCTGACTGAGTTGCCCCAGCCACTCTGGGCAGCTTCAACAAAAATGAGTAAAAACACAGTTCTGTTATACTCAGGTCCTGCTTGCAGGCTTTCAATAGGCATCTGTTTGTCCATTTTGAGAAAATGATCTGATCCAGCAGACTCCTTTTATGTTCCTAAGGCAAAAATATTATAATACAATTAAAATCAAGACCAACCAGGCAGGCAGTAAAACACGTGCTTAGAATTTGACTGCATCTAGTATCTACATTGATCGGACAAACATACTGGTTTCTGGGAAAGTGTGTGATCTCACAAAAAACTTGGGATCGTGAGAAACTCAACTCTTATTTAATTTCCTTCCTTAATGCTCATGGTCAAAGGGGGGGAAAAAAAGGTAGAGAATGTGTTACACACATACAGTACATGGAAATCGTCTGTATGTCCACCCACATATGAACCCTTAATATACCTTTCTATGAGAGTAATGAAACCATATGCATGGAGAAAATGTACACTGTTCTAAACACACTTCCGCACAGATCTGCACAAAAGGTTATTAGGAAGCACATGAACCCAACCAAACAGTAACCCATGTGATTTAAACATAGATGAGCCATTGAGGATTCAGTCCTTAGGATGGAGAAATCCATGCACAATTAATCTTAAGAGAATAGGAAGGCTTATTCTAGCAAAGGAAGGAAAATGGTATGAGCATAACTATTTGTCTTGCTAGCCCAAGAGGATGGAGATTGGCAGCATAGTTTTACCTTGATCTCATTAGAACAGTCTTAGCACTACATGTTACGGCTGGTCCTTGAGAGTGACATAGAGGGAACCGGAAATCACTGGAACTGTGTGAGCTGATGGAACACAGGGGGGAAAAGGAGGAGTTCTTAAATAGGTTTTTCAATTCTTTTGGTGGGTATGTACTCAGGAGAAATAATGAGGGGTTTTATGAGGTCTGGGTGGGTGTGTTTCAGGGGAGAAAATAGTCTTTGTGGGGGAAATGGTGAGAAAATCCAGTTTATACCTGAAAGGTCGTGTCTGAAATATATGTGGCTTATCTCTCTAAGGTACCCCTTGAATAGAGTGTCTACTTGTAAACAATGTTTTGCATATTATTTCCTGGTTAGACAGGATATCTTGGATGAGCTTCTGTTGTTCTGCCCATCCTTCTGTTGACACCTAAGTGAAACACACATTTGTCATCTGCAGTTCGGAGACAGAGTCTCTGCAACCATTTTGACCTTCAAATGGTTTCCTTAATTCTCATGATCACAATCCTGTCTTCTTCTTATTAATTCCTGCCACATCTGCCTTGCAAGTAAGGTGAAAAGTCAAAAGAAAAGGAGAGCACCGAAAAGGGAGCTCTGCCAGGGAGACAAAGGCCACCACTGCCTCCAGCCGGACTCCGGACGTCCATCGATCCCCCGTAGATACAGTATCGGTGATTAGCGACACGAGCTCCAGAAATAGATTGCCACATTCCTGGGCTGATGCACACTCTATCCGCAGAATTCACACACAACAAAAGTTGCACTCAGGAGGGTATCATTTAGAATGTTTATTCAGCGTTGGTCAGAACAAAGAACAAACATGACTGCCTGCTAGCGTGTTCTGGCGCAGAGAGAGAAAACAAAAGCAATAGCAAACATAAACATCCTGTGAACAGGAAATACGCAGACTCTGTGACTCACAATAGCCTGCTCCCTTTTAAGGTGGAACGGAAATATCCTAACAGTTACCCCATTGGTTATGTAGTCAACACAACAGTGAACCAAGTGAAGGCTTCACTAAGAGCATCATGGGAACACTTGACACATGCTCATTCCATCTCCACCTTCTAAATATTCCCCAAATGACCTGAAAACTCATCTAACTGCAACACGTTGAAGAGATTTCCTAGGTATTAGCATTGGGGACCAAATAGCAGGAAATTGCATGCGTATATAAATGTCATGGACTGGCAGGACACTGACGAGTGGGCACTGAGGAAGAGGGGAACAATGATTTGAGGGAAATTGTTCCAGCCAGGAGGCAAGAGTTGGGAGTTGGAGAAGTTTCAGAGCTGGAGCGTGGAGCACAGGATGGGTTGGCAGAAGGAGAAGAAGAAGAAGAAGAAGAAGAAGAAGAAGAAGAAGAAGAAGAAGAAGAAGAAGAAGAAGAAGAAGAAGAAGAAGAAGAAGTGGCGGTCAGGCAAGTGAAGGGTCAGGCACTTCATCATGCTCTCTTGCAAAACCAGGAAGGGATTGAAACTGGATGAGCAGAGGAAGTTGCCATGAGGATGCAGTCTCCAGCTGGAGAAGATACATAAACTGGTGGAAAGAGGAGTGGTCCCCTGTTGCTGCAGCTGCTCCATAGAGTGTGGGCCTGGAAATAGCTGCCTAGATGCTAGATGAGGGGGGGGGGTGTAGGATCCAGAGCTGTAGAAGTGACCTTTGACTTTATTGTCAATAGCTCTTTATTAACTATCTGACATGTGCATCCCTTTGGCTGGGAAGTGCCCTCGACAATAAGGGTGTGTGTGTAAAATGTAATTAATGTATGAGAAGAAATTAATGAGAAGTGTCTGATAAACTAAGTTAATTTTAATTATTTGCCATAAATGGATATTTCCGAAATTCCAAACATTTATAAAGGCTCTCATGAAAACTATTAATCTGGTATTTTTCCTTTTCCTCTCCATATATAGTTAGTTAATATTGACATTGATGCAGGATCTAATTATGACTTGTTGATTCATAACCATGACTTATTGATGTCTTCAAATGCAAAAAACAAATTCTTGATTTTTTTTAAAATGTAAATTTTGCGTGTGTTTGAAGTGGCAGTTTTAAGCACCAGGCTCTTGCACCTTGGAACATAATGTGGATCAAAATTAGCTTCCCTCCCTCCCTCTCTCAGCATCTTTTGAGAACCACTACTACTTTTTGAACAAAGAGCCATTAGACCTGATGGCTGCTCAGTTGCACTTTAAGACCTTTTCTTCTTTAATGATGACCAATTTCTCTCTCGAGTTTCCAGCAACCGTTTTGCTAAATGTCATCCCTTCAAAGTAATTCATCCAGATATAGCATAAAATGCCACAAGCGCAATGCAAAAATCATGCATCACCTAGTTAGCCATGGCATGACTACCGTCGTTTCAGCTTTGGGTGATCAAATGTCAGGGTGGCTGTTATCTCTGCAAACAACAGGGAGGCAGCTTTGACAATGTGATTCCAGTCTCCCACTGCGCTGCATTGGAAGAGGCCAACCAGAGGTGATGGGAGAAGATGGCAATAGAGCATCCTTTGGTATTATAACGGTCAGAGGCAGACTTGGTGCCAGGTTTGGAAGAAGGCGCACTCAAGGGAAATGTACTGTAGTTAGCTGGAAAAGCAACTGCCTTGCACGCAACTGCCTAGCCTCAGTTCAATGCTCAGCATCCCAAGGCAGATTTGCGAATGTCCTTTGTATGAAACCAGGAGAGCTGCTTCTAGCCCAGGGGTCAGCAAACTTTTCCAGCAGGGGGCCGGTCCACTGTCCCTCAGACCTTGTGGAGGGCCGGACTATACTATTTTGTAAAAAATAATGAACGAATTCCTATGCCCCACAAATCACCCAGAGATGCATTTTAAATAAAAGGGCACATTCTACAGATTACAGATGCTTCAGGTTACGGACTCCGCTAACCCAGAAATAGTACCTCCGGTTAAGAACTTTGCTTCAGGATGAAAACAGAAATTGTGCAGCAGTGGTGCAGCAGCAGCGGGAGGCCCCATTAGCTAAAGAGGTACCTCATGTTAAGAACAGTTTCAGGTTAAGAACAGACCTCCAGAACGAATTAAGTTCTTAACCCGAGGTACCACTGTATGGCCTTTCAGGGCGATATCACAAAAACAACTAAAAAGCAGCACAAAAAACAAATGAATAATGGAAGGTGAATTTTAAAGCAATGCAAAATGGACACAGACTCCCAGTCTATCTTGTCAGATCAAATATGGTCCTCAGTTATTTCTGGAATGCGAAGGTAGTTGCCACCTGTCGTATCTTGGCAGGAAGGCTATTCCACAGAACAGGGGCAGCCACCGTAAAAGTCCTGTTTGGAGTTACCTTCTTGGAGTGGGCTTCTGATATGTTTGGAAGGAGAAGCTCTCTTCCTAATGGCTGTGACCTAACCAGGTTTCCAAGTAGTGCTGTTTCTGACAGCTAGGCAAAGGAAAGGAAATAAATGGATCATCAGAGGGACAGGATAGGGAGCCTCACCCAGAAATCTGTCTCACTGCACGTTGCACTTAAAAGTGGCACAGAGGAAACAAATGAGGCTGGAGCTGGCAGTCCTCTCCACTCACCAGCAGCCTTTGTCCGAGGTCACGCTGGGTTCTTGGGCACTTCACGATGAAGCATTTAAAAAACAAAAGTTGTCATTGGCAGAACAAGTCGAGGCTGCTTAAATTCTTACTCAGAAAAAAAAGCACGCACACACACCAGAATGAATAATTTATTTGACAAATCTCAGACTACAGTTAGACCGTAAACAAATTTCTAAATTCAGAAATGGATTTTAAAGGAACGTTGAATGCCATCAATAAACTTCTTAAGCAGAACACTTTTATGTTCTTGGGGGTATTTTTGGCTTTGGCTTTAATGTGCCCTGCGGCAAATTTTAATGCCTGTCGGGACCTGGGATGCTCTTAAGATGGCATTTGTTCATCAGCCTATGCATTCATTGAAATAGATGAGAAGCTTAAATTGCCCCTTGTTCAACATCGAAGCTAATTTAAAAATAACAAATTAAAGGACAGAATCCATGGGGAAGAAGGCTTCTTGGTAGATTTGTGCCCTACATCCCAAAATGGTATGTGTGGGTGGGAATAGTCAAGCTATTAATTAGCAATTTGGGACCTCTAACTGTATACCTGTCTAAATTTCCACCTAAATATAGTTTCATGCATTCATTGAAATTCACCCTTGCTCATGCATTAACATTTTGTGCATTGTTACTATATGATGTGTGATGCTTTCTCTTTGCATATGTGAATGCCTACAGATTATTCAGTGCTGCTCAGTGAATGCCGTAATTTGCTGTTAAAAGCATCCATGCGCTATTGAAAGAATACAGTTGCCAAGCCTTAAACTTGCAATTTCCACTCCGACCTTGCTATTGCAAGTGGTTTGTTATTATGATGACTATTTTTTTTTTATTGGGTGTCTGTCAGTATATTTTTTATTATGTTTTTATCACGGACGTTTTGTAGTGTGTTTTTAATGTTGCACACCACCCTGGGATCTTCTGATAAAGGGCCGTATATAAACTAACTAACTAACTAACTAACTAACTAACTAACTAACTAACTAACTAACTACCGTATTTTTCCATGTATAACATCCCCCCGTGTATAAGATGCCTCCTATTTTGGGGGATTCAAAATTAAGAAAATGGGGGGAGATTCTCCTTGTATATAAGACTATCCCCCTTTTAACATTATTTTTTACTAAAAAAAAAACTAGTCTTATACAGTCATACCTCGGGTTACAAACGCTTTGGGTTGCACGATTTCGGGTTACGCACTGTGCCAAACCTGGAAGTACCGGAACGGGCTACTTCTGGGGTTCAGAGCTTGCACATGTGCAGAAGTGCCAAATTGTGACCTGCGTGTGCATAGATGCAGCACTGCGGGTTGCGAACACTGCGGGTTGCAAATGTGCTTCCCGCACGGATCACGTTCGCAACCCGAGCGTCCACTGTACACAGAAAAGTACAGTAGGTACTAACTAACTAACTAACTAACTAACTAACTGTTATGGGATTAGGGGGGCTACTCGTGCGTAAGCGTTTAAGCCCTCCAGGCTCTGCAAATCAGTTTCTAAACTCTCCCAGTCCGCGGAGCCATGGGTGCATGGCTGCCTCAATCGCTGGCAGAATCCGTCAGTGGGCGCTTCCGGAATTTACGTCAACATAAGAGTTCCTTAACGGAAACCCTCCGTCTGGATTCTCTGCATGACAGTTTCCTGCGCGGAGTAGGCATCCCCAGTGGAGGTCCTGAGCCCTCCCCGCTGTTCTCACTGGAAGCATCTTGGAGCCATTCCTCCGCCTGAGTTTCTGCAGGAACTCTCCCTCTCCCCCTGCTGGTTCCTTCCTCAGCATCTGAGGGTCTCCTAGCCTCCTTGAGCCCTTCCACCACCTGACTCTCCAATGGCAGTTCCCTGACACTAACTAACTAACAATGTAGCAGCCACTGCTGCCGTTGCAGTTTCACTCCCTGCACCAACTGGTGAATTTTCAAATAAAATAAATGCACGTAACGAATAGAACAATTCCAAATTCCAATCGTGATTCAAAGGGATGCCAATTATGCTCATCCTATGTTGAACAGATGCAATACCTCTATCCATCTGTTCATTAATTCCATTGTCCCAAGGGATCTGGACTGTCGCTTTAAAGAGTCTTTTCCGCAGGTTCTACATGCTGGTTGATCAATCAGCCCAAACCTTTGCCAGCACTTTAGATGACTCAATCCATTTGTATGTTTCCGGCAGAACTGCACCAAAGGAAGCTCTCATCAAAAGAAAAAGGGGGAAAAAAGACAATGATAATACACAGCAGTCTGATTCTGGTCCTTTTGATGTTATATTTATGTATGTGTATGTGTGCTGTTTGGTTGTTTTTATTTATTTACCTGTTTTGTGGTATTTTTAATTTTTGTATTGTAAGCTGCCTTGATAACGTCCTAGAACAAGCATAACTCTTTATCATCAGCAAAGTAATAATAAAATGTTGACCTTTAGAAATTTCAAATAATATATCATTACCTCATCCCATATGTGTCTACCTGTATGGTCAGGTCAACGTCTGAAGTCATCTTGCCTCATAATCACCATTATTTTATTTATTTATTTATTATATTTATATTCTGCTTTCTCTCCAAAGGCAGAATGTATAGTCCCTCTCCTTTTATAAGCACAACAACCTTGTAAGGCAGGTTAGGTGATACCAGACTCGAGGGATTCTCTCCTCCTCAACAGCCTCCAAGGTCAAAGAAGAAACACAGAAAGCTCTTATTTGTGGGTTTATTCAGCAATCTTGGAACGAGACATGAGATCTAGCCCTGGATGCTAGCAGGACGTTGCTTACTTTGAGCCTCTCCTTTTCCGTCCCCAGCAACATCCTGTGTCCTTACGTAAAGTCCCTGGTGTCCCACATCTTTGCATTCTCATTGTGATGGCCTGGGTCTTGGGCTCGGACTCAGAACCAGAGGAGTCTCAGTCTGCACTGGATCCTTTGCCTCAGGCATCATCTGAACCAAGTCTGGGGCTTGATCCTGAAGAGTTCCAGTCTGCACAGGTTCCCCTGCAACGAACACCAGCTGGGCCGAGTCAGGGGCCTGAGCCTGCCCAGGCACCAGATGTGGGGATTACCTCGTTGCCTTCAGCTGGGCCATCACTTAAAGCTGCTTCACTACAGGTTGGGTCCGAGGAGGCTGAGGTAGCCCTTGGGTCTAGTAATCCACCAACATCTCCTGAGCTGCAGGTCTGAGAGAAGGAGAGACCTGGGTACTTGCAGGAGGAGTGTTTGGGCGAAACAGGGAGGTGAGTCACTGGGGGATCAGGACCGGCTGTTACCTCGATAAAGATATAAGGCTGACGGACCCCGCCCCAGGTTGCGGGAGCAATATTGCTGTATGCCAGATCTTGCCCCTGTCCTTGCCTGGCTTCCTGCCTCGTATCCTGCCTTGGACCTGTCGGACTGACTCCTAGTGGAACCTCCAGATTCTGGACTGGTTCTGGACAGCATTTCAAGGGTTACCCCCAGGCCCAGCACATTCTGTTCCTGGATCCTGATTGACCGACATGTCTTTGGAGCGGGAGCAATTCCCAGGCTCTCTGAGGATGTGTCTGTTACCTGTTCGCCGACTCCCCCTTCTTCACCCATTACCTCAAAACTTGGTAGTTCTTTGTCCTGCCTTAAATCATTCCTGTCTCCTTCTCTTCTTGCCACTACTGAAGAACGGGGAGGAGGGTGATTCTTTCCCCTCCCCCTCCTCTTCCAAAAGAAGCAAAAGGGAAGGCGGGACCATCTCCCAGCCCTCTTCTTCTTCAGGCCAGTCTCTGACAGGTGAAGAGATAGTGACTAGCTCATGGTCACCCAATGAGTTTCTTGACTGAGCAAGCATTTGAACCTGGGTCACCCCAGTCCAGATCCGACAACAACCACTACACACCACCTTTGCTTTCCATGTAAAGTGATGTGGCGGGGCATGCAAGACAGATCCTTTTGGGTCATGGTGGCAAAACTATGGAATGCACATAGTCAAAGAGAGGTCCTCCTGGATCTATCAGGATTTGCCTTTCAGTGAACACCAACATTTCCCAAGCTTTTGGGTTAGGGTTTCATTTCCTTGCTATTTTTAGAATCTGGAATGCCCTCCCACCAGATATCAAAGAGAAAAACAACTACCAGAAGACATCTGAAAGCAGCCCTGTTTAGGGAAGCTTTTAATGTTTGACAGACTATTGTATTTTAATATTTTGTTGGAAGCCGCCCAGAGTGGCTGGGGAAACCCAGCCAGATGGGTGGGGTATAATAATAATGATGATGGTGATGATGATGTTTGGAAGTTGCCTTAGATTCCTTGCGACGGAGAGCCAAATGAAGGAAGGTCATCATTTAAAGTGCAAAATTGCCTTTAGACAAGCTGTGTGACCATTTTACTTTCAAAAGCCCAGTGAGGTCTTTTCTGTGGACCTTCATTTGGTTATGGTAAATGCTCAATTATTTTAGCATGGCTCACGCCAAGCATGTTCATTTTTGTTGCGCCAAAACCCAGTGCTGAGCTGCCTACTTTCAGAAGTGTCACGAATGTCATTTCTCTCAGCGTCACAGCCACAGATATTTTAGTGATGCATGCCGAAGTCTCTGCTGGAGCTCCCGGGGTTCCACTTGAAGAGCACTCTCTGAATAAATGCTTGTCAAAATTCTCAATAGGGCAGAAGCAAGAAGATCCATTTGCTTTATTGTCCTGTGGAACAACAGCGCTTACAAATCCAGAAGAAGGAGGCTTGAACAGCAGGGCTATTTGTCAACTCATTGTCTGTGGGATATCTTCATAGATGAGAGGATTGCAGGGTTTGGCAAGCTGCAGATTTTTTAAAGAGTGGGCAGCACTGACGGCTGCTTGGAAAAAACCCAAAACCAGCTTGTTGGGATTGGGAAGTTTCCTTTAGCTTCCTTTTAAAAATATGAATCGCACTTCACTTTCCATACAGAAGTCCAGGCATATGTCTCCAGAAGAACAGCATATTCAAACATGTTCACCAGAGCAGTAACTGAAAATATGTGGCAAAGTAGGCTCCCAATAGCCAAGGTGGAATCCAGCAGAGACAGATTTTGCAAGCACTGGTAAGCATGAACTACTAATTACTCTAATATTACTTAGTTAATCTAATCTAGCGCTCCATGTTCCAGTCTTCCCAATTACTCTGCTCTTCAGCTTCTTAAATTAACTTGACTTAGCAGCTGGAGGCAGTATGCTTCTGAATACCACTTGCTGGAAACTACAGGAGAGGACAGTGATCTGATGCGCAGGTCCTGCTTGCTGGTGTCCTGCAGTCATCTGGCTGACCACCATTGAGAACATGATGATGGGCTAGATGAACTTTGAAGTCTTCTGATGTTCTTAACTGAACCACACAATCATGACCATCAAATTCTATGTCAGATCAGCCCATACTGGGAATTTGACACCTTGGGTAGTTGGGCTAAATTTTGTTGAGTGTCATCTTGGAGAAGGACAACCTGTTATTTCCAGCCATTGGTTTGAACCAAACTTCAGCCCCAGGACCTATTTTAATTCCAGATCTGAGCCTCAACCACTAGAAGGACCAATGGGAGAATTCTAAGCCTGTGCTCAGAGCCTTAAAAAGCTTTGGACCAGGTCACCCAAAGGAATGTTTTCTCCCATGTAGTTCTGTGCACAGAAATGTGCAGATAAGGCCCTTCTAGTGATACCATGGCCTTTGGAAATTCAGTCTTCTGGTGGCACCACGGCCTTTGGAAATTCAGTTGCAGATCGGCAGAAAAGGGGTGTTTGCAGTGCAGTGGTGGCACAGTCATCCCATGAAATATGGGATAGGTCATCTATATTGTGCTTTCCATACATGTGAAAAGCCCATCCATTTACCCAGGACTTTCCTAATGAACGTATTACCTGCTGCATATGATTGAGCATTACTAACACACTTTTAATGTAATTGCTGAATTGGTTTTCATAAGATATTTATGATTGTGTTGTTATGTTTTGACGGTGTTGTACACTGCTCTGGATATTCTGCATGAAAGTGTTTGAATTAAATGAAACATTGAGGAACCCTTCCCATACAACTGGGATGCAGGGGGAGGGCTGAGAGAATCCTTTTTTTAAAACAACACCAACACCCAGTGTCCTCCCCACTTTTCTTGCTGCTGGTGCTTCCCATTTCTCCAAAATATTTTATATGGATTCAGAGTGACAATTATGTCCAAATAATGTTTTATTCTCTTCCTTGATTTTCACCCAGCATGTTACCTCATGAAGAAGCAAAGGTCACATATTCAATCTGATTACTTCACCCTCTGACATCTCTCTCTCTCTCCACCCCTGCCCCGCCACTCCACTCTCCCTAGAAACGCTTCCTTGATAACTCCGTAATTTCTCTTGTTCTGCCTCTTTGTCAAAGTCAAAAACTTCACTCGAGCCGCGTGTCCCTGCTTCTGCAGCCACTGATGCATGTTGATAATTTTTCACTGCGGATGGAACACTGAATAATTTCTCTCAAGCTTTTAACTCACTTGACATTGCATTTGAACTTTGCAAACTTTACACACACACACACATACACACACACACACGGCTTGAATATTAAAACTAACTGAAATGAAACCCATTTCACATCTAATTCTGGAATGTCAAGATAACAGACTATATTGGGCTGTTTCCTTCTTGGTCATCAGTCAATATTATTTCGTCCATTATACTTTACACTTAACAAACATCAGCCTTGTGGGAACTACTTTTTTTTTAAAAAAACCCACCCTTATAACCCCGAGATCCATTGTTAGGATGCAAAATAAAAAGTCTCAAGAGAGTGCACATGTACTTAGAATTTAGGAATGGAGTGAGTACATGCTCAGCTGAGGATTTTTTAAAAAAATATTTTTACCATTACTGAGCTTTCCCCCAAAAAATGACACTCCTGATTGCCTACAATCTTTCTGTGAATCAGTGACCTATCATTTGTTGGAGGAGTACCTTTTATTATTTTTAATGTGAAACAACTGGGAGTTAAAAAACAGAACCCTTGCCAATCTCTCGCAAATCACCAAGAGATTTACCAGTAGATCCCATTCTGCCTTCTGTTTGCCTCTGGCATACTCTACTGAGCTTCGATCCTACTTTTTCCACCAACGAGCTCATTAGCACATGTCTCTTCCTGCTCTTCCCCCCCTGAATTGCCCACTCTTACCCAGAGCATCAAAGTGTTAGGATATTGATGTTCTGATCTGCCTTAAGAGGAACAGATATGTGGAGTTGTTGTATGTCACATGTCTGTTTACTTCCAGCACAGTCTGCTGGGAACTTCCGTTGTATATTGCTTTTGCTGTACTGCTGTTTTGCTTGGACACGAAGGGAAGCAGACATGTTTTTCCCTTGTACCTGAACTATGCTGAATAAAAGCCTGTAAATAATGCTTACACATGTCTCTGTCAGCCACTTCCATTGTGAGAAGTTATTTACTCTGCTGATAAGAGCATGCTCAGCTTCTGAAAGTTTCTGAGGCTTGAGTCGCTAATTGATGCTCTTCCGAGAACCGGAGTTCGCTCAGTTGCTGTCCAGTGGCTGGAGCCAGCTTGGGACCTGCCAAATGCCCCCATCTCCCGGGACACATCCCAACACAAAGGAGCCCCATAGCATGATGGAGGCCAGTCTGACCACAGGGAACTTGTTTCCTGTCTGCTACCTGCAGAAAGTGCTTCTCACTGGTCTCCTGCCCACCCCCAGCTGTAATTTCCACCACTCTTAAACTTCCAAAGCCTTCATTTCTTCAGAGTTTTCAACCTCTTTCAAGACCACATCTCTGCATGCCTTTGGAGAGGAAGGATCTAGAAGTTTACACACTGAATCATGCAACATGAATCCAAGGTCTGTGGGATTCTGCATCCTCTCCCTGCCCACTGTACATTGATCCAGAGGTCATCAGAACAGAATTTCTGAGCATGCAGGTGTACACAAGACTGAAGAGCTTGCCCTTGGGTCTCCCATCACACAGAGGGAGCATAAGGACATTAGAGCATAAGGACATAAGGCTGTATCAGGCCAATGGCCCATTTAGTCCAGCATCCTCTTCTCACAGTGGCCAACCAGATTCTTGTGGGAAATTTACAAGCAGGATCTGAGCTCTCTGTCCTGCTGTGGTTTCCAGCAGCTGGTGTTCATAAAAGTTCTTCCTTCAACTGCTGAAGCAGAGGGATCACCTGTGTGCAATGTTTATACCCATAGGTTGCAGAGCTCTGCATGAAGGCCATGCCTGCCAATATTTCACAGATGAAAACAGGCATATGCTTGCAGTGCTCAGATAAGGAAGGCCTGTAGCTCGGTAGATGCAAAGTTGGCAAGTTAGCATCCATTTGTCTCGGGAGCAGAGGAAAGCATGGATGCACAACCTGACTGTCTGTCTCCAGGCACTGTGAAGGATTTCCACATGGTGGGGTTGATGCTGCCAGCCTTCATGTCACGTTTGCAGACATTTTTGTAATGCAGAGCTGGTCTGTCGATGGGTCTGGTGCCTAAAGCCAGCTAGAGCATCACCTTTGCATGCAGAAGGTCTCAGGTTTAGTCCCTGGAATGACCAGGCCTGTCTCACCCAGTCTGAAGCCCTAGAGGGTGTCAGCAATGCTGAGTTAGATGGATTAATGATCTTGCTCAGTATAATGAACCTTTATATATACTACAAATGTCTGCATTCCATCCTGTTTCTGAAGGCTCCAATATTTTTGCTGCTTGCTCTGCTTAGTTACTTTGCAGTAGACTGGTGGGAATTGCTTTAAAAGCCAGGAAGGTGTTTGTCCTTTTGGTTTAATTTATTCATTTGTTTACTTAAAAACAAACAAACAAACAATATCTCAGCTGTTGGAATGATTCCAAGGCATCCTATAAAGGTGTGAATAAAACTTATTAGAATTACAGTGGCTGCTAAAAACATAACAATTTACTCAAGCTTTCCCTGGCCTCTGATACCGGTTGAATGATTCCTGGTCACTGTAATTGGGTTATGTGTGTGTTTTGTTTTAAATTGAATAGATTTTATTGTATATTGAATTGTTTTAGACTTGCTGTGCTACATCAAATTGTTTTATTGTGCTCTGCCTTGGTATTATTTTAATGAGAGGCATCGCAGAAATATATTTAGCAAATAAATAAAGGCAAAAAACCATCAGCATTACACAGCCAAATGAAAAAAAGAAAATCAAACCAAAGACCAGAATAGGACAAAATCCCAACTAAACTGTCATCTTATATGCCTGGACAAAGAGGAAAGTCTTTATCTGGCACCAAAATGGTTGCTATGTCAACACCAGACCCGCCTGTTTGGAGAGGGAATTCTCAAATTGGGGAGCCACTTTAGAAAAGGCCCTGGCCTTTGTAAATACATAATATATGCTGCTAAAAAGGGCAGTTGATGAAGGGACTCCAGCAGAAGCAACTTGCTGTGTGGTTCAGAGCCATGACGCTAGCTTCCCATCAGGTGAGTTGCTGTTGCTTACTGGGAAAGGGAGGCAAAGGGGTCTGGTGCTGGGGAGGTTAGCATGGTGCAAACACATTGCTTTTTTAAAACCTCTCCATAGCACTTGCATGGTGCATTTGCAAGCAACAAGACATCCTGCAAAACGCAAAAATGGAGCCATAAGCAGGATAGGGATTTTCCAGGTTCAGGTACCAGGAAATGGGGACTGCATCTGATAAATAGGGATAGTTGGACTGCATAGAGGCCAGTAGAAGAGTGGGCATAATAGCGCTCTTCTCCCCCACTGCCCAATTGCATTTTTTCTACACACATTTATTGCGTGAAGAAGCCTTCTAGCTGACATCAAACCTTGCACAGTCAAGGAAGATGCCCAGGCGGTCAAAGGCACCATGCAAGCTTCTCATGCTGTCCGTCGTACGATGTGGCCTCACGGTCTGACAAAGTACAAGGACTCACATAATTGCATTGCAACAAAGAGGAACCCCGTGTGCTTTGTAGCTCCCTGAAATGAGAGATGAGCCAGCTCTAATCACCACTAGCAGCTGGTTTAATATAATATTTTTGTTGGTGAGCCATGATATTGGACAATTTGTAAAATAGCACAGTTTGTCAGACTGATCGACCAGGGCTAATTTTTGACACTTACATTTTCAACTTCAGTGGTTTCTAGTTCTTGATTGCAAATTTGGGGCTTTGCACAATGGAGAGTTTGAGTTTAGCATCCTGAAGATGGCACTGTTCCACTGATGACGGGAAAGCTGGCAAGAATTCACATATCACAATGTCTTCCTCCTGCGATGTCTAATGTTTGTGGGGAGGGCGAGATCCATTAATGCCGTTTGAAGGTGCAGCTTCTGGGGGCGGGGGGGGGGGGAATACCATGCAAGTAAATATTAGCAAACTGAGCAGCCATATCCCAAACCTGGCTCACCTGGTATGTACTAATAGAGAGATGTACATGAAAGGGTGGGAAAGGTCTATTGTTTTCATTTCCCAGGGTTGCTGGAATGGTTGGTTTTCCTTTACTTTGCAGACCATCTTTAATAGCACCGCTCTGAGTGGTGCAGGAAAATTCGCCGTCTGCTAATAACAAGGGCAGAAAGGTGAGAAATATGCTGTACAGGAAAGAATTCACTTCAGTGACCCCTAGACTTAAACCTAGATCACCAACCACACTTTTCAAATTTATGGTGTAAAAAATTGAGCTTCACAGCCTATTCTGTGCATTCCAGTCTGCGATTTCTAGAGCATGCAAACAATGAATACAGTCCCCATTCTCCAAGCTCTATGTAACCTGGAACCTTATGCAGCCCTGGGAACGTTTGTCTTTTTTGTAAGAAGGTGCAGCTGACACCCTTTTTCCAGTCCCAGACTGAGAGCGTACCAAAATCATGTTTTCATAGTTTTTGTGAGTGCTATTATTTATGTATTTCTATATTCTATTTTGACGGGACGCGGGTGGCGCTGTGGGTAAAACCTCAGTGCTTAGGACTTGCCGATCGTACGGTCGGCGGTTCGAATCCCCGCGGCGGGGTGAGCTCCTGTCGTTCAGTCCCAGCTCCTGCCCACCTAGCAGTTCGAAAGCATCCCTAAGTGCAAGTAGATAAATAGGTACCGCTTTATTATTGGGAAGGTAACGGCGTTACCGTGCACTGCGCTGGTGCTGGCTCGCCAGAGCAGCTTCGTCACGCTGGCCACACGACTCGGAAGTGTCTGCGGACAGCGCTGGCTCCCAGCCTCTTAAGCAAGATGAGCACGCAACCCCAGAGTCGGACACGACTGGCCCGTACGGGCAGGGGTACCTTTACCTTTATATTACATTTTTAGCTCACCTCTTCCCAGGAAGCCCAGGGCTAACTTCTCCACCACTTTAACCTCACACCAGTCTTAGGATGCAGGCTAGGGGGAGATTTAGCAACTGGTTGGGCACTTGATAAGCTGTTTCGGACTGTGAAGCTGGTTTTATCCAGCCGTAGTCCAACACTTGAACTCAGGGGTGCGGAACCTGCAGCCCTTCTGATGTTGTTGGACTTCAGCTCCCATAATCCCCAGAGAGCATGACCACTCACCACCTTACCCAGGGCGGGGCCTGACAGGCCTATAAGAACTGCTGCTACAGCTACCACCCAGGAGGACTCTCCTGCTCAGCGCCTGAGGGCCCCAGTCCTGCCACTCACCACCTGGCCTAGGGCAGGGCCTGATGGGCTCCATAAAGGACGGCTGCTGTTGTTGTTGGGCAGAGAGGGCTCCGTTTTGTTTTTTGTTTAAATTGCTGTTATTTTTTACCTATGTCATTTTAAACTGTGATATTAATACTGTACAATGGTACCTCGGGTTAAGTACTTAATTCATTCCGGAGGTCCATTCTTCACCTGAAACTGTTCTTCACCTGAAGCACCACTTTAGCTAATGGGGCCTCCTGCTGCCGCCACGCCGCCGGAGCACGATTTCTGTTCTCATCCTGAAGCAAATTTCTTAACCTGAAACACTATTTCTGGGTTAGCGGAGTATGTAACCTGAAGCGTATGTAACCTGAAGCGTATGTAACCTGAGGTACGACTGTATTCTTAGTTTTAGATTTTCATTTATGTGGAAATTGTTTCCCATTTGGTTGTGTATTTTTTTTGGTGTGGTTTATTTATTGTTTATGACTTTTGTAATTATGTAAATCTTGTTATGCTGTAAGCTGCCTTGAGCATTGCTTTTTTTAACTGTGGAAAGGTGGCATACAAATAAAAAATGAAATGAAAAACAATAGCCAGGTGTGCTGGGAGTTGTAGTCCAGCGACACCAAGAAGGCGACAGATTCCCCACACCTGCTCAACCACTATACCAGACTGGATTTCAACGGTCCTGTTCAGGCATTGTTCTCATAGAAACATTGGAGGTTGCCTTATTCTGAGTCCATAACCTTCCAGCATTTCTTTGATGAAAATAGGGACATCCAGGCAATTGATCCATCCAGCATGTCCATACTGACTAGCACAGCTCTCTAGAATCTCAGACAGGGGGTGCACCAAGCCTGAGGCATGTGATCTTAGTAGACTCATTCTTTCACACATGCAGTTTGCTATGGAATGGTAGATTCACTTGGCCGTATGAAGAAGAAGAAGAAGAAGAAGAAGAAGAAGAAGAAGAAGAAGAAGAAGAAGAAGAAGAAGAAGAAGAAGGGCTATTTTTCTAGAAAAAGAGGTGCCAGAATTCACCATGAATGCCTCCTTTGTTCTCTTATAATGACAATGGGGTCCACCAGAGAGGTGCCAAAACTGAATTCTGTTAAGTTCCAGTTGAAAACCCTCCAGTATTATTTATTTGTTTGTTTTTTTAAAGGGGGGATCTCAAAGCAATTTAAAACCTACATTAAAAAATCAAATCAAACAATTCAGAATAAAATATAACTGAAGAAAGTCAAGTATACATTGAAAGATACCTAGTTAACAGAAAACTAAAATATTGTCTTAAAGATTAAAAACATAAAACGTTACAAAAGAGGTCAAGGGCAGAGTACACATTTATCTTAATCATTTCAAAAGAAAACATTGCCAAAGGAAGTCAAATATAAAATGCCCATTTACTTTCAAACTCTATCCCCCCCCCCCACAACCCTGTTTCAAATTCCATAGGAGTCCTGCTACTGGGGGGGGGGGGAGAAAAAAAGACAACAGCTCAAAATAACTGCACTGCACTGGCAAAAAAAGATATTCAGCAATCTGGGATATATTTGCATAAATCATCAGTTGATTGGTTTTTGAATAATGAATGAATTCAATTTTTAAGGTGTTACCTCAAGACTGTTTGTGAACCAAAGAGTACAGTGGTACCTCGGGTTAAGAACTTAATTTGTTCTGGAGGTCCATTCTTAACCTGAAACTGTTCTTAACCTGAGGTACCACTTTAGCTAATGGGGCTTCCCACTGCTGCTGCGCCGCCACTGCGCAATTTCTGTTCTCATCCTGAAGCAAAGTTTTTAACCCGAGGTACTACTTCCGGGTTAGCAGAGTCTGTAACATGAAGCATCTGTAACCTGAAGCGTCTGTAACCCAAGGTACCACCGTAATTCCATATATCGCATGTGTGTTTTAAGGGAGGCACTGCAAATAGACCATCTGCCACCCCTTCAAACAGAGGGCTGGAGGTGAGTCTCTTTTTTGAATGGGTTTGCCACTGTGACTCAGGAATCACTGACTACAAAACAGGAGAATTCTTTTGGATTTGCTTTTGCTATTCAGCATCAATATTTGAAGGATTACAGTCTGATTCTGTTACCTCTGTGGGATGAGAAGGAGCCAAGCCGCTCCATTGCTGGGATAATAAGAGGAGGGTTGGGAGGGGATTGTGATACTGTATAACAAGAGTATGCAAAAACTTGAATGAACTATTAATTGCAAATAGGGGTGCAAATGAATTGCATGCCTCCATGCAGTGTCACATCCAGTTTGGTCTTGGGGTTTGATTCTATGTATGGTGCTTTCTGCCTTTCCAAATTGCCTCTGCCTATACTTGCCATCACATCTCTTTAATTAGAGTGGTTATATATAAACAACTCAATACAAGTTCAGCACCCCTCCCCCGGCTCACTAAACTTGGGTGTCAGGAATCAGCCAGCTCCAAGCAAAGGTTTGCAGCCAACTGTAGAAAGCAGCCAGGAACAGAGAGGCTTAGATGTTAGTCAGGCAGGGGAGAGCTGGCAGTTGCAGACTTTGGCTCTTCCTGACCTTGATGGGTCGGCTGATAAGGCAGTAGTGGAGAGCAGGCTAGAACACAGCCAAAGCTCACAGGAAGCACAAATAGGAGAGAATCGACTTAGCCTTTCAGACTAGGAAGGGGTTGGAACTGATCCACTAAGTCCAAGGAGTCAATGAATGGGAGGGCTGCTAGACAGGAAGCAAAACAAGAGCTGTAAGTTAACTATCTTCTGTCATGGCCGGAAGCAGTCTTTAGAAGGGTCATCTGGAGTAATGATGCCGGAGGCTTTGTCAGAGTCATCTGGAGCTATCTGTTTTTGCAATAATTTCCCCCTTTTAATTACCTACGCTTGCTGTGTTATCAAGCCTGGAACCTGGACTCCTGACATTGGGAGTAAATTCAACTGAACACAAGTGGAATTTAAGCACCCAAAGCAGACTATAATCAGGCCAGATTAAGATTGGTTGAAGCCTTGGAGCTGCACTTATTTGTAGGGGGCAGGAATTTTTTAAAATGCACAAAGATACATCTGTGGTCCCACAGAGCTTTCCACAAATGGAAGGAAGGAGGGGAAGAAGTGTGATATTTGCAAACAACTGCTATCTCCCCTACAATTCCAAAGGATCTCCCAATTCTTTGGAGCAGTTTGGGAGGGGGGCATAAAGGGCTGCAGAGGGAAGGAAAATCAATGCAAATCACCTCTCCGCCCTCTTCCATTTATGGAAATTTCCGCTTTCTGTGAATAGAGGGATGCCATTGGATACAACCCAATGTGTCAACCCATCCTTGATCTTGGAATAAAGTTTCTTATCAGCTTTTGCAGTCCAACATTAAAGATGAAAATAACTATGCAAAGATAGTTTATTGGATTCTAATTATCAGAATATATATATATATATATATATATATATATATATATATATATCACATACACATCAGGAAGTTCTGGATATTTATAACAACCTGATACAGAATATAAAAGCAAGTGGAGGCTGTTGGAGACTGGAAGCCCATGGTGAGAAGCGGAGGTATGAAAGCAGCCAGCTTCCAGCAGTTGACATAAGGATAATGTCTGATCTGATTCAAAGCAGGCTAGGCAAAGCTTACCTTGTCCTGAGAATCTTGGAATGATAAAAAGATATGCTATCATCCGAACATGCAGACAAACAGCAGGAGTTAATCTCCATCTTTGTGTAACCTTCAGAGTCCAATGTGAGACACTGGAAATAAATAAAACTCATTGGTTACAAAGACTAGATGTGGTTAATCTCAGAGTTCACAGCAGCAACAATATGTAAGGTTGCTCCTCTCCTGGAAAGAAGGTGAGGGGAGATGCTGAAAGGGTTTGTATTGGAATGCACCCCTCTGGATTTGTCCACATTGACTTCATTAGTGCCCAGGCATTCGTAAACTTCAAGCCACATCTGGATCATTACATTTCTTACAGATGACAGCATGTACAAGCAATGTTATCTTGAATGTAGCATAAAAATGGTGTAAGTTAAATGCAAAATTCTTGAAGTTCTGGGTTCAGCAAAGAGCTCAGCCCTTGGGCCTTCATCTCTTATTATTTTGCTGGAGAAGATGATGAAAGGAAACATAGACATACTTGTGGTTCTGCCTCTCATTGAAGGACACAGAGAAGGAAAAAGAAGTCCTTGGCAGTCTCTGGTACTCCAGCTGCCCTCCCCATAAATAATTCTTTCATTGGTCATTCACAGGACTGGGCTAGAGTTGGGCTCTATCTAATGAAGTAGATATGGGGTAGCCAACCCCAGATATGGTTGGACTCCAACTCCCACCAGCTCTGACCATTCGCCATGTTGGCTGGTGACTGATGATACATCTGAAGGTCACCACATTGCAACAGAGCACTAGGGAGCTTCAGCTCAAGTTGAGCCACTCCTTGGCGAAGAGGACTCTAGTGGTTCATATGATCACTGCATATTCTCTCAGCAGAATAGAAGATGGACAGTGAAGCACACTGTGCACAACTGCTTTCAGTTGGTGGAATTAATCATAGTCTCAAGAGAGGTAGCAGTTGAGGGAGAAACTGCAATGTTGAGAAATTTCAGGTTGTTGGGCCTTCTATCTGAGCAACACAGCCATTACTTCAGTACCCACAGGGTACTTCTTAGAAAAATTAGGCTCTTGCAAGATTTATTGAGTTCATATTTAATTGATGTGGAACATAGTAATTTCATCTGAGTCTCACTATGAATGAGTAGGGCCAAAGTAGACACATGGCATTTAAACTGTGAGACCTATGAAACCATTTCAAAGGCAGGTTTTCTGCATACTGCATTTTAGAGTATCTCCTGCAGCAGTTCAGGCAAGCTACTACACTACTGCAGTTTGTCTTAGGCTGGGTAGGGGGAGGAAGAAAAGCTATATTACCAGAAATATCCATAACAAAAGGAGAA
Organism: Podarcis melisellensis; assembly: GCF_964234715.1. Lineage (NCBI taxonomy): Eukaryota > Metazoa > Chordata > Lepidosauria > Squamata > Lacertidae > Podarcis > Podarcis melisellensis. Next base: position 12,270,820 of record NC_138537.1, read on the forward strand.
TCAGGGCAGTGGTTTAACTGTTGTTCTCGTGGGGTGAGGGAAAGCAAGATGCTGTCACGATAATGAGTTTGCAGGGGCACCACCACCTTTCTGTGAATGTGGAACAAGGAAAGAGCTTGGAGAAGTTTTTCAAGACACAACTGCCTGTAGTGGCTGTCTGAACCAATGACCACTACTGGTACAAGGAGGATTCCCCTTGGGACGATATTCAACTAATATGTCCCATCACTACAATGATTTCCATTTGTGCAGCAGGAATTTCCCTCTCCTTCTGTGGTGTTCCCTGTGCCCTCCCCAAATCTGCTCCAGAAAGTTAGGGGTACCCCTTGAGCAGATTAATTGGGTGGAAGAACATTCCATTGCACGAGCAGAAATTCTCATGCTGACAGAACATCCACACAGCGCTCATGTGGATGCATCCCTGGGAGACTTGTTGGGTAAGCCAAGAGTAACCTCTGCACTCCAAATTTGGCCCAGATGTTCAGTAACTCAACTTGCCCATATGAAAAACTCTGGTTAATTTGTTGTTGTTGTTTAGTCGTTTAGTCGTGTCCGACTCTTCGTGACCCCATGGACCAGAGCACGCCAGGCACTTCTGTCTTCCACTGCCTCCCGCAGTTTGGTCAGACTCATGTTTGTAGCTTCGAAGACACTATCCAACCATCTCGTCCTCTGCCGTCCCCTTCTCCTTGTGCCCTCAATCTTTCCCAACATCAGGGTCTTTTCCAGGGAGTCTTCTCTTCTCATGAGGTGGCCAAAGTATTTGAGCCTCAGCTTCACAATCTGTCCTTCCAGTGAGCACTCAGGGCTGATTTCCTTAAGAATGGATCAGTTTGTTCTTCTTGCAGTCCATGGGACTCTCAAGAGTCTCCTCCAGCACCATGATTCAAAAGCATCAATTCTTCGGCAATCTGCCTTCTTTATGGTCCAGCTCTCACTTCCATACATCACTACTGGTTGACTCCTGCCCAATTAATGATTAGATCTGGGAGACCACAAAATTCAGTGAAGAAGAAATTCAGCAGTGGTGGGCAGGTCACTGATTCCATTTTCAAATGGACCAGCAGCAGAACCCCAATTAAAAAGGATCTTAGCACCTCTGTGTGAGTCCTCCATGCACGGCTATGTGTTTGCACACAGACATTAGCCATTGTGAGAACAACCATGTAGCTTCTTAATCTTATTTGAAGCACAAACCTTCATATGGATTATATTTATGAAGCAAATGCTAAAATTACCTGGTGAAAAACAGCTTGAAACAACGTTGGATGAATGAATGAACCAAAGATTTACCTAAATGGAGCCCAAGAATACAAGTGCATCAAAGTTGAAAGTATTCCCCTGATTAAAAGAAGGAGGATAGAAAATCAAGCACGACTTTTAGATCTGCAGAGTCCTGCTTAGATTGAAAGGGCATTATGGAAGGCAGCAGCATTAAATCTGTAAGTAGAGGGTGGTTTCTTTTCAAGAATATGACATGTATAACGAAGGTGAGTGGGAGGGTAAGTTGTTGGAAGGAGATCCTTCAAGGCTCCCATTGTGTTATCTAATCAGCTCTGATCTTCTCGGATTGCCATTTTTTCTTACAAAAGCAACCCAGCTCCCTTGTAACAGCAGCCTCCCTTTCAATCATGCTAAATAGACTCAAGTTAAAATTAGAATAATTCTGATGTTAAGAAAGTTTTCTCTCCCCCCCCCCAAAAAAAGAAAAATCAATTGATTTTTGCCAAAGATTGCACCACTCTTAGAGGAAAGAACGACAGAGAGAATCGATAAAATGTTTGTAGAATTTGGACGTTCTTTCTTTCTTTCTTTCTTTCTTTCTTTCTTTCTTTCTTTCTTTCTTTCTAAAAAAATGCAATTCCATTGATAGGCTAACTTACATTAAGCCCAAAGAACTCCCCCCCCCCGCACCATTTTCCTTGACAAGGAACATCAGCAGTCAAAAGCTACAGTCACGATGGGCTATATAGTAGCTGGAAAATATTCACAGATCAACCTTGATTGAGTGCCACAGACAAACGAATGTTACTGCACTGTGCATAACAAAATACGGTTCAACACAAGTCACATCCAAACAATCGCATTGTATTTCATCTAAACAATTACACAGTACTTCATGTTGCTGAACTCATGTTATTCAGTAATGAGACTGAATGTTATTCAGATAGTAGCAACAATAACAGGCATTAAGCAACAATGATGGTTAGTGATGGCGCTACCAAGCGATTCATTTCCAAGAGCAGATTAGGCCAGAGATCAATGATTCCCACAATGAGCCCAAGAACCCAGTCATTGTCATGCTCTTGAATATCATACTAAGAATGTGAATTAAATATGTATACTGTGTAGGAGAATAATTCACAGCACATTATTTGCACATTCAATGTGTTCTTTCAGCTTACTCAGTCTCTTGGAGAGACTTGTTTGCACTGGTACTCCAAATATGCTTGTACCTGAATATGTGAATCAGTGGCTTTTGAATCAGTGCAAACTACAGACTTTGCCCTGCCTAGGTTTTTCTCCAGCCTGATGAACAGTTCTTGCAACTTTGTGGCATTTGGGGTTGGTCCTAATACAGTGGTACCTTGGTTCTCAAACCTAATCCATTCCGGAAGTCCATTCCAAAACCAAGGCGCGCTTTCCCATAGAAAGCAATGCAAAATGAATCAATCCGTTCCAGACTTTTAAAAACAACCCCTAAAACAGCCATTAATGTGAATTTTACAATCTAAAGAGACCATTGATCCATAAAATGAAAGCAATAATCAATGCACTGTACTATAAAATAAATAAGACAGTATTGTAGATGATAAAAATTTAAATTATTATTTTTTCTTTAACTCCACTGATGATAGTCATTGTTTAGAAGGGGGGCTTTTATCCATTTCCGCAGTCACACAATCAAACAATCAGTAGCTGAACTGGGTTCCACACAGTCACAAAACAAATTAATCGAAAAAGCCTCAAAAACAAAAGCACAAAATAAATAGCCAAAACAAAAGTGCCAAACTTAATCTGTTCCAGAGGTCCATTTGACTTCTAAAATGTTCAAAAACCAAGGCACAGGTTCCGATTGGTGCAGGTGCCCTGGAAACAATAGCCAACAGGATGTTTGGCTTCCGAAAAATGTTCGAAAACCAGAAAACTTACTTCTGGGTTTTTGGAGTTTGAGAACCAAGACGTTTGAGAATCAAAGTACCACTGTAAAGGTGTTTCCATACTACCACTCACCCCTTATGAACTATCACCACCATATAGCAAGGCTCCTGTACCAAGCCTAGTTACTTGCAATGTCTGTGCTAATCTCACCCCACTGCTCACGTCACATTTCAGAAACCTGCAAAACCAGTTTGAACCACCCTCAGTGGCTTAGAGGGTGGTGCTGGTAAAACTTAAGGTCGTGGGTTCGATCCCCATGTGGGCCACCTGCATATTCCTGTATTGCGGGCGGCGGCGGGGGGGGGGGTTGGACTAGATGTCCCTCGGGGTCCGGTCCCTTCCACCTCTACAATTCTATGAAATACATTAGGGTTGCACTTTGAGTCTCCTACTTTTGGGGCTGTGCTATAGCTCAGTAGCAGAGCACCTACTAGTATGAAGATGCTTCTGTTACGATATAGAAGCAATGCAGCTGCAAACTGCTAGCTTGAAAGCAAAACATAATGGGAATGTTGGGACTGCCCATGGGAAACAGAGGGACAGTCAATTCTCAGTGTGAAGCACCGGAATTAGCTCAGAGTGTAATATGAGCTCTTCCGTTTATTCCTGTCCAGGAAGTGCAGGAAGTGTTTGTATCAACATTGCTGGAGTCTGAAGAGAGCAGTCATGTTTTTTGTAACGCTGCAAAGACAGAAATAAAGGCATGTAAATACGTTTCTGTCTATCTCTTTCCCCTGCCGGGGGGGGGGGAGGAAAGAGGGGGGGGTGTTCTTCTCACGTTTGAGAAGAATTGCCAATCGAGACCTTGCCTGCGCTTGCTGGGGAATGCAGCCAGGGAGGTCAACAGGGAATCAAGCCGGGTGCCTGGGATTGTTGCCAGTTTCTGCTGATATGGGCTTGAATTTCCAACAGCTTCCAGGTTTACTCATTGATGTCTCCAGGTAGAACCATAGAGTTGTAGCGCTGGAAGGGACCACGGGGGTCATCTACAGTAGGCCAACCCCCTCAATGCAGGATTTTTTTAAAAAATATATAATTTATTATTATTATTTTTTAACATATCATTTTCAACAGTAATTAAACATACTTTTACATATTATTCAAATTTTTGACTTCCATCAACCCTGTCTCAAAATTTTCCAGTCTAATCTCTCAATATGCACTTTTTATCTTCCCTATTACAGTGGTGCCCCACAAGACGAATGCCTCGCAAAACGAAAAACGCGCAAGACAAAAGGGGTTTTCGGTTTTTGCGTCGCTTCGCTAGACGAATTTCCCTATGGGCTTGCTTCGCAAGACGAAACGTCTTGCGAGTTCTTGCAAGTTTTTTTCCTTTTTCTTAAAGCCGCTAAGCCGTTAATAGCCGCTAAGCCGCTAATAGCCGGGCTTCGCAAGACGAAAAAACCGCAAGACGAAGAGACTCGCAAAACAGATTAATTTCGTCTTGCGAGGCACCACTGTACATTTCAAACTCATAACCAATATCTCTATCTTTTTCTACCTTGTAACACTTCGTATATTTCTCCTTACAAAACTTCTTGTAGTCCTACTAGCGTAATTTGTCGATTACAGTTGCTCTTCAAATAATTCATATACCTCTTCCAATCTTCTGTAAATCTCTGGTCCCGCAGGTTTTGAATCCTTCCTGTCATTTTGTCCAATTCTGCATAGTCCATGAATTTCGCCTGCCTTTCTTCTTTCGTCGGAATTTCTTCTTGTTTCCATTTCTGGGCTAATAATACTCTTGCCGCAGTTGTTGCATATAAAAACAATTTAACATCTTGCCTATTAATGTCCTGACCTATAATACCGAGTAAAAATGCTTCTGGTTTTTTTTTTAAAAAATGTATATTTCAACATCTTTTTCATCTCATTATATATCATTTCCCAGAAGTTCTTTACTTTTTTACATTCCCACAATGCAGGAATCTTTTGCCGCATGTGGGGCTGTTGCCTCTAAGATCAAGGAGTTAGCAAACACCAGTAGTTTTCAAGCTTTGCATGATACAATGGTACCTTGGTTTGCATACGTCTTGGTTTGCATACGTTTTGGATTCCAAACACATCAGTGTCCCGGTTTGCAACCTTTTTTTTTATATTACAACCCATTTTTTTTGGATTACGGACAAAAAAATTTTGGCGAAAGCGTGCCTTAGGTCAGAACCTGTTTTGGTTTACAAACGGACCTCCGGAACGGATTATAGTTGTAAACCAAGGTACCACTGTATACAGAATGCACCTTCAAGGACTCTCTTAACAGCTGAAGTGCTGGAACGCCCGTGGATTCCCCTCAGTTCTGAACTCTGCAGAAAATAATAATAATCCAAGGCTGAATTTCGTCTTGTGGTGGATTCAGAGTCAACTCTCTAAAGCATGTCATTTGCTTGGCAGACGCAAACTTGGCACTCGTGCAAGTACTTGGCATAATCGCTCTTAATGTTCCGACATATTTACCGCAAAGCCTGTTTAATTGGAAAAAAAGAGAAAACCCACAAAATGGCATCCCACTCTCGCCCACCTCTCCTTGTAAATAAGTGTTTTATTCATCAGCAACAACCAGAGAGCTATGAAACAATATAGTCAACATATCCATCTGGGCTGGTAGGTGGTTGAAATGTAAATTATAGGGCTTGAAGATGTAAGGGAGGCAGGCAAGATGAAGGAGACAGGAAAAGAAAACACCTGTATTATACAATGGCTGAGGAAGCGAGTGATGAAAACACTTTGGCTTTAAGTTCGAATATACATAAGTTTTCAACTCCTTTGCAGATTCGGTGTGTTTATCAAGTGGATTGTTCCTTCTTCCACTGGTGGGAGGAAATGAGCTGTAATGGTGACTTGCTGGGTTTTTGGCATCACGTTGCCCCTGTGAAGTAGAAACCCAAACACATTGAGCTTTAAAAATAAATTTAATAAATTTAGTTAGTGTCTTTCTTTTTCTTTTCTGATTTTTGAACTTGATGCTTAACATATTGTTGCACACCACCGCACTCTCGGAGCAGTACTAGATTCCAGGGTTTCAAGGCATTTGATTTCCTTGGAATAATAATAACAATAACAATAATAATAATAATAATAAAAATAAAAAAATACCACCCTAAACCCATAGATCTCAGGGCAGTTCACAACATAAAATTACAATATAAAAAACAAAGACAACCCAATAGCCCCCACTTCCACAAAACATTTTAAAAGGGCATTAGATGTCAATTGGCCCAAGGCCTGTTTGAAGAGAGATGTTTTTGCCTGGCGCCTAAAGGTGTATAATGAAGGCGCCAGCCGAACCTCCCTTAGAGCAAGTGGTATCTTTAAGATATATGGTTTATTTATACATACATACAGCTCAGCCTATAATGGAGGGGTCTACAGCACTTTAACAGCCCAGAAGGTCTTGCTTCTCCCATAGCCCTGGATTCAAACATGGCTTTCGCTCTTTTGCTTCTACCTGCTTCTTCTTCTTCTTCTTTTTAATTTAATTTGCTTATTTATTAAAATATTTCAGAGCACCTTTCGAGGCATAATGGCCATCACAAGGTGGTGTACAGAATTCCAGAAGAAAATACCATGATATATAAAATCATCCAGTTAAAAATGGAGCAGTGCAAATTAATCCAAGCACAACGGTTAATAAAATGAGATTGAAAAAGAAGGGTCTTCAGAGTTTTCTTCCTTTCTTCTTTCTTTTTTAAAAAAGCACAACCTGATAATGATGCAGCCGCACACATTTTTGGGAGGAGAGAGCTACATGGGTTTGAGGCAACCACCAAAAAAGCCCTGTTTCAGGTACCTGTCAGCCTAGTAGCACATAGGTAGCTAACTTGACGTCCTTCAGATGTTTTAGACTCCCAACTTCTGTTGGTTTCAGCTAGCATGGCCGGTGCTTCTTGCCCATCTCTTTCACACAGCTCTGGCTCTTGTCCTTCCTACTGGCAGCCAGGGAAGGGTGCATAGCCCACTCATTTGGCACAAAGCCACTAGCTTTGTTAAACTAATGACCATGGTCAGGCTCATTAACTCACCTGGCTTTCCTGGCTCATTCAACAATGGAATCCTCCATTAGATTTTGACCCTTGCTAGATCAGGACTCCAGGAATTAGAAGGGCATCATAGTCATACAGGCTGCCCTGCAAACCTCCATCTATATGAATGGCAGATTGTGGATAAGGTTTCTAGAAAATTAGGAACTTTGGAAGCTGCTGATTCTGAGTCAGATCATAGGTCCATCTTGCTCAGTATTGTCTACAATGACGGACAGCAATTCTTCAGGGTTTCAGACAGGATTCTCACCATGACCTACCTGGGGAAGGTGGGGGTTGAACCTGGAACTTTCTCATGCAAAGCAGAGAGCCAGTGTGGTGTAGTGGTTAAGAGTGGTAGACTCGTAATCTGGTGAACCGGGTTCACGTCTCCACTCCTCCACATGCAGCTACTGGGTGACCTTGGGCTAGTCACACTTCTTTGAAGTCTCTCAGCCCCACTCACCTCACAGAGTTTTTGTTGTGGGGGAGGAAGGGAAAGGAGAATGTTAGCCGCTTTGAGACTCCTTCGGGTAGTGATAAAGCGGGATATCAAATCCAAACTCCTCCCCCTCCTCTTCTTCTTCTTCTATCACTGGGGCACACAGAGAACACATTCCTGAGTATGGTCAGAAATTGCCTGTATCAAAGTTGAAGTTCTGTGTTATGCATTTCCTTGAGAGACACTATCCTTTTATGTTTTGTGTTTCATATTTCACTTTCTTCTTTCCTGCCCATGATTTGCAGAACGTTTTGCTTGGCACTGAAGAGGGAAAAACACAATCAAGCCTTCATTATATATGTAAGCAGGGGATGCACTTGCAAATCATACCCGATGGAAGAGAGTCCATTCAATTTGAAGTCCCCATTTCTCAAGGACCTTCTAGCCTGCCGTGATGATTAAAAGCTTTCCTCAGCGCGGCTAAGACTCACACCTGCTCTCCTTCCTCCTTGACTCCCGGGCTCCTCTGTTTTTCAAGAACTTCCTTGCTTAATGCAACCTTAGAAACAGAATGTTTTCAAAATTATTTTATACAGAAGCAATCTTCTCTCGCTGTAAATTTTATCTTCTCCTCACTTTCGTTTCAATAGTTTAAAAGTCAAAGGCAAATGGATATGAATCTTTGCAAGTATCCTGCATAGTAAATATAAGGTTCTTAGGACACTGCTGCTGGCTAATGATGATGATGATGATGAAGATAATAGAAATAGTCATCATTGTTATTGAGAAATCTTTCCAATATTTAAAAATGTTGTAATCACAGTACATACGTTATTTGAAGTGCATCCTCGTCCATTACATGTTTACTCTGAAGTAATCCCCATATGCATATACCCCAGGCATATGCATATGATCTCATGCTAAAGCAACTATCCTAAATATGTTTACTTGGGAGAAAATCACATTAATTCAGTGGGACTTGCTTCCATGTAAATATAGAAGCTGGCTGTAATTCTTACAAGAACGCTGTAAGGTAGGGCAGTATCATAAGCCTTGTATTACAGATGGAAAGATGATACCCGGTCCCGTGCCAGCAAACATTATTCTTGGATTGGGATTACAGCCCAGGTCCCGGCACTCTGGCAGGGCCCACAAATGCACTGATGTCTGCACTGAGGCACGCAACCTTTAAATGTATGAAGTGTATAAAGTTAAGGAATCCTTGGCTCAAAGCTCACACTCATACATACAATTTTTAAAAGTGGAGCAAATGCATACGGACAATTAACAGGGGAAGGAAGGAAATATAAACTGTGGGGAAGGGGCCTTTTCTTTATCTTCAATATAGCTGCAAAATGTCCTGAAGGAAAAGTGATTTTCAAGGCAATGTTTTTCCTTTAAATTCTAGGCACTGCATGTTGCTAGGGCCAAATAGCTGTCAGAAAACAAATATATTTAATTCATTTTCTTTGGAAGAACATCTATAAATAGGCGTCAGCACCAATCACTTCTTTACTGTGTTGTGCTTGTAGCTTCTTCCTGAGTAATTTGAATGCACTTGTGGTGAGAAATTCAGGGGCATGTGCAATTATTACAACTGCAGGCAAAATGTAGCTTCTCTCCGTCTGACATTCCAAATGCCCTTCCTCAGAGCCTCGAAGACTACAGAGTTATCACATCCACATCTCTGGTGCTTGGCCTCATCCACAACACCAAACAAGCAATTTTGCATATTATTGCCATTTTAGTACCCTTTTGCAAGTGTGTGTTCCTGGTTAAGTAATACGCTTTTGGTTTTTTTTTTCTTGCTTCAGCTAATTAAATTAAATTGGGGCCAGTTTACTCAGGAGCCCAGCAAGTAGCCTTCCTGTGGCAAGACTTCTCAGAGTGACTGTAGCAGCTATCTGTTCTCACAGCTAATACAGTCACTCACTGTGAGCCCATTTCTAGCAGCTGGAAGCTGAAAAGGGGCGAGCTCCCGGCTGTGTCCTGCTTATATCGAGCAGACCACATCTCCAGACCAACCAGATTGGTCAGCCTGGCCAGTGACACAGCCAGGAATTCTCCAGTTGCATGGGGCTGACCACACACCCTGCGCATGTAGAGGGGGCCGTGGGCGCCCGCAACCCCACTTCCTCCTTAAGGCAGAAGTGGCTTTCTCACAACTAAAACGGTCACTCACTGTGAGCCCGTTTCTAGTGCTATCTTGGCTTCTGTCCACTTGCGTGCCTTACTTATTGTTGCAGCGGGTAGGAACAATAAAAGTGATGCCAACTCTCTTTCTCTGGCTCATCCTTGTTCCTCTGCACTGCTACAGAAACCCAGATGAAGTGTAGGCGGGTTCCCACAAGGCAAGACACAGTGATAACAGCAAGAACCTTTATTGAAATAACAGAACTGGACAACAGGGGCAACGCAACTGCTTATATCCATTTCTGGAGGCCTGGGCCACTCCCACTCCCAAAATGATTGGCTGTCTAAACTTCCAAGCTGCGAATCATAACTAAGAGTTTAAGGACCAATGGCAGAGGCCCAAATCCTGAAATGTTCTGTGATTGGATATCATGTATCAAATCAAAACGCAGGGGTTCAGATTCCTTAGTCCAGACTAAAGCTCAGGTAAACACAGATCAATGAATACAGTGGTACCTCGGGTTACAAACACCTTGGCTTACAAACACTTTGGGTTATAGACTCCCCTAACCCGGAAGTAGTACCTAGGGTTAAAAACTTTACCTCAGAATGAGAACAGAAATTGGGCAGCGGCGGCATGGGGGCAGCAGGAGGCCCCATTAGCTAAAGTGGTATCTCAGGTTAAGAACGGTTTCAGGTTAAGAAACTTTTGTAGTCCTCTGTTGCTCATAGACAATGGACCATTCTTTCCCTTCTCCGCCTTCTCCTCCCCATCACCACTTGGGTTTTCTTTTTCCTCCTGTGGCTTTCTTATTTCTTCCCCACTGCTCGCTTCATTTTCCTGCATGGATTTGCAGCGTGTTTGGTTCCCTAAGGTGAGATGAACTCACACCCCCTGATCAGCATCTATGGACGATTCAGTGAAGCGGACAGAACAAAATATCCAGAGTGGAAAATATTATACATATTAAAATCTCTCTCGCCTATGCATGTATACACACAGAGAGACAGACAAATATAGCCAGAGACATAGATGTTGACATGGGGGGGGGGGAGGGATCCTTAAAGATAAATATTCATACTATAACATTTGTGTACCAAGAGATATGGAGATATGTATTTTAATGACCTTTGAGGGTGTTCTCTCTGTCCACCCTGAAGGCAAATTATTCCTGAATGTTACAAATGTGAAATTAATTAACACCCTGCGTAGCTCTCTTGGCTCCCGGAGTTCTAAGTAATGACTTTCTTTTACTGCTGCTTTGGCTGTTACATTTAGTGGGCAAGTCTGGACAAAATTGCTAACTCTGTACCATTCCTGGGCACTTTGAGATTATTAGCATCATCCAATGTACCCTTTCATCCTTATCTATGGAAAACCAGCTGTCATCATTCTGTAGTCTCCAAGCATCTCACTCCTAAGCCGCTCCTTGAAGACTCTCTGCTTGAAAAGGAGCTTGAAGCTTTCCTTTGGCTATTGTGGCAACAGTGGCTGATGGGTGTATTCTTCATGTCTCCTCTAAACCATCTAAGCCAAGGGACACTAATTCATCCTGTGCTACGGAGCTTTATCTGTTCATTAGGTGGTGGTGGCCTTATTCACCCCAACCTGCTGCATCACGGATGAGGAATCTGTGGTTGGACTCATCGATGCCCATCGCTCTTGGCTACTGGCCATGCTTGCTGGGGCTGATGAGAGGTCAACAACACCAGTGTGGTGTAGTGGTTAAGAGCGGTAGACTTGTAATCTGGTGAACCGGGTTCGCGTCCCTGCTCCTCCACATGCAGCTGCTGGGTGACCTTGGGCTAGTCACACTTCTCTGAATTCTCTCAGCCTCACTCACCTCACAGAATGTTTGTTGTGGGGGAGGAAAGGAAAGGAGATTGTTAGCCGCTTTGAGACTCCTTAGGGTAGTGATAAAGCAGGATATCAAATCCAAACGCTTCTTTTTTGTTCTCTCTCTCTCTTTTCTTCTTCTTCTTCTTCTTCTTCTTCTTCTTCTTCTTCTTCTTCTTCTTCTTCTTCTTCTTCTTCTTCGCTACAGCTAGGGTGGGGATCATTCACAAGACCATTATTTTATAGTTTCCTCATAGCAATGGCACAGCACACCCCTTCCCCGCATTCAAAGAAAATCCTACCGGACCTTAATAATAGAGTTCTTTATACAGGTACTTCAACCATTGGTTAGATATGAAAGGAGAACACAAAAAGAAACCCTCTAATTACATTTGGCTCAAATGGGGGAATATTTAAAGACTGGTCAGATTAGCCCTGCTATTATTTCAGATACATTATCACAGACTGTGGTGGGTTTGAAAGCTACATTTATACTAATGTCAGGAAGGAAGGCGTTTGATAGGTGGGCAGTGGGCAAGAACAAGTCATTTCAACCCTCTTGTTACAATGGTTCTCTGGCTCATTTCTTCCCTTGCTGTTTCAAATTTCAACCAGCATTTCTAAAATTAATGTTAAAAACACACACACAAAACAGGTTTCAACTGCCCTCTGCTTCAGGTCCCAAAGTGAAATCTAATATGGGCATTTTGCAAGAAAAGTGTTTAGTTTTCTCTCTCATGGAGGCCCTTTTCTTCAAATGATAGAACTTGGTTTTCAGTGATAGTCTTCTTTAGCATGTTCCTTGGATCCTCTCCCAAGCCTCCCACTTATTCTTATTTTATTTATTTATATCCTGAACTTGGCGGGAGCCTGGGTGTTCCTCAAAGCGTTGTCGCTTGGATTCTCTGTTCATGGAAGATGAGCGCCAGCATTGCACATCAGAACACCTTCCTCTCTGCGGTGGAAGAGGTGGGATGAGTGGAATGCTGTCTCTTGCTGCCTGAGGCAGGTGCTTCAGCCCACTTCATGGTCGGGCCGGCTCTGCCTGCTGTCTTGAGCAAGGCAGGGCCTTGAATATGGGAGTTGAACCACCTTTGGATTCCCTCATACCTTCGAACTGCAGCCTTGGTGTGTTGATTGATTTAGGCTGAATAGTGGCATTCTCGGTAATTCCTGCTGCTCTTGTTATTTAAACTGGTTTTATGGGCATCTTAATGTGATTTCATGTCATCTGCATTCTGTACCCTGCCCTGGGATTTGTTGTGAAGAAGGGGAGTTTACAAACGTTCAAATAAATGGATAGATAAAAACCTAGCTGTCATTCCAGTAGCAGAATTATTTTAGGGATGTTTCTTCACAAAGTGGAGAGTCCCAACATGTTTTGACGGGGTGTCCATTTAGTGTGGGTGGGGAAGACAATAAGGAACATCTTGCTTCTCAGAAGTTCAAAATTATATCCTTGGTACTTCTCCCTTCTTTTTTATGACAATCACTCATAGCTGAGTAAGAGTGCCTTCCAGAAACATGGTCTTAACTGTAGGTCCATAAATGACTGTGGAGGCCAATTCTGGATCCACATGTCCTTTCACAGTGGGGACATAGGTTTCCGGGAGGGAGTTGATCACAGTGAGGGTTTGCCAAACATGCCTTCCTCTTAGCTCGTTTCTCCTTTTCACCCTGAGTTTGTGCTTCTTCAAAGTCCATGACACCTTTGGTAAAGGCTGTTCTCCGATTGCAGCTCTCACAGGTCAGTGTTTCCCAGTTATCTTTTTTTAAAAATATTTTTTATTGCTTTTTAACATACATACATATCACAAACATACTTACACAGCCAAGAAAAAAAAGAAAAAAGAAAGAAAAAAGAAAAACAAAACAAAACATGTAATACATAAAAACATAGACAACTCAACTTACATTGACAAACACTGATCGACTTCCCTTTATCTGGATTTCGGAAAAAAGTTATCTTTTTTTTTTTATCTGCAGTGTCTCATTCTTCAAGCAATTTTTACGTAGTAAGTGTTATCTCATACCTACTGTGATTTTTACAGTGTTTCCCAGTTATCAGTGCTAATGCTACAATCTTTAAAGATTTGCCTTGAGAGAGTCTTTAAACCTCTTTTGTTGTCCACTGGTATTTCACTTTCCATTCTTGATTGGGGAATAGAGTAGTTGCTTTGGAAGGCGATAATCAGGCATCCAAACAACAAGACCAGTCCAACAAAGTTGATGTTGAAGAATCATTGCTTCAACACTGGTGATCTTTGCTTCTTCCAATACCCTGACATTACTTCGTCTGTCTTCTCAAGTGATGTGTAAAATTTTTTGGAGACACCGTTGATGGACTCTTTCATGGAGTTAGAGATGGCGTTTATAAGTGATCCATGTTTCAGAAGCATACAGTAAAGTTGGTTGTACAATAGCTTTGTAAATGAGCATTTTGGTTTCCCTGAGAATGTCCCTCAAGTGATGTTGGATTTTGGCATCCCTTGTGGAAGGATAACTGTCCAGGTACCTTGGGACTATTAGGATTGGCTCCTGTCCATTGGGCTCCCTGAAACAGTGTTTCCCAAACTTACAATAATCACATAGTCCTTTTGAGAGTTTAGCCTTATGTTGTGCCCCTTCTTGGGTGAAGATAATTTGGAATAATAATATTTTTTAAAACTAGTTTAGAGCAAATTTTGCTGTACACCCTTTGAAACCCTTTTGCATAGCCCCCCCCGGGGGGGGAGTTTTATTTGTGGAGGGGAGTGCTATGGATGGCTGTTAGCCGTGATGTCTCTGCTCTGCCTCCACAGTTGAAGTCAGCAAGGCTTCTGAATACCAGTTCCTGGAAACCAAAGGAAGAGAGATTGCTTGTATGCTCAGGTCCAGCTTGCTGCTGTCCCACAGACAACTGGTCAGCTTCTGTGATAACAGGATGCTGGATTAGATGGGCCATTGGCCTGATCCAGCAGAAAGAATCCAATAGGGTTCTACAACATTGAGCCAGTGTGGTGTAGTGGTTAAGAGCAGTGGACTCGTAATCTGGGGAACTGGGTTCGCGTCTCCGCTCCTCCACATGCAGCTGCTGGGTGACCTTGGGCTAGTCACACTTCTCTGAAGTCTCTCAGCCCCACTCACCTCACAGAGTGTTTGTTGTGGGGGAGGAAGGGAAAGGAGAATGTTAGCCACTTTGAGACTTCTTAGGGTAGTGATAAAGTGGGATATCAAATCCAAACTACTACTCCTCTTCTTCTTCTTCTTCTTCTTCTTCTTCTTCTTCTTCTTCTTCTTCTTCTTCTTCTTCTTCTTCTTCTTCTTGAATTGTGTTTGCTGCAATTTTACTTTAAAAACAAACAGAGAAACCCCATAACGTATGTCTAGTTGGTGCCATTTCAGGGATTTCAGGCTGATTAACTTGCTGACACTTGACTTGGAGCGGTTCTAATTAGACTGCAATTCCCATGCTGCTAACGCCTTTGCGTGCTAATTCTCATGTTGCTGGGGTGTTGCCGCTTCAGTAAATTGCTGTGTGTTTTCATGAATTTGATTTTTTGCTGAACCCTGAGATGAGAGACATACTCCATGACTTGATTGCTCCAGCCATGAGAGAACGTGCTTACCTGTTTGTGCCCGTGTCTGTGCTTAACCCTCTTCCATGTAGAAATAAGAATACCTCTGCCACATCGCACCATCTAGTCCAGAAGATTAGATGGCTCTGGTCCAATGACCGTAATCACTGAGCTCTGCAAGTTGCATTGACCATGCCACCTGTGTGCTGAACTGCAACAAATGCTTGTTTGCATTTGTTTCTACATAAAGTAATTTCATGACACCAGTTTGCATTATTTTATTTGTACATCCAGATCCCAGTTTGTTGGCAGTCAAGAGTGAACATCATTTTCAGTGGAACTGCAAACTTATGTCCAATATCTCTGAACAGAGCAAGTACAGTGGTACCTCAGATTAAGTACTTAATTCGTTCCGGAGGTCCGTTCTTAACCTGAAACTGTTTTTAACCTGAAGCACCACTTTAGCTAATGGGGCCTCCTGCTGCCCCCATGCCGCCGGAGCCTGATTTCTGTTCTTCTCCTGAAGCAAAGTTTCTGGCTTAACGGAGTGTGTAACCTGAAGCGTATGTAACCTGAAGCGTAAGTAACCTGAGGTGCCACTGTATCTGAATTTTTGCTTTTGATCCCTGTCCTTATTCACAACTCAAATATTTCAGGACTGTTTTGCTTCTAGTAGAAATACATGAGGTATTTTTAGTGAGGTGGGTAGGACTTGTCATTATCTTATTGGATCCGCAGTTTAGATATGTACATTGTTTTCAGTTTTCTATTTTCTCTTGTTTTTGCTGTATTAAGTTACGTTTATGCTTTGGGCAGATCCACACCATTCATTCAAAGCACACACACCACAATTTTCCTGAACTGTAGTTTGTTAAGGGTGCTGGGAATTGTAGCTCTGTGAGTGAGAAACTGCAGTTCCTGGGATTCTTTCAGGGGAAATCATGTGCTTTAAATATGTGGTGCTTTAATAAATGCAAATCATAATAACAAATAGTAGTAGCAGGTGCCCCAAGACAATAATATATATTCTCACGATATAGATACCATAAAGTATCTACATGGTATGTGCATGCAAGTTTTATTGGAAGCACCTTGGGGTGGAGGAGAGAACAGCATCTTCATTCTCTGTGCAAATTGTAATGCCTGTCAACAGAATGAGATGTTAATGTGCAATAATGATTGCATAACGAATTCAAGGACTACAACATTACTATGACGCATGAATTTTTAAGGCTGGCATTATGCTTTCTGCCTTCAGACCTTGGGGGAAGGAATTCAATACTGACAGCTAGCAAGGCGCAACTGAGTGTGATTATTGATACATGTGCATCTTCCAGCTTTCTGAAAATGATAACTTCTGAAAGGAAGAACACATGGAATATGCTAAAAAGTAAACTTGGCGCTCCCAAAAAACAGATTGTAGGAGACGCTTTGACAGTTTCAGCCCTGTGGGTAAGTTCTCCTGTTTCAGCCTTTTAATAAATGGAAAATATGCTTTCCGGCAACATTCACTTTAGTTTTGCGTTTCAAAGAAAAGTATTGGTATTGGCAAAACAGTTTGAGTGGGTAGCAGGAATCTTTTCTCAAAACATATCAAAGATTGGCACTGTTGTCCACAAAATGGCTCAGAAGCATAATCCCCTCCCCTTTTAAAAAGATGATTCTTTGACAGCCTACTTTGAAGATGATAAAATCTAGCCAACCCAGCAGTAAGTTCTGGAAGAAGAGGATGATCAATGATATTTCTATATTTTATTCCATTTCTGGTGGGAAGTCTCTAATTCCAATTGGCTGAGCTAGTGGTGATGGTATGGAATGTTCACATGGAATGTCCCAGCTTCCCAACAAAAAGACTTGTGGAATGTTGACAGTCCAGTTTGTCTGAGGCAAGGGGAAATTATCAGTCTTGCTGGGCCTAAAACCTCAGAGAGACCCAAAGGATACTTGAAGAGCAGAGAGTCCAGAAACAAGATGACTGAGACTGTAATCCTATACCAGTTTTTGTAGAGCTTACTTCTCAGTAGACATGTACAGGCTTGCACTGTGAAGGAAGAGTGCAGGTTAGGACTGAAAAATGGGGACTTGGGGGAAGGTTGTGTGATGAAGAAGAACACTTGAGAAAAATAAAATAAAATGGAGACAAGAAGGCACTAATAAGAGAAGGTGATCTGAACATGGGAAGCTGTTTTATAAAGAGTCAGATGATTGGTCCATCTTGCTCAGTACTGTCTACACTGACTGGGAGTGGCTCTCCAGGGTTTCAGACAAGGGGTCTCTTCCAGGCATCCCTGGAGATGCCATGGATTGAACTTGGGACCTTCTGAGCGCAAGGAAGATGCTCTGCTATTAAACAATGGCCCTTCCTCAAGGAGAACTCACAATGCTGTCGGTTGTTTCTGGTCTCTAGCAGAGTGTTAATGGTGAAACAGGAAAGACTGAGCAGCACATTGAAAATGAAAACATGAATGATGGAAAGGCATGGAATGGAAGAAAACTGAGATGGTGAATGTCCTCCTGTTTGCCTGGAGAACAACTTAGGAGGAGTAGGTTGCTAAACCTCCCCTTACCACAAATAACGTTTTCACACAAATGTCAAGAAGAATGCTTGCAAAAACCTTATCATCCCAAACCCACCCCATTCTTAAGCTAAGGAGATGGTGGAAGAAAATCAGAGGGGCGTGTTGGAAATACACCCTGGGAATGGCTGCCAATTTCCCAAGTCTTCGGGGCATCTCTCCGGTGGTCCTCTCTGGCTATAAATCTCCCTCAGTCCAGAGAGACCAGTAATAGGTAACCCTCCTCTTCTGAAAAGAGCACACCAGTCTTCTGGCATATCATAGCAGAAGAAAGACTCAATCGTAGTTCTAAAACTACTTTATTTACAGTCCTATATACAGAGACTCCATCAGTACGTCTGTGCTCTTTGAACACCAGTACAGAAACCCTGTGACACACACAGAAGTGAAACTAACTTCCAATAGTACTCAAAGGAAAAGATAATACAGACTTCCTTTCTCACGCTCACTCACATGATGTATACATAGTGCCACTCACTGGAGCAGTTCGGAGAGATAAAAATCCTAACACCTGTGCAGTCAGGCCAATGGTCCACCTAGTCCTACATTTGGATTTCACAGGGGCCAGCCAGGTGTCTAAGCAGACCCCTAAGCAGGACCTTAAGGCAATGGTTCTGTTCCCACTTACAATTCCCTGCATCTAGCATCCAGAGACCCATTGCCTCCAACAATGGAGGTACACCATAGCTGTTGTGGCTAGTATCCATGGATAGCCTTATCCTGCACTGATTTGTCTAATCTTCATTTAAAGTCATCCAAGTCGGTGACCATAATTACATTTTGTGCGAGTGATTCCATAATTCCACAATTAACCAGGCATTGTTTGAAAAAGCGTTTTCTTTTGTCTGCCCTTGATCTTCCAATATTCAGCTCCATTGCATGATCCCAAGTTCTAGTAGTAAGAGAGACAGAGGAGGAGTTCCACCAGACGTCAGCTGAATGAACAGTCGTTTAAACATTTGTAAGATTTTAAAAGGCTGGGATTTTGAAAAGGCTGTGTCTCTAGTCTTACCAGTGCCTTTTAACATTCTCATAGAACTTTGAAGATCTCGCTTGCCTCTCCTTCTGCAAATTAAGATTAATGGCTTGGTTTAGCAGTGTTCTTTATGCATGAAAGGAGACCCAATCAATTGCTTTTTCAGAACAGGGACCTCATTCTGTTTCAGTCACTAAAGTTACAGTAGTTCAGAATTAGCACAAGCCAAAGATGGTTGCTTGGAGCTGCGAATCAGCCTTACTCTTGATGTGTGCAGTTACTAGTGAATGGAGCAAGGTGGACATAAGGGGCAAAATATGAATGCAGAATACTGCTTCATACTGAGTCAGACCATTGGTGCACCTAACTTGGTACTGGCAGCACTGACTGGCAGCAGTTCTCCTAGGTTTTGCACAGGGGGCATTTCCAGCCCAACTTAGAGATGCGAGGGATTAAACGCTCTACCTTCTGTGTTAAGTTGTGGGCGAACATATCAGATGACATAGCAATTCTTCAAATAGCTCTTGTTTATTCAGAGGCCAGAATAGAACTGAACTGAAGGGTTCAGTCAGCCTGCTTATATAGAGCTCCAGAACAACGTAACTGTAGCAACTTTCTAAAACTATCCAATCACAGAACGTCACTTTCAATCCTTCATTTGCATACAAACTATCCAATCACAGAATGTCACTTTCGATCCTTCATTTGCATAACTATCTACAGTATCCCCCTGCTGGCCCAGGGTGAGAACTTCAGTACATAACATTCTGCATGCAAAACAGATGCCGCACCTTCCCTGTAATTTATTGTCAAGGCTGGGCTATAGGAGGTTGTCCAAGGGGTCAGTGCTGGGAGGTTAGGTCAAGGAACAAAGCAATAGCAGGAGGATTACTGTTGCTCAGGCAAAGACCCACCTTAAAAAGGAAGCCTTTTGCAGCTCTTCCTGTTGGGATGGGTCAAAGGCCAGCCTGGTTGGGTGGGGCCACTCCAGAGCCTAAGGCCTTATCCACACTTACCTTTTGCCTCACTTTTTCTAGGTGTGGGTTCGTGCTTTAAAGCTCTGTATCCCTTGGGTTTACTCCTAGTTCTGTTGCAGAACAAAGGACCTGTGCAAAGGACAGAGTGACAGAGCCGCAGACCCCAAATGCCATTACTAGGTCCATATAGTAAAAGCTATGGTTTTCCCAGTAGTGATGTATGGAAGTGAAAGCTGGACCATAAAGAAGGTTGATCACCAAAGAATTGATGCCTTTGAATTATGGTGCTGGAGGAGACTCTTGAGAGTCCCATGGACTGCAAGAAGATCAAACCTATCCATTCTGAAGGAAATCAGCCCTGAGTGCTCACTGCAAGGACAGATTGTGAAGCTGAGGCTCCAATACTTTGGCCACCTCATGAGAAGAGAAGACTCCCTGGAAAAGACCCTGATGTTGGGAAAGATGGAGGGCACAAGGAGAAGGGGAGGACAGAGGACGAGATGGTTGGACAGTGTTTTCGAGGCTACCAGCATGAGTTTGACCAAACTGCGGGAGGCAGTAGAAGACAGGAGTGCCTGGCGTGCTCTGGTCCAGGGGGTCATGAAGAGTCGGACACGACTAAACGACTAAACAACAACAAGGTGCCATCACCTATCCTGCCAGTATCATCTCAGCAGAGGAAGCGAGTGCTGGGCACCAAGGAAGGAGCCACATGCAATGAGCTGTCTGTCATATAGCAACCGGCGAAAGAGTGAGCATGGCTCCTTAATGGACTTATGTTTTGTGCAGTTCTGCCATACAACTGGAAAAAGGAGTGTGGGAAGTTGTCTTATACTGAGCTAGATCTTTGATCCACGCAGCTCAGCATTGTCTACCATGGCTGACAGTGGCTCTCCAGGGTTCCAGGTTGGTGACATTCCCAGCCCTATCAGGAGATGCCAGGGACTGAACCTGGGACCTTCTGCATGCAGTGCAAATGCTCTACCACTGAGCTATGGAACCAAATGAGGATGCTGCCGTGGATGCGAGATTCAAGATTCCAGCTCTGCTGAACAACAACAGCTCTTAACGAAACAACAACAACTATTTGTGTACTCCTGTCTCCTGCTGCTTCCTGGCACTAGAGAAGACCCACTGCAAGGCTTCCTCCTGCTCTTCCCATCATACGTTTGCTGTGCTGCTGGGAGCATAACTTCCCCTTTGTGTGTGACGACAGTAGCAACCCACCAGCGGCATTTCACCATGGCCAGCCTTTCCTCTCAAAATCCTGCCCACTTCATTCACCTAGCCACATGACTGCACCGCGAAGTTCAGAAGGCACTGAAGAAACCTGAAATAATGTCACAACTTATCCATCACCTCTACTCATGGAATCAAGGGTGTTGGGATCTTGGATGTAGTATTTCTGCATCACCATCTCCCAAGGTGGAAGGAGAACAAGAAACAAAGTTCATGAGATGATATCCCCTCCCTTCAGATGCCAAGGAGATAAAGAATGACACAACTTTTAGAAGACATCTGAAGGCAGCTCTGTATTGGGAAGTTTTTAATGCCTGATGTTTGGTTGTTTTTTTATATATATGCTGTAAGCTGCCCAGAGTGGCTGGGGAAACCCAGCCAGGTGGTCAGGGTATAAACAAAATATCATCATCATCATCATCATCATCATCATCATCATCATCATCATCATCTTACCTTACCCCAATGAGACAACTGAGAAACACAATAAGGGCAAGTTTTTTTGGGGGGGGGGCAGATTATTTTTTTAATGGGTTGGTTAACAACTCAGAAAGATATCTGGGTAAAATGACGAAGGAAAAGCAAGAACCCCCTTCACATCTTTTAAAACCAAAACCTTAAAAAAGGAAACATTTGTGTTCAGTACTAAAGAAATGGAGGAGACAAACAATGGAACAATGAGGGTTTAAAGCTGCTCTCCCTTCAATATGATGACATTTCAGAAGGCCAATGCATTACCTAACAGAGCTAACTCACAGATATGTAAATCCAATCATTGGTGGGAAGAATGTAGGAATCTAACATTCCATTCAGCCTTGTGAACCAAAGAAAGTTCAGCTGAAGGAAAACTAAGGAAAAGTGCTTGGATACTGTTCTGGGGGCTTCTGTTGCCAAGGAAACACATTTAAAAGGGGAATGTGAGGGGAATAACTGGCTTTGTACAGTGTATCTCTCAGGCAGCTTAAGCGAAAGATAGAGAGAAACCCCTAAGAAGTCATTTCAAAGTTGTACGTAAGTGCATATTTATCTCGTTAACACAAACAAACCATAAAAATAGCACTGTTTCGGTGCCTTGGCGCATTTGAGAACATTAGACCAAGGAGATGAGGAGATTGTGCCTTGTGGATGCAGGGCTTAGCAGCTGAAAATTGGTTCATGTGGAGTTAGAACCAGCATCTCACTTCAGTGATAAAGAGCAACCTGATGGTGACTTATTTGTAATCTACAATCATACTTATTTTCAAGGTTGAAGAGGGTGGTGGAAGTTTCAGCATCCTTGACTTTGACGTTGTGCAAATCATTGTTACTGAGAACTGAAGAGAGACACAAAGACATTGTACCAAACTCTACACCTCTGGGAGTGGAAAATGACCCAGAAGGTCCAACAACGTGGCCATATTCCATTCCAAAGGAGGGAAACTTCTCTGAAATGGATTATTATTAGTTAATTAGAGGAAGAAACGGAAAGCAATAAGAACACCAGAAGACTTGTACTGGATCAGACCAATGGTCCATCTAGCTCAAGTTATGGTTATCTTCAGTGACCAATGAGAAGCTATGAGGGTGGTTGGTATTCAACTACGTTTTTCTCAAAGTAAACCCATTGAAATTAATGGATCTAGCTTAGTCATGCTAATTAATTTCAGTGGATCTATTCTGAGCAAAACCTAGCTGAAAACCACCTTAACATACAGGTATTGTAGGAATACCTATTGATCCAGGTACTATCACAGCAATACCTATTTATCTAGGTACTTATACTCCACCTCTCCACATCAGAAACTGTAGATGCTCAAGGTAATATTGGATACTTGTGGGGGAAGAGTCCATAGTAATGAAGTTATTTAGAGTGGTTGTGGTTCCTCTTTTGGTTAGTTGTAACTCTGCCTTCACCATACAGAGATGTTCCCTCTCAGCACCTCGGCCTGAAGCCTCCCAGGTGGAAGTATCTAAGGTCTGCCCCACAGCGTCTGAATAAATATACCCCAGGATTTGGGTAGACAGGGACTGGCTTCTCCTAGTGGCGAGTAAAAGTGTCCCTTTCCATGGTGATAGGACTGAGCCCTCACCTTGTGGCAGGGCAATACCAACACCAGGGTTTCCTCAGGGAGATCTCCAACAGGAAGCAAGCAGGGAGAAACCACGACTGAGAAACTTCCCAGTCCAAAGCCCTGACAATCTTATGCATGCCAGGGCAGAAGGAAGGGAAATAAGTATGTCAGCTCCAAGGTGGGTATAATTTTTCTTCCATTCTGGGGGAATGTTGGGGGCAGGAGTCTCTTCTGATCTGCCTTGGCGTGCCACTTTTGCCATTACCACCACTGAAGCATTGATGGCCTGGCAGCAAGGGGGCAAGAGGTTTCCGTGCCCATAGTGGGAAGGCTTATAAGGCCGAAACTCCTTCTCTGCCCACACAGAACACATAATAATAATAATAATAATAATAATAATAATAATAATAATAATAATTTTTTATTTATACCCCGCCCTTCCTGGTTCAAAAACCGGGCTCAGGGCGGCTAACAACAAATTTAAAAGACTTAAATGTAAAAGCAGCATAAAATACAGTATAAAAACATGAATAACAATAAAATTCAAAGTTCAGAAATCAATTTAGGGGAAATCCATCTAATAAACATTAGATAATCACCAGGGCTAGCTGGCTGAATTAGTCCTACTTGAATTCAAATGAAAAGCCAGGCGGAATAGCTCTGTCTTACAGGCCCAACGGAAGGAGGTTAAATCCTGAAGGGCCCTAGTCTCATGGGACAGAGCATTCCACCAGGTCAGAGCCATCACTGAAAAGGTCCTGGCCTGACTTCCTTAGGGCCCGGGACCTCTAAACTATGGTTATTCATGGACCTTAAGGTCCCCTGCAGGGCATACCAGGAGAGGCGGTCCCATAAATTGTTGTTGTTGTTTAGTCGTTTAGTCGTGTCCAACTCTTCATGACCCCATGGACCAGAGCAGGCCAGGGTCCCGTAAACACAAGGGCCCTAAGCTCCTAGGGACACAGAACTCGTAGGGACACAGAAAAGTGCCTGATACCAGGTCAGATCCCTGGCCCATCCAACTTAGCATAGACTAGCAGTGGCTTTTCAGTGTTTCAGGCAGAGAATCTCTCTCTGCCCTACCTGGAGATGACAGGGGTTGAATCTGGGGTCTTCTGCATGCAAAGCAGATGCTCTGCAGATGAACCATGGCCATTCTTCTGCAGGCAGAGAGGGAGATCTGCTGTATCCTATGGCCCTCTGGGATGCTCTTCCACAGACCATAGGATTGCATCTTCAATGAAGATGATAAATCAACTGATGTAGTCCAGACCCATATGAATCATTATTATGCAGAGGGGAAATGTTTATGCCTAATATGACTTTGGAACGCATCACATCAAAAGCAATGTGAACAAAGCCAATATGGTAAAAACCTACCAATTCAAAATATTTCTTTATACTTTGATGATCCATCTCCCTAGCTGTTCAAGCTACTCCTTTTGCATATCAATCACCTGCCAATTTAGATATCCAAAGCACCAATCCATTCAGTCATTTGGGGAGATGTATATTCCCAGCTTCAGATGCAGCTTACAAGCAAAACTTTATAGAAAAATACATGTTAAAAAGAAGTTTCTGATACATCCCTGCATTAAAAACCATGCAATTATGAAAGAACGGGAAACAGAGATGACAAAATCAGAGGCACTTTAAATGAAGCTCTAGGTCAGTTGCCCAGATTGGTGCAGAAATCCTCTTTAAATAACAGTAAAAACAACAACAGCTGATGCAATTTTCTATGGACAAAGAGCTCCAGACGTAAGAAGAGCCTTCTGGATCAGGCCAATGAACCATATTACCCAGCATCCTTTTTTCTCTGTGACCGACCAGATAATAATAATAAAAAATAATAATTTTATTATTTATACCCCACCCATCTGGCTGGGTTTCCCCAGCCACTCTGGATGGCTCACAACATATATAAAAACGTAGTAAAACATCAAACATTTAAACCTTCACAATACTGGGCTGCCTTCAGATGTCTTCTAAAAGTTGTATTACTTCTTGACATTTGAAGGGAAGGTGCCACTACCGAGAAGGCCTTCTGCCTGGTTCCCTGTAACCTCACTTCTCTCAGAGAAGGAACCAGCAGAAGACCCTTGGAGCTGGACCTCAGGCTGAACGATGGGTATGGAGACGCTCCTTCAGGTTTTAATGTTTAATAGGTTATTGTATTTTAATATTCTGTTGGAAGCCGCCCAGAGTAGCTGGGGAAACCCAGCCAGGTGGGTGGGGTATAAATAAATTATTGTTGTTGTTGTTATTATTATGGTTTTTTTTAACAAAAGTTATTTTAAACATTTTTTTTTCAATTCATTTAATATCATTTCCCAGGTTCAATCCTCTTTTAAAGCCTTCCATGTTGGAGGCTACCACTGCGAGTTATGGGAGCGAGTTTAACTGCACTGCATGAAATATAGAATCATAGAATCATGGAATCATAGAATCATAGAGTTGGAAGAGACCACAAGGGCCATCGAGTCCAACCCTCTGCCAAGCAGGAAACACCATCAGAGCACTCCTGACATATGGTTGTCAAGCCTCTGCTTAAAGACCTCCAAAGAAGGAGACTCTACCACACTCCTTGGCAGCAAATTCCACTGTCGAACAGCTCTTACTGTCAGGAAGTTCTTCCTAATGTTTAGGTGGAATCTTCTTTCTTGTAGTTTGGATCCATTGCTCCGTGTCCGCTTCTCTGGAGTAGCAGAAAACAACCTTTCTCCCTCCTCTATGTGACATCCTTTTATATATTTGAACATGGCTTTCATATCACCCCTTATATAACACCACTACCAAGGAGGTTTTGGGTCTCGTCACTCTCAGACCACAATGGCAAACTTGACAGATCATTCTCCAAAGGCCTTATGTAACACAAGAAGACCCCACTGGATTAGGCCAAAGACCCATCTACTCCAACATCATGTTCTCAGATGCTTCTGGGAACCCTGCCAGCAGAACCTGAACGTAACAGCACACTCTCCCACTTGTGATTCCTAGCAACTGGTACAGGGGTACCTCGGGTTACATACACTTCAGGTTACATACGCTTCAGGTTACAGACTCTGTAACCCAGAAATAGTACCTCGGGTTAAGTACTTTGCTTCAGAATGAGAACAGAAATCGTGCTCCGGTGGTGTGGCGGCAATGGGAGGCCCCATTAGCTAACGTGGTGCTTCAGGTTAAGAACAGTTTCAGGTTAAGAACGGACCTCCGGAGCGAATTAAGTACATAACCAGAAGTACCACGGTATTTGGAAGCATATAGCCTCTAAAATCCTAATTGCTATGGATGGTACGACCAACCAAAGTACCACGTGAATTCACATTAGAGAACTGAGGAAGATGAAACCAAGGAACTCAACTAGAAGCTGGCAAATGTTTTGCGATTTATTCATTGGTTGCTAAAGGTTGAATACTGTTAGTTCCAGCTGTTAGCAAATCATGTTGGCATCATAAATGAAGCCATCATTGGTTCTGCAGGGTGGGGAGGGGGAGCGGAATCCATAAAGCTGGTGGAAATGTAGCAGAAAAAGTAGGTGAGTGGTGTTGAGAAGATTAATGAGATTATTTATTTAGTAGCCTGGCACTGCAGTGATGATTCCTCTCACTGTCACCATTTATCATCTTTCGCTTGTCCTCGGGCAAAGAAGATGCTCCAAACTCGCTACTAATTTTAGATTCAGTGCTCATTTTACTTCGCAGTGGTAGGTCATTCCTTGTTTCGTTAATTCGTTCTGACTTTTAAAATAAGAAGCACAAGCCTCCCATTTTGTTTTCTGCTGGTTGGTATTCTTGGGCCGTGCATACAAGGCACGCCAGCTGGCAATTCATCTTGCTGTGTGGCTTACGGACACACCTGGATAAAGAAGAACAAATCATTTGTCTTCCCTCATCCCTCCTTTTCCTTTTGCGCTCACCATTTTCTAACTCTTCAGTCTAGCACTGGAAACAATAGTTCTGCATTAAATGTAAAAGAGTCTCTGTTTATTTATGCTGAAATCGAGGTTGGGCTCATTAGCAAGTGTTATCTCTGTTGCTTTTTCTGGTTACTTATTTCATCCTGGATAAGGGACACGGGTGGCGCTGACTTGCCAATCAGAAGGTCGGTGGTTCGAATCCCCGCGACGGGGTGAGCTCCCGTTGCTCAGTCGCTGCTCCTGCCAACCTAGCAGTTCGAAAGCACACTAAAGTGCAAGTAGATAAATAGGTACCGCTCTGGCGGGAAGGTAAACGCCGTTTCCATGCATTGCTCTGGTTCGCCAGAAGTGGCTTAGTCATGCTGGCCACATGACCCGGAAGCTGTACGCCGGCTCCCTCGGCCAATAAAGCGAGATGATCGACTCAACCACAGAGTCAGTTATGACTGGACCTAATGGTCAGGGGTCCCTTTACCTTTACCTATTTTATCCTGGTACTAAACACACACACACACACACACACACACACACGAAAGCACTGACATTTAGATTGCCTTACACTGGGAACAAGGAGCATTTCTGTCCTGGAAGTACCAATGCTCTGATTTAAAACATGATAGTTTCATACATCCCTAACTCTCCTTCATTCTGCGAATTAGATTTGCTCCAGTGTTGGTTGTTTGCTTCAACATTAGAACTGATGGGGATGATAGGGATGGAGAAATCCATCAGTCTGGGGACTCAGCTACACAGCTGCAATTATAACGTTATAAGTGTGTTATAAAAATGTGACACCAGATGGCACTGTAGAGTAAGGTTACCAGATTTTTTTCAATGAATCTGGAGACACTTTTCAAGTGATGACTTTTTTGAGCGGACTTTTTTAACAGACAAAGACAATAGAGATTTCAAGAAAGACTGGGAACCATTTATGTTATATCTACAGAATCAATGTAAAGAAATGGACTCACTTGCAGGGTTTGATTAAACATTTGCAATCAACAAAACAAATGTAGAAATAGAAATGTGATGTTAGAATGATAAGAGAATAATAATTATTAAAAAAAATCTTAATGAATAAGAAATAACCGATAAGCAGGAAGAGATAATTTACCAAAAATACCAGAAAAGGAATTTGAAGGAAGTCACTGGGGGTGGGAGTGGGGATCTAAACTTTATTTCATTTTGTTTTTCTGGAAATAATGGCTGTGATGATGATAAAATTGTAAAAATCCAATAAAATTATATTTTAAAAAATCCTCACAATAGTTAATCAACATTTCAGTGTATATTTTATCCCAATATACATATACTTTTATTCAATTTTGCTTAATATACATGCTTTTGCAAAGAAATTTCCCTTAATATAATGCATTTATAAACTGAACAAAAAAGAGAGACATTGCGTGTTTTTTTGCAATTCATGAAAATCTTTAATAAAAACTAATTTTAAAAAATAGAATGAATTTCTGCATGTTATTTTCACTACTAAAATACATATTTTTTATGTATTCCATACCTCAGTATATGCACTTTTTTTTTTAACGCATTGCGTGGCTGGAGAACTGTACTGCAAAATTCACCAAAGTGTAAATTTCAAAGGATTGCTTTCTTTCAGTTCTCATCTTGTTTTGGAAAATGTCTGTTAGGTAGGTCCAAATATAAACTGCATTGAATTTCTCTCCCCCGCCACTCCGAAAAGGCTGATGGAGAGGACCACAACCAGGATTCTTCAATTGTGTGTGTAATTTAAGTTTCTCAACTCTTTCTGTGCTGCTGAAACATTAATAAGTATATAAAGTTAGGCAACTGAATTAAAACAAAAATGAAAGAAGAGAGAAATCATAGTGCAGCAGGTCTGCACCATTTCTGCCTGCAGAGAGTCCCAGGTTCAGTTCCTAGTGCCTGAGTCCCTCAAGAGACAATGCCAGTAGACTGTCTGGGCTAGACAGTATGATCAAGTATGAGGCAGCTTCCTCCTGTGTTCCTGAAAGAGCATTAATTGAACCATTTTTTCAAGCTCAGAGGCTGAGTTTAAGGACTCAGCTACATTAGTTTAAAATACAAACAAACACCCAGTGTTTTGAATGCATTATAAACAGGCAACACTAGATAGCCCTGCAGAGCAAAAAATAAATAAATCATAGCGTTCCCCCCTTTTTGTTATAACAACTTAATTTCTGACTTATTTGTAGCATCTCCCCCCCCCCCCCGTGTGTAGATCCACCCTAAGTCCCACTTCTGTCTCTTTTCTGCTATGGGGTCCCTGGCGGATTATTTGCTCACCTCTCCCTCTCCCTGCCTCATATATGTTTTCCATGGGACAGAGAAAGTGGGGGGAAGCAGTGGTGGACAACACAGCACAGATTTGCTGGGTCACATTAGGGTGTGATCAGGGCTGTGCTCGTCCTCATACTGGATCAATAATTACATTTGAATTTGTGAGTGCACTTGATCCGTTATTCATACAGGCCCATTCAGTCCAAAGGTGCTTACTCTAGCAATACCAGAGAACTCTGATGGAAATGGGAGCAGTAGCTGTCAATCTTCGCTTATCCGTCACACGTCTGGAATGGAAATCAATCCAGTTAATGCAATTAGTATTTGATGTTGCTGCTACTTCTGTTTTCCGCCCATGAATGGTATGCAGTTGATAGTTCACTATTTGCATTCTGTTTCCTTTGCATTGAAAAGAATGCTGTGTAATAACATAATCCTGTAATTAAGTATGTAATTGATTGTGTAACTGTTGCAGTGAGATGAATAATGTTTCTGTCGAAAGCCGAACTGCAGCAAAATGGAAACAGCACAGCATGCGAGTAACATATGGAATGGAAATTGATGACTTCTTACATCCTGAGATTACCCTCAGGCAAATTGACATAAGATTGCCATCTTAGTACATTTATTGTTCTTAGGAAAATGAATAATAAATTGAAGCTCCCTTTAAAAAAAAATGCTGGATGATAACAATGGCATAAGGAAATAAAACATGCTATTTTGTTCTTGCTAAACACAGGTATCATTTACTCTTTATTATTATTTATTTCTTAAAACAACCACTGCCACACACTGTCTTGCAATGGAGGCATCAAAGGAGATCATTGTTCCGTTAAGATTGTGGAGGTGATATTTGGCAATTATTCAGCTTTTTGTGCTTGATGAGGCATAAGTCACAGTGTAGAAATTATATCGTCTGGAAATCATGCCGCTGAATATTTTATCTCAGTGGTGATTCGTTGCAAAATGGCTGAATCTTTAATCAAGTGCATTTTTGTAATCTGCTTGTCGCTGTAATATTATCGTACATGGAAGGGGTGAGGTATGACTGCAATATGCCAGAATACCCAGTGGAAGCAACAGCTTGCTTAGTCAGTATGGGAAGTGATTAAAAAAACAGAAAGAACGCCTTGTAGATGATTGGTTATCATGTAAAACATCCCTTCTCATAACAGCATGGTGTTATGCAGAGCCAAAGTGGAAGAGGCAGTGGTAGTTTGTTTAAACCAGGGCCTACCTCAGCCATGCCTTATTTGAGGAAGATCCTATCTTTTGAATAGGCTGGGGAATCCCAGGCCTGCGGGCCAAATGCGGCCCTCCATCTCTACCTGGCCCCCAGGACTTTCCACAGTTTAGTTCTCCTTAGTTACTACTGCTCTTCCCAAGATAGTGGCGCCAAGTGTGTGGGGGGGTGCTAGATCTTAGAGGACCCCCAAAAAATATTAAATGAAGTGTTTGGGTGTCATACTTTGAGGAATTGGCTTCTTCCCCCATGGCAGTAGATAAGATCAAACGAAATGAACATCTTACCAGTTAGAATATTTAATAATCACAATGAGAGAACAAAGAACACATCTACTATAAATGGAGGTGCTCCCAATTAAGGCTTACACCCCTCCATCCCTATTAATCTACGTCACTCCTACGTCTTGTAATCTGAGTTTGTACCCTCTGTGCTTTCTGTTCTGAGACTTTCTGAGCTCTTCGTCACTTTGTGAGGGCGGTGGAGGAATGCTGTCCAACAACTGTGAATCTTTTGACCCTCTGTCTTCCAGTGTTTCTTCTCCTAGCTGTTCCCCATCCAGTATTTCCCAGCTTCTGCCTTCTGAACTATGCCCCTCTGCAAACCACTGTTCCAAATCTATACTCCCTGCTCCTGGGAAGATTCCTCCTCAGTGAAGCCCTCCTCAGTATGGTCCTTGACACCAGGCCACTCAGAATTCCGCAGTGGTCATGCCTCAAATGCCATGGGACATCTGCACAACCTCTCATCACGCCCCGTGGCATGCATGCATGACATCAGCACACCCTGCACCTTGTTCACATAGTGGGCACACACCCCACAGTGTGCTGACGCCACGTGGCCCCAGCCCCTTCAGTCACATGCACGTGTCCCAAGACAAAGCCTTCACTGGCCTTCAATGATTTTGCCTGGCTGAAATGTGTCACTGAACTCCCATAATGCATGACAGATAGACCTCCAACCTCTGCTTAAAAACCTCCAAGAAAAGCAATTACTATCAGGATGGTATTCCTGAAGTTTAGTTGGAATCTCCTTTCACGCAAGGGAATGTGGCCTTTCGGTTGAAAAATGTGCCTCATCCTCCGTTCTAATAAATACAAAATTGGGGCTTTCCTTGTGCAAGTTGCATTTTGTTTCAAATGAGCTGCTGCTAACTTAAAGTGTTACTCTCTGCCAAAAAAGAGAGGAAGGAATGCTGCATTTTATAGCTATTGCTTTTGCCTTTTGCTTTTAATTGTTATCTTGTATTTTAATGTTGTAATATATTTATGCTTTGTGAGCTGCCTGAGGAAGATGGGGTCTTGGGTGGCCATGTAATCAAATACATCAGTGCACAGAGGAAAGGGTTAACAGTCTTCTCCCAGAGTGCCACTTCCTCAATATTCAAAGCAGCCTTGTGGGGCTGCTCATTAGTAAAATAAAAACTGCAGGAGATCTTAATCAGTGATCTCTGCGCATCATGTCTAACTTGGCCCCAAGCTTGCCATTGCTGTTGTGAGGTCCCAAATAGTTTGGCGCAGACCCATAATAAACGAGCTTTTAACAGAAATTATGGAAAGTGTAGTAAGTGGAATGATTTTATTTTTTTAATGTAGACTACGAACCCTGATAAGAAATCTGATCTCCTCCTTATTGGAAGGAGGGTGGGGGAATCACTTGCTGTGAGGCATGAAAGACATTCCCTGATTCACATCAGTTCTTCAGGAGTACTTTATTCCAAGAGCACTTATCAGTAATTGCTGCCTATGAAATGTTTTAAGTACATCTGTTAAACGCTCTGACAGCTAACAAGTTTTCGGCTGCTTTAGGAAAAGTCAGTATTGGAATCTGTTGGAAGATGATTACTTTGGAATGTTTACACAGAAGAAGAGCCATCAAAATAGGCTTTATTTTAGTTCCCAAGGAGAGGTTGACATCCGTTGAGTGGTGCCTGTTCATTTAAATGATCATAAGCAAAGTGAGCCCTCTGATCTGTAGTTTAGCTGGGCCCTTGCTGACACAACACATTTTCTTGGGAATCCTGCCCTTGGTAGAAAACCCAGGGCATGGGCTATTTGTTAATCCCAATACCCCACAGTGCAATTATACGGTCACTTTGCAAACTGGGGGGGGGGGGGATCCAATAAGAAAAGTGGCAGAAAATTGCAGTGGAAAGTGTGGGAGAACAATCATTCTCTGGCAATGTCATCATCTCCCCATGAACGTATCAGGATGAATGATAAATAAACAGCTTTTATGGAAGCTATCCCAGTTTCCCAAGAATAATATTAGCTGCATGATCCTATATCTGGGCCTTGTTTACACTGTATATGGTGCTAGAACTACAGTTTGCGCCAATGTTTTTGGTGGCCATAGATCACAGAATCATAGATCATAGAACATAGATCATAGAATCATAGTCTTGTAATGCGGAAATATGCAGCTGTTCCATATAGGAATCGAACCTGCAACCTTGTATTGGTCTTATTACCACCATGCTGTAACCAGCTGAGCTATCTAGGCTGACGACTGTACTTTTCCCCATTCACAAAATGATGGGATGTGTTTGGACTAAGCAAAGTTGTGTGGCTCGTCCACTCCCTTGTTCCTCAAACCAGTAAATGTTGGAGCTATGAACAGGTATGCAGGATATGTGTAGCCCTTTGTGGCTTAAAAATATGTATATTTAAATTAACACTTGACATTTGGGAATTCTGCTCTTGAGGGGAGAGAAGGAGATTAGACATCAGGAACTTCACACTTTGGGTCTGTTTATAGATAACTTCCTGTCAAAAAAGTATGAGGAGTGGGGAACAGCATGGCAGAGAAGTTGCTCAAACTAGGGCTGAGTATGGTATGGACAAAACCTGTAGCTGAAACTGAATCAGATTGATCCAGGATATGCCTGGAATAGGTCAAGGCAGCCCCAGATCGCCCTGGATTGGGTCTAGTCCAAGAGCTGTCAAAATGTGAACTAGATGAGTCAATGGTCTGACTCAGTATGAACCAGTTGCCTGTGTTGCTAATAACTGGTGGGCCATGGGTTAGTTACTCCTGCATGAACCCACCACTGTGGTCATTACATCAGAGTGGTCATATTCTTCAACTGCCATAAGATTGAGTCATGTGAGCGGTGTGTTGGGAATCTGCATACGTACAGCTACACACACAGAGTCAATTAGGGTTTGGCAGACAGCCAAGGCAATGTGGAGTAAGTCTGCCTGGTGATACAGAGGCATGGAGACAGCTCCATGATTGGTCAAGCTCTCTCACGGGAATAATGATTAATGGCCTACTAACTGGAATGTGTTAGTACGAGGTTGAGTTCAGGAGTTGTGAGTCGTGTAAGAGGGAGCTAGTCAAAGATCCGTGTCCTGTTTTGTTCCTGTAAATAGTCCACTGTATATAATAAACACCTAACTACTAGTTCCTGGTTCGTCCATCCTGTCTGCAGCCAAGTTGCCAATTGCTTTCATGGACTCTGCGTTTACTCTGCTAGGTCTGGCTAAGGTTCTGCAACTAGTCATAAAGTTGCAAAATACCAATAGGTTTTGCCAATACGGTGTGTGTGTGAGAGTGTGTGTGTGTGTGTGTGAGTGAGAGGTATGTGAATTGCAAATGAGCAAGTTGTTGCAAACAAAACTCAGTGGAATTAAACAAACGGAATCAGTGAAATACCACAAATGATTTCGATCATCTAATGTAAATAACATTATTGTGTACATGCATACCACAGATTTGGATATTAGAAGTTCAGAAAGTTGGATCAGTGGAGCCTTACAAGGCAAGTGCGGATGAAATGCATTAGCATTTGCAAGGATGAAAACTATTTTTCTTTAGGTAGTCATAGCCATGGAGGCAAAGTGAAAATTGCAGACCCCAGCCTCTTTCTTTAATTAACACCTCAATGGACGTCACCCACCTGGTGCCGGATATCATCTCCATTACATTTAGACACATCTAGCAGATATGGTGATTCTATTATGACTTGTGAAAGGCAAAAAATGAAATTTGACAACTTCATTCTATCCGTGGTTTTTTCTTTTTTAAAGAGCTACTTGCCAGTTTCAGGCTTCAGTCTGCCAAATGAACGATACAGATAAACATATACTCGTTCCCCTGCAAAACACACTCTGAATTGTTCTTACAATGCCTCCAATGTAAGCAGGAAGTGCTTCTTTGAAATCCTACACACTGAACTTATTAGGTAGACAAATTATGAAACACGGCCATGTGGGAATCCTGAACATTAATAAGCAGCTGGCGATGGTTTTTCAAAGTGTGCCATGGGACACTCTTGGGTCTCTCTTAAGCTTACCTGGAGTCATTCAATGAGAAAATGAAGACAGAGTGATAACCTTCATTGGCTTTTAGCTGCAAACAAATAAAGATGGGATATAAACTTAATAAATAAGTGAGCAGAACCAATTGCAAACAGAACCAAGGGATGCACAGCCTGCTGTGAGCAGGACCCCACCTCAGTTCTGTCCCCCCCATTTCTTCTGCTATATCAACCCCTGTTTTCATGGTGAGGTCCTATAGAAGGGAACAGTCATGAAAAATGAATCCAAATACTTCATACGTGTCTATCTGAACTTGATTCAAACGCCTACTTCTAACTTTATGCTAAGTGGGATTGGCAATGGTGTTGTGGCCTGGACTCTTTCCTAGACTTGTCGATCTAAGAATAAGATATATGACATATATAATAAGATATATAACCTCCTTGCACGTAGAAAGCTGTCATATTGTTGCATTCTAGTGTTTAAAGGTAAAGGGACTCCTGACCATTAGGTCCAGTCGTGACCAACTCTGGGGTTGCGGCGCTCATCTCGCTTTATTGGCTGAGGGAGCCGGCGTATAGCTTCCGGGTCATGTGGCCAGCATGACTAAGCCGCTTCTGGTGAACCAGAGCAGTGCACGGAAACACCGTTTACCTTCCCGTCAGAGCAGTACCTATTTATCTACTTGCACTTTGATGTGCTTTCGAACTGCAAGGTTGGCAGGAGCAGGGACCGAGCAACAGGAGCTCACCCTGTTGCGGGGATTCGAACCGCCGACCTTCTGATCGGCAAGTTCTAGGCTCTGTGGTTTAACCCACAGCAGCACCTGCGTCCCTTATTCTAGTGTTTACCCACTGCTTTATTTATTTTTTTATTTCAGCCGACAAGGCTGTTGATTCTCAAACAGGCTCTGTGATTTCAATAATCTGATCCTGGTGCAATCTACTAATTTATCCTTTAAAAAAAAAAAAAAAAGTAACAGTGAAAAGTGTCCTATTTCAGCAGCCTGGCCTAGGGCTTGTGATTTTAATAGTACAAGTTTTTTTACAACGTTCCTGACACTGAATAAGAAGAAAGTCATTAAAACATGAGTTATGCATGTATTTTTCTATGTAGAACAAAAAAGTTATTAACTGGTCCATCAAGACTCACTGCAATTTTCAGGTGGTCTACAAAAAGAGAAGAAATCCAATGGGGGGTGTTTGGGGGGAAGCAAGAAATTTAAAAAGGGGAGAGTTTGCCTAGAATTCTTTTCTTCCTAGATTTCAAGACTTCTTTTCATTTTGTGCTTCCTAGTCTTTCTTAAGCTGGATTTATAGGTAAACAAAATTATCTCCTACTTGTCAGCCAACTGAAATGGCATCCAAAGCTACAATGACTAGTTGCTCAGAGACAAAATGCAGAACCCTTTAAAAACTAATTATACAGAAGTTAAATGATAGCAGATAGGACCCCCCCCCCAAATCATCATCATAATAAAAATCTTCTGGTGTATAATTAGACATGTGCATTTAATTATACCGTTTAGCTGGATAAACCAGTTTAGCTTTCTGAATCAGTTTAGGTTTTTCCTGTAATGTGTGAGCCTTTCCTTTTCATATCTGTTTGTCCATCTAGCATTCATCTTGTTATAAAACTGCAGGTCTTTAAAAAAAGCTACAAGTACTAAAACATCGCCTGTGGCCTCGGCAATTCTCCAGGATATATGTACTTGCTGATTATATGAGCGTAAAGCTTGCATCTTCCATAGCTTTCCACTGTGGCCGTGTTTAGTCATAATCACGGCCGTAGTTTGCTTCAAATGTTTGTTCTTGTATTCTTAGATTCCAAGGAGGACAGATCAATCAATTGCTATTAGCCAAGGAAGGCTATCCAGAACATCAAAGTTCAGAGACAGCAGTGGCCAATGAAGTGATTTACTGCCAGTAGCCATAACAGTGCGACAGAAAAGGGAGGATCCTGTCCATACTTTTTGGCTGAGGTGGGGCTGCTGCAGCCAGCATTGTGCAGCTTGCTCAAAGCATTGAGCAACCAGGCAGGTGCCACAAACAACCCAGAGATGCATTTTAAATAAAAGGGCACATTCAACTCATATAAAAGCATGCTGATTTCCAGACCGTCTGCGGGCTGGATTTAGAAGGTGATTGGGCCGCATGCAGCCCCCGGGCCTCAGTTTGCCTACCCATGGGTTAGACATTTCCCACAGCACTGAAAATATCATGCAAACTGTTTCTTAGTTAAGGAAGTTTTTGATCCTTTCCAAGATTTAGACTGTAATTTTGTGCTTGCTTGCCTGTGATTAAGTTCCATTGAACTCAACGAATCTTCCTTTTGAGTTGACATGTATAGGATCGTGCTGTTTGAATATTTAACTTTATCAGTGAAATCAACCTGAAAGTACTTGTCTCTCCATTCCCACTGGATTTTCACCTTTCCTAAATGCATTCCTTTGACTTGGGGGTGTGGCTTTTGAAAATCATCATTGATTAGAGTGTCGTGCTGATAATGCCAAAGTTGTAGTTTCGATCTCCCTATAGGACAGCTGCATATTCCTAGGGTGCTGGACAGGAAGATCCCCAGGGTCCCTTCCAACTGTATGATTCTATGAGTCTACAAATTTTGACACACAAATATTGAACGCCTTCCCCCCTAATATAAACAAGCCATCCTGCCTAATACAAAGCTGTTTTGCATGCCATTTGCATGTCATTTCCAGTAATATACTTTATACATTTATATATTACAATGACTCCAATTATGCATTTCGGTACACATTATTGAAGGGTTAGAGAACCGCATCGCACGATTCATAAAAGTGCAAATTCGGAAGGACAGTTGCATTTCAGTCCGTGAATTTTTAGTTCAGTAAGTGCGAATTAGGTAGGTTCGTGTGCAAATGTGAATTGGACTGAAATTCTCCCACATGCCTAATGGCAACGGCCTCAATTAAAAAAACATACCAGCTAGGCACTGATTTTCTGCCTCCCGGTTGACTCTAATTTTTCTGCTCCCAGATTATATCAAAGAAGCTGCTCTCCTTTTCATTTTGGTTTGTCCTTTGTCCCTGACCCACATTGAGCGTGTTTCATGTCAGGCTGTGCGCCTGATAGAACAATTTCAACCTACTCTGTTTTTCACAGCTTAAGACAGCAAAATAAAAGATGGCTCACGCAGAGACACATTGACCAAGATCAGAGCTAAGCTTGCTGAAAGTTGTTGCTAATTTTTTTTAAGCCTTTCCCAGCCAGCCATTTTATCTCATTAGGTTTATCTTGTTGTGCGTAGGAATTAGTCTTTCTTTCGTTCCTTCTCTCTCTCTCCCCCCAACATTCTTTTGTATACAAGTTGTTGGGCAGACCACATTTGCAACTAAACTCTACAAGGAAAGGGGAAGAAATCTCATTCGCCTTTGTTCCTATCAGTAGGAAACTTTTAATTGCTTTTCTCCATTTACGCAGAATATGGTGGGGAGTAGTCATGAAAATGAATCCAAATACTCCATAGGGGTCTATCCTAATTTGACTCAAATTACTATCAGAAGAAACAAAGCATTATTTGCTCTGCGTTGCTGAAATAATTGATTTAGCAGAAATAAAACCAGCCGCAGGAGGACAACAGTATATGTTAATGACATCCTCCTCCATACAGAGTCCAGTTCAAGAAGCCAAGTTTATAATGGCTCGGATCCAAGAGGTTAATGAATACCTGGGTTTTTCTACCCTCCACAGAAGTTCAGGAAATCTGAAGATTTTGTATTTCAGATTATTTTGTAGCTTTCTGGAAGCCTGGATGTTAGGAGCAGGTGCCAGGAACAGGACAGCAATAAATCACACGGCATCATTGCAGTTAACTTTCTTTTCAAGGAAACAAGGTCAGCTCAGAAGGCCAGGCCCAGCGAGCGCAGCAACTCGTCCCCGTAGATCTTGCCCCTATGAGGCAGTTGCCAGGACTGAAACTATCTCCTCCTACTCCGGGTTCTTCTCAAGCAATCTGAGACTCTGTAACTGTGTCTGTCTCTGCTCCTCTCTCTTCATACCTCTTCTGGTTCTGGGAGATTAGGAAGAAGGGAAGGTGATCACAGCAGGATAGGGAGACACCCTGGCTCCTTCATCAACCTGACTCATCTCTGCCTCCTGGCTCCCCCCTCCTCTCCAGCCTCCATTTCTGCCTCTGATTCTGGACTGCTCTCTACCATAGCTTCTTCCTGCTAACTAAACTACCATTATTTATCCATTAGGATGCAATTCTGACTGTGATCATATGTTCCTGCTCATTTATTAATACAAACTGCAAAGGCCTTCCTTGAATGTCCCCAAGTTAGGTTGCCAAGCACAAGAGATGGGGCCTTCACAGTGGTGGCCCCGCAGTTGTGGAACCCCCATTGTACAGAACTAGGAAAAGCCCATTCAGAAGGAGCTTTCAAACATGCCTTGAAGACTTGTTAGTTCTAGTCTGTCTCTACTTAACAATGTTTCTCTATGTCACTGATCCCTGGGACTTGGCGAGTTCTTGTAGTTCTGGATTATTACAGGGTTGTTGTTGTTTAAATAAAAAACAAAACAAAAACCATCCAAACATATCTCCCATGGAGCTTTGTTACTTGCAGGCTGTCTTCCGGGGGCTATACCTTAAGAGTTTAGATAATTAAAATAAATAAATGTGTAGTGTGATGCTGGACGAATGAGTCTTTTCCATGTATTAAAATGCAATCTTGTTTTTCACATGAGGAGATAGCTCAGGCATTTCATTCTGCCATCCATCTGCCATTGAGCAGTCACATCCTGACACTGGGGGCAGCTTAATGAGCAGAACACTATGAGCAATTAGCATCAGAATTAAGGCTACCTGTGGCTAACAACAGGTGATCACCCTGTCTAACAGCTGCTAAGTGTTGTTATAAGCCAGCAATAGACTCCAGGCTGAGTGAATTGTGAGCATACAGCTGGGAGTGGCTATGTACGCTATGCAAACCAAATTAATTGGGTCATATT
Organism: Podarcis melisellensis; assembly: GCF_964234715.1. Classification (NCBI taxonomy): domain Eukaryota; kingdom Metazoa; phylum Chordata; class Lepidosauria; order Squamata; family Lacertidae; genus Podarcis; species Podarcis melisellensis. Next base: position 12,310,481 of record NC_138537.1, read on the forward strand.
TTTTAAAATTGTGATTATGATCCACGGGCATTAATTCCTAGCATGTAGTCACTCCCGGAAATTTTATGCAGCTTCTTCTTTTTTTTTAAATGAGAGAAACGTAGTAAAGGTTAATGTTCTGAAGCCAACATTTTGTTTCCAAAGCAAAATAAAGGGGGCAAAGCGTAGCATTTTATAGAGATTCAGCTGACTACAGAAACTGTACAAAACCCAAATGCTAAGACTCAAGAGATTTTTTTTGGGGGGGGGGCGTGTAACTGTATCTCTTTAGAGGTTTTAGAAGTAGAGATGTAAGTAGCATTGCCAGCCATGGACTCAAAGAGATTCATCCTGAATTTTTAAAGTTATAGATGAAATGGAAGAAAAAGCAATTGTGCGTATGCATTGTTGTTGTTTTCATTTTTAAATACTGATTCGTTTTTTTGCTCTTTTAAGCTTTTGTAAATTATTAAGCCTCAAAATATTGGCCACTTTCTCGTAAGGAAGCAAACTCTTTGCAGAACTGACTGCCAGGATGTTTAATCTGCATGTCTGTGTGGGACTTATTTTCATGCTTAATTGTAAATATTTTTCTTTCATGTTCAAACAGTCCAATATCTTAAGGCCAGGAATATGTTTTATAATACTTGTGGTGATGTTTCTGCCATCAGAAAAAGCAGATAGCTGTTTGGCATCAATCACCCTAACTCACAGACACTCCAAGTGTCCCTATTTTCCAGGGACGTCCCTGATTTAGAGAAGCCATCCAGCTTTCTCATTTGATCCTGGAATGTCCCACTTTTCCTTAGGATGCCCCTATTTTCATTGGAGAAACGTTGGACGGTATGGAGTTATTTGACCCCCAGGCCATCTGAAGGTAATCCTATATAGGGAATTTTTAAAAAAATGTTTAATGTTTTATTATGTCGGCAGTTCGAATCCATGCAACAGGGTGAGCTCCCATTGCTCTGTCTCGGCTTCTACCAACCTAGCAATTTGAAAGCATACCATTGCAAGCAGTGGCATAGCGTGGCTTGTCAGCACCCGGGGCAAGGCAAGTAATTTGCGCCCCCTAACCCGTGGATTTGCGCCCCCTAACCCTAACCCCCAGATGTTGTGCCCGGTGCGGCCGGGCCCCCCTGCACCCCCCACGCTACGCCACTGATTGCAAGTAGATAAATAGGTACCGCTGCGGTGGGAAGGTAAACAGCATTTCCGTGCACTCTGGTTTCCATCACTGTGTTCCATTGCAGCAGAAGCAGTTTAGTCATTCTGGCCTCATGACCTGGAAAGCTGTCTGAGGACAAACACCGGCTCCCTCAGCCTGAAGCAAGATGAGCACCGCACCCCATAGTCGCCTTTGACTGGATTTAACCATCCAGGGGTCCTTTACCTTTACCTATGCTTTTATATATGTTGGTAGCTGCGCAGAGTGGCTGGGGCCATCCAGTAAGATGTGTGGGCTATAAACAGTAAAATTATCATTATGGAATGGGATGTCCCTATTTTCATCGGAGAAATGTTGGAGGGTTGAACTCATATGAGTTGTATTGCAAAGATGAGCGTGAGGAGGTCATAAGCAGGGATGCTTGAGAAATTTGATTTTATCATAGAATTGTAGAGTTGGAAAAGATTCCAAGGGTCATCTAGACCAGTGTTTCCCAACCTTGACTCTCCAGCTGTTTTTGGACTACAACTCCCATCATCCCTTGCTAGCAAGACCAATGGTCAGGGATGATGGGAATTGTAGTCTAACAGCAGCTGGAGACCCAAGATTGGGAAACACTGATCTAGACCAACCCTTTGCCATGCAGGCATCACAGCTTGAAAATCCCTGACAGTCATCCAGCGTGTTTAAAAACCTCCAGTGATGGAGACTCCACCACCTTCTGAGGTAGTCTGTTCCACTGTTGAACAGCTCTTTATGAATTCTGGTAAGAACTGACTTGATCCATTCTTCCCAGACGATCTGTGAATTGCCTCACCCCACCTATGATCATCTCCCCCCCTGAGCCAACCCAGACATTGTATTCATCTTCAGAGGCCCTCCTCACCTGAGGGAGGTGCAGAGGGTGCTGATACAAGAACAAGTCTATTCAGAGGTAGCTCCCTTTTTGTGGAATGTGTTCCCCAGGGAAGCCAATCATTGTCTGTTTTGAAGAACCAGGCCCAAACGGTATGTGGTATTTAACTAAGTTTTGCTTAGAGTAGAGCTGTTGAAATTGATGGACCACCTTCGTCATGTTCACTAGGTCTGCTGTGAGTAAAACAAAGGCTCTATCTGCACTATACATTTAAAGCAGTACTATTCTGCTTTAAGTAATCATGGCTTTGCCCCAAAGGAGCCTGGGAAATGTAGTTTGTTAAGGTTGCTGGGAGGTCTAAGGCGAGGCCTATCTTCACAGGGCTAAACAGGAATGTTTTTGTCCAACCTGCTTATGCATTGCCAGGCTATCTATCCATATCTATATCTATATCTAACCCTAAATTATATGAAAAGGTACATGCATAACACATATGAAAGCATCAAGCTCCATGCAGCACTATATTTCTTCAGAATTATATGTGGGACTTTATTGTACAGTTATATGCATTGTTGCATGAATCTGTTTATCTTCTAGTGGCTTATGGAAACCTAGAGTGGATAATAAGGCAGAACTGGTAAAAGAAATAAATCCCTCACTGATGATTGAGATCAAGGAGAGAGATGGTATTTTTAAAAAATCGGGGCACATAAATTTGAAATTGAGATTTTTATTTTTAGAAAGTTCCATCCTTGCACATACGAGAATGAGAAATTTAGTTTAGTTTAGAAGTGAAATGGAATTTCTAGTCCTCCCTGTCCAAAATCTAAGAGCAAATTATTATTAAATTTATTATTATATTATCATGAATTTGAAGATTCCGTATAAAATCCCAGCACTAGATGTTCAGTGGAACAGAACACTCCTGACTCATTAACAGCAGAAACTATAAATTAATTCAACAAAAGTAATGCCACTATGTCAGTTACAGAAGAGCAATGAGAGCGCATTTCTTAAAACATCTATATTATATACAATGTACCAGTCATTGCAGTGGTGTCATCCACAAAATAAATTACTGAACAATGTGATAAATTCTATTTACCTTCCCCCTTTGATCACATCACCTGCCTTCTACCTGGCAATCTGTCTCTGTAGTGTTTCATACATTCCAAACCTTTGAACGCTTTCAAAAGAAGTTGACACTACTCTTACTAATATAAAGCTTGCAAGGTTTTATTTCCTTCTGAACTTGAAGACCAGGCCACCACGCATCATCTAAGGCAGGGGTAACCAAAATGGTGTAGATGTCAGGGACCTTGCTGAGGAGGGTTGTACTGAGGAAGAATGGTAGGAGCCTCCCCCTCCCCCTGCTCCTACTCCTGAATCTTCACAGGAGCAGGGGGAAAGTATAGATTTGGAACAATGGTTTGCAGAGGGACATAATTCAGAAGGCAGAAGCTAGGAAATAATGGATGGGGAACAGCTAGGAGAAGAAACACTGGAAGAGAGAGGGTTAACAGATTCATAGTCTCTGGATAGCATCCACTCCCCTTCTCCAAATTCACAGAGAGCTCAGAAAGTCTCAGAACAGAAGGCACAGAGGCTACAAACTCAGATTTCAAGACGTAGGAGTGACGTAGATAAATAGGGACTGAGGGAGGAGTATCCCTTAATTGGGAGCACCACCATTTTTAAGGAGATGTGTTCTTTGTTCTCTCCCTATGTGTTTGGGAGTCTACTTCTCTGCCTGAAAATCTCTCTAATCATTCCATACTTGAAGGAACAGGTTAACCAAGCCTGAAACCTGCTTGTGCTGAGCTACCCAAATCAGGCCCCAATAACTCCCAAATTCCTTCTTCAATGATTTATTACCTAAAATCCATTAACTTGAGCTCATGTATAACAGGAACCCAGCTGTACAAACATGACTGTCTCCCTTATCAGTCCATGAAGGCAGGTAATGACAGTACCGAGTGGAGACGGGATGGAAGATCTGGGTCTTATCTTGTAGGATGTAAATATCCTGATCACAGACCTTGCCTGTCAGGCCTGTCAGGCCATGCTCCTGGAGATGGCACCAGGAGTACCCCTATAGTGGGTGACCTTCTTGACCCAAGATAAGCACACAGGAACAGGGATATCTGTTTATGCTCATGGATGCTCAAGGATGTCAACCTAAGTGTACAAGCTGACGTGGCTAGGATTCCTGGGGAAGGGGGAGAGGGTGACTGAAGGGGATATATACTGCATGAAATTTCTCTTTCTGTGTGCTTGCTGTGAACCTATCACACAGTGCCTTCTGCTCTCCGGAGAGCAGAATAAATTCTTTCTCTGAACCAAACCTCAGTGTCATTTGACTTCCTTTCTCCCACCTGGGAGCAACGCAGACCCCACCAATGGGAAAGGTCTGAAAAGGCTACATACTGACAACAAAACCATGTGTCTTTTTTAAAACAACAACAACCAGAAGTGTCAAAATATCACATAAGCTTTGATGCTCATTATGTGCCCTTTTACTCCTCAGTCATCTCTGGGGCCACTTTCCCTTTCACCCCAACCCAAATTATGCTACCATTTCACAACTGGCTTTTGGTGTTGCTTTCCTACAGCCTTTTGTGCAGCTCGGCACGATTCCGACAGCTTCATGTTGAATTTTTCTGCTTTACCCGAGCCGCAGCCCATCATAAAGAAGGTAGAGAAAAGGCAAGCCTGTATTTATTAGAGCTGCGAAGGTATTAATAATATATGAAAGGAATATCACATTTGGAGCACTTTATTAAAACTGCAACTCATTATTATTATTATTATTTGCATTACCTTGGTGTGAAAAACTAATAAATAAAGCACGTCTCTCCACTTTCTTCATTTAATTAAGCCACTGCACTGTAACACTGGAGAGAGTCACAGAATAGCCATTTAGCCACATTGTAATGAACAGCCGCTTGTTGTGGCTTTGCACAGTTTAATGCCACATTATTATTATTTCACACACACACACAAACACACAACCCTTGGATCATTGTGCATGAGCTGTGTTTCATGCAGGCCAACGTTATAGGCTAAAATGAATCTAAAATGGTAAAAGGGGAGGGGACACAAAAAGGCATATGTTCTCTATGCAAAATGGCCTTCGTTCTTTTTCTTTTTTAAAAAAGATACACATAAATGAAAATTAAGAAGCCGTTAAACTGCTTCTTTCCCCCACCCTTTTAAAAGGGGGAACAGAGCTATTCCCTTTCTGCCATACCGGGGCGCCATCTTCCTAGGAGGATTGAGGGGGGGCCGTGTGCAATGGCACACAACATCATGACATCACATGTGTGATGCCACGCAATGTCATGACATCATTCGTGCCATGTTGTACGACACCCTTACAGTGTCAGATAGGTAGCCGTGTTGGTCTGCCATAGTCAAAACAAAAAAAAATTCCTTCCAGTAGCACCTTAAAGACCAACTAAGTTAGTTCTTGGTATGAGCTTTCGTGTGCATGCACAGGTTTTTTTTAGCAAATGTTAGATGGCACATTTTCTTCAATTCATTGTATATCATTTCCCATTTTTAAAAAATTTCATTAGAATCCCACCACATATTGTAAAATTTCCCCTCCTTTTCCGACACCAGTGGAACATCTTATTCAAGTTGCATTTCGATACCATTGACTTCAGTGGGATGGAGGCTACAAGGTTCTACCTGGGAGTAAGCCCCACTAAGCTCACTAGAATCTACTTCTTATTGATGTGCACTCAATCCTATGCATGTCTATTCAGAAGTAAGCCTTGCTGAGTTCAGCAGGGCTTGTGCCAAAGTAAGTAGGTGTAGGAGAGCTGGGGAAGCTTTTTTCAGCCTGAGGGCCACAGTCCATTCTGGGCAACCTTCCAGGGGCCATATGTCAGTAGTGGGTGGAGACAGAGGCAGAAGGGAATATGTGTGAAGCAAGTATTATGTATAATTGTTTAATTGTACACTGAAATGGGAAAAAACCTCTTTGTATTTGTATGTGTGTTGCTGAAGGTTTAACATGGAAAATTCCACTGAGCTATATTGAAGCTAAGAAGAGCTCTGAGCATCTAAATGATAAAAGATAATTAACTTTGGATTTTCTCTGCTAGCTCTCATGTGGTGTTTAACAATGCCCTTTTAAAATGTGCTGAGGGGCAGGTTATTGGGTTATTTTTGTTTTTATCTTGATAATGTATTTTATGGTTTTATATTCTGCTTTTATTCTGTGAACCACCCTGTGACCTATGGGAATAATAATAATAATAATAATAATAATAATAATAATAATAATAATAAATGTTGATCATGTGAGAGGTATGCAGTTGCAAATCACCATTTTGAAGGGAGCTGCCTTTGAGTTTTTCTCTGGAAGCCACAGAGAACAAAGGATGTGATAATGAGGTCTCTTCTGAAGAGAAAATAGCTCCAGGTTAATGGAGACTCTGGGGACAGACAGACCTTTGTTATTAGGTCTGTCTGTTATTATAAGAAAACGAATCTGTATTGAAATGCACATGATATTATACAAGTATCTGGATGTAGAATTGATTGTTGTATGTTCTGTTTTGAAGAAAGTTCTGTTAGTAAAGCTTTGAAGTCATTTTTTGGGTCCAGACAATTTTTATTCCAAGAGGAGTCAGTTTTTATTCATCCTGTTGCTTCAAGCTGTACAATATTAATATCTGCAACAGCAAGACCAATGAGAGTTGTGGCCTAGGGAGAGAGGCGTGGCTAGTAAGGAGGTGTGGCCTATGGAAGATACCTGTGGGCCACATATTGAGACCTGGAGGGCCACATTTTGCCCACAGGGTCTGAGTTTCCCCCGAAATTTCGCTCCCCCGGGTGAAATCTAAACCTTGCAGCCCTAGGTGAAATCTAAACACATATAAAGAGCACTGTGAAAATGCATTTTTTAAAAAAATAAAAAATAAAAAATTGAATTTGCCATTAAGCTTACCTTCGCCATCTAGTGTCACATTTGTATAAAAACACTTAAAACTACTTAAAACATTATATTTCCAGCTGTATAGCTGAGTCCCTAGTCCTATCTTTCTTTAGCAGGATTGTAGCAAATGTTTATCAGTTGAATCATTTCCTCCAACGAGGCTCCGACTCATCATGTCAATCAAACAATGGGAGTTTTAAAAATAAAAAATAAAAAGATTGATGCACTATTATGGGTGCTACTTTCAACCATTTGTTCTATGGCCATGGTCTCTTCTTGACTGTGCACTGACTTTGTTGTCCAGAGCCGAAAACGCTGAACATTGTCAAGAAGACAGGTTTCACAGTTCACTAACTACCCGAATTAATTGTTTCTCACTTATCTGGCACATTTTCACAGGAACAGATGGCTCCATCTTTAATGCAAAAACAAACAGAACAACAACCACAACCAGCCACAAACCCCTCAGTTTGTAGAGAGGGGGCTCAGTAATAACAAAGGAAGCCGTCCTCTTATCCCTATAGATTTTTCTTTTAACAAAAATATAGAGGAACTTAACAACAACAACAAAAGCATGTATAATTCAATATGTAACATATTGGATGCATGTAGCAGCTGGCTGTGTAATAAAGCCACTATTGATGATGGGGCTTTAAACAGAACTTCCTCAAGAGTTTGGCAGGCTTGGGGAGAAATGCCAGCACCATTAAGTAGTGGAGGGAATAAGCAAATGATCATAGAGGGACAGGAGAAGGCACATTTAATGGGACAGATTGCAGCCTTAATCAGATTTAAAAGACACACTCTATCCGGGGAATTATAGTTCTTTGATAAAAACTATGGTTCTCTAGCAGAAAATTCCTAGCAGACTAAGCAAATGACAATTCACAGGAGTTTTGAGGGGAAGCCACATTACTCATACTGGCACAAAACCCACATAGGCTTGTCATGTAAATCTGCTGTGAGAGTTGGAAGAGATAGGGTTCAAATATTTTAAAATGTCATGACCTTGATCTGAAGGAAGCTCTGTTTAGGGAAGTTTTTAATGTTTGATGTTTTATTGGGCTTTGAATCTGTTGGGGGCATCCCAGAGTGACTGGGGAAATCCAGACAGATGGATGGCGTATTATTATTATTATTAGTAGTAGTAGTAAATGGCCACACACACACACACACACACACACACACACACACACGGAGAGAGGGGTGGGAATGTGAGGATCATTCTTAAACGGCAGATCAGGGCAATCCAAATGATTTAGGTGCTGAAACATGACACTTAGTCCAGGAGTGTCATGCAGACATGGCAGAATAGATGGTGCCATTTCAGACTTCAGGTGAATGACCACATTTTTAATGTCCCCCTATGTCAAAATCTCATTGGCAATACAGTAGTACCTCGGGTTAAGAACTTAATTCATTTTGGAGGTGCGTTCTTAACCTGAAACTGTTCTTAACCTGAGGTACCACTTTAGCTAATGGGGCTTTCCGCTACTGCCACACAATTTCTGTTCTCATCCTGAAGCAAAGTTCTTAACCCAAGGTACTATTTCTGGGTTAGCAGAGTCTGTAATATGAAGTGTCTGTAACCTGAAGCATCTGTAACCTGAGGTACCACTGTAGAAGACTCAGCACAGAAGGTAATGAGTTTGAATAGAACCTTCCTCCTTGCTATGTCAGGGTATAAAAAATATACAAAGAGGTTTCTTGGATTGGCAATGGGCTAGGCTAGAGACCTCCTAGCACTTTGATTCCATGATTGCTTTTTTATTTTGATTTCTGCATTCAGAACTGGAATTCTGCACCAGCCGTCTGAAGTGGAACAGCCCATGTATTTACATCTACACCATCCTACCACTTGGTTCTCCGCCATATGTAGACCAGGCCTCTGTGAGCCACCCATTAAGAGGTGGTACAATATAAACCAAGAGTTTTCTTGCCCTGCTTCTGACCCTCTCCATGATGGTATTGCTGACCTGCTGGTGGTGCTGGAAACTCTTTGCCCGTCTAGTGGACCCAGCAAATACCTGACCTCACCAACCTCTGGAGTCGGCTTGGTGCACACACCTAATTTCCTTGGAGGAAGGGTGGAATACAAATGTAATAAATAAGTGAAGGAGGAGATGAATGTCCTCTTTCAAACCAGTTTAATTTTGTCCTACTCATAAATCTGAATGGCTCAAGCGCAGTGAAGGCCATACTAGGTTCTGAATTAATACTAGCCTCATGAAGCGTGAGGCAAAAGACTGTAGTGCAGGGAAGGAGGTGAGGTGATGGGATGGGATGAAGCACTGGGTTGTGTTTGCTCTCCCTTTCCTTCACTCAGAGGTTATTAATATTAGTGAGAGAATAGACTCTGCAAAGGCCGGAAGCTAACAGCTTGCTTCACTGCTTACGTGTTTTAAAGGGGAGAGAATCACAGACTTATTAATCTGAGAAGGGCTGTCAACAGTTTTATTATGTTGATGAATTAACCGGCTTTTAACTGATTAATTACTCAATTAAATTTAAATAAACGTACAGATTGCAAAATCTCAACAAATGCTCCTTTTGTGATGATTCTGATGAAAAGAGACTGTTTCATAAGATAACAAATTTCAATAAGCAAAAGTTCCAGCTCATTGTTAGAAGGGAAGGCCGTCTGTCACATTTCCTTCTTTGTCACATTTGGGGACAAGGAATCTTCAATATTATGTTAGACACTGACATGGCTTGAAATAAACAAGTTCAAGATCGGTCAGTGTCATGAAAGACTCAGATTTAGAAGACACAGTGGCACTGATTTCAGTTGTGTTCTAGGAGAGTGTGTTCTTCAGCGTTGGGACTCCATATGTTGCTGGACTTCAACTCCCATCATTCCTGACCATTGGCTAAACAGGTTAGAGATTATGGGAGTTGTAGTCGATCAATACCTAGAGACCCAGGTTTGAATTCCCATAGCTGTTTAATTCTGCTCCTCTCCAGGCTTTTTACCCCAAGCAATCAGAGACTGAATCTCTGTGCAACCAATCTCTCTTCTGCTCTTTTCATTTCTCTGTGTGTTCTGGGAGACTAGAGGAATGGGGAGCTGGTCACAGCAGGAGGGGGTTTCTTCAGCAGATGGCTTCATCTCTATCTCCTGCCCGCCCTCCTCTCCAGTGTCCGAATCAGGACTGATTCTAGGAGACCCAGCTTCTTCCTGCTCACTAAACATTGTTGCCTCTTCAGCTTTAGACACCTCCTCCTCCCCCCAGTCTAGTCCTTCTTTTCCCTCTGACCGCTCATCGTCATCCCACCACCAAACCCCTGGCTCTGAGCCTTCTTCCCCTGGGGGTTGCCCAACTAGTGCCTCCCACCACTCCTCTGCATCCAGCCAGTCCATGACAAGAGGTGTCTAACTCCTAATAGTTGAACAAAAACAGGAACAACAATGGCTAAAGCTCTGCACGGTTACGCAATCTATGGGAATGTGAACATATCAGATCTTCTGTGTTTCCTACCTGTAAAATGGGTATTAAGGATTGGATGCAATGCTGTGCTGGGGGTTGTGGTCCAATTTCCCCACACTAGCAGAGGGGGCACGATTGGAGTATTCATAGTACAATATTCACGGAGGTTTGCCACAAAGTGCAAACGCTGTCAGTGTAGACAATACAGAGCTGCCTAGACCATTGGTTTGCCTTGGTGTGTGGCAGCTTTTTTATGTTCCTTTGGTCATCCTTGATCACTCACTTCCAGCTGTAAATCCTTGTCTCTCTTTTGCTGAGCGGCAGTCAGAGCTGTAAAATTTAGTTCCAGTGTATTACTCAGTAGGACAGAGGGCAGGACTGCAGGGTATGTGTAATTACGCGGTTACTTGTTTTTGTTTCTTCTTCCTTTTTAAAAAAAACAATGTGCCAAACTGAGGTTGACGTTTGATGTGGAAGGCTAGCATAGGAGGAGAGTAAGTGCTTAACTCTTTCTTGGTACATGGTTTCTCTATTGAAAATCCCCCCCCCCAGCAGCTTTTACCAGCAAAATGTATCTAAATGGGTGTAGTCAATGTGATGTTCTCCAAATGTTGCTGGACTACAGTGCCCAGCATACCTCACTCTTGGGCATGCTGGCTGGGGGTGATGGGACTTGTGATTCAATGATACCTGGGAATGCCATGTAGAATCCTCATGAAGTCCAGTGATAGAGTGAATGGGTTTCCATCACCTTGATTTGCAATGGACTCAGTATTTATATGGATGATTAATGAACCTTGGAGGAGGGGAGACAACAACCTCATCTTTTCCCACCAGAGCTCATAATGTTGATGCACTTACGCATTGAATGCATGCATAACATGCATGGATATTATCATATTTCCCCACTGGAAACTGAAGTTGGCTTCATTTGCCCTGCACTTATTCCATATCAAAAGTCTAGGTGGAGCAACAATTGGGAATGCAAAAGATTTTCACCCCAGACAAAGATATGGTGGGTTGTGCAGCTGGATGAGGGACAACAATCCCATAAAACATTTGCAAGGAAATGTTTTGCAATCAAAAGAACTGACCCAAATGGAGAAGACTTGCCAAATGAAAGATTGCCAGCCAAGTGGATTTGGTCATCTAAGGACTACTTGTGTCCTGGGCAGATGTCAGCAGCAGGGTTCTTGATCAAGTGAGAAGCCTATACAGCAGGATCCCTGTTTTCAAATGGTTTCCCTAATATGTGGGAAGCCAGAAGGAGCTGCATGAAAATAGATGTGGGGCTGAGGTCATGGTCCCACAACCCTTTCGTAGTTGTGTTGCTCTTTCATACAAGTAATGAATGCAAAGTACTCCAGTTTCACAAAAAAAGTGATGGTTTCATTAGGAAGTAACGGGTTAAGTGTAAATAATTTATTTCAATATGATAAGCCCCACCACCACCACCCAAAGCAGCTGGCTTTGGGTATGAGTCTTCTGAATGCTGATCATGCATGTGCAAAATCTTACTCCATATTGCAAGCCAGAGAAGATCTCACGGGGACAAAATTACGTTTGAGTAGACAAGTATAGTCAAAATAAAGTCAACCCAGACAAATTCGTTTACTGAACGTGGCGTTTCAGCACCATCAATACAAATTACATAATTCTGGCACATCAAAGTGATTATCTAATCATTCATTCGAGAGGTTCCTCAATGAAATGGGCTTCTATTCCTAGAAGGTACCAATAGTCAATCATATATATGCATATCCAAACACTATGATGGCCTTTAAACACTTTGACATATTCCTGACTTGCTGGGGGTTTTTTTTTTGGGGGGGGGGAGAGACAGATTTAGGGTGTTATTTCATGTTACAATAAGGATCAAAAAGAAGTATGAGCTTTCTGTTTCTATGTCTCTTTGGAAAAACCTAAAAGGGGACATCATTCATAAGTGGTCTCTCTTGAGGAGTGGGATGTGTCCTGCTTTACCAAGTAGAGTCCTCTAGTTGGAAGGCTGTCAGAGGCAAGCAGTGGAGACTTCTCTCTTAAGATGAATGGGGCATTGCCCCCCTAAACTCATTTTGCCCTTAGCCAACCCCCACCTGCCTGCTTCCTTCCTTACAACCAACCCAGGTGTGGCCTTGGCTGCCAGCTTTCTCCTCCTGAGTTTCAGTTTTGCCCTTGCAGAACTCAGCAGTGAGATGGTTGTGGACAAAACAAGAATTCATCATTGGCTCTGGCCTCACCTAAAATTGGGTTCCCTGCCTTCTGCCCTACTAGGCTCAATGGGACCCAGCCACCAGTAATGGCCAGCCCCATATTTGGAGGGGCCAGCTTTTTGAACGGCTGCCTTGTTGGAGAGCCAGAAGAAAGGCAGAAACAAACTTCATTAAAATTGGGTGCTTGACAAGGAAATGTCTAAGGAGTCATCACATTCTAGGCTGGAATTATCTATTTTACTTCCTAGGGAAGACACCCCACATGGAAATTGATGTTCTTCCCAACTATTATATTCTGCAGAGACAGATTTGTACCTAATGCCTTGACCTCACTACAATTTCCCTTTCCTCGAATAAAGTGATGTATAGTTGTTGTTCAGTGCTTGAGGGTTGATGCATAGTTATTGCTCAGCACGGTACTTAAATGATACTTTTTGTTCTTATTATCGTTTGTATTTGTTGCTTCAGCAGAATAGTCATCTTAAGTGCAATAAGTGATATAAATCCCCAAAATTATGGGTTTGCAATGAAAACACTGACATGATATTTTATATAGCATCAATGATAGGCAGTGGTGTAATTGTTTTTCAGCTTTATCCATTTTCACTAGCCATTGCAGTCTTTCCCTTCTGACAAGCAAATCACAATTTGTTTTTTCCAACCATGGATTCTATGGCAGCAGTAGCCAACGTGGTGCCCCTCCAGATATTGCTAGGCTACAACTTCCATCTGTGGTCAGGGGTGATGGATGTTGTAGTCCAACAACATCTGGAGGGCACGACATTGGCTACCACTGGTTTATGTCATAGATGGTGGAACAGGTGAAATTGATAATTAGGAATCCACAAACTGGTGGTCAAGTCGCTATTTGGGAGCTGCCCTTGACCTTCTGGTGATTGCTCATTTCCCAGGTTCTCAGAGTTAAAAAATGGCACACGTAAAATATCTTTAAACTATGGCATTGCATATATTGGAATGCTGGAATATGCTACCTGAAGTTTTGGTAATGACCAAATTAAAGCTTAGGTAGCTTTTAGGGGTATGTTTACAAGCACAATCCAAAGTGTTGGTGATGAGCTTTAAAGCCCTAAATGGCCTCAGCCCTGTATACCCGAAGGAGCACCTCCATCCCCATTGTTCAGCCCGGACACTGAGATCCAGTGAAAATCTCACTGGTGGTTCCTTCATTGCAAGAAGTGAAGCTACTGGGAACCAAGCAGAGGGCCTACCCGGCAGAGGCACCAACCCTGTCGAACGCCCCCGCATCCAATGTCAAGGAGATGAGTAACTATATAACCTTTAGAAGACATCTGAAAGCAGCCCTGTATAGGGAAGCTTTCAATGCGTAATGTTTTTGTATATGTTGGAAGCCACCCAGAGTGGCTGGGGCAACCCAGTCAGATGGGTGGGGAATAATAATAATAATAATAATAATAATAATAATAATAATAATAATAATACAAATTTGTAGAAAATAAGGCTATTGATGACTACTAGCTATGATGGCTAAATGGAACAAAAATGACCTCCAGACCACTCTGTCTAGCCCTCAGGTTTCTTCCTAGACTGAACCCTCCACCAGCCATGTTCTGCACCTTCCTTGTGTGCTTTCACCTGGGTGGAATACTTCTATAAACTGTGACTGTGTTTTTTGCTTAATTGGATAGAGAGAAGATGCATCGGTGTTGAAACCTTGAGAATGGAGACTACTGTACAAAGATAAATTGTATCCATTGCTTCACTGCTTTTCCCCCACTGGCTGAACCTAGCACTGGCATGTAGCCTTCAGAAGGTAGCCAAGAAAGGAATGTGGTCCTTTGACTGAAAAACACTCCCCATCCCAGGTTTATGATATGCCCTTCTCTGGTTTCAGCACAAATCAGGAGTGGGCTATAAGTTATTTTAGCAATAACCAAGCAAACAAACACATCACTGCTGATATACAACCACCATTGTGAGGTCGGAGGCCACAACAATGCCTCCCCGGCTGTTGCTGTTGGTTGTGGACTGCCTGTGAGGTCACCAAAGCACATGGTAGTTGAGTGGCTATAAAGGTGGGGCAAGGAGAAAGCCAAAGGGAAAGCCCTCTTCTCTCCTCTAACTAAAGACATTGGGCAACAGTCATTGCATCAAGCACTGGCTGGTCTCCCTCCACAAAGCGTGTTCTCCCTAGCAGAGAGCACGTGTTGCGGTTGGGGAACAGGCCGCCCTCCCATGACTAGGCAAATTGTCAGCAACCCTGGCCTTAAGGGTTAATTGGGTTGCTGGGGGATTTTGATTGTTACCAATTTGGAGGAGGAGTCAGAAGATATAAATAGATGTGCCGGACGTAGGGACGTCCTTCTTGGACGTTTTGCATCGGATCACATGGAGCACTTGGACAATCTTCTCATTGTCTGGTTACATTTCTTTATTTCTATATTTCCCCTTTCCTTTTAATCCTCTCTAGTCCCTTAAATAATTTAATTCCCCCCTTTTCCTGTTCTATTTCCCACCCCACCCCTTACCCTGCCCTGTGGGAAGATTCTCCCTGTATCCGTGTCTTGCCTTTCCCAATAGGGAAAGAGCCCCCATTAGGGGCTTTCTTTCGCAAAAAAGGTTTCCCCCATTTCTCTCGTTGAAATTGTGGGGCTAGTCAGGGCTGTTCCCAGCTTAGCTGGAATCACTTGCGTTTATGGTATCCCCATAGGTTGGCTTTATTTTGAGTGTGTGCAGCGCTGTTGGCCAAATTTTAAGCTAGCCTTGGGTGGGAGCACTAATTTGGTTTCCTTTAATATTGCTATGAGACTAAGATTCTCAAGAGCAGAAACTGGGAGGCCTATTCGGCCTGCACATTAACTTCCAAGCCTAAGTCTGCTACAGGTAGCAGTTAATTGTTAAGTCTCTGACATGTGACTCATTCTAGCTATAGGAATGTATCTGCTTGCAGGCCCAGTTGCTGCTAATGTATATCTGAGGCAGACAGAGGGCGGCAGAGGCTCTCTGTGCCTCCAAGGACTACGAGCACTCTGTATATGCTCTTGAACTATGCCGTTTCTGAGCAAGTTTATTTTCTTTAAGTTTTTTTTTTTTTTTTTTTTTTGCCCTGTTAGTGGTGACTGCCATTTTAGAGACAAGCCATTGTGGCTTAGTGGCTAAAGTGTAGGACTAGGACCTGGGAGACAGGGTTCATATCCCCCTCTTAGCCACCTTTATAACAAAACAAAACTAACTGCTCCTTTTGGGCTATTCTGTTGCTGGGTAGTTCTGCCCATTTGTGATAAAAGAACTTTGGGTTTCTTGAAGGGGTGCTTCCCTCAAAAAGGGCTAGCAGGGGTACCTGGACAAGCTGTGGGCTACCTCAACTCTGCTATTTCACTGGAAACAATTATGCCTGGCCTAGGAGGTGATCCTAGGGCTTTGCCCTAGAATTCAATGGCCTGGAAGTGTTTCCGGCCTGAATAGTGTCCCCATGTCCACGAAGCATTGGTTTCACTGGGTCAGCGCATAGTGCCGGTAATGCCTAGGTTGCAGGATTGGTCCCTGTATGGGGTAGCTGCATGCTCCCCCATTGCTCTACCTGGACACTTAGGTCCTTTTGGTGGTTACCTCACTGTGAGGGATGTAACGGGCACCACGTTTGCAATATGCAAGTGGGAGAAAGCACCTTTGTGTGCCTGCATTGCAGTTTGCTCTGTGCGTTGCAGGGCATGGCGCTGCACGGGCTGCAATTGCATTGCATTGCATGAGAGATTTGCAGTTGCATTGCACGGAGGGTGTGTGTGCATTGCACGGAGTGTGTTGTTGCGTGGCACAGAGTGTGTTGTTGCATTGCACGGAAGGTGCGGTTGCATTGTACGGAAGGTGCGGTTGCATTGCACGGTGTGTGTGCATTTCACGGAATGTGTGCATTGCATGGAGGGTGTAGTTGCATTGCACGGAGGGTGTTTTTTGCATTGCACGGAGTGTGTGCATTGCACAGAGTGTGTAGTTGCATTCCACAGAGCGTGTTTTTTGCATTGTAGGGAGTGTGTAGTTGCATTGCACGGAGTGTGTAGTTGCATTGAACGGAGTGTGTAGTTGCATTTGCTTGGAGGGTTTGTGTGTGCATTGCACGGAGTGTGTTTCTTGCATTGCACGGAATGTGTAGTTGCATTGCAGAGTGTGTGTCGGAAAAGGAAGCTGGCTCGGCAGCAGCTTTGTCAGGACTTCTTTAGGGGTTCTGGCCAGCGTCGGCCCTGTAAATTTACATATCACGATGGCAGCACAAGATGCCCCCTGCCCAAGTGGGGGCTGGAAGCTGGCAAGCAATAGCTCAATACCTTTTGCCCATATTTCCATTTTATTTAGGGATCCAGTTGGATATCGTTGCAAAAACAAACCACTTGCCTATGGAGAAGCTGTCTGCCTTGAAGGAAGTTATTTTGTAATACTTCCTCTGTAGCAAGTGATGCTTCATCAGATCTGATCTTGCTGGGTCACTTAATTAATCTTCCCACTAGGCCAGGCTGCCTGCGGCCTGAGGTCCCCTTACCTTTGTGTACGCCTACCAAGTGTGGTGAAGGCAGATATCAGGCGATGGTAGCAATTCCTGAATGTATGCAATAGTAGTGTGCCAGGGTAGGATACCTTGAACCCGCACAGGGATTTTCAGGTTCATGCTGGTGCTGCTGGATTTTTGCCCTTTGGTTTTATTTCAAGGGCTGATGGTGTGCAACGCTATGGCCTCAAGCCCGGTGTGGTGAGGCAATCATACGGGATCCTCTAATGATGTTGCTGACACTATCCCATTTTCAGATGAAGCGCTTCAGATCCTGGGCTCCAGACTCAGCTGTTGCCAGACTTTTCCAGACCACCTGTGGCATTTTGACAACAATTAGTAGTTACAGAGAGCAGCAGCTTCCAATTCCCCTTCTGCTTTTAGCTCTTATGGGAAGGCCTGGATGGATTTCTTAGCCTTAAGTTGGCAGTCCTCGGCCATTCAGATGAATTGGCCCCCATCCTCTGAGCATATCCTGCAGTATTTGGTCCACCTGCTGCAGATTGGGCGTGCTGTTATAATCGACCCAGCTTACTTATCTGGGTATTCTTTTAGATACGGTGGCTCAAACTTCTAGCTTGCCGAATGACAAGCTGGTTGCCTTAAGACAGATTATAGAAGAAGTGTTACCTTTGCGGAAGGTGTCTCTTAGACAACTCCAGTCGCTATTAGGGCACCTTAATTTCGCTTGTAAAGTGGTGGCTCCTGGGCGCCCTTTCTGCTCTCGCCTAGCTCGTCTTACAGAAGGTTTGAAGGCTCCACATCATCGGGTGCGCCTTTCTAGTGAGGTGAGGGCTGATCTGTCCATGTGGTTGGAATTCCTGGAGGAATTCAATGGGGTCTCATTATGGCAGGACACGTTAAATTTGCATAATAATTTCAGGTGCATTCAGATGCAGCCGGTTCGCTGGGCTTTGGTCTTTATTGGAAGGGCCGTTGGTGTGCAAAGCGTTGGCCTTCTGAATGGAGGGGAGGAGAGATTACGCGGGACCTTACTTTTCTCGAGTTTTTTCCCATTGCAGTGGCAGTGCATGTGTGGGTCGAGGAGTTCAGGAACCGACGTGTCTGCTTCTGGACTGACAACCAGGCGGTGGTGACGGTCCTAGCCAAGCTGTCATCACGCTCCCCTCGGGTGTCCGGCCCTCTTGCGAGTTTTTGTGCTGCATTGCTTGCGTTGTAATATAGTTTTTCTGCTCGTTTTATTCCTGGGGGTCTAACGAAATTGCTGATGCTCTGTCCCGTTTTCAGATGGAGCGATTCAGACTCCTGGTTCCAGAGGCGCGGATACTTCCGGAATATTTCCCGGATCATCTCTGGAACCTTGGCAACAATTAGTTTTGCAGGGAGTAGCGGCATCGGTTTCCCCTTCCACCCTGCGATCTTATGCAAAAGTTTGGGATGATTTTTTGACGTTTATACGTCAGTCTGCCAGCAAAATACGGGGGGCCCCACCCACCTCCTCGCAGGTCTTAAAGTATCTGGCACACTTGTTTCAGCTGGGGCGGGCAGCTAAGACAATTAGAATGCAAGCGGCTGCCATTGCCTTTTTCTGCAAAACATTTTATGATAAGGATCCTTGCGCAAAGTTTATTGTCCGCAAGGCCCTCGAAGGCTGGGGTAGGTTGTGTCCTCCCCGGCCGGTATCCAGGCGTCCCATCTCTTTTGACATGCTGAGCAATATGCGAAGAAGCTGCGGGTGGTGTGTTGGTCGGGGTATGAGGCACGTCTATTTTCGGCTGCCTTTTCTATAGCCTTTTTTGGTGCGTTAAGAGTGGGTGAAATAGTGGTGGAGGACCATAGGGATGGTCGCTCTTGGGGCCTCTTCATCCAAGACGTGCAGTTATCCCCTGCCGAATTGAGAATCATGGTTAGACATTCTAAGACGGATCAGGGGGGTAAAGGTGCGCTCATTCGTCTCCCTGCCACGAGGGAGGCGGGCCCTTGCCCTGTAAAAGACGTTGGCAAATATCTGGCTGTGCGCACTCAGGGGGATGGGCCTCTGCTCCGGCATGAGGATGGGTTGCCGCTAACTAGGCAACAATTTACAGGAGTGATGCGAAAAGCGATTCTGGCCTGTGGCGGCACAGTTGGAGATTATGCTCCCCATTCATTCCGGATTGGGGCTGCCACGGTGGCAGCTCATTGGGGTTTGTCAGCGGCCAGGATAAAGGATTTGGGCCGCTGGAAATCAAATGCGTTCAGAGGCTATGTTCGCTAACATGATGTATTTTGTCTGTTTATGTTGTACCAGGTCTGGCGCCTGTCCGCGTGTGGATGGTGGGGCACAGCATCATCCATTGGGCTGGTGTCGCAGCACGGCAGGCTGGTGTTGGTCCAGGTCTTGGCCTTCCTCCCCATGTGCAGCTGTCCTGGTTGTCCAGACGTGGTATGCTGTGGTCGGAGCTCCTGCCACGGATCCGGTGCCAGTTGCTCCGTGAGGGGCCGCCATCAGCCATTGTGATACAGCTGGGAGAGAATGACCTGGTGGACATGGGCTGTTTTTCCCTGCGTGCTGCAATTTTGATGGACTTGGATACATTGCGGGCAATGGTGCCTGCGGCTAAGATTTTTTGGTCTCAGCTTTTGCAACGATGCGTGTGGAGGGGCAGTCATTGCCCAGTGGCCACTGAAAGGGCTAGAAGACGCATCAATTCGGCTGTGGCTGTGCGGATTGCTGAGCTGGGTGGTGAGGTGATCTCCCACCCTGCGATTCTTTTTTTTTTTTTTTTTTTTTTTTTTTTTTTTTTTAAGAAGCCATCCTTTTTCCGAGCTGATGGCGTGCACCTTTCTGCTTCAGGAAATGAGGCTTGGATAGGTGCGGTGGTGGCCAAGCTGAGGTCTTGGTGCGTGCGGTGATCTCTCACCCTGCGATTCTTTTTAAGAAGCCATCCTTTTTCCGAGATGATGGCGTGCACCTTTCTGCTTCAGGGAATGAGGCTTGGATAGGTGCGGTGGTGGCCAAGCTGAGGTCTTGGTGCGTGAGGTGATCTCTCACCCTGCGATTCTTTTTAAGAAGCCATCCTTTTTCCGAGATGATGGCGTGCACCTTTCTGCTTCAGGGAATGAGGCTTGGATAGGTGCAGTGGTGACCAAGCTGAGGTCTTGGTGCGTGAGGTGATCTCTCACCCTGCGATTCTTTTTAAGAAGCCATCCTTTTTCCGAGATGATGGCGTGCACCTTTCTGCTTCAGGGAATGAGGCTTGGATAGGTGCAGTGGTGGCCAAGCTGAGGTCTTGGTGCGTGAGGTGATCTCTCACCCTGCGATTCTTTTTAAGAAGCCATCCTTTTTCCGAGATGATGGCGTGCACCTTTCTGCTTCAGGGAATGAGGCTTGGATAGGTGCGGAAATGGCCAAGCTGAGGTCTTGGTGGGGTTAGTGAGTGGTTTGGCGGGGAGCTGGAGGCTCCATGGCGGTTAGGCATTGGTTAATTGGTGCTTGGAGGGGTAAGTGCCTATCCCTCCAAATGATGCGGAAAGGGAATTCCGTTAAAGGAATCCAGGGGCTTGCCATTCTTTCGTCCTTGACCGTGGAGCCGGACTTGGGCCGTGCAAGCCCCACCGGAACATGAGGGTGTGAAGCGAGGGTCTGTTTCCCAGCCTCACTTCTCATCCAATACTTGTTTCCCACGCTGGCTTCCGGTGGAGTCCGGAAGGACCAGCTCTGTCCTTGAGGGCCAGGACAGATAGTCATAACCAATGCCTAAGCAACCACTCACAATTTTTGTATTTTGAATAAAAAAGTTGTGGCCAAAACTATGCCAAAAACCTTAAACAAAATTGATGTGTGAAGTGTGAAATTATTTGGGGGGTGGCACTGTGGAACTCAACACGCAAAGCGTGTTCTCCCTAGCAGAGAGCACGTGTTGCGGTTGGGGAACAGGCCGCCCTCCCATGACTAGGCAAATTGTCAGCAACCCTGGCCTTAAGGGTTAATTGGGTTGCTGGGGGATTTTGATTGTTACCAATTTGGAGGAGGAGTCAGAAGATATAAATAGATGTGCCGGACGTAGGGACGTCCTTCTTGGACGTTTTGCATCGGATCACCCGCCCTCCCTCCCTTTAATAGGGGGGCTTGTTATTTAAGTTGATTGCTTGACCTTGCTATGCCTGTCATGGGGTCGTCCGCCTTGGTGCGGGGGCCTGGTAGGAATTTGGCCATCTGGCTGATTGGCTGGTGCCATTTGGTTTTTGCCTACTGCGTAGCAAATCGTCACAACTTGTAAGGTTGGCGGTTAGGCATTGGTTAATTGGTGCTTGGAGGGGTAAGTGCCTATCCCTCCAAATGATGCGGAAAGGGAATTCCGTTAAAGGAATCCAGGGGCTTGCCATTCTTTCGTCCTTGACCGTGGAGCCGGACTTGGGCCGTGCAAGCCCCACCGGAACATGAGGGTGTGAAGCGAGGGTCTGTTTCCCAGCCTCACTTCTCATCCAATACTTGTTTCCCACGCTGGCTTCCGGTGGAGTCCGGAAGGACCAGCTCTGTCCTTGAGGGCCAGGACAGATAGTCATAACCAATGCCTAAGCAACCACTCACAATTTTTGTATTTTGAATAAAAAAGTTGTGGCCAAAACTATGCCAAAAACCTTAAACAAAATTGATGTGTGAAGTGTGAAATTATTTGGGGGGTGGCACTGTGGAACTCAACACGCAAACAGACAAACAGGCAGATGGAAAGAAGTGATCATCTAGCAGGAGGGTGCTATGGAGCAATGAGAGGCTAAGTTCACTTGCTGAGGGGCACTGTGGGGTTGAAGGTGGCTGGTGTCCATTGTCGCTGATGTCTGACAATGGACCTGGTGCAAGCTGGCAGGTCCTGGGGAGTGAAAGTTGGATGAGTTTGCATTTGGAAGCTGGAGGGTTCTGTAAGGCTGAAGTAGGCCGGTGCTTGTTGATGTAAACTGGCTGAGGTTCATCTTTGGATGCTAGTGGACAGAAGCTCTGTGAATATTTGTGGAGTGAAGCTGAGGTGTGTATGTGAATGAATGGAGAGTGGCGGATGAGTGAGTGTGCCCAATGGCATTTTTCATGGATGTCAGCTGGTGTGTGCCTTTTTCTGCGGATGGGATGTTTCAAACGTGATTGAGGTGAATGGTGTGTGTCTGGATGCATTCACCCAGGTGAGGTTGCCCTCCAGATACACCATGCCTGGGAATAATATACTCAAGGGTGGTAGTGGTTTCCTTGCAAATGCAGGAGGAGTGGATATTCATGGGTAGAAGCAGTGGAAGTTGGCAAGTTAGGGAGGAAATTGCCAGGCAGAAACCAGTGGATGCTGTTGGATGGTAGGCATCCCACTCACTGTGCCTGAATTTGTGTCAGGAATGAGCCAGCTCCAAGCAAAGGTTTGTAGTCAACTGCAGAAAGCAGCCAGGAACAGAGAGGCTTTGATGTTAGTCAGACAGGGGAGAGCTGGCAGCTGCAGACTTTGGCTCTTCCTGACCTTGATGGAGAGGCTGATGAGGCAGTAGCTGAGAGGCTAGAACACAGCCAAAACTTGCTGGAAGCACAATCAGGTGCAAATAAATTCAGAGACAGCCTCTCAGAACCGGAAGAGGTTGGAGCTGATCCAGTAAGTCCGAGGAGTTGGCGAATGGGAGGGTTGTCAGACAGGAAGTAAAACAAGATACATAAGGGTTGTAAGTTCAATATCTGCTGGAGACGCTGGAAGGAATCTTCAGAAGGGTCACCTTGAGTAATGATGCTGGAGGCTTTGTTAGAGCCGTCCGGAGCTATCTGTTTGTTTTTGCAATAAATCCTCCTTTTTCATTAGCTACGCTTTCTGTGTTATCAAGCTGGGAACCTGGACTCCTGACAATTTGCCTTTTGGGGATGTCTGGCAAAGCTTTTCCCAAGGCCGCCCATGAAAGGAATTATGAGAACAGCAGGGCTTAAGCATGCCTCCTTCTATTTCTATATAAATGTCTTTCTAAAAACACCTACCATTAAATTTGTGTTCATTACACCTTCCCCCTTCCTCAATGTATAATGGGAGGCTATGCAGATGCTTCCTGAGCTGTTGTCATTGCCTATGGATTGCCTGGGACGTCACCAACAGACACATTGGATGATAGCAAAGAGGCAGTTACTAGTGAGAGGGTGGAGGGAGGGAACGTCCCATGGAGAAGATGCATCCAGGGAAGATGGAGCAGTCTTGGTGGACTAACATCCTGACTCAATAGTGTAAGGCACCCTCGTATGCCATGACACACTGTGCTGATGTGATGTCTCACCTGTGCCCAATATTTCAAGACAAACAAGAAGAAAAATGCTGCAGCAAATTTGTGTTAAAGGAATTCATTGACACTGTATGCCCAAGATATGAATAATTTGCTAAGCACATGGCAAAAACAATGTCTGGTCGCCTTTTGGCTTAACTCGTATAGACACATACAGCAAATCTAGGAAGTGGAATACGAGACCGTAGCAACTGCCGCTTTGAGATATAGAGCCCACCTTGCTGAAGCTGCCTTCACCTCCACTAGGAAAACCAACTTTCTCTCCCAGAGCTGTAGTTATATATTTCTTGGTGGCATTACACAGACGTATTCATATATTAAACAGAATCACAGGGGGAAGGCATTTGGGGGAGGGGGGAAATCAATGTTTTCCAAATGAAGGCGAGGAGGAATGTGGAAGCCCATTAGGGGAAGAAATGGTCTTTCAATTGTCTGCAAAAGGCATCACAAATAACGCAGAAGAATAACCACCGCAACAAAAACCAAGTGACCCAAAGAAAACCATACCCTATGTCTTTTTTAAAAACACACACACATATATGTCAAGGTCCTTTTATTCTCAAAGTTCCCTTGCTTTTCTGGATTTAAGTCATTAAAGGTCAATATTTTCAGAATGGGGTCTTTCTCCCCGCATGCGCAACTGTGGCTAAATAGGCTTGGAATTGATTTGTTTTGAATTACAAGATACACAAAACGTCTGTATATCTGGCCAGCAACAAAAAAGCACTTTGGTTTTATAGAGGGGGCACCGAGATGACACCAAGGGTGCATGATGCAGTGGTGTAATGAAACCGAGATCAATGTTAAAACGAATGTAGCACCACTGAGAACTACACACAGATCAATACTCTTGTAAGCCATCAAATGCAATCTCACTATATAGTCTTGTTAGAGAGTACAGTCGGTGCTAGGTGGACTTGCCCCTCCCCCCTTTATTCCCTGAATATACTGTTGATTCTGCTATAAATCCCTCCAACTTTTAGGGTGCTTCTTTTAAGCATCCCTTGTTGCTGGGGTGGCAGGGCAGGTGGAAGAGCGGAGGCGTACAGAGGCCAGAGAATGAATTCTGAGAGGATGGGTATCCTATTTGCTATTCTTTGGACCCCCTGGGAAATTCACTACTCCAAACATGCTGTAGCCTTGAATTGGCTGCCTGCAGTGCAGCTGCCTGAGTCCTGAATGGGGCATAGCTCCATTGAGCTTGGTGCCTGTACGTAAAAGTAAGTTTAGTGTGAGGGACCAGGCTAGTGAATTTAAAAATAAATTCGCAAACTTGATGTGGAAATGGGAAGAATTTAAGATTGGGGAAAATCAGAAACTGCTATTCTTTGTATGAGGAAGAAACAGAACCCCAGATGGTTCTATGCACATAGGAGCAGGCTTAATCCTCAATTTCTGGGGTTACTAATGGCAGGGAGCACTAACCATTTTAATGGTGTTCCTGAATGCACCTCAGTTTCCTTTGTCAAAAATAAGTAAAATGGTTTCCAAAGGTGAATGAATCTGTCAATTGTGGCCACTCATTTTTCCAATCTTAAGGACAGTTCTCATTTCCACTTCAGTTTGCAAATGAACATTCATTGGCATTTTATTCAGAATTTCTACCAACATATACATTTTTATGCCATTTCCCCTAATATACCCATTTTTTAAATAGCGAATCCCCCAAATGTAGTGCATCATTTTCACTAATATGTGCATTTTTAGGCACACTTTCCCGAAATATGTTCACGTCCCTACAAATTGCTTGACTGAAGAAATGCATTGCAAAATTCAGAGGAGTGCGAATTGCAAAGGAATGGACGCATTTCGGTCCATGTACTGTTTCAGAGGGGATGCGGGTGGCGCTGTGGGTTAAACCACAGAGCCTAGGACTTGCTGATCAGAAGGTCGGCGGTTCGAATTCCCACAATGGGGTGAGCTCCCATTGCTCGGTTCCTGCTCCTGCCAACCTAGCAGTTCGAAAGCACGTCAAAGTGCAAGTAGATAAATAGGTACCACTCCGGCGGGAAGGTAAACGGTGTTTCCGTGCACTGCTCTGGTTCGCCAGAAGCGGCTTAGTCCTGCTGGCCACATGACCCGGAAGCTGTATGCTGGCACCCTCGGCCTATAGAGCGAGATGAGCGCCGGAACCCCAGAGTCCGTCATGACTGGACCTAATGGTCAGGGGTCTCTTTACCTTTACCTTTAATGTTTCAGAAAGTGCAAATTGGTTAGGTTCATCTTTAAATGTGAGCTGAATGGAATATCTTCCCCCATTCATTCATGTGGGGATTGAGCAAGTTCCAGATGCAAAGCACTAAACTGAAAACACTGGGTAACTTGGCCCTGATGGACAGGCATTCCAAAGTGAGTGCAACCCATCTTCCTGTGTGCAGTAAGATGCATTGCACATCCTTCCACCGAGGTCCTTGTGGGAGAAAAGCCAACACTTCTCCACACACAAAAAGTCACAACAACATTAAATGAGCTAGTTATGATTATAATGTCTTGAGTCCCTCCCTCACACCCACCCCTGAAAGGTGGTTGGAGTAGATGATCCATGGCGGATCTTGCTTGGAATTATATATGAAATGTACAATGCTTTGTCAAGGTGGAGAGAGAGAGAGAAAAGCAATGCGAAATAATGCACAAGTGCTGGACCGTCTGTTATAGTCCATTAGTTTAATCTGTCACTCCCGGCTGAGCATCTATGGGATTTATTGCATGTTAGATAGCATTCCTTTCTGTATACCAATTTGATTGAAAGGGTGATTTATCAAGACTCCGCATTGCATTGAATGCTGCACTCCCAGTCCAGAAGCGGGGAGATGAATTGTAGCCAGATCTCATTCACCTCTCTCAGGTGACTAAGAAATTATAGTTGCAGGGTGGGAAGGTGGCAGAGGGAGGAGGGAGGTTCGGGGGAAAGCAGATATTAGCTCTGAAGCCATCACTAGTTCCACTAGCAATTCAAAATGGAGGACGGTTGTAACCGGCTGCCCTTTCTAAATGGAGAGGAAATATTCATCAAGAGATATCAGACACCGGCTGAAAAGGAGAAGAGAAATAGGTATGAAGCGAAGCAGGGAAATAGAAGATGCAGATAAACAGGACGTGTTTCTATGAGGTGATTTTTGTGTGTGGGAAATCTATTCTTCCAAACAGGAAAGTGCCATTAGTAATTTCACCACAGTTTATGTACCACCACACCAAAATAATAAGAGTTATTTAACAGGCTAACATGCTTAAATTTTTTGCATGTCTTTCTGGATGAATAAAGAGGATCCAGCCACAACCTGTTTTGAGGCCTGTTGCAGAATTTCAGAAGGCATCCCCCTCACACCATGAAGGTAAAATATATTTATAAACCAAGCAATTGACCATTTGCTTTCCTTTGATAGTATCCTGAAATCTGCTCTCAGGGTAGGCAACAGCAATCTGCCTGATGGCAAGGGTACTAGGGGTATCCTAAGAAGGCTCATCACTCATAACAAGATAGAGTTCCCAGGATTCTTTGGGGGAAGTCATGACTGCTTAAAGCAATATCAAAGTGCTTTATGGGCACAGTTGGATACAAGCTAAAGTAACTTTTCTCCAGCCTTAGGTGAGGGATGGCAACATGGTGCCCTCTATATGTTGTTGGACTAAGATGTCCACCATTCCCTAACTACAGCAATGGTTCAGAAATAACTGGGCAAGGAGGGGAATCTCTGGGCTAATACCTGTAGAGTCCCTGAACTTGTCTTGCACAGATACCTGCTTAAGTTGTTGCTTCCCTGCAATGATGGAATCCTTGATGGATGCGGAGAGCATTGGGTTTATGTTTGGGCACAGTCCTCTCAGTCTGAAAAATACTTATCTGTGTCTGTAGCTTTGTGAAGTGCCCAATGCTTCAGAGTCACTTTGTGTCTTCCCAGTTTGATCTTACTAGATCTGTTAAAAAACAAAGCCCTTTCCCTGCCCATTTACTATAATGGGAAGTCTAAAAATGACTATAATGGTGTTTTGTTTTTCTATTTTCACAAGTGGATGAAATTTGCAGGCACAGAGAGCCTGAATCATCCATATTTACTTTGCAATTTACACCGAGCCAGTGAATACTTGAACTACATGCACACCATCGTAAGTCAAATGCTTGTCTGTATTCATCTCACCCCAGAATATGCAAAGAAGTAATATTCGGTTTTCCTTTGCTTTATCTGATTGGGAGCAGGATAAACTTGACAGTATTTTCCACTTTGGTAATATATCCTCCCCATTCATCTGAATTAAAAAAAAAGGAATCAGATTTAAAGAAGTAGTGATTTGGAGATATATATGGGATATCTCCAACATGAGTCTCTCTCTTTGTGCAGAGGCATAAAGATTGTTTCCAAATACCTTACCAATTTAATTGCAATCCCCCCCCCCCGTATAGTTCCCCAGTGCTAGATGGCTTTTTATGGGAATAAAAGACCATGAAGGGAAAGTAGTGAAGGGTTTTATGTACCAGAAGATGGCAATGGTGATCTTCAGTAGTGTTAATCTAGCTACGCAACACCCGTATAAGTCTTCTGCCGGGAAGCAAAACAAGCACCATCTTCTATGAGTGATGCCTGAACACTCCATTTTCATACTGCTCCGTAACTGCTCCTTATCCTTGAATTCTGCAAGTTATTGCTAATCATTGTGTATAATCCCTTTTTTTTTTTTTTGCTTTTTTAATATAAAAAATATTACCACTGCAAATAGCTTTTGGGGGGTGGGCAGGATTGCAGAAGCTGTGATATTATTTAAAATTGGAGAAGTGCTACTGTTGAATTCAACATGTCATGTCGATGAAAAAATCATCACTGGAAGTCAGAGTCTAGGGGAGGAAAACATGCATTTTGTTGGTTTGTCTGAAAGCCCAAAAACCAACAAGGAGCAAACTGACAGGGAAACTATGGGAAGTGATGCTTTATTTTCACCAGTCAAGTATTTGATATAGACACACCTTGGAATGAATACATTCAAAGGACACACGGCAGCATCAAGGGTTGGCAACATTGGGCACATGCCAAGGCCTACACTCTGGCAGGAGGTCCACTTTTGATCCACAGAGCCCTCTCTGCTGTTTCTCCTTCCTGTTGCTGCCTGGTTTCATGCCCTTTCCTGGCCCTTTCTTGCCACGAGGAGAAGGCAAATGAATCCCCAGTAATAGCTGCTAAGAGAGAAGGCAAACAAATTCCTAGGGAAACTAGCAAAGAGGAGGCAGAAGTAGGGGAGTTGGTGCTGATTACCTGGACAATGCTAGGTTGGGGGACTGGGGTCATTTGGGCCACTGGTAGGAACACAGAATTGGAAGTGGAGTTCCACCCAGTACAGTTCCACACACCAAACTGTCGTTGCTCCGATCTAAAACCAAACAGCAGCAGCATTTACACACAAGTAAAGAAGCAAACTTATATGTAGTTTAACGACATGGACTCAACAAGCTGGGAAAGAGCAGGTTCTATTCTCGGTGCTTTTACAAAGGCAGTGGAGTAGCAACAACAAACCCAGTCAAAGAGCAAAAGGACAAGACAAGACTGATAGCAAGAGTTCGAAGAGTTTGAAGGCTGTGGGAGAGTGGCAATGTTGCACCATCAGAGTTTTCTCAACATCCTTGTTAGGGTTTTGAACAGGGTTGGAGAGAGTTCAGAAACTCACAAGGAAACCTAACTGTGAAGCCATTCCTGGCCTAGAAGCAGACATTTGCATGACAATTGCTATGAGGTAGGTGAAAACAAAGTGTCCAGTGCCAATTTCCCAAGTGGAAAATTCCACTTGCCTAGCCCCAAATATACATTTCTTAATATACTTGGAAGTTGAATGGAATCTGTACCGGACGTCCGCTCAACTTCCAAAACATTCAGAAACCAAGGCGTGGCTTCCAATTGGCTGCAGGAAGTTCCTGCAGCCAAGCGGAAGCTGCGGAAGGCGCAACGGATGTTCAGGTTCCAAAGAACATTTGCAAACCGGAACACTCACTTCCAGGTTAGCGGCGTTCAGGAGTCAAAACGTTTCAGTCGCAAGGCATTCGGGATCCAAGGTATGACTGTAATTGTATTTTTATCATTTTTTTTATCTTTATACTATGTTACGTGGTGCCACTTGTGTTTTATGTTGTAAACCGCCCTGTGGTCTTTTGATGAAGCACAGAGTATAAATTGGATAATAATAAATACTATTTTTTTTTTTTTTTTGCATATAATTTTTATTAATCCACAAATAATACAAAATAAAATGCATAAGTTTTACATCTTTTCCATTACTTATTTCTCTTTTAGACTTCCCTCAACTGTTCCGTAAATCATTCATAGTCGTAGTTCTAATTACACATTTCTCAAATTTGTATTGACATTATTTATCTCTTTTTTTCTTATTCCCTTTAGACAATACTTCTTACTTTTCTTACAGAGCTTCTTTAAATCCCTTAAGCGTCATCTGTCCTTCACTTAGACATTCCAGATATTCCACAAATTTCCCCCAGTTCTCGATGAACTTTTGGTCTCTTAAGTATCTGATCTTTCCTGTCAATTTGTCTAGCTCTGCGTAATCTAACAATTTTATTCTCCACTCTTCTATGGTCGGTATTTCTTGCTGTTTCCAACTCTGGGCCAGCAACACTCTTGCAGCTGTAATTGCGTATCTAAAGAATTTGCAGTCTTCCCTTTTTATCTCGTTTCCTACCATTCCCAACAGAAAGACTTCTGGTTTTTTCGTGAATGTGTATTTTAAAATCTTCTTTAACTCATTGTATATTTTCTCCCAGAAGTCTTTCACTTTCTTACAATCCCACCACAAATGGAAGAAAGTGCCCTCTTTATCCCTGCATTTCCAGCACCGATTGCATGTCTTGTACATTTTTGCCAGTTTTACCGGCGTCATGTACCATCTATAAAACATCTTCATCGTGTTTTCTTTTAACGTCATACAAGCAGTGAATTTTAATCCCTCGTTCCACAGTTTCTCCCAATCTTCGAATTGTATATTATGACCCACATCCCTGGCCCAGCTGATCATCACCGACTTAACTTCTTCGTCTTCCAGATTCCAATGTAACAACAGCTTATACATTTTAGATAAATTTTTGCCATCGTTATCAATAATCTCACTTTGAAATTTCGATTCCTTATCCGCAAAGCCTCGATCTTTAGCATCTTTCTTAAACATCTCATTTATTTGGAAGTAGTGCAGCCAATCATATACATGTTCTTTTACCTGCTCATACGGTTTTATTTTCCACTTTCCCCCCTCTTTAAATAGCAATTGGCCATATGTTATCCAAGTATTTCTCATATTGATTCCCTTTACACTCATGACTTCTAGAGGTGATAGCCAACGTGGTGTTCTAGGTTCTAATAGATTTTTATACCTGTCCCAGACCTCTATTAAGGGACCTCGGAGGATGTGGTTCTCGAAGCCTTTATGGACTCTCTTTTTCTCCTGCCATAGATAGGCATGCCATCCAAATCTATTTTCGTATCCCTCTAAGTCCAACAATTTGTTATTCTCTAGCTTAATCCACTCCTTCACCCAGCAGAGACATGATGCCTCATAATACAGTTTCAGATCTGGCAGGGCAAAGCCTCCTCTTTCTTTTAGGTCTGTTAATAATTTAAATTGGATTCTCGGTTTTTTGCCCTGCCAGATGTACCTAGAGATCACTCTCTGCCACTCTTTAAAGATCTTATTCCCTTTAATTATAGGGATACTCTGAAATAAAAATAATATCTTTGGAAGGACATTCATTTTGATCGTGGAGATCCTTCCCCAAAATGACAATTTCAACCTCCCCCACACCTCCATGTCCCTTTTTATTTCCTTCCACGCTGGTTCGTAGTTGTTTTTAAATAAGTCTATATTCTTGGGAGTTATCCATATTCCCAGGTATTTCACCTTTTTAACCACCTCTATTTGTGTTTGTTGTTGCATTATTTCTATTTGGTCTTGATCCATATTCTTCACAATCATTTTTGTTTTTTCCCTATTTAATTTGAAACCTGTCACACTTCCAAACTGTTCCATTTCCTCCAAAACCTCCTTTACCGTATTTATTGGTTCTTCAATCATTATTACCAAGTCATCTGCGAACGCTTTGATCTTATATTCGTTCTGACCAAGTGTCACCCCCTTTATTTTCTTGTTTTGTCTAATCGAATTCAAAAGAACTTCTAATACCGTTATAAAAAGTAGCGGTGAGAGCGGGCACCCCTGTCTTGTTCCCTTTTGTATCCTTATTTCTTCTGTGACTACATTGTTTATGATTAATTTGGCTTTTTGTTCTGTGTAAATTGCTTTTATTCCGTTAAAAAACTCTTTACCAATTTCCATATGTTCCAAGTTCCTCAGCATGAAGTCCCATGATATGTTGTCGAATGCCTTTTCGGCATCGACAAACATCATTGTAGCTTGTTTGTCAATCCTAACAGACAGGTATTCCATCATATTGATTATATTTCTTATATTGTCCTTCATCTGTCTGTTTGGAAGGAAGCCCGCCTGATCTTTGTGTATAATTTCTGATAAGATCTTTTTCATCCTCTTTGCAAGGATCGCAGCAAATATCTTGTAGTCTGAGTTGAGGAGTGAAATCGGCCTGTAGTTTTTGACTTGGGTTGAATCTGAGTCCTGTTTTGGGATAAAAGTGATGAATGCCTCCTTCCATGTTTCCGGGATTTCTCCTTTTCTTAAGATGTTGTTCATCACTTCTTTCAGTGGCGTTACTAAAATAGATTCCATTTCTTTATAGTAACAGGCGGTGAATCCATCCGGTCCTGGAGCTTTCCCCCTTTTTAATTCCTTAATCGCCTCTCTTATCTCCTCTATCTCAATTGGGGTATTCAATTGCTCTTTTTTTCTAGTCGGGATCTTTTGCACCTTTTTATCTCTTAGATATCTCTCTATCTTCCTCAGATTATTTCTTTCTCCTTTTTTGTAAAGTCTTCTGTAGTAATCCAAAAACCCCTTTCTGATTCCCTTCGGGTTGGTTACCTCTTCTCCTTCTACTATAATCTTGTTTATTGTGCTCTGTTCTTTCCTTTTTTTTAATTGCCATGCAAGCCATTTTCCTGATTTATTCGCAAATTCAAAATTTTTCTGTCTCAATTTCTTTATATTCCATTCTACTTCTCTATTAATTATGATAGCAAACTGTGCTTGTAGGGCTTTGATCCTTTCTTTTATCTTCCCATTGTTTGGTTTTTTAATTAGTTTTTGTTCATTTACCATTATTTGATCCAAAATTTCTTTTGTTCCTTTTTCTCTATTTTTATTTTTAATTGTATTTTGCTGAATGAAGAATCCTCTCATTACTGCCTTGCTGGCGTCCCACACTACTTTAGCCTCTGTACCTTTGTCACAGTTATCTACAAAATATTCTGTTAGTTTTTTTTGTGCTTTTTCAACTATTTTCTGGTCATCTAAGAGGTAATCTTTCATAAGTATTTATTTTGTAAATTTTATATAGCAACTGATTGTAAGAAAAAACTGGGAGGGAGTTGAGTACAGGTTAGGGGCCCACTGAAGACATGTTACTCAATCTGCTCCCCCTCCCCCCAAAAAACCCAACAACCCTGGAGCCAGCAGTGCCTGGGCAGCAGTGCACATTTGTGTGTTTAAGGATGGTTTTTGTAAGCAGGCAGTGGAAGTTATGGGCACTGGCCATAAAAGCAACACAACTCTGTCCCCTCCCCAGTCTTCCTTCAGTCGAGAAGGACATAGAGACGTGCTGGGCAGCACAGCTACATCTGCTGTTGCTTCCAATAAATATACGCTTGTTGATTGGGTGGGTGGGACTGGTTGTCTCTGCCAAGTTCTGTATTTTGGACCTGCTAGACATCATTAGGGTCTCCCTATATTACTTGGTACAGTTTATGTTTAGGAGGATATCTTATCTAATCTAAATTATTATCTTACCTAAATGTTCTCAGGTGCTTTTAACTGTTCTTCTTAATGCATTACCATATTTTTCGCCCTATAGGACGCACTTTTCCCCCTCCAAAAATGAAGGGGAAATCTGTGTGCGTCCTATGGGGCAAATGCAGGCTTTCACTGAAGCTTGGAGAGTGAGAGGGGTCGGTGTGCACCGACCCCTCTTGCTCTCCAGGCTTCAGGAAGCTATCAGAAAGCCTGGGGAGCCTGCAGGAGTCCCCCCAGGGCTCTCTAGGCTGTAGATAGCAGCCTGCTGCCTGGAGCGTGGGGCGCACTGCAGCAGAGCGCCCTGCGCTTTGTGCAGATAACCGCAGCCTAGGGAGCCCTGCGGGAGTTCCTGCAGGGCTCCCTAGGTTGCGGATAGCAGCCTGCTGCCTGGAGCACGGGGCGCGCTGAAGCCGCGGCTGGGGGGGGGGTTATTCCCCCTCCAAAAAACTAGGTGTGTCTTATGGGCCGGTGTGTCCTATAGGGCAAAAAATACAGTAAATAGGTTTTCTTTTCTTTTTAATGGTACTGTTTGATGACAGATGGACTGGCTGACCTGGGCTCCTTTCAGTGGAAGCTCAGGCTACAAATTTAAGTAAATATAGTAAAATCTGCGTCATTCCAAAATGTGGAATTGTTACTTCTTTACTATTTTTATTCCTCCCGCCCCTGGTATTTTTAGGGTGCTTTAAACTGCTTAGAGTGTCCCCCACTTTGAAATATGGAGCAAAATATAAATTGCAACAATAACAATGTAACTTGAATGTGACAAAAAGGAAGAACTCAGGAGCCAGCCTCTTTAGATATGGTTTGTTCAGCAGGTGAGATTTCATATACGGCACACTTGTATAAATGCTCTCCCTTCCCTACCAGTCTTGTCTGTCTGGCTTTTGGGGATGTTTATTCTGGTATCTAGCAACCAGAAGCTCCAGAGTATTGGGTTCTACCTTGATCCAAACAAGAACAGCAGAAACTGAAGTTCATCCAGGGTGTTAGGATGCTCATGGCTTATTGACAAGTCCTACTAGGCAGCTATGAAGTTAAACCACTGAATTATGAAGTTGTTAAAAAAAAAAGGAAGGAAGGAAGGAAGGAAGGATATTCAAAGGAAACAAAAGGCATCCTTGGCCCATAGTCTGATAGAACCATAAAAAAAGAATTTTATAGAAGTATCATAAAATTTGTATAGGGGCATAATAAAAAGCAGATACAAGTCTGAAAAATTCATTAGATCCCTCCTGCCCTAACACAAGCTCTGCCGATGCAAGTACTTTGCAATGGTAATGTGAAGATAACTGAGGAGAAAGTGGCAGAGGCAACAGCAGTAGCAAAAAACTAGAAGGTGGAGGGGAGAAGGAAAGCAGCGAAGAAGGAAATCATCCCAAATCAGCCCCTGTGAACAATGGCTTTGATTATAACCATGTGAAATTTCCTAGCCCCAAAACATTCGTTTCTTTCACAGTTCTCCCGGCAATTATGAAATCAGCAGATTCCTAGCTGATTCTCTGGCAGCCAAGCTAAATATATATTTGAGACGAGAGGATCGGATGTATAATTATATTTTCTTATTATCCTAACTTCCTGTATATGAAAACAACGGAGAGCTTCGGATATTTTTTGTTTTGTTTTGCTTTGTTTTGATGCCGCCTCACAAGGGCAAGATGTACGAGCCTGCATCGCAGCTGTGCTGTATTCAGGGAGAGTGAATCTATGGTGCACCATTTCCTTTCAGTTTCCAGACACCGTGCCTTCCTTTGGACTAGGAGAAAACCCGATGAAGGCCCAAGTTAAGATCCTGCCAGGAAGCTGCATGGAACCTCATTATAGGTTATAGCGAGCATAAAACTCATTTGTTACAATATGTCAGGGTGTTGTCAGTGGTTCCTGGCTGGTTGTCTAGGAAAGTATAAAGACAAGGAAAGATTTCTCATAGTCCTTTTTTTTATTTCAAACCTTACTCAGAGAGGCTATAGAACCCAGCCTTTTTTTTATTTCAAACCTTACTCAGAGAGGCTATAGAACCCAGCCTCTTGGATAATGGCTCTCCCACTTCCTCATTCATCATCATCATCACCTCCTTTACAGGTGCTGCTAAGTGTCCTCTATCTTTGAGCTTTTTGCTCTCCTACTTTTAAGGCTCACCGGATTCTGGGAGATGGTGGGTCTGGAATGCTTTCTAGGGACGTGTCAGCCAGCTGCTGCTCCAGCTCTGATTGCTCCTCCTCTCCCATTATTTCCCAACTTTCCCCTTCATCTGTCTCTGAGCTACAACCTCCTGCAAACCCCTGTTGTAAATCTATACTGTCTTCCTCTTCCCCTTCCCTGGAAGGGTCAGGATAGGGAGGTGGTCTCCACCACTGCTCCTCTTCTGCCCAGCCCCTGACACAACAGCTTCACTGTCCCAATTCAAAGTGCTGGACCTATGAAGTAGGGTCGCCATATTTCAAAAAGCAAAAATCCAGACAGAAAAATTCTTGAGTTCTTCTCTCTTTTTGCAAAATTGCAAAGAAATTTGACACTGCCAACATCAGTTGCCATATGCCTGGACTTGTGTTCTCAGCAGCCTTGTGTTCTCAGCAGTGACCACAAGATCCCTTTCCGGAGATGCTCACCAGGCTAGATCTCTTTAGAACCCAAATGAAGCTGCTGTTCTGGCCAAAGGTTTCTGTCTCTTAAACCAATGAGGGAAGCACACTTGCTCTGTCCTTGTATTTTACCCTGTGGCTTTTAGCGGAATGGCTTGAACTCTGATTTCACATTCTATTAATCTTTACAAACTGCCTCAAGCGTTTTGTTAGGCTGGAAGGGTAGATTGGATTTTTTTTTAGATGAAATGGTCACATAGGGCCTATCACTTCCAAATTACTCTTGGAGAACCTTCTGAAATGCAGAGAACATTTCTTTGTTGCTAGATGCCTTCCCTAATTTCCGCCACTTGCTTCATCTCACCTGTGTGACTCTTCTTAGCTTTAACAGGAACATCAAAAGCCAAATCTGAAAGGACAACACATGTAGAGAGAGAGAAAGCGTCCTGAGGTGAATAAAAAAGAGCATTATGGGGACGGCTAGTTCGCCAACTCTATTATTTCTTCTTTTTACCAATTATTGGGTCCATCTGTCTTCTTGGCATGGCTCTCACTAGCACC
This sequence comes from Podarcis melisellensis, assembly GCF_964234715.1. Classification (NCBI taxonomy): domain Eukaryota; kingdom Metazoa; phylum Chordata; class Lepidosauria; order Squamata; family Lacertidae; genus Podarcis; species Podarcis melisellensis. The sequence goes on from NC_138537.1 coordinate 12,346,878, forward strand.
ATAATAGTCTCTCAAAGTCAACTTTGCCTCGCCACCCTGATCTTTTTGGAAGGCTTGGCCACAGCGACTTCCACTTGAATCAGCAATTTCCCCATGTTTAATGAGCAGAAAAGCTCTCCGTATGCAAAGAGCTGGCGCAAAAAGAGCCTGTAGTTTTGGCTCCGTTTGTATCAAATGAAAGCAGCCGTTTCTGAGTAATCCTTGGCTTGGCTGCTTCTTCTGCTCTCCTGTAATGCTTGTTTGTTAAAACGAAAGACGAGAATCTTCAAGCCCAAGGGCCACATTTATACATTTAGGCTAGTTTTGACATGCTCACTCACCTACCTAGACCCTCTTTATCATCAATGCAGACAAGCAAGCATACCCTCCAAGTTTCATGATTTTCCATCATGAAAACCATCCTGGCTTCTGATTTCATCCTGGGACGTCCCTATCCCCCCCCCCCCGTGCTGCTGTCGCCAAGCTCTGGGAGGAGGATGAGCGGGCGCTTGTCCCGAGTGATGGTGAGTGTGGCTGCAGTGTGGGAATGTTCAGGGAGGCAGGAAAGGATATATTGTTTATTAATATCCTTCCTAACTTGCGCTGAAGGCTGAACCTTGTCCTTGCCAGGGAATCGTTCGCCCGCGTCCCCAGTGCCGAAGAGAGAGAGCAAAAAGCACCAGGAAAGTTTCTTCTTTGGAGAAAAGAGTTTATTGCAAACTGCGCACAGTGACAACCAGCAGGATCACTCCTGCAAACTGGCTGTGTAGAAATACATTTCAGCAAGCCTTCTTATACCTTTTGAGCATTTACCCACCTCCCAGACCTCCCCCAAACCTTCCCCAATCAGCTGGCAAGTTTTCAACTCATTCCCTTTTAGGGCATATCAATATTTGCTGGCTAAGGCTGCTAGCTAAGCACTTCCTCTGCTGGTTAAGCATTTTCTCTGCTCAGTAAGCACCCCCTCCCACCTCCTTGTACACGTGTCTTCTTTTGCTAGCTAAGCATTCCCTTGTATCTCTTCTTATCTTGCATTACTTAAAGCAGAAGCAAAGCAGGAAACATCTTGCTAGTGGTTTTTAGTTGACAGCAGTTTCTGGCTAGGCAGGAAACGACCTTCTGACCTGTAGCTAACATCAGCAGTTTCAGATAGCTGGTTAGACAGGAAACGGCCTCCTGACCTGTCTGATTTAGACTTTGCAAATAACTGCATTTTTGAGTTTGAGCTTGTGTAGCCATCCTAGCAGAGTGCTGGAATTTACTATGTGTAGATAATATTAATGATTAACCGTTCCCTTCTCCCTTCACTCCCTCCTCTTCTTCTGAACAACCTAATACTTAGGTTCGTTCTGGGGTATGGGCCTATACTCCCTCATCACAGCGATGACTGTGGGTCCTAGCTTCCGTGACAGGAGTCTTTGCATCATTTGCTGCAAGCATTGCAATAAGCAGGGGATACAGAGGCAAAGAAGCAAAAGGATTAATAGCGGTCCTGCTAATAATACTATAACATTCCTGAGCCAACTGCCATCAGGGAGCCAGGAATACATCCAACCCCATGCATCACTCCCTGTGGCTTTCAGCGGGTTTTCAGCTATCATTGTTTCCATGTGGTTGATGGTGGCTGAAATATTTGCTGACTGGTCTGAAATGTACATGCAGCAATGGGAATGAATTAAGGCACAAACTCCGCCCTTAGAGGCAAGGACTACATCCAAAGCGTAACGATTTTGAAGGACTACCTCCCTTATCTCTGACATTTCCTTATTAATTGCTTTTAAGGCCGAGATGGTGGAGTTAAACAAAGCCTCGGTCCAGTTTGCCAATCTATGCAGATCCTGGTAATTCATGGCTACACCCAAAGGGGGTAGAAGGGACCTAGAGATGGCTGTGCCGGTATACTGGTTAATAGGTGATTTCGCGTCCCTTTTGTTACGCAGACGGACTGTTGGGAGCTTATCCATCTTATACACCAGGGGTACGACTACTCCTAAAGTACAGGTTCCAGAAAAGGCAGAGGGGATTTCTTTGTAGGCTCTTGTGCCGCAGAGCAACCACAAATCAGACTGGAGCAGGCAGTTAGATCTGCTGCGCGCCGTCATCCAGGTAAACCAAGTATAAAAATCGACACACATAGCATCATAAATGGAAGTACCTTTTTGGAAGCAGGAAGATCCATTAATATACTCATAAGTCCAATTGCAATATGGATAGTGACCTAAAAAATTGCTGCTGTTATGATTGAAACGGAGACAACGAGGTGCCTGTTCCATGAGTGACAGAAACACTGGGGGTGAATAGGTGCGACCATCTGACATAAGATTACTAATTCTAAATGACTCATTTATTGGAATACTATGCAGTAGTATGCCAGGCTTCTTAAATTGAGGAGGGATATGCATACAAACCCAACATTCAGAAAGATTAAGCATAGAAGAGAAACGATCTATATCTCTAACATAGGTATTATTACTCCAAATCTGATGATAGGGCTCTGACCGGTCGGTTTTCCGTATATGTGAGTCATCTCCCAGACCCAACCCAAGTAGGGCGAGTACCAGAAGGGTCAAGGGGATGGGGGCTGGTTGTTCCCTCCCACAAAATCGGTGACGCTCATGCCAGCAAAAGAAAACACACATCCATATGACAAGAGCGGTTGAGATAACCCCTATCCACCAACCCCAATCCTTCCATGGTTCCTCCCACCAATATTCAGGGGGTGTGCTCATTGTTGAAGAGCTCACTGATATTTGTGCCTAACTACCTGTTGAGCCTCAAGGATGAGAGTCCACTGGTGAGCTGATGCTCCTACTACGTGGGTCAACTTTTCTGCTAACCCTGATGGGTGGAGTGAACCACTTGTTTAGCAATTTCAATGCACACCTGGTTAAGGCTCCCACCCCTGCAATACTTGCATTAAGATAGGTTCCGTCCCATCTATCGCCTGCATTAAGAGTAGGACCTGGTCTATCAAATGAGGTTGGTACAGTGCTCTACCTCCCATATAACAGTTGACTACCCTCCCACAGCAGCAAGAGCGGTCTAGAACTCGATAGATTTCGACCGTCTCTGCAACTTCCCGTATGAGCACTATCCACGCGTGCTGGGCAGTGGTGTGGGAGAGGAGCCACAACGGGGCAGTGGGGTGTTTTAAAACGGCAATCTCATCAAATCCCAGTTTCCAATAGCCATAGAGCACACCATCTCTTACCACCGGCAAGACGAACCAGTCGTAGCAGAGGCCATCAGGCCAATAAATGCGGTATGGCTCAGTGAGGTCAGGGCTGTGGGACATAGAGCAGATAACAAAAAGAAAAGAGAAAGTCCCTACGGAAATATTAAATGTCCTGGTGAACTTCCTGGGTTAGTCCCGGCACGGAGTTGGGGACGCTGCCCGCGGGCGCCCCTCCCATCCAATTCTTCAGCTGTGCGTTGAGATATCAGCTTCCGGTGTGATATCAGCAGAGCGGTCGTCTGCCAGGCGTCTGGAGATGGTCAGCCGAAGGGAGTTCTCTGGATCTGGTGTTACTGTCCAATCTGAGATGGCTTTCTTCACTCGAGTATGGTGGACCCACGGGGTGATGCCGGCAACCTTCACAGCAGTAGGTGTAGAGAGTAGCACAGTATAGGGTCCCCTCCAGCAGGGCTGTAGGGGGGCTCGCTGCCAGTCTTTCACCCACACTTCGTCACCTGGCTCGAACTGATGGAACGGTTCAGTCAACACACATGGGGTGCGAGCCTGGGTCCACCTGTTGAGATAAGAGAAAACTTGGGAGAGTGACTGTACATAATTATTCAATTGCACATCTTGGCTAGCATATGGAGTCAACATTCTAACATATGGAACTGGTCTTCCAAACAGAATTTCAAAAGGTGACAGGTGGGTTCGCTTTGACGGGAGACTGCGGACCCTGAGTAATGCCAAGGGCAACATGGTCACCCAATTAGACCCGGTTTCCTGAGTCAGCTTGGACAGCTGATTCTTTAGAGTTCTGTTCATTCTCTCTACTTTTCCAGAACTCTGGGGTCTATAAGCAGTATGCAGCTTCCAGTTGATCTGGAGCGCTTTTGCCAGCCCCTGTAGGACTGCATGAACAAATGCTGGTCCATTATCAGATCCTATGGACCTTGGCAATCCATAGCGAGGGATGATTTCCCTAAGCAGGCACCTGGTTACTTCAAATGCCTTTTCAGTCTTTGTGGGCCATGCTTCGACCCATCCGGTGTAGGTGCACACTGCCACCAGCAGATAGTGGTGTAGTCCACAACGGGGTAATTCAGTAAAGTCCACGACAAGATCTTCCATAGGTGCCGTTCCACTGTGCTGAATCCCTGGGGGAGCCAGTGGTCCGGTTCTGGGATTATTCTTTTGACACAGCAGGCATTTCCTGGAGATCTGGGCTGCCAGTTGGTAGAGGTGGGCTATGTAGAAGCACTTTTCCAGCTGCTTGGTTGTAGCATCTGGTCCTATGTGGGTTGAATCATGGTATCTCTGAGTAACCTGCCGAGAAAGGGACTCTGGAATCCATATCCTGTCATCAGGGGTAAGGTACCATCCTTCTTTGGACAATGTCAGCTCCTGAGCATCTGCAGTGTCCCTTTCCTGCTTCGTATAAGCTGGCTTGTCAGTGGTGCTTAAAATCTCTTCTGGGACCAGGGCTCCAATAACCGAAGCGGGGGCCAGTTCCCGGGCTGCTTCTTTGGCCACTTTGTCTGCCAATCGATTTCCTCTGGCCACTTCCCCTGGTCCAGTCTTGTGGCCATAGCAATGGATAACTGCTACCGCTTCAGGCTCCCATACAGCATCCAGAAGGTTCAACAAAGCTTGTGGGTGGGCCACCTGGTTTCCTCTGGAGGTAAGCAAACCTCTCTCTTTCCATAAGGCTCCATGGGCGTGTAAGGTCAGGAATGCATACTTAGAATCAGTATAGATGTTTATCTTCTGTCCCTTTGCCAGGCTCAGGGCTCTGGTAAGCGCAGTTAGTTCTGCCAGCTGGGCCGATGTTCCAGGCGGGAGTGACTTTGCTTCGACCACCTGGTCGTCCAGGGCTACCACTGCATAGCCTGCTTTTCGCTGCCCAGCCTCGACAAAGCTGCTTCCATCCACAAACCATGAAAGCCAGTGGGGGTCTGCTTCGTCTTTGAGATCAGGCCTGCTGGAATATACTTCGTCCATTACTTCAATGCAGTCGTGCGTCTTCTCCTCACCTTCTCCTACCGGCAACAGGGTAGCTGGGTTGAGGGCGGTGGTGACCTGGAACTTCAAACGTGGGTGCAACAATAACATCTGGCACTTTCTCATTTTTGCTTGGGAGAGGAAATAGGTGCCCTTCATGTCAAGCAGAGCTGGGACTGCATGCGGGGTCACACAAACAGTGTCTTGGCCAAAAGTAAATTTGTCTGCTTTGTTCAATAGGGTGGCTACTGCCACAACTGCTCTCATGCACGGTGGTAAGCCTTGTTCTGTAGGCGTCAGGCGCTCAGATAGGTATGCCACGGGCTGCTGCCAGCTTCCCAATTTTTGACATAGCACTCCCTTTGCTGTTCCCTGGTCTTCATCCACAAACAGGGAGAAAGGCTTTTCAGGATTTGGGATGCCCAGCGCTGGTGCTTGCTGCAATGCCCTTTTCAGATCCTTGAAGGCCTGTTGTTGCTCTTCTTTCCACACAAAGGGGTCCTTTTCAGTTCCTCTGGTTGATTCATGCAGAGGCTTGGCAATTGTGCTGTAGTTTGGTATCCATATTCTACAGAATCCTGCCGAGCCCAAAAAACCACGAAGTTCCCTGCGATTCTTTGGCTCTGGAATCTGGATGATGGCTTGCTTCCTTTCTTCCCTTAGGGTCCGTCGCTGATGGGATATATCAAATCCAAGGTATTTTACGATGGGTTGGCATATTTGGGCCTTTTTCTTAGATACTCGGTATCCTGCTTCAGCCAGATGATTTAACAAGTCCTTGGTGGCTTCCATACACGTGTCCTCGTCTGAACAGGCCAAAAGAAGGTCATCTGCGTACTGCAACAGAATCCTGTGTGGGCTGGTGGGGAAGCTAGATAGGTCCGAGGCCAATGCAACCCCAAAAAGGGTTGGAGAATTCTTGAAGCCTTGTGGAAGCCTTGTCCACGTGTATTGCACCCTGGTGCCTGTTCCTGGATCTGTCCATTGAAATGCAAACAGGGGTTGGCTTTCTTCTGCCAAACGGCAACAAAAGAATGCATCCTTCAAGTCCAGTACTGTGAAATAACATGCGGTGGGAGGGATTAGACTCAACAGCGTGTAAGGATTGGGCACATTGGGGTGGAGGGTTTCCACGGCTTGGTTAACTAATCTAAGGTCTTGGACCGGGCGATACGAGTTATCTTCCTTCTTCACCGGCAAGAGTGGGGTGTTCCACTGAGATTGACACTGCCTCAGGATGCCATGGCGAAGTAACCGTTCCAAATGTACCCATACTCCTTCTGCAGCTCGCCGGGGGATAGGGTACTGGTTCACAGCCACAGGGTTGGCGAACGGTTTGGGCTTGACTATTATAGGTGGGATGTTCTTTGCCATTCCGGGCGGGTTGCCTTCTGCCCATACACCAGGGTTAACCTTTTGCAGGAGGTCTTCTGGAATAATCCCCTCCTCTTCTTTTACCATCATTAAGCGCCAATGTTCCCTCAAGGGTACCTCTAAGGAGAACTCCCCTGCCGGCCCTGTGGTCATTGCCACTTCCCCTGTTGGTTGGAAGGAGATCTGGGCTTGCAATTTTGATAGCAGGTCTCGGCCCAATAATGGGATAGGGCACTCTGGTATATACAAAAACTTGTGTTGGACCACTTGGCCACCCAGGCGACAGACAACAGATTGCAGGAATGGGGCTCTTTGTGATTTGCCTGTAGCTCCTATTATGTTAATTGTTTGCTTGGTGGGCTTGGACACTGGTACTGGCAAAACAGAGTGGGCGGCTCCTGTGTCAACCATGAAGGGGATGGTTCGGTTCCCTGTTTGTATTTTGACCATGGGCTCACGGGAACCTAAATCAGCTGGGCCCGGTCTGTCCTAATATTCTTCCTCTTCTCTCAGGCTCATTGCGCCGGGTTGTCTTTGGGCTGGAGGGTGCCAGGGAGGCCCTTGTCCACGTCCTCTACCCCTGCCTGCATTTGCCGATGTCCAGGGTCTCAGTCCCTGTCCAGGTCCCTCGGGGATTGGGCCTGGGATTCGCTCTCCTCTTCCCCTTCCACCTGAGTGAGCCTGTGGGCATTCTCTTTTCCAGTGCCCTTCCTGCCGGCAGATGGCGCACTGGTTCCTTCCCAGACGGCCTTGCCCTCCTCCCCGGGCACTTCCTCTTCCCTGAGGGGTGGGTGCGGTAGCCTGTAGCGCCATCAACTTCTTTGCTTGATACTTCTCCTTTTTCTTCTGCGCCTCTTCCTCCCTCTGATTATAGGTGGTTTGAGCCAGTTCTAACATCCACTCTAGGGTGTGGCCCATGAACCCCTCGTTTTTTTGAATCTTTCGACGGACATCGGCTGCCGCTTGCGCTACAAAGGCAGCTTTTAAGATAGGGGCGTTGGCAGCCTCATCTGGGTCCACAGGAGTATACTGGCGGTAAGCTTCCTTCAGGCGTTCTAAATATGCTCCTGGGGCCTCTTCATTTCCCTGCACTACCTCTCTAACCTTTACAAAGTTGGTGGGTTTCCTGGCTGCCCTTCTCATTCCATTTAATACATTCTGGCGGTAGGTAGTGAGGATGTTCTGGCCACCAGTAGTTTGATAATCCCAATTCGGGGTGTTTTCAGGGTACCCTGCTGCAATAGCTGGATCCTGCACTCCCTGCGCTCTCATGTGTGCTCGGGCTTCAGCATGGATGCGCCTAGTCTCTTCTGTGGTTAGCAGCGCATCCATTAAATACTGCACATCATCAAAGGTGGGATTATAAGTTTTAAAAATCCCTTCAAACAGCTTTATGATTTTCGCTGGGTTTTCCTCAAATGAAGGATTTTGATTTCTCCAATTACAGACATCTGCACTCGAAAAGGGTATATGCTGGACCGTGTAGGTCCGTTCTGCTGCTGCCCCATTAGCTCCTGGAGGTCCCGGTGGGTCATAAACCCTTCGGAGGGGTAGTACTCCGGCTGCCTGATCCCTCCTGGTTTTCTCATACTGTCTATGAGACATAACTTTCTTCGCTGCCTGTCCCCACTTACGTTGCCATCTCTTTCTCTTGTCAGGGGTGCAGCATTCTGCTGCCTCAACTAACAAGGGACTCACATCCAATTTTTCCGCATAGGGGCTTACGTATGCCGTAATGCGTTCTTCCTGTTCCGTGGTCCACCTCATATTCTTCTCAGTCCATCTTATCAACTCCTCTATAAATTCCTCATCATCTTCTTCCTCCTTCTTTTCCTCTAACTCATCATTCATTAACAAGTTGCTGTCCCTTTTTTCTAGACTTGGTGCAGGGCTTGCTTGGGCCTGGGGACCGGCTCCTCCCGGTGCCTGGAGACCTGGGCCTGGGGGATTTGCCAGAGGGGCAGTTGGTGGAGCATAGGGTGGCGGTGGTTTGATGACTTCCCCCTCCTCATCTTCTGGGTCTGGTATCACTGGGGGCTTTTCTGACTTCCCTGCCGGTCGAACTGCACAAACTGTACTTTGTGGGGCGTCGCCTTGGCAGGCTTTCAACCATGGTGGGTTCTTTTCTACATTGGTTTTCCAAGTAGAAATGTAAGGGATTTGGTCGGGGTGGGCATTCAATATGTTCTGATATAATGGACTGATTAGTTGCAAATCAAAGCTTCCTCCTGACGGCCAATTAGTTTGTGCGGGCCAGTCAACTTCACACAATGTCCTCATTCTCTGTCTTCTTAATTTAATTCCCCAGTCATAACTTTTTGTGGCGGCTTTCCAATTGTTTAAAAAGCATTCCAGGGGACTACATTGGCTTGCCCCAGACCCCATTTTTTTTTTTTTTTTTTTTCTTCAGATACTCCTCTCCTAACTGGGTTATAAATTCTTTCACACACCAAATAATACAGATTGTGGCCTGCACGAGGTCGCCCTGGCAGAAAACGCACAACCCTGCAATCGCTCGACCAAGGGGCACTAATACCCCGGCCCACACTCGACAATTCAATCACCGGAGTATCTGACATGCAACACACACAACATACAAATCACATCAATATAATTTCCCCTCCTTCCTCTGTTCCAAATTTATGCTGGTGGCATTCTCCTGCACAACCAGTCCCCTTATTCCTGGTGGCTGGCACTGTACTGCACAACCAATCCCCTTGTTCCTGGCTGGCACTGTACTGCACAACCAATCCCCTTGTTCCTGGCTGGCACTGTACTGCCACAGCCAGGTGAGGCTGATCAGGCCTCGCCCTTTCCCTTGGGCTTACCTTTTTTCGCTGCAGACCCCTTCTGGCCAGTTCTCTTTTCTCCCTCGACCTGTGTCTCCACTCCGGAGCGGTGTGGCTGGTTCCCCCCACGAATTGGCAGGGTGCGCGCTTGGAGCCTGCAAAACGCCGATCCGAGCTGTTCACCGAGGTCGAGCCTGGCCCTCCCCGGCCCTCTGGGGTGGGGCAAAGATTCCCGGCCAACGCACCAAACTGAAGGCTGAACCTTGTCCTTGCCAGGGAATCGTTCGCCCGCGTCCCCAGTGCCGAAGAGAGAGAGCAAAAAGCACCAGGAAAGTTTCTTCTTTGGAGAAAAGAGTTTATTGCAAACTGCGCACAGTGACAACCAGCAGGATCACTCCTGCAAACTGGCTGTGTAGAAATACATTTCAGCAAGCCTTCTTATACCTTTTGAGCATTTACCCACCTCCCAGACCTCCCCCAAACCTTCCCCAATCAGCTGGCAAGTTTTCAACTCATTCCCTTTTAGGGCATATCAATATTTGCTGGCTAAGGCTGCTAGCTAAGCACTTCCTCTGCTGGTTAAGCATTTTCTCTGCTCAGTAAGCACCCCCTCCCACCTCCTTGTACACGTGTCTTCTTTTGCTAGCTAAGCATTCCCTTGTATCTCTTCTTATCTTGCATTACTTAAAGCAGAAGCAAAGCAGGAAACATCTTGCTAGTGGTTTTTAGTTGACAGCAGTTTCTGGCTAGGCAGGAAACGACCTTCTGACCTGTAGCTAACATCAGCAGTTTCAGATAGCTGGTTAGACAGGAAACGGCCTCCTGACCTGTCTGATTTAGACTTTGCAAATAACTGCATTTTTGAGTTTGAGCTTGTGTAGCCATCCTAGCAGAGTGCTGGAATTTACTATGTGTAGATAATATTAATGATTAACCGTTCCCTTCTCCCTTCAGCGCTAGCAAGTTCCTCTACTTAGCAGAGTTTACATTCCCCTTTTAACGCACAGCGGGTAGCTGGTTGCAGGCTTGTTTAAGCCTCTCACTATCATACAATTTAATCTTATTTAAAGTCAATAAAAGTTGTTTACTCACATCAGTTCACAGTTGGATCCCTGAAGGCAGACTTAGTTACAAAGTATATATATGTGGAACTATCCCATATTGGGATAATCCCAGTGTCCTCTGTTGGCTGGAAGCCAACAGGGCATCTCTAGCTAAAAAGCTGCTCCAATGATGAAGGAAGTCAAAGAGAGAGAGAGTGCTGTGTGATCTGTCCTTTTGCTACCTGGACAGGTAAGGTCACACCCACCTCTTGTCACATGCAAAGGAAGTATGTCCCAGCCCAGGAGGAAACAGGAAGTTCCGACTGGCCAGATCAAACATTCCACCACATGACCACTCTAGGAAAACAAGGAATGTTGTACTTGACTGCTACTTATGTATCACATCCCACATGCAGCGGCTATGAAGGAGCATCTCATTGCCTCTCCATGGCTGCTGTTACCAGCCTCCTCCTTTGGGCAGCCCATAGCGGTTGCTTGGAGAGCATGTGACGTGCCGGCTCTGAGGGACAGGCAGAGGGCAGGCCCTCCCTGGGCGGGAAGAAAGGGGGAGCTAAGTAAAGTGCAAGGAGTCTTCATTTTAAAAAAATGATCTTGTGCTCAGGTCCCACTTGAAGGCTTCCCACAGGTATCTGGTACAGGATTAGACAGGTCATTGGTTTGTTCTAATTTGCTCTCGCTGTGATTTTATCTTGAATGCGCCATCCTCACCCCTTTCCCAACAATCTACTTCCCTCGGATCCATATTCTAGATCTGGGCACTGACTTTGCTAATCTTTGTGGACAGGAGGTTGCCTCTGAGTCAGAAAGGCTGGCCCAACCCCTTCAAGAGGAGAGACAAACTTTTCCAGTAGAAGCAGTAACCTGCAATGAATATTTTAAACCAGGAAGGTGAAAAGCATAACCAGGTTTTACCATATGTTCATTGAAGTTAATCTCAGTTTGACAGGGTCATTATTTACAGCACTCAACTCTGGCATCCCACCCAAGCGTGGGCCTGCACGCTATAACAACGCCACTGCTTATTCTTCTCCACAGTGGAAATAAGGTGGTTGGGTTGTTTTCTATATATATATACAAACTGATAAAAGTTCTTCATTTGATTTATCTCCCCAGGCCAAAATAGACTGGTGGTTTGCCTTGAAGTTAAAAGGAAAAAAACACACACTGTCAAATCCTATATATTCCTTTTTATGTATTTTGTCATTTCCCCTCTATTAACTCTGTCCTAAGGTTTGGAAGACGAGTGCTCTCTGAGCTTCCATTTACATACACTACTTTAGCGTTGACTTTTTGGTTGCAGCCTATTAAATTTATTGACTGTAAGTCCCTTGAGCTACTGAGGAGCCCGTGTCTTGCCATTGTATATCTTTTGAAAGATGCTACCGGTAGCCAATTTGAATGTGTTTACTCACTCCTGTTTTATGTATCCAGTGCCTTAAATTGCATTCCCCCACGCACACATTTTCTGGTACGAAAAGACACCATTCTACATTTTAACTCTTGTTGCTTTCTTTATGGCCTACGTTCACAGCTCAACAGGATGAATATCTGCAGAAGGCTTCAGCTCAAGCTGGTTGCATCCTCCAGGTAATGCAGGGATGGGGAACCTGTGGCCCTCCAGATGTTGCTGAACTCCAACTCCCATCAGCCCTAGACATCATGACCAAAGGCCAGGGATGATGGGAGTTGTAGTCTAGCAACATCTGGTGGAGCACAGTTTCCTCAGTCCTGATGCAATGTACCTTTAGTTTTTGTTTATTGATCAATCTCTCTGTGTGTTGTCTTTGCAGTCCATGGAAGTGTATATCTGTAGGATGGCACTTCTTTCACGAAGACAGCCAGGGCCTCCCTCCACTAGCTAGGATGTCTGTTGTTGTTGTTGTTGCTAATTTTATTATTAATTTTATTATTTTATTTTATTTTTTGTCCCCTGTCCATCTGACTGGGTTGCCCCAGTCACTCTGGGCGGCTTCCAACAAATATAAAAGCATAATAAATCTTCAACAATTAAAAACTACCTTATACATGACCGCCTTCGGATGTCTTCGAAAAGTCATATACAGTGGTATTCGAATGGCTTGGCTCCCGAACAAATCGGTTCTCGAACGCCGCAAATCCGAAAGTAAGTGTTCCAGTTTGTGAATGTTTTTTGGAAGCTGAATGTCTGGTGTGGCTTCTGCCTGAGTGCAGGAAGCTCCTGCAGCCAAACGGAAGCCACCCCTTGGTTTTTGAATGGTTTTGGGAGTCGAACGCACTCCTGGAATGCATTAAGTTTGAGAACCAAGGTACCACTGTAGTTGCTTATCTCCTTGACATCTGACGGGAGGGCATTCCACAGGGAGGGTGCCACTACCAAGAACGCCCTCTGCCTGGTGGTTCCCTGTAACTTCACTTCTCGCAGTGAGGGAACTGCTAGAAGGCGCTAGGTGTCCAGGCTGAACGATGGGGGTGGAGATGTTCCTTCAGGTATACAGGGCCAAGGCCGCCTAGGGCTATAAAGGTCAGCACCTTTAAATCATGCTTGGAAACATACTGGGTGTTATATGTTAGGACTGGTATTATATGGTCCCAGCAACCACTCCCGGTCACCAGTCCAGCTGCCTCATTCTGGATTAGTTGTAGTTTCTGAGTCACCTTCAAAGACAGCCCCACGCAGAGTGCATTGCTATAGTCCAAGCAGGAGATAACCAGCACAGGTACCATACTGACAAGACAGTGCACAGGTAGGTAGGGGCCTATTTTTCAGTCCATGCAACTCTCATTAGTGTCTTGCCTGCTCTTAACACCCATTTGTCCTGTTCAATCCTGAATGTTCAGGGTGGGTTAACAAAATTAAGAAGATAAAATATCCAATAAAAAATAGCTAAAACACAACAAGTGCTAAACCCTCTGATCCTCTGTCAGCTTAGCTTGAAAGCCCGCACAGATCACTTCAAAGCATCAAGTATCTCCTCTGTTTTGTGGCTCTTTATGTTTAGAAATATTCATAAATGTTCAACCCGGTGGAATTTGGAATAGGGAAAGCACATATTATAAAGAAAGAGCCTGCTGGGAGTTGGCACCAATCAGCTTCAACCAGCTGTGACCTAAAAAGCATTGGGGCCCCTCATTGTGAGATGCAAGAAAAGGCATGTTTCCTATTTTGATGCTTTCCTTGGTCCATCCTCTTATGCATTTCAATGAGGCCAAGTGCTAATTGTTCCTCAGCCCCTACAGTGGCTTCCTTCAAATGCAGAAAAAGAACCACGCATTGCTTGGCACTGGAGAGAGAAGGCTCCATAAACATGTATCAGAAAAATAAACTAGGGCACAAAACCATGCTTGCTAAAGCCATTACTTAATCTTGAGTTCTGTGGGACTGACTAGAATGCGTCCTCATCACTAACCAATTCAGTATTGGATCCGTCAGAAACCAGATGTATAATAAGAATATAAGCTGTGGGATCAGACCAAAGGCCCACCTAGATCACCATCCTGTTCTCTTGATGGCCAACCAGATGCCTATGGAACACTTGCATGCAAGACCTGAGTACAGTAGTCCTCTCATCTCTTATGCTCTGTAGCATCTGGTGTTAAGTTGTGGGTGAACAGATCAGACGGCATAGCGATTCTTTAAACAGCTCTTGTTTATTCACAGGCCAGAACAGAACTGGAGTGAAGGGTTCAGCCAACCTGCTTATATAGAGCTCAACTACAAAGCAACAGTAACAACTTTCTGTAACTATCCAATCACTGAACGTCACTTTCAATTCCTTATTTGCATACGCGGACCTGAGTGAAAACTATCTACAGTATCCCCCTGCTGGCCCGGGGTGAGAACTTCAGTATATAACATCTGGTTTTCAGAGTCATGCAACCTTGGACTCTGGAGGTAGTTGCAAAGTCATCACAGTCTGTAGCCTTTGATGGCCTTTTTCTCCACAAATTTCCCTACCCCCCTTTGTTTTGTTTTGAATTGAATTTTTATTAATTTTCCAAATTTTAACAAATCAACCCAAATTATTTAGATTTTATACATTTTTAAAAAAAAAATTAGGTTTCCCACTCCTGTTGCAAACATATGTCCAGTTCCTCCTGTTGATTGCTACAGTCCTTCTTCTTTTCCTCACCTTCTCATCCTTGCTAGTTTTAATCCGTTGTCATAGCTAGCCTTGATCATTTCCATAAAGACAGCACCCTTGTAATTTCCTAAACTTGTAAAAATCCATTTTGCACGTGCCCCTTTCAAAGCCATCCAAATCAGTGGCCACCACGACATTTTGTGGTAGCAAATGCTGCAGTTTATGTGGCACTGGGTGACGGACTTCCTTTTTTCTGCCCTGAGTATCCCAATTTTCAGATTAAATGGATGGCTCTGGGTTTTAGTATTATGAGGAAGGGAGAAAAGCTTCTCTGCATCCACTTTTTCTATACCATCCGTGATGGCATGATGACTAATACCTTGTCAATGATGACAGGATCCTTGTATAATGAAAGAATACACACACACACACACACACAAATCGTATTTTTCGCTCTATAAGACGCACCAGATCATAAGACGCACCTAGTTTTTGGAGGAGGAAAACAAGAAAAAAAATATTCTGAATCTCAGAAGCCAGAACAACAAGAGGGATCGCTGTGCAGCGAAAGCAGCGATCCCTCTTGCTGTTCTGGCTTCTGGGATAGCTGCACAGCCTGCATTCGCTCCATAAGACACACACACATTTCCCCTTACTTTTTAGGAGAGAAAAAGTGAGTCTTACAGAGCAAAAAATATGGTGTGTGTGTGTGTGTATATATATATATACATATATATATATGGCCACTGATAACTCAGATTGTCTTCAACAAGTTTCCATTGACTGTTGGCTACTTCAGATGGTATTTTCCATTTTTGCATCTAAAGTTTTCATAGAATCATAGAATTGTAAAGTGGGAAGGGATCCCAAGGATCAACTAGTCCAACCCACTGCAATGCAGGGATCCTTTACCCAATGTGGGGCTCGAACCCATGGCCTTGGGATTAAGAGTCTCATGCTCTACCAACTGAGCTAGGGTTTTGTAGGACACCAATTGAAGTGTATCCTTATGAAACTCTGACTCCACAGAGGAATGCATCTGGCTCAAGTCAGTGACACTGGGTGGTATTCAGTTAACTTTTACTCAGAGCAGACCCACTGAAATTAATGAAGATGCCTAAGTGAAGCCCATTAATTTCAAGAGGTCTTCTCTGAGTGATACTTGATTGAGCTTTTACTTGTGTGTTTCTCAGATATCATTGACAGTCTTGATTAAGAATCATACATGCAATGATTTTTGTTTTGTTTTTGTAATAAAACATATTCGCCAGACACAGTTGACTGGGGGGGGCGGCGCGGATATCACCAGACGACTTTCCCACATGTAATCTAAGTATATTTACAAACTGAAAACGTTAGCTCCACAGGGTTTAAATTCATTCTTAGAGTTTGCAGGATTTATTTCAGCCTGTGGGCGGTTCCCTTCTTTACCTTTAAATATGTGAGCCCTGACAACATTCCCCAAGGAGAGCCTCTTTCTGTTCTTCCCTTGGGAAATATTAATATAGGGGAAAGTATGTTTTACAGATTTTCCATAAAAGTGATGGTGGTTGGTATCAGTTCCACAAGCCTTTTGCAATCCCAATAATTTTGTCATTTTGTTCTACCTTTATAGATTTGTCCTGTTTTCTAAGCTATTGCTTGTTTACTACTTAGACTTCATTGCTCAGGTAATATGTAATGTATGTATTCTCACTGAAATGGAACCATTCCACCTGGAAATAGACGTTGGCTATATAACTTGTTTTATCTTATCAGCTTGATGATTAAGCCCCTTTGTAGGAAGAAAAACTTAGTTTACCGGAAAAGTGTCTGGGTGTTGACTTGTGAGTTGATGTTACTTCTATCAAATACACAAGTGATTATAAAGAAAAAGACTGCGTCCATATTTGTCTGCTTGTCTATAGTCCGTGTCCTCGGTGATATATTTTTCTGTGACTTTGCATCATGGCCAGCAAGCTGATATTGTGTGAGTTGTGGTCACTCCTCCGGCTGAACTTGTGGAACTTAATTGCATTCATTTTCAGCTTGAGCCTGCCACCAAATTAAGAACAATCATATTAAATAAGTCTTGTCCTTTCTGTGTAGTTGTGCTGGTTCCGGGGGGAAGGTTACCGTTGGCGTAGTCAAAGTCCGGTCCTGGCTCACTAGCCTGGAAACAGTTCACAAGGAGCGAGGTGAGGTCCAAAGCAGGAAGCCGGGCGGGGACAGGAACACTGGAGGGTCAGGTCTGGGTCCGGGCAGGAACAGGTACTCAACAACGATGTCGCTCCCGCAACCTGGGACCGGGCTGACTGGCCTTTATCTTCTCTGAGGCCAGGGGTAGTCCCGGCCCCCAGGAGACCTGCCTCTCCTGGCCTTAAGGTGAGCACTCCTCCTGGGAGAAACCTGTTCCCTTCGCCTCTCTGCCCTGAGCCTCTGCAGTTCAGGAGAGGCTGAAGGGTTACTGGGCCCAGAGGGAGACTCACCTGTAGGCA
This sequence comes from Podarcis melisellensis, assembly GCF_964234715.1. Lineage (NCBI taxonomy): Eukaryota > Metazoa > Chordata > Lepidosauria > Squamata > Lacertidae > Podarcis > Podarcis melisellensis. Next base: position 12,363,798 of record NC_138537.1, read on the forward strand.
CTGAGTCCTCAACCACCTCTGGAGCCAGAGTGGATTCACCTGGTGCCTGCTCCTGAGGATCCGGCACAGGTGCAGGCGCTTCAGAATCAAGGCCCTGCCCCAGTTCAGCCGGCCCTGGAGGCGGGGACTCCTGTGCAGGCTGGGATTCCTCCGGTTCAGCCTCTGAATCGGATTCCCAGGCCATCACAGTAGTGGTCCTTGCTGTTGGCTGGCCTGAATGAGAAATTTGTCTCCTCCGTGTGGTGATGTGAAGGCAGTTTCAGCACCATGTATTCTTTGTGATGTTTCCATTCCTGAGTGCAAACTGGCAAAAATCATATCTCACAATTTTCTTTCCCCCCTTAACTTTGACTCAAAAACAAACTAATTGATAGCCAGTCATTAAGAGACAGTAACATGGGTTGTGCAGAAATTGCTTCACCGCATTAATATTTTCATGGCATCATCTGTGGAATCCATCCAACGTAAATTTATTTTGGCTTCCCAGTTAATCATCCTAAATGCGTCTCTGTACAGCCCCTGAGTAGGACAATGGAACTGCCTGGGCTTCGAAATTCCACATTTCATCCTGGGGAATCCAGGTAGAATGATGCTCAATTAAAGAATGTTTAGCTCTCGACAATCTTCATTGCAGGTTTCAATATCAAGTCTAAAACTGGCGGAAATAATTCTCTGTGTGACTGAAGTTACTATCAATTCCATTCATTTCTATGGGAATTAGGCAGTTAAAGTGGGTGGCGCAGGAATCCAATCTTCATTAGTATCACTTGTGATTCCGCCGTTGCAAAAGATGCTTCTCGTTCTTTAAAGACGGAGGCATTGTGTTCTTCTTTCTCTTTGGAGAAGAGCTCTATTGTAGCTGAGCTGCAATGAATGAAGTGTCAAAAACCTTTTTATGTGTATTATCACATAATGTTCCATTATCTCCGAGGAAGTCTTAAGCCGCTCGCTGCAGAGGAGGTGACAGGGGAATTTGTTATTGCTTTTGCGTATTCCTCTTTTAACCAAATATAGATGGAGAAGGGTGATAATACCACCTCAGGAGGAAGGCTTCTCTTTGTCTGCCTAAAGTATCTGTAGGAAACTTCTGAAATATGCAGAAACTGATGAGATGGAACCTTTTGTGCTTTGATTGCAATGGGTGAGGCAAGCATGAATTCCCTAAGCCCCACCATGAGAGATAGCAGAGCAAGTATAATGAGGTCAATGTTTCCTTGGGGAGGATGGCATCAAACCAACTCATCACATCAGTCACCACTTAATATTGTTATCTCCATATTAGAAGTGGGGGGCAACCAGGGCCCAAGGATATTATCGGCTTCTGTTAAGTTCTGGAGACTGTCAAACCAAGTTTTATTTAAAATACACACTGGCTTTGCACTGCCGATTTGTTTGATTCTGCTGCCTGTGGATGTATGAACGTTGCCCATCTTTAGATGGTTGCTGCCTTACTGCACACTGGCCCTGCATGTTTGGGACACTTATACAAAAGTAGATGTGTACTGAGCCCAATGGAAGTTGTTTCTTTTTCCATGCATAGTACCATCCACAGCATATTAACTGTGACCAGAGTTTTGAAATTTGATTTTTAAAACGAACTAGTTCAAGTTCAGCATGTATAAAAGGAAACTAATTTCACTTCATGTTTATCCCTTTGCAAAACAAACTAGTTCATTTCGCAGTTCAATTCAAGTTCATTCAAATCACCCTTGGCAAAAACAAACAAAAAACAGTTCAGCATTCAGTATGTTACAAGCGTCGAAGAAAACATCAACATGCACTTGCAGTGAAATGTGAATTCTTTAATTTATTTCCCCCAACAATTATGATCTCCAAGTTCAAAGGCTCCCAAGAATATGAAGAGTAAAAACTGCATGCAAAAAATTCAACTGGAAGATGAACAAGAAATCATTCAGAGTTCTACATCAAAATTCATCATATCCAGTTTACCCTGCAATTATGGGAACTACTTTCAGGTGTAGTTTAGAGATTTTTGAACTTCGAACTAATTCAGTGAACTTTGTTAAATCAAAGCATTTCAAGCACTGACCAGACATCAGGATCTGTATCCAGAAACACAGACGCTGCTCATAATAGTTCAATGCGGATCATGCACACAGTTAGCTTAACTGAGACCCTTCACTGCATGCTACCTCTAAGGGAGGTCCAGAGGGTGGCAAAAATACAACTGTTGTTGGGTTGTTGGTTTTTTGTAGTAGCTACCCATCTATGGGATGCGGGTGGTGCTGTGGGTTAAACCACAGAGCCTAGGGCTTGCTGATCAGAAGGTTGGCAGTTTGAATCCCCGCGATGGGGTGAGCTCCCGTTGCTCGGTCTCTGCTCCTGCCAACCTAGCAGTTCGAAAGCACGTCAAAGTGCAAGTAGATAAATAGGTACCGCTCTGGCAGAAAGGTAAACGAGGTTTCCGTGTGCTGCTCTGGTTCACCAGAAGTGGCTTAGTCATGCTGGCCACATGACCCGGAAGCTGCACGCTGGCTCCCTCGGCCAATAAAGCGACATGAACGCCGCAACCCCAGAGTCGGTCACGACTGGACCTAATGGTCAGGGGTCCCTTTACCTTTTTACCCATCTATGGAATACTGTCCCCTGAGAGGCCTGCCAGGCACCAATTTTCTCATCATTCTGATGCTAGGCTCAAACTAAGATGGTTTTGTTTTGCCTCAAAGCTCTAATTCCATTTTTCTAAAAAAAGATGTCTATGTGTTTACTGCATTGCTGCATTTGTTTCTTGGAAATTATTCTTGCAAATTACTTCAGGACATTCAGTTGAGGGAGACAATTTATCAGTTCAATAAAATAACTAACTAAACTGAAATGCATAGACTGCCTGCGATTGCCTTAATAACCCGTCATCTTGCACTCCCAGCTGCTGCTTATTTAACTGCGAAATAGTCTCAAACAAAGGGTCCTGACTTAATCAGTAATGGTCAATGCCCAGCTTTTATATGAGGAACAAGAAACCAAAGATAGCTGTGGCACTGCCACTGACGTGAACATTTAAGAACGGGTCTCATCAAGACTTTGCACATTGTCAAGATCCTTGTTTAAGTGTATTTCACTTCAGTATCTCTGCTCTGGATCTCTACTGGTAGGAAAAGCAAAATCAGTACCGCCACCGGCAGAGAAAGGTAGACAAATGCCTCTTTTTCTTCCTCCCTGAGCCTTTTGTTATATTCTGTGAATCACAGCTGTTCTCGTGGATGCTATTGCAAGAAGTAGCCTTTAAAAGCTTACTTGGATACTAGAGGGTATCAGAAAGCACCTATTACTGTATGGCTCTGGCTTTGCTTCCCAAGTTGGAAGCCTTTTCACCTCTGGGAAAAGGTATATGAAAACAGATCCACAGAAAGCAACATTAACTCCCTTGACACTGGAAGACACACATGTCTTTTTGTGGCAGCTGTGATAAGTAAAATCCCTCAGCTTTCTTTTTTGATACCTTAGGCTACATGCACATGCAAATTTTTTTTATTTAAAAAAATCCTCTCATTTTTTGGTATATATATATTTGAAGTTCCAGGTCATATTCTGAAGGCACTCTGTACAGTGAAACCTTGGTTCTCAAACTTAATCTGTTCCGGAAGTCAGTTCCAAAACCAAAGCTTTCCAAAACCAAGGGGCGCTTTCCCATCAAAAGTAATGCAAAATGGATCAATCCATTCCAGACTTTTAAAAACAACCCCTAAAAGAGCAATTTAACATGAATTTTACTATCTAACGAGACCATTGATCCATAAAATGAAGAAGAAGAAGAAGAAGAAGAAGAAGAAGAAGAAGAAGAAGAAGAAGAAGAAGAAGAAGAAGAAGAAGAGTTTGGATTTGATATCCCGCCTTTCACTCCCTTTAAGGAGTCTCAAAGCGGCTAACATTCTCCTTTCCCTTCCTCCCCCACAACAAACACTCTGTGGGGTGAGTGGAGCTGAGAGACTTCAGAGAAGTGTGACTGGCCCAAGGTCACCCAGCAGTTGCATGTGGAGGAGCGGAGACTCGAACCCGGTTCCCCAGATTACAAGACTACCGCTCTTAACCACTACACCACACTGGCTCTCGCCAGTGAAAGCAATAAACAATGTGCTGTAGTAGCTGAACTGGGTTCCACACAGTCACTAAAAGAGCCACAGAAGCAAAAACGCAAAATAAATAGCAAAAACAGACAGACCTCAGTGTAATAGTCAAAACGGAAGTGTGGCACTCAAATCATCAGCGTAGCACTCAAAACAGAGTACGGTATGTTTGACTTCTGATAAAAGTTCACAAACCGGTACACTTACTTCCAGGTTTGCAGTGTTTGGGTTCCAAGTACCAAGGCATTTGAGAACCAAGGTACCACTATATAGCAACCTTGTGGAAGCCAAAGAGTGTATTATCAGTGCCTTGTCACTTCACTAGGAAGACACCAGTCCTTCCTTGTGTTCCACCATCAAAGAAAGTTTTGATTTTAAACCTAAGCCTATCTGTTATTTTTCTATCTATGGATGAGTCACCTAGGGGACTCCTCCATTTTTAATAATATTAATGGATCAAGCAGCAAATCAAATTTTATATAGAGGATAGCAAATGCATATTCACTATAAAATATAAAACCCAATGTTTGAAATCAAACACAAGTAAAGTAGCTAAAAAACAACAACATACTGCCTTTCAAATACTGTCATATATCAAATACCAAGTGCCAAATCTCATATGTCATAGCCTGCCAACTATCAAATACTGTCCGGCTTCCAACAATAGAGCTTTTCGTGAGGTCTTGCATTTCACATAGATGAAATTGCCATCAAAATATTCAAATATCAAGAGTCACAAAATTATGACGCAAGCTTATTTAAACAAGAGAATCCAGAAATATGCCAATTTTGACTTTTTGTGTGTCTCACTCTGTGTGTAAACTGAATAATATTTGCTCTATAATATTAATTATGGATTATGCTAATTAAGTAAATAATTATCATTAATCAATCTTTATTATTTCTCTTTGCCTGTGGCTTACAGGGATGCAGGAGTGTACATGCCACCCGATCCAATTAGGGGCCAAATCTGAAAAATTAGAAAAGTTTTCAGCAGCCATTTAATAAGTTGAAACAAGAGGAAGCCTGCTGAATTTCTCTTGGCAGAGTTTTCCAGAGGACTGGGCCAAGGACACCAAAGGCAATACCATCAATGGAACCAAAGTTAGTAGCAAATCATGTTGATAAAATTGGGACTTGTATTCCTGAGAATATGTATGGAAGTGAGAGCTGGATCATAAAGAAGGCTGATCGCCAAAGAATTGATGCTTTTGAATTATGGTACTAGAGGAGACTCTTGAGAGTCCCATGGACTGCAAGAGGATCAAACCTCTCCATTCTGAAGGAAAACAGCCCTGAGTGCTCACTGGAAGGATAGATCCTCTTGGCCAGCTCAAGAGAAGAGACATCTCCCTGGAAAAGACCCTGATGTTGGGAAAGATGGAGGGCACAAGGAGAAGGGGACGACAGAGAACGAGATGGTTGGACAGTGTTCTCGAAGCTACCAGCATGAGTTTGACCAAACTGTGGGAGGCAGTGGAAGACAGGAGTGCCTGGCGTGCTCTGGTCCATGGGGTCATGAAGAGTTGGACACGGCTAAATGACTAAACAACAACAACAACAATTCCTGAGAAGAAAGTGTGAAGCTGGCCTGCACAACCTGATCTACCAAGCTGAATTTCGTTTCACCAGCTGCGCATGGCCTCCTTGTTTTTGCAACCTGTTTGCAAAGTCAAACGTGTGTGTGCGTTTTTTATTTGTGTGGCAGGCCCCAACACAGGGCCAATGGGCTGCATCCGCCTTGATGGATGGCAAATTGCACAGGCTTGGGCTAAATGCAACACTGCTTACTGCCCATTTGTCATCCCCATGCTCTGCAAAATAAAAATGTCCCGTAAGCATTCCAGTCCTCAATCATTTGCTGAAATGGAACGAAATGCCCTGACTCTATGTGAGCAGGTTCGTAATTACATCAATAATTTAGGATGGCGGCTTGATAGACATTCCCGGTAGACTCTGTACCTTCCAGTTGCATGTTGTCTCACTCTCACTAGGATGATAATATGTTTGCTGACATACCTGTGTACTGCGGAAGCTGCTACCGCCGCCACCTGAAGAGCAACAGTAGACCCTACAGGAAGTATTTGTTTTGCTTAGTGAAACAAATTAGCAGCTGAGTACAGCATGCAGCCGTAGATCAATCTCTCAAGCCTGCTGTCAACATTGGTGCGCTGTGTTCTTTTTGAGTGCGCTTGGTAAATACTCACTCTCCAGTAAGAGGAGCGGGGGATCAAATGTTGTTGCACAGATTAATTAAGCAGCTCGGGTTTGTGGAGTATTTCGAACATGAAAAGCTCCTTCCTAATGATAACAACAAAAGAACCGGGACTCTTTGCCATTAGCAAGCCACTCCAGCTAACAAGCTGATTAGCCTCTCCCTAGCTTTGTACACTTAACAATGCTACAGCCTACATGATGCGGTGAGGACCGTAACTTAAGGAAAAGAAGATGATTTCCCCAGTGTTGGGGGAAAGGAATCCTGATTTTCAAATATTAGGTATGGAGTTGGAAAATTAGAACAAATTATATAGCCAATGTAGCCATAAACTGTAAAGGAGATGAATTGACTTGATCCTATCTCTCTACCTCAGGCTATGCTCTAACTTTGTCATCAGACTCTGAGTATAAATTGCACACTGTATTAATTGATATTGCTTTTGACATTAGTGGCCACGTGATGATTTTAGCTTATGAATTTTATTGTTTAATGTTTTTATTTGTACATTAGGGTACTTTTATAGCTCTGTTTAGAGTACGTAATGTTTTAATAATATAAATGTTTTAAGTTTTTTTATCAATTCAGTATATTTTCTTTAAATTGTCAAATAATTCTGTGTACATTGTGGCAGCCTTTGGCTATGTGCAATAAAACTGACTGACTGACTGACTGACTGATATGGAGTTGATTGTATCTCTGTATCCTTCAGGTATGCCACAATCTGGCTCGTCCAACTGAAATATGTATTTCTGGCTTCCACAGTGAATAATAAAAATAATCCAGTCTCTGGCCATGTTCATACCATACATTTAAAGCACTATGGTACCACGTTAAACAGTCATGGCTTCCCCCAAAGTATTCTGGGAGCTGTGATGCATTAAAGATGCTGAGAGTTGTTCAGAGACCCCTATTCCCCAGACCATGATACAATTCCCAGAAATTAACTGTTAAACCATACTGAGAATTGAAACTCTAAGAGGGGGAATAGGGGTTTCCAAACAATTCTCAGCACTCTTAACAAATTACATAATTCTTTGGGGAGAGCCATGGCTGTTTATCATGGTATCATAGTGTCTGTTTGGGCTCATGGTTTTGAGTCTGCAAATTTAAAAATGACTCCTATTCCCCCCCCCCCCCACTTTGGATAACGTTTGCAGGCATTTTAGCCCTTTCAGAGTGGATAAAGCCTGCCAAACCACTGGTAAATGCATTGTGTTGTTTTCTTACAGTCCCATAGTGTATTTGTTAGATTTGAGCTCTTCATGTAGTAACCCTTGAGCGAACCCAGGGCATCCTGCCTGTTCTGAGTAGGGATAACTAAAGCTGACAGATAGTGCAATGCTATAGACAGTTGAAGCACCCAGATAGGTTGCTCCTGCAATGACCCTTAGGCATGCAGTGTTGTGGAAATACATTTCTCGCAGCATAGCTAGTCTGAAACTGACCAATCCACAGCCCAGATAAAATGCCCGGATCTCGCCAAGCTCACCCGATGTCCTGAACTGGGCTGATAATATTGTTCCTAATGCTAATCGGCATTATCCACACCAGAGCCATCTTGTGACTTATGGCATCACAAGGAAAGCTGGTTGCCGACGAAATATGGCAGAGGCAAATTGGGCATCATCCAGCTTCCTCCCTGGAGAATATGCTTGCACGAACAACGCTTCAGACAGATTGCCAGATTTCCTCTGATCCTTGAGGTATAAACTAAGGCCAGGGTGAAATGTCATCATGGGTGTAAAAGCACCCATAGTGCCATGTTGACATTCAGACCCATAAGTCAGAGCTCCAGTGAAGGGTCAGCCATTTCAAATTTGAGTCAAAAGCAGTGGTACTGGGTGGAGGACTCTGCCAGATGGAATATATCCTCTCTCCTCTACCCCACATGCAGTGTTCAGGGGTGACGGTGGTTTCTTCCAACCTCCCCACAGAGCTAATTTCAGGGGACCCTGGGGGCATGGCTAGAGGAATTGGGGAGAAAACCCCATTGTGCAAGCGGAAGTCCTTCCACATGGCTTCTGCTGACGGGGCTCCATTGGTGAAGTCCACCCTATATATGGGAATGCCAATCTCAGTAGCAGCTGACTGTTGGAGTTCATAGCCTACGTGCAGCTTGGCAAGTGAGCAATTAGTGTTTTAACTACAGGCTAGGGCAGGCATTCCCAAACTCAGCCCTCCAGAGGTTTTGGGACTACAACTCCCATCATCCCTAGCTAACAGGACCAGTGGTCAGGGATGATGGGAATTGTAGTCCCAAAACATCTGGAGGGCCAAGGGGATGCCTGGGCTAGGGAGACAGAGCACGGGAGAAATTTGCCTGGAGATAAGAGAACCTAGTAACAGCTTGGTAATTGGCTGAAGTCTCTCATATGGGCAGCATGACCTATGACATTGTTTGGCTAGTAATGAGTAATCTGGAGTGCTTGGAGAGTGATGAAGTTCATGTCTGTGTATAGTAACTTGTATATAGCTTGTGAGTTTACTGCCGTATATAGTAAAGGTAAAGGGACCCCGACCATTAGGTCCAGTCGTGACCAACTCTGGGGTTGCGGCACTCATCTCGCTTTATTGGCCGAGGGAGCCAGCGTACAGCTTCCGGGTCATGTGGCCAGCATGACTAAGCCGCTTCTGGCGAACCAGAGCAGCGCACGGAAACACTGTTTACCGTCCCGCCGGAGCGGTACCTATTTATCTACTTGTACTTTGAAGTGCTTTTGAACTGCTAGGTTGGCAGGAGCTGGGACAGAGCAACCGGAGCTCACCCCGTCACGGGGATTCGAACCAGTGACCTTCTGATCGGCAAGTCCTAGGCTCTGTGGTTTAACCCACAGCGCCACCTGCGTCCCACTGCCATATATAATAAACTACAAAATCAAGTTTCTAGTTGTCAGCTTTGTTCCTGATCGTCGTCCTGACTGAGCAGCCTCAATCATTGCCTAGGAAAAGCTGCACTACTCTGCTAAGTTGGGCAGCATTGAAGAAGTTCAAAGGCGAAGAGCCTGGTCCTAGTAGCATGAGAAAGGACTTCAGAAAGTGCTCACAGGCTTTTGAGTTTTAACAGTGGGTGGTGTTGCTAGCTTGACTCCCCAACACTTGAGAGTTGCTGAGAGGGGAAGGAGGGAGGTGCTGGGGCATGGCAGAGGAGTGGGTCCAACTCTCCAAGCACCACAACCACACTGTGCTCAGCTCCCCACCACTTCTCCCCTCTCCTTCTTGGTAACCAGCAGGGACTCTCAGCATTGGGAAGCCAGGTAAGCAATGCAGCGCTGCCAGTACTACTCTGCCAAGCACTACGGCTCAATATTAGAAGCTGCCATTCCCTCCCCCCTTCCAATCTTCCGCTTCATTTGTACCATTTCCCTGGTTATCACTTCTTTCCTTATGTCTTAGTGTGACCCCAGCCAATTAGGGATCACATGGAGAACGTGGCATTTCAGAGGGAAAGAGAGATACTTTTACAGCTACAAAAAAGTACTTTGAATTGCATGTTGACAAAAAAAAAAATGCACCCCCCCTCATCCATCTAGTACCCAACCTGAAGGTTCAGATCTAAACAACAACAACAACACTGGAGTGGAGAGATCCCCAAAATTGCTAATGTCAATTATAAAGAAGGCATTAACACAGCCCTATATTTGGGGATGGGGTCTTTGTGTGCTGGACAAACAACCACCCTGAAAGTCTTGAAAGTTCATTGTCCCCTCCCCCCATAAAGTGCTATTATACCATTTTACATTATACATTTAATTGGCTACTTCTTAATGGCAGCAAGAGTATCCATAGCCAGAAATTGGAAAGGAGCAAAGGGTTTTAAAAGGTGATGACATTTTGGAGGGCAAAGAAACCTTCCTCAGAGCGAAGGCAATCAAGTTGGAAACCCTGTAGCCTCAGCAGCAGTCCCTGGAAAAAAAAGAATCACTTGAAGAAAAGGATTGATGCTGATGAAATGTTGATGAAAATCTTCCCATGGTGCTCCCCCTGCTTTTGGCTCAGACTTGCCTTAAGTCTGATTCCAGATCTTTTACTCCTAGAGCAATAGACCATAGGCCAAGCTATTAGAAATATTCGGTTTTTAATTGCTCGTCTTCGAGGAATACAGAAGAAGCTTTTTAAGCATTCCAAATAATTAAAGCAAAAGAGTGTTCAAATATAAATGTTAGCCAAGTGCAAGCTGATGTGATTAAACAGTTGCCTTTGCAGGAAACTGGCCATGCTTCCTCCTCCATCTGCTAGGCAGGCAATCAGATTAGATTTATGCTGCATGCTTATTTTCCTCTTTGTAACAAAAAGGGGCAAGTCTTGTTTATTTTTCTAGTTATTGCAAGGTGGCTAACAACTCTGCAAAATATATTGATCCACTTTCTTAAAAGGGGGAGATTTTAGCCTAAAAAAGAACAAAGCATGAGCCACAAACTGTAATATTTTACTCCAGTCAAATGGAAATGAAAAACCAAGACCATGAAGGGGGGGGGACCCCCTCAATTGCAGCCCTTAAATAAAGAAAATTGCATTTATACTGGAGTTTGCTGAGAGTTAGAGCTACCAGTAAGTTTCCTGAAAACTGCTCTTCAAAATGAGTTTTGGAAAATTAGGTTAGTATCGACTTGGTTGTTAATAGCTGGCTGTTCCTTTTAAAAAATATTTATTTGGTTGTTTTGGTAAAAAGATTAAATTATGCTGAGAACGAGCTGCAAGTATGTGGATTTATATGAGGTTATTTGCAAATATATACCCTTCACACACTCTAAAATGTATTTCAAAGAATAATCTCTGAGCCTGGAAGGCTGCTGTGCTTGTTATAAAAGGCAAATAGATTGAGTTGATTTCTTAATAAGCATCTCACTTTCTATTTGCAGTTTACACTCCCCTTTCCCCCTGTAGGCAAAAGCCTTGGTGGTTTCAGTTCTGATTTCCGTGAGATATTACTGTTTAATAAAGGGTATTTTTTAAAGGGTCGGCTCCTCAGCTTATGTCAGGCTGACCTGTGAGTGGTTTGAAACAACTACTTGAGGCATCGAGATCACTTGCTAGCCCCCCATGTGGGTAGTGGGTAGTGCATTTTGAGAAATAGTATCTCGGGTTAAGGACTTTGCTTTAGGATGAAAACAGAAATTGTGCTCCAGCGGCACGGCAGCAGCAGGAGGCCCCATTAGCTAGAGTGGTGCTTCAGGTTAGGAACAGTTTCAAGTTAAGAACTGACCTCCGGAACGAATTAAGTACTTAACCTGAGGTACCACTGTACCCATGTAACAGCACTCTCCCTGTTTGCAGTTCCCAGCAGCTTATGTTCAGGGACACACTGCTACCAAAAATGGCGGCAGCGTATATTCACAACACAGAAGCAGACTTTGGGCTCTCAAATTGAAGCGGTGCAAGGCTAAAATTCGGTGCCCCCTGCCTTTCATGCTCAGTTCTACAGCATTGTTGTGGCAACCCCTGCAGCGCAGTGCAACCGAACCGGTCACACTACCCTAAAACCACCTCTGTACAATGACTGGTAGCCATTTTTAGCCTCATCCTCTGTGAATTTGCCCAGTCCTCTTTCAAAGCCACGCAAGTTGGTGGCTAACCCCACCTCTTGCGTGGATGAATGCCATAGTTTAACCCTGCACCCTTGTGTTGTCACACTAAGCCTGTCGTTGACTTAGATTATTATGGGAACCGGCCCACTCTCTCTTCCTCTCACCTTGCCTCACGAGATTATTGTTATAGTAAAGGAAAAGAAGTAAAAACCAAATCCCTGTCCATTGAAGAGTGCTATAGAAATGAATTACCTCGCTAATAAAGCCCCGCATAATATATTGTGCCTTCTCTTTTCCCATTCCTCGAGCTTGCAAAGGAAGAAAGGCTGTGTTTATAGTGAAGGGGCTGATTTATTTTGTATTAATTTGAACGCATTACTTAGCAAGTGAATTTATTACCACCTCGTACACACAAAAAGAGGTGCATGTGTGGGGGATATTGATATTTCTACCCCTGCTTGTGAGCAGGGAGGTAACAATGAATATGAATGATCAATAAGTGGATAAAAGCTGTTTAAACTTGCTAAGCATTTTAATTAGCAGCTTTTCATCTTGGGGCCAGGAGTGCTGGAATGAGTGTGATGTGCCTTCCACAAAAGTATTGTTTAGTATTTGGGGGAGTGTTTGTTTATTTATTTACACCTGACCTTCTTTTCTGGTCTTCGTCTTCCATCATGCACTTGGAGCATGAGAAGACATTGTTACAGGCAGCTAGTTTTTTCAGGGCTGCTTTGTACTAGATGTAGACCCATCAAGCTGACCCCAGTTCATCAGACACATATAGTGGCTTTCATCAGCCCAGGCAGCTACGGGGTTGATGCTTTGACCTGACTCTGGTCTCCAGATGGTAAGGAACTGACTACAAACCTCCATTTAACATTTCCCATTATGCCCTGGTAAACCTGTGACCCTCAAGATATTGCAAGACGAACACTCCCATCATCACTCTCCTGCTGCGTGGGGGCGATGGGGTCCAACAAGATATGGTGAGCCAGAGTTAATTGGAGAGGATTTTATACATGTGTTAGTCAATCAAGGCTTCGAGACACAAAATACTGGAAAACCTGATATATCGCAGACCACAGGGAACAGAAATACAGAAAATGACAGCTGGTCCACCTGGTGACAAAATGTCTTTGCCTCCAGGATCACCATAGAGGAGAGATTTTTACATTGATGGTCCAAAGGTAAGACACCACCAGAGAGGCAGACTTGAGCAGCCCAGTAGAGAATGCCCAATTAGCTCCATCAGTTTGCCTCCTCCTTCTGCCTCTTCTTGTCACCATAAGGTCCACGCACCCATTCCTGATGCCCATGAGTAGGTCACTACTAGCCATCTCCTGCCTGCTGTAGTCTAATGGTGATGCAGCAGTCCTGGGGAGATCAAATGTTCTCCTCCTAAATGATGATGGAGGGTTCTGGCTGTTGCAGGTCCTGTGGCACTAACCATGATGGGAAGGAGATGGCAAGATCTGTCAGAGGAAGAGGAACAAGAAGTTGGGTGTGAGGAGAGCTTGACCAGTGACTTAGGAGAGGGTCCCACTGCACTGCACAGGAATGGAGGGGGAGCTGTCTGAGTTAGTCTCCATTCTGCCCTCTGAGAGTGAGGTTTCCATGGTACCCAATATAAGGCCAGTGGCAAACCAGTAGGGCCAGCCAAACTGGAAGTGGAATGAGAGTTAGAGTGCTGGACTCAGGTCTCAAGGACATGTCGTTGTCTGCACTGGTGCAAACAGACTTGGCCACTCACACACCCATAGGACTGCACACTTGCAAGCACAGCCATCTGTCATGGATGCTTTAGTTGAGATTATTGAATTGCAGGGGGTTGGACTAGATGACCCTTGCGGTCTCTTCCAACTCTATGATTCTATGATCTCACTAGGTGTGAGAACTATGCAACTGACTGGTCCTGCCAAACTCCACACAAGTGAAGCGGTAGGGCTAGGTCAGATGTTGGGCCAGTGGCTTAGCTACTTCTTAGAGCTTGGGCAGTCTTATGAATCATGTGTCCTATACTATATAACCATGCTCTGATTTCTTAAACAAAACCTTCAGGTTTCCTCGAGTTGAGAGTCATGAGTACTGTGTCCAAGAGGTAGGCTCCCTCCCAGCTCCCAGGACTAGCTGGAGGTCTGGGATGGGGGGAGGCAGAAGTGATCAGGTGCAGCATGCAAGAATAGGTATTGTTATTATTATTATTATTATTATTATTATTATTATCATGCAAGTGTAATACAATTCCATGAGTCATTGCACCAACAAGCAGAGATGCATATATGTCACTATCCTGAGCACTTAAAAAATAAAAAATTGAGCAAGCTATAATATTGATGGAGTGTCAAACGCAACTGCTCAACATCTGAAAAGGCAGGATCATGATTCCTCCACCACTTAAAGAGATGGTGTGTATCCACCCTAAATTTTGTTCAATGGGCTGAATTGATCTGCCTGTTTATTAAGGGCAAGGCAATGGAGGAAGGGGTCACTCTCTGATTTGTTGGTCTTTCTTGAGATCTAGAGAGCACCCCATGGGCTCTCAGCAAAGCTTTTAACTTGCTTCCCCCTTTGGCGTGAGCCCAGAATTTTAAATTGCAACCCTGATGTAGCACATACAGCATAAACCACCGGAGAATATAACATAAATAGTTGCTGGACCGCCCTTGATTTAGGCAGGGTATAAATGACGATAGCTTTGCCTCGGAGAGAACTACAACCTATTCCTGAGCATTAAAATGGTAGGCATATTTCAGAAGGCAACTGCAAATGTACATTGTATTGGCGTTATCTCTTGGCATTCAATGGCTTTTCCCTTAGTTCTTGTATTGCTTTATTGCAGGGAGCAACAACAATGATTACACCCGGCATTTGTTCATGAATTTTTCTCTGTTGTGGACAAAAGCTGCTGTGCTAAGGCCGGTAACTAGAAGGCCTCTACACAGTGGGGTCACAATGGGGGGCGGGGGGCAGTGCGCCCCGGGTGCCATGTCTGCCATCGCGCCGCCGCATGTGAAGGATCCTCCATTCGCAGCTGCAGCTGCGAGCAGAGGATCCCAGCACCAGCGGCAAACCGTTAAATGTAGCACATGTGTGGCATCACACACATGCACTGTATGTAGTGACGCCACACATGCGCTGTATAGCGGTTTGCTGGCGCCGCCGCTCCAGCACTGTACAGATGATGCCGGGATCCCTCCATCGCCAGTACAGCTGCGAACAGAGGATCCCAGCACCGTCCGTACGGCACTGGAGAGGCACCGCCGGCAAACCGCTATGTACAACGCATGTGCAGCATCGCTACGTACGGTGCATGCGTCATACGTAGCGATGCTGCACATGTGCCCTACGTAATGACACTCGCCCCAGGTGTCATGATGCCTTCCTTCGCCCCTGCCTTTACATTGCACTGTGGGCTGCCCCTTTCCTACAACCTCTGCTCAAGTAGGAAACAAAAGTGGTGTCTATACTAGTAGTGAAGAGAGGGACAAAGCTGCATTGAGACAGGATGCTAAAGTGTCAAATGCAATGTAAACAAGTGCAAAGTGATGCATTTCAAGGCTGTTAGGAAAATTCCAAGGATTCCTTCCTTGGAGTAGACTGCTGAAGGCCTCTAAGGAAAGAGGAGTCAGGTACACAAGGTAGGCTCAACAGAGATTTATTAATCATTAAGACAGCGCTGAATGGTCAGCCATGGTAAAAAAAAAAAAGAAATAAAATAATAAGAAGAAGAAGGTAAAAGACCCCTGGACGGTTAAGTCCAGTCAAAGGTCTATGTGGTGCAATGCTCATCTTGCTTTCAGGGTGAGGGAACCTATGTTTGTCCTCAGACAGCTTTCCAGGCCATGTGGCCAGCATGACTAAACCGCTTCTGGAGCACAAAACACCATCATGGAAAGCAGAGTGCACGGAAATGCCGTTTACCTTCCCACCGCAGTGGTACCTATTTATCTACTTTCACTGGTGTGCTTTTGAACTGCTAGGTTGGCAGGAGCTGTGACTGAGCAACAATAGCTCACCCTGCTGCAGGGATTCGAACCACCGACCTTCTGATCGGCAAGCCCAAGAGGCTCAGTGGTTTAGACCACAGTGCCACCCACAACCTGGTCAACCATGAAGCTATTGCCGCGAGCATGGCCTGACAATGGTACATGCCCTCAGGCTCTTCTTATATGCTCTTCTACTATCAGGTAAATACATAAAATCCTTGTGCCTGTATCATTTATGCAACATTATTGCCTACAGCAATGTGTGAACAGCTCGTAGACACCCTACCTGGCCTTCCAATTGGACATCCCATAGTTGGAGTCGTTTTCCACTTAGAAACTCCATTTATCTTATCAAGGTGTCATCCTTAATCATTCCTTTCCAGCAGGTTTTCGGCTTGCACATTTTGTTACCCTTCCCTTCCAGACTTGTCTTTGGCATTTCTCCTTGTTTGTGTTAACCCTTATTATTACAATTCAATCTGTTTTCCTCTTATCTGGTCAGTTATTAATCTCCTGTTGCTGAGGGCAAGGTTCTGGATGTTCACCTGCACTGCTTTGGACAAACATTTCTGACTCTAAGCATAGACAGCAACTTTGATTTTAAATACTTCTATAATATCCATATCATTATATACATGTCCTATACAGTCATACCTCGGGTTACAGATGCTTCAGGTTGCGAACGCTGTGGGTTGCGAACATGCATCCCACACGGATCACGTTTACAACCCAAGCATCCACTGTATATCCAATACATATATTTGTAACAAAGGCAAAAAAATAAATCTTAACTTTACATACATGCTCATGGGGTCTGAACAGGCTGTGACTGAGCAGGAACAAGACTTAGGAGTCATAGTGGATCGATCAATGAAGATGTCAGCATAGTGATATAGGCTAATCCCAAGTTTGGGATCATTAAGAAAGGAACTGATGATAAAAATGTCCATATCATAGTGGCATTATACAAAACTACATATCTGGAATCTGCGTACAGTGCTGGTTAAAAAAGTAAAGGTAAAGGTACCCCTGCCTGTACGGACCAGTCGTGTCTGACTCTGGGGTTGTGTGCCCATCTCGCTTAAGAGGCCGGGGGCCAGCGCTGTCCGGGTCACAGACACTTCCGGGTCACGTGGCCAGTGTGACAAGCTGCATCTGGCGAGCCAGCGCAGCACACGGAAACGCCACAGTTCTGGTTGCTTCACCTCAAAAAGGAAATTGTTGTGTTGGAGAAGGTTCAGCGTTTGAGGTGGTCATTTTGTTTGCCATTGATGAAACTTCACCTTTCCCTCCCTACTATTTCTGATTGGAAAGAACCTCTCGCCACTTTCTGCAGGCCTTGGGAGTGACACAATGCAATGTGGCATGATATTGCCATTTGCTGCAAATGCATTCCAGGAGGTATGGTCAGCCTTAAGTTGAGGCATGAGAATCTTAAGAAAGCAATGGAAAAAAGTAAACCCTTTGTCTATCTCATAAGATGAGGTTAGGCAAGAAGCAATCCCACCCTGAAAATTTAAGAAAATTAATTTCCCCTGTTTTGGGGTGGGCGTGGGGGTCCATTTCACACTTGTCCAGTCTCAATTAATTTTTGTTGATTTTTTTCAGCTCACATTTAATCTTATGCTTGTGATTGCTAGTTGATTTGAAGGTTCTGTTGATGGGATGGAAAAGCAAGCTGCAATGTGTTTTCATAAATACGTTAAATTCTGCCTTAGCTCCACTTTCCTCTCTCTTGCTGCTGGCCTGTTTCACACCTATTCTTTCTGGTTGCCATGGCAATGGGGTTTGCTCGCTTACAAGGCCAATAAACCTGCCATTACTTACCGATATGTAATAGCGCTGACATGTTGTTCCAGGCTAGGCCTCTAGTTCCATGCCAGATGGACTAGCTCTGACCGAGTCACTGCCCTCCAATTATTGACACCGCTATAAGGTCATTCAATCTGGGGTCTCTCTTTCCCGTTCAAGTTGCCTCAAATATACTTGGAAATTCATAGCCAGTTGGGATTGTACGGGGCCTGAATGGATAATGCTGCAGCACTAGCTCTGCCTCTGTATTTGCTGAAGGGCCCAGAAAGACCCCTCACAGCTGGAACTAAACAGAAGAGGTGGAATTCAACATCACACTATGGTTGAACATCCCAACATCACTAGCGCTGCCATTTGCCAGATGCTGTTTGTCAGATGTAACCAAGGCACCAGGCAAACCCATTCTCATGTTGCTTCCTTCCAGACCTCTTGTGGAAGAGGCACATGAAGAAGGGCCTCAGGTGATGATCGCAGGGTCTGGGTTGGTTCACATGGGGAAAAGTGGTTCTTGGGGTATTGTGGTCCTGAGTTATTTAAGGATAAGGCATCACTGAGGATAAGACCATCAGTGGTTACTAGCTTTGATGGCTGTCAGGGACTGGCTGGATGAGGAAGAGTGGTGGGAGGTGCCTGCCCAGGAGCCCCCCAGGGAGGGCACAGAAGATGACAACTTAGATCCTGGATCCTGGTGGTGGGACACTGAAGACCAGTCTGCAGAAGAGATGAGCTGGGAGGTGGTAGAAGCAGGGGGGTTGAGTGATCAAGGAAGATCAGGAGAAAGAGGGCCTTCTAGGACAGGATTAGAAGCTGAGAGTCACAGAGTGAGTGCAGACTCAGACAAGGAGGAGCCAGATATTGCTCCTTCTACACAGCAGCAGCACAGTCCCAAGGCCTGCTGCATCTCCTCCCCACTCCAGCATTCCATTTGAGGAGAGCCCTACGCTGGCCAGATGAGGAGCTCACCCACTGATGCATCCTTCATCTGCTTGGGAGGGATCTAAAGTGGAAGGCTAGAGGGGGAAGGACGGAGCTAGTAGTCAGCTTCAGCAGCATCTCAGCTGGCTTAAGACAGACCAGAGGACTCTACTGTGTTGATATTTTCTGTTAATAACAAGCTAATTGTGTTTCATGCATCCCGTGTATGTGCCTGCCCTGTGGTTGACCTGGCTTGCTTGTCAGCTCCTTGACAATGGCTATGTTCTACCTACACTGTCTTCATACCTCTCTTAATACCAGTCACTGGGAATTAGAGGTGGGCAGAGTGCAGTTTTGCTCATGTCCTGATTGCCGCTTGCTGGTATCTGGTTGGGCACTGTGAGAACAGGATGCTGGACTAGAAAGGCCATTGACCTGCTTCAACAGCCTCTTCTTATGTTCTTATTTAATCAGCCCTCATGGGTAAATGTTTTGGTGCTATTAAGGAAAAACAAATGATCTGTGCTTTGGCTTATTAAGATTTTTTTTGCCACCATGGTGGGTAGAGAGTGCCATCTGGGTTTTCTGGCTCAGACACTGCAATGTCTTGTATCTGCCCACAAATGTATTACAGGACCAAAACAGAAATCCATCTCTGCATGTAAATGTAGCTGATAAGTACAATGGCTCAAACTGCAGATTATTTTTGTGCAGAAGTCTCTCTTATGTTAAGTAAATTAAAAACTTATCCCAAACAAAAGAGTTCCATTTTAAGGCACCTGACATTGGTTCATAATAATAAAAAATAAAAAATAATCAAGCCAGATTGCTTTCCACAGCTGTTTTTAGATTAAATAAAATTGGTATGCCCCAACATGCACTCAACAAATCTGGCATCAGAAGTGACATTTAAATTATGCAAAGAATGAATTAGACAGAAGTTCCTAATGATAAACATTTTGCTTATTCAGACTTAGTGGTGCAAATCCATGCCTATCCCACCTTTCAGTGCTTTAAAGATAAGATCTGCAAATTGGATTGAAAGGGAAATGTAGGAAATAAATAAAAGGGAAAGAAAGGGAAATCATAGCTACTATGAGTTGCCTCTGATATTAGTCCTGCTCATAGCAGACCAACTAAAATGAGCAGCCATGAATGTGGATACTATCCTAAGGCTAAATCAGCTAGGATGAGTGGAGTTATGATCCACTGGATCTCCAGCTGAGCAAAGAGGTTCCTGGCTCTTAAACTATTATCATCAAGATATTATCTTATTTGAGGATGTTTTTCTCCTTCATAATGTGGGAAAACTATTACAGTGGTACCTCGGGTTACATACGCTTCAGGTTACATACGCTTCAGGTTACACACTCCGCTAATCTATAAATAGTGCTTCACGTTAAGAACTTTGCTTCAGGATAAGAACAGAAATCGGGCTCCAGCAGTGTGGGTGTGGCAGGAGGCCCCATTAGCTAAAGTGGTGCTTCAGGTTAAGAACAGTTTCAGGTTAAGTATGGACCTCCGGAACGAATTAAGTACTTAACCCGAGATACCACTGTATTCTTACACTTCGCCTTACCCTTTTTCTATTTGGAGTCATTTCTTTGCTTTTTGTGTACGCCACCCAAAACTGTCTGGTGTGATACAGAAACCTATTAAATGGAAGGACTCTCCACTGTTGTTTTCCTTTTTCACACATGCATGATAAGAAAGCCAGTCCTCCCTCAAGGAAGCAAATGTCAGATAGACCTTTTGAAATGACATTATATGCTAAGTCACCATCCCTGATCAGGAGACCTAGTACTGCACCCCTTCCCTCGCACCCACCTACCCCCGTTGTCAAAATCGACATGCTGCTTTTATGTCCTGGTGGTCTTGTCTGCCTGGCATCTCATCAGAAAGCTTCCCGACAAATCTGCGGGGAGAATGGCATGACAATTAAGACACGGATTTCAAATGTACGCCGTCAGCCCGAGTGCTCTGCACAGAGGAACAGGCGACTTGTAAATGTCACAGCTCAAACCCAGACATTTATTAGTTTAAAGCTGACACACTTTCCCTTCCCAGCAAGTAGTGAGAAAATGTTTCCCCCCTCTCACTGGAGACATTTAAAACAGCGGTAGATTGGACAAAGTGCTATATATATAAAAACAATTCACTCAGTAGATCTTCAAGAGGCCCATACAAAGGGATAAGCTGGATGAACACATCAGATTCCACAGTCCTTTTGACCATGATCTCCCACTACACATGAGTAGCACATGAAGAAGATTCAGTACATTCAGAACTCAGATGCTGTCCCTTCTGACTAAGAGCCTATGAAGAATTTGAGAAGCATCTTTTTTGCTGTGATAAATTCAGAGATCAAACCTGTTGGGTGTTCAGGAAGACATAGGACTTCCAACAGGAAACCAGTCCACTAATCCTTTCTACTTCCTGTTTAATAATGGAATAACCTTCCTCAGTCACTTTAGAGAAGTTTATTTCTGTTCGCTAAGAGGAGCAAGTGGTTTATTTGGAAAAAAAGATCACAGAGATCGCATGTTCATGGTAACCCTACAGAAGTGGTGAAATCTCTCGAAGGTAGCCTGTCTATGCTGCAGATTTGCCTCTGACCATTCTGTGTGGGGTGTGGGAGAAAAGAATTGCATCAGAATCAGTGCTGGGAGCCTGCAAGAGTGGTGGTTTGTGTGTGTGTGTTGTGTAATATTGACACAATATTGTGTGTATTGACACAACAACAGTGCATTAGTGATAGATTTATACTGTCTACACATCAATATCCAATAATGTCATCTGAAGGGGCTATCTTCTACTATAACACAACAAATGTGGGACAAAAAAACAAAAACCCCTTGAACACTTGTGACATAAAAAGTTACACCTGGAAGTTACACCTGGAAGTTATGATACATACACTGACTGGAAACAAAGCAGTACTGTATGTCCACCCTGAAACATTTGCAGATGTAAACAGTATTGAAAGTGGAATCATATATAACTTTCCTGATACTACCATGATCACAAATCATCATCAATGAACTTTACACAGTAGAAAGGTTGTCAGGAGGGCCTTACAATAATGGATTTTGACCAGTATAGCCTGCAATGATTGAAAACCAATGGATAGAATATATCTAAATTGGGTCTATTACATCTACCTCCCTATGACTGTATTTCATCTGATTCATCCACTGTAATTATTAAGTTTGCAGATGATACTACCATAATGGGTCTAATTACAGGTGGAGATGAATCAGTGTACAGGGGGGAGGTTCAAAAAGTATCTACATGGTGCTTAGAGAATAACTTGCAACTAAATATTAGCAAGACAAAGGAGATGGTGTTGGATGGACTTTCGGAGGAAGAGAGGGGAACTAGCCCCGTTATATATCCGGGGGGGGGGGGGTTGCATGGAGAGAGTCTCTTTCTTTAAATTGCTGGGAGTTTACCTTAGTGAAGACCTCACTTGGAAAAACAATATAACTCGGGTGGTTAGGAAGGCCCAACAGAGAATCCATTTTCTCAGGGTCTTGCGAAAGAACAATGTTAAACAATATTTGATGACCTCTACCAGTCCACAATAGAAAGTGTCCTCTCATATTGTATCACAGTGTGGAACGTTGGCTTGACAGCCACAGACAGAGAGTCTTTACAGAGGGTGGTGAACACACCACAAGATATCATGGGCTGTCCCTTGAGTCCGCTGGATGACATCGCAAGGGATCAATGCCTTAGGAGAGCGAGAAAACTTCTCAGGGACGATTCACACCCCGGCCAGCACCTCTTTAATCTTCTACCCTCGGGCAGGAGATATAGAAGTATAATCAGTCGTACCACCAGGCTGAAAAACAGTTTCTATCTGTGGGCTGTTAGGCTGCTGAATGGAAAATAATATAGTGCAACTGACTTTCGGGGTTGGTGTGTTGTGCGACAAGCACATAGAGTGCAATGAGACTGAGTGTTTGGGGGGGGGAGGGAGGCTCAGTTTATTTCATTGTACACAGGTTGTACATTGACAATAAAGGAAATTTTAAAAAATAAAGCATCAGAAGGAATATACACACATATTTCATATACATACACTAGGGTGTCAACTCCCTCCACCCCTTTGCCAATCAGCAGGTACATGAACTACAGCATGACAACAGCCTTACATTTTCATTTATATAGGAAGATACACACACACACACACACACACACACACACCACAAAGTAGGAGAGCTCTGCATGGTGAATGTGGTCATTTGCTTTTTTGATTCCACTTGTGATTACTACTGAGCCTTATAGCTCTGGATTTTCATTTTATTGGCAGCTGAGACTGTGGAGTTGTAACAAGACTGCAACTGGTGACATGGATCTGAGGAGATTAAATTGTGCTGCCATTGAGAAAATTCTTACATCAAGGAATAAAAGGAATGTGTAGCACTGGGTAGCTGTTGATAGTTTCTCGCTGAGTGTCTGTGCTGGTAAGGCTGTGTGTGATGGAACCGTGAAAATCCCTATATCTGGATCCCACACTCATTTTCTCTTTCTGATCGGCACTTCAGATAGATGAGGGCCATGTGGCACATTAATAAATGCAGATATGTGTTGCAACGTTCTGATGGTTGCTTTTTGTAAAGGAAGTGACTTCCAGAGGGGAGATTTTGAGTGACATGGTGTGTGTGTGTGTGTGTGTGTGTACTAGTCCTTTTTAGCTCCGAATTTTCCTGCTGCAGAGTTCCAAATGTGTATTTGTGATGCTCAATATATGCCCTTTGGAAGTTGCATCTCTTTCAAAAAGCACTCCCTAGGGCTTCATTGCATGGCTGAGACTGCAGTAAGAAGTTCACCTGAGGATTTGGACTCAATTTAGCAAGGCATGTTTTGGCCACATATTGCGGTCAGGAGTCTGTAGGCTGATTTGTGGTACACATCCAGATGTGTAAATGGTTCACTCTTGCAGCAGGAGATTAGACTTAAGGTGGCTTTCTGGCTAGCCAGCTCAATGCCTATAGGTCTATCCATCAAACCATCTCTCTGCCCTGCGTTAAATCCCTCCTCAAACCCATTTATTTTACAAAGGGCAAGCTTTAACACTGGAGGCTTAAAATGATTTAATGGTTATTCTTTCCCTCTGGGGAACTCTGGGAGTTGAGGCATTGTACTGACATACAGGGTTCTCTTAAAGGAAATCCTGAAAGCCCTCAGCAAACTATAATGCTAGATCAATGACCATTATATGTAGGCATAAAATTGATGTACATTTGTTGAGTGGATATTCACAAAATCCTTGTGTTAGCCCACTGTGTTAGCCCATTCTCTCTTCTTTTACCTTATCTTTGGAATACCTGCACATGTATTATTTGCTACAGCAGGGGTCACCAACATTTATTGGCTAGGGAGCACATTTGGAATTTTGAGGAAGTGCCATGGCCACCTGTCACAAAATGGCTGCCGCGGAGGATGTGGCATAACATAAAATGGCTGCCATGGAAATGTGACATAAATGACTGTGAGGGGGCATGGCATAATACAAAATGTCTGCCAAATCTGAAAGAACAGAAAAAGGCACTTACATCACAGTAAAACCCAAAGGAGCGTCTCCACCCCCATCATTCTGCCCGGACACTGAGGTCCAGCTCTGAGGTTGTTCCCTCACTGCAAGAAGTGAGGTTGCAGGGAACGAGGCAGAGGGCCTTCTCGGTAGTGGCGCCCACCCTGTGGAACGTCCTTCCATCAGATGTCAAGGAAATAAACAACTACCTGACTTTTAGAAGACATCTGAAGACAGCCCTGTTTAGGGAAGTTTTTAATGTTTGAAGTTTTATTCTGTTTTTAATGTTCTGTTGAAAGCCGCCCAGAGTGGCTGGGAAAACCCAGCCAGATGGATGGGGCACAAATGATAACTACTTCTTCTTCTTCTTCTTCTTCTTCTTCTTCTTCTTCTTCTTCTTCTTCTTCTTCTTCTTCTTCTTCTCTCTTTGAACTTTTCATTTGTTCAGTCTTGGAATCCAGTGAAATAAGGGAGTGGGTGGAACCAATCAGAAAGAGCAAACAGTCTCTTATATGCTGTGGATTTTTGAGGGGATATTTACATTTGGGGGTGCAATAGGATGTCCTGAAAGGCAGAATGATTTCTGCAGGTGCCAGGTTGGAAACCCCTATCCCTCATGGATGCTACTGATAAAACAACCCGTTAGATGCACATGGTGGTTGATCATCATGTGTCGAAACCTGCTAAGTATGATAGAGTATGTGGCAGAATTGTGCCAGGGATACCATATTAGATAGTATCTCAGTGGTGGTTGTTAACACATACTTGGAACAGTAATGGTGAAGTAACTCTCCATTGCAAGACATTGCTGATCTTTCCCCTTAAATACATAAATGTTGAACTTTGGAAGAGGGAGGTTAAGAAATCTCCAAGTCAACAATATCCCCGGCATGCCTTGCAGAAAGAAGAACGATAGCAATGGTAGTAAATTGAAGGGGTAGGACAATGTAAGAATAGGTTATTGGACAATTCTCTTGACCATTATATGAACCCATAAATTCCATTTACCCATGAAATAACTATTGCCTTCATACTGACATCGTCCCTATAAGAAACATTTTGCCTTATAGAGACAATTGCATCCTGCTTTTTCATTAAGATGCCTTGCATTTCATTGTATGAATAGCTCAGAAAAAATATTCTATAAGATGGGCATTTCACAGTAAATAAATTGCACTGATACAACACTATAAAAAGCAATGCTCAGTGGTTTCTCTAGGTCAACCTCTGTTCTAGAGTTCTGTGCTTAGCTTTTAAACATGCATTTATGAACAATAAAGGTTACTTTTTGTTAAATGAAATAACACCAACAAAATGCTATGTGTTTTCTGAATAGGAGAGTCAACTAACCGGCTCTTCTGTTTCATGCCTCTTTTGAAGGCCTAGTCAAAAATTACATGGTAATTCCCATGCCTAGCCCTGGTCTATCAAAGAGGAAGAGCACTATGCCCTGAAACATGAGCCCTGTTTCAACATTAGTTGTGTGTAGGGCAACTTTATGTTGATTAATGAGTGGGGCCCTGCTCCTGACTTCAGTGCCCAGATTTTGCAATGCTAAATACCTCTGACCTGAATTTTGCAATGCAGTTCTCCATTCAAGTAATGTGTATAAAAATGCATGTTAGTGAAAATAGCATGCAAAAGTGCATTCTAACAAATGCAATTACTTTGGGGGGGGGGGGGAAATCTAGATTTTTAAAAAATCGCAAAATGATGTGGGAATCTGTAGAACTTCTTCCTTCCTGCTTTTCTTCCCCTCTCCCCTTCATCCACCCACCTTCAATTAACTCCCTTCCATTCATTCTCTCTCTTCCTCTATAGGGCTGAGGGCTACACTGATAGTCCTGGGCCACAAGTAGTGTGCATGGCCCTGGCACTGAAATTTGTGTGTGCCTGGCCCTTTCATGGGGATTTTTTTGGGTGCTCGGGCACCCAGGGCCCCAGGGATTTGGCACCTATGGCCATGGGTCTCCCACCTGCTTTTTAAATACATTTTGAACATTTCCATGCTTGGAATTTAAGATGTACCTGAGAGGCCCTTGTTGTTTCGGTACTGAGCAAAGCCTGATGCGCTTTGGCTCCAGACAGGGCCTTCTCTGTGGTGGCACCTCAGTCATGGAGCACTACCCTGCATAAGGTGTGCCTGGTGCCAACTTTGTTCAGCTTTTGGTGCCAGTTGAAAACCGATACCTTCCTCCAAATGAGTGATGTAGATGTGTATAAATTGTCTTTATAAATGTAGTAGAGTTAATTGATTTATACAGCTCAGCCATTGTGCCCCCTATTACATGAATTTTACCTCAGAATACCTGTACAAATGCACGACTGAAGTATCTGTGAACACCCCTTATATGATTTAGGTGTGAGACTGTTTTGTTTTTTAAGTGATTTATTTATATTTTATGCGTTCATATTATTCTTATTTTAACGCCACCTGCCTTGAGATCACCTGTGATGAAGAGGAGGATATGATTTTTTAAATAAATAAATGAATGCCAGTACCCCTCATAAAATATGTAGGGGTCACACATGCATTTTAGACCACGTAGCAAACGCTACAGTTTTCAACAGCGGAGAAACCACTGTAGGCCACCCCCCTTCAGAGATGATTAATTTCATTTTGCCATCTGAATACGACTGCCGAAAACTACTATAGACTTTGGGATCCTTCATTTCATGCACAGTAGGGGTTCCATCACATTGCAGTGAAACCTGACGTGGTATTCCTTGTATTATGAAAATATATATCCTAATCGTTCTGGGGGCCCAGCATCTGAGGAAACAGATTTATAAAATTAATGTTAGGCAATGTATGCAATAAGGCATTTTCTCTCCTATAAAGGACAGCGATCTCTGCTTTTATGCCTCCAGGGTCCACTTTAATAAACACTGAATACCAGCCAGGCATTTTCTTAAGTTTTGTTGTCAATAAATACCATCTGTGCACGAAGCACACACAATTCAGGAAAGATGCTGATCATAAGTAAGATCCAGTGCATTATTCTGCTGGCGCTCCAACTTGTTTGGCCTTCAAAGGGATAATGAATTTTTTATATACTGCTTGAAGAATTATATTAGCACTTTGTTTAGGCTTAATAGAAATACTAGATTCTCTCCATCTGAATGGAAAATCATTGTCTAAGGAAATGAACACAGTGAGGTCACGTCTTTCACTTCTTTTGAAGGGTTGCAAAAAAAATGCAGTGAAAATGAAGGGGAAAATGACTCGCTTTAATGTCTCCCAATTGTCCCATTTCTCCTTGATTTCTTTGTATCTAGCCAATCTTTTCATTTGAGATTGACATATCAGAAAGAGAGGGGTGGGGGGTGGGGAACTCCTGGAAAGGCAAAGCTTGAATATTGATGTATCGTTCACATGTACTCTCCTGCTCTTACAGTCTTTACGCATTCACAGTCGTTCTACTACAGTGATTCCCAAACTGTGGGGTGGAGCACAGGAACTTGCCTCTCTAGAAGAACTGAGATGAGTCATGAAAAATTAGGCCACCATCCACCACTCTTAAATGGGACCACCTAGGCAGCCTCCTGGGCTATAGCTCCCCATTAACTCTGGCCACTGGCCTTGCTGGCTGGGGCTCATGGGAATTATGACACCTAGAGGACAACCAATTTGAGGAAGGTTGAGCCGAACTCCTTGGGGATTTTTACCCTAGGGTAAAAAAGAAAAGAAAAGAAGGATAGGTAACTCTAGAGGCTTATAAAATGATGCATGGTATAGAGAAAGCAGACAAAATTTTTTCTCCATTTCCATTAGAACTCCAGTGCTTCTCTCCTTTTGGAGCAAATTCTCTTTGGGGATTCAATGTGGAGGTTCAAACCAGATTCCCAATTAGTCAGATGTCTATTGACCACATCCAACTTACCCAGGTTCATGGTTCTTACATTCCAGGTTCCTATGCAATATTTTTCTTTACAGCATTGGACTTTCCTTTCGCTTCCAGGCATATCCGCAACTGAGCGTCCTTTCGGCTTTGGCCCGGCTGCTTCATCAGCTCTGGATCTACTTGTACTTGTCCTCCGCCTTATAAAAGGGCTTAGTCCAAGGTTGGTTTTAGTTAGATAGTTAGTTAGTTAGTTGGTTGGTTGGTTGGTTGGGAAAAGGCAGTTGGGAAAGCAGTTGGCAGACAGTTGGAATTAGAGAGACAGTGCAGTTGGTTCTTGTGTGAGGAGAGGTAGAAGAGTTAGAGACAGGATAAAAATAAGACTAAGAAGGTAAAGAGTAACAACGTTTTGAATGCAGTTTAAGTTTATTTGTGTCTGCAATAAACTACACTCTTCTTGGTTAACTTAAGAACCTGACTGAGACTAAGTGACTTACCAGGGAGGACCTGGTTGGTAGCAGCGGATTATTGGTGTATGGGTCAATAGTCTGTGAGACGACCAGGGGCTCCGTACGAACGCCACAGGCTCACAAAACTTTTTAGGAGTGACGTGGTGGCTTAGGTGAAAGCAGGTTCCGTGCTGCCTGAAATGGCAGCGTGGGACTTGCGTCTGCCAACTGCCTCTCCCTCAGCTGTCCTACAGCTAAGTGGGAGGCGGCTGTGAGGCTCCAAGCGTTGGAGAGGCATACCCAGACCCCATGGGCAGTTCGCCCCGCCCCCATGGACGCGGATCACCCCGCCCCTGGCTGCAGGACATGCCCCTGCACCAGGCACCCGAGCGGCTAGCTATGCCACTGAATGCATCACAGAGTCCAAAAGAGTCTGTGAGAGCGTTCCATTAACTCACACTGTCTATAGGAAAAATGCATCATCTTGGCTGTTTATCCTTTAGCCCGGGGTCGGCAAAGTTTTTGTGGCTTGAGCCGGTTCACGGTCCCGCAGATGCCGCAGTGGGCTGGAGTGCGCACACATGCACAAATGCTAATTTTTGCTCTCCTTCCAGCGCGGAGGAGGCATGCACAGCTTCCCATTGGTCGCAGTAGCTTCCTGCAGCCAATGGGAAGCTGGCCAGCATCGCGGAAGGCAGTCTGTACTCTGCTCTGCACCAGTTTAGCGCAGCGCACGGGAGCCAACCGAGTGGGTGATGGGGGGTCCATGGGCCGGTTAAATGACCCCCATGGGCTGCTTGTGGCCCATGGGCCTTAGGTTACCGACCCCTGCTCTAGCCAGCCACCTGCTGCCATTTTTCCATCTCTTCATCCTACCACAATTCTTGAAAACACTTAAAGGGGTTGTGGTTGCTGTTGTTGTGGTTGTTGTTGTTGTTGCTGCTGCTGCTGCTATAAAAAGGTAAAGGGACTGACCATTAGGTCCAGTCGTGGCCGACTCTGGGGTAGCGGCGCTCATCTCGCTTTATTGGCCGAGGGAGCCGGCGTACAGCTTCCAGGTCATGTGGCCAGCATGACTAAGCTGCTTCTGACGAACCAGAGCAGCAGACAGAAACGCCATTTACCTTCCCGCTGGAGCGGTACCTATTTATCTACTTGCACTCTGATGTGCTTTCAAACTGCTAGGTTGGCAGGAGCAGGGACTGAGAAATGGGATCTCACCCCGTTGCGGGGATTCGAACCACTGACCTTCTGATCGGCAAGTCCTAGGCTCTGTGGTTTAACCCACAGTGCCACCCCTGCATCCCTGTGTTATTGCTGTACATGCAGCGTTAGGATCCTCCTAACCTGGTTCTTACCTGTTTCGTAGTCAGGCCGCACTCTTGCGTACATGCCACTGGCCTTACTGATAAGGGTTCTGCAGAAGTTCTACCTTACTCACTTTCACTGCTACACTAATGCCACCCATTCATTGGTTCTGTGGTTCTGTTCCTTTGTCCCTCCCCATTTCACACTGCTGCCTAGAGGGAGAAGGTGAACTGGGCATCATTCCTTCTCTTCGCTTCTCTAGATGGCTTTAGAAGTTGATGGATAACATTTGTCTGGATGGCTCTACAGAAAACCTTAGTGTTCATAGGTTGCACTCTATTTTCAATACCAGTTGTTGGTGGCGGGTGACATTGGGACAAGGAAATTGCTTCCCTGAAATATCTGGTCGGTCGATGTCTAAAACAGGAGGCTGGAGTACGTGGACCGTTGGTGTGATCTAATGGTGCTCTTGTTTTTGTTTTGTTTTTTAATTTATTTTTCTTTATTTTCAACACAAAATTACAACAAAAATTACATACGTTGAATCCAAAATAAAACAATACAAACAAGGAAAAAGCAAAACGCAAGAGAAAAAAACCAAACATGAACAAAAACCAAAAACACACATCTACAAATAAAACCATATCATCATTCTAATCATTATGTACATATACATGTATTGACTTCCTTCCTTTGTTCTAAGACCTTGAAATTTTTACTCTTTCTAAATTGTTGTGTCTAATGTAGATTACCTTTATCTTTATACTTTTTGCACCATTTTTCTCTTTCTTTAACCCTGCAAAGCTTCATTCGTCTAATGGTGCTCTTGTTATGGTCTTACCTTATATTGTAACTTTTGGGAGGTGATTGTGTATATATAATACAGCATGAAAACAGGAGTTGGAGTCTTGCCACATAAAGACAGCATAAAACCTCATGTTTGTTTCTGATTATGATTATTCTCCTAGGGGTAGATCGATGCTTGTGGCACCCCCTTCCCCCCACCCATCCTGCTTTTCACTATATTAGACATCAGCTAGAAATTTATTATATTATAATGCTTTTCAACATCTGCAGTTCAGCTCATTACTCCAAAAGCATGAATACATTCAGTGTAATAAGGAGCCTAAATCAGATACTTATCTTTTTATTTTCATTGTGCAACTATTCTTATCACTAGGCACCCCAGATGTCTTCATACTTAGGGCTCCAAGCACATTCAGAGTTTACACACTGAAGAAATGTTTCTACCCCTTTCTGCCTTTGTTGACACCTGAATGTCTTCCATAAGCGCTGCACCAGGAAGATTTGGAGCATCACATGACAGGACAGTCTCAGAAAAAGATGTGTTCTCCCAAGTTTACATGTTCCTATGATAGGGTTGCCATACATCCAGAATTTCCCAGACATATCTGGAATACTGCAGTCGGCAGCAGTGTCCGGACAGGAATCATAAAAATATCTGGGCAAATCTGGATGTAAGGCAAGCCATGCCAGCAGTCCTCTTCCATCCCTAGTAGTATTTAATGGATCACGGACAGACTCTGCCCACAATGTGGGGTCCATGGGCTGCTTACCTGGTTGGGCATGTAAAATACTTGTTGGCTGACAATTCTTAATTGAGCATCCTTGAGAGGTTACAATGTGTTCTTAGCCTGTGACTAAGGCAGATATGCCAGCTTCAAGCATCTCCCTTTTCTACCTCCCACGTTGAAATCTGATCTCTTCTTTCGCAGAGCGATTGAGCTGTCACACAAAGTGCTTTGTTCTGATATGCAACACAGCCTGCTTGGAAAGTTGATCTTCACAGCAGATAGCAGTGCTTGGGCAAACTGAGTGACAGTGAAACCAAGCGGGCCAATGGCAAAACCAGATTTCAAATAATGGGCGCCTTAAAATCAGCATATAATCTTGTTCTAATTTTAAAAGATGCCATGTCGTGTGCACACCTGATTATAATACAGCTCCAGGTTTGAAGATGTATGCTGCAGAATGCTCATTTATTTCGTTATACCATAAATATGACATAAATAGGTTATACCATAATATTTATTTCCTAAGGACAAAGTCAAATCTCTTTCCTGAAATGTGCAGTGTCATAAACAAAGAGGATATCCATAAGGCATTGCTGCAATAAGCTACATGCACACCCCTATCAGTAGTGATGTATGGAAGTGAGAGCTGGACCATAAAGAAGGCTGATCGCCGAAGAATTGATGCTTTTGAATTATGGTGCTGGAGGAGACTCTTGAGAGTCCCATGGACTGCAAGAAGATCAAACCTATCCATTCTGAGTGCTCAGTGGAAGGACAGATCCTGAAGCTGAGGCTCCAATACTTTGGCCACCTCATGAGAAGAGAAGACTCCCTGGAAAAGACCCTGATGTTGGGAAAGATGGAGGGCACAAGGAGAAGGGGACGACAGAGGACGAGGTGGTTGGACAGTGTTCTTGAAGCTACCAGCAAGAGTTAGACCAAACTGTGGGAGGCAGTGGAAGACAGGAGTGCCTGGCGTGCTCTGGTCAATGGGGTCACGAAGAGTCAGACATGACTAAACGCCTAAACAACAACAGCAATACAACACACCTAGCCATGGTAGATAATGCGGAGTTCTCTGATGCTTCACACAGTCATGATTGTGGTTATTAATATTGTGCATTTGGAAGCAATAGGATGAATAAAAACTGACTCCTCTTGGAATAAAAATTGTCCAGACCAAAAAATCTGTTTTCAAAGCTTTACTAACACAACTTTCTTCAAAACAGACACAAAACAATTGTCAGAGAACTGGACTCTTCAACAGGCAGAGACAAGACAAATAATGGAAGGAGGGGCAGAATTGCTGAGAGAGGGGGAAGAAGCAGCTAGCCACAGGAATTCGACCTTTGTACACCAAGAGACACAGAGAGCAGAAATGCAGCTGCAAGATTCAGATAGTGACGCAGACACAGAAATAGTGGGAGTGCAATCTCCCCGATCTCGCAGGCTCACAAGATTAAATGAGAAGCGTGAAACTAACAGGAAGAGAAGGTGGGATTTTTCCTGTTGGGGTAGAAGGGGGCGGAGTTCACTCCCAGCAACTGAGGAATGGGAGGAAGACTGAAATTAGCAGAGCTCCAACTGGGGCTTTTTGTTGAACCAATAAAACTTAATTAATTAACTGCCGGAGTCATCTTGTATGTGTGGGAGAGACCCAAGCCTTATAATAATAATGATACATCCAAATAGTTGCACAATATTGTATGCTTGTCCAAGCATAGCTACAGCTTTAGAAATATAAAATTACACCAAACAGGGATCAAAGATCTTTCTTTCCACACACAGACTCCATTAGCCTGCATTCCAGCCTGAGGCTGTTTTCTCCAGGAGAGAGGCATCATTATTAGCACACCTTTCTTCTACAGTGGCTTGAGAACAAAGACAACTCCCTCAAAATGGAGTTTTGGAAATTGCATGCCTCTTCCATGTGATCTAAAGTTAAACACCCCACACGAGAGAGCAGCAGAGATACATTGACAGTTAATCATTAACCTGATAGGAACTCGGAGAGCTCTTACTTGGTGCAATGGAAATCTACATGTTCCTTTTACACATACAGAGTCATCTTCCATTTCAATGTACAATTAAACCATTATACTTAGCAGTCATCTAGAGGTCATGGAATCATAGAAATCATTGTATTTTAATATTCTGCTGGAAGCCACCCAGAGTGGCTGAATATCTGCATGTGAAAGAGGAAGGGCTGTCACTCAGCAGAAAACAGAAGCTGAGTGCCAGCCACTTCAGACCAGGGATATGGAAACGATGGCCTTCCTGATATTACTGTATTACATTTCCCATTATCTATGATCACTGGCCATGCTTGCTGAGGATGATGGGAACTGTAGTTTAGCAATGACGGGGGGGGGCATGCCTTCCCCATCTTTGATGTGGTAAATACTGATTGAGGCGAAGCACTGGGCAGCCTCTGTTATAAAGAAGCTTCCTTTGAAACAACGGACGCCATGTATCAATAGCAACGCCCAGGCATCATGTTAATCCATGGCGCATAAAGGTGAGTGAGTAAAATACTCAGTCCTTTTTTTCTTTAAAAAAATGTTTAGGGGTAATCTCATTTTCCTACTCATATTGAAATACTGCCCTGCAATGAGGCCAAACTTAGATTCACAAGATGCTTAGGGGGTATGCGTACCTCTGCATTTCCCCAGATAAAAAGCACTGAAAAGACTTATGGGGCTCCTCTTTTTGAGTGCACAGGTGAAGCAGATGGGGGCTGGATAGATTGCATGAAGATGCTTCATCCCATAGCCAAGGAAATTATTCAAAGAAGGGAAAACGTTTTGCGATTTTTATATTGAACTACCATTACTGGCCCGACTGGCTTTTCCCATATTCTCCACAAGTGGCTGTGTCTGCCTGAAATCTTGGAAAGGGAAATAGATATCTATCAGCCTGAAAGCCTCTCAGTTTTTTTCCACTACCACAGACTGCCTTGTCACCTTGTCACATAGATCTTAATGTCTAATGACTCTTTGGATGACAAAGTGCTAAATATTGAATGGGCCCTTCCAGTGCTTTGGCATCAGATTCTCCCCGCCCCCGAAAAGTGAAGAAAAGGCTTAATTATCTGAATAATCAGGCTGGTAAATATTTGATCGTCTGCATCATGGATGCTGCTCTGAGCTACCCTCCTGAAATAGATTTCATTGTCAATTATTTGATCTGTTGCAATGTAAATAATGGCTCTACCGCTGGAAGAGCGTTGTGCTCTTGATCAGGGGTGGGGAACAGAAACTAGCCAGTGGACTTTCTCCTGACACACAAACCCAGGCTGTTTCGATGGGTGTGCTGGACCACCCACCTGTCAATCACTTGACATCAGAGCAATGCCAGTTACCCCAAAGAAATATTTTCCATTTGTGAACACAGCAAAGTGGGCACGCCATAGTGCAGCCAGTTCTACTTGGGCTTCTTGTCTCTGCCGATCAGCTCACTTGCCAAGGAACAGGCCAGCCATTTAATCACATTGTAATGAACAGTCAATTGTTGTGGCTTTCCGGAGTTGAATGAGTTGGCAATCAACAAGGCCCAGCTATTTGTTGACCTAATTTCTTTGGCTACTTGTCAAAACCTCCCTCCCCCTCTTTAAAACTCAGAAATTTGGCCTAGTTGTCTGGTTTTTGTTTTTATTCTATTGCTTATTTTGTAGGTGAGAAAAAGCTGTCACACCCTGCTCCACCCCCTCACCCCACCCACGACCCAGCAAAGCACTGAACACACATGGTTAATACCTGTTGACCCAACTGAGCCATATTGAGTGGCAGAACAAAGTAACATGGCATCACCATCGGGACTGGAGTTGTTTTGCTTCCATGCCTTCATCCTTATGTGAGCTTCCGTTGGCCATCTGGAAAAAATGTACTCTATATGAAACAGGTTTGCCACCATACCTGCTGTTTTGCAAAAAGTGTTCTACACATGTAGAAGTCTCCCGAATAAGACTGTAGAATTCTGAAGTGATCATTTAAATTCTTTGGGTAACCATTTCTTGGCAAGTTTTTTTGTGCTTGTTTTTTTTGCCTTCTGAGACTACATCGTCTGCCAAGGAATCACCATGTTTCCTGCAGACCCCACTATACATTGTAGAGAAAGAATTTTGAGGATGGGGGAGAATTTTATGATCCATACTCTGGCCTAGTTCCAGGGCCATCTTAAGCATATCCAGTGCCATGGTGCAAAGATCCCTCTAGCACCCCCACCCCCGGCAACTCTAAAACAAGGGAGGGGGGAGTGGAAAATGTCCTCTGCCTCCCCCACCACCCTGATCCCTGTTGTGGTGGCTGGCGGACATGCTCTCCGATGTCGGGGCGCCCAAGGAGGTAGCCCGGGAAGGCTGTGCACCGCCTTTCACCGCAGGAGGAGGCCAACGAGCAGGAGCAGGGCCGTCTTTAGCAGTTGCAAAGGCAAACCTCTACGGGGATCCCAACTTTTCATGTTGGTGACACACTTTTTTAGACACGCACCATTTTGTGACACAGTAATTCACTTCTACAGTGGTACCTCGGGTTACAGACGCTTCAGGTTACAGACGCTAACCCAGAAATAGTACCTCAGGTTAAGAACTTTACCTCAGGATGAGAACAGAAATCGCATGGTGGCAGCGGGAGGCCCCATTAGCTAAAGTGGTACCTCAGGTTAAGAACAGTTTCAGGTTAAGAACGGACCTCCAGAACGAATTAAGTTCTTAACCCGAGGTACCACTGTACTAGCAAACCAGAGGTTAAGCTAACCCCTTTCCAGCCCCAGGAGGAGCGTGGGGAGGGTTTGTATGACACACCTGCACACTGCAGCCGACACACTAATGTGTCGCAACACACAGTTTGGAAAACTCTGGTCTAAGGTATAGAATAATGACTGGAGATTAATTAACACTGAGTTTTTTTTCTTCTGCTGGTAAATCTTCAGAAATCTCATCAAAGCTCTTACTGTAAGCAGCCAGTAAACACCTTCTTAAAGGGGGATAATTTTGCCCCAGAGATGTTAAGAGGGTGATAATTTTTTTTTCCAGTGGCAGATGTTGGCACTGATACTACCTTGTGTGAGGAAGCTCAAAAATAAGCGGAACGGTAATTTATATTCAGTGGGAATCTGGTAACATGAATGGAAGTGGCACAGCCTGGCCTCATTTCCCCTACAGTCTTCAGGCGGCAGTTTCATGGCCCTGCATACGCTAATGCAGGAATAAATGCTTGCCACATTATTGTTGTAACACACAAACGCCGAGTACTTCAGCATTAACATCTGACAAGCCAGCTGTCATCTTTCCAAAAATACTTGCTGTCTAACAACTATAACACTCACTGCCGCCGCTCCCACTGCTGTTTAGAAACCAGGGGAAGGAATTCTGCTCTGGGGCATTTTGACAGGGTGATAGCTGTTGGAGTGACAGATTTTTGTTTGTTTTTTTCTGTTTTGCTCAGATGTTTTAAAGGCCCGTACTCATGTTTCTGAAGGAGAAGTGCTAAACGATTCACTGTGCATTCGGTGCTCCGCATTCCGGTTCGAAGGGCTTCCTCCTCAGCCATATTCAGGAGGCAGTTGGTGAGCTAACCTGGGCAGAAGGAGAAGAGGGGCAAAAAAGTTGGTACCTTGAGAAAGCAGCTGCTTCCGCCTACCCCCTTGAGGACTCGGCACATGATGTTTGTCATGCAGGGAGCACAAGCTGCATTCCCCCCCCCCCCTGCAGCAAAAGAGGAAGGGCTGTGGCTCAGTGATAGAGCATCTGCTTTGCATGTAGAAGGTCCTGTCTTGGATTCCCAGCATCTCCAGGTCAGAAAAGGCTTCTGTCTGAAACCATGGTGACCCACTGCCAACAATACTGGGCTAGATGGCCCAATGGGCAGCTTCTTCTGTTTCCATGCAGTGCCAAGGAACAGGGACAAAGAGCCTGTGGAGGATGAAAAGGCAAACTTGCATGGATGTAAGAAACACAAGAATTGCCCAAAGGCTCATCTACTCTGGTGCTCTGATCAACAGTGGTCCAGTAATGTGCTAAAGAGGCTATTTCCATCTAGTATAGTCCACTCTGACTAACTGCAACTCTCCAGGGCAGTGGCGGAGCATTCCCCGCATGCAACAGGGTGTATGCACTGCGTCGAGGGGGTGCTCTGTGCCCTGGGGGTGGTGTGCGCTGCCAGAGTGACCCCCGCTCACTGGAGCTAAGCAGCTCCACACTGCGCCGTCTGCCTGGCAGCACAGTGGGGAGCCTGTCTGGCCACCCTGCTTTGAAGGTGCACCCACAACGCCCTGAGAGCCCAGTGCCGCTTTTTGAGACTCACAAAAACACTGCAGGGCTGGCAGGGCACATGCCTGTTGTGTCCTTCTCAAGCCTCCCACCAGCTGGAAGGCTGGTAGAAAGGACACTAGAGGGCAGGGGTAAAATGGCACTGGGTTCGCAGGGCACCATGAGCTGTTGCGTCCTTCTCACGGCGCCCTCCATCTGTTAATAGTAATAGTAATGCTATTATTTATACCCCACCCATGTGCTTGGGTTTCTCCAGCCAATCTGGGCAGGAATGTGGCCCCACCCAAAAAAGACCTGTGTCTGTGGCAATGCCCCCCCCAGCCCCGTCCCATGCTATGTCTCTGCTCCAGGTTTTTTGGTACATATCTCTCCCACCCCTGGCTATCTCATTCTTCTTTTTTTCAACTGGAAATGTCAGGGATACCAAGCCTGGGAATTTCTGCATGCAAAGTGTGGAAAGAAGAAGACCGGGAAAAAACCATCAAAGCAGAAGGCAGGAAGCATTTTATAACTGTGCAAAGTCAAATGAAAGCAAGCATGTTTAACATGGGCATCTCTAGGCTGAATTCAGCAAAATGTTACAGTATATGTTTTTTCCCCCCTCTTGGTGTCACTGTAGGGTAGAATTTAGACATCTAGGCAGCATATCTTTCAAAGCTGAACAGAAATGCTCATGTGCACAAACACCTCTTAGGGTTCAGTTGTGTCGCAAAAGTGTGCTGTCACACTCTTCGGTGTTGTGCCAGCATTGCTACACATATGCTGAAGGACATTCCACTAAAGCCCACTATTTCCAGATGCAGCAGAACAGCATCGTCCGGAGCTGTGACAAGACAGAAAGGGCAGTGGAAATGTCTTGGTGGATGAGAAAGTGCAGGGCAAGATGACTCACCCACGTGCTTCCCCTCCAGGTATATTGCTCAGTCCAGACAAATCAGCACCATGGCTACATCCTTCTTATCTGATTTTCCTCAGTGACCTTTAAGAATGAGATCGTGACGGACAGGAACCCTAGCAGAGCAGTGGAGACCCAACACAGCCAAATGATAATCTCCCTGTGTTGTATCATAAACATGGGGTGGGTGGGTGTCTCTATTCAACTGAGGTTTACTCAGAGTACACCTAACTTAAGGAGCAATTCTAAATATGGGAAAGTGGCTTAAATTAAGCCGACATAGAGTATAAAGGTAAAGGGACCCCTGACCATTAGGTCCAGTCGTGGCCGACTCTGGGGTTGCGGCGCTCATCTCACTTTATTGACCGAGGGAGCCGGTGTACAGCTTCTGGGTCATGTGGCCA
The DNA here is from genome assembly GCF_964234715.1 of Podarcis melisellensis. NCBI lineage: Eukaryota > Metazoa > Chordata > Lepidosauria > Squamata > Lacertidae > Podarcis > Podarcis melisellensis. The sequence continues at coordinate 12,402,579 of NC_138537.1, forward strand.
GCATGACTAAGCCACTTCTGGTGGACCAGAGCAGCGCATGGAAACGCCGTTTACCTTCCCACCGGAGTGGTACCTATTTATCTACTTGCACTTTGATGTGCTTTTGAACTGCTAGGTTGGCAGGAGCTGGGACAGAGCAACGGGAGCTCACCCCGTCATGTGGATTCGAACTGCCGACCTTCTGATCGGCAAGTCCTAGGCTCTGTAGTTTAACCCACAGCGCCACCCGCGTCCCTGGCATAAAGTATACCACATCCAATTAGAAGCAGGGCTACTGCCAGCTGAACTGGACTAAGCATGGCATATGGGCTTAAGCCCACGTGACTTGGGAACATAACATAGAATCATAAAATTGTAGTTGGAATGACCCCAAGGGTCATTTAGTCCAACCCTCTGCAATGCAGGGATCTCAAGCAAACTTTCTTACTGTCAGAAAGTTCTTTCTGGTGTTTAGTCAGAATCTCCTTTCTTATAACGTGAAGGCATTGGTTCGGATCCTACCCTCTGGGGCAGAAGAAAACAAGCTTGCTCCATCTTCCATGTGACAGCCCATGAGATATTTGAAGATGGCTATCCTATCTCCTCTCAGTCTCCTTTTCCCCCAGGCTAAAAATACCCATCTCCTTCAACCAGCTCTCATAAGGCTTGGTTTCCAGACCCTTGATCATCTTGGTTGTCCTCCTCTGCACACATTCCAGTTTGTCAACATCCTTCTTAAATTATGGCAACCAGAACTGGACACAGTATTCCAGGTGTGGTCTGAACAAGGCAGCATAGGGTAGAACTATGACTTCCATAGATCTGGACATTATACTTCTGTTGATGCAGCCCAGCATAAATTAAACTAGCAAAAAGGGTGGTGTAACTCAATCTCCATTACAGATAGGTAGCCGTGTTGGTCTGCCATAGTCAAAACAAAAAAAATTCCTTCCAGTAGCACCTTAAATACCAACTAAGTTAGTTCTTGGTATGAGCTTTCGTGTGCATGCACACTTCTTCAGATACACTGAAACAGAAGATACACTGTGTATCTTCAGATACACAGAAATCTCCATTGAAAGGCTTGTTTTCCCTCCAACAGGCTTACACAGCCTAGCTCCTGAATGGAGTTTGAGTCTGGAATACTTTGTCCCTGCTTACCTGAAAACAACTTCTTGTGTTCAGGATTATACCCTAATTTAGGTCCATTAATTACAATGGTCTTGAAAATTCCTCAGCAACATCCCCACCCAAATCTCTCCTCCTCATGTTATTCAGCGAAGCCTTGATCTCTAATATTTTCTGGGTGCCTTCCTGGCACGACACATAATAGAATCGAGTAAGTTCTTTTCAGTTGCTCTTCTCATGATCCTTGGAACCATATTTCATTGAAAGGAAAATCTGTGATCCTTATGTAATCTTTCAATTAGAGCCGTAGCAACATTTGGAGAGAAGAATAGCTTTTCAACTTCTGGAGGGCAGTCTAAATAAATTGCCGCTTGTCAAAGACTCTGGTTGCATGTGGTGATTTTCTGACATTCAGATGCTTTTTTGTGTGTGCATTTATGGGAGGAAATTGGAATGCAGGCAGAGTCGTCCTGCTGGAATTTTAAATAGTCTCGGAGAGTTAGTATTCTTCCTCACTTGGCATTTTCTTCTGACTTCGGCACAAGAAACAGCAGGCAGCTCTCATTGTATTGCCTCTCTCTTCCTCTCAGATGATTTGTCAGCCTTAGAGGTCATTTGAAGATTTCTACCTGGTGGATTTTGCTAAGGAGGTTTCATTCTTGAAAAGACAACGTGTATTCTTGGGATGGTTTATAGCCTGACAGTTGGCAGATTCTTTCAAAGGGACAGAGAGAGAGTGAGAAAAAGGAGTATTGAAACAGATTCTGGGCACAGGTAACTAACCCCTCTTTCCCCTCCTTCTGTTGTTTCCTGGACGGGCAAGATTTTTGGGCTCAAATGTTTACTTGATTTTACAAAAACAACAAGCATTGAGGTGCCCCAATTAATGAGATTATTATTATTTTAAGATTTAAAAGCTGGATTTTGCTAGTCCATTCACAGGTGGTGAAGTGGGGCAAGGAGAGGGCATTCAGATGCTGTGGTGGCTGACTGATTTTAACAACAACAACAACAACAATAACAACAACACAGTGTTGCTCTGATGGGACCGGCCAGCAATATTTTTCAATAGCTATATTGTTCATTTAAAAATTAAAAAACAAGAGAGATTCTTGAATTAATAGCCCCCTCATGGGAAAACAAAGCCACATGGGGCAATTATTCGCAGGGTGGATGTTCAAAAGGAAGTTAATGTGCCAATCCCTCACTTGGGATGATGAGGAAGTGACAAAATGGCTGAACTGGCAAGCATTTAACTTTCATTTTACGTTGGCCAAGGATCTTTGCTGAACTTTACTTGTGAGTAGTCATTCTAGAAAGGTCTCAGCCATGGGGAAAGACAGTACAGTGGTACCTCGGGTTAAGTACTTAATTCGTTCCGGAGGTCCGTTCTTAACCTGAAACTGTTCTTAACCTGAAGCACCACTTTAGCTAATGGGGCCTCCTGCTGCTGCCGCCGCGCCGCAGGAGCCCGATTTCTGTTCTTATCCTGAAGCAAAGTTCTTAACCTGAAGCACTATTTCTGGGTTAGCGGAGTCTGTAACCTGAAGCGTATGTAACCTGAAGCGTATGTAATCTGAGGTACCACTGTACTTGTTTACATGGCACTATAGTAAATGCTGTGTGGAGCCCCTGTTTTAATGCAGTGGTTGGCTATCTGAGGGGAAACAATCAGTCTATCCAGATGTTCCTTTTCCTCACTCAGTTAAAATTACATGAGGGATAGCATGGTGATAGCTCTGGCATGATCTCCCCCTTGCTTACAACAGTCTGTGATTTGAAGACCAAACCTCCTGCACTCAGGGAAGCTTTTCTGAGTTTAGGACCCTGCATAACCAGGAGTAGCCAACATGTTGTCATTCAGATGTTGATGGACTCCAACTCCCATTAACCTCATCCAGCTTGGCCCAATGGTCAGGGATAATGGGAGTTACAGCTGGAGGCACCGTGTTGGCTGTTGCTGCTCTCAATCACACAGGGAGTTGGGCAAGTCCAAAGAGACTCATACCTGCAAAACTCTGCCCTTCAGCTCAAAGGGAAGGTGATGCTTGGAGAGGGTGGGGCTTGCTGGAACCACCTTTCCCCTCCCAATCTCTCCATGACTTTATCAGATGAGGAATGCCTGATTTAGTGCCTCAGCAGCACTAAAAGACCCAGTGTGGGATCAACTCTAGTTACAGAGATTTCAGCCTTTCTGAATTCCTTGGTCTCTGGAGAGAAGCTATAGAAGGAGACCAGGATGGTGCTGCTCTGTCTAAAGCTTGATTTACTGCTGCTCAAGCTGTTTGAGATCCTTGAATAAAGACTACTGTGGAATGACAAAGTGCCCATCTAATTTCTGCGCGTCGAAGCTTCATCTCTAAATCTGTGAAACGCCTGGTAAGCAAAATCATACAGGAAGCACTGGGATATTTCCTTGCTTTTTCAGATATGATTATCAGATGGTTTCCATGCCAGCATTTTCTCTTTTTTTATGACATTGCAATCAGGCCTGGATGTGAATGAATGGGGCATCATCAATCAAAAATATGGTGGGTCTGATACATTTTTGTTGTTGCCTTCCCATCCCATCCCACTCACCCCCCAGTTGCAGCATCACTAGGTGAAAACAAGCCTGCAAATATCGCACAGAGGTTGTCAGGCTTTCTGACATGCCCAGGTAGGGAAACCTCCCATGGAGCAATTCATCACCTTTTTAATCCTTTTAACGCCAATGGAGACATGCCAAACCCACTTCCAAGCTGATCTGCATTGCCACTTTCAGAGCTTATAGGTCATCTTGGGGGAAATGGTACATGGTTGCCAAAGAACCAATTCAGTGAAATTTATTAAACTTCCCCTATCTCACGCTCTCTATAATACCCACCCACAAAGGCCATGCCTCCCATTATTATCCTGGTATCAAGAGCTTAGGGCATCAAACAAAACCCCCTGGGAGGATACATTAAACTCCATTTCCGGAACCTCGCAGGAAATTTGCAACCCATAATAATCTTTGAGGAAAGATTTACTGAATCTTAAAAGTAAGAGGAATACATTTTCCACTCCGCTGAAATAGTTATTTTGACTAGTCAGCTGCACAGTGCTCTGTTGTGCATCATAGGCATGTATGTACTGCGGCATTGGCATGTGGGGAGTAGAGTCTATGCTGAGAGCACATGATTTGCATTCGGAAAGCCATATTTCAGTCTCCAGCATCTCTAGTGAACAAGATTATGCTTCCAGAAGAAATATTTGCCTCAGAAGATGCCCTTGTTGGCTCGGATAGGGACAAGCAGGGCTTTTCTTCAGCCGGAACTTGCCGGAACTCAGTTCCGGCTCCTCTCAGGTGGCAGCCATTGCCATTCTAAGAGAATGAGGAAGGAGTTCATTGTAAATTTTGGCACCCCTTTTTCTAGAAAAATAGGACTGAAGACGACCTTAGTTTGGTTGTCTATGCATTTCCTGTTAGATGATTCTGGGGTGCCTGACTATGGGTTGGCTTGGGGTCATTTGTATTCAGCACCATCAAACACATACCTGAGCACACAAGCAATGGCATTTGGGATGATATATTTTATGATGAGGGGTATGTGTGTTTACTGGCAAGGGGAACTGTCTTTCAACACGACAGACCAAAGCTACATGCAGCATATGGGATGACTGCATTAACCAGCTCATTTTGCTAATCGAGCTGGTGACTTTGACAGGATCACGGCAGATTTAACAGCCTGGTATGATGTGCTAACGAAGTCCCCAAACCCCAAACTCCCTCTTATAAGGTATACGAAACTGTTCGACATGATTGTCATAAACGGTTGTTTACCTTTTCCAAATGTCAGAATCAAGGTGATAGTTTAGACACACAAATGACTCACAGGGGCTTCTGTTTAAACAATTATGTTGACAATTAAGTGTACATAAGAACAATGGTCTCATCACACCGAAGCTGAAAGAATATCCTTCTCCTGCATGGTTACAAAGACAGCTTTAACACAAGTTTTATTCAGCTCATGCTCTCAGCTCTAGAGAATCCGTCTTGAATGCCACAAGATGGTGGATGTGTTTGATAACTCTTTCATTATTATTTGCTTCTGCCGTGGATGGCCAATAGGATCTGGTCCCTGAAGAGAGATATGATACATACAGCCATATCAGGGGAAAAACAACACCACGATCTAAAAACTTGATATATCCAGGAGCACCTGACTAAACTTGGGATTTTCCTGAAGCATAAATTTTGGCTGAGCAAACCAAAGGAATAACACTCAGATAGAGCTCAGATAGAGCAAGGATTATTTTGAGATCAATATGAACACCACAGTGGAAAAAAGAACTATCTGGGACGCAAGTAAGGCCGTGATGAGGGGGTTCCTGATACAACAGAACACAGTAAAGAAAAGGAAACAAAACGAAAGGAAAGATAAAATTTTGGAAAAAATCAAGGAGTTGGAGAAGAAGTTAAGACTTAATCCGAAGTCCCAGCCGATTCTGAGAGAAATCAAACTTTACCAAGCACAGTATTGTAAACTGATAAATCAGGAAATAGAATGGAAAATCAAACTAATGAAACAAAAAACTTTTGAGTCGGCTAATAAATGTGGAAAACTGCTAGCTTGGCAGTTGAAGAGGAGACAAAAGTTAAACACAGTGACAAACTTAGAGATTGAAGGAAGATGTATCCAGAACCCCGGAGAGATTAGAAAGTGTTTCCAGAGATATTTCAAAAAATTATACACTCAAGGGCCACAAGATGAAGCAGCGATTAAACAATTTCTAAAGACAAATGGACTGGCAAAGTTGTCAGAAGAAAATAGATCAATTCTGAATGGCAAAATAACACGACAAGAGATTGAGCAGGCCATCCAAAATATGAAACAGGGCAAATCACCAGGACCAGATGGGCTGACCTCCAAGTATTATAAGACATTGAAAGACTATTTGATACAACCACTGATGGAGGTCAGCAATGAAATTTTAGAGGGGAAGAAGGCGCCAGAATCGTGGAAAGAAGCTTTCATCACATTGATACCAAAATCGGAAACTGAAAAGACACAGCTTAAGAACTACCGTCCCATCTCCCTTTTAAATGTGGATTACAAAATATTCGCAGACGTTTTGGCAAGTAGATTCAAGAGGGTTTTAAACAAAGTAATCCATAAAGACCAGGCAGGCTTTCTCCCAGGTAGACATATGTCTGCCAATACAAGGAACATTATAGATATATTGGAGCTTTTACAAACAGACATAAATACTAAAGCTGTTTTAATTTTTATAGACGCGGAGAAGGCCTTTGATAACATATCCTGGAAGTTTATGAAAGGGAATCTAAAAGAAATGGGAGTGGGCCGGGGGTTTGAGAATGGGATTGATGCAATATATTCAGAACAAAAGGCTAAACTGATAGTTAACAATGTGGTTACAGAAGAGTTTAAAATTGAAAAAGGAACACGACAAGGCTGTCCGATTTCCCCGTTACTATTTATCTCGGTCCTGGAGGTGCTCTTGAACACGATTAGAGGGGACAGGTTGGTGGAAGGGATACAGGTCGGAGCGAAACAATACAAACTTAAAGCGTTTGCAGATGACTTAGTTCTGACATTACAGGAGCCAGAATCTAGTACGAAAAGAGTACTACAACTAATCCAGGATTTTGGTCGGGTGGCGGGATTTAAACTAAATAAGCAAAAAACCAAGGTGTTGGGAAAAAACTTGACAGATATTGAGTCGGAACGGTTTCAGAGAGAGACAGAGTTAACTGTGGTTAAGAAAGTTAAATACCTAGGGGTAAACATAACAGCAAAGAATTTGAGTCTGTTTAAAGATAATTATGAAAAATGTTGGTCTGAAATTAAGAGAGACTTGGATAGCTGGTCAAAACTGAAACTTTCATTGTTAGGTCGAATAGCTGCTATTAAGATGAATGTAGTGCCAAAAATGTTATTTTTGTTTCAGACATTGCAGATTGTAGATAAAACGGAGTGCTTCCGGAAGTGGCAGAAAGATATCTCCAAATTTGTCTGGCAGGGCAAAAAGCCCAGAATTAAGTTTAAGATATTAACGGACGCAAAAGAAAGAGGGGGCTTTGCCCTGCCAGACTTAAAGTTGTACTATGAAGCCGCAGCTTTCTGCTGGCTAAAAGACTGGCTACTTCTGGAGGACACGGATGTGCTGGATTTGGAAGGTTTTAACAATGCATTTGGATGGCATGCATATTTATGGTATGACAAGGTTAAGACCAACAAGGTCTTTAAGAACCATATTGTCAGAAAAGCAATATTTAATGTCTGGACAAGATACAAAGACTTATTAGAAAACAAAACACCGAGGTGGCTGTCACCTTTGGAGGCCAAGGCCCGAAAAAGACCCAATATGGAGGCCAATTGGCCAAAATATTGGGAAATACTAGAAAGGGATGGAGACAATTGGAAACTGCAGAGTTTAGAGAAAATGAAAGATAAAGTGCGAGACTGGTTACACTATGCTCAGACTAAGGAAGTGTTTAAGATTGATAAAAAGTTAGGATTCCAGGTGGAGAAATCGAAACTGGAGACAGAACTGCTAGAACCTAAGACCAAGGTACTTTCAAAAATGTATAACTTGCTGCTGAAATGGAACACACAAGACGAATTGGTTAAATCGGCTATGATAAAGTGGGCTCAGGATATTGGGCACAACATTATGTTTGAGGACTGGGAAAGGTTATGGACTACCGGGCTGAACTTCACAGCATGTAATGCTCTGAAGGAAAATGTAATGAAAATGATATATAGATGGTACATGACCCCAGTGAAATTGGCTAAAATACACCATTCGTCTGATAACAAATGTTGGAAATGTAAGGAAAATGAAGGAACATTCTTTCACCTCTGGTGGACCTGCCCTAAAGTGAAGGCCTTTTGGGAAATGATATATAATGAGTTAAAAAAGGTATTTAAGTATACCTTCACCAAGAAACCAGAGGCCTTCCTTCTGGGCATGGTCGGCCAGAACGTGTTAAAGAAGGATAGAACATTTTTTATGTACGCTACAACGGCGGCAAGGATACTTATTGCTAAGAGTTGGAAAACCCAAGATCTACCAACACTGGAAGAATGGCAGATGCAGCTGATGGACTATATGCAACTGGCCGAGATGACTGGCAGAATCCGCGACCTGGGAGAGGAGAGGGTTGAAGAAGACTGGAAGAAATTTAAGATTTATTTACAAAAGTATTGTAATTTGGTTGAATCCTAACAAGGAAGCCAGAGCAGAAATAACTGTCTACCATTAAATTATAATTTTTTATTTGAGTTTAACCTAAACATTGCACTTAAGAGTATAAACAAGATGATAATTTGCTTGGAAAAATTCGTTTTTAATGATGAGAGTGGAAGCGGGAGACGTGAGGGAGTCCGCAATAGAATGAAAAGATGTTATGAAACCTATTTTGTTTGTTAAATATGTATCTGTAAAAAATCTTAATAAAAATTTTTATTAAAAAAAAAAAAAAAAAAAGAGCTCACGAGTTCACAGTCCAGTTCGGGGGCATGGGACAGAGGACAGGGGGCAAACCCCTAAGCTCAGGGAGCCAAATGCAGCTCCCCACTCTTCTCTCCCCACTCCTCACCTCTCTCTCTGCTCCCAGGACGCTCTCCTAGAGTGCTTTTGCTTGGTTCTAATGACCTAATTTCCACATTACATTAAACCATATTTTAAAATAAACTATAGTTTAATGTGAACAAGGGAGGGGAGGAAGCATATGGAAGTGATATGCCGTCCCTTCCTGGGTAACTGTATAGAGAAAAAGATGGTGGCCCTATGTACCTATTGGGACAGCCATTTTTTTTCCTATACAATATCCCTGGTGGCCTTACAGGTATATAACACCCAGTTCAAGGGCAGGAGGAGGGGCCTTACACTTCGTAGGACTTGGTTTTCAATAGTTTTCAGCAAATGCCACATTTTCAAGTTGCTGCTGCAAGCTGCTAGAAATGGTTTAGAAGAAAGAAAAAAGAAACTGGGAATAAGCCCTTAGACTACCTTGTTAAAGGTAAATGGACCCTTGACCATTAGGTCCAGTCGTGGACGACTCTGGGGTTGCGGCGATCTTCTCGCTTTATTGGCCGAGGGAGCCAGCATACAGCGAACCAGAGCAGCGCATGGAAACGGCGTTTACCTTCCCACCGGAGCGGTACCTATTTATCTACTTGCACTTTGACGTGCTTTCGAACTGCTAGGTTGGCAGGAGCAAGGACAGAGCAATGGGAGCTTACCCTGTCGTGGGGATTCAAATCGCCGACCTTGTGATTAGCAAGTTCTAGGCTCTGTGGTTTAACCCACAGCACCACCAGCATCCCACTTACCTTGGAAAGTGCTTCCAAAACTATTCCAACCTGTTGAAAGTGTGGCAGTTTTAAATGTTTTTAAAATGAATTTCTCTGAATGCAAATCTGCATAGACTTGGGAAGGAACAAGCTTGGCGGTCTACTCATGGGCAAGGGACATGGGTTGGAGAAAGATGGTTTCGTCTATCACTACCTAAGATGTTATTGGAATCCAGCTGTCATCCTGCCCTACCCAACATGGCCAATGGTCAGGAACAATAGAATCATAGAGTTGTAGAGTTGGATGGAACCCAACTCAAGTGTTCATGGAAGATAAGCATCTCCCTCTGAGCATCTCCAATGAAAGAGAGTCCATCACCCTCTGAGGGGGACCATTCCACTGTCAAATAGCTCTTACCATCATAAACAAGCTAGCTCCCTCTTCTGTATAACAGCCCTGTAAATATTTGAAGCTGGGTGTTCTATCTCCTTTCAGTCTACTGAAGTCCACTGAGGAATAGATTGGCTACCTCTGTCCTAGAATAACAGTCTTTCCTGTTTTGGTAGATTCCTCCCAATGGCTTCTATATTTCTTTGATTTTCTAGTTGTCTGCTGCAGTCGTAACTCGTAGTTCAAGCTGACCTTCTTTCTGCCTGGGCACATAAACAAGGGAGAAGGAGCCATGTCCTCAACACTGAAGGGATTTCTTTCGTGTTCAAACTCATGTTTGCATACAGGAGTCACAAGTTTGTTGTCTATTGTTTGTTTGTGCATCTTAAGCATCTTTAAGCTTGAGCTTTTGGGCAAATAGACTGCTATGTTCCATACAAACCTGTCGTGCTCATTAACTATTTAGCTAATAATAAATGTTTCATGGTGTTGAAGTCAATGCCGCTTAGCATTACTTCGCAAGACAGCTGCTGAGCATTGTGTTCTGTCAATCCCACCTCTCGACCTCTGACTCATCTTCCACCTCAAGCTCGAAAAGGAAAAAGAAGAGAGTTTGAAATGCCAGTTCCAAACCACTAAAAATGAAAGGCATCCCCCGACATGAAATTACATAAATAAAGCATCCAGAATTCTTTGGAAAGCCATGGTCATGGCTGTTACCAGAGAAGAGCTGGGAGGCAAGAAGCCTGCCAAACCAGGAGGCCGCCCCTCATTACTGGACTCCTGTTCACCTTCTCATCACGTCTCCCTTGGTTGCAGCCCATCATGAGCTGAAGGGCAAAGTTCTGCAGGGATGAGACTCCTGGAGTTGTCTAACTTCCTGCATGATTTAGAGCAGTGACATTCAACATTTTGCCCTCCATAGACTGCTATCTTCCTTTCCGAAATCTTAACATGTAGGAAGCAACTCGCCAATGTAGAAATGTATTTTGCCTCTTTTGTGCCTGTCCCCCTCCCATTTTTCCCTGGTAACCCACTAATAATGGCTTGGTCCAGGCAGATTGGCTGGCCTTTCTTCAGGAAGTAGACCCTCTAGGCCTCAACCTCTGTAGTCAATCTTCCTGAGGGAGGGGAAGATCGGGAGAGAGTGGAATGCAGCCAGACAGGTTATCGAACAAACAGACAAGACTGGGAAGGAAATATAAAAGGATCACATGGCAATATAACACCTTTTAAAAGAAACTCAGGTCTGAGAGCCAAATGCCGTTATCTGGGCCTCCTTATCTGGCCTTTTGGACTCTGCCTAGGCAAAAAAAAACTTCTGAGACCAGTTTTGCTTTGCTCTTTCTACATTGCATAGGTTGAATGTAGGCTACTCTGCAGTCACTTTTGCCTCTGGCCCCAGCCATCCATAGCAGGTGGCCCCTATGAAGGAATACAGGCTGAAAAAGTATCCCCAGCCTATTAAATAAGAATAAGAATAAGAATAAGAATCCATAACAATCTCCTCCAAAGTACTCTTAGTCATCCACACCACCACATCACACAAGTACATCAGCCACACCACCACATTCATCAGGGTGCAGGACTAGCTATTCTGACCTGTTGGACTCCAAATCCCATCAGCCCCACACAGCCCGAACAGTGGTCAGAGGTGATGAGAGTTGTCATCCAACAAGATCTGGAGGGCACCATATGAACTACCCCTGAGATACAAGGTACCTGTATCATTCCTGCATAGCAAAGAGTTGGACTAGATAACCCTATGGACCACCCAACTCTACCATTCTACCATTCTATGATACTATAAACCTGCCTGGGCTATAAGATAGGTCTCTAAATCCCTGTTCCGGCTTACTGTTAAGAGAAGTTAGACTGGTGAGTACCAGGGACAGGGTCTTTTTGACCATGGCCCCTCAGCTGTGGAATCTGCTGTCCAAGGGAGGTACCTGTGACTCCCTCCTTGGTTTCCTTCAAGTGGATCTCAAAAGCATCCCCACCCCACTCTGTTTTTCAGCAAAGGTGTTACCAGCTTGATATTTTAGCTGTTTTCCAGTTTTCAGCTTCAGTGTCTAGTTATTCATTGTTGGGTATATATTTTCTTATGTGCGGTAAACAGCTCTGTGAGGTGGGATATACTGTTCTTAAACCAAATAAATACCGGTAAATAACACAGAGAGGCTTTAAAAAAAACAAACAAAAAAAAACTGATGTTCGGGATATTTTTGATGAGTGATGCCAGGAGCCCTGGGACATCAGGAAGTCTGAATTCCCATGCATACTGAAAAGGGCCGATTCTGGACAACCATTTGTTAGGTTAACATCAGAGGGTGTGTTAGGTAGGGGTCAGCCTCACTGGGCACTGTTCAACACCAGTGCCCCAGTAGGATGTCCACTGTCAATTCCAGGAGGCTCTTTGCCCTACACTTCTCTTCTTCTCCTTTTGCCATTACTGCCTGTTCAGCTCCCATTCCAAGCGGACAAGGAGAACTCACCCTACTGTGCCTTGTCCTCTCTTGCCCCCCACTCCCTCAAAACAACAACAACAACCTGGAAACAACACTTGTTAACCCGCGACTCAGAACACCTTGGCTTTTCAACTCCTCAGGAGCAAAAGCGTTACATGTTGAGATCCAGCGTCTCCTGAGTCAATGTTCTCATTTTAAAAAGGGTAGTTTTGATCAAACAGAGTATATTGCCCATATTAATCTATCATCTGAATGTTACTCCTTAAAACAAAAAAAAAGGTCTATGTTCAAATATACATTTGGTGTGGGTCCCCCCCCCCCCGGCAATCTTCTTTTTAAACCAGTGCTGTTCTTTTGGTTTTGTCACTCAAGAGATAAAAAAAGCTCTCATCTGGCAGTAGAAAGTAAATAGCTACACGACTGCCTGAATTATTTAGTTCATATTTATTTATATTCCAGTTTGTTAGAATGCCCTTACCCATTGCTCTCAGTGTTTGCAAGGTGTTTGCTCTCCTGTGATTCTTATTTTATGGATTCAGCAACCGGAATGCACTAGGTAGCTTTCCGGAGTCTAGCAATCAACTAATCCTTCCTAAGATAAAATAAAAATAAAGGGGAAAATAGATTTCTGGGAAAACAAATGATCCCCTCAGTGTGTTCAAAGCCTAGGCTGTAAACCTCTCCTCCCTGACAAGGCATAAGAATGCTCAGACATTCACCATGAACAGGTAAAGCAAATGACAACATGAAATGTCCCAAGAAGTGATAGATTGCAGATTGCTCATCCTCTTGCGATCCTGACAAGGAATACAATTAATATTTCTGGTAAGTGTTCAGGAGCCTCAGGATGAATGCAAATATTTGCTGTGCGTCGTTCTGCCTTTCTTTCAGAGTTATATGATGGAACATTTTCTTCATCCAAGATATGTGATTTCTTTTTAAAGAACAGCTTTTCTGCCCCCTCCCCTCCCCCAAAATCCCATTTTATATGGAACTGTCCTAATTGTCTGATGTGGCAATAAGTTCTCCATATAGCACCAAGACCCCCACGGCATTTTTTAAAATGACTATGAGCCAGCTGAGGTAAGCATGTTTAAGACCCATTGACTTCAATGAAAGTGCTGTCCTCTATTCTTAAATCCATCTCATTGAAAGCACTGAGGCTTAACAGTACTTGCTTGCCTATTGGACATGCCCAATCTATTGCAAAAGTATGTAATTAGTACAATACAATGTTGTAAATGGTGAAACAATTATAATGGAAACTATTAATAATGAAGCTAGGCTATCATGTGTGACAAACAAATGTCCTGATCTCGATCCAAATTTTGTAGATGAGTTACATTGTTGATTAATTCTGTTAATCATTCCAATTGGGACAGACAAATTTTGGATCATCATCTTCTTTCTTTTGGTTCTCCACTGGCAATCAGGATTGCCAGCTCCCCTTATATTTGTGCTCCAAAACCCTTAAACCAAGTCTGTGTTTGAATAATACTTTCAACGTGGTACAGTTCTCAGGATCTTGGTGCCCTGGATATTTTTATTTCATTGCTAAGTGATCCATCTTTAACGTGTGCCCTAAAATCCTGATTAAAAAGCCTATTGATTTGTCATTCATTGGAGTCAAATCAAGTATCTTGCCTTGTCAGGAATCTGACTTGGTTCCTTGAACTTGTCAGGGCAATAAGTATCTCGCAAATACGGCCCTGACTGCAGTTATTTTGACAAGACATTCTCATTTTATACAGTTCTGCTTCAATGAGTTATTGAAATCTACTCAAATGAAATCTTTAGAAAGGAAAGGAAAAGCTCTTTCCTTTGCTAAGATACTGAGATGGAATTAACTGGCGGGTTAATTGTCAGGTGTGTGTGTGTGTGTGTGTGTGTGTGTGTGTGTGTGTGCATATCAAAAAGTATGCAATACTAATGGGTTATTTAATGGCCAAATAATACTCCACCTCGCTTATGTAGCCTCCAAATTGCAAAATGATGCTTTAATTTCCTCACCCTGGTGCAAAACAAGTGGTTGATAACTAGAATGGATTGGAAGTGTGCTGAGTGTTTGCTCGTTTTGATTAGCAGGGGGAAATGAACACTTTGTGGTCTGCTGGTGAGCTGCCAAGTGCACAGAGTTTCTCAACATGCCCTCCACATGTCCCCGCTGGATGCAAGATGGCTGCCCAAAGCTTGTTGTCACAAGTTGCTGTGATGAGCGCATTTCCGTGAATCAACAGTAAGATTGATCCCTGTTCATATTAGCAAGCAGAAGGTGCTAACTAAGTGTTCAGTAGTACGAGCAGTCATGATAAGATGCCATTGAGAGAAATCTAAACATTCATTTAGAGGCCTGTGATGATATATGGATTGTGATGTTTTATTGAGGTGGCTCTGTCGCTTCTGGATCCATGCCAAGTGGTGGCATCAATCTTGTGGAAGGTTCAAACATCTCCCTCAGCCATGCATGAGAAGCCATGCTTGCCAATATCTGCATACGAAGCAGCAGATACCATGAGAAGCTTTGCCTCCGCTAAAGAGATGGCCTGATGTATTCTAACTTCCCTCTAAAGCTCTAGTGCAGTTCTGACAGGCATCTACATCCTGATGAAGTGTCTTCTGTCACTAATTGGACCACCAAGTCACATATGCCAATTTCAAACTAACATAGACAACAGTATTCAAGGGGAAGGGGACCTGCCTAAATGAAAATGAAAGATGTGATTAATATAATATGGGTTACTGGCATTGGAATGTAATGTGGATTCCTAGCATTAGAAGAAAATGCCCCAGGAATACTTGCACTGTCCACCCTTTTCATAAAAGTTAATCATAACTGATCCCGCTGTAACAAATGCAAACTAAGCCTTCTTGTTAATGTATTAATAATGAATAATACGATGGATTGGAATGCCTTGTTTATTAGACTATCAATAATTAACTGAGATTTGCCGTTTGTGGCAAACGACTGTTATTTCAGTTGCAGAATTCAGTGGCATAATTTATATGGTAATTTTGTGCAAAACAGCGCCAATTACAGTGAGGCCATTTTAGCACAGAAAGAGCAAGTGATGATATTATCAGTTTTTGTTAACTTTTCAATTCTATATTAGCAGAGTAGCCTGCTAAGTAAACATCGCTGAGGGATGGGACGAAAGAAGGAAAGTGCTGGCTTTGTGGTAAACGTTGTAAATTCATTGCAAACACACACCCCCCCCCCTGTGTGTTATGAATTTTGCTTCAGGATAAGAACAGAAATCACACGGCGGCACAGCGGGAGGCCCCATTAGCTAAATTGGTACCTCAGGTTAAGAACAGTTTCAGGTTAAGAATGGCCTCCAGAACAAATAAAGTTCTTAACCCAAGGTACAACCAATAATAATAATAATAATAATAATAATAATACCCCGCACATCTGGCTGGGTTTCCCTAGCCATTCTGGGCAGCTCCCAACAGAATATTAAAAACACGATAAAACCTCAAACATTAAAAACTTCCCTAAACAGGGCTGCCTTCAGATGTCTTCTAAAAGTCAGACAGTTGTTTATTTCCTTGACATCTGATGGGAGGGCGTTACACATGGTGGGCGCCACCACTGAGAAAGCCCTCTGCATGGTTCCCTGTAACCTCACTTCTCACAGTGAGGGAACTGCCAAAAGGCCCTGGAGCTCGGTGTCTCGGCTGAACGAAGGGGTTGGAGATGCTCCTTCAGGTATACTGGGCCGAGGCCATTTAGGGCTTTAAAGGTCAGCACCAACACTTTGAATTGTGCTTGGAAATGTACTGGCCTGCTTCTTGTGCATAGGATTTCTCCCTGTATCTATTTGTCCCTATTCTGCCTTTGGATAAGACGTACTCTGCACGGTTATTGTGCATAAGAGTAGATTTCCTGGAGAGGCAGTTCCTCAACCTTCCACCCAGCACGGTGGGCTGCAAAGCTTTGATCTCTTCTCTGAAAAGCTGTATCGAAGAGGCTCCCTTTCACTTCAATTCCTACATATAAGAGCTCACCAAATCGATTGAGAGCCTTTTAGTTTGAGCACAACGGATATTACTGCTGCTATGGCTGTCAGAGGCAATGCTGTTTATTGTGCCACTTCCATTGTGGTCTGGAAATGTCCTCCCAGTAGCATATCAGTATTCACATACGCAAGAACCGCTGTGTTAAGTTGTGGGTGAACATATCAGAGGACACAACGATTCTTCAAACAGCTCTTGTTTATTCACAGGCCCAGAACAGAACTGAGCTGAAGGGTTCAGCCAACCTGCTTATATAGAGCTCAACTACAAAGCAACAGTAACAACTTTCTGTAACTATCCAATCACTGAACGTCACTTTCAATTCCTTATTTGCATATGCGGACCTGAGTAAAAACTATCTACAGTATCCCCCTGCTGGCCCAGGGTGAGAACTTCATAACACTCTGACCCTTTATCTCACGGGTCCTGCAAAAACTAACAAGAACACCAGGACTGTGTTACCCACTGACAGCAACCCAAATACAGAAAACAACAAGATACCGCTGTAAACGACTTCCACACACATTCTCCAGGCATCTCCAACTTCACTCAGCAAAAGAAAGATAGCAGAAGGATTGAGATTCTGCAAATTGGATGGGCATCAGATTTGCCCATTAAATCAGACTTTTTATCAAAATAGAACCCACCTCAATTGCAAACCAATATAAAATGTTCTGAACTTCATTTCCTGGCCAAATATGCTTGATTATTTTTAGCAGCTCAGCTTCGCCTCTCTTTTTTTGGTGATGGTGAGGGGACGACAAAAAAATCACAGCCTAAATCAATTTTATGATCTTAGTTGAACCTGCAAGTCTGCAATTAATTTATTGGTGTTTCTGGAATGGCAATAGGTGAACTTGAACGGCTGACAGATGGCAAGTCATTTACAGGGGAGAAATTAGAACTGGACCATATATGGATCCCGTGGGTTTGCCATGACCCATCAGCAGAGGAAAGAGGACCTTCGCTGCATAATAACGGAGGCCTATTACTAAGATAATTACAAAACCAAATCGCTGCCAGTAGGCCTAGACCTTGATTTCTCTGTTATAAAGCAACTGCTCTTGATCTGTGAAGTAGAAGTGTTCAAGGTTCACAACAAGCATAACCCCAACATCTGCCTGCCATCTAAAGATAATGATGTGGCATTAATTAATTTGAACAATGCAGGCTAGCATCAGACAGTATCAGGAATAAGACAGCTAACATCATCCCATTTGTCTTGTTAGTTATCTCCCAGCATGCAACTGGGAAATGGAGCGATTGCAGCATAAGAGGCGGTTGGAGGAAAAGAGATGAGCTGATACGATTTGCCTCATTTTGCCTTTGTTTTCATGAGAGTTGAAGAGTGTCTCCTATCTGTAAAACCCTCCCCATCTGCCAAATGCCAGTGCCATACAGAAGGAGGGAGTGTGAGTAGGCGCTTGAAGAAAGATTTCGTGGTGCAATTACCGTATTTTTCGCTCCATAAGACACACTTTTTCCCTCCTAAAAAGTAAGGGGAAATGTCTGTGTGTCTTATGGAGTGAATGTGTGGTTGATCATTGGGTCCCTTTCCGGCTCTGCCCCCTTGCCCAGGCCTCCGTGGTTGAATGTTCCGCAGACAGAGGCTGTTTGTTTCCCCAGCGGCATGTGACTGGCTGATTAGATTATCTGTCTGAAAACTGTAGAAACGGCTCCCTTTCCTTTCCTAAAGAAGCTGCAGAACTGTGAGTTGAACCCCATAAAAACAGGATTTTTTTCCCTTTCCAAAATAAGCTGCACAACTTTGAGCTGATCCTCAAAAAAGGGGCTTTTCCACTTTGCAAAAGAAGCCACACAACTGTGAGCTGATCCCCAAAAAAACAGGGCTTTCCCCCCTTTCATCCTCTAAAAACTAGGTGCGTCTTATGGTCATGTGTGTCTTATGGAGCGAAAAATACAGTAAGCTATAGTTAGGTATGCAGGTAGTTTCCTTATACTAAGTCAGACTGTGCATTCAGGAAGGGATGTGGAATGTGGAATGTCCCAGGTGTCATGAACTGGCTGGACACAGAGGAATGGTGGGAGACACCAGCTGGGGAACCCCCAAAGGAGGAAGGCTCAGAGTCCAGGGATTGGTGGTGGGACAACAATGAGCGGTCAGAGGGAGAAGAAGGATTAGACTGGGAGGAGGAGGTGTCAGAAGCTGGAGAGGTGACAGGGGACTCAGCTACATTTGCAAAGATAAAGCACTTTATATAAGGTCCATGAATAATAGTACTGTAGCTTAAAGGTCCCAGGCCCTAAGGAAGTTAGACTATCCTCCATCAGGACCAGGGCTTTTTCAGTGACGGCTCTGACCTGGTGAAATGCTCTGTCCCACGAGACTAGGGCCCTGCAGGACTTGATCTCCTTCCACAGGGCTGGTAAAACAGAGCTATTCCACCTGGCGTCAATCTGAATTACCTTGATCCACTATTCCCTTTCCCTTTCCCCCTCTCCTCTTCTATGAAGAAACCCTATCTGGGACCCCACATTTAAATTCTTCCCTGGTCTCCTTGCTGGCCCTAGTAGGACCAACTTGGCCAGTTAGCCCTAGTGATCATTTGATGTCTACTGACTGATCATTTGATGTCCCCCCCCCCCCATGACCCCTGAATTTTATTGATATTGATGCTGCATGGCAGTAGCAGCAGCAGGTGGTGCATTCCTGGAAGGCCTGTTCTGCTGCCCCCATGGATCCTGCTGCCCAAGGCAGTTGTCTCACCTTGCCTCATGAGTAGGCCAGCCCTGATAGCAGCTGGAAGGCAACACATTAGCTATCTTACTCCTTCTACTGCAATGAGTGGGGAAGCTCCTGCAGGGAGGTGAGATCCATGCGAATCAGAATCCCTGCCCCCGTAAGACATTGCTGGGTGCCAGCACCCCAGGACATTTTGACCACAAAAAACTGGAGTCTAGACTCAGCTATTAAGCAACGGTTTTCGGTGTGCTTCACTTCAGCTGTGAATCCCACCAGGAGGGCTTCCTTACACGACTGTTTTCTGAAAAGATGGCAAGAAGCCCAAGCAGAACAAACTTCAAATTACATCCTGAAATGAACATTGACCCTGGACAAGATGAGGTTGGTGCATATGGGAATTGCCAAGCAACCGCATTTGTGTGCACAGAGCTAAATCTTCTTAGCTCTAACAGATGTATGAGGGATGGCCTATTTTGAGCTGGTTTACTTGTTTGGTTCACTAACGGAAAGGGATGTGATGCGAAGGCAGCATAATGGGTGCAATGATGCTTCCCTAACTTACTGTAGTGATCAAAGTGAAGCCGCGTAGTAATTTATTTTTCGAAGGGAATCTGCCCGGTTTCCCCTCTCCCTGTCTGCAAGGGGCTGATAAATGATTAACACGGAGGAATTTAAGAACAGGGGGAATAAAATGAATACGGTTCCAAGACAGCACTCTAGGGTGGAAAAAGAGTGCCTGTATTGCCAGTAATAAGAAATGGAAATAAGATAAATAGCAAATGAGACAGCCTGCAAAGCCAAATAAATAATATGGGGGAAAGAACAAATATTTTCTGCAAAATAAAGAACGGGACTAAAACAAACAATAGGAGGAATAAGCACTGATGAAGATGAATTTGGTGATTCGTAAGTACAGGGGAAGAGAGGGGAAATTCTTGGAACTAATGGAAATGTGTTATGTCAGTTCTCCAGTCGTAACTGGGCTGGAAAATGTTCGCTGACATTCATAGCGTGGCATTTTCAGAAGTGATCCGTTGTGACCGAACTCTCCTCCCACTCCAAAATAAAATAAAATAAATCAGCCAGGGTTGAATTAGTGACAATTGCTTTGGGTTTAGTTCTAGAGATGCTCGGAGATGTTTTCTCCTTTCAAAGGCTCCATGGAGAGGCACAGGATTTAGATGATGGCTTGATGGGGTGGGTGGTGAGCTCAGTTTTACACCTTTTCACCTTTTACACCATCATGGTGGGAAAATGCTCTGCCCAAAGAGGCCCAGCAAGCAACTTACTTGGTTTTCAGGTAGCTGCCTAAAACATATTGTATCTTTCAAAAGGCCTTGGGTGGCCAAAGACAAATGTTCCTTTTAAACCCATAATTTATTTATTTATTGTGTTTATATGCCGCTAATCCAACCAAGTACTCTGCATGGTTCACATGGACCATGAAATACAATTTACAATACGGATGCTTTAAAAAGAAAAGTCACAAAGCAGAATTCCTAGGGGGGGAGATTCATTGCACATACACTTTTTGTTCTAGTGATGGAAAGCATCGAAATAATAGCTACTCAGCACCATCTGACTAGTTCCGAACTGCATACTCTTCAAGTGTCTCGATTGTGTTGGGACATCCTAGAATTACAGAGGCCATCTTGGCTTCTGATTCAATCCTGGAATGTCCTGTTTCCCACCTCCAGCGCTGCTGCAGCTGAGCTTGAGGAAGAGGATGAGTCGGCACTTGCAGTTGCTGCTGGCACTTGTGGTGGTGCTGCGCTCTTGCATGAGTCAGCTGGCTCCCACGGCACCAGAAGACATGTGCCCCAATTTTCATCAGTGGAATGTTGGAGGGTATGAAACTGTAGAAGTGGGTGGAGCTGCTGCACTGCTGAGGTGACGGCTCCTTCTAATCAGTCCACTCACATGGACTAGGAACATAGCAAGCTGCCATTGGGCCAATGTAGCTTAGTATGCTCTACACTGAATTACAACAGCAGCCATCCAAGGTGGTTTCTCTGAGCCTCCCAGTCTTACCTGGAGATGCCAGGGATAGAACCAGAGGCCTTCTGAGTGCAGAGCAAGCCTGTCCCTGTGCTTTCATATTGATGTATATGCTGTTATGTTTTGTTAAGTATCTATTGTGAAACTGTATTGAATTGTCTCCTACAGGGAGATGCTACAGATAATAAAGGATTGTTGGTGCATATTTTTGTTACAAACCTGACTGCTTTGCATGTGGTGTATATAGAAAAGCAGCATCCATCCGATTGTTCCCCTCTGATTCTCTCCCTCTTCCCCTCCCATTAATTGTTAGGAAAATTCATTCATCCCTGGTTATAAATTGTGCTGCCTTATGATCGCCGAAGAATTGATGCTTTTGAATTATGGTGCTGGAGGAGACTCTTGAGAGTCCCGTGGACTGCAAGAAGATCAAACGCATGCATTCTTAAGGAAATTAGCCCTGAATGCTCACTGGAAGGACAGATCGTGAAGCTGAGACTCCAATACTTTGGCCACCTCATGAGAAGAGAAGACTCCCTGGAAAAGACCCTGATGTTGGGAAAGATTGAGGGCACAAGGAGAAGGGGACGACAGAGGGCGAGATGGCTGGACAGTGTTCTTGAAGCTACAAACATGAGTCTGACCAAACTGTGGGAGGCAGTGGAAGACAGGCGTGGCTGGCGTGCTGTGGTCCATGGGGTCACGAAGAGTCGGACACGACTGAATGACTAAACAACAACAACAGCCTTATGATGGCGTGCAGATATTAGGGTACTGTATGGTGCTTGAAACACTTATAGATATGGGCACTTGGGGTGGGGTAGCTGCTATGGAACAGCACATCCTGACTCTAATCCACCACTGTTTGCATTCTTCTCTAATTGCATCTGGAGGATCAGCACATCTGGATGCATTGGGTGGACTTAGGGTTAGAAAACACAGGTCTAAGAGGTTTTCCGCTTCCCACGTACCTATCAGTTTTCCATTGCATCTGCTGCTTTCCCTGGGAAAACCTGATCTCTACCACTAAATTGGAGCAATCATCTGTGGGAAATCTGGTTTATATTTGTTTCGAATCAGCTGTAAAGGGTAGGTTTCCCCTGGAGCCAAGAGGTGGGACAAGCAGAAGTGCGGATGAGCCCTTACAACATGTGACTGTACTTATTCAAATGCAGCAAAGAGCATTGTTTTGTAGGGGAGGGGGATGAGAATTGAAAGCTTTCTGCAAACCATGAAAAACTAGGAAACACCAGTACTGGAGAGAAAAAAATAGTGGGATGCAGGAACAGAGATGGCTCACCTTTAAAAGGATGAGGATGAGGATATGTGTGGTATTTCTTACATTAAAAAGCAACAGGGAACACCTTAAAGATTAGGAAGATAAAGGAATGACTGCAGAGTACATGTTTTGCATGTGGAAGGTTCCCATTCAATCCCTTATACTGCCAGTCTACTACTGCTCTACTGCAGTAGGCGAGATCCTATACAGTTCTGAAAGACCTGAGGCTTTGAAGAACCATCCCCTCCATTTCCAGTATTCAGGCTGGGGGTGATGTTGCTTAAGTAGCCAATGAGGGATGAATCATGCACAAGAGGATGGTATCAGAAGCAGAAGTGGATCACCAGGTGAGGGAGAACCACTATGCCAGCTTCCTGGCAGATGGGTCACTGTTCCTTACTGGGAGGAAGAGGACGCAGGGAAGTGTAAAAGAAATGCTAGGTGTTTGCACTGCACAGATCTCCCTGCTACCTGATCCTTCACTTTCTCCTTTCTGGTAAGCCTGGGAATCTATCAGAGGAGCTCTGCCCACCAAGCTACCCTGATCGAACGCTTGTGTGAACTTTGTAGAAGCGCAAAACATCTCTAGGCAGGGAAAAGCGGGGGAAACCCTGAAACTGTCCAGTGAGGACTGAGCAGGCTTTAACAACAAGCAAACAAATCCATAGGCATCCTTCTGGATCAAAAGGTGGGTAAACAAAAGAAACATCTCACCAAGCCAAATGCAAACTTCTGGATGCCTGACTATTCATTCTCCATTAGTTGCACTCCCAAGAAAATAGCAAAAGCATAAAATAAAAAAGTGCAGGTCTAATGAGCCCCTGCTGGAGTTCCAGAGATACTGATGGGGTCCTTCTTTTGATGGACAGAACACTGCCAGTTAGTGAAGACAGTGGTGAGCTAAGGGTGCCAGTGGTCTGGCACAGTTTAAGAAGCTTCCACCATTCCATTTACACTTAAAAAGAAAACAATCAGCATGCAGCTATCTGTCTAATTAGTCTCCACTGCTTCTATCTCTCAGTTGATCAGGTGTGTCTGTATCGAAATCAGGTACCAGATCAGGCTTGGCGATAGCAGTGATCAATGCAAAGCAGACATGAATTCAATGCCGTGCTCCTTCTGTTGAAAAAGCTTTTTGTAACCTAAATCCCGCTAGCTAAGCTTACCTATTTGTTAGATGGGATTTGCATACATACCTCTGCTACCCTCGACCCTGAAGCAGGCAAGGCACCCTGATAGGTCCATGAGCTCTGCTTCTTACAGGGATGGTAAAGTTGTTGCAACCTTGGTAATAAGAAACCACAAGAAAGTAGCTATACAGGAAAAACAGTGTTGCTGGAGTCAATTCTTCATTCTTTCACCTCCTCTACTACCTTAATACTAACTTCATTTTTTTTTACACACGAATACAGATGTGGCAGGGATGCAGGTGGCGCTGTGGGTTAAACCACAGAGCCTAGGACTTGCTGATCAGAAGGTCGGCAGTTCGAATCCCCGCAATGGGGTGAGCTCCCATTGTTCGGTCCCAGCTCCTGCCCACCTAGCAGTTCGAAAGCACGTTAAAGTGCAAGTAGATAAATAGGTACCACTCTGGCGGGAAGGTAAACGGCGTTTCCGGGCGCTGCTCTGGTTCGCCATAAGTGGCTTAGTCATGCTGGCCACATGACCCAGAAGCTGTACGCCGTCTCCCTCGGCCAATAAAGCGCCGCAACCCCAGAGTCGGCCACGACTGGACCTAACAGTCAGGGGTCCCTTTACCTTTAACCTTAGAGATGTGGCCTTAAGATCGGAACAGGCTCAAGCCTATTGCAGGTCCATACGTTCTGCTTCATAGAATTACAGTCTCAGAGAATTGTAGCGTTTGAAGGGATCCCAAGGCTTCCATATTGAAGATGTTAGGGATTAACCCTGGGCCCTTCTGCATGCAAAGCAAGCTACCAAGCTACAGCCTTAGTGTGCACTTGGCCAAATCCTTCTTTGCAAAAGCCCGGGGCAAAGTCTTCTGTCCTTAAGAGGATGAGGACCTGAACTTTGGGGACTTCTGGCAGATAACCTGTTGAGGCACTCTGGATTTTGTAAAACTTAGACAAATTCCTGGACCATGTATTTACCAGGTTAAAACAAGGCCACAAGACTTCTAGCTTTCATCTCGACAGTCCCCTATTTTTGTTTCTTTCTCTCTGCCGTTTTGCTTTGACTATGGTTGGCATGAATAATGCAGTGTTGTAAAATTGATGGCACAGTCCTTTTGTTAAAGCAGTTATGAAATGAGAAAACAAAATCTACAAGGAAAAGTTATGAAGGAAAAAAAGCAGCATTTCTTTTGCACTAAAAAAGATGAAGTTGTCTTGCCATTTACATTTGTCTCTCCTGTGTCATGAATATGAGATCAGATAGTTCCATAAGGAAAGTCAATTTTTTTTTATAAGCTCTGCCAGGGCAGCTGTAAATATTAAAAAGATTTATGAATTAATTTTCATACGCAAATGACAAAATACCCTCTGTCTGTGTTTGAGAAATCTATCTAGCAGTTAAAAAGTATATAAATAGATATTTCATTTAGAATTCCAGTCACACCTCAGATTCTTCTTTAAAGCATGCAGGATTAATGTGGAATGTGTGTGTGTGAAAGAACAATAAAGCCATCATAATAATGTTCCTAGTGAGCATATTTTAAAAGGATAAAATAGACTTCCTAGTTATTTAGGGAAAGTGTTGGAGAGTCTGTTCATTGCTTTTCTTATTTTTTAAAAAAACTATTTTAGGTTTTATTTCCTTCTGTTACGAGTTTTGACTTAAGAATCCATAATATTCTGCAGTCTTCCAGATGATGTTTCACTCCAACTACTATTAGCCCAGGCAAAATGGCCAGTGGTTGGGGATGATGGGAGTTGTAGTCCAACATTTGACAAGTCACAGGTTCCCCATTGTTGGCTTACAGTGTGTGATAAAAGACTAGCCAATGGAACCTAATCCTATACACTGTTTGCATACCCTACAACATATCGAAGGGAAAAACTGGGATGCCATCTTCCTGTTTTTTCTCATGAGACGATGGCAGCCATTTTGGGCGCTGTGGTGTCATGATATTTCGCATGGCGATTTTCCCCTTTAAAAAATGTTTTTTCTGGTACAGCTCCCTAAAACAGGCATTTTGTGGCACCGAGTAAGATTGTGGTGCTGAAAAAATGCTTTTTTGGGGGGGGGGGAATTGTGGTATCAAATCACATTGCCCAAAATGGCTGCCGTCTTCTCGTGAGAAAAAGCAGGATGTCCCATTTTTCCCCAGGACACTTACAGGGCATGTGTTTGGTGGAAGCCAGGGCTTCAGTTCGCAGAAGTGACCTGCCAGAAGTGTCCAGAAAGCCTACAAAAAGACCATAACAGTATTTCAGCTAAGGTGTTTTCTCATTTTAAAAAAGTAATAAAGTATAAGAAGACTTCAACTGAAGAAATAATTTGAAGAAATAATTGCACAAGGTGGAGGGGGGGGGAAATGTTTGTTATCTCACATATCCAAAATTCTGAAATCTAATGCAGACAACAAAGGAAATGATTTTTAAAAGAATTCAGGGGAGAGGTGAAAGGTTAGAAATTAATGTTCCAGGTGAAATGTGGATAAAAATAATGTTTACTACCAATGTAGTTCTGTCATCTTGCATACATAGAAAAGACAACTTTTATAAGATTTTATATAACGGGTAACCAACTCCAAAATATTTAGCAAAGCTATATGTGGAGGTTAGTGGCGCATACTGGAAAGCTAGGAAGAAAGTTGTGTCTGGTGGATGGGTGAGAAAATTAAGAGCTTTGGGGATAAAGGTATTGAGCAAGTTACATACAAGAAATAGTTTGATATTGTATACAAATTCTTTAGGGATATCTAAAAAAAGATGTAAGATCAGAACATCAGAATCAAGTTGGGGTTTTGTTAACTGCTGCTAAAACATTAATAAGCAGCTAAATGTTGTACTGCGAAAATCCCAAAAGAATGAGAATTAAGTTAGTTTGTTTATTTGGGACCACTTATGAATAGCTTCCCATAAAATATATTGAATTAAGTTCACAACAAAAACAATTAAAAACAATTCCATACATAGGAAACAATTTTACTTATAAAGACAATAAAAAAAGGAATTCTATAAACGGCAACAATTTCAAATTCAACACAGACACAGACTGAGATAAAATTAGGCAGCAGAGGAAATGGAACAGAAAAACCAGACAAAATATATGCAATATGCTGGACATTTGTTTAATACACAAATGAAAACAAATGTTCCAAACCATATTAGCAGATATGGCTGTCCTGTTCAGTATGGCTTGTTTTTCCTTTGAAATGACTTTCTGTGATGGATAAACTTTTGTTTTGTTCCTAGGACATTATATGCTGGACATACGAATAATTTGTATGGCTCAATAAGAACTACTTATGTTAATGTACAACCAGATACCTTTTATGAGGTTGGAGGGGTACTCTGTTATATATTTATTCTTATAGATAAAAAACCAACACGATCATAAAGAAATACAATAAAATTTGGTACTGTGCCACAGTGACACAATTAAACATGTAGGATTAGGTGCAGTGAAGACAGTAGATGTCTGTACCGTTTTGCATTTTCAAAAAATAAATCTCTTTATGACCTTTATTAAAACATTAAATAGAACATTATAAGGCATCAAAATAAAACATTGCAAATGAAAAATCAAATTAAGATCCACACTAAAACCAGCATTATGGGCAAAATAACATCCAAAAATGTCATCTTAAACATTCAAAAGGCATTACAAATAAAATGCAAGTACAAAAGCTGAATAAAAATTCCACATATCTAGCCATCATTAGTGATGGAACAAAATAACTGCTACCATCCCCACGCACAATTGACATCTTCCAAACTCCTCCTTAATAATCTTACTCTCAGAAATTGCCAGCAGCTATGCCCATAACACAGTTAATCCCCAGCCAACCATTCGTCGGAAAGCAAACATTTAATGTGCTGCCTGTGTCCCTGAGAAGTGGGTGGATACTGCAGAATTGCTGAGACTGGATTCCTCAAGGGCAAGACTTTATCAGTCCCCTGTTTTACCCTGGAAAAAAATATCTGGAAAAGTTGCCATCACCTTAGATTTCCTGTATAACCTATTGCCAGATTTCTCCGTTTATGCCCCTCAGCAACTCACTCCCATTGCCCAGTGTCATGGAATCAACCAGACAGAGACTTCTTCGTTCTTGACATTAGGGTGAAGGTTTAAGGAGCCTTTTCTATTTGTGAGTCCGTTAAGGGAATTAACATTGGGGTCTCGCCGATTCTAGCAGAAGGCTCCCATTAAAGACTAGAGCCCCATGGCCTTCTCCAATATCTATAAAACCAGTGCTTTTTAAAAATATATATAGAGAGAGAGCTATTCTCATTTTCCTACTCATATTGAAATACTGCCCCTCAGTGAGGCCAGACTTAGATTCACAAAATGTTTAGGGGTATGTGTACCCCTGCATACCCCCAGAAAAACATTCCTGTATAAAACATTCCTGTTCTTGCCAGATAACCAGCAACAAAGATCCTTTGCAGTGTTTCCCAAACTTGGGTCTCAAGCTGTTTTTGTACTACAACTCCCATCATCCTGGTGTTCTTTGGCAGGACCAGTGGAGACCAGCTGGAGACCCAAGTTTGGGAAACAGTGCTTTAAAGGTTGTGGGAAAGAGGAAGCAAGATTGGAAGGCAAGATTGGAACACACACACACACAGAGAGAGAGAGAGAGAGAGAGAGAGAGAGAGAGAGAGAAGACACACGTCTATCCTGGTGTTATTTGGCAAAGCGTGTTCTCCTTCATGGAGAGCACGTGTTGCGGTGGGGGCCGCCAGGACACTCCAAAGTTGGGGGCGGGCTAACTGATCGTTGGCCACTGATGCCATTGGGGCTTCCCTTGTTGTTGGGAAGAAGTTAATGTTGCCATTTTTTGATTGACAGCCAGAAATGCTAAAACTACTTGCACGAGGCTAGGGCTTCCTCTTTTCGGATTGCCCGTCCCCCCTCCCGAGAATTAGGGTTGTTCGCTTTGACCTTGCTATGCCTGCCATGGGGTCGTCTGCTCTTGGGGCAGGGGCCCGGTAGGAATTTTGTCCATCTGGCTGATTGGCTGGTGCCATTTGGTTTTTGCCTACTGCGTAGCAAATCGTCACAACTTGTAAGGTTGCGGTTAGGCATTGGTTTATGGTTTGGTTGGTTGAGGGGCATGGATTGGCTGTGCCTGCCCCTCTAATGCTGCTGCTGCAAGGGATTCCGTTAAAGGAATTGGGGGCTAACTATTGCTTGTCCACTCTGTCAAGGGGGCTCGGGCCATAGCAATGAGCTCCTGGTTGCATTTGGGGTGAGGGCAGGTTCCCTGCTCCGCGTAACCCCCAAGTGTATTCCCCCATTCTGACTTTCGCATCGTGCGGAATGTCAGTCTGTCCCCCATGGTGGGGGCAGATAGTTGCAACCAATGCCTAAGCAACCACTCACAAATTTGTATTTTAATAAAGTTGTGGCCAAAATTATGCCAAAAACCTTAAACAAAAATTCTGTGTGATGTGTGAGTTATTGGGGTGGACCTGGGGACCTCGACACGCAATGATATATAAAAAGTTTTTCCCCTCCCATTCTTTCAATTAAAATAAATGACGCTGGCAACTGCCACCCTGTGTCCTATTTTGGAAGCAAGTGCAGAGAGAAATTATAGGTAAAGTTTTGTGGGTGGTAGTCATAAGAAAATACATACCGCAAATTGGCAGTTGGCAAGATAAGTAATGCTTGCACTGAAAGCAGTTGTAGCATTATTAGCAGTCCCCTGTTGTGAAATGTGTCTTTTTATGGGCGTCAGTACCCAGATGATGTTTGGTTGTTGTCTTTTATCAAAATAAAGAGTAACAAGCAGGTCTGTTGTCCTTAACCTCTAATGGGCCTCTCCTTTAAAATGTCCACATTTTACAAAGTTTATAAAATTATAGGATTCTGGTGAGAAGGTGGGGGGGGGGGGAGATCCAAAACCTGAAAGGATTATTACAAATTGTGAGAACTGGGGCCCAGTTTAAAAATAAAATAAAATACAGTGCAGTAGATAATTGAAAAACATCTCACTATTTCTCTTTGTTTGAATAGTGGGCCATCCCGTGAAAGATTTTTTTATTTATTTCCTCTTCCTGACCAGCCTTTACAAAACAGTTTACTCACATTAATCAAAAGCTCACTTACAAGCTTCTCAAATAAACCACTATTCTTTGGACATCCTGCTATGGTTTGGCGGAAAACGGAAGATAAAAAGTAGGCTCATTTCAGTGATTTCAGCAGCTATAGGGGGTTGTTGTGTTGATATATGTTGTATGGCTGTTACTTTGACACACACACACCATTTTCAATGAACTAATCAGAAACTAAGAGAGTCGCACACACAGAATGTGTGACGATACCAGTCTTCAAATATCTGAAGGTTCCTCATGCAGAATATGAAACCATAACCTGTGTGGAAGAGCATAAATACAGATTTTGTCTGAACTAGGAGCAAAGGTATCTGTCGGTTTTGCTTCTCTCTGTTTCTTTCTTTTTTTCCAGTCTCAAATTCAGTTCTGCACATTTCTGCAGCATCTTGTGGGTTTTTAAAAATTTTTTAAATCCTCATGAGAATTGATCAGCTGAAAAAAAAATCACGTTTTTTATTTTTAAGCTTTATTGAATGATCAAATCAAATCTCAATGGAACCCAACCATCAACCCCAAGACAACATTGCATTAATCATTTCAGCAGACAACATACATTAACTGGGACATATAAGTAGCGAAGAAATACTATGTAATAATGTCAGCTCAAAATATGAATATGCTTGACAAAAGAGTGGGAGGTGGGTAGAAATGGATAGCCATACATGATCGATACCAAATAAATTCAAACTTACTGGGAATCTGCCAGTCATGAATCTGTTCCTTGATATATGTCAAAAATAGCCGCTATGTGTCTGCACAATCTGTTGGTCTAGTTTTGCCTCTTGATACTCTTAATGAGTAGGTTAGCTTTTCAGAGGTGGCGGCATGCAGAGCTTTTTTCCAACCACGTTTGAAGGGAGAAGTCTGAACTAATCTGCCATCCTTCTGCTCTGCTCGGTATTAACTTTTATTCTGATGTGAACCTACCTAATTTGCTGTTCCCAAAACAATGCAAGAGCCAGACCGCAGCCATCCTTTGAAATTTGCACTTCTCTGAATTTCATGATATATTTCTCCAACCCCAAATGTGTACATATGCTAGGAGAAAGTGTGCATAAGAATGCATGCATTGGTGAAAACCAGTGTACATACATACATTATATAGGGGGAGAGCGCATGCAAAAATGCACACATTGGAAGATGTGTACACTAAAACATTGCTGAATTTTTGTGAGGACTTAAAAAAAATGCACACAGATGTGAGAATGTGGAGAACTGAATTTAAGACTAGGATAAAGAAGAATGG
Organism: Podarcis melisellensis; assembly: GCF_964234715.1. Classification (NCBI taxonomy): domain Eukaryota; kingdom Metazoa; phylum Chordata; class Lepidosauria; order Squamata; family Lacertidae; genus Podarcis; species Podarcis melisellensis. Next base: position 12,433,318 of record NC_138537.1, read on the forward strand.
AGAAAAGCTGATATCAAGAGATTTTGCCCATCCCAATTTTGACCTAAGAAACTCTGAAACCCTGAAATAAATACTTACCTTCCCGAAAACAACCCTCTTTCTGTCATCTGATTTCTTATAATGCCGGAGAGGTTTTTTCCCCAAGGTCAGAGTTTTGAGAAAATTTTCAGCTGGATGTAGGACAACATAACACATGTAGGGGAGATGGTATACCGCTTAAGAGAGTGTGAGATTCTTGCGTTAATCTGGATAAGCTTTTAAGGGCTTATCCATCACATTGTCGATCAACGCCTCTGCTTTTCCTATTACCTCTTCACATGCAATGTATCTGTCTGTCATTGTCAAACTTTTCCAGTGAGATTATCCATCATTTTGAGGGAAAGCCAAATCGTTCTTTTTTTAAAAAAAAAATGGCCGCCTACATTAGTAAGCCAATAAGGAGCGTAGTATTAAGAGAGATAGAGGACAAGAGAGGGACAAGATGAAATCAGTTGTTGTGTCATGCTATGCATGGCTGGCTGGTGCCCATTGGGACTGGTTGTTGTTGTTAAAATCTGAATACTGCCCTTTATCCAAAGATTACAGGGCAGTTCACAACAGGAAAAATCCAAATAAATAAATAAAAATACACAATAAAGCTAAAGCAAATGCTATCAGGGTGGTTGTACTGCAAAGGTTCTGGGATAGACCTACTGGTTCATTTCTAATCAGGCATTCCCTGCAACTTGCAGCTGAAATCCTGCAACTTTATATACCTCATACCTTCCAAGGTTCTTTGTTGCTCTTTTGTTGCCCCACAGTGCAAGAGAGTCCTTCGGATAGCAATAATGCAATGATATTTATGGGGAAGGATCACATAACAAGTAACAAAGCAGAATGATATGTGGGCAGTCCAGTATAAATCCACCACTAATAAGTTATTGTTGCATCAATGACCTGTTGCAGAATGCACACCAAATTCCTACCCTAGTCTGGTAGGACCTTACATGTGGTGTCGAGATATGATAATGTTGAAGGGGTCTTTCCATGCTTAGAATTATTTTGTATTTTGCATTGATTATTTTGCATTGTATTGATGTTGTTTTGTATTTCTCAAGGCTAAGCCCTAGCACAAGAAATGGGTTTGAGAGGCAAAACCATTGCGAGGTCTTCTGGGTCAGTCTGAGGCATTAACCTCTCATGGGATTTGGATCAAGGGCATTTATCTGAACTCAAGCACAAAGCTTTATTAGGTCTGACCATCCAAAATAAAAATAAAAAAGGAAAATGAGAGTGTTGGGGAAGCTCTTTTAATAGCTATTATTGGGTGCTTGCTGTAGTTTAGTTACTGTGTTCAGAAAACTATATCTAATAATTATCATTATATACAATTTCCTGTTTGAGTATAATAGTGACTGATCTTCCTTTCGCTGCTGGAAACTGAAGCAATAACAACTGTAACCTTCATATTGTCATCGGCAATGTGAAAGCTGTACAATAAAGCAACACAACGCTGCTATTTGGAGTTACCAGCCATTTGGAAATAGGAGACCTGATGGGTGGATGGGGAAGGGGTTGCCTTCCAAATTCTAATGAGATCTAATTTTGACAACTAAACAAAAAGGGGAAAATCCATGTTGAATCTAAAGCAGAAAAGGTTCTGAGTTTCTGGAGACAGAGTTGAGGGAGCTGTGATGTTCTCTCTACAAAAAATGGTGGTTACCAAAATATAATTCCATTTGATATTTGGGACAGGTGTGTAGGGTCTATCTTATACTGACTTCTGAAAGTGGTCTCCAATAAAGTTTAAGAGGCTTGGCTTAGTGGTCACAAATAGGGGCAGCCTGGTGGTCTCCCTTGGCTCCCCCAAGGCCTTGTGTTGCTTCCAATTTTTATTTTGTGGAATTTTTTTAAACATAAATAAATTACGCCTTTCAGAGATGAGTTCCTTCTTCAAGCCATTTTGCTTTCCCCTCAGACATTGGCAATTGGTGCCCATTAGGACTTTGAAAAGTGCCTCTCTTGCAGTAATGGCGTTGCTCCAAGTAAAGCCCCACCCCCCCTCTCTCTCCTATTATACATCATCCCTACTCTGGCTGATCTGTGCTTTCTGCCTCTGAGCTTTCTGTTCTCCTACTTTCCATGCCTGCCGGGTTCTGGGAGAAGGGGAGTCTGCAATGCTTTCTAAAGACACTGTGTCAGTTGTCTCGCCCTTGGTGCTTCTTCTTCCTACTCCTCTCCCAATATTTCCCAGCTTCTCCTCTCTCCAGCTGTCAGGTGTGCATGCAGGAGCCAGGCCCTGTGACCAATAGAAAGGCCCCAGTCCTGCAAAGTCCTAAGTTTGTTCTGAACAAGCACAGGTGAGGCCAATTGGTAACTCACAGCACCTGGTGGCAAGAGTTGGGAAGGAATATAAGGTCAGCATTTCCCTTCGGCTCTTTGCCACAGCAACACGCTCCCTTGCTGCGTTTGGCTTCTTGCTTCCTGATCCTTGAACATTGGATTCTTGACTCCCTGCTTCTTGATCGCAATCTATCAGAACCACCTGTACCACCGGGGCCTGGTAGGGACCCCAAGATCTCCTGCAATGCTTTTGCAAAGTTTTTTGCAGATAAAATCGCTCAGATTCAGAAGGAGGTAGACTCCACCGTGGGAGCAGGGCCAGGGCGGGAGAGTGCTAGAGTTCTGTCTGGTCCTGTTACATGGGATCAATTCCAATCTGTTACCTCCGAGGATGTGGACAGGCTGCTTGGACGAGTGAAACCGACCACCTGTCTCCTTGATCCTTGCCCATCCTGGCTGATAAAAGCGAGCCGGGAAGGGCTGGGCGATGGGCTCTGCGGGGTGGTGAATGCTTCCCTCTGTGAGGGAGCCTTCCCAGACCCGCTGAAAGAGGCGGTCATTAAACCGCTTCTTAAAAAAACATCTTTAGACCCGGCCAATTTGGCCAACTATCGCCCAGTCTCAAATCTGCCATTCTTGGGCAAGGTGATTGAGCGGGTGGTTGCTGAACAACTCCAAGCACGCCTGGAGGAAACGGACCATTTGGATCCCTTCCAATCGGGATTCAGGCCTCACCATGGGACTGAAACTGCCTTGGTCGCGCTGGTTGATGATCTCCGGCGGGCTAGGGACAAAGGTGAGAGCTGTTTCCTAGTTCTGCTGGATCTCTCAGCGGCCTTTGACACCATCGACCATAACATCCTTCTGGACCGTCTAGAGGGGCTGGGAGCTGGGGGCACTGTTATACAGTGGTTCCGCTCCTTCCTCCTGGGCCGTGTCCAGAAGGTGGTGGTGGGGGGTGAGTGTTCAGACCCCTGGGCTCTCACTTGTGGGGTGCCTCAGGGTTCTGTCCTCTCCCCCATGCTTTTTAATATCTATATGAAGCCGCTGGGAGAGATCATCAGGGGGTTTGGACTGGGTGTTCATCAGTATGCAGATGACACCCAGCTCTACCTCTCCTTTAAATCAGAACCAGTGAAGGCGGTGAAGGTCCTGTGTGAGTGCCTGGAGGCGGTTGGAGGTTGGATGGCGGCTAACAGATTGAGGTTGAATCCTGACAAGACAGAAGTACTGTTTTTGGGGGACAGGAGGCGGGCAGGTGTGGAGGATTCCCTGGTCCTGAATGGGGTAACTGTGCCCCTGAAGGACCAGGTGCGCAGCCTGGGAGTCATTTTGGACTCACAGCTGTCCATGGAGGCGCAGATTAACTCTGTGTCCAGGGCAGCTGTCTACCAGCTCCACCTGGTACGCAGGCTTAGACCCTACCTCCCCACAGACTGTCTCGCCAGAGTGGTGCATGCTCTAGTTATCTCCCGCTTGGACTACTGCAATGCACTCTACGTGGGGCTACCTTTGAAGGTGACCCGGAAACTGCAATTAATCCAGAATGCGGCAGCTAGACTGGTAACTGGGAGTGGCCGCCGGGACCACATAACACCGGTTCTGACAGATCTGCATTGGCTCCCAGTACGTTTCCGAGCACAATTCAAAGTGTTGGTGCTGACCTTTAAAGCCCTAAACGGCCTCGGTCCTGTATACCTGAAGGAGCGTCTCCACTCCCATCGTTCAGCCCGGACACTGAGATCCAGCGCCGAGGGCCTTCTGGCGGTTCCCTCATTGCGAGAAGTGAGGTTACAGGGAACCAGACAGAGGGCCTTCTCGGTAGTGGCGCCCGCCCTGTGGAACGCCCTCCCATCAGATGTCAAAGAGATAAAGAATTACCTGACGTTCAGAAGACATCTTAAGGCAGCCCTGTTTAGGGATGTTTTTAATATGTAATGCTGTATTGTTTTTAATACTGATTGGGAGCCGCCCAGAGTGGCTGGGGAAACTCAGCCAGATGGGCGGGGTATAAATAATAAATTATTATTATTATTATTATTGATCCTCGGACCTTTGACTTCTTGACTCCTTGCTTCTTGATCATCGGATCCCTGACTTTGTGCCTCTTTGCTTCCGGACCCTTGGCTTCTTGACTCCTGGCTTCTGGACCCCTGTTCCTGCTCCCACCCTGCCATCTTGACCCTGGTCTTGATGTCCCCTGCTGGGACTTCAATTGCCCGTGAATCGGACCATGACACCAGCCTCTGAACTGTGACCTTCTGCAAACTACTGTTGTAAATCTATACTGCCTCCCTCTTCCCTGGAAAGTGCAAGAGGAGTGGGCGGCGGTCCCCACCCATTCCTCATCAGTCCAGTCCCTGACACCTCCAATCCTAGACCAGCCCAAAGACTCTGGGCTATGTCCCCTTGATGCCTGTTGGATCAGCTGTGGGTCTTTCCCCTGACTGAGACCCACTTCCAGAACCCTCCCAGCTCCTGTTATTTTAGATTTCCAAGATATGGCAACCAAAAGTCTTATACCCTGGCAAGAGTTAATATTTCTTCTTGAAGTTAGCCACCCATGGTATCTGCTAACTCCTGTGCAAATAATTATCTGCCATGCCTGTAAAAGCAGGAAATGATTATTGAGTCTGTGGTTATAAAAGCACAATCCATTCCGGGCTGCTAGTGGTGCTGTATTGTCATCTCGATTTGGTGATCAATGAATGTTTGAGCTAACACAAAGTTAGTAACTTATCTGCTGCGACGAAGAATTACATCAGTCATTTTTATATATACACCAGTGGCAGAACACTCTGTATCTGTGGGCTATTGACTTTGTGTGCATGAATGTTGACACAAAGGAAAAATAAAAATATGTGGTGTAGAAGGAGAGAGTAAAGTTTAGCTGAGGGAGTGCACAGAATTCAGAAAACTTTGAGATCCACTGTTTGCTCCTTTACTCATGGGGAGGAGCAAAGGCAGGAGTAAGTATGCCTCTCTTCCTAACCCATATGACACACCTGCCCTGTCTCTGATACCACTGGAAAACAGTGTAGTGGCAAATCAGATCTTTCTGGTCCAAACCACTTTCACATGGTTAAAAGATGCTCTCAAGGCAAATATATATTTTAAAAATGCAGTATAAGCACAGATAATTGTGAAACACTGGTCTGCAAGTGTTCCAGTTGGAGAATAGCTTCTACCAAAGGCATCATGGACTTTGAAGAATTACGAACTCAGGGCAAAAGGGAGAAACGTGCTAAGAGGAAGGCATGCTTGGCAAACTCTTACCATGATCAATTCCCACCTGGAAACCTATGTCCCCGTTGTGGAAGGACGTGTGGCTCCAGAATTGGTCTCCACAGTCATGTATGGACACACCGGTGAGACCAATTCATGCAAGACAATCTTACTTGGCTACGAGTGATCACAAGAAAGAAGACACATGGAATTCACACTCATTACTGCATTCCATCTTGTTCCCACATTAATTTGCACTGGGTGGTGGGTAGGGGAGAAGAAATCTAAAAGTATATTTTGTATTTGAACAATCAAACACAAAATGATCTCCCTCAGGACATCATCTAGGCACCTCTTGCTGGGTGATTCAGCCAGCATTTAAAAATATAATTCTTAACTCACATTTTTCAAGATTGTCAACACTGGCGCGGTGGGTTAAAGCCTCAGCACCTAGGACTTGCCGATCGAAAGGTTGGCGGTTCGAATCCCTGCGGCGGGGTGTGCTCCTGTTGCTCGGTCCCAGCGCCTGCCATCCTAGCAGTTCGAAAGCACCTCCGGGTGCAAGTAGATAAATAGGGACCACTCTCCGGCGGGAAGGTAAACAGCGTTTCCGTGTGCAGCTCTGGCTCGCCGGAGCAGCGATGTCACGCTGGCCACGTGACCCGGAAGTGTCTTCGGACAGCGCTGGCCCCTGGCCTCTTAAGTGAGATTGGCGCACAACCCCAGAGTCTGTCAAGACTGGCCCGTACGGGCAGGGGTACCTTTACCTTTACCTTTATTGTTGTTGCTGCTGCTGTTGTTTTCTTGCTCTGTAAACCACCTTGGTATTTCAAATGAAAGGCAGTATACAACTTTAATAAATAAGTGTGTGTTTCCTATGTAGGAAGCTGCCTTATACTGAGACCATTAGTCTACCTAGCTCAGTATTAGCTAACTGGCAGGGGATTGGCAGGGTTCCAGAGAGGGAATAATTGCCACTCTACCTGGAGATACCTGAGATTGAAATCTGACCTTCTGCATGCAAAGCAGATGCTTTGCCACTGAGCTGCAGCCCTTCCCTGAATGTTGCACCATAATAGTCAACGAATATTCAACCACAGCTTCACCTTCCAAGGAATGTTGAGAGGGCGGTGGCAGAGAAGAGGACCTTTTCAGTAATGGCCTTTCATATGTGGAAGGCTCTCCCCAGCAAGGACTGCCTGGCACCCACTATGCCAGCAGTGTGGTGTAGTGGTTAGGAGCGGTGGACTTGTAATCCGGTGAACCGGGTTCGCTTCCCTGCTCCTCCACATGCAGCTGCTGGGTGATCTTGGGCCAGTCATACTTCTCTGAAGTCTCTCAGCCCCACTCACCTCACAGAGTGCTTGTTGTGGGGGAGGAAGGGAAAGGAGAATGTTAGCCGCTTTGAGACTCCTTCAGGTAGTGATAAAACGGGATATCAAATCCAAACTCCTCCTCCTCCTCCTCCTCCTCCTCCTCTTCTTCTTCAGTGCTGGGTTAATATGCTCATTTGATGGGATGTGGTGGTTGTTTTTATACCTTTTATATTTGATTACCTCTGACGTGTTGTCTACCAGGATGGTTTGGTGATGCTGCTATGACATTCATATTGTTTCGTATTGTTGCCTTGTATATTTTAAGCTGATGTAAGTTGTCTTTTTTTTTGGTTTTGGTTTTTAAGCAACAGGCATATAAGAAATCTAATAAACGAAACAAAACTTACGTGAAACAAATGTAGCAGGAGGGCATGTCCAGGCAGTCTTTCTAACTTTTGCTCCTCAATCTCTTCAATCCAGTTCCTCACAATGCAGTTTCTTACTGCACTTTTCTACAGTTTGATATCAGATTATCCTTTCATTTTCTGTTATCTCTTCTGAGTCTTTGCAGAGATATCTCACTGATACATCTCTCAAAACCTTTACTGTATCCCCTGAGTCTCCGCAACATTATCTTGCACACACTATATTATATTTGTATCAGCCTCTAGATCACATCTTTCATTGTCCCTATTCTCCTTGAGATGGATTTTGATGTAGAAAAACGTTCTTAGAGGCAGCTGGAGTAGATCCAGGTTTTAGTGTTTAAAGTTCAATGGAAAGAAAGTGGGAGTGGAACTAGACTTTGATAAATTCCCAGTTTGGTGATTAGATATCCAAAATTCTTTTTATTATTCTTTATTCTTTTATGTTACAATATGTACACACTGCATTTGGCTTTAAAGTACCTTAGTGACTACAAACTCATCGCTCAGGACCAATATAGTACCCTCTGCTCTGAGCATTAATTCGACTTTTCCTGTTACTCTTTGGGCTTATCCACACTCCTTCCAGGGAAAGCTGTTCTTTAGCACTTATTCGGAGCAAAAAGCAATCTGGTTTTCCTTGGATTGCTGTTTGTTCCAATTTAGAGAGAGCAGGCTTTCCCTGGGAAAGGAGCAAGCTGTGACAGAAAAGTTTGTTTTGCTGGGCAGGTTGGGTCCCCAAGTGTTTTCTTTTTCTTTTTCCCAGCCAGCAAACGGTCAACGAATGGCAGCCTCCAGTTGGCCAGGGTTCCAGGAGAGGGGGTTGAAAATAAGAGGATTTTGAGAGACAGTTTTTTAGGTTGGGAGAGAGGTTGGGAGAATAGGTTGGGGGATAGGGAGTGAGAGGAGAGAGAGTTGGTTCTGGTAGAAACATCTACTCTGAGGAATATATCAAAAGCTAGAGAAAGGAGTCTTTGAGCTTAGTGTGAAGGACAGTGTGTGGTGTCCTGTAAGAGTAATTAGGCCAGGAATTAACTGGGAAGCTGAGGCTGAGCCAGGAGAAGCTGTGAGAATACAGTCTACTTAGGACTCGTTCCAGTCACGAGGGAAGAGATTCTTCTACAAAAAGGTGAGACTCCCAAACCAGTTAAGAGGGGTGTGGAGATCCCTTGGGTCTGTTACTTGAAGTACCTCAGGAGTAGGGTTGTCTAAGGGGTGTGTAACTGGCAGGAAGTACCACCTTGTTTAAGAACCAAAGTATTAAGTGGCAACAGCTGTGCAACAACTGTGTAACAACTGAAGTGAAATAACATTACAATCTGAAGTATCTTATGTTTTACCCACTTTGTGTCATAAACTTCCTTTATTTAATAAAATCATTCGTGCTTATTTGATCAAATCCTGCCTGAGACTCCAAATTACTAAGTTATCCCTCACACAAGTCCCCCACAAGATAACCTGGGGTAGTTTGTAGGAATTCGTGGAATTGCTGTTATGTGAGGTGGGTGCACTATATTTAAGTGAGGGCAGGCTCAATGGCGCCAGGGGGAAAGGTGTCGTTGCACCGTTGCACAAGCCAAGGAGAAAACCGCTTGAGCCCATTCGTAGAAAGTTGTTGTTGTTGTTTCTTGAATTTATACGCTGCCCTATACCTGAAGGCATCAGGGTGGTTCACAGAAAAGATCAATAAAAACCACAATATATATAATCATAATAAAACCACAACCCAATTACACCCCCCCAAAGAGTCACATTTTAAAAGGGCATAGGATGTGGGTCAAGCAGTGGGTCAAGCGGAAAACTTCTCAGACTCGTGCTTTCAAAGCATGGGACAAGCAGAAGCATGTTTAGGGAAGCTTTTTAAATTTTGATGAATTATTGTATTTTAATATTTTGCTGGAAGCCACCCAGATGGGCGAGGTACAAACAACAACAACAACAACAACAACAAACACAACAGCAATTCTATCTGAGCACAGAGCTATCTTTGGCACTGGACCACAGGGGCTGGATTGAGAAGACGATTGGGCTGGATCCAGCCCCCAGGCCTTAGTTTGCCTACCCATGCTCTATGCCTTCCTCTCTGGACCTCAGGACACCCCCCCCCCTCATTCCACCTGCCTCTTCAAGCCACACCCCTCATGACCCTGCTGCATATTCTGCTTAAAAACTTTTACCTTGCTGGAAATTTGTCCTGGAAACCTGATATTGCCTCTTGCTTACCTGGGTGGGAATAAAGAGGTAGGAGTGTGCGCACAGAAACCACTCACTTTGGCATGGAATATAGCCTATTGGACAATGGTAAAAGTAATGCCCATTGCTGCAACCACCATGCCTATTTTTTGCCTCCCATGACACATGGCTTGCAGAAGGTTGTCCGCAGACTGAAAAAGCCACACACCACACACACACACACACACACACTTCAAAGTATGAAAGAGAGCATAGGTGAGGCTCTATAGCACAAATGTGCCATCATAACCTCTATTTGTACTTTGCAACTTCCATACCATGTGCCCAGAACCAACCTGTGCTGCTGTGCTCTGACTGCCAAGATGCTCATGTTTTGAAGAAAGCGGAATGTGAGAACCAATCCTGGGCCAGTCAGCCTGGCTGCCTTTCCCAATATACTGGCAGGTAGCCTGAGCCAAAAAAACAACCCACCTCCTTCTTCTCCTTCTTATATATGAACATTAAGTCTCAGCTAGTAACAGAGCCCCAAATGCTACAGAAGGATAAAATAGTGTTAAAAATCAAAGGCGAGACCTTCTGCCTTGAACAAACAATACAGATAAAAAGCAGGCGATTTTATTCCAGCTAATAAATAACCCAATGCCTTCATTAACCTTTATTCTTTTTTATTAGCAGACTTGGCACCATGACTCCGCGCAGAGCCCAGCAGGCTGCCCAGGCACTGACATTTCAGAGATTGGCAAAAGACTGCACTCAGCGTTAAACATACCACTGTCTCTGGTTTTGTCATCCACAGTGGGGGGCGGGGGAGAGATGGCCACTTCCTTTTGTCCTTTAGAAAAGGCGCTGAGCAAAATAATAAAGAAAGGGCTGGAGCGTGAGCAACAGAACTTTCTTTGCTAATAGGCAGCTTCTTGGAAAGACAAGTCTTGAGGTTTAAAGAAGCTGGGCAAGGTGGAGCTTCTGCTTTGCTTGCAGAAGGTCTCAGGTTCAATCCTTACATAAGAGTAGCGTGCAGGATCAGGCCAATGTCCTATCTAGTCCAGAATCCTGTTCTCATAGTGGCCAATGAGATGGTTGTGGGAAACCAGGAAGCACAAGGGGGTTCTCCCCTGGTGCATACCATCCAACTTTTTCTGTTTTATAATAATTTTTATTAATTTTCTAATTTACATTTTAAAATATTCTTTTCAACAATCTTAAATTGATGACTTCCCTTCTTCTCCTTTCATGGTTCAATTTGTATATCAAACATGCATGCATATTTTTACTTAACCCAAACAATTCAGTTTTCCAGTATTACATTCATCAAAACTTATTTGTACTGTTGAATTTATCTGAATTTCACCGGTGTTTTCAGATGGACACAATTTTCACCCATGTATTCAATAAACATTTTCCAATCTTCTTTAAACCTGTGTTCTTCTTGTTCTCTTATTCTGTATGTTATATCTGCAAGCTGTACGTCATCAGGGGTCAGGAAACTTTTTCAGCAGGGGGCCGGTCCACTGTCCCTCAGACCTTGTGGTGGGCTGGACTATATTTTGGAGAGAAAAAAATATGAACAAATTCTTGTTGTTGTTTAGTCGTGCCCGACTCTTCGTGACCCCATTGGCCAGAGCACACCAGGCACTCCTGTCTTCCACTGCCTCCTGCAGTTTGGGCAAACTCATGCTGGTAGCTTTGAGAACACTGTCCAACCATCTTGTCCTCTGTCGTCCCCTTCTCCTTGTGCCCTCCATCTTTCCCAACATCAGGGTCTTTTCCAGGGAGTCTTCTCTTCTCATGAGGTGGCCAATGTATTGGAGCCTCAGCTTCACGATCTGTCCTTCCAATGAGCACTCGGGGCTAATTTCCTTAAGAATGGATGCGTTTGATCTTCTTACAGCCCATGGGAGTCTCAAGAGTCTCCTACAGCACCATTATTCAAAAGCATCAATTTTTCAGCGATCAGCCTTCTTGATGGTCCAGCTCTCACTTCCATACATCACTACTGGGAAAACCATAGCTTTAACTATACGGACTTTTGTTGGCAAGGTGATGTGCCCCACAATTAACCCAGAGTTGCATTTTAAATAAAAGCACACATTCTACTCATGTAAAAACACTAGGCAGGACCCACAAATAACCCAGAGATGCATTTTAAATAAAAGGACACATTCTACTCATATAAAAACACGCTGATTCCCAGACTGTCCACAGGCTGGATTTAGAAGGCGATTGGGCCGGATCCAGCCCCCGGGCCTTAGTTTGCCTATCCATGGTCTAATCAATCTCTAGGTAGGGTTGGGAGAGATCCATGACCTAAACTTGGAGAACCATTGCTAGCCACAGTCAACGGTACTAAGAGGCATGGATTAATGGTCTAACTTGAAGCAATGCAGATTGTTATAAATGCGAGTCACAGAAGACCTGCTCCCCAGCTTGCAGGCCTTTCCCCAACTGGCCTGGGAGGGCAGGGCTCTGACTGACTCCAGCTACAAAAGTTAATGCTGCTGAACAGACTTTTGGGCAGGGGTATTGCTTAGGGCAGGCATAGGCACACTGAGCCCTCCAGATGTTTTGTGACTACAACTCCCATCATCCCTAGCTAACAGGACCAGTGGTCAGGGATGATGGGAGTTGTAGTCCCAAAACACTTGGAGAGCCAAGTTTGCCTATGCTTGGCCTAGGAGGGTTTTTTTGGGGGGGGGAGGCTGCTGTTATTGTTATCCATTTTTGGATCTTAATTTCAGATCCTATTATGATTTTTGTGGTTTGTGGCTGTGTGGTTTTTTTTTGACAATTGACTTATTTTTTTATGACTACTTTGGTTATGTTGTAGTCATGTTTCTGAAGTTGTAAGCTGCCTTGAGCGCCGTTTTAACTAAGGAAAGGTGGCGTGCAAATAAAATTATGTATATATGTATGTTCCATCAGCTCCATAAACATTTTTGCTCCATCTGCTTCTGCTTCCTTGCGATCACTCGTAAGATTGTCTTCCATAAACAGTGAGTCTGTAAGTGACTGTGGAGGCCAATTCGGATCCACACGTCCTTCCACAGCAGGGGCACTGGTTTCCAGGCAGAAGTTGATCATGGTGTGGATTTGCCAAGCGTGCCTTCCTCTTGGCACGTTTCTCCCTTGTGTCCTGAGTTCGAGTGTCTTCAAAGCCCATGACACCTTTGGTAAAGGCTGTTCTCCAACTGGAGTGCTTGCAGGCAAATGTTTCCCAATTGTTGGTGTTACCACAGAGCCTTGCCGATCAGAAGGTCAGTGGTTCCCAATTGTTGGTGTTACCACAGAGACTTGCCGATCAGAAGGTCAGCAGTTCGAATCCCCGCAACGGGGTGAGCTCCCGTTGCTCGGTCCTTGCTCCTGCCAACCTAGCAGTTTGAAAGCATGTCAAAGTGCAAGTAGATAAATAGGTACCGCTCCGGCGGCGCGGTAAACGGCGTTTCCATGCGCTGCTCTGGTTCGCCAGAAATGGCTTAGTCATGCTGGCCACATGACCCGGAAGCTGTACGCCAGCTCCCTCGGCCAGTAAAGCGAGATGAGCGCCGCAACCCCAGAGTTGGTCACGACTTTACCTTTACCTTTATACCATCTGCACTCAACATTTTAAGCAGTATCATGCCACTTTAAACAACCATGGCTTTCCCCAAAGAATGCTAGGAATTGTTGTTTCTTAAGAGGGCTGGGAGTTATTTGGAGACCCGCTGTTTTTCTCACAGAGCAGCAATTCCAAGAGGTTCCTGGAAAGATGTATTGAGTGTTAAGCTGAGGTGGGGAAACCTGTGGCCCTCCAGCTGTTCTTGGACTCCAACTCCCATTAGCCTCAGCCAGCATGGCCAGCTGCCTGGAATGATGGAAACTGCAGTCCAAAAAGCATATGGAGAACCACGGGTCCCCAACCCCACCTCTAGGGATTGATTTTAGCTGCTCAATTTGACTTGATGATTTCATTTGACCTCAGGAAGCTGTAAAGATAAACTGGTAATTGGCAGGAGCAATTTTGCCTGATGGTGCTGTCATTGATTTTCCTCAGGCTGTGCAAAGGAAGCTGCAGGTCACCATTTAAAAACCTTCTCTTGACTTCACCTAAGAGGCATCTCCTTGCCCCCCAGCATACTCAAAATTAATTCCAAATCCCCCTCTTTCTCCATACTTCAGCTCCTGTTTCCTCTTCTCTTCAAAACAGACCGCTAGTCAAAGAGTCTTCAGATACTCTTTGCTTCCCTGAAGTGCTCCCAGCAGATCCATTGCGAATATATGGCCAATTGATGCCTTAGACCAGGCATGGCCAAACTTGGCCCTCCAGCTGTTTTGAGACTACAACTCCCATCATCCCTAGCTAACAGGACCAGTGGTCAGGGATGGTGGGAATTGTAGTCCCAAAACAGCTGGAGGGCCAAGTTTGGCCATGCCTGCCAAACGAATGAACTAACTTGATGGATTCCTGAACAAAAATTGTATTTTGTCTTTGTGTCGAGAGGGAGAATCTCTTAAAACGAAACTGAATAAGGGAGGAAGAAGACCAGATAAAGCGCATTTGCAGTAGATAGGGGCTGGGCAGAGGAAATGACAGTTCTAAAACAATGCATGAACTAAGCAAAAAAATAAACATAGAGCTTGCCGTGCTTACCTGCTGTGGTTATAAAGAGGCTGAGACCCTTTCTCATAAATATAATTACTTAAGCAGACACATGTTATGCTTGGTTCTTTTTCAATTAGCAAAAGCCATTTGCCTCCAGCATTAATTAAATGTTTCCTTGGAAAGTTGAGAACTGTTTATTTTATGTACACAACGCTGTGATTATTAGTTTTCAGGAAGGGGGGTGTGTGCACATCATATCCAAAGTAAGCCAATGGCCCTACCCATTCAGAAGAAATGGAATACAGTGCAGGAAACATCAGCCTCACTCTCAGTTGGGTTCATTTACCTTCAGTTGCATCATAATGCAGCCAAATTTGATTGACTCTGTAGCACCCTGATATGATCACACTCACTATGTTGTTGTTGTTGTTTAGTCATTTAGTCGTATCCAACTCTTCGTGACCCCATGGACCAGAGCATGCCAAGCACTCCTGTCTTCCACTGCCTCCCACAGTTTGGTCAAACTCATGTTGGTAGCTTCGAGAACACTGTCCAACCATCTCGTCCTCTGTCGTCCCCTTCTCCTTGTGCCCTCCATCTTTCCCAACATCAGGGTCTTTTCCAGGGAGTCTTCTCTTCTCATGAGGTGGCCAAAGTATTGGAGCTTCAGCTTCACGATCTGTCCTTCCAATGAGCACTCAGGGCTGATTTCCTTCAGAATGGATAGGTTTGATTCTTGCAGTCCATGGGACTCTCAAGAGTCTCCTCTAGCACCATAATTCACTATGTTAGGGGTGGGTAATTCTTAACCTGCAGGTCAGATATAGCCAGCAGCTGGATTTTATCTTGCCCTCAGAGTCCCCATCCACCAGCCCTGGATTTAGAGTGGTGAGAGCAGTTCCACCATATAGGGCAGCATGCCAAGGAGGTACAAAATGATGGCAATGATGATGATGCCTATATTTATACGGGTACCTACAGAGAAGATCCATTAAAAAAACACAACTCTACCAAAAGGACTTATTATGAAAACAAGAAAGGGGCATGTCACCACGGAGAGGTGGACTTGTGTTTATTGCCAATATGCAAAGCATGTTCATGAATTTTGCAACTGCATAGGTATAATTTTAGGGATGCAGTTTGCATTTAGGAATTTCAGCAGGGCTGTTCAGCTGTTGAGGTGTTTTCTGCTTTTCCACAATCAGAAGAACTTCAAAACACACACACACATGTCTGGGAGGCGGGGACTGAGTGAGAGAGAAGTTGAGAGTGAAAATGGAGCAGAGTTACTTGGTTAAAAAAATGCCTGCTTCCTTGGGAAAATGGTGTTGGATCAGAAAGAATGAAATATGTATATGAATAAGCATAAGGAGATGTAGCAAACCAAAGAATATGAAATAGGATGCCAGTGAAAGATAAATCGGGAAGTCTGTGTAAGATAATGATAGGATGATGAATGGGTTTATTATGCAAATTTAAATAGGTGTAAATAAAAGGAAACTGGTGTGTGTGTGGTTGCAGGTGACTCTCTCTGTGTGTTCATGTGAATATGCTTGCGTGTTAAGGGTGATCTTACCCATGACTAGTAGAGTGCAGTCCCCAAAAATCTTCTATTGGGGCAAGGCATTCCATGGCCAAAAAAAAAAAAAAGGTTCCTCTTCTCTATGCTGTATGATCCGTGGTTTGCTGGAATCACTATCCCAGTCAATAACATCTAGCTTATTTTTAATGGCATTTCCACATTTTCCTTTGTGACTCCTTAATTTTATAATCTGCTATAGCCTGGGAACAGCCATTATGTATGGCCTCTTTGCAGGAATTGTCAGAGTACGTGAGGCAAATACCAAGCCTGCAGAATACTTGTGGCCAGATTTCCCAAATAAATAAATAAGCAAACAAACGAATGAATGAATGGTGGAGGGCAGCTTAGATGTGTGGCGCCTATGACATAAAAAAAGCTGTGGTAGTTTTAAAGGACAGCTGTTTATCCCCAAGAAGCTGCGCAAGAGAGAACGTTCTCCCGTTAAAGCAAGTGGCATTCATTCCTCTTGCAGACTGTCTTGTGATCACCAGCGCCTGAGGTTCGAGGTGTTAAGTCAGATAAACTTTGTCTTAACATTTGTAAATCCTTTCTAAAGTGCTCTGTATCAGCGAGGCAAATCAAAGTGTGTTACCTGCCTTGTTCCTGCACGGGACAGTCTCCAAGCTGGCAGACGGGGCGGCTTCATCCATCTGTTCTGCTGACAGTTCCAGGAAAGGTGGTGCGTGGATGGCGTACTCAAACAAGTTAAGTAGCTAGCTGAGATCCGGATTGATTTATGTTTACTGCTGTGTACAGATGGCTCTCAAGATTTCTCAGACCCCAGCTCTTTGGGGTGGGGGAGGGAAGCACAGGAGTTGGGCGACAGTAACAGATGACTGTTTAGGACACTGTTGCCATTGTGTAGGACTCAAGGCCTACACAGGTGCAAGGCTGGTCTTTAAAATATCGGGGCCAAGCTCTTAAGCCGTACAAAAGCTAAAGAGGTTCGGGGCTAGATAGGTTGTAGGGATAGAGAAACCTGTCCATTTCTGGCTCATGCCACTGTCCTATTTTCACATGATTCTGTGAATATAAATATGCATTTTAAAGAAGACCTTTAGACCTAATTTCCCTCAAAATATGCACCACGTACTATAATCTTTTCTCTTTTTTCTTTTTCAGCCGAGAACCGCACTGCAACATTCATGAAGTGTTAAAGGTGGTGAACAGCGGAAGTTCTGATCTGTGCATACATCTGGAAAGCGTAGACCAATTTAGATTCAAATTTGGAAAGGCGATAGGTTTTTCGAGCATCACTATCAAGTCCCAACGTTTAAGCTGTCTGATGAAAGAGGAGATTTGGCAGCCAGCGAGGCTTACCTGCCACATGTTCTCCTCCAGCCCTTTCTTCTGTTTTTCTCTCTTACCTGCTTCGGTTAGCAGGACTACAGCCGTGTCATTCACCCAGCAGGGAGCAAGGAGGATGCTAGAAGGGGTTGTGGATGGGAGAACCTACAGCTGCTGAGCCTCTTGTTAAAACCAGAATGTAAAGATCTCTGGAGCGAGGTGGCAGATCACAACTTTAGGCAGAGGAGGGAGCTCTCATGCTGCAAAGCCCAGGTTCTACCTCTGGGATTCCCTGATCGGTCTGAGAATCAGTGTAGATTGTTTACACTAGTCTGCAGACCCATCTTTCCCATTGGGTTTACTGGTGCTTTGCACCAGGGCGCTCGCCTCTTAGGGGCACCCCAGCGAGTGGGGGAGCTGTGCAGCTTTGCTGGTGGCCTCCCCTTCCCCTCCTGCATGCACCCTGTCAACCATATGGTTGGTGGGCATGCAACTTGCCTCCCAAGCCTCCATGGGAGGAGAGCGATCTCCGGAGAAGCTTAGGATGGAAGCTGCGCCCCGCCAACTATATGGCTGGTGGGAATGCAGCTTCCTTCCCAAGCCCCTGCAGGAGGAGAGCGACCCCCGCAGAGGCTTGGGGAAGGGTTGACAAGTCTGGGAAATGGGGAGTGGGGCGCTGGAGGGATCATTGTGTCAGCATCTCCCTTACGACAGAGCTGATAAAGCTCATCTTCCGGAATCGCCCTCCGACGTGATTAATGACCTGAGCCTTTGATGAGGCCTCAGGCACATTCCCATCCATACACATCACAATGTGCAGATTTTAACCAAAATATGATGTTATGCTATCTGGCCCTCATCTGGGGATGGAGAACAATGAAGAGCTTTCCCCCACGTAATCTGGGGGTGAGGGGTTTAAAAATCACAGTATATTTGCTCTGCAGTTATTTTATTTTTTTAAAGCATCACTTTACACTTGCTTCATATTTAGTTTATTTACTACTACTTGTTCCTGCCGGGGCTTTGGTAATTGAGTTTCCCCTGTAAAATACACTTTTAATTTTGTGCTAACCCAGAAATAAGTGAATGAATGACAGAGGAATATGCCTTGGCTTGTAGAAAGCAATATTGTTAATTTCCCCAAAGCAACTGTCTACAGCACAGGAGATGGCTAACTGATTAAGATGGAAAGATGGAGATTTCTAGCACCTGTTGTAACCAATTTGCCAACATAACCTTCATTTATAAGATTACTATTTCACCCTGAAGAAAGGCACACCCATTACAATTAAGGCCTGTTGGGGGAAATGAAATAGAGAAGCTTCAATTCAATGCAAGGTTTATTAGCACTGTGTACAATTATCTTGCAATCCATAAAACGCAGGATACCTGAATGCATTCAACACAGACAAAAAATCTAACATTCAAGAAACATGCTAAACAATAAGCATTTTGAATGTCCAATCAGAAAGTTTCCTGATTATTACTTTTATAAACATAATATTGTTGATGATAATATAAACTAGTTACAACAGTCACTGTGGTTGAATGTTTTAGCATCCTGGTAAAGCCAGCCCAAGACATTTTGGTACCTGAGGCAAACCACAAAATGGTGTCTTTCTCCCTATCAGGGAAGGAATGAGCAAAGATCTACATCAGGATCTGCTGCTGCTATTCACCCTAATGAGACCTCTGTTTAAGAAGGCCAGAGCCAGACTCTCCAAGTGTCCCTATTTTCCAGGGACATCTCTCATATGCAGAAGCCATCCCAGTTTCTCATTTGATCCCAGAATGTCCTGCTTTTCCTTAGGACATCCTTATTTTCATGGGAGAAATGTTGGAGGGTATGGAGTTATCCAACCCGCCAGCTGTCTGAAGGCAATCCTGTATAGGGAAGGGGTTTTTTTTAAAAAAAAAATGTGAATGTTTTTATATATGTTGGAAGCTGCCCAGAATGACTGGGCAACCCAGTAAGATGTGTGGGGTATTAATAGTAAAATTATCATTATGGAATGAGATGTCCCCATTTTCATCGGAGAGATATTGGAGGGTATGCAGAGCCAACTGGTTCTCTTTTGTGCCAGTGAGTTCTCATCAGGGCCTTCTCCTCTGCAAAGACTCATCAGCTGCAGCCACCCTCTTCCCCTTCAGGCTGCTGTTCAGCAGACGAAGCTGACTCCTGACGGACGATTCCCTAGAAAAAGCTCTCTGTCAAATGTTTCAAAAGTTTTTTTTTGGGAGGCGGAGAATTGGGCCCCAAGATTGTAGAATACCTAAAGCAGTGTTACAATTAAAAGACACTAACAGTACATGTTCCTTTTACAAAATATGTATCCTGGAAAAGGGAAGATCACAACTAGGAAAACAAAACAACAATTCACACAATTATACTCAATATAAAACAAATGCAAACTGTCTTAAAGCAGCCAGATAATGCAGGGATCCAGAAATTATTCCCACCTATCAATATGATGTGTTGTAAAGAGCTTGAAAGCACCGAAGCAGAAACAGGCAACTTAAACAAAATACAGTCATACCTCGGGATAAATACGCTTCAGGTTGAGCGCTTTCGGGTTGCGCACTGCGGTGACCCGGAAGTAACAGAGCGTGTTACTTCCGGGTTTCGCTGCTCACGCATGCGCAGATGGTCGAAATGACATCACACGTATGCGCAGAACTGGCAAAACGCGACCCGCGCACGCGCAGATGCGCTGTCATAGAATCATAGAATCATAGAGTTGGAAGAGACCACAAGGGCCATCGAGTCCAACCCTCTGCCAAGCAGGAAACACCATCAGAGCACTCCTGACATATGGTTGTCAAGCCTCTGCTTAAAGACCTCCAAAGAAGGAGACTCCACCACACTCCTTGGCAGCAAATTCCACTGTCGAACAGCTCTTACTGTCAGGAAGTTCTTCCTAACGTTTAGGTGGAATCTTCTTTGTTGTAGTTTGGATCCATTGCTCCGTGTCCGCTTCTCTGGAGCAGCAGAAAACAACCTTTCTCGCTCCTCTATGTGACATCCTTTTATATATTTGAACATGGCTATCATATCACCCCTTAACCTCCTCTTCTCCAGGCTAAACATGCCCAGCTCCCTTAGCCGTTCCTCATAAGGCATCGTTTCCAGGCCTTTGACCATTTTGGTTGCCCTCCTCTGGACATGTCATGTCTTACGTTCTGTTTGGAATGCGAACGGGGCTCCGGAACAGATCCTGTTCGCATCCTGAGGTATCACTGTATTACAAAAAAACAACAATAACACATACATATAAAAATTTCTTCCCGGTCCTTCAACAGCAACCAGTCAAAGACCGTAGCAGCACCTGCTAAACAGGAAGAAAAAGTTAACCTGTAAACAAGAAAACATTAAGGGAGGGGAGGGTGGATGAATCTCCAGAGCCAACCACCTGGCTACTGTCAGCTCCACTCCCTATATATTAATGGGACTGGCCCCACCTCCCAGCAATGAAACTTGATTATTGAGGCTCTGCGTGAACCTCTGACACTGAGAGGCAGGCCAGTCCCTGTTTTCCAGTAAGTTCCCTGGGAACTGTAGCCCCGCACACGATCCCGCAAAGGGCACCCACCGTGTAAAGTGTGAGTTCTCATTGTGCTCTGCCTAAGAACCTCGAGTTCCCAGTAACCCCTCTAGCCATGCAGAGAGACAAACATTTCCATCTCACAGCAACCAATGGGATGGGCGCATGAGAATGTTGGGATGCATATAAAGTAGCCACTCCTTGGAGAGCCCAAATGACTCTAGAGCAAATGGTGCAGGGCAGCAGCGAAAGCCAGCTATTAAAAACTCGGCATGTGAATCTGTCACATAATAAAATGTAGTAATTTAAACTTTTCAGACATTCTGCCTGATGTCAGAGGTCTAAATCTAATGAGGATGTTATAACCTGAACAGCCTCGCCTGCGTAATTACCAATGGTATTACTGTAGTCTTCCGCCTCCTTATCCATATTTTTAGCAGTGTGATACAGTCCCCCAGATTGTCTCCTCAGATGAAGAGAATACCAGAAATCATACATTTTCTTAGATTTGGACAGGCATCAACACTTTTTTTTTTAATAAAAAGGATTGTTGATCTATATTCCAGGAGGAGATTTTATGGCACTTTTATGAAAATATTAGATTTCTATTTATCAGGGTCAAATCGAGACATTTCTCATTTGAAATTCATTTGCTAAACAGTTGCATGAGTTTTACGAGTCTATTCACCCTCCTGGTTAATAGAAAAATCTGTACCTACCATGGCAACCGCTATATCACACAGACGCATACAGTGGCATGTCTGAAATACGTAGGCAATTGATATGAGGCCGGATCCTATGCATATTTACTCGGAAGGGTGTCCCAGTGAATTTGTCAGCCCTAACCTCTGCATGCAGATTCCACTGGAGGAAAAAATGTTTCTTTGGCTTATTCTACCTTGGCAGGATAAACTCGTGGGGGGCTATACCCAGCAAAGTTTTGTCCATAGACCCACCAACCTCAGACTTGATTCTTCCAAAGTCCACCTCCCTTCTAAATTCCAACCAGTCTAGAGGGGGGTTTTGTCCATTTACTTCTTGTACCTTAAGTCTCAGTGTTGCCCTTGTAGATCTCAGCAGGGTGGAGTATGGGGACAAAAATAGAATTATAGTCATACCTCATGTTACGTTCACTTCATGTTATGTATTTTCAAGTTGTATCCCATGGTGACCCAGAAGTACCGGAAAGGGTTACTTCCGGGTTACGCCACTCGCACATGCGCTGAAGCACTAAATTGCGAGCATGCGCACAAGCGCCAAATCGTGCCACGCACCTGCACAAATACAGCGCTTCAGGTTGCAGGCTTTTCATGTTGCAAACGGGCCTCCAGAACGGATCCCATTCGCAACCAGAGGTACCACTGTAGTTGGCTCTGCCTCTCATTGTCTTTGGCTCCACCTAACTGTTGGCTTCTCTGCCTTCTACCCCAGAAATCTGTCACATTATAAAATGTAGTAATTCAAACTTTTCAGACATTCTATTAACAACTCTCAGCACCCTTAACAAAGTGCACAATTCTTTTGGGGGAAGCCATGATTGTTTAAAGCTGTATCATATGAATGCATATTAGTAACTTTGCATTCATGTGACATTTTTATATGTATGTGTTGTTGATGTTTTTAATAATTTTTTGTTTAAGTTGCCTGTTTCTGCTTCGGTGCTTTCAAGCTCTTTACAACACATGATATCGATAGGTGGGAATAATTTCTGGATCCCTGCATTATCCGACTGCTTTAAGACAGTTTGCATTTGTTTTATGGGACCAGTGGCCATGATCTTCTTTTTTTTGAGGTTGAGCTTCAAATATGGTTTGAAGCTCAACATGAAAAAAATGAAGATCATGGCCACTGGGCCCATCACCTCCTGGCAAATAGAAGGGGAAGAAATGGAGGCAGCGAGAGATTTTACTTTCTTGGGCTCCATGATCACTGCAGATGGTGACAGCAGCCACGAATTTTCTTTTTTTAAAAAAAAACCTGCTTCTTGGGAGAAAAGCAATGACAAACCTAGACAGCATCTTAAAAAGCAGAGACATCACCTTCCCAACAAAAGTCCATATAGTTAAAGCTATGGTTTTCCCAGTAGTGATGTATGGAAGTGAGAGCTGGACCATAAAGAAGGCTGATTGCCGAAGAATTGATGCTTTTGAATTATGGTGCTGGAGGAGACTCTTGAGAGTCCCATGGACTGCAAGATGATCAAACGTATCCATTCTTAAGGAAATCAGCCCTGAGTGCTCACTGGAAGGACAGATCCTGAAGCTGAGGCTCCAATACTTTGGCCACCTCATGAGAAGAGAAGACTCCCTGGAAAAGACCCTGATGTTGGGAAAGATGGAGGGCACAAGGAGAAGGGGACGACAGAGGACGAGGTGGTTGAACAGTGTTCTCGAAGCTACCAGTGTGAGTTTGACCAAACTGCGGGAGGCAGTGGAAGACAGGAGTGCCTGGCATGCTCTGGTCCATGGGGTCACGAAGAGTCGGACACGACTAAACAACAACAACATAATTGTGTGATTTGTTGTTTTGTTTTCCTAGTTGTGATCTTCCCTTTTCTAGGATACATATTTTGTAAAAGGAACATGTATTGTGTCTTTTAAATGTAATACTGCTTTAGGTATTCTACAAACCTGGGGCCCAATTCCACCCCCCCCCCCCAACTTTTGAAACATTTGACAGAGAGCTTTTTCTAGCGAATCGTCAGCAAATTTGCCCCCCACCCCCATCTGTAAAGTGGAGGCAGCAATCCTTCCCCTCCTGATGCCGTGAGAGTTAAGTTAAAAAATTCTTATAATGTTCAACAGCCATGAAAATAGAGACCACATTAGCACCAGAGAAAAAAGGGTTGAAGAAGATTGGAATGTATCCCCAGCTGGTGGCGGCATTTTTTTTCATTAAGGGAAGATGAGAGTGGAAAGTTGAATCATTACGAAAGGAGAGGGCGATAAAATTCATGATTTGATCAACTAGGAGTCTGCTGGTGGATGCTTTATGAAATTCAATATCAGGAATATGTAAGGTAATGAGGCTGGAACAAAACACCCGAAAATGGACTATATCCTTTATTATCGTAATATGCAGCAAAACACACAGCAGCAGGGCAAGGAGGTAAAGGCAGATATCTCTCTAAATCCTTCTCTCTAGTGTTTAGTGGCAGTAAAATAAAGATTGCATCTGCATAAACCCCAGTGTGGACTGAAAAGCGAAGAAAACTGTTCAGGCACGTGGCACGGTTTTGAAGGCAGAACTTCCAGGTAAAGAAAAAGATGCTTACCTCAAAAATAAATATCCATGTTGTGGAAATATCTAGCGGATGTTAAACACACATTTAGAAGAATACCTCTGAGCCATTGTATCTCAATGCTCTTCAGCCTTGGCCCCGCAGGGGTTGTTGGACTACAACTCCCATTATCCACAGCCTACTTAGCCAGTGTTCAGCATGATAGGAATTGTAGTCTTCAAGGTTGAAGAAAGTAGCATTCCGTTCGGCTCTTGTAGTGGGATCCAGGTGCCTCAATCTGTGAGCTGCTATGGCAGCCAGCTCTCGATTGTGCCTCAGCATCACCATAGGGCAGGACTATAGGGCAGGAATCACCAACATGTTGCCCCATGAACTCTGGTGCACACTAAGCCTTTGAGTTTCCCTTACTTACTGCCACTTTGGTGATGAGATGACGAAAATTGTGACCCCTTCCTTCTTTCCTTCGTCCTTGACCATCAGCCCCTTTGGCCCAGCTCCTGTTTTCTACCTTTCAATGGCCACCTCTCCCTCTCTGCCTCTATCGAACCTTTGCAATAATGGATGGATTGGCAGTAGAGATTCTCTTGCAGGCCTCTCTTACAACAGTCTCGATGACCAGGGGTGTTGTTTGCATGGACAGCTGGAGTCCCCCAAACCCTGGGCGGCCCCGTGTGGAATAACGACTCAAGACAACATGCTGTGGGATTAAAATTGGCCACAACTTTATTATGTTTCAGATGTGGGTAGACCTTGGCTCAGGCACTTGGCATTTATCCTTCCCAGTTCCCCTCCGGGGATCTGGGGAATATCAGGGTTATCCAGAGTGTGTGGGTGGGGGGGAGGCTGGCTCTGGAGAACATATGTTCAAGCAGAGAGAGCCCGCCCCCATTACGCCGCTGTCACAGGGGAGAGCAATGACAACCTATAGGCGTACGGCCAAAGCCTCCCCTCAAAACAACCCCTTTAAAGGGGAACCCTGGTATCGCTGCCGCAAAGAGAAGGGGGGCGTGGGTCACCGCTACACGCCCACCCCCATTTAGGGATGATAGACTAAAGGATTCTACCCAAGGCCTGATACCACCAAAGTTGTGACGTTTTGCTAAGGGAAAGGCAGGCCTGCCAATGCAGGGAATTCATTTCTGGCCCTTCAACAGCGATCCTGACATAGCAGCGCCTGCATACCTGTGGAGAAAAGGTTAACCTGCAAAAGAAGTCTTAACTGAGAGTGGGTAGAGCGGGAGAAGCTATGGAGCCAACTGACGGTTCCCAGGTAAGATCCTCCCCCTATTGTGTGGGCAGGGTGGTCCCTTCCCCTACCTGGCCTGATCACCTTGACAGCGCCTCCCCAGGGCAACTGGCTGAGGTAGGCGGAGACCTTCAGGTATCCCACCAGGGGAAGGCGAATATGCTCTGAGCTTGGTGTTTACTGAGCTTTCTCAGAAAAGGTTCAGAAAGATCTGAGAGTTCTCTGACGAAGTCACGGAAGGGGGAAGGAGGTTTCCAAAATGAGACAGGTGAGCAGGGCACTTGTCCATCACCACTCCTTTTAGAAATTGACCAGTGGCACCTGCTGCCCATTGGTAGGGCGGAAGGCAAGGAGACCAATAACAGGGTGCAGCCAGAACGAATGATGGGCAAATGCAACCCTGACTGGTTAGAAGAAGGCAAGCAAGTGGTGGTTGGCTGAGGGCAAGCAGAGGGTGGAGCACTGATCCATCCTGAGGGATAGCTCAGTCGGTAGAGCATGAGACTCTTGATCTCAAGGTCGTGGGTTCAAGTCCCATGTTGGGTGAAAGATTCCTGCATTGCAGGGGGTTGGACTAGACGACGCCCATGGTTCCCCCCCAACTCTACAAATCTGTGTTTCTGTGAATTTGCCTTAACAGACCAGCCTCCTCGCACCTGACCATAAGACGCACCTAGTATTTAGAGGAGGAAAACAAGAAAATAAACATTCTGAATGAAACAGTAGATGTATGATTTTTGTGGCCACAGACATGATATGTGATTTGACAGTGAGTTTGGGGTAGCCCAATGCAAAAATCCTGAGAATCCATGTGGATCTGTGCTTTGTAACCATGTTTTTGCACCATTGCGGCCCACAAAACAGTGGATGTGTGGTTTTTTTGGTGCAGGCTATAGACATGGACATGCTATGTGATCTGATGGTGAATTTGGCTCCAGGGACCACGCATTCGCTCCATAAGACACACAGATATTTCCCCTTACTTTTTAGGAGGAAAAAAGTGTGGCTTATGGAGCGAAAAATACTGTAACCATGCTAAAAAGCCAAAGCCCATCTCTAGTAAGAATCTCCCACCACCGAAAAAAGCAATAAGGGGGGTGGAATCATTAATGGAACAAAGCCCTTACCTATTCAAGTTTCTCTACCATTTAAGGAGTCATTTTCTGAAATGGCTCCTTGAACAGTCAAAATGGTAATGATTAGTCTCGCTCTTCCTTAACACCTGCTGGGTAACATACTTGCTTAGTGGGTCAAAGCACCTCAAAAAGCTGTTTTAAAAAATAAATAACAGAGAGTAAATGTTGTTTAATAGCTTCAAACGCAATAGCACAGCTTTTATAAACAAAAACAAATAAAGCCCCCTCTCTGAATTAGGACAAGTAATTCCAACGGCTCTGTTGTTAGAGTTGCTACTGCTTATAATCAATCATTCCATAAAGCGCTTTTGGCTTTGGTCTTTTTTTGTTTTGTTTTAATCATCTGAAATTTTGAATCCCTGGTTCAAATGAATTAATTTCACAGTTTGCAGATCAATTAGTAATCATGCTGAAAATTATATTATTGATGTTCACTGGGTGACAGGAAGAAATTGACTCGAGTGGAGAGTGTTTGCAACTAAGTGCTAATCCCGGGGTCCACAAAAGCCTTTGGTGTGGGCCTAGCATGCTCTGAGGCATGCACAGGAATTTCCAAATGCTTGTTCTATCGCTGGTTTTCAATATGGACTATGTCTCCAGGCGCTGGAACAGGTAGCTTATGTGTTACAGTGGTTATGAGGCTGCGTTTATGTGTCCACCTCCTGGTAGTTGTGCTGAGGGGTGCCATAGGGCACTATTTTGCTCTTGATGCTGTTTAAGATATGGAAACACATTGCTCCATTATGACATGGTCCCAGCTAATCAGGGATGACACCATCACACAACCTATCTAGGCAGCCCAGAATGATGCAGTGCCACAGAATTCCACCAGATTGGTGTAGTTCTCGGAGTGTGGGGCTGGAGACTCACTCTGACTGGCTGTGAATACAGCTAGTCAGAGTGGAGTGGAGTTGTCAGGAGCCCATCCTACACTTGAGTAGGACCCTGGTAGAGACACATGCGTGACTGGCATGTTCTCTCCCTCCTGGCCGATCGTTCGGGAGCTTCAAAAGCTTTCTTCTGCCTGAACATCACAACGACCAATGCCAACAGACACCGGCACACTTAGGGATCCGCAGAGTCTTTGCAGCTTGTGTGACAGACCTCAGCAACTCAGCATTTTGGCTAATGTACTTTATTTAAATATAAACACATACAGAGCACTGCAACATGGCTCCCTCTCTCTAGCATCAGACAGCAAAGAGGAAAAGAACAAAGGACAATAGTTCCACTTCACAGAACACAAACATCCTGTCTCCGTCACTTCCCACTTTGTGGAGTCAAAGTGGAGTCACACCACGTCATGTGAAAGACAACAATCCCATGACTGCAATCATGGAGCAGGAATTCTTACAGGAGTATGGGATGGGTGGGGTGAAGCAATGGAGAGTGGGGTTCCTGGCATTCAGCTGGATAAGGGTATAACTTCTTAGCTATATGTAATTCACCCTACAGCCAGAGAAGGAAGTCTCTGAGCTGGTGGATTAGGTTTAAAGACAGTGGATGGTGTCTTTTGCAATACTATAACAGCCAAGTAAGACTTTGGAAGCTGAATTTGAGAAAGGAGAAGTAGAGTTGTGAGGGAATGTTCTACTTTGATCTCAATTAAGTAAGAAGGGGAAAGATCTTCTGGAGAGAGAAGAATAATCTCAAACCAGTTAAGAGGGGTGTGGTGATCCCCTGGTCTGGTATATTAAAAGAGGAGCCTCAGGTGTGAGATTTATAGGCGGTTGGGAAACTGACAGGAAGTACCAACTTGTTTCAAAACCCAAGTATGAAGACCTAAGCTGTAACACCTCTGCAATTAGCTTAAGGAAATGAAGTGAATATAAACTGTACATTGACCATCTTGTTTATGACATAAACTGAATTTATGATATATTTATGTTTACTGTTTCTTTTCAAGAATCTCCCAACACATCTTTTGTTTTACCAGTTTTGCTGTAAAATAAAATCTTTTTCCTGTTTAACTTTCCTAAGTCTCGAAGTACCAGAGTTTTCTTTTTAAAAAGGTACATTAGCCAGTAGTAGGGAGAGGGGGCACATTTAGCTAAATCATGATGTCATAAAGCTACCTCAGAGTGAGGGCGCTCTTCTTGCCTTTGCTCCGTATGAGTGAATATTTTTAGCCCTCTTCACAGTATTTTTTTTAAAAAACAACAACACACACCCTAAAAGCACATGCAAGGAGCAATGCAATTCACCCCAATATATCTTCAGTGAAAAATGCCCCTCCCAACACAAAACACTTTATGGCTTAGCCCTCTCACATACACTGATTAGCTATAGGACATAATTAAATAATTCCCAGTCCAGGGACAATTGCTTCATGGACACCACCACTGTTCTTTCATCACCTTAGTAATCAGGCTCACCCCATGGAACTAGATTGCTACCTTGATTAGACTAATGATGAAATGTTGTTATCTTCTCCTTTGCCCTACCCTCTGATGGCTTACCTTTTAAAATGGCTTTTCGCTTCTTCTTCTTTTTTGAGTGCTGGGAAAAGTGCAATCACTCCAGTTAAAGCACTTGGTGTCCCTATCCCTTTTCCTCAAGAGCCAGCATGCACTATGCAACATATCAGAACGGATGTGCTGCAAGTCGATTCAATTTTATATCTGTGCCATCTTGTTTTGCATTAGGCGAGCCAGCATGGTGTGGTGGTTAGCATGGTGGACTTTGCCCAGAGACACCAGAGTAGAAATCCCCATTCATTTAAGAAATTCATTAGGTGCCACTGGGGCAGGTGTTATAATTCCTGCTCCATGATTGCAGTCATAGGATTGTTATCTATCACATGACGGTGTATGTTTTGACTCTGCAGAGTGGGAAGTGATGGAGACAGGATGTTTGTGTTAGTGTGTTCCGTTAAGTGGGACTATTGTCCTTTGTTCTTTCTCTTTGCTGTCTGATGCTAGAGAGAGAGGGAGCCATGTTGCAGTGCTCTGTGTGTGTTTATATGTAAATAAAGTAGATTAGCCAAAATGCTGAGTTGCTGAGGTCTGTTATGCAAACTGCAAACACTCTGCAGTTGGGTAAATCTCCAGGGCCGGATGGTCTAACCTCAAAAGTCGTACTTCGTTTTGAGTCCGCCCCACTTAGGGTCCATTTTGTTGAACGTCCGTGGTAAACCCGGAAGTACTGGAATGGTTACTTCCAGGTTTGCCACTCGCGCACGCACAGAAGTGTTAAATCGCGCTTCGCGCATGCACAGAGTAGCGCTTTGTCGAGCGTCCCTTTCGTCGAGCGTCCGAGGCTCTGGAACGGATCCCAGACACAAAAGGAGGTATGACTGTACCTGTTAATTAATATGCCAAGATCCCCCCCCCACACACACACTTGATTTTCTTTCACACACTGAGGTACTAAAAATAGATTGGTGTTGAAAGGCCCATTATCCCAAAGGATTTAATTGGTCTAGCTAACAAAGCACAGCGAAGATGTCATTTTACATGCAATTGTACCAAGATGAAAGGCTCTTCGTGACCAATATTCATGACCAAATTATGAATATTTAAGCAAACAGACACAGAGGCAACAACAAATGCTGCGTTATTGTACAAATACAATCGAGATATACTGTAGAAATTATTAAATGCAAAATAAAAACAAGGGCAAAAATGTCCCAGAGGTGCCTGTTCAGTAAGAATACAGGAAAATCCAAGTCAAGGATAGCCACAGAATCATAGAATTAATTGTGGAGCTGGAAGGGAACCATAGTGTCATCTAGTCTGACCCCCTGAAGTGCAGGAATCACAGCTAAGCATGGTGCCTTCTTGATGTTGCTGAAGCACAACTCTCATCACCTCGGCGATTGTCAATACTGGGACTAGTGGGGGTTGTGGAGGGGGACAATGGTGCTTTGATTCAACAAAACCATGTTTCCAATTGAACCAAGCTCCACAGCAAAAACAAACACAAAACAACACAAAACCCTTTGAAACTTTCTTCTTACAGCCAATCCCATCATGTTCACTGTGAAGAATGCCATATTCCTTTATTGTCTAAGGGTATCTCATGCTTCAGTTTCCCCTGCTGCAACCTATTTCTCATTTCCTTGGCTACCCCATCTCAATTCCCCTGATTTTCTTTCCCCCACCATACCCACCAGTAGCTATGATTATGCACAGGGCTAAACAGTACAGCTATCCAAAGATAAATTAAAAAAACAGAGTATGATCCATTTTGTTCTCAATTGATATTCATAGAAACAGATGGCGATGTTTTTACGCCTGGTTACTTAACTAACTTTAAGTGGTTAATTTCACAGTGTTACAGTTGCTTTAAATAAGGATGTATATACTATTAGGGCCCTGGCGCTTTAAGTAGTATATAAAACACAACACAGGGTTTCTGTCACTTTGAGAGGTTCAGATCTGCCTCATATCCAAACATGAGCCAATTTCCACATAGTCCTCTTCTCCAATGAACACTCATAATTAACTAGACACTGAATACTGTGACTGCAATTTTCAATCAGGTCTATAATCTCTTACTTCAGGCTTCTGCTGAAGTCTTACCCTTGGTCCATCAATCACTGCTGCCTCGGATTTTCAACAATGAATTGACTGAAGGGCTGTCTCTGGTACAGAGGTGGGGAACCTTAGGTCCAGGTGTCTAAATGCATCTCTAGCTCTTGGGACCCTCTTCATGCCATACACACACCCCAGCTGCACCCACTACTTACCCTGTTTCACATCCTCCTTGAGCTTATTTTCCTGGGTTAAATGCATCCTTGATCTCTGATCATGCCTGCTGCCTCTTTCGATAGAGAGTCGTGTGTGTGAATGTGTGAAGAAACTAGCCCAGGTTGTTTTTTTTTAAAAAAATAATAATGGAAAAGTTATATTTTATGGAGTGTTGTAATTTGCAATTGACACTGTAAACTGTCCTGTGGTCTATTGGATGGGTGTGTGTGTGTTTGCAGAAATGAATGGATAAATAAATCAGATAAAGACTCTTTTTTTTACAAGGATTCATATAAAACATGCAGATATCCTCTCAGACACCATTAAAATTATTTTTTAAAGAAAGAACCCCAACCACATATGCAGACTGGGGGCGGGGGGTTGACAACATAAAAATCACCCCTCAAGAGTTCCACATTGACTATCATATTTTAAGAACTTTGTAGGAATGTTTTAGCTGGGCTCATAATTGGGAAAGCTAGTCTGAACAGAAGGGGGTCTATGTTTCACTTCTTGATTTGACAAACTCTCCATTCTGCTGCTAAACTTAAGCATGTTTGATCCTGTATGCTGCCTTGAGGGGAAAACTCCTGGGAGCCATATATAATCTGCTCTGAGCTCTTTGGAGAAATCGTAGGGAATAAATGTTTACCTTTCTTGCAAGATGCTCAGAGCCTATCAAGTGTCTCTGCAATCCTCAAGAGAAGGCAGAGGCCTTCTCGGTAGTGGCGCCTTCCCTGTGGAACGCCCTCTCATCAGATGTCAAGGAAATAAACAACTATCTGACTTTTAGAAGACATCTGACGGCAGCCCTGTTTGGGGAAGTTCCTAATGTTTGAGTTTTAGTGTGCTTTTAATATTCTGTTGGTAGCTGCCCAGAGTGGCTGGGGAAACCCAGCCAGACGGGCGGGGTATCATCATCATCATCATCTCTTTGGCTTTGGAAGGGCTAACTCATCACAGAGATCGAAGCATCCAAGAGGCCCATTTCCCCGTCCAATAAATCTGTCTTCTAGTTCTGTAATCCCTCTACCACCGAGTCCCCAGAAAACCTACCTTGCCTTGTCTCTTGTTAGTTCTTGCCATACAGACTTCCAGCCTTTTCTCTTCATTGTTATCTTTCCCATATTGTGTATAGCAGGAGTGAGGAACTTTGAGCCCTGCAGATGCTGTTGGACTACAACTCCCATCATCCTTGGCCATTGGCGCCAATCTTGTTGGGACTGATGGGAGTTGTAGTTCAGCGATAGCCAGAAAGCCAAATGTTTATTCTTCACTGATTTCTCTGATTGACTGCTATCTCATCTTTCCTCCAAGGGGCTCAAAGTGGAACACATGATTTCCCACCTCCCCGTTTTATCCTCACAAGAGTCAGTGCCTGGTCCAAGGTCCCCCCAAAGAGCTTCAAGGCTGAGTGGGGATTTGAATTCTGGTCTCCCAAGTCCCAATGAAACATTCTAACCAATATACTATCCAGCTTCACCACATCTGATTTATAGAGTGGTTGGTATGACTCAGATGCCTAGTTTCTTGCCCATTTCCGCATTGCCAACATTATGTCCTGGTGGAACAACATCAGGACTCCTGTCCAATCCCTCATATTTGTTAATTTGTTTCTCACCCTTAGCAAGGAGCCCAAAGCAGAATACATTTGCTTTAGGACAGTGCTTTTGACCAGCTTAGCTTTGCAGGTAGAACTATACACAAAAGTCGCTTTGGGCAATTTTTTTTTGTCCCCTCCCAATTGGACATTAGGCATATTCAGTATCAGGAAAAGGTCACAAATATTGTAAGTTCCAGCAAGGCATTCTTTATACTTTGATAATTTAATGGTATGAGCGTGCTCCACTTTTGCTTTTTAGAAAATATACAATGGGAATTGTTTAAACTATATGCCTTTGGGAATCTGACATGCTCCCCACCTGGTCAAATAATGCTAATGTTTCAAAGGAAGGGCTGATTGTGAATTGTTCAAGCAGGTCAGACATAAAGCCAATTAACGCTACCTATTTGGTCTTCAAGGTCTGAATAAAACAGAGCCCCATTTTGATTAGAAGCCTTGCTCCTAACAGCAGGTACATGGCCTAAAATAGACTAGAAAAATACATAAAGCCACATGGGATTGTTAAAAAAGAAGAAGATTTGATTGTATCCCAGTCAATTGCTATAATATAATTTCCTGTCCCTTATTATAGATATTTCATCAGCCATATTTTCTCATTCCAATGTTATAAAATGTGCCAGTAAAACAGTGCTTTGAACTATCTTATCTTTGGAGGCAAGGCTTTTGCTCAGCCAGAACTCACCAGAACTCACCTCAACAACTTTGGGAGTTCTTGCACCTCTTTTTCAAGAAAAAGAAAACACTGTTTGGAAGGGTTCTAATACAAATAACCAACCAATTCTTGGAGGAAGGCCTTATATTTTCCTAGGAGTTACCTAGGGACTGGAAGTGTATTTTCTCATACAAATGGACACCCTTATAGTCATTGGTGGTTTGGTTTCAGAATAAAGATGGAAACACCTAGCTGTGGGAATGTCACAATTGTGAAGGATGTGTGCAGTGGGGATGCTACATACAAACCCCAAAAGAGAAATATTACATTGCAGAGCTCAGCATCTGCAGACTGGTGCCCCAAAACCCTTCTAGGGGTTTGTTGTTTCTGTTGTTGTTGCTGCTACTGCAATTAGATCTTAGGATGGTTCACAACATAAAATCACAGTATAAGAAACACAAAATACGTAAGACCAAATCCACCTTCCCACAACACATTTAAAAGGGTACAAGATGTTGATCAGCCCAAGGCTTGGTTGAAGAGGAATATTTTTGCTTGGTGTCTAAAGATGTACAATAAAGGTGGCAGCCGAACATCCCTGGGAAGAGCATTCCACCAATGGGGAGCCACTGCAGAGAAGGCCCCGTTCTCGTATTGCTGCCCACTGTTCCTCTTGTGGAGGAGGCACACCAAGAAGGGCCTCAGATGATGATCACAGGGTCCAGGTATGTTCATATGAAGAGAGTTGTTTTTTCCTTCTATCCACCTGACCCCTGGGCCATGGACTTATGGCAGCAAGATCTGGGTGAGCCACTTCCCTCATTGATTCTTCCATCTGATATAGCAAAACTCTGGATCATTTCAATAAAATTAAAATGATGAATGGCTTCACAGACCTAGGCATTATTATCTGAGGAAGCCATTTTCAGCAGGTGGGATCAGTGGGGCCCTTCTGAGGAGGCCCCATCTAACATGTTTTCAGTTCAGAGCCGTATAAAGTTGCTTCTGTTGCTGGGTTTGCCCATTGATTTATGCACAATCAGTAATTCCCTTCCAAAATATTTTGGTTTATGTACAATTCAAGTGGTGGTAATCATACTGCTCTTCAGTGAGTTTTCAGATAGGTTTTTAAATATTCTGTAATCTGATGGGTCCTATTCATGGCATCCACACACCCCCCCCCCATAACAGGGGCTATGGCTCTCATTGAGAAATCAGGAGCCACCTTGATGAATCCCCACCCCCACCCTAAGGTTATAATTGAATTCTGGGGGAAAGTAATAGATCAGGAAGTTTATAATGAGATCTGAAACACAATACTGTATTCAAAATTTGACATATGGCGACTCTTAATTTTGCAGCGCAGATATCCTGCCAAACAATTTGATCCAACTTCTGTAAGAATATTGCATTATTGAGCAAACTACATCAAGTTCTTGCATCTCTTCCAACTTCACAACTGTGTTTCCTGAAAATGTGTGGGCTTGAGAACTGGGGGGTTTCAGATTTGCTTTAAGAATAGTTGCTTGAAAAATAGCCCGCAAGCAATTAACAAGTGTGATAAATTGTAGGGAACTGTTTTCTCCCCAAAATTATTACCGTTCTTGATGCAAATTGATAGCATTTCACTGAATAGCTTGGGAAAGCTCGCTGCGCACAGATCTGTTTCCAAGTTTTGAGTGCTGTTGCGTATGCCACCAATATGTCAGAAGACTTGGGGAAACATCAATGTTTGCAAAAGGAAAGGCCCTCCAAATCAGACCATTGACTACTGAGCATGCTGTTTTCTGGGAGTGGGAAGAAAGAAAAATGGGAGGGAGGGAGAAAGGAATTTCATATCCTGGCTAGAGGCTAGACAACACTGCAACATGTTGTCAGTCTGGATAGCTCAGTTGGTTAAAATGTGGTGCTGATAACACCAAGGTTGCAGGTTTGCTCTCCCTGTGGAACAGCTGCATATGTCTGGGATTGGACTAGATCAGTGTTTCCCAACCTTGGGTCTCCAGTTGTTTTTGGACTACAACTCCCATAATCCCTGACCAGCTAGGAGGGATGATGGGAGTTGTAGCCTAAAAACAGCTGGAGACCCAAGGTTGGGAAACCCTGGACTAGATGATTCTCAGGGTCCATTCCAACTCTACAATTCTATGATTCTATGTTGCAGGTTCCACTTGTACCCTCTAGTTTTGGTGTTTTGGTTATTCTGCTTGGGTTGGAATTTCCACCCCCAAAACACGCTTTTCTAAAAGCAAATAAATGAATGAAACGGTGGGGAGAAGAAGACGTCCTGGCAGTTGCTCAAGGGTTGCCCAATCAACTCTTTCCAGTCAAAATCAGATTTATATTGAAGTGGAGAATAGGATTCTATACCAAACGATGAGCATACAGTCTGCAGATGACACTGGCTAGTATGTATATAGAAATATGTTCAGGAATAGAGACTTCAATTTCCAACAGGAGGTTGTTGTTTTCCCCCCTGCATGATTCCTGAATAAACAGGAAATGAAGAATTAGCATTTAGGGCAATAAATCTGACTCCGCTTCGGAATGTAAATAAGCGCCTGTGGATTAATTTGAACAGAAAAAAGGAATATCTGTTTCCTGCAGAGAATGAAGAAGGGACAGTGACAACCTGGCATAATCTGAACAAGACTGCCTTTTCCTTATTCAGCTTTTAATTACATGCAGGCTAATTATTAGAGCTCAGGATAAGAGACACGCTAGAAATGAGTATATGTGACACTGAATGGAAATGTGCGGTAAACATTGCCATATAATGCAGCTTTTGGGGGAATAAACATAAAATGATTGCCTGTCCCTGCACCGATTATCCTTTTTACATTATGTTTTCTGTTGTGCTCCAATTAGAGATGAAGACTGTCTCTTGATCTGCTGATTAACCATCACGAGCAATTGAAAAGAAAAGTGTCTTGGACTTAAAAATAAAATAAAATCACACACACAACATGCTGCATGCTATTGAAGGCAACTGCTTAGGAAAGCAAATATATTCTGAAATGCTTCAGTCTCTACACGAATTGGCTCCTCATGCTTATACTTGATAATGCATGGAACATTTTTTGGAAATAGAGTGAGAAAATCATATGCTTAATTAGGGGTTAAAAACCATAATCAAACATTAGCCCCACCCACAGATTGCTTGGGGGGTAAGGTCCACTGTGGTCCCTCGATCAGCACAGGCCGTGTAAAGCTCTCTCTCTCTCTGTGTGTGTGTGTGTGTGTCTGGACATTTGTGGATGTTTGTGCACACACAGTCCTAATCTGGAGGGAACCAAGTTGGTTGCCTCTCTCCTAGGTGGAGCTGTGGTCTAAACCACTGAGCCTCTTGGGCTTGCCAATCGGAAGGTCAGTGGTTCGACTCTCTGCGACTGGGTGTGCTCTCTTTGCTCTGTCCCAGCTCCTGTCATCCTAGCAGTTCGAAAGCATGCCAGTACAAGTAGATAAATAGGTACCACTGCAGCGGGAAGGTAAATGGTGTTCCTGTGCATTCTGGTTTCCATCACGGTACACTAGTAGCTGTTTAGTCCTGCTGGCCACATGACCCAGAAAGCTGTCTGTGGACAAATAACAACTCCCTCGGCCTGAAAGCGAGACAAGTGCTGCAAATGCATAGTTGCCTTTGACTGGACTTAACTCTCCAGGGGTCCTTTAGATAATACCATTTCGAGCCCCAAGCTGAGAGGAATCATGCCTCCTCAACATTCCTCAGATGAAAATAAGGACATTTGATTCCACATCAGTGTCCCCTGCCACTACCCCTATATTTATGTGCACTGTGGAAGGAATATGGGGAAAGGTCAAGGCTGTGTGAG
Organism: Podarcis melisellensis; assembly: GCF_964234715.1. Classification (NCBI taxonomy): domain Eukaryota; kingdom Metazoa; phylum Chordata; class Lepidosauria; order Squamata; family Lacertidae; genus Podarcis; species Podarcis melisellensis. The sequence goes on from NC_138537.1 coordinate 12,470,209, forward strand.
CTGCCACAGTAGCTGTTGCCAAGAGGAGTATGTGACAATACTTCACCAACAAAACATCTTGGTTATAGATGACATATGGTAAAACCACATCAGCCCACCTTGAATCAAAGGGTCAAAGGAGGCACTTGTGCCAGATGTTTACAAGGCCGCACTTTGGTGCCAGCAGTGTAGTCTCTATGGTCAGTGGCTATGACTGCTGAGGGGCCTCTGTGTGCCTGCACGAGCCAGGTCCCCTTAGGCCACTTCTGCCACCACCATCACTGTAGTTGGATGTGTTGAGGGTTACCAGCTGGCAGAGCTGAGGAGAGCAGGTCCCGTTGAGCCAACATGAGGGGCCGGACTGCCACCTTCTCCTACCCATGCCCTTTCCCGCTCTTGCAGATTTCAGGACTCTGCATGGCTCAGTGAGAAGCTGTGATAGCGGAATGGTTTTCTGGCATTTTTAGGGCCGCTGGAGTCTTATGATATACAGCCGTACCTCCGTTTACGTAACCCTCTGGTTACGTAACTTCGGGATGCATGAGTGGTATTTTACCGGGTTTTGCCACATGCGCATGCGCAGAAGCGGTCCTTAGGTTGTGGAAACCTTGGGATCCAACCGGACCTCTGGAATGGATCCCATCCGCAACCCAAGGTACCACTGTATATCTGTATTATTATTATTATTGGTGGTGGTGATGATTATCATGATAATATTTATATAGTCACCAAGCAATTAATATTCCCCGAGCAACACATACCTCTGCCACCGCTGTGTATGGGCATTTGCAGGTTGAAAATTCAAATGAGTGAATTACTGCACAAATATAAGGGGCGCACTATCAAATAGATAGTGGGAACAACACTTGAGAGGGAAAGGAGCTTCCTTGCTCTGAGAGATTAGGCTGGAACAACCCCTTCTCTCCACAACAGTTGCAGTCTGTCTCCCTGTTAAATCTTTTGCATTTTAAGAACATCTCTGAGCTGCAGATATTTTGCATAACCAGATCCTTTACGGGTAAACTGTTCTCATCGGTTTACTAACACATCCTGCTCTAGACACCGGAGCAAGACAGGCGGTTGCTGAGCGAATGAGTTCAGCACATAGCGGGTGAAGAACACCAGCTCTGTGCAAGAAGGGGGAGGGAGGGCTGGAGGGATTTAGCAGCCTTCAAATGGTCCTGTTTTCATGTTTGAAATGTCGCTGGCTGTGCAGAATTGAGTCTGGCAATGGGCATGTGTTGAAGACATGCAAGATTCTCCTCTGCCTCCTTCTGCATGGCACTGTTTGTAGGACCTGCCCTCTCCCTCTTCACATTTCCTCTGCCTCTACATTCTTCTTTACATATCAGACAGGCCCCGTCTTGATTATCTTTTCAGTGCCTATTGAATACATTCCTTTTTCTGCAAGCCTTTAAAGTAGAGATCTTTTTTTAAAAAATCCCTGTCTGCTTCTGTATTGGACTTGAAAGTGGGATGTGTGTGTATTGTTGATGTTTTTTGTGGGAAGCGATTCATAATTGAAATGAATAAAGGAGCAAGCTGTCTTAGGGCTGAAATGGAGCAAATGTCAATAGAGTTGCATGGCGAGCCCCCCCCCCAGTGGAAATAATGACACATGACACAATTATTAAGGTTAATGGGCTAAATAAGGCCCCAACTTTATTGGTTACAGGTGATGAGTGGTATTGGCTTAGGCACTGGTCCTAACCGACTATATCCGAATTCAGCCCATCTGCTTGAAGTCCGGGAAGGGAGTCCTGCTGATGCACATAAACTAGGAACTTCCCTGGGGTCACCGCTAGGGTGCGTCCCTTAGACCCTCACCTCCCCAGGCTTCAGACAGGGCCACATCCCCCATAATCCTTTATCGGACTACCCTTCAATATGCAGGGCAGGTGATGGCGCTACCTTCCCTCTTCCAACTACAGAACTATACCAATGCCTAACCGCCAATACCAAGAAAGTTGTGGTGATTTGCTATGAGGTAGGTGAAAACCAAGTGGCTGGTGCCAATTTGCCAAGTGGAAAAATTCCTACCAGGGTCCTCAACGGCGACCAACCTTGCTCCATAGCAAAGTCAGGGAACGAAAACCTTATAGGGCAGGAGGGTGGGAAAAGCAGGAACAGCTGGCAGGCAGCAAAGAGGGAGATCCCTGGCCACGTCCTCCTTTAAATAAGGCAAGCCACACCTCCAGAGCCAGCCGATTGGCTGGCCAGGAGGTGACGCGGCTGGGAATCCTCCCAATCGCGCAGGGGCTGGGTTCCAGCTGCTGCGTGTGTGGTGGGGCTGTGAAGCCCGCAACTTCACCTCCTCCAAAGGGCGGAAAGTGGCTTTTACTGTGGATTGTGGTTTGTCAATTCATCAGTAAACTGTGGACTTCCCCAGGGAAAGTGGCAAAACAAAATAAGACCCTTTCAGGCCCGTGTCCAGAAATCCCAGGACAAATGGAAGAAATTGTGGGACAAAGGGAAATGTGGACAAGCTCCACAGGCCTTCGGAACGCCTGTCAAGCTGAGGTGAATAATAGAACCATAGAATTGTAGAGGTGGGACCCCAATGGTCATCTAGTCCAACCCCTTGCAAAGCAGGAATAATGAAGGAGAACTGTAGTTTCTCAAGGGTCCTGGGAGCTATTAGGAGACAACCATTCCTCTTACAGAACTACAGTTCACAGAGGGAAGAGGGGTTGATTGTTAAACCGTACTGACAATTTTAGTTCTTTGAGGGGAAGAGGGGTTGGCTAGCAGCTCTCAGCACCCTTAACAAACGACAGTTCCCAGGCTTATTTGGGGGAAGCCATGACTGTGTAAAGTGGGACAGTACCGCTTTAAATGTAGAGTGCAAAATGAGCCTCAGGCACCCTCATTCCTATAGTCTCTCCCCACCCAGATGTGTCAGGCAGGGGTTATTCTCTGCAGTGGGGAATCTGTTTTATGTGAGCAGTTATCTCACACAAACTTGAAGTCTGATCTCTTAGAATTCTGAATTGTAGCAGAGAGCAGGAATAGGAATGCAGATGCATGGGAGAGGCCAAGATGATCATAGATGTCAACTTTACCCTTTTCTTGTGAGGAATCCTATTCAGAATAAGGGAATTTCCCTTTAAAAAAGGGAAACGTTGACAGTTATGAAGATGATCCTCACTCCCCCTGCTCCCACAATGGTATGACCCAGACAGGTGTGTGTGTGTGTGAGAGAGAGAGAGAACAGGGTATGTCTTTCCCTCTGTTCCAAAGCTACTTCTACTGTAACTTTACCCCTGCCCCCCCCCAAACACTTGGGATGGGGCAGAAATTCTGTTTTGTGTGTATTTTAATGAGAAACTACCTATTTTCCACTTCTTGAACCAGTAGGCAAACCAAAGAACAATTATCCTTCTAAAAGTTGGGCTTCTCTGAATTTTGCAAAGCAGCTCTTCAGGCAAACAAGAAGTATAAGAGAGGGTGAAAATAATATAAAAATGTATCAGGGGAAACTGTTTGAAAGAATGTGTGCATTAGCCAAAGTGGGATACAAAAACGTGTGCATTAGGATAAATTAGCCCTAAAATGATGGCAAATTTTCATGAGGATTTCTTTAAATGCAAAATTCTGTGGAAATCTGGAGAACTGATTTTAAGATCTGAAAACCAAAAAACTAAGTGAAACCAAAATTCACCCCATCCCTTCCTTTTAACTGGAGGCGGTGTAAAATGGTTGGCTCTCTCTCATTAGAATATTCTGAAGAAATCTCCAGCTATTTTCTAGTCATTGGTTCCCATTAAGAGACATTTCCCTAATCATCCTAAGGCATTAGCTTGTATTCTGCCTAACAGAAGCCCACACTCATAATGCCACTATTTCTTTTGACACCTCAGATCCTGAAATTCCTAGTCTTTTCTGGAGCATGGTGTGTCTCTCAAACGGCTTTGAACACTCTGCTTGATCTCTTCAGAAATATAATGTAATCTGGAAGGTAGCCCACTGCAAGCACAGACTCTGCATTCCAAAATCCCGCATTTACACATTAGATACCGGCAATCTCACAGAAGCTAACCTCAAGGTTAAGCAATCTGCTGATGCTAAGGAAATAAAAGCAACAGTTATGAATTACAGTGGGAGATAAATTGTGCTTTGCAAAAAAAAAATCAAGACACTGATTCAAGCAATCATACTGAACACAGAAATGGATCAATTACGACCTGATACTCATGTTTCTCAAACGCTCCCTCTTTACTAGCTGAAGAGAACCTGCATGGCATGGCAGAGAAGATAACAGTACATGATGAAAGTTGCCCAAAGCAACACTGGGAATTACAGAAAATTAATATTAGTTATTTGTTTATTAAACTGATTACCCTTCACTCTGGGGTCCCAGAATGAGTTAACGCAAAAATGCAAAGTTATAAAACTGAAATACCTAAAAAGTGAATAAATATTAGGGGTGTGTCTAGACCAGAAGATTTTCCTGCTCAGAATGATTGACTACAACTGCTGACTTCTATAAAAAGATAGATAAATAAATAAGCTAGCACCTTAGAGACCAACTAAGTTTGTTCTAGGTATAAGCTTTCATGTGCATGCACATTTCAGATTACTGAAGCAGAAGTCACCAGACCCTTTTATATATAGTGGGAGGGTGAGGTGGGGTTTTTCTCAGGAGGGTAGTAGAAGATGGGTGATTGGCTCAATGGGTATGCTGACTTCTATGACTGAGGTAGAATTAGAACCCATGACTGAAGAAGAAGAAGAAGAGTTTGGATTTGATATCCCGCCTTTCACTCCCTTTAAGGAGTCTCAAAGCGGCTAACATTCTCCTTTCCCTTCCTCCCCCACAACAAACACTCTGTGAGGTGAGTGGGGCTGAAAGACTTCAAAGAAGTGTGACTGGCCCAAGGTCACCCAGCAGCTGCATGTGGAGGAGCGGAAACGCGAACCCGGTTCCCCAGATTACGAGTCTACTGCTCTTAACCACTACACCACACTGGCTCTCAGACTGCATGGTCTGAGCCCAATATGTAATTCGTGCAGAGGGATTATGTTTAATTGTATGTACTGGACCTAATGGTCAGGGGTCCCTTTACCTTTACTTATGTATATTATTAATACTAATAATAAAAATTATTCAGAACCGCCCCCCTTCAGTTCTCAACAGTGTTTGGGTTGATGTGCTTTGGTAGGGTTACCAAATTCCACGTATTTAACAATTATGTATTTAAATCATTAAAAAAAAATCCTACTCATCAGCTGAAAAAGAGTTTCAATGTAGCTTACAAATGCCAGTGCTAAGTCTGTCCCTGCTTTTAGGCTTACAAGTGTCCGGAGGGTGGAGGAAAAAAGTAAGTGCAGGTACTTATTCGTAGCTATAATGACTCGGAGGAATTGGATAATTGGGAGAGGAGGAGTAAAAATGTGTTGGTCTCTCAGTGGAGCCAAGAGAGAGGCTTTACAATCCCACCTTACATGATCACAGAATAATAGGATTGTAGTGTTTGAAGGGATCCTGAGATCCTCTGCATTGCAGGGATCTGAACTAAAGCATCCATGATAGATGACCATCCAACCACTGCTTTAAAACCTCCAAGGAAGGAGAGATCACAACCTCCCAAGGGAGTCTATTCCACTGTTGAATAGCTCTTCCCATCAGAAAGTTCTTCTTGATGTTTAGTCAGAATCTCCTTTCTTGTAACTTGAATCCACTGATGGAATGGCTGCAGATAGATGGTGCTTGAGGAATGGATGGTTATCTCTCAGCAGGGACAACGGCAAGGCCCTGCAATCCCATCTCAGGTTCTTCAACTCCACATATGATGAGATTCTTCTCAAAAACGTGGATTTCCAATGAGTTAGACCAGTATCCTTAAACAGCTGGCTGAACTATTGGAATACTGCAGTCTCGGTGGAAATTGCTGAGAAATGAGTGAGGGATGATGTTAGTTGCTAGGTTAGAGAATTTCCTCAAGAGACCCATCGTGAAGATGCCTCTGCTTATCATAAATGACCTCACTTCAATGTAACCAAAAAACGGCATGTCTCAGTTCTTCATTTTGGAGACATTGTCCTTAGAGGTTTGTTGAAACTGGATTGGATGCACCCTTGGCCTGCTCCAGGACTCACAGTGTCATCAGTGGCCTGAGAAGACCAAGGCCTTCTTATGGTCCCTGGAGATCCACTGCCATTCCTTTTGTACTGTGCATGTGGTAGATATCCTCCGCCAAATCAATCTATTTTGTATACTGCTGCGTCAAAAGTCATGTGTCTTGCCTTACTTGAAACATTTCCCCACAGGTTCCTCTCTATGCCTCTCCCACTCCAAATAAAGGGTTTTAGTGGAATGCATTTAAGTGTGCCTAGATGCTCACTAAGGGACGCAGGTGGCACTGTGGGTTAAACCACAGAGCCTAGGACTTGCTGATCAGAAGATCGCGGTTCGAATCCCCACGACGGGGTGAGCTCCTGTTGCTTGGTCCCTGCTCCTGCCAACCTAGCAGTTCGAAAGCACGTCAAAATGCAAGTAGATAAATAGGTACCGCTCCAGTGGGAAAGTAAACGGTGTTTCCGTGTGCTGCTCTGGTTCACCAGAAGCGGCTTAGTCATGCTGGGCACATGACCCGGAAGCTGTACGCCGGCTCCCTCGGCCAATAAAGCGAGATGAGCGCCGCAACCCCAGAGTCGGCCATGACTGGACCTAATGGTCAGGGGTCCCTTTACCTTTACCTAGATGCTCACTGGTAAACGGTATCACCTATTGGTCTGGAATTGCGAAACAAAGTTAATGGGGCGGGGAGGGGAAGAAGCCTACCACTCACCTTTCAGCATTTTTCATTCCTGATAATGCACTAAGTACAATTATATCTGCATAACCCTCAGGGCAAGGCTTTGAAGGGAGCCATTAAATAATTCACCCGTTGTCGAATCAAAACATGAAGTTTCCCTTGAACAATTGTACCAGCTTCCACTCAAATCGTTGTTGTCCAACTGAATTTTTCAAAAATGTCAACAATTATCAGGGGTGACAGTGACCTGGCTTTTTAAGGTTGGCTGCACAGTTCATTTGTCTTAAAAAATCAGAAGCCTTCAACGTTTCAGCAGTGCTGCTTCCAGAATCCACAGGGACTTTAAAGGATGCATTGGAAAGTAGGGGGTGTGAAGAATTTCAAAAGCCCTGGGCTTGCAAGTCTTTTCTTTTCTTTCTTTTTTAAAAAAAGTTTCTTTCCCTTCTGCATTGGGATTGTTTTTGGTTTTATGATTGAAACAGCTCCAATGGAGAAGAGGAGTAGGAGGAAGAAGAAGATGGAAGTTATCTGCAGATGGTCTGCAGGCAAGAGAGCAATAGCTCAGGTGATCCCAATTCCATTTGTCCATTGCTTCTGCTTGCATCAGAGGGAGAGGTGATACAACAAGATTCCCTCTGGAAATCTGTTTGGTACCTACCACTATTTGGCTCTCCCTTTTCCTGAACTCTTTCTCATACACTTTTTCAGCATATCATTTTCAACAATAATTAAACATATTTTAACATCTTAGACATTTTTTTTTACTTCCATCAATCTCATCTGAGAATTTTTCAATCTAATCTCTAAATACACATTTCCCACTTCTACAGTTACATTTAATTCACAGCTAATACCCCCATTCTTTCTCTAATTTGCAATGTTTCATACATTTTTCCTTACACAGCTTCTTGTAGTCCTACTAGTGTAATTTGTTGGTTACATTTGCTCTTCAAATAATTCGTATATTTTTTCCAATCTTCTGTGAATCTCTGGTCCCGCAGGTTTCAAATCCTTCCTGTCATTTTGTCCAATTCTGCATAGTCCATTCATTTTGTTTGCCATTCTTCTTTCATTGGCATCTCGTCTTGTTTCCATTCCTGGGCCATACACTTAATATTCTGCCTTGTTGTCATGCAACTCCACTGTGTAATGATCCTCTAATCCGGAAGATAGCATATAGCTATCTTGGCCAATAGTGATAGCCCTATCCTCTATGAATTTAGTTGGTGGCCTCCACAACATCTTGCAGGAGCAAATCCCATAGTTCAACTACACGCTGCTGTGTGAAAAGTACTTTTTAAAGTCTCACCTGGAATCCCCCATCGTTCAGCTTCGTTGGAAGACCATTTCATATTATGAGAGAGCCATATCCACTTTCTACATACCATGTGTGATTTCATGCTCTTCTAGCTTTCCCCACTTTAAATGCATTCCCCACACCCAAATGTTGGCACACTGATCTATTCCCCACCCTTCCACCATAAGATATGGTTACCAGATTTTTTCCATGAATCCGGGGACAGAGTAGCAACAGGGAGTCAGTGGTGGAGATGGTGAGGCAAAAGACCCTGGGCCCAAGCACACATGCATATTGTATAAAGGTGCAAAGCCCTTCTTTTGCACCTTGTGAAACATAAATGCGCAGTTGGTTTTTTTAAAAAACTGGACAACAGCCACCTGCCCGTGATTCCTCTGCCTCCCCCGATCTCCTTCCCCCTTTGTTTTGACTGTTCGGGGGAGTCTCAGGAGTCGCAGACGGATGGCCATTGCCCAGTTTTTTAAAAACTCTGCACATTTATGTTTCACAGGGTGCGAAAGAAGGGCTTTGCACCTTGCCTGGCAGAGAAACCGCACGCCTTGCACCCCTCCTGGGCAATGGCCACCTGCCTGCGACTCCCAAGCCTTCCCAAGGGGGAAGGGGGCAGGAGATCTGTACTGCTGGATGTCCCCAGTTCCCCTTTGGCAGTGGCGGCAGCAGCAAGCAGTGAGCAGCTCCTGAACCCAGCCAGAGTGAACTGCACTACCAGGCTGGCTCCGGGCTGCTGAGGCTGCTGCTGCCACATTTCCTGGGGACAGATTTGCAAATCTGGGAACATTCCGGGGACGGAATTTGTCCAGGGACAGATTTGCAAATCCGGGGACGTCTGGTAACCCTACCAGAAGACCCCAGGGCAGGTTACAAAAACACAATGAATAACTTTTGAAGCAAAGAAAAGAACCACAAAATATTAAAAATCGTGAAATATTAGGGAATTTTGGAGTGGGCCAAATTAGCTACTGGCCTCAGTTCTCTAGGTGTTTGTACTGGTATGCAAAGCCCTATATAGCTTGGGATCAGGGATCAGGACACCCAAAGGATCAGCTCCCTTATATAACCAGCTGACTCCTGCACTCTGCAGCAGAGGGTTACCTGCAGGTACCATCTCATCAAGTTCATTCCACACAACGTTGGAACTGGGGCATGGTGGCACCTACCCTTTGCAACTCCTTCTCATTGCATACCTGATACGCACCATCTCTGCTATCTTTTCAGCTCCTATTGAAGACGTTCCTTTTTTGACGAGCTTTGTAAATGGAGTTTTTTTGGGGGGAAATACACAACTCATTATCTGCATTGGATTTGAAACTGTTTTTACATATTGTGTGGCTCTACATATGTTTTACGGCATTGTGAAATCCCTTCAAGAGGTTCCATAAGAAGCACTCCATATATGAAGAGAGAAAAAAGCATTGAGCACACTTTCCAAGTTTCAGAAGTCAAGCATTGCATTTTCAGCAAGCAACAAACAGGGCCGTAGAATGGAATATAATGCATTATTTTCTATCTTCATGCTCTGTAGACAATCCTTTATTTTAGCCAAAGTACTAATATTTGCAATGGTTTTTTTTTTTTTAAAAGGTCTGGTAGCCCTGCCTAGGGTGCAAAGCAGAGAGGATGCATATCTACTCCTGCCAAGTTCTGTAGCATTCGATTGGCTGGGTGAAGCTACGTGAAGTCAAAAGCCTTTATTCCAAGTAGATCAAACCTGCTTAGACTGTGTACTAGCAATTAGCAAAGCAGGGGTCTTTTATCATTGTGCCTGCCTCAATATTTCTTTTGTGATTCACAAAGGACCCTCCGTAATAGCCAAGGTCTGATTGATGATAATTACACAAGCATCTCTTCAGGAGATAGCCAAAAAGGCTTTCTTTCCAGATTCTCAGCCAAAGAAGCTGTTTGCAATTAACACTTTTGTCTGGGCAATGTGTATTTAATTACTAGATGTTTCTCCTGTGTGCAGGCAAACAAAGAGGCATTTAACCCTCCAAACCTGGCCATCAAACTGAAATTTTGTTTGAATAAAAAGAGCTCATTTAGCTGTGTATAACTGTGCCTTGGCACAGTCACCTTGGATTCTGGCAGGTCTCCGGTGTCTTTGACAACCTCACAGTAGGCAAAAATTCAACAGGTCCACCTCTTCTTGGCATGAAGATACACGGATGTAGCAAGCTGTTATAATTCAAGCCCACCATTAGATCTCAAAGCCTCAGAACACTTCAGTATGTCAAATCTTTGACTTGTGAGCTAGTTGCAAAAATTACCTTCGTGTAAGCAGGCATTAAGGAGGTTCAGAACCCTCTTGACAAAGCCTTCAAGGAATGTTTAAGAAGTATTATAGCAGCGCTAGAAAGTCTAAGCAGACCCATCTCCCATCCCTTTTCACATGTTAGTGCCTCTCACCTCTGTATCTGCTACCAAAAGTAGTCATCTCTCCATTTGCTCGAGTCACTGGGAGATTCAAAGGTACGTACCATGTTTCAGGGGACCAAAACTATCCTGGGTACAGACAGCAGCCTCATCCAAGGCCCATTGAAGCTCCAGTTTTGAGCATGCAGTAGTGCTAACAACTGGGACGTGGGTGGCGCTGTGGGTTAAACCACAGAGCCTAGGAGTTACCGATCAGAAGGTTGGCGGTTCGAATCCCCGTGACGGGGTGATTTCCGTTGCTCGGTCCCTGCTCCTGCCAACCTAGCAGTTCAAAAGCACGTCAAAGTGCAAGTAAATAAATACGTAGCCCTCTGGTGGGAAGGTGAACAGCATTTCCATGCACTGCTCTGGCTCACCAGAAGCGGCTTAGTCATGCAGGCCACATGACCCGGAAGCTGTACGCCAGCTCCCTCGGCCAATAAAGCGAGATGAGTGCCACAACCCCAGAGTCGGCCATGACTGGACCTAATGGTCAGGGGTCCCTTTACCTTTACCTTAGTACTAACAAGGGCTCAGGCAAGAGCCTAGAGGAAAGTCAAGGGGCAATCCAGGGTAAGCAGAAGATCAGGCTCAAGAGACAGCGTGGCAGCAAGACATCGTTCCAGCAGCTCTCCCACCCTCACATTGAGGCTTTTAAGGCAGAGCTGCCCAGGGGCGAAGGAAGGAGAACCGGCAGCTGGTGTGGGAAGCAGGGCAAACTGCTTGGCGGCACATGCACGCTGCTATGTACTGCACATGTGTGCACACCGCTACACACCACACATGTGTGCATGCCACTACGTACTGTGTATGTGCGCGCACCATACTGACGGTGGCAGGTTCCTTTGCTCGCGGCTGCAGCAGCAGCAAAGGGATCATCTGCTCATGGCTGCAGCAGTGGTGGAGGGATCCCACCATCATCTGTACGGTACTCGAGCTGTGCCACGCATGCGCTGTACTTACGGTGCATAGGCATGCGACACTAGGCGGTTTGCCAGTGGCACTGCTCAAGTTCCATATGGATGGCGGCAGAGGGTGCAGCTGCAAGCGGAGGATGCTCCGCACGTGGTGGCGGCAGTGTGATGGCGGTGGGGGGTGAGAACCCCCCACGGGGGGGGGCTTCTTGTCACCCCCCTCAGAGATGGCACCTGGGTTGGACTGCCCCCTGCCCCCTTCCTCTGCCCCTAGAGCTGCCACAACCCCACCCTAGAGGTTTCTCCACATGTGATGGCCCCAGCTCCTGAATAGCCCTTTATTCACAAGGAGTCAATTTCTGCAACTGAGCGCTCAGCCTCCTGGCTGTGAGCATCTCGGTCTGTCTCTTGATGCACCATCACTCTGGGGAGTTTAGGAGTGGCTCTGCCACTGCTTCAGAGGCATTTCTGCAGGGAGAGATCTCTGCTGGTTGCCCCCAAAACATAGAATCATAGATTTGTCGAGTTGGAAGGGACCCTGAGGATCATCTAGTCCAACCCCCTTCTGCAGTGCAGGAATATGCAGTCATCCCGTACAGGGATCGAACTTGCAACCATCCAACACCAAGCTCTAACCAACTGAGCCAGCTCTTCCTGCTTGCCATTTCCTTCCACAACTCCTTTGTTTTCCCCATGCTTCGAACACTCTTAGACAAGCCACCTTTACAGTGAAGACGTTATATAATAGTAGCAATAATAATAATAATGGCCGGAGTCAAAACAACTATGTTTTTCATGCACATTGTTGGCCGTGTTATGAACCACCCCTCCACTTTTCCCATTTCCTGTTTTCCATTCATTTGCCTTTTCTTTTCTTCACCCCACTCTAAATGGGTTTCACTTGACCTCAGTGTAATCATGACATAGCCCAACATGATTGATGCCATGATGATGTCATCCAATTCACTATAACCAGGCTGGGGGGACCTTGTTTGTTTGTTTGCAGACTGAGAGCTGCGTTCCAGTCTGGGCAACCTTCTCAGAGGCCAAACAGCAGTGGTGGGAAACAAATGGAAACTTTCACTTTTGCACAGGAGGTTGGCTTCTACACACACACACACACACACACACACACACTATCCTCCATTCAGGCAACCAGCAGGCATTTTCAGATTCCAAGGACATATTCCAGGAAGGGAAAAACACTTAAGGAGAGTATGAAATAGGGCTGCTGAAGAGTAGGCATGGCTATGAAGGGGATATGGCTCAGGGAAAGGCCTGAGGGACGGGTAGAGAGGTCAAGCAGGTCATATTTCAACCTTGGCGCACTAATTATGATTTGTGGTGCAATCATCCCCAGTATTATAAACACCAAAAGAAGAAACAAATGGTAACACTTTCTGCTACCTATTGCCAAACCTACCATTTCAGGTATTCATTCAGCAATGGTGGCTGTCAAAAATGACTGGTGCTTCAAGGATCATTTGGCTGGACACTACGCCTTGGCACGGTTTCCTTTCCGCTGCTTTTTGCCATCGTTTCTGCTGTTGTGGCTTCTCGTGACTTCTAGCCAATGTGGTTTTGTGTGTGAAATTGCATTCCACGTTTCAGCAGCTTGGAAGATAAAGCATGCCAGCGTTTGTCCGGGGCGCTGCCTGAAGCCAGCGAGCCAAGGCCTTTGGTTTTAATTTCCATTGAATTAGCACCAGCTTTGAAACATCTTTTTGTGTGTGTTGCATGTCCGGGAGTAGGTGAGTGAGCGAGTGTCTTTTCCAGTGATCTTGGGGGAATTTAATTGATCAAAAGATTGATTTAGTCTTGCACTTCCATAATAGGATTTGGATGCATAGAATTATAACTGCAGTGGAAAAGTATTATAACTTTCAGGCAACCTTAATAAGCCACAACTGTCTCAAAGGAAGGAAGCATTCAGAATGGGTTAGCTTCTTATCGACTTTGGGGAGTTCGGATAAGACCTAATTTTCAATTAGTCTTCCACTTCATTCATTTATTTAGATTTTCAATCCAATCTAGTCACAGGGCCTAGACTAGTACATAGCTTTTCCTTCAGCCATTAGATCAGCTCCGCAATTTATGTGCCAAATATGTTTGCATTCAGTGTGCATTCAGCAAAGGACATAAATGTGCATCAATTGAACCGCTGCCTTGGTTGAGCATCTTTTCCGACTAGAGCCTGAATGACAGAGCCTGGTATCCCTGCTGGAAAACTGATGGTTTGTCACTGGCGGAGGAAGGGGGTGTGGTAGGGGCGGCTCGCCCGGGGTGTCATCCCTGAGGGGGGGTGACATCACCGTCTGGCCCCCTGGGACGCTCACCCTGTCCCCATGGGAGGCTAGCACAGCATGTGCGGCGCTCCGGGTGCCAGAGCAGCTAACTCCACTTCTGTGATATGTGGGACATTTCTACTTCTGTTTGGCAGTTTCCTACCAGAGAATTTGGGATCTGATGTCCCAGTCCCTCCATGTGATAGCTCTTCCACCATCCCAAGACTCAGTGAGCCTATAGCACAAAGCGGAGGTGGTTTTAGGGTAGTGCAACTGGTGCTGTTGTGCTGGGCACCACGCTACAGGAGACACCACAACCATGCTGTAGAATGGGTGTGAGAGGCTGGGGGCACCAAATTTTAGCATTGAAATTTGAGAGTCCGAAGTCCAACATTGCACAGGGATGGTGAACCTGTATCCTTTCAGATGTTCTCAGTATGTAACTCCTTGTAACAGGAGATCAGGAGTGAGAGGAGAAAGAGTTGGTTCTGGGTAGAAACATCCACTCTGGGGAATATATCACAAGCTAGAGAAAGGAGTCTTTGAGCTTAGTGTGAAGGACAGTGTGTGGTGTCCTGTAAGAGTAATTAGGCCAGTAATTAACTGGGAGGCTGAGGCTGAGCCAGGAGAAGTAGAATATAGTCTACTTAGGACTCATTCCAGTCAGGAGGGGAGAGATTCTTCTATAAAAAGAGGAGACTCCCAAACCAGTTAAGAGGGGTGTGGAGATCCCGTGGGCCTGTTACTTAGAGTACCTCAGGAGTAGGGTTGTCTAAGGGATGTGTAACTGACAGAAAATACCACCTTGTTTAAGAACCAAAGTATTAAGCGGCAACAGCTGTGCAACAACTGAGAAAGAACTGAAGTGAAATAGCATTGTAATCTGAAGTATCCTATATTTTACCCACTTTGTGTCATAAACTTTCTTTGTTTCATAAAATCTTTATTGATATACAACAACAGTTTGTAACTCTCATCATCCCTGACTACTGGCTATGATTGCTGGACTTGATGGGAGTTGTTGGATTCCAACAACCTTTGGAGTGATATAGGTCCCCCAGCCCTACTACAGAACAAAATAATCGAATTGTAGAGTTGGAAGGGTCCCCAAGGGTCATCGAGTCCAACCCCCTGCAATGCAGGAATCTCAACTGAAGCATTCATGAGAGATGGCCACCCAACCTCTGCTTAAAAACCTCAAATGAAGGAGAGTCCACCACCTTCTGAAAGAGTCCATTCCACGGTCAAACAGCTCTTACTGCCAGAAAGTTCTTCCTTCCTAATTCTTATATTATGTGTAGCATCTGCTAGATCAAATGTGGGGCAGCATTGCCCTCCATATGTTGCTGAGCATTATCCCTGATCATGCTTGCTAGGCTGATGGAAGTCGAAGTTCAGCAAAATCTAGAGGGCCAAAGGTTAACCACTCTTGCTTCTGTTGTTATGGACAACAACTCCAATTGTCAAGGATATTGGGAGTTATAGTCCACAGCATACGGAGGGCACCACTTTGGCTAACCCATCATATATTTTCACATCTTCCAGCTTCAGAAGCAGTCAGCTACAAGATCATCTTAATTCCTTTCTTTTCTTTTTCCTCGCACAGACAAGTCACCAAACTGTGGCGAGACCCTTTCGCTTCTCTCGTGAGACTTCCAAATCCCCCCTCTGCATTAGTTGCTAAAACTCTCCCTGATGCTGCCACGGGAACGGAAGGGCACAAAGCACTCCACATAAGCTGGTTATTTTGATGGCAGCTTCTTTCAAGGCAAGAAATATTAAAGGTAGGAAACTCATCTGAGCTTCACTTCATCTGAAACTTCTGTTCATCTATATGCTAATTCAAGCTGGATGCAAGGCTGGTTCTTCCAGAAGACTGTGCTGCTAATACCTTTTTAACACATAATTTAATATTGTAATTTGGGGGCAGGCAGTAAAACTTAGTGCCGTCTGTTGTTTTCTAGTCTGCGGCTTATTTCCTTGAGGGGAGCTGCAGTGAGCGCTTGCTTCTCAGCCGAAAGGACAGAGAGGTCTGTCAATCTGTTCTGCCCCACTGTACGTCTTAGCCACATATGCAGATGCTGGAAGAGCAGTAAATGACATATTGCAGTGTGGCTCCCCTCCCCACAAAGAAAATTACATGCCACAGTGGTGTTAGGGAGGTTCTGTTTTCACACTGACAACAGGCTCACTTATGGCTGAAGTGCTTGCCATTCGCCTGAGACTCGCCGGCAAAAATTCATTGAGAGTGTTGACTTTAAGACCTTTGCCGGTGCAGAATTAATAGTCACCTCTCGATGAAGTGAACCCAATTTAATTATCATGCGCAAGCGGGTAGTCTAGAACCTGGGAGCGTTCCTTCCGCCCCCCCCTTTCCTTCCCCCAGCATGGAGAAGCGATTTGCCCATTTAACCTTATCTTGTTTCAAATGCCAATGCCACCTCGTAAATAACACAAAAGAGATGGGCTTGGGGGGATGGGTATAGATTCATGGACTCATAAACGGGGATGCTTTAGTCACAGGCTGCACTTTAGAAGAGAGATGATCCCAGCCGCTTTGTTCTGGCTTTTGATAGACACCCTTTTCAGATAACAGTCGATGCAGCCAAGCAAGACACCTTGCAGGGAAAAGGATACTGCACTTTCAGATCAGCTAAGAGCCCCTGCCAACATCCTTTTTATTGTGCTTTCATGATTATTTGTGCTTGTGTATTGGGCCTTTATAAGGGATGCGGGTGGCACTGTGGGTTAAACCACAGAGCCTAGGACTTGCTGATCAGAAGGTCGGCGGTTCGAATCCCCGCGATGGGGTGAACTCCCGTTGCTCGGTCCCTGCTCCTGTCAACCTAGCAGTTCGAAAGCACGTCAAAGTGCAAGTAGATAAATAGGTACCACTCCGGCGGGAAGGTAAATGGCGTTTCCGTGCGCTGCTCTGGTTCGCCAGAAGTGGCTTAGTCATGCTGGCCACATGACCTGGAAACTGTATGCCGGCTCCCTCAGCCAATAAAGTGAGATGAGCGCTGCAACCCCAGAGTAGGCCATGACTAATTTTCAGGGGTCCCTTTACCTTTATTGGGCCTTTATACGGGATTCTGTTTGTGCTTGCAAAAGTTTTGGGGTGGTTCCACTGCTTTGTTTCCATTCAGTAAATCCTGGAACTTTTTTTGTTAGCACACAAAGTTAATAGCAGGGGTTGGCAACCTAAGGCCCATGAGCTACAAGCAGCTCATTCACCTGGCCCACAAGCTGCCCCCAAACCAAGCCACCTGCTCGGCAAGTCCCCATACGCTGTGCTAAACTGGTGCAGCGCGGTGCAGGGACTCACTTCCGCAGTGCCAGAAATTGTGTCTGTGCAGATGCAGGTGCCAGGAATCAAAGGTGCGGGCACTCACACGCGTGTGATCCAGCCCACAGAGGGATCTCCACTGGAGTGAACTGGCCCAGGCAAGGTAAACCTTGCTGACCCCTGGTTAATAGAATTAAGCAGCTCAATTGGTGTTTCACTCTACTTTTCCTTTTGTTTTCAAAGGGAAGAGTTGTAGTTCAGTTGTAGAGCATCTGGAAAGTAGAGCGTGGGACTCTTAACCTAAAGTTTGTGTGTTCAAGCCCCATGTTGGGCAAAAAATTCCAGCATTGCAGAGAGTTGGACTAGGTGACCAATGCTTCTATGATATGCATGCAGAAGGTGAAATGTTCAATCCATGTCATCTCCAGGTATGGCTGGAGACATCTCCTATCTGAAGCTCTGGAAATCTTCTGCCTGTCAATGTAGAGAATGAATACCTAGATGGACCAATGTCCTGATCCAGTACAAGGCAAGATCCTCTGTCCCTCTGCTACACACAAGCTCTTTTTGAAAAGATAAACAGCCTGCCAACACATCCTAAGCCTCTTTGGCGGCAGAGTTTGTTTCATTTTGCAAAGTGGGGAACCCAGATGCTTGGACTCTAATGATCAGAACTGAACCAAATAATTAACTTAAACAGTAGTAGCAAGCTCAGTGTGTCAACTGAGTTAAGCAAACATTCTCTTCTGTCCAGTGGCTAAGGAAAAACCAAGCTCAACAAGGTTAATTTACTCTAGAGCATCAGTTTGATCTCCCCTTACGACAGATGAATATCGCCCAAAGCATATTTTAATATACATACATAAATATTTCCAAGAACAGAAGGTGTAATCTTCTTATAAAATTAAACTTTCATTTCCATTGATTTCTAGCAGCACAAAATCCCTGGTTAAGCATGGATCTTGCAGTGAAATATTATAAATCAAATCAAGCTTGAAATCCCCATGTGAAGAAAAGTGGAAAGGTATCACACATATTAAAAGGTGATGGGCAAAGGAATTTGCAGATGCCCGGAACCTGTGATGCTCCCCTACTCATTCAGGAAATTAAATTAATTTAAAATAGAATGGAGAACAAAATAGCTCAGTGTGTTTTCCTTCCATTTGGGACTCTTGGAATGTCACAAATAGTACAGCAGCCTATTAAAGCCAGTGTTCTGTAACCAGAAAACCCGTGTTATGCGGATGGAAATGATTAAGCAAATTACTTGTTCACTCATTCATTTGGTGATCCAGATACAACCTGTGGCTCTCATTTTGGCCAGGTACCTGGCATCTCTTAACATGTCCAATAGTTGCCCAGAACTGCTGAGAAATAAGGGAAATGTGGTTTCTCAAGGCTCCCAGCATTGTTCGTGATCTAAGGGAAGTCATATTGTAGATCATAATGCGAATTCCCCTCCTTAAAGCGTGCAGAGGATTGCACACTGCACTGCAACCTTTACTTTGTGTTAGTTTAGTTTTTGTTAATGCCTTTTTTTCTTCTTGTTTCCCCCCTCTTCTCCTTCCTCTCTTACTGCTCAAACCTTTGTCATCAATCTCTCCCTCTTCTCTTAATTCTGCGTTTTTCATTCCTTCCACACACTCCTTTTCCCTCTGCTACAGCTAGATCTGATGCCTTTTTCATTCAGAAATAAGTTTTTCTGACTTCAGTGGGACTTGTCAAGGAATAAGATGAGTGCCCCTGAACATGTGCAAAGTGTATTTTCTTCTGCCTTCCATTAATGCAATTCAGCCTCACAGAAATAATGTTGTGATCACCTCAAGTGGAGTTTACAAGTTTCCATGGGGAAACATGTACATATTGCAGTTCTTCTTTTTACGTTTTGTCATTTTAAAAAAATTAAAAACAAAACATATTATCTATTTCTACAGCAAAATGGTCTAATGCCCAGGCAAATGTCTGGTGAACAGAGTGGGGTTTATTTCTGAAGGAATATGAAAGTTGCACTATGTGTGGAGGCAATGGCAGACATTTGAAGTCAGTGAAGTCATATCCTTCAACTATCCTGATTTGAACGGGACATCCCATAATTACAGAAGCTGCATCAGCTTCTGATTGGATCCTGGAAAGTCCCCCCTCCTTTTTTTTGGTCCGGCGCTCTGGTGCAAGTCAGCTGGTTCATGCTGGACCAAAAGACACTCATTTTTGGGTCTCACCCTCTCACACAATTCAGCTACCTCCTATGAGAGCTGGGGACCAAAAAACAAGCATCCCAGTTTGGGTCAGTGGAATGTTGGAGTGTATGTGAAATATAGCTGACAACCATTTCAGCTCCTGCACACTTCAACATTGTTGGTCTAAGTTCTGTCCTGTGCTTGTCAGCACACTTTTTGCAATGTTTTCCATCCCTTCCCGGGTTCAGTGAAGGATAGACATATCTAACAGTTTTGATTTTTCTCCATTTCTCATTTTTCCAACCTGAAGTTCTGTTTACCCCATTTCTGTATCATTTCTACACATGCATTTCCATGCAAATTTCCCCTAACACACAATTTTTTTTGGCAAGGAATTTTTCTTCATAAAATCTAGTTTTGTGAATTGTTTTCACTAATATATGCATTTCTAGGCACACATTTTGTTCAGAGAAACAGCATCTCACAATTCAAAGTAGTGCAAGCTTTGAAGGGCAAGCAGCTGTGTTTTGCTTTCTTTAATGGTTTGAGAATGACCAGTTACGTGGGTTTGTACTGAAACATGAAGGGAATCAATTCCTCCACTAGCTCTACTCACAGCAATTTCCAAGCCAGACATACTGGGAAGAAACCATTATGATAGTTATAAGAAATTAGGATTTATTATTTATTTAACAGAATTTATTTACCATTTAACCATCGAAGCCTCTCTAGGAGCTTTGCATAAAATTGGATATAACTCTTGTTTCACACCCTGGTTTGTAATAAATAATTGTTGTTTGAAGAAGCGACTGTTTCCATATCCAGACATTATCAGAATCTGTGGTTTGTTCCACACTGCAATAGGGAGATTTAAGCACCTTTCCTTCTCATGTGATGAAAAAGGATGGAGCGTGGATTCCAAAGGCTTGCCATGCTGCGTTTGAACCATCAGAAACTCATCCCTGTAACGTCTCAGCTGGGTCTAAGAGATCGTCCTATCTCTAAATACCAGATTTCCCTTAAAATATGTTTAAAATCAATTTCCTTCAAAGGAGTCCAACTTTCCTGCCCAGAGTACATCAGCTAGAAGTGCCTACAAAAAACGATTAGCAGTGGAGCCATTTATATAATTTAAAACTGTCACAGGCAGGCTGCAGAGATAGCCTGCCACTGAGATGAATGGGGCAGCTCAGGCTCTCAAGGAACTGCTTTGCTCACCCTGTCAAACAATACAAGTTCAAAGCTGTAGAGTCATGAAGTTTAGGAACTTTATCAGCTGGGGGCGAAGGTCCATGGCACTATAGGAGAGCATCTGCTCTGCATGCAGTGATACATTATGAGGAACTTTGAAAGAAAGAACCCCAAAAACCCTTTGATAGGAACTCTTAAGTAAATAAGATGGGTATAACACCAGCTATAGGGAAGAACTTTCATAACATGAGAGAAATGCTGCTAAGCTGAGCTAAGAAAATAGGTTAAGCTAAGGAATACAGAATTATATTAATGCAGAAGAGGGGAATTTAGATGGTGCAATAGCTAAGATAGGTTAGGTTAGGTTAAGTGAAGCAGAACATATTGAAGAGCTAATAGTGGAATTAGCAGGCTGAGTGCAGCATTGAGTGCTGAGCCCAGACAGTAGAAACAGGAAACATGTTAAGGATTCATATTGAAGGGATATGGAGACAGGTGATGGCGAACAAGCAGCCTAGCACCAAATGTAGGGCATAAAAGGGTGACACGAGTTGAGCACAAACCTTTAACATAGCATAAGGTTAAAATAAGGTGGGATCCGCCCAGATGGGGGGATTTTAAGACACATAAAAGGCTGTTGGATGAACTGGACATGGAGGAAGGGGTTAATTTCTTTCATGGGCACAGATCACCTCACTTATGTGATAAGCCAACAAGTGCACAGTCAGTCAAGCCAGTTGCTATGGCGACAGTCCAGTGCTCTCTATATAAGTGATTAAGGCATATCAGCTCGTCAGTCAATCAATGGTACTTGTGAAGTGAGTTGGAGACTGTTATGTTGTGAATTGCTGGGGCAGCAGAAATACTTCCTACTTGTATATATCTGTATCCGTATCTGCTAAGCCTACAAGCTGTATCTATATATCACTGTCCAGAGCTGTATTACTGAAGCCTAATCTTCTCCAGCAGTAAACTCTTTTGGACCTAAAAATGCCTCTGTGTGGTGTCCAGAACTGGGGGAAACTTCTGCCTTGTGTTTATCTGACCTCAGTTTCCCAACAAAAGTCAGTGTTTGGGAAACCACCACATACTTTTGAAAAAGGGCCCCCATCTCATCTGAACAACATTGTTGTTGTTGTTTAGTCGTTTAGTTGTGTCCGACTCTTCGTGATCCCATGGACCAGAGCATACCAGGCACTGCTGTCTTCCACTGCCTCCCGCAGCTTGGTCAAACTCATGCTGGTAGCTTCAGGAACACTGTCCAACCATCTCACCCTCTGTCGTCCCCTTCTCCTTGTGCCCTCCATCTTTCCCAACATCAGGGTCTTTTCCAGGGAGTCTTCTCTTCTCATGAGGTGGCCAAAGTATTGGAGCCTCAGCTTCAGGATCTGTCCTTCCAGTGAACATTCAAGGCTGATTTCCTTAAGAATGGATAGGTTTGATCTTCTTGCAGTCCATGGGACTCTCAAGAGTCTCCTCCAGCACCTTAATTCAAAAGCATCAATTCTTCTTTATGGTCCAGCTTCTTTATGGTCCAGCTCTCACTTCCATACATCACTACTGGGAAAACCATAGCTTTAAAAATACGGACCTTTGTTGGCAAGGTGATTTCTCTGCTTTTTAAGACGCTGTCTAGGTTTGTCATTGCTTTTGCTTAGGGTACTAGATTATTAGAACAAGCGATGTGCTTTAAAGTGATGTATTGCTTATAAGAGTTGAATTAATCAATATAAGAGTGAATATAGCATTAAGAAGAAATTTCTGTCAGAGTTCTCTAGGGTGGATACTAAAGGAATATTAATGGAATCCAGCTACTGTGTAACATCTCTTTTTAAATGCAACAGGCACTCCAGCCGAAAAATTATGAGAATTCACAAAAGCAATATAATCAATAATTGGTTATCAGTTACCTGATTGGCTAACAGCAGAAGGTCCCTGGTTCAATCTCTGGCCATTCCAGGTAGGACCAGGAGAGAGATCCTTGTCCAAAATCCTGGAGGGCTTCTGCCTGTCAGTGTAGACATCACTGGACAAGATGGACCAGACCACCCAGAGTGGCTGCTTATTATATATTTGCAGTTTCCTCTGTCATCATATCCAATTTTTTGAGATTCTAGTGCAAATTCCACCCTACCCATTCAAATGAAAGCAAACGTGGTCTCTGATTATATTTATTTTAGACATTTCTGACATTAGTAAAGATCTAATCAGTAGGGAGGTTGCGGAATTTCAACAGAAAAGGGAGCTGAAATTGCCACTTTTTGCTTAATTTTCCCAGATCTGGAAAGGAAACCAGTGCAGTGGGTCTGTATTCGTCGTTGTCGCTTTCAGTTCACATATGATAAGCAATTGATTAATTTTTCCTCCATTTGCAGTTACTTTCTTTTGCACTTAAATAAATGGCCTTTGAGTGAATATATGTGACAATGGACCGAGAAGAGTTTGATTTGCCTAACCTCAAAATTATGCTCCCAAGGTCACTAAAGCCAATCTGATGGGGAAGGGAAATTACATCCCAATCTAGTCATTTGATCAGCCAGAGTTTGAGTTTAACCAAAATCCACCTACCAGATGATTCAGTACAGACCTATTAGTACTCAAGAAACATGTAATGTTTCTCACCATGCCTTGGTCGTAAATGAAATGGGTTTATCTAAAAAACACCTGCTAAATTGACAATTGATCGGGGAATCTCTTTTTCTTTTTTCTTTTACTCAAATCTAGCATCTTATCCTCTAGGCCACGTTTTACCTCACGGAACCTAACCAACCATGTCTTTAAAACCGTTGATATCAGCCATAATGTCAGACCCGTGGTGTTTACTGTAGCAAATGCTAGTTGAGCACTTTAGCGGCTGACTGATCTTCGGCTTGAAATTGGTGTCGAGTATCTGCTGTTTGCTTTACAACAACCCAGTCAGGGGTTTATAAAAAGCATAAATCGTGAATATTATTCCCTAATGGGTGGCTCTGGTGAGCTTCTAATATTAAAAGACAGAATAAGCCTCTCGGCAGAGATGACATGACTATCAATGGGAAGCCCAGGGTCAACTATGAAAAGGAGTTAATGGGCTGATGGGAAAAGACAACTTTCTATCCCTTCCCTCTACTTATGGGGGAAGGGGAGTCTACAGACTAACCAAAATAAATTCTGTTTTATTTGAGAAACGTGTCAAGCATTAGCCAGCATCCAAAGTTCAATAACTGGTAAGAGCTGGGCCTGACTAGAAACAGTTTAATATAGGAAAAGTCAGAGCTGCTGATAAATAATGCCTAGCTAGTGCCAGCATACAGGTAATAGCAAAGATCATTCCTGCAAAATACAGCACCCAGAGGAAATACATAAATGAAGAGGAAGTCCAAACCAGAAGGGGAGTGGTACTTGAGGTTTCTGAAGGCAATCCCAGTGAAATTGCTGAATCATGGATACCAGTGAGAGCCATGACTGATTCTGCCTGTACCCCCGTATCCTAAACCTATAAACTGTATCCCTATCAATGTAAAGTAATTTAAATACTATGAAAAGACCATGAATTGATTGGCTCTCATTCACTCAGATCCACTAGTGATGGCTCTGTTTGGAACATAAAGCAAGGCAGCTTCTACTTCAGCTGCAATTCCTCCAGAGCGCGAGGAAAACCAAACCAAAGGTAGTATTGGCTGAGTTCCTAAGCCTTATGATTTCCAAAATGTCCTTATAAGCCATATTGTTTGGTGGGCTGTGCACATGCCTGGTGCAATTTTAGAAGCTGGGAAGAGGCATTGATTGTTATGGGTGCTGAGAGTGGTTAGGAGATGCCTACTCTCCTCACAAACCTACAATTCCCAGAGTGGTTTAGCAACCAATCCCTCTTCCTAGGGAACTCTGGAAACTGTAGCTCTGTGAAGGGGCTGTCAATATGCAGAGGGCCAGGAGGCCAGCTGATAAGCCACAGCTGTGCTGTCTCCTTCCATAGCCCGTGCTCTGATGTAAATCAGCAACCCGGACTTGAGAAGGTAGGGCATGCTATTAGCAGAGTGCACTGTGCACACAGAATAGGTGTGAGGCTTGTGAAGTCATACTATAGCTACAGATTTATTAAACATAAATCAGGACAAAGAAACATGTCGTCTCTCTCTCATGTCATCTCAGCGAGAACAGCAAAAGCAAAAGCTATACACAAATGGAAGTTCCCAGCATACTGTGCTGGAATGTAAACAGACATGTGACACACAAGAAGTCCACATGCCTGTTCCTTAAGTTGGAATGGAAATATCAACAGGGACTAGGGGTCTCTTATCCACTCTCAGCACCCTTAAACAACTACAGTTCCCAGAAGTCTTTAGGGGAAGCTATGACTGTTTATAATGGTATAATATTGTTTTAATTGTGTAGTGCAGATGGGACCTGGTAAGCTTTTGTCCTTGGAATTGGCAAAGGCAGGGGGGTCTTGTATATAGGGCAACAAAGCGTCCTGCACCATCCTGCCACAGTGTCAACCAGTATGTCTTAAAAAACAGTCTGATATAGAACATATTTCAAGAAAGGAATACACAAAATCACTCACGCTCCCTGTAGTGATGCTTGCTAACAGGAGGCAGTAGGGAAAGGATCCTAATTTGGAGCCTAATGGTTTATAATGAAAATTCATCATGAATGAACCTAAAAAGGCAAATGGCATGGAGCCTTTCTCCAATTTGGAAGAAGTGGTCCACCAAAGCATCTTACACACAAACACAAAAGTAACAAAATAGTGCTAGTAGCAGAGGAAATTCAAGAAATGTATTTATCAAAGCACCTTTGAATATCACCTGGAATTTGTCGATATGCTTTCAAACAGAAGAGATGCTGTTAACCAGTGAGGGGAACGAGCGGCTTGTCTTACCTGAGAATTCACTACAAAGCTCCAGAGAATGCAGCTTATACTTCCTGAGTACATCTGATTAAGGATGTCCTTGAGAGAGATTGATGGTGCAAGTGATATTTTTTTTCAAGCTTCCAGGAATTTAGCCAAACTAAGGAGTACTCCCATAGGCTGCAGGGTACAACAAAGCAAAGTTAGAGTACAGAATTTCCTTCAAATCTATTTCTTTGAGGGAGAGAGCTGGCTTTCCACTGGGGAAGTCATAAAGCCAGATGATTAGATAGCACTCTCTCTTTTTTCTCCTTCTCCCTTCTCTTCCAGCTGCTTTCCATCACATCTTTCTCTCCCTTGCTTTCCCTCTTTTGCCTCAAAATCCTCCTGCCGAGATGTAACTTTGGGTGTTTATCTTGTGGGGGCAAGGGGGGGGGGCAGGAGTTGTTGTCAACTCATTGCAGTAATTCTTTCACAAGCTTCTTTTTTCCAGGGGATCACTACCACCTTGCCCTGCAGCAACAGAAGTTCTCTTGCAAGGCCCGTCACTTGTCACAGGGCCTGTTGCAAATGAGTGTTTCCAGGTGCTGTTGCTTTGAGTGTTATTATTTTCACTAGGCAGCTATTGAAGACTTTTTGGTGTGTGTTTAAGAAGGCTTTCCCTGAAATGTGGCTCAGTCGTTTCATGGAATATTAGTTGCACAATTGCATAAATAGTTTCATTGCTTTTTCTTTCCTGAGTCTGTAAACTTTTGTTATTTTATCTTATTGTACATTACTTCAGCAGTCTTTGATTGTGAATTTATTTATTTATTACATTTAAATACACCCTTTATCTTCCAAGGAGCTCATGGTGCTGCGTGTGGTTCTCTTCCTCCCCATTTCACCCTCACAAACAATCCTGTGAGGTAGGTTAGGCTAAACGATGGTGACTGGCCCAAGGTCACCCAGTGAGCTTCTGGCTGAGTGGAGATTCAAACGCTGCTCTCCCAGGTCCTAGTCAAACACCCTAACCATTATGCCACACTGGTTTAGAGTTCTACACAAAATAGGTAAATATCCATCCATCAGCAAGTAACATTTCAGCCCTGCCATTTTAGCCCAGCATTCTTTCCGCTACAGTGTTCATTCAGGTTCTAATTATTAAAACAAATTTATGGCTCACTCTTCCCTCATAAGGGACACAGGTGGCGCTGTGGGTTAAAGCCTCAGCGCCTAGGACTTGCCGATCGAAAGGTCGGCGGTTCGAATCCCTGCGGCGGGGTGCGCTCCTGCTGCTCGGTCCCAGCGCCTGCCAACCTAGCAGTTCGAAAGCACCTCCGGGTGCAAGTAGATAAATAGGGACAGCTTACCAGCGGGAAGGTAAACGGCGTTTCCGTGTGCAGCTCTGGCTCGCTGGCCATGTGACCTGGAAGTGTCTCCGGACAGCGCTGGCCCCTGGCCTCTTAAGTGAGATGGGCGCACAACCCCAGAGTCTGTCAAGACTGGCCCGTACGGGCAGGGGTACCTTTACCTTTTACCTTCCCTCATAAGAGAACAGGGCAGGATGCAATATGCCAAAGAAGCCAGCCACACAATAAATCAAAGGCTGTGTGGGACAACAACTCCCATTACAGTATCTCTAAAAGAAAAGCAAAAGTTTTTTGGGGGGGGGGTTAGAGGGGGAGAATTACCAGTTTGAACATTTTATTTTCCCATTTCATTTTGTTTAGGGAAGCTTTTAATATTCGATTAATTAATGTATTTTAATCTTAAATTGGAAGCTGCCCAGAGTGGCTGGGGAAACCCAGCCAGATGGGTGGGTTATAAATAATAAATAATAAGAATAAGAATAATTATTATTACTATTACTATTTCCCAGGAACTTGGCTTTTTCGCATGCCCATCACCGGGTAAGGTAGCCATATTTCAAGAAGTAAAAATCCAGACACACGCATAAATGTTGAGCTTGTTCCCCTGGAAATCGCCCACTTCCTGTTTCTGTTTGCAAAAACCTGGACATTTTGACGATTAAAAAAAATCCCCCCGGATGGTAATTTTGCTATTGGAATCCCAGACATGTCTGGAGGGAAATGAACATATGGCAACCCTACCACTGGGGAGAGTTTCAAGGCCAAGACAGAGAACCCTGGTGTGAAGGCTCCATTCTTCCTCTGCTAGTGCTTTCCAGGATTAAGGTCCTGTTATTCAAAACTGATTCATTCTAGAATGCTTCAGGTAGAAGCAGCTCCTGATGTGCCCAGTACTTATAGTGAGAAATGACTGAAGTAATGAACTTTGTATGATCAACCATTTCTGACTCTACTAAAGTACCAGAATGTAATAGCAGGAATGATTTTATGTATTTGTCCTGCCTGCTTAGCCATGGGCCATTGTCAACCTGTATTTCAACAGTTTATGATAACAATGCTTTCTTTTTTCCGGGGGGGGGGGGCATGCCACCCCCACAGTCACTAAAGCAGTAATTGCCCTGATTTCCTGCAATTCCACCCATGTAAATCAATGCGAATCAGGCGAAGATGCTCAATGCCCGTCATTTCTGGAAATTGCAAAAATGTAAAATCAATCAAAATGGAAGATGCCTTCAAAGAATGCCCAAACTTGTGTGCATGCCAAACAAAGGTTCTGTAAAGCATTACACATCGATTGATCAGCAACTGTTGTTGGACTATCGAGCAATGGAATGAGGAGAGAGAAAGAGAGACACCATTCTGTGGACTTCTCGTATTTGTTTCCTTTCATATCTCTGTGGCTTTTATCAAAATACCTCCATAGGTACTTTAAATCACAAAGCTGCATGTGAAATCTTGCTGGAATTTGCTGTCTGCTGTGGCAACTGTGGCTCAGGATGGGTGGTCTGAGTTAGCAACTGTTGCTCCATTCAGGTTTGGGCAGAATCTCGGCAGTATAAGGGGTAACCACTTCTTTGAGTTTGCACATGGCTAGGGATAGGTGGGAAATTTGATTCAGTTTGCATTCAAAGGTGAGCCTACCTCATTCATATTTTCCAAAACATGAATGGTAACAAAGCCATCCAGTGAGAACAGCACCAGCATTTGAAACTTCAGGAAGCTGGAGAAGAATTCTTACCGCCATTGCCTTCCCCATCAATTTTTCTTTTGCTGCTCTTAGCCTTCTCAGGAGAAAAGATGAAGTTCATCTAGGTCATCTGAAGGGCATCTAGTCTGGGGAGAAGACCTCTCCCCTCTGAACCATATTTAGGCCAAGCTGTTGAGGCCAAGCTGTTGAGGTTAAGACCTGCACCAGCAGCTGCAACTACATTGTCCCTCCCTTCCTCCCCCTCAGTACTGTTGTTGTTGTTGTTTCTGTTGTTGTATTTACTTAGTGTATTTATATATCACATTTCCCCCAAAGTTGGGAGTCAAATCAGCTTACAGCATTTCAATATTGAATTAATTGTTTGTTTGTTAAGGAATTTACACTTCTCTGAATTTTGAAATGCAGCTTGCCAACCAAGTAATGTGCAAAAATATTGCATATGCTGGAGTAAATTGTGCATATAAATAAATAATACGCATTGTGCATCTAAATGTTAGTAAAAAACCCCAACAATGTACAAAATACATGAGTTTAGAGGAAACTGCTTGAGGAAAGTGTGTGTATTAAACAGAATTGCATACAAATATGTGTATATTGGGAGAAATTCACAGTAGAACGCTGTTGCATTTTCATAAGGACTACACACACAGAGAGACACCTATACACACATATACACACATCAGAAACTGATGTGGGAATGTAGCGTACTGAACCTAAGATTGGAGAAATGAGCAACTCAGAGAAACCAAAATTGACAGATTCACCCAACCCTAATTATGTTCAACGCAGAGCCTTGGGCTACAAGGATGAACTGCTTTGATAAGCTCATGCATCACTCAGGGGGACTCTGCCAAAGCACCTTTATTTAATGCTATAGGAAATGGCAATCCAGGATGGCAGTTGGAGCTGTGGGGAGGGGAGCTCCTTTGACTCTCGGTATTGCTGAGAAAATATGAAATGACGTATTTTGAAACCAGAACTGAACAGACTGGCTTAAAGATAGCCCAACACCTTCCTTCTGAAGATATGCATATCTAAATGTAGCTCCACATACTGTGCAGTGATGAACAATCAGTATGTGAAATACTTTACAGTTCTCCTGATAATTAGAGTGAGATATCGTGACCTCCCTAGAGGGTCCATGTGATTAAGGATGGATTTGGGCTTAACTCTCTCACTCCAAAGCTCAACATTCAGTGATTATCCTTATGTTCATCATGAGGCCCACAAACCACTCTCCATGATGTCTTCTCCTGTGGTTAGGGTGGGTCTTGTGTGAATATATTGTGCTAGTGACACACCACACAGCAGTGGGTGCTGCTGCTGGAGTGTTAGGGTCTGGGGCGCCACCTCCAGGGTGCCCTGAGCACCCACAAAAAAGAAATCTGTGGGTACCGGGCCTCTGCCCACCTGCTGCTTCCTCCGGCCACTGCCTTGCCTCTGGCGCTTCAGCACTCCGGCAGCAACTGGGCCAGGGCCTGCACCTCTGCCGCAGGGCCTCTGTTGGGGCCTGCTGCAAGCCCCAACTATTTCTCCCTCCCCCTCTCCCATTACCCCCCCCCCCATGACAAGCTTATGAGTATGTTTGGCCTTTGTTTGCTGAGAAACTGTTCAATTATACAATCAATGAGGGACATGATGGAGCAGGTAAAACAAGGATGGGAGGGATTGATTACAGTGTTCGTTGGGAACATTGTCACATTCAGATATGATTATTTCCTTGCTTAGATATCACTTTCATGTAGGACATTGCATATGCACTGAAGATGGCTTGGAAGCTTTAATTAGACCTAAATGCAGCAGCCCAAACGGTGCATAATACCTGTACTAAATCAACTCTACTTTGGCTACTGGTGGGTTTCCACTCAAGTTCATTTCAAGGTTCTGGCTTTGATTTTTAATTAAGACCTACACAGCTTGGGTCCAATTTTATGCAAAGTCTCACATAGTCCCTCTTGTGAATTGAGAAGGTCCAAGCAGGATCTTCCATGAGTGCCCTTCCATCTGAAATGCAGGGGGTAGCTAATTAGCCAGGAGCAGCTTTCCCCAACTGATGCCCTCCAGAAATCTTGGACTACAGCCATTCACCCCATGCTGCTGTTAGGATTCTTGCTCCGTGCTTGCAGTTATGGGATTGTTGTCTATCACATGACGGTGTATGTTTTCATTCCACAGTGTGGGAAGTGACGGAGACAGGATGTTTTGTATTACTGTGTTCCGGAACGTAGGACTATTGTCCTTTCTTTCTTTTTCTTTGCTGTCTGATGAGAAAGAGGAAGGAGCTAAGTCAGAATGCTCCAAGTGTATTATATGTAAATAAACGTAGATTAGCCAAAATGCTGTGTTACTGAGTTTGTTACGCAAACTGCAAATACTCTGCAGGATCCCTAAGCATGCTAATGCATTTTGGTATCAGTCGCTGTGATGTTTGGGCTGGAGAAAGCATTTGAAGCTCCCAAACGACCAACCAGGAGGGAGAGAACATGCCAGTCGGGCATGTGTCTCTGCCAGGGTCCTACACACGAGTAGGACAATCCTAACAGCTGCATGGGGTGGATGGGAGTTGTAGTCCAAAATATCTGAAGGGAGCCAGGTTGGGGAAGACTGATCTAGAGCCTTCCTAGTAATGCCAGACTTCTACTGAAACTCACTGCCCAGAGAGACTCACTTGATCGTGCTATTAAACATTAGGAAGAAAGTAATAAATTCTCTGTCTCAAAAAGCTTTTTTACTGAGTTTTAAACCAAAAGGACTACAATTTCAACTCCTGTCATGTTTACTTTTGGAGAGTTAAAAGTGAGCTTTGTTGTTTTTTATTGAGTGTGTTGCTGCTGTTTTTTGTTTTATTTTATTGTGAACCACTTAGAGAACGTCAGTTATAAAGCAGTATAAAATAAGTAAGAATAAATAAGCTTCCATTCAGCTCCTTTCACAATCTCACCCTCAGTTATATTTCCACAATTTCGTTCTCCAGAGGTCTAACCACTTGCTTAGCCGATTTCCTGCTCTTGAGTAGTGGAAGACTTTTCAAAATGTTGTTAATGGATTTCAAAAAAAAAATGCTACTCAAGTTCTTATTCTTTTGCTTGCCTCCTTGTCAATTTACATTTATTTTGCCATAGGTTATACTCCTGTTTATTTTCTTTCTTGGGCAAGACGTCTCCTTTTTCTTTAAGGATGCCTCCTTGCCTTTTACAGCTTCTTTAACACTGCTTGTTAACCATCCCCTTGGGACTGCCATACCTTTACTAATCTGTGGCCTACGTTTTATCTGCACTTCTAGTACAATGGTTTTAAATTACCTATTTTAATTCCAGGGGATTAAAATAGAAAGCTGCACTTTGAAAGAGCCCAGTAGGACGCTGAATGTGCCAAAAGCTCACCACATTTCTCCATTTAATAATTACTGGATCCATTTCACAGGGCGATCGATAGATTGCTGTGGATTTTCATCAGGGTCCATGAATATTGTTGGGATGCTGAGATTAATTCCAAGGGGAAAGCGCTTGCAAAACACTCAGTAGCATAGAAATGCTATTAGTGTCTGCCGCCTTTATTGATCAGCTGCCTCCAGACAATCCTTTTCTAATAATCGGTTTACTAAAATGGAACGGACGCCTCTTTTGGAGGTATACGAGTGCCCTAAGGGAAAAGAAGCAACATGGTAATAATAATATGTAAAGTTGTGTAGAGCTTTCGTTAAATAAGTTGACATACATATGAGTGAACAACTTGGGATCCTGTGGTGCAATGGGTCAGTGTGTCTGGCTGTTAACCCAAAGGTTGGTGGTTCAAGACCGCCCAGTAACAGCTGTGGGCAAAATTCCTTCATTGCAGGGGGTTGGACTAGATTACCCTTGGGATCCCTCCCAATTCTACAATTCTATGATACTGCTTTAGGATTAATTTCCACCCTGTGTTGAACATCAAGGCTGCATTCACATTGCAGTTCATTCCATTCTTTTCCTCAGCTGTTAAATTCCACATTCTATTTTAATTTTCACGTGATATTATAGGCCATTTCTGGAACTATAGTGGAATACAGGGCAGGTTTAGTGCTCGTTTCCATGTTATTTGCTTCCAGAATTAATCTGTCTGTAAATAATATGAAAATGAGAGCTAAATGTGTTCTCTGTTCCACATTAGTCCCAGAAGTGACTCTTACACCATGCGGAAGCTCAGATATAATGTGGAACTTTTATGGGAACCGCCCTGAGACCTCCAGGTATAGAGCGGTACATAAATTCAATAAACAGCAGCAGCAGCAGCAACAACAACAATAATTTATTATCTATACCCCGCCCATCTGGCGGGGTTTCCCCAGCCACTCTGGGCAGCTTCCAACATAATATTAAAATACAATAGCCTATTAAATATTAAAAGCTTCCGTATACAACAACAACAACTTAACAGTTGGGGGGAAGTTATGGGAATGGAATGAACTGTTGTGTGAATGCAGCTAAGTTAATTCTAGAAAGAACACATTGACACAATGGACTCAGTAGAAAGGCAGGATGACCTGTTTTTAAAACAATCCGTCAATCTGTCCAATCTTTTCCCGAAGAAAATCCCACAAGTTCCTCAGGTAGCTGCTTGCCTCTCAAGAAGAGCGTTGCATCCCAGAACCGTCTCCTGCCATTAAACACTACCCAGAATCAGCCCAGCTCTCTCCTTTATACAAATTAGGAATATAACATTCCAGTACTGTAATGGAGTCCTGGCCATGTGCCTTTAATTGTCCCCGCTGCATGTCATATGCTGCAAAATATGAATTTCTGAACTGATCTTTGGACCGTTTTACGTTGTTGATACTATCAAAATAAAATAAAAAACCCAAATGAATCTAAATGAATATGTCACAATAAATAAAGGCTCTCGCCAGCTGCTATTAATATTTAAAAGCGGTGTGTGAGGTTTTATTAACTTGCATAAGGACTCTTTTTTAAACTTCATTTGCATAAATTAAATATTCCCTTGCTGTTTTAGATATGTTTCCTTTCCCTGCTTCAGTGGTCTGATTAAAGATCAGGAGGGGGCTTGGGGGAGGGGCATGGGGAAATAGACGCAGATGAATTGTAATAGACTTTCAAGATATATAGCATCTTGTTAAAAATTCATGCAGGCCAGAATACGAGAAGGTCAGAAAATGTCTTTGAAATCCTGCCAAGGCTCTTTTTGATAATTCATGCAGGTTTTAAAAGGGAAATTCCTCATTAGATAGGACCTAATGCTTATTAATTTATACTCCTAAGGCAGAAGCTGAATATTAAGTGGTCGGCTCTGTTAATCCATTTATTAAATATCAAAGACCATATGTTTTCACCTGGTATCCTTGCTTATTGATTAATGGCTTTAGACCAATATGGGTTATTGTTGTTTCATATACATATATAAAATTAGAAGTTATTTCAAAGGTAAGTCCCCAACCTCAGCTGGCCCTTGTACTGCCCTCCTGTGAAGAAATGAATCACATCTTTGTGGGCAAGGCAAGAAACTCAAGTTTGGGCAGATGGACAACAGCCTCGGGTTTGTGTGTGCGACAAGTCAGTTGTGGAACTGAAATGGCACTGGTAGGTCAAAAGAGCTTAATATGAGTCTGGATGGATGACACTGGTATATTCTTCTTCCAAGGGCAACCAGTCAGGTGTCTCTGGGAAATCCTCAAACACAGGATTGTCCTCTGTTGCCTCCCAGTATTCAGAGGCCATGCGCCGCCGGGGTACAAAGATCCACCCAGCGACCCCAAATTTAGTTTATTTTTTTTTAATGAATATTTATTAGCATTTTCAAAAAAGAACAACACATATAACAACAAAGACAAAAATAAACAAAAAATACAAAAATCCAAAACTTAAAAATAAAAACAATTAAAAACACCTGAAAGTTCAAATACTTATTTTCTTTTAACTTGTTTCTCAGACCTCCTCACACCTCCCCTTCTTGTATTCCTATTTAAATTATTGGCTCAGCAAATCCTTAATTTACTTCTCCATTTTAACTTAATTTAATTTATTCTAACATATTATTATTTTATTTTTCTTCTTTCTTCCATTTCCTCAATTTATATTTAGAAACCTTATTTTCATTTAATTTAGCCATTTAAAAAAGAATCAATTTTAACTTAACCAAGTTTACACATCAATATTTATACCTCATTATTTTTTCTAAAACATTTTAAACATTTTTCCTAAAGTCGACCAAAATTTCCCTTCCACGTCTTTCCCAATTTCCATACCAATAGCAAAGCAAAGTAAAAATAAAACAAACTATATTTATATACCCTTTGGGTTCCCAAACTCCACCCACCCTTTTCCAAATTTAGTTTAGCCCCCAAATTAACTTTTATTGTACTTATGTCAGACACTACGCTTACGCCTTATCTCTTGCTTATGAAAGAAGGGACGAAAAAGAAACAAACTTTTTATTTGCTCATTTATTTACAATACACTACTTTACAATACAATACTTAAGTATACAACACCACTACACTTACAAGTATTGTTTAGGCACCTACCTAGGAGAAACATCAGTCGTGCCAAAGGTGCCGCTGACCCTGCTCAATACTATACATAACATAATATCTTGATGCAAGAGTTAATTCCACGTACACGGCACTGTTGGAATGACAAGTGTCGCCGCTGGCTCAGCGCATCTTTGGTAAATGAGCGCACAAAGTCGAAAGTCCTTTAGTGAAACAGTAGGTATCCATTTCGGTAATACGTAGTGTGGCGTTTGGGGTCATAAGGAAAGGGTTAAATGAGTGTGAAGTGATTGGCCAGTGGGAACCCAAGGGGAGGAGTTAGAGTTAGAGTTGGAGATTTTTGGAAGTCAGTTGGGAGTTGGAGAAGGAAGAGGGAGGATAAGTCTGTGGATTGGTCTAGTTTTGATATGAGAGAGTGAGAGAAGCTGTTAGGAGGAGTCAGTTAGACAGTTGGGATAATCAGTTAGAAGTTATTAGGAAGGTATAGGCCGGTAAAGAAACTAAGATTAAGAAACTGACAAGAAAAATTATCTGAAACCGTAACTTGTTAAGGCTTATAAAATAAACTTGCTTATTTGATTTAATGTTAACAACTGTCTGGACTCAGTGTATACCCGAGAGAAATGGGTTGGTGGCAGCAAGGAAGCGACCACAGTGGTGGCTCAAGGATCAATAGACCGTCAAACGTCTAGGGACCCTGTGTGATCACCACACCTAGGTATATATATGTATTTTGTTTTTCTAGCTTGATCAAAAATATTTATTATTTCATAACAGGTAGATAGTTATGAGCTTAGGTGGCTTCAGCGGTGGGCGCTTGGTGCTCCCCAGAATTCGGCGCCCAGGTGCCCCGCACCCTTTGCACCCCTGGGTAAAGACGGCCCTGCATGTAACCCAAGAACATAAGAAGATCCTGCTGGATCAGGCCAATAGACCATCTAGCCCAGCATCTTGTCTTCACATTGGCCAGCCAAATGCCTGTGGGAAACCTGAAAGTGGAACCCAAGCTCGAGTCCTGCTCTGGTTTCCAGCAACTGGCGTTCAGGAGCATTACTGCCTCCATAGAACAACATATGAATACAGTATATCTCTATATTGATACACATATAAATAATTACCTGAATTTTGGTGCCCTGGATGTTGATAATCAACAAGTAAATTTCTCGCAATGTATGCATATTTAGATGCAGATAAATGATAATTTGAACTCCAGGAACCCAAATGTTGATAACCGCAAGTTCGTTGTGTGAATAGATAAACGTTAGGGCTGTGTGCCAGTTCTGGCTGAATCCTGGATCCTGAACTGAATTAAGTTGATTGCAGTCAATCTGGGAATTGGATTGTGTGGATTGTGGCGGCCCCAGATCACCCCACATCAAACTGGGTACACCCAGAGCGATTCAGCGTTGTCAAAAGATTGTGATGGGGAGAAAGAAAGCCATTCACCCAGTTGACTGTCAAAAGTGACCACTGTGAAGGTGAAGAAGGCTGAAACACAACTAGAGCAACAGCAGGGACCCATTCAGCCCAGATCCATCTCTTTATTAAATGCATTTTTCTGTATTTTCTACATATGCTCATCACATACCTTCCAACATGACATGGGCCAAATCTGGGGTGCCATTTTCCAGGTCTGCCATTCCTCATGAGTCATGTGACCCACATAAGATCCTGGCGGCCCCAAAGAGTGCTTTTTTCAGGCACAGCATTTTAGGGTACCAGGCCTGAATAAGTGCAACCCAAAATCATGTGAGATTGCAGTGGCCATTTTGGCCACTGTCCTCTTGTGAGAAAAAAACAGATGTCCCTTTTTTTCTAGGGCAGTGGACAGGTACGCCATCAGAAATCACAATATGAGTTCAAAGAGCGCTCACACGAAACAAGTGACATTCCTTTTTTTAGGTGTGTTTGCATAACAATATAGGAGCACGCTATATAATCTTTGATGCTTTAGAATTAGCTTCCATCTTGCGTCCTTAAAAGATTACCCCCCCCCCCGATTACCCCACCCTCAAAAATAAAAATCACATCAAGGTATAGAAACTGCCATGATTTTGTGGAATCTTCCTGCTTGTCACTTGTCAGCGTGACATTCGCCTTTTAAGCCACTCAACTCTCCTTTATTTACAACATTCATTCCATTTAGTGTAAAATGTAGTTAGGAACAACACCAGCCGATCCTAGCATGCCCAGACTGTGAAATTAATAAGGCAACTTCTGGGTTGCTGAATAACCCTCGCATGGGGGCTTCCATCGCATCGAGGGGAGAATACAGAGCGGACCCTGTTGATAAAAAGGCACACTGAACGACTTTGCTGCCGAACAAAGGCAGATGGACTCTATGAAAGCATCATCGCATACAATCTATTTTGATATTTGGTTTGGATAATGAATCCTGATGATAATAAGCTGAACCCTCACTGCAAACACACCAGAATCGTGCTGGGTAAGATTAACAATGCTCCTTGACTGTCTGGCTGCTTAGCTAGCAGCATTAACCACCAGGAGCACGGATGATTTAATGCCCAGATGCCAAGCAATTTGAGATGCAGAAGCACCCTACAGTGAAGCAATTATTGCCTTGGAGGGCCTTATTATCCTCCTCATGCCATGAATTCTGCAGAGGGTAAACCCACTTCCACTGTTGCGTTTACCACGTCGGCATCCTGCAAAGAAACTTTTTTGATGGGAGAGGTTCCCAATCTGAGCTTTTCATCTTCCCCATCAAGCCACCCACTTATTGGCTAAAGCGGAGAAGGGCAGACTGTGGGATAAGAACGTAGGACTAGCTTGCTGGGTCAGGCCAATGGCCCATCTAGTCCAGCATCCTGTTCTCACACTGGCCAACCAGATGCCCCAATGGGAAACACAAGCAGAACCTGAGCACAAGAGCATTTTCTTCCCTTGCAGGTTCCTGCAACTGGTGTTCAGAAGCATTGCTACCCTGACCATGGAGGCAAAGCATAGACATCAACCAAATGCCAAACAATGTGTTCAGGCATTTGCCTTTGAATTAAAGAAGTGCAAAGTTGGAGAGAAGCCATGCTTCAGTGTTTGATCACCTCTCTTGCATGTCCCAGGATCTAGAGCCAGCATCTCCAGGTAGAAATAATAATAATAATAATAATAATAATAATAATAATAATAATAATAATACTAATAATAATAATAATAATAATAATAATAATAATAATAATAATTTATAGCCTGCCCATCTGGCTGGGCTTCCCAAGCCACTCTGAGCAGCTTCCAACAAAATATTAAAAATACAATAAAACATCAAACATTAAAAACATCCCTAAACAGGGCTGCCTTCAGGTGTCTTCTAAAAGTCAGATAGTTGCTTATTTCCTTAACATCTGATGGGAGGGCGTTCCACAGGGCAGGTGCCACAGCTGAGAAGGCCCTCTGCCTTGTTCCCTGTAACCTCACTTCTCGCA
Source organism: Podarcis melisellensis (assembly GCF_964234715.1). Lineage (NCBI taxonomy): Eukaryota > Metazoa > Chordata > Lepidosauria > Squamata > Lacertidae > Podarcis > Podarcis melisellensis. The sequence goes on from NC_138537.1 coordinate 12,508,341, forward strand.
GTGGGGGAACCACCAGAAGGACCTCAGAGCTGGACCTGGGGGTGGAGATGCTCCTTCAGGTATATTGGAAGAGCTTTAAAGGCCATTTAGAGCTTTAAAGGTCAGCACCAACACTTTGAATTGTGCTCGGAAACATACTGGGATCCAATGTAGGTCTTTCAGGACCGGTGCTATGTGGTTTTGGCAGCTGCTCCCAGTCACCAGTCTAGCTGTCCCCTTCTGACAGTGCTGACAGGCATTGTAGACAATATGGATCAAAATGTCTGACTCAGTAGAAGACCGCTTCCTAATTTTTTGTGTGATTTTATTGTATTTCAGTTTTGATTGTTGCTACCTGACCCCTGAATGAAGTGTAGGAACCAGTAGGGTGGGGAACAGTTTCAATAAACAAAAGAAATAAATAACATGTACCAAAAAAAGTACAGTCATACCTGGGGTTGAAGGTGCTTCAGGTTGAGCATTTTCGCGGTGACCCAGAAGTAAAGGAACACGTTACTCCCAGGTTTCGCCACTCACGCATGTGCGGATGCTCAAAATGACATCACGTGCATGCGCAGAAGCAACAAATTGCTACCCGCGCATGCACAGACGCAGGTTGTGTTCTGCTCTGGATGCGAACGGGGCTCCAGAATGGATCCCGTTCGCATCCAGAGGTACCACTGTACACAAAAATTGGGTGGGGCCCTAAACAATAGCAGGGGGAATGACACCCTCAAACAATCCAATGAGTTAGACCTATTTGCTCAGTTGCCATGGAATGTTGACTAACCATTGAGATGGAATTAAGAGACAGAATATGGAGGGGAAGGAAATGGAATGGAGTGCCCTAGAAATGGGTGTGGCTGGTGGCTTGGAACCATAAACAAGAGGACTCCACACTGCAACATTTTGTCGCAGGTCCCACTTGTTTTTAATAGGAATCCGATTGCCTTTGCAGAATTCAATCAAGTTAGAAATGCATTAAAGAAAGTTGGCACTGGAATCTATCACCCTTTTGCAGAGAAACAAAAGATATAAATGAATGTGGGGGAATTTGAAGCTCATTTTGATTTATAGATCTATCTTATCTGCATTAATTCACTTTTCTTGAGTTTCTTTGCAAACAGCTGTTCCCACTGTCATAATGTGATGGGGTGAGTCAAGGCAGTAGATATTGCAGAAAATGTACAAAACACCCTGTTGCTATGTGGTCCAATATTTTCAAGCTTTTTCTTTTCAACCATGCTAGGGTTTGCAAATAATTCCCCTTTTCTTTTTCTTTTCTTTTTTGCCACTGACTTAGCACACTGTAAAAATCAGCCACCTAAGCCAAAATTATATAGCTGCCTTTTTGCATATGAATGCAAGTCGTAAAAGGACAATCAACAGAAAGAATTCGCAACATTGGCTCCATTGCAGCATGTAGTTAAGCATGCCGAAGTCCCATTGATCTCAATAGCACTTAAGCTCATTTAATGCTGTGCTGGATCGAGGCCAGGGTTCATAAAATCCCAGAGGAATTTGGTTTTTGTCAGAACCACACACACTGGGTGCAAAACAGCTGGTGAATCTGCTCATGGGTTCTGAGCATCAAACATCTACCTGCCCTTCAAACTAAGGTCCCAGGGCAGGTTACACAACATTAAACACAACATTAAAAAACAGTTTAAAACCATCTACAATAATAAAAGATAAGGTGAGTCTTAAAATATCTTCTTTGGTGATCACTCATAGCCAATTGTCTTCCATAAAAACAGTTTTAACAATGAGTCCGTAAGTGACCGTGGAGGCCAATTCTGGATCCACACGTCCTTCCACAGTGGGGACATTGGTTTCCAGGAGGGAGTTGATCACGGTGTGGATCTGCCAAGCATGCCTTCCTCTTAGCAAGTTTCTCCCTTGCGTCCTGAGTTTGAGTGTCTTCAAAGCCCATGACACCTTTGGTAAAGGCTGGTCTCCAATTGGAGCGCTCACAGGCAAGTGTTTCCCAATTGTTGCTGTTTATACTAATTTTTTAAAAAATTGCCTTGAGACAGTCTTTAAACCTCTTTTGTTGACCACCAGCATTACGCTTTTCATTTTTAAGTTCGGAATAGAGTAGTTGCTTTGGAAGACGATCATCAGGCATCCACACAACATGACCAGTCCAATGAAGTTGATGTTGAAGAATCATTGCTTCAACACTGGTGATCTTTGCTTCTTCCAGTACACTGGCATTAGTTCGCCTATCTTCCCAAGTGATGTGTAAAAATTTTCGGAGGCGCCGTTGATGGAATCTTTCGAGGAGTTGGAGATGGTGTTTATAAGTGGTCCATGTTTTACAAGCATATAGTAAGGTTGGTAGTACAATAGCTTTGTAAACAAGCATTTTGGTTTCCTTGTGAATGTCCCAGTCTTCAATACTCTGCACTTCAATCAGGAGAAAGCAGTACTCTCAGAGCACAGTCAATGCTGGATTTTGACATCAGTGTTGGCCCTTAAAAATATACACCTCAAGTGTCAAAATCCAGGGTGAAGACGTTTGTCTTCTGCATCCTCTGGACGCAGTATAATGGGTGTTCTAGATGCAAATTTGTAGGCAGCATGTTCCACAGGTTGGGGGGGCCATCACAGAGAATGTCTTTTCCTGACCCATCCCACCCACCCACCGAGCTCCTGGAGGGGACGGAACTACCAAGAGCAGGCATCCCCAAACTCAGCCCTCCAGCTGTTTTGGGACTACAACTCCCATCATCCCTAGCTAACAGGACCAGTGGTCAGGGATGATGGGAACTGTAGTCCCAAAACAGCTGGAGGGCCGAGTTTGGGGATGTCTGACCAAGAGGGACCCTTCTGTAGATCTCAGCACCTAAGAGGGTCAGTAGGGAAGGAGACGTTCTTTCAGATGTTTGGTGCTTTCAGGTCGTTCAGAGGACTGTCCTCTGCAAAGTATGATGCAGGACCACCCTATTTGGCTAGATTTCTCCCCCACCCCCCTGCGATCAGGGTAGAATTATTACTATAATTGCAAAAATTGCTACATTGTGCTGAGAAAGCCAATCATACTTCATTTCTTTTTAGATACAAAAAGATTGGGAGTGGGAGTGAACCTGGCCATTTTATGGTGACCATTAAAAACCTTGCAATCAGAATGTAGATGATTTGTTTTGTACTGCAAGATCCCTGACTTTCTTATTACTCCAGTATGAAAATGGAAGGAAATAAATAAAAATACAACAATAAAATGGTGCCTGAAAGCTGATATAATGGCTCTAGAGATGTCATTAATTTTGATCATGTCTATAAATTTAGATTGCATATAGTAGGTAGGCTCTTTATGGGAGGGTATTTAATTACCTGATAGGCTTTAATGGCTTCTTTGCATCAATAATAGAGTCGATAATCTGCATTTTTCAAGCTCCCTAAATATGCATTGACATAATAGATGGAATGAGTTCTGAGCCTTCTTTGGTCTATTGGCCCATTCACTAAAATGCATTTCTGAGGTCATTAAATGTATATTCAACATGATAGAATCTAGTTATTCTATAACAGTTTACTGGTGCATAGTCACTGTTGAGAAAGATGGCAATTTATTGCTTGGAATATGATTTTAAGTGCCTGCTGTTGTGTTCCAGCCATGTGACCCGGGGTATCATTTAGGATGGGCAAGGTTGGTTTCAGATCACATAGCATGATTCCTCAAGACCCAGATTTATGGACAGCTCGCAGATTCTTCATACTCCTCCCAGTGGATAGGGGGCAGTGTCTACCCTGAGTCTACTTTAAGCATAATTAACATTGGATAGTCAAAAAAACCAAAGATCATGGCCACTGGGCCCATCACCTCCTGGCAAACAGAAGGGGAAGAAATGGAGGCAGTGAGAGATTTTACTTTCTTGGGCTCCATGATCACTGCAGATGGTGACAGCAGTCACGAAATTAAAAGACGCCTGCTCCTTGGGAGAAAGGTGATGGCAAACCTAGACAGCATCTTAAAAAGCAGAGATATCACCTTGCCAACAAAGGTCCATATAGTTAAAGCTATGGTTTTCCCAGTAGTGATGTATGGAAGTGAGAGCTGGACCATAAAGAAGGCTGATCACCGAAGAATTGATGCTTTTGAATTATGGTGCTGGAGGAGACTCTTGAGAGTCCCATGCACTGCAAGAAGATCACACCTATCCATTCTTAAGGAAATCAGCCCTGAGTGCTCACTGGAAGGACAGATCCTGAAGCTGAGGCTCCAAGACTTTGGCCACCTCATGAAAAGAGAAGACTCCCTGGAAAAGACCCTGATGTTGGGAAAGATGGAGGGCACAAGGAGAAGGGGACGACAGAGGACGAGATGGTTGGACAGTGTTCTCGAAGCTACAAACATGAGTCTGACCAAACTGCAGGAGGCAGTGGAAGACAGGAGTGCCTGGCGTGCTCTGGTTCATGGGGTCACAAAGTCAGACATGACTAAACAACTAAAAAACAACACAACATTGGATACTGCCAATTATCATCAGTACTGGCATTTGTATCAGCTGGCAAAGGTTCCCCCAGCAGCCTGCAAGTATCAGTGAGGTGACAGTCCCTGCCCATAGGCTGGACTGGGAGTGAGGAGGAAAAATGCAGGCTCAGGTGCTAATTTGTAGGTCACATTCCCACAATACATTTAAAGCCTTATGATACTACAGCCATAGCTTCCTTCAAAGGCTTCTGGGAGTTGTAGTTTGCTGTGATGGTTAGTGGGTTCCTATTTCTACCACAAAGTATTATTTTCCTGTGAAGAGGGGTTGACTGTTAAACTATTCCGAGAATTGTAGTTATGCGAGGGGAATAGTGGGGTCTCAGCACTCTTTTTTATTATTGTTCTATTTCTATGCCACTTTTTATTCAAATAAATCTCAAAGCAGTTTACAAACAAAAGATAAAAATAACATAATGGAACATAAGAAATACAGCATAAATCGTATAGAACACTTAACAAATCATTAGTAAAACAATCCCAAATCTCAAATAAAACAATTACCATCTATGTAACACTATTAACAGAACAACTAAAAGATAAGATAAGCATCACAGCTACACCTAAAATCATATTATAGGATTCACAAAGTACGACAGCATTCCTATCTATAAAACAACATTAACAACAAAACAAAACAAACAAGCAAAGCCCTGTTGAATTTGAACATGTGCTCTCGCCACTCTTAACAAAACAACAGCACAATGAGTTATTTTGGGGAGGCCATGGCTTTTAAAAGTGCTTTAAATGTACGCCGTGAATGTGACTTTAATTACAGTTCCTGTCATTTCAGACATATTTGTTTCCATTTCTATTGGCAACTAGTCTCTTTTTCACTGAGGTGAAGTGGAAGAGCATCGGCGACTCCTGCAAATTTATACCAGTTCATCATCGTCCGCTGCCCAGGCTGCTACGGCTTGGCAAGGGTAAACCCCATCACTTGGGGACACGATTATTTTGACACAAAATCATTTCTCCTTTCATTCTTGCCTGCCTCATCCCCGCACAGTGATCTCTCTTTTTTTCCTAGAGGACAGATTTAATCCATAGCCGTTACATTTCCAATTCTTGTACTGTATTCAGGGCTTCTCTCTCACCTCAAAGCTGTTAGTAAAGCCCTGAATGGCTTCATCATAAAAGTAGTGTGTTACCGTAAGCCAGGGAAAGGATTTCCAAAGAATTGTGCTACCAGCTGATAAAGGATTTGGGAGACTACAAATCTCGCACTATTTATGTAGTACATGACATTAAGAAGATGGGCCGGCGTTCCATTCTGGGTATGCACTGCGCAGAATTGATTGAGAAAAGACAGTGGTGCCCAGTGATTATAAACACTTAAAACAAAAGTCTACAACAAAGTGATGCTTATGAGTATCAATAGCAATAAATAATTACAAATGTCTTCTTAATATAGCTGAAAAGCACGTTGCTTCTCTAGAATGGAACAGCTTCAGAGGATACATTAGCAGGATCAGGAAACATCTTAAATATAGTGCTTTAGAACATTCCAAGCAATTCTCATTCATTGCTTCCTAAACAATATATATGGGAAGAAGGGGGATATATGTTTAATAATGTATATCTGAGCGGTAGCAAGATTATAGGGGTGCTCCTTTGGAGAATTGAGGACACAATGGAGACTGCCATAGCTTTAAGAAATATGATTTATTCATATATTTACACCTTCCGCCTGCATGGAGGGAGCTGAGATCTTACAGCAAGGTCATTTCAAGAGGGGCTAGTACCCCACAGCAGTACAGCACTGGAGTCAAAGGCATCTCTCCCAACTAGATGCCAAGAGATGGATCTTTCCCTTTGTTCTCTTTCTTCTTCCCAGCACACCTTTTCCTGCAACCTCACACACAGAGAGACAATCACCTTGGCAACCTCTGTCTGTCCAGGCCCAAGGATTCCTCTTAGATGGGCCATCAACTCCTTTTGCCATGTTAACACATCTGCTTGGCTAGGCTGGTTTGCACAAACCAACCCAGAGATTCCTTGTTTGGCCCAGTTCTGCAACATGTATTTTCATTCATATCCCAAATAATCAAAATCCCACAAAAAATTATGACATACATTACAGCCCTATACACAGTTACTGTATTATATACTTTGTTGGTGTTCTGATTGTTGCAACCTGCCCCAGGACATTAAAGTCACACATATGTGTAATAAGCCAGTTGCAATATCCCCATATATTTGGCACAGAACTAAGGCTAAGAGCTACTGGCTTGTTTAGTCAGAACATTGCTCTTTTTGAGAGCAGAATTAGTTTAAAATAAAACAGGAAATCTTGATGTTTAGCACATCAGCTACCAGCTCCTCTCAGATGTTGTTTGCTACATGCAAGATACTGGTCAAATTATTCTTTTTACTATTGCTATTGGTATTATTACTACTACTATTGCTATTATTCTCCAACATTGTGTGCAATGGGCTTCCTGATAAGCTGGTATCTGCAGGAGGCCGTCTCCTTTAGAATGCAGTGATCAGTTGGGTATATAAGGAGTGAGACAATTTTTTTCAGGCATGCTGGCTGCTATTGAAAATGTACTGAATGCCTATTATGTTCAGGATCAAATATTTGCAGTTCAGGAGAATATTCCAAGAAATCTCCTGTTAATATACACAAAAGCACATTTTAGAGGGCAAGCTCATTTCTGCCTCAACAGAAGCTCTGTTTTGTTTTGTCTCCGCATTGCCTATCAAAAGAGAACAAACCTCAGTGACACTAGAAATGCCATGACACAATCCGGCATAATTTGGGATTCACAGCTTTCAGTAAGTTATTAGCACACTCTGAGTCTTCAAGGCAATACGATCCATATAGAATTTGCATCAGCAGAATTTCTGCATGTCTTCGCATGTCTCGCAATTTAATTTATATTCAGAATCAGAACACCCTTTAGGAGCATATTTTCTCACTCAAACATATAATCTCTCTCCCCCCCTTTTTTTTGCTCTTGACAGACTGTCCTATGCTGATGTCTTTTTCTTGGTCCATAAATAAGTGTGATTAAGATAGTAAAAGCATGAGAATTGCTTTGCTGGGTCAGAGCAAGTTCCACCTAGTCTGAGCCTTGAAAACCTGTGATCCAGGAAGCTGAATAGGCTGTTGCCTGAGGCCCCAGCACCCTAGGACTACTGCCTGGGAGCCAGTGTCCCAGTATAATCCACTAGTACCGATGCCAGTATTGGGACCTGGATGCTGGGCGTATGGTTGGGGGAGCCACCACTGGAAACTTTCCTCAGTGTTCATCAGCACATCAGATATGCCACAGTGTGCTGTGGCAGATTTAAAATGGTGGTTTCTTGACTTGAGAAAGGGCTGGAGCAAGACATTTTGCTACCCGAAGCAAAATGTTAACCCTCTGTACAATAGCCAACTGGAGCTGCTTCAAAATCTGGAGCGAACTGACATACCCTCCAGCATTTCTCTGATGGAAACAGGGACATCCTATATGATGATGATGATGATGATGACGACGACGATGATGATGTTATTCTTTATATCCCACCCATCTGACTGGGCTGCCCAAACCACTCTGGGCAGCTTCCAACAAATATAAAAACATAATACAACATAAAACTTTTAAAAAACTTTCCTATACAAGGTTGCCTTCAGATGACTTCTAGCGACTGTATAGTTACTTTTCTCTTTGGCTTGGGGGTTGGATAACTCCATACCTTCCAACATTTCTCCAATGAAAATAATCACATCCTGCTAAGAAAAAGCAGGACATTCCAGGATCAAATCAAAAACTGGGGTAGCTTCTGTAAATCCAAGACTGTCCCTAGAAAATAGGAACATTTGGAGTCCCTCCTGGATTTCCATTTTAAGGAAAACACATTTCCCTGTTTTTTGTACATTATGGAGAACTATGGTTTGTTTAAAAGTGAAAATTATTGGTTCTGAATTCTTCTTCATTGTTACAAAAGAGAGTTCAGAGAGGACAAGTGAGGAAGGCAATAAGGCTGCCTCTCAAGGGAACCGAGTGTTAAATAGGAAGAGGCATGTGTATATCTATACAGGTCTAATTCGTAATAATGCCCTACAAGTCAGCACAGCTTATTAAACCAAATCAAGTGTGCACGACTAACATCAAATCAATTACAGAGCCTTAATGTGTGAAATAACTGGGGGAGCCAAGCTGTTTCAACTTGTACACAGTGTTCATCACAGGTAATAATAACCTCTTAGCCTCAAGATCCGAAATTAAATAATCTGGCAAAGTTCGAGGAAGGAGTTTTAATAGAAAACACATTTTAAAAGGCTTCCCAAGGGTTCCTGTGGCCCATTGAAATGCAAGTTGGGTTACAGAGAAACACATTGTACTCGCTTCTAAATAACCCTGTTGGGCATATTGCTCTCCAGAGGCTTGGTCCCTGCATCCTTATTTATGTAAATAAGCCCAGGGATTTCAATAGGATCATTTACATAAATAAAAACTTAACATGCGTGGGGAAATTGTACTTTAATGAATAAGAGGCCTACTGAAAGAGGAGGAAGCGAAGCGCTGCCAAATTTCTCCACCCAGACAGGTTTTTCTCCCATTGCTTTTTGACAAGAAATAGGTGGTCGATTCAACATTTCAGAATTTCAACATTTCTTTTTTTTTATTCCAGGGGCCAGTAGTGAGCAGGGACAGAGGCAAGAGTTGGAGGAGCAATTAATGCGAATCTTACTTTTATGCCAGAGGCTGGCTCACACACCCTCTCTGACCTCCATCCCGACAAGGAAGAGGCATTATCAGAGTCCAAGAGCATGCTTCCTAACCCTACCCTACCATAACCCTAAACCCTAACCCTACCCTACCATAACCCTAAACCCTAACCCTACCCTACTCTAACCTGGCCCTAAACCTAGGTTTGGGTTAGTGTGCTAGTGAGTTGGGGTAGGGGTTAGGGTTAGAGTTGGGATAGGGTTAGGGTTGTGATATGGTAGGATTACGGCTACGGTTATGGTTAGGGTTGCATTATGGTAGGGTTACAATTAGGGTTAGGGTTTAGAGGAATATGAATGTGGGGATATATCAGCAGTGGCTGTTGAGGTGAGGCAAAGTTGCTCTCCTAGCTTCCCAACACTGTGATCGCCAGCACTTATTTCAAAGAAGTGGGGAGTGGAGAGGGACAAGGCACTGAGAACCGTCTTCTCGTGCTGTGTACAAGACACTGAAATAAGATGATCTACACAGAGGCCTGGGAGACCATAGGTTTAATTCATGCAAGTGATCTCCGTTTGTGAGTTGGAGAGATACCATGTAATTAGGCCTCAATTACGGGCCTATTCACAGTGTCCAGCTTCTATGCGCCATGGGACAAGAGAGAATGGGTGTAACCTCAGTCAGATGAGTGTACTCACTAAATCCCAGAGCATTTACAAGTGATAAAGGGGAGAGGACTGCTGATTCTTGGGTTGACTATTTAAGACACTGTCAATGCCTTTAAAAGAAATCCAGTCACAGGCAATTGAATAAAATATAAATGGTTCCTCCTCTGTCCTTCTTGGTTGTTGTTTTTTTATTTTAGAATATTTGTGAAATGAGTATGAAACAGCAATAATAATAAAAATGCTGCCAGGATAAAGCTCTATCTAGGGAGAAAGCAAACAGGATGAAGCAATTGGGGCTCCACTGATCAATTTGCTGAGTCCATATTCATAACAACTGCTTAAGCAAAACACCTAGATGCAAAGGACTGCAAGTTGCCCATCAGTACTAATAATTCTAAATCATTGCTTTCTGCTCTATGTTTCTGTCAGAAATAAACACCCAAAGTAGTTCATAAGAAGAACAGACACGACAAGAAAGACATTTGGGAATGCCAGACACAATAACAGTGTGTAACACAAAATTACAATGACAGAGAGAAATAATTACAATTAGGACTGGATGACAGATAGACACGGTTTGAGACAGACATCCATGGGAACCTAAACCACGTAGCCCAACAGATCTTGTCACAGAAATGCTCCCTAAATCAATGTGCATTAAATGATGCAAATTTGTGCACATTATATATTTGAATCATTCGAATGTGGTAGTTGGTATGTGAAACTGTGAAATTCACAGCCCACTACGCAGCCAACCTGCCCCAAAATGAACCCCACCCCACAATGAACCCATCTTCACACACCCTGACCCACAATGGACATCCCCCCACCTTTTCAGGAGGTTCTCTAGGGTAAAACCGGACTGCTGAATAGAAACAACAAACAGAGCACAGCAGTTTAATGATCTAAAGGAGAGAGGCTGTTCTGAGATTGAGAGAGGCTACAGCAATTACCTGGAAGTCAAAAAGAGGTAATCAAAAATATTGCACAGCAGGTCATCGCTAAACAACAACAATAATAAAAAATCTCCACTTCAGATATTTAAGGGGAAATAGAGTAGCAGAAGACACTGGATCCCAGCAGGGTTTAAAAGAAAACCCAATAACAAAGCTGAATAATATTGCTGCCAAATTAAATGAAACTCCATCAGGGATCATAGGTGGCTTTTGATGGCATGTGGAAGATGGTAACCCTGTTGAGAAGCAGCAATAAACCTCAAATTGAGAATCCTTAAATATGTGCTGTGGCTTAAAAAGAGAGAGAGAGAGAGAGAATAGAGTGCCAGATCTCCAAGTCATTTGTATGATTACTTTGTATTCTTGTACGAAGACAGAGAGAAGATATAATAGCCATATTTTTTGAAATATCTAAGGGGCTTTCACGTGGAAGATGGAGCAAGCTTGTTTGTTTCCTGCTCCTGAGGATAGGACTCAAACCAATGACTTCAAGTTACAAGAAAGGAGATTCCGGCTAAACATCAGGAAGAACTTTTTGAACATAAGAGCTGTTCAACAGTGGAACAGATTCCCTTGGAGGTTTGTGGACTCCCCTGCACTGGAGATTTTAAAGCAGGGATTGGGTGTCCATCTGTCATGGATGCTTTAGTTGAAATTCATGCATTGCAGGGGGGTTGACTAGATGGCCCTCAGAGTCCCTTCCAACTTTACAATTCTATGATTCTATGATCAAAGAGCTCATCGGAAGGACAGATTCTGAAGCTGAGGCTCCAATACTTTGGCCACCTCACGAGAAGAGAAGACTCCCTGGAAAAGACCCTGATGTTGGGAAAGATGGAGGGCACAAGGAGAAGGAGACGGCAGAGGATGAGATGGTTGGACAGTGTTCTTGAAGCTACCAGCATGAGTTTGACCAAACTGCGGGAGGCAGTGGAAGGCAGGAGTGCCTGGCATGCTCTGGTCCATGGGGTCACAAAGAGTTAGACACGACTAAACGACTCAACAACAACAACAATCAAAGAAAAGGACCCTAGTCTAAAGTGCTTATAGTCTGAATGAAATCTGGAGGGGGTAGTAGAAAGGGAAGAAAAGAAAGTGGCTGTCTGCCAAGACAATGAGAGCTAGATAGATGATGATATAGATAGATAGATGATAGATAGATAGATGATAGATAGATAGATAGATAGATAGATAGATGATAGATGATAGATAGATAGATAGATGATAGATAGATAGATAGATAGATAGATGATAGATAGATAGATAGATAGATAGATGATAGATAGATAGATGGTATTTTTCGCACGATTGGACGCACCGGACCATAGGACGCGCCTAGTTTTTTGGGGGGGAAATAAAGGAAAAAATTTTTCCCTTTATTTCCCCCCCAAAAGCAGGTCAGGGAAACCGAACCAGGTCGAGGAACAGCGGGATAGTGGCGCTGCGCCTCCCTGCTGTCCCCCGAGCTTGTGGGGCTGGCTGATGTCTGCCTAGCGCGCGGGGCGCTCTGCTTCAGGGCGCCCCACCCGCCGGGCGGCAGGCTGCTATCCGCAGCTTGGGGAGCCTTGCGGGGAACTGCTGCAGGGCTCCCCACGCTGCGGATGTATGCCTGGCGTGAGGGGCGCTCTGCTTTAGGGCGCCCCACCCGCCGGGCGGCAGGCTGCTATCCGCAGCTTGGGGAGCCTTGCGGGGAACTCCTGCAAGGCTCTCCACGCAGCGGATGTGTTCCCGAAGCGCCAGGCGCTCTGCTTTCAGGGCGCCCGACGCTCCGGGAAGCAGGCTGCTATCCGCAGCGTGGGGAGCCCTGTGAGGAACTGCTGCAGGGCTCTGCACGCTGCAGATGTCTGCCCGGCGCGAGGGGCGCTCTGCTTCAGGGCGCCCCTCGCGCCGGGCGGCAGGCTGCTATCCGCAGCTTGGGGAGCCTTGCGGGGAACTCCTGCAAGGCTCTCCACGCAGCGGATGTGTTCCCGAAGCGCCAGGCGCTCTGCTTTCAGGGCACCCGACGCTCCGGGAAGCAGGCTGCTATCCGCAGCGTGGGGAGCCCTGTGAGGAACTGCTGCAGGGCTCTGCACGCTGCAGATGTCTGCCCGGCGCGAGGGGCGCTCTGCTTCAGGGCGCCCCTCGCGCCGGGCGGCAGGCTGCTATCCGCAGCGTGGGGAGCCTTGCGGGGAGCTCCTTGCGACGTCGCGGGGCTCTCCCAGGGCTAGCGGAGACCTTGCCGGCACCCAGAAGCTTGGGGCGCGCTGAGCTCCGCACGCCCCAAGCTTCTGGATTAGCGCAGTGGTCTGCTAGCCCTGGGAGAGCCGCGCGACGTCGCGGGGCTCTCCCAGGGCTAGCGGAGACCTTGCCGGCACCCAGAAGCTTGGGGCGCGCTGAGCTCCGCACGCCCCAAGCTTCTGGATTAGCGCAGTGGTCCGCTAGCCCTGGGAGAGCCGCGCGACGTCGCGGGGCTCTCCCAGGGCTAGCGGAGACCTTGCCGGCACCCAGAAGCTTGGGGCGCGCTGAGCTCCGCACGCCCCAAGCTTCTGGATTAGCGCAGTGGTCCGCTAGCCCTGGGAGAGCCGCGCGACGTCGCGGGGCTCTCCCAGGGCTAGCGGAGACCTTGCCGGCACCCAGAAGCTTGGGGCGCGCTGAGCTCCGCACGCCCCAAGCTTCTGGATTAGCGCAGTGGTCCGCTAGCCCTGGGAGAGCCGCGCGACGTCGCGGGGCTCTCCCAGGGCTAGCGGAGACCTTGCCGGCACCCAGAAGCTTGGGGCGCGCTGAGCTCCGCACGCCCCAAGCTTCGGGATTAATGCAGCGCTCCGCTAGCGGTGGGAGAGCTGGGTCTCCCACTCCTAGCGGATAGCTTCGTGAAGCCTGGAGAGCGAGAGGGGTCGGTGCGCACCGACCCCTCTCGCTCTCCAGGCTTCAGCGAAAGCCTGCATTCGCTCCATAGGACGCACACACATTTTCCCTTGCTTTTTAGGAGGGAAAAAGTGCGTCCTATGGTGCGAAAAATACGGTAGATAGAGATAGATGATAGATAGATGATAGATAGATAGATGATAGATAGATAGATGATAGATAGATAGATAGATGATAGATAGATAGATAGATAGATGAGAGATAGATAGATGATAGATAGATAGATAGATAGATAGATAGATAGATAGATAGATAGATATAGATAGATGATAGACAGATGATAGATAGATATAGATAGATAGATAGATGATAGATAGATAGATAGATGATAGATGATTAGATAGATAGATGATAGATGATAGATAGATAGATGATAGATAGATAGATAGATAGATAGATAGATAGATAGATAGATAGATAGATAGATAGATAGATATAGATAGATAGATAGATAGATGAAAGATAGATAGATAGATATAGATAGATGATAGATGATAGATAATAGATAATAGATGATAGACAGACAGACAGATAGATAGATGTTTATTCTTTATTTGTTGAGACCATGACTAGAGCAAGAGTGTTGGAGTTATTAACAGCCTCTGAAGATTGTGGTGATTGGGGCTGAACTATACAGAAGTAGTTCTTTCTTTCTTGGGGCACTGGTCCCAAGGTGTTTAGGATATTGTAAGCCAATGTAAGCCAAAGTCTTAAACTTGGCTTGGTAGCTAATAGACATCTTCCATTAGGTAAAGTGAAGCATTGTGGACTTTAAGGTAATATGGAGAAAAGTTGATGGAGAGACCTTGTTGAAATAATCAGTTTTGAAGGCTCCCTTGGCACCAGAAAATATTTGGATATTAAGAACTGCCTTGCTGGATCTGAATATCCTCTCTGCTAAGAAAAACAACTCCTCCCTTAGTTGTAATCTAGCAGCAGCACAGATGGGACTCCGTGGTTTGTACATCTGCTCTGCTGGGAGACCAGCAACTTTTACTTCCTCCAGTCCTTCAGATGGGGTTTCCAGAATGATCCCCAACATTTCAGGATGGTGTAACATTTGTATACAGGAACTGGAGGCTAGCAAGGCATGGTTAATGTTTTCTTTTTCCTGGTACAGTGGTACCTCGGGTTACATACGCTTCAGGTTACATACACTTCAGGTTACACACTCCGCTAACCCAGAAATAGTGCTTCAGGTTAAGAACTACGCTTCAGGATAAGAACAGAAATCGGGCTCCAGCGGTGCGGCAGCAGCAGGAGGGCCCATTAGCTAAAGTGGTGCTTCAGGTTAAGAACAGTTTCAGGTTAAGAACAGACCTCCGGAACGAATTAAGTACTTAACCCGAGGTACCACTGTACATGTTTTGCAATGTCAATGAAGAGATAATAGAAATAATAATAGATAATAGGAGGTTAAGGGGTGATATGATAGCCATGTTCAAATATATAAAAGGATGTCACATAGAGGAGGGAGAAAGGTTGTTTTCTACTGCTCCAGAGAAGCGGACATGGAGCAATGGATCCAAACTACAAGAAAGAAGATTCCACCTAAACATTAGGAAGAACTTCCTGACAGTAAGAGCTGTTCGACAGTGGAATTTGCTGCCAAGGAGTGTGGTGGAGTCTCCTTCTTTGGAGGTCTTTAAGCAGAGGCTTGACAACCATATGTCAGGAGTGCTCTGATGGTGTTTCCTGCTTGGCAGGGGGTTGGACTCCATGGCCCTTGTGGTCTCTTCCAACTCTATGATTCTAGGATTCTATGAAATCAAACCAGCAACCTTCTAGTTAACAGCCAGATACACTGACCCATTGCATCACCTGAGGGACCTTCATCTTATCGCATCCAACAGTTAAACAAATGTCAGGGAACATCCATGGGTTTGATGTGAGCAGATAGATTTATTGTTGTGGTCAAGGCAAGCAAGATTTAGATGGTCCCTGGAGCCTGTATTCTGTAAAATTGGTGGAATCGTGGCTCAGAAGATGGCAGTGGCCTTCATATGCAGAAAACCACACAGAGGTCTGCAGGAATGCTACAGAAATGTGGTGAATCCGGAGTTCTTCTTCCTTGTTCTGGTGGCAGGGACCCATGTCGTCACCAGAAACTATGCTCTGGGTCCAAAATCTTCAGGAGTTTGGGCTCAGTCCAAGATCATTTAAAGATGTCGTGCACATTAACTGTGTGTGCACAGTTAACACATTAACTGAGGAGTCCCTCATTTTCAAGTATTGGCACATATCAGGGAGGGAGAATGGACTGGAGATATTTTGTTGGTAAATGGACTTGACAGCCAACTGTCCTCTCCTTCCTCTATAGTCTTTCCAAGAATTAGCCTACTTAAGGAACAAAAAATACTGCAAATTTGTCCCTATAGTTACTGTGGTTAGGACGAAACCCATCTAAATGAATATTTGATAAATGAATAAATGAATATCAATGGGGAGAATAAATGAATAGTAAATAAGCCTAAATGCTAAGTGGCAAAAAATTTAAATGAATAATTCTCTTAAATGAATAAATTCACCATGCTTCAGTTTGTTAGTACTCCACACAGATTAAATCCTTTTCAGATGGAGGCCTGGAAAGGTGAATGGCAAAGGAGCGATGTTGTGCTGGAGCAATGTATATGCTAGCAGTTTACCAGTGTGAAGAAAGGCAAACATCAAGAGGATCTTGTTGCCGCAACCTTACAGTGCACAAACAGTGTTATCAGTGTTGCTATTAAGTTTCGAAAACACTTGTTTTTTGATACTATGCCCGTGTTCCAATAACCAGACCATGCGCATTGTTTCGTCATTGTGCATTGTACCTCAGCAACCTACCTGATATTTGGGTGGTGGGCCTGAATATAGCAAGGAACCCCAGGGCAAGAAGTACAGCATGTTATGGCTGCTTCCTGGTTGGCAATGACCCATGGCAGGGCCTTCTCAGTGGTAGTTCCCTGTCTGTGGATTGCCCTCCCTGGTGAGGTGTGTCTGCCTTCATCATTATAATTTTTTAGGAGGCATGTAAGCAGATTCTCTTCCTGGCAGTCTTGGTATTATTATGTGTTGTTTCTAAATGTTTTAAAATACGTATTTATTTTGTTCTTAATTGCATTGTTTTAACTTGTTTGTGTTTGCCACCCTGGACTCATTGGGGGGGGGGAGCTGGGATATAAATGTAAACAACAACAATGATCTACTCATATAGACAAATTATTCCAGAAGCTCTGGGTCTCCAGATGTCGCTGGACTACAATTCCCATCATCCCTGACCATTGGCCATGCTGGATTGAGCTGATGGGAGATGGAATCCAACAACATCTGGAGAGCCACAGGTTCTTCACCCCTGCATTATGTCACAGAATCATAAAACTGTAGCGTTGGAAGGGACTAGGGTTGCCACCTTTGTTCTGGCAAAATACAGGGCAGGGTGGGGCAGTTGAATTTTCTTTCTTCATCTGGTGCTGAAATGATTTCAAAGCAATCCATTACCATCCATTGCAGCCTAACATGATGGCCCCACTGGAATCTGTCACACGCACATACATGGATATATGCATGAATTTGTAAATCTGTCTGTGCTTGGCTACCCAGAGCTTAAATACATGACCTTTCACACACATGCCTTTGGAGAGGATCCCTAATTTTGCACAGAGAGTGTGAGAGAGAGAATGAGAAAGAGCAGTGCAGAAAGACAGTCGTACCTCATGTTACGTTTGCTTCAGGTTGAGTGTTTTCAGGTTGCGTCCCGCGGCGACCTGGAAGTACCGGAAAGGGTTACTTCGGGGTTTCACCGCTCACGCATGAGCAGATGCGCAAAATGATGTCATACACATGCGCAGAAGCAGCGAATTGCAACCTGCGGACGCGCAGACATCTGCTCATGTTGTCAACGGGCCTCCAGAATGGATCCCGTTCGCAACCAGAGGTATCACTGTACATACAGGAAAAACTGCGCCCTGTATTGAATCGATACAGGATTTAGCATTTTACACAGAAATATGGGACAACAGGTGGCAGCCCCAGAAGGGACCCCAAGTGCCCAAAATCACTCAGTGGTAGATCATTTCTTTGCATGCAGATGGACCCAAGTTCAGTCTGTAGCATTGCCAGGTAGAGCTGGAAAATCCTCTAATTTACTCTTCATGAATTGGAGGGTGAATGTCTATAGTGGGGAACTGAAGACTTGGGGAGGCTTCCTGCATAATTTTGAAACCTGCCTCTTTCAGGATTCTAAAGAACGTAAAGAGGCATTCGGCCTTCCCAGATATGGAGGGCAATGGGGACAGCAATGGAAAGGACAGAAGTAGCTTGCCCAGTGGCTACTAGATATGATGGGTATGTTCTCCCTTCCTCATAGGAGGCAGTATGCTTCTGAATGCTAATTGCTGGGAATCAAGGGTTGGGAGAGTCCTATTGTACTTATCCTTGTGGACTTTCTAGAGACATCTCATTGGCTCCTATGGCATACCTTCTGCCAATTAAACATTCTGCCAGTTAAAATTGGGACATACATCTTTCCTTGCTGGGTTCCCATGCAAGCCAGCCCCCTCCATGGGCTCTGGTTAGGCTGTCTTCTTTCATATGAAAAATGTGCATCTTTCAGTGGCAAGCTCTTGCAGGAGCCAGCTGACTCATGCAAGAACACAGCATTGAAAACAGGACTTTCATTCCAGGATCCAATCAGAATCCAGGATGGCTTCTGTAATTCCAGTATGTTCTAGACAAATCTGGATGGTTGATGCGTACAGAGACGCCAGCTTCTCCAGACAATTGGGGGCTGCAATGTGATGCGGGTGGCGCTGTGGGCTAAACCACAGAGCCTAGGACTTGCTGATCAGAAGGTCAGCGGTTCGAATCCCCACGACAGGGTGAGCTCCCGTTGCTCGGTCCCTGCTCCTGCCAACCTTGCAGTTCGAAAGCACGTCAAAGTGCAAATAGATAAATAGGTACCGCTCCAGTGGGAAGGTAAACGGCATTTCCGTGCACTGCTCTGGTTCACCAGAAGCGGCTTAGTCATGCTGGCCACATGACCTGGAAGCTGTACGCCGGCTCCCTCAGCCAATAAAGGGAGATGAGTGTCGCAAACCCAGAGTCGTCGGCGACTGGACCTAACGGTCAGGGGTCCCTTTGCCTTTACCTTTAATGTAACATCGCAGGATGTCCTCTGAACATCAAGGGGCCCAGGCCCCCTCAAAATATATATATTGGGAGGGGGGCTGAACTACCTTGACCCCTAGGAGCCAGCACCTATGGATCAGTATGCTACAGAACAAAATGCTGGACTATATTGGTCTTTGATTGATCCAGCAGAGTGTTATTATGTTATCATCCATGTTCATCTTCACTCATAAAGTGCTGCAAATAGAGCTTGGCTTGGAACAGATCCTATGCTGAAGTTAATACAAAAATACAGATGGGCAAGATTTCAAAATATTACAGCTATCTTTCCACCAATAAACAAGGGTTCAGGCTGTGGAGTTGTGTGTGCGCACGCATTTTTCACAACGACTATCCTATAATCCAAAGCCACATTCTTCAAGGCATTTGCATAATCCAAATAGTACAGACTGATCACAAGCAAATGTATTTTAAGTCTCTCTTCCACTGAAGGCCAATTAGAATATGCACACACACCCCTTAAGTACTGTAGCTGTTGTTGTTGCTTGCTATCCTTGATGGGTGCCTCAAAACCAGCTCTGAGTAAATGTGGGCAAGCAGCAAAACGCCATTTCAAAGCTGAGTAGTTTCTTAAGAAAAGCTTGCCAGAGAAAGGAGAGATTATTGTTCTGCCTTTTGTGTTAACGCTGATAATCAACACTGGGCATTTTGAGAGAGGGAATCGTACAGGAAACTCTTAAGCAGGTTGCGCATAAGTCTATCGGCAGCGACTTTCTGTTTTCATAAATATGTAGAAAAATCCAGGATGCTTGAGCAAGACAAAACTTAAGGGACCAGTTCATGAAAAAATTATATGCCCCATTTACTCTTGCCTCTCATGTAGTTTAGATTTTTATTAACTCACTTATCTTTTATATGCAGGAGGTCATCTTTCTAATATGCACCCCAGAAGGGCTCACATCCTAGAATGAGGGGGGGGAGGAGGAGGGGGGAGGTCACATGAGCCCATTTGCATTGCCAGCGTCGGAAAGAAACTAGCAAATGCAATGTACATTAGAAGATAAATGAGCCACGCACTTTCTGCTGAAGGTCTTTGAGTCTGAAGAAGTAGACAAAACTTTGAGCAGAGGAGGCGGGGAGTCGTCGGTTTCTGATGGTTTTCATTTCAAGGCTCAATTGCAGCCCTAGGCCGAAGCCATAGTGAAGTAGTTTGTGTGCATGGCATTGCCTCTTGCTTCAGTTCCCTTCCATTTATTTCTCTCTCTCTCTATCCCCACCACATAACGGGTACACATCTGCAAACTGAATGAAAAAGAAACAAAAACAAAAAACACCCTGCAATCTTGATGGGATCATATGTATGGAACAGTTTCAGAGGTATGCAATGAAATGTTGAAATCCTTCAAAGGAATCTCTGAGGAAAAGGTGGAAGAACTCAGCCATGTTTGGGCTGGAGAATTGGAAACTGAGCTGTGGGACATGAATCTTCAAGTACCAGAAGGCATGTCACCTAGAAGAGGTCCAAGACCTGTTCTCTGCTGGATGAGAGAAAACCGGCTTAAGTTACAGGAGGAAAGATTTCAGCTGAACATTAGGAGCAACCTTTTGATAGGAAGAGAAGTATGACACTGGAAGTGAATACCTAGAGGGCTCTCCCTCGCTGGAGATCTTCAAGCAGAGAGGCTGCACATGTGCACATTTGTCTTCAATTGTTGAGCTAGGAACCACTAGCATGTTGTGGCCTGATCTGAGGTGGGTTGCAACAGCAGCACTATTACTATGCGAAAATATGATCTAAAATGAAGAGTCCTCAAGTCTTGGGACACATCGTGGCAATTTAAAATGTAGCAGTCAATAAACACAGAAATGCAAAGATAGTTAAGTATTATATTCAGTATTCTATATTGCCATGTACATGACAAATTGTGTCCTCCTCCCAGAGAGCATGCATTGCGGTGAGATCATCGAGACTGACCTCTGTTGTGGGTGGGAGCGATTGGATAGCCACAACAACCCGATTGGTGGTCCCTCGGTTGCTGGGGTAATTCTGGCCAATGGGATCATTTCATGCCTTAACCGAGGGACCTATCTGTACCACTGCACATTGCGTTGAGCTTCCTCTTTTCGCCTCGTGCATCGGATCACCTGCCCACCCTCCCTATATTTAGGGTTCATTATTACCTTGCTATGCCGTCATGGGTCATCTATTTTTGGGACAGGGGCCCGGTAGGAATTTTCCCATTTGGCTGATTGGCTGGTGCCACTTGGGTTTTGCCTGCCGCGTAGCAAATCTTCACAACTTTGTAAGGTTTGGTGGTTAGGCATTGGTTCAATGTGGAGGGGAGGGGAGGTTGTCACACATACTCCTTCAATGCGCAAAAAGGTATTCCATTAAAGGAATCTAGGGGCTCACCTTGCATTTGTCCAATCCCCTTCCAGGGGTTAGGGCCACGCCAGAGTCCCTGGGAGCATTTGGGGTGAGCTTCAGTCTGAACCTGGTCCAATGCTCCCCCAGGATGTTTTTGTTAGAATTCCTGCTCTGTGATTGCAGTCATGGGATTATTGTCTATCACATGACGGTATGTGTTTTGACTCCACAGAGTGGGAAGTGACGGTGACAGGATATTTGTGTTACTGTGTTCCGTGAAGTGGGACTATTGTCCTTTGTTCACTCTCTTTGCTGTCTGATGCTAGAGAGAGGGGGGGGCATGTTGCAGTGCTCCGTGTGTGTTTATATGTAAAAAAAGTAGATTAGCCAAAATGCTGAGTTGCTGAGGTCTGTCACGCAAGCTGCAAAGACTCTGCGGATCCCTAAGTGTGCCGGTGTCTGTTGGCATTGGTCGCTGTGATGTTCAGGCTGAAGAAAGCTTTTGAAGCTCCTGAACGATCAACCAGGAGGGAGAGAACATGCCAGTTGGGCATGTGTCTCTGCCCGGGTCCTACTCAAGTGTAAGCTGAGCTCCTGACAGTTTTTCCTTACTGACGTCTGCTGGAGTCCAGGCGTCAGTGCTGCCGTGCTAAGGTCAGGGGAAGCTAGTCAGGAACCAATGCCTAAGCAAACCACTCACGATCTGTAATCAATAAAGTTGTGGCCAAAATTATGCCAATAACCTTAAACTAAATTCTGTGTCAATTGTGCAGAAACATACACAGCCTATTCAGAATGTCTGGCAGAAGTGAAATGTCTTCAGTTGGTGTCAAAAGATAGGCAAAATCGGTGCCAGCCTTAGCTTGAAAGTGGTTCACAACTGGGGTGTATTATCAGGTTGAAGATCTTCTGGGTTTTGTTTGTTTGTTTGTTTGTTTGCACAAATTTTATTCAGCATTGTTTTACAACTGTGCGCGCGCACACACACACAGGTCTGTATAACAGTTATGCAAATTACAGAATACACCTGCCCATCGTTTTGTCTTTATTATTTATTTTTTTGAAAATAATATTTATTAAATTTTTAAAAGTTACAAAAAGAAAAAGTAAAAACACCATATTAAACATAAACAAAGCAGCACATCACAATAAGGAAGAAAAAGAAAAAGAAAAAAAGAACAGAAAAATAGAAACAATTAAAAAAACACATCAAACCTTCCTTTAACCTATCTTTCATTTGCTTGTTTCCTTGACCTCCTCACACCTCCCTTTTTTGTATTCTAGTTCGGTTAGCTATTTCAGCAAATCCTTTCCATCTTTCCCAGTTTTTGTCCTGTAATTTATCTTGATATAATGTAACTTTACTTTCCCTCCTTTCACCAATTAACAGTCTATTTTTACTTAATCCTTTATAACATTTCTGCTAAAACCACATAACTTCATTCCAACATCCTTCTAACATTCATTAATTTTACAGTGTTTCTGTAAATAATCTTTAAATTTCTTCCAATCTTCCTGATCTCAGTCAACATTGGTAACACCAAAAGAGCTTCTCAAGGTCTGCAGGTCTTTAAGAACCAGTATTCCTTAAAGTGCCTTGCAAATTTGCCAGAACAGGAATCTGAGGGCTCTGGACTCTCTCTTTTTAAAGAGGTGTTGGGCAGCCCTTTCATGTTTCACATGGGAACCCTTTGCCTAAACAGTCTTAAATTTGGCAGTTCTTGTGAACTGGAGAAGTGTTTGAATCCCTGTAAAACCTCCTGGTGCTTGGGTGGAAAATGCCAACACAGAGAGCAAAAAACAGGGGGCGTTTTCTATTGAAATCAATGGACAAAAATAAAGGTGAAAAGAAAATTGAAATCAATGAAGATAAAATGAAATGAATGTGGCTTTAAAAATTAAAATGAAACGTGAAACCACCCGCCCACTATTGCACGCCTTTACTTAATCCATCCTTAGCAGTGGAGGCCTAACAACACCCTTGGTTAAATTATTTCCTTCAAAGGAAGGAGTTTCAAACACTGGGCATCCTTCCAAGAAATTGGGCATGAGATCATAAACTAGTTCTTCTTCTCCCACCTTTCGAAGACTTATAATATACCTGTGCTAGGTTCCTTTTATCTCTGTTCTATATATAAATATGAGCATCAGCATTTGGGGGTGGGGGGAGAGAGAGGAAATCCACAAAAAAGTTAGCACTTTGATCTTTAATGCCCTTAAATAAAGCTGCTCTTCCACAGGAAACCGGGGAAAGGGAATGCAAATTCACGGCTGACTGTTTATTCTGCAAATGAAAGACGGAGATAAGAAATTCCAAAAGGAAAACAGAAAATAAAACTGTTTGCCATGTAAATTAGCTTCATTAATATAGAAGATATTTCTCCAACCTAGCCCTCGGATCGCTAGGAGCTGCCTTTTTCTGCAGAGAAGTGCTGGGCTTTCATTCACAAACAGTATTTTTATTACAGCTGTGGCAGCCATCATAATTGTTTATATATGTAAATGCACAATAAAGGGAGCAGAGATAAAGAATGTAAGATTTAATCCATTTTAATCTTGTTAAGGTGCAGGGTGCAGAATATATAATTTTAATAGTCAAGTTACCCTCATCTACCTGGAAAGGCAGTTTGACGTTTTTAGTGCCTAATGTCTCCAATTTTTAGTGCTAATTAAACGGTCTTAACCTGCTAGTGTTTTATATGTATTATCTTAAATCACAATTTGGGATGGAAATGGAGTGTTCTTACTAGATAGTAAAAGTTCCAAATGGCTAGAAATGTAATGTAAATCACTGTTCTGAATGGAAACGAAGGGCTGTTCCTCGTTTCTCTGTTGCTGTTTGGGCACAGCTACCCTAGTAGGAAATGCACTTCCAGATTAGCAGGTGTGAAACTCCACAGGGTTGGTGTTAGCAGTCCGACTGAGGCAAGGGATGAGTTGCCGCACCCATCATTCCATGTACAGGAGCTTGACTTGTTCCATGTGCAAATTAGATGAAAAATAGAAATCTAAGGGGAGATGTTCAAAGGAACAAGAACAAGATAAGAGGAATGAAGCTCCCTCTTGAATTTCTCCAGGTGCCTGTTGTAATGACTCTCTTAAATTGCGTGTTCAGACATAGAAACCTCCCCCCTAAATAAATTCACACTTGACTCAAATTTTGGTTTCGGTTTTTGGCAGAATTTAGGCCACAACTTTATTGATTACAGAAAGTGACTGGTTGCATAGGCTCTGGTTCGACTAGCTCCCTGCCATGCAGGTAGCGCTGACCCAGGGTTCCAGCATAGGTCAGCCAAGGGTGAACACCTGGATAAGTGGAAGGTCGGGAATGGGCTATCTCTGCCACCCAAATGTCCCCCTGGACTCAGGCACGGGCACAAGCCCCTCTCAGGGGTTGACCAAATAATCGAGTCCCTGGATTCCTTTAATGGAATACCCTTCACATAGGGATGGTAAGAGCGTTCTCCCATCCCTATCACCTGAACCAGAGCCTATCTGCAACCTTACAAGTTGTGACAATTTGCTACGCAGCAGGCGAAACCCAAATGACAACAGCCAATCAGCCAAATGGGAAAATTCCTGCTGTGCCCCTGTCCCAATGGCAGATGACACATGGCCGCATAGCAAGGTCAAGCGCAAAGCCCTAATTGTAGGGAGAGGTGGGTGGGTGTTCTGAATGCACGCGCCAAAAGAGGAAGCTCTGGGTCATGTGCATGGGTATATATAGGTCCCTCAAACCCTTTGGACTGCGTCCCATTGGCCAGATTGCACCTGGCTACAAGGGACCTACCAATCAGGTGTTGTGGCTGACCAATCATACCCACCCACAAGACATGGTGTGGGTTTCCAGATCTCACCGCAATACGTGCCCTCTTTAAGGGAGGACCCAATCAATGACTTCCGCATTGTAACGCCAGTCAAGTTCAAATGGTTCTTTGGCGTATTCACAATCAACCCACACATCTCTTTTACAGGAAGCTTCTGTCATGGATCTCCACAGGTTCAGGATTTTGAATCGAGCCTGGAGGCTAATAAAATTAAGAACATTTTGTGCAGTGGCAGTTGGGAAAGGTGTACTTGCAGTTCCAGACAGGGCAGCCTGCCCATGTGGCAGGACCCACCAGCCCCTGTTGAAGTGGGTCACCCTGCTACCTTAACAAGATTAAGATAGATTAAATCTTGAATTCTTTATCTCCGCTCCCTTCAAATGTGTCTTGCAAGATGCAGGCAAAGTAATGGGAAAGTCTTTGAAGGTTACTTCCAGTTCTGTTTCCAAATATCTTGATCACTAGAGACAAGGGCTGTTTTTCTTTTCTACAACAAAGGTGGTTCAGGTAGGCCACCTGCTGCTGAAAAGGGTTTAGCACTTGATGACCCCAGAAGGTCTTCTCTAATGTTTTCATTCTTTGATGTCCTGAGGAGGCAAGCTGTTTGTGCCCAAGAGAGGCAAGGTAATAAAAATATTCTTCAAATTTACCACTCGGTAGGTCTTTTACATCTTTGCATGCAAGCTATGATTTCCATCTGTACTAGACTTCCTCCTAATTGTTTTATTGCATAATTAATGCTTCTCCTTTTTGAAGCACTAGCAACTTTCCAAGTCTTTGTGTGGACATACTGTAAACCACTTCTGGTTTGTTTTTTTTAAGAGACATTTTAAATAGGACAGTTTCTGCAACCAAGGGCGGCACATCCTGTTTTGCTACCTGAGGCAAAACGGGCATGTAATATGGGTTCAGGCAAGATCTCATGAGATCTCACCAAAGTCTTGTGAGATTTTCAATTATTGATTTCAGTTTCCTTGACCTATGATGGTTTGCAGATGACTGAATGGACTGTTTCAACTGGAAATCAAGTTGAAGTTTGGATGATATGACAGATGTTCTATTGGGGATGGTGCCACCCATTCACACATTCAAGAAATCAATGGAGTCTGTATTTTATGACTAATAAATATTCATGCATGGGGTTAAGCCTGTAGGATCATCCTAAGTAGGTATCTGCCTTCCTTCCACCAGATGGTCCATGAGGGGAGAGAATGTTTGGGAACCATTGTTCTGCACCACTCTTATAATTTCATTAGGCAGGCTTGAGGCCTTGAATTAAGAATGTAGGAACCTAGTTCATTCTGTCGGTTTGCATTTCTTAGTATTGATCTTATGTGTAGAGATATTTTGTGTTCTAATTAATTCAAGAGGGTTCTTGAAGCTTCTCTGTGTGAAAGAAGCAAGCAGAAGATTCGTGATATTTAGGTTATTCCTTCAGAGGAGAAGCTGAGTACAGGTGGCTTAAACAGGTTTTGTTATCTATTTCTGTCAAGGCCATGCTGACTATAAAAGTAAGGCCAGAAGGACCCTGGGTTTTACTTTCACTTTCTATCTTTTTTCCTTCTAGTGTGGTGTTCTGTAGACAGTGGTACCTCAGTTTATGAACTTAATCCGTTCTGGAAGTCCGTTCTTAAACCAAAGCGTTCTTAAACCAAGGCGTCCTTTCCCATAGAAAGTAATGGAAAATGGATTAATCCGTTCCAGACAATGACAAACAACCCCTAAAACAGCAATTTAACATGAATTTTACTACCTAACGAGACCATTGATCCATAAAATAAAGGCAATAATCAATGTACTATACTATAAAATAAATAAGACAGTATTGTAGATGATCAAAAATTCAAAATAAATAAATAAATTTCTTACATGCACTGATGATAGTCATTGTTTGGATGGGGGGCTTTTATCCATTTCTGCAGTCCCACAATCAACCAGCAGCTGAACTGGGTTCCACACAGTCACAAAAACAGGTCACAAAAATGAATTAACAAGCTACAGTTGCAAGTCAGTCCCATAAAATGACGAACAAGCCACACTAAAAAAACCGAAAAAGCCGCACCAACAAAACAAAAAAAAAATAGCAAAAACAAAAGCTCCAAATATCACCTCTGTGTTGTGTGGGTACTCGGGACTCAACAGCCAACAGACTCAATGGGAAGCCTCTGATTAGCAGCGGGAGACTCAATTTCCAAACGGAACACACTCAACAGGAAGAGGAACATGTTCTATTTCCAAGGCAAAGTTCACAAACTAAAACACCTACTTCCGGATTGGCAGCGTTCTTATTCCAAGTTGTTCGTAAACTAAACTGCTCTTAAACCAAGGTACCACTGTATACTTTTAAGGTTTAGACTTATTATAAGTTAATGTAAGTTTCAGTTAAGTCTGCTGCAACTGGATTTCTTATGGACAGTGCCAGTCCTGAATGTATTGGATTTGTGACCATTATGCTCATTTGCAGTAAAGCTCTGCTGGATGAAGAAGAAGAAGAAGAAGAAGAAGAAGAAGAAGAAGAAGAAGAAGAAGAAGAAGAGGAAGAGGAGGAGGAGGAGGAGGAGGAGGAGTTTGGATTTGATATCCTGCCTTTCACTCCCCTTCAGGAGTCTCAAAGCGGCTAACATTCTCCTTTCCCTTCCTCCCCCACAACAAACACTCTGTGAGGTGAGTGGGGCTGAGAGACTTCAGAGAAGTGTGACCAGCCCAAGGTCACCCAGCAGCTGCATGTGGAGGAGCGGAGACACGAACCCAGTTCACCAGATTACGAGACTACCGCTCTTAACCACTACACCACACTGGATGAAATACAATTGCCTCTGGTCTATTATTTGGGAATCCTACAACATGTTTAAGTTTTTACTCTGCTAACTATACATTGGAATCTACTCTGGATCAATACTGAGTAGAATTACATGACACATTCACAGCAAGACTGATTGTTCCTCTAACTCAGTACTATCCATACTGCTTGGCTTTCCAGGATTTCAGACAGGATTCCATCCCACCCCTAACTGGAAATGTTCTCTGACTGGGCTATGACATTTCTCTTAACTCTTCGGTTTATGAATGATCAAGGGCCCTTACCAAAGAACTTTTAAGTCATGGAAAATAATAATAAAAAAAGACTCTGGCTTTGATTAACCTAGCAGCACCTGTAAATTATAACGCCAGCCTTTAAAGCCCATCATTTATTCTTTGCATGTATATTTTATGTATCATAGATTATAAATTAATGGGGCTGTATCTTTGTGTGGCAGGATGGTAGGTAAATGTCAGCAGATAATAGTGTTCCTTACACCAACAGAGCTGCCTCTGTTAAATCTGTTGATAACTGAGGCTAGAGGCAAGATTATGACAGATTATGATTTACAAAGATGGTACCATAGCATAGTTAATAAATAACTAATCTTGGTAGAGAAGACA
The DNA here is from genome assembly GCF_964234715.1 of Podarcis melisellensis. Classification (NCBI taxonomy): domain Eukaryota; kingdom Metazoa; phylum Chordata; class Lepidosauria; order Squamata; family Lacertidae; genus Podarcis; species Podarcis melisellensis. The sequence goes on from NC_138537.1 coordinate 12,536,734, forward strand.
ATGCTATTAAGACCTAACAGGCTCCTGGTACAATTTGCTTAAGTGCAATTCAGTGAAATGGTAGAAAAGGAACAGAGATGAATGACTATCTCCAGTTCAATGGCTTTGTTGTCCCTTGGATTCATGCTGCTCCTCTAGGGATATTCCAGGGATGTGTTCTCCATGAATTCCATACAAAATGACCTGATCCACACCTCATAGACTAAAGGGCAGGTGCTTCAGTTTCTGCATTTCTCTGAATTTTGTAACAGAATTCTCGGCCCTAATGTATTAAAAATGCAAAATTTCAATAGATAAAATGCATTTAGAAATATGGATTTAAGTATGGATTTAGATGTTTATGAAAACATTCTTGCCGTTGTTGTTATTCTGCAGATTAATGCAGAACCAGTATGGAACAGACGTATGAAAGAACACATGTGAAAGTGATACAGACGAGAAATAGATTGCTCTGGAAAAACTCAGGTTATATTGGAAGGCCCAGCAAAGACTCCATTTCCTCAGGGTCTTGCGAAAGAACAATGTTAAACAACAACTGATGACCTCCTTCTACCAGTCCACAATAGAAAGTGTCCTCTCATATTGTATCACAGTGTGGTACGTTGGCTTGACAGCCATGGACAGAAAGTCTTTACAGAGGGTGGTGAACACAGCCCATGATATCACAGGCTGTCCCCTGAGCCTGCTAGATGACATCGCAAGGGATCAATGACCTTAGGAGAGTGAGAAAAATTCTCAGTGATGATTCACAGCCCGGCCAGCACCTCTTCAATTTTCTACCTTCGGGCAGGAGATATAGAAGTATAATTAGTCGTACCAACAGGCTAAAAAACGACTGGACCTAATGGTCAGGGGTCCCTTTACCTTTAAGGTGCTACTGGACAATTTTTTATTTATATCAGTTCATCCGTTTGCCAGAGCAAGGGATGGGAGGAGTATTATTATTATTATTATTATTATTATTATTATTATTCCTTGTGCTCATCGCTTATGCTGGAACTGAGCTGTCCCTCCTCCCGTCCCTCCTTTGCTATGGTGCTGCTACTTCAAAATCAGGTCCTTAATGAAAGCTCAACAGTTCATGGCAACATTTGCCATGTATTTGCCTTTTTTCCTACCGGCTGGGAAGCAAGCGGGCCTCAGTCTCCAGCAAACTGCTATTGTCAGTGTTATCAGCATTGCTAATGGCACTATTACCATTCTCATCACTAAAAGCCAGTTCATTATCTGATAAGGCCAACTTTCCTCTCGTGCATTGGGGGGGATTTGATTTTCCTTATTTATATTCTCTGTTGGCATCGCTGAGCCTTGCTTGCCGAAAACGGAGGCGCCCGCCCGCCGCCCCCCCCCACAAGGAAATTGCCATTCTGCTCATTGCACTGCTTTTTTATTATTAGTCACTTGTTTCTTATAAAGCACGGGGTACGCTGACTGTTTTTAATTCTTTAGCCAAAGGGATTCGCTTTTTATTATAAAAAAAAGGCGCTAGATAATCGTAAATTAAAAAAGGCTGGCTTGTTTTTCATTGAAGCCAAGGAATGAACTGACTACGCCTGCGATTGAAGATTGAAATAAGAACTAAATCTGGACAAAACATCTGGCTGGATGCATTAGGGCTATTCATTCGGCTGTGGGTGACCACTTTTGCATCTCCAAAAAAAGAGGAGAAAAGATAACTAAGGTTTGCATGGTAATTGCAAATTATGTCTTTTATTTGTTGATGTGGTTGCTAAGCTAAACAAGCAGCCCAAATTTGCTACTTGCAAATTTAGAAATAATGACTCCTGGCAGAGTTCAGCATTGTACTAAGGTGATATACCTGTATACCTGAAGGAGCATCTCCACCCCCATCATTCAGCCTGGACACTGAGGTCCAGCGCCAAGGGCCTTCTGGCGGTTCCCTCTCTGCGAGAAGTGAGGTTACAGGGAACCAGGCCTTCTCGGAAGTGGTGCCTGCCCTGTGGAACGCCCTCCCATCAGATATCAAGGAAATAAGCAACTATTTTACTTTTAAAAGACAACTGAAGGCGGCCCTGTTTAGGGAAGTTTTTAATGTTTGATGCTGTATTGTTTTTAATATTGTGTTGGAAGCCACCCAGAGTGGCTGCGGAACCCCGGACAGATGGGCAAGGTATAAATTTATTATTATTATTATTGATTATTATTATTCCATCACTACAAGCATTTATGCTTACTAAATGGAACAATCTCCTCTCTTCTGCCCCTGCACTCCGCTCTAGAGGTTCTCCCTATCACGCTGAGCTGATTTGAGAAGGGTGCAGGGCAGAACATAGCCATCATGGTTAGTAGTCATTAACAGCCGCCTCCTACCATGTCACTGAAGACAAAACCATTTTTTCTTGTGGCATCCAAGCTGTTGATGCAGGGGCATCCAGAATGGAACTTCCCCTCCCTCTCCCTTCTCTGTGACCCACTCCACTGCACTCCGCAATAAATCTGCTCAAACAGGGACTGTGCAAATGGGATGGCTTTGTTGGACACAACCAATAGTTTGTGGTTTTATCCCTTCTAAATCCCTGCCCTTCCTTTCTCGTCTCTCTTCTGATGGATCCAGCAACTGGTCTGCATTTCTTGAAACGTTTCTCCTTTCGCAGTGTTTGAGAGGTGGCTATTTATTACAACGAAATTAAACACAGAAGGAGGCGGTAATAAAATTCATTTTAAATAAAAGACTGTGCAGATGATTTGTGAATTAATTGAACAGTTAATTTCCTTTTTTGTTTAATCTTACTACCCCACTATGTGTTATAATTGGACGACAATGTTAGCACACATATTTCTGAGCGTAGCCTGGAGGATTTCCACCCACCCACCCTCCTTCAAGATGATGGCACATCAAGGAATAGTGGTAATGAAATAGGCCCACTGTGGCAGAATTTATCTTCTATGAATTGTAAACATATACAAAGAGGATGCTTTGGGGGGAGAGAGAGATGGGAAGGGAACTGTTTTCCAGCATTGGGGGGGATTATTTTACCAACATATTATTATTATTATTATTATTATTATTATTATTATTATTATTATTATTATTATTATTTCTATCCTGCGTTTAATCCCAAAGGATCCCAGGACAACAAAGAAAACAGCAGCAAAATGATGCCATGAAAATAAAATGAAAACATATTGTTTTTTAAAAAAGAAAATCCATACCTCCACAGCGAATAATTTCAAGGTTGCCAGGAATAATATCTGTAATAGAGGAAGGCTGCACTGAAGAGGAATGGTGGGAGCCTCCCCTCCCTCTCCCTCTCCCCCTGCTCCAGATCCTGAATCTTCCGAGGAGCAGAAGGACAGTATAGATTTGGAACAGTGGTTTGCAGAGGGGCATAGTTCAGAAGGCAGAAGCTGGGGAATACTGGATGGGGAACAGCTAGGAGAAGAAACATTGGGGGAAAGAGGGTTAACAGATTCACAGTCTCTGGACAGCATTCCTCCACCCAGCCCATGGTCAAGAAGAGCTCAGAAAGTCTCAGAACAGAAAGTGCAGAGAGTACAAGCTCAGATCACAAGACGTAGGAGTGATGTGGATTAATAGGGACAGAGAGAGTGTAACCCTTAATTAGGAGGACCACCATTTCTAGGAGATGTGTTCTTTGTTCTCTCTCTGTGATTATTAAAGTTTCTAACTGGTAAGAAGAGTCCTTTTCCTTTGTTCTGTTTATCTACTGCCACAAGGGAATAAGCCTGACAATATCTCTTTACTCTAGCCTCTTTACTCTCGCCGTACCAAGCTACTTACATTCTTCCTGATTTAACAGCTTTGGCCCTGCAATCCTATGGTCACTGAGAGGGTGTCCCAGGGGCCATATGACATTTTGGCTTCCTCTTTCCAAATCCAGAAAGTGATGTCCACCCCTGTAGAAAGTCCATAGGGACTTACCCTGCCACTATAGAAACCTCCACTGCCCTAGCCTTGCTGACATTGGAGTTCATTGGAGTATCATTTATAATTTACCGGCTAGAAAAGAATACATTAATATTTGGTATATTTGTTTTTTTAATATAATTTTTATTAACAAACCAATCAAATCACATTAATTCCAAATTACAAAGCCGAATTTTTAAATTTTTGTTGGGGGTACCCATACTTTGAGCTCAGAAAGTGATCCAAACATCTCTCTTGCTGCTGCTTTCATATTCACAGTTCTGTCCAAATAGTATTCACAGTTCTGTCCAATCTTCTCTTTATTGTTTTCTTCATCTTCTTGTTGTTATCATATATTCCTTTCTTTGTGACCTCTGATAGTCTCCACAAGTGGGTTGAAAACAGACGTTGTTATATCCTGTGTGGATTTTCCATTCCTCCAAGAGCCATATTCAAACAGACAGACGCCATTTCAACACTTCCGTACAAAACATTCTTAAAGTCTGCCCATTAATCCTCACAGGCCTGTCATTCTCTCCTCGAACTTCTTAGGGGGTTCTGCCAGGTGAAACTCACAGTCCGATATAATCACAAAACCATGGTCTCTCCCCCCCCTCGATCGTAAATCTTGCCACCAGGCCTGCTTCCTAACAAGTCTCTTTTTATAACTGCTTGATTCCAAAGGTCTTTCATTCCTTTCCAAATTTTCCACAAGCCATGTCTTTGATTAGTAATTCATTTCCACACAGTTCTTAATCATCCCGCTTATAATCAGTAATTGCAATGATTCTTCTGGGGGGGGGGGGTTGTTAGGTAATCACATAAGATAAAAAAAGAAAAGTCCCCCCCATTCCGTCCCGTTCCAACATACCGACCCTTTGATGTGTCTTCTTCTTGATTTATTTTGCTGTTGAATCCAGCCCATCACTCCACTTCACAGAGGTCACTTCAGTTAGCAGTCTTGACTCCCGTTCTTCACTCGAAATATGTGTATTTGCTTCTCTCTAATTGTTTATTTTGAGCTGCTGCAACCAGGCCGCGCGATCAGAGACAGCGTCCGGGAGAGCCGTCCCACACGAGTGCTGTGTGCCTTGTGTCCTCACACCCTTCTTTCGAACTCGGGGGTGACTTATGGCAACCGCAGGCGAGGCAGTGTTCCCCATTCCCTTGGGGTAACAAGGGAGGCTGCGTACTCCCATATCAGCCTCTTAATTACCTCGTGTGAGCTGGAGAGATGGTATTGTCGGCCATCTTCCAATGTGCCCCTAGCGGCCCCCCAATATTTGGTATATTTGTGGAATGTTCAACAATAAATGCTTTAGTTTTGTACAGGTAAAAATGCAAATATACACAATTGTCGTTACTTCTTTCTGTAAACCTTCTGCAACGTCTGCCTCAGCTTAACTTCCCACATCAGCCAGAGATCCACTGGATCCTAATTCTGCTCATCATGGCGGATTATGCTACAGGATCACTTCCTTACACTCCACCCCCAAAAAATCTCCCTCCAAATTTGCTGTGAATTTTGCATCAGACACAAGCCAATGAAAATCTAGGTACAGAACATTGCTTTGCATTTCCCCTAAGGAATATAGCATTTTATTGCTGAAATTCCCCTGATTTAGTTGAAAGATCCTCTTATACATATATAAAGAGGGTGGTGCTGTAGGGATGCGGGTGCCGCTGTGATCTAAACCCCTGAGCTTGTTGTTGTTGTTTAGTCGTTTAGTCATGTCCGACTCTTCGTGACCCCATGGACCAGAGCACGCCAGGCACTCCTGTCTTCCACTGCCTCCTGCAGTTTGGTCAAACTCATGTTCGTAGCTTCCAGAACACTGTCCAACCATCTCGTCCTCTGCCGTCCCCTTCTCCTTGTGCCCTCCATCTTTCCCAACATCAGGGTCTTTTGCAGGGAGTCTTTTCTTCTCATGAGGTGGCCAAAGTATTGGAGCCTCAGCTTCACGATCTGTCCTTCCAGTGAGCACTCAGGGCTGATTTCCTTGAGAATGGATAGGTTTGATCTTCTAGCAGTCCATGGGACTCTCAAGAGTCTCCTCCAGCACCATCATTCAAAAACCACTGAGCCTAGGGCTTGCCAATTGGAAGGTTGGCGGTTCGAATCTCCACAACTGGGTGAGCTCCCGTTGCTCGGTACCAGATCCTGCCAACCTAGCATTAAAGCATGCAGTGCAAGTAGATAAATAGGTACCACTGCGACGGGAACATAAACGGCATTTCCGTGCGCTGCTCTGGTTCGCCAGAAGCGGCTTAGTCATGCTGGCCACATGACCAGGAAGCAAGATGAGCGCTGCAACCCCAGAGACATTCGTGATTGGACTTAACTGTCAGGGGTCCTTTACCTTTACCCTCATATATAGCACCTGAGGAAGAATATCCACACATGCTCCAAATTGTGATTTAGGTGCAATTTTGATGACTCCACTTCTTCTTCCTGTGGGAGAAGGAGGGGGGAGGAAAGCTCATGTGGATTTAGCACCAAATATTTACTAGCAATTGTTATCCTTTCTGCTGTTTGTACAGGGGAATTTTCCATGCTGGATAATGAAGAACTGAACAGCTCTTTCATACAGAGAAAGAATGAAATAACAGCCAGATGGTTGCTGCGTTAGTTTTATTGAGCATGCCATACCAGATACAAACAACAATTATTAAACACAAGCTCTAAATTAGATGCAGAAAACATGGCTGAGTTGGGGGGGGGGGCAGGGAACCATCACAGGAACGTAAGAAATAGTTCTGTACTGAGCCAGCCAATTCTTCACCTAGCTCTGTATTGTATATACAAGGGTTGCTTGACCTATGGCTCTGAAGACTGTAACTCCCATATGTTAATATTTGTCCTGGTACTGTATTTGTTAGAAAATGTTTTTTACACAGAATAAGTTGTACTGGGGAAAAGAGAACCGATGTAATGTAATGAAATGTAATGTTGTTGTTGTTTAGTCGTTCAGTTGTGTCCAACTCTTCGTGACCCCATGGACCAGAGCACGCCAGGCACTCCTGTCTTCCACTTCCACTGCCTCCCGCATTTTGGTTAAACTCATGTTAGTAGCTTCGAGAACACTGTCCAACCATCTCGTCCTCTGTCGTCCCCTTCTCCTTGTGCCCTCAATCTTTCCCAACATCAAAGGAAATGACCTCTTTTGGGGGATTACTTTGGTTTTGGGGTGACCATTAAGTTGTTACAGGGAAATATCTTCTCCCTGTAAAATACCGTATGTCTGTTTGGCCAAAAAAAAAGACTGTGATGTGTGCTCTTTCTATATAACCATTAGAAACCTTTGAACCAGTTCTTTATGTCTTTGCCTAGAGCACAGTTACAGACCAAAGAAATGAAAGGTTTTAAAGGTTACTGAGTGCTGGAAGTGTTCACATTTCATCAGTACCAAATTATTTAGCAAAGGTGCTACTATGATATACTGGCCTGCCTTGAATGTACATATCTCAGCTTATTAAGTTGAGATATGCACAAGACCAGTGTCTGACTGCTCTGCCCTGAGACTAGGATGTACATCAATCCATTCTGACATGCATTTGCATTTTTAACTGGTATTTTCTGTTCCACTCCCATTGGTTTTATTTTGCACAAATCTTTATTCATTCCCCACCCGCACGTTTCTTTTTCAAGCAACACATATCACGGCCATCAATAGATAGTTACAAATCAATTACCTTCCCTGTGTGTTCCCTTTAAAGTCAATGTGTTTCCAGAGAGGTCATCTTTTGCAGCAATGCCCTCCCCCCCACAAGTCTTTTGGTACCCGAAAGACAAAGTTAATGAAGTGACTAATGGCCCATCACAAAGCCCCCTCTGGCCGGAAATGGTAGGGAAAGCAAGAGAGGAGATCTCAAACGATCCACAGATTGTGACAATGGTGCAACTGGGTAAGAGCATGAGAAGAAACTTATCGGATCTGGCCAAAGATCCAACCAGATGTCTATGGGAAGCCCACAAGCTGACTCTTCCCATCTGGGATTCCCAACAAGTGATATTCAGAGAGATACTACTTCTAACAGTGGCAGTAATAATATAAAGCTATTCTGCATAGTAGAGACATCACCTTGCCAACAAAGGTCCGTATAGTAAAAGCTATGGTTTCCCCAGTAGTGATGTATGGAAGTGAGAGCTGAACCATAAAGAAGGCTGATCGCCAAAGAATTGATGCTTTTGAATTATGGTGCTGGACACGTCGGACACGACTAAACAACAACAACATTCTGCATAGTAGAAATTGATGGTCTTATCCTTCATAAATTGATCTAATCCTCTCTTCAAGCCATCCAAGTTGGTCGCCATCACTACAACATATGGGATTGAATTCCACAGTTTAACAATATACTCTGAAAAAAGTTCTTCCTTTTTCTGTTCTGAGTTTTTCAAAATTCAGGTTCTTTGGACGTCCCCAAGTTCTGGTCTTTCAGACTCCAGATTTAGTGGTCAAGGAAGACAGGCGTTTATTTAGATGGCAATACATACTGTTTTGTATACTACAAAGGTTGGTCAGCACAAAGCCTAGCCCTGACAGCACCACTGGGTTAGTAGCTAAGTGACGATAGTGAAAGACTTGTGTGCGTCAAATTATCACCCAAAACTTTAGCTGCAGAGCTCTAGCATGATGCGATATGATATGGTAGCAAAGTTCTGCTGGCTTAGATCATTTCCTCACTTTATTTTCATGCCCATGCCATTATTTTGCAGTGCCTACTAATATTACAGAGTGCCCAGATCTATTCCAAAGTCTATTTCTAGACTCAGCTTGTATGTGTATGTGAAATTCCATGAGGTTAGATGTGAAGATGAATTTGTTGTTTAAGTTCCTTCCTCCAGCAGGCAAGAAACTGAATCATTTTATTTCTACTGACCTTGTCTCGTTGAAAGATGAATCAATGAATCAAGTTATGAATGGTATATCATGAAAAAGTGATTTATGCTGGCCCAGTTCAAATATGATGTATTTCTTAGGGTCCCCCTCCCCTTACTGTTGCATCTAAAGATTCACCCAACAGATAGTCAGTGGAGACTTGGCTGAAATAAAGAATTCCTTGCTTTTTGGAAGTCTATTATGAGTACTTTCCTTTTTTAAAAGCATTTTACATTACCCACCCATGGCACAACATTTCTGCTAAAATTATTCTCACTGAACTCCTGTCTATGTTGAAACATATTTGCTAATGGAAATACTTTTAGTATATGAATTTTTGTACACGTTACTCAGCTGGAGAACAGTAGTGTAAAATTCAGAGAAATGTGACTTTAATGTACACTGAGAATTAAGGAACACTATAACTTCCAGCATGTTCTCAAACTAGAAAGTTAAACTAGGCTAAATCCGCAGCCTCTCCAAATGGGGCTGGGCGAGAGCCTTGTCTAAAATCCTGGAGAACCACTTTCAGTCCACTCCTGCTTCTTCCCCCAACCCTAATTAATTTTATCAGCCTAATTGAGAAAATAAAGCTTCTTAGTTGTTACTGTTTTAAAACAATTGGGCATGGCCACCTTACAACAGAGGGATTTGCTGCTAGATATGGATCTACCTTGCCAACAAAGGTCCGTATAGTTAAAGCTATGGTTTTCCCAGTAGTGATGTATGGAAGTGAGAGCTGGACCATAAAGAAGGCTGATCGCCGAAGAATTGATGCTTTTGAATTATGGTGCTGAAGGAGACTCTTGAGAGTCCCATGGACTGCAAGAAGATCAAACCTCTACATTCTTAAGGAAATCAGCCCTGAGTGCTCACTGGAAGGACAGATCCTGAAGCTGAGGCTCCAATACTTTGGCCACCTCATGAGAAGACTCCCTGGAAAAGACCCTGATGTTGGGAAAGATGGATGGTACAAGGAGAAAGGGACGACAGAGGATGAGATGGTTGGACAGTGTTCTCGAAGCTACCAGCATGAGATTGACCAAACTGCGGGAGGCAGTGGAAGACAGGAGTGCCTGGCATGCTCTGGTCCATGGGGTCACAAAGAGTCGGACACAACTAAATGACTAAACAACGACGATGCTTCTGAAAACCAGCTGCTGGAAACCGCAGGAGGGGAGAGGGCCCTTGTGTTTGGGCCCTGTTTATGGGTTTTCCTTAGGCCACTGTGAGAACAGGATGCTGGACTAGATCAGCCTGTGGGCTGATCTAGCAGGGCTCTTCTGTTTTATATATGAATGCTGTATTGCAGCCTTAAATACAACTTAATCCAAAATTGTGTGGCTGAAATGCACTGATACAGTTCTTGAAATACATCACCAATTTTAAGAGCTATGACATGGGATTATTTCTTAATATTTTTGGTTGATGAGTGGTACACTGGCACAACACTCCATAGCCTTACTTTCTTCTCCTTTCCCTTTTCCCCTCGCCTTTTTGTACCACATGGGGATCACTCCCTACTCTTTTCTTAATGGATTGACTTTACTGAAAAAGAAACTGTAGGGGGCAATTATAACTTCTATCTAGGAGAAGACTAATTTTAAATTACTTGGTTATTATAAGCCAAATGAGCATTGTAGAGATTCTAGTTAATTACACTAATTAAAAGGGGTTATCTTGTCCTTGATTATTCTTGCCAGTGGTGCAGTTTAAGCACTGAAGCAGAAAAAAAGAGCAATTTTGGATGTGAAGGTTTCTACAAAAGCTTGCATTCTTGATAAGTGCTAATGACCCTTTTCTTGGTCATCTATCTCGGTGGGGGTGTAAACAGAACTCAAAGTGTAGGTTTATCTCTAGTCTAGCCATTTGTTTTCAAGAAAGCCAATGGGAACTTTTAAATAAACAAATAAACGAACGATGATGATGATGGAGCATCTTAGTAAGAATTCAGTCCAACCAGTCCAATTCTGCAACTCCAGGAGGAATAATTAAAGCAACAACACAGAGACCCCAATCCAGAAAAGGAAACACATCAAACGTCTCACAAGTGGCCCACTGACATGGATGCAAATGTGAAAACTATTTCCATCCACACCATAGTATAAGTCTCAGTACCATTGAACTGACTGGACACATCTTTTGACGTAGAGGGCACTGCAGAACTTCACCTGCAGTCATATTGGGAGTGGGGTACCAGCGTATAATTCAAAATCACATGTCACAGCAAGCTTCCTGAACCTAAGCAGGCAAGGGATTATATGTCCAACCTAAGAATAGGAGGTTGCCAAGGCTGCCAGTATACGGCTGGGCCCAATTTAAGCTGCAAACCCATAAAGCCTGATGTATGAAGTCAATTCTGTGCTCCCGCTGATGTGTTTGCACCATACCAACCTACTTAGCAATCTGCCTGCAGGGAAGACAGCAGTGTGACTCTGCACTGCCAGATGCAGGGCCATCTTACCCATAGGTGCTAGGGTTGCCGGGCTCTCAGGGGCACCACACAGAGAGTCCAGGGCCAAGAGTTGAGTCTGGAGAACAGCCCGCCCGTCAGTCGGAGCTCTTCTGCTGTGGACGGCTCTGCGCCGCAGGTTCGGAGGCAACCAATCCAGCGAGACACTGAGGTGGCTGGCCAGCTCTGCCCTCCTGCATGCCTGGGACTGGGAAACCTTGGGGGGGGGGCGCTGGGCGGATCTTTGCACCCTGGCACCACATATGCTTAAGACAGCCCTGGCCATGTGTGCCACTTCTGTCGTGGGATCCCAGTAGCTGAAGGAGCATCTCTTTCTAGATGATTCCACTAAGATTCCTAACATAATCCATGGAGACCCATCTCTGCATGACCCCTCCAAAGGCAACAAGAGAGGGGGTCGTGGAATGCAGTTCACCTAAAGAGGCCCAGCTAGTACCCTCTTAATATCCTTTGGGTGTCAGTTTAAGACCTTTGTTTTCTCAAAGTATTGGATTAGTTTGATAGTAACTGCACTCGTGACAAAGGAAGGGTTTCTGTTCTTTTTACCTGTTCATTTGCTAGAACATATTCCACACATTTATTCCATAGTTTGTCTATACTGGATTTTTAAAATTATTTTTTATGGTAAGTCACCTAGAGGTTAGGCGATTCGTACATTTAATTAATTGATGATGACAACAACAACACCTTGAGTTCCGTGATGGAGATAATGTGGAATTGAAATATTATTTAAAAAATTATACTCATGGAGATGACTAAAACTGGATCAGGTCAGTTGAAAGTGCATATAGTTTAATGTGTTTAAAGAATGCAAATATTCCTTGTATTCTTCTCCATTTTGGCTTTATGTGACTTTGCTGGCTCACTCTAGCCAAAATGTGAGATGGGGGCCAGTTCTGTCAACTCTCCCTCCCTCCCTCCCTCCCTCTCTGTCTGTCTGTCTGTCTTTTGCTATGCCACCTCCAAGCAAGGACTGGGGGCCACCTCCATGGAGGACTGGGGGCCTTTGGATCAGTAGCATCATAGGGCACAGCTGACCTCCAGTCAGTTGCGTTGTTGCTGCTTACTAAAAGGCAGTGGAGGATCAGCGAAATGACAGGGAGGTCAGCGCAGTGCGAGTGCACCAGCACAGTCATTCTGGCTTTCCTGCCAGTGCATTTGCACTCTGCCAGCCTCTCTGCCATATCACTCCTTTTACCTTCTGGTAAGCACCGATGACACGACCAACTGGAGCATTGGCACCCTAGCAAAGCTAGAACAAATGCTGGTAAATTCCTTGCATAATCAAAGCTAGTATGTCAGAGAGCAGTCTATGCTAGAGCCTTTCTCCCAGCTAGCATTGTATGAACAGGGAGACTTTTGTATGGGAGTATTTGAGCATTCAGCCATCGCCTCTTCCATTTCTAGGATTTGGTGGCGCTGTCCAATAACACTTCATATGATGTTGAGCTTTGTGACTCCGGATTCAAACTGTCACCATACCCCAGACTTCACTCACTTCACAAACTACTGCTAGGATTTATCAGTCAACCAACATACCATTACCAATGCTTTAGTTTCAGCGATTTATAAACTGAGCTGATATTCTCAAGCCGCCATTCATATTTTACCAAGCGCAGTTAATTGGAGTATTTTCTTCCGTATTTGTCATTAGGCTGAGCCAGCATTTTGAGGTGTTTACAGACTAATTTATTGATAAAATTAAACAGTATATTAAAATACAGCAAATTAAAAAGATTTCCACAGCATTCATCAGTGCAATGTACATTATATTCAGATCTTCATAATCCAGTTTAATCTCTAGAAAAGAAATACATAATTCAGGGAAAGAAAAATATTAATTTTACAATCAAAACTGCTGTCATTTATTGTGTACATTTCAGTTCTCAGTGTCTTTCTGAATTAACACTGTTGTAATATAAAAATCTGGTAGCTATAAGAGGAAATATATGCTTTCTTAATAAAAATACTGAATGTAGAATCTACTTACATTGAGTCAATAGTATATATATTTAATTTTTAAAAAATACAAATTCTGAGAAAGGTATATATATATATATATATATATATATATATATATATATATATATGAGAGAAGGTGTGATACCCAGACTCTAAACCCATATTTTAGGAGGTTATAAAAATCAATCTTTCATTGCACACTTTCCACATCATGTGAAATTTATTGCTTTCCTAGTTTCACTATATCAAAACTATGGCTTCTGTGACATGAGCCACCTTTTTCAACTCTAGCATGGGTTGTTTATTAACTTGAGGGTGTAGTAGGGGATACAGGATATATCAGCATTGTTTTTGGAATGATTCTTCAGGGAAATGTGTGGCTTTAATTCAAATAACTCAGCAGACAGATGTTACCCTGTGAACTGGTGCAGCCTCACTTTGGTTCACACCATTTTGTACCAAGCCGAGATTTGTAACAAGACCCACCGTGCAAAATGGTGGACACGTTCTTCTGAAGCACACCACGGGATGAACGTTTGAATTCATTTGGTGGCGCTGTGGTGTAAACCACTGAGCCTTGGGCTTGCAGATTGGAAGGTTGGCAGTTCGAATCCCCGCGAGGGGTGAGCTCCCATTGCTCGGCCCCAGCTCCTGCCAACCTAGCAGTTTAAAAGCATGTCAAAATGCAAGTAGATAAATAGGTACCACTCCAGTGAGAAGGTAAATGGTGTTTCCATGTGCTGCTCTGGTTTCGCCAGAAGTGGCTCAGTCATGCTGGCCACATGACCCGGAAAAACTGACTGCGGACAAACGTCGGCTCCCTCGGCCAGTAAAGCGAGATGAGCGCAGCAACCCCAGAGTCGTTCGCAACTGGACTTAACTGTCAGGGGTCCTTTACCTTTAAGGCAATTACTACATGGCATTATTGCACAGACAGGCAGCTATGAAAAATTGTTTAATCCTCTCTAGTCAAAAACAGCCCTCCCCCTCCTATATTGCCTCTTGGATACAATCCTGGTGTTTTTTTCCTTCTGATAGGTTTGTTATCCTATATTATATTTTTGGGACATAGAATAATAGAATTGTAGAGCTGGAAGGGACCACCTAGCCCAAGCCCCTGTAATGCAGGAACCTTTCACCCAATGTAGGGCTCAGACCTACGACCCTAGGATTAAGAGTCTCATGCTCTACTGAGTGAGCTATCTAACTGGAGCCTGCAAGATTTGATGGCAAGACCCACTGAAGTCCCTTTGGGGCTTCCGTAACAGGCCAGTGAGGATCAAGCCATAAAACAGAAGAAGAACCCTGCTGGATCAAGCCAACGATGGCCCACCTAGTTCAGCTTCCTGTTCTAACAGTGGCCAACCAGATGTCTATGGGAAGCCTGCAAGCAGGCCCTGAGGAGAAGAACTCTCTCCCTGCTTCCAATTCCCAACAACTGATTCAGAGGCATAGCTTCATGACCGGTAGCCATTGGCAGCTTCATCCTCCCTGAATTTATCTAAAGATCTTTTAACACCATCTGAGTTGGTGGCCGTCGCTACATTTTGTAGCACCGAATTCTATAGTTTGGCTATGCGCTGTGCGAATTAGTGCGTTCTTTTCTCTGTCCAACGTTCACAGCTTCGTGTGGTTGTTGCCTCTAAGCTGGTCACCAACACTGACTTGTTGGCTGGAAATGAAATGGACATGTGATTATCAATGGCAAAGCACCCCAAGAATGCCTTTGTAAGTGGGACTTCTTGATACCTTGCAGTAGCGCTCAGAAAGCAAACCAGTGCAGCATGCATTGTGCTAGATTCGCAGCTCCGTAAGCGCATACTGCACTGCCAGTACATACTATGTTGGATGATTCCAGGGGCTCAATTTCTAGGTTTTGGGTGGCTGGAGAAGAAATGATTTCTACGTCCATGATGGAAGCAACATTGCACAGCAGATTCAAAGGCCTCCTCTAGAAAACTAAGGTTAAGCAGAGCATCTCTCTTAACAGCATTTGCTGGGCCTGCTACCTTACCATCATATATGCAAATAGAAAACTCGGGTGATGAATTATGATGATGGCTATGTACAAAACATGTGGCTATGCTAAAACAAGACGTGGGTATCAGCATGCTTGGGGAAAAACTCAGGGCGTTCCAGAAGTATAGAGCTGTTCAGCAGTGGAACTGACTCCCACAAGAGGTGGTGGACTCTCCTTCCTTGGAGGTTTTTAAACAGAGGTTGGATGGCGATCTGTCATGGATGCTTTAGCTGAGATTCCTGCATGGAAGGGGTTGGACTACATGACCCTTGGGGTCATCTACCAACTGTACGATTCTATGATTCTATGAAAACCGCTAAGGAGGCAATGTCCTGCAGAACATCTGCAGCAAGGGCTGAACGTGGCCATGGAACGCTGGTTGATTGTTTGGGGAGTGGGTAGCCAGAATGGAGCATTATGAAGATGGCATGGCTGGCTGGCATCCTGAAGATGAACACTCCACACTGCAATGCTACTTATGCCTCCTAATAACCAGAGGTAGATATTAATGCCCTCTCCTCTCCACCTCACCCCTGATCTGAATCTAAGTCCTGCACAGCTGCTTTTTCTGGAGAAAAGAAGAAGACAGGGACAGTTCTCAGCAAGTTTCTAAAAATGTGCACTTAACTGCAACAGCAGACCTACATTTTTAGGCCCCTTCACAACCAGCAATGAGGTTTGGGTAACCACTGTAATCTTCTTCAATGGGATTTTTCCATGACAGATCATGTTTTAAAATATATATATAATTTTTTTACTACATCTCAGATTGTGAATAAAATGACTAAACTAAATGACTAAATTCAGAGCTTCTTTACTTGTGGAAGGAAGGATGCTCAACCTACTACGCACCGCATTTTCAAAGCGGCATTTTTTATATATATATTAAAAGCAGTCCTAATTCTACCTGAGTCTAAATGGCTAAAACTTCCAGGGTGCAATGAAAAGCTGCTGTTTTTTAAAAAAGAAAAAGGCAAGACCCAGAATGAACTTCTCTAAGCCGAAGAGTTCTCCCCCACAGTACATTCCAAACAGGCAGATTTATTGTGTCTTTGGAATGCTATTACAAAAACCCCATTCTACTCCCTCCATTTAGTGCCTTGCATACCTAGAGCGACTCTATAATAAAGACATAGTAAAGACAGTCACCCCGGTGCATTATATCAAATGCACTTTAGACGGAGTCAGTAAAGAATCTCCTTCCAGAGAGAGACTTGTACAATACTCAGTACAATACTGCCGTCGTTTCACTTCTGCCTGTTACAGACATTGAAGGCATCAGATAATAGGCAGCATGCAGTCTTAAAAATGAAGAAGAGCAAAGGGAGATTTGAAGTCAGGGCCTCTAAACAATTTGAAAGTGTGAACGCTGCCTTCGTCAAATGTGCTTCACGGCTAAGTTCTCCCGCAGCCCCCTGACTTCAACATGGAGCTGCAACATTTCCTGCTCTACCCCAGCGAAGACAGAAAAGGGGACTCACAGCCTTTTACACAACATGGATGCAGGATCCAGGCTGCTTTCAAACCACCTTGCGTATTTGTTCCCTTTCACATAGTCAGCCATTGTGAATGAATGCAGTAAGCATCAATACAGCACAGTTTCCAGACCAACTGATGTGATGCTGTGGGTTGACTCGCAACGCTTGGGTTTTCTGTACCTTTAACATTATGGCTTATATCCAATAGGTTGCTTGCGGTAGTCAAAGGCACTCACACTTCTGCAAGGCGCCTCCTCTGGTTTCATAGCTTCCTGCTCAAACCTGTGCCACGTTTCATACTGCTTCAGAATCAGAGCCCCCACCCAACCCTGAGGAGTGACTTTGGAAGGGCACATGGGGCTCCAGAGGAGAGGAGCTTGGGAAATCCATTTTCTATGAATGGGAAAGCTTTGGTCCTCCAAGCGTTGCTGAACTACAACTCCTATTAGCCCCAACAAGCATGGCCAATGGCTAGGGATGATGGGAACTGTAGTTCAGTAATGTCCAGAAGGCAAAGGTTTCCTTGGACTTGTTGTATTGCTACTTTGATTTTTCCAGGGTTACAGTGAACCTCTACAACTATAGGCAATTCCCCACTTCAGGAGATTATTCTCCAGGTGGGTAATCAGGATAGCCGAGGGCGCAGAGCACCCTCACGAGTTTACTTAACGTGAATACAGAATGCTTGAAGAGGGCTTAAGGCACTAGGCAGTTTTGTGTGTGTGCTTTGTGATTGTATATACATCTGCTTAACACGCACATACTATAGATTTTACGGTTTTATCCCCTAAGACGTTAAAAACAATTTACAGCCCATCATGAACTTAGTACCCAAATCCCACTTCCCCCATATTCTTATTACTTGCCTGACTTGATTGTATTTTATCTTCTTTATGGGGGCACTAAAATATGCACGAATAAAATCATGTTAGCTTATTCATTATCATTTCATTTTCATCCACCTTAAACACACAAATATATAAGCCATAAAGTTTTCTGGCTGCGGGATCATTCAACACTGTTTGTTATAGACTGGATACTGGCAAATGACTAGCAAAGAATGTCTCAGCAGTCTGGTGATGCCTGTTGAATTATTACTTTTAAGAGAAAATTTAATTTATTGCTGGTCAATACCAAAATTAATCCAGATGACATTGCCTGTTATGATTTACTGGCACCTTACTTTATCGATGCTACTCAAAGGCCCCAGAGGACATGTCATATCAATGGATGCAGTCTTTAGCATACTTACTTAGGTGAAAGAACTCATTGAAATCAATGGGACTTTCTTCTGAACAAATGGGTTTGCATTGTGGTGAGCTGCTGGAGATAGGGGGATGTGTGTAGATGCCAGCTGGCTTGCTGACACTAACTGATGCCCCCAATTCCCTTGCAGGCTCTGACATTACATGAATAGATTGAGCACAGGAGTCTGGCAAAAGAGCAGGAAAAAGGAAGCTGGTCCTTCTCTAGTTTGTAACGGGAGGCTGAGAGAGATAGAGAGATATGACCTTCTGTAATAAATGTCTTGCGTGAGAGAGAGCTTCACAGATTGGAAGAGGAGGAGACACCAGCCCCAAACCTCAATAACAGCTTTTACATTTGCCCCGGCAGCTAATCCAGTTATCAGCCACTCTTCTCTATTAAATATAGGTCACAACTTATTTGGAGCAATGTCCTGTTATCAATCTAGCCAAGGCCTCATATTGAGCTTACGGGCACTTGAAGGTAGCAATCAGTGTTGGAATGTAGCTCACGATGACCTTTTGCAAGGGCTTAAAAATGATCTTTGAGAGCTCACTTCACCCATCCACGCTTAAGAAAAGAGTATCACAGGTTTGTGGGTGCTTGTGATATTCTCTTTGAAGGCCACCTTCAAGTTTGGCTGCCTCCCACTCAGGTGGGTAAGTAGAATTCACAGGTCATCAGGCATCATAGATGGAGCTTTTCATATTGCCCTGGAGCCTTGCAGCTTGCTGGCTTCAGGCATTATTGCTTCCACAATCCATCTTCTCTTTGCCCCTTGATGGCCTTCAAGAGGAGTTGGGAAGCTTTCACTCCCATTTTTGTTGAACTGCAGTTTGCTGTGTTGTCCGATCCACACAAGCTGTGGCTAATTTTAATTATGATTCACTTGAAACAAGTCAATCTGAAACTGAGTTTTACAAAGCTGGCGTGGTGAAACAAACCACGGTTGAAATTAACCACAATTTTGGACAGAGCACTAAACTGTGGTTAATTGAAACTGGAAGTCAATGATTCAAATCTCCTCACAACCAGAGGAAGGGGCAGGAAAGGAGAATAAGAGCTCTGCGAAGACTAGGCTCATTCTCAGCACATAAACATTCAGCCACAGTAGACTGTGGTACAACCTGCCTGCATAGTGCCTCACAGGCACTAAGTTGAATGTCTGCTTCCTTCTTCCACCCTCCATCTTAAGTCTCCTCCCAACACAAACACAGATGGCTTTTCCACCAGCCAATTCTCTCTCTCTCCCACCCTCTTCTCCCCACTTATTTAGCATCTAGCCTGATGAAGAGTTCTGCAGAACTCAGAAGTTTGCACACTATTTTCTGGCATTTTTGGTTGACCTAATAAATATATGGACACGGGTGGCACTGTGGGTAAAACCTCAGCACCTAGGGCTTGCCAATCGTATGGTCGGCGGTTCAAATCCCCGCGGCAGGGTGAGCTCCCGTCTTTCGGTCCCAGCTCCTGCCTACCTAGCAGTTCGAAAGCACTGTTAAGTGCAAGTAGATAAATAGGTGCCGCTTTATAGCAGGAAGGTAAACGGCGCTTCGTCACACTGGCCACGTGACCCGGAAGTGTCTCCGGACAGCGCTGGCCCCCGGCTTCTTAAGTGAGATGGGCGCACAACCCTAGAGTCGGACACGACTGGCCCGTACGGGCAGGGGTACCTTTACCTTTAATAAATATATTGATCTAATATGGATTCTGATGGATCAAACTAGAAAATGTTGCTTAAGAATAGATCAAATATTTAAGGAACGTAGTTCTAGAATAATCATGAACTTATGAAATTTCCAATTAATAAATGCTAGAGCCATGGACAGCATTTGAAAAGGGTGCATGTGTCAACAAATCTAATAGGGATACATGGAGAACATATTTAAGTTCTCACTGAGAATCACACATTAGACAAGACCTCACATCAGAGCCAGCCCACTCAGGAGGCTATGTGAGGTGACTGCCTCAGATGGCAGGATCCAAAGGGGCAGCAAATCCTGATGTCACTCTTTATTCTGGGCTGCCTCACCCATGAGGCAAGGTGAGCTCACAGTGAAGATCTCAGGTCCCTGAGCAAATTGATCTACATCTATAGGAGCAAAGAATGTCCCCAAATATTGCAGCCCACCTTCAAGCTGCTGAAAGGTGAACTCTTAGTGCACCATGGCCATGCTTGTAACACAATGAAACTCAAAGCCATTGGTTTCTGAATATGTACTGGTTCTTGACAGGAAAACAGAAATCTCTCCCCGTTAGGAAACTGAATTCAGGATACCCAGGGCGCTCACCGTGGATTTGCCATTTTCAGTTGCATTCCCCCTGACAGCTCGACTCCACTGGTGTCAGTTTTGATTCCACTGGGAATAACTTGCCTAACACTTGACCCATATTGGGAGGTCGGCCAACAATTCAGGGGGTGAAACAGGATTAATTTCTGCTATATACAACAGCAGTACTTTGCATCCCCAGCTGTATGTGACATGACAGTAGCCATAGGTGTGTTCAGGTGTTTGCCTGAGCATGAGTATGGAACACCGGGATATGCCTCACAATGTCATATGTATGTTGCTATCTTGGTTGCAGCCAGAGATTAAGAATGAGAAATGTAACCACATCCAACATTGCCAGTGTTATGTCTCCTGGGCAGACGGTGACAGCTATAGTCCATAAACATCTCTCTCTTATCGGAGAACAATACTAGCAACACTGTTTTATGACTCTGACTAACCTTGTCATCCACAGGAGACACGATTGACTCGCTAGCCACCTCAAGGTGAGGAAAGCTTAATTCTTAATGCTAAATGTCTATAAAACATAAGCAGCTTGAAAGTGGTCTGAGAATACAAAGAAGGGATTGTTCAGTATTGCTGGTGTAATTTGACAGCCAGGCCTGGCTTGCTGCTAGTTAAGGGTAAAGTATGCTTATAAATAAGGGGTTAATCAGTGAAACCTGAAGATATTTATGACGGAAGTTTTACAATATCCATACAGGTGCCTGTAATCAGCACAGTGGCACTTGCAAAGTGCCCTCATCACTCTGTAAGGTTTCATGACCAAGATCCACTAGTTCTGCGTCAACTTGCTCTGCTGTTGACTCTTTTCATTGAACAGCAGTCCCTAATGCTACCTGACAAACCACTGTTGAAACAGATAGTTTCACCAGAAGTTCGTGATACAGAATGGTGGGTGGGCTGCAGTTCAACTGAGAAAGTAAAAGACTATGGATGCATGTAAATTCAGCCCACTAAAGACGTGCACTGGTTGCAGCAGCCCACTCATTTGCCTTCATGGAACTCAATGCACTATTATTATTATTATTATTATTATTATTATTATTATTATTATTATACCACCCTATACCCGGGGGTATAGGTAAGGGCTTAAATACAAGGCTGATATATATCCATATATATATATATATATATATATATATATATATATATATATATATATATATTTGCTTTCGTAGATTTTCACGGGTACAGGAATGCAGGTTTTGGTGTCCTCGGGTGTCTTCCCGTGTAAAAGTTGGGGTGTCTAGGCGACGTTTCGACGAGGTCTCACTCGTCATCTTCAGGCTGGTGCTTTCGGCTTCTTGTTACTGGAACAGAGCAGGTTTTGGTGTCCTCGGGTGTCTTCCCGTGTAAAAGTTGGGGTGTCTAGGCGACGTTTCGACGAGGTCTCACTCGTCATCTTCAGGCTGGTGCTTTCGGCTTCTTGTTAGTAACAAGAAGCCGAAAGCACCAGCCTGAAGATGACGAGTGAGACCTCGTCGAAACGTCGCCTAGACACCCCAACTTTTACACGGGAAGACACCCGAGGACACCAAAACCTGCATTCCTGTACCCGTGAAAATCTACGAAAGCATATATATATATATATATATACATATGGGATTTCTTGTAGAAAAAAGATTTGCCTTGTATCTTTAATATTTGGAAGCTGCCCAATATGTTTCAGATCCATTCTGTTTCACCCCGATCCAATTTGCTATTTGAGTCCAAATCTGATCTTCTAAATCTGAAGATCTATTTCCCCTCACATTTATGATGATGTTGAGTCTTAATCTCCATCCCCCCTTTTCAATAAAACAGATGAAATTTTCAGAGATATTCCACCTTATATCTAAGCACCTGCCTAGTGAGCACATGGACTTCCATGAAGATGAATGAGAGAGCTTCTGCAAGACCTTTGTCCTCTCCTGACAGTCACAGCAAGCTAGTCCTTTGCTTTGCAGTCTACTTGCTTTCGTGGGCTCATTTACAAGGCTGATTTTGTGTGTACCAACACATTCCAAAGAGTTAGCTTTCCTCCATATATCATTCGGAAATAGAAGTACATGATAAATTGTCAACAGTGCAAAAGGCTGCTTCAGATTTATCTAACTGTACAAAATGGTGCCGTGAAACAGGGACTCTTTTAAAGAGTCAAAAAACAAAAGAAAGGAAAGGTTTCAACCACATACAATTTCTGGTCCAGCTCAGAGTTTTCCTTTGCAAAATGTAAACAAAGCTCTTCCCTGTGTGTATGTGTGTGTGTGTGTACACGTGAAAGAGACAGATTCCTCATTTGCTTCCTAGTAAGGCAGCCTCAAAGACATTGAGTCCTGCTTTGAAAGAAACCTGAGCTGAATTGAGGCTGCTGAGCACTTTCGACAAGGCTGCTTGAAGAGTCTCATTTGACTGATGCAGCTTGCAGTGTTCCACCGCCTCTAGCAGTACTGAAAATTGGTGTGTCCTTTCATCCAGCCTGTAAAGGATGTTTCTGAAAAAGAACAATAAGAAACAGTAAATGCTTGACTCAAACAGATGAAAACAGGTATCTGAAATCATCTGAAATCATCGATGATGCCCCCAGGTGGCAGCCACGTTTTACAAATGATACACATTACCTACTGTAACATTAACCCGCGGCAAGCTCAGAAGTCGACTGTGTATATTTTATCTGCCTTCCCAGAAGTGTGCCCCTTCATCGCTCCAGGAGCGTACATCTACAAATCTTATCAAAGGAAACATCGTCAATCAGGATGAAATATATATCACAGCCCCAGCCCCACGACATCCCACTAACATTTTCTCATTGAGAAGAATAACAGCCTGATCCCCATACTCAATAGTTCTTTCATCTCACCGGGGTGTTTCCCCATCCCCAAGGAACTAATGTAAATCTTACACGGTTGTAAGTACAGCCATGCAACACCTCCCCAAAGATTTCCCCAAATATTATTGCCACGTCAAAAAGTAATATTGTGTGTTTGGGACAGTGAACCACAAAATTGGATACATAATTTTCACAAGGGGAGGATTTCCTGAAATGTTAGTTTATGTGATAGTTTGGTTCGTTGTTGCGTTTGCAAAGTAAAGCAAGGATTGAACTCTGATTAATAAGAATACACACAGAGGCTTGAACCAGCAAGACTCTGGGAAGGGTGCGTATAATCGTGTCTCTCTGTGCTTGTCCCGAATGAGATCTTTCGCAGCCCCCAGCTCAGGCCGTTTTATTCACAAAAGAACTTTTTACAGAGAACCAATCAGATTTCTTCTGAGCAATTCCACAAACCCACGTGGGGAGAAAGTTAAACCACTAAAACTAATTAAGCACAAATATTTCTGGGGTAAATAAGTTGAGAACTACAAAGAAGAGCATCTGGCAATCCCAGAGGTAATAAACAAGCAATACACATATGATAAGGAGAATGGCCAGGAGGACAGCGACCGTTATCACCTTAATGTGAGATCTGCTTCCTGGCCCTAAGATTAAGATCCTACATCAAATAAACTTGCCCACTGTCTTTGATGACCCAGGACGCCTGCCTGTCTAAGTGTGTACGTGATTCGTGAAGAGCAGGGAGAAATGGGCAGCAGAGGCCAAAGGGCATCAAAAGGGCATGAATGTAGAATCTTATGGGATTTAATCAGAAATTATTGTCAATCTATCAAACCCAGTCAACACAATGCTTTCATCGTGGACACGATGGCTTGATGTATATTTTATAATTCCTCATGGTAATCCCATCTGACCCCTACAGTTCGTGGATAATGCAAAGTGGCCTGATTGGTTAGATGTAACATACAGAGCGGGGTTGTTTCTGAATGGAGTTCCCCATTCCAAATCGAATGGACAACTGACTTGTGATAAAGTGTTTTGATAGAGAAAACTCAGAATAACTGCAAGACCAGAAATAGTGCTTTAACTACTTTGCTCAGACCCAGAAACCTCCCCCCTAAATAAACTCACACTTGATTCAAATTTTAGTTTTGGTTTTTTTGGCAGGATTTAGGCCACAACTTTATTGATTACAGAAAGTGAGTGGTTGCATAGGCTCTGGTTTGACTAGCTCCCTGCACCCTTGCAGGCAGCGCTGACCCAGAGCTCTATCATAGGTCAGCCAAGGGTGAACACCTGAGGTAGGTGGAAAGCCCGGGAGCAGACTCTGTTCATTCCCCCAGATGCTCCCTTGGACTCAGGCACGGGCACAATCCCCTCTCGGAGGTAGACCAAACCAAGTTGAGTCCCTGGATTCCTTTAACGGAATACACTTCACATAGGGAGGGCGAAACTGTTCTCCCATCCCTATCACCTGAACCAGTGCCTATCCGCAATCTTACAAGTTGTGACTATTTGCTATGCAGCAGGCGAAACCCAAATAGCAACAGCCAATCTGCCATGTGGGGGAAATTCCTGCCGTGCCCCTGCCCCAATGACAGACGACACACGACGGAATAGCAAGGTCAAGCACAAAATGCCCTAAATATAGCAAGAGGTGGGCGGGTGTTCCGATGCATGAGACGAAAGAGGAAGCTCTGGGTCACGTGCATAGGTATAAATAGGTCCCTCGGTCCGTTTAGTCATCCCCCCATTGGCCAGATTAAACCCATCAATGAGGGACCTACCAATCAGGTGTTGTGCCTGCCCAATATACCCACCCACAACCAGGAGGTCAGTCTCCAGGTCTCACCGCAACACATGCCCTCTTTGAGGGAGGACACACTTTAGCCACAGTGCTTGATAAAGCATTCAATGTATTTCTGTTATCAGAAGAATGTAAGAAAAACCCTGCTGGGTCCGCGGAGCCAGAGGCTCATTTAGTTCGGCATTCTTTTCTCACTTTGGCCAACCAGATGCCTATGGGAAGCTCACGAGTTGGAATGGAGAGCAACAGGGTTCTCTGCACTTGAGCTCTCCAGCTACTGGAGAATGGAGATAGAACATAGGCATCCTCACTCGTAGCCAAGGATAGCCTTTTCCACTATTAATTTGTCTAACCATCTTTTAAAGCCATCCAAGCTGGTGGCCATCACTCTATCTTGCGAGAATGACTTCCACTATTTAGCTATGCACGGTGTGTGAAGAAACAAGGGAGCGGGGTGGCGCTGTGGTCTAAACCACTGAGCATCTTGGACTAGCTGATCAGAAGGTTGCGGTTCAAATCCACGCAATGGGGTGATCTCCTGTTGCTCTGTCCCAGCTTCTGCCAACCTAGAAGTTCGAAAGCACGCTAGTGCAAGTAGATAAATAGGTACCGCTCGGGTGGGAAGGTAAACAACATTTCAGGGCACTCTGGTTTTCGTCATGGAAAGCGTCCGTTGCGCCAGAAGTGGTTTAGTCATGCTGGCCACATGACCATGTGAAGAAATACTTTCTTTTGGTCTGTCCTGAATCCACAACATTCAACTTCATTTGGTGTCCCTGAGTTCTAGTATTATGAGAGAGGACCCAAACCATGGATTCATGTGGCAAGAAAGGAAAGATCTGGAAGATCTTTCTGACAGTAAGAGTTGTTCAATGGTGGAACAGACTCCCTCAAGAGGTGGTGGACTCTCCTTCCTGGGAGGTTTTTAAGCAGAGGTTGGATGGTCATCTATCATGGATATCTCGCTGAGATTCCTGCATTGCTGGGGTTAGGAATAGATACCTCCTTTAAAAAAGATTTTTAAAAAAGAAAATTGGAAATTATTTATGTAAGCAACAACAGTGGCAAGAATTATATGAGCACAAGCTTGGAAGACAGAAGAAATGCCAAGGAAAGAACAATGGCAAGGGAAACTTATGGAATATGAAGAACTGGCAAAATTAACAGATAAGTTACATGAAAAGGATAACAAAGACTTTAAAAGAGAATGGGAACGATTTACGACATACATGAAGAAGCAACATAAAGAATTGGACTCACTGGCAGGGTTTGAATAAACAAACACAATTGTATAAAACAAAAAGTAAGATTATATGTATGGGGAAAATTTTGGGAAGCAACACGCAGGATGAGTAATATGGAGATAAAACACAATGGGAATATGAGGGACGTCCAGGGGAGGCATGGGGGGGGGGATATGGAAAATTGTTAGAGAAATATTGTTAGAGGATGTATACATGGAAAAACTACGTATACTCCTTGGGTTCTCTTCCAACACAACAGTTCTATGATTCTAATGTTTTTGGCTTTTGGTGTTTTATTTGTGATTGTTTTAGTTTTCATGAGCCTTCTTGAGTTCCAGTTCTGGGGGAAAGGCAGGATACAAACAAACAAATGCATGGAGAAGCAGCTGCCCTTGTGGCTCAGATTCTTTGTGTGCATGAAGTGGGGTGGGGGATAGAGAGCAACCTTCAGCCATGTGTCCCCAGATGCTACAACTCCAATCGTTCCCAGGCAGCTCAGCCAGCGGTCAGAGATGATGGGAACTGCAGTCCAACAGCAACTTGAATCACAGAAGGGGAGCAGGAAAAGCCACAAGACCTTTTTTCCTGGAAAGCAAGAGAACTTATAGCTAGATGTCAGCTGTGCAGACCTGCCAGTCCCTGTGCAGTGATGCAAACCACTTCAAGGCATTCTGGAGGAAGTCCCAGGTGCCCTAACTGAAGGCAGCCTGGATTATAGAGATAGAAAAGCAAGGTAAGCTGAAGAACACTGTCTGAGAGGGTGAGAAAGCAGCAAGGAGATGGAAAACAGGAAAGGGCTCTCAGTCGAATGGTTCCACTGTTATTCTTCGAAGCAAAGCTATTATATATCTGTTGTTGTAAGCACAGCAGGATTAAAAGCATTTTTGGATAAAAAAAGCAAAAAAACCCCCCAAAAAACCCTACTCAGTTGGTTTCCACTAGGCTTTGGTGGGTCTGTTAGAGCAGGTAATAAATGTTATCTTAAAGCAGGTGTAATCATTATCCTAATTAGAGAAGTATGTAAATATCATAAATCTCTACCCAGGGGCACCTTTGATTGTAAACTATATTGTGTGATGTTGGAAAATAATGGTGGTGGGGGGGAGAAGGTTGGTGAGCGATTGCAGGCAGGAGTTTATCATCAAACACATACAAAGGAATTCATAAAATGAATGGACAGAGGAGGGGAAAAAAATAACAAAAGAAAGCAGCTCAGCCAAGACACTCCATTAGTAACTTAATTACATGACAGGCCCAGTGGCAACTCCAAATTAGTAATAAAACTGCCAGCGATAGTCACCCAGAAGACTACCAGAGAGTATTTTCTGCAGATCACTATCGGAGACGTCTAATTACTATTCGAAGAGAGGGATTGGCTAAAAAAAAAAGTGACAGGTTAAATGGCAACTTAGAAAGTGCGCTTGGAAATGCTTCCTTTAGAGTCTCCTTTGCATAAAGGCCATAACTTACCCCACAAAGACACTAAAACCAGCATAACGGAAACATTTTAAATTCTTCGCTGCCTCTAAAACGTGGTTGGGTGTAAATACATCATTGTAGCTGGGCGCTGGAAAACATATAGGACAGCGATGGAAAATCTGACCAATGCTCTCCCTTCCTCAGAATTCTTTCAGCAAGATTGGCCAATCAGGTACCAGGGTCAGTCTTTTGCTTTATGAGCAGCTGAAATGCAATGTGTCAACGAATACTGACACAGTAAGAGCTGTTCAACAGTGGGATGGTCTCCTCTGTGGGGTTGTGGACTCTCCTTCCTTGGAGGCTTTTAAGCAGAGATTTGATGGCCATCTGTCATGGACGCTTTAGTTGAGTTTCCTGCATTGCAGGGGGCTGGACTAGAAGACCCTTGGGGTCCCTTCCAACCCTATGGTTCTATTATTTAAGCAACAAAAAGCTCCAAAACGTCCAGCGGGGGGTTGTCTGCCTCCCGCAACCCTTTGAAGTCTTTGCAATAATCAATTACTGTTGTGACGGAAACAGCATGGCGGCAGCTCAGCGGTAATGTTGCCATCGTGCTGTTTCCAACATCACAGTGCTATGTTGGGACAGCAGGGGTAGTTTCTACATACATCCCTCTGTCCTCTGATGTCACGGGCTGGATGGATGCAGAAGACAGATGGGAGGCACCAACTGGGGAACCCCCAAGGGAACCCCCAGGGGAAGAAGGCTCAGAGCCAGGGGCATTGGTGGAGGGACAAAGATGAGTGGTCAGAAGGAGAAGAGGGAACAGACTGGGAGGAGGAGATGTTGGAAGCTGATTAATGAGCACAAAGAAGCTGGAGCAGACCAGAATCAGAGGCAGGAGAGGATGGGACCAGGAGACAGAGATGAGGTTGGTTGCTGGAGTCCAGGGAATCTTCACCTCCCATCTCCCAGAACACAGAGAAAAATGAGGAGGGGAGAGCAACGGGACACTAGACGAGGGAGCCTTAGATGGCTTGGGAAGGACCCGGGGAGAAGGAGTCTTAGAGAGAGGTGGAAGGTGAGGACCTTCTATCCACACAACCACCTCATTGGGGCAAGAACTACTGGGAAGAGTTGCTGTGATCACTAGAGCCAGTAGGGAGTCTGGCTTGAGAGTGTGTTAGGTCTGGCCAAGTAAAGATTCTCGGAGGGCCACATTTGGCCCTCAGGCTTGAGTTTCCCCACCCCTTTGTTTAGAGTTGTGTAAATTTGGGGTTTTCATGTGCAGATGCTTTCTGCAAACATTCACTTTTTATCTGATTCACAATGTTACCTGACGTCACAACGTTGTTGTTATGGGATTAGGGGGGCTACTCGTGCGTAAGCGTTTAAGCCCTCCAGGCTCTGCAAATCAGTTTCTAAACTCTCCCAGTCCGCGGAGCCATGGGTGCATGTCTACCTCAATCGCTGGCAGAATCCGTCAGTGGGCGCTTCCGGAATTTACGCCAACATAAGAGTTCCTTAACGGAAACTCTCCGTCTGGATTCTCTGCGTGACAGTTTCCTGCGCGGAGTAGGCGTCCCCAGCGGAGGTCCTGAGCCCTCTCCGCTGTTCTCACTGGAAGCATCTTGGAGCCATCCCTCCGCCTGAGTTTCTGCAGGAACTCTCCCTCTCCCCCTGCTGGTCCCTTCCTCAGCATCTGAGGGCCTCCTAGCCTCCTTGAGCCCTTCCACCACCTGACTCTCCGATGGCAGTTCCCTGACAGTTGTGCATCGGGTAGCAATCAGAAAAGATGACAGGATGACACCATCGTGACTTATGGCAAACGAAGGCAGTGGAACGCAAGGGCAATGGAAATAAATGGACAAAACTTTTGACAAAGGAATGCGAACAAATCGACGAAAAGCAGGGAGTGTTTCTCAGCGCTGCCAAAAATTGCCCTCTGCTTTAGTTTACAGCTACAATCCTGCCTGCATTATTGCAGAAGAAAGACCACAGTACCAAGAATTCCAACAAGGGCAAAGCTAAAAAGCAGAAGAAAGATTTAAGAAACCGAGGGGCATAGGACATGAATTTAGAGCATGGGAATAGATCAAGCTGCCTTCTAATGAATCAGATCATTAGTCCACCTAGTCCAGCACCATCTGCTCCTAATAGCCATGGCTCTTCAAGGTCTCGGACAGAGGTCATTCACTGACCTGCATTCTTAAGTTCCTTTTAACTGCAGAAGCCAGGAACCGAACATGGCTCTCTCTGCATGCAAATAATCTGCTCTGCCAGTGATCTGCAGGCCCTTTCTGTTCTTCTGAGGGGCTAATTGGAGCCATCCACTGGAGCTCCACATAATGGCCCTTCTAGTTCAGCATCCTGCTTTTACAGTGGCAGACCAGATGCCTGTGAGAAGCCTGCAAGATGGACGTTGAGCACAACAGCACTCTGCCCATCAGCAGTTCCCAGAAACTGGCAATGCTGAGTTGGCCACTAGATGGGAGTAGTAGAAAAGTCTGGGGGAAATACTCTAGCAATCCCCAAGGGAAAAGGCAGGGTATAAATAGTGGTGCGATGGGTTAGTGTGTCTGGCAGTAAACAGAAGGTTGGTGGTTTGAGCCCACCCACGGATGGTCATGGGCAGGATCCCAGCATTTGTAGGGGTTGGAGTAGATGACCCTTGGGGTCTCTTCCAAATATACAATTCTATGAAATACAACAACAACAACAACAACAACAAAGCACTTGCTGTTTTATTGTGTCTTAGCAGAAAATAATAGAAGAATTTGAGGCACCAGAAAGCCACAGTCCTCTTTCTGTTGACCACAGTAGTTTGATGGCCATAATTCTTTGATATTTACGTGATTAAAATGACATCAGTCCAATCCCTATGCCTAATCACTTCAAAATACCTCCCTCCAAACTTAACCATTTTGATCGCATCAGTATAATACACAGAGTCACTGCAACCCACACAAAGCGATTCTTAAAAGGAAAGTGCAATGCATTATTGATGACACTAATGAAATTACTACACACATCACTCATCCTTAATGGGTCCATTTCAATGACACATCATAGCAACCCGAAAAGTACAGCGCCAAACTGGGAAAAGTAATTAATAACGCCAGACAGCAATTCTGAAGGAGATAAAACCTCTTCATGGAGCTGACAAACCAGCCTTAATAAACTAAGGCAAAGGTACATACAAAAGGAATTTTATTAAAAGATTGGGGGGGGGGAGAGACCTTCCACTGTCTTTATGAGCCATTTCTGTGACTGAAAAATGTGCTCGTTTGGTGATAGAAATAATGGCCCTCTATTCAAACATTGTTTCTCATTAGCTGAAATGGGCATGGAATAAGACCCATACCAGCCAGAAAGTAACTTGTATTATGCCACGTCTTAAATAAATCAAACGAGATAATGCCAAGCCTTTGCAAATGGCTTAAACTGTAATATTCCATAATGCAAGAACTAATTTTATTTTTTTGATAATGAGGTTGAACTATTTCAGGGGTTAAGCTGAGGCAGCAGTGGGGGTATTCTGGAGTTTACATGCTCCTCCGGAATGGAAAAGGACAAGAAGGGAAACAGGTGCTGGATTCAACAATGGGTGTAAAAGGAAGTGGGTGTTGCATTCATAATGTAGGGAATGGGCCAGACAGCTAATTCTGCCCTCATCTGCTTCTGCTGGAACTCACCAAAAGGCAAGCAAATGGAGTGCCCAATTGCTTCACATTCCCCTGTTGAACAGCATTCAAAAGAGTGAGGCCTTCCTGCACTCTTGAGTCTGCTGGTATTGAGGGATGGGTCAGACATGCTTAGTGCCCTGCCCATGGTTTCTGCCCACAGGTGTTGAATTAATTATTGGGAAATCATTAAGCGACACCACTTTATTAAAATCCAATATTTTTGAATTTGGCACCATCTATAATTGTGGATAGGGACGCGGGTGGCGCTGTGGGTTAAACCGCAGAGCCTAGGGCTTGCCGATTAGAGGGTCAGCGGTTTGAATCCCAGTGATGGGGTGAGCTCCCATTGCTCAGTCCCTGCTTCTGCCAACCTATCAGTTCGAAAGCCCGGCGGGAAGGTAAATGGCGTTTCTGTGTGCTGCGGCTTAGTCATGCTCGCCACATGACCCGGAAGCTGTATGCCAGCTCACTCAGCTAATAAAGCGAGATGAGCGCCGCAACCCCAGAGTTGGTCAGGGGTCCCTTTACCTTTATGTTTATAATTGTGGATTGAGCATGAGAAAAACACTTTTTTTCCAGACTTATCATATGCACACAAAAAAGTGAGTTTCCTGTAGACAATATTTTCATCAGACTACGGTCTTTAATTTCCCCCCAAACATTTATTTATTATGAAGCATTATGAATTGCATCTATGACTGGCCAGTTCAGAATATTGATACAGTTAAATGGTCCACCTCTAGTGACAGCATTAAGATTTGTACATTGAACATCGACGGAGACCTGTTTTGGGTCGAAGCACCTCTGCTTCTCAGTATTACTGCAGATCACATGACTGTTGGTTCTCAGCATGATTGCTGGTACAGTGGTACCTCGGGATGCAAACGGGATCCGTTCCAGAGCCCCGTTCGCATCCTGAATAGAATGTAAGACGCGACTGCGCAACTGTGTGAGCGCATGTCGTCATTTTGAG
Organism: Podarcis melisellensis; assembly: GCF_964234715.1. Taxonomy (NCBI): domain Eukaryota; kingdom Metazoa; phylum Chordata; class Lepidosauria; order Squamata; family Lacertidae; genus Podarcis; species Podarcis melisellensis. Next base: position 12,568,922 of record NC_138537.1, read on the forward strand.
CGTCTGCGCATGCGCGAGTGGCGAAACCCGGAAGTAACGCGCTCCGTTGCGGAGCATAACTTGAAAATGCTCAACCTGAAGCACATTCAACCCGAGGTATGACTGTACTGCGTATGAGTTTGAAGACTGCATTTTAGAAATCTCATTGGTATGTTTTACAGAATGTTCCAACATGTTCCAAGATGGTTCCAACATATTATACCAATCCCGAACTGACTGCACTGGTTGCCAGTTAGTTTCTGGGCCCAATTCAAAGTGCTGGTTTTTTTTAAAAATTTTTTTTTTAACTTTTTATTCAAAATTATAACAAGACATATTATCCAAAAACATATCATCCTTGTTTTCCCCCACCCCATTTTTCCTTTCTCCCCCCTCCCACACAAAACCCACCCACCCCCCGACTTCCCTCAGTTCCAGTCTTTGGTTTCTCTAAGAATACTGTTTTTGCATGTTACAAAGTTGTATAGATCAGTGTTCCCCAACCTTGGGCCTCCAGCTGCTTTTGGACTACAACACCCATCATCCATTGCTAGCAAGACCAGTGGTCAAGGATGATGGGAATTGTAGTCCAAAAACAGCTGGAGGCCCAAGGTTGGGGAACACTGGTATAGATCCTCAAACTATTTAGCTGATTATTATCAATAAAAAGTTTGTGAATGTTTATTCAAAACCTGCCAAGGAGTCCAGTTCACTTTGTTGCGTCTTCAGATACTTTGTAAAGGGTTCCCATTCATCCTTAAAGTCAAAAAGTGATGGTTTTGACCTATAAAGCCTTAAATGGCTCAGGACCACAATATCTCAAGGACTGCATCTCCCTATATGAACCAACCTGGAACCTGCAATGATCATCCGAGGCCTTTCTTTGCATGCCTCCTTCATGAGAGGTCCATGTTATGGCAACATAAGCATTCCCTTGTCATGGAAAACACTCCTCTTCAACCAGGCCTTGGGATGATTAACATCCTATACCCTTTTAAATGTGTTTGTGGGAGTGCGTCAGAGGGATGGGAGTTACTGGTTTGTTTAGTTCTTCTTCTTGTTTTTATTATGTATTCTTGCATTTTTATGTTGTGAACCACCCTGAACAAAGGGCACTATGCAAATTTATTAAATAAAAATATCAATAATTTTGGGGAAAGGTTAAAATAGAATCCTACTCTTTTAATGTATGTATTGCAGTGTTGTTGTTTAGTCATTTAGTCGTGTCCGACTCTTCATGACCATATGGACCAGAGCATGCCAGGCACTCCTGTCTTCCACTGCCTCCCACATTTTGGTCAAATTAATGCTGGTAGCTTCGAGAACACTGTCCAACCATATTGTCCTCTGTCGTCCCCTTCTCCTTGTGCCCTCCATCTTTCCCAACATCAGGGTCTTTTCCAGGGAGTCTTCTCTTCTCATGAGGTGGCCAATGTATTGGCGCCTCAGCTTCAGGATCTGTCCTTCCAGTGAGCACTCAGGGCTGATTTTCTTAAGAATGAAGAGGTTTGGTCTTCTTGCAGTCCATGGGACTCTCAAGAGTCTCCTCCAGCACCATAATTCAAAAGCATCCATTCTTCGGCAATCAGCCTTCTTTATGGTCCAGCTCTCACTTCCATACATCACTACTGGGAAAACCATAGCTTTAACTATATGGACCTTTGTTGGCAAGGTGATGTCTCTGCTTTTTAAGATGCTGTCTAGGTTTGTCATTGCTTTTCTCCCAAGAAGCAGGTGTCTTTTGCAGTAGTAATCAATAAATCTTATTATTGGCGTGCACCCCTAATATATACACATGTGCATGTGCAAGGTCCAGATATTTTCATCACCCTCTGCTGAATGCACAGAGGTTGAGAATGGGGCAAGTGACAAAGGGTACCAGTCTTGAGTAGCTTGCATTCTTGCTACTGCTGCATGCATTAGGTAGATTTATGGGTGGAAGCTGCCTTGTAATGAATCAGACCATTGGACCATCTAGCTCAATAGTGCCTTCACTGATTGGCCATGGCTCTACAGGGTTCCCATACAGGGGCATGCATCACTCCTTGAGATGGCAGGGATGGGACCTGGTACCATGTGCATGCAAAACAGATATTCTACAAACTGAGCTCCAGCCCTTGCCTCTTAAAAATATCTGGAGACGCTAGGACTTGGCCATACTGAAGCAGCCCAGATGATTCAAAGAGAACGTTTTCCATCAGGCCACAAAACCAAACCCTGAACAACTAAACCTTAAGTCTCTTGCATGTGTAAATAGCTTAGTGTAATTATGTAGATCTTAAATAAAAAAATCACCATAAAGATTTGAAAGGAATTATTTTATATTCTAATATAAAAGCTACTTACAGAATATAAAAGCTACTCTGTTCTTCCCCTGAAACCCTAAAACATTTGTGAACTAATGCTTTTTTTATAAAAAAATAATCAGTGAATTACAAGTTATGGTGAGATGCTATTGACAACTGCTTGACATTGAAATGTGAAAACCACCGAAATGCTTGTCAAAACCAGGTACAATTATGGCACATGCAGTTCTGCTTCCCATGACTATAGCTATATTTGTCCAAAAGTCAAATATTTAAATTAATTCTCCCTCTTTCTTTAGCTCATTGGCTTACCCTGCTTAATGAAACAAATCAGCCACCAAAATGAGAGGTTATTAAGACTGTATGCTAAATAGCCTTTTGCTAAATATACACTTGAAATATACACAAGGCACAAATAGGATGGTGTTTCCTCAGGAAATGCAGGCAAATGCAGGATGGTTATTAGGTTATTATTATGCATGAAGACTAAAAGAGATGTTGGTAGAGCTCCCCCCCTATGAAATGGTTCCTCCTTTCTGCTTCTGTGTGACCAAGATCCAGAGCTATAGCACACGGCCATTATGTCTGTTTCTAGAGCGAACCATTTCACACTGCAAGTGGGAGAAGCAGATGCTTCCCAGCTTATATAATAAACTTTGCACATACCAAAACTAGCTTGCGGTGTTGAATGAACAAGTATTATTCCACACAGAGAAACATTAAAATGCTATCAGTAAAATAGCGCTGAGATTAAAATTCTTACGGCCGCAATCCTATGCATATTTACTTGGGAGTAGCTTTCATGCAAATATTATGTCTGAGGCAGCCTGCACAGGATTGCATGGGACAGAAATAATGGTTTTCATTTGAAAGCCGTGATTGGCAGAAGGGATGTTTCCTACATCTCAGTGTCTTTTCACCTTTTCCATTTCTGCCTATCTTGGCATTAAGCAATACATAGGATGAAAGGCGGCGGCTAACAGATTGAGGTTGAATCCTGACAAGACAGAAGTACTGTTTTGGGGGGACAGGGGGCAGGCAGGTGTGGAGGACTCCCTGGCCCTGAATGGGGTAACTGTACCCCTGAAGGACCAAGTGCGCAGCCTGGGAGTCATTTTGGACTCACAGCTATCAATAGAGGCGCAGGTCAATTCTGTATCCAGGGCAGCTGTCTACCAGCTCCATCTGGTACGCCGGCAGAGACCCTACTGTCTCACCAGAGTGGTGCATGCTCTGGTTATCTCCCGCTTGGACTACTGCAATGCGCTCTATGTGGGGCTACCTTTGAAGGTAACTACAAGGAAACTACAACTAATCCAGAATGTGGTGGCTAGACTGGTGACTGGGAGTTGCTGCCAGGACCATATAACACCAGTCCTAAAGGATCTTCATTGGCTCCCAGTGCGTTTCCAAGCACAATTCAAAGTGCTGGTGCTGACCTTTAAAGCCCTAAACAGCCTTGGTTCAGTATACCTGAAGGAGCGTCTCCACCCCCCTCGCTCAGCCCAAACACTGAAGTCTCCTCCAAGGGTCTTCTGCTGGTTCCCTCACTACAAAGAACCAGGCAGAGGACCTTCTCAGTAGTGGCCCCCTCTCTGTGGAACAGCCTTCTTCAGATGCCAAGGAGATAAATAACTATACAACTTTTAGAAGACATCTGAAGGCAGCCCGGTATTGGGAAGTTTTCAGTGTTTGATGCTTTATTATGTTTTATATATTCTGTAAGCCACCCAGAGTGGCTGGGGGAACCCAGCCAGATGGATGGGGTATAAATAAAAAAGTTGTTGTTGTTGTTGTTGTTGTTGTTGTTGGCGTCGTCATCATCATCATCATTATGTTCCAGCAGTGGAAGCACTAGTGGGGGCATTTATTTTTATCCAGAAGTCACCATTGCTTTTTTGATCTCCCTCTGTTTAGGCTTCATAAAACACTCAACCTAGGAAATTAGTTTACATTATGAGTTGCTTTACACCAGATTAGCCTCAAGTGCCTTTCAGGACAAGAATAAATCAATGACCTTTTTAAAAACAACAGCAACAGCACAATATCCATACATGATAACCCCTGAAGCCAAATCAGAGTGAGGGCAAGGCTTCCTGCCCTCACTCTTGCAGCTCGTCAGTAAAACTGGCAACTCCCATTTTGTGCACATTCAAAGAACGCAAGACTGTGCATTTGCAGGACACTTTTGGACCAAGAAGAGAGTGTGATAGGGGTGTAACTGTGGGGCTTATACACACTTCACTGATGCGCACGATGATCCAAAATGCAACCCCCACCCAAATTGGAGGTTGCTATATAAAATGGCACTCTAGAGCATAAGGGAGATGATTGCTACCAGGGCCATTGGTTAGTGGAGGGTATTTGCACAGCTGCCTTTGCTAAAATCTCAGTTCCTTCCATCTGTTTAGCCGAGTGGCTGAGCACTATTATTACAATAAAAATAATTTTTTAAGAAATTAACAAATTATAATAAATTGTTTAAAAGTTTAACTGTGCACTCCTGTAAAATCATGTAAAAAACCCCAAACACATCCAAGAAGCCATGATCTGCAGAATGCCAAAGTCTATGCCTAGCAGAAAAGCACTTTCTTGTAATTATACATTCCATCTTTTCACTGTTTCTTAAGCCCCGGCTTTTAAATGGTAGAGAAAGAAAAAAGAAAGCCTTAATAAAGGAGCTGGTCCCAGCCACATATTTTACACCTTGTACCTTATGAGAACAACTCCATTTGGGAACAGGAGCTATCAAGAAGCAATCTGAGAAAACTGGAGCAGATAGTATTGATTTGAATGGGATTATGCACTAGCAAAGCACTTGAACCTCACCTCGCCTCATTGAAATCAATGAGAGCCTTGTCATAGCCATCAGCAGGGCGAAAATACTCTGTAAGTCTATTGAAGCAGCTCACAAAGTGACATTAGAACATGCAGCCGGCTGAGCTTACAGCAGAGTCTCCTTTGCAGTTGCCAGGGAGAAATCTGCAGCTTTCTTCTGTCCCTTGAAAACAGTGCATTTCATTTTGGCTCCTCCAGCCTGCGTGTTCCCCAGCTTCTTTACCTGCTTCTCTGTCCTGCTGACTGTAGTGAGCAAGACTTCAGGTGTGCTGAAGAGCAGGTGTGTGAGAGAGACACAGATGAAAGGACAGGGAAAGGAATGGAGAAGGTAAGCCACTGATGGCTTGCCCCTTGCTGCATCTGCGGCATAGCTGTCAATGTTTCCCTTTTGATTCCTCGCAAGAAAAGGGAAAAGTTGACAGCTATGATCTGCAGTTGGAGAGCAGGTTTTAGGTAACCTGTGGCCCTCCAGGTGCAGTTGAACTACTGTTCCCATCAAGGTCCGGATTGTCACTTTTTGAAATATGGCAACCCTAGAAAATGGCTTCTCCATGAGAACTAGGAAGTGACCTCTCCAGACAACAGAATGACTCTTCTTATCTCTGTGTCTGCCATCACCTGAGTGACATGAACACTGTTAGGCAGTTGAATGTCCATATGTACTCCACGAGTCTACCCCTGCGGCTTGATGGAGGTAGAAACTGTCTCTTGTGCCTTGTTACGCTGCTGTTTCTTTTTTATATATATAAATATTTATTGGAGTTTTTAATAAAAGAGATACAGAAATATTAAACCGCATTACTTTGTTTTTACAAGATTTCATAACATCTTTCGGCTTCCTCACATCTCCCGCTCCCACTTACATCATTAATGAATTTTTATCAAGCAAATTATCATCTTGTTTTCAATTTTATAACCACATATTTAAATACAATATAATAATTCTCCTACAAATTTTGTTTCTCTTAATCTCTCTTATCATCAAATTCTGATCCAATTTAATGATGGCCAATTATTTATAACCAAGCATCCTTCTTAATATTCCACTAAATCACAATATTTCTGTAAGTAAATCTTGAATTTCTTCCAATCTTCTTCGATCCTTTCTTCTCCCAGGTCTCGGATTCTGCCAGTCATCTCCGCCAATTGCATATAGTCCATCAGTTGCATCTGCCATTCTTCCAGTGTGGGTAGATCTTGAGTTTTCCAGTTCTTAGCGAGTAGTATCCTTGCTGCTGTTGTTGCATACATGAAGAATGTTCTATCCTTCTTTGACACCTTCTGGTCGACAATACCCAAAAGAAAGGCCTCTGGTTTCATTACGCTGCTGTTTCTACGGGGATATGCACTCGGTATTTATTACCCCTGCTATGCAAAAATCTCCAAATGAATCCAAACTTCAGTGTCTAAAATCCCTGGTAGAGGACAAGGATCCCGAGATCACGTCAAGAGTAGCCAAATTCTGTGCGATTTCCATAAAACTTAGGGAACAAGCTGTGCTATCAAAATGATTAAGGTTTTAAATGAGAATTTCAGGTTATATGTTAGTGACTAACTTTTAATTTATATAATTTTTAACTGTTGCTATATCTGTATTGTCCCTGTTATACCTAATTGCAAATTCAAATGTATCCCTACCGTGTTTTATGACCTCCTTGATTTTATTCTTTCATTTTTCAGAGGCACCCTGTGCAAGGCTAAAATTCTGCGTCTGCCCCTCGCCTTCCATTCTGTCATAGTTGTGGCGCCCTGTGGCGCCCCCTAGGCTCAGAGCCCGGTGTGGCAGAACCAGTCAGGTTCCCCTAATCCTTCTATGTAGCAAAGGAGTGGAGACTGTGTGCAATCAATAGAATACATTTTTTTCTATGTAACTTTCTGTAATAGATGCACTTTTGTGCTTGCTTCCGCCTAATATTTGTATTCTTGCGCGCATAAATTTTTTTTGGGGGGTACACAATGAAAAATTAGGAGAAGTGCAAATTTCAGTGGGTGGTTATGTTTCAGTTTGCATTTTGGTTCAATAATTGTGAATTAGGTAGTTCCTCATTAAAATACAAACAAAATCCAATTTTTCCTCCATCGTAACCTGGCAACCTACTCTCCCGCCATGTAGCTCTTTTCTTTCAACTGAAGTTATGAGCCTCTCCTCTCCTTCCTTTGTCCATGCTATGCCATTGCATTAATGGTAATGCAGATTCACATTTGATGACGCTAACGTATTTGTAACCCGTATGTTGTGCACAGAGAATCTCAGGCCTTCCTTGTGGTTCTTCCAAGGCTCTGAAATCGTTTACCAGAAGAGGTTCAAATATGTATCTCACTCCTCGAGAAAAGAATGCAAAGCACATACTTTGGGGTTGACTTTGGGCAGTCAGTCATCCTACTGTTGGTTGTTTTTATTGTATTCTGGTTTATATTTTTTACTGCGGGCATTTTATCTGATAGTTTCTATTACTGGTATTTATCACCTCAATCTCTCAGAGAGGTGGCTTACAAAGAGTTAGAATAAAGTATAAACAAAATTTACACACACAGATAAAATATATTTATTTCCTATCTTAAAAGGGATTTCGATTATTCTCCCATCCAGGTTTCTGACCCAGTGTGCACCATGCTTAGATTCAGCCCAGCTACAGCACAGCACTTGACAGAAGTAGAGAGCAGCCTTTACCAAAGGTGTCATGGGCTTTGAAGACACTTGAACTCAGGACAAAAGGGAGAAACATGCTAAGAGGAAAGCACGCTTGGCAAACCCTCACCATGATCAACTCCCACCTGGAAACCTATGTTCCTGCTGTGGAAGGATGTGTGGATCCAGAATTGGCTTCCACAGTCACTTACGGACTCACTGCTAAAACCCAGTTTTGGAAGACAATCTTACTCGGCTACGAGTGATCGCCAAAGAAGAAATAAGAGTATTAGCCCTACACAAATGTAAGATGGGGGACACTTGGATTGCACATGTGAAAAGGATCTAGGTGGTTTAGTAGACCACAAGCTTAACATGAGTCAACAGTGAGATGCAGCAGCAAAAAAGAGCAAATATTACTCTAGGTGACATCAACAGAAGTATAGTGTCAAAAAAGTGTTTCAGGAAAACATGTTCTAAACTTCATAAAGGCAAATCACGTTGGCAAAAGACGAGACTCCACAGGGCCATCTGGTATCACAGTATTACAACACATATAAAGTGATTTTTCTTTAGCAATATAGCTGAGTCCCCAGTCAAGGAAACTTATAAAGGTAAAGGGACCCCTGACCATTAGGCCCAGTTGTGACCAACTCTGGGGTTGCAGCACTCATCTTGCTTTATTGGTCAAGGGAGCCGGTGTACAGCTTCTGGGTCATGTGGTCAGCATGACTAAGCCGCTTCTGGCAAACCAGAGCAGCACACAGAAATGCCGTTTACCTTCCCACCGGCGCAGTACCTATTTATCTACTTGCACTTTGACGTGCTTTCGAACTGCTAGGTTGGCAGGAGCAGGGACCGAGCAATGGGAGCTCACCCCGTCGCGGGGATTCGAACCACCAACTTTCTGATCGGCAAGTCCTAGGCTCTGTGGTTTAACCCACAGCACCACCCACGTCCCTCATAATCATAGTCCCTCTCTATTCTGCCTTGGTCAGGCTACACCTGGAGTACTGTGTCCAGTTCTGGGCACCACAATTTAAGAAAGATATTGACAAGTTGCAATGTGGGTAGAGGAGGACAACCAAAATGACAAAGAGTCTGGAAACTGAGCCTTATGAGGAGCGGTTGAAGGAGCTGGACGTGTTTAACCTGGAAAAGAGGAGACTGAGAGGAAATATGATCGCCATCTTCAACTATCTAAAGCAGGCATAGGCAAACTCTGGCCCTCCAGATGTTTGGGACTACAATTCCCATCACTCCTGACCATTGGTCCTGTTAGCTAGGGATGATGGGAATTGTAGTCCCAAACTTCTGGAGGGCCAGAGTTTGCCTATGCCTGATCTAAAGGGCTGTCTCATGGAAAATCCTATTGATTCTGATATAGCTGGAAGCTTCGGTTCCATTCCCCTCACCCGTGGCATCTGGATTTTTAATAAGATTGCATTGTATTTTACGTAGCTTTCTAAATCTAGCCAAATATGTTACTTCTGCTACTACTGAACAGTTATTTAGCACCCACCGTAAACTGTGCATGCAGATTAACAAGCTATTTATATTTTCTTCCTTTAAATATTGCCTAGGTTAGGCTGGCTGCCGAAACAGCTTCTCGATACTGCTATGTATAAAGTTTCCTTTTTATCCATATCACATTCCTGCGAACATTCATCAAGCTATTTGAATACCATTAATACTGTTACTCAAGCAATGCTTCTTGCATTATCTGTTGATACAGATGGTAGCAGCAACGACACAGCTTCTTTAATAGAAAATATATTTGCAGTTGAATCTCCAACCTCACCAATGTCAAAATACAAACAAGAAGCAATATATTTCTCAAAAAAAAAATCAATAAACACTAGACGGGAGAAAGAATAGCACCAGTTTCTCTCTCACCCTCCCCACCTCTCTGGTTATGTGTGGATCTCAGGTAGCACCAAAATATAACTAGAAAACACCATTTTGACCAGGGGTCAGCAACGTGCGGCCCATGGGCCAGATGCGGCCCATGGAGACCATTTCACTGGCCCACGAGCCGCCCCCAAACCAAGGCGCCTGCTCAGCGAGTCCCCCGCACGCTGCGCTAAACCAGTATAGCGAGATGCGGGGACTCGCTGAGTGGCACCGGAAATGGCGTCTGCGCACGCACAGATCCCAGAAATTGCATCTGCGCATGTCCAGACGCCGAAAATTGCTTCTGCGCAGGCACGATTTTCAGCATCTGGGCATGTGCAGAAGCGATTTCTGGTGCCACAGACATGCACAGCCATGATTTCTGGCATCGCGCTGCACCAGTCCGGCCCACGGATGATCCAGTCTGGCCCACGTGGGAGTGATCCTGCCCATGGCTGGTATACCTTCCCGACCCCTGATTTTGACCATCCTCTGTGCCCTGGGCTCCATGAAAGCACTAATACCGACTGATATCCCCCCATTCTTTGTCCTACTTAACCACCTTTCAGTTATGGGATATTTTGTTGGCATTACTTATAAGACGGTGACACCATTAGGGGTGGACTTCAGGTTCTAAATCTGGGGCCTTGAAGGACTCCGTGTGACTGCCGGAGAAGGCAGCAGATTAAAGTTCCCGCATGACGCAGGAAGCAAGGTACCCGCCAGGGAAATACTAGGGTGGATGCTAATCACTGAAACATCTTCTTTTCCCCCCTTTTTGTTAACATTCATAGCTGGGGGCAGGCTCCAGGCACACCTGCCATCTTCGGTTCACCAGGGTGCCTCTGAAGCTGGCTATAAATCTTTTTAAGAATGAAAAGAGAAAGGAACTCCTTCCTGTTGCAGCCTAATGAGAATTTTATTTTGGGGGGGTGGCAGATGGAGCAAGTGGGAGCAGGAGAATGGTGAAATAGAGCATGAAAGTAGTTGGAGAAACCAGCAGAGGAGAATAGTAGTCAGGAGGGTGGTATAAGGGGACTCTGAAGGGCAGTCCAGGTACCCCTCAAACTGGATAGCATTCTTTAAAAAAAAACATATTTTTTAATTTTCATTTTATACTTTGTCACATACAAACGAAATCATAACATCACTTACATCTTTGCTTATCCTGAGCCTCAAATTCCCCCCCCCTCCTACGCCCTGGCTTTCATAGGTATACCCTTTCGTCTTAGCATTCCTATCTCACCCGATTTACCTTCTTTTTATCCTTAAATAAATTTACTTCCGTATTTGTAAACCAGTTCCACATATCAACGTTACAAAATATTTTAAGACCTGCCAACGTTTTCAAATGTTTACAAAGTTCTTTCATATATTGTATAAATTTACTCCAGTCCTTTTCATACAGCTCATCATGCTGGTTTCGGATCTTCCCTGTCAGCTTTGCCAGTTCTGCATATTCAATCGCTTTAGTCTGCCCTTCTTCCAAAGTTGGAAGTTCCTGCTGCTTCCATTTCTGTGCTAAAAGTGTCCTCGCAGTCATAGTAGCATACATAAATATAGTTATGTCCTTTTCAAGAATTTCTTCTCCTGTTATACCCAGTAAAAACGCCTCTGGTTTTTTTAATAAAAGTATTTTTAAAGACCTTTTTCAGTTCATTATATATCATGTCCCAGAAGGCTTTTATCTTAGTACAAGTCCACCACATATGAAAGAAATTTCCATCATTTCCTTACATTTCCAACATAACTTATCTTGGGTGGGCAGCTTTCTGATATTCTTGAATAGACATGCCATAATTCTTCAGGAATACAGGTGGGACACACACACAGTGGTGTAGCGTGGGTTGTCACCACACGGGGCAAGGCAAGTGTTTTGCGCCCCCTAACCCGTGGATTTTAGCACTCAAGTGTGAGCGCCCCCCCAGATGTTGCGACCGGTGCGACCGGCCCCCCCTGCACCCCCACGCTACGCCACTGCACACACACACACACACACACACAAAATGCAGTGCTAGGCAAAGAAGTCACCTTTCTGAGGTAATGGCACCCACCAGAGAGGTGCTGGACCCAAACCAGAGAGGTGCCTGGACATCAAACACAAAGAGAATGATGATGCCTTTGGAGAAAGAGAGTGGGAGGGAGAACTTCGATTTTTGAAATACTACCCATACTTGTTAGTGTAAAACTACAGTTTTCCTCAAGTAGATTTCTCCTTACTTTTGGTGAATTATCTCTAGCCACTGCTTTGATATAGGCCTGCTGTTTCTTAGCAGTATATTCCATACCTATCTGTACATAAAACACCGAGTCCCAAGTATTAACGCCGCAAGCCAGGAGGTTGCAGTTTCAAGCGTTGTTCCAAGCCTTGTGAAGTATGATTCACAGTGGGTAAAAACGAACTTAATGCCATCAAAATTCTAGTGGGGGAACATTTAAAGCAATGCACCTGTGATATTAAAATATCTCCCCCACCCTTCTCCAGTTCAAAGTCTCAAAACTCCTCCCAGCCAGCTCCCAAATGTCAATGACAGGGCAGTAGCTGCATGGAAGGCAATAATCCAGCAAGTACAGTTCTTCAGTTCAGAGAGAGAATCGGGGAAGGAAGCTCTGTCAGTTGAACAACTGCCTGTCCAGAAGGGAGACGAACCTAACCACCCTAGGTAGGTGTCAGGGAACTGCCATCGGAGCTAGAGGCGGAGGGAAGGCTCCAGAGGGATGCCGGAGAGGGTCCCAGTAGGGAGAGAGGCAGCCCATCTGCTGGGGAAGGAAATCAGCGTAACACCAGTGGAGAAGGGGGGCAGATGGGGGAATCGGAGAGGAGGCTCCAAGACTTCACCGGAGATCAGCGGGGAGCGCACGGGTCCTCTGCTGCCCACACCCTCCCTGCACAGAAGACTTCCGCGCAGGGAGAGTAGGAGGAGACTTGGCATCAAATAACTTCTTTGCTGGAAGAAGTTCAAGAAACGCCCACTGACAGTCTGTCCAGACAGAAAGGGTTCAACCAAGCAACCTAGCCAGGAGTGGCGGCAACTTACGCACGAGCAACCCCTAGAACCATTACAGTAGGCAAAGCCACTCTTGAGTCTTACAGGTCAACAACGTAATGTGAAATTCTAGGCTACATCAATGGACTGTAAACCATTTTTTTTGTAAGCCTCTCTGAGGTTTTATTACAATCAAGCAGCATAAAAATAAAATAAGTAAAGGGTGGTATTCAACTAAAGAGTTATGCTAGTGCAACAGTTTAGCTTTGCAATGTGAATTCCCAGCTCCCTCCCACTCCATTCCTGCCTAAATCTGCTCTGTGGGTTCCCCTATCCCTCTGGAGAAGATTGGGGGTGGGCACAGGGGGCATGCTGGTTGAGGAGGAGGTGGGGAATTTGCACTGCACATCTAAAAGTCATTGCACAGCATAACTCCTGAGTTGAATACCACCCAGTGTTGAAATCATGAGAAGCAAAGGTATTGCTCCATTCTTTTAGTTGTTTTATTTATGGAATTGTCTTTTATGTATGGATTTTTCTATATATATGTTCACATATAGAAAAGCTTTAAAATCAACCCTCACTGGGTCACTGCTGCTTTCTGATGTTTCCCCCCCGCCCCTGATATTTTTATTAAAGTTTTTGCAATACAATAAAATTGTATCTAGAACCAATGAAGTCAGAAATATCCAACAAGAAAAGAAAAGAAAAGAAAAGAAAAGAAAAGAAAGGGAAGGGAAGGGAAAGAAATAAAAGAGAGGAGAAAAACAACAGAAATAATAACACACAAACATATAAATCCCTCTATTCTAATTATACCCTAATATTCAATCGATCTAATGTTCAGATTTGCAGAAAATTGGCATTGTGAATAAGTAGCAAGGCGAGGAAAACTCATGGAGAGACAAAACTGGTTTAATTCTCCTTCACATGTCGTTTCATTAAAAATTTGTGGTTCACAAAGAAAGAAGCTGTTTTCACCTAAGCATAACGTTTGCCATGAAGAAACTGTTGAGCTTCATTATGGACCTTTCCCTCTCATTCGCCCTCAGCATCTTTTCTGGGTACAAAACCTCTGGGTCATTTCAACTAGGTTATGCTCAATTTCTTCCTTCCTAGGATTTATTAGGCAAGGGCATGATTCAGCATGATTAGTGATAATGAGGAAAGATCAAAACCACAGCAGGAATTTGTAAGAGCATTATCAGATTAGCCGATATTACTCGGGGACTCTGTGCTGAATTTGTTTCTTTGAAGAGCGATGAATATTAAAGTGCAGAACCGAACAGAGTTTTAAATACCAGCGCATCAAAATGGCTGTGTTTATGCCCAGCCTATAGCAACAGGTGGTTGTTCCCAAACAGAGAATTGAGAGCTGCATCCTATAATCAAGGGTCACCAACGTGGTGCCTGGGAGCACACAAATGCCCACAATGCCGTTTTTTGGTAGCCACAGGGTTTCCTCTTCACCCCCTCCATTCACTGAAACTAGGTTTTGGGGGGGAGAACTATTCTGTTGTAGCCAATAGACTAGCTTGCAGTGTGTGCTTGGTTGTTGGGTTCACGGGCTCCTATGGAAAGCCAAAAAGTAGCCACCCCTATGCAAGTATGCAGGGGAAAGACAAGATACATGCAACTAGCTTAAGGTTACCAGATTTTTTTCAAAGAATCCGGGGACACTTTTTTTAAAAAAAAAGAGAAAAAAAAGTTATTAAAAAAGAAATTTTTTTAAAAAATTAAGAAGTAATATCTTCTCTTCTGTGGTCTACTCTATCATGCGGCCTTTCTCTGAGCCCAGGCCTTCTCTCTTGGAGCGCTAGCCACCGTGGAGTAGGCTCGGGTGCTCTTTCCTACCTTTTTTCCTCAGCGGTGGCAGCGGCACACCAAGTTTGGGGCTCCCCTCTTTTTTCTTCTTTCTCTTTCTTTCTCTTCCTTCTCCTTCTCCTCTCCTCCTTCTCCCTGTGTTGGCTCTGGGGTTTTCCTGGCCCCAGAGCACCACTAGGCAGTTGGCTGGGTGCTATCCCTCCTGGCTCAATTTGGGTCATGGGGGGGAGTCAGCAGTTCCCCCAGTTGACACGCCGGGCATCCCTGGTTCCCCCTCAGCAGTCCGGAGCCAGCCTGGTAGCGCAGTTGGCTCTGGCTGGCTTCAGGAGCTGCTCGCTGCCGTGGCACCCACCATTTTGCCTCGCTATGATGTGTGTTTTGCCGTTGAACCAACCAAGCAACATTCATTCTCTACTACTAAATCTACAACACATAAAATATACCGTAAATCCGGGGAAATTAAATGAAATCCGGGGACATTCCTGGGACGGATTTTGTCCGGGAACAGATTTGTAAATCCGGGGACTGTAACCAGGAAATGGGGATGTCTGGTAACCATAAACTAGCTATCACTCAGCCGTGAGTACAGACAAATGCTTAAGTAAGTTTCTAAAGCTGAACATTATTTGAGCAAGGAGTTGTGAAATACGGATAGACCCCAGCCCTCTTTTCTTACAGATATTTAAGATCCACTCAACTCAATGAATTCTCTAGCCATGCAAAAGCCTCTACTGACCCTGTTGTACTCATATGCAGGGCTATTATTATTATTATTATTATTATTATTATTATTATTATTATTATTATGTGGGGAAAGGCCATTATTTCTGCAGTCTCCAGCTGAAAGGGGGCCTCAGATTACAACAATTGTTAATTTATTTTGCGATCTGCTAAGTTTTGCCAGAGGAACGCAGGTGGCGCTGTGGTCTAAACCACTGAGCCCCTTGGGCTTGCTGATCAGAAGGTCGGTGGTTCCAATCCCCGCGACGGGGTGAGCTCCCGTTGCTCGGTCCCAGCTCCTGCCAACCTAGCAGTACGAAAGCATGCCGAAAAGTGCAAGTAGATAAATAGGTACCGCTCTGGCAGAAAGGTAAATGGTGTTTTCGTGCGCTGCTCTGGTTTCACCAGAAGCGGCTTAGTCATGCTGGCCACACGACCCGGAAAAACTGTCTGTGGACAAATGCCGGTTCCCTCGGCCAGTAAAGCAAGATGAGCACCGCAACCCCATAGTCGTTCGCAACTGGATTTAACTGTCAGGGGTCCTTTACCTTTACCGTTTTAAAGTTTCACCCCTTCTTTTATTCAAGCCAGACCAAAATGTGATTTACCCGCTAAGATAGGAGAACCAAGGAAAGCATTGGTTAAATTAAAAATAAGTCTCACTGTTTTTTAATGTCTTTTTTCATGTGTTGTCATTTTAATTCTTATTATGGCTAAGGGCCTGAAAAGCCTTCCCCTCACTGTGTGAGGTTTGAATGCTGAAGATCACTAAGATTCATTCTCTTGTTGGCATGGCTGGAAAGCAACAGAGAATGTATTAAGGCAACCACCAAGTTACAGGAGGAAAAGCCTTCTATGTTTTTTTTGGTTGCATGCTTGATTTATATCCTGTCCTCCTCTGCATCTTGATGGATCCAAGGCAGGTCACATTACCTTAAGAGTTGCAGAAGGATAGAGTGTTCTGGCAGGTACACATCAGCATGACAAGAGGCAGCTGTTTTACATTCCCTGTTCTATTAAATCCTACCATGGAAATTTAAAGGCACAGGGGCTCAGGTCTCTGTCTTTCTTTGTACCTTTAAGGAAGGGGCAGGGAAACAGGACAGGCAAGGACACCCCTTGTCATGCAGTTGTTTTAGTTGGGACTTAGGGGGACAGAGGAAGGCAAAAGTGGTGCAGCAAGACTTATGTTAACTTTATGTCTGCTTAATTTACAAGGGTTTGCTTTGTGTCAGCTTCTTGTGCATGGGATTGTTTCCTTACAGTTGTTCCCAGGCATTTTGTGTGTGTGTGTGTGTGTGTGTGTGTGTGTGTAACATGGACCACTTATAAACTTGAAAGACCTACATTGGCTCCCAGTACGTTTCCGAACACAATTCAAAGTATTGGTGCTGACCTTTAAAGCCCTAAACGGCCTTGGTCCAGTATATCTGAAGGAGCATCTCCTCCCCCATCGTTCTGCCCGGACACTGAGGTCCAGCTCCGAGGGCCTTCTGGCAGTTCCCTCACTGCAAGAGGCCAAGTTACAGGGAATCAGGCAGAGGGCCTTCTCGGTAGTGTCACCCGCCATGTGGAATGCCCTCCCATCAGATGTCAAAGCGATAAACATCTACCTGACATTCAGAAGACATCTGAAGGCAGCCCTGTTCAGGGAAGTTTTTAATATGTGACATTTTAGTGTATCTTTCATCTTTGTTGGAAGCCGCCCAGAGTGGCTGGGGAAACCCAACCAGATGGGCGGGGTACAAATAATGAATTATTATTATTATTATTATTATAAACGCCAACTCCAACTCCTCGAAAGATTCCATCAACGGTGTCTCCGAAAATTTTTACGCATCACTTGGGAAGACAGGTGAACTAATATCAGTGTACTGGAAGAAGCAAAGATCACCACTGTCGAGATTCTTCAACATCAACTTTGTTGGACTGGTCATGTTGTGCGGATGCCTGATGATTGTCTTCCAAAGCAACTACTCTATTCCGAACTTAAAAATGGGAAGCGTAATGCTGGTGGTCAACAAAAGAGGTTTAAAGACTGTCTCAAGGCAAATCTAAAAAAAAAAAGTGGTATAAACACTGACAACTGGGAAACACTGGCCTGCGAGCGCTCCAGTTGGAGAACAGCATTTACCAAAGGTGTCATGGGCTTTGAAGACACTCAAACTCAGGACGCAAGGGAGAAATGTGCTAGGAGGAAGGCACGCTTGGCAAATCCACACCATGATCAACTCCCGCCCAGAAACCAATGTCCCCACTGTAGAAGGACGCGTGGATCCAGAATTGGCTTCCACAATCACTTACGGACTCATTGTTAAAACCATGTTTATGGAAGACAATCTTACTCGGCTACGAGTGATCACCAGAGAAGAAGTGTGCGTAAGATGGCGACTGCCACAGAGAAACTGGTGGAGAACATTTAAAGAAATTCTGCTAAGTGTCTTAATTGTAGGAAGATAAGGAAAAGAGAAATATCTGAAACAGTTGGGTGAGGGGATTTTTTTTCTGAATAATGTCAGTTTAGCTTTAGGAGATGTGATGGCAACTGCCCTTAAACCTAGGAGGTCAGTTTGCACTTTGTGAAATTGTTGCACTTTCATGTCACAACACAGAAAGAACATCCAGTGCACATTAAAACATTAAAACAATAACAACACTTTTGTTTTTCGTTTTTCACACATGGGGTTTGTAGGTAATATTTTAGTCACAGAACACAATGTGCCAAATTCCATGAAAAACAGGAGCATTAACGCTACATTTTTGCAGCCTGGAGCTGTTGAAAATGTACACTGAAGCCACAATGGTGGTTTAAAGTAAAGCAATAATGTGTGCAACTGTACCTATTGCTTCTCAGTTCCTTGTTGAGTCAAATGTCACGAGTTTCAGGCATAATTCATGGTGTTAGTATGAAATGATCATGCCCACCCACTTACCCAAATGTCTTAGTCTCTATAAATCAGGAGCAGCCAACATGGCGTGCGTCAGGTGTTGCCGGACTACAATTTTTATCATTTTAACCAGCACAGTCAATGATCAAGGACTATGGGAGCTATAATCCAACAACATCTGGAGGGCACCACATTAACCTCACAGTTGGATTACTGCAATGTGCACTTTGTGGGGCTACCCTTGAAGTTGGTCTAGAGGCTGCAGCTGGTGCAGAATGTGACAGCTAGGTTGACTGTGGGAGCAAACGTCTGCCAGCATAAAACACCTTCCTTTCAGAATTTGCACTGGCTGCCTATCTGCTACTTGGCCAAATTCAAGGTGATGGTACTAACATATAAGACCCTGTACAACTCAGGACCAGGTTACTTGAGAGACAGTCTTATCCCTTATAAACCCAGTCTGTCACTATGTTCTGCAGGAGAACTTCTCCTTCAAGTTCCAAATGTTTCAGGATTCCACCTACTCTGTGGAATACTATTCTTGTTGAGATACAACACGTGTCTGCTATTAGCACTTTCTAGAAACTTGTTCCGAAAGGCTACCTCCATCGGCTGATTTTGTCTCCATCGGTGCCTGTTTTGTTTTGTTTTGAATTGTTTTTCTTCTTTTTAAATTGTGCATCACTTTAAGAAGCTTGTGAAAGGAGAATAATATGTGACTACTAACAAATGAATCGTAATCATCAACCACCCATACTACATAACTTAGGATGAAATTCTGCACACATCTACCTGAGTGTAAGTTGCCTATAAGTCAAGGAAGCATACATTTGAGTAGACAAATGCAGGATTGTGTTGCGTGAGACTGCTTCCTCTGCTATGCTCAACCATAAATTGGAGCAATCTGAACACTCTTAACATATCTTTAAATCTTCCAGAGGGAAGACGATGTTCACCCGTCTACCCATTTCTTTCTGTCCATTTGGCTGCCTCCATATCCCACCTACCATGCAGCACACCTGAGGAGTGCTGAGTATGGATGGAGTTGGAAGTATTGGGGATATAGCCTTTCCTCAGACTTGGGAGTCCATCAAATGCACGACTTGCCACTTGCAGCCAGTCTAGAATGGGACTGATCAACAGCCACATCCTAATTGCCAGGATCAAGGATTACAATGCAACATCAAACAGGATAGTTTAGGAGTGCAGTGATGGCACCAGAGGAAAGTATGTAAGGTTCAAATGGTTGGGATTGAGGTGACATGTTTTTCCTTATTTTGCTAATGTACTTCTCCTTAATTCACAGACCAAGCATTCTTTTCAGAGTATGCCAGGTCACCTTGTCTCCAGGCAAGGAAACAGTGTCAACCCACAGAAAACACACACTTTGTGGAATCAGGTAAGAAACGTGGCCAAGAATTCTTGGAAGCTCCAGTCTGCCAATATGTCAGTGAAAACGGCTAATAAGACTTGGATTCATTTAAGGGGAAAGTAGACCTCAGAAGAACATCCATGGGGGAAAAATTGGAAATTCATGAGTACATAATAATAACAACAACATGCACAAAAGGCTAGATGAAACTCACGCCTACTTGAAGCAAGCAAACAAAACAAGTTCCATCAGAGAGACATTCAGCCTGTAAGTCAGGCCTGTGAAGACACCATTGCAACTGACTTTTGGAAGAGTTAATTGATTTTATATTGCTCTAAAGCTTTTATTGGAACAATGCTTTTGTTGTCACTTTGATTTTAGATGCGATGCATTGTGCCCTGGGATCACTTGTTTAAGAAAGAGTGGTTGAACAATGCAAGAAATAAATAAAATAGGAATAGGGTGGATTTGAATGTTTCCAGCTAAACTTTTCCCCTGTCACATTCTTAGGAGATGTAAAGGCACAATGGCCAAGAGTGGGGGGAAATGTTGGAAAATGTTGGAAAATGTTGAAAAATGTTGATTGTAATTTGGAATACAACATAAACTTATTCTCTCTTTCTCTTTATATATATATGGGGTGAAATTCTGGTGCCTTTCTGTTGCACTGTCTTTTTAAATTATTAACAGCAGCAAAATACAGTAGCAAACAAAGGCTCTTCTATAGTTATGTATTCATTAATTAGTTTAAGATTCCTGGTCCAGTTAAACTCCGGTGAACAAGTTAACTTTTATTTTCTGAGAGAATTATTCACTCAATTTAACAGAGGCCTGAAAGAAAACTCTAGAAGTTCTAGAACTCCTTCTCAATTGCTTCAGAAGCCCCCATTTTCCCCCCATTTCCCCAGAGTCCTGCTTAGTTTTGCTTAAAGGGATAGTACAGTAAATACAGACATGAGATGTAACAATTACACATCAGCAACGGAGGAGTGAAATGCTAACAAGTAACATATTTCCTAACTGAATTAGAGATTCAGGGATGGGATGAGAAACCAAAACTGGCAGATTCACCTGCCCGTTACCTAGACACAGGTTGATTCCCTCAGTAGGAATTAGGCCTCTTGAGCTCTCTCCACACTGTGGTCCCCTGTGCTGACTGCCTGATATTGACTTCCAGCATTTATGGCTTATTAGCCAGATCTCATTGAGTTACTTTGGCACCAAGGCATTTCAAAATAGACTAAGGTAAAAGTTTGCCCACAGAGTTTGTCCATTTGTCCTCAGTTTGTCCACAGTGCTTTCCTGGTCATGTGGCCAGCATGACTAAACCGCTTCTGGCGCAATGGGACACCATGACGGAAACCAGAATGCACAGAAACGCCATTTACCTTCCCGCCATCGCGGTACCTATTTATCTAATTGCACTGGTGTGCTTTTAAACTGTTAGGTTGGCAGGAGCTGGGACCAAGCAACGGGAGCTCTGCATGGGAGTACTGCATGGAAGTACTCTTTTACCTCACATCCAGATTGATTCATCTTAACTTTACAATAACCGAGGGCCTGTTTGGAATAATCACATTGGCTGCACAACTGACATACCGGTGGAGCAATATTGATTTGAGAAGTACTGTAACTATTGCAGGAGCCAGGTGGGAGCCAACCATATGGAAGTATCTTCTGGATACTTGGAAGGGTTGTCACTGGTCCTGTATAATACAGGATTGTCCTGTATTTCAATATAAAACAATATGAAATGATGCATCCTGTACTGATACAATTTGTCCTGTATTTGAGGTCTTCTCTCTCTCTCTCCCTGGCAAATTAGGGGTCCTCTCCAAATGCATGTGTTTGAAAGGGTGCATGAAAGGTCATATATTTAAGCCAAGCACATATTTACAAATTCATGTATATGTGTGTGCAAGTGCGCATGTGTGCCAAATTCCAGAGGGACCATTCTGTTAGCCTGGATTAGATTGTAATGGATTGCTCTGAAGTCACTTCAGCACCAGATGAAAAAAAAATCCAGAACAAAAGTGATAACCCTTTCTTGGGCCTGGCCCAGAGGCTCCAGCTGGTGCAAAACACTGCAGCTAGACCACTGATGGAGGCAGACTATGGCCAGCATATAATTCTAGTGCAATGGCTGCTTATACACTACCAAACCAGGTTCAGGTTTCTTGTATTAATTTACAAGGCCCTTAACAATTTGGGTCCAAGATACCCTCAAGACCACCTAACTCCTTATATCCCTGCCCAATCACTGACATATTCAGGGGAGTCGCTGTTAGTGGTTCTACGTGGCTCAGATACACAGCCCCTATCCACCACAAACTGGGGTGACCAATTGTGGGTCCAATTTTATGAACCTCCCTTCCGGTCAAGGTCAAACATGCTCTGACCTTCCTACTGAACCTCCATCACCAGCAGGCATTTTAATTGTACTTCAGTTTTATAGTTTTAACTATTTTTTTTAAATTTTGGTATTTTATCTTTGTAAACCATTTAGAGACTACTGTAGTTAAGCAGCGTATAAACCGTTTAGCTAAATAAATAATTCCAGTGAATTAGCCAAAGGAAGACAAAATACTGTCTTCTGGTCATCACTGATGCAGCAAATCCAGCATTGCACCAAACCAAATCTTCCTTCTTTCTCAAATCTTTCCTTCTTTCTCAAATGGATTTGCTGTCTGAACTAAAAGTGGCAGTTCCATGATGCTGGAAACAGATGATGGCGACTAGGCTTGCTGATGGTGATTGAGAAACAATGCCTACACTTTTGTCAAGCACTGTGACTGAACTGGAGAACATAAGTCCCAATGAATATACAGGAAGCAATCCTCATCCCCCACCTCCCACCCCGGAGAATATGTGCTTTATTATGGGCACATATTCTTCCTTCAGAAGGCAATAAATTACAGTATTTATGGAATCTTAATTATCTAAACACAGTTGGAGCCTGAAGGTCAAGGCTGCAAACTGCATCCTAAATTTCTGTTTACAGATGAAGTCGAGTATTTATTGCAGCACTGTTTGTGCTGCTATAGTTAAAGGTCTGCCAGCGTTTCCATTATAAACCACTATTTCAGAGGTTTATAACTCACTCGTAAATCTCTACTTCGGGCTGAAACACAGTGCAAAACAAGGTCTCTACTGTGGGAGAGAGATTTCTCTCCCCCCCCCACCTATTCTTCCTTGTTTGCTTTACCAAAATTGTTTTGTTTGGTTTTTTAAAAAAGGTAAACCCCAATCTGAAATATACAAAATGCACTGCCAACTCTTATTAGACTCAACAGATCACACGTTTTGTGCAAATAGAAATGCAGGGCTATTTGGTAAGTTTTCAGAATTACAAGAGAAATAAAACGAAGGGTGTTTTCTCCCATAAATACTTTATGGCCTCTGAAATTATTAATGAAATGATTTTATATATATATATATATATATATATATATATATATATATATATATATATATATATATATATATATATTCAGGGTTTTTCATGGTTGTTCATACCACATCATCTCCATAGTTCTTACAACTGGGAAAGGTATATCAGTATTATTATTCCCATGATCAGTATTGTGTGCATATTGGTGTTCAGAAACCCTCCCCCATGGCTTCTCTAAGACATACATAGTTTGTGGCTGTGGATCTGAATCTCATTGTTATGTGCATGCTGTTAAGGCTAGAATACAGATGACTCAGAAGATCTATAGTTGAATTGTTCCACATTGTATATACATTTAAAACATCTTAAAAGTAGTTGCTGCAAAGGGTTTAAAGTAGACTGGGGCAGTGACTCTGGCAGAAAGGTAGTTTAATCCACACAGCATTGACTTCCCTGGTGCTGATTTTATCCCTATTGGGGAAAACAAGACACCTCTCCATTACATCATGCCCAGGCGGGTGCTATTAAGAGTCACCCATTATACAGCATTTTCAATTTATGAACTCTTTGGTATGTTTTACATGTTCCTGCTATGTCTGCCATAGAGATATCAGGTGATTGACAGATGGCCAGTGCTACAGTGGGTGGACGAGATAATTATCTGGACCCATTTCTCCACCCCTGGTCCTAGGCTCATTGTTGGAAAAATAAAAATGACAGCCAGGGGAAGGCACTGCCTGGGAGTGCAACCCCCCAGCCATACATTCCCCCCACTTCTTGAAATGCAAAAAAGAAGCAAGGCAGTATTTAATCTGACACGACATATTTATAGAACTATTTATTCCTAAGTAATGGTGATTCACCACAATAGCAAAATGGATCTGCTAAGAAATAGGAGCATACACACACAAAATGAAGATATGTAAATGTAAATGTGTGCTTTTTTAACCATAGGTAAACGTAAAGGACCCCTGACAGTTAAGTCCAGTCACAGATGACTCTGGGGTTGTGGCGTTCATCTCGCTTTACAGGCCAAGGGAGCTGGTGTTTGTTTGCAGACAGTTTTCCGGGTCACATGGCCAGCATGACTAAGCTGCTTCTAGTGCAACGGAACACTGAAACTAGAGCAGTGGATGGAAACGCCATTTACCTTCCTGCCAGAGTGGTACCTATTTATCTACTTGCAATTTTTGGTGTGCTTTCGAACTGCTGGGTTGACAGGAGCTGGGACCGAGCAACGGGAGCTCACCCCATCATGGGGATTTGAACCACCAACCTTCTGATCAGCAAGCCCAAGAGGCTCAGTGGTTTAGACCCCGGCGCTGTTGGAGATAAGCAGTGTCCAGTGCACAGCGGAATGATGAGAAGTATATGCCAACATGCTCTATACTACTTTATTTACAGTTCAAAGCTGGTAAGTTACAGAAAAACATTTTCCCTCTGCCGGAGCAGAGAAAGCGTCATCTCTCCTCTAAGGCATGGAGAGAATCACAAACTGAAACTGCAAAGAACAGTGAAAAACAGGAAACCAGTGTACGTCACATCCAGTCTCCCGTTCCCGTGAGAAACCCAACAGTACAGACTGTGGAATGTAAACAACCTGTCTCGTGACAAGCACTTCGCTGCACAGAGAAGAAAGCAGAAACCAACATCCTCCCCCTTTCTGTGAACATCTC
Organism: Podarcis melisellensis; assembly: GCF_964234715.1. Lineage (NCBI taxonomy): Eukaryota > Metazoa > Chordata > Lepidosauria > Squamata > Lacertidae > Podarcis > Podarcis melisellensis. Next base: position 12,593,425 of record NC_138537.1, read on the forward strand.
TGGGCAGCGTGTTCGTACAATATCAGTACAAACCCAACTTCTGCACATAGGTACAGTGTTGATCCCTTGATACAATTTTGGACAATACATCAGCAGGAATTTCATTACCTGGCATATAGGACACCGTTACGAGTCCCTTCTGAATACGTTCCCTAGCATGTTGCACCTTCAATTGCAAGTGCTTCGTGCTTTGCTTACAACCTTCAGAATTCAGCAAAGCCAAACATGCTTTGTTGTCCTGGTAAACCTGGATTGGACATTTGACGGGAATTTCCATGTCTTTGCACAATTGTAACAACCATTCACAATCTTTAAGTGAATAAGACAGTGCATTCAGTTCAGCTTCACAAGTACTTAAGCTAACTGTTGTTTGCTTCTTGCATGACCAATCAAATAGACCCTGATTGTACTTATAGCAAACTCCAGACGTACTTTTCCTGTCTGTAGAGTCACTTCCAAAACTTGCATCTGCAAATATCTCAAGACCACCAGACTTCTGATTGTTAAATCTCAGTCTGTAATGCATAGTGCCTTTCAAATACCGCGCTATGCGTTTCAGAGCTTTCCAATCCTTAACAGTAGGATTGTTGACTTGTCTGCTTAGCAAATTACAGCTAACAGCAATGTCTGGTCTTGAACATCTAGCAATGAAGTTTAGCTTGCCTAGCACACTTCTGTACAGTGTAGTGTCAGAAAATGCTTCTTCAGTGTCATCTACCTGATAACCTGTTATCATTGGTGTGTCCACAGGGTTAGCATCCATCAGGTTTAGCTTGCTTAACACATCAGCAATTTTCCGTGACTGGTGTACTAGAATGTTACCATCTTGATCTCTCTCTATTTCCAGAGATAGGTAGTTGTTTACCTCACCAAGATCTTTCATGTCAAAGTGCTCTTTGAGTTGAGCTAGGGCGTTATTGTACATTGTGACATCTTTCCAAAAGAATAAAAGATCATCAACATAAAACAAACAATACAGTTTCTTTTGCCCCTCCTCTTTGACAAACACACATGGATCAGCTTTCCCCTGCTTAAAACCTAGAGAAAACAACACTTCAGTGAGTTTTGTGTGCCAACACCGTGCACTTTGTTTGAGACCATAAATCGACTTTTTCAGAGCACAAACAAATCCCTGTTTTACCTGTACGCCATGAGGTGGAAGCATATAAAGTGATTCACCTAGAGATCCATACAGAAAAGCTGTATTCACATCATGGTGACTAATGTGCAGATTTTCCTCTGCAGCTAGCTTGAGCATAAGCCTAATGCTCTCATACCTCACTGTGGGTGAGTAGGTCTCGTGATAGTCTTCACCTGGTACCTGTGCAAATCCTCTGGCTACCAATCTGGCTTTGTGTCTGACTATCTTGCCATTTTGATCAGTCTTCGCTTTGAAGACCCATTTGCTTCCAAGCAATTTCATTCCTGGAACTACTGGAACTAGTTCCCATGTTTTGTTCCTTTCCAAGGAATCAAGCTCAGCCTTCATGGCATTTAACCATGGCTCAGCTTCCTTTGAATCCAAATCCTGGATTTCTTGGAAACTTGAAGGTTCAAAAACCTTCTTGGAGCTTTTAACAGCTGTTACTGCTATCTTAGCAAACTCATCAGCAAATCTCTTTGGAGGTCTGCCTTTTGTGGCTCTCTGTGACCTACGAATTAGCCTTAAGTCTTCAACACTCTCCTCTTCCTTCTTAGGAGAAAAGTGACCTATTGTGAACAATGGTTCCTCCAATTCTTGATCAGAGCTTTCAGAGGGTCGCATAGAGGCTTTCGCACTCTTGAAATCCTCTGAATCATCTGATTCAGTTTCAGACTCAGAATCAGAACCTTCATCAGTGGGTGTGGGTTGTTGCGGTTGCTTTTGACTATCCTCAGTCTCATCACTGTCATCAGGATAACATTGGAAAATTCCCACATTCTCCCCCCACTTGGCATTGTACTCAACACTTCTTGTGAGCTTAATTTCCTTAGAGTCAGTCATCATTATTCTGTAAGACCCTTTCTGATAACCTAGAAAGATACCATGCAATCCACGCTTGTCTAACTTTGAGTGTTGTGGTGAGTGAAACCACATGTCAGAACCAAAAATTTTCATGTGTTTGATGTAAGGCTTCTTGCCAAACATCTTCTCATAGGGGGTACAACCAATCGCTGAAGATAACCTGCGATTATAACTGTAAGTGAAACATGAGAGAGCTTCGGCCCAATAACTCTCTGGAAGATTTGCATCATGCAGCAAGGTTTTTAACCCTTGAAGCAATGTCTGATTTGCCCGTTCCGCAAGTCCATTCTGCCATGGCAAGCGAGGACTAGACAAATCGTGTTGAATTCCTTTCTCAGCCAGAAAAGCTTCAAACTGCTGAGAAGTGAATTCTCCCCCGCGATCAGAGAAAAGAGTCTTTATTTTCTTTCCATGCACATTATCCAACCAAGCACAGAATTCCTTGAACCTAGGAAAAGCCTCTGATTTCTGCTTGAGATTGTACACATAAATATACCTGGAAAATGCATCAATAAGAACCATGAAGTACCTATTCCCACCCAAAGAGGGCGCTAGTGGTCCAACCAAATCAGCATGAATAATTTGGTATGGTTCTGTAGCTTGCCTACTAGACACCTTACCTTTCGCAGCCATTTTTACCTTGTTTGCTGCGCATGCTTTGCACTTCATGTGGTACCTGCAGGGTTTAATAGTCATACCTTCAACCAAGGCAGGCATTTTAGATACTGCCTCAAAATGCAAATGACCAAATTTCCTGTGAAAATCATGAATACATTCTGCATGCAAACTTTTGTTAGAACCTGCAATGCAACAAGTGTCATCCTGCACAACATCATCATAATACAAAAGAAACAAACGATCAACATATTCAGCATACAATTGATAATCATTTTTCTTGGTGATGATGCATCTATTGTTCTTAAAGGAAACGTCAATCTTCTTCTCAATCAGCTGTCCAACGCTGAGCAGATTATGTTTCGCATCCGGCACATAAAGAACATCCTGTATCGATAAGTCCAAACTGTGAAGAACAACAGTTCCGTAGCCTTTACTGGGAATTGTGTGGTCATCCGCCTGGTGAATCGCACCTTCCTGCGGTGTAAAAGACACGAACAGTCGCTTATCGTTGCACATGTGATGCGTTGCCGCTGAATCAACAACGAAGAAAGATCTAGACGTCTTCTGGACCTCTGCAACCTCTGCAACCTCTGGAGCGTAGCGTGAGACCATTGCCTTGTGCTGCGTTGTCCTGGACACCGGACCTTTGCCTTTGCTCTGGCCTTTTCCACGCGATGAGCTTTCGCTGCGCTGCTCTGTCTTGGCCCTGGGATATTTGCATTCCCTCTTCATATGGCCTAGACGTCCACACGAGTAGCATTTCACTGCCTTCAAAGCTTTGGCGCCATCTGGTGGTTCCACTGCACTATGGGATGACGTCTGTGAAGCCTCCCCATTTCCCATGCAGCTATCACCCCGCCGATCTGCTTCATTCTGAATCATGGCAGTATCACAAGCTACTGTGAGTTGAGCATATGGCTGATCAGTGGTATCAAATTCCCCACTTGCCTCATCCAGCCTTCTGCAGCTAGCCATCATGACTGTGGCAATTGCCTCCTGCATCATCACTGCCGCTTTAAATCAAGCTGCTGTGTACACGCTGCTTCTGTGTACAGCTGCTTCAATCCAAAGGCAAATTCTAAACAGCCTCTGCCTTGCCTGTGCTGCTCTTCTGTTTATTTGCTTTGCTTATCTGCAGCTGCTTCAAACTGCATTCCAAAAGCAAGCTCAAAAGCGAAAGTCCCCAAGTGCTTTCTCTACTGCCCTTAAATCTTGCTGCGTCACATCTGCAGCTGCTTTGAAACTGCAGCATTTGTAAAAGTTACTTTCACTTTCCCAGCCATCCAAGCCACTACGCTTGTGCCGTGGAAAACGGCTTTAAAAGTTCAAAGTCCAGCCATAAAGCCATTAATTAGAAGCTGGCAGGCTGCCCGGAGCAGTAGCACATACCTTCATCAATCATTTTGACGCGCAGAGCAGATACCTTGCGATCCGTGCCTCTGCCGCTGTTCCGATCCTCTGCCGGCACTTCGTCTCTTGCTCCTTTGTTCCTTTGCCAGGAGCTCGACTTCTGAAGCCCATCCTCAAAACACTGCATTTTTCTGGGCCCATAACCAAATGTTGGAGATAAGCAGTGTCCAGTGCACAGCGGAATGATGAGAAGTATATGCCAACATGCTCTATACTACTTTATTTACAGTTCAAAGCTGGTAAGTTACAGAAAAACATTTTCCCTCTGCCGGAGCAGAGAAAGCGTCATCTCTCCTCTAAGGCACGGAGAGAATCACAAACTGAAACTGCAAAGAACAGTGAAAAACAGGAAACCAGTGTACGTCACATCCAGTCTCCCGTTCCCGTGAGAAACCCAACAGTACAGACTGTGGAATGTAAACAACCTGTCTCGTGACAAGCACTTCGCTGCACAGAGAAGAAAGCAGAAACCAACAGGCGCCACCTGCGTCCCTTATGGTTTTTAACCATACAATGGCCAAATGCCCATAACACACACACACACACACATTTGCACTTTGTTAATTTGTATTTGTATCCTGCCTTTCCACCCAATGCTGCTCAAAGTGTCTAACAAAGGTAAAATACAAAGCCATGTCCTACATATGACTTGCCTATGTGTATCTGCTGAGGCAAAGCTGGTGGGGAGAATAAAGTGAACATAAGACAATCCTGAAAGCTGGAGTAGCACCTGCAGTAGCACCTGCAGTTCCCAGAAGGATATTGTATCTGAGAGCAGAGGGAAAACACAGCTGTGATGACAAGTAGTATCTATCGACTATTTGGTTAAATCCATCAAGAGAAGCCTTATGTTGCTCCAAAAGACTGTCATGAAGCCTTGGGTTTCTTTAGTGGAGTATATCTGCTCAGCACTGATGCCACGACAGAAATGTTACAAATTGCATTCTAATCACACCTCTTCCCATGACACGACTTTAATTTCAATTTCATTCCCCCGCCATATTTTTTTCCCCTGAAAGGATTATTCTTGTTTAGGAAAATGTGAAAAATGAGCTTTTATCTTGCCTTCTCGCTGAGATACGCTAGCATGACAAGGCAGCTCTGAAAGCCAAAACAAACAAGATTACCATAGCGGTGGGTGCAAATGAGTGGAGAGAATCTTTTACCTGTAAAATCCCGGAGGGACCTGTGGAACTAAGAAGTTCCTCTCGAGGCTTTGCAAGACGTCGTTCAGCATTCTTATTCGGGTGGGAGCTCTCTCCTTCGGGTCGTTTGCTGGACGCATCTCATCTGACTGGAACAACTGGGCACTTTCCCTCAGGGCGTTGGCCATTGTCAGCAAGCGGTCAAGATTCAGATGTTCATCTGAGAGCAGTAAGAGAAACACACTATGGGTAAAAATGTGTTGAGGCTGACTGGCAGATCCACATGCTCACTTGCGGTAGAACACACTTCTGAGTCACACTTAACCACTTGTCTCTGACTGGTGGGCCTTTGGGGTTGCAGTTTATTTGTTCCAAATATTTACACGCTGTTTAATGCCTAGTCCTTATGCAGTGTGCAATAAGATTCCAAATTCAGATAATTGGTTAAAATTAACCATGAAGTCAGAAAGAACCTCACTTGCTGCTGAAATGAAAAGGTCTTGGCCAAGCACCAGAAACTCAACACAGAGGGGACTGTCTCCTGGTGGCTATAAGCCATCCATCTGAGCCATGGGATGCCACCAGAAATGACTCCTCAGTGATAGGCCAGGGCAGGGTTATAAGGAACCAGGCAGTCTTTAAGGTATCCTAGACTCAAGTTGTTAAGCGCCTTGTAAATTAACATGAACCAGAACCTGACGTCTGCCTACTGTTGGGTTAAAGGACAGTTACCCCTTCCCCTCCCAGTGATAAACTAAGTGTGAAACATTTTACTCATACCGTAGCTACCCCTGTTTCACTCTAGCAAGCGAGGCAGCTTGAGTACATGAATGCTTCAGGGCAGAAGCATAATTTACAAGCGTTAAAAATCCACTGGTGCCCATTATGGAAAGCAATTGGTTACGCAGAGAAATGTTACTGCATTCAATCCAAGTCTGGAGAATAAATATCCATCCGGCATAACATGACTTTGAATAAAATCCAGTTACATGCAGCCTGTGCAATGAAAAACCTGCCGTATAATTCAGCAATCAGCGGTATGCATCTCCCAAGTTCCCTTTTTCTGGTGCCTCCAATTGTATTTATTTAACAACTTAAAATAACCAGATGAGATCATTCATCCTGATTCAAGCTGGGGAGGGTTGCATAACGAATTGGAAATGCAGGATAATAAAAGTGTTGCTGTTTCCCCTTGAGTGAGATAACATTTGTAATTTTCCCTCCTTAGGAGTGGTGTCGAAAGATGTTTAAGATAAAACTAGCAAGCACTTCTGAATAGCACAGCCTACCAGTTGCAACCACTGTGTTTATCCAAGGGATAAATCACACGTGTCGCTGTCACTTCAAGGCAGCCATGTCCAGTATGATATGATAATAGGAACACAACTGCACTTAAAATAATACTATTTATATCCAGAGGTGAACATAGCCGTAGGCTTGCTAACGTCTTTGAAAGCCACTACTCAAGAACAATTCATATAGCTAGACTGCTAAGCGACTAGACCGATATTCTGGTATGCAAACCATTAATTTAAGAAGGACAATCCCGGAAAGGGGATTTTTTTTTTAAAAAAAAAAAATCTGGTCCTGCTGCACAAAGCCATAGGCAGCTTGAGAGGAGGACACCTGAATAATCATTTAACCCACTGACATGCTCCACTGACCACTGTGTGGTACACAAGAACAACTCCTACAGGTACCACCTCACTGGGAAGCCAATTCTGCACTACATAGGAATCAAGCATTTAGCATGGCTAGGGCTGCCATATGCGTGGAATTTCCCAGACATTCAGCCAGGATTCAGTCGTCGGAAACAGCATCTGGGCAGAAAACCACTTAGATGTGGCAACCCATATCGGAAGTGTAGGTTTTGGTGAATTTCCTTAAAAATAGCTCAAAAACTTTGGCCAAAAAAACGGTTGTGTCCGGATTTTCACTTTTTGAAATATGGCAAGCCTAAGCATGACAGCATCCACCTTTTGATACATATCAGATAAGTGCCATCTTTGTTGTCTTTTCAGGAGCAATTAAAGACCATCCTCTCCCAAAGTGTCTTTCTACTCGCGATCGTTATCCTAGTCTGTATTTGCATTGGACTTGGGGTTGTTTTCATACATGTTTTTGTTTATTATTGTTAATTAAAAATTGATTGATTAACAATGGATTGCTAATATAGAGGGTTAATATTTGCAGTGTCCTGTCCCATGTCTAGGGCCTGCCCAAGACATTTTGTTCCCTGAGGTGAAGGGCAAGATGGCACCTTCTCCTCCCCATTCCATTTACAAAGAGGAGCAGGTAGCACTGCGGTCTAAACCACTGAGCTTTTGGGGCTTGCTGATCGGAAGGTTGGCGGTTCGAATCCCTGCAACAGGCGAGCTCCCGTTGCTCTGTCCCAGCTTCTGCCAACCTAGCAGTTCAAAAGCACACCAGTGCAAGTAGATAAATAGGTACTGCTGCAGCGGGAAGGTAAACGGTGTGTCTATGAGCTCTGGCACTCATCACTCTGTCCCACTATGCCAGAAGCAGTTTAGTCATGCTGGCCACATGACCCGGAAAGCTGTCTGTGGACAAAAACCAGAGCCAGTGTGGTGTAGTGGTTAAGAGCGGTAGTCTTGTAATCTGGGAAACCGGGTTCGAGTCTCCGCTCCTCCACATGCAGCTGCTGGGTGACCTTGGGCCAGTCACACTTCTGTGAAGTCTCTCAGCCCCGCTCACCTCACAGAGTGTTTGTTGTGGGGGAGGAAGGGAAAGGAGAATGTTAGCCGCTTTGAGACTCCTGAAGGGGAGTGAAAGGCGGGATATCAAATCCAAACTCTTCTTCTTCTTCTTCCCTCAGCCTGAAAGCAAGATGAGCGCCCGCAACCCCACAGTCACCTTTGACTGGACTTAATCTTTTACCTATTACCTTATTCCATTTTCAGAATCTGAACAGTGGCAGCTGACTCTTCCTTCCACAGAGGTGACAGGACAACACCCTCCACCATTCTGGAAGGTAGTAAGTGGGTTTGTGGGGGGCACAGAGCAGGGCTATTTTAGGAGACTGTTTGCAGCAGGTGGGGTACTGCAGCCCCAAATGTCTATCACCTGAGGAAGCTGTCTCACACATCCTAATGGTCCCCCACACACCATTTGCCATTGCTGTTTGATACGATACGCATTGCAAATTCAACACAGAATTCATTGCTTTAAAAACAACAACACGGAATCGCCTCAATACTGAAATGCAAAATAAATAAATAAATAAAGGCATCCATGAAAGCCAATTAAGAAAACATTGTCTTGGGTGTTGAATTTAGGTGCAGGAACTGCTTAAACATTAATACCCAACATCCTGAGAAATTAGGTGGGTGGGTGGCTGGTTCTAGACTTGCTTGTAGGGATGAGCAAATCAGTATATTTTTGGTTTTTCTCAGTTTCACATTTTTCAAATATTATATTCTGTCCTCTGCATTTCCAATTCTGCATGCAAATTCATTTCAAAAAGTCCTTGGACAGTCCACCAGCATTTTGCTACAAATATCTCCCGATAACCACATTTTTGTATGTGACTTCTTCCTAACATGAACCTTTTTTCAAAGCATTTTTTTCTGACTGTGATGCAATTTTCACCAATAAATGCATTTTAGGCCCACTTTGACCTAGTATATACATTTTTGTACATGTTACTTGGCTGGAGAACCGCACCGTAAAATTCAGAATAGAGCTAATTAGGAAGGATGGCTGTAATTGGTTAACATGTTGTTTCAGAAAGTTTAGATTAGATAGACCTGCCTTTAGAGGTGAACTGAATCCCTATCTGTTGCTGGAAGACAGGGGGCTATTCCTTTGCAGATTAGTTGTAGCTCAGCAGTAGAGCACATGATTTGAATGCAACATATCCCACATTCAATTCCTTACATCTCTAGGAAAGGATAGGAAAAAAATTCTGTCTGAGACCTCTGGAAAGCTGCTTCCAGTCAGTGTAGGAAATTCACTGACTCCATATCAGGCAATTTCGTATATCCCATGGAACTCATGTTCATAAATTCCACCGGTGGAAGAAGAAGAAGAGTTTGGATTTGATATCCCGCTTTATCACTGCCCGAAGGAGTCTCAAAGCGGCTAACATTCTCCTTTCCCTTCCTCCCGCACAACAAACACTCTGTGAGGTGAATGGGGCTGAGAGACTTCAGAGAAGTGTGACTAGCTCAAGGTCACCCAGCAGCCGCAGGTGGAGGAGCAGAGACGTGAACCCGGTTCACCAGATTACGAGACTACCACTCTTAACCACTACACCACACTGGCTCTCTGGAGGAGGGAGATGCACGATTCAGTCTTGGGTTTGGGATAGAGACACAACATCCCATGCAGGAAATCACTGTCATTAAAAAGTACCTGCCAAGCAGCTGTAATTTTTTTAAAGTATACAACAGGGCTTGTTGATTTAATCTGGCATTTTCCTTAGCTTTGGTTAATTCATTAGTTTCAGTCACTTCACTTCAAGGAAAGGAGGATTATTTTCATGGCACTAATACTAGTAAGATAAGCTTTCTCATTTCTGTTAACTTTGCAATTTTGTTTAATGAAATTCCCAGCAGCTCCTCTGTCTCCAAGATCAGTTTCATTACACCGTCCACTTCTTTGTCTGATCTCATAAAGCTAAGGTTTGAAAAGTTGTCACGAGGGTTCGCTGCTCTTGCATTTATGCAGCCCATGGCATACATTTCTTGCAGCTACTGGATTAGTCAGGTTTCACCCCGTAGGGCAGGGGTGGGGAACGTTTCTGAGCCCAAGGGCCACCTTCCTTCCTGGGGAACCTCCTGGGGGGCCCACGCCCATAGCTGGTGGAGCCAAGGGGGCAATAGTTAATAGAATCATAGAGTTGGAAGGCACCCTGAGGATCATCTAGTCCAACCCCCTGCAACACAGGAATATGCAGCTGTCCCACACAGGGATTGAACCTGCAACCTTGTGACTCTTATCTTTGTACAGCAGGCTGCATTCTAGCCATGCACAAGTCAGAGGTCCTGCACACAGCCATCTTTCCACTATCCATCCAGGCAAGTTAGTCCCAGTTCAAGGATAGCTCAGTTGGTAGAGTGTAAGACCCTTAATTTGAAGGTTGTGGGTTCAAGCCCCATGTTGGGCGAAAGATTCCTGCATTACAGGGAGGTGGACTAGATGATGCTAATGGTCCCTTCCAACCCTACGGTTCTATGATTCCAGCTAGGCAAAAGCAATTCAGGAAGTTGTGAAGCAGGCCTGGAGAGAGGGTGTGGCCTGTTAGTATTATTTGGTAGTATTGGGGAGAAGGTGTGGCTCAGAGAGAGTCCCAGGGAACAGATAGAGAGGCCTGGGGGTGGTTGCATTTGGCCACCATGCTTGGGATTCCTGCTCTAGGGGCAAGGTTGACCCTCCCAAACACTGAAGGAGCAAAGCTTCTGCACATATTGTAGGTGCCAACCGCCAGCTGTGTTATTTCCTAGAGCCTGGGTCTCTCTATTTGCCTTCCCGGAGGCAGAACTGTCTTCTTTTTTCCCCTCCCTCTCATCCAAACACACAGATCAAGGTCATTCATTTCTAACACAGAGCTTTCAAGAACTGGCTGATAAATCAACTCGAGCAACTTATTCGGCATTAAATTATCCCGCTTCCTAGTGGCTGCAAGGAGAGAGGCGAGCCGGAGTGATCTGCTGCCAACGTGAGCTGCGGCAATAAATAAGCAAGATGGCCAGTCTTCAAACCAAAGAGCCATGGGGGTTCAGTGCTCTTTCCCCTTTCCCCTTTCTCCATTTGTGGTTGCCCTACAAGGAGCTGGGGAGAAACATCCTCGCAGTTTGGCCCTAAAATGGTATTTATCCTTGATTGTGCTTTAAATACTGGTCACTGGTGTGACTTCTATTAAAAATTATACACAATTCTATTGTGTTGTCTCAACACAGTGTAAGATCCACTGACTTCACTGGAACTTACTCCTAAGTAAATGTGTAGCATTTATGATTATATAGTTTATAGTTTAGAAAATATTTATTGTAAATGTTGAGTGGATTTCTGTTTAATTTTTATATGGTGGTATTATTATTATTTTATACTATCCTAATGATTGTTGAATGTTACTTTTTTGATGTAGGTTGCTTATGTTAAAGCTGGGGAGGGCGGGATACAAATAATTTATTATTATTATTATTGCAAGTTTGGTCATAGTTGTTTCCATGTGCGCTCCTATAAGATTCCTGCTCCAAATTCATAGAATCACGAATTTATATGCTATATGCCAGTCTTTAATACAATTCACTTATCTTACTATGTCTATTTTCTGCTTGTTCTTTTTCCATGCAGTCATTGCTTGGTCTTCACATGTTGGGAACCTCTTTCTACCTTTAAAAAGCAGAAGTTTCCCTTTTTTAAGGATAAGAAGAGGGCTTCACAGTCCTCTGTTTTTTTCTGATCCCCAGGCTGAGCTAAGAAGAAATATTCCTCTTCTTCTACACCAGCATTGCCCCAGGAAGCTAAAATTCCTCTCTCTCTCTCTCTCTCTCTCTCTCTCTCTCTCTCTCTCTCTCTCTCTCTCTCTCTCTCTCTCTCGTGTGTGTGTGTGTGTGTGTGTGTGAGAGAGAGAGAGAGAGAGAGAGACTGCTGCTGAGTCTGCTCCTCACCTTCTGCTGACATACAGCTCCTGAAGAAGTAGGCAACCCTCAATGTGGTCCCCGGGCCAAAAAATATAGCCATTCCTGATGCATAGGACTGCTCAGTGCCAGATTTATGTGTAAGCTAAACAAGCTATAGATTAGGGCCCCACTCTCTTGGGGGGGGGGAATTAAAGGGGGGGAAACCTGGATGTACATTTCCAAAATATAAGATAAAAAACAAATGCAATAAAACCTACATACAGCAATAGTGTTTTGTGTTGTGTAGGCTCCTATGATGTAAGTAATGGTCCCCGCCTGCTAGCCTTCTCCCTAAAATATCACTGGTTTACCCATTTCTATATATAGGCTGCCTATATAGCATATATATAGCATATATAGCATATATTCAACACAAATATATATACACATATATTCAACAAATGTTGACAAAGGACAGCCGGACATATAAAGGGCCCCATTAACTTCAGTAGCTTAAGTAAAGGGACCCCTGACCATTAGGTCCAGTTGTGGCTGACTCTGGGGTTGCGGTGATCATCTCACTTTATAGGCCAAGGGAGCCAGCATACAGCTTCTGGGTCATGTGGCCAGCATGACTAAGCCGCTTCTGGCGAACCAGAGCAGCGCACGGAAACAACGTTTACCTTCCCGCCAGAGGTAACCTATTTATCTACTTGTACTTTGACGTGCTTTCGAACTGCTAGGTGGGCAGGAGCAGGGACCGAGCAACGGGAGCTCACCCTGTCACGGGGATTCGAACCGCTGACCTTCTGATCGGCAAGGAGTGCTCTGATGGTGTTTCCTGCTTGGCAGGGGGTTGGACTCGATGGCCCTTGTGGTCTCTTCCAACTCTATGATTCTATGATTTTAAGTCCTAGGCTCTGTGGTTTAACCCACAGCGCCAACTTAGGGCCTCATCAAACCTAAATATGGCCCTGGGACTGCTGCTATAATTTATAACACACAAATGCCTACACACCTTTTTCTTTATTGGCTTACATGTTAAACCCCACTTGCAACATGGAGCCAAAGGACCCTACATGGGATTCCTCAAGCAGTCACCCACCTAGACACTGATCGCACCCAGAGCTGCTGAGCAGCAATCAAATTCCATCAGGCCATATGCTGGGTATGCATACAACACACACAAAAATCTGGTCCAATGAAATAGGCACATACTGTTTGTTTACAGTGATGAAAAGCAAATGCTCACCATCAAAAAGCAAAGGGATAAAAAAAAGACATTCACCAAGAATCCTTGGACCATGGAACAAATTACCTCTAAAGCTCTTCTGAACTTCTAGTGCAATATCCAGGGCATTAAAGGGCAGTACTGGGTTGTTGGCAATTTGCAAAATTACTTCACCTGTCAGCTGGAAGGAAAAAAGAAAAGAGAGAAAAAAAAACAAATAAATGGAGATCAAATAAATTTTAACACATTTTATGCCTAATAAAAAACGTCTATTCTGTATCGGTCTCTACAGCCACAGCAGGCGCTGTAACTCGCTGACGGTTTGACTTCACATCCAAAGTTGCATTCTTCCATTGTCTTTCCAAACAGACATATGCCAACACAGTACCTAAGCACAGTATTCCGATCCATAGTTCACCATATGTTTCAATGCACACAATGAGGCCTCTTGCGCAAGCAGTCTTCTCCATTCATTTCAATGGCAGAAGTGGCATAGTATGAGTAAAATCACGTGTGTTTTGCATAACCCCTTGTCTATCAAAATGAGCACCTTGATTTATAAGACCTCTTACTTGCCCTTCACCATAAAGTTCAGGATCTGGCTAAAACAATATATTGTCAAAACAAAAAAAAATTCCTTCCAGTAGCACCTTAAAGACCAACTAAGTTATTTCTTGGTATGAGCTTTCGTGTGCATGCACACTTCTTCAGATACACACTGTGTACTCTGTGTATCTGAAGAAGTGTGCATGCACACGAAAGCTCATACCAAGAACTAACTTAGTTGGTCTTTAAGGTGCTACTGGAAGGAATTTTTTTTTGTTTTGACTATGGCAGACCAACACAGCTACCTATCTGTAACTGGAACAATATATTGTGTAATCATAAACACAGACAAAACTGTCCCAACCAAAACAGAGCAGTATATATTTGACAGGAGAGACGGATCCCACAAAACAAAATACAGTCATACCTCAGGTTACAGACACCTCAGGTTGCACATTTTCAGGTTGCGCACTGCGCTGAACCCGGAAGTACCGGAACAAGTTACTTCTGGGTTTTGGCGCTCGCGCATGCGCAGAAACACTAAATCACACTTTGCGCATGCGCAGAAGAGCCGAATTGCAGCCCACGCATGCACAGACACGTCACACGGATCATGATCGCAGCCCAAGGGTCCACTGTACCTTACCTGCATCTTCAGAATATGGCAAAAGATGTACACACACAGTGGTATGTGGAGGAAGTTCCACAATTTATGGGCTGCCATTCTTTTTTGCACTTCTGAGGCCCCTATGCAGATCTTGACATCCCAGAGCACAGCAGATTACTCATGTTCACAGAGAATAATTGGATCAGGGGGAATGTCTGATTTAGAACAGTGGCCTTCAACTTGACCAATTCCAGGATCCACCATTAATTCCAGCCTGATATATAGTATCACTTTCAGTGTTCTCACTTATCATTTTTTCCCAACCTAAACTACTTGCCTTTACTTACTGCCATTAGGGCTGTCAACCGTATGAAGGGTTTGCCCTTGATTAATGTTCTGTCTTTTCACCAACTAATCAATTAACTTTAAATGCATTTTGCATATTACCCAAAGGCACTGCAAGGTAAGATATTTCACCACTTAATAAACAAAAGCTCCACCACCCAAGAATGGAAAAATGGGCAGCATTAACATATGAATGTGCTTTTTATTATTATTCTATATTACATTAATACATTGGAACTACAAAATAAAGAATATTGCTTTAATAGTTGCTCTCACTGATTACAATGGGCTTCTGCCAACCCATCAGCCTCATGTAGTTGACTAATCTATCAACAAACTGATTTCACACAAACATCTGCCTTTCTTTTTCTCTCACCTTCCTTCTCTCATTCTTTCTTTCAACAATATAGTTGCTACATCCTTTACAGGCTGCAGCTTCTAGAAGAAGTCCCATATATGAGGTTCAGGCACCAGGTTTAAAAATCAGGGAGGGTTGCCCAGGCCTTTTAAACTTGACTCATTATTTTATTAACTCCTGATTTGGTTGTTGTTTGTTTTTTTGTATTTTATAACATACTGTGTTTAGGGTTATGTGCTTTAGGCTTCGGTTTTAATTCTCAGGTGTGCTACTTTTGACATTATATACAAACCAACATTGCTTCATGAAGATAAGCTGCCTTGAAAAGTCTCTTATGGCACAGTCTTCTACCAGTCTACTCAGAAGAAAACCCCGTTGAGTTCAATGAGGCTTACTCATTGCTGTTTGCTCTGATTTAGTGGTAAAGAGCAGGTCTGTGTGAGGAAAACTCCAGTGTGTGTGTGTGGGGGGGGGAATAAAATAAAATAAAACTTAAAAGTGCAACCTACGCACTTTTTACAGAGCAAACAGCAACCCACAGAAAACCCAAACTGCTGTTTGTTGCACTTCAGCTTTAAAGAGCAGGAACTCATTCATGGGGAAAGATCTGGGGCAAATTAAAGTGCAGACCTTTGCTTGGCCATAGCCTCATGTCAGTGATTTGAAGGCCACCTGAGGAGGACAGGAGGCCTGCCTGTGGATTGGCCAATAGTAGGCAGGCCTGGGCCTGGGCATTCCCCAGGGGGCGGGACTTGCCAGCTGATGAGCATTACTTGGTTCCGCCCCTTGCCTGGCTCAACTAGCAGTTAGGCTTTGGCTAGAGGCGAGGTTGTAGCCTTTGCCTGCTCCTCCAGATGTTTTGGGACTACAACTCCCATCATCCCTAGCTAACAGGACCAAGTGGTCAGGGATGATGTCTCAAAACATCTGGAGAGCCGAGTTTGCCTATGCCTGGTTAAGGGTATAGTGTTAAAGGGATCTGTGAGGTGTTGCATCTGTCCCATGCCCCAGAAGGGGGCTAGGGCCATAGAACTCCTCCAGCGGGGACCCTTCAGGGGGTACCCCTATTTAATGTAGTTCATAGGGACCCCCATCATGTGGTTTACCCTTAGATACACTCCCAGCAGACAGAATGGAGTTGAATAAATGGCTTCACCCAATGCCTATGCCTAAACCTCATATCTGTAACCATTAAAGCTGTGGCCTATTTGAACCCCAAAACTCTACGCTGTTGTCTGGTCTTGGTTATTTCATTACATAGCAAGTGACTGGGTCACGGGGCCTTAGCATGCAAATTACTCCATACTATCTGATATTTGAGAAAGAATAATTGTTGACACCCAGAAAAGATGTTGTTGGAATATTATCGTACATCCAGGATTTCTGGAGACAGGGGAAAGGGAGGGAAAAGATACCCCAGCAGGATATCTTAAAAGCCTGCAAAGAAATTTGGGGCAAGACACATCCACAGAACATGGAGACAGAGAGCACACTATAGATCAGTTGGAAACCCACTTCCAAGCAGGGGCAAGAAGATTTGAAGCTGTAAGGATTTCTACCTAAAGGGGATAAAATGCCAGGGAGGCTGCTGAGAAAAAGAGCTGTCATCTTCTGTGAAGGAAGAGCAAGGAGGTGAAAGGAAGCACTGCAGAAGAACAAAGTTAATGATATCCCAAGGGACCAAGAAAGAAACTGGAAAGTTAGATCAGCATTTTTTTTTAAAAAAAAACAACGATGGGTGGGGGTAGCTAGGGATGGAAGAAGATATTTTTCTGTTCCAGATTGTATCCATTGTATGCAGCACTTTCCCCGTTCCACTGCAGTTCACCTTCTGCCCAAAACCACGTCATTCATCTCTCTGTCCAGTGTGGCAAAATTATGTCCCTTGAATAATTTGCATATTTTATTATTTAAATCACACCAGTTACATTGCCATTGTGTTATTGCACCTCATGCATTTCAATGCAAAAGGAAACACAATGCAAATTGGTTGGGGGGGGCGGACACAATTTATCATTTGCAGGCTGAAAAGGACAGCGGCAGCAAATACTGATCATACTTATAGGATCGATTTCCATTACAGACAATAGATGAATAAGCAAACACAGTCAATTTCCTCCCCCGTGTTTTTGTAGGAATTCCCCAAGATGCTTGGGTGCCAAATCCCACATCCCAATGCTTAGCACACCTAGTGAAGACTTAACAATACATTTTTCCAGCAACTGGATCAAAATACTGGCCGTTCCTCAGAATAATCCCCTTTTATCAAACTAAGTGGAAAAAATTAAACTTACCAACTGATAACTAGCTAGATAAATGTATTTACATTATATTTCCCTCTCAAGATCTCAAGGTAGTATGAATCAAGCAGCCTCTTCTGTACAATGTAGAAATTGGGCCTTTAGGGTTTTTTTATAATGTTGTACTGTTTTAGTGTTGTTAGCCGCCCTGAGCCCGGCTGGGGAGGGCGGGATATAAATAAAACTACTACTTCTTCTTATTATTATTGTTATTATTATTATATTACAAGACGTAAAAGCTGGACAGTTGTTGAGCCCCTAAACTTGTGGAGCTTCTTTCGCGCGATGGCCCACCTGCGCCAGACCCCGATACAAAGCTAGAGCCCTGCCGTTTGCTCCCGAGCCCAAAACAAAACAAGACAAGGAGCTGTCCACACCTATACCAGAGCCCCTAAATAGCCTGGGCCGCTACTCCCGAGCCCAAACTTGAACCTGAGCCACCCACACATTTTTTTTTAATAATCCCCCCCCCCCCCCAGATATATAGACTGTTGCCATCTCTATTGCCTTTCTGGTGCTTATTGAAGACCTTCCTTTTTCAACAAGTCTTTTATCACAGTCTGAATCTGTACAGGATTAAAATTTGCTTTGTTTTTAATATTTGAAATTGTTCTATATACGTTATCATTGCCTACATTTTCATTAGGTCAACTGCTTTGAGATGGACTGAGAGGAGATATGATAGCCAACTTCAACTATCTCAACGTTTGTCACATGGACGAGGGAGCGAGCTTGCTTTCTCCTGCTCTGCAGGCTAGGACCTGAACCAGTGGGTTCAAGTTGCAAGAAAGGACATTCCGACTAAACATCAGGAAGAACTTTCTGACAGTAAGAGCTCTTTGACAGTGGAACGGTCTCCCTCAGGAGGCTGTGGACTCCCCTTCCTTGGAGATTTTTAAGCAGCTATTGGGTGGCCATCTATCATGGATGGCTTAGTTGAGATTCCTGCACTGTGGGGTTTGGACTAGATGACCCGCAGGGTATTTTCCAACTCTACAATTCTACGATTCATAAATGGAATAAAATAAATAAAAGTAACTTGAAGGGAGGAAGAGTTGGCTCCCAACAGTTAAATTTAGAAGTGTCGAAATAAAAAGGTAGTTGTGGGGGGTGGGGAGAGAACCTTATCAGTAAAGCAATTTACAAATCTTGTGAACTCCCTCCCTCTCTGTCTTTCCTTTTGCATTATGTCACAGGCAGTTTATATGTGTGTTAATGGGGTAATCATAGCGTTTATTAAATCACGTATGTGGAACGTTAACCTGGAGAAATCAATCATGGGGAGGAAAGCTTGGAGCATTGATTTTGAGCAGGGTGAGTAATAACTTTGCAGAAACGTGCATCAAGCCCGCATAATGCAGCAAGACAGAAAAGGCCACTGATTTCTTATTTATGGTCTTATTTTTGGCCATGCCATCCCAGGAGCACAGCACTGAACATACATGCAAAACAGACCCAGCGCTCCAAAGACGACCCTTTGAAACACGGCCTGAACTTAAAAAATAAATAAATGTATGATTTTCAATTTTACATATTTCAATATTTTTACAATCATTTCAACATTTCAAAACTCGACTTCCTTCCTCCCCTTTCTGAGGTTCCTTAAATTTATTTTTATATTTTCTGCATATTCCAAATTACATGGCCTGAACTTAATGTCCTAATTATGGCTAGAATCTAAAGAGATACTTTAGGTACGTCCAAGAACTTCAGCACACACATTGAAATTATCAAGTCTTCCACTTTGAAAAACAGACAACCACCATGCCATAGGATCAACTATTTCTGGACATCTTCAAGGTTTCCAAAGAGGTCAATGGAAGGTTTTTGGGGGGTCCATGAATATGGGCCCAAAAATGATTTTTCCAGTGCAGTAAAATAAGTTGCATGCAAAATGTTGTATTTAGGTGTGTTTTTCCCCCTAGGGAGGTGAGTGGTCCATAGCTTTCATCAGATTCTCAAACAGGTCAGTGAGCCAAAAAGGGTTTAAGAACCACTGTTCCAGGCTGTTTGTTTCTTCCACTGCTGTGTTTCCCCTTTTACACTTTAAAATAATTTCTCAGGCCCATCACATTTCCTGGAGTGTCTCTGGAAAACAGCAGCATATTTCCATAGACACTCCAGGAAATGTTACAGGTAGGTAGCCATGCTGGTCTGCCGTAATCGAAACAAAATAAAAAAAATCCTTCCAGTAGCATATTAGAGGCCAACTAAGTTTGTTATTGGTGTGAGCTTTCATGTGCATGCAAACTTATTCAGATACTCCAGGAAATGTCACATTTCCTAGGAAATCCATGGGAACATGTGGCAGAAATAGGGCTGAGAAATTAAAGTGAGTGGTGAAACTCACATTAAAGAGAAAAAGGAAGTAGGGAAGGAAGGACGGAAGGACGGAAGGAAGAGAGAAAGAGAGAAAGAGAGAAAGAGAGAAAGAGAGAAAGAGAGAAAGAGAGAAAGAGAGAAAGAAAGAAAGAAAGAAAGAAAGAAAGAAAGAAAGAAAGAAAGAAAGATCTGGTTAAGCTTACATTAAAATTTTAACTGAACTGAAATTACCTCTCTAAAAATAAACATTATCCCACCTTAACCTGGGACAATGGACTAAGCCACAAATGTTTGGGGAAATTACTCATGACACAGTGAAAGCTGCAGAAACTCCCTGTTTTCTTGGGGTTGTGGGATGAAAGGAGTGAATGTTTCCCATGTTGGATTTTCAAGCGAAAACAAAGGAAAACTAACAATTTTGCTAGGGTAGAAATTTATGCTCCCAGAATACATAAATAGTGTGAATATGCACTTCAGTTCTGCCATTATTTTATCTGACTGCCTTGTTTCCCCTGGTTATCCCATAATTCCCCCTGACTTGCTGCTTTCTGAATTAGTCCCATGGGCAACCCCACCCAATCACACAGTAAAGAGGGTTACTTGGCCATTAAGATTCAGGTACGTCATGATGAGGGCAAGTGAGGGCAATGCAAATTAACAGTTTCATGAAAAGTTTGGGGAAACTGCCAAAATATAGAGGAATTTTTGGAACTACCCAAAATGTCTGTGAAAAATGGTGCTCTGTACACATTGTACACATTTCTTCAAGCTTGTTCATAATGCTATATAACCTTCCAGTTTCACATTTCTTCTTTGGCACTATTGACACTCAAAGGTTAAGTAGTAGGATGTATTTCTGTGTTTAAACAGACAGCTCAACAAACATCTAATCTGACAGGATACATTTTGGGTCAGCAGAGGGCTCTCTGAGAGAAGACTAGAGTAATTCAAAAGCTGCTACAGATGAACTAGAGCATAATAATTCACAAAAGATAGCTGTTTCTAAACAAGATAGGATTAATCATTTCAATAAATGCTACAAATATGATGTGTATTTCTCTAAAAGGAAAGCACTTCATATATTTTATTCATGCTTTGGGAAATATTGATCAGGAAAAAAAATGCATTAATGAACAAGGAATGTCCTGTATTTTTAAGTGGGACTGAAACTCAACAAAAAGGCTAGATATTGGCATGTATAGAAAGTCATGCATCAAATTCAGAAACTTCCTTGACTATCAGATTGGCCTTCAGCAACATGGGATCACTGGTGGGATCGTGACTGCAAGATATATTTTTTACCTGAAGGATGGTGACCAACCCCCTTTATTTAGCAGAAATTCAAAACACACTAGGCAGGAGAAAAGCCCACCAAAAATCTCTCTCTTCAACTATTTCTGTCTAGGCTCTAGTGGTTTGGGACTGGAATTATTCCAGACTCTGGTGAACTGGAACATATCAAAAACAGTTTGGATTTCCTTCACATTATAAAGGCCTGACTAGGACTGTCATGAGTTCACTGAATACTACAGCTGAGAACAATGCCACACACATATGGGTTCCTCATTCAGACCATCCACTGAACACAGAATGAAGCTAGTGGTCTTTGACACTTGGGAACAGGACCAGCACAGCAGCTTGTCATGCCTCACCCTAACCTGGTGCCAGGCATAAAGTCCTTGGATGATGAATGAGAAACTCTGTAGGTTGAGGAACATGGAGAGCAGGCAGGGTCTTCTGGAACCAACTCTGAGGAACTACTTGAGAGGCCTTCTAGTGGAAGATCAGCTAAAGAACCCATGAAGCTGTCAGAGGATGGCGTGAAACCACTCCACAGTCCAAAGGCCTAGGTCTAGGCCAAAGAGCGTTGACACGGCATGTATCTATGGACCAAGTATCAACACACAACTCATAAGCAAGCAACCCCTTGAAATCCTTTACTACCAGCAGCTGGGGCTAGGATATGGTCTAGGAGACCACAGAGGTCTCCAAACCTTCCAGTTATTATAGACAACATTAGTCTCCATATCCTTGTTCTTTGCTCCTGTGTATAGTTTCTCCTCCCTGCTCTACTCTCAGTGTTATTGACTTTGGATTGTTTCCTGATATAGGAGCCAACTCCTAGGGGCTGAGGTCCCTTCAGCCCCCCCAATAAAATATCTGAGGGGGCCAGGCCCACCAAAAGTTGATGGGCATTACCATTCAAATGGGATGGGTGTGCCCTGTCATGTGCTTGATTATGTGGGGTGGGGCTTACCTGACCGCCCCCCCATATTTTATTCAAGTTGGCACCCCCTGTTTCCTGACATTGTTTCTGGATCACGCCTGGGACCTAGACTGACTCTCTGTGATTGACCTTGGCTTTTTGAGACAATACTGCACCTTGAACCCTGTTCTCTTGCATGAATGTTTTGGTCAAAGGCTTTTACCTCCTTGGACTAAGACTTGAGCCCCTTGGACCACAACACAGACCTGTGGCCACTCCAGCTCTTCCATAAATGTGTGACGGCACTTCTGAAAGGAGCTAGTGCATGGAGGTGGTTTTGAAATGTGGTCTAAAACCATGAGCTCCTCCAAGCACCCTACTTCTCCTGAAAAGCTTCACTCGGTTATGCTAAAAGTTTGTGCCAAAAGGATCTCTTATATCATTTTGTCCACCCAACTCTAGAGCTATGTTGTCTTGGTTACTATGTGCAGCCCTCACAGTGACAGTTATAGAATAATATTTTTAAAAACCCTAGCAATTATGCATAATGTTCTTCCCATAAATCAGGGTGTCATGGTTGTAAGCCAAATGACATTTTTGAATTCCTGCTTATGCATGATCCATAGCAGACTTAAGGAGGGGAAATGGGAGGACAGGACAGGATCAAGCCTTTCTTTATATATATATATTTATATATGTATTGTTAGAAAAAAATCATAATTGAGGAATGATGGATTAGCTGAGCAGGTACATGAGATATTCTTAGCAGTGCAAATTGAATACAGTGGTACCTTGGGTTACAGATGCTTCAGGTTATAGACATATCAGGTTACAGACTCCGCTAACCTAGAAATAGTACCTTGGGTTAAGAACTTTGCTTCAGGATGAGAACAGAAATCGTGTGGGGGCAGCGGGAGGCCCCATTAGCTAAAGTGGTACCTCAGGTTAGGAACAGTTTCAGGTTAAGAACGGACCTCCAGAACAAATTAAGTTGTTAACGCGAGGTACCACTGTACTTGAAACATTCTGAACACAGAAGTTCAAAAATAAATAGAATAAAATAACATTTTGTGTATATGCATAGTACATTTTCGTATGTGTGCTGTAACTTTCATTTAAAAAAATCTAATTCATCACAATACTTAATAGATGTGTCCGTATATTTGATAATGGTTTTCATTATGGTATGTTCACAGTTGGGGTTTGTGTATCCTCAAGAGACAAAAATGAGGTGTCTGTTATCTTGGTTGCAAATAGCAAGGGGGAGAATCAAATTCTCCAACCACAACTTATTGGATCACCTAAGGGAGCCCTCTTATTGGTTTAAAGCAATTATCAGTTCTTGTATTACTCATGCAGTAAGGAATAAATCTAGGTTCTGAGAACACACAAATCTGGTATCATATGAGTAATGTCACGAATGAGCCAGACATTTGCAAATGCAAACAGATGCACAATTTGTCCGATGTTTGTGATTCATCTATCTGGTGCAGTGTATGAATGATCCCAAGGCATAAGGCTCCCTGTCAGCCAGGCAAAGGAAATCATGGGGTGAAATTATCTAAATTGGAATACAAGCACTACCCTTTCTACCCAGTCCATGACAGCAGTAGTCAGCAGAAATATAAAATCCCCAGTGTTGGTTTTCAGTGGTAACTACATGCTGTTTCCAATGGTAACTACATAGGTGAAACCAAGCATTCTTGAAGATCCGAGACATAATCGGATGGGGGAAAAATTTTGTGGACAAGAAAAACTTGTCACCAGGGGGGCAAGCATTTCTCTCAACATGACTGCTTCTCCTCTGACCTCTTGATCCTTGTCCTTTAAAAGATGGACTTGGGAATTACAGTTCCTGACCTTGGCAAAGACAATGGAGATACTGGTTTATCGGGTCAAAATACATTCTAACCTCTTGCTTTTTTAATGGATGCTATGTGTTTTAAGTGCTGAATATGTCAGTCACCGTTAGACTGCAAAAAAAAACAACAACAACAACCAACCAGTGCATGTTAATAACTTCTTTTCGGCTACTTTCTAAAACAACACATCATGTCTAAAAGAGGAAGACATTCCCTCCTCTCCATTTGACACTTCCTCTGCACCTAACAGAGACGGGTGGTGCTGTGGGTTAAACCACAGAGCCTAGGACTTGCTGATCAGAAGGTCGGTGGTTCGAATCCCCACGATGGAGTGAGCTCCCGTTGCTCGGTCCCTGCTCCTGCCAACCTAGCAGTTCGAAAGCACGTCAAAGTGCAAGTAGATAAATAGGTACTGCTCTAGCAGGAAGGTAAACAGCGTTTCCATGCACTGCTCTGGTTCATCAGAAGCGGCTTAGTCATGCTGGCCACATGACCCAGAAGCTGCACGCTGGCTCCCTTGGCCAATAAATCGAGATGAGCGCCGCAACCCCAGAGTTGGCCACGACTGGACCTAATGGTCAGGGGTCCCTTTACCTTTACTGCACCTAACGTAGGAATGTAAGCTCCTCTGGCAGGGACCTGCCCTCCTATACTACGTAAAAGTGCTGTGCACACAGGTCCATCTTTAGAATATGCACCACCGGGGTGCAAAGATCTGCCCAGACCCCCCAAAAAAAATTTAGTGTTGCCCACCTCTACACCCAAGATATACTTCTCCACGGTTGTAGGCGAGGCCATGGCGGCAGCAGCAGTGGCAGCAGCGTCCTGCCCTTCCAAGTCTCACCCCTCAAGAACCAGGCGCCCAAGCTCCGCAAAGGTGCACAGCTTCACATCCAGACATTTTTAAAAGCTCCCCAGGAGGAGGAAGGAGAAGAAGAAGAGGGACGTAGCAGCCGCGACGATGGCAGGCGAGAGAGCAACGCCTCTCCATGCAGAGCGGGACTCTGTGGAGGAGAAAGTGGCCAGGGTGGTGGTAGCAGAGGCGACCAGCTTTGAATATCAGCTTGATTAAAAAAAAAAAATTCATAACAGGTAGATAGTTAAGGTAGATAGTTTTTGAATTATGATGCTGGAGGAGACTCTTGAGAGTCCCATGGACTGCAAGAACATCAAACCTCTCCATTCTTAAGGAAATCAGCCCTGAGTGCTCACTGGAAGGACAGATCCTGAAGCTGAGACTCCAATACTTTGGCCACCTCATGAGAAGAGAAGACTCCCTGGAAAAGACCCTGATGTTGGGAAAGATGGAGGGCACAAGGAGAAGGGGACGACAGAAGACGAGATGGTTGGATAGTGTTCTCGAAGCTACCAGCATGAGTCTGACCAAACTGCGGGAGGCAGTGGAAGACAGAAGTGCCTGGCGTGCTCTGGTCCATGGGGTCACAAAGAGTCAGACACGACTAAGCAACTAAACAACAACAACAAGATAGTTAAGAGCTTAGGCGGCTTTAGCAGCGGGCACCCGGCGCCCCCCAGAATTCGACGCCCTGGTGCCCTGCACCTGCACCCCTTGCACCCCCAGGTAAAGATGGCCCTGTGTGCACACCAATGGTGCTTTGCAGATAAACACACCACTGAACTCAGCAGGAGGGGTCATAGTTCTGTGGAAGAACCTGAGCTTTGCATACAGACGGTCCCAGGCTCAGTTGCCAGCATCTCAAGGTAGGGCTGCAGAGAGACTCTTGGCTGAAACACTGCTGTCAGACAGTGTAGACCAGTGTTTCCCAACCTTGGGCCTCCAGCTGTTTTTGGACTACAACTCCCATCATCCCTAGCTAGCAAGACCAGTGGTCAGGGATGATGGGAATTGTAGTTCAAACACTGTTTGGGTTGGGAAACACTGGTGTAGACAATACTGAGCATGATGGACCAAGTAGTCTGACTTGGAGGAAGGCAGCATCCTGTTCTCTTGCATCTTCATGATGATCGCCTTGTTAAGCAGCCTAACGGCATGCAAGATTGCAGCCTTTGTGACCAGATTGCTGCCTTCTGCAAGAGGCTATGCAAAAACCATGTTTTACTTAGCCTGAATTAATATATTCTGAGGCAGGCCACCTATCAATAATATATTATATCCCCTTGAAAGGATGGCTATATTGTAGGATACGCTCCAAGCAATGAAAACTTAAGCTCCTTTTAACTGTCAATCTTATCATCATTAAACACGTTCATGGAAAGAGCTTTTTTTAAAAAAAACAAAAAACCTCCCAGTGCTTCCCACCAAAATGAAAGTGCTAATGTAAAGAAGAACTCTTTGATCTTGAAATAAAAGTTTCATTTCAGGTGAAATTATGGAAATGTGGAAATATTAAGTTCCATTGTTAGAATTAAGAAGAAGTAAAACTGAAATGAGGAAGAACTAGGGCTGTAATTCAGAGGAGAGAGGTCATTGCTTATATGATTTTATGCTCTCAGTGCCAATGTCTAGAAAGGGAGATCTGTCCTTGGAAACCCCTTCCCAGGCAGTCAGGATGAACTAACAATTGGTGTTTCCCTGCTGTTGGAGCTCTGATGGCAGGCAGGGCAGAAAGGAGGCATGCTGGGAATGGATCCTGTTCTCCCAACATGTTCCTGGAACACAGGCTGTGGGGCTAGAACAGTGTTTCCCAAACTTGGGTCTCCAGTTGTTTTTGGACTACAACTCCCATCATCCCTAGCTAGCAGGACCGGTGGGCAGGGATGATGGGAATTGTAGTCCAAAAACAATTAAGAATTGTTTACCCCCAAACAATTATTCTTTCTAGAGGACCCAGAGATCCTTCATACATCAGGAAACATGTTGTGTACAAGGTCATCATGCAGGCAGACTTCTGTCTGTAGTGTAATCTCTTTACAGGTGCTGCTGTAGTGCTGCTGCTCACAGCAGTCTCTGGAAGCAGTACAGGAATTAAAGGGTTAAGTAAGAAAGGACTAGAGATAAGAACAAAAGATAATCGATTAAAGGGTCTGAAGCAATTCACAGTACCAGCTGCGAATGTAGCACCTTGGACATGCAAAATCTGCAAAAAAATTAAATGCACACAGTCAGTAGGTTTCTGTTTGCAATTGGCTTTTGGACACATATTCCTCTTCTTCTGTCTCTTTTACTGGCATCACACATATCTTGCCAAATGGCTTCTGGGGCTTTCTTGCATGTGCATGTCAACAGTGAAATGAGCATATGCCCAGCTATTTTGAAACGGAACTATCCCACACTGTGAAAATATGGTCCACTTAAAGCCAAGCTACATATTGGCACCAAATAGCAGCTTCCCTCTTGCAGCTCTGGGATAATGGCATGGGCAGAAATGGTTAACCCCCCACCTTGCTAATCTGCTCCCATCCACCTGCTTAAAAACACAGAGATGTCCTATATGACACCATTTGATGTCATAGAAACATAGAGTTGTAGACTTGGAAGGGACCCCAGGGGTCATATGCAATGCAGGAATATCAGCTAAAGCATCCATGAAAGATAGCCATCCAACAGCTGCTTAAAAATCCCCAAGGAAGGAAAGTCCCCAACCTCCCAAGGGAGACTGTGAAAGAGCTCTTACTGTCAGAAAGTTCTTAGTTGGAATCTCCTTTCTCATAACCTGAAGCCATTGGTTCAAGTCCTACCCTCCAGGGCAGGAGAAAACAAGCTTGTTCCCTCTTCCATGTGACAGCCCTTGAGATATTTGAAGACAGCTATCATATCTCCTCTCAGTCTCCTCTAAAAGTACCTAGCTCCTTCAACTGTTCCTCATAAGGCTTGGTTTCCAGACCCTTGATCATCTTGGTTAACCTTCTCAGCACTTGTTCCAGCTTACCAATTTACCTTCTTAAATTGTGGGGTGTCCAGAATTGGGCAAAGTATTCCAGGTGTGGTTTGTCCAAGACAGACTAAAGGTAAAGGTAAAGGGACCCCTGACCATTACATTTGGTCCAGTCGTGGCCGACTCTGGGGTTGCGGTACTCATCTCGCTTTATTGGCCGAGGGAGCCGGTGTACAGCTTCCAGGTCATGTGGCCAGCATGACTAAGCCACTTCTGGTGAACCAGAGCAGCGCACAGAAACACCATTTACCGTATTTTTCGCTCTATAACACGCACCCGACCATAACACGCACGTAGCTTTTAGAGGAGGAAAATCCGTAGGCATGCCACCCGTAGGCATTCCCTCCATAACACGCACAGACATTTCCCTTTACTTTTTAGGAGGAAAAAAGTGAGTGTTATGGTGCAAAAAATGTGGTACCTTTCTGCCGGAGCACTTTGACGTGCTTTCGAACTGCTAGGTTGGCAGGAGCAGGGACCAAGCAACGGGAGTTCACCCCAGCACGGGGATTCGAACCGCTGACCTTCTGATCGGCAAGTCCTAGGCTCTGTGGTTTAACCCACAGCGCCACCCACGTCCCAGACTAGACTAGATAGACCCGCATCCCAGACTAGACCAGACAGACTAGAGTAGGACTATTACTTCCCTTGATATGGACAGTACACTTCTATTGAGTGTGGTCTTTTATTATATGAAAAGCTTCAATATGGCGGTGCAGTTGAACACCATGCATTGCACAGATGTGTGATGGGGTTGCAGGGACATCAACACTCCCACCCCACATCTCCATAGGGCCCACCATCTGCACAGTCAGCCAGCATCTGAAGGGACTCAATTTGTGATGCAGGCACACAGATCTCCTATATTTGTGTAGGGCGGGGGGCATGATTAAGCAGAATCCCTCTTTGCATTGGAGAGCTCTGGGCATGAGCATGTCTATGCACAGGCTCCTTTAGACACCAGCCACATGTGCAAATATGAAAAGTGAGAAGAGCCTGTTGGATCAGGGTAATGGCCCATCTTGTCCAGTATCCTGATCTTACAGTAGCCAACTAGATGCCTCTGTGGGGTTTTGGGAGTCACCAGACCGCATATAAGATAAATATTCTGAGCATGATTCAGCTTCATGCTTGCCAAAGAGATTCTCTCATTGTCCTCCCCAACAGTGGAGATATCTCTCTCGGGTAAGCCTCATATGTGAGGGAGCAGTTTGCATCACATCCTTTGAAGCCAATGTTTTGACTAGGAGCTGGAATAAAACTTAAGAACCAAACGTTCCAAAAAAGTTTTGTGTCGTATAATCTGGCTCAACACAGCTTTTGAAGCAATTGGTGAGAGACAGAATGAAGATCTATCTACACATTCAGGAAAATGATGCAGGGCATTCCTCCTAGGTCTGTATCATTTCAGAGAGCTGATAAGAGATTGCATATTTGAATACTAACCACTTCAAAAAGGTCTGTGCCAATGGAAAGCAGCCTGCCAGGCATAAAGGTTCATTTTAAAAGTTGACTCACAGGCAGCAGTACCCAAATTTTCTTTGGGGAAAAAATGTTTTAATTGCTGTTGCACACTGCATTGATATTTGATTAATTTTAGAGGTCTATAAATATTTCAAACACATAAATAATGGACAAAATAATGTTTAAAAGCGAAACTTATGAGTGTTTGTTTTTTAATATGCAGGAAGGTTTCATGCAGAACAGTCCTAAGGATGGTCTGGTTAATATGCATGGTTGATTGCTCTAGAAATCATAGAATTGTGGGGACACCAAGGGTCATCTAGTCCAACCACCTGCAATGAAGGAATCTCAGCTAGATCATACATGATGGCCACCTAATGTCTGCTTTAAAACCTCCAAGGAAGGCGACTCCACCACTTTTCATGGGAGTCTGTTCCACTGTTGAACAGCTCTTACAATCAGAAATTATGTTTAGTTGGAATCTCCTTTCTTGTAACCCACAAGGATAATTCAAGGAGAAGACCACTTTTCCCCCTCCTGTGGTTTCCAGCAGCTGGTACTCAGAAGTATAGTTTCCTTGAACTGTGGAAGCAGAGCATAGTCATCCTGCCTTCTCTCAAAACACACATTTCTAGATACATTTTCATATGCTTAGGCTGCTGGGAACTACATCATAAGTTTCCCTGCAAACATTAGTCCAACTGATGCAGATCAAATTGAATCGAATTCCTCAAACATCTCTAGCTAAAATGCACACCATGTGTCCTGTCTGTGTAATGAGAGTTCTACCTCTGCAGGCATCCAATAGTGACAGCTAGTTGGGTTAGAGAGGAATAGTACAATACATTCTTTTCTCTCGAATTATTTTATTAGTTTTCATCCGTAATGTCATGATTTAATCTATTTCCAGAACTGCAAAGAACAGAAGGTGGAGAAGGGGAGTTTATTAAAAACACACACAAACACATAAGACACCAGGTCAATCAAAAAGGGATTTCTGCATCGACATTCAGAAAATATTCTTGCCTACTTCTTGGGAGGAAATAGCAATGCCTCAGGAGCTCAGGGAGTTTGCCGTTTATTTCAGGAGTGGGCACTCCAAAAATTGGGTAAGGGCCAGGCAAGAGGTGGAAAAAGAGGGTGCAAAAGAAGAAAGGTGCATGAGATTAAGGTGGTTTCAGAAGGTGAGTTAAAAAGAGGTTGTGCTTCAGGATAGGCCCTAATCCAAAATCATTGCTGGGCTGGTTCATCTGAGGATGGAACTAAAATTCATCCCATCCTGTTCCCATGCAGGTTTTTAAGAGGGAAAGGAACTATCTAAATATATTTTAAAACCCACACAGAAATTTTTGATATACAAATTATTTCCCATGAATATTCCTGAAGTTGATTTCAACTATGGAACTTGGCATCCCCATTGAGATGCTATACAGTGGGGAATTTCTAAAGCCACTTCCGAACTCGGGAGGAGGTGGTGTTGCGGGCTTCACGCCCCCAACACTCGTGCAGAGGCTGGCTCCCAGCCCTGTGTGATCAAGGGAATCCTCTGCTGCGTCATCCCCCTGGCCAGCCAATTGGCCGAAGCCTAAGGAGGCCAGGGCCCAAGGCACGCCCCCGAGCGGTGACCCCGGGGAGTGCCTAGTTGATGTGCATCAGCAGGGCTCCCCCTACTGGTGTTAACCCTTCCCAGCCTTCAGGCAGACAGACTGAAGCCGGATAGTCGATTAGGACCAATGCCTAAGCCAATACCGCTCTTACCTGTAACCAATAAAGTTGTGGCCAATTTTAGCCCATTAACCTAAATAATGGTGTCTTGTGTCTTTATTTCTACTGGTGGGAGGCGGGAACTCGCCACGCAATTAAATAAAAAGTGCATGCAGAAAAGACTTAGCACAACTTCTGCTGTTATTTGTTTCCCTTTTTGTGTTTCAAAATTCAGATTTCAGCTGGCTATTTGGACTTCTAATAATGCTTTAGTCTCCAAAAATTCAGATGCATATTTTGGCTCCCAATGCTTCATGTTAAAAATTTGACCATGGAATGGACTCCGTCAGAAGGTGGTGGACTCTCCTTTGTTGGAGGTTTTTTAAAGAGGATTGCATGGACATCTGTTAGGGATTACTTAGCTGTGATTCCTGCATTGCAGGAGGTTGGAATAGATGAGCCTTGTGGACCCTTTCAACTCCACAATTTTATGATTCCATGATAAGCAAAAACTGTTTTTTAAATTCTTCTCATTCAACTTAAGAAAGAAAACTTCCATTGGGCCAAACTTATTTATTCGAATCAGAGGGAAAGATGCCAGAGTAAAACCTTGATTTCGATCCCTTTGCTCTTAAAAGATTTCCACATATAATGCAGATGTCGTGCTGCTTTCATTACAGAGTATTCCATTAAATTTTGGACCTAGAATGAATGTCTTGCATGCATTCATGTAATTTTAATCTCTCCCTCTGTCTCCAAGTCGTCATAACATTCCCCTCTCCTGTGCTGTACAGTTTACATATATACAGATATGTACCCTACCTTTGCAATCAAGGTAGGGTAACTGGTAATGGCAATGCCTGAAAAATGATTTTAACCATCCTGCTAATCACAGCCAGAAATGAGCACCAGCCACTTAAGGTCAGGATTCAGTTTCAGTGCAACAGTCGCCAGGAGCAATGAGGCATCTGGCTTCAACCAGCCAAACCAAAGCACCACTATTTCATTCGGGTTTAAAACAGCAAGTCCTGTGTCTCCAAGGAAAGAAATGGCACTTCACCTTCTGCCGTGTGATGCTTATTAGCCACCGGCCTGTCAGTTTATATCACACTACATTTTCTTGCAGTTCTAAAGGACAATAAAGCTAGTGATGTACACACACACACACACACAAATGGTACCCCACATTCTGCCGGATTAAGACAAGAGTCCATCAAGTCCAGCATCTCACTCTCACAGTGGCCAACCAGATGTTCAAGGTAAGTCCAAAAGCTATAACTGAGCAGAACAGGACTTTCCTCTCCTGCAGTTTCAGAGGTGATTCCAAGCAATGGGTATTTCATAAAGCAAAATGCATTCACCGGTCTTCTAATGGTGTATTTATAATAAATATTTCCAAACAAATTTAATCTATAGAATGCCCACAAATAGGACCTGAGCACAACAGCACCAAAGGGATGCGGGTGGCTCTGTGGTCTAAACCACTGAGCCTCTTGGGCTTGCTGATCAGAAGGTCGGCGGTTCTAATCCCTGAGACAGGGTGAGCTTTCATTGCTCTGTCCCAGCTCCTGCCAACCTAGCAGTTTGAAAGCCCGCCAGTGCAAGCAGAAAAATAGGTACCGCTATGGCAGGAAGGTAAATGGCATTTCCGTGCGCTCTGATTTCTGTCATGGTGTTTTGCTGCACCAGAAGCGGTTTAGTCATGCTGGCCACATGACCCAGAAAGCTGTCTGTGTACAAATGCTGGCTCTCTCGGCCTGAAAGCAAGATGAGTGCCACAACCCCATAGTCGCCTTTGACTGGACTTAACCATCCAGGGGTCCTTTACCTAATCCTAATCATCTAATCCTCTTTTAAATCATCTGAGGGACCCTGTTTTATCATAACCAAAAACGAGTAAATTAAGAAGAGGTGAAAATATGCCACCATCTGGATAGGCTTGCCTCCACAAAAATGTTTTAATCGGGCATCGAAAAGAATACGGTGAGGCACCTTCCAGATGTCAAGAGGCGAGGAGTTCCAAAGTGTAGGTGCTGCAACAGTATTATTTGGCATCTGCAACAGTGTCAGTTTCTCAGGAAAAAAACAGTTCAGTCGGCATATATGGGGTAAGGTGATTCTTAAGTAAACTGATCTCATGACATTAAGGGCTTTAGATACCAACAACATCAATCTTTATTACAGTCCAGAGACCCAACAAATTGCTACAAAGCAATACACAATTCATACCTACCTCCAGGTTCAGCCTACCTCCAGGTTAAACAAGCATTTTGTTCAGAATATAGGGATCACTGGTTCTTGCAACCACCGATAAGAACTTTGCCACTGCTAATGTTCTAGCATTTGTCCGGTCTTCCAACAGGAACCTGACATAGTGAGCCTCTGATTTTCCCGGGAAAGGTACCAGCAAGGGTAGTATCAGTTCAGCCCTGGCTTGCTCATATTTTGCACAGTGCAACAAAATATGTTTTATGGAATCGATGTATTGAGCACACGAGCAAAGTCTGTTCTGGTAGGGAACTCCTCTCAACCTGCCATCCAACACTGCAGAAGGAAAGACGTTTAGTCTGGCTTTGGTGAAAAACCTTCGATAGTTTGGTACTGTCAAGTTTTTAATGTAAGATCTTAACTTAAAGACATGCCCATATTGTACTCCTACTTCCAGCGGACTACAGACTGTGTGTGATCGAGATCGCAAGTCACTGTGTGCATTATCCCAGAATCTTTGCTTTAACATCTTTAGGGTGCCTTCATAACCCAGGTAATACAGTTGGGTGGGGGGTGACAGACCAATAGAGTTGGCTTTTTTAGCCATGGTTTTCTGCCATTTGCTGACAAATTCCTCATTGGTCAGGTGCTGGTACAAACCCTTCCCTAGATCAAACACTGAAATCCTGAGCCAGTGTTTTAGGAGGAATTTAGATACCAATAGTAGCACTTGGAACTTGACGTGGTAATAAATCAATGACCAGTGCAGATCTCTGAGCACAAGGCAAGTCCCATATAGAGTGCATTGCAAGAAACTATCTTGTGAGATAGTAGGAGAGAATTTGTTGCTGTTTAGTTGTTTAGTCGTGTCCGACTCTTCGTGACCCCATGGACCAGAGCACGCCAGGCACTCCTATCTTCCACTGCCTCCCGCAGTTTGGTCAGACTCATGTTTGTAGCTTCGAGAACACTGTCCAACCATCTCGTCCTCTGTCGTCCCCTTGTTCTTGTGCCCTCCATCTTTCTCAACATCAGGGTCTTTTCCAGGGAGTCTTCTCTTCTCACGAGGTGGCCAAAGTATTGGAGCCTCAGCTTCACAATCTGTCCTTCCAGTGAGCACTCAGGGCTGATTTCCTTAAGAATGGATACGTTTGATTTTCTTGCAAGTGGGAGAGAAAAATCTCTCTAAAAGAGAAAGAATTTGTTGCTTATTGCTTCAGGTGGCCAATCCACAATTTGGGGATTGATCTCCATCCTCCCAACATTTTTTTCTGCCCTCTGAGTGAGGGGAGGTGCCTCTTACGGGAGTCCTGTAGAAAGCATCGGCACACATCCAAGAGAAATGTGCACAATATAAAGCGTATTAGGAGAGTCAGTGAAAGCAAAATTGTGTAGGAATTGTGGCATCAAGTATTTTATTATTTACAGCAAAAGAAACAAAAGAAACAAGGCGTTTTGTGTGGGCTGCTTCTCACACAACCTCTCTAGCTTTCTAGCTGGACAGAGAGCAAAGAGCGGAAGTTTGTCAGCTTGACTTCCACTCACACGCACAGAGATAAGAAATGAAATCATCCGATCAAATGACCCTCTGCAATAGTGGCAGTGGAAAATACTGACGCTGAGACCCCACTGAGTGGGAATATGCATGTACCTGTGATTCTGCATGTCCACATGCATGCAAAAGGTCTAGGGTAGCCACACTCATTTTGGGCACTGATGGCACATGGCCCCTGGAAGTCTGGTCAAGAGTGAATGCAACCATTGGACCAATTCTATCCCCACCCCCACCATTCTTGGTTAAACCTTTCCCCCTGTTTAGCAAAGTACCACACAGCAAAAGGACACTCAGAAACCTCGCAACGCACACTGAGCCCTATGCCCTAATTGACTCAATGAATGACTCATATTAAACACTTGAATGCACATCCTTGTCAGGTAAATTGGGATGCGGGTGGACACACAACCCATGCCTGCTTCACTCGTTAAGGCTTGTTTTCTTTCCCCCAAAGGAATTCAAGCTGCAGTAAAATATTGCTCTGCTTGTTATGTTGATATATTTCTCATTAGGACCTGATGAAACTAATGTTGCCCAGTGCACTATGAATTACCACTTTTAATCTTGTATGTACAACTTCAGGATTGCCATTATTGTTTCCTCTCAAAGCTGAACACATGGTGGGGTGAAGATGAAATCTTGATTTTTCTCCAACCTCACAAAATCTGCATTGGAACCCCTCTTTTTGGGATTCACTTGGTAAAGTAGTTATTTGCTACAAGACACGGGATCTGCTTATGTCATTGCTTAGCAGTTGGTGACCCAGTCTTTGGTCTAGATTTAGCTGCGTCAGCAAAATGAATGTTGAGGATCACTGAAGTTCAGAGACTTGTTTTTATTCTTGGCTGCCTGATTGGATGGGACTTCTCCTTGCATGGAAGAGGTCTACTCACGTAAATCTCTCTGTGTGCATGAGATAGGAACGGAACAACCTGTCATTTACGACTTCTCTCAGTTTCTCACCTTCCATTCTTAAGTTTGGCTCTTCATGTTTCCACATTATTTTGTGATGTCCGCATTTAGAGGAACATTTTACGGCAGGATGTGCATTTTTGTACACATTATTTAGCTGCAGTGCTGCACTGCAAAATTCAGAGATGTGAAGGCTGGCTGCGTTCCGACTCTTGCATAGTTTCCAAAAATGAGATTTAGATATGTTGTTGTTGTTGTTTAGTTGTTTAGTCATGTCTGACTCTTTGTGACCCCATGGACCTGAGCACACCAGGCACTCCTGTCTTCCACTGCCTCCCACAGTTTGGTCAAACTCATGTTGGTAGCTTCAAGAACACTGTCCCACCATCTCATCCTCTGCGGTCCCCTTCTCCTTGTGCCCTCCATCTTTCCCAACATCAGGGTCTTTTCCAGGGAGTCTTCTCTTCTCATGAGGTGGCCAAAGTATTGGAGCCTCAGCTTCACGATCTGTCCTTCCAGTGAGCACTCAGGGCTGATTTCCTTCAGAATGGATAGGTTTGTTCTTCTTGCAGTCCATGGGACTCTCAAGAGTCTCCTCCAGCACCATAATTCAAAAGTATAAATTCTTCGGCGATCAGCGTTCTTTATGGCCAAGCTTTCACTTCCATACATCACTACTGAGAAAACCATAGCTTTTACTATAGGGACCTTTGTTGGCAAGGTGACGTCTTTACTTTTTTATTTAGATTTAGATATGTTTGCCTTTAAATGCAAACTGAATCTAAATTCTCCCCCATCCCTGGTACAGAACTCCTTCCAATGCCTGGTGAACATGTAGACATTGGGGTGGGGGGAGTGTTCACCAGTGGTGCTGGACATGGATAACCCATACACAGGAGTGGTGGGCAAGCCTTGTGGTTGCAGGTTCTTTCAAAGCATTTGTGTGACTTCCTCCCTAATGCAAATGAACACGTAGACACTTGGGACAGGATAACAACTGCATCCCCACTTCCCCTCTCCAGATCCTCAGTCATCCCATGTTCAGCCCACATGAAAACGGCTAATATTAAAACCAAATGTTGTCAACCCCAATTAAAGACCGGGAGGAGGACCCTCTGCTGAACCATCTTTCAGGCCTGTAGCGGCACAGAGGAAAAATCACACAATCTGCATGGTGAGCTGTGGCTCAGAAACAGCTTGCAGCACAGAGGCAGCTGCTACAGGGAGCAACGGAAAACAGCTGTTCCAAGCACGCCGCCCCGAAGTGAACTTTCAAATTGGATGACAGTAAAGTATGTTATATTTCCCTAGAATGATAAGGAAGAGCCAAAATCGATACAGAGGAAAAGCTGGGGTTGCAAGTCGGCGGTCTGATTTTAAAATCCTGTTTTAAAAATGATATAGGGCTTAGCTGCTGCTTCCTTTCTTTTTAAATACCCTTAAACTTCTTCGGGACTTACGGAATAGATTTACAGCAAATATCCTGCCCCACTAAAAAATGGATTTCAGCAATCCGGAACATATTTACAAACCATGTAGGAGATTTATAAGCTTTGCAACAGCTTTACAAGTCATGGCAATAAATTTTGTTGTTGTTGTTGTTTACAAAATTCTTGCAGTGAGGACAAAGGACAAGCTTTGTTTGTTCACAAAATTTGTTACTGGGTTATTAATTTTCAAGAATGCAAACCCATTTTTCCTCTCATTCTAAAGTCTGTCTTTTAGAATCCTCATCAGGTTTAGTTCATACTACCCCTTTAAAGTTCAGATTTAGTAATGAGCTCTTTGAAAGGTTATGCAATTTGTTTTACCTATTGCTCTCTCAAGCATGCCTTTTCTGGGATCGCATCTCGACTGCATCAGCTAGTAACGCTACTCTGTATTTTGTCAGATTTAATCAGAAGGCCAGGATCCAAATCATATTTACATTGTGCTTAGTACAGAATATGTAAGTGGGAGAAAGTGTGCATGTAAGCACTTTCTAGAGAAAGACGGTGGTCCTTGGCCTGTTGTTTTTTTAACAGCAAAAAGTTGCAGTCCTATATCTTAAAAGGGGGAGAAATTCCTTTCAGCTTTACATGTGAAGTTGAACCTATCTAATTTGCACAAGCCACAAACTGAAACACACACACCCTTTGAAATTCACTGTGCCGTACACTTGTAATGCAGTCTTCCAGCCAAGTTAATGAGTATAAAAATGTATGAACCAGGTTAATGTTTGCACTGAAATGCATACATTAGTGAAAACAACATGCAAAGGTATACTGTATTGGAGGGAAATTGCTTTACCAAAATGTATATATGAGAAGTTTGCACTTAAACACTGATGAATTTTCACAAAGGTCTGAATTTTTGTTCTGCAAACTTGTGTAGAAATGTGGGGAGTTGCACTTCAGGAAGGGAAAAAATGAGAAACTGAATTTGACAGATTCACCACCCTAACTTACCTGCCACCTATTTCTGAGTAGAAATGAAGGGATTGCAGCGTAAGACGTCAAAATAGAAGACTACTTTTTCCTGCTTCAGATGAGCAGGTTTCAGGGGGAACCTCCCCCAAACTTCATAGCATCACTTCTTCTTGTGATAATACCCCCAGAGAAAGAGCACCATTGGGGAAAAAATATGGATAGATAATTTGCACCCTTCTTCCATGTCACTGCATCTGGCCAGGGGTCGCCAATCTTTTTGTGCCCATGATAGGGTTGCCATATTTCAAACAGTGAAAATCCGGACAGAAAAGTTGTTGAATTGTTTTTAATTTTTTTTGCTAGAGACAGCAGTATTCCAGATATGTCCAGGTAATTCCAGACATATGGCAACCCCAGCCATGATCATATTGGCAAACCGGATAAAACTGTGAAGGGTGCCACACACACACCACACCAGTTGTATATGTGTGCAAACACACACTCACTTTCCTCCCCGCCTGCAATTAAACTTGAAAAGCATGTTGTCACTCCCCCCACCAGGCCAAATGGGATCTTCCTCCAGAGTGCAGCTGGGGAGGATGATCAGTACATGCACACAGGGTTTGTTTCCCCAGCCAGAACACACTGAAAGTCAGTTCCAGCACCTCTC
Source organism: Podarcis melisellensis (assembly GCF_964234715.1). Classification (NCBI taxonomy): domain Eukaryota; kingdom Metazoa; phylum Chordata; class Lepidosauria; order Squamata; family Lacertidae; genus Podarcis; species Podarcis melisellensis. The sequence goes on from NC_138537.1 coordinate 12,631,745, forward strand.
AGATGGGCACCTGTCAAGGGCTGGTCTGGATCAGAAGATTGATGAATACAATTACAGGGAGATCAGCTCCTAATAGAAGAGTCCAGTGTTTCCAGATGCAGAGAGAGAGGCAGACACAGAAGCTGCACAGTTGTGAGAAGAACTACCAAGCAGAAGGGAGGGAGCAGCTGGGTGATACATTGATCGAGAGTGGGGGGAACCTTTTCCCTCCCCCCAAACTCAGAGGACCAAGTGTGTCAGAGAATAAAGGAGACACAGGGGGGACTTCCTGTTGGCATGCTTCTTGCTGCAGAAGTGGGGATGGGTCAGAGTAGGCAACTGATATCCTTGTGGGGGGATGCCTGTCTGTGCTTGTAACATAATGCTGAAATAAAAGGACTATAAATCTACCAAATGATTGATAATTCTTATCGGTGAGCCACCAGAAGGGAGAGGGGAACTCCCGTACTTGACAGCACCATTGCCATTCTAAGAGAACAAGGGAGGCGTTTGTGGTGAGTTCCGGCACCTCTTTTTTCTTGAAAAATAGCACTGCATGCATACCTCAATTAGGCTTTAAAATGTACTACCATAACCAAAGCTACTAATATAACTCCCCCCTCCCCCAAGGCTAACTGCAGTGGTTGAGGGGGTTGCTGCTGGGGAGGGGAGAGTTAATTTCCCCCTTTCACCTGCAATTATTCCTCAAAAGTGACCCCTCTCTGCTACGATTAGCCTTGGGGAGGGGAAGTGCTTTATGGGCTCCAGTTGAAGGCCTTTTTCCTAGCCCAGTTGTTTTATTTATTTATATTTGTTTATCTGCTTCATTTTTAGCACATCCTTCATCACAAAAAACCCTGTATCTGTAGAACAAACACTAAAGCTGTGTAACATTCATAATTCTTGCAACTGCTTCTTCTCTATATAAGCGTCTTTCCTTCACGAGGCCGCAGCTTATCAGTGGAGAGGGCAAAGCCCGGAGGCTGCCTCAAACAACCCATGTGCAATGGAACAAATCACATGAAAAAATAATGTTGGCAAGGATGTATCTTTAGGTTAATGATGAGAAGGGACTAAGCAAGGAAAATACTGTGTGTCTGTGCACACACATACATGGGTCACATCAACACTGTACATTTGAAGTGGATTTAAAGCACATGTCTTTCATAGAATCATAGAATCATAGAGTTGGAAGAGACCACAAGGGCCATCGAGTCCAACCCCCTGCCAAGCAGGAAACACCATCAGAGCACTCCTGACATATGGTTGTCAAGCCTCTGCTTAAAGACCTCCAAAGAAGGAGACTCCACCACACTCCTTGGCAGCAAATTCCACTGTCGAACAGCTCGTACTGTCAGGAAGTTCTTCCTAATGTTTAGGTGGAATCTTCTTTCTTGTAGTTTGGATCCATTGCTCCGTGTCTGCTTCTCTGGAGCAGCAGAAAACAACCTTTCTCCCTCCTCTATATGACATCCTTTTATATATTTGAACATGGCTATCATATCATTTCCCCCAAGGAATCTTGGAAACTACTTCACCTCACAGAGCTACAGTTCCAGCACCCTCAACAAACTACAATTCCTAGGATTCTCTGGGGGAAGCCATGTCCTTTCAAAGTATGGTGTGGGTGTGACTAGGTACCAATTCCATTGCATACACACACACACACACACACACACACACACACACACACACACACTGATATCCAGTTGCTGCTATCTTTAGTAACGGAGATCTAAGAAATAACAAAACTGCCACGTTCTATGCAATCATCAGACAAAATTTTCGCATTACTGCCTCAGATTCAGAACGTAAAGTTTCAGGAACTCAAAACAAGCCGCCTTTCCTTTCCAACATTCTCCCCTCCCAAACAAGAGGCTGTCACGTACAGCTCTCAAAAACAATTTTTAACAAGCCACAATTAATGGCAAATCAAAGATGCATCAGGGACTGCTTGAGCCGTGTTGCAATTATACAAGACATTCCTTATGAGCTGGAAATTACTATTTGGTTTACAAGAATATTGATTTGAAATGGGGGACAAAATGTGATTTCCTAATTATCACATGACGACTAGCATGGTAGCTGTGAAATTTCATGGTGGGGGAAATAAAAAATAAAAAAGCACATTAAAAAAATAAGTGCAGAGAAGGACAGTCTTGTTATACCAAAAGCAAAAGTAGTCAACATGGTGCTTCCATCAGTCCCAGTCAGCATAGTCAACTTTTAGGGGTGATGGAATGCATCCCAACAACATCTCTAGGCTCTCATATTACCTACCCCTGCCATATAAGACTAACAGATTTGTTGTGATATAAGATTAGTGAGCTAGCACTCCACGTGTGGCATAACGTATCGCTTGGATGTGGCACAAATGTATGTTCACATGCACACACAGAGAGATGGACACAGAGTACAGTGGGGCTAAATCGATGTGTCCATTCTCTCATGTATCACTACAAGATAACTTTAAGAACATAAGAAAACCCTGCTGGATCAGACCAACAGCCCATCTTGTCCAGAGTCCTGTCCTCACAATGGCCAAGCAGATCCCTGTGGGGAATCCACAAGCAGGATCCAAGCGCAAGAAAAAGAAGAAGAGTTTGGATTTGATATCCCGCTTTGTCACTACCCAAAGGAGTCTCAAAGCAGCTAACATTCTCCTTTCCCTTCCTCCCCCACAACAAACACTCTGTGAGGTGAGTGGGGCTGAGAGACTTCAAAGGAGTGTGACTGGCCCAAGGTCACCCAGCAGCTGCATGTGGAGGAGCAGAGACACGAACCCAGTTCACCAGATTACGAGCCTACTGCTCTTAACCACTACACCACACTGGCTCTCTCCTCCTATGGCTTCCACTCTCTCCTCCCGTGGCTTCCAGCGACTGGTATTCAGAAGCATTTACAGCCTCCAATTGCGAAAGCAGAGAATAGCCATCATGGCTAGTAGCCATCGATAGCCCTCTCCTCCATGAAACTTGTCTAATCCTCTATTAAAGCCACCTAGGTTGGTGGCCATCATTGCCTCCCTTGGGAACGACTTCCATAGTTTGGCTATACCCTCCCACTCTTCCAGCATTCATTTGCTATGAGAGAGGGAGAATAACTTTTCTCTAGCCAGTTTCGCCATGCCATGCCTATTTGTACACAGTGGTAGCATGTCTCCCCTTACTCAACTTTTCTCTAAGCTAAAAAAAAGTCCCAAACACGGCAACCTTTCCTCATAGAGGAATTACTTCACCCCTTTGATCATTTTGGTTGTCTGCCACTATTAACAACACCACTGATATGTCTAGGCGCTGAACCAAAACCCCACAGAAAATAATTTTATGAGAATTTCTTTTCCTTTTCGAACTGCTCCTGAACTGTTTTGAATTTTCATCCCCCACCCTGAAAGTTTATCAAACTAGCCCTCCCCCAATTTCACTATCCACTGATGATACACTCTTACAATTGTTTAATAATATTTTATTATTGTTGAAGGAAGCAATGAGTTTACCTTCCAGTCTTCCTTTCTTAGCCTGTTCCTTTCTTCATTTGCCAATGTGACCTAAGAACAGAATTTCAGTTTTCCCCTGGAGAATATTCAGCAAAATCACACACACAAACACACACACACACACAGTGTGAAGAATGTTGAGAGGTCCTTTTCACTCAGCCCTAGATACAACACAACCACCCTACCTTTGCTATCCTTAGTATTGAATACCACTCCCTTTGTTGGGAGGTGTTAAGCTGAAGTTCCCAGGGTTGGGATCTCCATGGAGGACTGGGACAGAACCCTGCCTGAAATCTTGTACACCCACTACAAGTCAGTATAGATGACACTGATGGTCCATTGGTCTGACTTGGTGTAAGGCAGGTTCCAATGTTCCTAAGATAAGCAGTATCTGGATAGGAGACTAAGAAGAAACTCTATGGAGGCTTCCTTGAGTTACATGGAAGAAAAGTGAGAAGCAATGTAAGTTGTGGGGTAAATCGTGAATCAAGAGTGTCACCTCTGAACACACAAACATCCCTAAACATTATTGTCCCATGCATTTTCACACCATATCTGAATCTTCCCTACATAGTGGGTTATTCAAACAGCCTTAAATGACATAGGGCCAAAGACATAAAAGGGAAATTATAACAGTGTTCATCAGGCTATCATTGCACAAATAATGTAGCAAATAAAACCTCATAAAGCCTCCCCAGATTTATAGCTGTGCTCCATTGCTTATTAAAAATAGCTACAGCGAGCTCTCTCGCTCTCCCCCACCTTGGTTCCAGACAGTTTCATAAAACCTTAAACGTGTGCTGTGCTATCAGAAGGCTTTGTTCAAGAGCTCATCTCCCAACCCCAGCACTTAATGTAGCATGCTGTTTAAAATGGGAAGCCCTGCGCCATACAGTGATATACCTGCACAAAGTGAAACAATATCAGCAAAGGAAGAAAGGGCATTTGTTTCATGATCATGCAGCAGACAGCATCTTCTTAACATTAGCACGGCAAGAAATGACAGAACAATGGGATCATGCAGAGAAATACCTGGGGTGTGTGATGCTTTCTTCCTTTCAACATGGCAAGAAGTCAGGAGCCCTTGGGGTTTTTGTGTGGCTGCCTCATGTGGCGAACCGCTGAACTGCACGTTGTAGCATCCTGCAATTTATGGCCTTCATCCCTGCACTAATTCAACCCACCCAGGCTGGCTGTTGGAACCTCTTAGGAAGAACTATAAAAGAGCTTCCTGTTTCTGGCCACAGTGGAGCAGTGCAGTTACATGACTTTAGAATCTGGACATAATGGTTTTATCTGCCCCAGTCTTTATATGATAATGTGAATTATTTCAAAATGAGGTAAGCTAGCCCTGCTGCATTTAAGGATCATCCTCTTCATTCTGCTCAGTGAGATTCCACCGCAAAGTCTTGCTTTGGTAGCACCAATAATTCCAGCTGAGCCTTCCTTGCTCAACAAGGTCTTCCTGATCTCGGCTGCGTTCCTTTGGCTTGCCCTTCAGTGCTGCCTTCTGCCTTGTTCCAGGATATCCTACTCTTTTGCCTTTCAGCCCTGACATGCTCTGTGATGCTGACTATGGCAAAATATCAAAAACTGCCTTCTACCGAGGTAGACCATTGCTTCATCCAGCTCAGGAATGTCCACTCTGATTGGCAGCAACTCTTCAGCTTGACCTGAAGATACCAGAGATGGAAGCTGAGACCTTCTGCATGCAAGGCAAATGCTGTACCACAGAGCCCTTTCCTGGAGCTGATCCATAGCTCCTGCTGGCTTGTCCATGGTCCCTGTCTCACCGCAGACTGCAGCCAACAGCCCAGTACTGACAGAAGGTGTGTCCAAGCTACTTCAGGGAAAGAAAGCTCATCCCAGGGCAGTATGGTTCTCTCAATGGGCCCATTGATATGGTTACACTTTGCAATGTAAATGAGTTTGCATCTTATAAATATCACACACTTCCTTTCTACAGCAGAAGCTAGGGAGTAAGACTTCAGATACTATATCATAATGAAGTTGGTGATGCGTAATGCATGTTTTTAAATGCGCATCTGTTCACAAAGGCAAATACGTATAAGATGACTCAAATGTGATGACCCCATAGGAATTTTCATTTGAAATAAAAACTGCTACTTCCCTTGTCACATCCCATGTTAGACACCTCCGCATTTCTTACGGGGTTCCAATCTCTTTCACACCTTTAAACAAAACAGGTTTATGTTGAACGAGAAGAAGTTGGGGATCTGAATCACCATTAACTGCTAAAAAGGAACATTTGGAGATTTGAATGCCACTTCTAATTTAAATTCAGACCCACTGCTGGCACCCATGACGGCATCAGGACCCGTTGCTCAAGGCCTACAACCTTCTACCCTGGTCAGGATGCTCAGCAGGGCTGCAGATGTGTCAGTGGTTCAGTCATCCTGTTAAGCCCTGCCAGGCAGTGGCCAGAGTTAGGACTGCATCCTTGATCATGATCAGGAGGCCAAGCTATGGCACATACATCCCCATTGTGTGAACTGGTCTTAAGCTGCAACAGAAGGGTACCAGAATAACTGTTCAGAAACACATTGTGATATTCGGAGCATATATCTCCAGTGTTCTGCAAATATAACACAAAGTGAGATTTAGGTTAAGTAGCTGCACTTTCCAGAAGTATATCCAAACCAGCTTTGCTCATTGTACTCAAAAGCAATTGCAGGATCTGTTCATCTTACTGTTTGATGGGCGACTGCATTGTCATCATATGCACCCTCCACTGCTGAAAAGTTTAAAGCTCCTGGTGCATCCAAAATCATTTTTTGGGTGTCTTTTGGGATCCAACTGTACAAGAATAAACCTGTGCTTAATCTAAAGTTGCGAGATGAGCCTTCATTCCCAAGAAACATTGACTTGTATCATCTCTCCTGCTTGTCACCTTTTATCTTATCTTGATTACACAAGCTCTCATTTTCTCATTGTACGTTTTCCAAAATCCCACGGAGCTTTCATTGTGAATGTTGATGGATGAGCTTTACAGGCCTGTCTGTCCAGGTAGGTGTGAGACAAATAGCTAAGCAGGCTATGATCTTTGGGCAAATTGCTCTCTGCAAGCACAATATATATCAATGAGTTGTGTCAGCTTTCATATAGGCGCTTGTCAGTTGCATTACCCTGGTGACGAAAGCACAAGCTAAAAGGGGGTCATTGAAGCAGAGGAGGAGAATCCCGCGGTGTCAAAATAAATTAGTGAAGGGGAGCTCAGGAAAAAAAGAGCCTGCATTAATTCGGATGAGGGAAAGCTTATGGGGAATCAAGGAGTCTGGCGCTGCGGGAGAAAATGCAAGTCATGTCTCCAAGATGCAAAGAACTAGCTGTCCCCTTTGACGATTGGTGCTTGCCGTTTCCCACTTGCCCCCTTTTAATCTGACATTGTCAATTATAATGTGATAGGAGTTTTATGGTTTTAGATATATGGTAATGTTCATAACCGCACATACATAGGTCAGCACAGGAAGACCAACCTGGAACCATTTTGATTCCTAAACTGACCAAATGTTTTCTTGGCAAGGTCAAACTGGAAAAGTCTCCCCATTGTCTCTTTCCTCACAAATCCTGTCTTAAGGACACATTTATGATATGAATAGGGTGTGAGCCTGTGACCTGGCCCAGGAAATAAGTATTTTACCACTACAAAAGAATGGCCAGGCTCCCCAGGAAATCCAATCAAGTAACTTGCCAGACAGGAGATAAACTGCGGCAGGAGAAAAACAACATGCAAATGTTCTCTTTTATGGGATGTATCTGAGGGGTGGTCTTAGGTTACACCCCTTCTGTGATGTATGCATAATGTTTCTGGGGGTGGTCTTGATCTAGAGGATGGGAATTTCACAAGTCTTTATAAGCCCTTGCATAGCATTTTTGGGGGTCCTCCTCTTTTCCTGCATGTAAGGGGAGCACCCTGTTGCAACAGATCAATAAAGATCAAGCTTACTAGCTGCTTTGCTTCTCAATATTCTCTGGTTGGCCTCTGTTATTCTCTCCTACCAATAGGGAACCTATGTAAGGACTCTCTATGGGCTCTTGGATACCCCATAAGGGAAAAGGGCATATTTTTATTTACAACAATAGCCATATCAGCTCATCAGTTCCTTCCATGTGTTTTAAGAAGTCCTATACTGGTGTTGTCCACTGAAAAGCAAAAAAAGAAACAAAACAAAACAAAACAAAATAAACAATCAAAAAACCCTCCATTTGGATATTCATTACATATATGGTGGGCTCTGAGATTCTTAATGTGTGACAGGAGATTCCCATGCCATTGATGGAGGATCTCAATGCATCCTGGCCTGAACATTCTTAGATCACATCTTACATTTATCCCCACCAGTCCTATTACTTTCACAGTAACATTGAATAGATATGACACAATTTGGAATGGGTTTATACATAATGTAGTAGGCTATTCATATTTACATATGTATTAGGATAATAATAAATTTATATAAGAATGTATGGGTTAGGGTATTTTTCACACATTCCATGTACAGTGGTACCTCTAGTTACGAACTTAATTCATTCTGGAGGCCCGTTCTTAACCTGAAACTGTTCTTAACTAGAGGCGTGCTTCGCTAATGGGGCCTCTTGCTGCCGCTGCGCTGCCGGCACACAATTTCCATTCTCATCCTGGGGCAAAGCTCTCAACTTGAGGTACTCTTCCAGGTTAGCAGAGTTTGTAAACTGAAGCATTTGTAACCTGAGGCGTTTGTAACTCGAGGTACCGCTGTATTCATATACAGTGGTACCTCTGGTTGTGAACGGGATCCGTTCCAGAGGCCTGTTCGCAACATGAAAAGAGCGCAACCCGCAGCGGCGCGTCTGCACACATGCGGGTAATGATTTGTCGCTCCTGTGCATGCGTGTGATGTCATTTTGTGCATCTGCGCATGCACGAGTGGCGAAACCCAGAAAAAAACCCTTTCCGGTACTTCTGGGTCACTGCGGGACGTAACCTGAAAGAACGTAACGTGAAGCAGACGTAACCAGAGGTACCACTGCATTGCTTCTTTTTACCCATTTTTGAGCCTTTTTATTTCATCTTTGCATCACTTTATTTATATTTGAAAACTTTTCAATAAAACATTAATACGAAAAATTACATTCTCAGTAACTTAGTCATTAGGTTCGGAGCAAGGCTATGTACACATCAGCAGCATGAAATACAATGAGGCTGCCTCCCCCACCTCTGCCGTATTTCAAGACCCCTTTAAATGTTGCTATTAACACCAGAGAGGAGGCAGGGGTGTCTTCAACTGATGCCCATTACCTGATTTGTCTCCCCAAGTCAAACTCTGAATTCGCTGAAGCTCCCACCTGTGCATGTGTTGCCATTTGCACATGTGCAGTGACTGGCTGAAATGTACACACCTCAGCTTAACTGTGGCTTTTGTTTCCTAATTGGATGGAATCCGGTTTAAAGGAAAGAGCATCAAACTGGAGTATTTCTCAAGAAGCTATAGGGTAACTATGGACTAACATCATGTGCGCTCAGATTCAAAGCAGGGGGAGCACATAGTCAAATTCAACTATGGGGTTTGGCACTCATCTCCGCTTTCAGGCCGAGCGAGCCGGCATTTGTCCGCACACAGCTTTCCAGGTCATGTGGCCAGCATGACTAAACCACTTCTGATGCATGAAACACTGTGAAGAGTGCCAGAGCGCATAGAAATGCCGTTTACCTTCCTGCCACAGCGGTACCTATTTATCTACTCACACTGGTGTGCTTTTGAACTGCTAGGTTGGCATGAGCTGGGACCGAGCAATGGGAGCTCACCCCGTCGGGCACATTCGCACTGCCGACCTTCTGATTGGCAAGCCCAAGACGCTCAGTGGTTTAGACCACAGCGCCACCCGCGTCCCTTTGGAGTAAGTGGCAATGTGTACACATCCCTAATTACTGGACTAAATAATTACTGGAATGCTATTACTTGCTGAAATGTAGCCTAGACCTATAACTACCTTGCTCTGATATAAACACCTGACATCTGGCATGCGTTGCTCACAAGAGGAACATTTGCAGTCAGGCATTCTGGCCATGGCTATCATTGGACATTTCCCTTCAGAAGATATTGTTCTTTAGCCAAGTTGCTGCTAATGGTGATGTACATTCTGGTTGGCCGCCGTGGGAACAGGATGCTGAACTAGATGGGCCATTGGCCTGATCCAGCAGGCAGATGTTGTTCTTACAAAAATCGCTGGGACCTGCACATGGCAGATGCATGGAATCACCTTCCTGAAGGCTGGGAGCCAGCACTACCAACTTTTCTCCTTGTCTGTCAAATGGCCCACATGGTTAGTTAGAGACCCAGTGTGGTATAGTGGTTAAGAGTGGTAGACTCGTAATCTGGTGAACCGGGTTCGCGTCTCCGCTCCTCCCCATGCAGCTGCTGGGTGACCTTGGGCTAGTCACACTTCTTTGAAGTCTCTCAGCCCCACTCACCTCACAGAGTGTTTATTGTGGGTGAGGAAGGCAAAGGAGAATGTTAGCCACTTTGAGACTCTTTCGGGTAGTGATAAAGCGGGATATCAAATCCAAACTCTTCTTCCAAGTGTGAGCAGACCATGAGAGTTTCAATAAATGACATGAGCTGGTGGGAGCACTCGATTTGTCTTCTGTGGCTTCAGAACCGAAAGGACTTAAAATAAGTTGCACAATCTTAAACTTTAAAAAATTGTCGGATACCATCTGAATACTATACTGATATACTGATATACTGAATACTGATACTAGCACGAGTTTGACCGAACTGCGGGAGGCAGTGGAAGATAGAAGTGCCTGGCGTGCTCTGGTTCATGGGGTCACGAAGTGTCGGACATGACTAAACAAGTAAACAACAACAACAACCATCTGAAGAAGTGTGCATGCACACAAAAGCTTATACCCAGAACAAATTTAATTGGTCTCTAAGGTGCTACTGGACAGTTTTTTAATTTTTTAATTTATTTCAACTGCGTCAGGCCAACACGGCCTGCCTGAATCTAGAATCTTAAACTTTGCTAGGGTATGCATGGCACACGGTTACCTGTCAGTGTTACCGAGTGAGCTGCTACAGATCAAACATGGCACAGAACCCTCCTAACAACTCACATGGACAATTAGGACCATAGCAAGCTGCCTTATGCCAAGTCGAATCATTAGTCCATATAAGTCAGAATTGCCTGCACTGATTGGAAATGGCTCTCTAAGGTTTCGGACAGGAGTCCATCCCAGACCTACCTGGATTGAACCTGGAACCTTCTGCATGCGAAGCAGATGCTCTACCAGTGAGCCACAGCCCTTCCCCGCATCCCAAGAGTTCCCTGGGAAGTGGGATTGATTGCTGAACCGCTCTGGGAATTGTAGTTCTGCGAAGGGAATGGTGGTCTCCTAACAACTCTCAATACTTTGTAACTACAGTTTCTAGGATTCTTTTGGGGAAGTCATGACTGCTTAAAGAGGCATAGCATTGCTTTAAATATATACTGGAGATTGGGCGTAAGAATACGATACAGGAAAATTTAAGCACATTACAGTCTCACTGATTTCAATGGCACAGCATTATGCACATGATTAATGTGTTCCCATTGAAATCAGGGGGACTTGGGCTGGCTTGAATTCTTTCTTCTTCTTTTGTCCTGCGAATCAGCTCTCTCTCTCTCTCTCTCTCTCTCTCTCTCTCTCTCTCTTTTAAAACTTATTCTCTTGCAAACATTTCTGACCTCTGCTGAGCGGCGAGGGAAATTTCAAGCTGTTTAGATTCTAAATGGCATTAATATACATTTGCATGACACACTGTAAGAACTACATTAGCAGAAACTGGACTGGAAGAGCTAATTAGCCAGATGAGGTTTCAGCAGCAGCTACAAAGAAACGTGACTCCAGATTGCACTTCTTAATCGTGGTGTTTTTTTTGTTTATTACAAAGCCAAGTATATTGCAATGAAACTTCCACATTAAAAGCAGCACCTTGGGGTCAGTTTGTTTGCCTTGTTGGGGAATTAGAGGGTTATTCATTAATTGCAGCTTTAATCCTGCCTTTAACGATGCAACATATTCCCATTAGAAAACCAAAGCCCGTAAGTTGTGTGCCCTACCCGTCAGCATGGAATTTTAAATTCAAATATCAGTTTTCTTCTTCTAAGCAAACCATCACGCTCCAGTGAACAATTTTAAACACCATACGTGTTATGTGGAAAGAACACCAAACATGGATATAAATTCCATGTTTGCAGCAAATAGAGTGGAGGTGGAGAAAATAAATCTGAGACATATGAACATGTATCATAAGAACACAAGAAGATGCCGCTGGAGCAGGCTAGCAGCCAGTTTTTAACAGGGGCTGAAGAGATACCTGTAAGGGACGCGGGTGGCGCTGTGGTCTAAACCACAGAGCCTAGGGCTTGCCGATCAGAAGGCTGGCAGTTCGAATCCCCGCGACGGGGTGAGCTCCCGTTGCTTGGTCCCTGCTCCTGTCAACCTAGCAGTTCGAAAGCATATCAAAGTGCAAGTAGATAAATAGGTACCGCTCCAGTGGGAAGGTAAACGGCGTTTCCGTGCGCTGCTCTGGTTCACCAGAAGCGGCTTAGTCATGCTGGCCACATGACCCGGAAGCCGTACGCCGGCTCCCTCGGCCAATAAAGCGAGATGATCGCCGCAAGCCCAGAGTCGGTCACGACTGGACCTAATGGTCAGGGATCCCTTTACCTTTAAGAGATACCTGTGGGGAAAATGCAAGCAGGACCCAAAAGGAAGAGCATGGCCTAGTGGTTGTAGCAATGGAGTAAGATAGTGGTTCTCAAACATTTTTCTCTGAGTCGGAACAAAAGTTTGCTCAAGCCACACCAACTTTTATACTGATAAGAAATACAATGGGGTGGGTGGGGAAACCAACTCCTAGCAGTGATTGATTTATAACATAGAACACAGGTACTTTATAATATGATAATGGAATATCCAGAAATTCCATAACAATGCAGCTACATAAGAACATGAAACTTTTTCTCAAAATATAGTTGTGAACGAGCCTCTTACCTACGTACCTTGAGTATTTACACAAACTCAATGAGAAGTGTGATCTTGCCTTTGCTGGGTAATCTCTTTTCTATGAGGTCTAATACAAACAAAACACTCATCTCCTCAACAACACAAAGAAGCCTTTCTCTTTTCTGATCTTTCATAATTGTCAGAGTTGAAACACAACAATATGTCATGGAGAAATGCAGAAGAATAGCCAATGTTCTTGCTCTCGTTTTGAAGATATTTATCCATATTCTGCAAATTAAAAAATACTTTGATACCATACCATAGCATAGCATACTGAAATGTTTAAATGTTTATTTGTCCTTAAATCTTCCTGCCACACTTGCCATCCTTTCCTGGTGCAATGAGAATCACTGGACTAGGAACTGGCAGACCAGAGTTAAAAACCTCACTCAGCCATGATGCTCCCAGGGTAACCATGGGACAGTCAATGCTTCTCAATCTAATCTACCTGGCAGGGTCATTGTGAGGATAAATTGGTGAGGGAGAAAACCACGTATGCCACCATGCTTGATGGGAAATTCCGAGAAAAATGCAACAATAAATACAAAAATCTGGGTGGGAAGTGGAAGGCTCAAAATCTCACCTGAGCTGTGAAGTCAATAGCTGGAATGAGTCAACTTGTTATCATTCAGCAAGGATTGCCCCCAGTTTGCAGTATAGGGCTGATAATACTGTTCTACCTTAGAAGATTGTGTCAGGAGTCCAGGTTCCCAGCTTGATAACACAGTAAGTGTAGGTAATTAAAAAGGAGGATTTATTGCAAAAACAAACAGATAGCTCTGGATGGCTCTAACAAAGCCTCTGGCATCATCACTCAAGATGACCCTTCTGAAGATTCCTTCCGGTGTTGACAGAAGATATTGAACTTATGACCCTTACGTCTCTTGTTTTGCATCCTATCCAGCAGCCCTCCCATTCGCCGACTTCAGACTTAGTGGATCAGCTCCAACCTCTTCCTGTTCTGAGAGGCTCCCCCTGTGTCTGTTCATTCCTGTTTGTGCTTCCAGTGAGCTTTGGCTGTGTTCCAGCCTACTCTCAGCTACTGCCTTATCATCCGGCCATTCAAGGTCAGGAAGAGCCGAAGTCTGCAGCTGTTGGCTCTCCCCCGCCTGAGCGAAATCTAAGCCTCTCTGTTCCTGGCTGCTTTCTGCAGTTGGCTGTAAATCTTCACTTGGAGCTGGCCCATTCCTGACAGGTTGCTGTAAGGATTGCAAATGTTTCCAACACTTACAGACTGCACTCCTATGCCCCTGGGGTTTAGGATGTGGGATAAATTTGTTTTATTTGCCTTTAAATGTGAGCCTACCATATTAGCACTAAAAGAGGAACTGTTGCACTTTCATTCCTGAAATCCTGCTGCCAGCCAGTGTACAGCACACTGGCATAGATAGACCATTGTGTTCCTACATCCCTGATGTATGGTTTTTTCTAATTCTAATTTGGGGGAAGGTATTTGATTTGAAGAAATGATGCTGTGGTGGGGTGAGAGGCTGGCATCCCCCCCTTCACAGCAATGATAATAGATTGCCAATATCTCATCTAGTTTGGCTCTTACAATGCAATTTCAGAGATGCACGATCTATTGGAGAGAAGGGGTGTGGAGAAGCTGATCTTCAACTTATTGTTGTTGCTAGGTCTAAAAAGTTATGGCATGCCGAGGAGTGGCGGCTGGTGGTTTTGTGTGTGTGTGAATATTTTGGAAATTTCCCAAAGAGGGTTGTGCAATTTCTCAGAGTAGGAGGAGACGAGCATTAACAGACTTGATGTCCCCCTGTTCTGTACAGTGGTAAGTGAAATACACAGATACTGGAATAATTGATTATTCTTCCTCCCGGGGAAATGAAGAAATTCACATAATGCAGACATAATAAATAAACCTGGAGGTTCACAGGAAGGAGGGGATGTAAATCTGATAGCTGGCTCCATTTGTTTACAGCCAGAAACTGGCTGCCTTCGAATCAGAAACGACAGTGCAAGAATGTTAATTTGGCTCCTTGCCTATATCTCAGCGCTAATGAGCGTGTAGTTTTACATATGGCTGCATTTCACTGTGATCTTTTGAACTACCCTTATGAAAAGCTAACCATTCTCCGTAGCACTTTGAATCATTAACCAGTGTGATAATTCACATGGCCACAGATTATGACAAGAGACTCAAGTGCTTATATTCATGATCTTTTAAGCTTTATGCATGTCTCCGCAGCTTCTTAACGAGGCGTAATTCATTTCCTCCAGGTCTGTGGCTAATTTTTTTAACAGGGCCCACATTTGGGGATTTCACGAGAGGTGAAGGGGCAGCACAGTTGACTCTTCTCAACAAGTCTCTCCCTTGGGAGAATGGTAGAAGAAGCCATTCGGTCTGAGATGTGGTCAAATGGAGCTGTTTGCTGTATGTTTGAGAAAGGAGAGAATCAGAGTGTGCAAGAACTTTGACGTTCTCAGTTCTAATCTTGCCTCGGTCAAAACATAAACATGTAGGAAAGCTAGTATTCTTACAACCTCACCAGCACCATACACATGCCAGTAATGTATGGGAATAACAATGCCGGTTGATTCTTCAGTGTTGTAATCTGGAATTTGTGATTACTATAGATTACTGGTATAGACAAAGTTCTAAAGCTGTTCCTGCCATCTAATCTGTAGGGGCAAAGAACAGGACCTTTAGGGTAGTGACACCCCTTATGTGGCATGACCTCCCTGCTGACATTAGACATGTGTCATCAACTCTGAATTTTTAATACATTCCCGTGGGTTTCCTGCATGCAGCAGCGCTCTCCCCATTAGTAATTCTCATCAACTGATGTTTCATAAACTGACATTCATTCACTGCTACCAGTATTCTGCTGGTATCATCTAGGCTAGTTTGATCACTACCCTCTGTAATGGGACACAAATATGAGATACATTCAAGACTGCTGTACACACGTAGCAGAATGAGATATGAGATGATATAATGAATTGTACCATTTTGGTTTGCAGTTTGAAATCATATTTTTGAATGCTCTCCCAGCCCAGCAGAAGATAATCTGGGCTAAAACCTGGTGTCAGGAACATGCTCCCCACCCCAGGGTGCAGCAGAAGAGTCAGCCTCAGAAATTGAACTAAACGAGCAAGGGGCTGACTCTGCAGTTGAGAGCTGTTTGTCATAGTTTAGAGAGGACAGTCCAGCCCCCCTCCTTCCCAGGGAAGAAGCTGTTAGCTCCCAAGGAGAGGAAGAGTTGGAAGTTGGTCAGAGCATTGCCAGGCAACCAGCAGATAAGCCAGAGGCTGAGGCTGTGTCTTCTGGGAGTGGGGAGGAGACAGGCCAGCCGCTCAGTCCCCATACTAGGAGACTGAAGAAGCTCAGAGAACAATGGGAAGGAAGGAGAAGAAAGACGGGATTTTGGCGTTCTTCCTGTTAGGGGAGGGATGATGAGTCAGACTGAGCAAGTACTGTTAATGAGAACAGGTGGGAAGGATATGCTCTGGATGTGTTTTTCTCTTGTAAATAAACTTACACAAAACTGACGGAGAGCTGTTGCTGCTTATCAGGCAGCTTGCCTGCCAGGGATCGTTATACCTTGTCCCTGATATGCTTTGTTTTCGTTTTCGTTTGGGCATTTATTTATTTGTGGATGTGTAGGGCACTGAATCGGGACACAGGTGGCGCTGTGGGTTAAAGCCTCAGCGCCTAGGACTTGCCGATCGAAAGGTCGGCGGTTCCAATCCCTGCTGCGGGGTGCGCTCCTGCTGCTCGGTCCCAGCGCCTGCCAACCTAGCAGTTCGAAAGCACCTCCGGGTGCAAGTAGATAAATAGGGACCGCTTACCAGCGGGAAGGTAAACGGCGTTTCCGTGTGCAGCTCTGGCTCGCCAGAGCAGCGATGTCACACTGGCCATGTGACCCGGAAGTGTCTTCGGACAGCGCTGGCCCCTGGCCTCTTGAGTGAGATGGGCGCACAACCCCAGAGTCTGTCAAGACTGGCCTGTACGGGCAGGGGTACCTTTACCTTACCTTTAGGGCACTGAATTAAAAAATGTGAAAGGCATTCAAGATGATACCCCACCACCTTTGACTCTAAACCCTTCATTTAATAAGCAGAGCTGAATTAGTCCTGAGGAGGGCATCTTTGGCTCAATTCCTGACACATAAATAGTGGACCTGGATTAAAAGAGAATTGGGATGTTAGCAGGGGGAAAACAGAGGGAAGAATTTCAGTGTTGCACTATTATGACTGTCCTGTCAGTGCAAAGCATTTCTGCTCCCCTCTCCTTCTTCCCCATGTGCTGTTCTAGGTGTTGTCTCAATGCTCCAGAGCCAATATGGTGATGGGGTGTGTGTGCAGGAGCATGTTGTGGTGGAGGAGAGAGAGAGAAAGCACCACTTGCACTACTGGGAATCATCGTGGTGGCTCCCATGGAATCCGGCCCAATGACACAGAGATAAGGCGGTGGTGATTTTTAAACTCAGCATTCTTGACTCACAATGCAATTTGAGATTTACTCTTTGCCACAGAACTGGTCTTCACAATTCCACCTGATATTTGCAGTCCCAAAAATTTATGTTTTTTCAATCGTAACAGCAGACCTGCTCCAAGTTAACTTGAAAGAGACGACTTGCTGAAATGCAGTGGGAATAAAAGATACCGCCTTTTTCCTATACAGAAGTTTGCAGCTGTTTCTCCCCCCCCACTACTGAATGCTCTTTCTTTTGCTCCCTGCTAGCCTCCCCACCCCCACCCTGCAGCTTTTTGCTCCAGCTTGTTACTTTGAATTTTGCACACCTTCTCTTTGCCTGCAAAAAGCTCTTTGCTTTGTTCTGTCTTACATCTGATGAAGTAAGATCTCCCGGGCCTGTGGAAGTTCATGCCACAATAACCTTGCTGAAGCTAAGCAGGCTTGGATCTGGTCAATGCCTGGAGGGGAGACTTCCTAGGAACTCCTGTGAACGCTACCTTGAGCTCCCTGGAGGAAAGGGCAGGTATAAATCTTAGAAACAGGCCAGCCTTCAAGGTGCCACAGGACTCGCTGTATTTGGAGCAACTGACTGGCATCAGAGATGAAAACCTCATTCCAATAAAGGCAAAACAAATGCAAAATTACAGGCCTTTTAACCCTTTGGTTCAGGTCCTCCATGTGCCAAGGAATCCAGGACAGAAAATCTGGGCCTGTGATGCCTGACTTTGAAAACAGCAGAAGCAGCTAGGAAGAGAGGAGTTCAGGGATATTTTTTCAAAAATAAGTTTCTAAGTTGTGTGTCCTTGTTTCTCAGTTGGATCCTTTTATCTGTATGTTTTGTGCTATATTATGCTTTGTGATTTGCTGTTATTTTTATTGATTAGTAATTCTTTATTGTAATTGATAATTGTAAACTGTTTATTTTTTATTTGCTGATGTTTAATGTTACTGTTTATATTAGATTTGAATGGATTATTGAATATTGCTTTATTTGATATAAGTTGTTTATTTCAAATATTTCTTTTGGACTTTTAAAATATTGGACCTGATTGTTAATATTAATATTTGATGTTTTATTATGTTTTTATACGCGTTGAAAGCTGCCTAGAGTGGCTGGGATAATAATAATAATAATAATAATAATAATAATAATAATAATAATAATAATAATAATAATTTGCGTCCCATGATGGGTCAAGGTCACTTGCATCTATGACAAGAAGGTGATGAGACAAGGTGATAATAAGATAAAGGCAGTTACTGGTTTGGTTGGTTCTCATTGAATGCTGTATAAAGAGTATACAGAACAAACATGACCCTGATGTTTCTTCAGGAGCAACCAAGATGAACATAGGATTGCAGCCCCTTTCCTAGGGAAAATGTTATAGATTCATAGAATTATGCATGCTATGGTGGAAGTGGATAGAGCGAATGTTCTTCCCTTTTCTATAAGACTAGAACGTAGGATCACAGGAAGCTATGTTTTACCAAAGCAAACCACTGGCACATCCAGCTCAGTATTGCTTACGGAGGCTGATAGTAACTCTCCAGGGTTTCAGAAAGTGGTCTTCTCCTGGAGATGCTAAGGACTGAACTTGGGTCCTCCTGCATGTAAAGGATGTGCTCTACCAATGAGCTCTACCTTCACATCAACTTGACAGTAGGTCCAGGGCAGACAACATTAATTTATGTAATTCACTGTCAGGAGTGCATGAAGGAGCCAGGCCCTGTGACTGGTACGGCCTCGAAGGACTGGGGCCCTCTTGAATGGCAAGCTGCGGCCACACAGGTGAGGGTTGACAGAAGACTCATGGCACCTGGTGGCAAGGACAGGGAGGGGTATATAAGACCAGCATTTCCCTCTGGCTCTTTGCCACAGCAGCACGCTACCCACCTAGCTGTGCTTTTGCTTCCTGACTCTTGGACCCTTGGCCTCCTGACTCCTGGTTTCCTGACCCTTGGACTCTTGGCTTCCTGACTCCTGGTTTCCTGATTTGTGGACTCTTGGCTTCCTGACCCCTGGACTGCTGATTCCTGCTTCCTGACCTCTACCCTGGTCCTGACGTACCAAGCCGGGACTCTGACTGCCTGCAACCCGGACCATGACATTCACTAACAAACGATGTGGCCATGGCCACCAGCTTAGAGGGCTTTTAAGGGGAATTAGAAAAGTTCTTGGAATATGGCTCTGTCTAGGTTTATTAGATGTCTGTATGACATAGTTTAGTTGGTAGCGATTGTACTCTTAATCTCAGGGTCGTGGGACAAAAAATTTCTCCATTGCAGGGGGTTAGACTAGATGACTCTCATGGTACCTTCCAACTCTACAATTCTACAATACCTCCAGATTTCAGAGGTATACTAAATAGTAAACACATCCTCACAGTATGGATGCCTATATATAGCCAAACCTTCACCATCCACTCATGGTATCAGAAGGCGTGGTGAAATTCTGATGTTTGCAAAGATGCAAAAAGTAGGTATTCATTTATTTCCTAAAAATTATTTTAGGAAAAATCCTCAAAACAGTTTACCAAGAAAGATAAAATAAAATTATCGCCAATTTACAACCATAATCTCAAACATGCAGAATAGAACAGACAAAAACAACAACAACACACACCTCATATGAACTTTTTTAACATCTGGGTAAGGTAAAGGTAAAGGTAAAGGGACTCCTTCGTGATCATTAGTTCCAGTCGTGACCGACTCTGGGGTTGCAGCGCCCATCTCGCTTTATTGGCCGAGGGAGCCAGCGTAAAAGCTTCCGGGTCATGTGGACAGCATGACTAAGCTGCTTCTGGCGAACCAGAGCAGCACACGGAAACGCCGTTTACCTTCCCGCCAGAGCAGTACCTATTTATCTACTTGCACTTTGACGTCCTTTCGAACTGCTAGGTGGGCAGGAGCAGGGACCAAGCAACGGGAGCTCACCCTGTCACGGGGATTCAAACCGCCGACCTTCTGATCGGCAAGTCCTAGGCTCTGTGGTTTAATGTCTTCAGCAAGCACCAAGAAGAAACATTTATCATTATTTAGAAATAAAAATGCTCTCCCCAGAGAGCTCAATGAGAACTGATTACGTTCAATCAACATGGTATGCTGAATGCCTCTTAGGGTGGGGATGGGTGGGACAGGACAAAGGAGAGAGAGAGAGAGAGAGAGAGAGAGAGAGAGAGAGAGAGAGAGAGAGAGAGAGATATGCTAGAAAAGGGCATGGCTTATGTTGCATTCTGAACAGGAGCTCTGTAAGAACAGGGACAACATGGAATACTGTTTCAGCAGGGATCTTATGTTTTTCACAACATTCTCTAGTTTGAAAATGCTGACCACGATTTTGGTTGGGACACCCTCAGCCATAATGCCAAAGACCGTGTTTACTGCATATATTTGGCAGATGGGCTGCAGAATTCAAATATGAGTGGACCTGGGTTGTTCAAGGCCAAGCCAGGCTATTTTGCCTGGTCCTCTGCCAGCCTAAAACCAGGGAATGATTAACTATGATTATATACTTAGCTGTAATGAACCTAATCCCAATAGCCAGTCATTTAAACATGGTGCCCATCAGCTGCTGAGGCAAATTATTTAACTGTTTCTTTTTTGCACCACCGCATAATCTTTGCCTTCCCCAACCCTCCAGGCAAATCTTACGAAGCTTTAGCTTGGAAAGCATAAGATCTTCGAAGGGTGAGCCCTCCCTTGGCCACAGCAGAATTGGCCCTGAATTTGCAGATTCTTCCACTGCTCATGTGTGGGAAAACATAGTTTAAATTACAACCATGACCCTTCAAGCAACCAGCTTGGGCTCGATTTGAACGATCTTATGTCCCTCGAAAGATTAACTGTAATTGGTATTATAGGACACATTCCTTAAAGCCAGTGTAAGCTTTATCATCTCAAAATGGAGAGAAAATGTTGAATTTACAGCAATAACGGCACATTTGTGCTGGGTACTGATTATCATAAAAGCAATATTTACTTTGCTAAATCAGGATTTATTTATTCAGGCCCAGCTGTGAAGATGCCAGACAATTGAAAAGATATACAAAAAAAGAGAGAGAAGAAGTAGTGAAAGCTAAAATGGCATTATTACATACAAGCCTGCTTCTAAATTAGGTAAGGGTGGATACTGAAATATTTAACTCTTTTAACTCTGTTGAACAGATGCTGCTAACTTCATTCCTAACATTTTCTTTATCTCCTTATACTCACAATAGATATAAAACAAGTTAGTACTTAGTTGTATCCCTATATTTGCTTTTTAAACAGCTGGCAGGTGGGCTCTGTCCTGCCGAAGGTCATCCACTACAACTTAATCCATGTGTTATTCAAATCCAGGCTTCCTCAACCTCTGCCCTTCAGATGTTTTGAGACTACAATTCCCATCATCCCTGACCATTGGTCCTGCTGGCTAGGGATCATGGGAATTGTAGGCCAAAAACATCTGGAGGGCTGAGGTTGAGGAAGCCTGTTATAATCTCTGCTAGAGAGGCTCAGGCCATTGCCAAAAGGGTTACTGAGATGGGGGCAGCAGACAGTCACCTTTGGTATGCCAGGGACCATTTTGAATCAAGATGGTGGACCAAAATGTGACTTCACTGCGATATTGCCCGTTTTTTTGTTTTTTTTTAACATGTTTGGCCACCTCTTGAGATATTGTGACCAAACCTGGCTTGAGGGTCTCCAAGGTGGAGGCAGCAGCCTTCGTCATTGTTTGGATCCTAGTCAGATAGGCTTAGAAAGTGCTTGGTCTTGAATGACACATAGGAATCAGAGAGTGATCAAGCTTGGAGCCTAGAAAGGGCTGAGACAGGGCTTCACTCTCTCAGACAGGGACCAGGCAGGGATTAGGAGCCAGGAAAGGGCTTGGCTATGCATGGTGACCTCAGTAATTTCCCTGAGCGGAAAGTAAAGATCCCAGAAGGGGTTGGGAGCACAATAGCAAGAGTAAACACCAATGGATTGATCTCCTTTCTGAACATGGAACAAAAAATAAAATAAAATCTGCTTCAGTTCCCCTTTTTTTGGTCATAATTATCCACCATTGTTAACTAGAAGTAACAAACATTCACTTAGACCAATGTGGCAGGATCTTACCCCCTCTTTGGCATACCACCAAATACTTTCCTCCTCCTCCTCCTCCTCCTCCTCCTCCCCCCCTCTCTCTCTCCCTCTTTCTCTCTCTCTACATTTTTAACATGCTGCAACAGATGAAGGAAGGTCGTGTCTGATTAGAAATACTGGCTTCAGAAAGGATTCCACCGATGGCAGCTCAATTTAGTGTGATAATGAGCTTACAAGTAGTAAAGGTCACTAACTCTGGAAGGCCTAGCTTATCTATCTACACACAGAGAGAGGCGGGGGCGAGAGAGCAATATACTGAGAAACTGTAAAGTATGCCCACAAAATATAAGGTAAATATAAAACCTCAGTTTCAATAAATATTTTTTTCCCCTTTGTTGACTTTAATTATGCATCTATGAATGGCAAAAAGGAAGTGTACAACTGTGAACATTCCACACTGGAAGAAACGCTACACTTTGAAGCCCCATCAACTCAAGGACAGACCCCCGTTGACGGCAGTTTGAAAGCCTGCATTATATGAGACGCTGGAATCTTTTCTCTCTGTTACAAAGGTATACAGGCACTGCCCCCCCCCCCCGAACTTTAATATGCCACAAGAAAGGAGGGGTGTGCACAGGGAGGGTTGCTGGCAACGATTTGATATGAGCAAGGGTTGTTCTTAAGGAAATTCACAAGCTGTGTTCAGAGAGATAGAATTCTGGAATAAGAAGATGAAAAAGGTCCTAGTCTTTCCCTCCCGAGTGCGCAGATAATGCACAAATTTGGAAGGCCGGGTGTGCTTCAATTCACGTATCGTTTGGGAAAATATGGGTTTTGTGAGTTCAGAAATGCGAACTGAATCAAATCCCCTCCTCCCACTGAGAGCGCAATATTGTGAACAAGATTGAACCTTTTTGTCTGATCCAACAAGGCGCTGCTCATCACTTTCGGGCTTTCAACCCCGGAACAAGTTTAGAACTGATATGGCTCCATGAATAATAATAATAATAACAAAATTTTATTTATATCCCACCCTCCCCAGCTGAAGCCGGGCTCAGAGCAGCTAACAACAATAAAAGTAACACAACATGAAGCAATGCTGTCCTGAAAAAAAAGTATAACCCTATTCTTTTGTGGGAGCCCCTTCTCATGACTTAGATGAGACAGCAACAATTCACCAAAGTTTTCTGGATGGAGTAGTTTTTAGGAATAGGGGGAACTGCACTGCCTCTTGAGCTACTGGCATTATCACCAACCATGCAAGAATGGGGTTAGGCTACCTATAAATAAGGTGCCCAAGAGGGGAAGTTTCTTATTTTCCAAAAACTTATCACCATCACCATCATCATGCAATCAGTTTTTTTAAAAACACAACAAAACAAAAGTCTAAGGCAAGCCATCCCACAAACACACCAACATACTTGAGGGAAAGTCTGCCCCCTTCCCTCCTCTTTAGATGAATTTCTCTTCCTTCCTTTCCTCCACAAACATCCAAACTCAGATCAGCTGACAATATTAGCAGAGCACCTGAATCCACCTTTTACAAAAGAACAAAAATGTAAATATTTTTACCTCTACTTTGTCCCCACCCTGCAGAAAAATGTAAGAGAAAACACAAACTAATAACTATTATGATTAAAAGGCTTAATGCCCAACTTACAACAATGTTAAGTAAAGTAAGAGAGTGTATCTATATGCCCTTAGTTACGAATGTGCCACATGAAGTGAATGGGACTTACTTCTGAGTATTTATACCAGTAGGATTGTACTGTACACCTTCTTAGGCATGACATTCTTCATGTTTAGATATTCATATTAATCACTTCCAACCATGACATGTAGAGACATCACCTTGCCATCAAAGGTCCGTATAGTAAAAGCTATGGTTTTCCCAGTAGTAATGTATGGAAGTGAGAGCTGGACCATAAAGAAGGCTGATTGCCGAAGAATTGATGCTTTTGAATTATGGTGCTGGAGGAGACTCTTGAGAGTCCCATGGACTGCAAGAAGATCAAGCCTATCCATTCTGAAGGAAATCAGCCCTGAGTGCTCACTGGAAGGACAGATCCTGAAGCTGAGGCTCCAATACTTTGGCCACCTCATGAGAAGAGAAGACTCCCTGGAAAAGACCCTGATGCTGGGAAAGATGGAGGGCACAAGGAGAAGGGGACGACAGAGGACGAGATGGTTGGATAGTGTTTTCGAAGCTACCAACATGAGTTTGACCAAACTGCAGGAGGCAGTGGAAGACAGAAGTGCCTGGCATGCTCTGGTCCATGGGGTCACGAAGAGTCGGATACGACTAAATGACTAAACAACAACAACATTAATCACTTCCAACCATGACATGTATTAGAGCATAGGCTTTTTAGAATGAACAGTTGTTTAAGGTTCAAAAAATCATCAGTGTTGCAAGGTGGTTTCTGATTCTCCAAGGTGTCAGGCAGAATAACTGAGTGAAAATTTGGTTTCACTTGCATTTTAACGAGAACCTGCCTGATTCAAACTTCTTGAACCAACATGCAAACCGAAACACAGCTACCCTTTGAAATTTGCATTTCTTTGGATTTTATGATGCAGTTCTCGAAGTAAGTATTATGTACAACAATGCACATATGCAAAAATCTGTGTTAAATGCCTGTAATGGTGGATATAACATTCAAAATACTTTGCACTTGGGAAAATTACTTGCAAAAATGTGTACGTTAGTCATGACTGCCTGCAAAAAAAAAGGGTTTCGTATTTGAAATTTCCGCTAAAATGCTGGTGAATTTTCATGATAATCAAAGGAAAGCAAATGTGGAAAACTTAATTTAAGACTGGGAAAATGAGAAACTTAGAGAACTGAAATTGACAGATTTATTTTTTCCTAAACAGGAATCTTACAAAGCCCAGACCAATAACCCTTAAATCCTTTAGCTGCACGTCAGGGATTGAAACTTGAACAGCGTGGGCTGAAGCTGATGAGACGTAATGAAATTGATGGGTTTGACTACCTTAAGTGTGCTGCTTTCATTGGGTCTACTCTGAGTATAATTCTGCATACAACCCTCTTGTGTGCAAATCACATATTTTAACAATGAGCGACAGACACTTCCCTGAGCTTTGGTTTGGGACCCACATACAGAATCAATCAATGATGAGAAAAATGCCTGCTCACACACACAATGTTTCGGTGTGTGCAACATAATAATTCTACCACCATTCATACATTGACTATGGATAACTGATGTGTTAATATTTATGCTTAACTATAGAACTCATCAGATAAATTATGTTCTCCCCTCTATAGCTGCAGTTCCCTTTCATGTACCATCTCAGACATTTCCATTACAGGTGAAATTAAATTACCCCGCCTCCTCCCCTACACTCCATTTAAAGTAAATAAAACTTTATTGAGCTCTCTCTTCCTCTAGGGGACTATACCGAAGATCAATGTGCAGATGGTATACAGATGGTATTTTTAGACTCTGAATCATATAGGTGAAGTCCTACAGAAGGATTTTGTTCTGCTGCAGTCTAATAGACAATTGGAAAGATGGAAGAACCTTAACAACACGCGCTAAAAAATATTAGATTGCATCAATATTTCCTTCCTCTTCCAACAGTTCCCAACTTCTTAGCTGCCTCGGTAATTTAAGAACGTGAAGAAAGATGAAGCAAAAGAAACCATCCACTAAACCGAGCAACTCTCATCTGTCTGAAATAAAGAGGAAGGATATGTATAATAAGCAGTTTGGATTCTTCAAGTGGCTGGTAATGTAAAAAGAAAATTGCGAGTACATGTTAAGCACAACCTGGTCCTCAACACCTTAAATAAAACTTACTAGTGCAACTGGGGGTTTGAAGCATGTGCTGTTGCATTCTGGTCCTGACTATGGGCATAGGCATCTGCTTGGACACTGGAAACCTCAGGAAGGCAGAATGCTATTGTACTCAATTTCTGCTTTCATGTTTCCTATAAGCGTCTTGTTGACCACTGTGAGAACAGGATGCTAGTCTAGGTGGGGCATTGACCTGTCCCAGCAGGTCTGGTCTTGTGCTGTCGTGTGGGGCCAAACATGATATTATGTTAAACACATTTTTGGATTGCGTGTGACTATTTTTAAAGACCAAAGTAGCAGCTATTGGGGGCAGAAAGATGCAAGACCACAGGGATAGAGTGGAGTTTAACCCTTTCTCTCCCTTCTGTAGAACCAGGAAAAACCACACACACCTTTCTGAGCTTCCTCCTATTACAGCATTTCCCAAGCTTGTGTCTCCAGTTGATTTTGGAGTACAACTCCCATCATCCCAAGCTAGCAGGACCAGTGGCCATTATGGGAACTGTAGTCCAAAAGCAGCTGGAAAGCCAAGTTTGGGAAACCCTGTCCACATACAAGTAGCAAGAATTTTTTCTGTGGGGTGGGTCATTAAGGCTGTGATAGAGAGGCAAAAGGTTAAACACCTCCATCCCGCCATGTTCCCTATCAAGATCTGGGCCCCCTACATCTGATAGTTTGATTTTAAAAACATTCAAGTCAAGCATCTAAATATAAGGTTACCAGATTTTTTTCAATGGGTTTTGTATGGGGACTGATTTGTAAATCTAGGGACTGTCCCTGGGAAACGGGGACGTCTGGTAACCTTAAAAGACATATTTGATGTAACACGTTGCTTGGTCCTTGATGTAAGGATATAAGCATATGGAACCATTTCACGGAAATGAAAGCTACAGTTTCCATTTCAGTTTTGCTAGAGTGGGAAAACACAAGCATCTCTCTATATTTATTTGGATGCTTTCTATTCTCCCCTTGAAGATCCGTGTAAGTCCTGGACACAAGAATGATTTAAAAAAATTAAAAATAATCACCAAAGGAACATAGGGGCATCAGAACATAGGAAGCTATCTGATAGTGAGTCACGTCATTGGTCCAGCCAGCATTGTTTACACTGACTGGCAGTGGCTGCCCAGGGTTTCAGACAGATGTGTCTCCCAACCTGACCAGGAGATGCTGGGTGTTGAACCTGAAACCTTCTGCCTGCAAAGCGGATGCTCTTCCCGTGAGTCCTGGCCCTTGCTTAAACAGCTGGCTTTTAAGACTCCGCAAAAAGCTCAGTCCCTAAATTAGGCCACCAGCCCACACAACTGGCAGTAGCCCTGCCTACATTCACATTAGCAGGGAAAAGAAGTGACAGGAAATACCATATTTTTTTGCTCTATAAGACTCACCTTTTCCCGCCTAAAAAGTAAGGGGAGTGAATGCAGGCTGCACAGCTATCCTAGAAGCCAGAACAGCAAGAGGGATTGCTGCTTTCACTGAGCAATGATCCCTCTTGCTGTTCTGGCTTCTGAGATTCAGAAAACAGTGGTGCCTCGCAAGACGAAATTAATTCGTTCCATGAGACTCTTCGTATAGCGGTTTTTTCGTCTTGCGAAGCAAGCCCATTGACAGCTTAGCGGATTAGCGCTATTAGCGGTTTAGCGGCTTTTAGCGATCAGCTGTTAAGCGGCTTAGTTAAAGGGGGGGGGAGGGGAAAAAACCCTGAAGCAACTCGCAAGACTTTTTCGTCTTGCGAAGCAAACCCATAGGGAAATTCGTTTTGCGAAGCGCCTCCAAAACGGAAAACCCTTTCGTCTAGCGGGTTTTCCGTCTTGCGAGGCGTTCGTCTTGCGGGGCACCCCTGTATTTTTTCCCCTTGTTTTCCTCCTCCAAAAACTAGGTGCATCCTGTGGTCTGGTGCGTCTTATAGAGCGAAAAATACGGGTATATATGAACTTACTACCTAAGCTTCACCTTAGGCCACACAAGCTCGGGGATTGTGGATTTCCTATTCTCCCAAAGCTCAGGTGTTTAGTCGTATGCAGTGCTTTTTTGGGGGGTGGGTGGGCGGGCGCAGGGGTATGCATACCCCTAAACATTTTGTGAATCTAAGTTTGGCCTCATTGAGGGACAGTATTTCAATATGAGTAGGAAAAGGAGAGTACCCCTAAACACTTTTTTGGGGGGGAAAGCACTGGTTGTATGGGGTGCTTCAGGGTCTGCAGAATTTGCTAGAGCTGTAAATCAGTCTTGGGGGACTTTGGAACAGCTCTGTCTCTAAGCTCTGGTTCTCTCAAAAACTTAGGGAGCAAACACGAAAGTCAGAGTGAATTAAATTAAGTTTAAGCCAGATTCCAAACTCCATTCAGGAGTCAGTCTACTGCTACCTGAGCCAGGCTAAGCCCAGCCGAAGGGAGAAGTCTTTAAATTACACAGCCCTTTTGGGCTTATACCATGTTGTCAGGTCACATGATACAGCTAATGAGACCAGCTGAGGAATGGTGTATCTCTGGCTGAGCCAAAGTTGGGGACTTACACGAGCATAACAAGAGACCTTCCACATCCTCACTTGCTCACCCCAGCAGATCTAGGTTTGTGATTGTGCCATTAATTTGAAAAGTAGATAAAACCTTTCCCCCTACTTATTTGCTTCATTTTTCACTTTGGTTGGTTACTTTTCCTTTTTAGTTTGGGAAGGGATGTAGATATTCAACAACCCTAACCTAAGGGATGAACCTAACCTAATCTTTGATGAAATGTTTTCTCCCCTTGAACGGGTAAATTCTGACATAGAAAATGAAACTTGTAGAAATTTTGCTCAGTTCTACCAGTAATCAGACCCTCTCCAGACATTAAAGTAAACACACAAGAGGATGCCAGGGGTGAGTTTTCTAGCTCTGACCTGCTACATCACCCTTTCTGCCACATTCTGACTCATGGAAGGTCAATTTCTGAATTGGAAGAACTTCTGCACCCATAAACATTTTTAGAACCCCAATTATGCAGGGTTTCAAAAGGCGCTGACCACCTCAGTGGATCTGGCACTTTCCCAGAGCAACCCAAGACCCTTAGGCCTTCTGGGATAACACCAAACTCATTTGACTTTACAGATAGTTCACTTCAAATGCATTTGGTCCTGCCAAAAGCCACAACAGATCTACATAAATGTGTTTAATAAATTAAAACGTCCACACAACAAGATAAACTGTATGCAATTAGGAGTTCAAAATTATGAATTCATACCCCAGAAAAATAATTTATTGTACTAAAGTGTCAAGCACACATGGATATTTGTCTTGCTTTGCCAAGGGTTCATACTAATGTGGCCACTTCTTTCCCATCATCATAATCATTCATATATTCCATCTTCTTTCTAAATGTGTTACATATTCCTCCAGCAACTCAGAAAAAGAATTTGAGTCCTGTACTCTCTGACACAAAAATGAACTGTGTGGCAAATCCCCAATTTCCCCGTCATTGCAGATGCCACAGAGTCCAAAGAGTGCTGGGGTTTCTCCCTTCAAGCACTGTGGATGGTATTAACCGGAATCTGGAAAGAGGAAAAGTATTTCTCAGAGTGTGCCTACCTATTAAAAACCAGAAAATAACTCTCAGGGCCAAGCAGTCCATTTCAGGATTTGTCCTGGATTTGTTTGGATTGAAACTGGATTGAAACGGGACGTGCACAGAAACCCACCCTGTTTACAAATTATGTTTTGAGGGCCTCCAGTCAAGTACTAGGAAAAAACCCCACCTCATATCCCCCCCCCCCACAAGTATCCGATCTGAACACTTGAAAAAACCCCAAATTAATCCTTTGTTGCTGTTTACTCCCTTCTTTGCTCTGCTTTCCTAAACGAGAGAGGGAGAGAGGGAGAATGGCCTTACTTTGGGAGAGTAGTATGGAACAACAAGCTGCTGAATGACATTTCCTGCGAGGAATCATGGGTTACCGTCAGGGAACTGCCATCAGAGCCGGAGGGAGAGAGCGGGCTCCGGAGGGGTTCCAGAGAGCGTCCCGGGATGAGGAGAGGCAGCCCATCTTCTGGGGAAGAGAATCAGCGTAGCACCAGTAGAGAAGGGGGGCAGATGGGGGAATCGGCAAGGCGGTCCCATGACTCCTTGCCAGGGACCAGCGGGGAGAGTAAGGGTCCTCCGCTGCCTACACCCTCCTTGCGCAGAAGGCTTCCGCGCAGGGAGAGTAGGAGGAGACTAGGCGTCAAAGAGCTTCTTTGCTGGAAGAGGTTCAAGAAACGCCCACTGACAGATCCTGCCAGCGATTGAGACAGTCACAGGTGAGTGGCTGTCCGGACAGAAGAGGTTCACTCAGGCAACCCAGCGAGGTGTTGCACCGGTTTACACACGAGCAACCCTAGAACCATTACAGTTACAGACCCCATAAGCCCCAGTTGGAAATGATAATCCAAACATTATCATTATTTGCAGCTGAGGATACCTTCAAAGGGCGCTCTCTGTGACCTGTGACCTGTTCCTTCTGTCTAAAGGTAAGGCATTTTCCCACAATGAAGGTTGGAGCTGTCAGGGAATTGTAGAGGTGGGGGCAAGAGACCCCAAACATTTAACCAAGGCTTCCAGGCTGAGCTCCAATTCTAGTCAAGCTAAGCCATATTCAGGCAGAGGCAGCTGACATTTTTAGCCCTTCCTTCTCTGGAGGTTCATCTTGGCCCTGGCTCAAATTTTACCTGAGGGGGATGGACTCTGGAGTCCAGTAGAATTTGGGGGCAGAAGTCTAGGGTCCCACTTAACAGAACGAGCAGGAGGAACCTCAAACATAGGAGAGTCAGCTTACCACATTTTGGAGCAAACAAAGTAATACGATTGCCATCTCGATAGGGGACCATTTCAAGTTGGCGAAATGAAATGCATTACAGTGGTACCTCGGGTTAAGAACTTAATTTGTGCTGGAGGTCCATTCTTAACCTGAAACTGTTCTTAACCTGAAGCACCACTTTAGCTAATAGAGCCTCCTGCTGCCGCCGTGCCGCTGCTGCATGATTTCTGTTCTCATCCTGAAGCAAAGTTCTTAACCCGAGGTACTATTTCTGGGTTAGCGGAGTCTGTAACCTGAAGCATCTGTAACCTGAAGCGTCTGTAACCTGAAGCGTCTGTATACCGAGGTACCAGTGTAGCAGCTAAGACTATTACCCATAAGTTCATTAAGTCCAGCATCTATAATAACCTAGTACATCAGTGCTGGAATTTATATAGCTAAATGTGAGAGTTGTCATCCTGCTCAGCTGAGGCGGGTGGAGGCCAATGGAGGTGTTTGAGAAAGAGGTTACAAATTAGTTTCCTTACCACTGCCACCGCATTGAAATTTCATGTGATAATTATCTCAAAGAAACTGCCATCTTCCTATCCAAAAGCACTTCTGTCACTGCTAATCGTTCCAGCACATACCACAGGGACTGTTCAAATGCAGATGATTTAACGGTGACTGTAATTCTTCCTGTAAACAGGATTGATGAATTGTGCGTTCTCCAGACCTCAGGGTCCAAGGATGGAGTGACAGGGATCCCCTTTGAAATCCTTTTAGTGTCAAGGATGCGTGTCAAAGCAGCTGTCTTGCTTGCCAAGAAAGGCGAAAGGGGAATCCTGCACAACGAATGTTCTATAATCTGCAGCATTCCCAGTTTAAGGCTTCATAAAAACTCCAACAGGCCATGACAAGAAGTCTTCTCTCTACTCTTCCCTATATAGTGGCAGCCTTCGCACAGCAGTTTCCAGGTCTGCCTGCTAGATCTGCAAACGAACAATCTCCACGGATTTCCTTTTCCTTCTCTCTGATGGGAATGTGCCCACAGCAGATGCCTTGGTCAATGAAAAGGGCATCAGAGGTGAGAAGAAAGGAGCTTGCCTTCTTTGTTGGGTTATTGCTCTTTTGAAGGTATAAGAGGTTGGGGAAACCTGTGGCTTTCCAGATGTGGTTGGACTCCAACTCACATCATCTCCATTCAACATGGTTCAAGGCCAGGGATGATGGGAGCTGTGGTTCAGCAACATCTGGTGTTCCACAAGGTCCCCATCCTTGGTACACCATCCCAGCCTATGACCTGAAGGCACATGAGGTCACCACTTTGCCTGAAGATAAGCAGGATTGGTTCTGGTCAGTGAATGGGTACCACAGTTATAGCACCTTGGGTTCCATGATGGAAGGAAGGGGATATTAAACTGTAAGAAACTGAGTAAGTTCATAAGAAGTTTCTGAATCAAATATGTGTAGTACATTTCTATATTCTTGTAGGAGATAAGAGGTTTTTGGTGAAGGAAGAGGAGGTTAAAAAGGAGATAGAAAAACTTGAAAATACTCTACCAAGAATACAGGATTGTCTTCCAAGACAAACAGAACATAACATCATCTTTAGTCAGCATGATGAACACCATTAAATATCTCTGTACACCAAATTTCAGGTTGTTATCTATTGTGGAAGTACCAGAATATTTTTTAAAAAACAACAACAACACCAAAGCAAACAGTGGGACAATCAGTATGTAAGTGAGGCCCAAATATTTTAAATATAAACAGATTCTGAAGCTTTTGTATTCTGAATACTGAAAATGTGAAATGCACTCTAATGCATTTAAATAACCAGCCAGTCTGGCATATACAAATATTTTTGAAACACCTTTGAAACAGAAATTGATTCATTCATAATTGGTTAACATGAAAGGAATGCTTGTATTACTGAGTGAGACATCTTAAATTTCCTCTACCTTTGCGATGGATTCATGCAGGCTGAAGGAAGACACCAGTTCGTTGGATATTGTTGAATGTAGAGGGAAAAGGGCTTCAGAGAGAAAACTTGTTGTCTGTGTGACAAAAAAAGAGAAAAGGAGAGGGATAGAACCTTTAAGACTACTTATTGATTTCCTTCTTCAAATGCCTTATTGGATTCTATCTGAAGGTTCAAAGGACCTCAAATTGTTTTAAAGTTTGTGCTGATCATTAGACTTCATTTTAGTGATCTAATTTACTCGTTCCAAACTCCGGAACAGAAAAAAAGGGATACAGTTATCTTTACTGTAAAAAAAAAGTGTTCTCCTGAAATGACATCTATCTTAGTAAATGTACTTCCCCGTTCAATGCATTATTACGCCTAAGGGGAGAAAAATCCATACTGATTTCATTTGTGCATTGCTAGTAATTCCAAAACTTGAAATGACTAATTGGCTTGTCAGAAATTATATATGCATGACAATTAGAGCCATAAAACACAAAACTATTTATTCAAGAGGAACTGCATCCCTCCCCTTCAGTAGTAGGCATAGCTTAGAATGTTAATTATAAAAATGAACTAATTCCTGTTCATGTACATCCATTTAGAAATTGAACTAGTTCAGTTTACAGTTCAATTCAGTTTCATCCATTTATCATATTTACCTTTTTTTCTTTTGGCATTCAAGATGTTGTGCTAAAGTGCAAAACAGTGAATTTCATTAAAAAAAGAGCTAGTTTATTTGAAAAACTGGTAGTAGATAGTTCTCAGAGATGGACCATTGTTTATTGAGTTCCCGAGATTAACAGTAATAATTTAACACTACTTGTTATCAGGGGCTTACTGTTTCACGCTTATGCATTTGGTTTGGGCGTTTTTGGTTTTAATCTACCCCATCAATATTTCCAAGCACACTAAGGCAGCTAACAAATCAATAACAGAATAATAAAATAAATAAATAATACAATCTCCAACTTAAACCAAATCACACACTCAAAACAGCAGCATACAAATTAAGAACTAATAATAGCAAAAATAATAGGAACATAAAGCTAAAACAAATGCAACAATTCTAAAACAGCCATCAACACACAAAGCGAAACCAGCAAAGAATTTAATGGATGAAAACCCTTTTAACCAACATGTTATATTAGAAGCAAAATAACTTGTTTTGATGAATTGGAAGAGCTGCAAAAAGATTCCATTCAGCACATGGGTGGATAATATGGAGAGATTAGCGACATATGAACGAATTGCATATCGACACAAATTAAGAATGGATTAATATGAAGAAATCTGGAATGAATATTTAAGCGATAAGGTGGATAGTGGGGGGGGGGAGTGGAAGGACGAGAGAGAGGTGGGAAAATATTGTTAAAAAGGTGTAGTCATAGGTAATATCAGTGTATTTAAATCTGAATTGTCAAATTGTGTTATTATTGTTATTATGGTTTCTGTTGTAGTGTCTTTTGCAGTTGTTCTTTGTATCAAAAAAATGATTAAATAAATTTAAAAAACATGTGGAACCAGCTTTTCTTCCCCAGTGCCAATTCACCAAAAGAGGGGAAGTATCCTTCTTTTACTTCAACTCCTGCCATTTTACTTCAACTCCTGCCATTTGTTGAACCTTACTGCTCAGAGCCCACTGGTAGCTTCTACTAATTTTCAGCTTAAGCAAAGGACCTCCAAATGCGGAAGCACAACTGTGAGTTCGGTACATATGGAAATAATTCAATGATCTGAGAGCAGCCAATTTGCATTGCAGAGGTTGTGCTGCTGCTTCATCACATCACAGTTCTCAGTGTTCATAATATAAGCCTGAGTGTGCATCCAGTTTTGCTTCTGTTCCCACCCAGCACTAGCAAGTGGTCCTTGGGGTTATGGACCAGGACAGAATATAGTCCTCTGGCTGAAAGTAGGTCCCTCATTTCTGATTTAGCATCTGAGTGTGAGCCAGGGAAGATAATGGCACGTTTGATGAACTCTGAATGCAGTTCTGCTGGAGATTTTGTTTTTAAATGTTCCTCTAGCTGTGTTTGGCCATAGGTGATAAGCACCTGTATGTTTGGAAATACGTTTTTGAAGCTTCTCTCCATGTCTGACATCTGCTGATATTCAAAAGTCAGATGCTCAAGTCCTTATATCCACTTTTAGTAGAGTCCTGAATTTTGGAATGGTTAGTATCAAAAGCGTGATTAATCCATTCTTGACTTGCCAGAAAGTTTTCCTTTTAGAGACCATATATTACTGTGAAGTGTTGAAATTGAAACCTTTGCTTTGGAAGTGATATTAATGCCGCTGGAAGATTTAACAGGATTGATTTGCTGTGCCATGCATTTTGCAACTTTCCCAGCTTGCTTCTGACAGCTAGGACACTGCTCTGAGGGTCTCTGGTTGTTTTAAACTTCTGTGTGCTCCTTTTCTACAAAGAACCAAGCTTGGCTGTCTCACTTAAACAAGTTTAGGCGTCAGTGGCATTTCATGCTAAATAAATTTGGCAAACGCTTCTAGCAATTTTTATCACAATTCTTTCTCATTTTGTAATTATTGTTATTAAATCTTCCAAATTATTACATAACTCCAATCATATGTATCTTTTTTTGTTACACATTTTCTTCTTGACTTCCCATCCCTCCTCCCCTGTTTTTTTTTATATTCCACTTAATAGTTACATTAAAACACATCTGCATTTATTTTCTAAGCCCCCCAAATTCATTCTCCACATTCTTCCATTGCTCATATCTCAAATCCTGCACGTGGTTTCATATAAGAATGATAATTCAATAGGTAGTCCTCCAATGGGCTCCATTCTTCTATGACAATACAATCATTTTGTCCTCTTATTTTAGCAGTCAGTTTCACCATTCCTGCATAGTTCACCAGTTTTATAAGCCAGTCTTCCTTAGTTGGAGTCTCTTCGTCTTTCCATTTCTGTGCATATAAAGTTCTAGCTGCAGTTGTTGCATACATAAGAAGGTTAAACAGCTTTTGGGGAATTTTCGTCCCCAAAAATGCTTTGGGTTGGGGGGGGGGTGTTGGTCAATTTAAGCATCTTTTTCAGTTCATTGTAAATCATTTCCCAGAAATCCGTTGCCTTGCCACAAGTCCACAAGATATGTTAATCACAATTCTCACACAAGGTGCAAACTGACTCCCCTCTCCTGCAAGCTATCTGCACATATAAAAGGCAGTGCCCAATGACCCTTTCTATTCTCCCAAGATCCAGCCCCAGTCTAAGCTCCCTTCCAACCTCCTCTTCCATAAGTTCTCTGCTGGAATCCCGCTAGAACATGAACCTCAATCATACAATGCTCTTGAGTATTTGGAACACCCATGCAGCTTTGGAGACAGTGGCAGAATCCCTCTTCTATGTACAAAGTGAACAGAGGAGAAAATGTGACATCTAGTGAGCAAGAAACAGAACCTCAGATGGGAATATGCAGATGAAGGGAGTGGCTATGCAAATATCCTGGTTCTCAGTGGCTAAAGAGATCACTGGTTGAATAGATGGACCATAAGGAGATGCCTTCTACTGAATTAGACTCTTGGTCCATCTTGTGCAGTACGACCTACACTGACTGGCAGCAGGTCTCCAAGGTTTCAGATAAGGAACATTCCCCTGCCTACCCAGAACTGTCAGGGATTGAACCTGAGGTTTTCTTCATGAAAAGCAGATGCTCTACCAATAAGACACAACCAAAGGCCTGGATAAATAAGTAGGGCTTTAACTAGTACTGCAAATATAAAAACTTTTATATCAACAGCAGTGTGATGGGCATGGCTGGAAAGGGTCTTGTGTACAGCTTATACAGTGGTACCTCACGTTAAGTACTTAATTCGTTCCGGAGGTCCGTTCTTAACCTGAAACTGTTCTTAACCTGAAGCACCACTTTAGCTAATGGGGCCTCCTGCTGCTGCTGCACCGCTGGAGCACGATTTCTGTTCTCATCCTGAAGCAAAGTTCTTAACCTGAAGCAATATTTCTGGGTTAGCGGAGTGAGAAACCTGAAGTGTATGTAACCCGAAGCATATGTAACCCGAGGTACCACTGTTTCTCTATGGTTCCAATACTGAGAAAACCAGACCCACGAACACCATACCTTAAAAATCTATAAAGCAATGTGGAAAGAACCCATATGCAATCTTTCCAATGCATTATATACATTTAAAAAAATAATCAGAAAAGATGAAGTGGTAGTTTCAGTTTCAAAGTAGGAAATAACTGTGGTGACTTCCTTGATTCTCGCTGCATGAAACATGAAAGAAACCTGCAAGATCTGAATGTTGCATAATCAATCATTCTCAGAATAATTAATGAGGTAATAGATTCCTTACCAGTGTATTTTCATCTATGACAGCTCAGCACTTGCTTGTCTGCCACACACACACACACACACACACACACACACACACACACACCCCAAATATCTCCAGGAAGAGAACCACTCTGGTCATTCATTATTAGGATGACAGGGCATAAGAGAGGCATGATTGACAGTAACGATTCATCCTTATTTTAGATGTTTATGCAGGGAGACTGAACAGATCAGTACATTTAAGTGGAAAGGAGCAGAGCCCAATGTACTGCTGTGCGAATAACACACACAAATTGCCAACAATGGATAGGTAACAAATCAATAAAGCACTTGAACCAGAACCCTCCCGCTTAAAAGAACTAAGTGCACTTGAAACCACTAAGGCTGTGTACACACCATATATTAAAGCTCATTTAAAGTACAAATAAAATGATGATGATGATGATGTCTTCAGGAGAGAACCTTTCACTGTGCTACTTGCCCCTAAGGTCTGTTCTGTGATGACTCAAAGCAAGCGTTTGATCATTGTTGCACTTATTTTTACAAAACACCCTCCCAAACAAGGGTCTATGGTGCTATGCTTTAGACATGGGCTTAAAACCTTCTCATTCACACAGACTGTCTCTGTAGTGTGACCCTACCATCTTGCCCAGGGGTCAGCAACCTAAGGCCCATGGGCCACAAGCAGCCCATGGGGGTCGTTTAACCGGCCCATGGATCCCTACCACCCACTCAGTCAGCTCCCATGCGCCGCGCTAAACCGGCACGGAGCAGAGCAGAGACCACCTTCCGCGCACTGGCCAGCTTCCTGTGCACAGCTCCTCCACACCGGAAGGAGCGCCAGAAATAGCGCTTGCACATGCATGCATACGCACACACTCAGGCCCACTGCGGCGTCTGCGGGACCGTGAACCGGCCCAAGCCACAAAAACTTTGCCGACCCCTGATCTTGTCCATAATACTGAATACGCCCCACCACATATTTTGTTTTGTACATCTTTTCAAATATTAAAACACACACTATTCCGCTATTTTAATGCTTAGTAACTTGTAAATAATTTTGCTTACAGAAAGTAGGTGAAAAGTGTGTCATGGCGGGATAGTAAAATTTTTGCACTCCCCTTGTTGAGCATCCCCCCTGGATTATTTCCCAACTTTTTAAAAGCAGTTTTGGAAACACTCCAAGGGTTATCATTATGGGATGAAGAGCTGACCATCACCCAAACACCATCAGATCTACTTGACAAGCCAAAAAGCCCTTCCCTTCCACACTCCCGGTTAATGGGGTGGCATCTTTTGATCAGCAGCCATCGACCAACTTTCTTCTCTTCAACCGAATTCCTGAAAATAACCTTCTGTCACATCACAGCTGAACTGGAACACTGTAGGACTGCATGATTGATGGAAGAGGCTCTGAGCAATTCATTGACATATGACAAGAGTCCCAGAAGCTGAGCCACCCACTTCGCCTTGTTGATAAGCCACAACTTTAACACAAGCAGGATTAAGGCAGAGATGACAAGCTGGGCAAAGACTGATAATCAGATACGGAGCATAGCCTAGTATTCTGAAACAGGAACTTAGAGAACACAAGAAGCTGCCTTATACTGACTTAATACATTGGTCCATCTAGCTCAGTCTGTTGGATAGTTTGTTTAAAGGTAGGGTTCATTATTGTTCCACAGGGTGTGTACCACTTTAAGGGCCAGGGTGCATATCCTGACCTAGTTTTTGCAGCTGTGTGGCGGTGTAACAGGTGCTGATAGGTCACTGTGATTAGCTGTGTCAGAAATTGTGTTTGCTATATAATGAGCTTTACTCTGTACCTTACCCATAGCTGTCAACTTTTCCCTTTTCTTGCGAGGAATCCTATTCGGAATAAGGGAATTTCCCTTAAAGGGAAACGTTGACAGCTATGACCTTACCCCACCCCCAGTGGATGGATGGGTGATAATTATAACCACTATGTAAGATGTATGTTTGAGGAGTTTTTGTTATTAAACCTTGCAAAGGTCTCTTTGCATCTCTTCAGTGATTCCATCTATGTGGTCTACTCTGCACACAATCTGTGGCTTGTTTCAAATGCCCAATACAGTATAGTCTACACTGAGTGACAGCTGCTCTCCAAGGTTTCAGAGAAAGGACATGTCGGAGATTGAACCTAAGGCATCCGACATGCCAAGCAGTTGCCCTTCTACTTAGCTACCACCAGGCTTTGTCTCAACCCTGTTTTAAATCATGCTGCAAAATACCTTGCTTGAGCAAACCTGCTTCATGGCCCTGAACCAATTCACTTGACCCACGCTGCCTGTTCTGAATTAATTCCCCAATAACCCTCCTGTCTCTGAGTGTTTTCTGAAACTCTGAATGAATTGCTCATCTGGACTGACTTTGCATGCTAAAAAAGGCCTTGCAGTATCATTTGGGTTGAGTCCAAACTATCCACCCATTACCATTATCGTAAAGGTTCATGAGCCACCACTGGAGGGATAGCCTACCTACTGTTGTAACTACTCTGGTAACCTCAAGGTTAGATTACTGCAATGTGTTATTCGTAGGGCTGCCTCTGAAGATGGTTCTGAAACTTCAGCTGGTGCAGAATTCAGCAGCCAGGTTGCTCACTGGAGAAAGACGGTTTGAGCATATTACACCAATCCTGGCCCAACTGCATGGGCTACCAATTAGTTTCTGGGCCCAATTCAAAGCACTGGTTTTGAGCTATGAAGTCTTAAATGGCTCAGGACCTCAATACTTCAAGGACCGCCTCTTTCCATATGAACCTACCCAGACCCTGAGATCATCTTCTAAGGCCCTCCTTCGTGTGCCTCCTCCTCGAGAGGTCCAGAGGGTGGCATCATGAGAACGGGCCTTCTCTGCAGTGGCTCCCCGTCTGTAGAATGCTTTCCCCAGGGAAGTTCACCTGGCGCCTTCATTATATACTTTTTAGGCACCAGACAAAAATGTTCCTTTTTAACCAGGCCTTTGGTTGATCTGATTGACATCCTATACCCTTTTAAAATGTGGCTCTTTTGGGGGGATGAATTATTGGGCTATTGTTTTTATTTTGATTTTATATATCGCTATCTTTTTTGTGAACCGCCCTGAGACCTCCAGGTATAGGGCAGTATATTAACTAACTAACTAACTAACCAACCAACCAGGGGCTAGAAACCACAGGAAGACAGAATGTTCTCGTGCTTGGATCTTGCTCTGGGGATTCCCAAAGGCATGTGGTTGGCCACTATGAGAACAATGGCTTACATGTTTAAAAATGTGCCAAACGCATAAACACATAAAATCTTTAGGAAGAACTACCATAGAAAATTGGCCCAGTCACCTGTGGGTCTGAGTATGGGGATTTTCTTGACAGACTGATTAGTAATGGGGGATGGTCTGCGCCTACAGATCTGTAGACAGAATCTGGCGACCATCCGGGTCAACTTATGATCTTTACCTAAAAGGAGAAGATCGAATTTGTGTTTTTCCGGGAGGTCAGCAAGTCAACCTCTCTTTATCCCAATGAATAGTGTGCAGCCCAGATACTTTTATAAGCACATCTCAGTACTTAGTAAGGGTAGCTTTATCCAGCAGTGTGCTCATACACACACACAAATGAGTGAGTCTTCCCATTGATTTATTCAATAGAGTCAACAATAGCAACGCTATCTCTCCCTCATAAGCATAATAACTGAAAATGTGCTACTTAGCCGACACTAATGCAATGGTTAACACCTTGAGGACTGAAGGAACTAACCATATGCAACAGATAATAAAGGAACACCATATTGCCACATGTGAGATGCTAATTTTTGCTCTGCCTTTACGTCTACTCAGGTCTTGACAGACAAAGCTGTGTTGCTGATCTGCTTCTTTCACTATTCAAGGACTACAACAGCTACAAAGCATTCCCAACAGATGTTGTCTTCTGCTGTTCCCTTGCCCTCTGAGAGGGTAAGGAGAGTTGTTAATAAGAAAACAAACAGATTATTTCAACAGTCAGGCAGAAACAGAAAGTTCCAGCTAATTAATTCCACCGCCACCCTCCATAAGTACCGTATTTTTCGCTATATAAGACGCACCAGACAACAAGACGCACCTAGTTTTTGGAGGAGGAAAACAAGAAAAAAAATTCTGAATCTCAGAAGCCAGAACAGCAAGAGGGATCGCTGTGCAGTGAAAGCAGCAATCCCTCTTGCTGTTCTGGCTTCTGGGATAGCTGTGCAGCCTGCATTCACCCCATAAGACGCACACACATTTCCCCTTACTTTTTAGGAGGGAAAAAGTGAGTGTTATAGAGCAAAAAATACGGTACTTAAAAATGTATGGAGAGACTGAGATCAGGCTAGTCTAGTCCAGCATCCTGTTCTCACAGTGGCAAACCAGATGCTGCAGCAGTTGCAGTAACAGCATAATAATACTAATAATAATACTAATAATTTATTATTTATACCCCACCCATCTGGCTGGGTTTCACCAGCCACTCTGGGCGGCTCCCAACAGAATATTAAAAACAAAACAAAACATCAAACATTAAAAACATCCCGAAACAGGGCTGCCTTCAGATGTCTTCTAAAAGTCAGATAGTTGCTTATTTCCTTGACATCTGATGGGAGGGCGTTCCATAGAGTGGGCACCACTACCAAGAAGGCCCTCTGCCTGGTTCCCTGCAACCTCACTTCTTGCAGTGAGGGAACCACTAGAAGGCTCTCGGAACTGGACCTCAAGTGTACAATGTGGGTGGAGACGCTCCTTCAGGTATTGCAGACTTTGTAAAGTTTATCTGATTTTTTGGAACAATATTCTGGTATTCCAGGTTGGATGTATCCCAATAGTGATCTTGATAATGGTCCTTGTCATTCCTCTACTCCTTTGATCAGGCTTCTCTGGTGTCACTCCTGTGTCCATCACACTTGCAGTCAACCAAAATGTCCTCAGACAAGATCACTCACTCATCTTCCCTTAAGAATGATCAGTTCTCCTGATCATTTGAGCTTTCGTTTAAGGAAGTGTTTTGTGAAATTAGAAAGATATTGATGCTTCCCCTTTCACAATAGTGGGTCACTTCTGATTAGACTTCGATTGAGCATCCAACCTCCAATCTTAAAGAGAATTGCCTCCTTTTCATTTTAATTTGGGCACCATTTTCTGCTGCCCTCTGGTCTCTTGACACAGTGATTAATTGATTTATGAATCAATTACATTTGGCCTCTAAATGGGAACAAAAAAAAAATCATTCCCTTTGATTTATTTATGGCATGTGTCAGAATGTACATCTGCTTTCTTCCGTCTATTCTTTAGATTTTCTAACCCGTTCCCATGTAATTAACTTCATTTTAGAGGGATATGAAATGTGCAACCCTTTTCACACTCAGCAAAAGACACCACGCAGATTCGAAGGAGGATGATTTTCATCAAGACTGCAACACAGAGGAAAAGTTTATCATTCTCTCCCTGCCCCCGCCAAAAAATCCCTGATATGCCATATGAACTGAAGCTTATGTGGTTCCTACTTAAATGCAAGACCAGGCACGTTAGATATGATTGCATATATAATGGAATGTGTGATAAACAAACTTTCACAGCTCACACAAAAATCCTTCTTTTCTGTTTACTTGTTGCCAATGATATGCACGGAGTGTCCTTGTGGAACCACCCCAAAACACATAAAAGAAACTGCATAAGATGAAAGAAATGCATAAGAACTGACCTACTCAAGAGCACATGGAGATAGGAGACGCTGCACTATAATCACTTCCATACAATTTGAGGAATCACAAATGCAGCTGTCGAAATGGAGGCTAAAATTCCTCGTTCCGTGAAAGAAATGTAATATTTTTCAATTCCTCCCATGCCAACCTGTTGCCACAAAACAAATGAAGTAGAAAACCAGGTAACAGAAGTGATCTTCATGCATACACTTGTCTTGTATCAGGGCAGGGGGATCTGTGGACGTTCAGATGCCATTGGACTCCAACTCCCATCATTCCTGGCCATTGACTTTGCTTACTGGGACTGGTAGAAGTTGGAGTCCAGTGGCAGGCCACAAATTCCCCAACCATGCTGCTCTTGAGTGGCTTTCCTTTATACTCTTATGGTCAAAACTCCAACAATTAAGAGCTGTGGATCATTAGACTGAGCCTGGCCTTGGCTGGGGAGGGCGGGGTATAAATAAAAATTATTATTATTATTATTATTATTATTATTATTATTATTATTATTATTATTATTATACTGTTGCTACCATACTTACAGTACATTTTAAACTTCTCTTATTTTTAAATAATCCAGGATAGTTTAAGAAAGATGAGTTTCACACAATGTTACAAGTGACAGATAGGTAGCGGTGTTGGTCTGCCATAGTCAAAACAAAAAAAATTCCTTCCAGTAGCATCTTAAAGACCAACTAAGTTAGTTCTTGGTATGAGCTTTCATGTGCATGCACACTTCTTCAGATACACTGTATCTGAAGAAGTGTATCTGAAGAAGTGTGCATGCACACGAAAGCTCATACCAAGAACTAACTTAGTTGGTCTTTAAGGTGCTACTGGAAGGAATGTTACAAGTGAGTTTAAGCTGTAGAGTTTGAAGACCACTGAAATCATGAGCGCTGAATTTATTTTGAAATCCACTCTAAACTTCATGTATGATCTGAATGACCTAGACAAATTGAACCGTCTCAAGAAGCTGGAAAGATGACCCAACAGTTCTAACAACATAATGCCCATATAAAAGATTGACTAAGAGCTTCACAGCAACACTGCTACAGGTGTTGACAGCATTTTATTTATTTTCATATTTCCATCT
Organism: Podarcis melisellensis; assembly: GCF_964234715.1. Classification (NCBI taxonomy): domain Eukaryota; kingdom Metazoa; phylum Chordata; class Lepidosauria; order Squamata; family Lacertidae; genus Podarcis; species Podarcis melisellensis. Next base: position 12,675,434 of record NC_138537.1, read on the forward strand.
AACCTCTCCCACTGTTTGCGTTGGCTTTACAATATCATAAAAAGCAGCAATAAAACTGCATAATCCTAAAAAATTGCAAGCATCCCTTGAGAACGTAGTAAACCATGCAGAAATCAGAAATGGGTTTCTATTTTTTTTTAAAAAAGCAAGTAAGAAGTCATCCTTTTCTTTCTTTTCTTTTTCAATCAACAAATGATTGTGAAAAGGAGGAAAAGAGATACGAATGTGAGCTTTGCCTTTTTTAAAATATAAAAAGCCAATGGGCTGCAGCATTGAGGAACCTATCAGAGAGATCATTACCTATCATCATCCATTATATATATTACTGAGCATAACACGAGCCAGGACTCCAGCACAGAGGCCTGTACAGAGGTGGGATGCCTCTTCCAGACAAAGGGCCACATTCCCTTCTATGAAATCTTCCAGGGGCCACAGGCCAGTAGTGGGCAGGGCCAGAGGCAAGTCAGGGCAAAACACTGTCCTGTAAAGTTTGGCACAGTAGGCTAGTTTCTTCACAAAGAGGCAAGCAAGGGGCATTCTCAGAGTTCCAGGAAGCTCTCCAGCCACACCAAAACACTCAATGTGGATGTGAAACAAGACCGGTGAGGGGTGTGGCCCTGGGGGGGGGGAGAGGGTGTGCATACCCTTCAACATTTCTCTGATGAAAATGTTGTTGTTGTTGTTGTTTAGTCGTTTAGTCGTGTCCGACTCTTTGTGACCCCATGGACCAGAGCACGCCAGGCACTCCTGTCTTCCACTGCCTCCCACAGTTTGGTCAAACTCATGCTGGTAGCTTCAAGGACACTATCCAACCATCTCGTCCTCTGTCGTCCCCTTCTCCTTGTGCCCTCCATCTTTCCCAACATCAGGGTCTTTTCCAGGGAGTCTTCTCTTCTCATGAGGTGGCCAAAGTATTGGAGCCTCAGCTTCAGGATCTGTCCTTCCAGTGAGCACTCAGGGCTGATTTTGCTTATTGGATGCTGAATTGGGACTAGCAATATGTGATCACACATCCTTGGACTCTGTGCCTAGTATATGCTCCAAATTTCTCCAGATTGGAAGAAATTTAAAGACTACCTACAGAAATATTGTAAAATTAATGAATGTTAGAATGATGTTGGATAGAAATTAAGTGGTTTCCAGCTGTAATGCTTTAAGAGAATATGAAAAAAGGCTTAAAAACAGGTAAAAATTTAATGGTAAGGATTTGCTGAACTAACAATCTGAATTGGAATACAAAAAAGGGAGGTATGAGGAGGTCCGGGAAACAAGCTAAAGGAAAATAAGCAATGGAAAATCTGTGTGTTTTTAATTATTTTTATTTCTGTATTTTTGTTATTTTTTCTTTTTACTTTTATTGTATTATTACACTAAAAATCTTAATAAATATTCTATATAAAAAAAGTATATGCTCCACTATCAATTATTACTACTGCTACTTCTGCTGCTGCTTTAGGAAATGCAGATTATAGGCTGGCCTTTCTTTTTCTTCTAATGGCTATTTAGAATTTATTTTACATCTATTGCATTATATTGCTTCATTACACTATTGATTTTACATTTTCTTTCAACAGTTGAGACTAGCATGTTAGGAAGCCTGTCTGTGTCTGCAATGCTACCAGTATGCAGTTGAAATCCCCAAATGCTCTGGAGCATTAGCATTTAATTTTTCAGTGTTTATAAACAACACTCACTGTTTGACAGGAAGGGTGGTCATGGAATCTCCTCTGGTGAATTTCTGCACTCCTTTTAGGCAGGAGGTCATTCATTATTTGGCTACATCCCACCTCCTGGAGCCAAAACTGCAAGGGGTATGTCATTTTCTGAATGGGTAGAATTTCCACAAAAATCTCTGCCGCAACTGCAAAAGTAGACACCTCTGCACATGTAGCATCTAAAGATGGCAGTTAGGGATAGCTTTCTGTGACAATCCTTGGTCAACTTTTCAGAGAGCTGGTTGAAGTGGCAAGATCTTTGGCCCACAACGAAATTGCTTAGGAAAAGACAGAAATGGAAGAAGCTCAGAAAGCCAAGGTAGGTCTCAGTCTCACACCAAATGCTGCTTCTGTTTTGAACAGAATGGACCTCTGCAGAATCAATTAAAATGGAGGCTAGCTACTGAGGCATGTACATTATGAAACTTCAGATCCATGGTAGCATCCTCTAAGGAGCAAACTCTAAGCATTCAAACTCTGAATACCACCACCTTGATGGGAGATTATTGGAGAGGTTGAACAGTGACCCATAGAACGAGGTGAGATGTATTCTGTAAGGAAGTGGGGAAGCAGTCTGAGGATTTTTAGCCTTGGTTTCTCCAAGGCTGGAGTGCCGGGGGGGGGGCTTTTAAAGGGTGTATTCCCTGGGGTCAGTTTGTTTTAAGATTAATGAATGTGGGGTATCTTTTGTACACCTTCAGAATGTCTGCAAAGGATAGAGGGTAAAGTCAGAGATGGATTTAGGGGAGCATGACCAGTTCAGTATCACTGGGCATGTAGTCTCAGCTGTGTTGCCAGGGACATCACAACTATGATTCAGAATGGAGCATGAGGGGTGAAAGAGCTCCGAATTTCGGCAGCACACAGAGCGCTGCTGAAATTTGAGACCCCAAGAGCCACCACGGATAAAGTATCTAAAATGATGGCAAAACACTGCATCACCTGCAAGGCAACCAGCTGTTAATACTGTAATAAGGTCCTTAGTTATGTCAGAAAAGAGAGTGGCTTCCCCCCCTGTGGGCAAGAGTATCCCTTCTCCATGGAGCCCACGGACTCCTGTTTTAACTAGAACTTCCCTTGTGACTGTGAAAACAAGAAGGTGAACCTTGTTGAATCCTCACACTTCATTCTCTGTGGTGGAGGAAACCCCTTAATCTGTTTGAGCATTCTCCATGTGCAAAACATGTGAAGAAGATGGCGGCAGTAATTTGCTCCAGGTCCCACCCCTGACACCTTGAGTGGCGCCGGCCACTCCTCCTGGAAGTCCATGCATCAGTGGGCATGTCTGCAGAGGCAAAGCAGGTGTGTAAGAAGTTATCCTGCGTAGGCTTTGCCTTTGCTGACATGCATGCAAGATGTCAGGGCCAGGGCAACCTACCAACTCCCCCTTACATAAGTTCTGCATGTGGATAATGCCCAAACAGTACTTTGGGGTGAGACAGAGACCAAAGTTCCTACCTCATCAGATTTAAGCTCTGCCCTCTCCAGTTCTTGGAGGAAGGTCCTGAGACAAAGCTGAATGACTTCTTCTCTACAAGGGGAGAAACAAAGCCGTTATGTTTACCCCAAGACCAGACAGTGTGTAGGCGAATGCTTTCCCTCTGCAATGCCAACTGTCTGTTGCTGTTTTTTTTCTCCGCCAGAAGAGTAAATAATTGGTGTGGGTGAGAGGATGATTCATTCCTTGTGCTCAATCGCTCTATGACTTTTTAAAGGTGTGGGGGGGCGCGTAGTAGTTCAAAATGACAAACTCTGCCAATTCTCTCAGGAAATATTAATGTGAGTTTATAACTCAGCTGGAATGTACTAGAAGCATTGTTCAGATAGACAGAGAGCACTTTTGTTGCCATGTTTACTTGTGCTTTTTTAACCTAGCTTTATATTTCGACTTTAACAAGCAACATGCTTTATAGTTGGTGACATTTATATTTACAGGGGTTAGGTCCATAAAAATAACTCCTCAGGTCTATATAATTGTAGACAAACCCTCTCTTCCCCATTGCCACCTACAAATGCATCTAAATGAAACTGATGAGACAACGGAAGCCCTCTTCTCTGTGTAGAATATAACTTACCTCGCCAGTTGTATAAATGTTTAGAAGATAAGATTAGGCCAATAAAGCGAAAGCTAATAATAACTGACCTGCTTACTATGCTCCTGACGTTTCCCGTTTGAGATTTTGATGGGGAACATGTGTAAACAAGTATAAATGTATAAAAGAAAAGGGAATATTAAACATAGTTTTTGAACTTCAGCAAGCAGAGGGGCAAAATGAGATGCAACCTTTTTGAAATGCAGCAGTTATTCTAAAGTAGCTTGAAATGAAGAACGCCAGTGTAGTGTCATACTGCAATTTCTGGAGCTACAGGCTTCACCAATCTGTCAGCCTCATGTATTAGCAATTCTCACATTTTCCTGGGTATGCAGATATGGGAATAATGCCTGTATCAGCACAAAAGCCTTGCATAGCTTAAATGAGAAGTCAGTGGAACCTTGATTTCGAATTTTTGTAGGCCAATGGCTACCTCATTAGATTTTTTTTTTGGGGGGGGGTGTTACTTAATTAAAATGATGGGTCCTGATTTAACACCTGCCAAAATATTTGGGTGCTCAGTTATGCTTCCCTTTGTTGGACTGGGGAGGGAGCCGTTCTCCCAGTACATTTCCGAGCACAATTCAAAGTGTTGGTGCTGACCTTTAAAGCGCTAAATGGCCTCGGTCCAGTATACCTGAAGGAGCGTCTCCACCTCCATCGTTTTGCCCGGACACTGAGGTCCAGCGCCAAGGGCCTTCTGGTGGTTTCCTTGCTGTGAGAAGCCAAGTTACAGGGAACCAGGCAGAGGGCCTTCTCGGCAGTGGCACCCGCCCTGTGGAATGCCCTCCCACCAGATGTCAAAGAGAAAAATAACTACCAAACTTTTAGAAGACATCTGAAGGCAGCCCTGTTTAGGGAAGCTTTTAATGTTTAATAGGTTATTGTATTTTAGTGTTTTGTTGGAAGCCACCCAGAGTTGCTGGGGAAACCCAGCCAGATGGACGGGATATAAATGATAAATAATAATAATAATAATAATAATAATAATAATAATAATAATTATCATTATTAATCTTGACAGTTACATGGAAGCCTATACGGGCCTTCTCCATTAGAACGAAGAAGTGGAATTGCTCATGCAGGAGAACGATGCACATGCCAGAACGCTCTGAGACCTCTACCTAACGGATTTGCATTACCGCTACCCTAATGATATGGTTTGTTCCCATGATCTTCAGTTCAGCAGCATTCAAGAATGATCCAAGTCCTGTCTCTTAATTAGGGTTGGGTGAATATTTTAATTTCAGGTCATTCCCCCCCTGCACCTCTCATTTGTAGTTGTAAGTTCCATTCTCTATTTTTCCACATCAGTTTGTGATTTTTCAAAAAAACCAACAAAAACCCTCATGAAAATTCAGAAGAATTTTAGTGCAATATCCATTTTTTATGCAACTTCTTTAATATCCACATTTTTGCAAAGCAATTTTGCCTGCCATTTTCACTGGTATATGCATTTTATATGCACACCAAACCTTAGTATATGCATTTTTGTACACATTACCTCGCTGGAGAGCTGCATTTCAGACTTTGGAGACACACAGATTTTAAAGGATGGCTTTGTTTTGGTTCGCATATTGCTGCAGAATGTGTAAAATAGGGAAGTTCATCTATAAATGCAAAGTGAATTGGATTGATACCCCAACCCTAATCCATTAACTAGGGTTCCTTGGTCTCATGGTTTGTCTCACAATGACAGAGTATGTTTATTATATACAGTGCTGGCGGAAAGCCTCTGAGCATCCAGACATTGTTAGACTACAGATTTCATCATCCCAGCATCGTTGGCCAAGGCTCATGAGAGTTGAAGTCCAGCAACATTAGATGGGGTGAAGGTTCCCCATTCCTGATTTTGAATGTGTATCCTGCCTTTCCACAACTGCCATTATCTGCTACAACCAAGACGACTCACAGTGGTTACATACTAACACAATATCAAAGTCGATATTAAAAACAACAGCACAATCAACATAGGAGAAAATAAAACCAAAAGCAGTTTTTTTTAAAAAAAGCATCCAAGGAAAACCAGCAGCAGAAAAACAAAAATAAAGAGACCCGTTTATACATAAATGTCTTCATCTGCCATTGGAAGGCTCCAAAAAGGGAGATTAGCAGGGGAATTGCAAAGCCTTGGCACAGCCAGTGAAAAGGCCCTGCCATACAGGAATGTAAGAAGGCATCGCTTTCTGTTCCACCCTGTGTTTGTCACCCGCAGCGCTGTTTCTGTTCCTCTGCAGCTTGGCATCCTTCCCAAACCATGCCATTCATCTCACTGCAAAATCATGTATCTCGTGTGATTGGCTAAATTAATACAGTGGTGCCTCGCAAGACGAAATTCATTCGTTCCGCAAGTTTTTTCTTCTTGTGAGTTTTTCGTCTTGCGAAGCACAGTTTCCAATAGGAATGCATTGAAAATCAATCAATGTGTTCCTATGGAGACCGTCCGGGGACAGAGGGGAAGCGCCGAGCGCCTTCCCCTCTGTCCCCGGACCTGTTTTAAAGCAAGGGGCAGCGGGGAGAAGATTGCTTCTCCCCGTTGCCTGCCCCGCAATCTCCGGGGACAGAGGGGAAGGCGCGCACGCCTTCCCCTTTGTCCCCGGACCTGTTTTAAAGAAAGGGAAGGGGCAGCGGGGAGAATCACTTCTCCCCGTTGCCGCCCCTTGGTTCAAAAGGGGTCCGGGGAGAGAGGGGAAGGCGCACTGCACTTCCCCGCTATCCCCGGAGCTTGCGGGGCAAGCTTCGTTTTGCGAAGCAAGCCCATAGGGAAATGCGTCTTGCGAAGCGGCTAAGAAAACGAAAAACTCATTCGTCTAGCGAGTTTTTCATCTTCCGAGGCGTTCGTCTTGCGGGGTACCACTGTAATGTATATTACACAGATCATGCTGTCTCGCCGTTGTCCCATCCTGTTCGTTTCAATGCAAAGGAAATGTGGTGCAAAGGGAGGAAAAGCATAATCAGTTTTATATCGTTTGCGAACTGAACAGCAAATACCAAATCTATTCACTGGTTTGATTTCCATTCCAGGCATGAGAAGAATATGTGAACAGTCGCAATTTCCACTCCAGCTCCGAGGGCCTTTTGGCTGTTCCCTCACTGCAAGACATGAAGTTACAGGGAACCAGGCAGAGGGCCTTCTCGGCAGTTGCACCCACCCTGTGGAAATCCCTCCTATCAGATGTCAAGGAAATAAATAACTACACAACTTTTAGAAGACATCTGAAGGCAGCCCTGTATTGGGAAGTTTTAAATGATTGATGTTTCATTGCATTTTTATGTGTTGGAAGCCTCCAAGAGTGGCTGGGGTATAAATAATAAAATAAGAAAGTTGTTGTTGATAGTAGTAGTAGTAGTGTACTGAAAACACAATGGGAAGATAGAAACAAAATTGCACTGGAGATCAGCTGAGAGAAGTTTCAAACTTGTCTAACAAAATACCAAGGGATGTCAAGCTCTACCCCTTCTCAGCTTAGCTAGGTTCCACCTTTGAACCCCTAGGCCTCTCCCCTTAGACCTCTGAACAATGGCATAGCAAGGTCAGGTGGTACCCGGTGCAGAAATTTTTTTGTTACACCCCCCCCCCCCGACATCAATGGCTCGGGATAGGCTTGGGAGTCACGGGCAGGCAGTGCGTCGAATGTCACCCCCCTCAGCGATGACACCCGGGCGGTCCGCCCCTCCCTGCCCCCCCTTCTTACACCTCTGCCTCTGAATCCGTAGACCCTCGGGTTAACAGCAACATTTCTCATGATAAGTCCTTTGTACTTCATCAACAAAACAAAAAAAGAGGGTCTAACAGAGGAAGGCTGATAACTTTTTAATGATGCCAAATGATTGGTCTCATGATTAATAGCCATAAAGTATTTATTGCAATTGGTCCCACAAAGACAATATAGAGCCTGATTTTCCCAAAGCAGCCATAAAATTGGCAGCAAAGACAATAACGTCACATCTCTCTCTCTCTCATGTATATGTACTCCACCTGCTCCGTAGATTTAGCCATCCATTCACTACATTAATTAGAACTTGCTCGTCTCCATTTTACCTATGTAGAAGTATAAAATGTGAGGCTAGCTAATTACAGGCGGGCTTACTTAAATGCACACTATAAAAACCTACCTTCCAGAACAGATGGTCTGGCAACGAACTCTCTGCCTTTCCTATGTAGACATGGCCGAATTTCACAAGAGTGGCCAGTTTGACAGAGGGATGGATTAATCTGCCCATTTCGGTTTCGCTTAGTTTCTCACCCTCCCAATTCCTAAATTCAGTTCTCCACATTTCTGAAGAAATTTCGTTGGGGTTTTTTTGTTTTTTTGTTTTTAAAATCCTTACAAAGACTACCAGCATTTTTGTGTACATTTCCCCTAATACATGCTGCAATGCATTTTTTTCTAATATAGACATTTTGCAAGCAGTTCTCCCTAATATAATGAATTCTTGCACATTATTTCCATGAGTATCCGCGTATCTTCCCTGAATATATGCATTTCTGTACACGTTGTTTTGGTTTGAGAAGTGCATCACAAAAGTCAAAGAAGGGTGAACTTCAAAAGATACCTGCATTTCAGTTTGTGTATTGGTTTGAAAAGTGAGAATTGTTGCTGTTACAGTTAATTTACTGATCACCTTCTAAACCACCATATCAAGGCGATTTACAATTAAAAACAGTTAAAAACGCAAACACAGCAAACACATTTACAACAAGACTATAACCTTGACAAGTGAACACTCATGGTAAAGACCCATTTATCCAGCTGGGAAAGGGTTTGGCAGTTTCTCACTAAAATGTCAATAGAGTCTCAATTCTGTCCCATCTCTCACATCAGAATAGAAGTAGCCAAGAAATACACCAGTCCTCCCTAATAATAATAATAATAATAATAATAATAATAATAATATTGTTACAGAATCATTTCAACAACAAACCCTCTCTCCTCTTAAATTGCGGAAGGAGGAAATGCTTTCCATACAAACTATCAGTAGTTTTTTTAATATAAAAAATTACCCCCTGCTTTGGGCAATTTGGGGAGGGAGATTTCACTGGTTCTCTGATATTGTCGAATAGCTATATACGATTCTTCATTATTATTATTATTATTATTATTATTATTATTATTATTATTATTATTATTAATACCCCACCCATCTGGCTGGGTTTCCCCAACCACTCTGGGCGGCTCCTAACAGAATATTAAAATACAATAGTCTATTAAACATTAAAAGCATCCCTAAACAGGGAACACCTTGATGTTCTCACATTCAGCATAATATCTCTGTATGCCTTGAAGTACCCCATGAATATTCCCAGAAAAAAGGCCCAAATGGACCCCAGTCCCACATCCTGCTAGTGATGTGCTCCCTATCTTCAGGGAGAGAGCCAAGCCTAGGTTGGATAGTAATCTTGCATCATTGACTCCACCAACATCTCCATGGCCAAGACGCTGGTTGTGGAAGAAGAGAAGAAGAAGAGTTTGGATTTGATATCCCGCCTTTCACTCCCTTTTTAAGGAGTCTCAAAGCGGATAACATTCTCCTTTCCCTTCCTCCCCCACAACAAACACTCTGTGAGGTGAGTGGGGCTGAGAGACTTCAAAGAAGTGTGACTAGCCCAAGGTCACCCAGCAGCTGCATGTGGAGGAGCGGAGACGTGAACCCGGCTCCCCAGATTACGAGACTACCGCTCTTAACCACTACACCACACTGGCTCTGGAGGTGTGTGAACAGACCAAGCCTATTCTTGGGCGTGCTCCCTTGCTTGCCTGATCCCGTCCTGTCTTCGGACAGGACTCTGCCCACTCCACTCTTCGAAAGGAGAACTCAGGGGACATGTCAAGTGTTGGTACAGCATCATAGCATGTACCTAGCCATGTTCTTTGGAGGTCTGTATTTACCCACTGAGTGCACCTTGAAAACTCATCTGTGTTTAGATTGTGGTGAATATTGGAATAGGTAATAACTGAGCCAAGGGTCTGAGTGGGATGAACTGGGTACATCACTGATGACCAGATGCTGGGGATAAACATTGGGATCACCATCACCAGGGTAGTGATCATAAGCTCAGCTGCTTGTAAGTTTCCAGATACATCTGGTTGGCTACAACTGGAGGCAGACCAGCTCTACTTGTGCCCAGCAAGGCAATTCCCATGTTTTAATGTTTCACGTAATTCCCCCAGAGCCATGCTCAGTCATGCCGCTTTGCTTACCATGCACAAATCTAGGGATGGGAAGTGTAATGACTCATTTACCATAAGTGCATTTTTCAAACATCCTCATGGCTAAAAATAATCAGGATAAAACAGACATTCCTGTAACTTGAGGTCATTAAAGATGAAGTTAAGTATGAAAACCAATAAAACAGTGACAACACAAAATGTGAGAAGACTACAGCAATATTCACGAGGCGGAATAAAGTTACACACAGTGTGCAAAATCGTATGCAGACGAAGACAAACTAATTAACAAGCTTGAAATGGAATGGGTTGCAGAACCGCCATATATCTAAAGTGATGGTTGTTTTGGGGGAGGGAATATGCATTTACAGCTTTGAAGATGCTTCGTGGTGAATCCTATCTTTGCATTTTCTAAAAATGCAAAAAAAAAGAAAGAAAAGAAAATCTATAACTCAATAGCATCTGTTTGTTACTACGATGTTTGTGAGTTTTAATGAAACTAAATATGGATGAAGAAAAGACATGCACCCACTTCGGTGTGGAAGCAGGGAAAGACCATAGATGACTGAAATGGTCTAGGGCAGGGTTTGATGAGGCCCTAAGCTACTGAAGGTAATGGGGCCCTTTATATGTCCAGCTCTCCTTGGTCAACAACAAATTGTCGCTGTTTCTTGTGTTGAATATATGCCATATGGTATCTGCCTAATAGGTATCTAAAGCCATTTGCACATGTTGCCATGCAACCTGTCCATGCAGAATGTAAAAGGTAAAGGGACCCCTGACCATTAGTTCCAGTTGTAGCCGACTCTGGGGTAGCGGCGCTCATCTCACTTTATTGGCCGAGGGAACCGGCGTACAGCTTCCGGGTCATGTGGCCAGCATGACTAAGCCGCTTCTGGCGAACCAGAGCAGCACATGGAAACGCCGTTTACCTTCCCGCCGGAGCGGTACCTATTTTTCTACTTGCACTCTGACGTGCTTTTGAACTGCTAGGTTGGCAGGAGCAGGGGCCAAGCAATGGGAGCTCACCCCGTCGTGGGGATTCGAACCGCCGACCTTCTGATCAGCAAGCTCTAGACTCTGTGGTTTAATCTGCAGTGCCACCCGCATCCCTTATGCAGAATGTAGGCACCCTATATATAGAAATGAGCAAACCAGTGATATTTTAGGGAGCAGGCTATCAGGCGGGGCCCATTACTTAACTCATAGGAGCCTACACAACACAAAACACTGCTGCTGTATGTAGGTTTTATTTTATTTATTTCTTATCTTATATCTTGGAAATGTACATCCAGTTTTTTCCCCTTTAATTCCCCCCCCCCCCCCGAGAGTGGGGCACTAAGCTATAGCTCATTTATCTTATACAGTGGTACCTCGGGTTAAGAACTTAATTTGTTCTGGAGGTCCATTCTTAACGTGAAACTGTTCTTAACCTGAGGTACCACTTTAGCTAATGGGGCCTCCCGCCGCCGCCATGCCGCCGCCGCCCAATTTCTGTTCTCATCCTGAAGCAAAGTTTTTAACCTGAGGTAATATTTCTGGGTTAGCGGAGTCTGTAACCTGAAGCGTCTGTAACCCGAGGCACCACTGTACGTAAATCTGGCCATAGAGTCTATGGCAACAGCACCACAATTACTGCCAGTTGTTGAGGGAGCAATGGCAAGTTCAGAGCAGTTTGGGTACATTGACAGGATCGCCTCTGTGCCTGAACTGCCCCAACCTCTCCCCAGCCTGCCACCTCACAGTCCTGATAAGCTGTCAAGGCGTTCTGTGAATGTAGATAAGTCTTATACAGTGGTACCTCAGGTTACATACGCCTCAGGTTACAGACTCTGCTAGCCCAGAAATAGTACCTCAGGCTAAGAACTTTGCTTCAGGATGAGAATAGAAATCGTGCTCCGGTAGCCCAGCGGCAGCAGGAGACCCCATTAGCTAAAGTGGTGCTTCAGGTTAAGAACAGTTTCAGGTTAAGAACAGACCTCCGGAAAAAATTAAGTACTTAACCCGAGGTACCACTGTACATTCTGAGGGCAGGGGAAGTATGTGGGGGAAATTCTGTTGCTCTTCAGTTCTACTTCTGCTTCTATGGGTATCTGATTGGCTGCTGAGGGAAGAGAAGTTTATCTTTGCTTGCTTGCTTGTTTGTTTATTGGACAAACTTTATATACTGTAGCTTTTTTTAAAAAACACACACACCAATATTTAAGAGGTTTAGAAAAATATGGGGGGACATTACAATAATAGGGTAAAAAAAGAGAGGTTTGTATGAACTTATTAAACTGATTAAAATCTGCAGTAGCTAAAAATATATAAAACACATGTAACTTCTACATGACTGGGTCGGTTGGGCAGGCAAAACGCTGGGCTGGATAATCCAGCAGAGATCCTTTCATTTTTCTTAAGGAGTTTCTTACTTGCAAAGTAGAAATAGTTAGGGATGAAATTAATCGCCCATCATGCTTCAGTTGAAACTTTATAGCACACCTGCTTTTCAGAATTAAGCCAATTTAGACGAGCCATCCCTAGTGCTTGAATCGTTTTGGGTTTGTATCCTCCAAATCCTAAATATCTTACCTAAGGCTGCTTTTCTGATGCCATACATTTGCTTTACAGTCTGCACCTGTCTTTGCAGATCTGAAGTGAACCCATTTCTTCCTTTCCTCCTGAGCATACACATTAGCACTTTCTAAATCCTTCACAGAGCATTGAAGGGTTGCTCAGTTTAATAGAAGCCCATAATGCATTAATACATTACTCATTGTGAAAGGTGCTCTTAAATATTCCCTTGGATGCTAATTTAGCTGGATTTTGTAGCAAGAACACACTGACATTGTTAAGGCTAATGGCTCGGTGTTTTACAAGGCAAAACACACGTGGAGGTTAAGCTGATTGTATGGATTGTTTTACGTGAGCAACTTTGAGTTCATTGTTATGTAACGCCACGAGGAAAAACAAATCTCTTATCCCATTACAAGTATGAGATGAGAGCTGCTGATAATGAATGCTTGTCTGCGGTTCATTATACTTTTGGTATCCATTTAAATGGCATGTGAAAAAAATGTTTACCTGTATAGATTACGAAAAATGCCAGTATGCATGTTTCTTTATTTTGAAAAAAGCTATTATTTTCTGCGCTTAGTCATTTGCATAATTCATCATCCTCTTGCTAGTCTTTGGGGAGAAACAAGAAAGAGCTGTATATTGCATGGTCTCAGCTACTTGGTTAATGCACATGATGAAAATAATTGTTAAGCTCCAAGACCTCTCACATGTCATCTTCAGCCTGCTTACAACCTTCCATTGTGGATTCTTGAAGGCAACATTTTCAAATCCACATTGTGTTTGTCACACGCAGCTCTGCCTCTCTTCCACTGCAGTTTGTCTTCCAACCAAAGGCTGTCTTATTTTTTCTCACTGAATGCTGTGGTGAAATTATGTAATTTACCTAATCAATTATGTAAGTTACGTTGACATAAAATTATAGAATTATAGAGTTTGAAGGGACTCTGAGGGTCATCTTGTCCAACCCCTTGTTCGGATCCTACCTTTTGGAGCAAGAGAAAACAAGCTTGCCCCATCTTCCATGTGACAGGCCTTGAGATATTTTAAGATGACGGGCATATCTTCTCTTTTCCAGGCTAAACATATCCAGTTCCTTCAACCGATCCTGCTGCAATGTAGTAATCTCAACTAAAGTATCCATGGCAGATGGTCACCCAACCTCTGCTTAAAAATCTCCAATGAAGGAGAGTCCACAACCTCCCAAGGGAGTCCATTCCTCTGTCAAACAGCTCTTAATGTCAGAAAGTTCTTCCTGAAGTTTAGTTGGGCTCTCACTTCTTGTAACTTGACTCCATTGGTTCAAGTTCTACCCTCCAGATCAGGAGAAAACAAGCTTGCTCCATCTTCCATGTGACAGCCCTTGAGTTATTTGAAGATGGCTATCATATCACGTCTCTGGCTGAAACAACATTACAACATCATTCCAGGAAGTCAGAGAAGACTATTTTGGGCTGGTTGGATGAGAAAAGTCAATTGAGACAAGCAATCTGATCTAGTAACAAGAGCATTCTGCATTCCTCCAAGTCTTTCTTTCTTTGTTGAAAACAAAGAAGCTGTGCTTTGGGTACAGAATAAAGCCCATGTGCTTTTTTTTACGTGGGTGGCACTGTGGGTTAAGCCACAGAGCCTAGGGCTTGCCAATCAGAAGGTCGGTGGTTCGAATCCCTGTGACAGGGTGAGCGCCCATTGCTCGGTCAGGGGTCCCCTTTACCTTTACCCTTTACCCTCTCAATACACCTGATATATCAAGAAACGACTACAAACATTGTGCAGTCAAGTAAACCACCAGATAAGTATTAGCAGGAGTGCAACTTTGCTTCGGAAGAGTGTTGACTCTCCCATGCAGCTCCTGGCTGTAACCAGGTTTCTGGTTGAATTCAGCCTGTCTTATATCAGAGAAAGAAAAAGCTCACCTCTCAAAAGAAATATTAACAGCAGGGCAGTAGAAACTGCCAAAGAGATTGGAGCAACTAGCTGCTAGCTGGCTCTCGGTTTTCCCTTCATCCCATTATGGTTCCATGTCTTTGTATCCGAAATCCAGGAATGATAGGGGTTTTATACATATCCTTTAAACAGAGCTCTGGAGTGAAAATGCCTACTAGGAAGCAATAATGTGAATGAGGCATTTTTTAATGACTGGCTGTGGTCCTAACAGCAAAGTTTGTTTTCCCTCTGTCATTCTGGAGGGCCATTATAACACAGACATCTAAGTGAGCTAGCTTAGGTGTCATTCACAAATCCCATGATCCACAGAGGTAAAGAAAAGAAAAGTTCTATTTATTTAGCTTGCTTGCAGATAGTCAGCTGGCGTGAGCCATCGGTCATGCAGAGGTACTTGCCAGGCAAGTGCTTTACCAATTTAGCTCCCTGCTCTGAATCTTCTCTGAAAAGCCCCAGGTGATGGATGCAAGTAGAGCTTTTGTTTATTTCTTTGCCTTTGCTCTTGGGGGTAGCAGACATCCTTCTACTATTAGTATCTTTCATGGTCTGTATAGGCCAGAACATTTTGGTCTGTATAGGCCAGTTCAAAAGCCGAAGCACTTTTCAGGATCAAAAATAAAGAACGTCTCCATACAATTCATACCTGCCTGGCTGAGACTTGCAAAACTTTGTCTGCATCCAAGTTGAACCTCAGACCCTCCAAGTGTCCCTATTTTCCAGGGACAGTCCCAAATTTACAATCCCAGAATGTCCTGCTTTTCATTAGGACATCCCTATCTTCATCAGAGAAATGCTGGAGGGTAGCCTACACTGAGCTTGGGTTGTCACTTGGTGCGCACGGGCCTGAACTTGACAAGGAAATAAAAACCAACCCTACCACAAAGTCACACTGGTGACTTGTTGCTGTTAATTTGGGCCCCGCTAGGCCTAATATAAGGGACGCGGGTGGCGCTGTGGGTTAAACCACAGAGCCTAGGACTTGCCGATCAGAAGGTCGGTGGTTCGAATCCCCGTGACAGGGTGAGCTCCCGTTGTTCGGTCCCTGCTTCTGCCAACCTAGCAGTTTGAAAGCACATCAAAGTCGAGTAGATAAATAGGTACCGCTCTGGTGGGAAGGTAAACGGCGTTTCCGTGTGCTGCTCTATTTCGCCAGAAGCAGCTTAGTCATGCTGGCCACATGACCCAGAAGCTATATGCCGGCTCCCTCGGCCAATAAAACAAGATGAGCGCCGCAACCACAGAGTCGGCCACGACTGGACCTAACGGTCAGGGGTCCCTTTACCTTTTTAGGCCTAATATAATATTCGTCACACTCAGCAGTCCTTGTATGTTTTAGGCACATAGTAGAAACTGCAATGATGCATTAACATGGATAACATGATGCGATGCCTGTGTTTCTTCTGAAGCAGCTGCTTGGACCTCTATGCATGTTTTTCCTGCCTTGGATGGAGAACTTGTCATTTTTGAAAAGGGTAACAGGAAAAGCGGCTATGACACCTATGCAAAACTGAAGCACTAAATGGTTTGGCAAACCAGAGCTGGAAATGCGTAAAAGCTCCTTGCATGGGAAACATCATGCTGAATCTGCAAGAGGACGAATGGACGCCTGCCCCAGCTGCAACAAAACGTGTGTCTCCTATATCGGTATATACAGGCACAGCAAGCGCTACAACATTGCAACAGCTTGACTTCACCCACAAAGATGCACCTCTCCATTGTCTCCCAAGACAGACAGATGCCAACAGACCTCATCATGCAAACTGCTATTTGAATAACACTTTTTAAGAGCTCTCCCACCAGATGTCAAAGAGAAAAACAACTACCAGACTTTTAGAAGACATCTGAAGGCAGCCCTGTTTAGGGAAGCTTTTAATGTTTGATGGACTACTGTATTTTAACATTTTGTTGGTAGCTGCCCAGAGTGGCTGGGGAAACCCAGCCAGATGGGAGGGGTATAAATAATATATTATTATTATTATTATTATTATTATTATTATTATTATTATTATTATTGGAGGCACTGGGGATGAGTTCATAGAACCAAGGGAGAAGTGGCTCCAAAAGGTTTGAGACCCACTGTTAAAAAACCTCAGGTTCTGTAATGCAAATCTCAACATTTTACAGCTTAGGCTGTATGGCTAATGACAGCTGGCAGTGTTTCTCTCTCTCTTTATTTGCAAATAAACATTATTTCTTTAAAAAGGTCCTCAGGAGATGTTACTTCAAGTCCCTTCATGATGAGAGTGATGGGGCAAAAAGCCATCTCAGTAATTGTTCCGTCTCTCTGGAATTCCTTCCCCGGGAGACCCCCAACAGGTCACCGCTCTCGCCTCAACTCCCGCCAATTTTGTTGAGAGACATTTTTAATCCAGTCGGTGTTCAGAGGGCAAAGCAGATTGCTACTTTAATTCAGCTGGTTATTAGTCATTCTCTGCTTTGCCGTGTTTTGCCAGTCTCTAGGTGTAACTGTTGTACTGTATTTCTTAATTAAGTTTTATTGATATTTGGAGATTGTTTTTATATTACTTTCACATTCAGAGATGGAGAGAGATGGGACTGTGCAGCCTCTCCGTCTCCTCTGCTGAAAGACTAGCATCTTATGGCTCCTCCTTCAGCTGCAAACTACAGAAGACATTTTCTCAGGCTATAAGAGAGGGAGACAGATCGCAGTGCAGGACTTCAAGAGCTTGGATGAAAGACAGTGATACCTCTAGTTACGGACTTGATCCATTCTGGGGTGCCGTTCAGACCCCAAAAAGTCCATAAATAGAGCGCTGATTCTGCGCATGCACACGGCACGATAGAGTGCTTCTGTGCATGCGCAAAGTGCGCAGAACGCTTCTGCGCACACACGCGGGGCGAAACCTGGAAGTGTATACTTCCGGGTTTGCCGCATTCGCAAGCTGAAAAGACGCAACATGAACTTAACTCAACCCGAGGTATGACTGTACCAGCAACATTTCTCTTCTACTTTCCTTGAACTCAACTACTTGTTACAAGAGCTTTGTAATAAAGAATGGGTCTTGAGATTTATTTTTTCTCCTCCCCAGTCCTCCTTCCTTTTGTGGTGTGTATTTTCAAGTTAAAAGCTTGAGTCCAGGGGTGGTCTAATCATTGATAGTAGTAAGCTGTTGTGGCAGCCTTTTGAAATGCTTTGAATAAACATATTTATTTATTTATTTATTTAGTGGTCACCTCTGACCTGCAGCCTTTTTATTTTAAAATATCAGCGCTGTAAAACATCCTATTCATTCATTCATTCTTTCATTCTTTTAATGTGTTCATATGCCACCTTTCCTCCCATCACCTCAAGATGGTGAACACAGTTCTCTTCCTCCCCATTTTATGCTCACAGTAACCCTGCCAGGTAGGCTAGGCTGACTGGTCCAAGGTCACCCTGTGAGCTTTGTGGTTGAGTGGGGATTTGAATCCTGGCCTCCCAGCACCTGGTCCAATGCTCTAACCACTACACCATGCTGGCTTTCCCTTTCAGACAACAAGGAACCACCTCCAAAATGGAATAAAACTGAAAAAAGGGGGGTATAAATAAATAAATGATGCAGCATAGCCCAAGTGTGCAAAACACCAATTACAGGGGGAGGGGGGGGAGTATGGGGTGAACACAGGGCTGGATCTAGGTTTGATGAGGCACTAAGCTACTGAAGGAAATGGGGCCCTTTATATGTCCAGCTCTCCTTGATCAACAACAAATTGTCGCTGTTTTTTTGTGTTGAATATATGCTCTATGGTAATTTATGGACCTAATAGGTATCTAAAGCCACTTCCACATAACAAAATATGTATTTAATCAAAGTAATTGTTGAACTGAAATACAATTAAGAAGAAGTATATTAATAGTGAAATACAATGTTTTAGGGGTTGTTTTTTAAAAGTCTGGAAGGGATTACTCCGTTTTGCATTACTTTCTATGGCAAAGTGTGCCTTGGTTTTGGAACGCTTTGGTTTTGGAACAGACTTCCGGAACGGATTAAGTTTGAGAACCAAGGTACGGCTGTATATAGAAATGAGCAAACCAGTGATATTTTAGGGAGCAGGCTAGCAGGCGGGGCCCATTAGTTGCATCATAGTAGCCTACACAACACAAAACACTGTTGCTGCATGTAGGTTTTATTTTACCGTATTTTTCACTCTATAAGACACACCAGACCACAAGACGCACCTAGTTTTTGGAGGAGGAAAACAAGAAAAAAAATATTCTGAATCTCAGAAGCCAGAACAGCAAGAGGGATCGCTGCGCAGTGAAAGCAGCAATCCCTCTTGCTGTTCTGGGTTCTGTGATAGCTGCACAGCCTGCATCTGCTCCATAAGATGAACGCACATTTCCCCTTACTTTTTAGGAGGGAAAAAGTGAGTCTTATAGAGCAAAAAATACGGTATTTGTTTTTTATCTTATATTTTGGAAATGTACATCCAGGGATTTTTTCCTTTAATTTTTTTTGAGGGCCCCAAGAGAGTGGGGCCCTAAGCTATTGTTTAGCTTATACATAAATCCGGCACTGGGTGAACATGATGCCCCTTCCCTGAGGAATGTCTTCAGTGTTTACAGAGATGTACGGTTAAGTCTTTGTGTCAGCTTGTTTGTCACATGGTACAGATAGCAAGGAATCTAAATGTTAAAATAAGATAATGCAAAATAAATTTTACAAATGTAAACAGTGGGGGAACAGTGAGAATGTCAGCAATTGCTCACTTAGCAATTATAACTGTGAGTGTATACCTCTATCTATCTATCTATCTATCTATCTATCTATCTATCTATCTATCTATCATCTATCTATCTATCTATCTATCTATCATCTATCTATCTATCTATCTATCTATCTATCTATCTATCTATCTATCTATCTATCTATCTATCTATCTATCATCTATCTATGTATCATCTATCTATCTATCTATCATCTATCTATCTATCTATCTATCTATCTATCTATCTATCTATCTATCTATCTATCATCTATCTATCATCTGTCACCATCTACCTGTATCTATCGAGAGAGAGGATGCTTTGAAAGTAATAACAGAGGGTGAAAGTTACCTTCAGAAAGTTCTGCATATTTCAAACGAAATAAAAATCATTATGCATTCCCTCCAAAGACGATACAATTTCCAACTGTCAAGACTCTTCAGTGTATTTTAACCGAACACCTCCTCTTTGTATCTCCACCCCCCCCCCTTACCCACCCAATTTGCTTTGTGGACCATGATATTACTGTATCTCTGCCTAGGCTAGTAGTAACGCAACAAGGAAATTTTTATGCTTCCCCCCATCTTCTTCTTCTTTTTTTGGCCTGTACTTGCATTTGACTGAAGATATGGAAAACAACTTTTATGACTTAGGTGGTAAAAATAAATGTCCTGGAAGCCTTACATAGCCAGAATTTGGACAGCTAGCATAAAATACTTCATGCTAAATTTACATCCATCAATAAGTAAGGAGAGAGAGAGAGAGAGAGAGAGAGAGAGAGAGAGAGAGAGAGAGATCTAGGTTGGTTTTTTAATAATGTACATCACATTATTTTCTGAAACAAACTAATAATACCAGCCATAATCTTGATCTACCTGCCTTATTATCGCAGCAGAAGAAAGCACATCACGTTACGAGCTAAACGCTATCAGAAACGGTCAGAATGAAAGGGTTGAACAACAAACAGATAATGTTTTAGAATGGCTATTGGTTATTTTGAGAGCTGGATATGCCTCTAGATTATGGAAGAGCATAAAAGCGAAAAGGATGATCATGGCTGTGCTCTGTTTTCCACTTTTAATAAATGCCAATCATCCTTTCCATCCTAGGCTGTTGTCGTAAATGCGGAAACTGTCGGGGAATCACTCTCATTGCAGAAGGCTTTCTTCTGTGGCTCAATCAAACTTCGCCCAGGGCAATGTGGAAGAGAAAGGGGGACAAAGAAATCTACATCATGATAAGTTAAATTCTGTGGCATCTACAAGTCTTGACAATTTGCATTCAAAAAATCCACACACATTTTGCATATGTAATAGTATGCAATAGACGAGGGGGGCGCTGTGGGTTAAACCACAGAGCCTAGGACTTGCTGATCAGAAGGTCGGCAGTTTGAATCCCCATAACGAGGTGAGCTCCCATTGCTCAGTCCCTGCTCCTGCGGGAAGGTAAACGGTGTTTCTGTGCGCTGCTCTGGTTTGCCAGAAGCAGCTTAGTCATGCTGGCCACATGACCTGGAAGCTGTATGCTGGCTCCCTCGGCCAGTAAAGTGAGATGAGCGCCGCAACCCCAGAGTCGGCCACGACTGGACCTAATGGTTAGGGGTCCCTTTACCTAATAGTAATTTTGGTACTGAAAGAGCTATGAAGGCACCAACAAGAAGACTCCCTCTCCTCCAGCGCACTAACTGTAATGCCTATTCTGGCTCTGAATTTGTGCATTACCTGCACAATTTCAAGCATTACCGGAATGCTTAAAGTGCTGTCACGTGGATGATGGAGCGAATTTGTTTGCTACTTCTCCAGAGAGCGGGACACAACCCAAATGAGTTCAATTGACAATGAAGAACTTCTTGAGGGTACGAGTGTCTTTCCTGAATCCAGACTGTTTAGGGCTGTAAAGGTTAGAGCCAGGACATCCACATGGGACCATGGCTCATTAATAAAACAAAAAACATATCTGATCACAATTCAAAGTGTTGCTGCTGATCTTTAAAGCGCTAAATGGCCTCAGCTCAGTATACCTAAAAGAGCGTCTCCACCCCCATCGTTCTGCCCAGACACTGAGGTCCAACTCCGAGGGCCTTGTGGCAGTTCCCTCACTGCCAGAAGCCAAGTTACAGGGAACCAGGCAGAGGGCCTTCTCGGTAGTGGCACCCACTCTGTGGAACGCCCTCCCATCAGATGTCAATGAAATAAACAACTATCTGAGTTTTACAAGACATCTAAAGGCAGCCCTGTTCAGGAAAGTTTTTAATGTTTGATCTTTTATTGTATTTTTAATATTCTGTTCGGAGAGACCCAGAGTGGATGGAGAAACACAACCAGATGGGTGGGGTATAAATAATAAATTATTATTATTATTATATTATTATAAAACACTCAGGTGAGTGAGTTTGGGTCATTTTCTATATGAATAAAGGCTAAAGTATTTGGGTTGCTGTCGTTAAGTTAACTCAGAGGCAAAGGAGATATAAATGATATAGGTTTATAAAAGATGGAACTGTTGGGATGCTGCCAGGGAGACAAAGGCCATCATGCCCCCACATTGTCACCAGACGATCCATCAACCTCCCGTAGAAACGCAGTATCAGTCAATTAGCGACACAAGCCTCAGAAACAGCTGTCCACATTCCAAGACTAGTGCACGCCCTTTCAGCAGAGTTTCCACAGCGAAAGATGCACCCAGGAGAGCATTATTTACAACTTTATTCAGCGCTGGTCAGAACAAAGAAAAACATGACTGCTTGCCTGCGTGTCCAGGCACAGAGAGAGACAAAAGCTATATACAAAAACAGAAACTTCCTGTGAGCCGGAAGTACGCAGACTGTGACTCAAACAACAGCCTCTCCTTGTTTAAGGTGGAACGGAAATATCCTAACAGGAACATCTGTAATGGACTACATTCTCAACATTTTGTTAATCTCTTATAGCAATAGCTTGAATCAATGCACAAGCAAAAGAGAAAGACTCAAGCTCTGGACTAAATGTCTGAGCTTAAAAAATACAACTTATGCAGTACTTTGTTTCTCTCTCTCTTGTTCTCTCCCTCCCTCCCTCCCTCCTTCTTCTGCAAGTCAGAGGAGCCAAGTGTTAAGAGAACAGATATATACAGCTTTTTATTTTTGTAATAAGCTCATATGCACAAATCTGTTTACTGGTGGCTCTGTAAACTCAGTCACCATGGCAATGAGGATGGTGTAAAAGCTTAGCATGCAGGAAGGAAGGAAGGAAGGAAGGAAAGAAAGGGAAAAGGATACTCTGGAGAGAAAGAGAGAGGGAGAGGAATGACAATGGTTATAGCAAAGGATGGGGCATGTCAACTTGGGAAGGTGGCTTCTGTACATGAAGGAAAACCTACCCTAAAACTCTGCTTCCTTGCAGGAGAAGAAAAGGCTAAGGTTTCGTAAACCCTACACATATTCAGAGTGGTGTAGTAGTTCAGAGCGGTAGACTCGTAATCTAGTGAACCAGGTTCGCGTCTCCGCTCCTCCACATGCAGCTGCTGAGTGACCTTGGGCCAGTCACACTTCTCTGAAATCTCTCAGCCTCACCCTCCTCACAGAGTGTTTGTTGTGGGAGAGGAAGGGAAAGGAGGTTGTTAGCCACTAGGACATCCAGACACACTGCCAAACTTACAATCCATGCATTTATAATACATATGAATGCTACAAATGCACATGCGCGCGCACACACACGTTGTATTATCAGTATTATATTTTTGCACTGAGTCAAACAGGAAAAAAAATGGATGGGGAGGAATGAAGAGTTTGTTTTTTGGACTGCTTAAGTTCTATACTCCCCCCACCTCCCCAAGGTATGAAACTACACTGGTGCATGAGTATTAGAAAGACGTTAAGGATAGGCCTCATAGTCTCAAGAAAAGCCATTTAGCCTCCTCAAATCATTACTGGGGATAATTTGTGACAGTGCGTGACAGGATATAGCATAAGCTCTGAGCCACCAGGCCATTTTCAGGGAGAAATGTTAATTAATAATTGAAAACTGTGCGGAGATTATCCAAGATTAACTGTCCACATGACCTATAATATACTCAATAATAAAGCTAATCAGAATCTAATGGCCACTAGCAAGTTTGCTCTTAAGAAAAAAACCATCTACCTGCCCACACAGGCATTTTGTTAAGCATTTAGCTGTCTTCCGCCTCCAGATTCTGCACAGTTCAGGTTAAATGCAGCAGCCAAACTGAGGTGGGAGACTGGGGCAGCAGTGTCTGAGGACCCGGCCTAGCACCCCAAGGCTCCATCTTGTCAGGTGTCAAATGCTGATAAGGAGCAGCCACCCAGCAAAAACACAGGACACAGTGCCAAAATATGATCTGTTTAATGTGACACTTTCTCTCTCTCCTTTAATTGTTTTTCAGGTTCAGGGACCAGTATTGTTAAGGAAAGTAAAGAGGGAAGAAAAACGGGTGGCATCCCATGAATTCATTCTGATAGCACAGAGATTTACAATTGTGCAGTACAGGCTCTGCTATCAGCCCATCTGCCCCAAAATTATTATGCTTCATTCTCCTTTCCTTTGAGAAGAAGGGCACCTGTGTTTGATGACCTGCATAGATACAGGATAGAGCCACATGGTGCTAGGACACAGGTGGCGCTGTGGTCTAAACCTCTTGGGCTTGCTGATTGGAAGGTTGGTGGTTCAAATCCCCGCGATGGGCTGAGCTCCTGTTGCTCTGTCCCAGCTCCTGCCAACCTAGCAGTTCAAAAGCACACCAGTGCAAGTAGATAAATAGGTACCACTGTGGCAGGAAGGTAAACAGTATTTCCGTGTGCTCTGGTTTCCGTCACAGTGTTCTGTTGCGCCAGAAGAAGTTTAGGCATGCTGGCCACATGACCAAGAAAGCTGTCTGTGGACAAACGCCGGCTCCCTCGGCCTGAAAGCGAGATGAGTGTTGCAACCCCATAGTTGCCTTTGACTGGACTTAACTGTCCAGGGGTCCTTTACCTTTTACCTTACGTGGAGCTTGACACCCTACTCAGACAGCCTGGGATGACTTCCTGTAGTGTGGAAGCCGCTTATAAACTTGGCACAGGGGAGATGTAACTGCACCAAGAGCCAATGATCTGGCTCTTAATTTTAATTGTTATGCATAAAGTAAGAATAGTCAAACATATATAAAAGATTAACTACAAAGGAATTAAAATTATAATTACAAACCAAAGATTAGTAGAGGTGTTCTCATTCATAATTAATTGGGGGGCATATAATCAATAGATATAAATGGCAGCTTTGAGGGAGGTTTTATGTAGGAGGTCATGAGGAAAAGGCCATTAAATGAAGCTCAGAGCACCTCCCCTCCCTAAGAAAATCAACAGAAGCACTATATCCTCCTTGGCAACTTAAATTTGACGCCTTGCCTTAATTCATTTTTGCAGTGATGAGTCAAGGTCAATTTTTTATGCAATAAAAGCAATGGATAATCATCAGTCTTTTCCAAAAAGATCTATACCGGGTCTTTGGGGACAATTATGCCAATAATACTCTCTTTAAGATTAGCCTTTTTAAAGACTTAATTGGGGACCAGAGAAAATGTTCCCGTTTTGTCACCGGTTGCAACAATGGTTTAACTACTTAAAGGGAGATGAGGTTTGGCCCTCCTGCCTTACAATTTATGATCCGCAGCAGATCTCCCATTCAGACTGAACAATAACCTTTCTGAATCCTCCATTATGGCGAGAAGGAAGATTTGGCCGTGCTTCCCTACCCAGCTATCACACCTGCCTATGGTTATTCATGGCAGAGTGTAATACTTCAAGAAGGCCTGTCCACATAGTCTTATATGCACAGGTTCAGAACGTATTGCTGATGGAGACATTTTATCTGAGAAATCATTTGGAATGGGCATATATGTCTTTGATTTTATGTACTGTATGTGTACTGTTAAAAGGGATGCGGGTGGCGCTGTGGGTTAAACCACAGAGCCCCTTGGGCTTGCTGATCAGAAGGTCGGTGGTTCGAATTCCTGCAACGGGGTGAGCTCCCGTTGCTCCGTCCCTGCTCCTGCCAACCTAGCAGTTCAAAAGCATATCAAAGTGCAAGTAGATAAATAGGTACCACTCCGGCGGGAAGGTAAACAGCGTTTCCGTGCACTGCTCTGGTTCGCTAGAAGTGGCTTAGTCATGCTGGCCACATGACCCGGAAGCTGTACGCCGGCTCACTCGGCCAATAAAGCGAGATGAGCGCCGCAACCCCAGAGTCAGCCACGACCGGACCTAATGGTCAGGGGTCCCTTTTACTATGTGTACTGTTTAGGTACACTCAGCCACTCTGATCTGCAGATCTGGCCCTGTTGCATTTGCTACACAATACTCATTCTGCACTTGTTGTTTGTTTTTTTAAACCCACTTTAGTGGGGCAGCACTGTGGTCTAAACCACTGAACCTCTTGGACTTGCTGATCAGGTTGGCAGTTCGAATCCCCATGAGGGGGTGCGCTTCCATTGCTCTGTTCCAGCTTTTGCCAACCTAGCAGTTTGAAAGCACACTAGTGCAAGTAGATAAATAGGTACCGCTGCGGCGGGAAGGTAAACGGCGTTTCCATGTGCTCTGGTTTTCGTCACGGTGTTCAGAAGTGGTTTAGTCATGCTGGCTCATTACCCAGAAAGCTGTCTGTGGACCAACGCCGGCTCCCTTGACCTGAAAGCGAGATGAGCACCACAACCCCATAGTTGTCTTTGACTGGACTTAACCATCCAGGTGTCCTTTACCTCTCCCTTACCTGAACTTTGGAACTCCCTGCTCATTGACACCAGGCAGGCACCTTTGCTTTACTGCCTACAGTACCTGCTTAAAGCATTTTTTGTTTAGGCATACCTGGCTATACGTATAAAATGCTGATATTATGTGTTTTAATCTGGTTTTTAGTTTATCATTAATCTTAATTAATTCTGTATGTTTTAAGTATTTTTTATTAAAAATTAATTGTTTTTAATTGTTTTATTCTTCTTGCAATATGCTTCAAGGGTCTCCCCCCCTTTTTGTTACACTCAAGCAGTAACAAAATAGGATTTCAAAACACATTTATCAGTAAGCACATTTTTGCAATCAATTTCCCCTCATTCTTGTATCTGCAATGTGCTTTTGAATATTGTTGTCACTCATATCTGCATTTTACGAATACATCCTAATACATCCACTTTTGTGCACATTCTTTGGGTGGAGAACTGCGCTGCAACGTTTGGAGAGGCACACATTTCAAGGGATAGCTGCATTACGGTCCATAAATTGTTAAAGGAAGCATGAATTAGGTAGGTTTGCACTGAAGCGCAAACAGAACCAAATGCCTTCTCCATTCCTTGGTGACACCACCAGAAGGTCCTGCCTCTCGATGCCACATATCTCACCTCTGGTGGTAACTATGTCCACTCCAGAAATCTCCCAAGTGGAGATAGGAGTGTGAGAAGGGACTTTATTTTAGCAGAGGTTTCCCCCCAGTGCCGGATTTACATACAAGCTAAACAAGCTGTAGCTTGGTGCCCTCTCCAAAAAAATTTGGAACCCCCCAAAAAAATTTAAAGAAAAAAACTGGATCTATATAAAAAAAACCTGGATCCAAAATATAAGATAAAAAAACAAATAAAATAAAATCTACATACAGCAACAGTGTTTTGTGTTGTGTAGGCTCCTATGATGCAAGTAATGAGCCCCCAATCGCTTTAAGTTAGAGCTTAATAATTATTTCACGATTAATATATTTCTTCTTAATTGTATTTCAGTTCAACGATTACTTTCATAAAATACATATTTTGTAATGTGCTTTAGATACCTGTTAGGTCCATAAATTGCCGTATATCATATATTCAACACAAAAAACAGTGACAAATTGTTGTTGACAAAGCGTGTTCTCACTAGCAGAGAGCATGTGTTGCGGTTGGGGAACAGACCACCATCATGACTAGGCAAATTTGGTGGGAACCCAAGCCTGTAAAGGGTTAAATGGGTTGCTGGGGATTTTTGAGTGTTGCCAATTCGGAGGAGGGGTCAGAGTCTATAAGTAGAGAAGATAGACGAAAGGACATCCTCTTGGCCGTTTTGCATCGGATCACATGGAGCACTTGGACAATCTTCTCATTGTCTGGTTACATTTCTTTATTTCTTATTTCCCCTTTCTTTTTAATCCTCTCTAGTCCCTTAAATAATTTAATTCCCCTTTTTCCTGTCCGATTTCCCACCCCATCCCTTACCCTGCCCTGTGGGAAGATTCTCCCTGTATCCAATAGGGAAAGAGCCCCCGTTAGGGGCTTTCTTTTGCAAAAGGTTTCCCCCATTTCTCTCGTTGAAATTGTGGGGCTAGTCATGGCTGTTCCCAGCTTAGCTGGAATCACTTTCGTTTATAGTATCCCCATAGGTTGGCTTTAATTTGAGTGTGTGCAGCGCTGTTGGCCAAATTTTAAGCTAGCCTTGGGTGGGAGCACTAATTTGGTTTCCTTTAATATTGCTATGAGACTAAGATTCTCAAGAGCAGAAACTGGGAGGCCTATTCGGCCTGCACATTAACTTCCAAGCCTAAGTCTGCTACAGGGAGCAGTTAATTGTTAAGTCTCTGTCATGTGACTCATTCTTGCTATAGGAATGTATCTGCTTGCAGGCCCAGTTGCTCCTAATGTATATCTGAGGCAGACAGAGGGCCCCAGAGGCTCTCTGTGCCTCCAAGGACTATGAGCACTCTGCATATGCTCTTGAACTATGCCATTTCTGAACAAGTTTATTTTCTTTAAGTTTGTTTTGCCCTGATAGTGGCAACTGCCATTTTAGAGACGAGCCATTGTGGCTTAGTGGCTAAAGTGTAAGACTAGGACCTGGGAGACAGGGTTCATATCCCCCTCTTAGCCATTGTTATAACAAAACAAAACAAAACTAACTGCTCCTTTTAGGTTTTTCTGTTGCTGGGTAGTTCTGCCCATTTGTGATAAAAGAACTTTGGGTTTCTTGAAGGGGTGCTTCCCTCTAAAAGGGCAAGCAGGGGTACCTGGACAAGCTGTGGGCTACCTCAACTCTCCTATTTCACTGGAAACATTTATGCCTGGCCTAGCAGGTGATCCTAGGGCTTTGCCCCAGAATTCGATGGCCTGGAAGCGTTTCCAGCCTGAATAGTGTCCCCATGTGGTCTATAAGCAATGGTTTCACTGGGTCAGTCATAGTGCCGGTAATGCCTAGGTTGCAGGATTGGTCCCTGTATGGGACAGCTGCATGCTCCTATACTGGTCTACCTGGACACTTAGGTCCTTTTGGTGGTTACCTCACTGCCAGGGATGTAATGGGCGCCACATTTGCAATATGCAAGTGGGAGAAAGCACCTTTGCGTGCCCGCATTGCAGTTTGCTCTGTGCGTTGCAGGACACGGCGCTGCACGGGCTGCAACTGCATTGCATTGCATGAGAGATTTGCAGTTGCATTGCACAAAGGGTGTGTTTTCATTTGCATGGAGTGTATTGTTGCATTGCACGGAATGTGTTGTTGCATTGCACGGAGTGTGTTGTTGCATTGTACGGAAGGTGGGGTTGCATTGCACGGAGTGTGTGTGCATTGCACGGAGTGTGTAGTTGCATTGCACGGAATGTGTGTGCATTGCATGGAGGGTATAGTTGCATTGCACAGAGTCTGTTTTTGCATTGCAAGGGGGGGGTGTGCATTGCACGGAGTGTGTAGTTGCATTGCATGGAGTGTAGTTCCATTGAACGGAGTGCGTAGTTGCATTGCACGGAGGGTTTGTGTGTGCATTGCACGGAGTGTGTAGTTGCATTGCACAGAGCGTGTTTTTTGCATTGCACAGAGTGTGTAGTTGCATTGAACGGAGTATGTAGTTGCATTGCACGGAGGGTTTGTGTGTGCATTGCACGGAGTGTGTAGTTGCATTGCACAGAGCGTGTTTTTTGCATTGCACAGAGTGTGTAGTTGCATTGAACGGAGTATGTAGTTGCATTGCACGGAGGGTTTGTGTGTGCATTGCACGGAGTGTGTAGTTGCATTGCACAGAGTGTGTGTCGGAAAAGGAAGCTGGCTCGGCAGTAACTTTGTCAGGACTTCTTTAGGGGTTCTGGCCAGCGTCGGCCCTGTAAATTTACATATCATGATGGCAGCACTAGATGCCCCTGCCCAAGCGGGGGCTGGAAGCTGGCAAGCAATAGCTCAATACCTTTTGCCCATATTCCCATTTTATTTAGGGATCCAGTTGGATATCGTTGCTAAAACAAACCACTTGCCTATGGAGAAGCTGTCTGCCTTGAAGGAAGTTATTTTGTAATACTTCCTCTGTAGCAAGTGATGCTTCATCAGATCCGATCTTGCTGGGCCACTTAATTAATCTTCCCACTAGGCCACGCTGCCTGCGGCCTGAGGTCCCCTTACCTTTGTGTATGCCTACCAAGTGTGGCGAAGGCAGATATCAGGCGATGGTAGCAATTCCTGAATGTATGCAATAGTAGTTCGCCATGGCAGGATACCTTGAAGCCGCACAAGGATTTTCAGGTTTATGCTGCCCTTTGGTTTTATTTCAAGGGCCGCTGGTGTGCAAAGCTATGGCCTCAAGCCCGGTGTGGTGAGGCAATCATGTGACATAACTTTTCTTGAGTTTTTCCCCATTGTAGTAGCAGTTCACATGTGGCCCAAGGAGTTCAGTGGCCATCGGATCTGCTTTTGGTCTGATAACCAGGTAGTGGTGAGCGTTTTGGCAAAACAGTCCTCATGCTCCAGCAGATTCTCCGCCCCTCCGCTCACGCTTTCGAGCTGCGCCGCTTAAGGTTTAATATTGTGCTTTCTACTCTCCAAATTACGGGATCCTCTAATGGTGTTGCTGGCACTCTATCCCATTTTCAGATGAAGCGCTTCAGATCCTGGGCTCCAGACTCAGCTGTTGCCAGACTTTTCCAGACCACCTGTGGCATTGTGACAACAATTAGCATTTATAGAGAGCAGCAGCTTCCATTTCCTCTTCTGCTGGATGGATTTCTTAGCCTTAAGCTGGCAGTCCTTGGCCATTCAGATGAATTGGCCCCCATCCTCTGAGCATATCCTGCAGTATTTGGTCCACCTGCTGCAGATTGGGCGTGCTGTTATAACTATCAGAATTCAGTCCGCTGCAATGTCTGTTACACTGAAGCTTTAATTTTCAGAGACCCTTGTATAAAGTTTGTAGTGCGTAGGGCCTTGGAAGGTTGGAATAGGCTTCAACCTCATAGGACAGCGGGCAGGAAGTTGGTCAATTTTACCTATGCAGTATCTGCAACAAGTTAAAACTTGTCTGCTGGTTAAAGATCAAGGCGAGATTCCTTTCAGTAGTCCATTGCATTTTCGCACTGAGGGTTGGAAAAATGGTTGTTGGTGCCAGCACGGGGATGAGAGTCTGGAGGCTTATTGCTTCAGGACTTTTCCTTATCCTTTGGAGCTTGTCTTTAGAGTCGGGAACTCAAAAACAGACTTAGTGGGCAGAAGTGCCACAATCAGGGTTCCCGCCACAGGTGAGGAGGGCCCTTGCCCGGTTATGGATAACAGAATATTTGGCTTTTCATTCCCTGGGGGCTGGCCCGCTCCTAGTGCATGAAAATGGGTTCCCGTTAGCCAGGCATCAATGTGCTTACGTCGTGCACCAGTTATTACGGCCTGCGGCTTGCTTACCGCTGAACACACCTCATTCCTTCCGAATAGGACTGCTGCAAAGGCTGCACACTGGGGGCCTTGTCAGTAGTCAGGATTGTGAATACGGGTCATTGGAAGTCTGACGCTGACAAGGGTTATATCAAGAAGTGTCAAATGATGTCTGTGCTGATGCTTGTCTGTTATTTCCTTTTTTCATAGGAGCAGCTGTGCACATTTGGGTCACAGCATCGTACACTAGGCTGGCAAGCATGTTGACGAGTTTGGACTGGGGCGCCATCTCAGTCTTCCTGCCCATGTGAACATTTACTGGATGTCCTGATGGGGAATGCTTTGGGAGGAGATCCTTCCTTTGGTGTGGTCGAGTGTGACCTGTGCAGGTCCTTCCGCAGTGCTGGTGGTACAGCTGGGCAAGAATGTTTGCTGTCTTCCTCCAGCATAAGTTTGCATTCCTGCATGCAAGAGGACTTGGATTGAGTTGATGGCAGCTCTCCCTGGACTCAAAATAATTTAAGGCATTGGTTCAAGGTGGTCTGGAGGGGGGGTTGGAGCACCTGTCCCCTCCAATGCGCAAAGATATTCCATTAAGGGAATCCAAGGATTCACTATGCTTTTGTCAACCCCTTTCGAGGGGTAGGGCCACACAAGAGTCCCTGGGAGCATTTGGGGGTGAGCTTGAGTCTGATCCTGTTTCATTGCTCCCCCACGCTGTTTATTTGTACTGGTGATATGGTGGGGCCCAGTCCTCAGAGCTGCCCTGCTAAGGTCAGGTGCAGCTAGTCGGGAACCAATGCTTAGACAAACTACCACTGAACAGGCCAGGAAGCATGTTAATAAGGCGATGGACAATAGAATAAAATAAATAAAGTAAATAAAATATCAAATAAAATAAAATAGGTCCTTGCTTTAGGTGGTTCTGTAATATTGCACCCTGCTATTTTCTTCAAGGCTGTTGCCCTCTTTAGGGCAGATGGGGTGCATCTTTCCCCTAAGGGGAACGACACCTGGCGGGATGCAATTGCCTTGGGATTCTTTGCTCCCCCGCAATGTTGCTGGTACTGACGATATGGTGGGGCCCAGTCGTCAGTGCTGCCCTGCTGAGGTCAGGTGCAGCTAGTCGTGAACCAATGCCTAGACAAACTACCACCGAGAAGGCTGGAAAGTGTGTTAATAAGGCAGTGGAAATAAAATACAGGTTGTTGGAAATCGAATGCATTCAAAGGTTATGTTCATTAACATTATTGGTGTCTTACAATTTTGCTTGTTTTATCTTATCCCTGCTACGGGGGAAGCAGGCCCTTGCCCTGTAAAAGATCTTAATAAATACCTGGCGGTACTCGCCCCAGGGGATGGGCCTCTGCTATGGCATGAGAATGGTTTGCCCCTGTCAAGACACCAGTTTGCAAAGGTGATGCGTAAGGCGATTCTGGCTTGTGGCGGCACAGCCCAAGATTTCGCCCCCCATTCTTTTAGGATAGGGGCTGCCATGACAGCAGCCCACTGGGGCTTGTCAGCTGCCAGAATAAAGGATTTGGGTCGCTGGAAATCAAATGCGTTCAAAGGTTATGTTCGCTGACAATTGGTGTCTTACACTGCTTTTATTTTATACTTTTATTAGGTTTAGCGGTTGTCCGCATTTGGATGGTGGGACACAGTATCGTCCATTGGGCTGGCGTTGCAGCACGGCAATCTGGATGGGGTCCAGATCTCGGCCTTCCTCCACACATTCGGTTGTCTTGGCTGTCCAGACGAGGAATGCGCTGGTCAGAGTTCCTGCCAAGTATCCGGAGGCAGTTGCTCCTGGAGGGGCCGCCAGCTGCTATGGTGGTGCAGCTGGGCGAGAATGACCTGGTGACCATGGACTGTTTGTCACTACGTGCTGCAATTCTGGGTGACCTGGAGACGCTGCGGGCAATGGTGCCAACAGCGAGAATCTTTTGGTCAAAGCTTTTGCAACGCTGCGTTTGGAGGGGCAGTCGTTGCTCGGCCGCCACTGAAAGGGCCGGAAAAAGCATCAATGCTGCGGTGGTCAAAAAGCCTTTGGAGCTGGGTGGTGATGTGATTTCCCACCCCGAGATTTCTTTTCAGAGGCCATCCTTTTTTCAGAGCTGATGGCGTGCACCTTTCTGCTTCAGGGAATGAGGCTTGGATTGGTGCGGTGGTGACCAAGCTGAGGTCTTGGTTGGGGCTGTGAGTGGTTTGGCGGTGAGCTGAGGGCTCCATGGCGGTTAGGCATTGGTTAAATTGGTGCTTGGAGGGGTAAGGTGCCTATCCCTCCAAATGATGCGAAAGGGAATTCCGTTAAAGGAATCCAGGGGCTTGCCATTCTTTCGTCCTTGTCCGTGGTGCCGGGCTTGGGCCGTGCAAGCCCCACCAGAACATGAGGGTGAGAGGTGTTGGACTGGTTCCCAGCCTCATTTCTCCCCAATACTTGTTTCCCACGCTGGCTTCCGGTGGTGTCCGGAAGGGACCAGCTCTGTCCTTGGGGGCAAGGACAGATAGTCATAACCAATGCCTAAGCAACCACTCACATTTGCTGTATTTGAATAAAGTTGTGGCCAAAATTATGCCAAAAACCTTAAACAAAAATTAACGTGTGATGTGTGAATTTTTGGGGGGTGGTACTGTGGAACTCAACACGCAAAGCGCAGCTGGACGTATAAAGGGTCCCATTACCTTCAGTAGCTTAGGGCCTCATCAAACCTAAATCTGGCCCTGTTCCCCCCCCCCAAAAAAAAAGTTAATTCAAAATGGCAGAGTTTCTCTTTTAATCAATTGCAATTGTATGAAATAACGTTGTGTTGTTTTTGTTTACTGCCCTGAGTTCTTGTACTTCAGAAAGGTTAAGTCTCTCTCTCTCTCTCTCTCTCTCTCTCTCTCTCTCTCTCATAGATGACTAAAAGAAAAATGGCTTCTGCGCATGCTTTGATGTCATTGGAGCCCATAGATTCTTATATAGATTAGTGAACACACAGCTCTGGAACGGAAGTTGCATAGAACAGCTGTTAAGTGACAAAAGAAATGAGCATTGGACCACAAGCCTGTCATAAACATTGCACTCTTAATCAGAGAACATCTGCTTTTCCATTTCTTTTACGACAACCTCTGCCTTATACTTAATCTGAAACAGAATGATTTTCCTAATAAGGTGCAACAGTGTTTTACAAATTGAAAAGCCTCCTTGCTAAAAGGAAAGGATACCAACTACAGATGTTTCAATTAACGCAACCATTTCTTATAAAATGTGTCTGTGCGGAGTGGAAGGGGGGCGGGCGTTGGGCAGGGTGGAAGAAATGACTCCACCATTTGGCAAACCCAGAGATTGCTCTGCGTTTGCGGAAATTTAATTATGGGCAAATTAGTGGTGCAGATGCCAACGCACAACGGGTTCCAAGCTCCCGCTACTCGATTTGAGCTTTCCATTTAAGCGGGTAATGGAATGTGCATGGAAGAAATAAAAGAATGCAACTTCTCCAAAAGGACAATTGACAGAAAACACATTTAAAATATTGGGTATGTTATACCACAGCTGCAGAAGCATCTTCTCCCAAGTATGCTGCTTTCATATGCGCATAAGGACATGAGATGAGCTTGATGGATCAGGTGAATGGCTGTGTTCTCACAGTGGCCAACTAGATGCCTGTGGGAAACCCACAAGCAAGATTTGAGCACAAGAGGGATTTCCCGCCTCCTGTGATTTCCAGCAACTGGCATTCAGATACATTACTGCTTCTGACTATGGAGTCTGAGCATAGCCCTTCTGGCTGGTAGCCCTCTGTAGGAATGATCGCTGGGTTGTGGAGTACACTCCTGCCCATGGGCAGCCTCAGCTGTCTGCACACATGACACAGATAAAGCCACAGCTATCTGAACATCTCGCCCTCTCTCTAACCTTTTGTGGTCTCAGTAGTCTGTCATGTCCTGTCTGTAACCTTTGTCTCAGAGACCTTTGTCTCCTTCGTCATACATTGTGCAAGGGGAAAATGACGCGGTGGAAACAGGGGCCAAAATAACTTTGTACCACCCCTCAATGTCGGGACTGGAAGTTGTGTAAAGGTCACAGTCCAAAATGTATCTGACTGGTTTTGCATATTATGCCAATAAAAGGAGCCTCCACAGAGCTAGCCGGCAGCTTGCTTGCAGCTCGCCTGCGCACAGTTCACCTGCAGTACCAACTCCTGCCTCATGTCCTTCCCTTCACCCTTGATAGCCCTCTCCTCCATGAATTTGTCTGATTTTCTTTTACAGTCAAGCAAGTTGGTGACCATCACTGCCTCATGTGGGAGGGAATTCCATCCTTCAACTATGTACTGTGTAAATAGGTGCTTTCTTTTATAATAAATAATAATAATTTTTTTATTTATACCCTGCCCTTCCCGGTTCCAAAACCGGGCTCAGGGTGGCTAACAACAAATTTAAAACACTTTAAAACACTTAATTATAAAAGCAGCATAAAATACAGTATAAAAACATGAATAACAATAAAATTCAAAAATCAAAAATCAATTAGATAATCCCCAGGGCTAGCTGGCTGAATTGGTCCTACTTGGGCCAGCAAGGAGGCCAGGGGAGAATTAGCTGTGGGGTCTCAGAGCGGGTGATCTTCATAAAAGGGGAGGGGGAGGGAAGAGAAGGGAAATAAAAGATGAGGCTGAATTCAAATTAAAGGCCAGGCAGAATAGCTCTCTTACAGGCCCGATGGAAAGAGGTTAAATCCTGAAGGGCCCTAGTGTCATGGGACAGAGCATTCCACCAGGTCAGAGCCATCACTGAAAAGACCCTGGCCCTGGTGGAGGATAGTCTGGCTTCCTTAGGGCCTGGGACCTCTAAACGATGGTTATTCATGGACCTTAAGGTCCTCTGCAGGGCATACCAGGAGAGGCGGTCCCATAAATACGAGGGCCCTAAGCCACTGAATCTTCCAACATTCAGCTTCGTCGAATGTCTGCAAGTTCCAGTGGAAGAAGAAGAAGAAGAAGAAGAAGAAGAAGAAGAAGAAGAAGAAGAAGAAGAAGAATAGTAGTAGTAGTAGTAGTAGTAGTAGTAGTAGTAGTAGTAGTAGTTTGGACTTGATATCCTGCCTTTCACTCTCCTTAAGAAGTCTCAAAGCAGCTAATAATCTCCTTTCCCTTCCTCCCCCACAACAAACACTCTGAGAGGTGACTGGGGCTGAGAAACTTCAAAGAAGTGTGACTGGCCCAAGGTCACCCAGCAGCTGCATGTGGAGGAGCGGGGAAGTGAACCCGGTTCACCAGATTACGAGTCCACCGCTCTTAACCACTACACCACACTGGCTCTCTAGAACATACACAGGAGTGCCTCCTCTGCCAGATGCCTGTTGTGCTGGGAGCATTGTTGTAACGTCAGAACCAAGACAAAGTTACCTTTGTTGTTGTTTGTAAATGTGAAACATCTTCACGTTTCACTTTGAAATTGTACTAGCTTGCAAACATTAAAAAACCCTAAATAAGGATTGCCAACTTCATTTCCCTCCAAACACTCTGCATCTAACAGCATCCATCATTTATAACAATAAATTATGTCGTGCCATTTGCTCTGAGTTCTTTTCTTTCCTACTTTTTTTTTTTTAAAGACAAGAAACAAAAATCCTCCAAACTCAGTTTGGTTCCAGTTTGGACCAGACTAGTTTGGGAGCCCCGTAATCAGTGCTTACTTGCCTTTAAAAGAAAATGCTAATAGCATCTAAGGGCAGGTGGGAGTGGGGTGCACAGAGAGCAGACTGGTGAAATCAGATTATTCA
This sequence comes from Podarcis melisellensis, assembly GCF_964234715.1. Classification (NCBI taxonomy): domain Eukaryota; kingdom Metazoa; phylum Chordata; class Lepidosauria; order Squamata; family Lacertidae; genus Podarcis; species Podarcis melisellensis. The sequence goes on from NC_138537.1 coordinate 12,711,998, forward strand.
GACTGGGACTGGAGCAGGGAGGGCTAACCTGAATTGTACCTATGTGCTTTCCCTTGCAGGGCAAATGGTTGCAGAAGGGGACACTTCAGACTGTAAAAAAAGAGTGTGTTTCTGGAGTTGCAGAAGGGGTTAACTCTCTCCCAGTGTTGTGGTCCCGATCCAAAATCACACGCACACACACACACACACCAAGGTTGCTATTAACATTCTCTTTAAAGTGCATAGGATGGTATCTCGGAACTCCTGGTGCTGCAACGTTATGCCCGTAAAACTTGGAAGGGAGGTAAAAGAAATTATTGTGGCAATAAATTATGATGATGGGGTCAGTGATAATAATCCTTTAACATATTTAACGCAGGCTGAAAAAAATCTCCCTAGAAACACTGGTATCATTTTTCTTCTCTTCACTCACATATCCCTCCCCTGTTCCCTTATTTTCTAGGCAAAGAATGCTTTGTATACATACAATCCCCTTGCGCTTAATATCAGGGACAGCACACAAGCCCATCCTTCAGCGTAAAACAGCAAACACACACACACAAAAACCCCCACTTTGCACATCTCATGTCGCTGTGAATATTACAATTATGTTCCGATGTTAATCCTGCTGCAGCAATTTCCTTGTTATGATTGCCTGCGTGAAAATGCAAGAGACAGCGCACATTTCCCTTTCCAATGGAACATGACACACACTTCGAGAGAGCTGATGAGACCAAATACTCTGCAGGAACATCCATACCTTTCAAGAGAAGCAAACAAATGAGCCAGCAGCTTCTGACAAGCCATCTACTTGATAGGGGCAGAATTTGCTGAGGGAAGCCAGATTTGGCTTTCTGATTAGCCTGTCCTATCTGGTGATTTCATTAGCAATTACCTCTAACGCTGTCGAATCTTGGTATGAAAATTGCAGAGCCGGGACCCCCAGATGGTTGATGAAATAATCAGAATCGCCTTGCATTTGCACGGAACTGACATTAGATTCTGCACATTTGTCTTGCCCAAGACAGGTGAAGTTGTGCCTCTGAAACACATAAAATTAGATTCAAGGTTAGTTTTGGGAGTCGCACGTACAGCTATATTAAGTTTATCAAAACTACAGCAAATGTAGGTGATGTTTTCCTAAGCACATTAACCACCAGAATGCCTAGGGATTCGGTCAGCAATGCTACAATTTAAATAAATGTATTTTTGAAATGTGCATGCTATTGTTGATGTAAAGACAAAGACAAATGCAAAGCATTTGACTTGGGAGTCCGAACAGCAGCATGCACAATAATACTGTTTTATTATTGATCATTTCAACAGGGTTCACATTGATTTATCATACTTATTTAGCCTCGCAAGCCTAAGACGTGGTGTAGGATGTTGTGGCTGGAAGGCTCAAGACCCTTAAGAACAGTGGAAGATAAAACCATTAGTGTGAACCTTAGCTGAGGTTGCCTGCTGCCTTACTTCTGGTCGGAAGACAGGCAAACTAATACCGGTGTATTGGAAGAAGCAAAGATCACCATTGTCAAAGCAATGATTCTTCAATATCAGCTTTGTTGGGCTGGTCATGTTGTGTGGATGCCTGATTATCATCTTCCAAAGCAACTACTCTATTCCGAACATAAAAATGGAAAGCGTAATGTTGGTGGTCAACAAAAGAGGTTCAAAGACTCTCTCAAGGCAAATCTTTAAAAATGTAGTATAAACACTGACAACTGGGAAGCACTGGCCTGTGAATGCTCCAATTGGAGAACAGCCTTTACCTAAGGTGTCATGGGTTTTGAAGACACCTGAACTCAGGACGAAAGGGAGAAACGTGCTACGAGGAAGCACACTTGGCAAACCCACACCATGATCAACTCCCACCCAGAAACCTATGTCCCCACTGTGGAAGGATGTGTGGATCCAGAATTGGCTTCCACAGTCACTTATGGACTGGCTGCTAAAATCGTGTTTTGGGAGACACTCTTACTTGGCTACGAGTGATCACCAAAGAAGAAGAAGACTTCTTGTGTCTCCTTCTTCAATGCCTGGTACAAACATGCTCCTGCTCATTCCACTTTCTGTGTGTACCAGAAACATCTCACATAAGGGCCTGGGTCTTTTTTTGCTTTACCTCACTGCATTGATTTTGAAAGTGAGAGAGTGGCCCTTTGCAGAGTCCTCCACAAAACATGAAGACCTCAGGGGTGGGCAATCACCAGAAGATAAGAGCTTCTTGCCATTGGTGACCCAGTGCATGTAGATGTGAAAACTTGTATGGATGCCCAAAAGGAAGGAAGGATGGAAGGATGGAAGGAAGGAAGGAAGGAAGGAAGGAAGGAAGGAAGGAAGGAAGGAAGGAAGGAAGGAAGCTTTCAAAGGAAACCAGCAACAGAGAAGCAATGTAGCTTCAAGGCTTCCTAAATCTACCAAAGAAAATGAGCTGCTTAGAACAACTCTTCGGGAAATATATTTTTCCATCTCATGGGGATTTCTAAATCGTTGACAGCAACGATTGGCTTGAGCTGGGGTGGGGTGAGGGGAGTGAATTAAAAAATAAACTTCATGGGAAATTAAGTTTAGAAAAGGAAGCAAGGCCTTTCCAGCGGATGCACATCATATGAACCATTTACCAGTGCAAATCAACAGAACAGCCAATGTCAGCTTTGCATATCCTCGTTCATAAATTCATCTTAGATGGTTTTTGCATAAATCTTCACCACAATGGGCAGGGAAGCACTTGGCTGTGAGTTCTGGAAGACCTGCTCTCTGCCATGCTAGCCTTTGCTCACCTAGTCCGAGAGAATGGGGGTCTGACTGACTCCAGCTACAAGGGCTGAGGCTGCTGAAGAGGCCAGAGACCATCTTGGCTGTCCCTTTGGGCAGACCCAGGTCACTGAGCATGAGCTTCCACAGCCGCTGCCCACCATAAACCACCATGGGCAGGATTGATAGCAAAAGCAGCGGCAATGTGCTATGCTTACGAACATTTGTTGTCCTCTTGTTAATTATGATATTTAAAATGTGCATTTTATATTTGACTTTATTTAGTAAAGTTTAAGGTTGTTGTTTTTAACTTTGCTGCAATAATTGTGCACTTTGTAGCTGACCTCTGGAATGTTTTGTTTTTGGGGAAAAAAGAAGATAATATTTTAGTTTCCTGTTAATTATGTTGCTTTGAATGTACTTGCCTTTCTTTAGTAATGTTTCATTCTGCACTGTTTTATTTAATGTGTTAATGTGTTTGAGAAACCACTTTGAGTTGGTTTCTTAAAAAAATATAAACCGGTATAGAAATGAATAGGAATGATAGTGATAATTGGGGGAGGGGTGGGCATTCCAGGAGCCCCTGGAAACATGGAGTGGATCTGGTCCTGATCAGGCTGTGTAAAATCATCCTACTTTTGGAGTTCCGTACACTTAGTGAGCCTAGATTTTTCACACAGATGCCTATAGTCTGCAGAGCTCTATGGTGAGAAATGTTGTAGTCAGGATCTCATAGAATCATAGAATTGTAGAGTTGGAAGGGACCTAGAATCCATCTATTTCAACCCCTACAATGCAGCAACCTCAGCTAGATCATACATGGCAGATGGCCATCTAACCTCTGCTTCAAAACCCCCAAGGAAGGAGACTCCACAACCTCCTGAGGGAGACTGTTGAACAGCTAGAGAATAGGGTGCCCCACAGGTCAATGCAAAACACAAGTTCCCTCCACCTGAAATGTGTGGAAGAGGGAGTGGGACCATACCCAGTGATCCCACCTGTAGCTTAAGACTAAACAGAAGGTCTGTAGATGTTTCGGTCACTATGGCATTATGTAAAAAGGTAAAAGTTAAAGGACCTCTGGACGGTCAAAGGCAACTATGGGGTTGTGGCGCTCATCTCGCTTTCAGGCCAAGGGAGCCGGCCACAGACAGCTTTCTGGGTCATGTGGCCAACATCACTTAACTGCTTCTGGTGTAACGGAACACAGAGTGCACAGAAACACCGTTTACCTTCCCGCCACAGTGGTACCTATTTATCTACTTGCACTGGCATGCTTTTGAATTGCTAGGTTGGCAAGAGCTGGGACAGAGCTGGGAGCTCACCCCTTCACAGGGATTCGAACTGCCAACTTTCTGATCGGCAAGCCCAAGAGGCTCAGTGGTTTAGACCACAGTGTCGCCCATGTATTATGGTATTATGTATCTACAGATGTACATGGTAGGTGTCTCATATGATTGGGAACCCTGTATGTGCAAATTTTCCAATTCCACATCGCACCTATGTACATACATCTGCAAATGCAGGCATAGGCAAACTCTAGCCCTCCAGATGTTTGGGACTACAATTCCCATCATCCCTGACCACTGGTCCGGTTAGCTAGGGATGATGGGAATTGTAGTCCCAAACATCTGGAAGGCCGGAGTTTGCCTATACCGGTGCAAATGCATAGACATCTCTTATCATACCTTGAGGTCAAGGTGTAAAAGATTAATATAAGCTGGAGATTTCAGGAGGGGCTCCAGCATACCACCCATGCACAGCTGTAACATCTGCACGACCACTTTTCACAGTTGACATAGTGCCCTCCTGTCCAGCTGTTTGAGCAAAGGAGGGATGTGTACGTGAGCACCCTGCAGTTATTTATTGTTCACTTATTTCATTAAATTCTATCTTGCCTGATTGTGAAAACAAAGCAAAGAGGTTTTCAGAAAGAAGAAAGCAATAAAATTATGGGCAAAAAAAGCAGGTAGAGTCAGCTGTTTAAAACCTTCACAAAATTAAAAATCATATGTACTGCTGTTGTGCTGAACAGACAGCAAAGCCCATAAGGCAGCAAGTGACCTCAGGCCAGTCTACAGAAGTTGTGGCCCACCAAGCCTAAAAATAGCCTGAAAAATAAGTGGCATGGCTTGCCAGACACTTGACAGTGTCCCTGTTTTTGCAGTTAAAGTAAGGCTGGTTTACAGTGCCCTTGGTATACTGGATATGTAGAATTGGGAAAGGACCTCCAAGAGGTGTTTGGCTTGGTGGGTCACCAGTTACACAGAGTTGTCGTTAAAGCACACAATCAAACTCAGCAAATTGCTTCAGATAGCAGCTGATTCCTGTTCAACCAAACCCCTCACTCCGTGGTTCTTAATTTATCTCTACCCTCTTGAGCTTTCTTGAATCAGAGTTTACAAACACTTCAGAAAGATATTTAACAACATCACACTGTGTGCCAGTTTAGAAATGCAGATTTCTTACTTTTCTTTAAAAAACAACAACACAAAACCCTACACTCCCCCAATCCCGATACACAAACACGCATGTCTTGTATTGTGGCGCAGAGAAAACTGGTCTGTTGATTAATGGGGGTCGTGGCATGCTAAATCACTTAAGCAGTAACTGAAAGACAAGAATTAAACTACTTTATTTTAAAGAAATGTTGCAGTCCTTCACTAGATAGACCTTAGAATAGCCACACAATTTCTAAGTACTTACCTTAAGTCTGACTTGCCCTCAAACTTACGGCAAGTTTGATATGGCATCAAGAATATGTCCCCACCACACTCTGGATATTTATTTTTTTATTTACTTATTTATTTAACTTCTATACCACCCTGAAGATCAAAGGGCAGTTAACATCGATCTTCAGGGTGGTATAGAAGTTAAATAAATAAGTAAATATATATATATATCCAGAGTTACGGAAACTTTAGAGTGTCCCTGTGTGTGATGTAATAAGTAAAGTACTGAAGGAGTGTGGTGGGGACATATTCTTGATGCCATATCAAACTTGCCGTAAGTTTGAGGGCAAGTCAGACTTAAGGTAAGTACTTAGATCAAAGGGCAGTTAACAATTTACAGAAACACTGTAAAATTAAGGAATGTTAGAAGGATGCTGGAATGAAGTTATGTGGTTTTAGTAGTAATGTTACAAAGGGGTATGTAAAAATGGATTGTTAACAGGTGAGAATGTAAAGCTACAATATATTAAGATAAATTATTGAGATAAAAGTAAAAATGGAAAGGATTTGCTGAAATAATGAAGTAAGTAAATGAAAGACAAGATATGGAAGTAAATGAAAGACAAGATATGGAAAGATTGATTTGTTTTTAACTGCTTTTATTTTTCTGTATTTTGTACTTTTTGTTTTCTTTTTTTCTTTTTTCTTTTTTGTAACTTTTTTGAAACTTCAATAAATGTTATTTTTTTAAAAAAAAAACAAAACAAAGGGCAGTTAACAATTAAAAAACCACAAAAATACTTACCAGCTCCCACCCCTGCAACAGTTTAAAAGGTCATAGATTGTTTAATCAGCCGAAGGCCTGGAAGAAGAGGAATGTTTTTGCCTGGCACCTAACAATATGTAACTAAGGCACTGGGCGGGTCTCTCTGGGGAGAGCATTCTACAAATGGGGAGCAACCACAGAGAAGGCCTGCTCTCGTCCTTATTCCAAGGCGGATAGCTGGTCTGTCTAGCTCAGTGTTATCCATCCTGATTCACTAAGGATTTCCAGGATCAAAACAAAAAAAATTCCTTCCAGTAGCACCTTAAAGACCAACTAAGTTAGTTCTTGGTATGAGCTTTCGTGTGCATGCACACTTCTTCAGATACACTGAAACAGAAGTCACCAGACCCTTCTATATAGTGAGAAGTTGGGGAGGGGTATTACTCAGAAGGGTGGTGGGAATGGGTGATTGGCAGATAGCTGTGATGAGCCTGCTGACGACTCTTAACGACTGCAATAGGTCTTACAGGAAAAAGCAAGGGGTGAGAAGGTGAAAAGTGGCTTTGTCATGTATAATGAGATAAGAATCCAAGGTCTTTGTTCAGACCAGGTGTCTCCATGGTTTTAAGTTTGGTGATAAGTTGCAATTCAGCAGCTTCTCTTTCCAGGATGTTAGAGAGAGGACATTTCCAACCTCACTAGATGATACCAGGAACTGAACCTGAATCTTTCGTTCATGCAAAACAGATACTCTACCACCAAACTACATTCTTTTGCTTGAAATAATATAATAATAATAATAATAATTTATTATTTATACCCCGTCCATCTGGCTGAGTTTCCCCAGCCAGTCTGGGTGGCTCCCAATCAAGCGTTAAAAACAGTACAGCATTAAATATTAAAAACTTCCCTAAATAGGGCTGCCTTCAGATGTCTTTTAAAGAGAAGATAGCTGCTTATATCCTTCACATCTGAAGGGAGGGTGTTCCACAGGGTGGGCGCCACTACTGAGAAGGCCCTCTGCCTGGTTCCCTGTAACCTCACTTCTTGCAATAAGGGGCACTCGGTGCTGGATCTCAGTGACCGGGCTGATCGATGGGGGTAGAGACTCTCCTTCAGGGATACAGGACCGAGGCCGTTTAGGGCTTTAAAGGTCAGCACCAACACTTTGAATTGTGCTCGGAAACATACTGGGAGCCAATGCAGATCTCTCAGGACCGGTGTTATGTGGTCCCGACGGCCACTCCCAGTCACCAGTCTAGCTGCCGCATTCTGGATTAATTGCAGTTTCCAGGCCACCTTCAAAGGTTGCCCCATGTAGAGCGCATTGCAGTAGTCCAAGCGGGAGATAACTAGAGCATGCACCACTCTGGCGAGACAGTCTGCAGGCAGGTAGAGTCTTAGCCTGCGTACCAGGTGGAGCTGGTAGACAGCCGCCCTGGACACAGAATTAACTTGCGCCTCCATGGACAGCTGTGAGTCTAAAATGACTCCCAGGCTGTGCACCTGGTCTTTCAGGGGCACAGTTACCCCATTCAGGACCAGGGAATTCCCCCATACCCGTCCGTCCCCTGTCCCCCAAAAACAGTACTTCTGTCTTGTCAGGATTCAACCTCAATCTGTTAGCCGCCATCCATCCTCCAACCACCTCCAGGCACTCACACAGAGTGAAAAACCCTCTCGTTCCAGATGGGGCTCAAACCAACTCAACCCCCCCCGGGGGGGGCGGTTGATAAAGTGGGAAGCAGGCCTATATAAGGAACTTTACATGTTTCCTTAATGCAGGAGACAGTGACAAACACAGCAATCCGAAGAGGAGAAGTTATTTGCTTGGGGATCAGTTTAACATCTTGGCATCAGCTGTTCAAGCACATTCTCTTCTCTGAAAAATTCTAAGCACACCGGGAAATTCCAGGGGCAAGAAGAGAGAAGATGGATTGTTAACATTAATTAATTTGCCAGTGCATTTAGCTCACTTTTTCAAGCCGGTTTCTCTAGCTTTTGCTGCTCGACATTCTGATTATTGTAATGCTGCCAGATTTTATCAGGCGCACCGTATGGCATTCCTGTTTGCTACACTGAACACAGCATCTTTTAAAGGATACGTTCAGAGGGAATGGTAATGCGGGAGGAATTCATTTCAATTAGATGTTGCCACTTGCAATTCCCTCCTTGTCAGCAATCTGGTCAGCTTCAGCTGCATGCTCTGGCCCTCAAATGATTGTTCAGTAGCAAGAGAACAAGCTTTGGCACCTTCTGTATGGTTCAGACCACAACTCTCATCAGCCTTGAGCATTGGCAATGCTTGGTGAGGCTGATGGGAGGTGGAGTCCAACAACATCTGGAAGGCCAAAGGATCCTCCACCCAGAGGAAGACTCTTAATTAGGATTTCCCCAGACATTACCAGGATTTGAAAGGCAGAATTGACATCCAGGGGGTGGGGAGAGATTCTGAAAGATGGTGCTTTGTCATGGGTTCTAAAAAAAGCTCTACAATTTTGAGGTCCTCCTAAGAAAAGCTCAACAACTTTCTGGGTGTCCTGGGTTTTACCTTTTGAAATATGGCAACTCTAGTTTTAACTGCAGGGAGTTCTGAAAGAACTACGGTTCCCAGAATGCATTGTGCCCAGGATCACTTCTTCTGGGTTGATGGATGGAGAGGAGAGGAGAGGGAGAGAGATGTTGGCAGAAGAAGTAAGGTAAACAAACCTCCATTTTGCTTCTCATTGCTGCTCTTGCTTCTGCCAAGAAGGTAAGAAGGAAGGGAAAGCATCTGAGACTGTGGAGATGCCTTGGGGAGATAGGAGGGTGACAAACAAGAAGGGGCAAGACAACACAGTTGGAAGGTTCCCCCTCATTTCAGATTTGGGGTGGAAGGATTGGAAAACCCCCCCCATCCAATTGGTGGAGAAACTTGGAGGGTTCTCCCATCTCTAAATACATGCTCACATTTTTATGCACTATGTACAAGTTGTCTCGAACATAGAAGAAGGTGAGGTACAAATGAGACATAATTTTCAAGGCGATACTTACGGGCATGCATCTTGCTCAAAAAAGTTAAGGGGTTTTTCTCATTTCTGGTTGATGAAAAAAATACTGCTTATGAGTAACGAGATAGAGTATTGTATAATATGGAAAATGAATTTCCAATATCAACAAGGGGTGTTTAAAATTTTATAATGTAATTATGTAGTGCTGAGCAGTATTTTTATTAAATAGCATCATCCCTCATGTACGCAATATTGATGAATTTGTGACATTGGTGTACAAGATCAATAGTACTTGTATCTCAATGCCTAACTGCTTAGTTCAACTTTTATTGCACTAAGTATCAGAATATAAATGGCCCCGTAAAAACATAAACCTGAGAAATACTGTTTAACTTTGGTTAAAGTAGTCTTGACTCCTTAGTTCTGAGGACATTTACATAGAAGCAAAGAATAAATTCAGGGGTCAGAGGAAAAAGTCAATTAGAAGGCTCAAATATTGGAGGAGAGACAGTACTGTGAAATATACTGCTCATATACACCACCCACTTGGTGTCTACCAGATGCTCTGGACACCAGGAGGGCCTGCCCAAGACATTTTGGCACCTGAGGCAAACCACAAAATTGTAGCTCCACACCGGGGAAGAAGCAGCAAATGAAGATCTACATCGGGAACAAGGTGGGGGAATCAAATCAGCCTTTCATGATGGATGAAGTGAGAATCAAAAGATGTAATGGTGGGGAGGGGCCCACTCTGAATCATGCTGGAAGGATCCAGAGCCTAGGAAACCTCAGAAAGCAGCCCCCTGCCTTTTCCTCCTCAGGGGTGGGAGGAGACCAGCAACGACTGCTATTCACCAAGAGGCTGCATGGGGTGGGGGAACTGCTGAGGAGGGGGCAGATCCAGCCTCCAAGGAGTGCACCACAGCTGTTGGTTGCTACAGCAGCAGCAGGTGATGCATTCCATGCAGGCTGGATCTGCTGCCCATGTGAATCCTGCAGCCCGAGGTGATTGCCTCCCCTTGTCTCATGGGTGGGCCGGCCCTGGGTTTCAGTTCCCAACACAGCCATCCTTGTTGAGGCAGATGGGAGTTGTGTGCTCCAAAACATCAGGATGACACCCCAGGGCAGATCTACTATGAAACTAATGAAGCTTAAGCTTCATCCCAGAGAGACCCCGGAATAGACTTTAGTCCACATTGCTTAAAAAAAAAAGGGTATGTGTGTGTGTCTAGTAGATCTAGTTTGAGTTACATTGATTTGAGTCAAATTGATTAATTGTCAGGTTTAGCGCTTCTCCCACGCAAAACATGGAACTCTGGCAGTTTAAGTAGCTGAGGTTTATTTCTCAATAACAGGCTTACAGCAGTCCAAGCTTCCACAACGCATCCTTCACCACCAGAGTCAGTTGACTCAACTGGCTTCTGACCCCTCTCAAGGCCAGATATACGCCACATCCTTTCGCGCCTGCTGCTGGCCTGCCTCTGCTCTAATCGCTTGCTCCACCTCCTACTTCTTGGCGACTCAATTCCTCTTCTTCTGCAGATTCCTCTCTGCTTGGAGTGTCCCTGTTGTACAGTGGTACCTTGGGTTACATACGTTTCAGGTTACATACACTTCAGGTTACAGACCCTACTAACCCAGAAATAGTGATTCAGGTTAAGAACTTTGCTTCAGGATGAGAACAGAAATCGTGCTCCGGCATCGCGGCAGCAGCAGGAAGCCCCATTAGCTAAAGTGGTGCTTCAGGTTAAGAACAGTTTTCAGGTTAAGTACAGACCTCCAGAACGAATTAAGTACTTAACTCGAGGTACCACTGTATATAGTTCAACAATCCCAAAGTTTGAGAGTCAGTAGCACAGACATTGTAAAGGTGTGGTGCTCTGTTGTGGAACAATCCCATTGAATAAGATAACAGTGGTTACCCAGACCTTACTGCTGGTTGTGAAGGGGCCCCCATAACAATTCAAGCTTCAGGGCCCCAACAGTGTAGGTCTGCCACTGAGGACACCAGCTGGGGGAAAATGGTATGCACACAAAAAAGGAGCGTTACAAGGTCATCTCCCCACAAAGGAGAACCTCACAGATATATATGTGGGTCATTGCCCGACAATATTCATTAATTCAGGACCGAGCAACTTGGGGCCTTCCCGTTGTTGTTAGCTCCCACCAGCTCTAGCCAACAAGGCCAATGTTCAAGGCTATTCTCCAGCCTTGCATTAAATGGCACCATTTGTGAGAAACACCACATCCAAATGGGGGCTAGAGATGCTTCTGCTGAAATAAATGGGTTTGTGGTCACATCCCATAAAAAAAGAAGTGTTTAGGGGCTACAACTTCTTTATCATTAACAGTGAATATCTGATGAATACTGTCAAGTGTGCAGGAACTGCTTAAGGCAGGAGCCTTCTTGCGACCTCTCTTGGCTTGCCGAATCAAGGGTAAAACTGACTCTTTCTTGCTCTGGAAGAAGTTTACTGTTTGTACCCTGATGGCTACTTTAGAACTGCATGCAGTGAGAACTCTTCCTGCTCTAGCAAATGTACACCTGAAGTCCAGTGACTACAAACATTTGCCTGCCTCGGGCCACAGCTTAACTGACAACTTATCAGCAGCTTTGCTCAACAGGTTTTCTTGCCTCCCAGTGCTGGCAGACTGTGACAAACCCTTCATCTCAAAGCATCTGGCAATATTTAGTGGCACTACCTTGCCTGAGTGTAGCCCATTTGGCTCCAGATTCTGACAACACATCTGCCCTTGAACCACAGGAACACAAGAAGCTACCTTATATTGAGTCAGACCATTGATCCATCTTGTTCAGTATGGTCCAACTGGCAGAAACTTGTGATGGTTCAGAATTTATCTGGTTAAATTCCCCTGGTGTGTGTCACCTGCTAACGTCAGCTTACAGAAGCTGGGCGGAGACAGAAGCTTTTAGAAGCTAAGAAGGAGGAGTTTTTCCCTGTACTTTCACTTCTCTCTGTGTATCTGAGAGAGAAAGACGTGCCTTTGGACATGGCTGAAAGAAGCCCTGGACTTTAATGCTGTAATGTATGAATAAAGAGCTGTAAATAGACAAACCTGTCTATGTGTGCTTACAAGAAGCAAGACTGCTTTACACGCTGTGCTTCGACTCTGCTAAAAAGCCGTGACTGAAAGGAGAGACAGCAGGAGTTATTCCGCAGCTTGAGAGGAAGCCTGCCGGACCGCTGTAGGTGATTGATGCGGATCGTAAAGCTGTCTGACGTCGCGGCTCTATCGATAAGGCAAGATCGATAGATATCTTCCACAGGTTATGGAGTGTCAGAAAACGCTCGTAAAGCAGTCGGTGTGAGCCTCAGGAATGCTTTGAAGTCAGCGGTCTGCGGCTGAGGAGCGCAACGGGAGCTGACTGGGTGCCGGAGAGCAGATGATTAATTGCCTGCTTCCGAGAGGCAGTGAGAGCCTCTGATACACAGAGAGCTGGAGCTGAAAAAGCAGCTAAAAGCTGGGAGCTGAGACGCAGCTGAAATATCGTTTCTCCACGGAAGGGAAGGCCGGAGGAAGCTGGTACGGAGTAAGTACAGCTTGGGGCACCTTGGGAGAACGGGAGAAGATGGCTGAAAGCCAGAATATACCGCTGGAAAAGCTAACTCTAAAGAGTTGGGCAACGTGGTCCAGACAAATAAGGGGATGGTTCCTGGTCGAAGGGCTCTGGGAAGCAAGCCAATGGGAGCCAAAATCACCACCCCTTGGCCGGCCAGCAGCTGGAGCAGGTGAAGCAAGCTGTGGGGCTGTGTTGGCTGAAGATAGCCAGAGGCTGCATCAAGAGCTAGAGATGCTCAAAGCATGCGTTGATGCATCTCTGAGGCCTCATTTGGAGGGCGTAACGACAGCGTGGGCTGCCTGGAATTTGCTGAAGGGCTTGTGTGAGGCGTCAGCGAAAGGCCAAAGCCCTGGAGGATGCCCAGGAGAGGCAGAAGGATGCCCAGAAAGCCCAATGGGGACTGGGACAGTGTTGGGGAGCTGTTGTAATGCTTCTACACGTCTGTGTGATGGACTGAGTCCTGGAGAGGCTGGACTGGCAGGCCCTGTTCCCGATGTCTTAGCCTCTAGGAGCGCTAGTGAGCAGATCGGGGGGGCGAAGAGTTCCAAAGGCGAGTTTAAAAGACTTTCGCTTTGTGCTGAAGCAGAGAGGAGCTTCAGGGGGGGCCAAGCTGGTGGAAGGCACCGTTCCAGAAGGAGGAAGGCCAGGCCAGCTGGGAGGAGCCCCGGGCAGTGTTTTTCCACTGGAGTTCAACGTCGGCGTGGCAGTTGCCCCCACCGGAGCAGAGAGCCGATGCAGGATGTTTGCAAAGACTTTTCCCATGGGAATCAGGCAGGTTTCCATGGCAACAGGCCTGGGAAGACAGGCAGGCGTGGAACTGAGCCAGGTGGTCGTGGTAAACAACAGGAAGAGTCTTATCAAGTTTCTGCGAGTATGGCAGTGTTTGAAGACGGCGGAGTGGAAAATTTCCAGCTCAGCCTTGTAATTGACTCTGCAGCTAACCGCAACATGGTTCCAGAGATCCCTGCAGTCGAGAGGTGGAATTGCACGGCAGTTCCGAAGGGACAAACTATTAAGTTCACGAATGGACAGAAAACTAGAGTTCGCAAATGCACTAATGTCTATCTTTCTGTTTTACAGGAGACGGTGGATTTTTGTATTGTTCCAGAGATTCATCACTGTTTGCTATCTGTGCCTTATTTGTTGAATAAGGGGTTCAAAGTTTGTTTTGAAAATGATGTCTGCACAATCTCCAGAGAGGGGAGGTTACTGGCCAAAGTGCAGAAGGGACAGAATGATCTTTTCATTCTTAAAACGTCTCTTGGGGGTGAGGGGAAGGTTGAGAAAGCACAAGCGTTGCGTGCTACAGTTCCCAACCAGCGTGCTACAATTCCCGCTCATAATGTTACATGTGCATGCGTATGGCATCAGAGAACGATTCACAATCCTTTAGAGGATTTGCAGGTGTTACCTGAGGTTGTTACAGGTTGTAAGATTAGAAATTGTAAAAGTGCCATTAATTGTGACACTTGCAAGCAGGCAAAGGTGAGAGGGTGCAGTTACCCAAAGGTGGAACGTGTGGCCACTAAACCTTTTGAGTTGGTACACATAGATTTGGCCGGTCCTGTCAAGGAACCAAGTCTAGGGGGGGCCAGGTTTCTCCTAACTTTTTTGGATAATTTCTCGCAGAGTTCCTGGGCTCACGGTCTCAAATCCAGGGAGGATGCAGCACAGCTGATCAAGAGCTGGATTGAGGGGGTGGAACAGAGGTTCTCCACCAGGGTTCAAGCGATCATCAGTGACAGAAATGCTGAGTACACTGGTTCTGCGTTGCAGAAGTTCTTGCAGAAGAGAGGGATACGTCACACAGTTAATTCACCCCAGCAAGGGGGGGTGGCAGAGCTGAGGAGTGGAGCTCTGGTTAAGGCTGCACAGGTGATGCTGAAAGAAGCCAGGTTGCCTCCTGAGTTTTGGGTGGAGGCTACTAGGGCTGTGTCATTCACCTGGAATCGTGTCTACAACTCACTGGTAGGTGACACACCGTTTTCTTTGTTAAATGGCCGCAAACCCCAGGTTCACTTTCTGCGGACTTTTGGGACTCCTGCGCTTGTCGCTTTGCCTAAGGCTTTGCAAGGGCCAGATGGAGCCAAAGTCCAGAAAATGATCTTCTGTGGGTATGAGCCAGATGCCCGTGCATGGCGGTTTGCCTACCCATCAGGTGATCAGAGTAAGGTGCTGATCAGTAAACACGCTGAGTTCTTAGAGGAGGAGGTAAAGTCAAAGACTCCTGTCAGGCGTGATGTTCTCTCAGATTGTCTCTCTGACCCAGAAGACAGTTCTGATGAGGCGGAAGAAGAGGCTGAGGCTGCTGATGACGACCAGGTCACTGACCAGGGTCAGGAGCAGGATAGGGCATCTCCACAAGCTGTTAAGAGACTGCCCAAGAGTGCGCCTAGTTCTCCTGTGAGTGTAATGGAGAGGATTCGAAGACGCTTTAAGTCAGAGAGTGAATCCCATGATGCAGAGGATACACCTGCTGATCAAAATGAGTCAGGGGGAACACCTGAGTTTGTGCCTAGGAGGTCCAGTCGCACAACAAAAGGTATCCCACCAGAGAGGTATCAAGCCACAGGTGCGTGGGTAAGTTTCGCACAGTGCGATTCTGAGAGTTGTGAGGTGGTTCCACAAATGCCAAACAGGTTTGCCAAGGGAGGGCACAAGGCATTGGGGAAGGGATCGATCTCACAAGGTGTTACTGAAGATGTTGCACAGGTATCATGCAGGGACACAAGGGGGGGTGTGATGGTTCAGAATTTATCTGGTTAAATTCCCCTGGTGTGTGTCACCTGCTAACGTCAGCTTACAGAAGCTGGGCGGAGACAGAAGCTTTTAGAAGCTAAGAAGGAGGAGTTTTTCCCTGTACTTTCACTTCTCTCTGTGTATCTGAGAGAGAAAGACGTGCCTTTGGACATGGCTGAAAGAAGCCCTGGACTTTAATGCTGTAATGTATGAATAAAGAGCTGTAAATAGACAAACCTGTCTATGTGTGCTTACAAGAAGCAAGACTGCTTTACACGCTGTGCTTCGACTCTGCTAAAAAGCCGTGACTGAAAGGAGAGACAGCAGGAGTTATTGCGCAGCTTGAGAGGAAGCCTGCCGGACCGCTGTAGGTGATTGATGCGGATCGTAAAGCTGTCTGACGTCGCGGCTCTATCGATAAGGCAAGATCGATAGATATCTTCCCCTTCATCTCAAAGCATCTGGCAATATTTAGTGGCACTACCTTGCCTGAGTGTAGCCCATTTGGCTCCAGATTCTGACAACACATCTGCCCTTGAACCACAGGAACACAAGAAGCTACCTTATATTGAGTCAGACCATTGATCCATCTTGTTCAGTATGGTCCAACTGGCAGAAACTGTCCTGGATTTCAGACAAGGGTCTCAGCCCTATCTGAAGATGCCAGAGCTTGAACCTAGAACCTTCTTTATGCAGTGCAAATGCTCTACCACTGAGATACGACCCTTTGCTATGGCATGGCCTGAGAAGCCGATTTTGCTGAACCTATTCCTGACTTGATGCTATTAAAGTGGAAAGGTATCTCCCTCCCTCCATCTCCAACTTACTATTCACTGACAATCTCTTTTCACATTCGCTCTCGCCCATGCAGAGATTCTGGAATGGCAGACATCTTTGGATGTGCCTACACTGTACCTTCTGATGTTCTTTTGCAAGCAGTATCCAAGGAGCTCCTTGAGATTCCCTAGAGTGTTAGTGCCAACTCATGAACAGATGGAATCTGTGCTTCTCAGTGGGTATAGAGGAACAGAATACTCCCCACCAACTCTGGAGTGGAAATTGGGTTAATCTACCACAACACCAGGCTGCCTTAGCATCTGTTTCTCGTGCAGATGGGAAAAGCTGGTGAGACAAGCCAAGCCATCTAGAAAGCAACATGTTTGAGACTGCCCCACCTACAGCGGACTGTGCTTTTCTAAGCAGGGGTCTGGGCTATCTTCTGGATCCCTAAGAATTTCAGTTGTTACAAAGGTCTGCATTGCATATTACTGCCCGCTTGGCTTCAACACACTGCAGAATGTAAAGCCAACAGTAGAAAGGTCCTAGAATGCCAACGACGCTAAGCATTTAGTAAGACCAATGATTAGAGATGTTGCCAACCTTTGTAATCAAACACATGGATTAGCCAAGTGCACTTCCACTCCAATTCACATCTCTAGCTGAGAATGTAAAATGAGAGTTTGACCATGTGCATTCAGCTGATCAGGCACTCAAGGAAGCTGTGCTGTCAAAATCAGCACAGAACTTCCAAATGAAGCTGAATGTTGCAAGATTCAAAAAAGACAAAAGAACATACGCCTCAGATTTGAGCATCAACTGCTTACACTGTGACAGAGCAGCTTTAATGACATCCATCATAAACATAACAACAACAACAACAACAACAACAACAACAATAATTTATTATTTGTACCCCACCCATCTGGCTGGGTTTCCCCAGCCACTCTGGGTGGCTTCCATAGAAACCAAAATACAGTAAAATATCACAGATTAAAAACATCCCTGAACATATCTTAAGTCCACCTTACATTCAAAGAAACAGCCATGTTAAATTACAATATTATAGCAGAATACAATATAATAGCAGAATAACCAAACACTGATTTAAACAACCAAGTTTATCTCTATGCTGAAAGAATTTGTTAGTAAACAAGTTTGCCCCCACAAAGCCTTAGATTCTTAAGCAATTGTATTCTCATTTCAACTTATGCACATCATAATTTGAATCTGCATATATGATATGCTCAGCTTACTAAAAATAACTAGAATATTAATACTGATTGGGTTAGTTTTGAGGGCAGCTTGAAGCCATTCTTGATAAAAACCACTCTGCAGTGGTGTAAGGAGAAAATAACTTCAGCAAAGGCAAAGCATCAATAACAGAACAGATTAATGTTAACACCTTCTATATCCCCTGACTCTAGGGTTTTCAAATACTTCATAATAAAAGTAAATAAGGATTTTCATTGTAAAAACCCCATATATCTGACATTGGATATATATTTGCTGAAGTCCTACATAGTCAGAATAAAATTAGTGGGTGGTTGTGGGAGCCATTTCTGTGGATTTTAGGAGCAGAGTTAGAGTTCCATTGTAATCATTGTTGGCATGCATCTGTCTCGAGAGACAATGGAGTGTGCCTTCAAGGGTGAAGACAATCGCAGCGCCTGCTGTGGTTGCAGAGGCCGGTAACTCACAACTGCTGCCTCCTGTGATTGTTTTGCTGATTAGCAACACCAAAGCCATCTATCCAAGGTGCAAGCCTGAGCAGTGTGCCTGGAGGTCCTAGGCTGCCCAGACAACAAGACCTCCCTGTGCACTGAATCCCATTGATCCTTCTTGACTGAATGTTGCTGTGTGATTTCCTCAACACACTTCACACTACAGCAAGGAGCCAAGCTAGCTATCAGATGCACACAGAACAGTTGCAAAGCTTCCTGCTAAAATTTAAGCCTGCTGCAGGGCAAGGTAAGCAGCAAAGATGCTGTGCTAATATCAACTTCTACTTTAAAAATAGTGCTTAAATATGGTTGGGGTTAGGGTTCCCTGTGTGTCTTCAATTTAAAGCGGAGCCCTAGAGTGGGTTCAGATAATATTTGCTCTGGTTCCCTCTAGGAAATAACTGTTCAAGCAAACGTCTATTCCTCTGATCAGGGCTACAACAAATAACTTTTCCTACAATCATGGCCACATGTAGCCACACAACCTCTCCAACAGCTCGTTCCCACAAACATTCATCGGATGCCTGAACAGGACGTTTCTTAGTCCTGTATCTGAAAATACTGGGTCACTAGCTTTTTTAAAAAATGTGGAATGCTACTGTGTCCTGACTCAATTCTTGCAAAGCCTCTTAAAAAGGTAAAGGACCCCTGACCATTAGCTCCAGTCGTGATCGACTCTGGGGTCGCAGCGCTCATCTCGCTTTATTGGCCGAGGGAGCCAGCGTACAGCTTCCAGCTTTTCAAATTTGCAAACTTGTTTGGTGAATGAATGCTCTTGACCACAAGGGGAAAAGGCTGGTGGGGGTGCAATAAGAACTGTAAGTCCCATCCACTGACCACCACCACCTTGATTTCAGCTAAATCATACCACTCCAAGCTTTTTAAAGACACTAGCTGGTGGAGGGGGCAATATATTAAAAAATGGGTTCATTAGGACAGGAATGGGCAAACTGAGATCTAATGGCAAATATATACTGTAATTCATTGGCAGTAAATCAGCATGGTTTTCTGACTCCCAATTGTTTACCAGTAGCAAGAACAAAATTTTCTCCACTAAAATTAAGGAGCTGAAATTAACAAAGCTAACCGGGATAGACTTTTATGTGAATAGACTGTGAGGTGAGAGAAGTTCTCCTGTTGAAAACGAATTCCTTTGCTTAGAATGTGCTCAGAGACATCTTGTCCTTGAATGCTATCTGCATTTCTTTCGCACCTGGCTCAGACTGGTAGATCTCAGCAATCCAGTAAAAAGAAAAAGTAAAAAAGATGTAGGTCTGATAAACCTGGAGTCTGCCCATCCCTGCATTGCATTTTCTTGCTGGCACCTCCTCTTATCCAAGCACTATCCTCACCTCTCTTTCTCAAATTCATCAGTAGCACTGTGCAACCAACACCCCCAATCTGCCCACACTGAAAAAAGACAGATTGGTCTCCTGTACTGCTACCTGCGGAGTTGGCACTCTTACCCAGGAGAACACCTAACAGAGGAAGTGCAAATCAGCAGACCCAAGACATCAAGCTGAGATTTTTCATAAGCTTGACCTGGAATGGCTAAAGTGTCAGAAGTCAAGCAAATGTCAATCTATTGCTCTTTCATCCTCTCAGTAGGCTGGAAAAGCCATGCTGAGGCAGCTAGAAACTGGCCACTTAGTGCACTCATCGCAACCTAGGTGATAACAGAAAGAACAATGGATGTTCAAAATTCCTCCTCTGCCTTGTAAGCTTCTGGGAAAACCTGCTCTTCAATGCAAGGTGAATGAATTTGCACTGGACTTAGACCAATGGAAAGCACTTTGGGCATTTTCAGAATACATGGGTCATATCACAAGATCAGTGTTTTGGCTTTTCTGTGTTTGAATGATTTTATATGTAAATGGAAATATTTTTGTGTAATTTAGAAACTGGTGCCGAAAAATATTGCCCCCAGAATATTTCCGTAAAATTATCCCCCGTGGTTCAGAATGCCGAATATTCACTAAACTGTATTTGACAGCTGGTGTGCATAAATAAATAACATAACAATAGTAATAATAATATACTCTCCTCTGGAGAAAATATATGAAAAAGATCGTATTAAGGGGTGTGCCAGCCACAACATTGGCTTTGTATCTGCAGCACTGAGAAACAACTCAGTCTGTATTGATTCAGTTGGTTATTCAGGCCTGAACAAGACCTGCTAAATCTGAAAGTCTGCTCCCCACACCCTCTGAGTATAATGGGGAATATAGAAATGGCCATAACATTTCCCCACCACTTTTTACACAAGTGGATAAAATCTGCAGGCAATGAATCCACGTTTTACACACTTTTGGCATAACAACAAGGAGGCTGACAGAAACCAAAGATCAGCGTGACCCTAGCAATGAATGTGTTTTCAACATGTAAAAAGGAATATTAATGAAAATGCCAGTGGTGGGGAGAAATGAGGGACAGTGAAAAATTATTTCCCCTCAGCATTAACTGCAGCAAGGTGGCTCATACAAAACAAAATAACACAACAACAAGGAATTAATTCATATCACAGGATACTGGAGATGGGAAGATAAATTAAAAAACGAGGCTCAATGTGAGAATGAAATAAATTACATCATGATGAAAGAATGACATATGAGAAGACTTGGCTTGTAGTCAGCAGCATCCTATGGCTCCTCATCTGCTTTCCTTGGCGGGGACTGCAAAATTGCTCTGCAGATGAATTTTGTAAATTCTAAAAAAAGTAGTGGATATAGATAACCAAATACTAACGTTGAAGTTATTCTCACCACCCACTATTATGCATCTGTAGTTCTTTGTATGGTAGTTCTCGATACTCATATGTGGCTGTCAATACAAACCAACCACTATATAGGGTAGTGTGTTTGTGTGTGTGTAACTATTTGCCCAGATATTTAATCACATCCACAAAAACAAAACTTGAAAAGATACCTTCTCATACAAATGCCATCCAACTTCTCTTACTGTGAGCCTTTGAATGAGTCATTTCCCCCCCTGCCTTTTGCTGGTTTAATCTTTGGTAAAGCGAATGTTGCCTTCTCTCACACCTTGATGTTCACAGGCACAAGGGTTTTGCTCCCCCTGTGAATCATATCCAAAGCTCCTGTGCTGAACTGGAAGTAATGTCAGTGACAGTGCAGTGATACTTGACTTTTCCAATTCACATGCCTGTGAATGATATTTGTAAGCAATTGCCTTCTACAAAAAAAAAGGAGATGGAAGAAGTCCTATTACAAAACAAAACAAAACACAGCCACGCGAAGGATGAACATTGTCCTGCAGCTGGAGGTGCAGGTGGATGAATCAAGTGACCCAGAAGATGTCACCGAGTTATACTTTTCACCATCTGAATTATTACACAGTTTCGCCATCCTACACGTATAATAAGAGCAGAAATCATAAATTTCAACCCTCCAGTGTTTTCTCCAAAAACCACATCCGATGAGGAACTTCTTATCTCTTTCAACAGCCCGCTGCACAGGATAATTACAGTGCTGTAATATTTATGAAACCTGCCTTTCAGCCAAAGCACTTAGCAAGCCTTAATTGAGATTCATAATGCCCTTGTGAGGTAGGTGTGAGGCAGTACCATTTAATATGGGAACGCACAGTATGAAGGCCAAAGCTTTATGGGATATTTAGAGATATTTCTGGTTGTCTCGCATTTTCGCTTGCTTACTTTGCCGGATTATTGAACATACATGCCTCCATTCGAGATAAGTAGAAGCTGTAGACACTGTGGCTTCATTTAGACAAACATTTGTAAGGAGGTTGATCACGTGGTGAAGTCAGCACACAAGATACATATTTTTTTTTGGAGCAGAGATCTGGAGGTGACTAATAGCCAACCACAAAGCAGACAATGGCTCTACTGTACCATTGAAGGAAGCTAGTTGCCATTACCCATTAATGCAACAGCATAAAACACACTTTGATAGCATTGCTATGAACTGAATTCAACTAGTCTATTGTAATTGGAAAAATACAAAACTAATAGAAACACTTCAAAATACTAACTCATAAGCATCAAATATGAACGGGCCAGGTAGTTCTTTTGAAAGCTTACTATGGAAAGGGCACGGTGAAGGGCAACTGAAGCTGCCATCCTAAAGCAAACCAAGGACAAGATGAAGGAGCCTCAGGATATGGTTTAAGTGCTGCTCCATCCTGGGAAAGTACTTTTGCCTCTGGGAAAAGCACCTGGTGTGATTGCAGAATGTTCTGCTGGCATAGATGCATTGTTAGTGCTATTCTGGAAGCAGCAGGGATGAATAGGATGGGAATGGGATGTTGATGGGTCCTGGGAGGCCTTTGGAACCACAGGACCCAAAGTACCAGATTACCATGACATGCTACGGTTAAGTGGAGGGAACTATGCCAGCCCTGAAGTGGAGGCTCCTCTGCTATGTGATTCATTCCCAAACACCCACACACTCACATTCTCTGGCAACCCCAAAGTTTTGGAATTCCCTCCCCACAGAGGTGTGTCTGGCATCTTCATTACACAACTTTTGAGGAATGCTGAAGATGACATCCTTACTCAGGCTTTTGGCACATGGGATTCATATTTTAGTACCTACCTTATTTCTGTGATTGCAAGTTGTTTAAAACTGTTTTTAACATTGTGTTTTAATTGCTGCAACTCACCCTGTGACCTTAGGGTGAAGGGCAAGTAAATTACAGCAGCAGCAATAAATGTGGGCCTAATTAATTAAGCTAAAATGAACAAGCATATGATTGTGGGTTGAGAGAAAGAAAAGGAGTCATCTTAAAAGCTTGGAAGCTGGAGTTGCATGCATGCCATCAACATTTCTCAGATGAAAATAGGAGGTCCTAAGGAAAAGCAGGACATTTCAGGGTCAAATCAGAACGGCCAGGACGGCTTCTGTAAATCTGGGGCTGTCCCTGGAAAATAGGGAGTTACGTGCTGCATGGAGTTCCTGTCATTCTGTCTCATTCATACATCACTAGCATTGCTAAAAGGGAAAAGTGTGTGCACAAGTACACACACACACACACACAAACACACACACAAACACAAACACACACACACACACACACACACACACATGTCCCCACTAGTTCTACACTACATGACTTGAGCTGCCTTTATGGGATCCTCATGCAAGAAAGAGTGAGAAGAGAGCAAGCAGGTAGGAGGAAGGGACAGAGTATAGGTGTCAGTGGGAAATAGCAAAGTGTGTTTTCCCTATCGGCCCTGCCTTCTACTGGCTGGAGGCCTGCAAGGTTGCTTACGCAGGTATATCCAAGAACAGGGGTCGGCAATCTAAGGCCCATGGGCCACAACCGGCCCATGGGGGTCATTTAACCAGCCCATGGACCCCCACTGCAGTGGCGTAGTGTGGGGGGTGCAGGGGGCTGGCCGCACCGGGCGCAACATCTGGGGGTTAGGGAAATCCACGGGTTAGGGGGCGCAAATTACTTGCCTTGCCCCGGGTGCTGATAACCCATGCTACGCCACTGCCCCACTGCCTGCTCGGGGAGCCCTGCTGCCCACTCAGTCAGCTCCCGTGCGCTGTGCTAAACCAGCACGGAGCAGAGTGGGGACCACCTTCCGCAATGCTGGCCTGCTTCCCATTGGCTGCAGGAAGCTCCTGCAGCCAATGGGAAGCTGTGCACGCCTCCTCCACGCCAGAAGGAGTGCTGGAAATAGTGTTTGCATATGCATGTGTGCGCACACACACTCTGGCCCACCACGACATCTGCGGGGCCGTGGACCCGCCCAAGCCACAAAAACTTTGCTGACCCCTGCCCAAGAATGTATACTGTGATTTCACCTGAAGTGGAACTACCATCTGTGCAGTTCCACATGTGCCGAGGGAGATTAAACTGCTAGATTTGTCCTTCCAAAGCATATGTGTGTTGTGCGACATTCTTTCTTTCTTTTTATTATTACAGCAAGTGCAGCATAACTGAAACTAAATACAAAACCTGTTGCGGAGAAACAGCAGGCTTTACAGTATACAGATTTCTAAAGCTACTTGTCTAGGATTTCCTTCTCTCCTCCCAACAATAACAACAACCTGATAAAACACTTTTCCTAGGACTTATCTCAGAATTTATGAGATCAGATCTTTAAAGACTGAAAGCTGATAGTTTCAAAAACGATGCACAGTATAATCTGGGATGAATACAAATTACAATATATTTCAGAGGTGTGCTTTTTCTCCTCTCTCTCTCTCTCCTTCCTTCCATTGCAAGGTGACCTTCAAAACTTACAGAGTGAAAGCTGAACTTTGGCAGCGAAAATGATGTACACACTGCATCTTCAAGACAAAAATGTTTGGAAGATGCCGCAGAAGATATAATCAATAGAACAGTGGTGGGCAAAGACCTTTTCTTCTTATCCCTTTCAGGGAGCAATGGAGTTCTGTAGATGAAGACCTCTTCCATAGATGAAATCAGTATAGCTGAAGGATTTGTGAAAACACTGCGAAGTTTTTTCAGGTTCCACACAGCTTGTCAATTACAAGTGCTACACAATGTCACAATGCTTTGGGGAGTTTGATCCAGGCTTCAGTCATTAATGAAAGGAGCCATTTCATGAAAACACTCCATCATTTCGGAATACCATATAGCTGGTGGAAATGGTAAAATGATGGACAAAATTTCTGTAAGACAGTTTCCCGAATAACAGCGAAAGATAACGTTCCACAAAAAAGAATGGGGAGGGGACATGATTCTCATAGAATAGACCTCTTCAGTAGTGCCACCCCATCTGCAAATTCACATCAGGCAATTGTTCAGCATCATGTAAAGACTCTTTTATTTCCCCAGGGAAATATTATGGCTGCATACAAACTATACTTTTAAAGTACAGTCGTACCTTGGATTCCAAAGGCCTTGCCAGTCCAATGTTTTGACTCCTGAATGTCGCAAACCCAGAAGTGAGTGTTACGGTTTGCGAACATTCTTTGGAACCCGAATGTCCAACGTGGCTTCCTCGGCTTCTGATTGGCTGCAGGAGCTTCCTGCAGCCAATCAGAAGCCACACCTTGGTTTCTGAACGTTTTGGAAGTCGAACAGATTTCCAAAATGGATTCCATTCGACTTCCGAGGCACCACAGTACACACAAAGCCCATTCTTCCCCTCAAAGAATTATGGGCACTATAGTTTGCTTTGCGCAGAGTTATAGTTCCCAGCAACTCTCAACAAACTTCAGTACCCAGAATTCTTTGGGGAGGCAAATGTGTTTCTCAAGTGTGAGCTGTAGAAATACCAGTTCACTCTCTTTCCTTCCCCTGAAGTGCTTTGTGGGTAGATTCAAATACACTCTACCCCCTAACCTCCATGTAATGACCCTCCCTTCTCTTTACAGTGGTACCTCGGGTTACATACCCTTCAGGTTACATATGCTTCAGGTTACAGACTCCGCTAACCCAGAAATATTACCTCGGGTTAAGAACTTTGCTTCAGGATGAGAACAGAAATCCTGCTCTGGTGGCGCGGCAGCAGCAGGAGGCCCCATTAGCTAAAGTGGTGCTTCAGGTTAAGAACAGTTTCAGGTTAAGAACGGACCTCCGGAACGAATTAAGTACTTAACCCACTGTATTTTCCTAGCAGTTCAAAAGCACCCCAAAGTGCAAGTAGATAAATAGGGACCGCTCTCCAGCGGGAAGGTAAACGGCGTTTCCGCTTTTTGCGCTGGTTCGCCAGAAGCGGCTTAGTCACGCTGGCCATGTGACCCGGAAGCTGCCTGCGGACAAGAGCCGGCTCCCGGCCTCTTGACCGAGATGAGCGCACAACCCTAGAGTCGGTCACCTTTACCTTTTTTTACCACTGTATTTGGGTGGGTTTGCAGACATCGGAGATGATGGGAATGCAAAGGTGTGTGCCAGTGTGCAACATTCATGGAAGGCACCACGGGGGAGGGCAAAATCTGCTCACGGATTTTACACAGGCTTAAAGAATTGCAACCACAATGGTATGCTTTGAACCGTGCTGTTCCAGGCACCTGTACTGTTGATCCAACACGCCGGGCGGGTGGGGGAATAGATAATTACTGCACATTACAGTAACGTTTGCCTGCTTGTCAAACGACGCCGGGTGACAAATTGTATTTTGAATTATTAATCCTCTGTTTTTCAAAGCCTGCCACTTCTAAAGCTCCCCCCCCCCTTTCAGCTTTGTCTTCAAACGCGGCGATCAGGAACGGGAAGGTGCACAGACTGCAGTCCACCTCTCTGAGCCGAAACTTCTACATCAAGGTCCCTGTTTTCAACACGTTTCAGTGAAATCTGATTGACTTCTCAAATCGCTGAGGAACACCCTGCAATTGAGCCAGCCACGCTAAACTAAAAGGAGTGTGTGAGTGTGCTGGTGGGGATTCGGGGGCGGGGTGCAGGGGGGAAGCTTCTGAGGCAGAGATTACCATAAAGAGACAAACAGCGTCATCTTTCATTAAGGGGAAAGAAAAATTCCATTTAAGAACATTAAAGGTTGTTTTTTTAAAAGCCAGGCATTCTTTTGAACACATACCACATGCTAAAAGGAGTGGGGGGGGGGAAATAAGTCCTGTTTTAACAATACCCTTTGTACAAGTTTGTTTGTCTTTTCTTTTACAGTTCATAAAAGCCTCCTGGGAAGCTGGAATTATGTCTGCTGGCACAACAAAGTACAATATTGGACAATATTTCTCCTCTTTATCCATCCCACCTGTTGTATTCTGCCCAAAGAGAATAACAGAGTTGTAAAGAGCTTCAAGGGTCATCTAATGTCTACCACTACCTCCTACGGTGAAGGCAGTGAAAATCCACAGTGTGCATGAGATGGTTTGCGCTTACTGTTTCGTTTTGTTTTGCACTGGTTCGACCTCTCCTATACACCCCTGTGGCAGCCATCTTATGTTAAACACCACCCTTACAGCAGCCATTTTGTGACTGGCACCCACGTCACTTTCTCAAAATTCCAGATGGTCCCAAAAAAGGTTGGCAACCCTTGATCTAAGGATTCTACTGTCCTGAAATATCTACATTGGCTCCCAGTATGTTTCCAAGCACAATTCAAAGTGTTGAATTGGGCCATTTAAAGCCCTAAACAGCCTCGGCCCAGTGTACCTGAAGAAGCATCTCCACCCCCATCAATCAGCCCAGACACTGAGGTCCAGCTCTGAGTGCCTTCTGGAGGTTCCATCACTGTGAGAAGTGAGGTTACAGGGAACCAGGCAGGGGGCCTTCTCAGTAGTGGCACCCACCCTGTGGAACACCCTCCCATCAGATGTCAAGGAAATAAACAACTATCTGACTTTTAGAAGACATCTGAAGGCAGAAGTGTTTAGGGAAGTTTTATGTTTGATCTTTTATTGTGTTTTTGAGGTCCTGTTAGAAGCCACCCAGAGTGGCTTAGGAGGCGCAGCCAGATGGGCAGCGTATAAGCAATTATTATTATTATTATTATTATTATTATTATTATTATTATTATTAATTTGATCACAAAAGTAAGGCTCCAAGGAGGCTGAAGCACACAGTGACCTTGAGCCAGCCATCTTTATTCATCTTGATTGACTAATTCAGAGTTTTCCAAACTTGGATCTCCAGCTGTTGTTGGCCTACAACTCCCATCATCCCTGACCACTGTTCCTGGTAGCTGGGGATGATTGGAGTTGTAGTTCTACAACAGCTGGAGACCCAAGTTTGGAAGACCCTAGACTGATTGATTGATTGATTGATTGATAGCATTTAATTCAATTGCATTTCTTCTTCTTCTTCTTCTTCTTCTTCTTCTTCTTCTTCTTCTTCTTCTTCTTCTTCTTCTTATCACTCGTAGCCAAGTAAGATTGTCTTCCATAAACACAGTTTTAACAATGAGTCTGTAAGTGACTGTGGAGGCCAATTCTGGATCCACACATCCTTCCACAGTGGGGACAGAGGTTTCTGGGCGGGAGTTGATCATGGTGAGGGTTTGCCAAACGTGCCTTCTTCTTAGCACATTTCTCCCTTTCATCCTGAGTTCGGGTGTCTTCAAAGCCCATGACACCTTTGGTAAAGGCTGTTCTCCAATTGGAAAGCTTGCAGGCCAGTGTTTCCCAGTTGTCGGTGTTTATACTACACTTTTTCAGATTTGCCTTGAGAGAGTTTTTTAACCTCTTTTGTTGACCACCAGCATTACACTTTCCATTTTTAAATTTGAAATAGAGTAGTTGCTTTGGAAGATGATAATCAGGCATCCACACATGACCAGTCATCTTACACACCGCCCAAGGAACATATTTCCTCCCTATTTTAACCTTATACAATATTTACAAAACCAACCAGCCAACAAAAAAAGCAACCAATAAGAGTCAAACCATTATCACAACAGTCCAGTGACCAATAACAATGGGAGATATCTTCAATTAACCCCTAGTACCAGGGAGAACGGGACCCGGGTGGCACTGTGGGTTAAACCACAGAGCCTAGGACTTGCTCATCAGAAGGTCAGCGGTTCGAATCCCCATGACGGGGTGAGCTCCCGTTGCTCGGTCC
Organism: Podarcis melisellensis; assembly: GCF_964234715.1. Lineage (NCBI taxonomy): Eukaryota > Metazoa > Chordata > Lepidosauria > Squamata > Lacertidae > Podarcis > Podarcis melisellensis. Next base: position 12,740,464 of record NC_138537.1, read on the forward strand.
CTGCTCCTGCCAACCTAGCAGTTCGAAAGCATGTCAAAGTACAAGTAGATAAATAGGTACCACTCTGGCGGGAAGGTAAATGGAGTTTCCGTGCGCTTCTCTGATTCGCCAGAAGCGGCTTAGTCACTGACAAACTGGAACGTGTCCAGAGGAGGGCAACCAAAATGGTCAAAGGCTTGGAAACGATGCCTTATGAGGAACGGCTAAGGGAGCTGGGCATGTTTAGCCTGGAGAAGAGAAGGTTAAGGGGTGATATGATAGCCATGTTCAAATATATAAAAGGATGCCACATAGAGGAGGGAGAAAGGTTGTTTTCTGCTTCTCCAGAGAAGCGGACACGGAGCAATGGATCCAAACTACAAGAAAGAAGATTCCACCTAAACATTAGGAAGAACTTCCTGACAGTAAGAGCTGTTCGACAGTGGAATTTGCTGCCAAGGAGTGTGGTGGAGTCTCCTTCTTTGGAGGTCTTTAAGCTGAGGCTTGACAACCATATGTCAGGAGTGCTCTGATGGTGTTTCCTGCTTGGCCCTTGTGGTCTCTTCCAACTCTATGATTCTATGATTCTGTGATCTTCAGATGAGGCTGGGCATGTCCCCTTTCTGGGATCCCAGTGAGCTACTGCCAGTAGACAAAACTCAATGCAATGGAACAATTGCCTCATTCAGCACAAGGCAGCACCCTCTGTTTTTAAGGGAATTCCATATGCAGAAAGCCACAATAGAAAGGGCTTTATCTCTGCCTGCCATCCCCCAGTGGCTTTCCTTTTTCATCTCTAACACTGCAGGAAGTACCTGTCGCATTTCTAATGTGGTCCCTCACACAGCATCTCCTCTTCTCCTTTCTACATTTTCATGCCACTCTAAGTTTGGTGGGGGAAAAGTTACTTGGAGACTGATGTGCCTGAAGTAATAATACTCCAAAAAGCTGCCGTTAATGAGGCATGATCTCTTACTTACTTGAGCTGAATTAATCCATTTGAAACATTAAACTTCACGCTTACATCTATGCAGTGGCATTGATTCTCCAAGAAACTGACATTTGGTTTATAAGAAAAGGTGTCACTTCTTTGCTTTTAATCTGAAGTGTGCAATGCCTGTCAACAGTTCCCAACCTCTGATGATCAGAAGCGGCTTGTTGGGTTAATTCTACCAGAGCTGGCTGAAATCTTGTGTTCAAGATCTGTGGGTGGAGCAGGGGGCAGCTTAAGTCATGCATGCAGAAGCAAGGGGTAGAAGAATCTCAAAGAAATCTTACCAGAAAAATTGGATATTATGGCATTTCCATGCTTCTTTTTTTTAAAAAAGCTCAAAACACAAAATCTACAGGGGTTTTACATTATCGTCCTCCCTACCAGCTCCTACTCTTGAGTGTTTTTCTTAAAATCCATACCTGTATTGAACACTCCCTTAAACATGTTGTGTTTCATTGCACACCTAGATTGGACACTTTCCATTCCATTCTGGTCGGAAGAGAGGTGCAAAGAGCTTCTCTCTGTGGGTAAACGTGGTGGTGACCAATGTAGGTGCCCTTTTCCATTGATGAAGAGGGGGGTTGAAGTGGGGGGGGGGGACATGCCTGCACCATTCTATGGCCCTATCTCTTATTATTTATTATTATTATCATTTATTAAAATTGTATACTGCCCCATGCCTGCAGGTCTCAGGGAGGTTTTGCAAGATAAAATCATAATATAAAACTATAAAACACAAACTATAAATGAAAAAGAACAACCCAATAATACCCCTACTCTTTTCCTGCTCTTTTCAATGTGGCAACCATTTTGTGTTGTCAGGAACGTGCCCTCCCCCCCCCAGAGTGCAGGGGGTGAGTTAGACTTAGAGATTGAACTAAATGAATGAGGGTCCGACTCTGCAGATGGCTGTCAGAATCGAGAAAGGGCAGTTTGACCCTCCTTCCTGGAGACGTATTAGCTCTCAAGGAGAGGAAGAGTTGGAAGGCAGGCAGAGAGTTGCTAGGCAATCAGCAGATAAGCGGTGGTCTGAGTCTGGGTCAAGTGGGAGTGAGGAGGAGGAGGGAGGTCAGGCTCTCAGTCCCTGATCCAGGCATCTGGATAAAATCAGAAGGCAATGGAAGGGCAAGGGGAGAAAGGAGGAGTCTGGTGTCCTTCCTGCTGTGGGAAAGGCGAAACTTCAGACTGACCAACAAATGTAAATGCGAGCAGGCAAGATGCCGGGCTCTGGATGGGATGTGTCTTTTTGTAAAATAAAAAATAGGTAAAAGGTAAAGGACCGCAAACATGCGCTGGATTATGGAGAAAGCTAGAGAGTTCCAGAAAGACATCTACTTCTGCTTCATTGACTATGCAAAAGCCTTTGACTGTGTCGACCACGGCAAACTATGGCAAATTCTTAAAGAAATGGGAGTGCCAGATCACCTCATCTGTCTCCTGAGAAATCTCTATGTGGGACAAGAAGCTACAGTTAGAACTGGATATGGAACAACTGATTGGTTCAAAATTGGGAAAGGAGTACGACAAGGCTGTATTTTGTCTCCCTGCTTATTTAACTTATATGCAGAATTCATCATGCGAAAGGCTGGGCTGGATGAATCCCTAGCCGGAATTAAGATTGCCGGAAGAAATATCAACAACCTCAGATATGCAGATGACACAACCTTGATGGCAGAAAGTGAGGAGGAATTGAAGAACCTTTTAATGAGGGTGAAAGAGGAGAGCGCAAAATATGGTCTGAAGCTCAACATCAAAAAAACGAAGATCATGGCCACTGGTCCCATCACCTCCTGGCAAATAGAAGGGGAAGAAATGGAGGTAGTGAGAGATTTTACTTTCTTGGGCTCAATGATCACTGCAGATGGTGACAGCAGCCACGAAATTAAAAGACGCCTGCTTCTTGGGAGAAGGGCAATGACAGGCCTAGACAGCATCTTGAGAAGTAGAGACATCACCTTGCCAACAAAGGTTCGTATAGTTAAAGCTATGGTTTTCCCAGTAGTGATGTATGGAAGTGAGAGCTGGACCATAAAGAAGGCTGATCGCCGAAGAATTGATGCTTTTGAATTATGGTGCTGGAGGAGACTCTTGAGAGTCCCATGGACTGCAAGAAGATCAAACCTCTCCATACTGAAGGAAATCAACCCTGAGTGCTCACTGGAAGGACAGATTGTGAAGCTGAGGCTCCAGTACTTTGGCCACCTCATGAGAAGAGAAGACTCCCTGGAGAAGACCCTGATGTTGGGAAAGATGGAGGGCACAAGGAGAAGGGGGCGACAGAGAACGAGATGGTTGGATAGTGTTTTCGAGGCTACCAGCATGAGTTTGACCAAACTGCGGGAGGCAGTAGAGGACAGAGGTGCCTGGCGTTCTCTGGTCCATGGGGTCACGAAGAATCGGACACGACTAAACGACTAAACAACAACAAAAGGACCCCTGACAGTTAAGTCCAGTCACAGACGACTCTGGAGTTGTGGCGCTCATCTCACTTTACAGGCCGAGGGAGCCGGCGTTTGTCCACAGACAGTTTTTGCAGGTCATGTGGCCAGCATAACTAAGCAGCTTCTGGTGCAACAGAACACCAAAACCAGAGCAGGACACGAAAACGCTGTTTACCTTCCCGCCGGAGCGGTACCTATTTTTCTACTTACACTTTTTGGCATGCTTTTGAACTGCTAGGTTGGCAGGAGCTGGGACTGAGTAATGGGAGCTCACCCTGTCGCGGGGATTTGAACCACTGACCTTCTGATCGGCAAGCCCAAGAGGCTCAGTGGTTTAGACCACAGAGCCACGTACATAAAACTGCTGGAGAGTCATTACTTCGCATTGGGGCTTGATTGCTTGCCAGACATATGTTATGTCATGTACCCACTGCAGAACATTCCAAATGTTCTCACCATCCCCAAAAAGTTGGAGTCAGGAGTGGTTTTCTGGGGTTTCAGACATGAGGAGATCCCAGAGGCTGAACCTGAGATCTTTTGCATGCAGCAAATGTTCTACAACACTAAGCTAGGGCCCTTCCCCAAATTCATGTAATATAGGACTATCACCTCCCTGTTAGTAAAGTGAGCATCCCATATGCTGGCAGGCTGGGTACAAAAACAGACCAAGAGAGATAACAGGAGTGGAAGCCTGACCTAGCAGCTGGAGAGGCTATGACTAACATATTTATTCATCTTTGGTGTCTTGTTTCTGTATGGACGCCGGGGATGCAATGATATTTCAGTTGCAGAGATAACTCATTGTACATGATTACTGGCAGATATCTTGTAAATATGATCTATGATTTTGGGTTTGCTCTTCTGGTTAATTAAAAAAGCTTGATTGACAGATGCAAATACCTTCTTTTATGAGGAAGCCCAAGAATTCTGCTTTGCAGAATGCTAAATGACTCAAAGGCTGCATTCAAGATAAGGACAAACAACAGCAACAACGAGGACACAATTACTGTTTTATCAACAGTAGAGATAATGATTTCACTTCATGCACACTTTATACAATTATAGATTTAAGCAGAAGACTACAGAATAAATTTACCCAGTGACTTTATAGTCCAAATTCACATTAGGGAACCTTTAATATGAAGCTACAATGGATTTTTATTATTATTATGCCACATATATTGTCATAACACATTGTTTTTTTTATTACTGCTAATCTTTTGTATTGTGCATAATGGATTTGATCAAAAAGTCCCGTAGGGTACACTTCCCCCTCTTCCAGGGTGTAACGAGGCTTTATAAGAGACATGGAGCTGCCACTGCTTTGAGTCTTTATGCTCTCTTGCTCTTATTACATGTACAATAACACAACTGGTCTGGCAAACGCCATACATGCTTTGGTAACAATTCAAATTGGATTCAAGAGGCTGTCCTTGGAAATAATTTGGAAACTACAAACTTGCGCGAGACCTGACAGCCAGAATCTTAAGTGCAACCTTTTTCTTTCTTTCTTTTTTTTAAGATTGCATATTACACAGGTAATTTACTGGCTCGCAGTTCCTTTCTGAGTTCAATTCAAGGCAATTGTTTTGATATTCAAAACCTGAGGACTAGGATATTTAAAGGACTGGCTGCCCTCAGAATGCAACATACTCAAGGGCCCAGCAGATGCAGTTGACACAAACACAAAACCTCGCCTCATGCTTGGGAATCCCAATCCCAGAGGCTTCCAAATCATAGAATCACAGATTTGGAAGAGTCCTCCAAGGGCCATCTAGTCTAACCCCCTGCAATGACGGAATCACAGCAAAATAATGAAGAGCAGGTGGTATCTGTTGACATTTCCATTCCACCTTAAGGAACAAACATGGGATTCATACGTGTCACATGTCTGTTTACATTCCAGCACAGCTTGCTGCGAACTTCCGTTGTGTATAGCTTTTGTTTTTAGCTGTTCTCTCTGAGACGACACGCGAGAGAGATGACATGTTTCTTTGTCCTGATTTATGATTAATAAATCTGTAGTTGTAGTATGCTTCCACAAGCCTCATGCCTATTCTGTGTGTGCAGTTTGATCTGCTGATAGTGTGCCCTGGCTCAGAAGCCCAGGTCGCTGATTTACGTCGGAGCAGAGGTGATGGTCTTTACAGTGGGATGGGACGGGGCTAGTCAGCTGGCCTCCAGGCCCTCTGCATGCCGACAGTATCTCTGCTCACTTTCCCCTCCTGTCATCGGAGTCTTAGCCCCTTTCCCAGTAATCCTAACAATTCTTAAGATGTTATAAAGATTGAGAGGATAAAGTTCAGCAATGCATAGGTTACACTGGCAAGGCAACCATGTCCTAAACTTCATTCCAGTATTAATGTTTCCTTTCCCCCCTCTTTGTGCTAGTAATAGATGGCATGGATAAGTGTGACACATGGCTGGCCTGTTGAGAGCTATCGAAATGTGCACCCAACTGATTAGGAGAGCTTATTCATCAGGGGTAGCCAACATGATACTGTCGAAATATCGTTGGACTGCAGTTTCTATTGCATTGCAGGGGGGTGGACTAGATGACCCTGGAGGTCCCTTCCAACTCTACTATTCTATGTTTCCTTCAGCCCCAGCCAGCATGACCAATGGTTATAATCCAACAATAATTTTGCAACATTAGCTCCCCCTGCTAATTTGCCTTTGCTATGAATGTGCAGTGGATCTGAATGAATCTTGCATCCCAAAATGAAGCAGGTTGCTTTAGAAAGATTCACGACTTGTGCAAGGCAAAGTGGGATCTCTCTCAAATGCCTGAAATGATAATTATTCATTGTTGTGGTTCATACATAATTTCTGTTCATGGTTGTGGTGGTTTTCAGTCCACAAATGATACATGATTGATGACACCCCCCCACACACATTTGCATTATATTTCCTTTGCACTGAAATGAATGATGCAGAATAACATAACAATGCAAAAATGGTGTGACTGATTACATAATACTCTTCCACAGCAGGCAGTGAGTCAAATATCATAGTTTTTTTGGAAGCTGAAGTGCAGTGGAAAAGAAACAGCAAAGTAAGTGGCGAATATAGTTTGGAGCAGAAATCAATGCCTTCTTACATTCCTAAATCTTCATTTATAAACTGCTTCCCAACAAATGTTTATGAAGTGGTGTAAATGAGAAATATTTCTTATTCTCAGATATAGTAAAAAAATAAATACAAAAACGCATCCATAATCTAAAAAATGGATCTCAGAAACATAAAATTGCACAGATTCCGGATAGTATACAGTGGTAGCTCGGGTTACATACGCTTCAGGTTACATATGCTTTAGGTTACATATGCTTCAGGTTACAGACTCCGCTAATCCAGAAATAGTACTTCAGGTTAAGAACTTTGCTTCAGGATGAGTACAGAAATGGCGCGGCAGCAGCAGGAGGCCCCATTAGCTAAAGTGGTGCTTCAGGTTAAGAACAGTTTCAGGTTAAGAACGGACCTCCGCAACGAATTAAGTAGGTAACCAGAGGTACCACTGTACAATACAAAGTGTGAGGCTTTGTAAGTGGGAGAGATGGCACGAGGAGACATTCATTCATTGCATGTGAGAGAAGAAGCTGACCAGCACTCTTCCAGTTGCTCACAAAATCTTCCGCCACAATCTTTTTGTTTGGCCTTCGAGGTGCCACAAAGTTCTCTTTTTGTTTTCGCTGCAACAGACTAACAAGGCAATCCCTGGGGAATGTCAACTAATTGATCCGTCAAGGATAACTTCTGTGCATGCGGAATGTAAATTCAAGACTAATGAATTAATGGTCTTATTTGGGAGATTTAATTTCCGTACCAACCCACTCTGAGTTTCCAGTGACAGTCTGCCAAATAAATGGTGATTCATTAGCACAGCCAGCCAACAAATGGCAACTTCCCTCACAAAACAGTCAGAGGCACAAATGTAACTTGGCAGAAGCCTCCTGCCATCAATGTGGACAATAATTAGCATGGCTGAACAGAGTTCACTCTCACTTTCCAAAGGTCTCAAATTGTTTGAATTCCTCTTTGGCTTAATAATCCAAATATTTAAATCAGCCGTCTTCTTTTTAATTCAGTATATCAGCCAGAATCCCCACGACAGGCAAATAAAATGAGTGCTTGCATGTTGTTTATGTGCCAAGCAACAACATCCCTTGCAACCAATTAAAGAATTGAAGATGAGCACCCCCTCAAAGTAACGCGTCCGAGCAAGAAATTTGCTTCTGCACATTATTCCAAGCTAAGTGGAGATTTCCCATTCCCCTCATTTATTTATATAGCATCAGCCCACTTAACTCTTTGTAACGACAATCATTTAATGGGTAGAAACGGCAACCTGCCCAAACAATAAAGCTGCTCTGTGAGAACAATGGCACGTGGTCCGAAATTTTTAGGTAGGCCCTGACCTTCCAAAACGACGTTCACGTAGACTTGGTAGGTCAGGAGCATCCCAGTCCCTGAGATTTCAGAAGCCAAATCTGAGACCTAGGAATGGGCCCTGGTGATGTCACAGAAGCAGGCCCTGGAGATGGAAATTAATTAGGAGAGGAGAGCAGAGCAGAGCAGAGGAAGATAGTTCTCCCCAGAGTCTCTATGCTATAATTTGCAGCCAGCTCCTGCTGCGCCAACTCCCTGGGGCCTGGGTGCAACCACAAAATTCCCCATGAATGGTCAGGCACCCACAAATTCCAGTGCCAGGGCCATGCCACGCTGCATGGCATCCATGACCCTGGGCACCCATGGTCACGAAGCCAAGTTGGCACTCCTGTGCTGGGCTGAAGTTTGCAAGTTGCATGCATGCTCTTCTTAATATATATTTTAAAATATTTTTTATTATTAAAAGCTCTCTTACCCACCTAGAGAGCCAAGCCCTCTGCTTACCAGCTGGAGGCGGCCAGGCAAACTGGAGACTTCAGGTCAGACCCGGAGGTCTGGCAACCCAACATGGACATAAGACTTTACACGGACTCCCTCAGAAGGCAGTGGACTCCCCTTTGGAGGTTTTAAAGCAGAGGTTGGGGTTGGCCATCTGTCATGGATGCTTTAGCTGAGATTCCTGTGTTGCAGGGGGTTATACTCAATTACCCTTAAGGTACTTTCTCTACAAATCTATGCTTATGTGTACAGGAATTCTGTAGCTTTGGGCACTTTTGATCATTCAAGCTCTCGAAGACCAAAACCTCCAGAAGAAGAAAAATATCACGCTGAAATATAAAATGCCTGATCACAGTGATGATTTGGGGAAGACTCCTACACTTATCTCCCATATATTTAATTTCTACATGAACTAATGTTATTTTTCCATAGAGTTTGGGACACTGCTGCCATTGAAACGAAACAGGTGCCCACAATTCTGACATATAATCGCCTATTGCCATGTGTTTTTAAGAGGATGGATTTGATTCAATGTTGGCCATTCTGTATTTTATGATTATATGATATTGCAATGGTTTTTATTGCACAGTGTCATGATATTTGCAAATTTCAAATATGAATTTTCGCTTTACCCCTGATTTAAACATCACAAGGAATTGAATAAGGTTCTCACCTTTCTAATCTCAGTTGCCAGTTGCTGAAGAGAAGGAGATGCGATGGTATGCAAAACTGCTTTGCCCCTTACTGGGTCGTGGAGACTCACATATGCCACAGCGTTCCTCTGGAGAACTTCCTTGAGATCCTGAAACAAGCAATCATACTGAATAAGAGGATCACATTTAAGATGTACAATATTCATTTAATCCCTTGCAAAGGGAAGAGTGTGTGTTGTGTTTTACTACCCACTCCAATTCCCTAAGTAATAATTAACTCATTTCCCCCACCCTCTATAATATCATTTTAGGAACTTCAAAGAACGCCTTTGTTTAATTTCTCTCTAGCAAGGTTATAATTCCTTTTCTCACATCGTCTGAAACAAAATGAAAAACAGGGCCTGAAGGAATTAAGAATCTCTACAGTTCTAAAGCTGAGAATGAAAACATTACATACTGCAAAATAACAGGAAGTTGTTTTATTTAAGAAGGGGAAAAAATCTTAAACTTGCCTCTGACAAGACACCAAACTTCAAATGCAATCAATGACACACTCTCAACGCACTTGATGTTTCAGACCAGGCAACCATTATTTTAGATTTGAATTGCATCCTTTCTCCAGTGTTGTCACTTTATTATGTTTTTTTTAAGGCAAAGGGATCTGCATGAGCCACATTTCAATTATTTCCCATTTGCCTTCCCAGTAATGAGCCGCTTGTTCTATGAAGAGGCTCTTTACGCCAAGCAGAAGGGGTGTAACACAATTATGTCTGATGTAAAGATGATTTGAAGTGGAACTAAACAAATTTTGCTTCCAGTCAGTTACAAGGGGCCCTTTTGGTACTTCGCCCCCACCTCCCACAGCTCATTCTAAAAACATCACTCCGTTGCAAGGAATAGGCTTTTTTAAAAAAAGAAAAGCCGTGCATTGCTTATACATGATCCCAAGCAAATCATACCCCTTTCCATTTAGCAATAATTTCAGCACACTTCAACTTTGTTACGGCAGCATCCCCTGTCAAATCTCTCCATTAGAGTTTTACAGCTGCCGCTGTCTTCATAAAGCACCTGAGAAGAGCCAGGCCTAAATTTGCTTTTCCACCCTCTTCCCTCTAACCCACAGCGCCACCCGCGTCCCAGAGACTACCTTAGGTAAAGGTAAAGGGACCCCTGACCATTAGGTCCAGTCATGGCCGGCTCTGGGGTAGCGGCGCTCATCTCACTTTATTGGCCGAGGGAGCTGGCGTACAGCTTCCGGGTCATGTGGCCAGCATGACTAAGCCACTTCTGGCGAACCAGAGCAGCGCACGGAAATGCCGTTTACCTTCCCAACAGAGCGGTACCTATTTATCTACTTGCACTTTGATGTGCTTTTGAACTGCTAGGTTGGCAGGAGCAGGGATCGAGCAATGGGAGCTCACCCTGTCACGGGGATTCGGACCGCCGACCTTCTGATTGGCAAGTCCTAGGCTCTGTGGTTTAATCTACAGCGCCACCCACGTCCCTAGAGACTACCTTACACTGTGTTTAAAACAGAGACCATAAGTTAATACACTCTCAACAGTACAATGGTAAAATGCCATCAACAGGTCCTTTGAGAGATTATTTTTCCGGAGGACCTGAGTATAACAGCCTTCTCCCTACCTGTGATTCCCAGAGGCTAGTACCCAGCAATGTGCTGCCTCCAATAGTGGAAGTAATTTGTTGTTCTTTAGTCATTTAGTCATGTCTGACTCTTCATGACCCCATGGACCAGATCACACGAGGCACTCCTGTCTTACACTGCCTCCCGCAGTTTGGTCAGACTCATGTTGGTAGCTTTGAGAACACTGTCCAACCATCTCGCCCTCTGTCGTCCCCTTCTCCTTGTGCCCTCCATCTTAATACTTTGTGGCTAATAGACATTGATAGCCTTATACTCCACGAATTGGGCTAAATCTCTTGTAAAGGCATCCAAGTCAAAGCAAGATAGGCATTTTTCTTCTAATGATCACCAGCATGAGGGGTGGTATCCACACTTTTTGCACCACACTTTCTAGGCACAGATTCACACTTCAAACCTCTGTGCTTTCCCCCCTTTTTTTGCCTCACTGCTTTCCCCAGGAATACCCATTCTTTAATGCTAATTTGGGAACAAAGGACAATTCGGAAGGAAGCCTCGTTGACCTCTGGGATGAAAGCAGCCCAAGGAGAAGGGGAGGTATCTAGTCTAGCTTCGCCCAGCTGTTGTAAGGGGCCTCAGTGACCCATTACCACCTATGCTGCAGCCACTTGCAATGTTGGGTGGAGGGAGAGAGTATGCACAAGCATCTTACTGCCACCCCCTCTACCTCTCTTTTAAATCAGAACCAGTGAAAGCGGTGAATGTCCTGTGTGAGTGCCAGGAGGCAGTTGGAGGATGGATGGCAACTAACGGATTGAGGTTGAATCCTGACAAGACAGAAGCACTGTTTTGGGGAAATAGGGGGCAGGCGGGTGTGGGGGACTCCCTGGTCCTGAATGGGGTAACTGTGCCCCTGAAGGACCAGGTGCGCAGCCGGGGGGTCATTTTGGACTCACAGTTGTCCATGGAGGTGCAGGTCAATTCTGTGTCCAGGGCAGCTGTCTACCAGCTGCATCTGGTACGCAGGCTGAGACCCTACCTGCCTGCAGACTGTCTCGCCAGAGTGGTGCATGCTCTGGTTCTCTCCCGCTTGGACTACTGCAATGCGCTCTACACAGAGATACTTTGAAGGTGACTCAGAAACTACAACTAATTCAGAATGTGGCAGCTAGACTTGCGACTGGGCATAGCCACCAAGACCATATAGCACTGGTCCTGAAAGACCTACCTAGGCTCCCAGTACGTTTCCAAGCAAATTCAAAGTGTTGGTGCTGACCTTTAAATCCCTAAACAGCCTCGGTCTAGTATACCTCTAGGAGCGTTTCCACCCCCATCATTCAGCCCGGACACTGAGGTCCAGCTCTGAGGGACTTCTGGCAGTTTCCTCACTGTGAGAAGTGAGGTTACAGGGAACCAGGCAGAGGGCCTTCTCAGTAGTGGCATCTGCCCTGTATAGGAGGATTCTCCTCAACACACAGTCACCCTAGAAACCACAGAGAGCAATGTGGCTTGGGACAGGGGGTGAACAAGCACATTCCTTCCTGTCCTCCCCTTTTCAAATGAGAGGGGGCACTCCAGCAAGTTCTCCCCTCACTGTGTGCTCATTCCTTCTTTATGAACACCCGACTAGGGCTCCCACTTCCACACATTCAAAGATGAGCTACATGTGTTGCTAGACACAACTATGACTATCAGATGCTATAACCCTTGAAGCCCATCTGATGATATGGCCACAGGCTTTGGGCACATTGATAAAGCTCACTGAGGTAGGGTTGGGCATGAAGTGCTGCCCCTTCCCCTCTTGATGGCATGGGTGTTGGACATTCCTCTCAACCGCTGCAAATCCGGTGTTCATGTGAAAGGGCCCTATGTGTGCACTGATGTACCCATGTGCAAATCTCTTCCTCCCAAATTAGCTGCCTAGGACTTTACTTCCCACGTCCCTTGGACCCATTCATGTGAAAGCCCAATGGTAATCCGTAGAGATAACAGCATTGTTGACACTTCGCTCAGCAGCAGGGGGGGAAAGGCACTGCTGCTGAAGCCCCCTTCACATTTGTATTGTGTGTGTGTTAGAGCGAGAGACACACATCCTTTATTCAAGTCAATCAGCATGCTGTAACTCAAGGAGGGCACGTTGCAACATTATTAAATACACTTATGCATGCTGCAAATAGAAAGCCGAAGTCTGAGAACAACTGTTTACCTTGGTGTGCTGTTTGATTTTAAATAGCTGGGAATGGTAAATTGGGAATCATAAACTGAAGCACCATAATTCACCGCAGTTGAATGAAACTGATAATGCAACAATTCCAAAAAAATAATAATATGATAATAGCTGTTACAGTTTCATATTCTTCATTGTTTTGGATACAGAGGATCACAACAGGCCAAGTAAAACATGTACCTGTTCTGATCCATCTTATTCAAGTGCTCTGATTAAATGTGCTAGTATGTGTTTATCCTAAGTTTTAACATTTTCCCATCCATCTTTTCCTTCTGCTTTGCTTTGTTGTCTGATCTGACAGACAGGCATGTACCAATTAACCACCCACCTAGATTGTCCTTACTGCTTATTTACCCAGTTTCCTCCACGTCGCTGATTGACTGAGAAAGGTAGGGACTTCTACCAGATTGACAGATTGTCTCATTAACACTTCTTGTGCCCTCAATGGATTCTGACATACCTCTAGAAAATTATTTTCATCTGGTAGGCTCACCATTTCAGTTGACTCTGCTTAGCTTTTGTTTGCCACGGAGGAACACTTTAATTGTCTACAAATTGCGGGGGGGACTCTGAAAAGCACTTGTGATTAATTGCTTGCATTGGTGTGAACTAATAGCAGGCAGTGCTCAGTTCCCTTCTACAATTTTTAGGCGTCTCATTCACCTTGTTTACCTTGCTGCTGACTCATCAGTCACCACCGAAAAAATATGAGTCTGTAATGCATTTTTTTCTAAAAAATGAGATCATCTTCATTTAAGTCAATAAAGCTCTTTGGTAGGCATGCCGGAAACCTTGCAAACATTTCAGTCAACAGACACTCCCAAGGGGCTGAGCTGCTTTGTGTTGGAAAATTAATAAAAAATTATTTAATAATAATAATAATAATAATAATAATAATAATAATAATAATAATAATAATAATTTATTATTTATACCCCGCCCATCTGGCTGGGCCTCCCCAGCCACTCTGGGCGGCTTCCATAAAAACCAAAAATACAATAAAATATCACACGTTAAAAACTTCCCTGAACAGGGCTGCCTTAAGATGTCTTCTGAATGTCAGGTAGTTGTTTATCGCTTTGACATCTGCTGGAAGGGCATTCCACAGGGTGGGCGCCACTACCGAGAAGGCCCTCTGCCTGGTTCCCTGTAGCTTTGCTTCTCGCAATGAGGGAACCGCCAGAAGGCCCTCGGCGCTGGACCTCAGCGTCCGGGCAGAATGATGGGGGTGGAGACGCTCCTTCAGGTATACTGGACCGAGGCCGTTTAGGGCTTTAAAGGTCAGCACCAACACTTTGAATTGTGCTCGGAAACGTACTGGGAGCCAATGTAGGTCTTTCAAGACCGGTGTTATATGGTCTCGGCGGCCGCTCCCAGTCACCAGTCTAGCTGCCGCATTCTGGATTAGTTGTAGTTTCCGAGTCACCTTCAAAGGTAGCCCCACGTAGAGTGCATTGCAGTAGTCCAAGCGGGAGATAACCAGAGCATGCACCACTCTGGCGAGACAGTCTGCAGGCAGATAGCGTCTCAGCCTACGTACCAGATGGAGCTGGTAAACAGCTGCCCTGGACACAGATTTGACCTGTGCCTCCATGGACAGCTGTGAGTCCAAAATGACTCCCAGGCTGCGCACCTGGTCCTTCAGGGGCACAGTTACCCCATTCAGGACCAGGGAATCCTCCACACCTGCCCGCCTCCTGTCCCCCAGAAACAGTACTTCTGTCTTGTCAGGATTCAACCTCAATCTGTTAGCCGCCATCCATCCTCCAACCGCCTCCAGACACTCACACAGGACCTTCACTGCCCTCACTGGTTCTGATTTAAAAGAGAGGTAGAGCTGGGTATCATCTGCATACTGATGAACACCCAGCCCAAACCTCCTGATGATCTCTCCCAGCGGCTGCATGTAGATGTTGAAAAGCATGGGGGAGAGGACAGAACCCTGAGGCACCCCACAAGTGAGAGCCCAGGGGTCTGAACACTCATCCCCCACCACCACTTTCTGAACACGGCCCAGGAGGAAGGAGCGGAACCACTGTAGGACAGTGCCCCCAGCTCCCAGCCCCTCAAGACGGTCCAGAAGGATGTTATGGTCGATGGTATCAAACGCCGCTGAGAGATCCAGCAGAACTAGGAAACAGCTCTCACCTTTGTCCCTAGCCCGCCGGAGATCATCAACCAGTGCGACCAAGGCAGTTTCAGTCCCATGATGAGGCCTGAATCCCGACTGGAAGGGATCCAAATGGTCCGCTTCTTCCAGGCGTGCCTGGAGTTGTTTGGCAACCGCTCGCTCTATCACCTTGCCCAAGAATGGAAGATTTGAGACTGGGCGATAGTTGGCCATTGTGGCCGCATCTAAAGATGATTTTTTAAGAAGCGGTTTAATAACCGCCTCTTTCAGTGGGTCTGGGAAGGCTCCCTCACGGAGGGAAGCATTCACCACCCCACGAAGCCCATCGCCCAGTCCTTCCCGGCTAGCTTTTATAAGCCAGGATGGGCAAGGATCCAGGAGACAGGTGGTTGGTTTCACTCGTCCAAGCAGCCTGTCCACATCCTCGGAGGTAACAGATTGGAATTGATCCCACTCAACTTGACTAGACAGAACTCTAGCACTCTCCCGCCCCGGCCCTGCTCCCACGGTGGAGTCTACTTCTTCCCGAATCTGAGCGATTTTATCTGCAAAAAACTTTGCAAAATCATTGCAGGAGAATATGTGGCCCGTACTGGGCCCCGATGTTACAGGTGGTTCCGCTAAATTGTGAACCACCTGAAAAAGTCTCCTGCTGCTGTTTTCTGCAGATGCAATAGAGGCGGTGAAGAAATTCTTCTTCGCCGTCACTATCGCCACTTGGTAGGCTCGACGTTGAGCTCTAACCTGTGTCCGGTCAGATTCGGAATGATTATCCGCCACCGGCGCTCTAGCCGTCTCAACGATTGTTTCATTGCCCTCAGATCCGTGGAAAACCATGGGGCTCTCCGGGCTCCATGCAATCGGAGAGGGCGCTTCAGAGCCAAACAGTCAATAGCCCTGGTTAACTCCGCATTCCAGCGTGCCACCAGGGAATCAGCTGAAAGGCCATCAACATGGGATAAAGCATCCCCTACCACTCTCTGGAAACCATTTGGATCCATTAAGTGGCGGGGGCGGACCATCCGAATTGGTCCCACCTCCCTGCAGAGGGGATGGGTCGCAGAGAAGTCCAGTTGCACCAGGAAGTGATCTGACCATGGCACTTCTTTTGTTTCACTTTTACTTAGTGTCAGATCACCAACATCCATAGAGGTAAACACCAGGTCCAAGGCATGTCCGCGGCTATGGGTTGGGCCAGACTTATTCAGGGACAGCCCCATGGAGGCCATGCTTTCCACGAAGTCCCGAGCTGCCCCTTGTAAGGTCGTGTCGGCATGGATGTTAAAATCCCCTAGGACGACCAAGCTAGGTGTCTCCAGAGTTGGAAGAAAAGGGTCATCTAGTCCAGCCCCCTGCAATGCAGAAATCTTTTGCCCAACGTGGGTTTCGAACCCATGACCCATCTATAAACCTTTGAGTTTCTTTCAGATTCTAATTTTTCCAGTTTTAAGTTGTTCTCCCCATTAATTTGCAATTAAAGCCCTCACAGCAATGCACCCCGTGTTCGACAAAAGATTCCTGAATTTCACCCTCATGGTCCCTTCCAACTGTATGCTTTCTAATGAGGGTACCAGTATAGTGGTACCTCAGGTTACAAACACCTCGAGTTGCAGACACTTGGGGTACAGACTCCGCTAACCCGGAAGTAGTACCTCAGGTTAAAAACTTTACCTCAGGATGAGAACAGAAATCACACGCCAGCGGCACGGCAGCAGTGGGAGGCACCATTAGCTAAAGTGGTACCTCAGGTTAAGAACAGTTTCAGGTTAAGAACGGACCCCCGGAACGAATTAAGTTCGTAATCAGAGGTACCACTGTAGCTCCTTACAGTGCTAGTGTCCAATGGAAATGGCGGAAATGACTGGCAGAATCCGAGACCAGGGAGAAGAGTCGATGGAAGAAGATTGGAAAAAATTTAAAGTATATTTAAAAAAACATTGTAAAATTAATGAATGTTAGAAAGATGCTGGAATGAACTCACATGGTATTAGCAGAAAGGTTATAAAGAATTAAGTTAAAATGGATTGTTAATGGGTTAAAGTGTAAAATTTAAGGTTAAATTGCGTTAAGATAAATTATGGAACAAAATCTGAGAAAGAGGGAAAGGACAATTATGAATTAAGAATACAAAAAAGGAGGCGCGAGGAAGTCATGGAATTAAGTAAATGAAAGATAATGATATGAAAATACTGGATGTTATTGTTTTTAAATGTTATTGTTTAACTGTATTGTTTTTGGGTTTTCTCTTTTTTCTTTTTCTTTTTTTCCTTTTTAGTTTTGTATTTTCCTTTATTTTTGAAGTATTGTAATCTTTTTATTATTACTGTCTATTCTTCTTTTTTTGTATTTGTTAAACTTTAATAAATATCTTTAAAAAACAAAAACAAAGGTGCTGGTTGCTGGTGCTAATCCTTCTGGCAACCCCAACTTCCCTTGGCTTAAGGACATTGGTAAAAGGCAGCATTTTCTTACCTCTGCCCACTCGTAGGAGCCGATCTTGCCAAACACAGTTTCTCCCCATGAGCAGAAAATGATGGTCCGGTCAGGTCTCCATCCTTTCTTCACTTTCCTCATCAAGGCCTGGATGAATGTAGTCATCACGGCAGTTCCATCAGCCCACTGCTGCCCACTGTAGGCACCTAACGTGCTGTGGTGGCTGCCAACTATTACATATCTATCTGGGATGGGGAGGAGGAGAAGAAGAAGAAGAAAGAAAGAAAAGGGAAAGAAAACCAAGCAATTTTTGTTGTTGTTAATTAAGCAGCATGAGAAATTGGCATTGAAAGCATTAATTGTTTTGCTGAACCTTCCCATTTCTGCCCAGCTGCATCGCATCTGCTGTGCACCACTGAAATCAGCCGGCTTCAAGATGTCTGTTCACGAGAAATCAAAAGCTTCATACTTGTTAAGCCTTAGTTAGATACCCTTATCCTAACCAGAGATGCAAACATATTTGCCTGCTGTGCCAGCCTATTATTATTATTATTATTATTATTATTATTATTATTATTATTATCACCCATCTGGCTGGACTTCGCCAGCCACTCTTCCAACAAAATATTAAAATACAATAATGCACCAAACATTAAAAGCTTTCCTAAACAGGACTGCCTTCAGATGTCTTCTAGAAGTCTGGTAGTAGTAGTTCTCTTTGACATCTGGTGGGAGGGCGTTCTACAGGGCGGGGGTCACTACCGAGAAGGTCCTCTGCCTGGTTCCATGTAATGTTGTAGCTCGCGGTACAGAACTCTTCCGAGATCATGGCTGTGCCTCGGGGAGTAAACCGAAATGGGCATATCTGAACACTATGTGACACTGTGGGCTGTTGCCTTCTTTGCTCTAAAGCAAGCATCCCCAACCTGCCGCCCTCCAGATGTTTTGGCCTACAACTCCCATGATCCCTAGCTAACAGGGCCAGTGGTCAGGGATGATGGGAATTGTAGTCCAAAACATCTGGAGGGTCGAGGATTGGGGATGCCTGCTCTATGGGCACTGAGGTGTTAGAAGAACATAAGAAGAGCCTTTATGTGGAGAATGACTGCTCCCCGCATGAAACGGGGGGTGACCTTTGCGTGGACGTGTGCAGCCCCTAGATCTGGAGCGGCTCCAACAGCATAGGCTTGGCTGCGCCTTCCCTCAGGTGGGATACCTGGAGGTCTCCGCCTACCCCAGTCAGCTGTCCAATCCCACCTGGGGGAAGCGTTGCCAAGGAGATCAGGCCAGGTAGCAGAGGGATTACCTGCCCACACAATAGAGGGAGGATCTTACCTGGGAATCCTCACTTGGCTCCAGAGCTTCTCCCACCCTACCCACCCTCAGTTAATGCATTATTTTGCAGGTTAACTTTTCTTCACAGGTATGTGGGCGCTGCTACGTTAAGGTCGCTGTCAAAGGGCCGGAAAGGAATTTCCCTGCATTGGCAGGTTTCGCCTTTCCCGTAGCAAAACGTCACAACTTTGGCGGTATCAGGCCTTGGGCGGAATCCTTTTGTCCATCTTCCTCTTTGCAGCGGCGATACCAGGGTTCCCCGTTAAAGGGGTTTCTGAAGGGAGGCTTTGACCGTACGCCGAAAGGTCGTCATTGCTCTCCCCTGCAGGGGCGGTGTAACGGTGGCGGCTATCTCTGCTTGAACATATGTTCTTCAGAGCCGGCCCATCCCCCACACAAGCACTGGATAACCCTGATGCTCCTTAGGTCCCTGGCTGGGGACTGGGGAGGGAGAACGCCCAATGCCTGAGCCAAGGTCTACCCACATTTGAAATTTAGTAAATTTAGTTGTGGCCAATTTAATCCCATAGCACGTTGTCTCGAGTCGTTATTCCACCGCTCGGGATCTGGGGACTCCGCCTGTCCACGCAATCTTTGGCCCCCAGATGTTGTCAGAGCAGAGCATGAGCAGCGGGGATGCTGAATGTTAGCATCACACAGGGCACCGCTGAAAATTCAGAGCCCACCGCCTGCCACTGCCTATAGAACTACAGCCTGGTAAAATTCATTAGTCTTGTCAAAACCCTTTAGAAATCCCTCAGACTTGTCACCTCAGCAGGTAATGTCAAGCTGCCTCCAGATTTCACTTCAAGAGACTGTAGGTGGCAACCATAGCTTTAAAGCACATCAAAAAGGAACGACTTTAAAAGCCCCTGCCCAGCCTCAAATTGTTCTGGTACATTTGCTTGGAAACATAATATTTATGTCTGTCATGATGATTCTAGTCTAACAACAGTCTAGCATAAAAAGCCCCTTTCTTAAATAAAGAAAAGTTAAAGGGTATTCTTATTTTTATTCTTATCTGGAGTTACTCACACATCCCTGCTGACAACATGTTGGCGTGTGCTGGGGAAGTCTGTATAGCAAATTGTACATTAAATTGTCTATGAAATTACATATTCCTCAGGGTTTTTACCCCCCCTGCGATTACTACTGATGAACATTTTTTAATTGGGCACACACAGTCTGATTGACAAATTTCCCTGGTAGTTCTCCTCACTGCAATAAGACTGTGGAAGAATTTTAGACACAATTTGCAATGAGCTTTAACTGGTGCAAGAATCAATAGACTGGAGTTCAGAGGATTTTGTTGTTGTTGTTGCTTTATATAATATATGAAACTAACAGAGTGTAAGTGTCCATATTTCCCCCCCATAATGTCTAGGCCGCAAGAGAACAGTACAGAACAAGTATTTGGGTGGCATTCAGCTAAGTTTTAGTCTGAATCAAATGAACGTGACTAAGTTAGGTCTATTAATTTCGGTGGCTCTGCTCTGAGTATAAAACTTAGCTGAGAGCTGCCTGAAATACACCAATCTGAAATAAAAGATGGAACCAAAATGGAAAGACTTATTATTGTTCAACATGAAGGAATGGCTGGAGACAAAGTTGATGTGTTTGAATATAGAAAAACAATATCACTGGCATTTATTAATAATTATTTATTTTTATTTATTATTATTATTATTAATAATAATTAGAGATCCCATTTTAGACTTCTAGTGTAAGAAGGAAAATGAAGTAACCTATTTGGGTAAGGAGGTTGGGAAAATATTGCCTTACAGAAAGTAGATCCACTGGGAGTCATTCTATAGCGATTATTTTGAATAATTTCTTTTATGTAACTGACGGAGGGAAAATGGGAAGTCCTTTTTACTTTTCTTCTCATTTATTTCTTTTCTTTTCTTCTCTTTTTTGGTTTTTTTGTGGTGTTTTCTTTTCTCTTTCTTTTTGTCTAGATTGCTTTGTTTTGTTTTTACATTATTGTATTATGGAAAAGCTTTAATAAACTCCTATTTTTAAGAAAATGAAAATTGAAGTAATGAAATTTAGACAACACGCAGCACTCAGCGATTCCTAGACCAATGAGGCCCTGCACTGTCAAGCTCTGTCTGCCCCCAGTCATTCCCAACCAACTGCCTTCTTATTTTCAACCACTCCATGTGGCAGACTAAAGATGATACATACCAGGAATTGTGGCTCCTTTTAAGTATGCAATGACGTTGGACATTGTTTTGTATGTTGGTTGTGTTTGAACTTCCAGTGTCACAGTTCTTCTTTCTGATAAGAGAGAAAGAACATATGTTTGAGATGATGATGATGATGATAATAATAATAATAATAATAATAATAATAATAATAATAATAATAATAATAATAATAATAATAATTTATTATTTATACCCCGCCCATCTGGCTGGGCTTCCCCAGCCACTCTGGGCGGCATCCAGCCACAAAACACTTAGAAAAACCTTCACTTAAGTGGTTCCGTTTTGGCTACATAAGCGACAGCACCCACAGCCTGATTATGAGAAAAATTAGAAGGAGCAAAGGAACGGCTGCAACAAAACGTTGCCGTGTGAAGTGCTTCTTTTCGGGGTCCCAGTCACTCCCATCTGCTCCCCAGTCAATCAGCATTCTGAGTCCACTATGTATGTTCATTAGGCTCTGCAGTTTTTGGTTTTGGTTTTTTGTTGTTATCGTTGTGTTGAACATCCTGCTGCCCTATCCAGGTATATTAAAATCTCGGATTTCCACATTGTTTTCTATGGCCTATTCTCCAAAAGCATCTTGTCACATGCGGCAGAGCTGCTACACTCACTTCCCGGTAGCTAGGGCTTGATGCTGCTTACTGGGAGGGAGAGTGTAAATAGTGATGCAATAGGGGGATCAGGGCAAGGCAAACACGCCAGCACTGCCAATCTGGGGTTCCTGCCAATGCATTTGCACCATGCTGACTTCCTCCCATGAACTAGCAGTGACCCACCAGCTAGGAAGATAGCATAGTGGCTCCGCCACACCCAGTATGATCCAGGAAGCAGCCTACCCATAGAATGAGGTTATCTCAAGGCCTTGTATATCTATATGTCTATTCTTTCCAGCCAACCCAGTTTTCCCTCCCTGCTGCCTCAACAGTTAGTCCAGGCTTCCTCAAACTCAGCCCTCCAGATGCTTTTGGCCTACAACTCCCATGATCCCTAGCTAGCAGGAGCAGTTGTCAGGGGTGATGGAATTGTTGTCTCAAAACATCTGGAGGGCCGAGTTTGAGGAAGCCTGAGTTAGTCAATGCCCCATGGATACTGAGCATGCTCAGTCTGTGCTGGACTCTTCTGGGTTCCCCCTCCTTTGTTCTGTTCAAACAAGCAGCAATGTTTAATTAATACTTTACTAAGAGGAAGAACAGAGCCACAATGGGGTTTCTGGGAGGGGGATTCCTTCTTGAATTATAAATGTAGTTTCTCTTTCCCCTCCTGCTTTAACCAGTATTAACTGATGGTGTTAAGTAAAGTTCCATATTACACTTTATAGTCATCTCTGTCTTCCTTGAGGTGAGACACAGAACCTTTTCTGCAACAAGCCCCCTGCTGCTTTAAAACTCCCAAATTTAATGTTCCTCTACAAACCTCAGGGCTACCCCAGTCTGGTAATACCTCCCTTTTCGAACATCGCTGTCGCCTGTTTGGCAGTCGAGAGAAGAGCAGTCGAGAAAAGAGAATGGGAATTGGAATGTAGGATGGTGTATGTATCAAAAGTCATGGAACCAATGGGAAGATGTGGGAAGAATCAGAGGCAATTATTTCGCTGGCTGTTCCTCCTCAACCAACCCTAGTCAGCTCATTTTCTGGTCTTGTTCCAGAAGAGCAACGGAAATGTTTCCACTGAGAGAATATTGCAACAAGGAAAATAACCCGTCCTTCTGTCTTTGTCAAAAGGGCTTTCAAGTTCATGTTCCCAGCATTTGACTAATGAGTTTGTTTTAAAAATTAATTAAAACTAATATCTTTTTTTTCTTTCTTTTACCTCTCAGGCTGAGAAAACAAATGACCTCATTACGGGCTGAAAGGGGAGCAATAGCAAATAGACTTTTCCTCCCCCCACCTTCAGCAAAATGTTAATAATAATACAACACAGTGCAAGCCATGATACTGAAGTTCTTAGCATTAATACCAATAACGTGAGTGGGGATTTCGCCTGCGCATAGATTCACTAGGCACACAAATTCACTCCCACCAAGCCTGGGGTTTGGATGGGGTGAGACAAAGATCATCAATCTTGTGGTTCAGATTTGCCTGTGTGCCCAGCTGTGTATTTATTTATTTTTATTTTTAAAATATACCACCCTCTTACAAAACACCAGGGTAGTGTACAGCTATATAAAACCATTAAAAATGGTACAAGCACAGTATATGGTCCCATCTTCACTATACATTCAAAGCAGTATCGTACAACTTTGAGCAGTCATGGCTTGACCCAAACAATCCTGAAAAGTGTAGTTTGCTAAGGATGCTGAGAGTTGTAGAGCTACCTTTCAGACTGACGGAGCCTCCAAGTCTCCCTGTTTTCCTGGATTTACAGAAGCTGTCCTGGTTTCTGATTTGATTCCTAAGGCTGTCCCTATTTTCATCAAAGAAATGTTGGAAGGTATGGTGGGATGTTCCTCTTTTCATTGGAGAAATGTTGGAGGGTATGGAGTTAAGCAACCACCGAGCTAAAGAGAGAAGTAACTATACAACCTTTAGAAGACATCTAAAGGCAGCCCTGTATAGGGAATTTTTTAATGTTTAATTATGTTTTTATATATGTTTGAAGCCGCCAAAGTAGCTGGGGCAACCCAGTCAGATGGCTGGGGTATAAATAATAAAATTTCTGTTGTTGTTATTGAATAGGACATCCCTATTTTCATCAGAGAAATGTTAGACTCTAACAGAGGGTATGGATACAGATAGGTAGCCGTGTTGGTCTGCCATAGTCAAAACAAAAAAAATTTTTTCCTTCCAGTAGCACCTTAAAGCCCAACTAAGTTAGTTCTTGGTATGAGCTTTCGTGTGCATGCACACTTCTTCAGAGGGTATGGAGTAATGGTTAAACCATGAGAACTGTAGTTCTGTG
The DNA here is from genome assembly GCF_964234715.1 of Podarcis melisellensis. Taxonomy (NCBI): domain Eukaryota; kingdom Metazoa; phylum Chordata; class Lepidosauria; order Squamata; family Lacertidae; genus Podarcis; species Podarcis melisellensis. The sequence goes on from NC_138537.1 coordinate 12,764,253, forward strand.
AGGAAAACAAAGGTCCTGATTAAGTGAAGCTCTGAACATTTCCATGTCAATATTCAATTTTTTAAAGGAAAAAAAATTCAAAATTCATCAGCAACATTTACCCTAACATATACATTTTTAATGGAATTTTGCCTGGTTCACAAACTTTGCAAACAATTTCCCTAGTGCGTGCACTTCCCCCTGAGAGTGATGGGAACTGATGTTGCACTATCACTGTCCAGATGGTTTTGCAGGGAGGGGGGAGGGGAATGGCTGCTCCCCATGGATCTAAGGGGCAGTGATTTCCCCCCCCCCATACAATCATGGTATGGGTATATCAGCTGCATTTTAAACAGGCACAGCAAGATGATATAGCTAAGTAGACCCACCAGAATTACTCATTTGGCCTGGAAAGCCATTGTGGTCAGGCCAGACCTATCTGCTCTGCACCTGGGGCAGGTAAAAATGTGGCTGGGCCAAAAGCGAGGTTGCAGCCTTACCTCATATCATAGCTGGGTGCACAACTCTTTGCAAACAGACAATGCCATGGCTTGCAGAGAGTTGCACACAGAGCTTTGCAAGCACTGAAAATCAGTTGATTGACTGGCTGCACCAGGTAGCAGCTTTCTGTAAGAAGAACAATTTTTTTTGCATCCATCTCCAATCCACAGATTGGTTGGGATGTATAGATGAGATGAATCCACTTTTGAAACTGAATTCCTCAAATTTTTCCCCCGTCCCTATTGCTGCAACAGTTACAGAAGAAGAGGAGAAATAGAATCCAATTTTGGTGGCCACACCATGCCTTTTTCAATGGTCATTTCATCCTTAAATGGGTAGTAATGAAAGAGAATGTTCTCCACCGGCAAGCGGTATGTTCTGGAATCAGATAATAAAATGAATGGGCACATTGTACAGTAACATTGCTTGGTTTAAAGGCTTAGTGCGCCTAACAAAAGGCTCAAAGAGCTCTCAATGGAGTATGGAAAAGGAGTAAAATTTAATTTCCCTTAAACAGTTCTGACAACAAATCTCACTTTCCACTGTTAGACGTCCGATGAAAGACTTTAAAGGTCTTGACAACTTTATCTCTTCCTACTTTATGCTCTGGAAAGTGACAGGGAGACTTTAGCTTAATGCGGCTTGAAATATTCTCTAAACTTTATCTAAGCCATAAAGCTACTTCACGACTAAAAGAACAGAAAGGGATTACTCTTATCATTAACAGTTCCAGTTTGGCCCCATCTTCCTGAGCCGATACATAACGAACACACGTGGCCTCATGTTCCTTTGTCACTGTTGTACACAGTGCATATCTGTGGCCGCACATGGATAGCACTGAGGGCCCAAATTGTATAGGAAATGTTTCATGTGATATGTCAGAGGTGGGTCTCCAAATGTTGGACTACAACTCCCATCATCCCTGATTATTGACATTTGCTCAGCTAATGGGAACGGACACTCAGAACCATGCCTGCTGATGTGGCATGTCCTTTATGTGCCTATATATGTTGTCCAGGATTGTAAAGACTTGCAGAGAGAATATTGGGTGCACTCTTCCCACCTTGGATCAAATCTATGCTTCCAGGTGCCATAAGAAAGCTGCAGAGATAGTGTAGGATAGTGCGCACACCAGAAATGATCTCTTTCAGCTTCTGCCTTCTGGAAGAAGGTACAGGGTTATAAAGACTAGGACTAGCTGCCTGAGAAACAGTTTCTATTCAAATGCGATTTTGGTTTTAAACACAGTGTAAGGTAGTCTCAATGGGAGTATATTGTATTTAATTATGGGGTATCAGAGTTTTTAGGGGTCTAACCAGACTGGGATAGCAGGCTTGTTGGTTTCTGAATGTCTGGTGTAGATTTTCAATTTTGTTGTTCTGTATGGGACAATGACAATAAAGATTATCGTATCATATCATATTGTATGGTTCAAATTGTTCCAAACCATGTGGCTGTCTCATGCACACATCTTATCATGTAGTTGCTCCTATAAATGTGGTCTCTTACTATGGGTTTGTGTGGGGTGGGGCAGTACAGTGGGGCAGTGCAGGCTGTAACCTGCAATAATAATAATAATAATAATAATAATAATAATAATAATAATAATAATAATAATTGCTATTTTTCTAGGGCGGTGGAACATGGTGGGAAATTAAATGTGTCATTAGATCTGCCTGTCCAGTGCCACCACAGCCAGAGAACCTACAGCTGGGACCCACTGATAGTGGAGGAGTCCCACAAGACCAAATGATGCTCAGGACTACCTCAAACCAAGGAGCCGTTTACAGGTGATAAACAGACAAGCACCCACAGTGCAAAACTCAATGATTTGGTGAGATTCAATATAGCTTGACTGGGTGTCTTCTCATGCAGTGGGGGTTCTACTCTCCCCGGCAGCTACCATATGCCCCCAAAATATGCTCAGGAAGATTGGGGGACCATCTGGAGCAGATTGGGGGGGGGGGAGAGAGTAGCTGATAAACCGGAAGTCTCATTGTGTGAGTGGATTTCCATTGCATAAGCCATTTATGACTGAGCAAGGATATGAATTAACATCCTTGCAAATCTGGAATTCTCCCCAGTACATCACTGGGAACCTCCTTCTCTCATAAAGATAGATAGATGCATAGATAATTTTCCAATTTAATAAGTTAAAAGTGTATCAATTTCATATGCTTTTTAATAGTGGGGATTTCTTTTAGGGATAACTACAGTGGTACCTCGGGTTACAGACGCTTCAGGTTACGCGATTTCAGGTTGCACACCGCACCAAACCCAGAAGTACTGGAATGGGTTACTTCTGGGTTTCAGCACTCGCACATGCGCAGAAGCACTAAATCACACTTTGCGCATGCACAGAAGCACCGAATTGCGACCCGTACGTGCACAGATGTGGCGTTGTGGGTTGCGAACGTGCCTCCCACACGGATCACATTCGCAACCCGAGGTTCCACTGTAATGCTAATAATAAACTGTCTCTTACACTGTTGAAAGTACACAAACAACTTTACTTAATTAGTTTCCATTGCTTTATCCTGGTACCTTTTTCATCTCGGAAATTGATCCCTTCCACACTTTGACTCAAATCTGGAAAGAATTTGTAACCCAAGGTTTTGTAAAAGAGAAATGCGCACTCTAAAATGGATGCTATCTATGTAGCAGGCCAGCCTGATAGGGGAATATTCTACACTGCATCATTAATACAGTGCATTTATCTCTGCAAAATTAATTCTTGCTTAGCAGTGTATCAAATAGTCTATGAAGAAAGTTAATTGTGAATCAATGGCTGCAGACAGAATGCTGAATATACTGTAAACTTTCTCATGCAATGCCTTATTTAGCACAGCTGATGAACGACTGGAAGTTGCTGCAGTACGAACTTGCTCTTCTGTCACCTTTTGCATGGAAGTGATTGATCCCTTGGACACTGTTTGTTTAATCTGATTTAACTGTTTTCCACCCTCCTCTAAATAAATCTGGATTGATTTTTAAGACCTTTTGCTGTTCAACAGCATAAGATGGTGTGGTTTTCCTCATAAATAAAATATACACTCCTTTCAGGCTGGACAGAAATTGATACCACATCCTCCCCCCCCCCCCCGCCGTCAAAAAGAAACTATGTGATTACTGAAAGACACAAGAAACTATGCGATTACTGAAAGACATGAGGCTCTGCATGGCTCTGCAAAACAGAACTGCACTTCCTCAGTCCACAGCAGCAGGGATGGTAGAGACAAAATTCAAATTGGTTGGCTCTGGTTGTCATTGGCTGAGGCTCCACCAGTCATTGGCCTCACTGATTTCTACCCCACCAGTCCCAATGGCCACCACCCACCCACTGGCAAAAGGTACTTCTCCTTCCCCCAAACCTGTATCTTTCAGTTTCTTGCCTATCACTCCGGTTATCTGAAGCACATTGGTGCCATCTCAGGGTATGTATAGATGTAACATCGCCATATATCCTCACTGAAAACCTTTCTGCCAGGCCAATAGCCTGGATAAATGGAGACTGAGAGGAGATATGAGAGCTGTCTTCAAATATCCAAAGATCTGCCACATGAAGAATGGAGAAAGCTTGTTTTCTGCTGCTCTGGAGGGCAAGACCCAAACCAATGGTTTCAAGTAATAAGAAATGAAATTCTGACTAAACATCAGGACTAACAACAACAACAACAACAACAAAATAATAATAATAATAATAATAATAATAATAATAATAATAATAATAATAATAATAATAATGTATTCATTTATACCCCGCCCATCTGGCTGGGTTTCCCAAGCCATTCTGGGTGGCTTCCAACAGAATATTAAAATACAATAGCTTATTAAACATTAAAGGCTTCCCTAAACAGGGCTGCCTTCAGATGTCTTCTAAAAGTCTGGGAGTTGATGTTCTCTTTGACATCTGGTGGGAGGGCATTCCACAGGGCAGGTGCCACTACCGAGAAGGCCCTCTCCCTGTAACTTGGCTTCTTGCAGCGAGGGAACCACCAGAAGGGCCTTGGCGCTGGACCTCAGTGTCTGGGCAGAACGATGGGGGTGGAGACGCTCCTTCAGATGTACTGGGCCAAGACCGTTTAGGGCTTTAAAGGTCAGCACCAACACTTTGAATTGTGCTTGGAAACGTACTGGGAGCCAGTGTGGGTCTTTCAAGACCGGTGTTATATGGTCTTGACGGCCGCTCCCAGTCACCAATCTAGCTGCCGCATTCTGGATTAGTTGTAGTTTCCGGTTCACCTTCAAAGGTAGCCCCATGTAGAGCGCATTGCAGTAGTCCAAGCAGAAGATAACTAGAGCATGCACCACTCTGGCGAGACAGTCCGCGGGCAGGTAGGGTCTCAGCCTGCATACCAGATGGAGCTGATAAACAGCTGCCCTGGACACAGAACTGACCTGCGCCTCCATGGACAGCTGTGACCGTAAGAGATGTTTAACAGTGGAACGGTCTCCCTCAGAAGGTTGTGGGCCCTCCTTCCTTGGAGATTTTTAAGCAGAGGCTGGATTACCTGCCATGTATGATCTAGTTGAGGTTGCTACATTGCAAGGGATTGGATTAGCTGGACCACAGGATCCCTTCCAACTTGAAAATGCTGTGATCTGCTGCCTTTCCTTGAGTGTATGATGCTTCTCAAAGCATTCAGATGAGAACACCTTTCACCAAATTCTGCTCGGTGCATTTGTGCCTCTTTGTTGTCAGATTTATTTATTTTTACCCTAAGCGAAACATGCCCCCTTATGATACACAAACACACACTCAGAGGTGCAAACACAGCACTCTGTTTCCGGCAATGTGATACAAATGAAAGTGTACACAAACAGAGCTATTTGTAGAGAGCTTAGTAGATATGCTGGAGGCACACACTCAGGGGGAGAAAACGTGAGGAAAGCCAACTCTTTAATGCTCTCCTGGTGCCTTAAACACTTCCCTGATATCGTATGTTGTCCAACAAGGCCTAACAAATGGCACTGCAGCTACAGAAGCCTCTAGGGTGAATCGGAGGGATCTTCTCAGTCAATAGCATGAATTAGACTTTAATGCCATGTGCTGAAAGACATGGTACTCTGGATATCTGATTTCCATCAGTTAGATCTTGGCAGATGCAACAAACAATGAGACAGGTATGTGTAAGCTTTGTGAATTTTTGTGTGTTTTTAAACGAGTTTGTGAAATACTTTCTCTCCCCACCCCACCCCCACCCCATTAACATCGTTCTTCTTATCAGCGGCTCTTCAGAACGTTCTGAGCTCAATCTCAGCAAGCTCTTCAGAGTGTAATTGATATATATTTTCTCTCTCTCCTCGCCTCTTCTTAAAGTGCTGCTAAAGGAATGTACCTGCAATTGGTCAAAGCCCCCAATTATACACAATTATGCATAATGCAGTTTCAAGGGCTTACGGAAGTTCTGAATTTAAAGAGGATCGTCATTCTGAGAGAGAGAGAGAGAGAGAGAGAGAGAGAGAGAGAGAGAGAGAGAGAGACTGTTACCTGCAGCCAGCAATTCCAGGGGTTCGCAATCTTCATGTCCACCAGCCTTCTCAGGGGAAGAGAACAGCTTCCTCACCAATGCCGCACAAATAGGCTGGACTAATAGAGAAGTGAGGTTTGATCGGTTCTGTTTATAGCTTCCATCTTCAAGGAGAGTTGAGGGGGTAAAGAGAACAACATAAGTATACGACAATAAAACCTTTCTCTAGATCAGTGCATTTGAAGAGTTCACGAACAGAACATGCCACTCTGATTCCATGACAGGCCTTCCATGACAGGCACTTTTGGATTTCTGAGAAGCGTTTTCTGGCAGTAAGAGCTGTTTGACCGTGGAACGGTTTCCCTCAGGAGGTGGTGGACTCTGGTTCCTTGGAGGTTTTTAAGCAGAGGTTGGGTGGATATCTTTCATGGGTGCTGTGACTGAACTGCATTGCGGGGGGCTGAACTGGAAGACCCTTGAGGTCCCTTCCAAGTTTACAATTCTGTGATTCTAATCAGATGCCTGTAGGAAGCCTGTAAGCAGGATATATGCCCAGCAACTGGTAACCAGAAACATGCAGCCTCCTACCGTGGAGGCAAAGCACAACTATCATAGCTATTCATAGCCTTTACCTCCATGAATTTGTCCTATTCTCTGTTGAAGCCACCCAAGTTGGTGGCCATCACTGCCTCCTTTGGAAGTGAATACTGCATTTTAACGATGTGCTGTGTGAAGGCACTCAGTCTTCAAAAAAAACATCTTGGAGGTCCCGGGCCACAGGGAGGTTAGGCTGGCCTCAACCAGAGCCAGGGCTTTTTTGGCTGTGGCCCCGATCTGATGGAACGCTCTGTCACAAGAGACTAGGGCCCTGCGGGACTTGACATCTTTCCGCAGGGCCTGCAAGACAGAGCTGTTCCATCAGGCCTTTGGCCAAGGCACAGCCTGACCCCCTCCTTTGGTAATCCTCATAGAACGCTAGCCCAATGGTTGCCATTAATTTGATTCTGACTTGATTTTAGAATGAATTGATTTTAGAATGTATTTCAATTAATTGATTGTGATTTTATGTAAACTGTGTTACTTTTACTGTTGTTAGCCGCTCTGAGCCCAGCTTCGGCTGGGGAGGGCAGGATATAAATAAATTATTATTATTATTATTATTATTATTATTATTATTATTATTATTAAAAAGAGGACGCCATGGCAGCCATCCAAAGCAAATACAGTGTTACCTCAGGTTACATAGGCTTCAGGTTACATAAGCTTCAGGTTACAGACTCTGCTAACTCAGAAATAGTGCTTCAGGTTAAAAACTTTGCTTCAGGATGAGAACAGAAATCATGCTGTGGCGGCATGGCGGCAGCAGGAGGCCCCATTAGCTAAAGTGGTGCTTCAGGTTAAGAACAGTTTTAGGTTAAGTACAGACCTCCGGAACAAATTAAATACTTAACCTGAGGTACCACTGTAAATGCAATTAGTACACCTGAGACAGAGGATGTGTCCTGGAAAAAGTCTAGCTCCCTTGTGACCACGGAGCAGAAACGAAACTCCTCCTCCTTCTGGAACCAAATTCACACCATTATCAAATTCTACAGGGGGGTTGGGTACCAAACAAATGTCATGGTTGATGTTTCGCTAAGGGGTTCTGAGTGGATCTCTGTATTGCATGGTGGTCCTTGAACGAGTGTTGACCTTTATATGGTCCTTCCTCATCAACATTTAACCCAGATCTTTTACAGTTTGCTTTAAGGAAGGGTCGGAGCTCAGTAACAGAGCGTCTGTTTACATGCAGAAGTCCCATCCCTGGCATTTCCATGTAGAGCCAGAAATGTCCCCACTGAAACCCAGGAATACTGCTGCCAGTCCGTGTAAGACATACTGAGCTAGATGGCTCACTGGTCTGATTCAGTAGAAGACAACTTTCTGCATTCCTACTGGCAAACTACACCCAGCCAAATTATTGCACAGGAAAGTCATGTTTTGTCAGTTATGAATAAAGCCAAACATGTATCTAGACGTCTGAGGAAAAGTGTGTGTGTATGTGTGTGTGTGTTCCTATTGTGCCCTAAAATAGCATTTTAATGATCTTCCTTTTTGTTTTCTTTCTTTAGAAAAGGGAAAGTTTGACTCGACACTGAACTGTAATTGTGCATACCACTTCTTTGACTTTCAGCTACAATGCTAATAGAATTGTATTAGTTTTGAAATAACTGAACTGAATGGTTCATTAATTTTTCACCTTAAGCTTAATGGGAATTTGACAGTTTTATGCTGTGAACAGACACTGCAAGGAGGGCCGTGTTGTCTTCCAGGAAATTATAAATTACAACGGAAAAGAAAAGAAAAGGCATGTTTGCCCTCAATCAAGATTTTGGCTTAGTCACCCTGGGTGCAAAACGAGCTCCGTATACAATCTACCAGAGTCAGGGATCCTGGGGCAAGATCCACTGGGAAGAGCAGCATAGGATGCAGCAGATCGCTGGCTCAGCCAGTTGATTCCCACTCAGTTGGCTAAGCCAAAGATGGTTGAGCCAATAGCATTGTAAGTACCCCAAAAGGGGTGTTTCATGGGCATGGCAGGGGTGCAGCCAGACCGGGGGGACGGGGGACGGGATGACTTAGGTTGGATTCTAAGCCCTTTCAGCTCAGTCACGGAACCTGGCAACCTGGCATAGAACACCATTTCAAATGCTTCCTTTACCTCTGCCAGGCTTAAGCAGAGCACCACCAGCAGTCCCGCTGCTGAACAGGATTTGAATCAGGTGTAATTTTATGCCACCTTAAATTACACTGGCTTGCTTTAGACCCCCTTCATGTGCACATGACTAAATAGTAGTCTTCTTTGGATTTGTACACTGCAGGTACTCTACATCACTGGTGCACTACCATAGGCATAGGGTATTTATATTTATTGAATTTATTTATTTACTAAATTTATTAAATTTCTACACCGCCCTTCATCAGAAGATCTCAGGGCATGTCGCAGCATAAAAGTACAGAATAAAAACTCAAAATACATTAAAAAAGCAAGAACAAGAATAAAACAAAGCAATAATCACTCTCCCACAAATACATTTAAAAGGACGTAAAATGCTAATCAGCCGAAGGTGTCGGGGGCTAGGCAGAGGAGAAGGAATGGTGGAGGCCACCTCTCCATCCTGACCCTCCCAGGGAGGAGGAAGAGGAAGACAGTATACATTTACACCAGGGGTTTGAGGGAGGTCACAGCTGAGAGGCAGATGAGGGGGAAAGTTGGGAAATAATGGGAGAGGAGGAGCAATCAGAGCCGGAGCAGCAGCTGGCTGACATGTTGTCCCTAGAAAGCATTCCAGTCCCACCATCTCCCAGAACCCGGCGAGCCTTAAAAGTAGGAGAGCAAAGAGCTCAAAGACAGAGGGCACTTAGCAGCACCTGTAGAGGAGGTGATGATGAATGAGGAAGTGGGAGAGACGGGGGGTGGCGATGAACTGGGGACAGCACTGTTATCCAAGAGGCTGGGTGCTATAGCCTCTCTCTTTCAAGTTTGAAATAAAAAAGGACTGTAAGAAACCTTTCCTTGTCTTTTTGTGCCAGTGTGGTCTAGAGCAGTAGACTCGTAATCTGGTGAACCGGGTTCGCGTCTCCGCTCCTCCACATGCAGCTGTTGGGTGATCTTGGGCTAGTCACACTTCTCTGAAATCTCTCAGCCCCACTCACCTCACAGAGTGTTTGTTGTGGGGGAGGAAGGGAAAGGAGAATGTTAGCCGCTGTGAGACTCCTTCGGGTAGTGATATCAAATCCAAACTCCTCTTCTTTATACCTTCCTGGGCAACCAGCCGGTAGCCTCTCACAAAAGGCCCCTGTCTCTACAAACACAGCAGTCCTACTTCACCCCCAAAGGTACATATACTGATCTAGAGCCACTTTAACACGCCACTGTAAAACACTCCACATGACACCATTGGCGAAATAGTGAGCTATTAATTCCTCACTCCTTTGTCAAAGGGGCAAAGAAATGGCCTGTGGTTTTGCAGAGATGGGATGGGGAAGATTAACTGGATCCAGCACAGGCAAGGCAGCTGTGGTCCTCAAAAGACTGTCAAAGGTTTCAGCTGAGAGAGAGGGAGAGGGTTTCAAGGAAAAGTTGACGGATAGCGAGTGGGTGGCACTTTCAGCAAAACAGAAGGAAGGCATGTAGGCGTGTGTAAATGGAAACACTTGAGTAAAGAGCAAAATGGAGAAACATGCAAGTTAGGAAACGACAACATGGATAAAGTTAAACTCAAACATTCTGCTCTGTTGCCAAGGCACCCGTGAGCAGAGGCATGGCCATCTGCCAGCTTGCTGCGTGTATCTTTAGGTAACGGGTGTCGTTAATAAGCAAATGTGAGAACATCCCTAGGTTTCAGTGTAAAAAGGGGAGGGAAGAGATGCAAATGAGATATAATGTAAATCTTAATCTAAAACCAATCCCCCCATGGGCTGAAAGAAGGGACCTCTGTTTTGCAGCTGCCTTTTTAAATATACTTTCAAAGATGCTTCTCTTTTTTGTTTTTCCTGGAAGCTGAAACAAGCTGCTCTGCCCACTGTGATAGCACTGAGATGGGAGCTGGTACGACATGTGGTTTTAAAAAGGGCGCATTTAAAAACCACATATTGATTTGAGGCATGGCAGAGAGTGAAATGGGCATATTTCCTGGGGCGTTACCTGCTTTTGTGGCAGGCAGAGTGTTTAGTACACAGTTGGAAGACAAAGTAGCCCAAAAGATGTTTTTTTAAAAATATATATATAAAAATAAACCCACTTTGTTTAAAAAGCATTCAATTCATTCATCCCTATTTTCCTTTGACATTTCCTTCACTTTAGTGAGACATATGTCTATTAACAACAGGCAGGCCCCTTCTGTGTGCTGTTTTTGATGCCTGCTAAAAACGTTTTAGTTCTGGCAAGGCTACCCAGACAGGAAATTTTATTATGTATATTTGTTCTTTTTTTCTTCTTTTTCAAAAATGCTGCTGATTTTACCTGTGTTTTGATAATCCTGTTATGTCTTCTGCTTTTCAAGCCTATGGATTTTATCAGTATTTGCTTGTGAATACTTTATATTCTTTCATGTAAACAGCTTAAAACGTGTGTGTTTTTAAAAAGTGGTGTATAAATTCTGTCAAGTAAATAAAATGAGGAGTTATGGCAGCATACTAGCTAAGCATGTGAGTCGTGAATGAAAAAAGTTCACTATTTGAGCCTCTACCAAGAATTGATTATTTACTTATCTGCGCAATCCACAAGCGGTTTGGAACAAAATGAGTAAATAGGAATACATAAAAACCCATTGAAAACATGCAATCCATTGAACACACAGCAAGAAGTAACCACATGGCAGATACTAAGAGGCAGCAATCAGGTCTCTCCTGAGATGCCCTCAAGCAAAACTGCTCCCCACATCAGTAAAACGGCGATGATAAGGTGATTTGAGCCCATGACTGTGGGCAGGATTCCTGAATTGCAAGAGTTTGCACTAGATGTTCTCCAGATTCTTTTCAACTCTACAATTCTATTCTTCCAAGGTTTGATCTACTACATACCCTCCAACATTCATCAGATTAAAACAGGGACATTTCTCACTCTTCCCAACTGACCTTCTTCAATGCTCCCCATCCCCATTTTTTTGTCCCCTGGCCTCCGCACCGCAGAACATTTCTTATCAAAATAAGGGCAAGTCCAACCACCACAACACCAATGGAACACCACACACACCCCTCACTGTCCTGAGAAAACCCGTAATCCCAATTTTATTTTCTTCTTTGGTATAGTTACAAAAAGAAAAGCACACACCGGTAAATTTTAGAAAGGGGCAAGATTAGACATAAACAAAAGCAAAAACAAAACAAGACTTCTCGCGCTCTGCTCCACTGATCTCTTTCTTCCCACCCAGGACAGTCCTGCCCTCTGCCTGTGCCTGAAAGCCAGCGCATCACACAGGGCTGGGCCTCAGCGGCCGTATCCTCTTCTCCTCCTTGCCCACTCTCCAGCAGCCACCTCAACCTGCCCAAGGGAGGAGGCTGCCCAAGAGAAGAGGCAACAGGATGTTCCCTTACTGCTGGCTGAGCCCTAGCTGGGCCAGATCTGCCTTATTCCAAACCTGCTCTTCCTTGCGGACCTTGGGTTTGGATTGTGTTGTAAGGCAGCATCAATGGCAGACAATCTAATAGAAGAGACTCACAAGGACATAAGGAAACCCTTGATGGATTGAGCCAAAGGCCCATATAGTCCAGCAGCCGATTCTCAAAAGTGGCCAGTGAGATTTGTATGGAGAAACCACAAGCAGGACCATCTCCTTGGCCCAGTAGCACTTGCTTTTTCAAGCAATCTCACCCTTCTTTTCCGTTGCCTCTGGTATAGCTTGTTTTATCTGCAATTAGACCACTGCCTAAAAGGACTCCTCCCCACCCCCCATTTCCCTTTACGCCTCGCATACGGTGACAAATTTGTCATTCACAGTTCCAGGATGGAATGCAGTTAATTTCTCTAAGGAGATGCTCAGCAGATGGCAGTAAGAAGTGGAAGTAAAGGGATTGTTTTAGTAATCATTTGCAAGCTAAATGCTAACTAAATATCAAGGAGTCAGAAGCAAAGAGATGCAGGTTTGTTATTATGATTTTTTTTTAAAAAAAGACCCTGCATGGCAATTGTATAGAAAGTGAAACAAGAAGATTGATGCAAGCAAACAATTCAGACAATGATGCATCACACTACAGGAGATAAGCATCATAACCTATGATTTCTACATATGCATCATGCAGTTAAAGCAAGAAAGGAGGGAATTCGCATCCTGTGAGTGCTTAGGTAGCAATCCCAAGAATAGAAAACCAGCATAAATTGTTGTTGTTGTTGTTGTTTAGTCGTTTAGTCGTGTCTGACTCTTCGTGACCCCATGGACCAGAGAATGCCAGGCACCTCTGTCCTCCACTGCCTCCCGCAGTTTGGTCAAACTCATGCTGGTAACCTCGAAAACACTATCCAACCATCTCGTCCTCTGTCGCCCCCTTCTCCTTGTGCCCTCCATCTTTCCCAACATTAGGGTCTTCTCAAGGGAGTCTTCTCTTCTCATGAGGTGGCCAAAGTACTGGAGCCTCAGCTTCACAATCTGTCCTTCCAGTGAGCACTCAGGGCTGATTTCCTTAAGAATGGATAGGTTTGATCTTCTTGCAGTCCATGGGACTCTCAAGAGTCTCCTCCAGCACCATAATTCAAAAGCATCAATTCTTTGGTGATCAGCCTTCTTTATGGTCCAGCTCTCACTTCCACACATCACTACTGGGAAGCTTAAATTACACTGTCTTAAATTAAGGCAGTGTAAAGCACCTCAGACCTAAAGTCTGCTAGGAAGCAAGGTTACTGCTGACTAAGCCAGCCTAAGCCTGGAAGAAAACAAGGCTTGAAAATAGATTTTGAGTTGCAACACCCTTTTGCCAGCTTCATTTACCCCAGATTAACAGAACATGTGAATGGAATCAAGATCCAGCCTAATCCCCCCTGGCACTGGCTCTGCCACTCCACCCAAACAGTGCCAACCCACCCATGAGACAAGGTGAGGCAAGCACCCCAAGCAGCATGATTCACTAAGGCAGCAGATCCAGATGTTGATCTTTCTACACACACACACACACACACACACACACACACACACCCCATTCCTGATATAGATCTTCCCTGGCAGGGAAGTGGGGCACCATTTTGGGGTCTCATGCCAACATGTATTAGGCCAGCCTTGCACTCTGGAGGGTATGCCACTGCAGCTTGCAGCAGATTGTTCTGGCCTGTGCTTGGCTACAGTAAATCACTGGGGCTGGGGGATTTCAGAGGAAAGCAGATTGCAGTATGAAGGATTAAGCACAATCTTAAACTGTTTCTCTACTGCAAAAGCCCACTCAGTTTGGACACTGGAACCTCCTGAACAGAAAGTGGTTCCAGGGCCATCTTTACCCAGGGATAAAAGGGGTGTGGGGCACCTGGGCACTGAATTCTGGGGGGGGGGTGCTAGGCCCTCACCACTGAAGCTCTTAACTACCTACCTGTTATGAAATAATAAATAATTTTGATCAAGCTAGAAAAACAAAATACATATATACCTATGTATTACAAAAATGTATACCTACTGTTTCACTAAAGGACTTCTGACTTTGTGTGCTCATTTAGCAAAGATGTGCCACACCAGTGGCGGTGGCGCTTTCATTCACAACAGCAGCGCTTCTCAGACTTGGGGGCTAAAGACTCCCCTGAGCGGTTCAGTTTCCTTTTGCTGTTGAACTAGATTTGAAGAACAAGGAATGCTTTGTCCTTCGTTCTTCTGGAGTCCTGAATTCTGGCTTGCTCCTTGAGGCTGCCTCCTGGGCTGTCCTTTGGTTCTGCCAATGGTTCCTAGTTCACGTCAAACTATGGCCCAGCCCTGACATGTAAATTGATGCCTGTGACAACATATTATACTGTACCATTTTATTCCCATGAGACTGTTCAGAGTGAAGGAAAACTCCCTTACCCTGCAAAAACAAACATCTCAGCTGGTCCAATATATAGCTTTTGAAACAGTATGAAATGTGGCTCTGAGTTTGCCCACAGACACATATGCAGATGGCATATGAAAAGTGGGTTGCTTAGATACTGCAGTTTCTGTTGAACCTTGTTTTTGCTTTCTATATGTCTAGTTTGGTTTATAAGAATCGCTGAAAAGGCTAGATCCAAAAGTTGCTTCTCTCTTTCTCTCTCTCATCTGCTGGAATTGTAAGTTTAGGGAAGACTGTGAAGTTTCTTTTCCTGCAGGCATATTAGAGCAGAACAACAACATCTAGGGTGATGCTCAGGAAGGGGGACCATGTGGAAGAGGGAGACATTTTTAGAAGCACTGCAGAACAGGGGATTTCAGCAGCAGAATTCGGCATAACAAACTTCGCCTACTAAGAGTTGGGATGAATTTGATTCAGGTTGCATTTAAATTTAAATCTACCTACTTTGCACTTTCTGAAAAGATGCACAAATTGAAACAGCCATCCTTTGAAATTCACACATATCCAAATGGTTGTATTCAGCTAATGTTTACTCAGAGTAGACGCATGGAAATTAATGGGCCTCAGTTAGTCATGGCCATTAATTCCAATGGAGCTGGAGACAAAGTTAGTTGGGTGCAAGCCTTAAATTTGCATTTTATTTTAATGTACCCACTTCTAAATGTGCTTTGCTTCAATATGCATACACACAATTTGGTAAGTTGTTTGAGTTGAGGATTGTACTGTAAAATTCAGCAAAGCGTGAAATCCAATGGATAATTATGTTCCAAGTAGAGGTGCAAATTAAGTTGGTTCACTTGAAATTGTAGGCAAAGCAAAATTCTCCTCTGCCCCTAGTGGGAAGGTGGTGTTGGAAAAAGAGAAAGCAGAGGTCCTATCCACAGATGCAAACGTAAGACCGATTAAGGCTCCTTTATTTACAGGCTGCACTTTCATGATCTTTTAATGGTTTGTGCTAATTGTACACACAACATTGTCTTCAGACAGTGCTTGAAAGGACTTAGCGGCACATTTTTGTGCTTTTTCTAGATTGTTCAGCTGCAGTTGCACTCATCACACTAGACTATTATAAATTTGTATACACAGGTTTTTAAGACTGTATAGATTCAGACAGTGCTTTTTTTTCTTTAAAAATGTTTAAGGCTACTCTCATTTTGACTCCAGAAAACCAGCATTTTATAGTTCAAATCAGAAAAAAATAAATACAGTAAATGGACAAAAGTACAAAGATTCACAAAATGCTTAGGGGTATGCGTACCCCTGAGTCCCCCAGAAAAAAGCACTGGGTCCAGAAATGTTTGTGTATGTATTGCCTGTAAATCGGCATGCTTAAATTATGTTGAGGGGAGGTTATACAGACATTTCTTTACAGGGAAATGTCATCAGAAACTGGAATTTCTCCCCAATCCCCTTTTGTCATTACTTGAAATTATAAATTTACTTTCGGTGAAAAAGATGCTATTAATGGAAATTTTGGAATTGCAAACCTTCCCGTATTGCTGCAGAATTTCACTTCACAAAATTCAAGGCAGGTCTGAAGGCTCCTCCTCAGGCAAAATAAACCAGCAATTCCAAAGAAAAGCTGAGTTTCCATAAATAGTAGCAAAATGTCCCAAGTGATGATCTCACAAATCTGAGGTCAAAGTGGCAGTGATCCCTTCAAGTCAGCAACCTTAGCAACGTTCTCTCTCCCTCTTACATAAGGAAGTTTCTAGGAAATTTGTAATAGCTTGCAAACTGGGGCCACTGGGTAGAGATGTGTCAGGGAACTGACATCAGAGCCAGCAGTGGAGGCAGGGCTCCCAAGCGATGCCGGAGAAGGGCCAAGCAGGGAGAGAGGGGACTCAGCAGCTGGGGAAGGAATTCAGCGTAACACCAGGGATAAAGGGAGGCGGATGGGGGAATCAGAGAGAGGGCTCCAGGACTCTTCGCTGGAGGCCAGCGGGGAGAGCACAGGTCCTCCGCTACCCACACCCACCCTGCGCAGAAGACTTCCGCGCAGGGAAAGTAGGCGTAGGCTTGGCGTCAAAGAACTTCTTTGCTGGAAGACGTTCAAGAAACGCCCACTGACGGATTCTGCTAGCGACTGAACAGCCACGAAGTGAAGGGCTGTCCAGCCAGGAAAGGTTTAACCAGGCCACCTAGCCAGGAGTGGCGGCAACTTACACACGAGCAACCCCATATAACCATTACAAGATGCATGGTGACATTTACCCAAGGGCAAATAATAAATTGGTCGATGTGGTGCACAATGAGTAGGAAGCTTTGATAAGCCATTGGAAGCTGCTACACATTCCTGATGTGTAAAGCTACAGAAACACGAAGCACCCTAAAAGTTCAGGTAGCAGCTGAAACCTATGACGTGTGCATCCTGACACCTCTAAAGCCAGCACTATGTTATGTACAAGCAGGCAATCTTACGTGCCCATAATAATGAGATTTATTATTATTAAAAATAATAAAAACCTTAGAATATACTGCAAGGAGATGAAATGGAAATAGAAAATCTCTAAGAAAACACTGATTGTGACAGCTTTAGGATAGCAATTATTTTGTTTATAGCATGCAGTAAACACTGCAGGGATTCAGAACATCACAAAGAGGGCACGGCTTGCAGCCAACACAAAAGGGAGTTGCAGGGGCTACCAATGCTACTCTGTCTGTATCCTGAAAAGAAAGTGGAAAATAATCACATGCCATGCATAATTTGTTTCTGCGGAAGCATATAAATTTTGGCTTATGATGTTCTTATGGCCATAAACTGACATTACACTTGTAATCGATTTCTCGGTGGCACCAGAACATGAGATTTATTTTGTCCCTCAGCCTTGACTGTGTCAGGAGAACATTATGGAAACTGTCCTGGGTTAAACCATTGATCCGGTTACAGTGATTGAGTTGGGAGAGATCTCAAGGATCATCTAGTCCAGCTGCCTGCTATGAGAAAGATCCCTTACAGATCAGACATTCAGATCATACTTTCAGTACAGTGGTACCTCGGGTTACAGACACTTCAGGTTACAGACGCTTCAGGTTACAGAGTCTGCTAACCCAGAAATAGTTCCTTGGGTTAAGAACTTTGCTTCAGGATGAGAACAGAAATCGTGTGGCAGCGGGAGACCCCATTAGCTAAAGTGGTGTCTCAGGTTAAGAACAGTTTCAGGTTAAGAACTGACCTCCAGAACGAATCAAGTTCTTAACCCAAGGTACCACGGTATTCTGTTCCTACAGTGGTCAACTAGATATCTCTAAGAAGCACACAAGCTGTCTGGTTGTGAGTGCAATAGCCTATTCCCATGGTTGTTCTCTAGCAACTGGCAACCAGAGGTAGCTTTCTCCTCCATGATTTGGTATTTTGGTGGCTGTCACCATATTTGGGGGGTAGTGAATGCCATAGTTTATCTTCCTTTTTTCAGTCCTGACTCCCACCATACAGCTTCACTGAATGACCCCAGGTTGTTATAGAAGAAGAGAAAATAGGAATGGCCACAATAACACAGCACAAGCTGTACAGTGGTGGCTTTCAGACTTTCTGCATTCAGAGAACCCATTCCACAGTTATCCATTAAGCATGCCATGAAGCAAGGCCCAGTAAGTTACACAAGACTGAGGTGCAACTCGTTGCTGGGTCTTCCTATTGACCTGCATGACCTGAGACTGCAAACTAGGACACACCAAACACCTTTCAGCAACTGCACAACAAAATGAAATATTTGGGCTGTTTTCCAGGTACTTTGAATGCTCATCTCATTGAAGATCTGCAAATAAACCTCCGTGGAACTCCAGGATTTCCCCAAAATACAATTTAAAGAACATTGGCATGAAGGAACTGTCATTCCAAATCACAAGGACTGTTTTTTTAAAAAAAAAAATTGGAATGACCATATCTCAGTGGTGGGTCACAATTATTTGCAAACAGAAGGTCCCACATTCCATCTTGGTCTCCTGCAATAATAAGAATTAGGTGGCCATTATAAGGGTCAAGGTCCCCAAGACCTTTCACAGTTGCTTCCAGTTAAACCGGGTGCAGCTAACATGGTACCCACCCAGTTGTTGTTGGACTACAACTCCAATTATCCCTGACCATTGGCCATGCCAGCTAGGGCTCGTGGCAGTTGGGACCCATCTGCATCTAGAGCAAGGTTTGCCAACTTAGGTCTCCAGCTGTTTTTGGACTACAACTTCCATCATCCCCTAGGGTTCAGGGATGATGGGGACTGTAGTCCAAAAACCCAAGTTTGGGAAACCCTGATCTAGAGCGAACCATGTTGGTTACCACTGGAGCAAACA
Source organism: Podarcis melisellensis (assembly GCF_964234715.1). NCBI lineage: Eukaryota > Metazoa > Chordata > Lepidosauria > Squamata > Lacertidae > Podarcis > Podarcis melisellensis. The sequence goes on from NC_138537.1 coordinate 12,783,038, forward strand.
GTTCAGGGATAGATATATTCTTCTCCTCATTGTGGTGTGCTAAGTGGCAGAACTGTAGGTTTTGTTTGGTTTTATAAAGTGACCAGCCACACACAAAGCACATCCATGCTGCTGCTATATCAGGGTTGGCTACCCAGATGCTTGTTAAATTCCAACACCCTTCAGTTCCATCCAGTACAGACAACAGATGCAGATAACTTGTGTTGTAGTCCAGTAACATCTGGAGGGCCACAGGTTTCCTGACCTTGTTTTATATCCTTCCATGAGCAAGAACAAACATATCAGGAAAATGTTATCTAAATTCAGTCATCACTACCTCTCCTTATATGCATTCATGTGTGTGCGCACACTTGCGTCTGCATGTGTATGCAATGGTAAACATTTATTAGTTTATTAATGGAAGTTCTTGGGTGACAAACAATTTCAAATAATTTTAAACCACGCACACACAACAACCCAGTATGAAAATATATGCCTCACTGTGAACAGAATTTCCAGCAACATAAAAATAAATTACAGGAAAAGCATAACCTTCATTTCAGAACCATGCAATATTAAAGTCAAAGTAATTTTTACAAGAGATCAGGGTGACTCTAGTTACAACGTAGGTCTATTGGCGTTGCTTTACTGAAACAGTTCCCAGACTAATTTTAAATGGCTTGTGGAGTACCAATAAAAGCACATGTGACAACCACCTGTGAAATTAGTTACCAACGCGAATAATAAGCGATTCACTGAGAGAGCAGTTAAAATTTAAAGTATCCCCTGCCAATACTTATCTTTCCTCATCTTTGACTAATGCCAAGTTTGTTTATAGTAGTTCTGCCCTTAAGTTCAAAAGGATATAATTAATAAGAATTATTAATTCGATCGGGACAGCTTCCCATCTAGTCCAGCATCCTGTTTTCACAGTGGCTGCCAGATGTCTGTGGGAAACCTGGAAACAGGATTCAAGCTCTAGAGTACTCTCCCCCTTCTGTGGTTTCCAGCAACTGGTATTTGAAAGCATCACTGCCTCCAACTGTGAAGACAGAGCATGACCATCACGGTCTGTTGTTGTTTAGTCGTTTAGTCGTGTCCGGCTTTTCGTGACCCCATGGACCAGAGCACGCCGGGCACTCCTGTCTTCCACTGCCTCCCGCAGCTTGGTCAAACTCATGTTAGTAGCTTCGAGAACATTGTCCAATCATCTCGTCCTCTGTTGTCTCCTTCTCCTTGTGCCCTCAATCTTTCCCAACATCAGGGTCTTTTTCAGAGAGTCTTCTCTTCTCATGAGGTGACCAAAGTATCAGAGCCTCAGCTTCAGGATCTGTCCTTCCAGTGAGCACTCAGGGCTGATTTCCTTCAGAATGGATAGGTTTGATCTTCTTGCAGTCCATGGGACTCTCAAGAGTCTCCTCCAGCACCATAATTCAAAAGCATCAATTATTCGGTGATCAGCCTTCTTTGTGGTCCAGCTCTCACTTCCATACATCACTACTGGTAGGTATCAAAAGCCCTCTCTTGCATGAATTTTGTCTAATGCTCTTTTAAAGCCACCTAGGTTGGTGGCCCTCACTGTCCCCAATGGAAGTGTGTTCCATAATTTCCCCATACCTGTCCTGAATGTTCCGTCACTCAGCTTCATCAGTCCCATTTTTCTAGAAAAAGAGATGCTGGAGCTCACTATCAACTTGTTATCTTAGAATGGCAATGGCACCCACCTGAGAGGTGCCAGAGCTGAACTCTAGTGAGCGCCAGCTGAAAGAAAGCCCAGCTTATCATCATGTTTTATTGCCAGGGGAGAGGAGGCTTCAAGTCTGCATGAAGGAGAAATGAGGAGAACGGAATTTAAATTTGCAAAAATTAGAGACTGAGAGACAGGAAACAACAATGACATATTGTCCCATTCCTTTTAAAAAAGTGTCTTTTTTTTATTAGGAGGGCAGGGGAAAGAAAAAGAACCTCCTCTAAAGCTATGATCTCACATTATGTATGGTTAGCATTCTGGCTCTTAGCTCCTCCACCCCTCTGCTTTCATGCCTTAGCCTACATTCTTTGAGCAGGTAATTTATTCACATAAAAGCTAATGTGTCCACTGGCAGAACCTGCTTAGTGGAGCTTTGTGATCCCAAACCCGTAAAAAGTGAACTGTGCTTGTAATAAATGGGAAAGACCACGCACGACAACAAAATTGAAGCAGCCAAGAATGACAGGATGAGAAAAGTAGCGCTGAAGCAAAAAAAGGAGGTGGGGGAATTCAAAATGTAAGGGAGTACAGGGCATTGCAAGTCTGAGTCAAAGAAACTGCAGTTATACAGCTAGTAGGCAGGGGAGGTACATTGGGACAAGGAAAGCAAGCAACTGTTCTCCATACTGTTCCATATCTCTACATTATAACAGAGATACCGCACTATTAGAAATATTGGAAATGTGTGTCCTTTTTATTCATATTTTTTACAGTGGAAATTGGTGGTGAAGAAGAGGTGAGCTGCACCAACTGATGGCAAAAGAGAATGATTTCTATTCAAGAACAGAAATGCAAAAACTGGATCCAAAATGAACCCCAAAACAAAAGAGAAAGCAAAAATTAAATTGAAAAGCAGCCTGCAGGCTGCTTTTTTAAAATTTAAACCCTGAATAAAACTTTTAAACAAAACTGGGCTATTTGGAAAATAAAATCTGCACTTTATCAGCAGCTCAAGATACATTCTCTTTTGTTTTGTGTTGTTGTTTTTTTGTAATCAAGAACAGAGGGGTTACAAGAATGCAAGGAAAGAACCCAGAGAAAGCGCTATAGATGTAGGAATAACCCCCTCTTCCCCCGGAACGCTCACTAAACTTACAGACATTTTCCCTCCTTCAAAATGCTGAAGTCGCTTGTTTGGAGTGTCCCTGGGAGTGAGAGTTCATTACAGTCACTAATGCCTCACCCGCCTCATGGGAGGGCCGGCCCTAATCAAACCATATAATTTGCTAAATAGTGAACAGAAGACTCAACAATATCCTGCAGCGGCCCTTCTGAAGCCTTGCTGTGTGCTCTTCCACTGATGTCACTCCCTTGCCCTTTTGCTTTACCCTATCTAGTAATTTTCTGTAGCCCACACCCAGTTTCTCAATGCCTAATATACTGGAGAGAGACAGAAAACGTGACCTTCAAAATACACAGAACATCAATAATTTGAGGACAGAGAGAGGCAAGAAGAAAGGAAATGTTGGGGAAAATATTTCTAACAGGATTCACACACATATACATAAAGTCTTCTGATACATATCTAATAGCATCCTTGCCCTTGGCTTCAGGCAAGTTCTATAATATTTGCTGCAAGTTGTTTCTACAGCTAGAAATTGAAAGAAATAAAAAACATTCTGGATTAAGCCTCACCTCCTGCATATCATTGGCCAACATTTATTTTACAGGGCTGGATTTGCCCAGCAGTAAGCAACAAAATATTTTCCACAGTGATTTGAGCTACCAGGAAGCATCTCATTGACTCGTTTGTTGATACTTCCTAGGGCGTGCAGGCACTATCCATTGGATGTGTTAATAAATATTCTGTTTCATTTTAAGAATGAGTCTTCTTGAATTGAGGAAGCTTTTCCTTTTTCTGGGGGGCAGAGTGGGGTTTATTTTAGATTAACTTGATAGTTTGGGGTAAGTCAATGTTCCTCTGAAGGAGCACAGCTTGGTTCCAGCATTTGCTACTTATCACAAGGCTTTCTGGCTTCCAAACTCCATTTCAGAAGTGGTGATCTTTGCAGTAAAAGCAGAACCGCCTCCTCACTGATGTGCCTCTCTCCCATTCATCTGGCGGCATTACTCAATGAACCAAAGTACAGTGGTACCTCAGGTTACATACGCTTCAGGTTACAGACACCTCTAACCCAGAAATAGTGCTTCAGGTTAAGAACTTTGCTTCAGGATGAGAACAGAAATCGGGCTCCGGTGGCGGCAGCAGGAGGCCCCATTAGCTAAAGTGGTGCTTCAGGTTAAGAACAGTTTCAGGTTAAGTACAGACCTCCAGAACGAATTAAGTACTTAACCTGAGGTACCACTGTACTGGGTCAGCCTTAATTCTTTCTCCCTATACGTCCTCTTCTTGTTCATTCTATGCAAATGGTAAAATTTAAATGGTAAATTTCAGGAGGGAGATTGGATAAAAATGCCACTGAAATGAGCAAGCAAAATGATCAAGGCACTGGAACATTTTTCCCATGAGGAAAGCCTAAAGCAGTGGTGCGGGACCTTTTCCAGCCAAGGGCCACATTTCTTTCTAGGTAACCTTTCAGGGACCACATGCCATATTGCAAGAGGCAAAAGTGGGCAGAGCAAAATAATAATGAATGCCACCTTTTATGGAGTAGGTTAGCTTCTTCACACCCACACTACCCTCTCTATCCTCTATCCAGGCCCCCACAACGCTGATGGGCATTCCCATTCAAATGGTGTGTGTGCACTGTCATGTGATCAATTATGCAGGGTGGGGCTTACCTGGGCCCCCACAATACTTTATTGGATGGATTTCCCTCTAAATTGATTTTTTAATTTATTGTTATTCATGCTTTTATACTGTATTTTATGCTGTTTTTTGTTGTATCACAATTAAGTGTTTTAAATTTGTTGTTAGCCGCCCTGAGTCTGGTTTTCTGAACCAGGAAGGGCTGGGTATAAATAAATAAAAAATATTTATTTATTATTTATTTATTCATGTTTGCTGAAGACACACCTCTTCCCTGACCTTTTCATTCTCTTTTTACATACCAAACTTTTTTATCTCATGTAACCCACAAGATGGGATGAACAATATAGCTGACAGATGTTTTACAGTGGTCCAGTTTGGACATAACATTTCGCATTTATGTCCTGCTCACTCCCCCACTTGCCTCCTCTCCTCTGTGTGTTGATTTTGGCATGCTGACAGTGGCTAGCTTACATTTTCATCCCCCATTATGTTTGAAATACAAAACTTGGTTTAACACTGGCTTACTCACCGTGATCTTTAGACACTGACACTGTCTTTGGGGCAGAACCTTTTGATCAGAATTACAGGGGAAAGTCAAATCATACCACTTGATTCACCCACCTCCTGAAAGAGTAAACGGGTGCAGGAATTGCATTTTAACTAGCTATAGATCAGCCCCTAGGCTCAAATCTTTCTTCCTTTCTAAATAAATAGAGGATCTAGCCTACATTTCACTGGAACAAATAAAGTTATGAACCTATAGTCCTCTGCCACAATAAGATTGAGTTAGGGAATGCAGACCTGATTGTTAATGTAATTATTTTTCTCTGCAGCCTACTATCGAACAGAATAAGGTATTGTGTGAGATTAATTGGACTCATTACGGCCACTTCAAAGTTTGTTCAATAATATGCTGTCTCTCACTTCTAAGTAACTTTCTTGATATAATTAGTTTCTTAACCTCTTCTTAGCACACTTGACAGTATGGCAAAGTTGTAATAGGAGTGAGGCTTTCTTCTCAATATTATTCATGTTCCTTCTGGTTTTTCCCTGAGGTTGTGATGGACTGAAACTTGCCCAGTTTCTCAAAAAGTTTTATTCCTCTGTGAAAGGCTTCCGTTTTCTGCCTGATTCACAGGTTGCTGTAGAATTCCTTTAAAAAGTCAGTGGGTGCAGGGATGAGCTCAGTGTATCATTGAGAGAAGGCTGAGAGTGATTTGTGTTCTCGTTTTCATTTCATATGCCTTCTGTGCTCTACAGTCTCCAGAAGGGCTGTAGGTCAGTGGCTGAACAGCTGCCCTGCATGCAGTGTGCCTCCCTCATTTTGTTTTTAAGGAAAGTTATTCCTTTTACCTTAAAAAATTAGAATATTTCCACAATTCCTTTAACGGTAAAGAAGACTTTACATGTTTGAAGATAGCAATGGGCATCTCGTCACATTTACAGGGAAGTCCAGTTGTGATTGCCCTAAAGTTTTCAGGAAATACTGGCAGCACTAAAATGGCTGAAGAATATGGACTATCTTAGAAATGACTTGTAGATTGAAAGAAGGGGCACTTACTGTTAGAATTCCTGCTCCATGATTGCAGTCATGGGATTCTTGTCTATCACATGACGGTATATGTTTTGAAGCCACAGAGTGGGGAGTGACGGAGACAGGATGTTTGTTTTACTGTGTTCCGTGAAGTGGGACTATTGTCATTTGTTCTTTTTGTCCTTTGATGCTAGAGAGAGAGGGAGCCATGTTGCAGTGCTCCGTGTGTGTTTATATGTAAATGAAGTAGATTAGCCAAAATGCTGAGTTGCTGGAGTTCTGTTATGCAAACTGTGAAGACTCTGCGGATTCTAAGTGTTCTGATGTCTGTTGGCATCATTCACTGTGATGTTTGGGCAGAAGAAAGCTTTTGAAGCTCCCAAACAATCAACCAGGAGGGAGGGAACATGCCAGTCGGGCATGTGTCTCTGCAGGGTCCTACTTGAGAGTAGGATATGCTCTGACAACAGTTATGGGCCCAGGGTTCGGGGCCACAGACACAGTGCCAGCAGAGGAAGAACCAGGGGCTGTTCTTGTCCCTGTTGGAGTCTCCTGGAACCGGCAGCATGAGGCAAGCCTCTTCAGAGACGGAAAGGAAAAAGCTGCGAGGAGACAGTGAGTAAAGCCTGTGCCTAAAAGTGAAAGTAAAGAAAGGCCAGCAGAAGAAGGCTTGATTTATAGCTGCCTGATAAGGACGGCTCAAAACTAAGGCTCGCCAGCAATATTCCCTCCCCTTGGAATTCGATTCCATTTGTCCGTAAATGATGGAGAATACTTGAAAAAAATGCAGAGGAAACCTTTGGCATTGCACTATTTTGAAGCTGCTATTGAGAGCTAAGGCTATCATTAGCTGTTATCCATGATGGCTATGCTTTGCCTCCATGGCAATAGGTAGGAATGTTTCTGAATACTACTGCAGTTTCTGGGAAGCCTGGTGGGAAGAGAGTGCTCTTGAGAGTTCCCCACAGGCATCCAACTGGCCACAGTAAGAACAGGATGCTGGACTAGGTAGGGCATTATTCTGATCCAGCAGGTTTTCATATTATGTTCTCCTAGTGCTAATTTTGTCAGGAGGAGAGGGTGAATACAAAGAACATTTGAATCATAAGAAAGAAGCTGTAGAAGTGATGTCCTTATTATCTGTTACTTTGCATGCCATCAATGGAGTCTTATCTCATAAGAATGGGCAGCCAGATCATAAGCTTTGCGGTGCCTGATATCAATGCCTTTTATGCCTGCTATTCACTGTCATGAATCCCTGTGATGCAGCAATAACATAAAGAGGGGAGGGAATCCCTAAACAAAATTGCAGGGTGCAAATTTTTTTTTAAAAAAATAGCCTGATTCATTTCCTTGAACAGATCTTCCTTATACTATTTCTCTCAATTCGTTGGAAAAATTCTCCATCAGACAGTTCTGCTAACCATGGAAACATGCTATGGCACCAAAATCCCTCTGAGGGAAATATATAGCTTGAGATGGTCCTGAAAAACGTTCCTTCAAAATATGCCAATTATCCCAACAGGAGATTGGTTAATAATTGATTAATCACTCCTCTAATCATATACTGGAGCTGAAATCTTTATAGCAATTAAGTTGCTTTAATGCTTGATAATTATTACCCACAAGGATGAATGTGTACTAGTAGCAATGGAGGTGTAGCAAGGTACACTAGCATAAAATGGGATTATGGCTGAGTCTAGGAATGAAGATGCAAGGCACAGGTCCTGGATTCTAAATGAGTCACAGTTGTATTAACCAAAAGATCCTGCAACATGAAGTTTAAATTCTGCATAATCTGAGTATGGGTGGCTATTTTCTTGGGATGCTTTGGAAGCAACCACCCACTTCATCCTGCTGTTTGATTCAACATTATGGACTCAGCTGCATTAGTCAAAAATCAGTGTTTTAAAAGCGTTATAAACATGCAACACTGGATGGTGCTTTAAAGCAGAAAACCTTTCTATGTAATTTTACATAGGGTTTTTTCTTGCATTATAAAAATTTAATTTATGACTAATAATAATAATAATAATAATTTGTACCCCACCCATCTGACTGGGTTGCTCCCGTCACCCTGGACGGCTTCCTACACACACACACACACACACACACACACACACACACACACATATATATATATATAATAAAACATTAAACCTTAAAAAAAAATCCCTATACAGTCGTACCTTGGAAACTGAATGCCTTGCAAGTCAAATGTCAAATGTTTTGGCTCCCAAACACTGCAAACCTGGAAGTGAGTGTTCTGGTTTGCGAACGTTCTTTGGAAGCCGAACGTCCAAAGCGGCTTCTGCGGCTTCCGATTGTGTGCAGGAAGCTCCTGCAGCCAATTGGAAGCCATGCCTTGGGGATCGAATGTTTTGGAAGTCGAATGGACTTTGGCTTCCAAGGTACAACTGTACAGGCAAGCTTTCCTTGCTTATTGAGTCATCTAGCTCAGCGTTGTGTGAACTGACAGGCAGCAGGCCTCCAGGGTGCTAAGACAGGGTTCTCTCCATGTCCTACTTGTAGATACTCGAGATTGAATCAGGGACCTTGTGCATGCAAAGGAGGAGATGCTCTACCACTGAGCTACACTCTTTCCTCATTGCTTAGTCTACTCCTCTATACACACTTAGGTGCAATGAAATGCCATTAACAATTGACACAGGAGCCTGGATTGCACTTCTCAAGCCAGCCACTGGCACTAACTCATTCAGTTTCTTCTTTCAGAAGGGCAAAAAACCATTGCCTTCACCATGGGGGAAGTGTAGAATTTTGAACTACTCAAAAAACATAAAATACTTATTTATAGCATGTGGGTTTTTTCCTCTTTGTGTAGATCCACCCTGACTCTGAACCCTGTAGGCATTTGACGAAACTTTCCTATCTCTTCATATTCCATACGCTCTCTCTCTCTCTGGTCATTTCCCCCCACCCTCCAAAAAGATATTGTAGAAAAAGGTTCAGATAAGGGCAACCAAAATGTTCAAGGGCTTGGAACAACTCCACTATGAGGAAATGTCACCATATACATGACTTCCGAAGCTGAGGCTCCAATACTTTGGCCACCTCATGAGAAGAGAAGACTCCCTGGAAAAGACCCTGATGTTGGGAAAGGTGGAGGGCACAAGGAGAAGGGGACGACAGAGGACGAGATGGTGGGACAGTGTTCTTGAAGCTACCAGCCTGAGTTTGACCAAACGGCGGGAGGCAGTGGAAGACAGGAGTGCCTGGCGTGCTCTGGTCCAGGGGGTCACGAAGAAAAAGAAGAGTTTGGATTTGATATCCCGCCTTTCACTCCCTTTAAGGAGTCTCAAAATGGCTAACATTCTCCTTTCCCTTCCTCCCCCACAACAAACACTCTGTGAGGTGAGTGGGGCTGAGAGACTTCAGAGAAGTGTGACTGGCCCAAGGTCACCCAGCAGCTGCATGTGGAGGAGCGGAGACGCGAACCCGGTTCCCCAGATTACGAGACTACCGCTCTTAACCACTACACCACACTGGCTCTCCGAAGAGTCGGACACAACTAAACAACTAAACAAAAACAAACAAGATGAGACATGATAGAAATGTATAAAATGGTGCATGGTATATAGAGAGTGAACAAGGAGATGGAGTTCCCCTCCTGCTTTTTTCATAATGCTAGAACTCAGGGACATCCGGTGAAACTGCTGCCAGATTCAGGACAGACAAAATAAAGTGCTTTTTCAGATCGTGCATTATAACTAACTAACTAACTAACTAACTAACTAACTAACTATTTTTTTTTAATTACTTGTACCCCATCCATATCACTGGGTTCACACACACACACACACACACACTTCTGTATCTATTCAACAATGTCTCTTGAAAGTTGGGAAGAACTTAGTAAATTATGTCAATTAACCCATAACATCTTTAACCTAATTTTAGAATCAAGTGAAAAGGACTTTTGTGTCACTTTGTTAAGAAATTACCGTACTTCACTGAACAATGACTTGCAATGAATTTCAGACATCAAAATCATTGCCGTTAGTAAGCAGTACCCTCAAAAGCATGTTTGGGTTGTGTGTTTTTTTAGTATTTACGGATCCATTTTTACTCTGAAGTACTTTCTCTAAACCAAAATGTGGACTTAGTCCTTCTCAACTTCTGTCTATTCCATCCCAGTTCTGCTGGTTATAGCATTGAAAACTGGCAGAACTGGAAGGAAAAGAGAAGCCCTAATGTATGTGGGCCATCTATAACCTCCCCTTGCAAATTGATACCTCTACACCTTTTGCCCACAAATTCACTAGGACTGTAGGTTTAAAATTAAATACTCTACATTAAAAGTTTATTAAAGTGTTAAAATTCTTGACTAAGTTTTTTTTTTTTTTAAGTGCAGCTAGAATTATTTGGGATGCATAAAATGAGTGCACAGCTCTGGGTTTCTTGGAAAAATTAACATGCTGATGGCCAAGTCAAGTGGTTGAATTAGCACAAAGAGAGCATGCAGAGGTTAGCAAGTGGTGAAGCCATGCTGTGAATATTTGCATCTCTCTTCTGACTTACTTTCTTCATACCTTTCAAAGTATTGACTTGATAGATCATTCCAGCGCTTGGAAAGTTTGTTTTCAACTGTTTTAGTTCAAGTTCATCCTCTCTAAAAAGGAACCAGTTCCAGTTCACTTTTGTCCTTTTAAATTACAGTGTAGTTCTTTCAGATTAATCCAAATGAATCCTTGGCAACTGCCCCCCCCCCCAATATTCAGGATGCTATAAGCTTCTGTGCTTAAGTAGAGGATGCATAAGGAAATCAAAGGCCACACAAAAATAGTAAGATATCTGACAGGCAAAATGTCCACTGGTGAAGCTTTCCTCAGAATTGTATTTCCATGCTAGAAGAGTTTACCATCTTTAATTTCTGCTAGCCACTGCGTTCTGTGTGTACTTCTCACTGAAAGCTGCTCTAGTCTGCTCTTTAGCTTAGAATATACAAGAAATGCCTCACATTTCTTCTTTCAGAAAATGACCTTAGCAGCACTTCCATACCTGCCTAATACGTTGCGGTCATATTTTGTTTTCTAATTTTCTTTACAGGTGTCCTGCTGACTGACTTTTTTCTTAATGAAAGCTAAGAGTCCGTGTGTCTTGTATGGGGATTGGAGAATGAACGTCAAGATGAACCAGAAAACATTCAAGATTCTACCCCCTAAATGAACTTAGTTCACCTTTAGTTCACCCAGCGATGATCAGGACCGCATTCACATGTAGCTCAGAGATTTTTGAAGTAGTTCAGCGAACTTCATTCAACTGAGCTACTTTATTCCAAGCCGTGGATTAGACAAAGTCCACCAGTCTCGGAGAAATTTAATTGCATGCTCTGTAATAGCGTGTAATAAAAGAGACTTTAAAAGTGCTTGACTATGGCAGGATCATGTGGCTTATATTAACAAAAATTTGAGACGCTAAGTCTGAAAAAAAGTGTCCAAAGAGTTTCATAAGGAGTATAGCATAATCCTATAGCCAAGGGACGTGGGTGGCTCTGTGGGTAAAACCTCAGTGCCTAGGACTTGCCAATCGCATGGTTGGTGGTTTGAATCCCCGCGGCGGGGTGCGCTCCCGTTGCTCGCTCCCAGCGCCTGCCAACCTAGCAGTTCGAAAGCACGCCCGGGTGCAAGTAGATAAATAGGGACCGCTTACTAGCGGGAAGGTAAACGGCATTTCCGTGTGCTGCTCTGGCTCGCCAGAGCAGCTTCGTCACGCTGGCCACGTGACCCGGAAGTGTCTGCGGACAGCGCTGGCTCCCGGCCTATTGAGTGAGATGAGCGCACAACCCTAGAGTCTGTGAAGACTGGCCCATACGGGCAGGGGTACTTTACCTTTACCTATAGCCAATTCTACTAGCAGAGCCAATCCAGTGATGATACGGAATAAGCATGTAACCCTCATCATTAATGAAGCTTGCCATTGCTGTTTATTGAGAAAAGCAAGGTTATAACTTGGAGCCCAGCAAAAACGAGACACAGCATCAAAACAGTGGTTTTGGCAAACTTGCTCTTAATCATGTTCACATTCAACAAATGGAATCCTTACTGAACTTTCTTGTACCTGTGGACCTTTGGACATGTGGGAGATACCCATTTTCTATGCATGGCGTATTCTCAACACCAGAGAGAAAAAGGCAGTCCCTAGTGATGTGGAGATCTGTGTGTGCATCAGCAGCTAAGCACCACAGTATCTGGAATACAATAAGAAACTGTACAATTGCTCTGTTGAGACTAATTTAAAACAACTGCTGTATAATGACTGCATTTCAATATCTTCCAAAAATAATCATTTTTATGTAATCTACGGTGACAGGTTTACTGAATAAATTAGATGTGTTAAATTTTTACAATGCTCCGCATAGAGGCATCCTGATACAATCTGCATTAAATATAATTAACTTTCTTCCAGCAGAATCCTTAACAATCTAACATTAATCTAAAATTATAACAATACATTATTTCCCCCACATTTATTGACCTCATTATGTAGATATATTATTATAGGTACTTCATTGCATTATTTCACTTCTTCCAGAAGCAGAGTGACTGAAGAAGAAGGAAAAAAAACCATAGCCTAAAAATAAAATAAAATAAAACCACATTTAATTTTATACAGCTCATTCTCAACACAAGATGCCTGAAAATATGTTACAAAATAATGACTTCAAGCTACGGATAGTTTGCTGAACTTGACAGTTAGGCCATTATCCATTTAATAATCAGCTCAAGAAGAGAGCACAGTACAATGGAACTATTTTTGATGTGACAAAGAAAAGCCTTTGAGGGTTCTATCCTTTGCCTCATCTAGGTATGACTCATATGACCTTTGGAAATGATAGTCATAGGCTGGCATAATGATAACATCCCACCAATGATTACCGGTACTACTAGGTTCAGAAATGAGAAGTGTGAGATGACTGTTTCAGTTTAGTTGGTATTATTACATTTCATGGTTGTTTGACCCAGCTGTTCTGTATCTGGGGTTCAAAAAATGTAGGAGTCACCGACCTTTATGAGCCAATGGGCACATCTGGAATTTTGAGAAAGTTTCATGAGTGCCAGTCACAAAATGGCAGTCATGGGGAGCGAAAAGGAAGAAAGCAGGAAAAGAGGTAAAGGTAAAGGGACCCCTGACCATTAGGTCCAGTCGTGACCGACTCTGGGGTTGCGGCGCTCATCTTGCTTTATTGGCCGAGGGAGCTGGCGTACAGCTTCCTCCGGGTACAAACCAGTTTGGGCCTGCATCACGGAATGTTATGAAGGTGAATGCAATTCAGCTCAAACTGAAAAAGGCAGAATACAAATGCATCCATTAAATACATTTCTGAGTTCAGTGTACTGAACATGTGGTGGAGGAACTGGCTATGGTGCTGAAAGCAAATATGTCATAGAATGTTCTCAATGAAACTGTTTTATTGTGTTTCGATATTTTTGCAACTGTGCTGAGGGTGTTCAGTCATGGATGAGGAAAATGGCATTGGTTTTTGCCATTCACAGATTAAATTGCCCTCAAAGAAAATGCTGCATGTTGGTTTATCATTTTATCACTTCTTTATATGGTAAAGTAGTTTAGATGTGGTGAAGTGTTTATAACATTGCACAGTAGTTTTTTATTTTTTTAAAAAATGGTAGTGGTAGTAACATTGTCATCAAATCAAATTAGTCATCACACCTACAATATGTGTATAAAACATATATGTGCTATATATTGAAGGGATTATTACACAAGAACAGTGATTGGTCTGCTTGTAACCATGTATTAAAAAACACACACAACCAGAAGACTTTTTTGTTGGGTGTAGTGGGTTAGAGAGATACCGAGACAAGATAAAAAAAAAAAATTGTTCTTATAAGCAACAACTGCAGCAAGAATTTTAGTTAGCCCCAAAATGGAAACAACAGGAGTTACCAACAAAAGAGTGGCAGATGAAAAGGATGAACTTTGCAGAACTGGTGAAACTGACAGAAAGAATCTGGAATCAGTGAGACCAATCATTCCGAAAGGACTGAAACAAATTTATATTATATTTGAAAAACAGCTGTAAGCAATTTAGATCATTAGCAGGCTTATCTGAAGATCTGTAAAATGAAATTACTACCTATTCAGGTTGAGTAATATAATACTTTAGGTAATGATATAACAAGAATAGGAAACGAAGCAAAATGTAAAGATGTAAAGTTTAATTTTGTAAACCATCAGAAGGGAGGGAGGGAAGTCTTTAGGTCAGTCGAGCCAAAGAGGTCAGTCGAACAATGTGATTATATGTAAAACCAATAAAATTATTTATAAAAATAAAATAGTCATTCAGCAGAACAAAGTGGGAAGATCAATTTACTTAAACCAGAGGGGGTGGGGTTAATAATAATAATAATAATAATAATAATAATAATAATAATAATAAATTTTATTTATATCCCGCCCTCCCCAGCCGAAGCCGGGCTCAGGGCGGCTAACATTAATAAAATAATACAACATTCTAAAATCATTTCATTATAAAATTAATTCAAATCAAATTGATGGCAACCATTGGGCTAGAGTTCTGTGAAGATTGCCAAAGGAGGGAGTCAGGCTGTGCCCTGGCCAAAGGCCTGGTGGAACAGCTCTGTCTTGCAGGCCCTGCAGAAAGATGTCAAGTCCTGCAGGGCCCTAGTCTCTTGTGACAGTGTTCCACCAGATCGGAGCCACAGCCGAAAAAGCCCTGGCTCTAGTTGAGGCCAGCCTAACCTCTCTGTGGCCTGGGACCTTCAAGATGTTTTTGTTTGAAGACCATAAGTTACTCTGTGGGATATACCAGGAGAGGCGGTCCCGTAGGTACAAGGGCCCTAGGACCTTAAGAGAGGTGGGAAAGCACAGGATAGATAGATATCTTTATTGTCATTGTCCCATGCAGAACATTGTCCCATTGTCCCATGCAGAACATTGTCTCCAACAAGGAAAGGAGATGATCAAAGAAAGAAAGTATTAACATTTCATCAAATGGGTGTTTGAAGAGGATGCAATATCATAAAACAATGCCTCCTCTTCATTCTGTTGCCCAAGGTGAAATACAGAATGGGTACCTGACCCTGCTAAAATATTTATATAGGCTTCGATAGCACAATAAATGAATCAATTTAGTATGCTCATACAAACTGCCAGTGTAAGTAATTTCACACATGCACATATGCACCTATATGGATGTTCTGGGGTCTATTTCTATAATTGCAAAGTACACTTTCATTAAAATATGGAGCAGGGTTGCTTCAGAAGTTCAGATTTCAATGGTGCATAATTTGGCTCAGCTTGATAGAAAATTTGTTGCCTATGAACGAAAGCTACAAAAAAACAAATCAATGCAGGCAAAGCCGTTCAACAGAAACTCACAAATTCAAGTGGAGCAATGCATATGTATTCAATCACTGCTATCTCGTCCCTTAGTCTGCCCAGCCTATAAAATAATCAATATGCCAACTTCATTTCCAGAATGGGCCTGTGGCAGCAGGGTGGGGGTGGGGTGGTTCAGGAAATCTGTTGGATGAATTGAGCATTAGAGAGGCAGTGACAAAGAGTATTCAAGCCTGATTAGCCAAATTATAGAACCTAATCAACTCCTGCAGGAGCAGGAAAGTAGATCTCATAAATATAGAAAAGATGTCAAATTTGGTATGAAATCTCCCCCTTCAGTTTCAAGTCCTTGGTGAGTATTTGCCCTTATTTCTCTTCAAAGCAATGACATAACAAATGCTTTAATCTCACAATCCTCCCATTAATATGTTAAAACACCATTGTTGCTTGCAGGTATAAAATGCTTGTGTCAAAAAGGCAGCAGAGAACAAACAAATGTAATCACAGACCTGGATTTAGAGCTTCCCTGAAGCATGACAACATTTGCTCTGGGACTTAGGCGAGAAAGGCGGGGGGGGGGGGTGGATAGAGAGAAAATTATTTTGGTGGTGCGTAGTTCAATCTACCTGTTCTAATAACCATTGCTCCCAGTGGAATTTCATACAGAAAAAAATAATATCCCATAGAATGGAAAGTAATATGAGGTTAGTGATGTATTAGCCCTGCAATAATGAAGGAACTCCAACTTTTTCTCCCATAAAATTGATAAGGAAACTTTATTGGACTTTTGGATAGAGGTTTGGACATCAGAGGTCTGACATTGGGCCACATATACATAAACCATAAAAAAGCTATATGAACCGGGGACTGTAGGTTGCCTGTGTACAAACCTAATTACAATATAGGAACATGTTCCATGAGATGTTCATAACTAGCTTCAAAAGGCAATAATGTTCTATCAACCTGCCAGATTTCTACTATAAAGGAGCTTCGAAGGCTCTTTTTAAAAATGTTATTAGCTTCGCAGCAGAAAGATGCCTGAATTTAGAGATAAATTGAACAGGTGAGTAACATCAAAGCAACAGCTCGTGGGACACTTCTGGTGATTCCCTGCACCTTGGAGGTTTGGTGGGGGTTCACTAGGGATTGAGCCTTTAGTGCAGCAGGTGCTGCCCTGCGGAACTCACTTCCACTTGAGGTACAGCAGGAACCATCCCTCCATTCTTTGGGAAGTCTTTTGGAAACTATCCTGTACAGGCCTTTTGCTATGTGAATTTTATCGATGTGTACAGTGAGGGTTTTTTATTCATATTTTATTGAAAAATATTTCAATTAAACAAAATAAAAAATATGGAAACAAAAAGTGCATAAAAATATAACAAAAAATCAAAACAATCTAATTCTGTACATACTTGCCCAATACAAATGTATATGAGTGAAATTTGTCTTCTTCTAATACAGGCTTCCTCAACCTTGGCCCTCCAGATGCTTTTTGGCCTACAACTCCCATGATCCCTAGCTAGCAGGACCAGTGGTCAGGGATGATGGGAATTGTAGTCTCAAAACATCTGGAGGGCAGAGGTTGAGGAAACCTGTTCTAATACATACTTATTTATTATGTTCTTATAAAACTTCTCATGGTTTTATTGCTGTATGTTGTATACCACCCGGATATATATTTAAATGAAACAGCAGATTACACATGTGTAAATAAATAAAATAAATAAAAGCTACAGAAACAATGGGCTAACAACCAGCAAACCCCAACACCTATTGAAATAAACAGGCCCCAAGTGAATGGTTAAGCATTAACAATTATATTCAATTGGTTCTACTTGGATGTAAGCCATCCCATGCGATGGTTTCTCGTGCCCCTTCTGCAGGAAATGATAGATTTATTTTCCTTCAGGCACTCCAGCTCCCACTGAAGAAGAAAAAACCCAAATGTGCAAATTACACAGGCTATCCTGATCCTAGAATGATTTCTATTAGCCATGTGGTTTAGCAGCTACAATTTGTGGGTGTTCCCAGGGCTTTTTTTCAGCCGGAACTCACCAGAACTCAGTTCCGGCACCTCTCAGGTGGGTGGCATTGCCATTATAAGAGAACAAGGGAGGCGTTCATGGTGAGTTCTGGCAACTCTTTTCCTAGAAAAATAGCACTAGGCCTTCTCAGTATCACAAATGACCAGGTGTACAGAAGTGATAGGGAATGACAATGAAAATAGGAAGGACACATGGAAGTAACCTCAAAAGTCTAGTAGGGGCAATGTAAACAAAGGAAGGATGGCCCATGCAATGATGCTGTATAAGGCCAAGAAGAAAAAGAAGAAGAGTTTGGATTTGATATCCCGCATTTCACTCCCTTCAAGGAGTCTCAAAGCGGCTAACATTCTCCTTTCCCTTCCTCCCCCACAACAAACACTCTGTGAGGTGAGTGGGGCTGAGAGACTTCAAAGAAGTGTGACTGGCCCAAGGTCACCCAGCAGCTGCATGTGGAGGAGCGGAGACGCGAACCTGGTTCCCCAGGTTACGAGACTACCGCTCTTAACCACTACACCACACTGGCTCTGGCCAACACAGGTTCCTACACATCCAACTTGTTCACAGAGTGCCAGCTATTTGGTTACCTTACTTTTTTTCTTGAGGACCTACCTGGTCCCCATTTTTTGTCATTCCAAGTAGGGGTCAACATCAGGAGGTTATTAAAACACTGGTGGGTCACCAAACTTGACTGCAGAATAAAAATATTCTGGAATAACATATATGAGGAATTGGGGGGAAAATGTTTAAAATTTTGGTAAGAAACCAGAGGCATTTCTCTTAGGGATAGTCTCAAATGACATTCCGAAAGATAAAATTAGAATCTTTTTGTACACAACAGCCACCGCTAGATTATTGGTTGCTAAAAAATGGGAGTGTGCAGAAATACGTTCAGTGACAGATTGGCAACTCAATTTTTTATTAATTTATTGAATTAGCAAAAATGACCGCAATAATCAGGACCCAATCCAACCTGAATCTTAGAAAGGAATGGAAATGTGTTGATGACTACATGGTACAAAGATGTTCCAACAGTAATTTATTGATAAGCATGGATTGATCTCACAAAGATAAGATTTATGAAGTGAAAGAAGGAATTGTGAATACACTAGATAATAAATATAAACACAATAGTAATATTAGAAAGTAGAATTAGAGATGCCCTGTGCAGAGGGAAATATGGGGAAGGGGAATATGGGGAAAGGGAAAGGTGTATAAATATTTGACAAATGTGAGTATATAATTTGTAATGTTAAAGTTGAAGAATACATGATGTGTTTTATTTATAAAACCTACAGTATTTGAATATGTAACAAATATGTACAAATAAATAAAATAAAGTAAAAAAAAACAAACAAACAAACTGCAGCAGAAAAGGGTTTAAACCCCAATCTCATGGAATTAATCCAAGAACCCCACCACAAAACCATGGGATAGCCAATCACAAATATCCTGCCGCAGAAATGTGGAGTGATGGGAACGTACAGTCATATGTGGTGGGATTGTCCGTTAGTTAATGAATTCTGGAAGCAGATTGGTATAGAAATATTGGAAATTGTGGGTAGGAAGGTGGAAATATCTAAATTAATGGTTCTTATTAGCCTGAGTAGCACCGAGTTAGAAACAAAAAAGGAATGTAAATGGGTAAAATTGATGGTAATTGAAGCCAGACAGGTTATAGTGGGTAACTGGAAAAATGCAGAAGAGCTAGGGGTGAACGAATGGAGGAAAAAACTGAAAAATATAATAATTTTAGAATATCTAACTGTGAAGATAGATAAAATGAAAGGATTTAAGGTCAGTGAGAAGGAGGAGGATTGGTTTGAGAAGATATTGAAATATTTGGGTAGGTTTGAACAATTTGGGGCAATTAAAATGTTAAAAGTTAAATAAACCTTGTGAAGGGAGGAGTGTTAATGTATGTAGAATTGTACATATGGTTGACTATGTTATTACTGATTATGTATACCCAATGTATCAGCCACCTGGGGGGGTTCACTGTTTGTGTTTTGGTTGTTGATACCCCCCACCCCAAAAAATACCCCCCAAAATATCCTGCCGCAGAATAAAGAGGCATAAGGGTGAGGTGGCAGAGTGGACTCTACCAATTCAGAATGCCATTTCTGAACACTCCCACTGAAAAACTTAGGAAACCATCCAAAAGAACTGCCCCCCCCCACCTCCAGTCTGAAATAGTATAGTCCAATCCACTACCTTAATCTGAAGTGATCCAGCTGAAGTGATCCAGTCTTTCTACCCGTATTTCTACTACCTCAGTCCCACCTCATTGTGTTGCTCTTTCACACCAGCATTTATTTTTCGACAAGCTGTTGTGTGAATTTGGCTGACTTCCCCCCCCCCCCCACAAAGTCCAGACATGGAGTGCATATCTATTACTTCACATTTAGATGGGGAAATGCAGCGCTCTGCTTTAAAGGGACTCCATTTCATCTTTGATGGTATTCTCTCTTCTTCTTTCCCCATTTTGGAGTTGCAAGAAGTAATGATATACAGGTGACTCTCAGTCCTCCACTTTTCCTTTTAATTTAGAGCAGTCCTGCAGGACTCTGGTGCACTGGAGCAATTCTCTGTTCAACAACCTATTATACCAATGCTTGATTTGTCTTCTCGCTGAGATTGGTTTTACTGAGCTCAGCACATGAAATTGAAGAGCCTGTTTCTTCCCATCCAGATTTTGATTTGCTCAGTGGCCCCAGCGGCAGCAAAGGACCTGGCCTCAAGACCACACAGTTTCTGAATGTTGGCCTGCTAAACTATTTCAGGTTCTGTATGTGCACAATGTCATTAAGGGCTTTTCCCCCACTCCAAAGCAGTTATTTTGTCCCATCTTTTAAAATATTTTGGAGAGATTTTTTAAAAAACCCTTTCATTTCATATGACAAGACAAGCTCCTATACACCATAGCTGTCAAGCGTCCCTTATTTGGCGGGACAGTCCCTTATCCCAGCGCCATGTCCCGCTGCTGTCCCTTATTGATGATGTCCCTTAAATTTCCTGGGTTTCAAAGGAAGCAGCTCCTCTCCCTCCCTCCCTGCTGGCCAGGGAGGAGGGAGGCTCCAACTGTGTTGCTTGGCTGCATTGCTCACCCAATAAGAAGTCTAAGAACAACTGCGGGGTGGAGCTTGCATGCCTGATCAAATCGGCTGTGCTGCTTGGGGACTCGCCTTTGCTCGGTGCTTCCCAGCGGAGAGGTGACAGTGGTTTTCCTTGAGGCTTGAGGCTTCTTTTGGCTGCTGGCTGGGCTTTCTGCCTTTGGCTCGGAGGGGCTCAGAAGTTGAACATACCTGTGCCCGGAAAATCCCTTATTTTGGCTGCTGATCCCTTATTTTTGAGGCTGCTGGTCCCTTATTTTCAAATCTGTAAGTTGACAGCTATGCTATACACAGCCGTATCACCCAATGTGTTACTGTTATGAGTTGTAACCTAATGAAACCAATGTGATAGGCCTATGCAGCTCACCTGATGTTGCCCAGAAAAGTGAGCAAGAATATGATCATCAGCAATGCCAAAAATGGTTATCAGCGGTGGGATAACAGTTCGGCAGCAACTGGAATTTAACCGACTAATTGAGGGCAGAGCAAGATGGAACTTACAAATTTTGCACCTGGAAAAACTGCTGAAACAGAATATCTTTTTCATTAAACCGCATCCTAATGAAATATTGAAAGGGATTATTTCCTAACTTGTCAGATGTGCTTCTTTCACAGCCAGCTAAACCCATGTTGTTGCACCTTAGAAAACAAACAATAATTTCAAGCAGTGTAAATTGTGATTTGCAGCACTAGAACAACATTTTCCATCAGCTTCAACTGAACATATGTGTGTCGAGCGCCCAGCCCAGCTCAAATTCACTAGCAAGCTTTGATCATATGGAGAAGTTGTGGGCAGGGGGATTTCCATGATATATATTAAAGCAGGATAGGTTCCAGTCACAAAATGGATGCCGTCGGGGGCAAAAAGAAAAACAGCAGAAAAGGGGAGAGGAGCACAAAACATTAAGGACATCCCCACACACATATAAGATGCTCCAACAATGGAGGACAAAGCACCTATAACAGCCACCACCCCACTTTCTCACAGAAAGAAGCTCTTGCACTTCTCATTCATTGAGAAAACCCTGGCAAGTTTTTGAAGAACCACTGGGTTCCCTAGAACCCATTCAGAAAACTACTGCCCTAATGGACTAGATCTGTATGTACTTATATCGGTATTTAATGGACCATATTTTCCTCTATTTTATTTCTGCATAACATCAGCATTCATAATGAGCACATTAAGGCAGTGATTATGAAGCTATAAAATTATAAAATTACTTTCCAGAGGGGACAGATTAGGAGCACTTCATATGAAGATCTTATTGACCAGGTGATTCAGTTAGAAGTGCCAAACTGAAAATGTTTTCTGTTGCATGAAAATCTATAAAAGTCCCCCCTCCCCCCCCAAAAAAAAACCCCTCCACTGATTGAATCAGAACAAGAAAAGGAAGGAAAAAGGCACACTGACCTTTACGGACGTTTTGTTCTATGCATTTACTTCAATGTCAAACCAGTTTGTTGTCGGAGTAAAGACTGATCAATTCACCTTTCACCTAGACATTTACACTCTTTCGTGGCTCCAGCAGAGAAGTCTTTGATGCACAAGTTAAGATAAATGATGGAAGACACAAAAATAAACTGAAGAAGCGGGAGTACCAGATTGTTCACCCATCTAGACCTCAGGAGACTGGGGCAATGGCTCAAGCTAAGGAAAATGTGTGAAGCTGGCATGTGATCTTATGTTTCCACCTCAAAGGAAATGGCTTTCTTCCATGGGATGAAGATGAAAGGCAGCAGAGAGACTGATAGTTGTGTCAGAGAGTAAAGAAAACATACCACTAAAGGAAGCCTGTCAATTAGTTTTTCCATAGGCCAGACATTTTGTCCAAGATCTTGTTAGTTTCTCTTCTCCCAGCCCTGGGAGCCTTGTTTTGTTTTGTTTTGTGGACATGTAGGATGAAAGAAAGATTCTTTAAATAAATAGATAAATGGGTAAAATGGAAACATTTTTGTCCCCATTCTGCTCCATTGGAGTAAAATGGGCCAATTAATATGGCCTATTTAGGCTTGGGGTTCTGGCAAACAATGAAATTACAAAATGCAACTAGGAAGCAAGCAGAGATGTGGGTATCCAACTGAGGTATCCAAGGAGGCTTATCTAAACCTACTTATGTGTGGATTTCCAGCTCAAGGGTATGTGGGACTGGTCTTTGCCAGTCCAGTTGACCTCAAAGCTTGTCAGCTGCTGACGATTACAGGGCATCCTTGGGAGAAGCTGGTAAAATGTGGACTAGATGATGTTACTGTTAGGTGAAATAGTAACTAGCTGGCTGACCAAACCAAAAGAGTGCTCACCAAGAGTTCCTCATCATCCTGGGGAAAAAATTACAAGTGGGGAGCTGCAGGGTTCTGTCCTGGGCCCATTGTTGTTCAACATCTTTATAGATCACTTAGATGAAGGAACTGAGAGGATGCTAATCAAACTGGGAGCCATAGCTAATGCCACAGAAGATAGAATCTGTATTCAAGATGACCATAACAGTATAGAGAATTGGGCCCAAACTAACAAAATGCATTTCAAAAGTGACAAATTTAAGGTTCTGCACTTAGGCAGGAAGAACCAGCTGCACAAATATTGGGGGGGGGGGTTTCACCTGGCTTGGCAGTAGTAAATATGAAAAGGATCTAAGGTTCTTTGTAGACCACAAGTTTAACATGAGTCCACAGTGTAATGCAGTAGCAAAACAAGAAAGACAGAAAAAAGCTCATGCTATTCTAGGCTGTATCAACAGAACTATAGTGTCCAAGTTCAGTGTTCAAGAGAAGTAACAGTACCACTCTATTCTGCCTTGGTCAGAACCCACAAAAAGACTGGGTAAATTTATGAAGCAAAAGACTGTCAGTGGCTACTAGTGGCAACAAAAAGACAAAGTCACATGAACTCATGACAAGGAAATATATTTTTAAAAAAACATAATGCATATTTATTGCTATTTAAACAGCAGCCCAGATTTCTTATGTTCTTAAGAAACCCAACAGCGGGATGCAACATGGATAGTGTAGACAGGTGTGTGAGATCCAAGACTTTTGCTCCAGTGATGGAAATGTTTGCAGCAGCAGAAAAAGAAGCTCTGGCCCAGATTTATGCCATCAGTGTGGACTTTAATTTGTTGTACAACTTGAAAGAGAGGCAAAATAATATCTAATAACACAGGCTCCCAAAATAGCCACATTGTGTAAGCAAGCCAAATAAGCAGAAGCTGTAAGACGTGTGTGCTAAGCCTAAATACGATTATTTCTTCATTATGGGTTTATACTAATCACAGTTTATCTGATTCAATAATAACTTGGCAGAGAGAGAGTGACCAAAAAGGAAAGGAAGAAGAAAGGAAAACGGTGTTGAGCTGCATGGCCAGACAATACAAAAACATCATTACCAGTTCAGCAAATCCTATTTTCAAAGTCTGATAAAAGAGGGGGGGGGGAGAGAACCTGGCAAGCTATTAACACCAAAGGGCTAAAACTGAAGTCCACCCAGATTATCCACATAATTAAACCTGCATTATTCTTAAGAACAACAAAACATCTACAAGGGTGGCCAAGCACAGATTTATTGAAAGTAATTCTAAAAATGTCTAACAGGGCAGACAGAGATTATTCATAATGCAGTGAAATGCAGGAACACAATGGAGGTGTGACAGATTCCCTGATGTAGCAGCCAAAGAAATGAGACGTGTGTGTGTGTGTGTGTGTGTGTTTGTGTGTGTAGATTTTTCCCTCACTGACAGATCAAAGCCCAGAATACTCCTTAGTTACTGTGGAGAAATCAACATTTAAAATGTGTTTACTGAGACTATTCATTTTATGTATAAAGTATAAAAGTTTACTGTGTACATGGTATTATGTGAAGGGTTAAATTTGATATCCTCAGTATCTGTTGGTGACTGAAAATTGACAGTTACTTAGTTGAATACGTTTGGCCTGGTTCCTTTCATACCACATCAGAGGTTTGTGAATTTTCTCTTCTGATTGGCTGGTTTGGTAGCAATTCTTGGCTACTCATGGGGGTGGTGAATTCTATGCTGCTTAAATCTGATTGGTTGAAGGTAGGCTGGCTAGAACATAAATAGTCATTTGTACCACTGGTAAAGGATAGTGAGATCGGTGGCAATCGCTGAAGAAGAGGAAGAGAGAGAAAAGTCTTTAGTCTTGAGCTGAGTCTGGTAGAAAATGGGCAAGAGGTTATTGGAGAGGCTTCATATGTTTGGAAGTAGAGACTGTCCCTAAAACAGTTTCTGGTTTAAGCCGAGGATTGGCAGAGAGCCTGCCAAAGGGCTATGAGCAGTGCAGTGCAGTAGTATATTATTATTTCAATATATATAATGAAAACAATCATAATACTTAATCAAAAGAAAAACAAGAACAACCCAAGGTGTCAGGAGCTGGAGTTAGGTGGAGGTCAGCTGAAGTTAACTTTTTAGTCAGAGAAACAAAACAGTCAATCCTAGTGGTCACAGCAACCCTTCCCTGTAGGTCTTGCCCCAATGAAGCAGTTTTCACAAAGAGGGACCTGCTATATATGCATTTATATGAAAGCCCGTGTGGTGTCTTTCACTAGTCCCATAAAGCTACTTTGGCTTTTCCTTGAAGCTCCTTAAATGTGTTCTCTAGGGAAGCACACCCAAATTCTCTTCAAATTCTGCTTTAGTTGAAATTTCAGTGGCAGCTCTATTGAAAATGTGCTCCAGAAGCCCTCTCTGAGCAACCAGGCCAGACATTGCCACTAGCCAGGTTAATTAAGCATTCCGACTGGGTTTCAAATTTGCCTAGGATGGTAATTGCAACATTTGATTCCATGGCAAATGTTTTGACTGGTATTCTAGGTTGGGTTCCTTCCCCCTTCTGTGTGTGACCCTACAACTGGGAGATTTTACTGATTCTGCAGAATGATTTGCAGCGAAAAAATCTGAGTCTGATCAAATGTGTTTCTTGCCCCTGCTCCCTACTTCATTCAATTCCCTGCCTCTGTCCAGAGTCACAATCAATTTACTTTTTTGGGAATGGAAAAGACAGTACTTGGCCTTAAAAAGGCCCTTGAGTCTACAAGCTTGTCAGTTGCTGCATGTCTAGAATACTGCAATATGTGCCAGCCCATCACTGGAAAAAATCGAAGTAGAAATTCAAGCTGTGATTCCCTTCTTTGTATGCATACATATGGCGGTGGGAGAAGAGGGGATGCAGTGGATACTGACTTATAAGAGCAAATAGGGTACAATCCCAAAACCTCAACCTGCCCTCAATCAGCCCCACCTGCCTGTTTTCTGGTTTACAACCAGTCCAGGGGGTGGCACTGCGTGGCAGCTTCCTCCTCAGTCTCCATCATTTCATTTCAATGACAACTTGCACACCACCTAATAAAATGAAATCTCTAAGTGGTTCACACAGATTAGAGTAATAAAACCACAGGCAAAAAAAAATCAGTACACAATATCAAAATGCAATTAACATCCACTGAAACATTAAGCAAAACATTAGAAGATGAACACTGAAATTATGCCTGCAGACTGTTATACAGTGGTACCTTGGTTTACGAACTTAATCCATTCCGCAAGTCTGTCTTTAAAGCGTTCTTAAACCAAGGTGTGCATTCCCATAGCAGCAGGGAACTCATTTTACAAATGGAACACACTCAACAGGAAGCAGAACATATTCTGCTTCCAAGGTAAAGTTCACAAACCAGAACAAATATTTATGGGTTTGCAGCGTTCTTAATCCAAATTGTTAATAAACTCAGCTGTTCTTAAACCAAGGTACCACTGTAATGCTTTGAAGGAAATAAATACTGGCCCACAACCCTGAACAGATTGTGACAAACTTGCACAACTTCAGCAAGGAGGAAGACGGGGATAAAATTAAATTGTTTGGTTCTGTTGATCATTTGCTCTGGCTCCACCTAACATTAGTCTCCATGCCTTCCACCCCATCAGCCAGCCACCGCGGCCAATTTGCAAGAAACACGTCTTCCTTGGCTTCCTGTTAGTGGTCAACAAAAGGAAAGCTTGGCTGCCAAAATGCTGAAACAGTTTCAGAAGCAGCACTTCAAAGCATTCACTGCAACAACTCTTGTACTGAGTCCCTCCAACAACCGAGATCAGAAAAAAAGAATCCATTATGAGTACAAATGGGTACTTTGCAGAAAATATATTGGGGTGCTCCACATCAACCAACTGGCATACATTTTGCCCTTTAACCATTTCAGTCAGCGGGAGGGGGAAGAAGAAATAGCTTCATCCCACAAGGCTTCATAAAACATTTCTGAAGGACTCCCCAGGGATGGGATTATTTTTATCCCAGAGTCTTCCCTTGAACCATTTTCAGCTTTTACCAAAACAACATGTTTTTATCCTGGAGGGTGGAAATATAGCAGCTTTTCAATCCTCTAAATTGCCCTCCTCCTGCGGCGCTGACATCCTAAATTAAAAAGGCTCTTCTGAAAGCGTTTTGAGATGCAGGGCAAAGCACAGTGGTCGGACCAAGAGGAGGGCTTGGGAGCAATATGGTAGAAAGTGGGTTAATCGGAAAATGAGGGGAGCTGCAGGGAGCACATCAAAGCAGAGTAATCTGATCAAATAATAGACAGGTGGCAAGGGGATTTAGGGCACTGACAGCTGCTATTCTTGCAGGCCCTACACTCATGGCTGTTCTCAGAACTATGGCCAAACAATGGCATTATGCAGCACACAACCTTCCCTTCTGCCAGAAGTGTCTGTGCAATGGGTAGATATAACCACGGCAATGCATTACATGATGTTCTGCCATTGGTATTAAAAGCTATATACAGAGGAAATACCACTGGTGTTGTTACAGCATTTATTGTTATTTTATTTTTTATTTCCTTGCAAAGAGTGCCACATTCATGTGCTATTCAATTCTTCAAGGATCTGTGCCCATATCAATTCCTCTGATGAAGATTAAAACATCAATAGATGGTCTGACTCACTATGCCAAGGCAGCCTCATATGTTTCAATCTGGGCTGAGTTCTGCTCGGATTTGGATTTGTCAAACCTACCTTTAGAGTGGCTAAAAGCTACATTGCCAGTACTGATGTATGGAAGTGAGAGCTGGACCATAAAGAAGGCTGATCGCCAAAGAATTGATGCTTTTGAATTATGGTGCTGGAGGAGACTCTTGAGAGTCCCATGGACTGCAAGAAGATCAAACCTATCCATTCGGAAGGAAATCAGCCCTGAGTGCTCACTAGAAGAACAGATCCTGAAGCTGAGGCTCCAATACTTTGGCCACCTCATGAGAAGAGAAGACTCCCTGGAAAAGACCCTGATGTTGGGAAAGATGGAGGGCACAAGGAGAAGGCAGTGGAAGACAGGAGTGTCTGGCATGCTCTGGTCCATGGGATCACAAAGAGTCGGTCACTACTAAATAACAACAAAAGCTACATTCAGTCAGGGCAAGGTGGTAAATGCAGAGCCAGTTGAGTACAGACTAGAGCTGCGCCAAACGTTTTTCCTCCTTTTTTCTTAATAAAACACCCTTTGCAAAGTGGTTAGAAAAAATCAATTGCATCTGAAAATTATAGAAAGGGAGAGGAAATTCTGGTGGGTAGGGTGAAGTTTTTTTTTTTTTTTGTTCTGCTTGCGTTGCTTTTGAGGTAGCTAATGAGTTTTGTGAGTGTCCTGTCCTTTCATTTAGGGAAGACTATAGCTTTGTTGTGGAGCATATAATTTGTATGCAGAAGGTCCCGGGCTCAGTTGCGGGCATCTCCAAGTAGGACTGGGAAAGAGCCATGTCAGAAAGCTGCTACCAGTCAGTTTGGAAGAGCCTGAGCAAGGTGGTCTGAGTAGGTATAATGCTGCTGAGTAAGTTTCTATTCGCAATTTCTCTCCCCAGTGGTCTACATACTGCAGCCTCCCCAGGTGCTTGGCCTTTCTGAAAACCCAATCCTTGACTGAGCTTTCTGGAAGCATGGGAATAAAGGGTGGGTGTCCACCATGCTCCTCCTCCACCACCACCACCACTACTACTTCTTCTTCTTCTTCTTCTTCTTCTTCTTCTTCTTCTTCTTCTTCTTCTTCAAAGGTGAAATCCATGAAGTGACCTCTTTTTTTAACAAGAAAGGCCCCCCCTAAAACTGAAGCCAGTGAGCCTCCAATCACATGTGTCTGATAGCCAGCCTTCTCACCTTGCTATGCTTCAATTAAAGCTTTGGTGAAGTTATAAGAGGTAACTCCTCCAAGATCAGGAAAGCACGGGCAGCCAACGAAGCTGCATGTAGGATGCAATTTTTCATTCCACCCTGAACTTATCACATGCAGCACCGTTTGTGTTCCACTGCTGTTTGTCTTCTGCCAAAAACTATGTTATTCATCCCACTGTCCACTGTGGTGAAATTATTTAACTTACATAGTTAAGACTCTCCTCCCTGGAAGAGAGGGGAGTGGTTGTGGGCGGGAGCCCGAGCTCCGCCCCTAGCAAGGGGCATTAGCCCCCTGCCTCCTCCTCTCACCTGGCTGGCGCCCACTCCAGGTGCCTCCGAGGGGGCGTTTACAGCAGCCTTTTGGTGCGGCGCCAGCTCCTCCTCGGCCTCATTCTTCTCTCCGTTGTCTCATTGCGAGTCACCCACCCTCCACTCCCTTTGAGCTCAGGGTTCATTGGCCTTGCTATGGACCTTAGGTTGGTCACCCTGGTTGTCCAGGGGGCCTGGTAGGAATTTTTCCATTTGGTATTAGGCTTTGGGGTTTTTTCGCCTACCTTGTAGCAATCGTCACAACTTTTGTGGTATTGGTGGGTAGGTTAGGCATTGGAATAATGTGTTGTGGTGTGTCAAAGGGCTAGGTGTGGCCATCGCTTATGCCTTCAATTTTTGGGTATTCCATTAAAGGAATCTGGCGGTCGTGTACTCTGTCCGATGCCTGCGTGGTGGGAGGCCACGGCACGAGCCTCGGTGACATCAGGGGACAGCCTATACTTGGATTAGCATCAACAGGCTCCACCTACTGGTGAATAAACCCCCTTGTTTTAGACATCCAATGCCTAAGCCAATACCTTTTCACTGCTGTAATCAATAAAGTTGTGGCCTTTTCTTGCCCATTAACCTTATATCACGTGTCCTTGCATATTCATTTCACATTGCAGGGGTCGGGTCCTCGAACCACAACATTATCGTTATGCTATTCAACCACATTCATTAGAATGCAATGTAATTGTCAGGGAGCTGCCATCGGAGAGAGAGATGGGGGAGAGGCTCCAGGAGAATAGGAGAGACCCTACAGCAGAAGCAGGAACCAGCAGGGGGAGCGCAGGAGTTCCAGCGGAAGGGGAGTCGGAGGGAAGGCTCTGGGATACTTCTAGTGAGAATAGTGCAGAGGTATCAAGACCCCCGTTAGCAACTCCCACCCCTCGCCGGAAACTGTCACGCAGAGAGTCACGAAGGCGCATGTCCGTCAAACAGCTTTTATGTTGGAGTAAATTCCGTAGACGCCCACTGTCAGATTCTACCAGTGACTGATGGAGCCATGCTTTGGGGGCTCCGTTAGTGCCTGGGTTTGGTTGACCAGCCAAACCAGAGAGGGATTAAGCCTTTACGCACAAGCAGCTCATTATCCCATCACAGTAATCAATACAATTGTGGGTGGGGGGTGTCATCAATTAGATATTGTCTGAGGAATGAAAGCAGCAAGAACAGTGAACAGAAATCATTATCATCATCATCACCATCTATACTGTCCTTCATCACAGGGCAGTTTGCTGGGTTGGTTTCTGTTCCGGACGATGCAACAAAGAACCTCAGCAATTTTCACTCCCATTTCCAATTTCCTCAGAATATTCCAACATCCCTAGCACTGAATAAATGTTTAATAGACAGAAAGTGCACAAAAACACACCACCCTTGAACATATTGCAACAAGGAGCTGAGTTCAACCCCTCATTCCCCCCCCCCCAAATTATGAAGACGGTATAAAGAGACTATGGATGAGACAGAAAAATGGAATCTTCAGATTTGTAAACTCTGGTATGTCTTCATCTTCCCCAGAATGAAGACGCGAGGAATGATGCTTTTGCAGATTTCAGGACTTTCTTGTATTATTTGAGGAGGGTGGCTTTTGTGGCTTAATGGGATGAAGGCCTTTCAGGGAGCTTAAGTTCTCTAAAGTGACAGACAACCACTTTTAGAACAAATAAAGGAACAAAGAGCTTTAAAGGGAGTGTTTTTTAAGAGAAGAAGTATCTGGGATACTCCTCCCCATGAAAAGGGCAAATTCCTGATAGCTGTCATCTTCCAACACATGACAAATTGCTAAAGATGGAAATACCTGTGCATAAAATAAGATTCATGGAGATCATGACACAATCTTTCATAAATGCCTCCATCAAAATGTATTGGAACAAAGAGGAGGCAGGTGCTATGACTAATATTAGCAGTGCAGCCACAGGCCAAAAAAGCTTTTTGCTTTCTTTTAAAATAGGCTGAACTGTTCAGCAGCTTGCAGATTTTGTCCCTACTGATCTGATTCCACCGTCAGTGCAATAAAAAGAAAAAAATCCTTCTACACTGTGGATAGCGTCCCAGAGTTCCTATGCAAATGTCAGCATGTCAAAGTTTGCCCCACTTCTCTAAAAAAAAGTGTGAAAAAATAACTCTGATTAGAACCTAAGACACAGTATTGTGTGATATTACTGAAAGGTACTGAAAGACGATCAAGGGTCTGGAAGCCAAGCCTTATGGGGAGTGGTTGAAGGACCTGGGACAACTGGCTCAACAGTAGTACATGTGAAAAAGATCTAGGGGTCTTAGTAGGCCACAAGCTGAATATGTGTCAACAGTGTGACACAGCAGCAAAAAAATCTCATAATATTCTAGGCTGCATCAACAGAAGTATAGTGTTCTGCTCAAGGTACCTAATAATACTGCTCTATTCTGCCTTGGCCAGACAACACCTGGAATATGATGTCGAATTCTGGGCACCACAATTTCAGAAGGATGTTGACAAGCTGGAATGTGTGCAGAGGAGGGCGACCAAGATGTTGAAGGGTTTGGAAACCAAGCCTTATGAGGAAACAGTTGAGAGAGTTTGGTGTGTTTAGCCTGGAAAGGAGGAGACTGAGGGGGAAAAATATATATGTTGGCCATCTGGAACTATCTTAAGGGCTGTCACATGGAAGATGGAGCAAGCTTGTTTTCTCCTGCTCCGGAGAGTGGGACTTTAAGTTACAAGAATGGAGATTCTGGCTAAACAGCAGGAAGAGATGTTTGTCAGTGGAACCTCCCTCAGGAGATTGTGGACTCTCCTTCCTTGGAGGTTTTTAAGCAGAGGTTGGATGGCCATTGGTCATGGATGCTTTAACTCATATTCCTGCATTGCAGGGGGTTTGAGTAGATGACCCCTGGGGTCCCTTCCAACTCTACAATTCTATGATTCTAGGAAGGAGATGTCAGGAAGAAGTGTATGCCTTCTCCCGCAAATATGCAGCCCGTCAGGTAGGTACCTCTTGGTTTCCCATATGGTTTCCCATATGACACCTGCCTCTCCTTCCTGCTTGATGTCCCAGTCCCTGACAGCCCCAGATCATTATGTGCCTCCCAATGCAAGCCACAGTGATTTGGGGCTGTCTCATCATGAATCAAATGATGCCTGGATCCAGTGCTCAGTTCCTGTTTGCAACCATCTGGCTGGCCACTCTGAGAACAGAATGCTGGATGAGATTGGCCTTGGTCTGATCCAGCTGCAAGTCCATCCAAACACCCAGCTAATTCTCAGTGACTAATAATAATAATAATTTATTATTTATACCCTGCCCATCTGGCTGGGTTTCCCCAGCCACTCTGGGCAGCTGCCAACAAAATATTAAAATACAGTAATGCATCAAACATTAAAAGCTACCCTAAACAGGGCTGCCTTCAGATGTCTTCTAAAAGTCTGGCAGTTGTTCTTCTCTTTGACATCTGGTGGGAGGGCGTTCCACAGGGCGGGGGCCACTACCAAGAAGGCCCTCTGCCTGGTTCCCTGTAACTTGGCTCCTCACAGTGAGAGAACTGCCAGAAAGCCCTTGGCGCTGGACCTCAGTGTTTGGGTAGAACGATGGGGGTGGAGACGCTCCTTCAGATGTACTGGACCAAGACCGTTTAGGGCTTTAAAGGTCAGCACCAACACTTTGAATTGTGCTCAGAAATGTACTGGGAGCCAATGTAGGTCTTTCAAGACTGGGGTTATGTGGTCTTGGCGGCCACTCCCAGTCACCAGTCTAGCTGCCACATTCTGGATTAGTTGTAGTTTCCGGGTCACCTTCAAAGGTAGACCCACATAGGGCGCATTGCAGTAGTCCAAGCGAGAGATAACCAGAGCATGCACCACTTTGGTGAGACAGTCCGCAGGCAGGTAGGGTCTCAGCCTGCATACCAGATGGAGCTGGTAAACAGCTGCCCTGGACACAGAATTGACCTGTGCCTCCTAATGTTTTGAGCAAGCAAATAACTAAATAAATAATCTGAACGAGTCGTTTCATATTAAATTCAGTGAAAGAGCCCCAGTTTCAGGCTGTTTTATCTAGACCCTGTTCAGTCATCCTTAAGGATAATACTAACAAAGTGAATTGCATTGCTAATTTGATAGGCTCTACCAGGCCTCCCTGCCTGGATCCATCAGATATGCATAGCCATCCCTCCCTTGAAACAAACTGTGAAATGCCGTTGAGCAATTTTTTTGTGCACACTCAGTATTTTAAAGGTCACAGGGCTCTTCCAGGTATTGCAGAATATGGGGAGGATGAGGGATTTTTCAGTCCAAGTTGTTATCTGATGAATTTTAAAGGGCGGCTGAGATACATTAACTGATCAGCTCCTACGCAAGCAGAAGAGCTAATATTGCTTTGGCATTTGGCTTCAGTCTTGTAACTTATATTCTCAAAGAATTATATTATTTTTCTTTGAAATTAAAGGGCAACTTTTTTTCCAAAAAATAAAAAGGTCTCGTATGCTCTTTCTGAGTTGTCACTTGTGAAAAATCCTATGTAGAAAAAAACAAATACAGTTGTCACAATTTTGCCTTATCAAAATGTGCCACCGGAACAGTATAATGTGGGTTCCACACTGGAAAATTCCAGCCAGGCTGCATGCTAAATTATGTTAAGAAGGCACTAGAGGATGGTAGTGGTAGTGGGATGTGTGTCAAAAATTATTATTATTATTATTATTATTATTATTATTATTATTATTATTATTATTATTATTATTTACATACCGCCCTATACCCGGTAGTCTCAGGGCAGTTCACAGAAAAGAAAAAGAATTCATAGAATTCTCCATGCTGATCATCCAGTGTTCCAGGTCACATGTCAGCCAAATGCTCAAAAGTTCCTTCCTTCAGATCTTCCAATCATCATTCAGAGGTCTGGGGCAGCAGCCAGTGGAGTTTTAGGGGCAGAGCTATCACACATAACCCTAAACTACATTGCAGAGGCCACATTTTCCAAGCAAGCAAGTCTGTTTTCCCAAAGCAGCATGCTATTTCCTCCAGGGAATGCGCTCATCCTTATATTGCTGTGTGGCAGGTAGTTGTGGAGAACTCATGAACACAGCTTTGAGCCAGAGTGATGGAATGGGATTAGCAGTTCAGTTCTGGGATCTTCCCTGTTCAGTCATGTCACCAACTTCCATTGCCATCACGTACACAAGTGACTGCCTGGCAGGATCTTTGAACACAGCAGCGAACAAGGGCAAAGCTATCCTCTTCCTCTGCAGCAAAATAGAACACAACCTTCCTACTGCTCTTACATCAGTCGCAAAGAACTGGGATAAAATATGCAGTGAAACATTCCTGGTGAGTTTCTTGCCGAACGGGTAACAGCAGTTGGTGCAAACTTTGAGAGGCTGAGTCAAGAGTCCCTGAAATTTGACATTTCCTATGCATTCTACATTCAGTTGTAATACAAGGGCTTGCTACTGAGGAAAGTCTAAGAAATAACCTCCGTAAAACCAAAGAGCTTCCTTTAATGGAATCTGAGATTCTGGTTTAACCTGCAAAAATATAAAGGGTTCTGCTACATTTTGCAATGCCATGCAATCACGTCCCTGTAAATAATTTAACAATTTTCCAAAAACGAGAGAAAATAGTATGAAGAAAGGAATCAATACTATGGGGTCGTACAACAATACCCCCCCTCCTTCTACTGTCATAATCTCTCTTTCTTGATCCTCAGACTGTGACAGGGGTCATCTCTCCCAGCACGGCTAGAATAGTGAATGAAAACAGCCATAAATCACAGGCGTAGAACCATAAGGAATGCACAGGGCAGCACACAGGAATGGTGATATCTCAATGTGCCTGTTCACAAGAGATAATAGCTGCTTGGAAGCAGATTAAGGAAGCTTCGCTATAGGGCAACAAGAACGTATGCCTTGGTTACATCTGGTTTGGATTATCACAATGAGTTATACATGAAGAGACTTTGGGAAACTGCAGTTGGTCCAGAATGTGGCTGCAAGGATGCTAATGGCACCCATCCTGCACCAGACACACCAATTGCCAATTTGTTTCCAGGCACAATTAAAAGTGTTGAATTTAAGCCCTTAAATGGCATAGGTACAGATGGAGAGACCCTTCTCTGTGTCCTGGCTATGTTGGACGTATGGTTGGCAGTGACAAGACTTAAAGCTTCATCAAAGTAGTGGCCAAACTCCAGCATACATTGTCATTTTATCTGAAGTTTGCATACACATAGACACACACACACACAAATATAAGAGAAGGGAAGGCCTTTTTTGATGCTGCAGAGGATTTCTCAACAATACACTGGGTAATTTTATTTTATCTGAAAACCATGAAAATCTGGAACAGCATTAGCTCCAGCTGTGTGTTTTGTAAGTTCCCAAAAAGTAAGTATTGCCATGGAATATTACCTAGGCAAATCATATTTAAATGCAAGAAAGCTGGATTTGCTACTGAAATGCTACGTGGAGCCTCTTGGTTGTTCTTGAAAAGACCCCTACACTTTGCGACAGACTGCTTGCTTCATTCTACCAGAGAGAAAATAGATTACCTGTGAATGAATACAGCTATTAAAATAAATCAGGTGGATTTGGTGGGGGTGGGGGAATAGCATGGGGAGGATATAAAAATGTTTAAAGGCTGAATCTCCACAGGGAACAAAGTGGATCCATCACTCAACAATAGCAAGCGAAAGAATGATTGACTAATGTAGACCTAAGAACTGGAAATATTTCAAGAACACGGCACTCCTATCAGAGTACCTAACATTAAATATATGGCATTCCTCTGGGAGTCCTTTTTTGCAGCACATCTAAAATGGGTGATATTTACTATACTTTGAAGAACATCTATTAAATACCATGTTGAAAACCACTTGTGTCTCATTCAAAAAGAAAAAAAGAAAGAGCTTTAGCATCTAAGGTAGAACTAAGGGACACTTCTAGGAGCTAACAGAATTTAACAGAGGAAGAAATTTGAAGATTAAAAATCTGGAATACGTGATTTAGTAGAAAAGCAAAGAAACCAGGAAAAGGGTGGAACTGGAGCCACTAGGTATTTAGTTGTATGATAGGTATGAAAGTTGCATAATTGGTGGGTGGAGGGAAGAGGATGTGTCTTTTTTGTTTCTGCATTAAAAATGCAAATAAAATATAGTTTTAAAAAAGAACTAAGGGACACTTCATCAATTTAAAACTTTTCCACATGAGCTCTCTCCCTTCCATTCTCCCCTGTAAAGCTGACACTGGATGTATTTATTTATTTTTAAATGAGATTTATTTGGAGAGGTGTGAGCTCAGAAAAAAACTGGTCTCTTCTAGGTCGTCAACTTAAGTCAAATTCCAAGCGAATGAAATATTAGCTGTCTTCAGAAATCCAACAAGAGCAGCAGCTACACTTGCACTTTCTCAATGCCATGCAGAATATTATAAGCCTCTATCATAGCTCTGCCCCCACAACCTCACTGGCTTCAACTGGAGTGAAATGGCCCAAAACAAAATCAGAATCTGTTTGTAATCTGGTTAGTCCATTTCCCCAGATGAGACCAGGAGGGAGCTCTGAGCAAAAAACAGCAAAAAACAGCTTTCCACCCAGAGAGGCTTTCCCTTCCCTTCTACTCCTATCATGCACATCTGGTGAGCAAGATAATGACTAGTGGAGTGGCAAAAGAGTAGGCTCTCTCATTAGCCCAAGCATCACTTGTTCAGAATTATTCGTGTGGAACCAAGAAAGCTTCATAAATTTGTATATCGGGGTGAGGGGAACCCTCAAAATTCATCTGCTTTTTGTCAGGTCTGTAGGTCTACAAACACATTAAAGATGTCAAGAGGCTGAGTGGGATTGTGTACATGGGCTCTTCCCTCTTGTTTTTTCATTCATGATAACTTGTGAAACACCTTATAGAATGAACAAACTGTAGGCAAGTGACCTGCATATACATGATGAGAACACTGTCTTCCGTGGCAAGGCATCCTCCCTACTCTTTGGTCCTCCTCAATACCAAGAATAAGAGGCATGGCAACCAATATTTGCCATGCCTCTTATTCTTATTCACTGCTTCCCACAACTCTTTCATCCTCTTCTCCTATTCAGTGAATGTGATAACAAGGAAGTGGGTTGTTGTTTTTTTACCAGTGGCACTAATATTGCGGAATACCCTCCCTACTGAAATATGAGAGGCCCCATCAGTATTGGCATTCTGCCGGCTGCTGAAGACATTCTTGTTTAGGTGAACATTCCTCTGAACTGAATTTCTGATTTTATTGTTTTAACTGGGTGGATTTTTAAAAAGTGTTTAATTGTCATGCTTTTAAATTGATAGATTTATATTTTAATTAAGGATGTTTTAGTGCCCCGATGGAGCTGTTACTGTGCATTTTACATTTGTATTGATTTTATAGTTGTAAACCATTTACAAGCCATTTTGGCATACAAGCAATATATAAATTTATTAGTTAATAAATACATTTCAAGTTGCCGCGTCTTATCCTCGAGTAGCTTTGGATTAAATTTGCAGCCTACTCTAGTTACAAGAAAGGCATTTATTTGGGTGTGTGCAAGTCGCATTAGCAAAGATTCTCTTAGCATTTTCATAGCAAATAACAGTGAAAGAATGGATCACTGGAAGATCAGCTTCAGCATAACAGCCACATTGTGAAGCTGCAGTTTGATTCCATGCAATGAACTTCAACGTCCCCAGGCCCATCCATTCTCTCGTTTCCTTCTGTAGTCATGCTAGCAGGGCTGTCCTATTTAACAAGTGTGGCTTCTGGAAGCACCTCATTTGAATGAAGCTCAGCATCCCGGAATCAACAATACAATCATCACGCAAAGCATACACAATAGCTAAGGACACATTATTGTGTCCCAGAAAATCAATGGTGGAAGCAATTGTAACATTAGCATGTTTAAAGTCATTAGCAGTTAAATGCATATTATCAATTCTTAATGAATGTTGGTCTAATACCGGGGCACTAATTCCTCTTCTTGCCTTAATTACTCTTTCAGCCCCATTAATGAAAACATTGATCCATAGTGTCATCCTCAGACATCAGCTGTGTTCCAGACATGCAAGTCAAATCACACACCACTCCTTCTCTGTTGCACTGCCCCAAAACGACTTTTTATCCGTTGTTGTTTTTAATGTACCAGACCAGTAGTCCAGAGAAGGCCTTCAGATCCAGCTGTTACAATAGATCTCTTCCCAAAATTTGTGCAGTTATGCTTAATGGAAGGGATTTAGCTTAGTGGTTGAGCATATCTGCATGCAGAAGGTCCCTCTGGTTAAATCCCAGCCATCTCCAGATAGGGCCGAGAGTGTCCTTATCTGAAACCTGGAGAAACACTGCCAATTGGCATAGACAGCATTGAATCCAGTGGTCTGGCTCAGTATAGGGCATCTTTGTATATTCCTATAATCTTCATTTATTACCAGGTGAATACTTCTAATGCCTGCCTACTCAATGATTCAAGGTCCTTCTAAATACCCACACATGGAACAGAATATTTGAATGGTCCACCTACCATGACATCTAAGCACCAAAATGATTTGGTGGCACAACTCTCCCATGATGGGAGAGTTTCCATTCCATTTCTCCTCCCAAAATCTCCACCCAGCAATAGTCAGCATTCTCTACTGAGCAATTGCTGGGATTCTCAATCCTCCATGTTTTCCTTATTATTATTTTCTTCATGCCTTGGAGTTCCCCTGAGCCTAACACCTCCCTCTTGAGTGTGCATGGTGAAGCTTGGGCTGTATCCACACCAGAAGAATCTGTTTGCCATTAGTCTGTTGGATATGTGTCTTTGGTAGCACTACTGATCCCAGACCCTACTGTTTATGAGTGGCACTTTATGGCTTCTCTGCAGAAGCTACAATGGATGAAAGATTGTTTGCTCTTTCTGCTCAGCTGCAGCCCGACACTGAAACCCCAACCCTGAATATGCTTTCATTTCATTGATGCCAGGATTGGACATCCACCCTCCCTTCCACATTGAACTGAGAAGGGCAAAATTCTTCTCTCTGTCAGCAAACTGATGCAAGCACCCTTTCCTCCATTGATGGTTCATGTGGGGGTGCTTACACTATTTTGTGGTCATGTCAGACCCTCCAAGTGTCCGTTTTCCAGGGACCTTCCCAGTTTTACAGAAGCTGTATCACTTTCTGATTTGATCCTGGAATGTCCCACTTTTCCTTAGGATGTCCCTATTTTCATCAGAGAAATGTTGGAGGGTATGGTAGGAAGCCCCTATTTTCATTGGAGAAGTGTTGAAGGGTATGGAATAGGACATCCCCCCATTTTCATTGGAGAAATGTTGGTGGGTATGCATGTCTCTTTTTCTGGTCCTTTAGATGTGGCAGCCATTTTGTGTTAGGCCACACCATAGCATCTGCCATTTTATGACTAGCACCCATGGCACCTCTTCAAAACTGAAACTGTCCCCAAAAGGTTTGCAGGCCCTGACACAGAGGCAGCTGTCCTCCCAGATTTCCATAAACACGTTATCCATCTTGCCCACAGGCAGGTCTACAAATTGCTCTTCAAGACAACTTCTTGTTGTTGTTTCCTAGTTATCTGAAAGTAGAGCTCAAATACCACTTACACTTCTTGCTTCTGTTAATGTTCCCTAGAGGGGCTGGAGCCTGAGTGGTACAAGGAGTTTTGAGTCATTATCCATTTTGCTCCCCTACCCCATTTCCCAAATGTGTCATTGTTATAACAAAGGTAAAAATAGCTTTTACATAATACCTTAACAGCATGCAAAAATTACAGCTGCCTCTCTCCTAACCATTAATAGCCTTTCAATATTGCTTCCGTTATAGTTAAGTGGACAGAATATTATTAAAATCTCTTGCTGGAAAAAAGAAGGAGAATTGGGAAATCACTTCCAAAGCAAATTTTAAACTGGCATGGCCTCTGTACGTTCAATACCAACAGGAGGCACTTCGAATTTCTTAAAAATTGATCCCCTTCCTACCAGTATTACATCAGGAGAGAATGGGAAATGGGCCCTTTTGCCGACACCTATCAGGAGGGGGAAATCTCAACTGAGAGCACAAACATTTGTTTATTCCACGTTTTGAGCTGTGTGGTCTCTGCAGCACACAGGTTTCAATAAATATGCAAATCCTTACTTTGCTATTACTCTGAAACACTAGTGACTTCAATGAGGTTTTTTTTGTTGTTGTTTTTTTTTTACAGAACCCAAGGGGCTTTGGGAGGGTATTTTTTTTCTAAATACACTGAACAGATGCACCTGTCAATGCCACCATCAACATGGAAGAAGCATTTGAGGCAAAACTTGTTTCCCTAATAGAGAATAAAACAGCAACCTTAGCTCACTCCAGAGGTACAGAATCACTATATTCAAACAAACATGGTGGTCTAGATTCACACACACACACAACCCAATAAGCTAGGAAACAAAGACATTTGGTAAGATTTGGGGAAGGGTCATTGCTCAGCGGTAGACAGTCTGCCTTGTAAGCAAAAAGTCCCAGAATTAATCCCTGGCATCTCCAGGTAAGGTTGAGAACAGGGGTGGTGTGTTCCATTTTGTCTCCTGAGGCACTGACAGCAGTGGGTTCCAGTAAGATCCCTCAAGATGTCACCGAAATCTCATGAGATCTCATACACTCCACAAGACCTCCCAATATTTTGGTGAGATCTCAGCGGAAGCAGGCACTGTTCCCAGAGCTACTTTTCCAGCAGTGGTGGAGACTAGTGAGAGGATGTTGTTATTTTTTCATTCTGTAAAATGTTGTTGATGCAATAATATTGCATTTATTGTTGTTTAGTTGTTTAGTTGTGTCCGACTCTTTGTGACCGCATGGACCAGAGCACGCCAGGCACTCCTGTCTTCCACTGCCTCCTGCAGTTTGGTCAAACTCATGTTCATAGCTTCCAGAACACTGTCCAACCATCTCGTCCTCTGTCGTCCCCTTCTCCTTGTGCCCTCCATCTTTCCCAACATCAGGGTCTTTTCCAGGGAGTCTTCTCTTCTCATGAGGTGGCCAAAGTATTGGCGCCTCAGCTTCAGGATCTGTCCTTCCAGTGAGCACTCAGGGCTGATTTCCTTAAGAATGGATAGATTTGATCTTCTTGCAGTCCATGGGACTCTCAAGAGTCTCCTCCAACACCATAATTCAAAAGCATCAATTCTTCGGCGATCAGCCTTCTTTATGGTCCAGCTCTCACTTCCATATATCACTACTGGGAAAACTATAGCTTTAATTATATGGACCTTTGTCGGCAAGGTGATGTCTGCTTTTTAAGATGCTATCTAGGTTTGTCATCAATTTTCTCCCAAGAAGCTGGCATCTTTTAATTTCGTGGCTGCTATCACCATCTGCAGTGCATTAGTGGTGCATTTATACTGGATCATCCATATGCCTTTTCGCTTTATCAGTTGTTCTGTGACACTTTCCAAACATCATTGGCTTCTTACCATGGGGAGGGGGTGCTCTTGCAACTAGGGCACAGCCAAAGCAGTAGGGGGGGAAAAAGAAACCAAAACATTTGTGCCTTTAAAAGTGACAGGACATTGGCAGGAAGCTACAGGACATGATCTGATTTGGAGAGGCTAACGGTATCGAAAGCAGTATCATGTATAACTGCCCTGAAGCCACTGGGACCACAAATCATCATAAATGTGCAGTAAAAAATGACAACTGGGGTGTGGGTATCTCTTTAAACCTATGCTCTGTGTTCAGACACTGCAGATACTCCTTCCCTCCCTCTGGCAGGAAATTTCAGTAATCTTTATCAGGTTCCTTCCCTGGAAGCTCTTCCTGAGCAGACCTTCCAGATTCACTTCAAATTCCACTTAGGACACCATTCAGTGGCAATTCTAGCTGTCAGCACTTTGTGAAGATATATAAAACGTAGCTGCAGTCACAGGAGCGGCGGTGCCAGCTGGTGAGAAACAGGCCACTTACTCGAATGGGACTGCCACAGGGAAAGCGATCTGTATGATTCACTCAATCAACCCCGAGATGCTGCTCTGTGCCAAGACCAAACAAGCTTCCATTTCTCCACACTGCCCTTCTCATCCAGCTTTAGGATAGAGGCGATACTTTTGCAGTAAATAAAATAAACTGAATGGTGATCGTGCTCATTCCACGGTGAAGCAGTGGGTGACATGCCAACATCTCTCCCACAGAACAGGTGAAAAAAGAACAGCCCAGGGATTTCATTGCCAGAAGGGGAGCAACAATTGTCATGACTTCCATGCTAAAGGTAGTGGTGCTTACTGCACCATTCAACAATGCCAGATCCAGATCTTGGAAGGCCCTTTAGGAGGGTTAGATGAATTGGTCAATTTCCATTTCCTTCCCCCCCCCCTTCAACCATATGTTCGGTTCTCCAGATTTCCGCATCAGTTTGTGATTTAAGAGGGGGAAAGTCCTCATGAAAACTCTTTAGTGTGAATTTCTCCTAACGTATGCATTTTTGCAAGCAGCTTTAGCTAATATACACATTTTTACATGCAAGCTTGTCATATATATATATATATATATATATATATATATATATATATATATATATATGCTTTCGTAGATTTTCACGGGTACAGGAATGCAGGTTTTGGTGTCCTCGGGTGTCTTCCCGTGTAAAAGTTGGGGTGTCTAGGCGACGTTTCGACGAG
Source organism: Podarcis melisellensis (assembly GCF_964234715.1). Lineage (NCBI taxonomy): Eukaryota > Metazoa > Chordata > Lepidosauria > Squamata > Lacertidae > Podarcis > Podarcis melisellensis. The sequence continues at coordinate 12,825,603 of NC_138537.1, forward strand.
GTCTCACTCGTCATCTTCAGGCTGGTGCTTTCGGCTTCTTGTTACTGGAACAGAGCAGGATCTCAGTGTTTGAGTTCCTATAAATACTGTTGAGGGGGTGTGGTGTATAGCCTCCAATGTTCTGGGCAGAGAGGAAGTTTCCAGGCTAGTGTGCCTTTTCTTCTTTTGTTCCTTAATTACTTGAGGGATATCTTGAGTGATTTCTTGAGTGATATCCTGAGTACCACTTAGGTGGGTCATTAGGTGTGGATTAGTTGCTAAAGTCTTTGTGTCTTGACCTCTTGAACTTTGTGAAGAGTTTTTCTGAGAAGATGGCTGTACTGCACTTAGTTGTGCTCTGGCTTGGCTTCGTGTATAGGGGCGAGCTGTGGTTTTGTGGCCTGTGTCAGCCAGATCTGTGTAGGGATTGCAGGGGGGTGCAGCATCCGGAGGTGCCACCATGGTTTGGCTACTGGATGGTGTCTGTAATTTATCTGTGGAGAGGGTCTGGGTTTGGGTCTGGTGTGGTTGATTGGTGATGGCGTTCTGTGTGCCTCTGGATCTGGTGTCAGTTTTTGTGGGGAGGGCTAATTTCCAGATGTCTGGCAAGCGGGATGTGTCAAGACACAAAGACTTTAGCAACTAATCCACACCTAATGACCCACCTAAGTGGTACTCAGGATATCACTCAAGAAATCACTCAAGATATCCCTCAAGTAATTAAGGAACAAAAGAAGAAAAGGCACACTAGCCTGGGAACTTCCTCTCTGCCCAGAACATTGGAGGCTATACACCACACCCCCTCAACAGTATTTATAGGAACTCAAACACTGAGATCCTGCTCTGTTCCAGTAACAAGAAGCCGAAAGCACCAGCCTGAAGATGACGAGTGAGACCTCGTCGAAACGTCGCCTAGACACCCCAACTTTTACACGGGAAGACACCCGAGGACACCAAAACCTGCATATATATATATATATATATATATATATATATATATGCAATTTCCCACTGCCTTGTCGTGGTGAAGGGGCTTGAATAACTCCAAGAAGCGATGAGCTATGCCATGCAGGGCCACCCAAGACGGACAGGTCATAGCCGAGACTTTAGACTAAATGTGATCTACCTGGATGAAGAACTGGCAAACCACTCCAATATCTTGCCAAGAAAACTCCATGGACATAAAAAAGGAGAAGCTTTGAGAAGAAAGTGAGTGTTTCCAAGGCATGCTCTGGTTCATGGGGTCACGGAGAGTCGAACATGACTAAGACAACTAAAGAACAAAATGCATTTTTTCTTAAGTATATGCATTTCTGTACACATTGCTTGGCAGGAGAACTACATTGCAAAATTCAGAGAGTAAAGATTTTGAATGACGCCTCTCTCTCCCTCCCACCCACTTGACCATCAGTCGTTTTGTCAGGTGCCCATTTCTGAACACAGTAAGGTTCTAGTGCTCATACTTCAAGTCGATAAAACTCTGGTACTAAGGGATGATGAGCAAGGCAGCGGCTCAGACACATCTGCTTTGTATGCAGAATGTCCCAGTTTTGATGCCTGGCATCTCCAGGCAGAGTTGGGAGAAACATCTGTCTAAACCCCCAAGGGATCATGGCCAGGCAGTGTAGATATGACTTGACTAGACAGACAAATGATCTTACTCAAGATAAGGCACCTTCCTATATAACGATGTCAGGTGCCTTACTCGTATACAAGTTAACATGGACACATTTAGAGCAGAAATAGAACCCCAAAGCAAGCAGAAATTGAGGATCTGGAGAGAGCCACCTTAATGGGTGCTTAGCCTGGATGCTACACAGGAAAGGCAAATACAGGTGAAACTCGGAAAATAAGAATATCGTGGGAAAGTTCATTTATTTCAGTAATTCAACTTAAAAGGTGAAACTAATATATTAGATAGACTCATGACATGCAAAGTGAGCTATATCAAGCCTTTATTTGTTATAATTGTGATGATCATGGCGTACAGCTGATGAAAACCCCAAATTAACAATCTCAGAAAATTAGTTACAGATAGGTAGCCGTGTTGGTCTGCCATAGTCAAAACAAAAAAAAATTCCTTCCAGTAGCACCTTAAAGACCAACTAAGTTAGTTCTTGGTATGAGCTTTCGTGTGCATGCGTGTATCTGAAGAAGTGTGCATGCACACGAAAGCTCATACCAAGAACTAACTTAGTTGGTCTTTAAGGTGCTACTGGAAGGAATTTTTTTTTGTTCAGAAAATTAGAATATTAAATGAAATCAGCAAAACAAGGATTGCAAATAGAGCAATATTGGACCTCTGAGAAATAGAAGCAAGCATATGTACTCAATACTTGGTTTGGGCTGCTTTTCATCAATTACTGCCTCAATGCGGCGTGGCATGGCACTGCTGAGGTGTTATGGAAGACCAGGATGATTTAATAGCAGCCTTCAGCTCTTCTGCATTGCTCGGTCTCATGTCTCTCATCTTTCTCTTGGCAATACCCCATAGATTCTCTATGGGATTCAGGTCAGGCGAGTTTGCTGGCCAATCAAGCACAGTAATCCCATGGGCAATGAACCAGTTTTTGGTACTTTTGGCAGTGTGGGCAGGTGCCAAAGTCCTGCTGGAAAATGAAGTCAGCATCTCCATAAAGCTTGTCTGCAGAAGGAAGCATGAAGTGCTCCAAAATCTCCTGGTAGATGGCTGTGTTGACCCTGGACTTAAAGAAGTACAGTAGATGAACACCAGCTGATGTCATGAGTCTGTCTCATATATTAGTTTCACCTTTTTAAGTTGAATTACTGAAATAAATGAACTTTTCCATGATATTCTAATTTTCTGAGTTTCACCTGTATCTGTTCCCCCCTATCTAATCAGCCTGCATGGCCTTTTAAAAAAAAGAAACTAGGAAGCCTTGCTGGCTTAATAAATGGCAAATCTAAGACTCAGTTCCTAAAAACATGGCAGTAAACAAATGAGAACAATGGTACCGTTTTCTTTTGAGCTCCCCTTCGTATGGTTACTGACAAAGATCATTATGCAACAGTTTTTATCTCAAATCCACTCAGAAATGAATTGCTTTCAAGAATATGTGGTTGGGAAGTTATTTTACTTACAGATTTAATACCTTTTTGTTTTCATTTACAAGTATCCTATAGAGAGACTTGCAAAAGAAATCCATTTTAATAATAACTTATCCAAATAAGGAGGAGAAGGGAGAGGAAAACAGTTGTGATTGTAGCAGGCAAAATGGCAATATAAGTAGCACGGTAAAAATAGCTGCAAAGAAGTCTTCATTGCTATGAAAAGCCTAAGATGGTGGGACCACAAAATGTGTGCCTGCATATAAATAAAACCTGAGGCTTATCCCCCTACCCCCACTAGCCAAATGCATATATCCCCTAAGCCTGGCTAGCAATGAGCTTGAACAGATATCAAGCTGGGCTAAAGACTGGTGGGTTTATCCTTGTTTGCCAGATTCAGAATACACGCCAGGCAAAAGTTCAATTATAAACCTAATTACACCTTTAATTGCTTAAACAATCAGCCATCTGACTTTGCGGCGCTTGCTTCCAAACGCTGCCTGCTGATTTGCATGCAGGTGCATACGCAGGTGTTCGCGTGGCAGCTTTTCAGAGCCACGGTGTGCAGTCCCAGCCTCCTAGCACTACATGCCTCGGGATCTACACAATTCCATATCAGGTTAAACCAGATACTGAACTTTATCACAAGTCAGTTTTTCTGAAAAAAGAAAAAAGGAAAGAAAACACAGAACGAAAGATTAAAAACGGAAGGACATAAAGATACTATATAATTTACAGGGAGAATCCACACATCAGCTGTTTCAAAACTTTATCTGCAGTTACAGCGAGAGTGTTAGATGTTTGCTAGAGGTGGGTGAGCTTCCTAAAGCTGCTCTCAGATTCACCTGCAGAGCCAGGAGAATAAATTTTGGGAAGCTTGCAGGTGGGCAGGCTTTGCAAGCTCCCAGCATTTGCCTCTCATAAACACCACCTCTGATGAATTTGAACAGCCTTGTTGTCATTTTAAATATACCCCAAGAATCTCGGCTCCAAAAATGCCTGGGACAGTGTGCAAAGCAGAAACTTAAGCCTAAGCACTGCAAGGTTACAGTTTGTATCTGCCAATCTTGGTTTACATTGATCAATGAGAGAAATCCTCACTACAGTGATACCTTGGAAGTTGATTGGAATCCATTCCAGAGGGCCATTCGACTTCCAAAATGCTCGGAGACCAAGGCGTGGCTTCCGATTGGCTGCATGAAGTTCCAGCAGCCAATCAGAAGCTGTATAAGCCATGTTGGACTTTTGAGTTCAAAAGAACATTCACGAACTGGAACACTCACTTCCGGGTTTGCGGCGTTCGGGAGCCGAAACGTTCAAGTCGCAAGGCATTCGTCAACCAAGGTACGACTGTATTTATATGCATGCCCACATGAGACCTCCAGGACATGCAGAAACCTTTATCTTTCTACCAAACAAAGCAATCCCCAGCACATCCTGATTTGATCCACTTAGGCAGCAATCCTGAGCGCAGCAAGGCGGCGCTCAGTATCAATTACGTCATCATAAAGTTAACCCAGGTCCAAGCCCTGTTCAGCAACAGAGGGAAAAGAATACCTTAAAGTAGTATTCTATGCTGGATTGAGCTGAATGTGTTTAGGATTCAGCCTAAGTTGTTCCTTCTTCTACCCCTGTCATGCTCCAGAAATGGCCCTTTTTGAGGACTCACACCAGCCTTGGCTTAATAATAATAATAATAATAATAATAATAATAATAATAATAATCACAATAGCTTCCGAAATCTGCAAGGGTCTACAGTTCCCTAATCTCCCATCAACAGACCACTCTGGCAGCCTTGCACCTGAGATGATCATTCTGCATGCCCAAAGAAGAATCTGTTCTCCTCTTCACTCTATGCAAGGCAATGCATGCACTCTGACTTCATTTTTCGTATTCTGTGTTCGTCTTTCCACCTCGCTGATTCTTCAAGCAAGTTAAGCCATGCTGCCCCTGACCAGTGCTGTTTATATTCTAGTCTTGTGACAAATACTGGATGGAGCAGACCAGCAGCAATGCTGATCAGGGGCCTCTGGGCTGCTCACACATTCCCCAACTCCCCATTGCCTCATTAGGGACTGGACCTGAATAATAAAGTCAGCAGAGAGTTTGCAGGTGACAGCCACTACCATCATCACCATCACCATGGGTGGGCAATCAGCCAGTTGGCTGCATCAATGGCAAGATGACAAATAGCAGTGATGGGTCTTGGAATAGTGGGGCTGGGCACCTCTGGATGCTACCTCACCTCTGTATTCCCTTGTGAAAATGGTTACAGCATTTGAAGCTTTTAAGTTTAGAGAAAAGTTGAGTAAGAGGCAACATTGTACAAGTTTATAAAATTAAGCATGGCATGAAGAAAGTGGATAGAACAAAGTTTTTCTACCTCTCTCCTGAAGCCACATCTTGCTGACATCCATTACAGCTGAATGTTGGAAGATTGACAGATAAGTACTCCTTCATGCAGTGCATAGTTCATCTCACTCCTCCAGGAGGCAGTGTTAGCCTCCTACCTAAGGTAAAGCTAAAGCTAAATGGACCCCTGACCATTAGGTCGGGTCGTAACCGACTCTAGGGTTGCGGCGCTCATCTCGCTTTACTGGCCAAGGGAACCGGTGTACAGCTTCCAGGTCATGTGGCCAGCATGACTAAGCCACTTCTGGTGAACCAGAGGAGCGCACGGAAACGCTGTTTACCTTGCCGCCTGAGCGATACCTATTTATCTACTTGCACTTTGTTGTGCTTTCGAACTGCTAGGTTGGCAGAAGCAGGGACCGAGCAACGGGAGCTCACCCTGTCACGGGGATTTGAACTGCCGACCTTCTGATTGGCAAGCCCTAGGCTCTGTGGTTTAACCCAGAGTGCCACCCGTGTCCAGCCTCCTACCTAGATGGCTTTAAAAGAGGGTTAGACAAATCCATGGAGGAGATGGCCATCAATGGCTACTAGTCATGACAGCTATGCTCTGCCTCCACAGCTGGAGACAGCAATGCTTCTGAATAGCAGTTGCTGGCAACTACAGAAGGGGAAGAGTGCTCTTGGGCTTGAATCCTGTTTGTGAGTTCCCACAAGCATCTGATTGGCCACTGTGAGGATGCTGGAGTAGATGGACCATTGGCCTGATGCAGTAGGCTCTTCTGATGTCCTGACATTCTTATGTATGTTGCACACTGCCTCCATGAATCTATCTCATCCCCTTTACATGCCATTTATTCCTACCCATAGCTTCCTGTTATTTAGTGAACTAGCATTCCCCTCAAGTGTCCTGATTCCACCGGGATACCTAGGACAAAGGTCCGTATAGTTAAAGCTATGGTTTTCCCAGTAGTGATGTATGGAAGTGATAGCTGGACCATAAAGAAGGCTGATCGCTGAAGAATTGATGCTTTTGAATTATGGTGCTGGAGGAGACTCTTGAGAGTCCCATGGACTGCAAGAAGATCAAACCTATCCATTCTGAAGGAAATCAGCCCTGAGTGCTCACCGGAAGGACAGATCCTGAAGCTGAGACTCCAATACTTTGGCCACCTCATAAGAAGAGAAGACTCATTGGAAAAGAACCTGATGTTGGGAAAGATGGAGGGCACAAGGAGAAGGGGGCGACAGAGGACAAGATAGTTGAATGGTGTTCTCGAAGCTACCAGCATGAGTTTGACCAAACTGTGGGAGGCAGTGGAAGACAGGAGTGCCTGGCATGCTCTGGTCCATGGGGTCACGAAGAGTCGGACACGACTAAACGACTAAACAACAACAATCTAGGATTGAGCAACCCCTGCTTCTGATCTCGATCTTGGATGCCCCACTTTCGCTCGTCTGCTCTGGCACGGGACCAAAAGACAAGAGATTTTAGGTTCCAGCAGGCCACTTTGAGCCACATGGCATCTACTGAGGCTGTACAGGCTGGGGTGATCTTCCCCAGGCTACTCTGGACCATGTAGCAATTTCCAAGGCTGCGGAGCAGGAGGCGACGACAGCAGACAAAGGTAAGAGGGGGAGAGAGGAGGCAAATGAGTGAGTGGGTTGCTGTGGTGAGCGAGGAAGAGGTCAGCAGCAACGAGGGGGGTGAGCGACGGGGTCGCCAGGATGGTGCCCCACATTTTCCTCTAAAAATGTTGGGCATTAGGTGCTAGTCTTATTCCATGACTCCCAGCAGGATTTCCCAGCATGAGCCTGATCTTCTGAGCCAAATCACCAGCTCCCTCCCAACCACCCTCAATCCTGATCTTCATCACGAAAGGAAAAAAACTCTCCCCTGATTAGCTCATTACACAGCATTAATAAGCAAGCGCTCTAATAACAGAGATGATCAGCTTGTAATTTCTAGACGTGAGATGGGTGGAAGGGAAGGGGGGGTGAACAACAGCCTGGTTCCAGGGAAATTCTTATAATCCCCCTCAAAAGCAGACATAGAGAAGCATGAACAACATTTATTTGACTTTCAGGCAACAACTTTGCATGGACTAAAGAAACCAAACAGAATGCTATAGGAAAGAAAGAATCAGAAAAGAACAAGCAGATGTGCTTTGCTTTCCCCTCCCCCTGCTGTGTTCCATGCCCCTCCCCTTCCATCATTTTTTTTTTTTTTTTTACTTTTTGGAGTGTTATTTTCCCTCATGCATGAATGGCACTGATATCTCATTGCTTCATGCAGGCCGGTGGAAGCTCAGGGGGGATATCAGTTTAATTGGGTTTTAGACAGGTAAAATGAGAAAATATAGTATGGGTGTCTGGAGGGTAGGCGAGGGAGGGCATGGAAAGGTGGAGGAAGCTGATTGACAGAAGCCCAACAAAAGTACAGCTGGGGAATTGGTTTCCAACACAGAGCCCCCAACCCAGCCCACACTATGTGTGCAAATCACTGTGGAATTTGTTCTGCTGCCCTGGGAGGCAAACCATTATGGATGCACATCTCCCTTTGTGGTAAACAAAGGCCACCTGTGATACGATTAAAAGCAGCTTTGTGCTGCAGCCATAACGATCACATTGGCCATAAATCAGAAATGTTGCAAGCTGTCAATCTGCAGGCACCTATTGCCAAAATTAAAGAGGAGCTGCTGCTATTTGACTGCTGAAGCTCCTGTCCTTAACCTGGTCTTCTGATCTACATAAGACATGGCTCCTCTTCCTCTTCAAAGACCAAACAGAATATCAGAACTGAGTTTCCTCAGCAATAACACCACAACCTTTCTGCCTGAAGACCAGGGGAAATTTCAGCAAGACAAGGTTTAAGGTTCTATCTGGGTCAAAAGTTACGCAGAAAACTTTTTGGGTGGGCATAACACCTGCAAATATTTTGAGTAGAGGTGGTCTAAATCCACTAATCTCACCTTGCTTTTGTTTCACTTGCACATAATCATTGACAAGCAGCACTTGAAAGCACCACACATTTTTCTAAGGTGCAAAGCTTGCCTTTTCCTCCTTCTGTTTCTATCCTGTCCTACTTGCAGAAATTCCTCACTGCTGTGTTTGGATCATGCGTCTGCTCTATGGCTAAGCAGTGCAGGAAGTGGAATCTCATCATCTTAACAACATGCAAATACTATTACTTCCATTTTGATCACACATACTGGGAGAGTGATCTCTGCAGCTATGTATATGAAATGGTTTTGAGAGTTTGTTATGAAAGGATTCAATATAAATAAGGAACAAAAACAAACCAAAACCAGAGGGTTTTTTACCAGATTGCTCTCACAGCTGCAAAGGCAAATATGCAAGGAGGGTGGGTGGAAATTATGTGGCTATTTAAATTCCAAGTTCTATGCTATATATCTCCTTGAAGGACCCATACAAGTAAGGGCTATAGAAATCCTGTGAAAGTTGAGATGATTTACAAAGAAACACCTTATGCCACGATGCATATGCGTGATTGAAACTACTAGACAATGCAGATTTTTCCAGTTATTTTTGCCTGTTCAGCTCCATGTCTCCAAGGGAATGAAATATCAGAAAAGCAGAGGAAGGCAAGAAGAAACCTCAGATTAAAAAACAACAGCCAACTAAGAGTATGGGATTCTTGTTCTCACTACAAATAAATTGGCATAAATTTCAATCACAGTCTGTGTGCTTATGCATATTCTAAATGATCCTCTGTAAATACTGCAGAATAATTGACTATGCTCAATTAAACAATGCCACACTACTAAAGCAGTAAGTGTCAAGGGCTTTTCATGAATCCTTCTTGAGCGTTCTGCTGGCTTTTGCTACAGTTTCACCAAGTTTGCTGTTTTTGCCCCAAATTCTTGTTTTTGAAAAAAAGGAAACAAACAGGAGAGAGAGAGAACAGTGTGTGACTTGATGAAAATATATATTCATCCATCCATCCATATATGCAGAGGAGGGTGACCAGATGATCAAGAGTGTGGAAACCAAGCCTTATGAGGAGTTGGGTATGTTTAGCCTGGGAACAAGAAGACTGAGAGAACATATGATAGCCACCTTCAAATACCTGAAGGACTGTCACTTGGAAGATGGAGGAAGCTTGTTTTCTCCTGCTCCAGATGGTAGGACCTGGACCAATGGCTTCAAGTAACAAGAAAGGAACACCAGGAAGAGCTTTCTGAAGGTAAGAGCTGTTCAGCAGTAGAACTGTCTCTCATGAGAGGTGATGGACTCTCCTTCCTTGGTGGTTTTTAAGCAGAGGTTGGATGACCAACTGCCATGGATGCTTTAGTTGAGATTCTATATCCCACCTTCTTTTCAAAGGAGCTCAAGGTGGCATAGATGGTTCTTCCCCTCCTCCTTTAATCCCCACAAGAACCTCTGTGAGAAAGGTTAGGTTCAGAGATTTCAACCCTGGTCTCCTAGCTCCTAGTCTTACACTCTAACCACCGTACTACAAAAGCTGTGTGCAAAACACACACACACACACACACACACACACACACACTGTTTGGGACATCATAATGTAAACCAACAAGCTGTGGTTCTCAAATAAATGATGTGACAGCTCAGTGCAATGCATGCTGTCATAGAGTAACAAGTATATAAAGCATGGTTTTGCTACTGCTATAACTTGCCCGATTAATTTTTTAGAAGGGCATTTCTCTAGAAACTTCTGTCAAGAGTGTAAGGTATTTACTGAACTAAGCTGTTGTATTTCAGCATTTCAGAAACAGATAGCAGCCATCTCAGCGCTGATGCTTTCTCAGCACTTCCTTATGATATTTTGTTTGTTTGTTTCGCTCCCTCCACCCAATGGCAGAGATAGAAATCCCATTACCGAGTGGCTTATCTCAGGAATGGGGTTCTTACTCCTTGTAGTAGTGATGTCTTGCTATTTACACAGGAAGCCTGGTAAATAGCTTTTCTCCATATCTTCATTTACTGAGTTATTTTTATAGATATACCTGATGAGAGATTTCAGCTTAGGAGAATGCTCTGAATTACAGCACTCGGATAAAACCGAACAGTTCCTTGCCAACAACAGCCCAAGTGACTGAAAGCAGTGCAGGAAAGAAAAACCCGCATAGAAAAGACTCACCCTACTGATATTCCTATCATTATTCATATTCAGATGGGCCACTCTTGGACCTTGAATGGGCCCCCCCTTCCTTATTGTTCCACATCCTCCAACATTTCTCCAATGAAAATAGGGACATCCTATTCTATTATTATTATTATTATTATTATTATTATTATTATTATTATTATTATTATTATTATTTATTTTATGCCCTGGCACTCTGGGCAGCTTCCAACATATATAAAAACATACGAAAACATTAAACATTAAAAATCTTCCCTGTACAAAGCTGCCTTCAGATGGCTCTGGGGTCAGATAACTCCAAACCTTCCAACATTACTCTGATGAAAATAGAGACATCCTAACAACAAGCGGGACATTCTGGGATCAAATCAGAAACTGGGATAGTTTTTATAAATCTGGAAAATAGGGACACTTGGAGGGTCTCTTGTTCTGCTGCCTTGCTGAGTCTGAAGAAGGCCTCATAGCCAGCCATTTTCCCTTCTGGGCCTCATCTTTTATCCCTCCTCATCCCATACACTAGGGTTGGGGAACCCTTTTCAGTCCAAGGTATGCATTCCCCTAAAGACCACCTTCTGGGGGCTGCATGTGACACTGGTGGGTGTGGTAAAGATGATACTGAGCTATAGATGAACCAATGGTCTGACACAGTAAAAGGAAGCTTCCTATGTTCCTTTCAGTCTAGCAACATTTCTCAAACAGGAGGCAGTGGGCTGATCCCTGTATCAAATCTTAGTTGTAGAATTTCCCTAAACCAAGCATTTGGCTGGGAGAATATAAAGGGAAGGATTCTTACTGTCCTTTTTTATTCAGTAATTTCAGAGAGAGGCTATAGAACCCAGCCTCTTGGATAATGGCGTTGTCCCAAGTGAATCTCCACACACACCCCAGTCTCTTCCACTTCCTCATTCATCACTTCTATGGGTGCTGCTACCTGCCCTCTGTCTTTGAGCTCTTTGCTCTCCTACTTTCAAGGCACCCCAAGTTCTGGGAGGTTGGGGGGGGTCTGGAATGCTTTCTAACAACATGTCAGCCAGGTGTTGCTCTGGCTTTCCCATGATTTCCCAACTTTCCCCCTCATCTGCCTCTGAGTTGCGACCTCCCTCAAACCCCTGGGGTAAATCTATACTGTCTTCCTCTTCCTCTTCCTCCTCCCTGGGAGGGTCAGGATGGGAAGGCAGTCTCCACCATTCCTCCTCTGCCCTGTCCCTGACACATTTAAAGACAAGTTTGCTCATTAGAAAGAACTGTGGGATTTCAGCAAAAACTGAGCTTCCGTGTGGTAGGGTTGCCATATTTCAAAACGTGAAAATCCAGACACAAAAGCAAATTTGTTGAGCTATTTTCCAATGAAAATTGGCAGAACTGACACTGCTGACATGGCTTGCCATATGTCCAGATTTCCCCAGACATTTTATTGATTTTCAACCAGACACTGCTTCCAACTACAGTATTCTGGGTATGTCCGGAATATGGCAACCCTACCATAAGGAATTCCTACAGGGCCAGGGATGTACATAAGAAGAACTCAATTGGATCAGACCAGAGGCCCATCTAATCCACCATCCCTTTCTTCCAGGGGCCATGGACAACCCACAATAAGCATGAGTGTTTATTTGTTCTGCATTTCCCTGTACAGTCATACCTCGAGTTGAATGTGTTTCAGGTTGAGCGCTTTCAGATTGCGCTCCATGGCAACCCGGAAGTAATGGAGTGCATTACTTCCGGGTTTCACCGCTCGCACATGCACAGACACTCAAAATGACATCACGCACATGTGTGGAAGTGGCAAAACGCGACCCACGCAAGCGCAGACACGCCGTCGCGTCTTGCATTCCATTCAGGATGCAAACGGGGCTCCGGAACAGATCCCGTTCGCATCCCGAGGTACCACTGTAGCTGAATCCTGATAAGTCCACCCTTTTATTAAGAATACAAACAGATTTGGCATTTTTTCCCTTTCTGTTTTTATTCTGGCAGCCTTCACTGAGGGACGAACGCCACTAAACCTCCACTGGCAACATATTGCATAGGAAGGTGGAATATAAATACAAGAAATAAAGGATAAATGCATCCAATGAGCAGAGTGATCTCCACTGTTCTTGTGACAAACTTTTAACAAGCAGCCAGGAAGGCAAAAAATAATTCCCTGCTGTGTGGATGGGGTGAAAAAAAGACTTTGACTTTAAGAGGCAAGAGCTCATAGTTACAGACTTGTAAAGATGTGCAAACAATGTTAAAGGCTTGACATAAACCATCCATTTCATTCATACACACAGAAAACACACACACATGCACACACAAACAAACACACATGCCTATGCAGTCCCCCCCCCCCGCAAAATCTCTGGTTGTATTCTATGACCCCCCCCAAAGAGCATTTACTGCATCCATCAAAGAAATCAGTGCATATGGTCTAGACCCTTACTCCTTAGCCCTAGAGGTGGTGTAACCGTTTCAATTAACTTTACTTTTCATGGCAGCTACATAAAACGTTGTGGGGTCAAGTGAACAGATAAACAGCAAGCCATTCCTCAAACATTCCTCATGAAATGAACAAGAGTAAAAGCTGGAGGCTGCTACATTTACTTCTGTCACTCCCCAGGGCAGTGCTTAAGAACACTAGGTCAGGTAGGCTGAGATGCCGAGAAATTGCTCAATGCCTTCCCACTGAGATGTCATAGCATTTCATGCTGCGAATAGCTAACACCCTTCGATGACGAGGAGGCAAATATTTCTTTTTCCCCTTCCCCCTCAACACACACACATCTTTCTTTGCCATTCCAGTCATGCAGTGTTACAGCATTGTTGCTTCGGCTGATTTAGTGCCAATTCAAGTCAGATCTCCGGTGTCTGGACAAGTAACCACACCAAATATGCTTGATGGAACCTTGTTACAATTTCACAGTGGGGTTCGTAATGGTCCCTCCCTCCCCCTGCCGCTGCCACCAAACAGTGAGAGAAAAACATTGAGAAAAGAGCAAGATGGTGAAACACATCCCACTGTGTAACAGGTACCTTGAGTCTCAAACCGGCTCACATAGCAGGGATGGGGACAAAGTCTCAAGCTTCTGCTGCAGCTACAGCAGGGTTAGAAATATAGATGGATGAACCTACCTCTGGCCTGCATTAACTTCAACACTTTTTTTTTTTGCCTGTGATTCTGTTGCATTATAGGTAAAGGATGCCTGACCATTAGGTCCAGTTGTGACCAACTCTGGGGTTGCGGCATTCATCTCGCTTTATTGGCCGAGGGAGCCAGTGTACAGCTTCCAGGTCATGTGGCCAGCATGACTAAACCACTTCTGGCGAACCAGAACAGCGCATGGAAATGCTGTTAACCTTCCCGCCGGAGCAGTACCTACTTATCTACTTGCATTTTGACGTGCTTTCGAACTGTTAGGTTGGCAGGAGCTGTGACCGAGCAACGGGAGCTCACCCCGTCGCGGGGATTCAAACCACGACCTTCTGATCGGCAAGTCCTAGGCTCTGTGGTTTAACCCACAATGCCACCCGGTCCCTCTCCTGTTTTATTATATTTTTTTCATGAATCTGGGCATGGTGTATTGGTTTGAGTGCTGGACTAGGACCAGCAGGGTGGGGTGGCTGGCTGGGAACAGATGGACAGACCCAAATTCAATTCCCTGTTAATCCACAAAATTCCCTGGGGTGTGTCACGGCTAAAATTGGCCGCTGTTTCTTTAATGCTAAAAGAACTAAGTCAGCATGAGTCATTGGCCTACAATGACTCATGCAACCTTTCACCTAATTGTACCTGTATATATAGAGTGGTCAATGTTAGTGTGGGTCGGTTGAAAATTGGCTTAGTTTGTGTTATATAAAAGCTATTGGTCAAGGATGGAAAATACTTTTTTAAGAATAAAAGCAGCATTCTGCAAAGATACTCTTTCTCAAGGACTCTTTTGTGCCAACTAGGGTCCGAGGACCAGGTGAAGGAGTCAAAGGAGGTCAGAACCTTTTCCTTTTCAAACACTGACAGGGTGACCTTTGGCCAACCACCAGCTCTTAGCCTAGCCATGTAATCCTGCCTTGGGCTCAAGAGAGGAGAGGTGTGATACAGAGGGACATGTCACACACACTTACATACCTATACCTAGCCAGAACTCATCAGAACTCAGTTCCAGCAACTCTCAGGTGGGCATCATTGCCATTAAACATACTGAAACTCAGGACAGATAATGCCAATTAGAGTTCCACAATCCTGGTGCCCCCACACTAAATGCACAATCTGAGGGCAGTCTGGAACTGCCAGGCACAAACATCCATATTCAGAGACACATATAAATACATGGTTTGATATGATTCAACTGCTGAGAGCTGGACTGCAACATTTAAAATATAGTTGTGTTCTAAACATTAGTCCAAGAGGTGCAGAGAAGTTGAATTTTGTATAGGAAACTGTGAAGACTGGGATGATCAAGCTCCCCTAATCCATAGATCTTGAAATTTGAGCAGACAAGAGTGCCTATGAATAGAAGTTGGAACAGGAAGACAATATACCCAAGTAGACCAGGTATCTTCAACCTTTTTGGGTCCCACTTTAACCCAAACGTGCACCTGGAGACCCATTCCTTGATCTACTGCCATATATTTGCACAGCGGTAGTTGCGACCCACCTTGGACCAAGTGGGTCTTGACCTATCAGTTGAAGAACAACAACAAGAAGAGCTTGGACTTGATATCCCACCTTTCACTCCTCTTAAGGAGTCTCAAAGCAGCTCACAATCTCCTTTTCTCCCCCACAACAAACACTCTGTGAGGTGAATGGGGCTGAGAGACTTCAGAGAAGTGTGACTAGCCCAAGGTCACCCAGCAGCTGCATTTGGAGGAGCGGAGAAGCAAACCCGGTTCACCAGATCACGAGTCCACTGCTCTTAACCACTACACCACGCTGGCTCTCTGAAGACAAACAGACGATCTCACACTAAGGTCAAGTTCTCTGAACTTGGTTGCCCACTTAGCCCAGCATGAATTTAAGCTACTGTGAAATAATTCCCTATTTTGAGGATCCAGGTGCTTGACTCATAATAGGAACAAGGGAAGCAGCAGTTTGAAGCTTTTCTCCAACCAGGGCTTTTGCCAATATTCTATCAGAACAGGAGCATTCACCAGCTGCCAATACTCAGTGGTAGGTGCTGGCATAATTCACTATCAACTACACTTCACTTTTCTCTCTGCAAAAAAGCTGACGTGTCACTTGCTCCCTGACCCCTCCCAATTAGCCACAGATTGCTGCTTTTTTTTTTTTTTAAGGCGGCCACCTGCCTCTCCAGTCTGAGTCCAGGGATAATCAGTGCTGGGCATTTTCCATGTTGTTAAATGCAATGGCAACTCTGGATTCCAGGTGCTGCTGCTGCTGTTTTTGCAAGGTTCAAAGTGATCTCTTTCACTGAACCACCATGAAACTCCTAGGCACATGTGATAAAAAAGGCATCGCACAAAAGGAAAGCTTTGTAGGATTCTGACAACATGGGTGGGAGATGGTCTCACTTAATTTGAATTGCAGGAGAACAAAACTTTATTTTTTATTACACCTAGAAAGTGAGACAGATTGAGGCAGATTGAGGCAGAGAGAATTTCTAAGCCACTTGTTTCAGCTGGTAACACTGAGCAGCCGTACATATTCAGGACTTCAGGACTTTCTCATTCCCTGGAGAAGATTCACTATGTTACATAAATTCATCCCATGCAGTAAAAACCCTATGTGTATCTTCCCAGAGGTAAGACCCATTCAGCTAAAATTAGCACTCAGAATTCTCTCCCAGGTGTGCATGAACAATCATGCAGTCTTGGTAACATCCAGACAGGGCTGGTCTGCCCCTGAGGCAGCTGCCTTGGGTGGCATCCTCTTCCTGCCCCACTGTCCCTGTTGCTGGTGGAGAAGTGGTGGCAGCAGCTTCCAGCAACATCTCAGGAGTCTGCAGAGCCAGCCCACAGATGAGGCAAGGTAAAGCAGCCGCCTCAGGTGGCAGAAGCACAAGAGCCTCAGGTGGTGAAATGGGCTGGGCTGCCCCAGTCAGCCTGGGGTGCACATACCAAAGGGGGGCAAAATATTTAAGCAAGCAGCAGGGCCTATGAGCCACCATCACCCCATGTTTCTAATGCACCAGTTTTCAATCAACAGTTAACAAAACAACAGTATGCAATGGGGAAATAACCCTTGTAATACTCACCAATACTTGGGTACCCTGGTGTAGAAGGATCACCTCCACCGTTCAAGGACACCATAAATGCTTTCTCGCTCAGGTTCTGAGTCTTTGGTAAATCACAAGGATCAACATAAAGAAGGGCACCTCCAAAACCTGCCTCTTCCAGTAGAGAAAGCTGGGAAGACAAACAAGTAAAAGGAGAATATCAGCATTAGGTCGTTAATATTGTTTTCCACTCTTCTCACATTCATATTCCATCTTCCTTCCATCTTGGAATCCAAGGCAGGTTATACATGTGGTTTGTAGGTGGTCACCCCTCCAGAACCCAACCTGCTTAGCTTCAGCAAAGTGGTAGCTTCATGAGCTTCTAGACCATACCCTGGGACAAGTGTAAGGAATATTTTTCACCTCAGGGGTCCCATACCCTTGTGGGCTGAACACAGACTGCCAGAGAGATGGTTCATAGGATTAAATAAATTCATTGCTAATCAATGAAGTATTGTTCTTGTTGTTATTAAGGCTTGAATTGCCTTGTAAATTAGTCTTAAGATGATTTGCAAAAATCTTGTGGAGACAGCGAAATGTAATTTCAAAAACAGAACTACAACAACTGAAGCTAGGAAGATGGTTGGAACAAATGTGGAGCGAATTTTCAAAAGAGAATTAATTGATTAAGATCCTAGTGTTGAACGCAAATTCAGTGCACTCCTTTCTAAATTATCACTGGGGATGTTCTTATGCAGCCTACCGAAGAGCTAAATCACAACATAAATTGTTTGTGGTTTGACTTTGGGCACATGTACACCATTTAAACATTTAAAGCACTAAACATTAAAATAACAACAACAAAAAAAGCCATTAAACTAGCAACTCTAGTTTGTGAAGGGTGCTGAGAGTTGTTAAGATACTCCCTGCCAACAGCCAGTTACAATCTTTAGAACCCTCAGAGAGAAGCAACTGATTGTTAAACAATTCTGGGAATTGTAGCTCTGTGAGAGGTCTCCTAACTCAGAACTCTTCTAAGTGTAATATTTTTTATTAGTTTTCAATTACAATAACCCAATAAAAGCCTCGTCAATACCAAATTATAATACAATTAATAATGCCAATTGTTCAGATGCCAAATTATATTATTTTGCTGGGCCCCCGCATGCTAGAATTGATAATTTGATTAATTTACTTTAACTCTGCATTCCCAAAACTTATAAATTCCAATTACACACTAGTCAGAATAACAAACCCTTATACCACAGCTGCAGTTTTAATGACTTCCATTTGCATTAACACATCAAATAATTTACAGTCCTACAAGCGAAGCCTTCAAACTCTCCCTTTGATCTTCTTGTGTGTGGCTATTATACTGTCCATGATGTTTCTTCCTGTCCTTGTACTGTATTATGTCTATCTTTTGTCAGTTGTTGCTGTTCTCCATCATACCTTGGGCAGAGCTGGTATCCCATGACTGTTTCATAAGTTCTCCATACTCAGCACTCTTTTCAAACTAGAGTTCTCAGGAGGAACCCATGCCCATTGAAAATTGTATGATACTGCTTTACATGTATAGAGCAGATGTGGTCTTAATCAACACAAACCAGAACGTCTTTCTGTTGCTGATTACTTGTTCAGTGATCTTGGGTATCAATTCCCTCCCTCAACTGTCTTTTTCCCCATCACTTCTCTGCCCCAAAGCTGCTTTGTTCTAATAATGTGGTAATGGACATTAGAAATCGGAAAGAACAAACGCAATGCATTTTATTCCCCCCCCCACTAAAAAAAGAAAAGAAAATATATTTTCCTCTGTTGTTTTATTTTGATAGGCTTCAGGGAACTTAGATACAGAATACAGCAAGCGCCTGGTCCTGCTGCCATGGTTACGCGAGCCATTCAGGGGAGAAGGTGTACAATTGCTAAAACATGTAGCATGGCCTAAAACACAATCCCTGTTCCTTGGGAACCAATATGTCAGCATTCCTCCCAACAAACACCCCAGTCAAATAACTTGTCCCAGATTTTGCATTTATAAATGCAGTTTCCCAACCGCTAGAAATGACTCCAGGGCAATCAGTGGAAACTCATTACGAACAGGAACTGGGAGCCAAATTTCCAGGAAGGGTAAAGCTACGCTCCCCAGGTGGAACAGTCGTCGCTTGCTAGAAGATACGCCATGTTTTCTCTCCAAGCTCATTATTTCTAGGCTCAGGATTGACGAAAGGAGTGACTTCTCCACACAGAGCATTATTAACGTAGGGAGTGCAATCCCACAAGAAGTGCTCATGGCATTGTTCAGAAAATTAACGGTGCAAGCCATCTACCCGCACAGTGTTTTTCCTTCCCTGAGATGTGCTCCTTACTAGGTTTGTGGCTGAATGAAAGCTGTCCCGGTCTTTATCCAAAATGCGTAAGGCAGGAGGGGGCAGGGTGACTCGTTAACTTCCTTGTTCAGAATTTAAACGCGTCCTGAAATTTGTAAGTAATATTCCTTGCAAAAGTATGGTCACATGTGCCATAAAGGCACCATAGACATTGTCTGCAGAGTGCAGGCAGCTTGCCAGCGGAGTGTGCAATTGAATCTAGGACATTGTTTGTAGGAGAAATACGCCAGGCGGTTCAGTAAGGTCAGCAACTGTATAATTTACTGACAGGTAGAAGAACAACTATGTACGAGTATAAAGTGATGCTACTTCTGACTGCCTCTCATTCGAGGCAGACAGCTTACAGAATAGACAGTCTTTCCAGTAAAGCACTTTTCCAGCAGAGATGCAACACAGGAAAGCTAAGTTCAAGCCAGCAGCACATCTGGCTCTGACTGACTTATACCTCATGGGATGCTTGAGCTCATGACCTTGAGCTTGTGACCTTAGTTAGCCATGACTTGGCTTTTTTTCTGCAAGCATAAACTTACATACTCCAACGTATTCTGCATGCACTCTGCTAATGACAGAGGACATTGCATATGATGGATAAGGCAAAATCCACTACTGAGATATAGAGATGGAGGTGAAATTTAATTTACATCGTATTTGATTCACAGTGAACTTACTTAATTCAAACTCTCTGAAACAGGTAAACCCACTTAAATTGGAAGGACAAACTGTACCTTGACTCTCTGGTTGTTGATACTTGAATGAACGTCTCCCCCCACCCCAATCTCTCTTCCTACTCCTTTCATTAACTATTACACCTTTGATGGTCAGAGGCTGATCAGACTATTTCTGGTCAGTGTCATTTTTTCCATGCATTCGTTCACACAACTCCATTCCATCCTGGTTCTACATTAATCTGTGATTTATGAATTTATTTAATAATCTGTACAACAATTTGCACTTCGTTACACATTTAAATAGTGCTTGGATCACAAAACAGTATGTATTTATTTATTTAAACTGTTATTACCTACTCATCACTGCAGATGCAATTCCGGCTATTTCTGTTGCATTTCAGCACATTGAGCTGATGATGTATCACAAAATTTGGAGAATTGTGAAATCCTAAAGATATTTGCATTCCAGGCTGTGTGTTAGCCCAGGAGGTGTGAATTATGTTGGTTTGCTTCAAAAATGTGGACCAAATGAAAAATTCCTATCCATCCCTAGATGTGTACTGCAGAGACCATCTAGCTGGAGACCACGTCATTCTGAAACCTGTCTTCAGATTAACATTTCCTTCTTCCAGGATTGCCCAAGACATCTGTCTTGTGATCCACCATCTGGGAATCAGTGTGCTCTCAACTGTCTGTCCCATTACACACACATGGGATGCTACTTCCCGGTGGTGCTATTGTGGTTGTGGCACATATGCAAATGCAACAGCCACATGGAAAGGCCAGCAAGGTTGTGATGATGCCACACAGTGTACAGATTTTTAAAATTGATTTAGTGTAAATCCTTTTGTAATGGTTCCTAAGGGGGTTGCTTGTGCGTAAGCAGGTGCCTATCTTCCTGGCTGGGTGCAAACACCTGGCTGGGCTGCCAACGTGAACCTCCTCTGTCCGGACAGCCACTCGCCCATGGCTGACTCAATCGCTGGCAGAATCCGTGAGTGGGCGTTTCTTAAACTTCTTCTAGCAAAGAAGTTCTTTGACGCCTAGTCTCCGCCTACCCTCTCTGCGCGGAAGCCTTCTGCGCAGGGAGGGCATGGGCAATGGAGGACCCCTAGTCTCCCCGCTGGTCCCAGGCAAGGAGTCATGGGACCGCCTCGCCACTTCCCCCACCTGCCCCCCTTCTCCACTGGTGCTACGCTGATTCTCTTCCCCAGAAGATGGGCTGCTTCTCCTGATCCCTGGACGCCCTCTGGAATCCCTCTGGCTTTCGCGCTCTTCCTCCAGTACTGATGGCAGTTCCCTGACACCTTTCTTCCATTTTGAATTTTGTTAGCCACCTTGAATGTGCCAATCAAAAGGCAGGCTATAATTTAATACAAAACCACAACCATGTGGGACAGTAACATGGACAAGCAACTCCCACAGATTTGCATGAATGAATGAAGAAGGCATCTCTCTTTCTTGCTCTCTTCCCCCGTCTCTCAAAAGATACCGATTACCATTTTATCCCATCAATCAACCCACAGAGTTGTTTCATGATTACAATCTTGGATTAGTTTCAAATGCAAGATTTGGTTCCACTTCCATCATTCCAGAGCAACGGTCTTTCCCTAAATCTCTAAAGACTCCTTGTTCCAATTTAATCACAGGCAGTTTGATTTAGTTTTCCCGAATTTCATGTAAAGCCTGAAAGGGCTGGGTATATAATTCTCAGAGTGCTGACTTCAATGACAAAGCCACAGCATGTAGAAACTAATGGCTGCAATGCTCATTTGTATGGTGGTCAGTTCTTATCTCTCTAGCTGCTCCTTGGGGTCTTGAAATAAAAATACATACAATATGCACATCTACACTGACCTGCAGGCCTGTTTACACTCCAAGTCTAAGAGACAGTGTGATTCAGAGTCCAGTGTCCTCTAATTGGTATATTCACAGCTGGGCACATTATTGTATTAAAAATGCAGTGCGAAAGGACAACATACTTCTAATCTGAATGTGTGGTGCAGAAACATTTCTTGTACTGTGAAGCTCTCTCACTCAGATCATGTTAGCATCTGGCCATTAGGAGTGGTGCCAAACTTCTAGAACTTGGGGGGATTTGAAAATAAACTTCCGCAGTTCAAGAAATCCCCACCAATTATGAGCTGAGTTGAAACTCCCCTTGAAAGTTTGCCTTCGCTCATAATTAGCTCACATCAGTGCAAGCTGCTCCTAGTCATCTTAGCCATCAGTTTCACTGCTCTCCCTCCTTTCCTTTCCAATCTCACCTTGCAAGGCTGGAGCGGTAAGGGACGTGGGGAATCTTGCATTAGTTTTATTGATTGTAATGTTAGTATGGAAGTGAGAGCTGGACCATCAAGAAGGCTGATCACTGAAGAATTGATGCTTTTGAATTATGGTGCTGGAGGAGACTCTTGAGAGTCCCATGGACTGCAAGAAGATCAAACCTATCCATTCTGAAGGAAATCAGCCCTGAGTGCTCACTGGAAGGACAGATCCTGAAGCTGAGGCTCTGATACTTTGGTCACCTCATGAGAAGAGAAGACTCCCTGGAAAAGACTCTGATGTTGGGAAAGATGGAGGGCACAAGGTGAAGGGGATGGCAGAGGACGACATGGATGGATAGTGTTCTCGAAGCCACAAACATGAGTCTGACCAAACTGTGGGAGGCAGTGGAAGACAGGAGTGCCTGATGTGCTCTGGTCCATGGGGTCACGAAGAGTCGTACATGACTAAACGACTAAACAACGACAACAATGTTAGTACTTCTGGCCTATTTTATAATGTTCATTTCAAGCTATAGTACCTGTTGAGCTATGGACCTGTAGCTTTTTCAAAAACTGATATTGCAGCATATTGTGTTAAATTTCATTCACACCAGTAGGCATGGTGCAACAAAACACAAGGCTTTGTCCAATCACTACTCCCTGATTCATTCAGCACGTGCATGTTTCTGTTCCCCCATGATTCCACCCCCCCACCCCCCTGGAAATGGAAGGAAATAACTATATGCTGGTATATCACGCCACAGTTTGTCACTATACTCCCTCAATTTTCTGGATTAACGGGGTTGCAAATGATTTTTTTCCCCCTAGAAGCAATGAGCATGGAAATGAGTGCTGAAGCTTTTGCTAGGTTCCGCTAGATTTCTGGAAATGGCTAGAACACAGTATGAAGGCTCAAATAGAATGGAGAAATGAGCAATTAGTGAAATGTCAGGGGAACGGAATAAATTGCTGTGTGAATGCAGCCTAAGTTCCTGCTCTGTTTCCAAAAGCAATGGCTTTGAGGGCACACGTTGCTGTGCTAGGGAGTTAGCATGAGGGAGGGTTTGGTTGGTCAAGAGGCAGGTATTCTAACACCTTAGCAAAAGGGGAGAACTGAGTATCAGTCCCTACTATAAGGCTCACTGTGGTGCAACTTGCAATGTTGTGGGAATAAATGGAACCAAAATAAAATTCATATTTGACATGGGATAAATGGGCTAACCTTCAGAGATGCAAGCCTCGTGTCCTGGAAGAAAATATGAGATGTGAGCGTAACAGTGTAAGCTGGCCCTCTTCTTCAAAGGTATTCTCATTTTCCAGTGTTGACATTTCTGAATGTTATATTAATTCAGCATGCATTAAAATGAACTGCATGCATGGAAATTATTGCAGGATTAGGAACAATGCCAATTAACCCCCACACTAGGTAATCCTACAGAGTATGGACTGAAAGCTCTTCCAAGTTCACAGTGCAAGGTATGGCAGTTGCATGGCCCATACTAATGAACCAGAGACCTATCTGTTCTTAGCCGGACAAAGGATGAGTTACTGGGTATTTATTCTGATGGGCCTTTCATGCTGAAGTCCCAATTAGAGTCATAAGGATCTGTGAGCAATCCCTTTTTTTCAGTGTACTAATTGGCAATGCATAAAATCACTGACGGGAAGCAAAGTGCCATTTAAACTATTGGCAAAAAAAGAAGAAGAAGAGGAATAACTACTTTGCATTGCAAGAATTTAATTAGATGTCACCCTCCTCTTGTTCCTTTGCTACAAGACAGCGTGTGTGAGAGCTTTTATATCAACAGAGCTAGAATGAGAGCAAAGCAGTGTACACTTCTCTCTCTCTCTCTGTGTGTATATATATATATATATATATATATATATATATATATATATGCAAACAAGGCAGCAAAGGCCCTACATTAAATACTTAATCATGCTGCTACTTTCGCCATTATGGATGTCAAAAGGACATAGTTCAATAGGAGCTTCTTTTGTTGCAGAAAATAAGTCTGAGGCATTTAATGATCTCTCTCTCTAACCCAAAGGTAACAGGACGCATGCTTTAAAATGTTTAAGTGCTGCAGGATAATAGAATCACAAAATCATAGAACTGTAGAGTTGGAAGAGACCTTGAGGGTCACCCGGTCCAACCCCCTGCGATACAGGAATCTGAACTAGATCATATATG
Organism: Podarcis melisellensis; assembly: GCF_964234715.1. Taxonomy (NCBI): domain Eukaryota; kingdom Metazoa; phylum Chordata; class Lepidosauria; order Squamata; family Lacertidae; genus Podarcis; species Podarcis melisellensis. Next base: position 12,849,803 of record NC_138537.1, read on the forward strand.
GCAGATGGCCATCTAACCTCTGCTTTAAAACCTCCAAGGAAGAATCCACCAACTCTTGTGGGAGTCTGCTCCACTGTTGAACAGCTCAAACCCTCAGAAAGTTTAGTCAGAATCTCCCTTCTTGTAACTAGAAGCCGTTGGTTTGGGTCTTACCCTTCAGGGCAGGAGAAAACCACGTTGCTCCATCCTCCATATGACAGCCCTTTAGATATTTGAAGATGGCTATCATATCTTCTCTCTCTCTCTCTCTCTCTCTCTCTCTCTCTCTCTCTCTCTCTCTCTCTCTCTCTCTCTCTTAAAGTTTTTATTGTTAAAATAATTCAGCATTAATACACACATATTGCAAGTATATAAGCATACAACCATACATTTCATACAATCCTTAAAAATGTTCAAACATACCTACACTTAATCCCACAGATAATTCCTTTTCCCATCACCAGCCACCACCCCTCACCCCACCTTTGTGTTAGACTTCCAATCTACTCAATCGCAATTTCTTTCCACTTCTATTACTTTCTTTCACACACCTTTAACCTATTTTCATGCTTCTTTTTCTTTTACACATTGTTATCCATCTTATTTAGTATTTCAGTATTTAAAACGGAACTTGTTTATTCCAATAGGAGTTCTGATTTTTCAATATGGTTTTGCAAGTATCCTTTAAACACTTTCCAGTCCCTGTCAATCTTCTCTTTTGAGATCCTTCCAATTTCTCCAATTGTTTTGGATATATTGTAATACTCCAATAATTTGGCAAGCCACTCTGGGTTTTTTGGCTATCATATCTCCTCTCTCTTTCCCAGGCTAAACATACCCAGCTCCGTCAACCATTCCTCATAAGGCTTGGTTTCCAGACCCTTGGTCATCTTGGACGCCCTCGTCAGACCACGTTCCAGCTTCTCAATATCCTTCTTAAATTGTGGTACCCAGAATTGGACACAGACTCCAGGTGTGGTCGGACACCTGTGATGTGAATGGATTCCCATTTGCCATCCTACTCTCATCTTGCAACTAAAAAAGGATGCTGTAGCATCATGATATCAAGCAACAGAAACTCGAAAGAAATCAGGAGCCATGTGTAAAAAACAACAACCCAGAAACATAGATGGAATCAAGCACAGAAGGCAATCTTGTGAAATGATAGGCTGTTTCTATAAAGACTTAACAAGGTAGAAGATGCACTTAGTCTGAATGGAACAGAAATTATCTTCTGCATTAATTGAAATAGTTCTCTAGCTTTCTTTTCAGGATGGCAAGCTCTACCAAAAACCTGCTACTGCTGCTGCTTATGTAAATAAAGAAGCATAATAAAGTTTTCAGCTCTGTATAGATACACTCTCATCAGATGATATTTAATTTAATCACTAAGATTAAATAAAATCTTTCCTTGAAAGTTCCTTGCCATGCCTTTTTTCTCCAAATAAGAAAAATGGGCCATTGCCACAATAAAAAGGGTGCTTTCTTCGCTCTCCCTTTTGGGGGCGGGGAGTGGGGAACCACCTTAATTTTCTTTTCATGTTATCTTCCTAATACTCATAATAAACTAATGTCAGGGTCTTTTCACTGACTTGCTTATGAAATGTGTGTGGCCCCCCACTCTGGCTGTATCCAGTGCTTTCCCCCCTAAAATAAATTAATAAATGTTTAGGGGGTACTCTCATTTTCCTACTCATATTGAAATGCTGCCCCTCAATTAGGCCAAACTTAGATTCACAAAATGTTTAAGGGTATGTGTCCCCCTGCGTCCCCCCAGAAAAAAAGCACTGGCTGTATCTCACTGGTTTGTAGTAATAATAATAACAACAATAACAACATGGCAGGCTGTTTCCTGCTAAGTATATCCTGTCTCATTTTAAAGCTATGTTTTATGTGTGGGATCTGTCTTCCTTGAATTTTTACTATATAGTTTATAGTAGTAGTATTCTTTAATGCTACTTTGTCAATGCATTGTTATTGTTTTATATGATACTTTGACTTTAAATTGGTGTAATTTGCCCTGAGTTCTGTAGAGGCGGTGAAAATATTTGTTATAAACAAACAAACAAATCACACCAAATTGCAGATGAGAAGACGGTGAAGCTTGCTATAGGCTAATATGTGATCTGAGCTAGGAGTTTTCTACAACTTTCATTCTAAGCCATGAGAGTTTCCTGCTTCCCTCAGCCTATAGATAAATTGGCTTGCAAATCATAAATATCAACTTTCCATCTAACACGCTCTGGGGCTTTTTTTATCTAACTGTGTGGGTCACAATGGCCTAATTTTTTCCTTAATTAGAAACTGGATATCAAAAAGCTTGCTTGCATTTTAAGATTCTGAAAATGCTTGCATATCATGCTTTTTACAGCATATATTTCCCCCCCTACGATTTCTGTGGTTGGAAGTTTCAAAGCTAATATGTCAGCATTTATTTGGCAGGTTACGCAGTGCACCCCCCCCCCTGAAAAAAAGAAAGCCTAGGAGAGACCGTGAGCAATCCTACAGCAATCCTATGGCATATATGTTAAGCCATAATTAAGTACAGCAGATTAAAAATCCATTCAGATGTGGGGCTACTGCGGGCTGAAACCAGAGGTTCCCAAACTTATTTGGCCCACTGCTCCCTTTTCAGGAGCAAAAAATACTCAGCCCCTCCCTCGAAATATACCTTCTTTTAACGAACAAACAGAAAGGTGCCACAACCCACCTGCCATTGACCAAATAGGCAGGCAAGCTCCAATCTACTTCCTGAGCTTGGGTGAAGCCAAAAAGTATTCACTCAAACCTGAGGAAACCCCTCACCTCCAGCATGAGCGCAGTGGCGTAGCTAGCTGCTCGGGTGCCCGGGGCAGCCGGTGCGTCCTGCAGCCAGGGGCAGGGTGAGCTGCCTATGGTGGCGGGGTGAGCCAAAGCAGGGTGTGCTGCGTGGAGCCTCTCTGCAGCCTCTCCCCCCCTCCCCAGCTGTAGGGCGGTCGAGGCGGTGGGCAGACACAAGCCCTGCGCTGCTCAAAAAAGCAGTGTGGAGCTTGCAGGCTGCCTCCCCCTCAGGAGAGACTTGCGGCTCAGGCACGCTGCAGGCCCCGCAGTGTGCCCTTCCCGCCTCACCTAGCTACCAGTGGCATAGGAAGGGGGGGTGCAGTGGATGCGGGTGTTTTCCCTCCAGCAATAATAATAATAATTTATTATTTATACCCCGCCCATCTGGCTGGGTTTCCCCAGCCACACTGGGCAGCTTCCAACAAAGTATTAAACTACAGTAGTCTGTTAAACATTAAAAGCTTCCCTAAAGAGGGCTGCCTTCAGATGTCTTCTAAAAGTCTGGTAGTTATTTTTCTCTTTGACATCTGGTGGGAGGGCGTTCCACAGGGCGGGTGCCACTACCAAGAAGCCCCTCTGCCTGGCTCCCTGTAACTTGGCTTCTCGCAGGGAGGGTACCTTCAGAAGGCCCTCAGAGCTGGACCTCAGGTAGAACGATGGGGGTGGAGACACTCCTTCAGGTATACTGGGCCAAGGCTGTTTAGGGCTTTAAAGGTCAGCACCAACACTTTGAATTGTGCTCAGAAATGTACTGGGAGCTAATTTAGGTCTTTCAAGACCGGTGTTATGTGGTTTCGGGGGCCACTCCCAGTCACCAGTCTAGCTGCCGCATTCTGGATTAGCTGTAGTTTCCGGGTCACCTTCATCGGTAGCTCCACGTAGAGCACACTGCAGTAGTCCAAGCGGGAGATAACTAGAGCATGCACCACTCTGGCAAGACAGTATGTGGGCAGGTAGGGTCTCAGCCTGCGTACCAGATTGAGCTGGTAAATAGCTGCCCTGGACACAGAATTGACCTGTGCCTCCATGGACAGCTGTGAGTCCAAAATGACTCCCAGGCTGCGCACCTGGTCCTTCAGGGGCACAGTTACCCCATTCAGGACCAGGGAGTCCTCCACACCTGCCCGCCTCCTGTCCCCCAAAAACAGTACTTCTGTCTTGTCAGGATTCAACCTCAATTTAGCCGCCATCCATCCTCCAACCGCCTCCAGACACTCACACAGGACCTCAACTGCTGTGCTGGACCCGGGGGAAAGGTACCGTGAGCGTAGTCTGAGTCCACACGAAGGGCGAGGTCCAAGGCGGAGAGCCGGGTGGGGAACAGGAACGCTGGAACAGGAGGTCAAGCAGTGAACAGGAACACCGGATGGTCAGGAACAGGAGGCCGAGCAGGGAACAGGAGCACCGGATGGTCAGGAACAGGAGGCCGAGCAGGGATCAAGAACACAGGAAGGTCCAAAGCCAACGACGACGTTGCTCCCGCAACCTGGGACCGGGCTGACTGAGCTTTTATCCTCTTCTAAGGCCAGGGGCGGCCCCGGCCCCCAGGAGCCCCGCCTCCTCTGGCCTTAAGGCGAGCACTCCTCCTGGGAGCAACCAGTTCCCTTCGCCTCTCTGCCCTAAGCCTCTGCAGATCAGGAGAGGCCGAAGGGTTACTGGGCCCTGGAGGAGGCTCACCTGTAGCCACTGAATCCTCAAGCCCCTCTGGGGCCAGAAGGGTTTCACCTGGGGCCAGCTCCTGGTGCTCTGACACAGGTGCAGGCTCTTCAGCATCTAGGCCTTGCCCCAGTTCAGCTGGCCCTGGAGGCGGGGACTCCTGTGCAGGCTGGGATTCCTCTGGTTCATCCTCTGAATCGGAATCCCAGGCCATCACAACTGCCTTCATTGGTTCTGATTTGAAAGAGAGGTAGAGCTGGGTATCACCCATTAGAAAAAGTGTCGTGAGCCCAATTTTTATTTTTTAAAAACTCACACACATATTTTTGCCATTTTGTCACCCCCCTCAGTGATGACACCCGGGACAGCCCGCACCCCCTTCCTATGCCACTGCATGAACAGCAGATCCAGGGGAGGCACTGTAGCCATTCCGCAACGGTGCCCGAACTGGTGGTGTCATTACACAACAGATGTAACAGATGTATGAAAGGTTTTTCAAAATTCTCTTCTCTTCTCTTCTCTTCTCTTCTCTTCTCTTCTCTTCTCTTCACTCTTTATGTTTTTAGTGCCCCCCATTGCACCTGAGGCTACTATCGCCCCCCCGGATCATTCCAGTGCCCCCCCTACAGGGGGCGCATTATCACCCCCTTTGGAAAACACTGAGCTATCCAGTCCTACAGTCTCACCCATTATAAGGCAGCTTCCCAAGTCTGCTTTTGAGTTTTGAAACTCTTTCCTTGGAAAGGATAAAGGCACGTTTTGCACCTTTCTTGCTGGCAACTTGTATCAAAGTAATGGATTGCAGTTCTGCCTTGTGCTCCAGCGGCAGGTTAGAATTGCTGTCTGGCTCACATTGCTAAAGCTTTTTCAGGAGAAAGCTCTTTGAGTAGGTGACCAGCGTTTCGCCACTCCGGGAGACAATTCAAGTTACAGGTTGCCAGCAAGGCAGATGAAAAGCCCCTTCAGCCACAAATTGTTGGGGGTCACATTTTTCATCTTCACATTGCCCGTTTCCGCCCCCACCAATTTATTGTCCATTCTCAAAGTAACCTAAGTCTCATACAAGAAAAAGCAATTTGTAACACAACTGCAGCTTTCTAAAAATGGTTTGTTATTGTTTTTCCTACAGGTTTCGTGGATATTTTTATTTAAAGTAGATATACTGCTAGCTCCCTCTACTAGATTTCATGAACTTTTATTATAAATTGGAGAGCTTATTTTATTGCCAGATCTTGCTTACCAGTGCTAAGAAGTCCACAACGTTCAATTCCAATTAAAAATGAAATTGAACTACAACTCCCTGGAAAGAGAAGTAGATTGGACTCAATACGCTTTACTTAATTTATTTCAGCAACAAAATAATTGAATTGCTTACAGTCCAGGGAAAAAAAACTCAAAAACTTTGCATTATTTTATCAGTACATAACACCATATCTTTTACATAGCTATTGCTTCATGAAATACTATATATTTTAAAATAACCAGGCAATGGAGCATTCTGCGTGTAATTACCATTTAACGCTGAAACAAACCTAGTAACATGCCACTTTGGACATTAATGATATGCATAAATATAGCAAATGTGAGCTTCTTGCACTGCTTGTCTTCACATACATCATATTTGTCTGAAGTGAAAATTTGTGTTTCTTTTAGGCCGGAGGATAGTGCGCTGTGCCTTATTCATCACTCTCAAAATGGAGGGGTGGGGGAATCTCCGCTTTGGACCTTTATAATACAGTGGTACCTTAGGTTACAGATGCTTCAGGGTACAGACTCCGCTAACCCAGAAATAGTACCTCGGGTTAAGAACTTTGCTTCAGGATGAGAACAGAAATCGTGTGGCAGCGGCACGGCGGAGGCGGCAATGGCAGCGGGAGGCCCCATTAGCTAAAGTGGTACCTCGGGTTAAGAACAGTTTCAGGTTAAGAATGGACCTCCAGAACAAATTAAGTTCTTAACCCGAGGTACCACTGTAATAACTTATTATTTATACCCCGCCCATCTTGCTGGCTTTCCCTAGCCACACTGGGCGGCTTTATGGTGTATCAACACAGAGAGCGGGTGATTTTGGATTAACTCACACTGTCATTTTCAGTTTGCTATCTATGATGAGAATGATGACTAGCATGTTTTTTGGGTTTTTTTGCCAGTTCATAAAGAGTATAAAGCAGGGGGTCAGCAAACTTTTTCAGCACTTTTTCTTCCACTGTCCCAAAGACCTTGTGGGGGACTGTATTTTGACAAAAAAATACATGAATAAATTCCTATGCCCCACAAATAACCCAGAGATGCATTTTTAAATAAAAGCACACATTCTACTCATGTGAAAACACCAGGCAGGCCCCACAAATAACCCAGAGATGCGTTTCAAATAAAAGGATACATTCTACTCATGTAAAAATATGCTGATTTAGAACGTGATTGGGCTGGATCCGGCCCCCAGGCCTTAGTTTGCCTACCTATGGTATAAAGTATGGCAGCAAAATTTAGGGGGACTCCTATGGCTAGATCCAATGGGATGGATATTCCACTATTTGCAGGAACCCTCTGTTTGAAGGGCTGTCTGTTCTAAGATCCACTTAAAGTGTTAAGAGATTTTTATTAATGGTCACTGAAAATCGATTGCCTGAGGAAGGATCAGAGTCCCCAAGTTCTCAGCAGTCTCTCCAAATATGCAGGCTTTGAGGTGTTGCTAGGTCAGGCTCAGATAAGACACAGAGATCATTATTGTTGTTTATTTACCTATTATTTCTTTCATAAAATCATAAAGCACTTGCCTGTAAAAACAGCAACAACCATCTCAAAGTGGTTTACGAAAGTTCTAAAGCAATGAATTTATCAGTAAAAACAGTTAGATCCTTCAAAAAATAATTAAAATCCATGATAAGCTAAAAACCAGATTAAAACACGTGTCCACATTCTACACATCTCGGTAAGCTTGCCTAATGAAAAATGCGCTTAGCAGACATCAAAAAGAGTACTGTGAGGACACCTGTCTGAGGCCAATGATGATGGAGTTGTTATCAATAAATGCAGGGCCAGCCCAAGACATTTTGTCGCTTCCCTGTCAGGGAAGACAGGGAGACTGAAGGTCAATGTCAGGAACAAGGGGGATTGAGTTGTTACTGAGGTGTTTTTTTATACTTGTAATCTGCTTATTATTGTTGGTCAAAAACGGCATAGAAACATGATTGAAATGATTTTAAAATGAAATTAAGAGATACCTTTTCCCCAATTATTTTTTCTTCATTCTCTTAACTGTCGTTTGCCAAGCAACTGTTTTCACAGCCATATACACAGAACTTCTAGAGTAAAACAGTGGGAAAATCTTTTTTACTTTCATGCACATGTGTTGTTCTGCGCAAAGGACACATATACAGAAAAATGTATGAAAGCAGGAAACAGACTTGACTGCATTCTTCATTTCATTTCCATTTTTACCATATGGTATTGTGCATTGCTGTGTGTTGTTCTACCTCATAACTGAGATATATTTTCCTCAGCACTGGGCTAAACGAGCACAAAGAGTTCTCTGGAAAACGAACTATGGTTAACCGTGTTTTCCAAACTCAAGTTCAGTATATAATTTTGTTGATAATTGGCTTCACCCATGGACCACAACAATGAAATAATTACTCTAAAATAGCATAAATGAAAAAATTGGGTAGAAAACAATTCGCGGCGCACGTAAACCAACATCAAATAAGACATACATCCAATTTACAGTCAATTACATGGTCATTGAGAAATGTTGATGACATTTCACAGCAACCGACACCATTGTTCAAGCCCATTATTAACATTTAGAAGCAAGAAATTCCAATTTCTCCTGACTGACCGGATCGTGCAAGCTGTTTCCCCAGTCCTCCCTCCCATTGTAAATTCCTGCTCCATATCCAAGACCTTTCTTCAGAAATGCTTCTGTTCTCAAAATAGGTTTTGTGGGGTCTACAGTGAGGAGAAAAGGAAAGACAATTCCCCTTGAACTATCATCCTTGTGCAAGAGGTGCAATGGATACAATACAGTGATCTTAAAAAATGTGATACCATCCTTTGTCAAACCTTAACGATTTAAACTTTTCTCCTTCTTCACATTATTACTTCACCGTTGCAACTGTTAATAACATCCAGTGTCTTTCAAGAACTTCCACAAAACAGTAAACACTGGACCTCAAAGATTTCAGTCCTGAAAGGCGAACAATAATAATAATAACAATAATTTATTATTTATATCCCACCCATCTGGCTGAGTTTCCCCAGCCTCTCTGGGCAGCTCCCACTGTTAAAAACATGCCATGTTTAAGTTGATCAGGTCCAACATGGTTTCTTTAAACTAAATTTTGAAGCAAGCTTGCAGTTTTAAACTATGCATACTTAAGAAAGGCAGTCTGTGGATGTCGTGGTCGATTTTAAACACAAACCCCTTAAACATTTCTAAAATGACAGAGACTCACAGACTCACATACACTTAACAGACAACACACATAACAGGCAACATGTAACATGTAAACATATATATTTCCATCCTTTAGTTGGATATTGTAAGGAGTTGGCTCGCTTCCTGTTTGTTTCATTAAGTGAAGTTAGTAGGAAGGTCCCACATGAAGTGGTTTTATGAGCCTCCTTGCCTCTTCAAACACCACCAGTTAATCAAACTGGCAGGGCTCACAACACTTGGTTGACTGGGTACCCCTTTATATATGCATGCTTGTTTAGTTGTGTCCGACTCTTCGTGAGCACTCCTTCCAGTGAGCACTCAGGGCTGATTTCCTTAAGAATGGATAGGATTGTTCTTCTTGCAGTCCATGGGACTCTCAAGAGTCTCCTCCAGCATCAATTCTTCGGCGATCAGCCTTCTTTATGGTCCAGCTCTCACTTCCATACATCATTACTGGGAAAACCATAGCTATTACTATACGGACCTTTGTTGGCAAGGTGATAAATGCATGCATATTTTTAATTTCATTTTCTTTAAAAAAAGAGAACTAAAGGGAAAGGACCCCTGGCTCCCTACCTTCAAAGGATCTACCCTGAGTGCGGCTGAGGGGACACATGCCCCCCCTTGCTTTTCAGGGCCCACTTTCGGCAGCTGCCTAGGATAATGAATACTTAGAGTTAAAGGACAAATATGTAATCTCTAAATCATTTGATTTGCAAAGGAGAAGTTCCCTTTCATCCCCTTGTCTCGGAGACTGCATGGTCCCATCCCACACACCTCAGAAATATCACTGCCAGTCCTTCCAAGCTTGAAGAAATCCCTGCAAAGAGCAGTATCCAGAAAAGACTTGCTTCATCTTGTTCATCTGCTCCTCAATGCTTACAAGCTTCTCTCATACGCTCCAACATTTCTCTGATGGAAATAGGGATGCCCCATTTAATTACACACACACACACTGAGTGCTCACTGGAAGGACAGATCCTGAAGCTGAGACTCCAATACTTTGGCCACCTCATGAGAAGAGAAGACTCCCTGGAAAAGACCCTGATGTTGGGAAAGATGGAGGGCTCAAAGAGAAGGGGATGACAGAGGACGAGATGGTTGGACAGTGTTCTTGAAGCTACCAGCATGAGTTTGACCAAACTGCGGGAGGCAGTGGAAGACAGGGGTGCCTGCCGTGCTCTGGTCCATGGGGTCACGAAGAGTCGGACACGACTAAACGACTAAACAACGACAACAGACACACACAGCCATCTTTAGCATATGCGCCACTGGGGTGCAAAGATCCGCCCAGCGCCCCCAAATTTAGTTTAGCCGCCCCAAAAATATTTTGGGGAGGGGAAATCACTCCTTTGCTTTTCACGGCTGCCCATCAGGAGGGACCGGTATACAGTAGGTGTAAATTTGGCACCCCACAGAATTTGGTGCCCGGGTGCCCGGCATCCCTTGCACCTCGAGGTAAAGACGGCCCTGCACACACATAGACACACAGACACCCTGCCCATCTGACTGGGTTCCCTAGAATAAAACATTAAACTTTTTTTAAAAAAAATAAAAAATCTTCCCTATATAGGGCTGCCTTCAGATGTCTTCCAAAGGTTGTATAGTTACTTATCTCCTTAGCTCAGGGGTCACATAAATCCATACCCTCCAACATTTCTCAAGTGAAAATAGGGACGTCCTAGGGGAAAGTGGGAGGGACACAGGTGGCGCTGTGGGTTAAAGCCTCAGCGCCTAGGACTTGCTGATCGAAAGGTCGGCGGTTCGAATCCCTGCGGCGGGGTGCGCTCCCGCTGCTCGGTCCCAGCGCCTGCCAACCTAGCAGTTCGAAAGCACCTCCGGGTGCAAGTAGATAAATAGGGACCGCTTACCAGCGGGAAGGTAAACGGCGTTTCCGTGTGCAGCTCTGGCTCGCCAGAGCAGCGATGTCACACTGGCCATGTGACCCGGAAGTGTCTCCGGACAGCGCTGGCCCCTGGCCTCTTAAGTGAGATGGGCGCACAACCCCAGAGTCTGTCAAGACTGGCCCGTACGGGCAGGGGTACCTTTACCTTTACCTAGGGGAAAGTGGGACGTTCCGGGATCAAATCAGAAATAACTGGGACAGTTTCTGTAAACCCGGGACTGCCCCAGAAAATAGGGACACTTGGAGGGTCTGTTTTCTTAATGAAAGCTGGACATATCAGTCAGGCAATTAGGAACACAGAAGGCTGCCTCATTCCAGGTCAGATTTTTGTCCACCCAGCTCAATACTGCTTACTGTGATTGGCAGCTGTTTTCCAGGGTCACAGACCTTTCACGTTACCTGGTAGAACAGGAGATCCCTTTAACCAGAGGTTGAATATGGGACCTTCCAGGTGAAAAGCATATTCTTTACTACTGAGCTGCAGTTCCTCCCCAGAAAGGAAACTTCCAGACCAAGAAGCAATTTAATTCAAGCGATAATCTTCACACATAGCCACCGTGGGTGTTTTCGGTGCCTTTCTCCATTCATGCATGGCAACACTAAACCCCTTGATGAGCCTGTGTCCAAATATTTTACAATGCACTGGAGTTGCCTGGAAGGTTTGAGTTGATTAGAAGTTGAATTGGAAAAAAACAGTTTTCCCGAACACGGAAACTTTTGAAAACCAGAAGTTGGTAATTCTAGTAACAACTTTATTTTACCCTAGATTTACAAGAGAGCGTGTATTATTCAGGCTGCACACTTAGCACCGATTCATGTGCTGCAACTCTCTAAAGGTTTGAAATGGTAATGGCTGTTATATTTTAACTAATGTTTCTAATAATATGATTCAGGATTCTATTGTACGCACACACGCACACACAGATCACATTCTCTATAATGGCAAAAAGCATATTGAAAAAGTGTTACTTGCATTCACACATCAGTGACTACACTCCTGCCTGCTTTCCTCCCTGTAGACGTCTGCTGAATGTTCCTTATTTTTCCAATTACATACAGTGTAAATTGATAAAATGGGTGCAAGTTTCAGTGGGGCGTCTCAGGAAAATGGTGTGGCAGAGGGTGGGAAGTGTAAAAGGCTTGTTTACTGCAGGAAACAAAGAAAGTTGCAGAAGCAACTTCTAAATTGTTCCAAAGAAAAGTCTTAGCGACAAAGTGTGTGCCATCTATTCCAAATTCCTTCTAGGCTCATGAACAGAGAGAGAGAGTGTGTGGTATAGTGAATTTAGATATCAGTGGATTTTTGCCAGGGAGACCAAGGATCAAATCCACTCTGAATCACAAAGCTCTGAGGGCGACCTTGAACAAGAACCTCTCTTTTCCTCATATCGTCGTGAACATAAAATGACACTCTTGTTATGGGCAGCTTTGGAGAAAGAGAAGGATGCAGATATGATACATTTCAACACAGTTTTGAATATGTCTGCACTCAAACCACAGTTTATTCAATTTCCCCAACGTTCCCCTAACTGTTAATTTCCACATTATATCTGAGCTTTCACACAACATAAAAGCCACTTCTGAAATGCTAACGGAAAGATACTGCATGTTTAGTGCTCATCTCCATATTATTTGATTCCAGAATTAAATGTGTTTGCAGCACTACTACTTTAACCTGGAAAACCGCAAAAGTAAAACGATGAAATTTGGGCTCGTATACCAGCATACAGTTCTTTCCTGTTGTTTTTGTGGGGGGAATTGTGGGGAAACAAAAGCACACATATGTGGAACGGATGAGAAAGTAGTGCTGTTGTCCAATGAGATTTGTCGCTGTGCCAACCACTAGTGTAAAAGAAATTACCGTATTTTTCGCTCTATAAGACACACTTTTTCCCTCCTAAAAAGTAAGGGGAAATGTGTGTGTGTGTTATGGAGTGAATGCAGGCTGCACAGCTATGCCTGAAGCCAGAACAGCAAGAGGGATTGCTGCACAGCTTCAGGGATAGCCGTGCAAAGCCTCTTCAACAGCATTTGATTCAGAATATTTTTTTTTCTTGTTTTCCTCCTCTAAAAACTATGGTCGGGTGCGTCTTATAGAGCGAAAAATACGGTAGTGTGACATGCCAGTATATTGGTTAAAAGGCCACAGTTTCATAACACAACAGGTATTGCAGTGTGAAAGAAACGTTAGGGTGGAATCTACATGTATATTAAAAAACCCGCAGTGAAAATGCTTTCTTTAAAAAAAAAACACGCGCACACACATATATATATGTATTGAATTTGCCATTAGCTCACCATTGCCACCTAGTGTCACATTTGTATAATGTTATGTTTGCAGCTGTACAGCTGAGTCCTATGAAATGGGAAAGAAGTACTTGCATTATAATCAGGAAGACTAACGTAATATTACATGCACATTGCCCAGGTTTGTACCCCGGAGTGATCACTTCAGTGCTGCTAATAAAGCAAAAGCAATGCAGAAGGCAGCAGTTATGAGTTACAAGTCTCTACAGACACAGCAGGTGCTGTGATTCTCCGGTGAGTTGACTTCACCCCCAGGTAAAGGTAAAGGGACCCCTGACTGTTAGGTCCAGTCGTGACCGACTCTGGGGTTGTGGCACTCATCTCGCTTTATTGGCCGAGGGAGCCGGCGTACAGCTTCCAGGTCATGTGGCCAGCATGACTAAGCCGCTTCTGGCAAACCAGAGCAGCACACGGAAACGCCGTTTACCTTCCCGCCGGAGTGGTACCTATTTATCTAATTGCACTTTGAGGTGCTTTCAAACTGCTAGTTTGGCAGGAGCTGGGACCGAGCAACGGGAGCTCACCCTGTCACGGGGATTCGAACCGCCGACCTTCCGATCGGCAAGCCCTAGGCTCTGTGGTTTAGACCACAGAGGTACACTTAAATCTATCATCAACTCAGTCAGGATAATGACACTTTTCTATCACAGGCCTTGGGTTTTAGTCCTTGGGTTTTGTTTACAGACTACCTGATCCCAACTTCAAACAGCTACTACACAGCAACAGACCTAGATGCTAATTCTGTCTACACATCCGCTCTGGCAATTCTATTACAGAACCTAACCATGTCAGACACGGGATCAGGGGTTCATCAACTTGCTCATTTACCAATATGAGATATGCCATCATCTGCCAACAAAGCCCTTCTTCATTCTATTAGCACTTCAGCCTCTCCGCACACAAAATAAATTAGCAAAAACCTGGCATCCAAAATTGAAATATTCAGAAGCTAGGGGCATTTCACTCTTCAAGAGACTCCATAAATGTTAAATCACCTTAAAGTGGCCATCCTGGAGCAATGGAACTTCAAAGAAGAACTGCAACACGAAATCAGCAATTTACAATATGTCAAATTTCACTTGAAGCCACCCAAAGGAGTTTTAGCACATTATACGTGTTAATTGGCTCACCGATGCCAGGATGTCAGTGCCATCAAAAACTGTTTTCTGATTACCATTCTTAAGTATGTAATTATTCCTGCCTGTACTTTTCTTCATTTCATCTTCCTCTCATCTCACTTTTTACACACACACACACACACACCATTCATCTATTTTGTTGTAACTCGGAATAACACTTCATGACCGTTATGGCATGTCCATGAAAGCTTATGAGGCAATAAAATTGTTAGTTTTTAAGGTGCCCCAAGACTCACTGTAATCTTCAGTGGCTCAGGACACCAGGTTGTGTGTGCTGTGAATTCTCTTGCTCCACAACAAACCACACAAAACTGTTGCATGGGCACTGCAAGCGTCATAAAAGAAGCTTACACTGCAACGCCAAACATGTTTATTCAGAAGTATTCCTGATTTCAGTTGGGCTTATTCCTCACAAAGTGAGTTTATCACTGCAGCTTTAAAATCTATAGTCACCCCTCACATCTATGGCTCTACACAAAACAAGAAAACGAAAAGATGTTCTTAAAGTAGTCTTTTGGATAATAATATAACACAGATTTTCCTTATGGTATGGATATCAGCTAGTGTGTGTGTGTCCACCCCCAATGATCAACTTTATACATAATTCAGGCAAAATATCCTGCAGGCAAAACCTTCTTCCATGCTTCAGTAGGGGGAAAAAATTGAACCATAATAAATGGATGTTTCTGCACCCAATGAGAAAAGGACGGAGTATTTAAATATGTGGGTCAATGCATTTAAAATAACCGCAGCACAATTCCTTGCATGTTTACTTAGAAGTCCCATTCAGTTTGAGTTGACTCACAAGTAACTGCATACAATTGCTGCTGTAGTAGCAGAAAGTGTGTCTGTTTATTTATTTGAAATATGTCTTACCATTCCTTCACCAAAGGGTTCCAAGGCGGTTTACAACATTACTACTACTACTACTACTACTACTACTTGAATTTATTTACCACCTTATACCTGGGAGTCTCAGGGCAGTTCACAGAATAAAATCAAGATACAAAACCGCAAAACACATGTCAGGGAACTGCCATCGGAGCCAGAGGGAGAGGGAGGGCTCCAGATGGATTCCGGAGAGCGTCCTGGGAGGGAGAGAAGCAGCCCATCTTCTGGGGAAGGAAATCAGCGTAGCACCAGTGGAGAAGGGGGGCAGATGGGGGAATCGGCGAGGTGGCTCCATGACTCCTCGCCGGAGACCAGCGGGGAGAGCACGGGTCCTCCGCTGCCCACACCCTCCCTGCGCAGAAGGCTTCTGCGCAGGGGGAGTAGGCGGAGACTAGGCGTCAAAGAGCTTCTTTGCTGGAAGAAGTTCAAGAAATGCCCACTGACGGATTCTGCCAGCGATTGAGACAGTCACAGGTGAGTGGCTGTCCGGACAGAAAGAGTTCACCCAGGTAACCCAGCCAGGTGTGGTGCCAATTTACGGACGAGCAACCCCTAGAACCATTACAACACATAATAAAAACAAAAACAACCCAATAGTCCCCCTCCAAAAAAAAACCCCACCACATTTTAAAAGGGAATAGGATGTAAATATTATTATCAGTATTACAGAATGACTCTCATTTTTTGGCCTGGACAATTTTTATTCCAAGAGGAGTCCATTTTTATTCATCCTATTGCTTCAAGCTGCACAATATTAATACTTGCAATAACTGTACCCTAAGTTCTGTACCAGGAAAATGGATGAGTATTTCACACTTTATGTAATGAAAACCTGCTGCTGAAAGTACATTCCACAGGAAGCTGGAGCTAACCACAAATTCCTGATGGATATACTTGTACAATGCTGATGTTTGTCGTGTGCACACCTTTTTTAAGTGCACAACTAAATACGTAATGTGTGAAGCTCAATCAATCAATCTAGCTATCATTTTATTTCACATGCTGCCTTTCCAAAGCCAAAACTGTGGTCGAAGAGGCTTACAACAAAGAAAAAAATGACAGAACCTACAGTAGTCATAAACTCTAAACAAAACATCAAAAAGTACACAACCAATTCCAGCAACTTCCACATAAATCATAAGATCCCAAAGAAAGATACAACAAAATTAATAGCAACAACTGTCCCCACCGCACAACAAAGCCCCGTAAGTAATGCTCCAGCCCAAGTTCCTGTTCAGCAGCCTAAGATTTTGTAGCTGGAGTCAGTCCAGGCCCTGCCCTCCCAAGCCAGGTGGAAAAGGCATGCAAGTCTTAGAGCAGGTCTCCCAGGACTCACAGCCAAGATGGCCCTAAGCTACAACTGAAACAGACACTAGAGGACAAAAGCAAGTTTATTTGCGAAGCTCTGTGGTAGAGGGGAGTGGAAAGTCTCACATTCACCCCTCTAAACTTGCTCTTCTTTTCTCCTGCAAAAGCCACTCAAATGTTGCTTCTTTATTCTGCAATTAATTTCCATATCCATATGTTTCCAATGTCCATATGCAGCTTGTGTTGTTCAACTTTATTTATGACACATAAATCTACTAATATGCATTGGAAAGATATTCAGAGATTGTAGTAAAATTCAGAGCCGTATTTTATCATGCGGGTCCCTGCTGACATTATCACTCCAGATCATCCTTCCCTCTCTAAAATTCACAGAGTAATAAAATACCCTGTGTAATATCCATCAGTATAAAAAGCCCAGATGGTTTGAGCTAGGAGATTAAAGCACAGAGATTACAAGAGACATAATATATAACTTTTCACACTCACACAAGAGAGAGAGAGAGAGAGAGAGAGAAGAAGAAGAAGAAGAAGAAGAAGAAGAAGAAGAAGAAGAAGAAGAAGAAGAAGAAAGAGAAAGAAAACCCCAGGGAGATGAGGAGAAGGGAGAGCTAGGGAAATGTTTTCTAAAATATATGCAGTGGTTCTGATAAAATAATACGCTTGCAATGTTAATAAGGGGGGGGGGGAGAAAGACACCCTACCTTACATTGAGTCGACAGGACTAGACCTTTCCCAAGGGTTTCTATGCCATAAAGGTAAAGGTACCCCTGACCGTTAGGTCCAGTCGCGCATGACTCTGGGGTTGTGGCACTCATCACTCTCTAAAGGCCGAGGGATCCGGCGTTTGTCCGCAGACAGCTTATGGGTCATGTGACCAACATGACTAAGCCACTTCTGGTGAAACCAGAGCAGCGCACAGAAACGCTGTTTGCCTTCCTGCCAGAGCGGTACCTATTTATCTACTTGCACTTTGACATGCTTTCGAACTGCTAGGTTGGCAGGAACAGGGACTGAGCAATGGGAGCTCACCCCGTTGCGGGGATTCAAACCACCAACCTTCTGATTGGCAAGCCCTAGGCTCTGTGGTTTAGACTGCAGTGCCACCAGCATCCCTGACTAGCATAACAGAGAAAATGTCAACAGAAAATTCCAGTAGAAAGTCTGTGGAAGTCAAAACCTGATTCCATAACTCCCAGAACAACATGTGGACTTAAGTAATTCACTGGCTTTAGCATCTCCCTAATGTTCCAACAAAGGACGCGGGTGGTGCTGTGGTCTAAACCACAGAAGGTTGGCGGTTTGAATCCCCGCAACAGGGTGAGCTCCCATTGCTCAGTCCCTGCTCCTGCCAACCTAGCAGTTCGAAAGCACGCCAAAAAGTGCAAGTAGATAAATAGGTACTGCTCTGGTGGGAAGGTAAAGAGTGTTTCCGTGTGCTGCTCTGGTTTCACCAGCAGCGGCTTAGTCATGTTGGCCACATGACCCGGAAAAACTGTCTGCGGACAAACGCAGGCTCCCTCGGCCTGTAAAGCGAGCTGAACATAGAAACCCTAGAGGCATCTGTGACTGGAATTAACCGTCAGGGGTCCTTTACCTTTTACATTTCCAACACAGTTCTCAACTCAAAAAAATGAAAAGAAGTATCAAAATACATTTTAAAATACATATTTTAAGAGTAAATATATTCAGAAGCGAGAGAAAATGCTTTTCAAAACAATGCATTTAAAAAATGTGAATTTTTGTGTATGTTTCGTTCGTTCCTATTTAAATAATAATAATAATAATATCGAACAAAGTTTAATCGGCTTATGGGTGAGCTCACCCGGAACGGACATGGATGGGAAATCAACCGATTCACGTCTCCTTGCATCCTGTTTTACAATTCCAACATATAATTCTCCCTATCTTTTGTTTTAAGTGTTTATGTATATTTTTCATTAACAAAATGCAAAGCTGGAGTCAGCAGCTTAATGATAGACACAAATTTCGTGGGGGAAAGAAGGGGGAAGCCTCCAAAGAGGATATGAATGCTATTAGTCTTCTCTCATGGTTAGTTCCCTGGTATTTAAATAAGGAATTGGTAAAAGGTATTTCTAGCCAGGAGGCAGTGGAAGACAGGAGTGCCTGGCGTGCTCTGGTCCATGGGGTCACAAAGAGTCGGACACGACTAAACGACTAAACAACAACAACTTCTAGCCACTATGGGTATCTGAGCCTCTAGTGACAGAGCTGGACCCAAAAGCTGTGATTCTGCTCCTTCAGCAGGAGAGCAACCCCATCCAGGCTAGGATCAATTTCTCAGACACAGGAGCTACCTTTGAAGGTGACCCAGAAAGTACAATTAACCCAGAATGCGGCAGCTAGACTGGTGATTGGGCGTAGCCGCCGAGACCATATAACACTGGTCCTGAAAGACCTACACTGGCTCCCAGTATGTTTCCGAGCACAATTCAAAGTGTTGCTGGTGACGTTTAAAGCCCTAAACGGCCTCGGTCCTGTATACCTGAAGGAGCGTCTCCACCTCCATCGTTATGCCCGGACACTGAGGTCCAGCGCCGAGGGCCTTCTGGTGGTTCCCTCACTGCGAGAAGCCAAGTTACAGGGAACCAGGCAGAGGGCCTTCTAGATAGTGGTACCTGCACTGTGAAAGACCCTCCCACCAGATGTCAAAGGAAAAAACAACTACCAGAAGACATCTGAAGGCAGCCCTGTTTAAGGTTTGATGTTTATCATGCTTTTAATATTTTGTTGGAAGCCTCCCAGAGTGGCTGGGAAAACCCAGCCAGATGGGCAGGGTATAAATAAATTATTATTATTATTATTATTATTATTATTATTATTATTATTATTACTACTACTACTACTCCTACTACTAGTGCCTCCATCTTGCTAGGATTCAAGTTCAGCTTGTTTCTCCTCATCCATCTCTCCTGCATCAAGGCCATGGCTCCGCGACTGCATGGCCTCTCCTGATTCAGATGTTATAGAGCAGGGATGTACAACAGGTTGATCATGATCTACTGGTAGATCCCTGGGAGGTTCTGGTAGATCGCGGTCGATCGCTGCCCCCCTTTCCTAGTGTTGGTAAAATCGTATCTGGCCCTGCCCTCCATGGTTGCACGATCTGCAGAATGGAAGACGGAGTTTAGTCAGTGAGACTCTTTGTCTCCCCAGCATTTGTTGGTGAGTGAATTGGTGAGTTGTTCCTCTTTCTCCCCCCAAACCCTTAAAAACAGGGCTTAGGGAGGACCCTAAAAAAAAACACCTCAGCAACTTTGACTTGCCAGTTTTTTATTCTGTAAGTAGATCGCAGTCTCTTGGGAGTTGGCCACATCTCTTGTAGAGAAACAGAGCCAAATGTCATCAGCACACTGATGACTACTCCGAAACACCTAATGACTACTCCTAGTGGTTTCATGGAGACTATTAAACAGCACTGGAAATTAAGCAGACTCCTGCTGCACCCCATGACACAGCTGCCAGTTGGCTGAAAGGCCCTTTCCCAATGCTGCTCTCTGGACTCGGTCTTGAATGTTGGATTGATGAAGAGGCACACAGTCTCTGGATACGGTAGTTCAGCTTAACTGTCCTGGATAACAGCTATTGGACACAGAATTTGTCTAATTCCCCTTTAAAGCGATCTAAGCTGCAGCCATAATCACATCTGTTGACAGCAAATTCCATACGATAATTACGCACTGTGTTAAAGAGTACTTTCTTTCGCTTGCATGCCCATGAATTTAATTAGGCGGTCATTTTTTCCAGGGCTATCATTTTCCAGCATTGTCAATCCATTCCTTAAACAAGTTGTGCTCTTTTACTTTACTTTGGGAAACTTTGGGTTATATCCCAATTGAATGGGCTCTATTGGCAGTCCATAGAAGGCAGCCTGGATCCACCAAGTCTTTTTGGTATTTTTGGTAGATATGAGAATATTCTTAGACAATGGGAAGCTTCACTAGTCAAACTGCTATTAGGAAGCCAAGCAGAGGATAGTCTACAGCAGGGGTTGCCAACCTGGGTCCTACCACCCACTAGTGGGTGTTTCAAGATTCTAGGTGGGTGGTAGGGGGTTCTATGACACAAGCTGAATCCTCCTTCCATCAAGCATTGATGGGCAGTAAGGAAATTTTACCATCAAGAAAGACGCATTAGTGGGCGGTAGCTATAAAAAGGTTGACTACCCCTAGTCTACAGAAACAGAATATTAATAATAATAATAATAATAATAATAATAATAATAATAATAATAATAATAATTTATTATTTATGCCCTGCCCATCTGGCTGGGTTTCCCCAGCCACTCTGGGAGGCTTCCAACAAAATATTAAAATACAATGGTCCGTCAAACATTAAAAGTTTCCCTAAACAGGGCTGCCTTCAGATGTCTTCTAAAAGTCTGGTAGTTGTTGTTCTCTTTGACATCTGGTGGGAGGGTGTTCCACAGGGCAGGTGCCACTACCAAGAAGGCCCTCTGCCTGGTTCCCTGTAACTTGGCTTCTCACAGTGAGGGAACCGCCAGAAGGCCCTCGGCGCTGGACCTCAGTGTCCGGGCAGAACAATGGGGGTGGAGACGCTCCTTCAGGTATACTGGGAAGAGGCCATTTAGGGTTTTAAAGGTCAGCACCAACAATTTGAACTGAATTGTACTCAGAAATGTACTGGGAGCCAATGTAGGTCTTTCAAGACCTTGCACTTCTTGCACTGCACAACATCAACATCAAAGTTGGCCCATGATGTGTATGTGCAGGAGATAGCAATCTGGCCTGCCAACAAGATCAACTTGTCCGCCTGTGCCCTAATATATTCAGGTTTCGGTAAGTGTGCCACAAAATCTGGAAAAGTGTGGATTTCAACAGACAGCTCATTTATACACACACACACACACACACATCCTGGTAGATATGACACTTTCAGAGTCATGGGTTCAAGCCACATGTTATACATATTAATATGTATAATTATGCATTACATATTTACCCCATGAATATCCTTATATATACTACCTACTATAAATTTTACATAATATGTATTAACCATTCGTACATAACTTTATATACCATACGAGTATTATTTAAGTATTATATCATATATATATATATATATATATATATATATATATATATATATATATATGACTTAAGAACGTATATGTATACCGTGCATTACTGTACAACCTCATGGATATCCACTAATCACTACCCTCTATAATCTTACATTCAGACATTACCTGCAATATTTCTCTTCAATACGCAAGTGTATTTTATACACGGTTATCTATTGATCTGGCTTCTCACGTGAGAATCATCGACCCCTGAGTACAAGGCCTCCCCTCCCTAGCTTCACGTCCATAACTTGAGGTTGCAGCACTTTCTCACCTTTTCCAAGGCCTCTGGTTGTTAGGTCAGGACCATCCTACTCTCCATCACCACTTTCTCACCTTTTCCAAGGCCTCTGGTTAATGGGTTAGTTACCCTCATACCCTTGCTCATAGCATAACTGGTTTTCCTGGTGGCTGGTATTTTTTATTTCTCTTTCCCTTCACACCTCATTCCTGCATTGCAGCAGGTTGGACTAAATGACCCTCATGGTCTCTTCCAACTCTGCGATCCAATGATTCTATATAGTTGCAGGAAATGTAAATGTGGATCAATTAGGTTCACATAAAAATGCAAACCAAACCAAATTTCTCTCCAATCACTGGAACAGAATTAATGGCTCCTGTGCAGAGTAAATGGCTGCAGTTACAATCTAGACTGGAAAATATATATATATTGCAGCAGAATTTTGGGATGCTAAGAAAATCAGTAAGAAAAACCCACAGAAGCCAGAATATTTGTTTTATGTCTTTTGAAACATCTCTTCCCCTTCTTTATCCGAGCCTCACGTTTAGGGCTTATGAGGCCCGATGGAAGGAAAGGAGGAAATTTATGTCTAGAAAAGTCCCTTGGAAGAACTTCATCTTCAGAGAAAATAAAGCTTAGATCACTGAGCAAGTGGCACTAAATTCACTCACTGCAGTGTTCAATCAATCTGTCGCTCACATATGCACATAAACTGCCCTTCGTGTGGGCATCTGAGCCACAGCTATTTGCAAAGAAACAAAATCAATACATAATTTTCTTTAAGAGAGAGGCGGTGAAGCAATTACACAGGATAACATGAGAATATGTACATTTGGAAGCCTAATGAGAAAAACATCAATCTTTCAGTCCCACAAACAAAAAAAAGCAAACCCAGCAATGCCACTTAACGTGCAATTCAAAAGTATATCTACTAGAACCACAGCACTGAATTGATTAAATCAACTAGGCTGATTGATTAAAAATGATAAGACTAAAAATATGTCCTGAATTAATCAGTTGGCGGATTCTAAAAAAAATAATCTGTCATTTTCTTGTCTGTGTCACTTCCGCTTCATAGAATAATAGAGTTGGAGAGGACCCTGATGGTCATCTAGTCCAACCCTCTGCAAAACAGGGACATGAAATTGTCCCATGCAGGGATCAAACCTGCAACCTTGCCATTATCAGCACCATGCTCTAACCAACTGAGCCATCCAGGCTGTCTTTCATTCATTCATTCATTCAAAACATTTTGAACCCTTCCTTCACCAACACATGATATCAGGGTGTGACAAAAATAATAATTATTTAAAAAAACAAAAACCAGAATATGTTGTCAAGGCAAGCACAGGTAAAAGGAGCAAGTCTAAACCAAACTGAAAAAGCTAAACAACTAGCTGTTGGCCAAAGTAACAGAGGCTGGAATCCAAATATCATCACTATTTTATGCTGGGCTTTTGAGAGTAGAGGCAGGATTGAGCAGAGGCATTCCTCAACTTAAGCAGCTCAGCCTCTTGATGCCAACACTGCCAGTGCAGAACACTCCTAAATATGTAAGGGGACCTACATACAAACTGAGACATGCTTCTCCACCAACAGAGGTCCAGGAACCTCACATGAACTGTATTTTTGTATATATGGAAGGCCCTTTCCTCCCTCAATTATGCTAGACCCTCCAAGTGTCTCCATTTCCCAGGGACAGTCCCAGATTTACAGAAGCTGTCCCGGTTTCTGATTTGATCCCGGATGTCCCACTTTTCCTTAGGACACCCCTATTAGAGAAATGTGTGAGGATATGGTAAAGGTAAAGGGACCCCTGACCATTAGGTCCAGTCATGACCGACTCTGGGGTTGCAGCGCTCATCTCGCTTTATTGGCCAAGAGAGTCGGCGCACAGCTTCCGGGTCATGTGGCCAGCATGACTAAGCTGCTCCTGGCGAATGAGAGCAGTGCACGGAAACACGGTTTACCTTCCTACCGGAGAGGTACCTTTTTATCTACTTGCACTTTGATGTGCTTTTGAACTGCTAGGTTGACAGGAGCTGGGACCGAGCAACGGGAGCTCACCCCGTCGCGGGGATTCGAACCGCCGACCTTCTGATCGGCAAGTCCTAGGCTCTGTGGTTTAACCCACAGCGCCACCTGCGTCCCTTGAGGATATGTTAGGACATCCCTATTTTCATCAGAGAAATGAAGCTAGAGTGAAGAGGCAGGAAAACTATGTTGAAGCTGTGATTCTAAACTCTCTTACTAGTTAAGTCGCACAAAGCACAGTGGGAATTACTTCTGAGTAAGTATGTATGCAACCATGCTGTAGTCATGGTTTGCCTGGTGCAGATGTAATACATAGCTTTGGTTTGATGATTCATGTTTGGTAACAATTTTAAATTTATCTTGGTTTTGGTATTCTTCCATAATGCTTGCTTATGGTTAAGAAACTAAACCATGAGCAGCTTTATGATTTCTCCTCCTCCTCCTCCAATACATCTTACTTGTAGCCTCTTCCTTTGAAGAAGGGATCCTGACTGAAAGGCCAATGAAGATCTCTGCAAACCTCGCAATTTATCTGATGCCAAAAGCAGCAGGTCCAGTTCATCACACATTTATGCCATCAACTAAATAGCTGGAAGTAAATTTGGCATTAAGATGATAAACATGGTTATTAGAGAAGAAGAGCAATTCCTTCAGCCGTCAGTTCCCCAGTGCTAATTAATCTCCGATTTGTCATAAGGACTCCTTAAAAAAAAAGAAGGACCTGAGTATCTCATGAATCAGCACATTTTCAACTTGCTGAGCATTTCACAGCCAGTGCTATATGACAGAAGACAAGGTCAAGTAGTAAAGTGAATTAAATGTTATCTTTTCTCCTTGGAGACTATGATATAAACTATCTGGCAGAGAAATGACTCAACAAACTCCCAAGCAGTTTTTTTGATTCACTTCCCTTACAGATACTATATATTGGAAGGGGGTGGGGGAGAGAAACCAACCTATAACTGAATGCTGCCGAAAATAAGCGACACAAACAACTTCTGAACAGAGAAATCTTGACTGCCTTAGAAATAAAAGACATGCTTAGGAAATTAGTGTGTGTGTGTGTGTGTGTGTGTGTATAGCAGTGCTTTTCTAGGACAGACAAAGGTTGCTAGATTTATGGGGAAGGCTTCTCATAACACAAGCCCAATAACCTGAGAAGGAATGCCATAAGCGAAGTATTACTAGTAAAGATGTTATTCTAACCTAATTTAAAAGATTATGTGAAGCTATACTTGGAAATTAAGGGACGCAGGTGGCGCTGTGGGTTAAACCACAGAGCCTAGGACTTGCCGATCAGAAGGTCGGCGGTTCGAATCCCCGCGACGGGGTGAGCTCCCGTTGCTCGGTCCCTGCTCCTGCCAACCTAGCAGTTCGAAAGCACGTCAAAGTGCAAGAGGATCAATAGGTACCGCTCCGGCGGAAAGGTAAACGGTGTTTTCATGTGCTGCTCTGGTTCGACAGAACTTAGTCATGCTGGCCACATGACCCGGAAGCTGTACGCAGGCTCCCTCGGCCAATAAAGCGAGATGAGCACCGCAACCCCAGAGTCGGCCATGACTGGACCTAATGGTCAGGGGTCCCTTTACCCTTTATCCTTTATACTTGGAAATTATGCTAGTACTTTACATGTCCCCAACGTAGCTCAGTTGGTTAGAGCATGGTGTTGATAACACCAAGGTTGCAGGTTCGATCCCTGTAAGGGACAGCTGCATATTTGGGTTGGACTAAATGACCCACAGTTTCCCTTCCTGAATCTATGGACTGTTCTTTGAATCCCACATCAATCTATAGGATGGCCCAGACTGCAATCATTAACTTGGATACAGGAATTAAAAATGTCGAGATTTGTAAGTACATTTCCATCTTTGTTTTCCGGAACAGAAACAGGACAGCAGATATTCTCATAAGGAACCTGTTAGAAATAGTCATAGTGACATTTATGATTTCTTAATGCTGCAGTCCTATACACTGGACTTTTTGGACTGCTGTATCTGAAGGCAGTGGAACAGGTTCATATCCTCAGAGATGGAGGCCATACCTGCCTCAACATGGCTCTCTACTTAATGATAGAGCTCTGATGTTGGCAGAAGCAAAAAAAGGAGTCTGCTAGTAAGGCATGGTTTTGAAGCATCCCTAGATTGCCTTCTTCTATGACTCCTGGAGAATGGTGCCACATATGCTACCTACACAGGTGAGCTGGTTCAAGGAGGACCCCCAATGGGATGGAAACTCAGTAGCCCCCCCCCCAAAAAAAACTTGGTTTAGAAAAGAAAACAATGATACTTGGCAAAAAGGATTTATCAACTTCACTTAAGTTCAAATATCTCTCATCGCTAAAACTGCAGATATCATGGAAGTTGCAAATATCTGTATCTGAAGAAGTGTGCATGCACACGAAAGCTCATACCAAGAACTAACTTAGTTGGTCTTTAAGGTGCTACTGGAAGGAATTTTTTTGTTTTGACTATGGCAGACCAACACGGTTACCTATCTGTAGTTGCAAATGCTATCAGACTACTGAATCAATAGATCACATCATTGCAGGTAGCCTAACACTATGAAAAATCCATAATTAGAGAAGCACAACCATATGACAACTGATGTTTTGTAGGAAATTGACCAGACAACGGGCAGATCTACACTCGTGGTTTATAACGTTATTAATCCGTTATTAAAATGTGGCACCAGAAGGTCCTGCAGAGCAACGAGCCACCGGCAAAGGGAAACTGTATTAAATGTTATGGACTGTTATATCTCGTATCATTCTAATAACGTCTAAAAGATCAATGTCGGTCCAGCCAATGTAATTTTGAAACTGCATGCCCTCACTGTAAATACACAGCAGATTTCTAAGCAACTGATTTGAGTTGACAAACCAATGAAAACTGCTAAGAGAACTCTGGAAGAATGGCAGATGAAGGTGATGGACTATATGGGATTGGCAGAAATGACTGGCAGAATCCGAGACCAGGGAGAAGAGTCGGCGGAAGAAGATTGGAAGAAATTTAAAGACTATTTACAGAAACATTGCAAAATTAATGAATGTTAGAATGATGTTGGATAGAAATTACGTAAGTGGTTTCCAGCTGTAATGCCTTAAGAGAATATGGGGAAAAAAGGTTTAGAATTGGGTTAATAATTTATTGATAAGGATTTGCTGAACTAACAATTTGAATTGGAATACAAAAAAGGGAGGTATGAGGAGGTCTGGGAAATAAGTTAATGGAAATAAGTAATGGAAATTTTGCGTGTTTTTTAATTATTTTCATTTTTGTATTTCTGTTATTTTCTTTTTTCTTTTTTGATCTTTTTTGTATTATTATTGAAAACTTTAATAAATATTCTTTAAAAAAAGAAAAGAAAACTGCTAAGAGAAAAGACTGGAATATGCTTGTAAAAGTAAAGGTAAAGGGACCCCTGACCATTAGGTCCAGTCGTAACCAACTCTGGGGTTGCGCCGCTCATATCACTTTATTGGCCGAGGGAGCCAGCGTACAGCTTCCGGGTCATGTGGCCAGCATGACTAAGCTGCTTCTGGCGAACCAGAGCAGCACACGGAAATGCCATTTACCTTCCCGCAGGAGCGGTACCTATTTATCGACTTGCACTTTGACGTGCTTTCGAACTGCTAGGTTGGCAGGAGCAGGGACCGAGCAACGCGAGCCCACCCCATCGTGGGGATTCGAACTGCCGACCTTCTGATCGGCAAGTCCCACAGTGCCACCCGCGACCCTGGAATATGCTTGTACTTCTCTCTAAATATTCCCAGTTCTGTATCCCAAACATGTGTTAGGCTGCAGGATAGGTTGTTGCTATAGGCTGAAG
This sequence comes from Podarcis melisellensis, assembly GCF_964234715.1. Classification (NCBI taxonomy): domain Eukaryota; kingdom Metazoa; phylum Chordata; class Lepidosauria; order Squamata; family Lacertidae; genus Podarcis; species Podarcis melisellensis. The sequence goes on from NC_138537.1 coordinate 12,877,475, forward strand.
CCACAGCCTCCATTTTACTGTGGTTGTTTGTGGGCCTGACTGGCATCTTCATGATGCAGGGGGTGGGGCTGAGGAGTTTACTTAAGCCCATATTCCTCCTTTTGCCTTATCTGGCTCCCTCCTTCTCTCATAGTGTGACTGGTGTGGTTACTTTGCAGTTGAGCCTGTGGCTGTTTTGCTGACCCCCCCCCCCCGCTCTATTTCTGTGTCTTATTTCAGATCTTGGCTGGGGGGAAAACCAACATCCTGACTCAGTGCTGCTTTGGAACATAGATCTAATTTGTGCATGTGTCCGCCCACCCCCTGTCATTCCAAAGGAGATGTACACTTGCATATTCCTGCTTTGCAGAGCTACCCGTTTTCAATGCAAGTCCCCAATAAATGAATGAATTCCACACCTGGATGTTACCACACATGGTCCTCTGCTGCAATGAAAGACTAAAGGAGCCTGTCTGGTGTAGACCTCAGTCATGCTCCTTACTGTGTAACCTTGCTTCAGCCCCAATCACCATCTCTCAACGATTTTTGTTAGAATATAATGTGAGGTTCCTGGGAAGCAGCTGCTGGATGCAAATGTAAATCATTCCTAGTCTAGTCCAAGCTCCTATCTTCTTATTGATGAAACACTTTGAAAACCAAGCATTCATATGAAATGTCTGGAGGGCTTAATCTCTGTAACTTTCTCCTTGAACAGCGCATTGCACAGTGCAGTAATCAGTGCATTGTTACCTTTGCATCCTATTCAGGACCTAGATAATACACACCAATACACACTGATTGCTATTTCATTATGTCTGGCATTTAACGGAGGACTGCAGCATAAGAGGAACACAACAGGCTGCTGAAGACACGTCAAATTCTAGCAATGATTACTGACCTTTCATGTACATAATGAGTTTGGATCCAAATCATTTAGATACATAGCACAGTTTTCAGAGCCGAAAACAATATTTGAGACCTAGATGGTTTCTATTCAAAACAAAGTCTTTTGCTCACCCACCACCTTTGAACTGGAAAATGAGAGTATTTTCTTTGGCTGGTGGAGCAACTCAGAGTAAATTTAACTGCAAAATCCAACGTTTCTGCTATTTTATAATTGCTTCTGTGGACTGAACACAATGGGCACAATCCAGCCGTACTGTTTAGTGACCATTTTTGTTGTTGTTTAGTCATTTACTCGTGTCCGACTCTTCGTGACCCCATGGACCAGAGCACGCCAGGCACTCCTGTCTTCCACTGCCTCCCGCAGTTTGGTCAGACTCATGTTTGTAGCTTCGAGAACACTGTCCAAACACATACCCCTTCATGGATCACTGCCTTGCTGTGGCGAAGGGGCTTGAATAACTCAGAGAAGCTATGAGCTATGCCGTGCAGGACCACCCAAGATGGACAGGTCATAGTGGAGAGTTTTGATCAAATGTGATCCACCTGGAGCAGGAACCGGCAAGCCACTCCAGTATCCCTGCCAAGAAAACTCCATGGACAAAGACAACAAGTGACCATTTTAGGAGTGTCCAATTGATTCTCAGTCACTGACAACCAGGTCCTTTTGGACCTGGAAGAGGGCAGAACGGGAGTGGGAAAGGGGGTGCAATGGGGCAGAATGGGGTGGGGCAGGGCAAAATGGGGCACGGTGCACTTATGGGTGCTCCACCAATGTGTGTGGGGGCCAGGAATGGACCCCCCCCACTGCCAGTTCCTTCAAGTCCTACTGATGTTGATGGGAAGGTTCAGCACTTGTTCAAGGTTGCAACCTTATACCTGCTTACCCGAGAGTAAGATACATGGAAATAAATGAGTATACATGTCTTGCCCTGTAAATTTCTCCCACTGAAATCAAAGTGACTTCAAGGTGCTTAAAGATGGATGAACCAGACAGGGGGCCTTCTTGGTAGTGGTGCCTGCCCTATGGAATGCCCTCTCATCACATGCCAAAGAGATAAGCAATTATATGATTTTCCATAGACAGCTGAAGGCAGCCCTTTATTGGAAAGTTGTTAATGCCTGATGTTTCTATTGTGTTTTTATATTCTGTTGGAAGTTGCCCAGAGTGGCTAGGGCAACAAGTAATAAATAAAACAAGCTAACAAAAACAGCAGCAGCACAATCTATCCAGTTCCCAAACAGCACTTGCATATAAGTTGATCACAATGGAAAATTGTCTGCAAGAATTCAAGCATTTTTGAAAAATTACTGGGAATATAACAATGCAATCTATCCTAATAAGAAGTTCATGCATATTTATCAGCATTTGCTAAAGTTAGTTGGATAATGCATTCTGGAGGCCTAAACTACTTGACTCACAATGCAATGGTGACTAATACTTAATCTAATGCTTTATATCAATTCATATTTTTCCCCTTCAGGACTAAGGCCTATATATATTTAAATGCACACACACATACAGTTGCTGTCTGCTGCTCTTCTGTATCAGAAAAGTTCCCAACTTCCAGTTTCATTTCCAGGTCAATTCAAAGTGAGTGTTCTTTCCTTCAAGGCCCTAAATGTCTTGGGACTGGATATCGAATGTAGGGATGTAGGACCTGAATATTGTTGCATTCCAGTTCCCATCAGCCCGAGATGGCATAGTCTATGTTCAGGCATGATGGGAGTTATAGTCCAACAACATCTGAAAGAGCACAGATTCATCTTCCCTAATCTAAATGAATGTCTTGGTCTATTTTATTGTTGTTTTTAAGTTGTAATCATTCATCTTGTTTTTACTATTGCTTGTAAGCCGCTCTGAGCCCGGCCTTGGCTGGGGAGGGCGGGGTATAAACAAATTATTATTATTATTATTATTATTATTATTATTATTATTATTATTACGCCAAGTCTCCAGTAGAAGCCCTGCATTGGATTGGGTTGGATGTGAGTACGCGGCCTACGTGGTGGTGATGCCAAGTTCAGGAATTCATTTTCTAAGATTACTCTGCGATGCCTGGTTACTTTTCTCACTTTCTGGCATTTCATCAGAGAACTCTAGAGATTTGGATTGATTTACCTGCTGCTATCATTGCAACGTTACTAACGCCTTGGTTACTTTTTAAAAAGTATTGGATTTTGAAATATGGTTTTACACAACTATCAGGGTCCCTTTTAGGAATGGAAAGTTCAATTCCCTCTCGAATTCACATGTTCATCTATGTTAAACCAGCTCTGAAACTTAACTACCAAAGTGAGTGTTTTGAGCAGCAAGTCATAGTTATGACTGCTTCGCACTTAAACAAAAAGTAATAATAGTTGTTTTTTTGGTGAAGTCTGCCTTGTTTATTCCAGCTTTGATTGTTAGAGATATAATTTTCCAGTTCTAGTTTTTCTTCTATGTCCCCTTTTCCTGGCTGAATTTGTTCTGGTCTCCTGCTTAAATGGTTTTGGTTGGCTCTCCTGGACAACAGTACTTTTGTTTTAAATTGTTTTTTTATCTCCTGTTCACTCTATTGCTCAGTTCAATTCAGGTTTATTAACAGTCCACAGAGAGCAAATATTTGATTCCATATGATGAAGGGAAAACTCTAAAATACTATCTGTCAGTTTTGGCTCCAGTTTCTCATATTCCTAGTCTTCGGTTTGCTACATGTCCACTTGAAGTTGCAATACGTGTATGTGTGTTGTTTGTTTGTGTGAAGTGCCCGCTAATATTCATTAGTATTTTTGTGTGCGATTTTGCCTAATAAACACACCTGTGCATTTAATTCAGCCAAATTTGCAGTGAAGGCTACTCAACTTAGCCAAAGCCATGTGACTTCCATTGAGACCTTCAGATTCTGCTTTTTTAAATGTATATTTATTGTACAGGTCAAATTTTTATCTTTTCATATATTTTTTTATGTATTATTTATGTCCATATGTTTCTGTTTGGCATTATGTTGCCTTAATAACAAATCTGAATTTGAGATATACAAAGTTTGGCAAGGATTTCCCCTATATTTTTTTTATGTTATATTTTGCTAATAGACACATTTTTAAGTACAATTTCCCTAATAGATGCCTTTGGGAGGAGGGGGGAATTGGAGAACTCTATCACAAAATTCAGAGAAGTTTGAATTTTGAAGGATAGCTACATTTCAGCTTGGCTGTTGTTTTGGGAAATGCAAGTTAGGGAGGTTTGTATGAAAATGGAAAGCAAACCCAATTTCTCCCCATCTCTACAGAATACAATTAAGTCCACTGACAGTGCACATTTCGCATTTCATTGCTAGAGATTTAAACAAGACCAGGAAAACATTAAAACTTTGTTGTTGTTGTTGTTTAGTCGTTTAGTCGTGTCCGACTCTTCGTGACCCCATGGACCAGAGAACGCCAGGCACCTCTGTCCTCTACTGCCTCCCGCAGTTTGGTCAAACTCATGCTGGTAGCCTCGAAAACACTATCCAACCATCTCGTCCTATGTCGCCCCCTTCTCCTTGTGCCCTCCATCTTTCCCAACATCAGGGTCTTCTCCAGGGAGTCTTCTCTTCTCATGAGGTGGCCAAAGTACTGGAGCCTCAGCTTCACAATCTGTCCTTCCAGTGAGCACTCAGGGTTGATTTCCTTCAGTATGGAGAGGTTTGATCTTCTTGCAGTCCATGGGACTCTCAAGAGTCTCCTCCAGCACCATAATTCAAAAGCATCAATTCTTCGGCGATCAGCCTTCTTTATGGTCCAGCTCTCACTTCCATAAATCACTACTGGGAAAACCATAGCTTTAACTATACGAACCTTTGTTGGCAAGGTGATGTCTCTACTTCTCAAGATGCTGTCTAGGCCTGTCATTGCCCTTCTCCCAAGAAGCAGGCGTCTTTTAATTTCGTGGCTGCTGTCACCATCTGCAGTGATCATTGAGCCCAAGAAAGTAAAATCTCTCACTACCTCCATTTCTTCCCCTTCTATTTGCCAGGAGGTGATGGGACCAGTGGCCATGATCTTCGTTTTTTTGATGTTGAGCTTCAGACCATATTTTGCGCTCTCCTCTTTCACCCTCATTAAAAGGTTCTTTAATTCCTCTTCACTTTCTGCCATCAAGGTTGTGTCATCTGCATATCTGAGGTTGTTGATATTTCTTCCGGCAATCTTAATTCCGGCTAGGGATTCATCCAGCCCAGCCTTTCGCATGAATTCTGCATATAAGTTAAATAAGCAGGGAGACAAAATACAGCCTTGTCGTACTCCTTTCCCAATTTTGAACCAATCAGTTGTTCCATATCCAGTTCTAACTGTAGCTTCTTGTCCCACATAGAGATTTCTCAGGAGACAGATGAGGTGATCTGGCACTCCCATTTCTTTAAGAACTTGCCATAGTTTGCCGTGGTCGACACAGTCAAAGGCTTTTGCATAGTCAATGAAGCAGAAGTAGATGTCTTTCTGGAACTCTCTAGCTTTCTCCATAATCCAGCGCATGTTTGCAATTTGGTCTCTGGTTCCTCTGCCTCTTCTAAATCCAGCTTGCACTTCTGGGAGTTCTCGATCCACATACTGCTTGAGCCTTCCTTGTAGAATTTTAAGCATAACCTTGCCAGCGTGTGAAATGAGTGCAATTGTGCGGTAGTTGGAGCATTCTTTGGCACTGCCCTTCTTTGGGATTGGGATGTAGACTGATCTTCTCCAATCTTCTGGCCACTGCTGAGTTTTCCAAACTTGCTGGCATATTGAGTGTAGCACCTTAACAGCATCATCTTTTAAAATTTTAAATAGTTCAGCTGGAATACCGTCACTTCCACTGGCCTTGTTATTTGCAGTGCTTTCTAAGGCCCATTTGACTTCACTCTCCAGGATGTCTGGCTCAAGGTCAGCAACCACACTACCTGGGGTATACGAGACATCCATTTCTTTCTGGTATAATTCCTCTGTGTATTCTTGCCACCTCTTCTTGATGTCTTCTGCTTCTGTTAGGTCCTTTCCACTTTTGTCCTTTATTATGGAAATCTTTGTACGAAATGTTCCTTTCATATCTCCAATTTTCTTGAACAGATCTCTGGTTCTTCCCATTCTATTGCTTTCCTCTATTTCTTTGCATTGCTCGTTTAAGAAGGTCTTCTTGTCTCTCCTTGCTATTCTTTGGAAATCTGCATTCAATTTCCTGTATCTTTCACCATCTCCCTCGCATTTTGCTTGCCTTCTCTCCCCCGCTATTTGTAAGGCCTCATTGGACAGCCACTTTGCTTTCTTGCATTTCCTTTTCATTGGGATGGTTTTCGTTGCTGCCTCCTGTATAATGTTACGAGCCTCCATCCATAGTTCTTCAGGCACTCTGTCCACCAAATCTAAATCCTTAAACCTGTTCCTCACTTCCACTGTGTATTCATAAGGGATTTGACTTAGATTGTATCTTACCGGCCCAGTGGTTTTTCCTACTTTCTTCAGTTTAAGCTTGAATTTTGCTATAAGAAGCTGATGATCTGAGCCACAGTCAGCTCCAGGTCTTGTTTTTGCTGACTGTATAGAGCTTCTCCATCTTTGGCTGCAGAGAATATAATCAATCTGATTTCAATGCTGCCCATCTGGTGATGTCCATGTGTAGAGTCGTCTCTTGTGTTGTTGGAAAAGCGTGTTTGTGATGACCAGCTTGTTCTCTTGACAGAACTCTATTAGCCTTTGCCCTGCTTCGTTTTGATCTCCAAGGCCAAACTTGCCAGTTGTTCCTTTTATCTCTTGACTCCCTACTTTAGCATTCCAATCCCCTATGATGAGAAGAACATCCTTCTTTGGTGTCACTTCTATAAGGTGTTGTAAGTCTTCATAGAATTGGTCAATTTCAGTTTCTTCAGCACCAGTAGTTGGTGCATAAATTTGGATTACTGTGATGTTAAAAGGTCTGCCTTGGATTCGTATCGAGATCATTCTATCATTTTTGAGATTGCATCCCAGTACAGCCTTCACCACTCTTTTGTTGACTATGAGGGCCACTCCATTTCTTTTACGGGTTTCTTGCCCACAGTAGTAGATATGATGGTCATCCGAACTGAATTCACCCATTCCCGTCCATTTTAGTTCACTGATGCCCAGGATGTCAATATTTATTCTTGCCATCTCATTTTTGACCACCTCCAACTTACCCAGGTTCATGGTTCTTACATTCCAGGTTCCTATGCAATATTTTTCTTTACAGCATTGGACTTTCCTTTCGCTTCCAGGCATATCCGCAACTGAGCGTCCTTTCGGCTTTGGCCCAGCCGCTTCATCAGCTCTGGATCTACTTGTACTTGCCCTCCGCTCTTCCCCAGTAGCATGTTGGACGCCTTCCGACCTGAGGGGCTCATCTTCCAGCGTCATAACTTTTATATGCCTGTTGTCTTTGTCCATGGAGTTTTCTTGGCAGGGATACTGGAGTGGCTTGCCGGTTCCTCCTCCAGGTGGATCACGTTTGGTCAAAACTCTCCACTATGACCTGTTCATCTTGGGTGCCCTGCTCGGCATAGTTCATAGCTTCTCTGAGTTCTTCAAGCCCCTTCGCCACGGCAAGGCAGTGATCCATGAAGGGGATTAAAACTAGTACCACTCAACAATTCTGAAGAACATAGTTAAATACCACCCAGTGTCAGATTACCAAATAGGCAGAATAGACATTATCCTATGGGCCCCATGGCTTTTAGGGACTCCGTGGCAACAGATCAAAATAATATGGATTTGATCTTGAAAGAAGATTACAATCAAGCTTTCTTAGTTCAATGTGAGGGCCCCCCTGAGATTTTGACTCCCTGGGAGCCTCCAAGGGGCTTAATCTGGCACTGATACTACCCAAACTATCCAAGGTCCTAGGGTTCTCATTAATTAATGTTAACAACAACAACAACAACAACAACAACACCTTTATTGTACAACCTGCGTACAATGAAATTAAACGAGCCTCCCTCCGCCCCACAAACACTTAGTTCCATTGGACTCTGTGTGCTTATCAAACAACACACCACAAGTCAATTTCGCTATGTTATTTTCCATTCAACAGCCTAACAGCCCAGGAATAGAAGCTATTTTTTAGCCTGTTGGTACAGCTGATTATGCTTCTATATCTCCTGCCCGAGGGTAGATTAAAGAAGTGATGGCCAGGGTGTGAGTCATCCCTGAGAATTTTTCTCGCTCTCCTAAGGCAATGATCCCTTGCGATGTCATCTAGCTGACTCAAGGGACAGCCCATGATATCATATGCTGTGTTCACCACCCTCTGTAGAGACTTTCTGTCCGTGGCTGTCAAGCCAGCATATCACACTGTGATACAATATGAAAGGACACTTTCTACTGTCGACAAGTAAAAGGAGTTCATCAATTGTTGTTTAACATTATTTTTTTGCAAGAATACTCATTGTCCGCAATGAAGTTTTAGATATATTGGGTAGTATCCGAGTAGCTCATTTAGTCAGCACAAGGATTTCCATTTGTGCAACAGATCTTCCTCCTCTCCTTTCCCTGTGTGCCCCCTGAGCCCTCACCAAATCTGCTCTGGAGTGTTGGGGGGGGCAGAAAGGATTTAGAAAGAAAGGTCCAATGGCACCATGTTATGATACTGTAATTTTCCCAGGAGCATCTTTGCTTTTCATTCCAAAGCTGACCGACCAAGAAGGACTGCAGAAATCTCCCCCTTGCCTCCCCTCTCCTGGAATCAATGGAAATCGTCAGGCTGAATGCCAGCACTGGTGATACTTTCTGGATTCCCCCAGAGTTCTTAACTGGCTATTCCTTTTTGTGCTATACTCCTTTCCATTACAGTACTGAGTTTCAGTGGCTGAGACACCCACAGTGTATCAATGCAGCTGGAAGCCTCAGATTTTGGAGAGAGTCCAACAGAGCTGGTAAGATCCCAAAAGCTCGAGGTTAGACAGGCAATGTGTTATGCTGAGCTTCACCTCAGGGCATGTCTGAATCTCCAACAGGACAAGTAATGATGTCTGAGATTGAGACTGAGATTTCTGATCTCAGATCACATGACAATAGGAGACAGCCATCTCCAGCTACTACTGCTCTCAGTTCATTTCATTTCATTTTTTTTTTCTCTGGCTCTGGCTCTTTGCCCTTTCCCTCCTTGTAATATCTTCTGCTGCAAACTTTGTAAAACGATGCCACAGGAGACTGAAGTGTGGAGCACACAGATTTTGCTTAACACCGTGCAACTCTTAGTACAGCTGCTGTAAAGCAGCATCTGTCAGAGGCTGCAGTTCTCTTCGGAAAAATCAGGGTTGTAAAGGACACAGCTACCTGCCTAAGTTTCCAGAAAAGCACCCTGTTGCATAGATTTTCCCAGCCTGGAGTGAACCAGGAATGATGCCAGAGACACTAACAATCAGATGATTGTCAGGGCTTGTAAACTGGATGGGCTGGTCTGACTCAATGTAAAGTATCTGACTCTCAGGCTAACTGGACCTAATGCTACAGGCCACAATATAGACAGGTTCAATCATTTAACTGAAAGCACCCCACAGCAGGGGTGGGCAAGGGTGCTCAAACAAGGCCCGCCTCCAACATCCCTGTGCACACTGGAGCCAGCTTTCCTATAAATGAGCAGGAAAAGTTCTGGAGGGAGACTTTTGTTCATATTTGCTTGAACATGAGTACAGCCCTCTATGCAATCAGGGTCTTAATTTTATCACAGTTCCAGTGACGCAGGCAGTTCTAGGTGTGTTCGAGCAAACCTGAGTAAAATCTCCACGCAGACCTTCCCTAATCAATGCAGGCACGTCAGGGACTGAGAAGGTGGGATGGGAGCTGAAGGTGGGATGAACAGGTGAGGCCAACATTTGTCAAAGGGCTTTCATTGGGGCAGAGCTTGGATGCCCCCCCACTTGCTTTTAAACATTGCATTTTCAGGAGAATGTATGAACAGAGTTCAGATGATATCTAATATAACATGTACAGTGGTACCTCGGTTACAGACGCTTCAGGTTACAGACTCCGCTACCTTGGGTTAGGAACTTTGTTTCAGAATGAGAACAGAAATCGCACTGAGGCGGTGCAGCGGCAGCGGGAGGCCCCATTAGCTAAATTGGTACCTCAGGTTAAGAACAGTTTCAGGTTAAGAATGGACCTCCGGAACGAATTAAGTTTGTAACCAGAGGTACCACTGTATACAGTGAAGCCTCGGGTTACATTGCCTCTGGCTTATGTCACCCTCGGCTTGTGACCGGCGCAAACCCAGAAGTACCGGAATGGGTTACTTCTGGGTTTGAGCCATTCACACATGCAGAGAAGTGCTAAATAGTGCCGTGTGCATGCGCAGATGTGATGCTTTGGGTTGCGGCATTTTCGGGTTGTGGCTGGGCCTCTGGAATGGATCCCTGCTGTAACCTGAGGTTCCACTGTACTCAGAAGCAAGTCACATTGTGTTCAAATGGGTTAAAAGGTAAAAGATCCCTGGATAGTTAAGTCCAGTCAAAGGCAACTATGGGGTTGTGGCACTCATCTCGCTTTCAGGCGGAGCAAGTCGGCGTTTGTCTGCAGACAGCTTTCCAGGTCATGTGGCCAGCATGACTAAACCACTTATAGCTCAACAGGACACCATGACAGAAACCAGAATGCACAGAAACACTTTCTTGCCTCAGCAGTACCTATTTATCTACTTGCACTGGTGTGCTTTCAAACTGCTAGGTTGGCAGGACTGGGACAGAGCAGCGGGGGCTCACGCCATCATGGGGATTCAAACTGCTGACCTTTGGATCGGCAAGCCCAAGAGGCTAAGTGGTTTAGACCACAGCGCCACTTGTTTACACCCAGGTCAGTGTGCACAGGTATTATAACCCATCCCCCCAAGCTTGTGTTTTAAACCAGATGTAAATGGGTTTATCTTATCTTCTTCACTCTTAGCAGTGGCGTAGCGTGGGGGGTGCAGGGGGGCCGGCCGCACCGGGCGCAACATCTGGGGGTTAGGGTTAGGGGGCACAAATCCACAGGTTAGGGGTGCAAATTACTTGCCTTGCCCTGGGTGCTGACAACCCACGCTACGCCACTGACTCTTAGTGCTGTTTTCTTAAAGCAAATTTCTCCCGGAAGCACAGTATGCATCAAACTTTTTTCAGCATCCACCTTGTCATTAAACTGAAATGTGTTAAACATTTATTTTGCCTTTGCAAAAAGAGAAAGAGAAAAGGAGCTAGCCAGTCACACTGCGTCATAATCCTGTGAGAAAAACTGGGAACGGAACACAGGTAACAAAAATAAAGCCAAAAACCGCAGGAGACGATTGCTGCAAAGAACCAATTAAATACAACTTTAGGTGAGCGAGTCACAACAAGGTGTCATCATAATGGTTGCAATTTGAAAACCAGAAAAAGGAACAATTCATTAGGGTAAAATTGCATTCATGCCACAGCTTACCTTATACAGCAAAGGCAAACGTCCTAGCTTCAGAAGCGCAATTTTCCTGGAGACATTTGCAGTATTTTGGATCCTGAGCAAATCTTCTGCAGTCCCGTACTGCACATCAAAGACTTCAGCCTGTATAAACAGAAATAGATGCTATTTATTAGTGTCTTCTTTCTCAACACGTTGAGGATCAGACAGATGGTAGCTACCAAGAGGCAATTCACAAGCAGTATAGGGTGGCAATCATGTTATTACACAGTGACAATCATATTTGCTGTTTGATTTACATGTGGCTAAACACGCCTACATGGTATCTGCACCAGTCCGTAGGTGTTTGCAAACACAAATCTTTCATTTGTATGTGCTACATTTTTATAAGTATAGACAAAGAGCCTAAATATAGATAAACAGCCAAAAAGTAATGTGTGTAGCAGCCTTCAGAGAGAAGTAGTGGTGTCATTAACCACAGACTTGGGGGGAGCAAAATCTTGGGTGTCACCCTGCCCTTAGCAGTAAAGACACTCGTGCTCACTGGTGCCTGTCTGCTGCCTTGGATTATACAGTCCTACCTCGGGTTACAGACCCTTCAGCTTGTGTTTTTTCGGGTTACAGACCCGCCGAAACCTGGAAGTACCGGAATGGGTTACTTCAGGGTTTCGGCAGTCGCGCATGCGCAGAAACACTAAATTGAGCTTTGCGCATGTGCAGAAGTGCTGAATCGCAACCTGCACATGTGCAGGCACGCCACTGCAGGTTGGCAACACTGTGGGTTGCGAACATGCATCCCGTACGGATCATGTTCACAAACCGAGCGTCCACTGTAGTACTCATCTGACCTCAGTATTTGCCTCCATGACAGTCTAAAGAAGTCTAAAGCCAGCAGTAGTTCTTTACCTAGCCTGCCAGCTGTGTTTCGTCATAGCAGCTTAACAACTTGGGACCAGTTTACCTATGAGATCACCTTGCACCACATGTGCCCATTTGACCACTTCGATTGGCGAAATTGGCACAACTGCAAGTGCCACATAATACCTGTTCCACATATATCAGAACACAATCATTTAATGTGGCAGAACATACACTTTGGAATTCCCTGCCTATTGAGATCAAGTTGGTTCCTTCACTGTACTATTTTCTGTGCCTTCTAAAAACATTCCTACTTGGCCTACCAAGATGCTGAAAAATGCTGATGTGGAAAACTGATTTCAAGGAAGAGTAGGATATTGTTAGAATGGGAAACCAAAGATGAAAAGGTTAAATCTGCTGTGACCCATTGGGTTAGGGATGTGGAGCATAACATAGAATTAGAATCATGGGGAAAGTTATGGAAATCTGGGTTGAAATTCACAGCATGTTCTACCCTGAGGGGGAACTTTATGAAAATGATGTGTAGATGGGACCTAAGACAAAGTAAATCAGCCAAAATGTATAAATCAACGTCAAATCTTTGCTGGAAATTTAAAGTAGCAGAAGGCTCATTTTATCACATGTGGTGGACATGTAAGTAGCTAAGGACTTTGGGGAGATGATTTATAATGAGTTGAAATAGATATTTAAGGTAACTTTCCCAAAAAGACTGGAAGATTTTTTACTAGGGATAACTAGAACAGAAAACCGTGTCCTCCCTAAAAGAAGGCATGTGTTGCAGTGAGACCTTGAGACTGACCTCCTGGTTGTGGGTCAGTATATTGGACAGCCACAACACCCGGTTGGTAGGTCCCTCATTGCTGGGTTTAATCTGGCCAATGGGGTGCAGTCTAAATCGAGCGAGGGACCTATATATACCTATGCACGTGACCCAGAGCTTCCTCTTCCAGGTCGTGCATCGGAACACCCGCCCACCTCTCCCTAATTTTAGGGCATTTTGCGGTTGACCTTGCTATGCCGTTGTGCGTTGTCTGTCATTGGGACAGGGGCATGGCAGGAATTTTCCCCACTTGGCTGATTGGCTGTTGCCATTTGGGTTTCGTCACAACTTGTAAGGTTGTGGATAGGCTCTGGTTCATATGATAGGGATGGGAGAACAGTCTTGCCATCCCTATGTGAGAGGTATTCCGTTAAAGGAATCCAGGGACTCAACTTGTTTGGTCAACCACTGAAAGGGGATTGTGCCCATGCCTGAGTCCAGGGGAGCATCTGGGGAGTGAATAGAGTCTGCTCCCAGGCTTTTTACCTGCCTCAGGTGTTCACCCTTGGCTGACCTGTGATAGAGCTCTGGGTCAGTGCTACCTGCAAGGGTGTAGGGAGCTAGTCGAACCAGAGCCTACGCAACCACTCACTTTTCTGTAATCAATCAAGTTGTGGCCTAAATTCTGCCAAAAAAACAAAACTAAAATTGGAGTCAAATGTGTCTTTATTTAGGGGAAGGTCTCTGGGTCTGAACATGCAAAACAGATAAATCTATTTCTTTACGCAACCACGGCAGCATTAATGGCAGCTGAGTTTACAAATTATGGTAAAAGTTTCTAAACACACTGTGTGAGCTTGGAGCGGTCAAACTCAGACAGCCTCTCTGATCAAGTTCACTTAGTGGAAGAGAAGAAACAGTGGAAAGAAGGCAAATGAAAGAACTTTCTCAACTGTCCATCACCAGACATGAGGGAGCGTGACCTGGTCAGGTCTAGAAACAACAGCATACTCTGTGGTCTTGACCCCTTTATGCATTTAACTAGAGTTAAACATGCTAGCTGTATGAAACTGCATTTCCTACAAAACGGGCTGCTGCCATGATTTCCAAAGAAGCAGACTCTAGTAATTGAATGCTTATGCTGCAGTGAATGTTTTAGTCTTTAAGGTACAGTACACGATTTTTGTTGCATTCATCTAGTGCCCCTTTCAGTACATTGGTAGGTGTGAGAAAACAAGGACTGATATTTCTGGTCCTTAAACGATTCTCAGGTGGGTTGTGGTGGAAAAACCTAAAAATGCATATGTATGATGCAAGTGAGGGACACAGGTGGCGCTGTGGGTTAAAGCCTCAGCGCCTAGGACTTGCTGATCGAAAGGTTGGCGGTTCGAATCCCTGCTGCGGGGTGCGCTCCCGCTGCTCGGTCCCAGCGCCTGCCAACCTAGCAGTTCGAAAGCACCTCCGGGTGCAAGTAGATAAATAGGGACCGCTTACCAGCGGGAAGGTAAACGGCGTTTCCGTGTGCAGCTCTGGCTCGCCAGAGCAGCGATGTCACACTGGCCATGTGACCCGGAAGTGTCTCCGGACAGCGCTGGCCCCTGGCCTCTTGAGTGAGATGGGCGCACAACCCCAGAGTCTGTCAAGACTGGCCCGTACGGGCAGGGGTACCTTTACCTATGATGCAAGTGTTTCCTGGAGACAGGATGTTATTCCTGTTAATAATGTATTCCACACTTACAGTACACATGGTGCTAATGCACTTTTGTAGTGTGTGTACTTTTGTACAATAAAATAAAATAATCCAACCATAATGAATGGAGTGGATTCTGTAATGCTTTTAGCTTTCACTTCTCCTGATGTTAAAATGGTATAATCCTGATCTTTATACATTCTGAATATGAAAGCAGAATCGCTGGTGGTAAAGTACAGATAAACTGCTTTCCTTGAGGGGAAAAATAATGCTATTTGAAAAACAAAGAGGAACACAGCCTTTTATCAGCTGCAGAAAAAAAGAACACTTGTGTGTTTGCTTTAGATATGCCAAGGTAAATCCTCTTATACCTAAAACTGTGGCGCTGCTAAACACTTTGATTCATCCATTCAAATGGGGTGCTTACTCTCTAAAATGCAATCTGTGGACTGAAAAGCATATGTATCTCCAGCGAAATCCAGCTTTGCACTAGATGGAATGAATAAATGGCATTCTTAGAATCAGAACAACAAAAGCTTTGATCAGAAAATGCATTAATAGGGGTGCTCCCATACTTTTCTGAAGCTATAGTTAGGGCACCTTTATATTTGTAAAATTATTTTGTTGCATCCTTCCATGTAATTTCAGAACCCTTGGGATTGGTCTGATTTCTGCTAGGAGTGCTATTGCTCCCTACATCTTAACTCAGGTTCAAAGTTCAAAGTTCCTCTCCAGGAAAACAAAATTGCTAATTGTTAACAATATTGTCTCATAATCTCCCTCCTCCATGTAGTATGCATGAAGAAGATGGAGACATGCTAAAGAGGAGGCAGAACTGCGGAACACCAACTTTGCCTCTGTCTTCACTCAAAAGGAAAATAGTGCTCAACCTGGTGATAACAGAATAAATGATTTAAGGAGAAAGCTATAGCCCAAGATAGGAAAAGAGGTGGTAAGGGAGTACCTAGCTATGTAAATGAATTCAAATCAGCAGGGCCTGATGAGCTGCACCCAAGGATATTAAAGGAGCTTGTGGGTGCCATCCCACAGCCTCTGTCTATAATCTTTGAAAGTCTTGGAGAACAAGTAAGGTTTCTGCAGACTGGAGATGGGCAGGTGTTGACTCCATCTTAAAAAACTGGGGGAAATAAGACCCAGGTATCTACTGAACGATGAGCTTGACGTCGATACCAGGAAAGATCCCAGAACAGATAATTAAATAGTTGGTATGCAACAGTGGAGGAATGGCAGATGAAGTTGATGGACTTTTGGGAGCTAGCCAACCTGACTGGAAGAGTCCACAACCAGAAGGAGGAGGAGTACCAAGAGGAATGGAAGAAATTCAAAGACTACTTAGCTAAATATGTTAAGATACCTTAAATAGAATTACTTGCGAGTATCAGATAGGCCTAGGATTTAAATATGTGATGTTGTAGAATACTACGTTAAAAGTTAAAATGAAAAGAAAGAAAGAAGTTGATCGACCAAGTAAATTTTATGTGAAAATAGTTTTGGAAACCTGCTACAATGATTTATATGGAAACTCAGCCAGGGAGATTCGAGGAAGTCACCCAAGAATGTTAACAAAAGTGGAATTATTACAGTTAGGATAAATGTCCGTTTGTGTGGTTTATTTTAATGTTTTCTTTTTATGTTTGTGGATTTGTTTGTTAGAAATTTGGAAAACTTTTTTTTTCTTTTGAAAATAAATAAATAAATAAATAGTTGGTATGTGAGGGACGCAGGTGGCGCTGTGGGTTAAAGCCTCAGCGCCTAGGACTTGCCGATCGAAAGGTCAGCGGTTCGAATCCCTGCGGCGGGGTGCGCTCCCGCTGCTCGGTCCCAGCGCCTGCCAACCTAGCAGTTCGAAAGCACCTCCGGGTGCAAGTAGATAAATAGGGACCGCTTACCAGCGGGAAGGTAAACGGCGTTTCCGTGTGCGGCTCTGGCTCGCCAGAGCAGCGATGTCACGCTGGCCATGTGACCCGGAAGTGTCTCCGGACAGCGCTGGCCCCTGGCCTCTTAAGTGAGATGGGCGCACAACCCCAGAGTCTGTCAAGACTGGCCTGTACAGGCAGGGGTACCTTTACCTTTACCTTTATGTGAGTACTTAGAAAAAAGGATGCTGCAATTACTAAGACCCAGCATGGGTTTCTCAAAAATCTCATTTCTTTTTCTTTTTTGATAGAGTTACAAGTTTAGTGAATCAGGTGAATGCTGTGAATGTAGTGTATCTTAATTTCAGTAAGGCTTTTTCAAAGTCCCCCATGATATTCATCTGGAGAAGCTGGTAAAAGGTGGACTGGATGAGATAACTGTTTATTGGATTTGTAGCTGATTGAGTGACCAAACCTAAAGAGCGCTCATTAATGGTTCGTCATCATCCTAGAAAAAAGTGACAAGTGGGATGACACAGGGTTCTTTCCTGGGCCCATTGTTGTTCAACATCTTTCTAAATGACTTGGAGGAAGGAATTGAAGGAATGTGCATCAAATTTGCAGATGACAGCAAAGTGGGAGGCATAGCTAATGTTGCAGAAGACAGAATTGGGATTCACTATTATCTTAAGAGATAGGAGAACTGGGTCTGACTGAACAAAATGAATTTCAATATGAACAAATGTAAGGTTCCGCATTTAGGCAGGAAGAACCAGATGTACAAATATAAGATGGGGCACACCAGGCTTGCCAGTAATGCATGTGAAAATGATCTAGGGGTCTTAGTAAAGGTAAAGGGACCCCTGACCATTAAGTCGAGTCAGGAATGATTCTGGGGTTGCAGCGCTCATCTCACTTTATTGGCCGAGGGAACTGGCGTACAGGTCATGTGGCCAGCATGACTAAGCCGCTTCTGACGAACCAGAACAGCACATGGAAGTGCCGTTTAACTTCCCGCTGGAGCGGTACCTATTTATCTACTTGCACTTTGACATGCTTTCAAACTGCTAGGTTGGCAGGAGCAGGGACCGAGCAACGGGAGCTCATCCCCTTGCAGGCATTCGAACTGCCAACCTTCTGATCGGCAAGTCCCAGGCTCTGTTGTTTAGTGTTTAGACCACAGTGCCACCCACGTCCCCTAGGGGTCTTATTAGATCACAAATTAAACATGAACCAGCAGTGTGACACAGCAAAAAAAAAAAAAAAGAGTTAATGCTATTCTAGGCTGCATCAACAGAAGTATAGTGCCCCAATCAAGTCATAGTACCACTATTCTTCCTCAGTCAGACCACACCTGGAGTCCCACCACAGTTTTAGAAGGCTATTGACGAACTGGAATGTATGCAAAAAGGGTGACCAAGTTGAATGAAGGTCTGCAATACAACTTAATTGATATGCTAGTGCAAGCATTAGCACTTGTGAAATGGGTTTTCCTCTATGTGCACTCCATGCCATCCTCAATTTTTATCCATTGATTGCTTTCTCCTCCAGGAGTTTGTCCAGTCCTCTTTTAAAGTCATTCCAAGTTGGTGGCCATCACTGTTTCTTCTGGGAGTGAGTGACTTCTCTTAACTATTTGTATTCCCTTCCCCCATATCCTGAATCATTTTGAAAAAATTCTATCATGCCTTTCCTCTAGACTAAAAAGTCCAAAATGTGGCAACCTTTCTTCACAGGCGAGTTGCAAGATTCAAACCAGGAGCTCATATATTCAGCCTCAGTCTTAAAGGCACCATACAGTACAAAGTGGTGAAATTTGCTGGGGGTGAAGAAAATCTGCAATGCTCTTTGCACTGAAATATGTCTGGGACTTGATGAAGTGTGCTATTATGACAGTCACTTGAAGGCACTTGCTATTTTGAATCCACCAAGTTTATTTACTGGCTGATTTTGTCTCCTATTTTACCTGATCTTGAAAATCAATGCGCTTATGATTTCATCGGGGGCAGGGTGGGGGCTGGCAAAGTTCTGGCACAGAAATTTGTGTTTCTATTTAAACTGGAGCATTTTCCTGAGTCTCTCTCTCCCCCCACCCATCCTCCACTGCTCTCCCTCAGCTATTAATGTACATTTCAGAGGCTCATATCCTTAGTTACGCTAAGACCAGACCATGTCATTACAGAGGAGGCAGGTTTAGTCGTTGTCTGAGGACTATTCCTACCTCCGGGTCTGGTCCTGACCGGATGGATACTAGAATCAGCAAGGGATACCCACATGACCTGAAAGTGTTGCTGTGCAATGCCAGGTCAATGATTCATAAGACCACTGCCATCCATGACTTGATCATGGATGGAGGATTTGACCTGGCATGTGTGACAGAGACTTGGTTGGATGAAGCAGATGGGCCTGTCCTTGCCGCTGCTTGCCCACCAGGTTTCTCTTACGCACAGCAACCCAGGTCATGTGGGCGGGGAGGGGGGGTTGCAGTGATTTCTAGGAAGTCATTAGTCTGCACCAGGCGTCCTATTGGGAAGACCCAGTTTTCTGAGTGCATGTTCTGGAAGTTGGGCAATAGGGGCAGTACAGGATTCCTACTGGTGTACCGACCTCCCCGCTGCACCAAGGATTCCCTGCCCGAGCTGCTTCAGGTCGTGGCGGATATGCTCCTGGAGACACCTAGCCTGGTTGTCCTGGGGGATTTTAACATCCATGCCGACACGACCTTACAAGGGGCCGCTCGGGACTTCGTGGAAAGCATGGCCTCCATGGGGCTGTCCCTGAATAAGTCTGGCCCAACTCATAGCCACGGACATGCCTTAGACTTGGTGTTTACCTCTACGGATGCTGGTGATCTGACATTAACTAAAAGCGAAACAAAAGAAGTGCCATGGTCAGATCACTTCCTGGTGCAACTGGACTTCTCCGCAACCCTTCCCCTCCGCAGGGAGGTGGGACCGATTCGGATGGTCCGCCCCCGCCACTTAATGGATCCAATTGGCTTCCAGAGAGTGGTAGGGGATGCTCTATCCCAAGTTGATGGCCTTTCAGCTGATTCCCTGGTGGCCCGCTGGAATGCGGAGTTAACCAGGGCTATTGACTGTCTGGCTCCGAAGCGCCCTCTCCGACTGCATGGAGCCCGGACAGCCCCGTGGTTTTCCCCGGAGCTGAGGGTGATGAAACAATCGTTGAGACGGCTAGAGCGCCGGTGGCGGAAAACTCATTCTGAATCAGACCGGACACGGGTTAGAGCTCAACGTCGAGCCTACCAAGTGGCAATGGCGACGGCGAAGAGGGCCTTCTTCACCGCCTCCATTGCATCTGCAGAAAACAGCAGCAGGAGACTTTTTCAGGTGGTTCGCAATCTATCAGAACCACCTGTACCACCGGGGCCTGGTAGGGACCCCAAGATCTCCTGCAATGCTTTTGCAAAGTTTTTTGCAGATAAAATCGCTCAGATTCAGAAGGAGGTAGACTCCACCGTGGGAGCAGGGCCAGGGCGGGAGAGTGCTAGAGTTCTGTCTGGTCCTGTTACATGGGATCAATTCCAATCTGTTACCTCCGAGGATGTGGACAGGCTGCTTGGACGAGTGAAACCGACCACCTGTCTCCTTGATCCTTGCCCATCCTGGCTGATAAAAGCGAGCCGGGAAGGGCTGGGCGATGGGCTCTGCGGGGTGGTGAATGCTTCCCTCTGTGAGGGAGCCTTCCCAGACCCGCTGAAAGAGGCGGTCATTAAACCGCTTCTTAAAAAAACATCTTTAGACCCGGCCAATTTGGCCAACTATTGCCCAGTCTCAAATCTGCCATTCTTGGGCAAGGTGATTGAGCGGGTGGTTGCTGAACAACTCCAAGCACGCCTGGAGGAAACGGACCATTTGGATCCCTTCCAATCGGGATTCAGGCCTCACCATGGGACTGAAACTGCCTTGGTCGCGCTGGTTGATGATCTCCGGCGGGCTAGGGACAAAGGTGAGAGCTGTTTCCTAGTTCTGCTGGATCTCTCAGCGGCCTTTGACACCATCGACCATAACATCCTTCTGGACCGTCTAGAGGGGCTGGGAGCTGGGGGCACTGTTATACAGTGGTTCCGCTCCTTCCTCCTGGGCCGTGTCCAGAAGGTGGTGGTGGGGGGTGAGTGTTCAGACCCCTGGGCTCTCACTTGTGGGGTGCCTCAGGGTTCTGTCCTCTCCCCCATGCTTTTTAATATCTATATGAAGCCGCTGGGAGAGATCATCAGGGGGTTTGGACTGGGTGTTCATCAGTATGCAGATGACACCCAGCTCTACCTCTCCTTTAAATCAGAACCAGTGAAGGCGGTGAAGGTCCTGTGTGAGTGCCTGGAGGCGGTTGGAGGTTGGATGGCGGCTAACAGATTGAGGTTGAATCCTGACAAGACAGAAGTACTGTTTTTGGGGGACAGGAGGCGGGCAGGTGTGGAGGATTCCCTGGTCCTGAATGGGGTAACTGTGCCCCTGAAGGACCAGGTGCGCAGCCTGGGAGTCATTTTGGACTCACAGCTGTCCATGGAGGCGCAGATTAACTCTGTGTCCAGGGCAGCTGTCTACCAGCTCCACCTGGTACGCAGGCTTAGACCCTACCTCCCCGCAGACTGTCTCGCCAGAGTGGTGCATGCTCTAGTTATCTCCCGCTTGGACTACTGCAATGCACTCTACGTGGGGCTACCTTTGAAGGTGACCCGGAAACTGCAATTAATCCAGAATGCGGCAGCTAGACTGGTAACTGGGAGTGGCCGCCGGGACCACATAACACCGGTTCTGAGAGATCTGCATTGGCTCCCAGTACGTTTCCGAGCACAATTCAAAGTGTTGGTGCTGACCTTTAAAGCCCTAAACGGCCTCGGTCCTGTATACCTGAAGGAGCGTCTCCACCCCCATCGTTCAGCCCGGACACTGAGATCCAGCGCCGAGGGCCTTCTGGCGGTTCCCTCATTGCGAGAAGTGAGGTTACAGGGAACCAGACAGAGGGCCTTCTCGGTAGTGGCGCCCGCCCTGTGGAACGCCCTCCCATCAGATGTCAAAGAGATAAAGAATTACCTGATGTTCAGAAGACATCTTAAGGCAGCCCTGTTTAGGGATGTTTTTAATATGTAATGCTGTATTGTTTTTAATACTGATTGGGAGCCGCCCAGAGTGGCTGGGGAAACTCAGCCAGATGGGCGGGGTATAAATAATAAATTATTATATTATTATTATTATTATTTCAGAGGTTAAACCTAATATGTCTGAGATTGCCGTGCTCTTTGTTTCACAGGATCTGACAGAACTCATTGAAAGCTCGGGGAAATATATTTACATTTTCTTTAATATTTGACACAATGCAAAGCTTTATCCTTAGAGGAAAAAACTACAGAAGAAGAAAAAAACCCCATAAAAAGAGTCGTTAACAAATAAATATATCTGAAGTAAAATGTAAATGGTGCCAAAAATGTAAAGGAAACAGCAAAAGCAATCCCCCCCCACACACACACACAGGCAAAGTCTTTTTGGGCCTTATATCTCCTAGATAACAAACCTGGCCATTTTTCATTGGACTAGAAGCTGCTAGAAAAGGAAGAATTGGTTCTCTATTATCTTTCACTTTATCCTCTCCCCTAAAACAAGAAGACGCCTAAACTTACCATGTTGGATATATACATCTCATTAATGGACTTTAACATTTTACTTTTTTACAGATAAGCAACAATGGAGATTAGCCACCTCTATATAATATTTAAATCGGCATGTTCCTATAGAGTGAGTGCTTTGGCCTCCTCTTAATGTGATCGTCCATCTCCAGATTCTCTCTCTGCTTCCACTGTGTTTCACTTCCATGTGAATGTACACAACACAACACACACCCCTCCAACTGGGCAAGCAAAAGGAAACATTCCATTCAGGAAACATTCCATTCAGGGAAAAACACCATGGAGTGTCACAAGGGTTGGATGGAGAGACCATTCAATTTATGGACCAGAGTTCCATGAGCCCATTTGGTGTTAGTGTTAACAGCTAAGATGTCTCATTTTGGTATGAAAAGGTCTTAAGGCCAGTGCTGAGCAGGAATCCATGGTATGGTGAGAGGTATGGTGATGTGGTCTCCATGGTTACTGCTTTTGTAGGTGCAGGAAAAAATGCAGCTATTTGTTTTTGCCATAAAGAAAACTAGGGCTATTCTGTTTCCGTTCCAAATTAATTTCTGCAATGTTCAATTGGAAACCCCTCTCTGGAAATGGCTTCCCAATGAATGCCTTTCGTTATGGACTCATTTTTGAGGCTGCCAGAAGTTTATTTTTTAAGAGCTTGGCTCTGTTTGCTTTTTGTTAAACATGATGCAAAATACCACACAAAGTATGCACTTCTGGCAATGTGATGAAAGATATCGTTGAAAAGTTGTGTTGCAGAAAATTCAGTACTCATTTTTAGAGGGAAATGCTTTCTATACTGGGAGTCTGGAGAAAAGAAAGATTTTCTAAACTCCCTTCCTATTGAGTTATAATTCATGAGGCTTTCTAGTCACAAACACAACGCATCAAGAAGTAATTCTTTTCCCTCCCACAGACCTGAAATATGATGAATCATCTATTTTAATGTGCATTTCACAAGCAACAGGGCCACGATCTGCGAAATCATACACTGACCCCACCTGTTATTATAATGGGGTAAACACTGTCACTTTCCCAGCCTACAGCAAATTACACAGAGGTAACAAAAGTGGGTCATCCATCACTGGCACTAAGTTTGTTTTCAAAGAGAAGATTTCATATACCATGCCTGCCGTTCAGACTGTTACTAGAAAGCACAAATTGGGAGATTCAGGTACAATATGGCCACAAGATGAATGGACATGACAGGCTTTCAAAGAAGCAGAGTGCGGCTGTTCTACAAATAACATTGTCAGAAACCAAAGCAGTCCTGCCGTGAGTGTCTGGCAGTGAGCCACATTTTGTACAGCCATTAATAGCTCTTTCTGCTGGTAGTTCAAGTGAAGAAAAAGACAACAGCAACGGGGATAAATCAATTACGTGCAACTGGATGTGTATGTGTGTGCATTTGTGTATGTCTGTGTCTAGGTTAGAGTCAGTGTGGTTGTGGTTAGAGTGTTAGACTAGGGCCTGAGAGACCAGAGTTCAAACTCATTGAGTGAAACTCACTGGATGACCTTGGGCTAGTCATTGTCTCTCAGACTAACCTACCTTGCATAGAATCATAGAACCAGAAAATTGTAGCAATGGAAGGGACCCCAAGAGCTCCCTAATCTAAGCTCCTGTAATGCAGGAATCACAGCTAAAGAATTGATGGCAGATAGCCATCCAATCTCTGTTTAAAAACCTCCAGTGAAGGAGAGTCCACCAGCCGTTGATGCTGCCATGATATATGATACAAGGATTGCAAATTATATGCAGACTTCTCCATAGACTTCAAAATAACTCTTTGATCTGATTAATGCCCTGATCTCAAAGATCTAAGCAGCTTTGGCAGCTTGTAGAGTAGCTTGCACCAACACAACATTAACTGCCTTGATTCAGATGGTACGGAGGTGTAATTAAGTAAACTGAAGTGGTAGGACTTTTCTGTGCTGAAAGCCATAATTCTCTGTACACTTCCAGGAGGCTATTATGCAGCATGCTTACCAGATGGATCTTCAGTTCTGGAGGCCTACAGAGATTTGGAACACACATTTCCCAAGAGCAGGTGTGGGTGCTTATAAATTTATCTTTTCCCCCAAGCTCCTCTTCTATGTACCAGATGAGGATTACAAACCCTCTGGGCTTGGACTGTTCATTCCGATGCTCTGCTCTGCACCTAGCACTAAATAAATGTTAAATAGCAGAAGCAGAGATTGCCATGTATGTGCAGTTGTGCAGTACCTGCAGATGTGCCCAGCTGAGAAAATTACTCCCCTAGAGCGAATGATAACATCATGTAAACCAAATGTTTCTGATGTTTCAGGTTTGAGTTTCTGCCTATTCCAGTCCTGTGGCTGAACATTATCATGCATCACAGCCTAGTAAGCATCTTGGTTCTGCACTCCTGACTAGATGAGATTGCAAAAGTTTCATGTTGTTAAATATGGACTGGCTCAATCATGTAGGAAGGAGGTGGATCTCAAGAGTTCCATTTTAAGAGCAAAAGGGAAAGCATAAGTGAACAATGGCCATAGTTCAGTGGTGAAGGGCAGGTAATAAATTTAATTAATAATAATAACAACTGTAATCAAGAACATCATTTCTACCTAATGAGAGGCAGGTTTGTTACCTGTCCTGCTGGACAAAATGGTAGAAGGAAAACTGAGGACTGAGAGCTTTGCACAAAGGGGTTGTGTCGTCGATCTATGGTGCCTCCACTTTCAGGTAAAGGCCAAACCTCCAGGTTGCAACCCAGCAACAATCCTGTGGTCCTCAAAAACTTCATTTTAAAGGAATCTTTTGAAAGGTATGGTGGTGCTTAGCAGAGCTGCCTCATCAACTATAATCAAAGAATTTTAAAAATCCATCAAATGCTATTGACATGACTCTAAAAGAAGGCAGTTGACTCACCAAAAATATGAAGAATTCCAGCTTCCACTTAAAAAGGTATAAAACATAAACAGAGATGGATCATGCCAAAAATTGAGTCATAAAGCATACTATATCTTAAACCCACACCTACTTGGCTTCTTTCGAGCCTTGCAAACAATACATCATCCCATTGGTTTAAATCTAGATGGAAGCTGTTTCTTTCTATTTCCTCCCCCCACCAAAATGACAGAGACAAATGGTTACATTACCGTGAGAGTTCCTTTGGCAGAGTAAGCAGCATAGGAGTAGAGAAGGTCTTGACTGTGAAGCTTTTTGGTCTCTTTGCTACACAGCTGTCCATTAGGATAAAAGCATTCACCAGTGCTATTCAGAGTCACTGTATTTGGAGAAGCGCCCGGCAGATCAAGGAGGACAGAGTAATTTACGAGCTGGACATCTTCAAGGCCATAGGATGTCCACTGAGCCAGCAGCTTCATTGCAATATCTCTATCTTCTTTCCCATGCAGCTGTATCAAATCTCTGACAACAAAGAAACAACAACAGAAGTACTCGATTAACACGCTGGATTTCCCCAATGCCTCTTCACTTTTCTGATAAGAAGCCTCTGATTTTATTTGTATGATGCCTAGAATCTAGAAAATTTATTGTGCCTAATTCTCCAACCATCTTATCACAAGAAGGTGGATATATCGCATTAAGAATTTCAGGAGGCCCATTGTATTAGCCCAGTCTTCTGGTTGTTTTGTAAAACTTGACGCTAGTCTTCCAAGAATATAGGATCACCCATCTGGACAAACAAAACCTAACATCATCTATGAGGAAGGCAAGGGACTGGTTCAGATATGGATGCTTTTAGGAAGCTGCCCTCCTGGTCAGTGGTGTAGCATGGGTGCAAAATTCTGAGGGGGTGCAACCAAGTGCTCCCATACAGGCATCAGCTTCCATAGAAATCCACACCCTAGCAAAGGCAGCAGAGCAGCTCAGGCCCACGGAGAGCGGACATGAATGGAGCAAGGCAGGCAGCAGTGGCAGAGCTTCATGCTTCGGCACCAGGGGCAGAGAGCAGGCGGGGGTATGGCTGGCGCATGCCCTGGGGGCATGGCAAGCCACCCTCAGGGGCATGGCACGCGTCCTGGGGGCATGGCACCCAGCACGAGGGGGCCAGCCGTGATGGAACCCCACTGGGATCGTGGTGCCAGGGGCAGTGTGCTCCCCCTGCCCTCTCTTCCTCCACCAGTGATAGTGTGGTGCTCTTCCCCACGGGCATCAGGGGGATTTGCCCACCAAAGGCTGTGTCACCCAGATGGGCTCTCCCCCTGCAGGCTGCGCAACAAAGCCCTGGCTCTGGTGGGGGGGGGTGCTCCAGTAGTGTCAGCAGCTTACCCGCCCAGGGCGCCAGCAATCCACGCTATGCCACTGCTCCTGGTAATCTTCTGATGTTTGGGACAACAACTGCCATCAATCCCAACCAGCATAACCAATGGGAGGCACTGGGTTGGGGAAAGCTGTGTTTTGTTCCTAGAATTAAGATAACAAAGTAGCCTCTCTCTTTTTTGTTAAAGGTTTTCCCCCAAATGGTCCCTTGTTATGAGTGGAGATGCCTTTTGACTAAATGTAGCTGAAATTCTCTGCAGCTGATGGAACTGAAGGGTCAGAATGGGGTGGGTAGACACCGCCCAGTCAGCTGCCTTAAGGAGGAGAATGTGGTTGGTACACTTCTTAGGAAAGTGTCCTTTATACAAAGATCTGAAGAAACATTATCTGAAGCTCCTAACATTAGGACTTAGCAATGATTCCCCCTTTAAGGGGCCTATTGCACCGGCAAACTTGCATTTAAAACAGGAGAAGTTCTAGTTCCTTCTACATCCCTTCCTGGAGACCACTGTCTCTTGGAGGAATCACACAATGAACTTCTGCCCATGCTTCAGGTCATATGAGCTCTGAGATTTGGGAGAACCTTCAGAATGGTCTTTATGACAGCATGAGGAGGGACTGATTTAAAGAAAAATGCAGAGAACCTATACACATATGGGAGCATGAGGGCACATGGGACTCTTCGAATATTATCCACCATGTACACACAGCATATATGAGAGAACACAACAGATCCTATCGTGTTCCGGCCCAGTAGCCAGAAACCCATTTTAAACAAATGAGAATGACATTCACCATCTGTGGCCTATTTTAATACCAAATAAAACACACAGAGAGACACACACACGTATTTGAAATGAAGTGGGCTTATGTTAAAGACTTGTGAGCTCTTTTCAAGAGGAATAATAGTCAAAGGTCAACTCTTTGGATTTAATCTTTTCCACTTTATCTCCAATAAGTCTTCAAACAGACTGCACAAAATAGACAAGTTAATCCAATCACTAGTACATTACAAGCTAGTGATTTCATCAGCTATGCCCTTTAAGGCAATGACACAAACTTGGACAGTCCCAAAACGCACAAAGTCGTTTGATTAACACAATTGCTACTTGAAGACCCACATTTCCCACAGGTATTGAAGCATTAATAGAATAAATAATGGAAGTGAACTCATCCCATACAAATAAGATTGACGCAGTTCCCATCAGCCTGCACTTTGCTTCAGTGAGGGAGGTAGTTTTAAATGAAGAGCACAATTATGAAATTGTTCCTTTCACTATGAAATGAACGATGCTTTCCACTCTGTAATTAAATCAATACGCTATTGAAACTTTAGTGACAATATCCTTGATTGAATTAAAGCAACACAAGTGCATTCCTTATTTACTTCATAATTCCTTTTACAGAATATTTAAAAATCCTGATGCAAATCGTGCTCTAAGCTTTATTAAAACAAATCAGTAGGTATTAAGTGTTTTAATGACTCTTGGGAATATTTTAATCTAGCAAACAAACTCTTCTGAAGTTCCACTAGCAAGGCTAAGGCTGTGATCCTAAGCCTTCTTACTGAGAAAGATATCTCTTTAGATCAAGTTGAACATACTTCCAAGCAAATATGATCAGGAGCACTGAGTTGTAAATGACCCACGTACTTCAACTTCACTGTTCTTGAAGTTTAAAAGTGATCTGTCATGGCCTTTGAATCATTCAGCAATCCGGGATCAGAGTCAGGGGCTACAGAGGCACCAACAAAGGGCTCTGAGCCAGCTGCTGTGCCTGGGGCCATCAGATAGGAGCCCTCAGAAGAACCTCCCATACCACAAGGACCTGTTAGGACCATGGCCAAGACCCTCACGGTGCCTTCCCTTTTGTCTGAGGAACCAATGCCTTTCACAGTAAATTAGTCCAGCAGCACAGGACACACACCAGGTGGGAGGGAATGGAATGGAGAAAGAGTGTCCATCTTCAGGTCAGAAGGTTGGACCTTTCAGAACCTTAAGTTCTCCACAAGGGGATGGAGCCTAGAAGAGGTAGTTTGGAGGCAGGGGTTTCAAAGGCCTGCTGCCTTGCCCTGTGGATCCAGCATCTGACCAGAGCACAAAATGATCCTTATACTGAATGAGGACGCAGTTTAGCTAAAGTTGGGTTTGGGTTGCCTTGGCAAGATAAAGCGACTAAGAAATTTAATTAATAATAATAATATTTTTTTTTTTAAAAAAAGTGAGCCCTCACTCAGTTCTATTGTAAGCTATAGAAAGTCAGTTAATTTCAATTTCAATTTAACCCATTCTTTTCAACAGGATGTAAGAATAGCTGCATTTAGCTGCATTGGTGCCCATGGTGTTCATATGATCTTGATAGGCTGGTTGACACATACATACATCTTGATTTCTCATTACCTGAGTACTCAGCACTTGGTGATAGGATTCGAATATGTGAGCATGTTTCACTATAGTGGTAGAACAATGATGACTCATTCTCACATATGCAAGTCATCCCTTGATTCTGCAGTGATCAAGCAAATAACATCCCAGTGTGATTCAATCTTTGTTATACAGGTTTGATACAACGAACCACTGCATGACTAGCGCTGCCAAATTTTGAAGAGCAAAAAAGAAGACACATTTACCGACTTCTACTTTTAACCAAGGATCGCTATGACAACTCTATCCATGAAAAGGAGGATGTGTCCTGGGAAAGGAGGACAGATGGCAACCCTTTGTCAAAGCAGAAGATGCAAATTCACATCGTAAAAAACCACCCCAGCAACATTTAACTAAAAGATGGAAGGAGGTTGGAAATTCAGATGAATTTCCCGTCTACATGATAAAGCAGAGGTACCTAGCATGGTGGCTTCCAGAAGATGGTGAACTAAAAGTTCCATCAGCCCCAGCTTGCATTGCCAAAAGTCAAGTTTGTTGGGAATTCTAGTCCAGCAACAACTGTAGGCCACCATGTTGTTAGGAGGGAAGGAAGGAAGAATGGAATTATTTTTCCTTTGTATCACTATAAAGGTAAAGGTAAGGGACTCCTGACCATTAGGTCCAGTCGTGACTGATTCTTGGGTTGCGGCGCTCATCTCACTTTATTGGCCGAGGTAGCCGGCGTACAGCTTCTGGGTCAAGTGGCCAGCATGACTAAGCCGCTTCTGGTGAAGCAGAGCAGTGCACGGAAATACCGTTTACCTTCCCGCTGCAGCAGTACCTATTTATCTACTTGCATTTTGATGTGTTTCAAGCTGCTAGGTTGGCAGGAGCAGGGACTGAGCAACGGGAGCTCACCCCGTCGTGGGGATTCAAACCGCCGACCTTCTGATCGGCAAGTCCTAGGTTCTTTGGATTAACCCACAATGCCACTATATTGTATCACTATAATGTCAAGTAAATATTAAATTCAAGCATTATTTTTGCATGGAAATAAGGCACTT
Source organism: Podarcis melisellensis (assembly GCF_964234715.1). Lineage (NCBI taxonomy): Eukaryota > Metazoa > Chordata > Lepidosauria > Squamata > Lacertidae > Podarcis > Podarcis melisellensis. Next base: position 12,907,256 of record NC_138537.1, read on the forward strand.
TGCATTCTCTTCTGCACAATATTGTGTTGTTTAACCCAATGGCTGTCAAAATTGTGTTCTAGGGAATTCTGGGGTTCTTGATTAGGATGAGTAAAACATATTCTAAATTCACTTGTGGCTGTGTCAAAGGCTTACTGGTCTTCGTGACAATGTGTACCTCATAATCTGTTGCCACCCAGAGAGGTTCCTTGGCCAGTAGGTTTACACGGAACACGTTTCCTGGAGGTAGAAAGTTTGAAAACCATTGGTTTCAGCTACCCAGAGATGAATCACAAAGGATTATAGTTCACAATCTACACCATAAAGCTTCAGCAATCTGAATGCTATTGTGTAAAGCAGTAAAGAGGCTAGAAGCCTCCTGAAGGGGGATAAAACAATTTGTCTGTACAGCTCATCAGTGCTCAACAGTTATAAGGCTAGGATTCCCTGCCAGCACAGCAGCGTGAAAGCCCCAAAAGGTGGAGGGATATGGCTTGTCTCTGAAGAAAAATGAACACTTACAGTACCCAGGCATTTTGATATAAAATAGGCATTAATGGAGGGAGTGAATTGGCTGAACCAGCATGCCTGGCATGCAGCGAGGAATAATTTGCTGTCGCTGGATCTTTTCTTACTCTTGCTTCATAAAACATACAAATGAAACTGACCAAAGGAAAGTGGTCAGATGGGGGTTGTGGTCCACATTTTAAAACTGGGGGTAGGGCTCCCACTTTTTCCACTGGGAGAAATGCAACCTTATTCCTAGGTTGGGGTAAGCTGGGTTGGCATGCAACCAAGGAAACTGGGGCAATTGGCAGGGCCCCAGCTGGCTCCAGCCCACCGGCCGGTGTGCCAGGCGAACTCCGGTCCTTGGTGCAGCATGAATCTGTAGCCCAGGCTTCAGAAGACTGAGCACGCTATCAGAAGAGCAAACACCGCACAAACAGAAGTGGCGTGAGAGGCTGTGTGAGCATATTTACAAGCAGGTTTATTCAGAGTAAAGGTAAAGGTAAACGGACCACTGACCATTAGGTCCAGTCCAGACTCTGGGGTTGCGGTGCTCATCTCGCTTTATTGCCCAAGGGAGCGGGTGTACAGCTTCCGGGTCATGTGGCCAGCATGACTAAGCCGCTTCTGGTGAACCAGAGCAGTGCACGGAAACACTGTTTACCTTCCCGCTGGGGTGGTACCTATTTATCTACTTGTACTTTGATGAGCTTTCAAACTGGTAGGTGGGCAGGAGCTGGGACCGAGCAACGGAAGCTGACCCTGTCGTGGGGATTCAAACCACCGACCTTCTGATCAGCAAGCCCTAGGCTCTGTGGTTATTCAGCGTACATCAGAACAAAAGGAAACATGTCTGATCTCCTCCATGTCCAAAGCAAGACAACTAAAGCTATACACAAACAGAAATTCCCAGCAAGCTGTGCTGGAGTGTAAACAGACATGTGACACACAACAATCATGCCTGTTCCTTAAGGTGGAATGGAATATCCCAACAAGCTGAAGCAATGGCAGAACCTGGTGACTAAAAGACATAATAAAGCAGACCAGATGTGGAGCCAGGATGCATCAGAACTAAGCGAGAGGCAGCCCATGAGGCCGGAGCCAGAGACAAAAAGAATTCCACTGGCCAAGCATTTAAAGAGGGCTTCATAGCCATTCCCATCATGGGGAAACAACGGCCAGCTTGCATGGGCAGAGTCTAAACTATGGGAACACTTCCTAAGGAGTATCTAGGAAGATGCTTCAATTTGTCCCCCAAGTGGCTCTCAGAATAGCCATTTAGAGAGCTGAGAATCCTATCCCAACACCAGCAACTCACTACAAGAGTTTCTAATGAGATGTCCCAGGGCACCAGTGTGTCAGAGAGTACCTCCTTTGGCATCCAAAAACTATCAGACTATAGAGCCCACTCCCACGGAAGGTAGTGGTGGCCACTGACTCAGACAGCTTTAAAAGAGGATTAGATAAATTCATGAAGGAGCTCTCATACTTCCCCTTGGCTTCCAGGTCCACAGGAACAGAAGATGCGGTATGCTAGCCAGGAGTTTCAGGACTGCTGGCAAAGTGTCCAGCTCACCACATGTGAATAGAAAAGAGAAGCCCATATGAACTTATTCCTGGATCAGGGCCAGGCACAGAACCAAGAAGGGGATGGAGCCTCCAGCTCCTGTAGAAACTCTAAGTTTGAACTGAATAATCTCTGGAGCAACAGCTTCCAAACCTTTCTGAAGTGGGTGAAGAACAAAATTCTCTTGAGGTGCTGGAATGTAAGCAGAAAATTCCAGCTAAGGTGTAAGTGTGTTGGTAGGGAGGAAAACCTGTAGAGGCTTATGGACTCCAACTCACATCAATCAGAGCCAACGTGGCTGATGGTCAGGAATGATGGTAGTTGTAGCCCAATAGCACCTGCTGTGCCACCAATTCTTTAGAAGAAGAGGAGTTTGGATTTGATATCCCGCTTGATCACTACCCGAAGGACTCTCAAAGCGGCTAACATTCTCCTTTCCCTTTCTCCCACACAACAAACACTCTGTGAGGCAAGTGGGGCTGAGAGACTTCAGAGAAGTGTGACTGGCCCAAGGTCACCCAGCAGCTGCATGTGGAGGAGCGGAGACGCGAACCCAGTTCCCCAGATTACGAGTCTACCGCTCTTAACCACTACACCACACTGGCTCCTGATGGTCAGGAATGATGGTAGTTGTAGCCCAATAGCACCTGCTGTGCCACCAATTCTGTACTCCTGACCTAAGGCATTCTGAGCTGTGAAAATCCATTTGCACATGGAAGCCACCAAGTGATGAAAATCAGGGTTGTTGTTGTTGCTTTTAAGTGATCGAAAGGTCGGCGGTTCGAATCCCTGCTGCGGGGTGCGCTCCCGCTGCTCGGTCCCAGCGCCTGCCAACCTAGCAGTTCGAAAGCACCTCCAGGTGCAAGTAGATAAATAGGGACCGCTTACCAGCAGGAAGGTAAACGGCGTTTCCGTGTGCAGCTCTGGTCTGGCTCGCCAGAGCAGCGATGTCACACTGGCCATGTGACCCGGAAGTGTCTCCGGACAGCGCTGGCCCCTGGCCTCTTAAGCGAGATGGGCGCACAACCCCAGAGTCTGTCAAGACTGGCCCGTACGGGCAGGGGTACCTTTACCTTTACCTTTAATGACTGTGTGAACCCTGTAAGGCTCCCAGAGCCACAACACCGCTATTAAAGGGCATTCATTCATATGGATTTCTGTCTGACTGGAGCAGGAAGAGACCTTGCTGAAAACACTTCCACAGAGCTATTGTTTTTCTATAAAGGTGCCTTATGGGCAAAAATTCCATCAAAAACTGTCACCCAGGAGTGAAATATGCTTGTGCGATTCTGCGCCTGCTTTTCAAATACTACTTGTTTTCTTTTTGGGGGGGGGTGTATGCGTGTTTTAAATTATTTTCTCCTTTCACTTGACATGATCCATGTTTGAAGTGACATTTCGGTTTAGCTTTTCCTCGAGTCTAATTGTTCAAGAAATAACAGTAGGGAGCTTGTGTGCATGTGTGTTGCAAATGAACTGATCTTTATTTAGGAGGGAAATGACAGCATGTTGGAATGGGAAGAGAGACCGTAAATATACTGTGTATTCATTCCCATCTTGTCAAGCCCCTCTGGAGCCAGAAAGCACAGCTCTCTTACACACTCCCTCCCCACACTGCTTCAATATCTGCCCGTACAGTCCCCCCCCCTTTCCAGGGAAAAGATACACAAGACAGATGATAAGCAATATCTTAACTCTCCTCCAACACAAAAAAGTACAGCAGCTTGATCCATCAAAAAGCCAGTAACTGACATTTGCAGAAAGCACCTCAATTAATCCACGGCGTCACCATTTAGAAAGATAAATCTCTATCAATGAGTGGTTCTGTGAAAATACGCTACTCTCCCCCAACCCACCCCCCACTGTCAGCACCCCCTACTCTACCCCTTTTCAGGAAAGTAGCATAATCTGGGATACAATGATGGCATGAGTCCATAGAGACGCTTAATCTAAATATAGCTACTTTGATTCATCAGTGCTCAACCCCTGATCTCAATCATTTTCTGTGCTTTAAAAGGCTGTGATACTAAATACACAGGCAAACCTATCCTACCACAGGCTGCTTTGTGTGTAAATAATTGCAAAAATACACAGGGTTGTGCCACAACAAGTATAATAATAATAATTCCTGCTCTTCGCCAGCAGGTTCCAGACCAGGTTACAATATAAAATTAAAAACAGATAATGGATTACAGAAAAAGAGTGAACCTGGAAAACACACATCCCAGACTAAGGAGGTGGGTCATCAGTATTGGCCAAAAGCTGTAAAGTGGAGAAGCCAGACACACCATTGTGGAGAGGGAATTCTGTGATTTAGGGGCTGCCACAGAGAACGTCCTTTTCTGGGTTCTGAAGGAGGTACAGCAGAACTACAGAGAGGGTCCCTCTGCTGGTCGTAACATTTGGGATGGTCTGTAGAGAAGCCTTTCAGATATGTGGGGTCTAGGTCCTGAATGCCAGCAGCCTTCCTGCCCCCAGAAAGGGAGGCAGAACTATCCAGTTTGCCCTACTGGCCTCTGAAAATGATAATAATCCTGGGCAGCATGGTAAGACCTGCAGTGGTGCAGCTAGGTAATTTGAGACTTTGGAATTAAAGATGGGCAAGGTCCATAGCATAGTGACAAAGCATCTGCTTTGCACTTAAATGGCTCCAGGTTCAAGCCCCACCATCTCCAGGTATGGCTGTAAATGTCTCCTGCCTGAAACCCTGGGAAGCCATTGACAGCCATTGTAGACAATGCTGAGCTAGACCAATTACATGAGACAGCATAAGGCATATTCCAAGATGTCTTAAACTGGCCTTGTGTCCTGAGCCACCATTTTATTTCTGCCTCTACCATCGTTCCCCATTGAGCCAATACTAGCCAGTTGCTCATTTCTAGTAAAACGCACAATCTCAAAGGTCTGCTGAGATTTGCACTAGGATTACCCTTGTACCTTTGAAATGAACACTTTGTTGGGACAGATTGTGTGTTCAATTCTGGCTCACTGCACAACCCAGGAACTTTTACCAAAAAAAAATTCTTTTTTGAAAAAACCACACACCAGAGGTTCTACATCCATGACCCTGGTTTAGGATTAGAGGCAACCTCTCACCAAGCCTAAATTCACTTTGGTATCTGCTTCAAAACCTGTTTGCTTTAGTCATCAGACTCCCTCTTCTCCTTTTATTTAAAGCATTTTATTAAAAGCATCCTTAACCTGTGATCCTTTCAAAAAAGGAAAAGGAAAAGAATTCTCTCTCAATGATGATCCAAAGTGCAAAGCTAACTGACTGTCTCGCTGCTTGCTTAATTATCTAGTGCAGTAGAAGTTGACAATCCTTGTCAGATGGTATTTCTCTCCCACGGTTCACCAAAGACAGTACTCTTTTTTTGAAAAAAAGTGACTTTTTCCCCTGCCTTCAGAACAGCAACTGCAAGATCATACTACAGTAGATAACAAGAACAGTTCCCACATTTGTTGCTTCCATTATTTCACAGACTGTGAAATTGTTCAACTTTGGCTATCAAAAAGCAGCAAAATGAGAGAGCCTTTGAATTATTCACACCAGAGTAAGGACAGTTTATTGAGAGTTAGGGGGCACCCTCAGTCATTTTTCATATATCTTAGGAGTTTAGGTAAATGGGTAGCTTTTTGTTGGAAGAAGGGAACACCTCCTACTTCTTCTTTTTTTAAAAAATACACTCCAAAGAGACTGGCCACATTCACACCATACATTTAAAGCATTCTGATACCCCTTTCAACAACCATGGCAAAGGTCTGAGCAATGATGGTGGGCTAAAATGATGGCTATAAAGCTGTCTTTTGTCCATCTAGCGCAGTATTTTCCACTCTGTCTGGCAGTGGGTCTCCAGGGAAATCTCCTAGTTGTCCCTTGAGATCCTATGGGTTGAACCTGAGACCTTTTGCATGCTCTACCACTGAAACACAGCCCTCCCTCCCCACCACACACAGGCAGTGAACCAGAGGCAACAGGCAGTATCCAACTAATTAGTTCCATCAGTGCAAGAATTTCTGCTTGCGCAATGGAATTTCCCCCTCTGTCTTCCTGCTGCACTCCCCATATCCTGTTCTTGTTTCCCCAAACCCTTCAAAGCAGATTTGGTGAGGGCACAGAGAGAGGAGCTAGGGGCAAGGAGTTTATTATGTAAGGAGAAATCCTTGCACTGTTGGAATGAGTCTGTTGGATATCACCCAATGAAATGTTGCAGGGCAAAATGTAATAGTGGAAAGAAAGAGGGAGTAGTCTGAAGCTGGACCATAAAGAAGGCTGATCACCGAAGAATTGATGCTTTTGAATTATGGTGCTGGAGGAGACTCTTGAGAGTCCCATGGACTGCAAGAAGATCAAATCTATCCATTCTGAAGGAAATCAGCCCTGAGTGCTCACTAGAAGGACAGATCCTGAAGCTGAGACTCCAATACTTTGGCCACCTCATGAGAAGAGAAGACTCCCTGGAAAAGACCCTGATGTTGGGAAAGATGGAGGGCACAAGGAGAAGGGGACGACAGAGGATGAGATGGTTGGACAGTGTTCTCAAAGCTACCAGCATGAGTTTGACTAAACTGCAGGAGGTAGTGGAAGACAGGAGTGCCTGGCATGCTCTGGTCCATGGGGTCACGAAGAGTCGGACAGAACTAAACAACTAAACAACAACAAAGACTCCCCCCCCCCCGCTCCTTTTCTTAGTTAAAGCACTGACCCACACAGTCTTCAAAAACATTGGTTTTTCTCTCCCTCTCCCCAATTCAACCACTTTTGCTTTCCTGGAAGACCATAGGTAACATGCTAACTCTACAATCCTATAATTCCTCAATGAAAGTTACTAGCAAAGTAATCAAGTCCAGGTGGCATCTTTGGCTTCCTGAGTCAGTTTCATTAGTTCAGATACAGGAAAGGACTCTGCATATTTCTGAATAGCAGTCAAAGGTTTTTCCTGCAGCCTTTTATTTGGGGGTAGGGGTGGGGGACACACCTGCATGGCCACTGATCACAAAAGCCCTGAACCCTGTTAGCCCAGCTGGTGGTATCCTTTTGCTTTGTCCCTTTCAATTCCTAATCATTCCTCATCTCCTTGAATTGAGGAACTGATTAGATCGCATTGCTAAGTCAGAATGCTTGTGGGGTTATGCTCACAGCTAATGGCAATTTTTTATTTTTGGTTTAAATTGTATGATTTAACTCCTTTTAAAAAATGGCCTTGGTTTCTGGCAAACAGCGATGGAATTCAGAAGTGCAGCTCAGTAATTGAAGTCCTTGAGAGAGAAAAGGAGAGGTTGATAATTAAATAGATGCACTGATAGCAGCTGACTCTATGCAAATCTTCAGAAATCACGATGATCTCGGGGTTGTCTTTGGTTTTTTAGAAGAGTGAATAGCTGCTCAGATAAATACTTTAGATTTGTGTGCCTGCATTTCAAAATAATTTCATTTGCAGTCAATGGGGCAACACATTCTTAAGCATATTGCGTAAGAAGATGAGCCTTATCTGGGGCATAACCTCCATCACTCCACAGGCAAAGGCAGAATCACGCTTGTCAAGTCCCCAGTCTCAAACCACTGATTTCTCTTTGAGTCTCTCCCCTCCCCTTCAATATTACATGTTGCTGTTGGCTATTCACTGCCAGCTGCAAGCTGAATTCATCTACACTACAATAGCTTGTCTTCCAGTAATTTAAAACCCAAGAGGGTGATTGTTCTTTTGGTAAAGATGTACTAGAAACAGTATCATCGTCTTGCACTATATTATCAACAGTTTGGAAATATACCTCAGCAGCTGCAAGGTGTGTGTCAAATGGAAAGCTGTGTGAGCACAACATAGTCCTTTCGTCTCCATGCCCATGTGATTTACCTCCATGTGCATTAGATCAGGGGTGGGAGATGGACCTTCTTTCAGGGCGACTCTCATGGCTCTGGTGGGCAAAGCCAGAGGCAAAAGGAAGTAGAACAACAGGTATGTCTTTTCCCATTGTGCAGTAGGCTACATTCTAGCCGCACAAAAGTCAGAGGTTTCTGCACACATGTCTCAGATCTTTATCCAGGAAAGCAGGAGGCATTATCCCAGTTCAGTGACTTATTTCTGCCTGGCAAAAGCATTCAAGAAGGGCACAGAGTTGGGGCATAGCCCAGGAGAGGACGGCAGCCTGGGAAATTCCTGAGGGCCAGATATAAGAGTTTGAAAGCCACATTTGGCCCACAGGCCTGAGGTTCAGCGCGCCAGAAACTGAGAATATTCCTAAAGGAGGAATGAACCTTGGCAAACAAAGGCAATGACTGTTTGATATGTGCAAACATGACACTTTGAAGTGACCTGAAAATGCCACAAAAATGTCAAAAGGTGGAACAGGTCCATCTGATGTGTGCTGGGGTCTGGAATGTAATCCCTGTACAAAATGAGTATTTCCAGTAATGACTGAATGTAATTTGCTACCTGATAAGTTTCGTATGTTTGTGCAATATGGGTATTTGCAAAGTTTGCTGCATTCTTACTTTATATGTTTAGGTGTAAATTAAAAGGTGATAAAAGGGTGTGTGTGCATGCGGCACTGTGGTCTAAAGCACTGAACCTCTTGGGCTTGCTGATCAGAAGCTCAGTGGTTCGAATCCCTGTGATGGGGTGAGCTCCCATTGCCTTTTCCCAGCTTCTGCCAACCTAGCAGTCCTAAAGCACACCAGTGCAAGTAGATAAATAGGTACTGCTGCGACAGGAAGGTAAACGACATTTCCATGTGCTCTGGCTTCTGTCACAATGTGCCGTTGCACCAAAAGAGGTTTAGTCATGCTGGCACATGACCTGGAAAGCTGTCTGTGGACAAACACTGGCTTTCTCAGCCTGAAGCGAGATGAGCACTGCACCCCATAGTTGCTTTTGACTGGACATAACTGTCCAGTTGGTTTTTATAAATATATAAACCATCCAGTCGGTGTATGTATGTATGTATGTATGTATGATGTGTGTGTGTGTACGTGCGTAGATATAGATATAGATATAGATGATATAGATATAGATATAAAATTTGTACCCTGCCCATCCGACTGGGTTTCCTAGACTCCTGTTTGTGGTATGTAGATATTGCCTTTTTCTGAGCAGCCATAGAATCTGTTGATATTTTAACTGAGCTACCCGCCACAACCCCAATCCTGGACTCCTAACTGTAGCTAAGAGATTGGATTGGATTGCATCTGTTCAAAGCTATAAGTAGACTCTCCAATAGAAGGATCAATTGGACATAGCCTTTTATTTCCCTCTTCTTCACACCCGGGCTGAATTCATACATTTAGTTGCAAAGCAAAAGTTTAGGACAACATTGGAAAGGTTACTCCAAAGCGCCAGCTGCGTACACAAAATTAGAATGTTAAGGCAAAGTTTGATTAGATAACACTGCAGTAAGAGGAAGAGCAGAGATAAGTGAACAGCAGCATGCAGATGTTTGGAACTCCGAATTAAGATTTTCAAGATGCCCCTGTAGTATTAAGTGTGCTTTAATGTGCAATCACCTGAATTGCTTTATCTAAAGAAGAAATGGGCCAGAGTAGAATGTGAATGTTTAATCTTAAAGGCCAGATGGCGGTGGCTGTTGCTAGGCATTAAAGAGGAAGCTGAGCTACCGAGAAACGGCAGCATCAATTAAGCTGTGCAAAACTAAAGCAAAGCCATTACTTGCCAGAGTTAAACTTCGCTTTACTCCTATGGCTCATTCTGTCTGAACAAAAAAATCATGAGTGTTAGTTTGTGCTTGCAGTGACACTTTGAAAACAAATCGGGAGAGAGGAAAGGAGAGGGAAACCAGGGACATCCATAAAAGTGGTACTCAGAACTGCACTGGGGAGTACAGATTTACAAGGGAGCTGTATTTCCTCATTGCAGAAAGCACGAAACATTGGCCTGGTCCACTTTTTATTGCTTCTGCACATTCCCTGAGGCGGAGAAGTCATCTACCAGCTAGCTGGGAAGCAGATGGGGTCTGGGAAACAGTATGTCATTAGTTATTAGCATTAATGACCATTCTATTCTGAATACCAAACAGTGAAGGACAAGGATACTGGCATTGTTATATTTTAGCTCCACATTTCTAGAAGCCTCAGAAACATTTCCTGTCCCTCCAAGGTCAGAGGATAAAGAGCAAGGCTGTAAAACAAATAAATGGTACTGTATTTCAGAGACACACACACAGAGAGAGGTGGGAAGCGAAGAGGAAAAAATTGAGGTGTGGGCCTGCAGGGGCAGGGTTCACACACTCCAAGGTAGGTTTATCTAACAAGTTCCAGACTTCCTCATCCTGGTGCTTACTTCCTCCCAAAACCACCCAGAAAGTCAGGACCAATCTGACAACTGAAGACAGGCAAAAGAAAGTACTTCTTCACACAACGTATTGTTAAAAGCATTTGTTCCCGCAGGAAGCAGTGACTGCCATCAACTCAGATAGCTTTAAAAGACGATTAGACAAATTCATGGAGGATAAGGCTACCATATCCTGCAAGTGTCCTGGAAAAACCGGGACATGCCATTTCCCCCCTCCCCCACATGAGCCATTATGGGCAGCATGATCTCTCGCCATTTTGCTCTGTGATTTCCCATCAAAGAAAGCGTGTGGTATCGTGTGGTGCCCCAAAACACATGTTTTCAGGTTCTATGCCTGGGGAAAAAAGTTTTTTTTTTTTTACGGAGAGAGAATCATGGCACAAAATCATGTGGGATCATGGCACCCAAAATGGCTGCTGTCCTCCCACAAGAAAAAATGGGTATACTAGAAGATGGTATCCTGGTTTTTGCCTTTGATATTTTGGAGGGTATAGGCTACCAACAAGGCTACTAGCCCTACGGGAGGCTATATTCTGGCTCTATGGTAGAAGCAGTATGACTCTCCCCCTGAAGGAGGGGAGAGTGCTCTTGTGCTCAGTGCCTTCTTGCAGATGGATCAGTGTGAGAACAGGATGCTGGACTAGACTGGCTTCTTATGTTCTCCCGAGCTTAAGTCTTGGCAGGGCTAGGTGTGAACAATAGGAATTGAGCAAATAGGATCTGGTGCAATCCAAAGGTGAGAATACCAAGGTGGACAAGCAGGGAAACAAACCAGTTGGGAACAAAGTTTCAGGATGCAAGCCTCTGCAAACATGCCTTGGAGTAAGTAAAGAGATCTGAGTACACTTGGATAGGAATGGGCTGGCAGAGTGGGTAGCAGGCTCAGGGAGAGGGTTACAGAGGTGACAAAGGAAGAAGATTTCCTAATCTAGATAGGCAAAAACAGAACAAACTTCCCTATTTCTTTTGGCAGTGGCTGCTGGGAAAGTGAAGCCAATAGGGAAAGGGCAGCCAAAGGAGATTTAGCTATATTCCATTCTGGAGGCAGCTTTTCCACACAAAAAGGCCTCCCTAAAACAGAACTGTTAAGTATCATTGTTTAATTGACACAGAAATGAAGAATGCCTAAATGTGTAGTACTGAAGGTTTTAATGTGGGAAAATTCCACTGGACTATACTAGATGGTCTCTGAATTCCTTGATGAGTTGATAATTAGCTTTTGTTGTTTTCTGCTAGCTAACATGTGAGTGTTTAACCTTAAATCAGATGACAAAAGTATTTTGTTGTGAATTTGACATCTTGGAAGGGTGGTGGCTGAATATTTGTTCCCAGCCTCTGCAGAAGTAGGATGTAAATGAAGCTCTCCAGAAACACACAGCCTCAGGCAAAATGGAGGCTGTAAGATAAGAGATATTTGATTCTAGGTCTGTTTGGAATTATATTATATTCCTAAGAAGATGAACCTGTGCTGGATTTGCATAAGATATTGTATGCAATTATGTGGATGCACCTTTGATGTTTTTGTTATGTTTTTTGAATAAAGTTCTGTAAGTAAATCTTTAATTAAACTTATGGGCCTTGACATGGGACGCGGGTGGCACTGTGGGTTAAACCACAGAGCCTAGGACTTGTTGATCAGAAAGTCGGCGGTTCGAATCCCCGTGACGGGGTGAGCTCCCGTTGCTCGGTCCCTACCAGTTCGAAAGCACGTCAAAGTGCAAGTAGATAAATAGGTACCGCTCCGGCGGAAAGGTAAACAGCGTTTCCATGTGCTGCTCTGGTTCACCAGAAGCTCTGGTTCCACATGACCTGGAAGCTGTACGCTGGCTCCCTTGGCCAGTAAAGCAAGATGAGCGCCGCAACCCCAGAGTCAGTCACGACTGGACCTAATGGTCAGGGGTCCCTTTACCTTTACTATGGGCCTTGACAATGTTTTATTTTCAAAAGGAGCCAGTTTTTAGGCTTCTAGTCACTTCAAGCTGCACAAATTAATATCTGCAATAAATACATCCAACCTGTATGATTAGTAACACAACAAGGGAACTAGGCTGTCACTATCCATCAACTGACTTTAAAGTACAATTCTTATAAATGCTGTTCCATAATGATTACAGATGGAGATTATATCTACCATTGGATGAATGAATATCGCTGTCCATGTTGAGTCTAGATGTTGCCATGAAGCTAATATCAAAGCAGTCCACTTATTTCATCAGTTTGATGATCTTGCAAATAAGTACCCTACAGGCAAAATGAACTGTCATATTGTGCAAAGGTCAATGGTAACCCAAATTGCTAATATACTTTCATTTTGTTTCAGTAAAGTCTAATATTTGCCAAATGGCATGTTCCATTAAGTAGCAACTTGCTAACATGCAAGTATAGCATAATGAACTGCTAATAGCACGTCTAATCACTCTTAAAATTGGCAGCTAATTAATGTGTAATTATGATTTTAAAATGGTTTTCACAAATAGCCACCTGCAGCTTTATTTCAAATGTGATTAAAAATAATAGTTTCAGAACTACTTAGATTCATTGAACCTTTTTGAACATAGTTTATTATAAGTATTTTCAAAACTGAAAAATAATTGCCATGTACCACTACCCACCAAGAAATGAAATAGTCAAGCATTAAGCAGGTTTGTATAATAGCTTAGGGTTGATTATATTAGCTAAGTGTCTTCTACTCTCCATATATACAGATGTCCCAAAGCAAGCCATTGATAGCTGGTAGCCAGGGGACAACATTGTCTTCTTCACTGAATTATTTCTATAGAATAAACATGTACCATATAGAAAAAACATGTACCAAAATTTTTCAGAACCATCACTGGTCTTTGTGTTTCTGAGCTCTCCAAGATGCTTCATTAGTTTTTCCATAGGAGCTCTGTTCCATAATCTATCCTACCATGCCTCTAGAGTTAAGTTAGGGCTGAGAAAGCACAGGCACAAGCAGTTTCCCCCTTTCCCTGCTCCTTTCTTAGGGAAAACCCACTCTTTAAAGCTAAATCAGAGAAAACATCAATCCAGAGAAAACCCAAAATGCCATTTGCTCCAATTGAGTGCTAAAAAGTGGTTTTCCCCAGGCAAAAGAAGTGAGAGAAGAAGAAGTGTGGATAAGCACTATGTTAATATATTTCTAGCTGCAGAAATGAAAAAGATCAGTGTGTCACAGAATCATAGAATTGTAAGGTGAAATGTGATGGTGATGAAACTCCTGGACTGGCTATATAGCTCTGGACCAGAAGTAGGTAGGAATGGATAGATCTGTCTTCCTGAAATGTAACAATTTCACACGAGTCTAATTCCATTACAATTTGCATTTAAAAAGAAAGAAAGGAAACTGCATGAAAATTAATATACGTATATAATATTTTGCTCCACTCCAATTTAAGAGGAAGCCTCAACCTATATATTTATGCCTTTCCTGCCTGCTTGTATCTCCTCATCACATTCTTTCCATCTGACAATGATTAATGTTGCCATAGAGATCCCAAAATATGCACACAGAACACAAAACAAATGTCGGGTATCAATCTGAATCAGAAAGTCCAAGCTTCATGAAAAGCTGACCTTTCCATCTGGCATTGTCCCAAATGTCAATCACTGCAGCTTTCAAAATCCTCCACACCTGTGACAGGTGAGTGCCAATCACAGATTCCTCGCATTCCACATTCTCTTCAGTCACACTCAGATCTGCGACAGCCTCCTTTATATCTCTGTGTGGTTCCCTCTGCCGCCTCCCACCATCTAGCTGGTTTGAAAACCAACATTTCTGTAGTTCTTTCTGAATGTTTCTGGCCTACTTCAAATGCTTCCCTTACAGACCCTGAGCAATCCTACTATCTTCTCAAACACACAAACACACACACACACAAATAGATCTTCGTAAATGTGAGGAAGTGGTAGTTATCATTTGTTTATATTTTAAAGGATCTATGTGCTGATTTTCATATGGTATACCAAAGTGACCTGCAGCATCCTGAAAATGGCAGTGTGGTGTAGTGGTTAAGAGCGGTGGACTCGTAATCTGGTGAACCGGGTTTGATTCCCCGCTCCTCCACATGCAGCTGCTGAGTGACCTTGGGCTAGTCACGCTTCTCTGAAGTCTCTCAGCCCCGCTCACCTCACAGAGTGTTTGTTGTGGGGGAGGAAGGGAAAGGAGAATGTTAGCCGCTTTGAGACTCCTTCAGGTAGTGATAAAGCGGGATATCAATTCCAAACTCTTCATCATAAGCTTCATTAAAACAGATCCAAATAGAGAAATATAAATAGCCATAAGAGGGAAGAGTTGGGGCCTTGAGTCCATCATCAGTTAGCACACGGACAGCGGACGCCTGTTCATAGCATTCCCCACTGTGATGAAAGGCAATGTACTTCCATTTAAATTAATAGTAATTATTTTTAAATTTGCATATAGATTACCATATGCAAATCACATGCCCTCTGTTTCAGGGATGTACTGGTGCTACCCACCCTAAAATTTCCTGCTGTTCAAGAGTAGCAATCACACCTGAAATAAATTGCACACAGTTCAATCTTCTCCTTTAAAAAAGAAAAGAAAAAGTGCTTAACGCTTGCCATCGTGAACTGTCGGTGACCATAAATAACTGGACAACTGTTTAATCTGCATTTGCTGTTCTAGCATCTGAGAGGCCGAGTGCAGAAAATCTTGCAAGAACTGTAAGCAGCTCTTGATGACAGCATAACAAACAAGATGTTTGGAACACAACCTGCTTTCCCTATGCTTGGCCATGTCTAGCTAGAGTTCAGCTTGTCTCTTGCTAGATGAAGCATGAACCCCGTGAGACACAGCTGCCATGGTGTTCTTCCCTGAATTGGGAATCATTCTGCACTCAGTGTCATTCAACTGAACCAGCCGAAAAGGGGTCTGTAATGGTTTTCATCTGCTGTTAGACCCAGATTGCTTCTCTTCTCTCTTTTCCTTCCTTTTTGACATTAAAGGAGGTGTAGGGAGAAAATTAGGCTGTCTTGCTAGGCCTACACATCCATCTGCTCCATCGGGATTCTTTATAAAACCCTGTTTTTAAGGCTGCAGTGCTGAAGCTGTCAAAACTACAGGAATGCTGAATGGAAGGCGGGGAACAAACTGAACATGTTTACAGCAAACTGGCAAATGGAAGCAAACCAAGGCAAGGCTGTTGCTGTCTCTCAATGGAAGGAGTGTTTCCACACTTGATTTCTTATACATAACAAGGATAATTTTCTTTCTCTCTTGGGAAAAGTTTCCCAAGGGCCACATTCCCTTCTGGGCAAACTTTTGAGGGCCACATGCCAGTGGGGGGGGGGAGAGGAGCAAGGAATGGAACTAGTGGATATCAGAGCATTGAGAAAAGTTTGTCGTGCATGACAGCGGTCAAGGACAGGAGCTCAACATAGGATTGCAATTTCCCCAATCTTGGAGCTCCGCGTTTCTACTGACATGTAGGCTTAACATTTCTTAAACTGGTAGAAGAAGGTTGGAATAAATTTAAAGACTATCTACAGAAACATTGTAAAATTAAGGAATGTTAGAAGGATGCTGGAATGAAGTTATGTGGTTTTAGCAGCAATGTTATAAAGGAGTATGTAAAAATGGGTTGTTAACAGGTGAGAATGTAAAGTTACAATATATTAAGATAAATGATTAAGATAAAAACAAAGATGGAAAGGATTTGCTGAATTAACTAACTGAACTAGAATACAAAAAAGGGAGGTGTGAGGAGGTCAAGGAAACAAGTAAATGAAAGATAAGTTATGGAAAAATTGATTTGTTTTTAATTGTTTTTATTTTTCAGTATTTTGTATTTTTGTGTTATTTTTTTCTTATTTTTGTAATTTTTTGAAATTTCAATAAATATTTTTTAAAACAACAACAACAACAACAACAACATTTCTTAAACTGGCCTCTACTCCTCTTGGAAAAATCAGCACTCTGATAAGTGACAGCGCCAGAGTGCACTGAGCCCAGCTGCTCTAAGATGTCATTCCTGCTACTGCTATAGAATCTATCATACGGTACGCCAGGTCTCTAGAAGGGGAAGGCAATGAATAACTCTGGGCAAGACCTTATGCTTACTATATATGAAGACTGCTAGAATGAGATGGTGTGCAAACAATGGGTGAGACTTAACTGTAGTAGCAGTGTGAAATATTAATCTCTAATTCTTTACTGCAGTGAGGGTCTCTGTAATACAACTAGACCCCAGGACATGTCTAAAGAACCTCTTTCTGGTAAAACCCATCCCACGCCAGGTGTATTACTGGGAACCAGAACTTTAAAGATATATAACTTGTTGTGACCAGAGGAGGAAGAAAAGAGTCAAGAAGAAGAAGAAGAGTTTGGATTTGATATCTCGCTTTATCACTACCCGAAGGAGTCTCAAAGCGGCTAACATTCTCCTTTCCCTTCCTCCCACACAACAAACACCCTGTGAGGTGAGTGGGGCTGAGAGACTTCAGAGAAGTGTGAGTAGCCCAAGGTCACCCAGCAGCTGCATGTGGAGGAGCGGAGACGCAAACCCGGTTCCCCAGATTACGAGACTACCGCTCTTAACCACTACACCACACTGGCTCTCGATACATCTATATGGGTAGTACCAATGTCACATTAATTTCCCAACTATAAATTGTAGAGGGTAATGACAGTGTGGGAAACTATCCTGGTGCCGCACAGTCTTACCTGTATCAGGTAAATAGACCCTGCTTAAGGAGAGGGTTAGCAGTTAAGCTTGCTTCTCTCCCTCTCCCTCTCCCTTCAAGTTGAGAAGGAAAGCTTTCCCAGGGCCCAAGCATTCTGGATGGGATACTTGGGATAGGTGCTCTGTATCCACCCCATAGGGCTTACAGCCCACAGGTGCGAGCTTCAAGTAATGCCTACTACCCTGAAAGATGACTACAGTGTCCTCACCTAAACTCATCCTGCTACTGTGCCCAATAATGAAAGACACCAACTGCTCCAGAGTCATCAGAACAACAGTGTAGATTAGACCCCCCCCCCAAAGAAATCCTTTCCACAGGGCCAATGCACATATGGACAAATAAATAAATATCCTTGACCAAAATAAACATCAGCTGTATCTGTCACCAGAAATGGAAAGATGTTGATGTTGTGGCTGCAATCACACCATACTTTAGAGTGGCCATTCTAAACAGTTATGGCTTCCCCCCAAATAATTCTAAGGGCTGTAGCTTGTTATGGGAGCAGCGAGCTGCCAGGAGACCTCTGTTCCTCTCCCAGAACTACAATTCCCAGAGTGGCTTAGCAATATCCCTCTGCAATATTGGAAAACTAATAAAAAACTTATTTGTCAAGTAAAAATAAAAATCATTCCCTCTTCACTGGCTTTGGTAAAGTTGGAGAAGAGAGAGAAAGGCATATTGAGCCAAGTTGCCTTTTAAAACCTTCATCCGAATAAAGAGGGGGATGCTAGCGGTGCATTAAATGGGCTATCATGGAAGGAAGTGAGGATTTCTTGCAAGGGGCAGCATTGCTATGTGCCAGATTAATGAATGAAAGCAACATCAAATTGTTAATGGATTAGCTTTAAGTTATGTCTGTTTTTTCAAGAACAAACTCATGCATATTTGTTATGACCAAGACCACCTGAATCGTGTTCTATCTATCTATCATCTATCTATCTATCTATCTATCTATCTATCTATCTATCTATCTATCTATCTATCTATCATCTATCTATCTATCTATCTATCTATCTATCATCTATCTATCATCTATCTATCTATCTATCTATCTATCTATCTATCTATCTATCTATCTATCTATCTATCTATATCTATCTATCTATCATCTATCTATCTATCTCTCTATCTCTCTATCTCTCTATCTATCTATCTATCTATCTATCTATCATCTATCTATCTATCTATCTATCTATCTATCTATCATCTATCTATCTATCATCTATCTATCTATCTATCTATCTATCTATCTATCTATCTATCTATCTATCTATCATCTATCTATCTATCATCTATCTATCTACCATCATCTATCTGTATCGATTTCTGTCACCATATATACATGGCTGTTTCTACAGATATTGCTATTCCATCATCTCTCATCCTAACACTTTATTGTGCAAAGCATACATTCCCCGAGCAGCTGAAATGAATGGAAGTGTTAATTTGCGAAACAACAAAAGGCACTTCAGGAACAAATTGGAAGTCAACTTCTACAATCCCTCTGAGGCACAGATGGACAAATGAACTGCGATTTGATTTTTCTCTCCCCCCCCCCCTTTCCTTAAGCCCATAGCAAATATTTCTAAATTGATGTCTCAGAAAGTGAAATGCAATTACAGTGATAGAGGCCTGTAGTTCTCAGGCTTCTTACCCCATAATGGACTCAATGATTTCCATAGTAGCTCACATGGAGGACAGAAAGTCAAATTATCTGCCTATTGACTTATATATCCCACCTCTCCATTATTATGCTCAAGGCAACTGACGATGACAACATCACACATAGCAATTACAATGAAACAAAATAATAATAATCCCTAATTAGGAATAAGCGGACATCACTTGTTCCGCCCCCCTTTATTGTTTTTGTGACCCAGTGGTGGCCCATACAATCATGCCATATTAATGGCATCCCAGCACCACACATAGCTGAAGGTACTCATCCACAAAACCAAGTGGGTTACCAAAAGTTGATTTGATTAAATGTCAAAATGGCAAAAGAGGGGAAAGAAACCAAGGAGGAATGTGGTGCTAAGAAGAAGCTACAGCTTGGGGGACTATAGGGCATGAAAAGAGAAGGAATGTTTAGTGAGGTGAAATTTTGTTGTTGTTCTAGTTATTGGTTTGACATAAAGTCAAATGGGCTACTTGTAAAGCAAATGTGGCCTAGCTTGTATTCAAAGAAGAAGAATAGTTCAAAGCAGAAGGTTTGCTCACAAGTCTACTGCCTGAAATGAAATGTGTTTCTACAGAAATTTGTGATAGCAGCAGCAGTGGTTATTCAGATGAATTGTGCCTTCTTGTGGAGGATAGGAATAAAGTTTTCTTCAGCTGGTGAATGGCATGATCCATAATCTCCTAAATGTTTGCTTAAAGCTCTTCCAGAATTTCTACTTCTGAGTTCAGTATCAGGATTATGCCACTATATATCTATAATTGGGTTTTTTTTAAGGGCAGCCTTGGTTTGCCTAGGCCAGGCATGGCCAAACTTGGCCCTCCAGCTGTTTGGGGACTACAACTCCCATCATCCCTGGCTAACAAGACCAGTGGTCAGGGATGATGGGAATTGTAGTCCCAAAACAGCTGGAGTGCCAAGTTTGGCCTAGGCGATGATGAAGACCATTTAAAAAAAAAATTACTTGAGCTGCTGCTGCTCCATGAAATGGGGGTGATGACCCCTCTTGCTTTCCTGTTGACATGATGTCTATGGTCATTATCAGTGCAAACAGTTGCTTAGATTTTGTGGCTTCTCAGATGAGATTAAACTGAATGATTTGTGGGCAAAGTTGCCTTCCCCCAGACAAATTGCCAACCTGAGCTAAAGAGCTCAATCTAGACCAGGGGATGGGGAACTTTTTGATCCAACCAGCCATATTACTGCTGGAAAGCTCTCAGGAGTCATACTCTCGTAGTGGGCAGCCCCAGCCCAGACCCCTACATATATACACACCCTTAACACACACACACAGAGGGAGAGAGAGAGAGGGGGGGGCAAGAGAGCTATTTCAGAGGCATACATCATTTGTTGTTGTTGTTGTTGTTGTTGTTGTTTTCACAAGGAGGTCTTGCCTTTGGGCTTCCAATAGGCATCTGGTTGGCCTCTGAGAGAATAAAATGCTGGATTAAGTGGCAACTTTGGTCTGATTCAACAGGTTGCTTCTTAAATTCTTAGGACGTCTGATGTCAACACCAAAAATTAGCTGCCTGAGGCTGGTCCAAGGTTATCCGGCTGCATCACTTTGTCTGACTGTACAGTCAACCCTGGCCCAGACCCAACTTCACTTAAATCTTTGCCTTGGCAGCCAACTGAGTATGCCAGCTGCTGGGAATCACAAGTGGGAAGGGTGGTGCTGTGTTCAAGTCCTGCCCTTGGGCCTCCCATGGGCATCTGGTTGGCCACTGTGAGAACAAGATCCTGAACTGGTCACTGGCCTGATCCAGCAGGGGGTCTTCTTATGTTCATATGTGCCCAGATTGACAACTGATATGCCTATTCAGGTTGTTCCCTTTCATCTTGTAGATAGATAACTGTTGACTGCTGCTTATGCTTTGTTGCAAATAACCAGAAGGCTGGGAATAATGAAACTTTTGAAGGGGAAAATCCTTTGATTTCCATGAATAAGAGGGAAAGGGCTTAAGCAGATTTTAAAGCATCATTTATTTTTAGCTGTAAAGAATCATATTCCTACCAGCAAAGGACCTGCTCTCTCTCTCTCTCTCAAGAAGAAAAAAAGAAAAAGAAAGTAGTAACAAAAAACACCTTAAGGCTAGCAATTTAATTTCTGAATAGACATATTACCTTGTTAATTCTACAGTCAGTGGCAGGCTTTTATATCTGCCGCTAGATATTATTAATCCTTTGGTCCTCCCCCCCTCCTTTGTAACTAAAATGTTGCCACCAGATGGAGTTCATCTCTTGCTATGATTTCTGTTAACATACCAACAATAATCATAGTACTGGACTCCCAGCTGTGCAGAATTCAGAAACAGGAAAGAGCTGTCAAAATACATATAAAATGCAGCCAGCTGACCAAGATCTGATGTGCATAATTTATATACAGTATTGGACTGTAACACTGTCAAATTCAGTTAAAGGCTATGCCCCGGCCACCTCTGCCAGCCCATTCTCCCTCCTCCCTGTTGCCCCATTGCCTTTCCACAAACCTATCCACTTGCAGCAGTGGGGAAACAGTGGCAAGTTGTCTCAGAACCTGTCTCCATCTTGGCACCTAAAAAGTTGCAATGGCAGCATCGTCAACTCAAAAACTCCTGAGAATAATAGTTTCCCAAGACGCCAGGCTCCATAGTATAAGCTGAGGCACCCCAGAGAACAAAGTTTTCCAGGTTTTCTAGAATGTTTCCTTGGATGCTGTTGTTGCATCGTTCTAAGTTCCAGAGGTGAAAAGCATGGAGCATCGTTGGGAAGCTTCTAAGGAACCTTTGCTTCTGCTGCTCTTACTCCATCTCCACTCCCAGGCAAGTTAAAGGTAAAGGGACCCCTGACCATTAGGTCCAGTTGTGACCGATTCTGAGGTTGCGGCGCTCATCTCGCTTTATTGGCCAAGGGAGCCGGCGTACAGCTTCTGGTCATGTGGCCAGTATGACTAACCTGCTTCTGGCAAACCAGAGCAGCACACAGAAATGCTGTTTACCTTCCCGCCAGAGTGGTACCTATTTATCTACTTGCACTTTGACGTGCTTTCGAACTGCTAGGTTGGCAGGAGCAGGGACCGAGCAATGGGAGCTCACCCCGTCGCAGTGATTCGAACCACCGACTTTCTGATTGGCAAGTCCTAGGCTCTGTGATTTAACCCACAGCACCACCAGTGTACCAAGCAAGTTAGGGGAAAGGGAACAAAGTAGAAAGGCCCGGAACAGAGGTAGCCAAAATGATACTCTCCAAAAGTTGCTGGGTCTCCAACTTCCATTAGCCC
This sequence comes from Podarcis melisellensis, assembly GCF_964234715.1. Lineage (NCBI taxonomy): Eukaryota > Metazoa > Chordata > Lepidosauria > Squamata > Lacertidae > Podarcis > Podarcis melisellensis. Next base: position 12,929,257 of record NC_138537.1, read on the forward strand.
CAGTCAGCACGTCCAATCACCATGGATGATGGGCAGTGATGTCTAGTACTATTTGGGGGTACCACATTGATGACCTGTGACTTGGGGCTTCACAGGGAGAGTTGGGGATCAAGGAGGCACAGTAAGCCTTCAGCTTCTGTTGCATTCCTAACAACATCATTGATATGTGATGGGATTTTCAGTCCTTGTCAGGCTTTAAGGAATCGGCTTCCTTCCCCGTGGCAGTAAACAAAAGATCAAACAAAAGGAATGTCTTACCAGTTAGACATATTACCTTGTTAATTCTTTAATAACCACAGCGAGAGAACAAAGAACACTTCTCTGAGAAATGGTGGTGCTCCTAATTAAGGGTCACTCCCCCCTCCGTCCTATTAATCTACATCACTCCTACGTCTTGTAATCTGAGTTTGTACCCTCTGCACTTTCTGTTCTAACACTTTCTGAGCTCTCTGTGACTTTAGAGAAGGGGGGGGGGTTGAAGGCTGTCCAGAGAATGTGAATCTGTTAACCCCCTCTCTTCCAGTGTTTCTTTTCCTAGCTGTTCCCCATCCAGTATTTCCCAGCTTCTGCCTTCTTAACTATGTCCCTCTGCAAACCACCATTCCAAATCTATACTGTCCTCCTGCTCCTGGGAAGATTCAGGAGCAGGAGCAGGGGGAGGGAGTGGCTCCCACCTTTCCTCCTCAGCACAGTCCTTGACAGTCCTCTTTTGTAGCTTATCACCCTACCTTCTCCAGAAACAGTACTCAGGACACACAGTGTAATGGGTAAACCAGCCCAACCTATCATGGATTCAGGAGTTTTCAATGGACAAAAATATTTAATGGAGGTTAGGATGGGTAGGGAACAGAGAGGGGAAAGACAAAGAGAAAACTGCAAGGGTCATGTAAAAATGATAAGAATTATGTGAATGAATTTATTGTAGGAAGGGAAGAGAATTCAAATGAGCTCTCCTGTGTTGAGAGTATTGCTTAATTATCCACAACAAAGGCCCACTTGTTCAAAAGCCCTGACCTGCCGCTCTGTTGCCGGCAAAGCTCCAGTTGGCCTTTTGAATATAGCATTGATGCAAACTCGAACTGGGATCTCTTTATGAATTGCTTATTCAGTATTATTTTGTTGGCACTAGGGAAAATCTTTCCTAATTGCTGGTGTGTGTGTAGCCGGGTTGTTGTTTCCTTTCTTTCCTTTCTCATAATTCTAACGCGTTGCCACTCAGTCTTTGAACTGAGCAAAGTATGAAGTGGGAAGGTGGAAGAGATCACAATGAGCACAATTAGCAAATGCAATGCAAAGCACTGAGGTGGATGTTGCAGGTGCATCGCTCCCATAAACAATGTTCAAAACTTGGGTGAAGAGGTTGTCTGCGGAAGGAAAGGCAGGCAGCTCCTTAGAAAAGGTACAAAGGACCAAAAGAGAAAAGTGAGAAGTTGCTGCTGGATTTAGGCATGGAACAGGTGATTATCAAGTATTTGTAAATGGGGGTGGGTGGGTTGGGTTGGGTTGTTACAGGCCTGTGTTCTATTACACACATCCCCTCCATGAGATAAACTTGCAAAAAAACCAGCACCTAGTACAAGCATAGGCAAACTCAGCCCTCCAGATGTTTTGGGACTACAACTCCCATCATCCATGACCACTGGTCCTGTTAGCTAGGGATGGTGGGAGTTGTAGTCCCAAAATATCTGGAGGGCCGAGTTTGCCTATGCCTGACCTAGTACAATACCTGAAGGCTAGGCAGGGCATTGCCAGATCCCATCAAATACGGACACAGATGCAAGAGAGTAAGCCTATCCCAAGAACCATTTTAAAAGTGTTGAATATGGTCAGAACCAAGGACTTTTTTCAGCTGGAACTCAGTTCCGGCACCTCTCAGGTGGGAGCCATTGCCATTATAAGAACAAAGGAGGCACTTAGGATGAGTTCAGGCACCTCTTTTTTCTAGAAAAATAGCACTGGTTAGAAGACAAGGGTATATGGTAGAGTGCCACCTCTTGCACTTCTACTGCCTGAGGCCAGTTCTGTCCCCAACCATTGGGCATGCCATCTGTGGCTCATGGGAGTTGGAGTCCAACAGCATTTAGAGGACCATACATTCCCCATACCCAATCTAATTAATAACCAGCGCAGTTCCTCTATAGCATAGAAGGATAGGGTCTATACTAAGCTAGCCTGCTATAAAAATGCTTTTTACTAATACTTGAAATTGAAATTCCCCTCTAATGAACCAATGTTTCCACTTTGCCTTTCTTCTATCTCATCAGATCCAACCATGTGTTTTTCCTTCACTCCAGATTAATGCTAAACTTATCATTCTTCTCTAGACAGTTTCACTTCTTAAAAAATCAACTTGTCTGATTACTTCCTCACAACTTTAGTACTAAGTACATTTGGTGTGTGAATCATGGCACATCTAACTGGACTTGAAAATGTGCAGACTGCTAAGAAAGCAACAGTTTTCTAAAACATACACTATAGCTTTTCAGGAAGATTTTTTTTGAATGTCCTGAAAACTCCAGTATGTTCTGGATTAAAATTAGCTCTATCAGTTACTAATTTCAGAAAATGAATCTTAAAAACAGCAAGACTCTACTTTCTGCAGGTAAGGACAACTCTGTCAGTCACTATTCTGATTTTTCTGACATCATCACCAGTTGTTATTTGGTAGTGCCATTGGTTCTGGAAGGTCAGATGCTATAGACGATTGCTGCATCAGTACTCAAAGACATGTTTCTGAAGTGCCACTCACAGCACAACCCAAGCTCTTAATCCTTATGTTGAACCGGTTTCAAAAGCAAACCACTACAGATGAATAACCTTATAATCTCACGCCACCTAGTTTCCCTCTTGTGGTCTGTTAACCTTGCTCTCTCTATGATACAAATTTTCAGGAAAAAAGGGGCACAAAAAGATGTGGCCTTATGGATTCCCTCTCCCTGCCAGTCAGGAAAAACATCAGAGTGCAGACCTGAGCAGTCAGTGTTGGGGCATGTGCAGAGTGCCCATTCAACACGCCAAAAGAGTGTGCCAATGGAACAGAAAAACACCAGGCAGTTTGCGTAGGGTCAGTTCCTTTACTGACAGTATAAAGCAGTTCCACAGCTTATAGGTTACGTACAGTTGTAATATACAGTCTTTCCAAGGTCTCCTTGCAGTGTTCCAATGAGACGAGGCTGTGGCCAAGGGCAGCTTGCTTCAGACACAAGTGCATTTATATTTTAGATTGTGCTGACTCACTCTCACATGTGACCTGGAAATGTAGGTGGGCAGACACTTCCTCATTAAAACGGACCATACCTGAGACTGGAAGGACAGATCATGAAGCTGAGGCTCCAATACTTTGGCCACCTCATGAGAAGAGAAGACTCCCTGGAATAGACCCTGATGTTGGGAAAGATTGAGGGCACAAGGAGAAGGGGACGACAGAGGACGAGATGGTTGGACAGTGTTCTCGAATCTACCAGCATGAGTTTGACCAAACTGTGGGAGGCAGTGGAAGACAGGAGTGCCTGGCGTGCCCTGGTCCATGGGGTCACGAAGAGTTGGACACAACTAAACAACAACAACATACCTGAGACATTTCAACAAACTATAATCATAAAGATAAGCAGTCTCGGTGGTTTGGATTACTCTCTTGCTACATGCAAATCTGTGAAATAAAAGCTAAGATCAAACCGCTTCCTGAATTAACATGCACTTCTGATTGAACATGGAACACTCCCAGGTCTTTGAACCCATCTCATGCCATCTCACAGCTAGAGGTGTCAATCCAGTATGCCAAAGTGCGTAATTTACCAGTGTGTGTTTTTATATAGTTTATGGATACCGATCAAATCTTTTCAATGTGTTTGGTGAATGCGCATGAGGAAAGTGTTAAGTCTAAGGTGTCCAGGACAACGTTTTAATGCTTAGGTGGGATGCACATGGATGATATTGTCATTCCATGCATATATTCCCATTCTGACACTCCAAACAATGAGTGTAGGCTGAACGTTTGAGAAACATGGCAGTAAACACGCCTCATCAAGGGTGTTGTAGAGTTGGAAAAGGTTTGGAAAAAGAGCAACCCAAATTATAAAGGGGGTGAAGAACCTCACCTATAAGTGACACCATTTGGGACACCGTTTTTTTAGTTTATAGAAGAGGTGAGGAAGAGACAACATGATAGAATTATACATGGCAAGGAGAAAGTTGGAGAAAGCGCTTCCACTGTAGCAAGGCTGCCCCTTAAGGGTGAGAATTCAGCATGCGGTTCATTTTCAAACTTAGAGCACCATCTACTCTACTCAGATGTAAGCCCATTGAGTTCCATGGCACTTACACCTAGGCAAGTGTATGTAGGATTGCAGCCTCAATTTAATACAGCTTTTTGCAATGTTTTTCACCCTAAACAACAACAGCAAAAAGCATGAACACCAGAATTGGCACACAATAAAAAAGATGCTCAAAATCAATACAGCCTGCATTTAAATCCAGTTAGAGCCTCAGCTAGAAAGATAAAAAAAACTTTTTAAAAAGAAAAAAAAATCTCAACATAAAAAGGTTTGTCAGCATAAAAGTTTTTTCCCCCCCTGTTTACTTAAAGTGTCTATCAGGGCACAGTTTAAGGTATCTATCAGGGCAGACTTTCAGAAGTCTTGACTATAGTTTTTTTAAAAAAAAGTTTTGAAAAATAGTGTGCTGAAAATAATGATTTTCTTAATTCTGTTATGTTGCTAACACCCCACACCAACCCTGAAACTGGATCTTTTATGGCATACCACAATAAATTTTCGGGGTTTACTTTGAAACCATGGCATGAATTTTTGGGGGGAGAGGAGACTCACATCACAATGAAGATTCATGAGGTCTAATTAGACCTGTGGGCTGGAGGTTCCCAACAGTCCACAGTGACTGGCATCAGTTTTAGACTCTGTTAATTCCCCGTCTACCCTGGAGATTGAGCATCGAAAGTGATACCTCCTGCTTGTAAAGCAGATACTCTGCCACTGAACTATGGTCCTTCCTGGACATGAGGACCCTAACATTCTTTGTGGCCTAGTGGTAACATAAGCATCTCATTCTTGAGGTCCATTAAACTGAGGATGCTATCTAATGAATGGAGACTGGGTCTCTTGGTTTCCTTCCTCCAGCTTTATCCTTTCCAACACCCTTTTAGCACCCAAGGTCTAGCAAGAGGATACTTCGGTGATTTCTCCCAAGACACTCATCCTCAGGTGCAGGGATTTTATCATCTATCTATCTATCTATCTATCTATCTATCTATCTATCTATCATCTATCTATCTATCATCTATCTATCATCTATCTATCTATCATCATCTATCTATCATCTATCTATCCACACACAAACACACACAATCTAAGCATATAATGGGTAATTTGCAAAGATCTGTTTTATTTTGTTTTTTAAAAAAGTACATGCTGTAGGTAAGGGAAATGCTGGCACAGTTTTAATTAAGCCAGAAAAGCTGTAAATAACTGAGCTCCAGAGGGAAAATGCATTGGAGGACTGCCTGGAACAGACCTTCAAGAAATCTGTCAGTAACATTAAGTTATTTAAAGTTGAGCGATTCCAAGAAGAACTTTCCTCTTATCACTTTGTTCTTGCTGGTCAGGAAACAACAACACAGTCTCCCTGTAGACAACCAGACACATAAAAATACCCTTGCACACTCCTTTGCAGCAACCTTTCAGGATAGAGCCTCTCCATCGTTCTTTGGGAAAGGAGCTCAAGCCGGGATGATTATCAGTTCATTTTCCTAGCAGGATTAAGACAGTTCATGTTCCTTGCCCTCATACATTATTCTCTGTCCTCACAGTTCATACATTATGCAGAGGCAACTCTGGGCTTGCCTCTGGCAGTAACTCCTTGTTAAGTGTAGACTTACCAGGGCTTCCTCGTGACCATTGAGATGGGTTTATAGGTGGTTTCATGGGGGGGGGTGGACTCTAGCTCAGTGGCAGAGCATCCTCTCTGCATGCAGAAAGTCCCAGGTTCAATCCCCAGCATCAGGTAGTGCTGGGAATGCCCCCCACCCTGTTCAAAACCTGGACAGCTAATGCCAGTCACTGAATACAATCGTGAAGTAGATAGATCCTGCCTCTACTGGCATGATGCCTGAAAGCAACAGACCTAGCAAATGAAGTTGGAGCATATCCACATACATGACAATGTACAGGGACATCTTACCCATAGAGGCTAGTGGCGCAGGGCGCCAGGGCTCCAAGTTCTGGAGGGCGCCAGGGAAGAGCCGGAGGCTGGACGTGGTGCCTCCCGGCATCAGCTTGCTGCCCTCACCCACCTCTGCCATGCTGCGCCGAAGCTCGGAGCCTCCACCTGCCATGGCCACCATGGCACGAAGTGGCCAGATGAGCTGGGAGCCACTGCGTCCAGCCTCCATCTTTTCCCTGCCGGAGGAGCTGCCCTCCAGCCGTTGCCTGCTTCCTCCAGCCCTGCAAAGCTGGGCGCGTCGCCATCAACGCCGTCCTTCCTAAAAAAGGTAGGCAACTCGGGGGGGGGGGCGAAGGGATCTTTGCACCACGGTGCTGGATATGCTTAAGACAGCCCTGACAATGTACCGGTGGAACTTCTTCCTGAGGAATGAGAGGACCTGAGGACCAGAGTCCCCACGCCCCACCACTTGCATAGGAAAACTTCAAATGTTTAAAACAAAGGGTGTGGTGCACCACACTGATGAGGCATGAGAGGATGGCTGCTGTGGCGGGAAGATTCAAGGATAATGAAATATTATTTTGTAAAAAATATTTCAGGGTAGTAGCGTATTGTATTGTAGCTATAGCTATATTGGATATACAACCAGAAACAGTATCCATGCCTCTTTCAAGAGCACTGGTTATTCTTCGGCAGTTCTCCACAACATACAGTATTGTTGCAAAATAGGGATTTTCCACTCTGACAAATATTAAAGATCAGAAAAGAGATGAGAAGATGCGAGTTTCTCTTAATTTTTTGACACTGGCAAAAGCGAGCTCACACCTCTCATTGGTGTCCCATAATCATATTATAAAGTAGTTGTGTTCTATGTTATAAAGCAAGCACTGCTAGAAGTTGTTGTTTTTCTTCCAATGTATTTCTTATCAATAAAGAATTTGATGTGGTGCAAACAAATTTTTATTCTGAAAGTGCAGCCCAGAGGATAAAAGTTTGAGAACCACTGGTGTAAATTGTGGTCACATGGCCTCCAAATGCATGAGATGGGCATGGACATTGAGTGTGTTGACTTGGTGGTCCCACCATAACACATATGTAACCTTTCAGCATAGTGAGCTAAACCCCCTTCTATCTATAGGACATGCATGTGAAAATTCATGTTGCTTGCACGTGGAAAACCTAATATATCTATAGAGTTGACCTAAACCAGGTCTTCATAATGTTTGACTCACTAGGTAGAAACAGCTCAATGGTTGTATATTAGGCCCTGTCTTATGCATAAAAGCCCACCCTTAATTTTAAAATTCAGGAAAAAATAGGCAATTTTTCAAGATCCCGATAAGCCAAAATACATGGCTGGTGATTTACTGTGTGACTTGGTCAGTCATGAGGGTTTTTTTAGACATACTTAAGCCAGTGAATCTTAAAACTGTGGCCAAGAGACAACACAATGATTTGGTTCACATGCAAATGTCTACTCTTGGTTTACCAATCCTGAAGACTGTATGCTCTCACTCTCTCCATTTCTCTCCCTGAGTACATGGTTCAGAGAAACTTAACCTTGCCATTTCATTCAAATCACTAACCATTTACTATGGTCAACAGACTCAAAATAAGGCCAAAACTAAAACCATGCAATGTGCCACAACCTTAAGCATGAAGCAAATTACAAAGCAAGGTAAAAACATAAATAGCATCAGCTCAGCTTTGCATATATACACAAGTTGGGCCCATACAAACATGAGGTCGGGATGGCCAAACCATATGTGAACTGACCCAATTAAAAACCAGAGAAAAATGTTGACGAGCTAGTGTTTTTGACATTTCTGCTAGATATAAAAACATGGGTTACATATGAAAAACTGCCACATTACTAAGTGCTGCTAAGCATGATTTCTGCTGAAGATTCAGCAATGCCGTCATCTCTTAGTCTCGGCATAAGTGATTTACATGGCTAAATGTTTTCAGCATTTGAAAAACCGCTCTCCAATTTCTTTATTAGTCTCCTTAGCATATATATCAGAGGGGACAGATGCACTCAAGATGTCTTCTGGCGGTATATTATACACTCTAAAAGTTCTTTGAGCTGATTATAGATAATTCAATGAAATGGTGTCAGAGAGGTCCGTCTTCCAGTATCTTCCTGGGTTTTGAAAGGGTGTTGATTCTAGTTTAATGAGTGCTGGAGAGCATCTGGCAATCACACCCCTGAGACGGGCCAACTGAGAAAACAGTGTCTCCACTGCAGAAGGGCTGGCAAAAACGGATCTTAAAAAAACTCTCTCATTTAGCGTTTGGCATGCAAAGTACGGAGGGGAGGCAGTCATGAGCCGACAAATCGTATTTGTTTGACAAATGTCAGCAAGACATTAAGAGGCATCCTAAAACAAATTCTCTTTGAATGTGTGTGTGTGTGCTTAAAAATATCATTTAGTTGCCCAGATGCTAGTAAATTGGATTTGCAGAGGCCTGGCAAAGAAGGAAGGATCACCGATAATGGCAAAAAACAGCCACACGAGGCACCAAATCCATAAATTTAGGCTTGAGAGTGTTCCAAGCCTTTAATTTGTTGGCTGTGGCAAATGAGCAGCGATCAAAACACCACAATAAAGGCTTCTCCATTCTAAGCAATCGGAAGACTTGCTGCCCAGGGTGATTCTGTAATGCTGCTACATTTCGGCGCGAGACAGCAGGGAAATAAGAAGCACAGTTCTGCAGCCAAATTAAAATGGACTGATGTATAGCCAATGACGTGTTTCTCCTCCATTTACTAGCAAGGTATCATTTGTATTGTTTCATCTGCTCTCGCTTTCCCACCCACCCCTCCCCTCCCTCCCCCTTTGGTCTTCCATTGTGCCAAATAAAACATTTCAAAATGCATTAAGCAAATCAAGACCAGGGCATAACAAAACAGAATAAAGAAGCTGTTGTAATTTGTAATAGGTAGTTGGAGCCTAGAAGCAGAAACTCCAATGCAGTGTCATAAAGTTTAGTGTAGCAAAGGATGGGCATAGCTAAAGATAAAATTTTAGCATCTGATTTATTTATTTATTTATTTATTTAAAAAAATATGAGCCAGAAATGTTTTGCTGTATGTATGTATGTAAAATAGCTTGCACTCATAGCATTGCTACAAAAGAATCACTGAGGGGTTTGCATTAAAAAAATAATTCAAACAGGAAATGTATGTGCTGTATAAAGTGAAAGTCCTCAGCCATAGGAGTCAACTCCAAGGGGCTGAGGGGTCTTCACACACACCCCCAATAAAATATTTGAAGGGACCAAGCCCCCCCCAAAAATGTTGATTAGCATTGTCATTCATATGGTGTGCATGCACTGCATCATGTGATTGATTATGTGGGGTGGAGCTTACCTCCCCCCATGTTTTCTTCAAGTTGGCACCCCTGTCCTCAACCTAATTTCCAAAGCCCCATGAATGCAATCAGTTCAGAGCAGTACCACTCCTGAAATAATTGGAGAACTACATCTCTTATAAGTCACTCAGAAAAGTCAGGACAGCCTACAACCCCACAGCACCAGGATTTCAGAAGGGAAGGAAAAAACTCCCCCTTGCTGTCAAGTGATGCCTTAAGGCAGCCCTTTTCAAACTTGGTTTCAAAAATGTTGTTAAACTATAACTCCCATCATCCCTGACCCCTGGGCCTGGTAGCTAGGGATGATGGGAGTTTTAGTGCAACAACATCTGGAGACCCAAGTTTGAGAAAGTCTGCTATAAGGGGTGGTAACTCAATCACTGGAATAAAACAAATGGAGTCCAGAGAAAAGAAGAGAAACTCATAATAATGTTGTGATTTTAGGTGAGGGGAAGTTAGGCTGTATGCCTGGGTCCCTTCTAATTCCAGGATCTAGCAAGAATTCAACTAGCCATGCCAGATTTTTGGTAACGGCCTCTCAGCAAAGATCATGCCATTCTGACTGGTTGCTAGGCAGCAACAAGGCCGCCACCATCTTGGTTGGCTGATTGTCAACATAACTGTCCCTTAGGTTACCACCTAAATAATCTCTGCTATTGTTCTTCCAACAAAGAGAAGGGGAGGGTAGTGTTTCAGGGAGAATTGGCACAGGGAGATTGGTCGTTTGGGGATTAGGGTGGAATGGCAGAGGGCAGATCATTTTCCTAAGTCTTGAATCGACTTTAGAATGAAACAAGTTATTTCTGATTTTAAAATAATTCTGTTTGTTTTCAAGTCAACCCAAGGTGAGCAGAGGACACACTCATCCATCTCTAATGGAAGTGACATGAAATGGATGCATTTAATACATCAAAAGAGCAATTCTGGCATAGGCCTTCAGACTCATGTCTTAAGATATCTGCCAACATAAAAAAGCCGCTTCTAAAGAAATGCTTGAGATGGGGGCAAAGAGGAGGGAAAGGTCAGTAAAATTAAAATAAGCAATGAGAACGGTTAGTTAATTACACGAAAAGGTGATCCCTTTGCCGTGAACACAATGAGAGTTTGTTAACGCATTCCTGGGGAGCCTGTGGCGCTTTGGATCAGCTGGGATCAGAATGACCAACAGGAATGAAGGAAGTTGAAGTCTAACAATATCCAGAGAGCCACAATTTCCCTATCTCTGCTATAATGAATGCATCCATCGATTGTGGCCTGTATGTACTGAAAATTCACAGAAAGCAAGTAAGGAGAAACTTTTATTATTTCATTTTATTTCTACGTTTGGAAAGAGGTGGTGTCAAGGGGAAAGAAGAAAATACACCTTTTGGCACATGGCATCATAAAGAATTGTGCTGGAGAAGCAGATGTACAAACTCAACATCCCATTCCAACCATTGGCCCCTCCCTCCCTTTTTCACAAATTGGCACGGTTTCTCTTCCCCGTTCCATTCCCCTTGATATAAGGCACGCTTTATGAATGTTCCCCCCTCTCCCTGCAACTTACACAGATGCTGCAGCTGAGCTGTCAAAAACACACACCAGGCAATAACTGAAGAGAGAGAGCCTGTCTTCCAAAAACCACTTAAGCTCGTTGCATCAAGGAAGCCTAACAGGAAGTTACAAAGATATGTGTCTCCTGGTATCCATTCCTATGCAGCGCGCAATGAAACAATAAAAGGCAAAGCATCAAAGTCAAGTTGATCCTACCTAATGATTCACCGTGGGAAGGTGACTGTGAAACAACGGGGGAACAATTACGCAAAGAAGAGAGGGTGAAAATGGAAGGGGCACATGAAGCAGGAGGAGGGCAAGAAGGAGGCGGAGGGGAAACTATAAAGGATGTAATGATGTGCAAGATGCTTCAGGAGTGAAAGCAAAGTACGGCAAGTGAAAGTGCAACAAACAGAGAAAACCGGGTTTCCCCAACCTCTATGGCAGGGGTGAGCAGGCTTAAGGGCTGTGGGAGCTCCTTGGTTTTTCGCTAAAACCCAGAGATCCACTGAGAGCAGGCAAGTGCAAAATTCTTCTTGTGGAAGGCAGGCGTGAAGTTGCACAACAAGGAGGTGTGTGTGAGGGGGAGAATTCTTACAGAAATGGGAAAGGGAATTGAAATTGATGCAGTTCCACATGTTCGTTTTTGGTCAGGAACAGAAATCTAACTAAGAACCTGTTCTATTAATTTTAAAATTGGCGCATAGACGGTTTGCTGTGTCTTTCTGTTCTTACTACAGCAACTTTGTTGCTGGTGCTGTGGTCGAAACCACTGGGCCTCTTGGGCTTGCCAATTGGGAGGTTGACGGTCTGAATCCGCACAACGGGGAGAGCTCCTGTTGCTCTGCCCCAGCTTCTGCCAACCTATCAGTTCAAAAGCACACAGTGCAAGCAGATAAATAGGTACAAGTAAATAAATGTGGTGAGATGGTAAACAGCATTTCCGTGCACTCTGGCACTCATCACGGTGTCCCGTTGTGCCAGAAGCGGTTTAGTCATGCTGGCCACATGACCTGAAAACCTGTCTGTGGACAAATGCCAGCTCCCTTGGCCTGAAAAGCGAAATGAGTGCTGAACCCCATAGTCCCCTTTGACTGGACTTAACCATCCAGGGTTTCTTTACCTTTCTTACCAGTGTTTTGTAGTGGTTAAGAGTGGTAGACTCGTAATCTGGGGAACTGGGTTCGCATCTCCACTCCTCCACATGCAGCTGCTGGGTGACCTTGGGCCAGTCACACTTCTTTGAAGTCTCTCACCCCAATCACCTCACAGAGTGTTTGTTGTGGGGGAGGAAGGGAAAGGAGAATGTTAGCTCTTTGAGACTCCTTTGGGTAGTGATAAAGCGGGATATCAAATCCAAACTATTCTTCTTCTTCTTTACTTCTGCAATACCAGGAAGCAAGCCATGGTCTGTGCTATCATGTCAACTACATCCAGGCTCACTTGTTGTTTCTCTCCAAACAAACCATAAACTGTAACCAAGGTTTGTATTTGGTTTGCTTGAGGGAAACGAACCATAAGCCCCAGTGCAGTCACAGCACAAAGCTAGAGTATGATGACAGCAGCAGGCATGAGGAAGGACAGCCACTCACATTCAACTTTAATTCATAGTTTAACTATGGTTTGTGACTTGAGTTGAAGCCAATGAGCATGGAAAAGTGTCGTACAAATAAACTGAGGCTGGTACGAAGGAATTGAAGGCTTAGGCAAAGAGTGCATGCCAAATGCTCTGTATAAAACTTGGAAATAAAAACAAAACAATGAAGGATTCCTAATGCACTGGTTTTGCTGTAAAAACAAGCCCAGGAAATACAGGGAGAAATTTCAATGAGGAGAAATGCAGCAGTTCCCATAGTTGTAAATCACTATGAAAGCTTTAGCAAAACTAGTCTTCAATGCTGCCTGATGTACGGTTTAAAAAACTATGTGCCTTGGCATTAAACAAAAACATACAGTGCATTTTATTGCATCCAGATAGGAGACGGTGCAATTTATTTTTCAGTTAATAAAAAGAAAAGCTCATTTTGCCATATCCAGGCGCAAGCTATAAGAAGACTGCCTTATAAGAACAGCCACGCAAATGCAGAAAGGAACAATCCTATTTAAATCAGATCCAAAGGCACGCAACACATTCAGGGACACATAATGGTGCAAAATGCCATTTTATATAGAAAGACAAAGTGCTGCATTTAACTTTTACCCAGTTATTCTTATTGAATGTGCATGCGGTACGGCTTTTTTTTAAAAAATCAACCAAAGCATATTTATGACCTTGACTGAAGACTGCAGCTTCTTGGTGAGGAATCAAGGAGGGAAGAACCTCATTAATAGTAAATGTTCTGCATCATTTTCACTTGCACATTGCTCCTTAGAACAAACATATTTGCCCCTCTTTCCAACACAACTACACTGTGAGCAGTCATGATTCATTGAATCCCCCATACATTGTGTGCAAAATCTGATGTTTGACAAAGCAATAACATGCTGCAATTATATCAGAACCAGAAATACTTGTACACCACTGTTATGATGGTGGAATGGCTGCCATATCTAACAAAATGGTTATCTCAGGTAAGGGGGGGGCATATTGGAATGGGAAACAATGAATAAATGGAATACCAGCCACAATCCCAGCATCCTTGCTGACACAGGTACTTCTCAGCAATCTCTGGCAATGATGGAAACAATGCCCTTGCACCACCTGAAACAGAGGGACCCAACTCACAGTGGTGTAGCTTGGGTTGCCAGCACCTGGGGCTGCGTGGATGGGTGGTTGGAAGGAAGGGAAACAGACAGAGTATGCATGCACTTTCAATTGCCTAACAGTGTCTGCGTCACCCAGGAGATCGCAACCACAGAGCCATTCCATTGTCTTGAGAGGTTACCTCCTGGTCAGGGCCAGATTTAGGTTTGATGAGGCCCTAAACTACTGAAGGTAATGGGGCCCTTTATATGTCCAGCTGTCCTTTGTCAACAACAAATTGTTGCTGTTTTTTGTGTTGAATAAATGCTATATGGTAATTTATGGACCTAATAGGGACGCGGGTGGCGCTGTGGGTAAAACCTCAGTGCCTAGGACTTGCCGATCGTCAGGTCGGCGGTTCGAATCCCTGTGGTGGGGTGCGCTCCCGTTGCCTGGTCCCAGCACCTGCCAACCTAGCAATTCAAAAGCACCCCCGGGTGCAAATAGATAAATAGGGACCGCTTACTAGCGGGAAGGTAAACGGCATTTCCGTGTGCTGCGCTGGCTCGCCAGATGCAGCTTATCATGCTGGCCACGTGACCCAGAAGTGTCTGCGGACAGCGCTGGGCCCCGGCCTCTTAAGTGAGATGGGCGCACAACCCTAGAGTTGGACACAACTGGCCCGTCAGGCAGGGGTACCTTTACCTTTACCTTTACCTTTACCTATGGACCTAATATGTATATAAAGCCATAATGGGACCAAAATAAATAAATAATGTATTACATGAAATAAATCAGTAGGCCTAAGACCCTTAGTCTATGGTGCCTGATCATCAGTCTATAAGCACTCTTTAATATTAGATAGCAGGTACAACAGCTTGACCTACATTCAACTGTGCTGCACTGAGGTCCGCCGCTGCATGCTACATGTTGCCATGCAACCACTCCATGCAGAATGTAGGCACCCTATATATAGAAATGAGCAAACCAGTGATATTTTAGGGAGCAGGCTAGCAGGCGGGGCCCATGACTTCATCATAGGAGCCTACACAACACAAAACTGCTGCTGTATGTATGTATGTAGGTTTTATTTCATTTCTTTTTTATCTTACATTTTGGAAATGTACATCCAGGTGTTTTTCCCTTTAATTTTTTTGGGGCCCCCAAGAAAGTGGGGCCCTAAGCTATAGCTTGTTTAGCTTATATGTACAGTACATCTGGCACTGCTCCTGGTGTACATGGAGAAGCCATTTTCAATGGAGCCCAGCAATGGAAATGCACAGCTGTATTAAGGCAGCACTGGGTGTTGAAAATTTGCACCCCTGGCAATTTTGTGCCAAGGGCAGCTGCCCCTGTGCTCCCCATGCTACACCACTGCCATCTAATACTTTTTCTGTAGTAGCCCTCCATTTATGGAATGCTCTCTCTAGGGAGGCCCACCTGGCACCATCCTTGCCATCATTTTTTTGCACGAAATGCATTTTTGCAGCCTGGGTATTTAGGCAGCAGCAATGGTATTTTGCTGTATTGCTAAATTTGTTTGTAGTAATGCTTATGGTTTCATTTAGTAATGTATGAAAGTGAGAGCTGGAACATAAAGAAGGCTGATCGCCGAAGAATTGATGCTTTTGAATTATGGTGCTGGAGGAGACTCTTGAGAGTCCCATGGACTGCAAGAAGACCGAACCGATCCATTCTGAAGGAAACCAGCCCTGAGTGCTCACTGGAAGGACAGATCGTGAAGCTGAGGCTCCAATACTTTGGCCACCTCAGGAGAAGAGAAGACTCCCTGGAAAAGACCCTGATGTTGGGAAAGATTGAGGGCACAAGAAGAAGGGGATGACAGAGGACGAGATGGTGGGACAGTGTTCTCGAAGCTACCAACATGAGTTTGACCAAACTGCGGGAGGCAGTGGAAGACAGATGTGCCTGGCGTGCTCTGGTCCAGGGGGTCATGAAGAGTCGGACACGACTAAACGACTAAACAACATGGTTTCATTATTGTATATTTCAATTGGTATGGGCATGACCACCAGGACACCACATCCTGGATTTTCTTTTTTGCATGTTATTCACACTGCCTGGAGAGGGAATGTTACCATGGATGCTGGCTCCATCCCCATATTCCCCTGTGCAGCGTGTTCCATGCTGCCCACACACCAGCGGCATGTCTGCAAAGGGGAAGCTAGGCCAAGCTTGCTGGGCAGCATCCAAGCAGGCTTCATCCCTCCCAAAATAATACATCACACATCTTGTTAGCTGAATTCATCTCCCCTGGGCAGTCAGAGATTCTGATTCCCATCCCACCCCCCAGTGTCAGAGAGAGCAGAATTCAGAGGGGTCAGGTAGTATCATGCTCCCTTGTGTGGGATTGTGTGGCTGGATGGCTGAGTGTTAATGGGGAATGTGAATGCCTGTGTACACATGAGTGTGAATGTGTGTGTGTCCTCATCCAATTTTTAGCTTTGGCCCCACCAAGTTCTGGCCCCAATCAGTGGCGTAGCGTGGGGAGTGCAGGGGGGGCTGGCCGCACCGGCCGCAACATCTGGCGGGGCACACTCGCACTCGCAGCTCTCTGCCCCTAACTGCCCCTACCTGGGTTAGGGGGCGCAAATTACTTGCCTTGCCCCGGGTGCTGACAACCCACGCTACGCCACTGGCCCCAATCCCTTCTCCGCCACCAGTACATGGCCCCCGACCACTTTCCCCTGGCGGAACGTGGACCTGTCTGAAAGAAAAGCTCTCTATTCTGCATCAATCCCTTCACCATCCAAAAACCCACACTGACAAACCCAAGGGGCTGAACCTTTATTTAACACCAGAGTAAGTTGCTGTCTTATTGTCACAGAAAAGAAAACACAATATGCTGTGCACTGTAAAGCATTGGAAGAATATAGTGTGCCTTGCCATAAACCTTACCTTAACAGACCTTAAGGGAGAGGAATGCTAGTGAAACTAAAGCACAAAAATGCTGGGGAAGGGACTGGTCATTTTTCAAAAAGGACAACCAGGACTAATCCATTAGCAATAAACTGTGTAGGAAATCTTCACATTTCTCCTCCTAGCTGTCCCTCTTCCAGCACTAAACATCCACTCCTTCAGAAACCTGTCACCTTCGCTTTCCTCCTCCCTCTGTTCTTTCCACGCCGTCAAAGCTCTCAGGTCAAGTCACAGGTGACACCTGGGGTCATGTGCCTCTTCCTCCTCCCCCAACATTTGTTTTTCCTAAATGGAAAGCAGCCTAGGGGGCTGCGTATGGGAGCAGAGGAGGGGGAGGGGAGGGGATACTTCATCCATTTCCCTTCCTGCCATTTGCTCCTTTCCTCCCCCCCCAAAAAATCCTGTGGGAAGGAAAGCATCTAAAGACAGGAGGGATGTGAAGGAAGGGGAAAGGGAAAATAGGTTGCCCCTCCCCCAGGGTACTCTTCACTCCCAACTGCATCTTTCTAAGGCTCTTTTTCATGCAAGGTAGGGATTGAGGGGTGTGTGGCTGCCGTGTCCCCACACCACCCTTCCCTAGCGGCCTTGCAACGCTCAGATCCCGGGGTGGTGCTAAGATGGCCATACTGCTCAGGACTGGTGTAGTAGTAGCAGGAACAGTAGTAGCAGTAGTAGTAATAGTAGTAGTAGTAGTAGTAGTAGTAGTAGTAATAGTAATAGTAATATATTTATTATTTATTATTATTTATACCCCACCCATCTGCCTGGGCATGCACAGTGGGCTCCATTTTTCCTACACCCCTCACCCCACCCCCAGCATGGGTGTGTGGCTGAATACACACAAGCATCCTCCCTGGGCAGCAAGGGGACATGTTCCATCGCTGGGTCCACAGATTACCTGACTCCTGGGGTACAGCAAACTTTCATCTATCTGTCTATCTATATCTCTATATCTCTATATCTCTATATCTCTATATCTCTATATCTATCTATCTATCATCTATCTATCTATCTATCATCTATCTATATCTATCTATCAATCTATCATCTATCTATCAATCTATCATCTATCTATCTATCTATCTATCTATCTATCTATCTATCTATCATCTATCTCTATCTATCTATCATCTATCTATCTATCATCTATCATCTATCTATCATCTATCTCTATCTATCTATCATCTATCTATCATCTATCTATCTATCTATCTATCTATCTATCTATCTATCTATCTATCTATCTTTCTATCTATCTATCTATCATCTATCTATCTATCATCTATCATCTCATCTATTTATCTATCGTCTATTTATCTTTCTTCTATCATCTGTCTATATCTACCATCTATCTATCTATCTATCTATCTATCTATCTATCTATCTATCTATCTATCTATCATCTATCTATCTATCTATCTATCTATCTATCTATATCTATCTATCTCTAATCTACCTACCTAGCTACCTAGTGTAGTTCCTTTATTCCAGGAGGTGATGCTTGCCAGCATCATTCCTCTGTACGTTCCATTATATTTTGTGAGGACTCACTTTACTTTTCTGTTGAGAGCTGTCAACCATAAAGACCTTTATGGACCGAGGTCATCTTCATGTCAGTGCCACTGTCTAATTCCCCCCGTATGCATCAATATTGCTGGCAATAACTTCAGAACCACCTTCATTTTACCTGTACTGAAGAGGGAGAATTCTTTGCAGCTCATAGAACAGAAATGCTAACTTGCAACACCAGTGTTACACATTAATGAAAAGCCTGCCATTGTAGTGGATGATGTGAAACATTTTTGTTTAAAACTATTCTGGAGTGTGGTCCTGCCTGCCTGCCTGCCTTCCTCCCCCTTAGTCTCACTTTTGCCCTTGCAGAATTTATTGGGCTGGAGGATAAAGACTAAAGGACCTGTCATTGGCTCTGGATGACTTGCTTCTGACAAAACATGCAAGAGACTGCGAAGTTCATTTCAGACATCGTTCGTGACTCCACATCTACAATCGGTGGCCCAAAAGGTTATCCAAATTTATCTCTGACTCCACATAGAGATATGTCGATTGAGGAGACTACAACTTGATTTACAGTTCATAGATCTGGTGGAGGAGAGCTACGCACAACTCAGGCCTTTTTAAAAATGGAAAGCCAGAGTCAAAATGGGCAGATACAGGGGGAGGGGGGAATGGGCAATTCAACAAAAACACTGGGGCAAGTCAAAAACCCAAATCACGAGAATGTTGTGTGATGACAGGTGATGTTAAAAAAAAAGTGTCTGACAGCAGTGCAAAAAGTAAAATACAGTGGTACCTCGGGTTACAGATGCTTCAGGTTAAAGACGCTTCAGGTTACAGACTCAGCTAACCCAGAAATAGTACCTCAGGTTAAGAACTTTGCTTCAGGATGAGAAATCGTGCAGCAGCAGTGCAGCGGCAGCGGTAGGCCCCATTAACTAAAGTGGTGCTTCAGGTTAAGAACAGTTTCAGGTTAAGAATGGACCTCCAGAATGAATTAAGTTCTTAACCCAACGTAGCACTGTAACCCACACTCTCCTAGAACCACAGATCATGGTCTCCAGCTTACCTCTTTCTCCTCCACCTGCCCTCGATCCTTCCATTGCTACTCTTCGCAGAATAGGTAAAGGTAAAGGGACCCCTGACCATTAGGTCCAGTCATGACCAACTCTGGGGTTGCAGCGCTCATCTCGCTTTATTGGCCAAGGGAGCTGGCGTACAGCTTCCGGGTCTTGTGGCCAGCATGACTAAGCCACTTCTGGCAAACCAGAGTAGCACACGGAAACGCTGTTTACCTTCCCACCGGAGCGGTACCTATTTCTCTACTTGCACTTTGACATGTTTTCGAACTGCTAGGTTGGCAGGAGCAGGGACCGAGCAATGGGAGCTCACCCCCTCGTGGGGATTCGAACCGCTGACCTTCTGATCGGCAAGTCCTAGGCTCTGTGGTTTAACCCTCAGCGCCACCCTCTTCGCAGAATATTCACCAGTAATTCTAATCTTATAGAATATGGAGACCCTTGTTTTAAGAAGTCATGTGTAGTTGCCAATGTTATGGCAAAGTCTGTGATGCCAGAAACATCCACAATGACAATCTTTATAGGGACATGATTAGGGCATTAACTGCAGTTGAGTTCTCAGTTCTGGGGATTTCCCAAAGAATTTAAGCAAGAAAGAACGCATGGAAAATGCACAGCCATGTTGCAGTGGTGCACATAACATTGGACAGTTCCAAATTTTGCTTTTTAAAAATTAAAACTCTGCCACAATCTTCCCCCCTATCTCTGCTTCCCCATATCCCAGCTCCTCTCCCCCTGCACCACTTAATGTCCCCTTCCCCTGTTAACAGGATCTCATTATAGGCAGCTGCACAGTTGCAAACTTTTCAGAACAGAGTGTAGGAAAGAAAAGAAACCGCAAGGCACATGGATCAAATATAATTAGCGAGGCAATTTGATGTGCTGTTCTTAAAAGCTGCAAAGGTTATTCTACTGTTTCCATTTTGTTACAGTTCAGCAATATTTCATTAAGCCAAACCACATAATAGTCTCTCTCTCTCTCTCTCTCTCTCTCTCTCTCTCTCTCTCTCTCTCTCTCTCTCTCTCTCTCTCTCTCTCTCTCTTCTCTCTCTCTCTCTCTCTCTTTCAGTTGACCAGCAATATTGACTCAAGAATTAATATGCCACCAAAAGGCAGGAGAAGGCAGCACAGTTTCGACAAAGATAATCCTTTTCTCAGCACTCCTCCCCCATCCTCCAATCTTCTGAACCAGTGAGAAGGATGATTTGAATGTCTTACTCAAAGGGAAAAGAAATGTTGAAAATAATAAGGAACATTAATCACCGGAGGCATTGCATGAAAGGCATTAGTCCCAATAAGACATTTTTGCCACATATAATGAACGTCACGTGTACAGGAAAATTAACTGTCAGAGGAAACAGGCACCTGTTTAACTGTGTGAAGGCCACTTAAAAACCATATGGTGTGTTTTTAATGGTGTAGGCAGGCCACAGTTTCCATCCAGATGTTAAGCCTAGCAGTTCCTGCCTCTTAAGGAGGGAAGGGCAAATCTGTCATGTAATCATAGAATTGTAGAGCTGCAAGGGACCCAAAGGGCCGTTTAGTCCAACTCTGTGTAACACAATTTTAGTTTCTCATTTTTCCACATTTCCACATGTTAGTGATTTCTTTTTTAAAAAAGTGCTCATGAGAATTTACCAACATTTTAGTGCATTCTTTTTTGTAATATACAGTTTGTTAATGCATTTCTGTACATTTTGTACAGAATATTAGGGAAAAGCATGTTTTCCCTAATATTCATATTTGCCCCCATATATCAAATGGTGTGTGCTATTTTCACTGATATTTTCATTTTATGCAATTTACCCAGGGTGTACGCATTTTGGCACACATTACCTGGTTTCGGGGCTGCATTACAAAATTCGGAGATGTGCAAATTTCAAAGATCGCCCACGTTAAAATTTGTTTCAGAAAGTGTGAATTGGCTAGATTCACTTTTAAACATGAACTGAATCAAATTCCTCCAGCATCCTTAGGCCAACGACACAACAGGGGGATACTGGGTTTAGTATATGACCTATAGATCACTACTCATATCATTGTGTGGCTAGATGTCAGGGCCAGCCTGTCCATGAGGCAGGGTGAAGCAGCTGCCTTGGGCAACAGAGGTCAAAGAGGCACCATCTGCTCATCCCACCACCAACAGCGAAGCTGGGGCTGTTTTCTGGCAAGATTGCGTGAGATCTCATGGAACACATGAAATCTCATGAGATTTTGGTGCGATCTCACCAGACATCGCCGCCGCCACAGCTAAGGGAGGCTTCAGCAGGGCATGGTGGCAGCACAGTGGGAGACAGCATGACACCACATTCCCATTCTACCTTAGGCAGCAAAATGGGATGTGCTGGCCCTGCAAGATGCTGACAGTTTGTACCAGGCACCAAGATGTTCTGGATGTGTGGTGAAAGCAGGATGGGGCAAGGAAATATTTACAGCTATTCCACCCCCCTGTCATGTGAACTAGGGACCAGTCCTCAAAGCTTGGCAGCATGTTCATCTGCAAACTCAGTTGGCAGTGGCCCCTCCCAAAAACTCTTAGACAGAGTTCAGAATAGAGGTACTTTACATGGGCTTCCTATAGTTAGGATTGCTCTATCCATAATGTTCCATATAGAAAGGCTGGGTAAACATGCCAGAAATAAAGGAAAACAACAACAGCAATTCTGCTGTTGACAATGACATTGCTCTTACAAGAAAACCAAACAAGGTCCAAACATGCTGGCATTCAGGTGGGTTGTTCCCATCATTCTGAACTAAACATATTCCGTAGGGTGGAATTTTCATTTTTCTTTTTAGTGCTCCTGTTCTCCAAAATCGTATCATTGAAACAAAAGACAAGTCCAGTGGTTTTCAACCTGTCTGCAATGAAACAGTGTCATTCCAATGCTTCTTTGCAATGCAGGTGCAGACTTTGGGTATTCAACTGCCTCTTCTAATTAAAACACACACACACACAAACACACACACCACAGTCCCTGATTTGCTTGCCTTACCAGACAGTCTAAATATTTGCTTCACGATAACTCTGCAAATACACATGCACGTTCAATCCCACCTGTCATATTCTATTAATAACCTGCGCGGGACACAGGGAGGAAGTGGGAGTAGACAAGAAGCAGAGAAGATGCTGAAGGGGGTGAAAAAGACTAAAAAGGAAAAAAAAATTCCAAAGGTCACCACAGCTGAGAAAAGCAAGGCAGAAGCACAGTCCTTTCACTAAGACTGAATCCGACAGCTTTTGTTGACGACTGGCTCGGGGACATGGCGCATAACCAGCAGAGGACCTTGTCATGTGCCTCCACTTCGAATGGACTCCCCTGCATGGCTTGGCAGCCCTCACAATGGCTATTGTGTCACTGTTCCAAGAAAAGAACACACGCACCATTCTCTGTTCCCTTGCCTTTTTGAAACCTCCACTCCTCTCTTTTCAGGGTGCGTGTGTTCATTTTTAAGCCTGTAGATAGCACCCAGCATCAAGCGAGCTTGACCTCAAAGATGCAAGGAAGGAAACAAAATGCTGGTAACTCCCCCCGCCCTCCCCAAGAAAGAAAGAAAAACATATGCTGCCATCTAAGAACAGAATTATCTCCCCGGTTTTTAATACCTGCAATGGGAGAGTGATAATAATTGTGCGTGACAACTTTCCTCCTCCTCTCAAAATAATTACGGCTCTCTCCAATTCAGCATCTGTGTTGCCAGATGTTACTGTCAAGCACGTAAGCAGTGGGCACAGGCCCTGCGCAGAACTGGCCTCCATCCCAAATTATTTGAATATGTCAGCAGAGGCAGGTGGCTCGCCGTGATCCAATGTCTGGAAGTGCATTGCAAAATGCAAATCTAACTAAGAGGAACAGGAGCAGTGTGGGGTGCAGGGAGCGCAAGGACACATCAGAGTGCATCCAGCAGGTTTAGACATAATCACTTCTGGGTGATGAAGATGGGCATTTCAACGGTAGCGCAGGAAAAAGGGCAAAGTGGTTAGAATTAAAAGTGCATGTGGGGAAGAGCTGGAGCTCTGCGGTAGGGAAACTGCTTTGAATGCAGAAAAAAGTCGCCATGTTCAACCCCAGACACGTCTGGGTAGAAAACAAAATTCTCTTCTTTGAAATGCTGAAGAGCCTCTATAATGCTGAGCTAGGTGGAGCAAGGGTTCGACTTGGTATGCCTCTGGCTACCAATTTCTGGAAGGGGGGCGAGTGTTGTTGCGCTTGGGTGCTGTTTTCAGGCTTCCCACCATGAGAACAACATGCTAGAACTAGATGGGCCTTTGGTCTCAACCCAGCAGGGATCTTCTTAGGTTCTCTGGTCATCTGCAGATACATTACCCTGATGAAAATACCAGTACATGCAAAGGATGCAGCCATATAATCCCAGGCACATTGCAGCTGCTCCTGCTCCTTAAACCACTGTGTGGGTGTCAGTGCACAGGTGTGTGTGTGTACAGTGGATGCTTGGGTTGTGAACGTGATCCGTGCAGGCAGCACATTCGCAACCCACAGCATTCGCAACCTGCAGCGCCATGTCTGCGCACGCACGGGTCGCGATTCGGCGCTTCTGCACATGCGCAAGCACCAAAACCCGGAAGTAACCCATTCCAGTACTTCCGGGTTTGGCGCAGTGCACAACCCAAAGGCGTGCAACATGAAGCATCTGTAACCTGAGGTATGACTGTATATGTATGTGTGTGTGTGTGTGTGTGTGTGTGTGTGTGTGTACACATATGGTGTTTCTTTTTTATTAATTTAAAATATAATAATGTACAAATTGCTGGTCATGTTTGAGACTTTGGGAAAACAATTGTTTATCCAGTACTAAGAAATCGTTAATAAGATGAATGGAAATTTTAAAGAGCTGCTTGACATTTCATTATTAGCGATCTGCAGAAACAAAAGAGAGGCTGAATAGATTTCTAACGAGCATTCCTAATGTTAATTGAATGCTTATGAGAGAGTGTCCATGGGAGTGTGAGAAAAAGATTAACTTTATCACAGCAGGTGACTAAGATGAGCAGTAGCATTTAGGAGTGCTTACAAAATTATCCCTACCTGAATTTCTCCCTGGATTTTAGGGGGGGGGTTGAGGGGGAGATACCTGATCTTCTTCTTGGAACAGCACAGATGTGTTAATGTTTTGCCAATTTTTCATTCTGATAACCAGACATTATTCAACCACAGAGAACACACAGTTTTGTCATTTTCTTTGGTGTGCATTTTGTTCCTCCACACGGCTTGGCTCCAGTTCGGCATATGTGTACACTGATTAAATTTCAGAGGGAAAAGAAAGTGTCATCTGATTCCACAATCATGTCGGGACTCATTTTGGTGCCGTGATCTCATCTGCAGGCATATGCCTTGGATCCTGTTACAGGCATCTCATAACACTCATTCTGCATTCGTAAGAAATAGATCTTTTAGTGTGGCCACATCCACACTCTGGAACTCCCTGCCTATTGAAATCAGGCAAGCAGCTTCACTTTGTTCTTCTTGGCAAAAACACTTTTGCCTCTCCAGATATGTAGAATATTAGCACAGATTTTAACTTGTTTTTTGGTTGATCATTGATTTTAATTATATTTTTAATGTTTTAAACAATGTTTTTTTAACTGCTTTTACTTATGTAAACCACTCTGAGGTTTTATTACAATCAAACAGAGCAGAATATAAATCTTGTGCAGGGGCGGGGGGCGGACATAATAAGGTCAGGGAGTCAAGATGAAAACTACAGCAAATATTTGTCATTTCCAGAAATAATTTTGATCCTCTCTCAAGTTAAAGAACAAGGAAAGCAGGGTGAAGAATAGGGAAGAACCCCCCCATAACAATAACTTGTGAAATTTGCTCCCCACAGAGGTGCGTCTGGCTGCTTCATTGTACAGCTTTCAGAGAATGCTAAAGACACATTTATTTACACTGGTTTTTGACGCTTGAGGCAGGGGCAGATTTAGGTTTGTGCAAGTAGCACAGGGTGCTGAGCAAATGGGAGGGGGCGCTGTCTCAAAGCCCGGTAAGCATGGTGCTGGGCTTTGGGAAAGATGTGTGAGGCTCTGACAGGGTCCTAGAGTCCTCCCGCCTCCTTCTGAAAGCCTAGCTCAGGGCTAGGCAACCTAAGGCCCGGGGGCCAGATGTGTCCAGTCGCCTTCTCAATCCGGCATGCGAACGGTCTGGGAATCATTGGGTTTTTACATGAGTAGAAGGTGTCCTTTTATTTAAAATGCATCTCCGGGTTATTTGTGGGGCATAGGAATTCCTTCATTGTTTTTCTTCAAAATATAGTCTGGCCCACCATGGTGGACCGGCCCACGGCTGAAAACGATTGCTGACCCATGGCCTAGCAAGCACTTTCCCAACTTTGGGAAGAAGCTAAGAGACCTTTGCTCACCTTGGTGAGTTGATCTTGCTCCTGGAACTTCTTGTGTGTCCTTTTCTGCACCCTTTCCAAGTCCGCAGTATTATTATTTTTTGTAATTTTTATTTTGGGAGACTAATAATCTTTCAAGCATGATGATGAATAATCACCTCAGGTGTCTCTGATGTACACAATACCAGTTTCAGTGCCGATCAACATCCTTCCAGCTCATCATGTTATAGGTAGCAAGAGTAGCATGTTATGGGACATCCTCACATAACAAGTTTCCTTGTTCCAGCTCTGTATCGGTGATGGCACTGATGGCCTACAGTAGGTGAGATGAACGTTTGGACCTCCAGATATGGAACATGGTCAATGGCTAGGGTTGATTAGAGCTGTAGTTCACCCAACAACTGGAGGCTCAAATGCCCCTACACACCTGGAGTATAGAAACATAATTGTGTGCTATGTAGTGCCAAGGAGGTAGCCACTGACCATGAGGGGAAACTAACCAGGATGTGGAACAGCACATGCACCAGTTTTCCTACTACTTTTCAGTAGACACAGCTCATGTGCCCAATAAGGATGGGGGAGTTAATTTATTTCCTGAACATGACACTTTCATATGTGCTCCCCACTAAGTCTGCTGCACCCCATTTCTGCCTTACTATTATTTTTTTTAAAAGGAGAAAGATCCCCATTTGAATCTCAATATTCCAACAAAAAACGAATTCTTAAGCATGCTATCTCTCAAAATATGCACTTCATATTTCAGAAAATTCAGAAAGCCGATGAATTTCTAAGCTCCAATTTGTATATTTGCCCAGAAGGGATGGAACACGTTGGCCCATATTGAAACTCAACTTCTTCAAGCTTCTTCAAGCATCCCTACTATCTGACTGTCAATTGGAAAGCATTACATAACAGCACAATGAGACCAGCACAATGGTTTGCACTGACAGTGAACACTCTTCCCCACAACCTCCCCCCTCTCTCCACACACACACACACACACGTTCTCCTTGTTTGAAAGTCATCGCACTCCCATTTCAAAGCTAAGGAACATATTGTTAAAAAAGAAGTTATTTGCCTTTGAATAAAATCAATTTTGGTTGTGATTATTTCAGCCTGATGCTGAAGTACCCCAGGAAACTCATCAGCTTTCCATATGAAATGAACTGTGACGAGCCGTCTCCTTTCAGTAAGGCCACTGCAACATGCCGCTCATTGAAACTGATTACTATTCAGACAACGTCAATTTCATTATCCCCGATCGATTCCCAGAGAACAAAAAAATAAAAAAATAAAATAAAATAACCCTCACTCCTTAACGGCCTTCATTCTTGTCACTCCTGTTGTGAGCATGGAATGAACAATAGTTCAATTCAGTACAACGGACCTGCAGACTGGCGATTCTCTGCAGAATTGAGAGCTGCCTGGCCTGTCTTATTAGCACCCCTTAGGTAAATGGCTGCTTGCAGGATTGACGACTTGGAGGAGAAGTCCCGCGAGAAGCAACCGGAGGAAGACTCATCTCCCTGGAGGCTTGTGCAATTTGATTTGTGTACACAAGGCAGGAAGCTAATTGCTAATTGTTGCGGACACATGCCGCAGAGCTGCAGTAACATATTTAACAGCACCATACATCAAGAGAAACCTAGTTTCCTTTTCTAACAACATCTAAGCGTTTGAGAATTTCTGGTGTAACAACAATATGGGCTCTAGGGAGAATATGAGTCCCTTGCTGCAACAGCTCTGCTGGTTACTGGTCTGTTTCCGGGCACAATCCAAAGTGCTGGTTATGACCTATAACAGTGCTTCCCCCCAAGAAAAATAGGTGCCAGAACTCACCAAGAAGTTGTTGCAGTAAGTCGCTGAGTGACTTGGGGCAGCCTTGAACAGATGCCAGTTTGACAACAGCCGTGTCCACTGCCTGCGGAAGTGCTAAACACTACAGTAAACTGTCTGCCTAACTGGTTTTGGGGTTGCTCCTGGTTCTGGTGCAGGTCAAAAAATGTGTCCCTGCCTCCCTTGCTGTCGGAACTGTACTCCACCTGGGGGAACAAAGCACTGCCTATAAAGCCCTACATGGATTAGGTCCAAGCTATCTGAAAGACCATATCTCCTCATATGAACCTGCCTGGGTTCTGAGATCTTCAAGGGAGGCCCTTCTCTCAGTGCCGCAATCTCTACCGGCAAACTCAGAAGGGATGTGGGAGACGGCCTTTCTGAAAGCTGCTGCTAGACTTCAGAATGCCGTTCCCAGAGAAGCTAGACTGGCTTGGTCCTTGTTCTCC
The DNA here is from genome assembly GCF_964234715.1 of Podarcis melisellensis. Classification (NCBI taxonomy): domain Eukaryota; kingdom Metazoa; phylum Chordata; class Lepidosauria; order Squamata; family Lacertidae; genus Podarcis; species Podarcis melisellensis. Next base: position 12,957,197 of record NC_138537.1, read on the forward strand.
TTCCGACAGGAGGTGAAGACTTTCATGTTCCAGCAGGCTTTGGGGAACTGACAGCTTTTAATGGAAGGGCTCGTGCTGTGCTGTTTTAATAGATTTTATATTTGTATGTATGGAAGTGAGAGCTGGACCATAAAGAAGGCTGATCACCGAAGAATTGATGCCTTTGAATTATGGTGCTGGAGGAGACTCTTGAGAGTCCCATGGACTGCAAGAAGATCAAACCTCTCCATTCTGAAGGAAAGCAGCCCTGAGTGCTCACTGGAAGGACAGATCCTGAAGCTGAGGCTCCAATACTTTGGCCACCTCATGAGAAGAGAAGACTCCCTGGAAAAGACCCTGATGTTGGGAAAGATGGAGGGCACAGGGAGAAGGGGACGACAGAGGACAAGATGGTTGGACAGTGTTCTCGAAGCTACAAACATGAGTCTGACCAAACTGCGGGAGGCAGTGGAAGACAGGAGTGCCTCGCGTGCTCTGGTCCATGGGGTCACGAAGAGTCAGACACGACTAAACGACTAAACAACAACATATTTGTATGTAGTTTTACTTCTATCAATATTCATTTTATTCTTTTTTAACAATTGTTTTTTGCAGTTCTTATTTTTTGTCTGTAAGCTGCTGTGAGTCCCATCTGGGAAAAGGTTGTACATACATACATACATACATACATACATACATACATACATAATTAGCATTTATACGTATATATCATAGGGATGTAGGAACTTGCCTACATTGGTCCACCTAGATCTATCTATTGGTCCATTTACTGCCCGGTAGTAGCTCTGCATCTAACTTGGGAGCTGTTGCAAAGCATGTGCTCTACCTCTTCGCCACAGCCTTTCCCTCATCACTTTAAAGCACACTGCAAAGCATTTCACATATATTATCTCAATAATCTTGCTCTGGTTTTGCTATTATAGTCTAGCATGGGGTAGGCAATATGGTGCCTTATAGATGTTGTAGGGTACAATTCGCATCATCCCAAATGAACAAAGCCTTATGGGGAATGGTTGAAGGAGTTGGGCACGTTTAGTCCAGGAAAAGAGGAGACTGAGAGGAGACTTAATAGCCATCTTCAAATAATAATAATTAATAATAAATTATTATTTATACCCCGCCTATCTGGCTGGGTTTCAAACATCTCAAGGGCTGTCACATGGGAGAGGGAACAAGCTTGTTTTCTCCTGCTCTGGAGGATAGGACTCAAACCAATGGCTTCAAGTTACAGGAAAGGAGATTCCGACTAAACATACAGAAAAAAAATTCTGGCAGTAAGAACTGTTTGACAGTGAAACAGTCTCCCTTGGGAGATTGTGGACTCTTCAAAAACAGTCTTAACTAGTTAACTGGTCCTATGCTGAAGATTTCTCCTTCATTCTCCAAGGTTCAGAAAAAGGCAAGCAAAATGGTCAAGGGGATGGAGCGACTCCACTATGAGAAAAGGTTGCAGGATTTCAGAGGTTTTTTATGGGGGGGGGGGCATGCAAGAGATGATGTGATAAAAATTTGTAAAATTGTGCATGGCATCGAGAGTGTGGATACCGTTTTTCTCCCTCTCTCATGACGCTAGAACTCAATGACATCCAAAGAAACTGAATATCCATGGAAGATGGAGCAAGTTTGTTTTCTCATGCTCCGGAGGGCAGGGCCCGAATAAATGGCTTCAAGTTACAAGACAGGAGATTCCAACTAAACATCAGAAAGAACTTTCTGGTGGTAAGAGCTGTTTGATAGTGGAACAGACTCCCTCAGAAGGTGGTGGACTCTTCTTCCTTGGAGGTTTTTAAGCAGAGGTTGGATGGCCATTGGTCGTGGATGCTTTAGCTGAGATTCCTGCATCCCAGGGGGCTGGGCCAGATAACCTTTGGGGTCCCTTCAAACTCTACAATTCTACGATTCTATGATCCTCACCCAGCCTGACCAAAGGTTAGGGATGCTGGGAGTTCTTGTACACAACATCTGGAGGACTACGCTTCAGATAGTAGGACATGTCAGTACCAGGTTAAGTGTGCATTGCATTGCAAACTTAAGTCCCTACGCTGCGTCAGCTCTCTAAGTCAGTATGTAAAAATGCTGGCAGCCTCATCAGCTCCCACAACTGAGAGGCTATCCTGCCCACTTCCCCGAAGATCCACAGGATGGTTAATGAAAGCTGATACGTTTAATTCAGTAGCAGCAAAACCCTGATGATTGTTGAAGCAATTACCAGGGACTGCTAATTAAACTGTTGAGGCTTTTCGCTCTGAAAGGTTTGCTTCAAAACCTTTCCTCAAAGGATGCCCCAGGGATAGCTAAGCAAAACTGCTGACTCTCTCAGAACCGTCATAGGATCAGGCCTCAGAATGTCTTTGATTAATACCAAGGGCGAGGTGGAGCAACAGAACAAGGAAAGATAACCACTAGGTCCAAAATGCTGAAAAGTGCACACTTTTACCTTACACAGAACTGTTTTTTTCAGACATTGCCTGCAAAGTAGGAATTTAAAAGTAACAATTTATGGCCAAAAAGAAAAAGAAAAAGTGGGAGGGAAGGAATAGGAAAAAAAGAAAAACAAAACAAAACAGGGCAAGGTCGAGTACAGTTTCAAAAACAACCAATAGGAACAAAAACTATGCTACTAAGAATGCAAGTGCCAAGTCTCAGAGCCAGGGAGTAGAGAAGGGGGAAATAGGCTGAATGCTAAAGCCTGTTTAGCTCAGCCTCATGACAAACCAGCACAGAACACTATTTTAAAGGCTTATTTTCCCTTTGCCAAGCCAATGGCTGAACAGGGTTTGGATCCAGTGTAACCTTACGCTGGCTTGCTTTACACCCATTTTTGTGTGCATGGGATTGCTCCCTTAGAGATCCACATGAAGAGCGATTCATAAATTAATCAAATAATCACAGTAATAATTAAAATAACCACTTTTCTTACGTTGTGCATTGCTGTTAGGCGACGTCATTTTTTATGGGTTGGTGGTATACAGTCGCAAGTGCTGTACATTTTATGCTGACGCGCCTCTTTAACTTTGGAGCAATTTCTATATGCTATCACATTATGGGAGGAAACACCTGGGCTTCAACCAACACTGTTCATTATAAGCCTCTCACCGTTGCGATGCACACACAAGGGACAGCCTACTAATTCCTTCTTACCTACAAACAGGTGTTTTATGGCCTTCAGAAATTGTTTCAGTGCATTGTGTTAAGTGCTGGAGAAATGTATATACGCACATACCGTTTTAGGATTTTCACTAATTCCCTGCTGCAAGAAAATACCGAATGAAGGACAAAGTAAATCCATCACGTTGCTGATGAACACAAAATCTTACACCCCTAGAGACCTGCAGGGATGCATATGTTTGGTCGGGTAGCAAACAGGATGCCCTCCAAATGTTGCTGGACTATCATTAACACCATCTCTGACTAGGGATGGGGACGATATTTGATTTAGTTGATCCTACCAAATCTGCACATTCCAAAATAATATGCGAATCAAAACTTTCACAAATCTCTGAATTTTGCACTTGGAGTTCACCAGCTAAGTAATGTGTACAGAAATGGATATAGTGTGGGGGGGAGGGAATGTGCATAAAAAGGTATGCATTTGTGAAAATAATGTACACAAATTCATTATATTGCATTTGCTTTGCAAAAATGTGCATATTAGGCAAAGTTACAAAAAAAGACTTTTTTAAAAATATTCAAAAAGTGCTTAATAAAAGAAACATGCACTAAAAACTCATTTTCATGAGGAATTAATTTTAATTCAAATTGCTGCAGAAATGTGGAAAACTGAATTTAAGATCAGAAGAGTTAGGTATGGAGAAATTCAAAGCGAACCAATCCATCCATCCCTGTCTCTGACCACTAGCCATACTAACTAGGAATGTTAGGATTTGTACTCTAACAACATCTGGAGGGCATCACATTGGCTACGCATATGGGGAATAGTTTTATGGTGAGTTAGTTAGATCAATGGTCCATGTAGCTCAGTATTATCTGCATTGACTGGTGGGAGCTATCTAGGGTTTTAGACAGGTGGTTCTGAAACCCTTACATGGAGATAACGGGTATTGAACCTAGTGACTTTTCCTATTGTTTGGATTCTGCTTCCATATTGGCATGACTTATTCGTGGATAATTATTGTGTGTATTTATTAATGTGATATCTTTTGATGAGCCTATTCATATCTATATGACTATTTAGGCTTCGTTAGTATGTTTTGTAATTGTGAGTGGATTATCTTGAATATGTTTCCATGTTTTATAATGTGAACCCTTTTGATACCATGAGCTGGCTTGGGCATCGGATACAAAGAAACTGATGACACGGACATCATTTTACCCCACATATCTGCTGGAGGAGGGCTGAAGCTCAGTTGCAGAGCCCCCGACTGTGCAAAAGGTCCCAGGTTAAAACCCCAACATCTCCAAGTCGGGCTGGGAACGCCCCTTCTCTGAAATCCTGGAGAACTACTGCTTCTCAGTACAGTCGTACCTTGGATTCCGAACACCTTGGTACTCGGACGTTTTCGCTCCTGAACCTCCCAAACCTGGAAATGAGTGTTCTGGTTTGCGAACATTCTTGGGAACCTGAATCAGAAGCCGCGCTTTGGTTTCCAAACATTTTGGAAGTCGAACGGACTTCCGGAACAGATTCCGTTCAACTTCCAAGGTATGACTGTACAATACTGCGCTGGATAGACCAACAATCTGACCCTGTAGATGGCAGCTTCCAGCCTGCCAATATTTCTCCTTCATTGTTGACAGAATAATACAGACAACCCGCTCAGAAATTTAGATCCTTGTACACCACTGTTGAGTTCTCAGCATATAAATGGCAATCTACATTTACTGGAAGATAAGTTTCTTTCAGTGTTATTGCTGGATGGCTGCTGATGGCTACAAAATGAAAGCTCTCTTTGTGAAATGTCCTTCCTTAAGGGAACGCTACCCCCAAAAAAGCAGCCCAATGAGAACTCATCATTCTCAGTGGCCATGGAATACTGTGAGTGGTGGTAGTGGAAAACCAGGAAGGGAATAGGAGTTGAACACAATGGAGTGTCCTGGGAAAGGGCATGTCTTATTGGAACCCTGAACATTTTGTGGATGATTGTAGCTAGACTATGATTAGCTTTGTGTTTAGGGGTAGCACAGATTCAAACAAGTTAACACATAGTTAAGTAGAACATCTGCCCCACCTTCTGCCTCAGTAATTTTCAGTGTGGCATCTGCAATACCAGACAGAAAAATCCAGTGCCTATGGAGACAAAAAGCTCTTCATTTCTTTTGGATTTTTAATGCATTTCAGACAGCTCTGGTGATATTCAGCCCTGTTGTTCCGAAGCTTGACTAGCTCTATTACTGTCCCTTTTTGGGTGCTCCTTTCTCAAAATTCCTCTTTTGGGGGTCTTAAATACACAAAAGCAATCATCTCTGCCTATGCTTTCAGACTAATTAGCAAATTCAACACAAGCCAATAATTGGAACGCTAGTATTAAGCATTTCTGCAGGGGCAGAGCTTCAGAAGAAACACAGTTTGCCAGGAGTAAATGCCAAGAGGGGGCAAAATGCCAAGAGGGAGCAAAATGTCGTGATTCACAAACTGGACTGTGGGAAAGTTGTGCATTTTAAGAAAGCTAGCGGTGTTGACTTTATATTACTAAGAAGAGCCATAGCAGTTCTGATATCAAGATCTACCAAGATGAGCGGGATCCACTGGATCACTGGCTGGGGGCATAGCTCCTCATCCTCCACTCAGCTGGAGAGACCAGGATATCTCTCCCATCTCCAACTGGCTCAGCCGAGCCCTGGAGATCTAAGGTCATATAAAGGGCATTCCAAAGGTGTGATAGGCTTGGGATCAAAAGGGGAGAAATTTAGGGTTGATCCTAAACCCCTTCAGATCAATCCCATGACCTGACAACTCAGCATAACTTAGTATTGCAAAAACAGTGCTGTAATTCAAACCTCACTCACTGGATCATTGAAAGATTCCATCAACGGTGTCTCCGAAAATTTTTACATCAAAAACATGATAAAACATCAAACACTAAAAACTTCCCTAAACAGGGCTGCCTTCAGATGTCTTCTAAAAGTCAGATAGTTGTTTATTTCTTTGACATCTGATGGGAGGGCATTCCACAGGGTGGGTGCAACTGCTGAGAAGGTCCTCTGTCTGGTCCCCTGTAACCCCACTTCTCACAGTGAGGGAACCGCCAGAAGGCCCTTGGTGCTGGACCTCAGTGTCCGGGCTGAATGATGGAGGTGGAGACGCTCCTTCAGGTATACTGGGCCGAGGCAGAGGTGCATCCAGCCTTCTCGAGAAGTTGTATAATGAAGGTGCTAGACACACCTCTATGGGGACGCAGTTCCACAACTTAAAGTCTGCCACAGAGAATGCCCTCTCCAAGGCCACCAGCACTCCAAGCTTCTGAGAGTGGTGGAGATACCAAGAGAGTATATCCTCTCCTTATAATTAGCTAATGAAAATACTGAGCAAGACATACATTTGCCAACATCATACAATTGCTTTTAAACCACACACGTACCTGTAAATCTGTGCAACATCCTTCGCTTGGATTTCTTTCAGAATCTCCTGGCTGAGGTGAGGATCACTTGGTTTTGGAGGTGGTGGTGGGGAAGGAGGGCACCGTACGTGTCCATAGTAGCCGATCAAAACCCCCAAAATAAATAGACTCAAAGCAGTGCAAAATAGCTTAAATATCCAGCAAAAGCTGTAGCGGTTGCTCTTTGGTGGAGGCCTTGTGTAATGGGAGACGTAATCCGGATCTTCCTGAAGCCTCTGGAACCTCCCTTTGGGAGATGCTGATGGCTGGATGGGCTCCAGGTCCAGGTCCGTGTTTTGAGTAATTCCTACTTGTTGATGGACTGTCCCATCCAGCTGGAAATGGTCAAAGCCGGGCTCCTCCAGTTCTTTCTCCATATCCCATTCTAGCTCCAGGGAAGTGGCTTGGAGGTCATCACTATCTAGATATTGTGCCCTCTGGTCTGCGCCGACTTTGTGGTACGCCATCTTTTTACCTGTGGGTTAAAAGGATAAAGTCAACCCGAAGGCAATGAATTGTTTTAAACAGAGTTCTAGGTTGTTCTTTAATGCATTGATCAGATGCAGATTCATAAATGCCGGGAGATTTGTAGTGATCTGGTATTCTAGCCTCTTTTATAAGTAGCTTTCATATTTTTTAAAAAATATCTAAACTGTGTAACTTTATTTATTTGGAATCCCTCCTCCTTTCCGTTACATCTCTGTTGCCCCTTTTGTTGCTTATTGAAGGCTTTCCTTTTTCAGCAAAGCTTTTAAGTGGAGAGTCCAGTCCGTATTGTTCATTTATTAATCAGGATCTGTATGCTGCTTAGGGGGTAACCCAAACCCAGGACTGAGTGGAATTCAGAAAAGGTGGATCTCTGGCTGAGGTCTGCAAAGGGAGTAGAGGAAGTGAAGACCCTATTTAAAAATATGCAGGGTGAGAGCTTCTCTTATCTTGGGGTTGCTAAGATGCCAATCAGCTCCCGGCTGCCAGGTATGCTTGCCAATCAGGTCAAGGCCACTGGCATGTCTAACAAGCATTTGAAACACTATTTAAAATTCCTCCTTAGTTTGAAAATACTAACAGTGAACTGTCCAGAAGGGAATCCCTTTTTATGCCTGGCTTTCTCCTGTTGGGGAATAAGTGAAATGATGAATCTGAGAGCTCACCCACACCTCTACTCGCCCCATGCCTAGAAAGCGTTAGTAGCCCAAGTGGTTTCCCGCTTGACCCATGCTTTCTAGACATGAGTCCAAATGGTTTCGCCTTCCCCCCTCTGGTTTCTCCTGAAAAATCCACTCTTTAGTGCTAAATTAGAGTAAATGTCGATCCAGGGAAAACCCAATTGGTTTTCTCTGTGGGTTTTCGTGGGTGAAAGCAGCAGCGCAAATGGAAGTGAGGATAAGACCCAACTGAGATCTCAGTGTCTTGTCATGCTCCTTCCCATTGTATCTGGTCCCCTACAAAGGTTTTTGGACTCTGAATCCCATCAGCCATGGCAGGCATGACCAATGATGCAAGTTGTTGCTTATAATGCTTCTCAGTAAAAAGAATGATTCAGGGAGGATAAAAAAGCATTTTACCAGTCATCTACCCAATAAGGAAGTGCTGGCTTATGTTGAAACTTCCAGGGTGACATTTTGTTCTCTTTAATTGGTCAACAAAAGCCTTCCATCTGGACAGAATGCTTTATTCGTTACCTGTATATAAATGCGCAGTTCTTGAATGTCTCGTTAATTTACTTGGAATTTGTCCTGCTGATCTGATTTAATCTCCTCCAGTTACTTGTTGGGTTCCCCTCTCCTTCGTCTCTCTCCCATTTTAAATGAATCAAAGTCACTGCCTGGTTGGTATTCTTAGCAAAATGGTTTCCTTAATGGCAGAGTATGACAGTGGCAGTTCCAGGCATATTTCTATCTCAACACGCGCACCCTCAAAGTAGAACTCTGACCTCTAATCTAAACATTCAAAGTCAATTCCCTACAAATCATTTTCTAAACTGACTGCAGGGACGAGACATCGTTTTCATTCATACTTTGACAATAGACATTCCATCACATAAGCAGCAGCAATTTAACGCTTTTCAAACAGCAGACAGACCCATCAATTAGAATGAAATGCAGATACAGATATTAACTCCTCAATGTGACGGGTATCTGACTGACACCCGCATCGTGGCCTCCTCCCACTCCTTGTTACACATTAATAAATTTTCTTTATCTAAGATCCATCTTCCAGATAGCGTTTTCTGGGTCACATATTGGATGAACCTACTTATATGCGGCAGCACAGAGAGGGAGTTGAGCAATCGTATTTGAAAAGGGGAGAAAGGAGATTACAAAATTCTCCAAAATGCAGATACAGCCCACTGTATGTTAACACAAGAGAGGGAGAGAGAGAGGGCACCCTATCTAGATCTACACTGCTCCTAATTTGCAAATCCTATTTCCTTACAAAGGATTAGCCATTTGGAGGTCCTCGCCCACCGACAGTGCCCCAAATGACATTGCTAATAGACTTGCCACCAGCACATAATAACTCTCCAATGATAAAATGTTTTGTAAACCCAGCACACACTCTTCAGTTGCTCTCCTGTCCAGTTGCTGTTGCTCATAAAGTGGTTCTATCAACATAGCAAACATCTGGGCTCTACCAGTGTTAGGAGACATATGCCAGAAAAAAATCACCAATTGCCATCACTCTAGAGTCCAGCAGTGAACAGGTCATTGAATCATAGGCAGAGGTGGTGAACTAGGTTTGGCTTTAAGCATGATAGTGGTGATCAAGGACTCACTGAATCCAAGGCTAGCAAGCAGGAAGCGGTTGAACTGGGTCCCAGAGTGCCAGGGCCTATACTGCTTGGTACTACATTAACCTCACAGCTGGATTACTACAATGTACTCTGTGTTGGGCCACCCTTGGTCTGGAGGTTGCAGCTGATGCAGAATGTGGCAACTAGGTTGTTTGTGGGACCAAACTTCTGCCAGCGTAAAACACCTTCCTTGTCGAAGTTGCACTGGCTGCCAATCTGCTACCCGGCCAAATTCAGTGTGATGGTACTAAGGCCCTATACAAGGTTCTTGAGCGGTGGTTGTGGACCAGATCCAGACACTCCTGGAGGAAAATGATTTTCTAGATCCATCTCCACTGGAGTTTAGGCCCAGTTTTGGCACAGAAACTACTTTGGTTGAGACAGGGAAAATTTGTCTATGTTAATTCTCCTTAACCTCTCATTGACTTTCAATAAACATTGACCATAGTATCCTCCTGGAGCAGCTATCCAAGTTGGGCATGGGTGGCACCACTTTGCAGTGGTTCCAGACCTACTTAGATGGTTGTTTCTAAAGGATGATGTTTGGGGCATGCTCTTCAGCCCTGTGGAGCCTTCAACGTGGGGTTTTTGAAGGCTTGATTTTATCCCACATGCTGTTTAACATCTACATGAAACTGCAGAGTGGGGTCATCCAGAGTTTCGGAGTATGTTGTCAGCAACATGCTGATGACACACAGCTCTAGTTTTCCTTTACATCTGCAGGTGAGGCAGTGTATATACTGAACTGATGCCTTGTCTTAGTAAATGGACTGAACGAAAGCCAACAAACTGAAGCTCAATCCAGATAAGACTATGGATGGTTCCCTTGACCGGATGGATGGGAGGTTGCCTGTTCTTGACGGGGTTACACTTCCTCTGAAGGAGCAGGTACACAGTTTGGGGGTGCTTCTGGACCCTTTGCTGTCACTTGAGGCTCCGTGACCTATCTGGACAGGGATAACCTACCTTCTGTCATCTATGCTATGGTAACCCATAGGTTAGATTACTGCAATGGGGCTGCCTCTGATGGTAGTTCAGAAACTTCAGCTGGTGCAGAATTCAGTGGCTAGGTTGCTCACCAGGGCAAAACACTGATCCTGGTCCAACTGCACTGGCTGCCAAATGGTTTCTGGGCTGAATTCAAAGTGCTAGTTTTGATCTATGAAACCTTAAATGGCTCAGGACCACAACAACTGAAGGCCCGCCTCTCCCCATATGAACTGACCTGGTTTATATTCCTATAGTAAACATATTCTTATAGTAGAATCTACAAACCATACAAGAATGACCTACTTAACAGGAACCAATAGTTTTCAGGTGCTTTATAAATAATTTATGTCGAGTTTATGTGGATTAAAGAGAGCACTGGAAACATCAATTTGCAATAAGGTTCCATTTGTGCTATACATTTAAAGCAGCATCATAATAATTTAAGCGGCTGTAGTTTCCCCCAAAGAATATTGGGAACTGTAGTTGCTTAAGGGTGCTTAGAGTTGCAATGAGACGCTTCTTTTCCTCGTATAACCAGAATTACCAGAGTTCCCTTTTACAGGGAATTCAGTGACAATCTGGGATAGCTCAGCCGATAGAGCATGAGACTCTTAATCTAACGGTCATGGGTTTGAGCCCCATGTTGGGCAAAAGATTCCTGCATGGGGTGTGTGTGGACTAGATGACCTACCCCCATGGACCTTGCCGCTTTGCAATTCTATGATTCTGTTGTTAAATCACTCTATGAACTGCAGCTCTTTGAAAGGGAATCAGGGTCTTTCGTAACAACTCTCAGCACCTTTCATGGGCAATCGAAGTCCCAGATGGGGACATTGGGACTGGGGGCAAGATGGCGGGGTGGGAGCAGGAACGGGCGTCCAGAAGCCAGGAGTCAGGAAGTCAAGAGTCTGAGGGTCAGAGAGCCAGGAGTCAAGAAGCCAAGGGTCCGATGGTCAGGAAGCAAGGAGTCACGAAGTCAAGGGTCCAAGGATCAAGAAGCAAGGAGTCACAAAGTCAAGGGTCCAAGGAGTCAAGGAGCCAAACGCAGAAAGGCAGGAAACGTGTTGTTGTGGCAAAGAGCCGAAGGGAAATGCTGACCTTATATCCCTTCCCGGCTCTTGCCACCAGGTGCTGTGAGTGACCAATTGGTCTCACCTGTGCGGCCGTGCCTTGCCTCTTCAGAACAAACTTAGGAAGGCCCCAGTCCAGCAAAGTCCTACTGGTCACAGGGCCTGGCTCCTGCACGCACTCCGGACACACATGACAGTTCCCAGAATTCTTTGGGGGAAACCAAGACTGTTTAAAGTGGTATGATGCTATTTTAAATGTGTAGTGCCGATGGAGTCTAACTCTGAACCAGAGAGTGGTATCACGGTTACGTGAAATAGCACCCCGCCCATGATGTGTTTTCTATCCAGTCAGCTGCAAAGCACAGAAGTCCTTGATCACCCAGATGCCAATATTTGTGTGGATTGCCTCCACTTAAAACAGCAGTAAGGAACGGGTATCCCTTAAGCTGTTGTTTACTGACAAGTCGCATTATCTCTGACCATTGGCCATGCTGGCTGAATCTGATGGGACTTGTTGTCCAGCGAGATCCAATGAGGGCTGCAGGTTATGCACCTCTATTTCAAAAAGTCATAACATGACACCACACCACATGGAATCGATAGACAGCCCTCAGAAACAATGTTTTGCGTACATGCTACAGCAAAAGCAAAGCCAAACATGGAAGGCTCTAAAATGCTTATTTTTATGGCACTGGAAGTAAGAAGTCAGCATTCCCGCACAGCTGCCTTCATCCTAGTCTGCATATAAAACAGAACGCAGCGGCAGCATGTCAAATCAAATGGTTGTAAGTGCTGACTCTTAGCAAAACAAAACCAAAAAAATAAAACAACACACACACAAAAACACAGAAGCCAACATATATCGGCAGCGTCCAAGCACTCTGCATTTACAACAGTTTTAAAGGAATATTTTGGTCAGGAGGAGGCATGCTAATCAAGAATGCTTAAGTATCTGTCCACGTAAGCATATCATAAAAATGGTATAAAATTGCATTTAATGGCTGCTACTCTGAATAAGCAATAACCATTTTTCTATGTTGCCTATCGCAGCTATTTCCCACTGAAAGGGAGTACTCAGAGGAGGGCTTTTTCCTCCTTTAATTGGAAAGGGTTCTCTAAATAAGATCAAGATTTCCTAAGGAGCGTTCATTTTCTCACGGGAAATTCATGCACTAACAAAAACGCTTTCAGGAGAGCTTCACAATTGTGTAGCTGGAGGAGGTATAGAATAGGACCTGCATTAGGCAGACTGAGATGGTAGGATGAAAGGGCAGTGGGGTTTTTTCCAGTGAGTTAATTCATGATTACAACATTTTCCCCCACCAAAGAAACACCTGTGTCTTTGTAATATTCTGTTGGGAGCCACGCAGTGTGGCCCAGCCAGATGGGTGGTGGTGGTTGTTGTTAACAAACTACAGTTCCCAACATGCTTTGGGGGAAGCCATGACTGTTCAGGTCATTTAATAATGCTTTAAATGTAAAGTACGAATGTGACCTTTGACTATGGACCTTTGCCATTCCACCTCAGGCAGTGAAATGACTTGGGTTGGTCCTGCGTGGGCATTTGCAAAGCCTCTCTGAGAAATGTCATTATTTGTTCATCTTTACTAGTCACCTCATAAAACTGAATTCTCTAGGTGAAATGCAGCATTAAACAGACACGCCAAAATAAGATCAGCTCAACCCTAAAATCCAAGCCAGAGTGAGAAAGTAATACAAATTGTATTATTTATAAAAAAGTATTTCCACACCACCACATCACAAAATATCAAGCTGGCCGTGCAAGCAAACATACCGTATAACAGGTACGAAGACTGAAATCACCTCACAAGGGCGAAAAACCAACTAGCATTGGGATGCTTTGTACACTCCTGGTCACCTCACATCAAAAGGAAGATTCTAGAATTGGAAAAGGTTCAGCCCAAATTATCAAGGGAATGGAGTGACTCCCCCCTCCCCCATGAAGAAAGGTCTTTTTAATTTAGATAAAAGCTAAGAGGTGACACGATAGAAGTCTATAAAATTATTCATAGCATGGAGAATGTGGAGAGAGAAAAGTTTCAATCCCTTTCACGTAACAGCTAAATGTTGGAAGATTCATGACAGATAAAAGAGAGTGCTTCTTTGTGCAGTGTGTAGTTAACCTGTGGAACTCTCTCCCACTGGAAGATGTGATGGCCACCAACTTGGACGGCTTCAAGTTGGACAAATTCATGGATGGCAAAGGTATCAATGGCTACTAGCGATTGATTCCCACCAGTGGGAGGGAAGAAGGACAGAGATGCTACAATCATGTGATCTAAACACATGGATATACCGTAGGTTATTTTAAATTTGGGGGATTTGCAAAAGCTGAGGTTGTGCAAGGGAGGCAAAGTACTACTTGTGGTGTTCCCCCACCCCCCAAAAAAAACTACTGTAAGAATGCATTAAAAATATATCTAAATTTTAACTGTAATCAACAAGATTTATGTTTTCTTAATTTTGAAGCCATTGTGTGCAGGTAGTAATCATTTTCTTTCTTTCGTTAAACACAGGTATGCATGATACCCGCACATGACTAACGCAAGCCACACTTGTGCCCCATTATACAATATATTTCTCAGTGAATACTGGTGTGTGACAGCTGAAGTAGGTGCAGCAGGTTGCTATGACAACTGCTGTGGGTGGAAACTAAGGCAAGTATATTTATTTTCACAACGTATGTGCATACACAAGCATATATCCTAAATCCATAACCCCCATTAGGATGTGTATGAAGAGTCTGCCATCTTGCGAAATGCTCACTTTTGGCAGATGTTACACCCGTGGAAGTAGACAAATTGTATTTAAGTGAATCTGTATTGACAGTTATAGAAACTTGGTTGTTTGAAGTGGCTTTCTCATGGCCGTATTGATTTTCCCATGAAGTGTGTTCTTCCTTCTATCCATGCTTCCTTCTCAGGTTTTCAGTTTAAACCCCTCAGGTTCAGTCTATTCTTGTGGTTTCTTTTTTTAATCTGACCTGGGAAGCAAACCTTGTACAGAGTCTAGGGCACAAAGAGGATGTGCGCTCTTGATAGGAAGGGGAGAGACTGGACAGGTTGTGGGCTGAGGTCCAGAATGTCAAGGGTGACACAGAATTTCAGATATTTGACTCCAGTTTCCTATTATTATTTACTAGTAGCCTCATAACCCAGCGTTGCTGAGGAATTCAAAGAAACCAAAAAAACTCAGTGCAGTTTTGAAAGCTCCAGTCAGCCATCTTAATTAAAAATGGTGTTCGACTGTATGCTGACATAGACAAAAACTGCTTGTTATGCAACAGCTGGTTAAAATCAGTGAAGTCCTTGAAGGTTTTAGTCCACCATCTTGATTCTAAAGAGAATCAAACTGTATGCAAAGATAGAAAGAAAAAGAAAATCCATGCTCCTTAATAAAGCTCTGAAAGGTTCAGTCCACCATCTCAATTCAAAATGGCATTCAACAACAACAGCAACAAAACCTGCTTTTTTATTTCATGCTCTCTCTAGGGAAGCTCGCCTGGTGTCTTCATTACATATCTTTAGGTGCCAGGCAAAAATGTCTCTCTGTAACCAGGCCTTTGGTTGATTGAACAAGCTATGATCTTTTAAATGTGTTTGTGGGTGGTGGTGGGGTTGATTGGTTTGTTTTATTATGTATTTTGTATTTTTATGTTGTGAACCGCCCTGTGATCTTCGGATGAAGGACAGTATACAAATTTAATAAATGAGAAGGAGAAGGAGAAGGAGAAGGAGAAGGAGAAGAAGAAGAAGAAGAAGAAGAAGAAGAAGAAGAAGAAGAAGAAGAACCGTCATGCAAAATGTGCGCATAAGAAGTGTCATAACGCATAGCGAACCAACAAACTGCTTTCCAAAATATATAGCAAATATTTAGCTGCCTCAGATTTGGTGACCTCAGCAAGAACGTTGAAATCCCCCAAGACCAACAACCAGGGCTTTTTTTTTTTCAGCCAGAAATCCCCAGAACTCAGTTCCGGCACCTCTCAGGTGGGCACCATTGCCACTTTAAGGGAGAAGTTCGTGGTAAGCTCTGACATATCTTTTTCTAGAAAAATACTGCTGCCAACAACTTAGCCATTTTCAACGCCACAGCCGAGACCCTCACAGTCAGCTCAGACAAGGAAGACTGCTAAGTAGTGTTGCAGGAATTTATGTATAGGTTGGGGGGGTTGCCCCTCCAGCAGATACCATGGACATGCAGCCCACTACAAAAATCAGCACAATCACGCTTGTGATTTGTCCCCACAAAACACTTCATCACAGTTTCTTCCTATCTATTCAAAGGGACTTTGAGGCATGATACCAAATGTAACAATTCACTGATAAATGTATCTATGTACTGGGTCACTGGGAAAACTTCAGATATGTGAGCTCAGCTACTCAGCAGCCCCTCTGCCTGAGTGATAATTCCTGGCACCTGAGTGCCAGACAGGTAGCCATTCCAGGAATAACAAACCCAGATGAAGACAAAAGGGTGTGGTTAACTTGGCTGGGAAACAGGGGAATGTAAATATCTCTTTTGTTACACTTGATGGGTGTTTGGTGGAGGGTAAGGAGAACCATGGGGCAGGGTCCAGGATGCTCAGATTACTGCCACCAGACCTCCCCTTTCATGATGTAACCATGATGTAGTTTTTTGGGGGTGTAACATGGAGATTAGCAGCTAATAAAAGTTTGGGTGCTCTTTTGTTTGGATGCTTCCATCTTGTTCCGCCTTGAGGCAGGTGGGAGTCCTGTCGCGACAGTCTTCAATAAAGACCAAACGTACTGGCTGCTGTTTTGCTTTGGTATTCCTGGCCGGTGTCCTTGTTTTTTGTCCAAGGGAGCCCTCAGATTTCTCTGTTAACAGTAGCAAGGACTGCTAGTAAACCAGCAGAATCCTTAATCTGTCCTGAACGCCCAATGCAAGGCACAAACACTCTAGCTTCCCACTCAAGAAGACTGAAGGATTGAATTCCCGCTACATTGATCCCACTCCCTGATCTGATGCTGCATCAAATACCCAGGTGGGCATAAGACTTCACCCTGCTTCACCCAACCAAGTCTTGGTAATATAAGCCAGGTCGTCCTTCTCATGCACAATCAAAATTTGGATGGGGGGGAGAACTCATTTAAAATAAATCCTGTATGTGCTCCTGAGATACTAAAGATACCAGAGGCAATGGATATTGCATTACAGTCTCCCCCACACTGTCTCTTCTATTAATTAAAATAGATCAAGGCAGTTTGCAATGTTACAAATAATTAAAATAATAAAATCCTGGCTAATTGTAAAGGAAGAAGAGCTAGCTGACAAACCAATTAAAAACTAATACATTCAGGAGATTAAAAAACTTCACGTCTTAAATGCCTGCAAATATGTATCTTAGCACAGCAATGGAAAACCATCAATGAGGCCACCAGTGATGTCCTTAAGTAAATTTAGGCCCAGGAGTTAATGGTCCTATAGGAGGCTCTCTTAGTTAGTATCAAAATATGATAAATTTGTCCTCATGTTTTGTAGGGGTCCTCCTGCTCATTCAGTTAAGTGGAACCATGGGCTTCTATCCCAGATTGGTACCCAGACAACACCACTGGCCGACGCTGACATTTGCAATAAGATTCAGAATGTTGCAAAGGGAAGCAGTTTGATCTTTTTCTCTCCTTCCTCTTTTTTTTTTTAAGAAAAGACTCTTTTCTTATTAAAACAGCAACAACAGCTAATCTCGATGGGAAGGAAAACAATCAATCAGCCAGCAGTCCACACAGTGTCAAAACTAATCTGATTCCCTTCATCATTTCTAAAGAGATCCTTTGCAGCAATGCAATGTCCTTTCCTCAAAATTCTCCTGACCTCCAGCTCACAAATCTCTTCACCAGAGTATAAACAAAGCAAACTCACTGTGATCTAAATAGGAGGGCATGTTTGGAAAAGCTGAAGCAAAACTGTTAATTATTATTGTTATTACTATTCCTTGTAAGTTTCACCTTTGTTCAGAAAAGTGGTCAGGGTTACTCATACAAGCACGCTTCTGTCTGTGGGTTCTTTGTTGCCTCCTTAACTGTGCTCAAAATTACCAGGCCGGGGGTAGAAATGCCCTCTTGTGATGTCCCCTTGGCGGTATAATTGGGAGCACTCAAGGTGTAGTTTGTGGATTTCATCCACACACATACAAGCACCATAAATTGCTCCTGAAGTCAACTGATCAATTCAACTTACAGTTCAAAACAAAGATACCTAACCTGAAACATCACCTTATGACCCCCTTTTTTTGCGTTTTTATCTTTATTTGTTTTTAAAACACATCACAGTTATCCTTCTCCATCATAAATATATACATAAATATACACAAAAGAGAGTGTTGGAAATAAAGTAAAGTTGTATAATGAAGTATTGAGACTTCCCTCCACCCCAACATGGGTCCTCTATATTTCTGTATTAACTGCATATTAAATAACACCTAGTTTTTATTTATCCATTATTTCCATAAGTTATGTCACATTGCAGGAGTCATTCAAGGCCTGCCAAAGATTTCAGGTGTTTACAGTGATCTTTTAGGTATTGTCTATATTTGTCCCACTCTCTGTCAAATTTTTGGTTGTCATGATTCCTAATTTTCCCCGATAATCTTGCCATCTCAGCGTACTTGAATAATTTTGTCTGCCATTCCATTTCTGTCGGTATATTATCTCCTTTCCAGCATTGGGCTAATAACATTCTTGCGGCCGCGGTTGCATGACCTTTTTTTGTGTGTGTAGAAAATGCCCACCACACCAGAAAGCCCAAAGGTTTCCACCCCAAAATTTAAACAGGGGCTATTCAGCACGGCTGTAAAAACACCAGCTCTAATGACTCCAGATTCTTATTTCTGTGCTCCTCACCAGTCTACGTCTTCAAACAAGGCCCCCTCTTCCACATGGCAATTAAAATGCAAAATGACATTTCATTTTTCAAGATATATATCTTCCCACCCACGCTTGCACATATGTAGAGAGGCACAATAGCTTCCATTTAGGTGAGGCGCTCATGGCTCCTCGTTAGACAAATGCATCCCGAAATTAAAAACGACAAAGGGAAAATTGCACATTTGGAGCATTTTAAATATAGCTAATCATCAAAGGCAGCGGCAAGGATTCTTGCTTAAAGTGCCTGGCAGCGGAGGGGTGGGAAAGAGAGAAGAAACAGACTAACAATCATGTTTAGTGGCTTTGGCATATAAAATTTATTTCCATTAGTGGGAGATGGTAGTCCCCAGGCCAGAGCCCCCGGTCCATGAACCGTGTTAATCACCTGGTATGAGCATTCGCTGTATACTCTCGAGACAGCAGCAAACTGTAAGAGTACGGCAGAGCAAGCAGATTGGCAGTTTGCTAACAACCGCTCTGTGCTTGACTTGTAACCCTTGGAGTGCATTAACGCAGTGGGTTTCATGAACCACTGAAAGAAACGAGGCATCCTTCACTTTGTTAATATGCAGGCACAGCCTATGACTCAAGTTGTGTCACCACGATAGGTACATCATAAATATCATGGTACGGAATGTTATTTCCCCCTGACTCTACACTCCCAGCCTTCTTTCCCTCCGTGTCAGCAAGGGAAACTAAAGCACAATGCCGATTATACTTAATTCCTATGCAAGGGCCTTCCTGTGGCCCTTTCCTGTGAAAATGGGCATCTCAACAACCTTTATTTGTTCACACAGATATTCCCACAGGGATTAACTACTGGCTGAATCCATTCACAAGCCTCTTTCATTCCTCTTCTCATGCAAGGGCATGCCGAGTCGTTAACACGGCACTGAAGCTGTTCCTCTTTCATGTCGCCCCCATCCCTCCATAAACAGCCTGCCAATTTAACAAAGCCTGCGTTGTACAACATAAGGATGTGGTACGGCAAGGAGGTTTTGCTCAGTTAACAGAAACACGTTTAATTGTTTGCTATTCAAAAAAGGCAGCTGGCAGATTCTGCAAGGGGCAGAGATGGAGAGAGAGTTTTTGATAGAGATTCAAAACAGCAAAGTTCCCCTCCTTCGTGCATTTGTAGTTGTGCAGTTGAACCCCAGGCAGGGTAAATGAACTGATAAATAGATGCTGTTATGAGTTTTGGGTGTGTGTATTAACCTGGGTGCCAGGCTCACCTAATCCCTGGATCTAGAAAGTGTTAAAAGCTAATCAAACCTTCCAATTCCAGGCTGGCCTTCTGGCGAGGTTTAAGGAGAGCAAAGGAAGCAGGATTTGTGGGAGATGGAGAAATGGACACCGGCCCTCCCTCAACTCGCAGGTAATAGTGGGAAGAACAAAAGCCAGAGTTTAGAGTTGAATTTTGGAGTGATGAAGAAAAAAACAGCAAGCTGGAGAGAGGGTCAGAGCCACGTTTTAGAGCAATGCAGGAGAAATAAGACCCTCTTTGGGTGGTAATGCTGTGAATCCCTCAATCGCAGGCTGTATATATGTGTAAATAAACCATACATCATAATGACACCACAGTCTCCACTGTGCCTCATTCCCAAAAGGAAACACAAACCCTGGATAAGTGCCAGGAATCCCTGGAATCTCGCTGATACAAGGCCATATGTAAATCCAGATTCAGCAGACCATCCCACAACTTCTGCATCTCCATTCACATAGCTGCTGGTGGTTAATCCTTTAATAGACCATGTAAGCTCAAAGAGCATCTCCTTTCACAGAAACCCACCCAGGCCCTCCATTCAATTATCTTGTTTGCCCAAAATGCTAAGCCAAACTATGGTTTAACATGAATAAACAAGCTGGTGCATAGAGAGAAAATCATGGCTGCTTCACTCATCTCCTAGTTCTCCCACTGATGTTCTACTGAGAGCCATAGTTTGGCTTCACATTACATTACAATCCGACCTCATGGTTTGTCTCTTTCCAAATGATTGTTTGGTTACAACTTGTGTCAAAATAATATGATCCATTTCCTGCGGTAAACAGAGCTATTGGTTTGGCAATGTCGTTGAAAATACGTAACTCTGGAACAAAGCATATACCTGGATTCCTAAATGATTACACTGCTATTCTGGGAGATCAATTGAAGAAGCACAACCACAAGGGAAACAAATCTGAATAGATCTAAATTCTAATTAGCTGCCAATTAGCTACCTGGCTAAGTTCAAGGTGCTGGTACCGGTGCAAAAAACAAAAAACAAAACCCTGTACAGCTTGAAACCAGGAAGCCTAAAAGATTGTCTCATCCCTTAAATACCAAACTAATCACTGTGCACTGCAGGAGAATGCTTTCTGCAGACACCAACTCATCAGGAGGTTCATTTTGTAATGATGCAGGAATTGGGACTTTAGTATGATGGAATCCTCTGCTGATGCATGTGAGATGGGCACCATCTTTACCATGTTTTTGATGCCCATTGGCAATGTCCCTTTGTGGTTGTTTTTTATCATGGTCTGTATCTGTATTAGAAGGTCCGTATAGTTAAAGCTATGGTTTTCCCAGTAGTGATGTATGGAAGTGAGAGCTGGACCATAAAGAAGGCTGATCACCGAAGTATTGATGCTTTTGAATTATGGTGCTGGAGGAGACTCTTGAGAGTCCCATGGACTGCAAGAAGATCAAACCTATCCATTCTGAAGGAAATCAGCCCTGAGTGCTCACTGGAAGGACAGATCCTGAAGCTGAGGCTCCAATACTTTGGCCACCTCATGAGAAGAGAAGACTCCCTGGAAAAGACCCTGATGTTGGGAAAGATTGATGGCACAAGGAGAAGGGGAAGACAGAAGACGAGATGGTTGGACAGTGTTCTTGAAGCTACAAACCTGAGTCTGACCAAACTGCGGGAGGCAGTGGAAGACAGGAGTGCCTGGCGTGCTCTGGTCCATGGGGTCACGAAGAGTCAGACATGACTAAACGACTCAACAACAACAAATCTGTATTGCACTTAAAATTGTGCCTATTGTTAAATTGCTTCAGGATGTTTTTAATGGAAAGCAACCCTGAAAATGAACAAACTAACAAGTAATGTTGCTCTGTCTAAGCCCATACACTTAGAAAGACCTCTGTCTTAGCCCCTTTGACATTTCGTGTCAAAATGCAGATTTTGATATGAAAAAGTCAGAACAAGACAAACCGGCCCAATGCTAGAATATATTTGAAACTAGCACACAGCAGAGTTTTCTATGAAGTGGGGAGGAGGAAAGAGATTGAGGTCCGGGGTGTATAATGCAATATACACCCCAGGCTAATAAAACATTAAAACTCAGTGACTGCAATTGCAGTAAGAGAGTTGTGTTATTTTTGTTAAAATAAATGCCTTAGGAACCAAGGTGTGTTGCTGTAGCATCAAGAGTTAAATTTTTCATTCATGGAGCTTGTCGAACATCATGTTTAAACAACAGCAAACACTGAACTTACAAGTTCAGGTATATTTATAGTTTCCAGAGGAATTAAAACTATTAAGAAAGCTTCCATGCACTAGTTTTAAGTGTTCCACATAGCTTCAATGCTTTATTTATGAACAGGGACATTATTAAAAATAAAAGATCTCCAATGGCACATAAAAGTAATGCTGTTACGAGTTTAAATGTCAGGCAAATGGCATGAAAATGTAATATTCAGACAGTCATAAAATAGAAGTAGTTATTTTAGGAGCATTGCATTATGAGGGTACCACCCTAAACAACTGTGTTTATTATATTAATGTAAGCATGGTTATTACATCTGTGCCAATTGCAATATAATTCGTAATTCTGTCATTTTTTTTAAATGAAAGATTGGCACCTTGTTGAGGCAAAACCTCAAGAACATAAGAAGAGCCTTGCTGGATCAGCAGACAGGCATAGCTTGGATTGTGGGGGGACGACAATTTGGCTTCTCACCAAAAAGATAACAAGGTTGCATCAGATGAGCCTCTCGTGGAAGGTAAGTCAACAGGAGGGGTGCCTCCCCTGAGAAGGCTCTGTTTCCTGTCACCACCCACCTTATCTCAGATGGTGGCGGCACAGGGAGAAAAGACTCAGAAGATTACCTCAATACACAGGAAGGTTGGCGTGAAAGCAGGTGTTCCTTCAGGCACCTGGGTCCTCAGCAGTATAGGACTTTAAAGCTTAGCAGTATCACCTCTCCCAAATGCTCAGGCAGGGTTCCCAAAATAAATAACAACAGCAAGAGGAAGCAGTTACTTCATGGGCTGTCAACCTCAGATACCAACCTATTAAAGTAGCCCTGGTGGTGATGAAGATGATTTCCATTTGTGAACCTCTAAAGAAGGCTGATTGCCGAAGAATTGATGCTTTTGAATTATGGTGCTGGAGGAGACTCTTGAGAGTCCCATGGAATGCAAGAAGATCAAACCTATCCATTCTGAAGGAAATCAGCCCTGAGTGCTCACTGGAAGGACAGATCCTGAAGCTGAGGCTCCAATACTTTGGCCATCTCATGAGAAGAGAAGACTCCCTGGAAAAGACCCTGATGTTGGGAAAGATGGAGGGCACAAGGAGAAGGGGACGACAGAGGACAAGATGGTTGGACAGTGTTCTCGAAGCTACAAACATGAGTTTGACCAAACTGCGGGAGGCAGTGGAAGACAGGAGTGCCTGGCGTGCTCTGGTCCATGGGGTCACGAAGAGTTGGACACAACTAAACGACTAAACAACAACAACAACAACTATCTGAAGATCCCTGGGGATGGACTTGATGAGCCTCGGGGTCCTGTCCAACCCAACAGTTTATGATTCACAATATTCTCCCACATGACCCAGAGCTTCCAATATTACTTGAACATTGTGGGGAGAACCCACGCAACAACAGCTAAAGGTGAGTTATGACTGATGGGGTATATGAGCCCATGGCCTCCTGGGTCACTGCCCTCACATCAGGCATGTGGAACCAGTTTCTACCTGAGGGCTTCATTTCCTCCTTCAAAGCCTTCTGGAGAGTAGGGTGGGGATGGGGTGATGCATGTCAGTACACCCTTCAACATGTTGGAGCCAAAAACTGGGACATGTGTCTTCTGGGCCAGGAAGGTCGCATGACCCGTCTGAGGGTATGGAGCCCCAAAACACATTTTTGGGGGGCTCAGGGATCTCTGGTGGGTGGTACCAGAGGCAAAAGTGGTCAGAATAACCAATCTTTAATTTCCCTCTGTGCAGTAGGCTAGTTTCTACACAGACTCGCACGCTCCCCTCTAGCTTAGCAAGCAGGAGGCATTGACAGAGTTTAAGGATATATTCCAGCCAGGCAAGAACTCTCAAGGAGGGTACAAAGTATTTCCATTGAGTTATGTGGGGAGAGTCCTATGGACCAGACAGAGAGGTCTGGAGATCCATTTTTGGCCATTGGGCCTAAGGTTGCTCACCCCTGCTCTCAGCCAATATACTTTGCCAGTTGTGTTTGTTTCTTTTAAACTATGTTTAAAAAGTTATAGCTCCACCAGAAAAGAATTCCCCTCGTCTATGGTGCTATAAAGCCCACGTAACTTGCAGAACTCAGTTTCATGAGGAGCCATCTCAAGCCTTACAGCATCCTTTGCCAATCAGGAGCCATCCAGATGTTTCAGACAGATCCCATCAGTCCTAATCAGCATAACTGTAGCAGCTGTGACTCATAGGAACTGTACTTGGTGAAGACTGCTTGAAAGACAAGCCCACACAAGTCAGGTAAGACTTTCCAAATTAAAACACATTAAAATAAAAGTAGGGAGACAACTGGTCAAAATTGTCTTTTGCATCGCTTATTGGAATATATATTGTGTGTATATATATATATATATATATATGCAGCCTGCAGTTCTGACAGCCCTTATAAATTCAACTTTTCTTCTTATAGACAATAATTACATATTATAAATATAGTGCATGGCTGTAGGCTCCTGCTTCAGCCCCCCTCCCTTAATATTGCTCCTTTATGAAAATTTAAACCAAAATAATTGCAAGGGATGGAATTACCTATTTCTAACCCACCATCTGCTGCACGAAATAAACACCTCAATTATTCAGGCCGTAATTTATTTGCAAAATCCACAATGCCATCTCTTTCAACAGTGCGTAGAAGGGATGCTTCTCCTTAATATTAAAGCCATTTCGACATCAACCATTTTGGCTCCCAAACAGTCAAATATTTTCCCAACTGGATAATCAAATAAAGCAGCAGTAGGCTGGGAGTTAAATTGGGATGTGCTGGTAGATCTCTGGGTAATCAGCATCAATTCACCAATGGATTTTGACTCCTAGTCGTTTAACACATCCAGAAGCTGGGCTGCTGAAACAAATGAAAAATAAGACATAACAAGGAATAGGTTTTTGAGTGAAAGAACTGTGAACCACTGGTACTGAAAACATGAAGGGGCCTCTTGGTAGTTCCACCAACTTCAGAGTTTTGGGGGTAACAGCCAGGGCTGTCTTTACCCAGGGATGCAAGGGGTGCGGGGCACCTGGGCGCCGAATTCTGGGGGGCGCCAGGCACCCACCACTGAAGCCGCCTAAGCTCTTAACTATCTACCTGTTATGAACTAATAAACAAAATACATATATATTACTGAAATGTATACCTACTGTTTCACTAAAGGACTTTCAACTTTGTGTGCTCATTTACCAAAGACGCGCCCCGTTAGCGGCGGCACTTGTCATCCACAACAGTGGCGCTTCTCAGACTTAGCGGCACCATGCCCGCAAAATTAACTAAATATGGGGGTGCTGGGTAGATCTTTGCACCCCGGTGGTGCATATGCTAAAGATGGCCCTGGTGACAGCCTGAAAGAGGGCATTCTCTGAGTCAGCCCCCCTTTCCACAGATGTGCTTCCCCCTGGCTACTTCACTGTACAGTGGTACCTTCGGGTTACATACGCTTCAGGTTACAGACTCCGCTAACCCAGAAATAGTGCTTCAGGTTAATAACTTTGCTTCAGGATGAGAACAGAAATCGTGCTCCAGTGGTGCGGCGGCAGCAGGAGGCCCCATTAGCTAAAGTGGAGCTTCAGGTTAAGAACAGTTTCAGGTTAAGTACAGACCTCCATAACGAATTAAGTACTTAACCCAAGGTACCACTGTATAGCTTTCATCATATGCTCAAGATGCACCTCTTTGCCATGGTCTTTCACACCTGAGAATATACATATTTTAGGATCCTCGTATTGATTTCAACCATTTTGTTTGTTTTAACCAATTGCAACACTGTATTTTGGTACTACAGCAAACCATGAAGTTGGTGTGATGGGGGATAAATCACACTAACAGCAATAACACTACTCCAGGGCATCACTGCTGAGCCCTAAAACGTATTCAGTGACTATAGAGGTTGAAGACTGTTGTCTTCAACAGTTCTAACCTTATGTGTGAGAGTTCAGTTAAAAGGGGTCTCTGTATGATAAGCGCTTTTGAACATGATGCCCATCTCCAGTAGTTCAGCTATCTGAATAACCACACAATGTTTTAGGTTGAGAGAGCTTGTTGCTGTTATTGATATTATTGTTGGATCTTTAGTTTTAGATCTTATGATTTACGTAGAAATTGTTTCCATTCGGTTGTGTACTTTTTGATGTGTTTTATTTATTGTTTATGACTTCTGTTATGATTGTAATTATGTGAATTTTGAGATGTTGTAAGCCGCCTTGAGCGTAGTTTCAACTATGGAAAGGCGGTATACAAATAAAAATGATGGTGATGATTCATAGCAGTGACAGGAGGAGGAATGACCACAGGGAGAAGTGCAGAGAAAATAAATGCTGTGGTGCATCTGCAGCAGCACAGCCAGACACCTTAATCTGCCCCAGCTGCAACAAAACATGTCTCTCCTGTATTGGTCTTTACAGCTATAGCAGGTGCCGTAAACCTTCCAATTGTTTGACTTCACACCTAAAGGCACACACTGCAGCAATTATCAATTAGAATAGAGAATGAAAAAAACAACAACTTGGGTTTCAAATGACAGCCTGATTCCATGCATGGATTACTCTAAAGTTGTTGTTTAGTCATTTAGTCGTGTCCGACTCTTCATGACCCCATGGACCAGAGCACGCCAGGCACTCCTGTCTTCCACTGCCTCCCACAGTTTGGTCAAACTCATGCTGGTGGCTTCGAGAACACTGTCCAACCATCTCATCCTCTATCGTCCCCTTCTCCTTGTGCCCTCCATCTTTCCCAACATCAGGGTCTTTTCCAGGAAGTCTTCTCTTCTCATGAGGTGGCCAAAGTATTGGAGCCTCAGCTTCACGATCTGTCCTTCCAGTGAGCACTCAGGGCTGATTTCCTTCAGAATGGAGAGGTTTGATCTTCTTGCAGTCCATGGGACTCTCAAGAGCCTCCTCCAGCACCATAATTCAAAAGCATAAATTCTTCGGCGATCAGCCTTCTTTATGGTCCAGCTCTCACTTCCATACATTACTCTAAAGTAGATCCTACTAAATTTAATGGGGCCAAGTGATAAAATGATCAGCTGCAGTCACGGCAATCTAAGGAACCTGTAAACTATTTTTTCCTGAATGTAGTAAAAGCAATAATGGGATATCAAATTCCCTCTCCTCCCCCACAAAGGAAAATGTTTCCAATGATTGGTTTTTAAAAATGACCTAAGGCACATAATGTTTGTCTATCCTTCTTTAAGTCTTTCTCCCAGAGGCAGTAGATTGATTGCAGATATAAATACCTGGCTGCCATCTTTTGAGAGAAAGAATGATTTAATCTGTACAAAAATTAGACTCAATGATACTCTAAACCATCAAGCTTGGCTGCTTAGAGGACCTGGGTACCCAGGCCATCTGCTAAGGATTGCTCTTTTTTTTGCTAAGGTTTCTTTTTCTTTTTTGTACTTCCTTCACATTCGGAAGACCCACCTATAAAGAAGTTACAAATAACGTTTCCAAAGCTCATAAACAGATGGCAATACAGCAGGTAATCATTTACTTTTTTAAAAAAAACACCAAAAATACACCTCCCAGAGTGTGAAGAAATTGCACCAAAAATAAGGCAGCATTATATACTTACATCCAGGAGGAATACAATGTATTATAAAGCAGACCAAAATTTGGGATAGGAGTTTGCCTGGGTGATGAAATAGCTGGAAGATAGAGATTGAGGCATCCCATACGGAGGAAGCGATTATGACTGTTTAAACGGGAAATGCATTTTTAGGGAAAGGGATCCTAACCTCCCTTGATATAATTTAAAGCTATTCGCTGTGTAAATTGAGGCCATGAGATCACCAGTCAGTCAATATTGTTTTCAAAGGAAGCTGCCTTATACTCATTCAAGACTATATGCATGCAAAGCAGGAGGTCTACCACTGTGATAAAGCTCTCCCTTGCCTTTCAGGTGCTCTGGGCAGGTGAATTGATGAGATGATGACCCAATAAGCTCCATCCAGCAGGGAAAGAAGGGTTTGCTGAGCCCTGCAGTGTGTGCAGCGTCTAGACCTGTTCTCAGGCAACACTTATCTAAAGATAATGCACATTTCCCTCCAAGCTGCCATCACTCCAAATTCTGCAGTTGAGACATTAAAATAGTCTGATTTCGACAAATTAAGTAGATTTTCATGCACTTAATGTTTCCCCAGTAACCTAGTGGCCACCACTTCTTGTCACTAGTGGATTCCCTAAGCTAATTCCATGTTTTGTGATGAAATAATCTTTTCCTCATTCCTGAATTGAACATTTTGCTTATTAACTTCACCCTGATATTGCTTTTATGTCGCTTTTTATTATGTAGATTTAATGTTGTATTTTTATGGATCCTGTTTTATTGATAACTGTAGGCCGCCCTGGTGAAAATCTTTTTGAAGGGCATGGTATATATATTATTACAATAACGATGATGATGATATTTTTTTTAAAAAAAAAAAACTTTATTGCGCAGGCAATCTCGAGTTCTGATATTATATGAGGAGAGAGAGAAAATACCTCCCCACCATTCATAATTTTATAAACTCTTGGTCTCCTGTTTGAGCTTTGCTCCTATGTGGCATTGTTAACAGGGAATTAGCAGTCAACCTAAAGAAGCTGCGATCATTCTCCTTTGGGTATGTCTGTAGACTACAAGCTATGGTTGAATCTATATCAGTAGTAAAAAAAATAAAATATTCTGGAGAACAATGGAATTCCTTGGAAATTATCAGGGCTTCTTCATTATGCAGATTAGCAATGGCAGAGAAGTTTCAAGGATAGATATCACCTTGCAATGCCAAGCCATAGGGGAGTGTTGTGTGTGTGCTAGGCTGCACCTTCAATTCATGTGAGAAAAGTGAGCCCAAACATCATAGGGCAGAGTTGGGGATCCTGTTGCCCTCTAGATGTTGTTAGTATACAACTCCTATCATCTCTGACAGCTGTGGCTGATAGGAGTTGGATTCCGTCAACAACTTCCTGGAGGGCTGCAGGAAGCACCGCACATAAACTTAGCATGCACCCTAGAACATAGGAACAAATATAGGAAGCTGTCTCATACCAAGGCATGCTACCTCCTGAAATAAAAATTGCCCAGATCCAATTTTTCAAGATTTACTAACAGAACATTCTTCAAACAGATTGAAAAACAAATAATGAGACATCCTAATAGTTGTACAAAACCATGTGCTTGTCCATGCACAGGTTCTGCTTCCCACAAATATAAAAAAACCAACTATTTATAATCAGAGCTGACAAACAGATCCCTTTCTCTCCCACAAAATCCATTAGCCTGGGGGCTGCTTTCTCCCCAGGAGAGACTCATTTCCACACCTTTGTCTTCACTGGCTAGTGAACAAAAGACTGCCTCAAAACAGTGATTTGCAACTGAACACCTTACTCATGTGATCTAAGGTTAAACACCACATGAGAGATAGCAGAGAGACACATCAACAGTCAATTATCAAGCTGCTAAGACTTATCCAGAGAGCTCTTCTTAGCTTCAATGGAATTTCCCACGATCCCTTTAGCGATACACATTCGGAGTTATTTTCCATTTCAATGTACAATTAAACAATTATACTTAACAAGGCAGAGCTTTGGTCCTTCCACAAAAGAACAACAGAGTCCTTTGGTATGCACAGGGATTCTGTGGTGGGCTTGCAATACAAGTCAATGGGAAAGTTAGTGAGCTCGAAAATCACTGGTGTATATCATGCTCTGATTACATCTGTCATAAAGAGCCCAGAATTTATCTGTCAATTATATGTACGTGCCATTATATATCCCTGACACTAAGCTGTTAAGCTGTATAGGTAAACCTCCTGCATCACATTTATTCTAATGAGGTGGTTCCTTAAGGTCCAGATGGGTAGATGATTTTCTTGTGGGAAAGTGAGAAAGACAAAACAGCACAGTTTATTAAAGTGCCACCATCATGTTTATTAGATGCAGTGGAGATGTGTACAAATAAAGAGTGCAGCACTGAAGAAGGAAAAGAGGGGGAGGGAACGGAAATTGCAGCTGTTTTGTACTAATTTCATTGTTATTGTAGCTTGCTTTCCTTTTGAAATAGCAGATCATTAAGCAGAAGCATAACGAAAGATCATTTGGATGTGGAAACATCAAAAAAAACTCATGCGTTTTTCTACAGCCATGTCTTGCACGTTTGTAGCTTGAAATGCTAAATAAACTGTGAAAGTTTATTAGGAGAATCCTCATAATGAGCCCACATCCAGATAAATATTTGTCACTTGCAGACACAGTACAAATCAAGATCTTAATCAATTCGACAACAGCTTGTAGGATGGTGAAGTGCTCACCACTCCAAGACAAGCTGATTTTGAAAACTGAACATCATGTTAATGAAGCTTTAATTTTCCTTTTTATTGAGCCTCCCCTGAGTCTTGTTGAAAGACAAAAGTCAGCGTATCTCATTAGCTACGACATCAAATCTATCATGGGCTGGATTTTTCCATGCCCAGCAACCAAATATCTAAGCCTTAATATACGGGCTGAAAAATCTGAGGTGCTTGATTCTATGAATGGATCAATCTATTTCCAATCCTTGTCAATTCTCCATGCATTCATAAGTGCATTTCACCTGTTTCCACATTAATCTGTGATTTTAAAAATGAATAAATCCATGTGATTCATATTTGAATAGATATTTAAAAACATAATCTATAATAACATGCATATCTGAATATGTATTTTATCTTAATATGTATTCTGTGCTTATTTTATTCTAAAATACACATTTTTGATTAATCAATCTCTCTTCTATGTATATAAAAAAGCAGCTGTCCCAAAAGGTGTCCAGATCTTCTCTGTCACCCTTGCTATTCAAGTATCAATCTAGCCTAAGTTGACAGATGTGAGGAATTCCCTCTTTGTATTTCTCCTGGTCTTATCAAAATTATTTCGGCTTCCCTTGAAATTTCCCCGGTTTTTTGACTGAGAGAGCACCCCCTTAAAATGTTCCTCATGACGTTGCTTTAGTAGGGACTGTAATCTATGCTACAGCCCTGCCCATAATTATGCAAGGAGACACCTACTGAGTTTTTTTAATGTATATAGTGGCTTGACTGTGTTTGCAGTCAACAGTATTGTTCAACGGTAATGTGGTTGCATGAGCTGCCTCAGTAGGAAGGAGAATGAACTTGTGACTTATGGTGAGGGCTATGATCTGAAGACCCATAATGCACCAGCACTGCTGAAGCTCAACAGGCTGGTCAGAGTTGGAATGAGAGACTCCTTGGTAAGACTGTGCTAGCTGTCTTGACTTGTATAGAAGAAGAGATGGGTATTAATGCAATAAAGATCTGAATGTAAAATTGGGGGGGGGAGGGCACAGGAAGATGAGGATCCGTGACCCTAGAGATTCTCATCTCTACCAATTGTAAAAATATACCGGCTACAACGTCCCCAGCAATATGCGTTCATGATTACCACCTGTTGCTATGCTAAGATGACCTTCTTTGGTCACTTCCAATCTTCCTATTTCATGGTCTGAATTGTGACGGCTGCTCCTCATTAAAAGTAATACCATTGTGCAACAGGATAGCTCTGTGGGCTGCATTAAGCACAGCTGGGTTTCGCTTGCAGCATTTGCACTGTGTATAGTAAAGCCCACAAACGAGAACAAAATGATTATAGGGCTATGTACATAATCCACTCCATCCACTTACCGGTATTTTGGCACCTTTTTCTTTCAACAAAGAGTGACTGACATTTCATGATAATGCCCCGTGAGGATGCATTAAACATGACATTTGTTAAAATACTGTGTAACTCGCTAATTCCTGCTAAGAAACAAGGTGCAGCGTAGAGTACCGCAGAATCTGATGGGGCCCATATTTTCCCATCATCTGTATCCTCACTTCCAGCTTGCATCACGCAAGAGCATCAGGATGAATAAGGTGGAGCAGGCCCCCTGAAAAGACTGAATCCATGTTCCCTTTGCATGAGAGCTGTGCTCCAAAGAAGACTGGTGATTGTGATAGGGCAGGAAGTATGGATATTAAAGGCTTTGACTTTGTGCAGTATCAGGGTGGTCCAAAAAAAACCCAGTTTAACACCAGTTCCTCAAAGTCATCCCATAACAGGCCTAAAATGCTTCTGGGGGACCTGAGGTTCATCTTCTGGCAGATCTCCAGTGGAAGGGAGTTAAACCATAGGCAGATGACCAGGGCTGGATTTAGGTTTGATGAGGCCCTAAGCTACTAAAGATAATGGGGCCCTTTATATGTCCAGCTGTCCTTTGTCAACAACAAATTGCCACTGTTTGTTTGTTTTTTGTGTGTTGAATATATACTATATGGTAATTTATGGACCTAATAGGTATCTAAATCCATTTGCATATGTTGCCATGCAACCCGTCCATGCAGAATGTAGGCACCCTATATGTAAAAAGGTAAAGATACCCCTGGTGGTTAGGTCCAGTCTCGGACGACTCTGGGGTTGTGCGCTCATCTCGTTCTATAGGCGAAGGGAGCCGGCATTTGTCCGCAGACAGCTTCCGGGTCATGTGGCCAGCATGACTAAGCCCCTTCTGGTGAACAAGAGCAGCGCACAGAAACGCCGTTTAGCTTCCCACCGGAGCGGTACCTATTTATCTACTTGCACTTTGATGTGCTTTTGAACTGCTAGGTGGGCAAGAGCTGGGACCAAACAACGGGAGCTCACCCCGTCGCGGGGATTTCAACTGCCAACCTTCTGATCAGCAAGCCCTAGGCTCTGTGGTTTAGACCACAGCGCCACCCGCATCCCTATATATAGAAATGAGCCAACCAGTGATATTTTAGCGAGCAGGCTAGCAGGCGGGGCCCATTACTTACATCATAGGAGCCTACACAACACAAAACACTGCTGCTGTATGTAGGTTTTATTTTATTTATTTATTTATTTATTTATTTATTTATTATTTTGGAAATGTACATCCAGGTGTTTTTTCCCTTTTATTTTTTTGAGGGCCCCCAAGAGAGTGGGGCTCTAAGCTATAGCTTGTTTAGCTTATACATAAATCTGGCACTGGGAGGGAGCTAAATCATAGGCAGAGGACAGGCTGTTGCTTAGACGGCATCTCTACGTGTCCTTATTGTACAGGCACAGTACATAAAGATCATAGCTGAGAACTCTCTCTGAGTAATGAGAAGAAGCCAATCTGTTACGTATGCAGAAGATATTTGAATTTGGACGGCTCGCTACATTTAAAAGGTCTGCATGCACATTAAACCTATTTAAAATAAATGCCAGTGATCCACAATTTTAGACAGGTAGTCAGAAGTACCCTCTTGAGAATACAGTTGATCCAGTTCCTCAGTGGTGTGACTCCATTTAATTTTACAAGCTTTTACTGGAAAGGAAACAGAGGTAATGAACTCGGCCCCATAGCTGGCATGAATTGTGACCATAGTCCTAATTATGAAAGGTATCTCCTGAGACCACCAGTTCCCACCCCCACCCCCCGGTGCCAAAGAAGCATGAGAGTTAAAGCGGGCAGGCAAGCATAATGTTTCTGCAGAAGGATTAGTTTTACAGTCTATATGTTAAAGTGAATAAATTGCCCGTTCATTAGCAGAAATAGACCATATGCTGAAAAGAGCCATTGGATCCGCTTCACCGGCAAACGAGAGCAATACTGTATGATTAGAAGGCCCCAGCAGTTCAAAAGCCTTTAAGGCCGGGTCCAGTGGTTATAAAATGAAGTTTTAATGATTCCTTTAGCATCTGGGAGGCACTCCTTAAGTGGTACGCAGACTCGCTACCACTAAAAATATTCATCTCAACAAATTCCCGATACCTCCCACAACCTTTATTTCCCCCCCACAATGGGTATTTTATGAAGCTGTGCTAAAAGGCTAAGAGCAGAAACAAGAGTGTCTCTTTTAACTAGGCTTGCTATCCATTTTACTCATCACTTCAGTAAAACCACATTTTGATAAGCGATCAGGGTAAGGTGTGAAAAGCTAGTAAAATGTCAGATATAGCCTATTTTTATGTTATGTTATTTTACGTCTAGTGCCCTCGCCTGCTAAATTTCATTCTTCCTCAGCACCTCCCCAGCAAGTTCTTCCAAAATTGCACCCTGGTGAGTGAGAACTGGCCTCTTGGCCCGCGTTAGAAAATAATCGCCTGCCTCCAACGATGGCACCATTATTTTCTTTCAGACAAAAAATGGCAACTCTGCTTTTAGCATATTAATTAATTAATACACACCCAAACCCCACACCTGGTTCAATTTAGAATTGGCAGAAGCAAACAAGTGGGAAAATGATTCATTCTGAGCCCGATTCCCAGGGTGAAAGCTACATTTTGCAGTATTTTATTTATTAAGATATTTGTGCATCACCCTTCATCGAAAAAAGGTCAATTTACAAATAAGAAATTGAAAAGAGAAGTGCATAATACAGCATACACAAAAGCATTAAAATAATTCACACACACACACAAAAATAGTGTAAAAATGACTTGTCTCATCAGTCACCAAGATCTCGGCTCAAAAGGTGGATTGTTACCTGACATCTGAATGAATACAGAGTTGGGGCATGACACACCGCAGAGCACAGACTCAGAGTCACCACATTACCAGAAAAATGTTGTAATCACCAGGGAGGGAAAGGTGAATAAAGGCTTCTTCTGTCAGGTAACCAGCTGCAGATGGGATTCTTTTGAAGATCAAATTATAACCACAGCTGGAGAAGAACTGTGTGGGAACGGCTAAGAATTACTGGCATGCTTTATGCGTGTGCTAAATACCCTCCAACATCCTGCAGAGGAAAACCGGGATGCACGTCTTTCAGGGCTGTACTCTCACGGGAACCAAGTGACTTCAGGGATCCAATCAGAAGCTGGGGTGGCTTCTGTAATTCTGGGATGCCCTGCTCAAATTGGGTAAGTTGATGGATATGGTGCTATGTTTGTATCTCAGTTCAACAACTTCCCACATTTTAATATTGTTCTCTTCAAGGCACCAATTCCCTAGTACTAGCACTGACTTTAATAAGAACATATTGAAAGCCATGCAGGATCAGGTCAGATCCAGCATCCTTTTCCATCCGGTGGCCAAATGCATGTCAACCAGGACATGGGAGAGGGTGATTGCACCCATCTGTTGTTCCACACCAGGGTTGGGAAAGATGCAGTCTTCCTGCTGGCTGAGGCTAATGAGAGATGTGTCCATACAGGATGACCTGATCACATCAGTCTGGAGAACTTGCATGTATACAAATGCCATGCAGTATGCATTCTGTGATTGTAAGGAGTCATTCCTTTAGCGCAGTGTTTCCCCAAACTGTTTCTCCAGATTTTTGGGGGGACTACAATTCCC
This sequence comes from Podarcis melisellensis, assembly GCF_964234715.1. Classification (NCBI taxonomy): domain Eukaryota; kingdom Metazoa; phylum Chordata; class Lepidosauria; order Squamata; family Lacertidae; genus Podarcis; species Podarcis melisellensis. Next base: position 12,992,287 of record NC_138537.1, read on the forward strand.
ATCATCCATGACCACTGGTCCTGCTAGCTAGGGATGATGGGAGTTGTAGTCCAAAAACAGCTGGTGACCTATGTTTGGGAAACACTGCTTTTGTGTATATTTTGGAATTCCCTACCTATTGACATTATCACTGTACTTTCTTACAAGGCGCCAGATGAAAACTCTTCCATTTGGGTGAGCCTATACAAGCACATGATTTGGTTAAATCTTTTCTTAGACGTGTTTGGCATTTTTAACTGTTTTCAAGTATGTTTTAATTACATTTTTAAATGTATTTCTTTACTACTTATGTGTTTTCCATTCTGGGCTCCTTTTGGCAGGAAGGCGGAATATAATATATCAATAAACCAGCAACATCTGACAGGTTAGCTACCCCATAATAAGCAGAGCCATGGCTAGTATACATACGTGAACCTAGCCTCAATGCACTTGCCTAAACTCCCTTTCAAGGCAATTTTAAAAATAAGTAGCTCAGAACACCTGTCTTCAACAAAACAGCTTTTTCAAAAAAATACACAAGACCTTTTCAGTTACTCTCCAGCTGAAATCAAAGCATGCAAGACCTTTGTGAAGTAGAAGTACACAATCCCTCACCCTGTCTGTACTTGACCTCAGCAGAGACTGAGCAAAAGGCCATTCCTGTACTGAGCATCCATCTTCCAGGAAATTTCACTTACTTTCAGAGGAAGCCCTTTGGTCACAGAATGAAAGCAACAAACACCGCCACATTTTCTCACCCACTAAAGAATAAAGATCACATCCAGATTAATACCGATATAAATAACCCAACCCCTATTGTGCGCCAAGTAATCTCTCGAAATAAGCTAAATTATTCCACAGCTAACTGGATAAATGTCAAGAATCAGAGTGTTGTCCCCCTCTTTTTTTTACAGGACATAGCTTAATCGCATAAGAAGCTTTATTTCTTGAAGTTGATTCAACTTATCTCTTCTAGAAGTTGATCTTTTCTGTCACATCAAAGTGAGCAGAATGGGTGGGTTATTTTTGTACGAAACGGTCCAACGTGCATCAGGATCACAACCAACAAGTCCTTCCCCACGTCAAAAATGGTAGGTAAGCCTTCACGAGACTTCCCCATGGTTCCCTTTGCAGGTCAGGTAAAACAGATGAAATATTTGTGTGTGAAAAAACAGTAATAATTTGAGCATTGCATTCCACACGGGCAGTCGCTAAGGGCACAATCCTAAGGCTAGATCCACCAGCCTGAGTGAGGTTAGGATCCAGCAGATCTCTGGCTGAGCCAGGAGGTTCCCAGTTCAGCTGGGCTACACTGGCATAATTCCTTAACAGGAACATAGGAGGCACCTATTGCTACAACTAGCTCAGCATTGTCTGCACTGATGAGGGACGTGGGTAGCACTGTGGTCTAAACCACTGAGCCTCTTGGGCTTGCTGATCAGAAGGTCGGCGGTTCAAATCCCCATGATAGAGTGAGCTCCCATTGCTCTGTCCCAGCTCCAACCAATCTAGCAGTTCAAAAGGACGCCAGTGCATGTAAAATAGGTACTGCTATGGCGGGAAGGCTCACTGGAAGGACAGATCCTGAAGCTGAGACTCCAATACTTTGGCCACCTCATGAGAATAGAAGACTCCCTGGAAAAGACCCTGATTTTGGGAAAGATGGAGGGCACAAGGAGAAGGGGACGACAGAGGACGAGATGGTTGGACAGTGTTCTCGAAGCTACCAGCATGAGTTTGACCAAACTGCAGGAGGCAGTGGAAGACAGGAGTGCCTGGTGTGCTCTGGTCCATGGGGTCATGGAGAGTCGGACACGACTAAACGACTAAATAAAAACAAACAACATGGCGGGAAGGTAAACGGCGTTTCCATCACAGTGCCATAAGATGCACCGGACCATAACACGCACCTAGTTTTTGGAGAAGGAAAACAAGAAAAAAATATTCTGAATCCCAGAAGCCAGAACAGCAAGAGGGGTCGCTGCGCCATGATCCCTCTTGCTGTTCTGGCTTCTGAGATAGCTGTGCAGCCTGCATTTGCTCCATAAGACGCACACACATTTCCCCTTAATTTTTAGGAGGGAAAAAGTGCATCTTATAGAGTGAAAAATACGGTATTTTTTCCTTTTTTTCCCCTTTCTCCCCCCAAATTTAAAGGTGCAGCTTATATTTGAGTGAGGCTTATATCCGGGCCAATACACTAAGTCCAAATAATACATGAAGAAATACGGGGTCAAATCTTCATTTCTGAGCCACACTGTTTATGCATTTAAGATATTTGTAACCTGTCCTTCATCAATACAGACAGCAGGATGGGCTGCAGAACATGCAATAACAGCAACCCATCAAAGAGTTAAAACAAACAACAGTGCATACTACAAACAAACCACCAAGCAAATAACAGAGCAGGTTAAACCATCCACCACTTCCAGGACCCTCTAGGGTTGTTTGAAAGAGGGTAGTTACTTGTGCACAGCTGATTTACCCCCTGCTGCTAGCCTATATGTGTACTGCTTTTTCACGCCACAAAAGATGCAGTCATTAGCCTGGTTCCTGGAATTGGCTTTAATTAAACGAGAGCAGCTTAACCTGAGGCACCTGTCCAAATGACAAACCATGTCAAACAACCAACAGAAAGTCGTGCCGGCATTTAACTGGGACGAAAAATCTGCTTCCTGTGCTTAAGTCTGCCTTCTATGAAACAAAGTTCGGGGCAGCAGGTTCAGAAACAAAAAGAAAAAGCCATACATTCAGTCAAGCTCACCCCCATCAGAACATAAGACGTTCTGGATCAGGCCAATGGGCCATCTAACAGTCCAGCATCCTGTTCTTACAGTGGTCAGCTGGATGCCTGTGGGAAACCAGAAAGCTGGGCATCTTCTTTGGCGATCACTCATAGCCGAGTAAGATTGTCTTCCATAAAGACGGTTTTAACAATGAGTCCGTAAGTGACTGTGGAGGCCAATTCTGGATCCACACATCGTTCCACAGTGGGGACATTCGTTTCCGGTTGGGAGTTGATCACAGTGAGGGTTTGCCAAGCGTGCCTTCTTCTTAGCACATTTCTCCATTGGGTCCTGAGTTTGAGTGTCTTCAAAGCCCATGACAGCTTTGGTAAAGGCTGTTCTCCAACTGGAGCGCTTCCCAGTTGTCAGTGTTTATACTACACTTTTTTTTTAGATTTGCTTGGCATGAGCACAATGGCACTCTGCATATCTGTGATTCCCAAAAACTGGTATTCAGAGGCAAAGTGGAGGTGGAATACAGCCATTGTGGCTAGTAGCCATTGGTAGCCTCGTCCTCAAGGAATTTGTCCAGTTCTCATTTAAAGCTATCTAGATTGGTGGCCATCAGGAGCGAGTTCCATAGAATTGCAGGGTCATCTTGTCCGTCCTCTAGTACAGTGTTTCCCAACCGGTGTTCCGCGGCACACTAGTGTGCCGCGAGACGTTGCCTGGTGTGCCGTGGGAGGGAAGCGGGCGAGTCGGGCGGCCTTTCCCGAGGTGCGCAGGCCGAGTGGCGGCCGGTGAGGGGCGGGCAGGAAGCAGCCGGGCAGCGGAGCTCCTCCCGGGCCGGACGGGGAGGGGCTGCGGGGACTCGCCCCGGCGCCCCGTCCGCGCCTCCAGGTGAGGCGGGTGGCCGGAGGGCTCGGCTGCCCTGACCGACCCAGTCGCCAGTTCCCGCTTGGCCCTTCCCGGAGGAGCACCTCGCGCGCCCCTCGCGGAAAGACTTCCTCGGGAGTAAGCCCCACCCGCCGCCGCTGGAGTTGCTGCCGGGAGGAGGCGGCTTTCCCCTCGGCGGGGCGGGGCGCGCTTGGCGACGAGGAGGCGGCCCCCCGCTTCTCTTCAGGCGCGCTGCTCTTCGCTCCGGGACCAGAGGAGTGAGGTGCGCGGCGGCGGCGGGCGAGGTTGCGCCGGGTGGAGGCCGGGCGACCCGGGGCTGCTCCGAAGAGGCGGCTCTGCCGGGCGAGGTAACTCTTGGGAGCGGAGCCTGGCGCTTCTCAAGCCACACTTGCTAATTTATGAGCAGCCACATTAAAATAAATCCCCGGCGCGTCTTTTCGGGTGCCCTCCGCTCTCCATTTTCACTCCCCCGTTGGATTCCCCTCTCCCAGCGCAGAACCAGAAAAGTTGACATTTCTTCCCTCTCACCCTCGCCTTTTGTGGAAACCTCCCTTAGCGGGGTTGCTGTCTGAACAGACAATTGTTCCGATTTCATTTTGAACAGTAACTTTAAAATTAATGTGCCTTTTCCAAAATCTTTGGCTCCGAGGCGGTTAGTTCATTTTGGCATGCGGAGTGACCTGCTTATTTATTGGCGGCCGTGAGGGTAAGGATAAACGGGGAAACCTTCCTTCCCCCCATTCCAGCTTTCCCCTGGCAGTGCCCACTTCTTGCACTGAGAATTTGCCCTTGTTTTGGAAACTCTTTGCAGTAGCCGCACTTGGGCAACAACATTTTCTAATGGTGGTGTGCCTTGAGATTTTTTTCATGAAACAAGTGTGCCTTTGCCCAAAAAAGGTTGGGAAACACTGCTCTAGTAAAACCTCCTCCAATGCAGGAATCTCAGCTAAAGCATCCAATGACAGTTGGCCATCCAACCTCTGCTTTAAAACCTCCAAGGAAGAAGAGTCCACCACCTTCTGAGGGAGTCTTTTCCACTATCAAACAGCTCTTACCACCAGAAGGTTCTTTCTGATGTTTAGTCGGAATCTCCTGTCTTGTAACTTGAAGCCATTGATTCGGGCCCTGCCCTCCGGAGCATGAGAAAACAAACTTGCTCCATCTTCCATGGATATTCAGTTTCTTTGGATGTCATTGAGTTCTAGTGTCATGAGAGAGGGAGAAAAACGGTATCCACACTCTCGATGCCATGCACAATTTTACAAATTTCTATCGCACCATCTCTTGCATGTCCCTCCCCCCCTGAAATAATAAAAAAACCTCCCAAATGCTGCAACCTTTTCTCATAGTGGAGTCGCTCCATCCCCTTGACTATTTCGCTTGCCTTTTTCTGAACCTTGGAAAATGAAGGAGAAATCTTCAGCATAGGACCAGTTAACAGCTAAGACTGTTTTTGGATTGTCACGGGAGACTTCTGGTGCAGCAGTTTGCAGAACTAAGACATTCTGTCAGCACCTCATCCTCTTGTGCTGCTAAGGCAACTTCAATTTGATTTCCAAGACTCTAAGAAGCACAGACAGTCTGCAATGTAGCTGCTTGTCATATATCAACGTGCAAAAAGATTAGCAACTCAACTGGACTGATGATGCCACAGGCAATTTACCTTCCTACAAGGAGGACGTATTAATATAAATGAGCAGGTGTACTTAGCTATTACGTTCCTACCCAACTGGGAACGCAATGCCCAGATGTGCTTGTGCTTTCGACATTCAGTAAGTCCATCTTGCTTTTGCTAGTCTCATTAGAGGAGTAATGGGAGTGGGGAAGGGGGGTTACATATCACAGTGGCAGCAGGAGAAAGGGGCTGGCTCCATTTATGAGAACCACTGGCATTGCTTTTCCTGGCTGTTATGAATTCCTGTTCTGGAAACCTCTGGAACACCTCTAATCACAGAAAAAGCAAGAACTAAATTCAACTGCTAATCTTTCCTCAAAGGTGGATTTGACCAGGAAATGAATCATTGAGAAGCTAGTCTTATTTTAGGCACAAGCCGCTGGCAGGCTCTGGGAGCCTGTGACCAGGACTTGTAAACAGGGAAGTTTGCAATGGGTTGCTGGAGGAGACTGAAGAGAGTAATCTTGTGTCTTTTGGATTCAGGCTGGTTGCTTGTCTGAACAGCAGTGGCGTAGCGTGGGGGGTGCAGGGGGGTCCGGCCGCACCGGGCGCAACATCTGGGGATTAGGGTTAGGGGGCGCAAATCCATGGGTTGGGGGCGCAAATCCACGGGTTAGGGAGCGCAAATTACTTGCCTTGCCCCGGGTGCTGACAACCCACGCTACGCCACTGCTGAGCAGATGTGGAATGAATATTGTGTGGCACCAGCAACTGTGCAGATTTTGCAGACTGAAAGGGTTAAGTGGGCCTACATGGGGTAAAGTGATCCCACAAGATGTAACCAAATGCATAGGTATAGATACTCTGAGGTTTTATTGTTTCTTTGCTGGCTTTTCCTTGATATGGAAAGTCTTAATGAAAACAAGGCAAAAGTACCAAGTAAGCAGAGCTTCTCTTCACATTATCCTCCGAGTCTTTCAAATTGCATTTTTGTCACAGTACAGAGGCACAGAAAAATGTCTACCTCAAGAGAAGTAAGAAATTGGTTACTGTTACACTTTCCCCCCCTCCACCTCAGAAAATCTACAACCACAAATCCACACAACCAAAAGGGTTGAAAGGTATTATTCTAAAAGGTCACATTAACTTAATGAAGTGCCATTTTTTGACAACTTGGCAGTAATATTGGGAGAATATATTTGATTTAGCAGAAAAACAAGTCTGCCACATCCATGCCCTCTGCACTCTAAACAAAGACATTAGTAATTTCCTTAAAAGGTCAGACACAAGCGTATTATTTAAAACCAGGCATTTGCCTGTGGTGAATTTATGAATAGGGTAGTCGCTAAGGCTGGTATTATTTCAAAAAGCCATAGGTATTTTATTTTCCAGTGACATAAACAAGGTTTTAAAAACTTCCATCTTTACCCCCCCACCCCCCAAACCATATTTTTGTTTTCTCTTCACTGAACAAACTGTGTTCTTGGTGCAAAAGTGGGGCTGATGCTATATGTTTTGAAGTGTTTTTGAGATGAAACTGAAGATACGAAAAACCCTCTCTTGCACAAAACTTCCAAGGCTTCCTTCAACCATCTCCAAACAGTTTGCCTGAGGAAGGCTCTCTGAGGAAGGCCTTATAATTTAACTCTCCATTGTAGGCAAGCAGGAATGCTTACACCCTTGTAGACCTCTGGATTTCAGCTTTTGTGACATTTCAGGGGCAGCGGTTGTGATAGAACCTGGCTCAGAAATATAAACTATGGGTATCTGTGTTTTAGGAGGGCACTGTAGTGCCATAATTCTTCTCCAGCTTCTATTAAAACCAGCACCCTATTTCCTAATCATTCACAAACCTCCTTCCCTGGATGTGGCCACTATTTAGCCTGTGTAAGAAAGAGGTCTTTTTCTCACCCTTCCCTCAATTCCATAGGCCACTGTTGTACAATCACCTAAGCAGAAGTCAAACTTGGAAAGTTTCCCCATGGGTAATGCCAGATACTACATTTCCCAGGAGCACTATTCCTGGGACCACTACAGATAAGCACTCTGTCTCACGGGGAGGTGTGAAGAGGCTGCCCTCTCTTCCAACCTTGTATTTGCTGCTGAATCAGAAAGCAAGGAAGGCTGCAGATGCTTTGGGTAAAAGGGACCCCTGATCATTAGGTCCAGTCATGACCGACTCTGGGGTTGCAGCGCTCATCTCGCTTTACTGGCTGAGGGAGCCGGCGTACAGCTTCCGGGTCATGTGGCCAGCATGACTAAGTCTCTTCTGGCAAACCAGAGCAGTGCACGGAAATGCCGTTTACCTTCCCGCTGGAGCGGTACCTATTTGCACTTTGACGTGATTTCGAACTGCTAGGTGGGCAGGAGAAGGGACTGAGCAACAGGAGCTCAGACATCATGGGGATTTGAACCACCAACCTTCTGATCGGCAAGTCCTAGGCTCTGTGGTTTAACCCACAGTGCCACCCGCGTCCCTTGCAGATGCTTTGGAGCCTTGTGTAATGTAAGCAGGAGGGAGGTTGAGTGACACAATAGAGGGCTGGCTGAGTTTGTGTGTGCTTAGAGACATGGAATTGTAGAGTTGGAAGGGAACTTGAGGGCCGTCCAGTCCAACCTCCTGCAATGCAGGTATCTCAGCTAAAGCATCCTTGACAGATGGCCATTCAACCTTTGTTTCAAAACCTACAAGGAAAGAGAGTCCACAACCTCCCGAGGGAGACCGTTCCACTGTCGAACAGCTCTTACTGTCAGACAGATGGGGGTAATAGCCCTTAGATTTACATCCTTGGATGAAGGGTAGGGTATAAATTTAACAAACAAACAAATCCCCCCCTCCAAAAACAATAAAACTTTCCCAGAAAAGGCTCTGGGAAAATGACAAAGTTTTGAGGGTAGAGGTCTCTCTGGTATCGGTCTCTACAGCCACAAGAGGTGCTGTAAATCTCCAACAGGATGTGGGTGGCGCTGTGGTCTAAACCACAGAGCCTAGGGCTTGCTGATCAGAAGGTTGGCGGTTCAAATCCCCGCAATGGGGTGAGCTCCCGTTGTCCCACATGTCAAGTACAAATAGATAAATAGGCACCACTCCAGCAGGAAGGTAAACAGCATTTCCGTGTGCTGCTCTGGTTCACCAGAAACGGCTTAGTCATGTTGGCCACATGACCCGGAAGCTGTCTGTGGACAAACGCTGGCTCCCTCAGCCTATAGAGTGACATGAGTGCACAACCCCAGAGTCGTCTGCGACTGGACCTAACAGTCAGGGGTATCTTTACCTTTACCTTTTAACTCTCCAACAGGTTGACTTCACCCCCCAAGGCACATTCTTCCCTTGTCTTCCTGATACAGGTAAACGCCAACATGAATGGGTGTGAAGTCAAACACTTTTCAGGCTGAGCTAGGGAGCTCAATCGTTACTATTAATGATGGAAGCATTTGTAGGAGACCAAACAGGAACACACTGTAATTTGGGCTTCTTAGTTTGATGTTCTGAATGCTCACTGGAAGGACAGATCGTTAAGCTGAGGCTCCAATACTTTGGCCACCTCATGAGAAGAGAAGACTCCCTGGAAAAGACCCTGATGTTAGGAAAGATGGAGGGCACAAGGAGAAGGGGACGACAGAGGACGAGATGGTTGGACAGTGTTCTCAAAGCTACCAGCATGAGTCTGACCAAACTGTGGGAGACAGTGGAAGACAGGAGTGCCTGGTGTGCTCTGGTCCATGGGGTCACGAAGAGTCGGAGAAGACTAAACAACTAAACAACAACAACAACAAAATTTGATGTTCTGGTTTGTCCTTTTCAAACGGGTTGGGGAAGAACCCAACAATATTCAGCGGTGTAAATAGGAAGTAGCACTTTTCAGATTCTAACACACCGAGAGAGAGAGAGAGAGAGAGAGAGAGAGAGAGAGAGACAGAGGTACATTCTTTGTTTTCCAAGTAAAGCAGCAGCAACTGAAAAAGCCCTGGTTGCTTAAGTGTTTTCTGTGTCCCTTGCATGAAAACTGTAGCTGTCTGGCAAATCCAGCTCCTGTTTCTTTTGCCTCGTCCCCAATGGAACATTACAGGCAGGAGCCTAAAGTCAGCAGTGCTGCATAATTAATTACTCATGCCAGTTCTTGATAACTGTTCCCGGACAAAAGAACCTGACAGGGTTTCTCCTAATGCGTCACTGATCTGATTTAACCAAGATATATAAAAATAGTATATAAAGTATTTATTCATATATATATATATATAATAGTAATAATCCAGAGGGAAAACACGCTTCCCTCTCTGTTATTCTTTCATGGTTATATGATCCCCATGTGGCCTGGCATGTTAGCTGGAAAGGAGTGGATTATAGCATTTCAAAGCTAGATCTCAGAAACCAAGACAGCTTGAGCAAAGCCAGTGTGCTTGAGATCAGTATGATATGTTACCTGACAAGGCCATCAAGAGTCCAGCAAACGGCATTGTGAGTTTGGGGGGGGGGAGCCCTTGAAGTGGGTTCTGGTATAAGAGGACGTGGGTGTGTGGTGGCGGAAGTTATGGGCTGCATTCATCCCTCCAGTCTTGCAATGTCAGTCTCTTTGCAATCATACAGGCTCTCAGGATCCACTTTCAAGCTTCGAGATTAGCTGGAAACTTTTATCTCCTCTTCCCCTTCATTCTGAAACTGGGCCCATATGCTAGCATTGTTTAACAGCCCAACAAATAAAGCAGAGCATTCTAAGCACACCGAATCTCAAGAGAATGCAAATTCTAATTTAGCCAGAAAGCCACAGCTTTCATATTAACAGTTTATTAAAATTGCAAACTCTCCAATACCCTCTTCATCTAAATGTTTATGGGATGTGCCTATTTGCATTTTAATGAAGATTATTATTTTTTTGTCGTTTCACGGGGAGAAAAAGAGAAGGAGAAGGGACAGAGTTGTTATGATTTTGGTTACACACTTCTGAATGCTAGTTCCAAATGTTTAAAAAGCACACTAAGCCTTCAAACCCGAGATAGGGCAGAACATTAGTCTGGGGGAGAGAAAAAAAGAAACACTGAAGTTATTTTTTGTTTTGTTTCTTAAGTGACTTCTAAGCTTTTCATGGCTTCAAAGCTTTTTGCATGCTACGGGGCTTGGTTTTGAAGCTTTCCTCTGAAACCAAATGGGCAAGAAATCACTGTTCCCTTTTAAAATATAAACATTGTTGTCACACAGCCCTTAACCCCCTTTTCGCAGCGATTGATCCTGGCCATGGCTGCAAGCCAGGAGCATATGCTAAGGATATCTAGATGCTTTTGAACCCACCAGACCTAGGGTTACTTCCATTTGTAACAATTCATTTCTGATTTGGGCAGCTGCTCCAAGGTGACCTGGCTATCAAAACTTTTCCTGGACATTCCAGGAGATGTGGCGTGTTTAAAAAGCCCACAGTATTCAAAAAATACTGGAAAACACAGACAGGCTATGGAGAGCCTTGCAGCTGCAGTGAACATCTGCAGTTATTATTCTTTTGTGTAGAAAAATAGGGAGAATCCCTTGCCTAATAATAATGATAATAACAATAATAATAACAATAATAATAATAATAAAGTTGTGAGTGAACATATCGGACGACTTTTCAAACAGCTCTTGTTTATTCACAGGCCAGAACAGAACTGAACTGAAGGGTTCAGCCAGCCTGCTTATATAGAGCTCCACTACAACGCAACAGTTAAGTGGGACGCGGGTGGCGCTGTGGGTAAAACCTCAGCACCTAGGACTTGCCAATCGCATGGTCGGCGGTTTGAATCCCCGCAGCGGGGTGTGCTCCCGTCGTTCGGTCCCAGCGCCTGCCAACCTAGCAACCCCCGGGTGCAAGTAGATAAATAGGGACCGCTTACCAGCGGGAAGGTAAACGACATTCCGTGTGCTGCGCTGGCTCACCAGATGCAGCTTGTCACGCTGCCCACGTGACCCAGAAGTGTCTGCAGACAGCGCTGGCCCCCGGCCTATAGAGTGAGAGAAGCGCACAACCCTAGAGTCTGGCAAGACTGGACCGTACGGGCAGGGGTACCTTTATCTTTACTTTTACAACGCAACAGTAACAATTTTCTGTAACTATCCAATCACTGAATGTCACTTTCAATTCCTTATTTGCATAAGTGGACCTGAGTGAAAACTATCTACAGTATCCCCCTCCTGGCCCAGGGTGAAAACTTCAGTACATAACAATAATAATAATAATTCTATACTACCATTCATCCGAAGATCATAGGGTGCTTTACAATATTAAAACAAAAAACATATACCAGAATAACGAACACTTCTCCTTTTCTTGCTCTGTGGTAGACATGTCAGTGTCTAGATACATTTGGAATCTGCTTCTTGAAACCTTCCTGGTGTGGTGTATTTCATGCACATGTCTTGTGGTGTTGTGTTCTTTTGGACGTGTGAGGGTGGAGCATCCCGAGCCAGGGATGGAGCGACGCAAAACTGATGTAATATTTCTAAAGTTCTTTGACATCTCCAGTCAAAAGGTGCTACCAATCCTAAAATTAGTACACATTATTCCTGGAAGAATTTATGATGTTTAAATAAATTATTTCTGGTATTTCTTTCTTTCTTTGTCAAGCTAGCTGTTTAAAACAAAATTGCAATCACATTTTAATTTCATGCACTTCTAATTTTATAACTGTTAATTTTTCTCCTTTAATTCAAATTTATTTCAATTTTCCACTCTCAGCTGTGAAAGCGCCCGAGAGTTTTCCAGACACTTCTATGTGTAGTGAATATTTTATAGTTCACACACCATGTACGTCTGAGGTCCCTTGGCATCTGAATGCTGTTTCTTCAAGCCTTGCTTTGGATTTAGAACAATTCTAGTCAGATTGCATAATGAAAATGAGAAAAAACTGTAACAAGAAAACTAATGCAAAATCTCAGTCAGATCTTAACTAAATGTGTGTGTGCATGTGTGATAATCCCATCAACTTCACTGGGCTGCGGGCTACTTAAACTTTGATTTAGCTTACCTTATTGTTTTCTAAGAGATTTAGGCAAGTACACAAAAGAAACAGGGCCTACCCCCCTCCCCAGATTTTTGCTTTATTGCTGCAAATTTCAAATAGCCACAGCTAGTTGTATAAGAAGGCATCTTCTCCCCATCCCACCCTGCATTTACTCCACACAGCACTGTTTCTACTCCACTGCAGTTCATCTTCCTCAAAAACACTATTCGTCTTGCTGCCCACTGTGCCTCAGTTAGGTAACTTACATAATTTATTTCTAATATACAGTGGTACCTCGGGTTACATACACTTCAGGTTACAGATGCTTCAGGTTACAGACTCCGCTAACCCAGAAACAGTACCTCGGGTTAAGAACTTTGCTTTAGGATAAGAACAGAAATTGTGCTCCGGCGGCACAGCAGCAGTAGGAGGCCCCATTAGCTAAAGTGGTGCTTCAGGTTAAGAACAGTTTCAGGTTAAGAATGGACCTCCAGAATGAATTCAGTACTTAACCCGAGGTACCACTGTACAATTTTTCTTATTGACACTTGCTTCTTATATGGTGCGATGTAATAACCTATTACTGTACTTTTGGGTTGTTAATAATGCCACAGTTTCCTAAGCTGCCATATCGAGAAACTGTGGCTTAATCAACACCAAAAGTGGAAGCTTTCAATATCTTCCCCTCATGTGAAGATAGAGAAGGGAGCACACTTCATTCACAATTTCTACATTGCTTAGAAACGTTGAATATTAAGCCATATATTAATACCTGAAACAATAAACAAATAAATGTGCATAGGTTTGCTGCAGCTCATACTCATAAATTCAGAAGTAGGCAAGAAAAGATTTTTGAGAGTAGCAAGGAAGAATTTGGTTATGACTAGTATAACATCTCACATTCTTCAATATTGTTTTCTGGTTTGGATTCATGAGCATTTACTTTGTATTTACTTATTTATTTATTTGATTTATTTATTTATTTTGAATACAAAAATGCTGCCTATAGGGCAAGGTCTTGCCAAAACAGCTTACAAAATATCATTAAAGCCCTGAAAAATCTGTTAAAACTATAAATAAAACCTTTTTTAAAAAATAAAGAAAACAATCTAATCACCAAATCATCCCTAAAACAATACTGTACAAGACCCAGCTAACGATGCTATCAACAGAACACACTTTGAAACAATACATGTTGAAGTTTTGTTTAAAAACAGAGACGCAGCTATATATAAATAAAATATATCTCAAAATATAGTTTGAAAGATGTGGGGCCACTATTGGAAAGGCCCTGCCTCTATCAATTTTGTAAGCTTTAGGTGAACTGTATTAGAAAATCTAAATTGTGATTTTCTGATGCTCATTACAAGGTTCCTCACGTCCCTAGTCATTCAAATAGCTTGGTGGTCACTTTTGCTAAATTACTACCTCTCAGCTTAAAGTTCCTCAGAGAATAGTTGAGAAGGGTAACCTTTGTACACTGAAAATAACTAGTGAAAGATAATAGGCAGCTGTTGTAAGTTAACAACAGTGATTTTCTTGTCTTACAATCCTGATAAAATGACAGAGTCATAAAAATATCCCCATAAAAAAACAATTACAATACAAATAAATGCAAATAGGGAGAACTCAGAAATAAACTATGTGCCCTGCACACAACCTTAATTACAATTCTTCTTTAGTGTCGGCTGCAGAAGAAGAATCACATTTCCTGCTATGCTTCCCAGTGCTACAATGCAAATTACACCAATTAGATGGAAGACTGACAGAATGTGTAAGTTTTTGCTTATTGCTTTATAATTCTGTTATGTTAATTTGAAATGCTACATTCATTTGAAGCTTCTTTCATTGCTCAGTGCCAAATTTCAACCGGGAACTTTATTTAAAAACTTACCATCTCAATTTTTATATCTTATTGTTCGGTGCAGTTGAATAACTGCAGCACCCCATTAAAAACACCCCTTTTTAAAAAGGGGGGAGCCACTGCAAAGTGTTTTGAAAACTGTGCTATATATACTTTTATTCATCCCAGCAGAAACAGATTGGGCTGTAACCTACTTCTTAAAATATCAAACACTTTTGCAAAGAAATGTTTTGCAAACTCTTGATTTTATGTTGTGGTTCTTTGAGCGGAGGCTGTAGAGCAGCAGCTTGTGGTGCCTTCGCCTCCTTTGGCACCATAGAGCTGAAGCGCTATCATGCCATTTTAAAACAAGGCTTTGCCCCAAAGAATTCTGGGAGCTGTAGTTTGTTAAGGGTGCTGAAAGCACTTAGGAGACCCTATTCCCCTCACAGAGCTAGAATTTCTTGGAGTGGTTTAACAACCAATTCCTCTTCAGAGGGAACTTTGGGAATTGTAGTTCTGTGAGGGGAAATAGGGGTCTCCTAACAACTCACAGTTGAGTTGTTAGGAGCAGAGACATCGTCTTGCCGACAAATGTCTGTATAGTTAAAGCTATGGTTTTCCCAGTAGTGATGTATGGAAGTGAGAGCTGGACCATAAAGAAGGCTGATCACCGAATAATTGATGCTTTTGAATTATGGTGCTGGAGGAGACTCTTGAGAGTCCCATGGACTGAAAGAAAAACAAACCGATCCATTCTGAAGGAAATCAGCCCTGAGTGCTCACTGGAAGGACAGATCCTGAAGCTGAGGCTCCAATACTTTGGCCAACTCATGAGAATAGAATACTCCCTGGGAAAGATTGAGGGCACAAGGAGAAGGGGACGACAGAGGACGAGATGGTTGGACAGTGTTCTCGAAGCTACCAGCATGAGTTTGACTAAACTCCAGGAGGCAGTGGAAGACAGGAGTGCCTGGCGTACTCTGGTCCATGGGGTCACAAAGAGTCAGACACGACTAAATGACTAAACAACAACAACTCACAGTACCCTTAACAAGTTGCAGCTTGCATATGAAAAGATTGTTGGGTCACAAGACTGACTTCTTGGCTAAGGATTTATGTGTGTCAGTGTTTGGATCATCTAATCCAATTCCCTCAAATACAGGAATCTTTTTTGCCCAGGTAAAAGTCAAAGGTAAAGGACCCCTGGACAGCAAGCCCAAGAGGCTCAGTGGTTTAGCCCAATGCTCTACCGACTGATGTAAGTCACTTGGGGACCCTTTAGATAACACGTGACTAATAGGTTTAATAAATAGCATGCAATATTGGATACAAGCCAGTACAGCAGAAACTTTTAATGATGATGGTCTTTCTTCCACTTGCTATGTATAGAATGCCATTTCGCAGCTGCGTTGCAACAAATTGTTCGCACTTCTACAGCTAAAGAAGACTTTGTGAGTTATGGTTTCATCACTTTTATGAAGGGTGTGTGTGTGTGTTTGTGTGGGTGGGTGAGCTTTTATTTTGAGAAGATGCTGATGGCAGTATTTGGGATTTGTAAGTCGATGCACATTTAAAATGGCCAGAAATATGGAGGAATAGCATTTTTCAGGAGCTTTAACATCTAATGATGGAATGTGCCATGGGAAGGGAATTGGTCTTGGACCACTTGTGTGCAGTTGAGAAGGCCATTATGTGAAGAAAGGAGGAGACTGGATGCTGAGTCTTCAGTATGCTGACAGTTATCTGCTGCTGCGGTGTTGACTTCAGCTGAGCTCATATGAAACAGCCAAAAAATACAAAATAAAATAAGGGCTTTGAAATCCTGTGGCTTGTTATTGTGATTGAGGTCTTGACTGATATATTTGCAATGCAATCCTATGCATGTCTTCTCAGAAGTATTTCTCATTGTTTTCATTGGGGCTGACTCCAGTGTTAAGTGTAAAGCAAGATGATGTAAATGAATCTGGCTTAAAGTTAATCCTGTTCAGCAGTGGGGCTTCCTCAGGGTTTCCTGAGCTAATGGTTAAACCTCTCTGGGAACTGCCGATCTTAATGGAAAACAGGTTTCTTAACACCTCCCAGCATCTTTAACAAACTACAGTTCCCAGGATTCTTTGGGGGGGAAGCCATGACTGTCTGAAGCAGTGTGCTACTGCTTCCAATGTATAGCGCAGATGGAACCCTAGACTGACCTACAGATCTGACTTTTTAGCAGAAACACCTTCTCATGCTAAGGAGGCAATTCATTATGAGGAACATCCCAGAAGAAAGACTTTGTTGCTGAAACTAGTGAACAGCCTTTAATAGCTTTCAGAGTAGGGAGGGGGAAGCTGGACAACAACACCTGCAATTCCTGCCTATTGTCCATGCTGGCTGGAGCTGATGGGAGCTGGAGTCCAAGATGGTCTGGAGAGCCATGGACTCCTGGTGTTGTTGAACTTGCCATGCCATCAGCCCCAGACAGCATGGGCAGTGATCAGGAATGATGGGAGATATAGCCCAATCATATCTGTAGGGGCCACAGGTCCCCCACTCCTGTTTTGGAGGGATGAGGAAGTCTGGTTGTCCACTGCAGACTGTAGAACTGCTTCTATGGCTGGTAAGCCCACCAGGTGGCACCAAATAGTGCTCTCTCTCTCTCTCTCTCTGTGTGTGTGTGTGTGTGTGAAATCAGAGCCACTTGTGCCACCTATTTTTCCAGAGCCTGCCAGGTGTGAGTGCCATCTTACACAGTGGCTCCCAGATGAGAGCTTCAAAAGAGTTTCAGCAACTGGGTTCGAAGCAGGACAGCATTTGGACTCAGTTGGTAAAGCATGAGACTGTTAATCTCAGGGTCATGGGTTCAAGCCCTAGGCTGGGTGATATATTCATGCACTGCAGAGGGTTGGACAATATGATCCTCATGGTCACTTTCAACTCTACAATTCTGTGATTCTGTGATTGGTACCTTATGTGACAACCGGCTCCTCAAGAAGCTCCCTTACCTCAAGTGGCAATCTAGTGTTTCATACGCAAACAACTGAATGGTCCTAAACAAAAACCCTATCAACCAATATCACACACCCCTTAACTGTATTTAAGAATACTGACCTCAGTAAAATATTTACCGAATGTACAAAACCTCCAAAAATTAAATTCTTAATAGGCCACATCTTCCGCGGAATATTTCAACACAGAACAAATATATTTCAATACAAAAGTGAGCTAATACTGACAAAACTAATCAAAGAAAGTAAACATGGGAAATCAATAGGCTTTGATTCTTGCGTATGAAACTTCAGATGAGGAGGACAAAACAATTTCCTTCAAACCTCCACCATAAACAACAGTCCTGCATGAATGGACAATACCCCCACTAATTAAAATTCTGCAGGCTAAACATGCCCAACACACTCAACCAGTTTGTTTTCAAGGCCCTTTATCATCTTGGTGGCCCTCCTCTGCATGTATTCCATCTTGGATGCTGGTGAGGCCACAGGGAGGCCATCTTGTTTTTGTTGTTCAGAGAAGTAGTAGAACAGCTACTAACACTTCATATTATACAACATCATGTCTGAGGCAGTAGGCTTCTGAAAGCCAGGTGTTGGGAATCACAAGTTGGCAGAGACCATTGCTCTCAGGTTCTCCTTCCTATAGGCATCCCATTGGCCAATGTAAGAACAGGATGTTGGACTAGATGTGCCTCTGCTCTGATCCAGCAAGGCTCTTCTTATGTACTTGCTTAATACTGTTGGCTGAAGCTGGAAGATTCATGATGGAGAAAAGAAGGTACTTCACACAGCACTTAAGTTGCACTTATGGAGTTTGCTCCTACAACAGGCAGTGACAGCCACCAACTTGAGCGGCACTGTCAACAAATTCATGGACGATAAGGCTATCAATAAGTCTACTAGTCCTGATGGCTATGTTCTCCTTACACTCTTGGAGGCAGCCTGCCTCTGAATGCCAATTGCTAGAAACTGCATCAGAGAGTGGTGTTCCTGTACTTGGTTCCTGCTAGTGGGTGTTAGTACGCCTTTGAGCTGATGCCAACGACTGGACTCAATAACCGGTTCTGCCCCGACTGGGCTAGGTGAACTGAAGCACTTCCAGAGACCTTCCACTCCTGGAAATCAGGTCTAAGTGCACTGGACCTACAACTGTCCATTGTGAGCACCAAACTCAGCAGAGTATGAGCAACACGGAAGAAAGCTGTGAAGCACAACTTCTTTATTTTCTAATAGCTACTGAAAACTAAAACTAAAGAGGTACAGCCTTGCATGAGTGTTACAGCTCTCACTCAGCCATCTAATTACTACAGGGATAACACACAGACTCCCCACAGAGTCAGGCAGGAGCGGAAGAAGCGAAGAGCAGTTTCTGCCCTCTCCTTTCTGAAAACATCAGGAGATTCTTGCGATGGAAGGGGGTGAAAATATCCACAGTGGGCATCTGGTTGGCACTGGCCACTGTGAGAACAGGTTGCTACACTAGATGGGTCATATCCCAATCCAACAAGATCTTCTTATTTTCTTATGCTACACCCAGTAGTGATCTGGTGGGCCACTGCTTCTCACCTGGTGGGGCTGGGGTGGGTCAGGGTGGCAGCAAGGTCAGGGCTGGATGGGTGCAGAGGTGGAGCCCATCTCTTGAACCCGCACAACTTTAGTGTTGCTGTCTCCTTGCCCTTCTCCAACCCCATTCTCTCCACCCTATAGGAAGCAGCTGAAATAAAATGGGTCGGGCGCAATTTAAAGGGGTTCTATTCTGAAATACAACCAACTGTTCCCAGTAAGTCCTTAATAAGCCCAAGCTATTTCCAACTCGATTTCTACTATGCTTGCATTAAAAAAACAAAACCTATTTTCCAGCTTTGTCTTCTTGTATTTGTGGGTGTCCCCCCCCCTCCGCCCATGTTTCTTTCCTTGAAATCTGCTCTTTGAAGATATCTCCTCTCAAATGACCAAATAATATTGAATGGTATATTTTCCATTTTGCTCCTAATTCCCAATTTGCATAATGTTCACAGCAAGGAATATAGATTTAAAAGGTTTTCTGCCATATGGGTGTGACAAGCTCCATTGATTTGTCTTTCTAATTTCCTTAGTGCCCATATAATGAAGCTTGAATTTATTGGTGTTTATGAGCTAACCAGTTGAATGTCTCCCCGTCTGGTAAGCTGTGTTTGCATTCTTGATATGTGCTATATATAATTCCCTATTTGTGGTTAAGCAGCGCGTTTGTTCAGTAGCTTCTAACTCTGGAACCAAAGGAAATACAATAAAACACAGCCGTTTGACTTGCTGCACTCCTGTCCTTGATAACATTTGCATCTTAACCATCTACTTGCTCAAAGGAACAAAAGGAAGCTGTCTTAGACTGAATCAGCCCATTGGTGCATTTAGCTCAATCAACCAGTTTATTATGGTCATAGACCAGCAGTGTGTCCATTTAGCTCAGTACTCTACACACTGATTGGCAGTGGCCCTTCAGGGTTTCAGACAGGGAGGCTTTCTCCACCAAGACCATATAACACTGGTACTGAAAGACCTACATTGGCTCCCAATACGTTTCTGAGCACAAGTGTTGGTGCTGAACTTTAAAGCCCTAAACAGCCTCGGCCCAGTATACCTGAAGGAGCATCTTCACCCCCATCGTTCAGCCCAGACACTGAGGTCCACCTCCAAGTGCCTTCTGATGGTTCCCTAACTGCAAGAAGTGAGGTTACAGGGAACCAGGCAGAGGGCCTTCTCGGTTGTGGCACCCGCCCTGTGGAATGCCCTCCCATCAAATGTCAAGGAAATAAGCAACTATCAGACTTTTATAAGACATCTGAAGGCAGCCGTGTTTGGAGAAGTTTTTAATGTTTGATGTTTTATCGTGTTTTTAATAGTCTTTTGGGAGCCGCCCAGAGTGGCTGGGGAAACCCAGCCACATGGGCTGGGTCTAAGTAATAAATGATGATGGTGATGATGATGATTCCAATATGGAGATTTGGGGATTGAACCTGGGACCATTTGCACACAATGTCTTTCCCCAGCCTAGCCTGTAGGTGCTAGGGATTGAACTCAGCATCTTCTGTATGCAAGATAGATGCTGTACCACTGCGCTACATCCCTTTTCTTGTTACCTCCTGGTTGTCTATTCTTAAGATGCCTTCTCTGCAGAACTAAACGAGTAGCACTGCCCTACCCTGCAAAACAGCTGGCTAACGTGTTGTGGAATTTTAATCCGCTTCTTTCTTTCTTTTTAATGATTAAACAGAAGTCCCAGCCACGGTTAACCAGCAGACAGTCATGGCTGATACTCCTTAATGCGGCAACAATCAGAAGGTTCTTCGCACACCAAGAGATAGAGGAAAGCAACAAACACCTTATTAAGCAAGCAAGCAAGCAGGCAAAGGCAAGGCAGCAGAGGCCCCCAGGGCCATGTTAATTATCTTAGGGTCGAAGTCAGTAAGAGGCTGTCAGGCAAATCAGATGGCAGAGCCCAAGTGCTGGAGTCCCCCAGGTCCTGCAGTTACAGCACTGTCATATTTCAAACGACAGGTAATAGGTAAGAGCATGCCAACGCTAACCTCCTCAATTATGCTCAGTGTCAAGGTGCGGGGCTGAAGGAGACAAGGATTCTGAATATTATATATCTATATGTTCCCTGACCAAAAATAAAAAGGTGCTTTATCGAAGCGAGCCCTTTAAAGACATGGACTGAGGAAAAGCTTCTTGACACTCACAATGGGAATAACGTCCTAGAGAGGCAAGACTCTTGGCTGATAAAATAAATATTGCTTTAACTTAACGAAGCATAAAAAGAGAAGCGGGAGGGGGGTGCGTGTGTGTAGAATCACAGGGTTCTACATTTGCTTCCCTGACAGACATTTACCATCCTGTAGACATCTCTCCCCCCACACACACACTCTCCTTCTGCCTTTATATGCCAGCAGACGTGAATAAAAGAGGCTCTTGATGTTTACCTGAACATCCTTTCAGCGAAAAGGCACAAGGAATGCCTGCCTTATTGTAACAAAATCATCTGCCCCAGGTGTGCTGGGAGGCAAGAGCAGGAAGACAGAATGCCTTTTGCTCTCCAACATATGCAGTCTTGAACGCTTAGGGGAGAGGCAACGGAAGGCATTGGGCGGTGGAAGAGGAAACAGAGAGGTATGCAGGAACACTCGAATGAACACTGGCAGCAGAGGCGGAGCAAGGCGGGTGCCTTGGGTGTCATCCCTGAGGGGTGGCGACATCACCACAGGCGCTGCCCCCCCCAAGATGCTCCCTGCTGCTGGCGCACCCCCCTGGGATGCACGCTGCCACTAGCTCTGCCTCTGTTCATCCCTATGGGCACCGCGTGCCCCATCCCTAGCCCCTATGGGCACTGCGCACCACCATGCACCCTGCCCCTATGGATGGTTCGCACCACTCCAGGTGCCCGAGAGGCTTCCACTGATTGGCAGGAGCAAATGCATTCTCCTGAGATGATGGGCACTTCTCCATCAGATACCACAGGTCCATCAAGTCCATACTCAGACCAGACTATGGCTTTCATGCCAGACCTTCCTTTTCCATTTGTGTGTTTGTTTGGCATCCATCTGTCTCGTGAGACAAGGGTAGAGTGCGCCTTTGAGGGTGAACTCAAACTGTTGGAGAGTTAGTGTGAAGGTGTCGGGTTGTGCTGCTGCTGCAGGTGTACCATGCTTCTCTCTGAGCTCCCTCCAGAGGTCATTCCTCCTCTGGTCACTGCTATGCATACAGGACCTGATTGACTGTCTCCAGGCACTGTGGTCATCTGCAAGGGATTTGCCATGTGATTCCAAAATTTTTACTGACACAGAACATGTGGAAGGCACTGAGGTGTGGTGTAAGCTGCCCATGTCTCACTACCTTAAAGCAACTTGCTCAACACGCAAGACTGGTAGACCTTCATCTTGCTGTTGGTTGTTGCGAATAGTGCTGTGGTCTAAACCACTGAGCCTCTTGGTCTTGCCGATCAGAAGGTCGGCAGTTCGAATCCCCACAGCAGAGTGAGCTCCCGTTGCTCTGTCCCAGCTCCTGCCAACCTAGCAGTTTGAAAGCACACCAGTGCAAGTAGATAAATAGATACCACAGTGGCGGGAAGATAAATGGTGTTTCCATGCACTCTGGTTTCCGTCACAGTCCTCTGTGTGCCGAAAGCAGTTTAGTCATTCTGGCAGATGACCCAGAAAGCTGTCTGTAGACAAATGCCGGCTCCCTCGGCCTGAAGGCAAGATGAGCGCCACACCCCATTGTCGCATTTTACTGGATTTAACCACCCAGGGGTCCTTTTCCCTTTTCAACAAGCTGGTGGTTAGGCCATACTCCATGCAGGCTTGGGCAAAACAGTTGTTTATTACATTTATATACCACATTTTTCCTCTGAGGAGCTTGAGTTGGTGTGTGCAGTTCTCATCTCCACATTTTATCCCCTCAACAGCACCTGTGAGGTAGGTTAGACTAAGAAATAGTGACTGGCCCCAGGCCTCTCAATGAGCTTCATGGCTAAGTGAGGATTCAAACACTGGTTTCCCAGGTCATAGTCCAACACTCTAACCATTATACCATGCTCGCTCTCCATTCCTTGCATGAAGTTATCAGAGGAATAAGAGATGGGTGGACCCAGTTTCCTCCTCCAAAATGTCGGAGATTAAAATAGAGACAGAGCTGTAACATTCCAGTTCTCATATCCAGGACCCTAATCACAGCAACCCATTCCTGAGGACTCTATTCTGCCTTTAGCACTCAGTATTCACCAAGGCAGCAATCACCAGGCCTCCACTGCCTTAAACACCAGGATCATGTTCATTCTTTTGGTTAAATATATACTAGGGGAACATAATTGGTCTAGAATTGGATATTGTCAGCAGTTTAAAATACATCCCAGCAGCTGTAGTGTGTGAAGAGGCAGGTGGGCACTGCATGATTCCTTAGTATTTATATGCACATACTTTTGCAAACATGTGCACTGGAGACAAGGGGTGTTCACTACCTATCCAGAGCTTTAGCTTTGGGTGATTCCATGGAGAAAGCTTGATGCTAAAGGAAATCTGTTTCACTTACGTAACAGGCATTGGTATATATCAAGACAGAATGACTGCAATGCACTTTATGCGGGGCTTCCCTTGCACTTCATTTGAAAGCTGCATTTATTGCAAAATGCTGCAGCACAACTGCTGACAAGAGTTGGATCCTGCCAGCATATTTGTTGTTGTTGTATAGTCATTTAGTCGTGTCCGAATCTTTGTGACCCCATTGACCAGAAAATGCCAGGCACTCCTGTCTTCCACTGCCTCCTGCAGTTTGGTCAAACTCATGCTGGTAGCTTCGAGAACACTATCCAACCATCTTGTCCTCTGTTGTCCCCTTCCCCTTGTGCCCTCCATCTTTCCCAACATCAGGGTCTTTTCCAGGGAGTCTTCTCTTCTCATGAGGTGGCCAAAGTATTGGAGTCTCAGCTTCACGATCTGTCCTTCCAGTGAGCACTCAGGGCTGATTTCCTTCAGAATGGATAGGTTTGATCTTCTTGCAGTCCATGGGACTCTCAAGAGTCTCCTGTAGCACCATAATTCAAAAGCATAAATTCTTCGGTGATCAGCTTTCTTTATGGTCCAGATCTTGCTTTCATGCCAGCATATTACACCCTCGCTTAGAGATCTGCACTCCATTTGGTACTTTTAATTTTATTTTTTGCATGTGTTGCATTGTGTTGATCTATGTCAACGCCCTCCACTTTATTCCCCACCCCCAAGTAACCAAGAAACATCAGGCAGAGTTTTGTGGTGAAGGGGGTGGGGGTACCACTCATGCTTTGCTTTGGGACCACCCAGTATAGGGTGGAAATATGAAATTGCAGATTTCACAATTTCATCTCTCATGGATGAAAGCTTGGAGGCTTCCTCCTTTAGGTCTATGCCTGCAGGACCAGGCTTAACGAAGTCGGTCATCTTCTGCTTTAACAATTGGATATATTTTAATTTCCTGGCTTCTGACAGGTTCCCCTCCATCGTGTTTGTTAAATATGTTTGTTATTATCTGACTTCCCACTGTACAGATCATAATTTCTTCCATATTGGCTCGTTTTCATTATGCTACATGACAGGTCTCATTTTTACAGCTAATATGCTCACCGCCTTTTGTATTTGAACTTAATATTTGAATACAAATATCATCATCTGGCCATGTTCTTGCTCACAGAGCTGTGTTGCATTGCTGGGTGCACTCAGGCTCCCACTCCTCCTTGCTTTACCTAGATATTTCAGAACTGAAAGAAACCTCCACATAAATCCAAATTAAGGAGACATCTCAATATGTAAAGGTCAGGTTTTGGGGGGTTTCCCCCCAAATGGACACTTCCATAGGGACACTTGAGAATCTGAAGAATCACAGAAGAAGTTGTCTTATACTGAATCAGACCACTGATCTATCTAGCATTGTCTACATTGACTGGCAGGGTCTTTCCAGGATTTTAGACTGGGTTTTCCCCCAGCCATACCAATTGGGCATGACACAGATGTTGTCCTTGGTGCCATCCCTAGCAGCAATTCAGTGTTTAAACAACAACAGTTCAGTTGGTGGGCAGGGAGTTTGTTATTGGTTTCTTTTGTTTTCATTCTTATTATGGTTTTTTTAAAAAAAAAAATATTATGTATTTTTATGCTGTAAGTTGCCCTGAGATCTACGGATGAAGGGCAGTATGCAAATTTAATAACTATAAATAAATACTGTTCAGTACAACAATAACTGGAAATGCACCACAATGAGAACATCCTTAAAACACACAAGATCAACACAGCAGCAGGCAAAAAACCCAGCTTCAAATGGAGTAACTCATGATCATTCTCATTCCATCCCAAAGTAATAAGTGAAGCAATGAGACCTCACCAGCCAATGAAAAATCAGCAGCATTTGGGCTGGATCCACCCTCTGAGGTGAAGTGACGGACCTGTGTGTTTGCTCAGCCTGCTCTCCAAATGCTGAGAGGTGGTGGAACAATTTCAAGCCCCTTCTTCCTCCTCTTAGGACCCTTTCTCAGTAAACCAAAGTACTCTACACCATTTTTAACAGCTATGACTTCCTTCCAAGAGAATCCTGTGGACTCTCAGACTGACCATTCCGACCACCCCCAGGATTCTCCACAACTGTTACAGTGGTAGAAGGGTGCTTTTAATGCATGGCGTGGATGTGACCTTGGACTAGACAGCCCAAGAAACAGAAGGCCAATGTTTTGTGAAGTAGCACATAGGGTCAAATCTGGTTAAGGATGAGGATCTGCAACTTCGTGCACCTGTGCCCTTCCATTCTCTTGTTGTTGTTTAGTCGTTTAGTCGTGTCCGACTCTTCGTGACCCCATGGACCAGAGCACAGCAGGCACTCCTGTCTTCCACGGCCTCCCGCAGCTTGGTCAAACTCATGCTGGTAGCTTCAAGAACACTGTCCAACCATCTTGTCCTCTGTCGTCCCCTTCTCCTTGTGCCCTCCATCTTTCCCAACATCAGGGTCTTTTCCAGGGAGTCTTCTCTTCTCATGAGGTGGCCAAAGTATTGGAGCCTCAGCTTCAGGATCTGTCCTCCAGTGAGCACTCAGGGCTGATTTCCTTAAGAATGGATAGGTTTGATCTTCTTGAAGTCCATGGGACTCTCAAGAGTCTCCTCCAGCACCAGAATTCAAAAGCATCAATTCTTCGGTGATCAGTCTTCTTTATGGTCCAGCTCTCACTTCCATACATCACTACTGGGAAAACCATAGCTTTAACTATACTAGGCTGTGGCACAATGATTGGATGGCGAGGCAATGACCACAGTGATGAGGGAGATGGCTTGCTTAGAGAAGAGTGAAATGTGCATCTTGCCTCAGCCTTCTCCCCAAACCTTCTAGAGCAGCGGTTCTCAACCTGTGGGTCCCCAGATGTTGTTGGACTACAACTCCCATCATCCCTGAGCTCTGGCCTTGCTAGCTAGGGGTGATGGGAGTTGTAGTCCAACAGCATCTGAGGATCCACAGGTTGAGAACCATTGTTCTAGAGCACCCTGCAAAAAGAGAACACCAGTTGGCTTAGAACTGGAGCCATCACTGGCTTTTGAATGTTGACTTCTGACATCGGCATCTTTAAAGAACAAAAAAGCACCTGTGAGGGCTCTTTATTTTATTTTTGTTTTGTTTTGTTTCCTTACCAATGCTGTGGGCCTGTCATATGTCAGTAAAGTTCCCCATGTGAACTCTAAACAGCTTTTGAAAGTGAGGAGGAGGGAATTATACACAATTACTACAGAAAGAAGTGGGGAAGGGGGAGAAGCGAGGCGGTGAGAAGTTCGAGAATAGAATTCACAGGCAATTTCTGAAATGCAGCTTTTAAAGCCTCTGACTTAAATCATTGCCGCTGACAAATCAAGCTTTTAGGCAAGACACCTCCATTTCCTTCAGTTTTCTTTGTGGCAAAACGGTTTGTTTTGCACAAAGACCCATTTGTATGCCTAGAGTGGGTGGTGATAACAAACCAGGCATGCATCTCGTTTATTGTTACATTTTTATAATTTTTTTTTAGAAATCTCTGTGGATCTCTCCTCAATCCATATCGTTCCAAAATACATAGGTTGCTCTGACAACTAAAAGCCAGAGTTTTCTACTGCAATATATGTAATTGCTAAGGCAACTTCTTGCAGTTTTCTTTTAAAAGAAAAGGGGGTTGGGAAAGAGACGGTGGAAGATTGAGCATGCATACAGACGGAAACAAATTTGAAGGAAACAAATGTAGCTTTCCACAACCTGGCATCATACATACTTGTCCTCAGCATGCTGCTTTCAGTCTAGAATGATTCTAGATACAGCAGTCCACAAGGGTAAAAAAGGTAAAGGTAAAGGTACCCCTGACCATTAGGTCCCGTCGTGGCCAACTCTGGGGTTGCAGTGCTCATCTCGCTTTATTGGCCGAGGGAGCTGGCGTACAGCTTCCGGGTCATGTGGCCAGCATGACTAAGCTGCTTCTGGCAAACCAGAGCAGCGCACAGAAATGCAGTTTACCTTCCCGCCAGAGTGGTACCTATTTATCTACTTGTACTTTGACGTGCTTTCGAACTGCTAGGTTGGCAGGAGCAGGGATTGAGCAATGGGAGCTCACCCCATCACAGGGATTTGAACCGCCGACCTTCTGATCAGCAAGCCCTAGGTTCTGTGGCTTAACCCACAGTGCCACCCACATCCCTCTGCCCACAAGAGTAGGTGTGGTTGTTTGATATGTATTAAAAACCCCTCCTCTTTGTTAAGTTATTCACACTCTTTGCTCCTTGGACATAATGCAGGAAAAAGAAGGAAGTAGTGACTGCGATCTTGGTATATGCCCACCCACAACTTCAATGGGCAGGTGTAGATAACCTCCACTCTCATTGCCGCGACCACCTATAACTATTTTCATCTGTCTTGAAGTGGACAGGGTAATACAGAATCCATTGGCAACGAGCATTTAACTTCAGCACAAGGTCAGTTTTTCAGGAACTGCTTTTCAGTGGCAAAAAATTGCAATAAATCTAGGTTGTGTGTGGACCACATAGAAAAAAAATAGTCCTCAGTCTCCATTGATTCTAGCATAAAATTTCATGTGCACACAGCTCCAAAAATAAACATGTATTAAAAGTCCCAACATTCTCACCTGGATCATAGTGCCTGACTTTGGACTTATCCACATTTGCTTTTCATCTGTTCCTTCCAGACGTAGCCAGCAATTTAAAGCTCCTTGTCCAAGCGCTTCCCCCCTCTCCAGAGCTTTCCTTGCAAAAACCTGCTCCTTTAAGCTCAGTCGGAGCAAACATTGATCTGCGGAAAACCCCAATTTGCTGTGATTCAGCTTTAAAGAGCTGTTTTTATTTTTTAAAAAAATTCTCAGGGCATGGCCCTCTGCCTGGAAAGGGCAGGACAAAAGGTAAGAGTGGATAAGCTCTGTTTCAGAGCAAATTGTCTGGCTATGTCTCCTGATGTGGTTGGAGTTGAGCATCTGCATAAAACAAGAACACTTGGCTGCTGTGTTGTTTTGGGGCACCATGAGCTGACTGTTCCTTTTCCCTTAAGCAGAAACCAGCCTCTAGACCACACTCCCTCTCCTTCCTTGGCCTAGCAGAAAGCTCTGCAGACAGAGCCCTGTTAATAAAGTAGTGGAGCCTGAATTCATTAGTCAAGCCTCAGTAGACAAGCCAGTTGTTACATGCAGCTCTGCACATAACTGGAGGTGGATGGGAGCCATTTCATTCGTTAAATGATGGGGGGGGGGACCTCAATCCGTTAATCTCAACCTGTCCTAGGAAGCGGCTTTGCTGCCACCGCTTATGAAATACAAGAGAACTTTCGATTTTGCAAGCTGCTTAATGCCCCACAGTTGCCTGACACAGTTGAACACATGCCATACACGCATACACACCCAAAATGACAACTAAAGCGAAATTAGATTGCCGGCAAACTCATAATTGAGCTCCACGTGATGTGGTCAATTTTCTAAGGCCTTTCTTAATGATTCAATTAGTTCCCTGGGAACATGGATAAGTGCATGCCCAATGTTCTGTGGCATATTACTGATTAGTATCTACCCAAACCTTTCTTCAGTGAACCTTACGCATTATACAAACTTATATGAACTATGAAAATCAAAACGCCTTGGAACATTTCGACTGCGTGCAATGCTTCATCTTCCTACCTCCACCCATGCAATATGGCAAAACAGTGAAAAATAGTTTCCTAATGGATTATCACAACTTTGCGAAACCTTTCTTTTTTTAATGTAGTATCTCCAAAAGCAAGAAAATCTCTTAAACTATGGAAATTGCATAATTTATTTTGAAGAACAGATTTCTAATTATGCTATGAGTTATTCCCATAAAGCAGGCATGGAAACCCTCAAGCACTGAAGAAGAGTTTGGATTTGATATCCCACTTTATTACTACCCTAAGGAGTCTCAAAGTGGCTGACATTCTCCTTTTCCCTTCCTCCCCACAACACTCTGTGAGGTGAGTGGGGCTGAGAGACTTCAGAGAAGTGTGACTGGCCCAAGGTCACCCAGCAGCTGCATGTGGAGGAGCGGGGACGCAAACCCGGTCCCCCAGATTACGAGTCTATCACTCTTAACCACTACACTCACACTGGTGATGAGAATGTGGGGGGGGGTCATGGGGGGCAATACCCCCCCATTCTAAATTAGAGGGCTGGGCCACCCCAAACAACTGTGGCGGCGTGCACACACAATGCCATCACGTGGCAGGGCGTAAATGTTACATAAGTTAAATAACTTGCATTAAACAGTGAACAACGAGACAAATGGTGTTGCATTTGGCAGAAATCAAACTGCAGCAAAATGGAAACAGCACTGATTGTGACAAATATAGATGGAATGGAAATTACTGGCTTTTATTGCACACAAGGTACATCAGACGGTTTCTCTGAATCTGACCCTTTGCTGCTTTTGCCCTTTGCTTATAAAGAGATAAGCAATCCATTTATTGTCTCTCAAAATGCTGCAAAATACAGCAGCATGCATAGCCCATGACTATTTTGTAAATCATGACAGAATGATATATATATTCTGTTTTGCAACACTGTGGCAGAACTTGTGACTTCAGAATAGCTGAGGAGATAAAGAGAGAGGGAGGGAGGAATGCTTAAAATGCTATTTGTTTTAGCAGGCATTCTCAACAGCAAACGTTTCTGAGGGTCTATCGGCAAATTAAACCAGCAAGTAGCCACCCAAGGTTTTCTGCTTTTTTGCTCGGTCTATAAATCATTGAAGTGTAGAAAAACATTGCATGTGCGATTCTCAGCAAAATGATCTCAGCATGGCAGACGGCAGCTTTGTGACTCCTGATCAGTTCCAGTTCATGGAAAGCAAGTGTGAGATGTTACAACCTGTTGTAGGAAGCTGCTTGTTATGTCAGCGAAAACCAGCACAGTGTTTGACAAATAATCTCTTATAGCAGTCTTTTCAGATAGAAAACACACTCAGGCACATTCCCAGGTCCCAGATTCTGACAAAGACGGTTTTATTGCTTTCTCCAGTGATGTTGATGGACGTTTTATGTAGCAGGCTTGACAACATGAGGATTCCTTGCATGAGAAAAGATGTCATCCAGTAGATCTCCGTGGTATCTGGGAATGCCATCGAAAACGAGAGGCAGCAACTGGGAACAATAACAATGACTGACAGCTTTCAATGTGGATGCTCATGCATTCCTGCAAGCTAGAACGAGTGCAGAGGAGGGCAACCTAGGTGATCAAGGGTCTGGAAGCCAAGCCTTATGAGGAACAGTTGAAGGAGCTGAGTATGTTCGGCCTGGAAAAGAGGAGACCGAGAGGAGATATGATAGCCATCTTCAAATGTCTCAAGGGCTGTCATATGGAGGATGGAGCAAGATGGTTTTCTCCTTGGTAGAAACTCGTATTGGTAGGACTTGTAACAATGGCTTCAAGTTACGAGAAAGGAAATTCCGACTAAACATCAGGAGGGACTTTCTGACAGTAAGAGCTGATTGACGGTGGAACATCCTCCCTTGAGAAGTTGTGGACTCTCCTTCCTTGGAGGTTTTTAAGCGGAGGTTGGATAGCCGTCTGTCATGGATGCTTTAGCTGAGATTCCTGCATTGCTGAGGGTTGGACTAGATGATCCTCAGGGTCCCTTCCAACTCTACAGTTCTGTGATTCTAACTGTGGAACGGACTACCTTGGAAGATGGTGGATTCTCCTTCACAGGAGATTGGATGTCCATCTATCAGGGATTCTTTAACTGTGATTCCTGCAGTGATAGGGTAAGACTAGATGGCCCTTGAAGTATTTTCCAGCTCTACAATTTTATGATTGTATTGTCTGAGCAAAATGGAGTCTCTGACACGATGGGGAAGGCTGGCAGGGCAGGGTTGGCTTACAGGCCAGAGGTTACACATCCCTGATCTAGTTCAAATTTCTCTACAGGGTATTATTATTGTTATCATCATCATCATCATCATCATTATCACTGCTACAAAATAATGGGGAGATGCATCCTCATTTATTTCATGGATGGCGTGGACCAGTTTCCCAGGCAGAAAAGCAAAACATGCACATATTTACTCACAGATTAAACTAAATGCACACCTCGCAAAATTGGAATAGGTCGTTTAAAAGTAAAGGCATGGGAAATGGCAGAGATGTTGATGGAGTCAGGATCAAGAGAAGTTGCTAGGTAACTGGATTCCAAAGAAACTATTTTCAGCTGAGGTAAAATGATACTGATCTGCTCCTGACTACCAGATGAAGTGCTGGCAGTTGAGGCACTACATTTCTACCCATTGTGCTTCCACCTTTGTTGACCCGCCCATTCACATACACAAGTCATTCTAGATCAGGGTTTCCCAAACTTGAGTCTCCAGCTGTTTTGGGACTACAACTTCCATCACCCCTAGCTAGCAGGACCAGTGATCATGGATGATGGGAATTGTAGTCCAAAAACAGCTGGAGATCCAAGTTTGGGAAACCCTGTTCTCGATACTGTAGCCAATGATGAACATGCACGTGGGGGCCAACATGCAAACCTATCCACACACATGGATACATTTAGACACTTACAAACAACCACATACACAATCGACATAGATCGAAATGCACCCCCTGCAAGTATTTGCTCCAAATTTGTGAATGGGTGGTGTTAGGCCATATCTATAAGCCCTTCCTGCAATGTCCACATCCCCTTCAGAAGTCTTCCTGTATTGAATGGAGATATATGATGGGGGTGGGTGTTTGAAGGTGCATTCTGTTCCTGACATCAGGCAGAATAGGGATCGCAAGTTTATTCATTTTGCTCTAACCAGGAGGATTGTAAGTGCATTCCACCAAATGCACTTACAATACATTTTTAAACCTTCCCAATTTGATTTGAGGTTGAGCAGGTGGAAAGTGTGTGCATGTGGCCCGGGGGGGGGGGGGTCAGGACCAATGTGCATGGCTGTACCCCCTCAACATGATTTTGGGTTATACCCTCTTCAGGATCCATGACTACCCAGGAATGTAGAGAAAAAGCTTGCAGCAATCATTCAGTTACAGCATCATGAAACACCTGCTAAACAAAGCAATGTGGTGGTGGTGGTGTTTTTTAAAAAAGTCATTGAGCTGAAAAATAAATCTACTCTTCCAAAACCCTCCTCCACTGAAGGGTAGAAGCCTCCAGGTCCTTTTGCATCCTGTTTGCATTCCGCTTCTAAGGCAAACCCCTTTGATCTGTCTCTCTAAATATCCCAGATCTATTTTGCGGTCCTCTAGTTCTTCTGAGAGTTCATTACCGTTGTGAGAAGTCAGCAGTTTATTTACTTCATTGTGCAGTGCTTATGTAGGCGGGCAGGGAGGGAGGAGGGAGAGAGAGAGGGAGAGAGAGAGAGGGAGAGAAAGAGGAGGAAAGGAAATGACTGTAGATTAATTATTTACTAAGGGCAGGCTTGTTTGTGAGATCTTTGCTTTTCCAATCAGATTCCCCCCCCCCACCTGGGCTCTGACATCTTGACGGGGGCCTCTTTGACAACTGACAAAGATAACAATGCCCATCCTCTCATACCAGCAGTGGGAAACCCTGGCAAGGGTCCTAATTTGGACCATGAGGCCATTTACCCCAAGCCACACCCACTTGCCACACACCTGGTTTCCTGTATGACATCAGGAGTGGAACAGGCAAAGACGCAGCTGATAAGGACCCATATAGAGGCTTTAAAAGTGCTCCTGATCATTCCTTGGCAATTGGGGCTTGTGTTTGGTGCTCCCAGGGCTGCTGGGATAGGAGGAAAGAAGTCACAAGGTGATGTTATAAAGTCCATCAACCTTCTTAAATGCTGCTTCTCTGCCTCCCCCCTCCCTTATGTGACACACCGTCTCCCAGAATATTCTGGCTATATAAATACTTCATATAAAAGTAATCTAAATTTTCTCTTGGTAATTCATATCATGAAAGGATGCCACCCTCGGATGTATTCATTATACTCATTATATATGCAAATTGCATCACAAAGCTCCAAAAGGTTCAGAACGCCAATTGCCGGAAAAGTATGACGAAGTTAAACTTGACTGATCTCTCCTTAATGAAGCCTTCAAGCACTATGACTTATCAAGGTTAAGACACATTGTCAATAATTTATCTTCAGCTTTGCTTCTGGAAGGTACTAAAGGGGGGGGAGAGAACTAGGCAGTTCGTGAGCACCTAGCTCATTGTGATAAATAGGTTATAGATCTCTGGGAGAGAACGGAAGCCCTGAGACACACGTGTAGGTGATGTGCAAAACAATTGCATCTGAGCACTCCCTTTGAAATCACACCCCCTCCCAACATCTTACCACAATCTATTAGTCCCAGGAGGACTTAATACAGCTAAGGGAGGAACTGCACAGCCCATCATCACTCTGTGTTTTCAAGTCCTGGCTACTAGTGATTTGTTTTTCCCCCAAGAGGCGTTATAAGTAGGGATGCAGGAGAAAGTTGTTCAATGTGCCTTTCACCACAGTCCATGCCAACCTGACATTCCCAAACTTACTTGAGGTTCCATCCCAACACACTTATCTGAACATTGCAACACATTTTCAGTGTGCAAAATGCATGCGCAAAAATACGTGCTTCACATAAAAGATGCTTGTGGAATGCATATATTAATGGTGAATGAAAATGGTGTATTTTACACAGAAAGTGCATGCAGTGGTACCTTGGTTCTCAAATTTAATCCATTCCAGAAGTCCGTTCCAAAACCAAGGCACGCTTTCCCATAGAAAGTAATGCAAAATGGATTAATCCATTCCAGACTTTGAAAAACAATCCCTAAAACAGCACTATATTAGGGGAAATTGCTTTGGGAAATGGGTATATTGGGCAAAATGGGGAAAAGTGGGGGGAAAGGAAACTGAGAAATTGAAATGGACAGAATCACCCATTCTCAGCTGCCATGCACAGGAATTCATAGTCTCCCTATGGAATGGTAAGATGTGTATGTGTAGGAGAAAGAGAGACAGAGTGTGTGTAAACCATGACACTTTACTGACAGCAACTCCTGGAGAGCAACAGGGCAACCATAGAGCAAGTTCCCAGACACTCCCGAACAACCTCCAAGCAGAGATTCCTTTCTCCTCTCAGAAGTTATCTCCAGTAAGCCTTGATACTCATGTCAGGAAAGCCAGCTAAAGATTCATGGCTTGCCAAGCATTTCCTCCAAATACAAATAAATCCCCAATCTGTGCTCCACATCACCTTCTTCTTGGAGGGCAGCAGCAGAGCCTTAGTGAGCAAAGAAATGAGGTCTCAAACACGCATCCCCTGAGAACTTTCAGTGCTGGATACACTCTATAACATTTTGCCATCCCAGCAAATGATATATCAGACAACAATCCAAAACTATCTCACTGATATCAAACACAATATTCTCTTTTTTTAAAAAAATTATTTTCCAAGATTTTTGAAATAACGATTTTCCATTCATCCTAACACCATGTTCATCTTGTTTGACTTCCCCCCTTCCTCCCCGGTTTCCATTATTATTATTATTATTATTATTATTATTATTATTATTATTATTATTATTATTATTATCCCCTTACATATTATTAGTTTTCCAATTAATTTTCACTTCTTCATTTTTTACTAAAATATCAACTTACTTCATGAATGCTACACCAATCCTGCTAATGTTTTAACATATTTACAGTGTTCTTTAACATAATCTATAAATTTAATCCAATCTCGTTCAAATTACTTCTCTTGATGTCTCAATTAAAGATGCTAAGGTAGGTGTTTTAGGGGATCTCCTAAAAAAAAAATTGTTACTCTTTCTGAAAGCCTTTTACATCCTTTAAACATCCTAATTTGCTTAACCTGAAAGGGATCACACATACTTCCATCACAAGAGCCCTACTGGTTAGGGCTCTTGCCAGAACAACTTGTCTCTTCCTTAGGACCTGTCCATGGTACTGAAGGAACTTTCTCTTTCACTTCTGCTTTCTGATACAAGCATCTTTCGCGTCAGTTCCCTGCTCTGGCTATCTGCGCCAAACTTCCCGCTGGCCTGCTTCCTCTATGGGCTCATCCTCACCAGGACCAGATAGTGAAGGCACTCAAAGGAACCCCTTTAAGGTGATGGGTGGGCTGGAATGCTTGCAGATGATCCAATACGTACATCATCCCAAGCAACAAAGTGCTATGTGTGCATAGGTACACATGCTGCTGTCATGTGTGACATTATTCACATGGGGATACGGTGTGCGAGCACCAACTTGAGGCACCCTTCTGGAAAATAGCTATTTGTGATGGGTCCGTGGAACTGTGTCAGCTGGCTCTATTTTGTCAATGATTATTGTGCAGCATTGATGACCAAAGGAGGCATAATCCATCACGTGACAAATGCAAGAGACTGGTACCCTTCCTAACAGAAGAAGAAACTTCACCTTTCAGCAGAGGGTGGGGAAGAAGACAGAAACTACATTCTGATCATGGCCCTCTGTCTTTTGTTGTTCAGATGGTCAGATCTACAGACGTTTTGATTGTCTCTATGCTGGCATCTCCCATGTGAAATTAAATAAAAGGCATGAGCTGGAGGGAAGCTGGATGAAAGGTTTTAAGAGGAGTGAAAGCTAGAGGACTCTGGGGATATGACACACATAGAAGAATGCTGCCTTATTCAACCTTTGTATTTTTCTTTCCTTTTTTAAAAGTGATGATTGGCAAGTTATTCTGAAAGGCTTCGGCTGCTGTCCCAGAACCACTTACTCTGGAGAAGTACAGTTGAGGTTTAAGGATCATAAGCAACACTTTGAAGATCATGGCTAGGGGGTTGGGAGTGACATAGGAGCTTGACTCAAGACCAGCTGCCATAACAAATTGGGTCCTCCCTCTCTTGATACAGAAAAAGCTATCAGCTCCATCTATTCAAGGTTACCTCTTCCATATTCGTTTCTTGGGCTGCCTTGAAGTAGATTATATGTGAACTATTTGGCAGCAGGTGAGAGTTCTAGACGTTGATGTGGCTACCTGTGATAATACAGGCAATGTTTTTTTTTTCATAATTATTTATCAATTTTAAAATTTTGATCTTACCAGCATGCCCACCAAACAGTGTCATGAAAAGTGAGCTTACAGTCTCTTGGTCTGTACATAGGGCAGAGTGGCATTGCTGTTACCTGCAAGGCTAGTGAATGGGATTCTGACTCACTCAAATATACAGCATCATTCATTTCCTCTGCCCAGGAAATAACTGCACTGTTATAGAACACACAACATATGTACAGGTGGGAAAATCTGCCAATTTCCTTTTCTCTCAGCTTCTCATTTTTTCCCCGGTCTTAAGTTTCTGATTTTTAGTTTAAAAATGTTTTCATGAAATTTTAGTGTGTATTTCTGTTAATATACATATTTTGCATAATATACATGATTTTACAAGGAACTCCCCAAATATTTTATTTTTTAAATTAATCCTGACTCTAGTATTTGCATTTTTGTACACCT
This sequence comes from Podarcis melisellensis, assembly GCF_964234715.1. Classification (NCBI taxonomy): domain Eukaryota; kingdom Metazoa; phylum Chordata; class Lepidosauria; order Squamata; family Lacertidae; genus Podarcis; species Podarcis melisellensis. The sequence goes on from NC_138537.1 coordinate 13,028,783, forward strand.
TATTTGGCTAGAAAACTGCATTACAAGTGCAAATTTTGAAGGCTGATTGTGTTTTGGTTCACATCTTGTTTTGGGAACTGCAAACTAGATCGCTTTGCCTTTCAATGGGAACTGAATTGTAATGCTCCCCCACCCTTAAGCATGACCTAGCTTAGAGTTTTCAAACAAGCAGAAGGATTGGTTTATTGGCTATTGATGTCATAATAGTCCCTAACTGTGCACCGAGAGAGTTTTCCTTACTGCTGTTCCTAGGGTATTTAGAGAAATTGCCCCTTGAACAAATAGTAATTTCACTTTCCTCTTCTCTCCTTTCCCCCTTTCCTTTGTGGGTCTTTTTTCTTTTTCTTTTTAAATGGTAAGCTTGCAGTTAGAGATTGTCTTGCCTTGATTGTGTGTAAACTGCTTTGGGAGCATTTTGGGGTGCAAATGCTCTAAATAAATAAATAACAACAACAACAACTTGCAGTCACAATTTGAAATCCCACATGCAATTCACTTCCAAGAGATGATTCAGTCTGGCAACAGAATGATGCCAAATGTATCACAGTTGCTGTAATAATTTTAATTTTTTTTCTCTTTTTTTAAAAAAAAGCTTGTGTCAGAAGGTTGAGCACTCTTGGCTAACATTACACATGCACTTTCAGTACCTAATTAGCTGATAATACTCTGGGCTCTTGTAAGGTACAATTCAAACACCTTGCTTACAACAGTGTTTAGTATTCGGCAAATAAATTTTCACAGCAATTAAATCCCTTGCTATTATGAAAATGCTACCATACCGTTGTAATATTGGAGGATAACACAGTCAATGCCACTAATCAAGAGGCTATTCTTTGAATAATTGCAGGATTTATGACTAATCATTGCTAGGGATAAGCTGTAACTCAGTATACCAAGTACACAAAAATCTACTACCTTTCAAATAAATCTGATTGATGGAGCCGTGCCCTTTCAGTGAGGCATGTGTATAAAAACCCTCCAAAATGGTTGAAGTGGAACTTACAAGTGTCTATTTCTCAAATAACCTTTACTTTCATTTCCCAGACCTGAAAGCACTTAAGCTTTTAGAAACATGAAATAAAGGGCATTGTCCTCCTTATGTGAATGGGCGAACCATAGCTAGAGGGCAAAAAGCAGAAGACAGATTTTATTTCCATTAGGTAAAAGATATATAATTCCATAGACAGAGCAGTTAAACCCTTCCGGATTGCTCAGGCCACCTCCTAAGTTCTCAGAACACCCTGGTGACTAACCATTGTCAATGACCATGCAATAATCTATACAACCTTATTCTGTTTTTGCGCAGAACACATTCACAAAGGCAGACCTCAATAAGATGCCCACAGCTTTAAAACTGTTGAACTAGCCAGCAGGAAATCACAAAGGAAGCCATTAGATACGTTATAAAAGTAAGAAGGCAACTGTGCTGTATTGTTATATTTGATATTAATCTCCCACTAAGGAGCCAATGTGGTGTAGTGGTTAGAGTACCAGGCCAGGATCTTGGAGACCAGGGTTCAAAAACACCACTTGGCCATGAAGCTCACTGCATGGTGTTGTTGTGGGGAATAAATGAAAAGGGGAATAAATGAAAATAAATGTGCTAACTTGAGCTCCTTGGAGAAAAAAAGAAGATGGGATTTAAATGCAAGGAATAACTATTTAAAAATCACCAGAGCATAGGACTGATACTTTGGGTGACCTGTTAAAGACTTCTTAGATCTTAGGCCCATATCTACCTTGTCAGAATCAAGAATAATGATGATAATTCTAAGCAAAATGAAAACCCTATAGCCCAAGACAGCAATATCTCAATTGTGGTGCTTCAGGGGTTATTAAAGATTATAAGCCTCATCATTCCTGAAGACTGGCTTTGCTGGTTGGGGCTGATGTGCTTGGAATCCAACAAAAGGCAGGAACCATGTTGGCTGACCCTGGTGTAAGGCCTAAGTACTGGTAGCATATACAGTGGTACCTCAGATTACAGATGCTTCAGGTTACAGACTCCACTAACCCAGAAATAGTACCTCGGGTTAAGAACTTTGCTTCAGGATGAGAACAGAAATCAAGCAGTGGCGGCACAGCGGCAACGGGAGGCCCCATTAGCTAAAGTGGTATCTCAGGTTAAGAACAGTTTCAGGTTAAGAACGGACCTCCGGAACAAATTAAGTTTTTAACCTGAGGTACCACTGTAAAGGGGGAAGGATGGAATAACAGGGTAAATTACATTGTCCCCCACCCCACCCTGATCCACCCATCCCTTCACATGTAATATTATGGAAGTTGTCACAATTTTAGGTTTAGCGTTAGAAAATCTACATTCATTAAAACCTGGCAAGTCCTCCCCAGAGGCATTTACTCACACAAACATGAAAATGCTGATGGGGCCATTAAACTTATATGACCTGCTGGTGTGTCAACTGAAAGCAACAAGTGTTGCTAAAAGTGATATAAGTTAGGAAAATGGGAGAAAGGGCTACTATGGTCATGAAATGCATTAAGTCAAAAGGGAAATGCAGGCAAGTTTTCCATTACTTGGTTGAACATGAGCCAGTCAATCAATCAATCAATCAATGCATAGTTCTCAGTTCACAGAGACATTTAATTGCCAAACAAGCAGCCCTCTCCCCCTGCCTCCAATAGATGCAGCTAAATCCCAGGCCATGTGCAAAAGGTTCAACACATATTAGCCTTTTCCTGAATGGCGGAGAATCTCCAGGATGAGCTCTAAGAACCCTAAAAGAACTTCCATTGCATATATCTGAAAACGCTGAGGTTGGGCTCATCGCCCAACTTACTATTACTATTCATTGTAGTCTATCCTCTATATCATTGTATATTCATTGTAGTCTATCCTCTATATCAACCTAGACAGCATCTTAAAAAGTAGAGACATCACATTGCCAGCAAAGGTCCATATAGTAAAAGCTATGGTTTTCCCAGTAGTGATGTATGGAAGTGAAACCTGGACCATAAAGAAGGCTGATCGCTGAAGAATTGATGCTTTTGAATAATGGTGCTGGAGGAGACTCTTGAGAGCCCCATGGACTGCAAGAAGATCAAACCTATCCATTCTGAAGGAAATCAGCCCTGAGTGCTCACTGGAAAGACAGATCCTGAAGCTGAGGCTCCAATACTTTGGCCACCTCATGAGAAGAGAAGACTCCCTGGAAAAGACCCTGATGTTGGGAAAGATGGAGGGAACAAGGAGACGGGGACGACAGAGGACGAGATGGTTGGATAGTGTTCTCGAAGCTACCAGCATGAGTTTGGCCAAACTGCGAGAGGCAGTGGAAGACAGAAGTGCCTGGCGTGCTCTGGTCCATGGGGTCACAAAGAGTCGGACACGACTAAACAACAACAACAAATCCTCTATATCAGGGAGTTGAAGCGGCATGCGGGGATGCAAACATGTCAAGAGCTAGGAATAGGACTGATCTGTGCATCCCAGCTCCTCTATCCATCAGCTAGACTGCAAATGTCCATTATCTGAGAATCAACTTATGGAATTCCAAATAACAAGATTCCAAATAATCAACCTTATCTCTCATCTGTACGTTTTGGTATATATTAAAGAGTCCTATCTTCCTCTGAGATCTGAGCGCTGTGGTCTAAACCACTGAGCCGCTTGGGCTTGCCGATCAAAAGGTCAGTGGTTCGAATCCCCGCAACGGGGTGAGCTCCCATTGCTCGGTCCCTGCTCCTGCCATCCTAGCAGTTTGAAAGCACATCAAAGTGCAAGTAGATAAATAGGTACCACTTTGGCGAGAAGGTAAACAGAGTTTCCGTGCGCTGCTCTGGTTCACCAGAAGTGGCTTAGTCATGCTGGCCACATGACCTGGAAGCTGTACGCCGGCTCCCTCGGCCAATAAAGTGAGATGAGCACCACAACCCAAGAGTTGTCTACAACTGGACCTAATGGTCAGGGGTCCCTTTACTTTTATCTTCCTCTGAGATGGACATACTTGCTATTACTTGTTTTATAAGGTGAAGAGAAACATTCGAGTGTTCTTTGTTCTGAATCACCCTGAAATCGAGAAACAGCCTCCACCTCTGCCTACTTTTAGCCCACAATGTATTCCTTGTCATTTCATTACACGGCTCTGAAAAATACCAGCGTACCAAGGGAATTGTTGTTCCAGAACTACAAAATTGGTATTAACTCAGATGACACACTCGCTTTACTTAGATAGGGTGAAAATAGTTTGTGTTAGCCATTAAAGTTTTCAGGAGAATTAGAAGCCTCACAATGTTTTCATCACTCAAATATCAACTGGAGGAGGAGGGGAGAAAGAAGAACCCTTAGAAAGAAATTGTGGTACAGCATATACAGATGGTCCTAAGTTCAATCTATGGCATTTACAGGTCGGGCTGGGAATGCCCCCTATCTAGAACTCTGGAGAGCCGCTGCCAGTCAGTGCAGGCAAAACTCAGCTAGATGGAGACCAGTGGTCTGATTAAGTAGAAGACACCTTCCTATGTCCCTAAGATGGCCAACCAGTCAGTTCATTGGGGAACAGCCTGGATAGCTCAGTTGGTTAGAGTATGGTGCCTATGATGTCATGGCTGCAGGTTCAATTCCTGTATGGGACAGCTGCAAATTCCTGCTTTGCAAAGGGTTGGTCTAGATGATCCTCAGGGTCCCTTCTAACTCTTCAGTTCCATGATTCTATGAAAATTATCAAAGTGAATGGGATGAAATGCTGTGGCCTGAAGGTGCATGGCACCTCTTTATAAAGGGGCAGTATATCTCTATTGCAACAGATTCTGGGGACAAATAAACAATGAAGGCTATCATCTTCCATGCCTTGCTTTTGAGCTTTCCAATGGAAACTGACTTATCGCCACTGAAAAATAATACATAATTAGTATTTACTTAGATGGGCATGAGCTGATACAATGGCACAATTACACCAATGCAGAGTCTAAGGCATCTTTCCAGTCAAAGGCTTCCCTTTTGCCCTAAGAACCCAAAATATCATTTGCAAATATATGGACAATGCTTATCCTATGGGAATTTTGTGACTGCTTTTTCAGTGTAGCTTCTTGCCGTGTGTGTGTTCTGCACTTATAAGCTGTCACTGCTGAAAAGTTGGTGATGAAGACTAGGACTTGTTCACTTACAATAGAAATGAGGCCAGAATTAGCCCACCAAGTCTTTTCTACCAGGGCATGAACTTGAATTCCATGTGAGGAAGCTAGAATCTAGCCTAGTCATTGACTGGGAATACAGCATCTGATCTCTCTTCAGGCACATTTGGAAACAAACAGCATTGCACTTTGTGACTGGCAGGCAGTATAAAGCTGCAAGCTTTGCCCTACTAAACATGAATTTGTTGTTTAGTCGTTTAGTTGTGTCCAACTCTTTGTGACCCCATAGACCAGAGCACGCCAGGCACTCCTGTCTTCCACTGCCTCCCGCAGTTTGGTCAAACTCATGTTAGTATCTTTGGGAACACTGTCCAACCATCTCGTCCTCTATTGTCCCCTTCTCTTTGTGCCCTCAATCCTTCCCAACATCAGGGTCTTTTCCAGGGACTCTTCTCTTCTCATCAGATGGCCAAAGTATTGGAGCCTCAGCTTCAGGATCTGTCCTTCCAGTGAGCACTCAGGGCTGATTTCCTTAAGAATGGAGAGGTTTGATCTTCTTGCAGTCCATGGGACTCTCATGAGTCTCCTCCAACACCATAATTCAAAAGCATCTGTCAGGGGCTCAGGAGCAGAGGCACAGGAGAGGGAGGAAATGGAGAGCGAGGGGGAGGAATCCGAGGGGAGCGTAGGCGATGACAGTGGTCCGAGGAATTCCCTGAGTCTCTCCAGCGAATTGGAAGATTCACAGAAGGGGGCACCCATGGCCAGGGCAAGGGGGGTGCCTAGGGGGACACCCCAGGAAGAAGGGGCCAGAGGGGACTCAGAGAGCAGCAGTTGGAAATCAGGACCAGCTTCCCCACCAGAGCGCAGTGGGGGGGAGGAGTCCCAGGTATCGGGATCAGGCTGCTCACCACCAGCGAGAGGAGATGAGTCAGGATTGACCACGCCTCCATCGGAGAGCGCGGAAACGGTCGAGAGGAAGGTTGGAGGCTGGGCGCGCAAGCGGCACAGCAGGTAGCCTGGATAGGGAAACAGGTCCTAAAGCCCGCCGGAAGGAGGGACAAGAGTCAGGGGGGTCAGCGTCAGAAGAGTCCAGAAAGGAGGAGACCCCGGGGGGCAGAAGGACCCAGAGGAGGAAAGAACAACAGAAGAGGTGGAGTAAGGCTAGAGTCTTAAACTGGTGTACAGGGGGCGGAGACTCAGACGGAGCTTCGCCGGTCTAGGTTCTAGACGTAGAGCTGCACGCTGCGGCTTGTAAATGGAAACTGAACTTCAATAAAGACTTTTGTACATTACCACCGGCTGGCGTTGGTCCTCTGTGAGCTGGGACCTAGAGGCAGCTCTGTCAGCATCAATTCAAAACATGAATACAAAGGCTTTTATCTCCTGTCTTTGCCTGGTTGTAAGGGCAGAGTCTTCTGGGTGCATTCCTTCTAGACTCCAGCTCTGGGGTGGCGGAAAAGGCATGTGGGCATGGATGGGTATGACTTTACCAGCCACAGATGTCCACAGCAATGAGAGCAGACTACAGACTGATAGTCTGAGCAACCATACCAACATGCAGTTAATTGATGACCTTGGGAATACATACATTTCAGCCATGCTAGGTGAATGCCAAGGTAACTTTCAAAGTAGAATTCTACATTCTTTGGAGTCTTCTTTGGAGTTCTGCAAGTTCTGACACTCCTGAGTTCATAATTTTGTTAAAGGAAGCTTGTTAGCGAAAGACAGTGTTTTCTCAAGCACATCCTTGTAAAGATGATTTATCAGGTATTTTAATAGGCCGAGGTATCTTTCCTAGAGATTTATGGTGATGTTCACAATTTGTTCTGGGATATACTGTAAACGTTTATTAGCATCTCAACTGCCATTTATATTCAGGAAATTTGCAATCAAACATAAGTTCTTCACCTTCATTTTCTGATAGGAGAATAACGGAATAATGTGGCCTTGCTGAAAGCCTGTAGTGAAGACAGTTAATTTTTTTATAGGCTTTGTGTACCGGGGTCAAAATATCTTTATAGGGAATTGAATGTGCAGTACAGAAGACTTCTGAAAATGGAGGCTGTCCTTGAAGTTCGCAATCATCCAGGTATCACCTAATCTATTTGTTCCATGCAGAAAGTATCAGTGTTAAAATTATGCAGGTTGCTCATAATTTTTTAGGGCTGGGATATTTTAAACCCTGCAAGGTAGGTTCGGTGGAGACATTGAGACTGGCCCAAGATGACCAATGTTGATCCAAGATGACCAATGTTGATGTATATGACGTCTATGTGTGCAGCGAGATCCAATTGGGGAGAAGCTTCCTGATGGAGAATAGGATGCCCCTATTTTCATTGGAGAAATGTAGGAGGGGATGGAAACAGGATTAATCTTTTGTGACAGCTGGTGGGGGATAAAATCATGACCTTTCCCCCAATGATCTACAGCGACTTTTCGGAAACCTTTTACTTTATCCAGAGTGTTTATCTACAACTGCGGACAGGTTTACTGCCAGAAATGAAGTTTTTGGACATTTCTGGTCTCCCTAATTTACACTTTTGCTGCATTTATTAAAATGTTTTGGGCACCACCAACACGCAGCACCTGTTTGCTTCCAAGCAGCCTCTGTTCACAAACAGCAACAACCGTGGGATCTGTTTGTTATGTGCAATTACATCCAAAAGCAAGCGTTGGCTGTGAATGTTGGCCTGACTTCTTTTGCTTGAGTATTTCAACCATGACAATATAATTAAATGTTGGCAATGATCTATCAAGGGCCATACTGAAAGATGGAGTGACAAGACTATATATATATATATATATATATATATTTGCTTTCGTAGATTTTCACGGGTACAGGAATGCAGGTTTTGGTGTCCTCGGGTGTCTTCCCGTGTAAAAGTTGGGGTGTCTAGGCGACGTTTCGACGAGGTCTCACTCGTCATCTTCAGGCTGGTGCTTTCGGCTTCTTGTTACTGGAACAGAGCAGGATCTCAGTGTTTGAGTTCACCTAATGACCCACCTAAGTGGTACTCAGGATATCACTCAAGAAATCACTCAAGATATCCCTCAAGTAATTAAGGAACAAAAGAAGAAAAGGCACACTAGCCTGGGAACTTCCTCTCTGCCCAGAACATTGGAGGCTATACACCACACCCCCTCAACAGTATTTATAGGAACTCAAACACTGAGATCCTGCTCTGTTCCAGTAACAAGAAGCCGAAAGCACCAGCCTGAAGATGACGAGTGAGACCTCGTCGAAACGTCGCCTAGACACCCCAACTTTTACACGGGAAGACACCCGAGGACACCAAAACCTGCATTCCTGTACCCGTGAAAATCTACGAAAGCATATATATATATATATATATATATATATATATATATATATATATATATTCAACTTCATAGATCATGATATTCTGTTAAGCAACTGCACTGACACCCTTCTGACTATCCAAACAGGAGCTTGTTCAGAAAATCATGAGGCACTCTATTATGCATTAATTACAGATTGTCTCAACTGAATTCCGAGCCTGCCATTATTAAATGATGGACATGAGGGGGCTCGTGAGACAGTAAGAAACTAGACAAGGAGCTGCTTTTGCGGGACTGTTTTTCACATCATTGCACACACTCAGTTGGCTTATGTATAGCGTCATGTGACTTGGACGTGAGCTATTGATGAACCAGGGAGGTGAAAAATGTTCGGCATTTTATAATGCTGTGCCCAAAAAATTGTTCTGGTGTTTTCTCTGTCTCCTAACCACAACCCATCAGCTAACGAGAAAAAGAAATTGCATCTACAAGTTACCAAGAGGGAGATGTCAGGAAGGATGAGCAAGAATTCCTCTCTGGCACACTGAGGCATTGGCAGTCATGCTGTAAGCTGAGCCTGTCGGAGTGGAATTTGCAGAGCACATTGAGGATGCAGTGCCACAAAAGGTGAGGAGAATGGGAATGGGAAATGGCAACAGGCAGATGGATGTACAGGAAAGGAAGTGGCAGTTTAAGAGGCAGCAGCAGAGAGAGTGCAGATGAGTGGAAGCCAGTAAGGGAGAAGGAGGGTGAAGAAGAGAGACTGAGACTGGCTAGAGAGGACAGGAAGGGAATGTAAGAGGTGCCTGGATCAGGCCAGTGGCCTATCTAACCTAGCATCCTGTTCTCACAGTGGCCAACCAGATGCAACTGGGAATCCTGCAACCAGGACCTGACCACAAGAGCACTCTCCTCACCATCACTGTGGCTTCCTGCAACTGCTATTCAGAAGTATTTATGCCTCCAACCATTTATGCACAGCCATAACGGTTAGTGACCATTGATAGCCCTTTCCACTCCTTGGGAAGCTTGAGCAGCTGGGAAGGCTGCAAACTCCAGGAGAAATATTTATGAACTATAATGGAATAAATCAGATGTGGGTTTTGTGTGTGGAAAGGGCAGCACAGCCTTGGTATTTTCCTCCTCTACATTTCCTCAGATGTTGCCACCTCATATGAAGGTGGCATTGCATGTTCAAGAAATGTTTTCACACAAGCCACAGTGTGATTTTAGCATGCATGGGATTTTCCAGTTGGCCGGTTCCCTATTACGGAGTCATCATTCCTGTTCAAAGCTGGCATTGTGTTGAAACGTTGCTTATCGTGGTTCCAATCAAAGTGCTGACTTGCTTACTGCTGCTTATCGTACTTCCCCCTTAATGTTCTCACCAGCTTTCAAGTGCTTCTATAGTGCATCATCAAAGTGCTTCCTGGCTGGCATTTGTGCAAGGATTAGACTAGGCAAATATGCCCCCTTTGCAACGTCTCACACAACATCTCCTTTGGTTCCCTTTTCTTCCCCAGATCCTTATTAACCGCTCATCTAGCCGCTGTTTTAACTGCTGTGTTTCACCATAAGGCCAGTGGTAAAAGGTAAAGGGACCCCTGACCGTTAGGTCCAGTTGCGGACAACTCTGGGGTTGTGGCGCTCATCTTGCTTTACTTACAATACAGGGGACAGTGGTAGGCAGGGCTAAGGTGGGTGCAGTATTGAATGTAGGAGGTAGTTTTATACAGCATGCTAGTTTCTACACACATACCTCTCAACCCTCCATCCAGATCTTATCAGAGTTCAAGGATATCTTCTAACTAGGTTTTGCGGGTGTATTTGTAGCTCATTGGCTACCACACCACCTTGCCCCCCTTGAGCAACTGTGATCAGGAAGCTAGCTTGGCAGATCTGCCCCCACCTGGTGAGCCGTTTCTGATAGGAATCCATTCAAAGTTTAATTAAATATGGGGGGTGGAGTCTTTGTAATCACCAAGGGAAAATCTAGATCGGAGGGGAACGAAAGCAAATGTTTTTGCTCAAGTTGACATGGCAGTCAGTCTCCCAGATATTCATCTATCCACACCCAACAATACTCTGGTGCTAGTCAAAACACATTCATGAAAAGTGATTCACAGCACTTGATGTTAATGGCAAAGTTGACATCTCAAATCGCAGCTGTTTCCCCGCAGTCGCCAAGGGCAAAGCAATGCTTTTTGAAACCAACGCAAGCATAGATTATTAGTGCAGAGAGGCAAGGGAATCATTTCACAAATAAAACGTTATTCAGAAACATGATCCGGGCAAAAAAAGAAAGAGAGGCAAAAATTACTACATCAAATTACAACTCCTAGAGTGGCATGTGTGGTTGTCAAAAGCTAATGCCTGATAGATTCAGTCTATGTGCCAGAATATTAATTTTGCTCAAATACTGGGTTTTTTAAATAAAATAAAATAAAAAGTTATAGAATTTGTTTAAAAATACTAATTAGAAAACAGGTGGTTTTCAGTGTTGTGTAAAATGTTTTGGAGCCCATTGATAAGAACAATATTCCTTCAGATTCCTGCCTCACATGACAGCTGGATCAGTAGACTTTTGAGATAAGCAAAGGCTGATCTGTCAGTCTGAAAGTCCTCTCCAAACACAGCAGTGTTACTTAGCTTGCATGACTCTACCAAACTTTAATCATGGTGCATTTTTTAAAAAAGAAGTTTACACTTGTTAAGGAAAAGGAGGGAGGAGAAGGTGTAAGAGGTGTAAGAGTTCAGCCAAAAATAATCAGAAGACATTTTCCTGGGGCAGCGGAATGCTAAGATTCTTTTTCTTGCCCTCCTAGAAAAAGAAAGCCACATTGCAGAATTGTCTCTGAATCCTCTTCACCAATAATAATAATAATAATAATAATAATAATAATAATAATATTTGCACCCACTACTAATATACCACCCACTGCCCTGGAACAATGCTAGGTCTGGGGAACTGAGGACAATGCAAGGTGATGGCCAGGCTGCCTTGCTGTGTATAAAATGCAACGCTAACCCTCAGATCAGTCTCTGGAGAACACAGCAGTGGACCCTTTGGTGCAGACAGCTCTTAAGATCACACACTGCAGTTTAACTCCAATCCTTTCAGTGGCTCCCATCAATTACTGCAGATCTTTGTCTACAGTTAAAATCCAACCCTTTCAATGGCTCCCATCAATTACTGTGGAACCATCTATGCTTAAAAAACAAAGAAACCCACCCAGATGGTAGTTGCAGAGGGAGAGAGAAAAGGCTACTGAGCAACAACATATCACAATTAAACTGATGGAGTTTGGGGAGGATCAGTGAAAGTTCCAGCAGCTCCTTCCTCTTCTTTATAATGTCATGGTCCTAATTTACCTCATTTATATTAATGAACAGTGGATTGCACAACTATTAGCATGATTGAAAATTGCACTAATGCTCAGTAAATCTGTCTCTAATTATTATGATTAATGAGAAGTTGATCATCTTGGACCAGATTAACAACTTTAAGTCACTGAAACAGAGTAAAAGAGATTTTCCTCCTTCCTTTCTGTTGCTAAATGAGATCTTTTAGTCTTCTGGGGACATTAGGAAGCTGCCTTATATTGAACCAGATCCCTGGTCCATCTAGCTCAATATTGTCTACATCACTGATCTTCAACTGGTGGGTCAAGACCCACTAGTGTGTAGATCTCAACAGGAGCAGGATCTCAACAGGAGCATTGCATGCAGTAAAATGTTAATAAGGGACGCGGGTGGCGCTGTGGGTTGAACCACTGAGTCTAGGACTTGCCGATCAGAAGGTCGGCGGTTCAAATCCCCGCGACGGGGTGAGCTCCCATTGCTCGGTCCCTGCTCCTGCCAACCAAGCAGTTCAAAAGCACATCAAAGTGCAAGTAGTTAAATAGGTACCGCTCCGGCGGGAAGGTAAATGGTGTTTCCATGAGCTGCTCTGGTTCGCCAGAAGTGGTTTAGTCATGCTGGCCACCTGACCCAGAAGATGTATGGCTCCCTCGGCCAGTAAAGCAAGATGAGCGCCGCAACCGCAGAGTCGGTCACGACTGGACATAATGGTCAGGGGTCCCTTTACCTTTACCTTTACCTTTAAAATGTTAATAAATGAGTCCATAAATGCAGGTTTGGGCTAGAAGTGGATCCTGAGTCTGAAAAGATTGAAGATACCTGTTTATCACAACTGGCAGTGGCTCTCCAAGGTTTCAGGTAGAGGTTTCTCCCCAGTTCTACCTGGCAGTGCTGGAGATTGAAGCTGAGAACTTCTGCATGCAACACCCTTGTCTTTCCCATATAATGTAACCTCGAACAGCCCACGTTGCCTTATTACACCCTGTTTTTCCATAGCCATCTATGAATGGAGATTTGACCAGATTATGCTTTGTCCAGCTAGGTACTTATCTGACGTTAATTATATTCTAAATGACATTAAACATCAGCAGTACGGTTAGCTTAACAATGCAGCATGCGCCATTCGCTAGCTGGAGCATAAATAGATTCTGAGCACCTCACACTCTAGCATGCAGGGAAGCATATGGCAAAGGGAATTAAAGTTTGAGTATTATTTCCAATTAATTACAATGGTAATCACATTATCTTCTGCACTGGACTTGGAGGCTTATGAATATGTCTCGGAGTTCTTTGAGGTTAATGAATAGTGCAAAAGAATCCTATTATCTGAAGGCTGGCTATTCAGAATCAAGGTGCGCCTCCACTTTTAGATCTATGCAAATTGGCCTTCTGTTTACTGGAATGACTGTAACATTTAGAAGCTAATGCTCAACATACTTTAGAGTTTGCCTGCTCTCATTGGCCCATCCTGGAGGGGAAGTTCCCATAGATCACTGGCAGATAACACCCCCCCCCCCACAAGATCCCAGGTTCAGTCCTTGGGAATGCTAGGTAAAAGAATCATGAGGGGAGCAGCCCTAGGGAAATCTTTCAGTAAAATCCTAGGAGCTACTGTCATTCCATGCATGTGGAGAGGGAAATCTGCAGTCTTATGGCCCTACTGAAGTCAGGGGTATCACAAGGGGGGTGCGGACTGCCCCGGGTGTCATGCATAGGGGGGTTACAAAAACTCCAGTGCACGGTGCTGATACAGAGTGCCTGGGGAAGCCCAGCCAGATGGGCGGGGTATAAATAATAAATTTATTTATTTATTTATTTATTTATTTATTTATTTATTTATTTATTTATTATTATTATTATTATTATTATGTAATGTGATTGTCAGTCAGATTTGTGCAATCTGTGGGCATATCTGTTCTGCGGCCACCCCTTCCTTTTAAAAAACTCAACAACTCTGGGCAACCTTCCCTAAAAAAAGTTAAACAACTCTGGACAACATTCCCAAAAATTGCTATGTTGGGGGGGGGGGTGACAAATTTTTTTTTGAACCGGGTACCACCTGACCTTGCTAAGCCTCTGACTGGAGTACAGCCTTTCCAGTAGCACTGCAGGGAATAGACCTGAAAAGTCACTATAAATACACATTGCTATTATTACACACACACACATATGTATATGTATATATATATTATTATTTTTAAAAAATGAATGTTCTTTGACCTCTGCTGTGAAACTACAAGGATGCAAGCCGGGATTCAGCCCTGCTGGGACATTTTTTTCCACCCAGCTTTTCTCACTCGAAATGGCACCGCGACGCCCCAAGCTGTTTTGATGTGTGCATATTTTAAGGATGGATTAAATAGGTAAAGAAGATTTTAGTATATGATGCCCTGGAGGTTTTGTGCTTAAAAACAGTGGCTGGGTTGAAGAGTGGCTCCACGTAAGAAAAATGTAACGGCAGATTCACCTGTGAGTGTAAGATTTCCCAAGGCTTCCTGTGTCACAGGACTATAAAATACATTTGTGTCGGGTAGCATATATTATGTATAAACTATTTATTTTCCTTCAATCTGCTTAGCACCTTCTCTGCTGTCACAATGGATTTAGGTCTGCTAGTAGCTGAATAAGGGAAGAGGCAACAGTTTGGATAAAGCTTGCAATGTCTACAAGAGAGGACCAACCCCAGTGCTTCCTAGGCAAACCCAGAAGAGGTGCCTACAGAAAAATAAAAGCAGTAGTGGCTTTCTCTATATTGTCTTCACAGTAGCTTCCATACAGGGGAATTTCCATGCAACAACTGACATGCATAATGGATCATATAAGTGCAAGCTAAGTTAGTCCTCGGATTTCCACCATACATAATGCAGATATACATACTTATTTAGCATTTATTAACTCTGGACTTTAACGGAGCAGCAATTTTCTCCTATGATCACCCCCACCTTAGTCTTTTCTCCCTCCTCCCCATCACCCTACCCCTTTCTTTCAGAGAAAAAACAGCTGATCTGAAGTCTTTGACTGAGCTCTGCAAATAATCATTGAAATAGACCTATCCTTTAGGCATTTGTTCAATTGACAAACATGTTCTATTGCACAGTCAGAGTACTTTTTAAATGGTTTAATCCTTTTTGAGGTCATTGGGCAGAGCAACCTATGTCCCCCAGCCGTACGTGGGGCTGAGTGTGTGTGTTTGGAATGAATGGAGCCGTCACTCCACCCAGCTGTTCCATATAACTCAGTGATGGCCAAACTTGGCCCTCCAGCTGTTTTTGGGACTACAATTCCCATCATCCCTGACCATTGGTCCTGTTAGCGAGGGATGATGGGAGTTGTAGTCCAAAAACAGCTGGAGGGCTAAGTTTGGCCATCACTGGTCTAACTGCTCCCACTGACTGCTGGATGAATGGATGTCCTGCTAGCGAGAGCCTCTCTGGAAGGAGCCAGTGAACCCCACCCCCACCCCACCTGGGGCATTCTGTGGGTAGGAGAGCAGGGCCAAGCCATCTCACTGTATCCATTTGATCCCAATGGTCTCCCGGTGATCACGTGGTGGTGTCGGAACTGAATCAGGTCTGATCATCCTGCACTCACTCACACACCTCCCACTGTGACCATAATAAGCAGCAAAGCCACAGAAATTCTTAAAGCCCCAGCAGCAGAGAGGATTGTGCTTAAAACAGTGTGGTAAACACATCCGGTGGCAGTGAATTATGGAAGCATTAGTTACACATTGGGTGAAGTAGTTCCATTTGTCAGTGGCTTCATTTGGTAATCTCAGGTATTAAGAGGTAACAGAGATGTAGCGGTCCATGGTCAAAGATACCTTACTATTTCTGCAGCAGGATGCTTGAAGGATTCCTTTCATGAATCAGCACGAAAGGGGAACTTTTTAGCCATTGTGCAATGTATCCCTAATTATAATGATTTTATAAGATGTTTGTAAGGGTCGAGCTACGGTCTAAACCACTCAGCCTCTTGGGCTTGCCAATCTGAAGGTCAGTGGTTCGAATCCCCGCAACAGGGTGAGCTCCTGTTGCTCGGTCCCAGCTTCTGCCAACCTAAAAGTTCAAAAGCACACCAAAAAGTGCAAGAAGATAAATCGGTAACGCTCCGGAGGGAAGGTAAATGGCGTTTCTATGTGCTGGTCTGGTTTCGGTGTTGCATTGCACCAGAAGCGGCCTAGTCATTCTGGCCACATGACCTGGAAAAACTGTCTGCGGACAAACGCCAGCTCCCTCGGCCTGTAAAGCGAGATCAGCGCCACAACCCCAGAGTCGTTCATGACTGGATTTAACTAGAAGGCTATGTTGCTGTTGTTGTTGTTATATATTTATACCTCACCTTTTCCCTTGATGGGACTCAAAGTCCCTTACATATAAAAATGGGAACCATTAAAAACATAATTTAATAGCAATTATACATTGGAGGAAGTAAATCCATTCAAAACTGTATAATCTTAGTAGGGTGTGTGGTTGTCAGGGCATCTGGCTATGACTGTTTTGAACCATAGCTGTCAACGTTCCCCATTTTTAAAGGGAAATTCCCTTATTCTGAATAGGTTTCCTCACAAGAAAAGGGAAAAGTTGACAGCTATGTTTTGAACTGACCCTGCACTTCTGAATTCGCCATGGCACTACCATGAGACAGAGATAAAAATGTCATTTCAGGACAGCTGACCAAAAGGAAAAGAGAGAGGAGGGAGATAAAAGCACTTACCTGGTGTTTTATTTCTCTTTTTACTCCTTTGACTACAATTACTGGAGATTCGAAAGCTACAAAAACTGGGCTTGTTTTTTTGACAGAAGACATAGATCAATTCATGCTGGGCTTCATTTCTTCCTATCAATAGGGAAGTTTTCTCCACTCTGCGATCTCAAAACCCTCTGCAGGTCTCCTCCACTGATTGCAGCCAGAGCACCCTCGCTGCTGTTGAGTTATAGAATCCTGGAATGCCTGTTGACAAACTTGCATAATCACCTTGCTCAAAATGTAGGAAACCTTGCGGGTTTCTACAGAGCACCAAGAAGGGGTGGGAGCCAATCTGAACCTTTTTCTGTCCCAGTGCTTAGGCAGCACTGAAGGCAGAAGGAAACAACCATGTGTGGAGAACTAGGATATGAAAGAAACACATGTGAGCCTTAAGTCCTGCTTGCATTTAAAATAGATGCCATTTCAGGATCAATGTTCTCTGCTTCCGAACCTGTGTTAGCAGACCCTCCAAGTGCCCCTATTTTTCAGGAACAGTCCCAAATTTACATAAGCCATTCTGGTTCCTGATCTAATCCTGGAATGTCCTGCTTTTCCTTAGGACATCCCTTTTTCATTGGAGAAATGTTGGAGGGTATGGAGTTAGCCGCCCCGTGAGCCTTCTGTAGATGCTGTGAGTTACCAGCTGGCCTCACCTGTGCAGCTGTGCCTTGCCTCTTCAGAACAAACTTAGGAAGGTCCCAGTCCTACAAAGTCCTACTGGTCACAGGGCCTGGCTCCTCCACGCACTCCTGACAACAATGGTCTCCTTGATCTTGTAGTCTGCCCCTCTCCCCTCACCTCGGCCTCCTGTAAATAATCAAGGTTCTGGGTATGTCCCATAATGAGCTTTGCCCACCGCAAGGAACCACCAAAGCAGAAGAAAGTCAAAGCAAAACTGAACTTCTGTCATCATGTTGAATCCACACATTCTTCGGAACTTTGAAGGCCTGGCCATCTCATTCAGTTCAGTTAGCTGAGATGCTTGCTTCAAGCCCCTAGGACTTGATTACTTTTCTAACAAAAAGTGGTAGGCGAAACCGGTTGCTCTGAAGGAGGACAGTTTATAAAACAACAGCTAAGTGTTCTGCCATCCTCCAGACACAATAATCAATTCATAATTTCCCCAAGGCAGAAATGGCACTGCATAAGCTATGATCATTAGGCCAGGAAGTAGTGTCATATAGGAAGAGTGAAACGTGGGCTTGTAAAGGAACTATTGGAGAATAAGCAAGAAATATTGGCTCAGGATATAGAAAAAAAACCCAAGAGCTCTGAAGAATGCACATTAAGTACTCACCATTCCCTATGACCTGCATACTGATGTGAAGGAAGCTTTTCATTTGCAGACTAATTCTGCTATCCTGAGTACAGACTTGATGTTCCTAGAGTCTCATAAAATCTCATTCTTCTGTCCTTTCCTGGTAAACTTGATGATGGAATATTCTTGCAGGCCTATTACTCTAGGAGGTTAATTCCAAAGCAATGACAGCCTGGGCTGTCCCTAACATTAGGCAGAGTGAGGCAAGTGCCTCGGTGAGCTGCTTTGGGGTGCAAATCGGTGTTTGCTGCTTTTGTTATAAACTGGCCGAGGCCTGCCCATGCTCTCTTCTCCCTTGCCAGGGAGAAGGTACGGCTGGGAGAGAAAGCATGATGGAGAGCAATGGACTTTGAAGGCAGAAGGTAGGAGGATGTTGTAGCATATCAGACCCATAAATTAAACTTCAGGAGGGAAGCGATTATAAGGTAAGTGGGATATTTCTTCGATAAGAAGAGTAAACTTAATTCCTTAGATACAAGAAAGAATAGTGAGAGGCCCAGTAACTAGAAAGCGATAGACAAACACAATGCTGTGATGATAAGAAGAGTCTTGAACTTTCTCAAAGTGCCCGCTCCAAATACATTTCACTTCCAGAGGCAGGCAGAAAGTGTCTCCCATTCCTTCTGGCCAACGTGCAAAACACAAAGAATGGTCAACTCTTTTTTTGATACCTGAGACAGAAAACCCCATAAGCTGATCTTCCCTCTCAGGCAATTTTTAAAAATCACAAATACCTAAATAACTATCTGTTGCCCTTTCAGGACACCCAAAATCAGTGGCCAGAGACATCTGCCTAATGGTTGGGCCACCCCTATTTTGGTAAAAAACGGGAGACAAACTTGCAAGCTGAGTTAAGAAGTCAGTAGAGTTCTCTACTATAAGCAGAGAAACTTTTATTGGATCAGGCTCCTTGGAATAAAGCCTGTACAAAAACTGTTGGCACTGTTGGAGTAGTGTTAGAATACACTGTGGACATTTAAGTTTAGTTTATCAGACATGCTGCAGCTGCCGCTGTTTCATCTGAATACTCCAAGTGTTTGTACAGTAGCAAACTGCTTAGGGAATGTTTGAATCCTAAATCAGATTAGAACAGCCATCTTAATACAGGATGGTGACGGTGGGTTAAGAGCCTGGAATAATAATAATAATAATAATAATAATAATAATAATAATAATAATAATAATATATCCCACTTCTGCTTGTGAAGACTTAAACTATATTTTCAAGATGATTAAATATCCTTGCATGCTCATGCACACATGCACACACTATTTGTAATATGCATGCTAACATACTTGGGAAACCGATAAGGCAAGCTCCAAGTAGTAAGCTGGATTTAAAGTTCCCCATCATCAGTGAGGCAGACTGATAACAGAGTGTACTAGGGAAAGCTGGCCAAGAGAGATACATAAGTCTGGTTATCATCTGCATAAAAACGATAACCCACATCACAAAGGCAAAAGATAGAGACTGCAGGAAGCTTATAAATGCACTCAAATTGACCAGGTTCAGTGGAAAGCTGCAGGGAAGGAAGGTCACGTGGAATAATATCCCGGGGATATATGTTGGGAGTAAAAGACACCAAGCATCTAGCCAGGTTTGGCACAAAGCCATTCCTATTAAGGAAAAGGACCATCAGCAGCCATCAAAAGCCCAGGGAGTTGCGTGCAAGAAATCTCAGATTACCACTTTTCTGAAGATAGCCCAAAGAAAACTTGGAAAATCATGAATGAGCATGGCCAAAGGTGTTGCTCTCTTAATCAAGCAAGCTGCTTTGTTGGAAACATTTGGCCTATCTATCTATCTATCTATCTAGATGAAAGGCTTTTTCTCTGCAGCTTCTTTCTTAAGTACCTATGTGCCAATGAACAAGCTATTCAGATTTTAGAAAAGGGAGGACAGTATGGTGCAAGTAAAGGAGCCACAGTAAGCTGTGTACATGGATGCATAATTTACAGGGTTAGGAAACCACATCTTAGGAACTAGGAGGAGTCTGCTATCAGTGGTGCTCCTTAATGTCTAGGTAGCAGCCAGGGAGTGGGATGAGTTCCTTTTAATCTGATTAGTAAAAGGAAAATGGGCCCATTCCCCCCCCCATCCCATCACCCTCCTTACCTTCCAAGAAAGATTTGGCAGAATGGGTCCCATTTTATTTCACTCTTCCAAAAGAAATGGGGATGGTTATGCACCTCGTGGGGCTCTGGAACTACACCCAGTGGGGCTCTGGAACTACACCCAGTGGGGCTCTGGAACTACACCCAGTGGTCCAGCCCTAGCAATACCCCTGACTGCTACTCCCCCTTAGACATGAAGGATGTGGAGCTTGATACAGCCAGTAGGCGAGATGCATATCTCCCCTAACCCTCACAGATGAAATTTGAGGTGTGGGTTTAGCCATACACGTGTCAATCACCTGACTTCACAGTGGCATCCAGTGATGGAACAAGTCCTCACAATTGTCAGGACTTCAAAGCACCATGCAGGGCTTCCAGAGATCTGTGCGCAGTGCTTTGACCAGCAGATTGTGGGTGCTTCCAAGCACTGGGTATGGCTCTTTGCTTATGGCTTGTGCTTTGAAGCTGACACTTCAAAGTGTGAGTCGGTCTCCTTGCAAGAAGGGGCCCTTCATGGATCAGGTTTCTGCGCAGTTCCCTATGGGGAACTCCATAACCCAGTTGATTCCACACGACTTGAAGTCAGCACCTATTAGCTGGTGACTTTAAGCTCTGCTTTCTGCTGGGATAGGCTGCATCACAGACTTCTCCATAGGTAATCCTTTAGCACAGCCAATCCCAAGTAGCTTGCTCCCTTTGCTGACTGGTGATGGCAGCAAGCCTCCCTTGCCTGTGCACAATCTGGAGCACACTTTAAAGCTCCAAATTGTAGATTGACAGCTGCATCTCCACCTGCCCCTCTGTGACATCAGGGGTACAGCAGGTGGGGCATGGTTTGGGGAAAACAGCCCAGCGAGCCAAACTGAAACTGAGAATTATATAGCTTACAGAAGAGATATCTGGTGAAAAGGAGCTGGAGATGGCGTCTATGAATGAGAAGTCACAAGTTCAAGGATCCACTTCATCAGGGAGATGGCCTTAATATAAACCACTCAGTCGAAAGGTTGACAAATATATTCATCAGCACTGAGTAATGATGGAGAAAGAAAGCAATGCGGTCCTTTGCACTGGTCTGCAGAGAACAGCTTTAAGGTGAAGTGTGTATTAAAGGATACAGTTGATATGTTGCAACATTTATTTAAATATCTAGCCTGCCCTTCCTCCCAAAGGCACCTAGGGTGGCAATGTATGATATGATTGATCCAGCATGGAAAGCCAGTACAGTGTAGTGGTTAAAGAGCCGTAGACTTGTAATCTGGTGAACTGGGTTCACTTCCCCACTTCTCCACATGCAGCTGCTGGGTGACCTTGGGCTAGTCACACTTCCCTGAAGTCTCTCAGCCTCACTCACCTCACAGAGTGTTGTGGAGGAGGAAGGGAAAGGAGATTGTTAGCCGCTTTGAGACTCCTTAAGGGGAGTGAAAGGTAGGATATCAAGTCCAAACTCCTCTTCTTCTTCTTCTTCTTCTTCTTGATGGGAGTCTGGCACACACATTGCAAACTCCAAGCAAATGTAAACCATTGGCTCCCCCCTGCCAAAGAATTCTGGGAACTGAAGTTTTGGGAGAAACTGAGAACTTGGTGAAGGACTGAGAAAACAAACCACCCAGAAGTACAATGGCCAGGCTTTTCTAAATTGAGGGAAATAATGTTAGACCAGTGTGAAGTCCATAGGGTAGGTGTGCCCTCATTGTTAATTTATCATCTCTGCTGGAAGCATGCACTGGAAAGCTTAGGATTTGATCAAAGGGCATGGGCCTCTCAAGCTGGCACTCTGTAAAAATAGCCTCTTCCCAATAAGGCAGAGTTGTAGCAAGGGCCCGTAATTACTAGGATTATTAATAGCACAAGCCATCATTTAAAGTGGCTGTAGACTGAAATGACTCTTCAGAGGAAAGAGAAAAAAGAATCAGAGGAGAGGATAACAGCAGCTGCTGTGAGAAAAGTGATGGGAGTCTGTCAACGTCCACTTTCCAGCAAACACAGGAAATCGATTGTTTTGGAAACACCCCTCTTGATCTTACTGAATGGTCATTGATGGGAATCAGGCGTGTGCACACACTCTGCACACACTGCAGAGTCAATGAATTCATCTCAATGGCCTGCAGCACATCCACTGAAGCAGTGCTTTTCGCCACAAAAATCTCCCTGTATGCCAGAGGTGTGGAACCTCCAGCCTTCAGGCTTAATTATGCCCACCTGGCCTTTGAATTTGGCCCATGAAGTCATTTTGGGCAAAACACTTGGCATCATATGATATTAGGCACAGAGACCTGTAATTTCCACACAAAGCACAAGCAGCTAATATTAAAGGTAAAGGATCTCTGATCATAACACTAAGCACCAAGCACTAAGATTGGAGATAAGTCCAAGCTTGACAAGGAGAAGGTAACATTTTCCTTAACTTAGCACTAAGATCAGATATAAGTCCCTGGCATATACTCTTATGTCTTGTTGGCATCAGGCAAATGGGTTTTTTGTTTTTTAAATGCCAGTGCTTTTAAACTTTGGCCGATATCCCATGTTTAATTCTGCTGTTTTGATTGCGTGCTTTAACCTGCCCTGATGTTTCAAGTGCAGACCTTTATTCCTTCATTATTCTAATTGCTTTATGGAATGGTTAGCAACCCCTGGGAGTAGCAATACAAAAGGCCACAGACATCTAATAGCAAACTAAGGCAACCCCCTAAGCATAGACAAAAACCTGGGTCTCCCTAGTTTAAGTCCACCATTAGGGCAGTCCTGAATCAGCTTCAGTCTCACAATTGAAGTTGAATATTACTTCAGCTGTGGAGATGGGATAGTACAGTGGTACCTCGGGTTACAGGCGCTTCAGGTTACAGACACTTCAGGTTACAGCTCCTCTAATCCACAAATAGTACCTTGGGTTAAAAACTTTGCTTCAGGATGAGAACAGAAATCGCGCAGCGGGAGGCTCCATTAGCTAAAGTGGTACCTCAGGTTAAGAACAGATTCAGGTTAAGAACGGGCCTCCAGAACGAATTAAGTTCTTAAGCCGAGGTACCACTGTATTCTGCACTGCAGGGCTGCTCAAACTGTGACCTGTGGACCACCATTAGTCCACAAGCTTCCCTCAGGTGGTCTGCAGCATGTCTGTGAATTTGTGGTTGACGACCCATTGTGTTAACTATTCATACTGATTTTTTGTTGTATTGTTATTGTTTCTTTTATATTTTGCATCTTATTGTATTACAATTTAAATTCTGTGGAACAATACTGTAATAGGCAATACATCAGAAATAAAAGAAGCAATAAAAATCCAGTTCAAAAGCATACAGCCCCTAGAACAATGCATTATGATTCTTACACCAGACAGAAAAAAAGTAATTAAGTGGTCACCAAAATCCACAGCAATTTTCAAGTGGTCTGTGGACGGGGAACCACTGGCATACTGCACCTGAAGCAACTGACAGATTAGGGGCCCTAGGACAGGTCATGTGACAAGAGAGCAGAATGACTGATGGCGGCTCAACTTCAGAACAACTGGGGGCTATTAGTGTTGCCCCCAACACCTGCCACCTCAGATGGCCACCCCTATTTGTAGGGCTGGCTCCGCTAAGCACTGGAGAACACTGGCTCTTGTGGTCGGATCAGAGTCCCTCTTGCGAAAGGTGCATGGGCCTATTAGGCCATATTGTTCTCTTTGTAATCCTCACCAAAGTGTGGTTGCACTGGCACAAAACATTTGTCAGTGCTCTTGCAGTTACATTGAACTTTAAAGCTAAGGCGCAGATAAGCAGGGATGTGATTTTCCGGGGGTTTACATTGACACAGGCCGTACGTAGCCAGGTTAGGATTAATGGCAGCTCTACAGAAATCCGCAGTGTGCTGAAAAGAAATGTTTGCTGGAAGCCCACCAAGCCAAGTGAAAAATGAAAGGAAACCAAGCATTGGCAATTACTACCGTAGTTCATTTTCATTAGAACTTTGAAAGCGAAAAGGGATATTGAATGAGAAGCGCCAGATTCTGTCTTTGAAGTGTCCTTGAAATTGTACAAACAGAATGGGGAATTAAGAGAGAGAAAGAAGCTGTACTCAAACATTGCTGGTCCCTTACCTTGATAAGCATTTAAAGGAGGAACTGCTATTCTTAGAGTAAGGTCATATTCAGATTACTCCTATAAATTTTACACGAGAAAAACTATAAAACAGCAATCTGAGACCTTGGTTTGCTACTAAACCTTGTAAATCCTCCTACCACAACCCCTTCTTGGGGCTCATTTCATCTGACCAACATTTAATTGTGCTTTGCATTGGAGGAGATATTTAGAAGCCAGCAGATAGGCCACATGTTGTCACAAGAGCCAATGATGGTTTGGGATGCTGACTTTAACCTGTGTCTGGCCCAGGCAAATGGCACAGAAAGAGCAAAATAATCCCTGCAGCAAGGATAATTTGCTTGTTGACCCCCCTTGTGATGTGCAATTCCCCGTAAGGGTTTCAATACCCACCAGGCTCTACATTAACCAATTATGTCCCTTAAGGGGCACCATAGATCAACCAAAGATTACAGGGTATCTGTCAGAGGTGAGGATTTGAGGTGAGTGATAATGCTGACAACAAAGCAAAGAGTGTGTGATTAGGATAATTGATGAGTTGTAGATGTTACTAATCACATTAGCAAACCTTCCTGTCCAGAGGGAGACGTTTACCATGAATGGTTCTTCCTTTTACCACCCACAAAGACATTTTATTTTGTTCAGGAATTGTTTAGTAAGCGTTTTTCAAAAACGGATTGAGGGGGCAGTGAGGGGGGAATCCCATTATATGGATGGATTGAAAAACAACTGAGAGTGTTTCGTGGCACTGATAGACAAGGGGTGGAGAAACTGTGGTTCTTCAGATGTGGATATACTACGGTTCCCATCATCCCTGAACACGTTGCCTGGGACTGATGGGAATTCCTAATCAGTATGTGGAAAACCACATTTTCCCCACCACTGTTACTACTATTATTATTTGTGTGTGGATGAAACATCCACAAGCAATGAACAGTGCAGACATATCTAAATCAGTCTCAAATCCAATACAGGCAGAGACTGGGAGAAGTCTAATCTCCACTTAAAAGGCTTGTTGAAAAAGCAAGAGTTAACCAATATTATAGAATGGTAAAAGCTTTCACAGACTAGGGAGCCCACTTCATCAGACCCAAGACTGACTTTCTGGTCCATGAAAGATGGTGATGTTTCTTAGGGTATGGTCACATTAGTGGCTTAAAACACAGCAAGGTTATTTCTCCCAGCGGGGCGATGGCTGTCTCAGGTGCACAGACCATTTTGAAGTGAATAGCAGTGTTTGTCAAGAAGCTACAGCATCAATATAGTATCATGTGAATATGACTTCAAAAAACGAGCAGTGGGAGTGCAATGGGTGCAGAGCAAGCACATATCTCAACATACTCTTTGTCTTTAAATGGGAACAGAATTCTTCCTAACTAGGCTGCCACTCTGGAAATTGTTTTTTGTGTGGCGGATGGTGTGATCCAATGGAACTCCATAAAGAAGAAAAGGAGTGTTTTACTTGATACAAGTTTCTACACTGCTGTGTTGTGGTCTGCACCAGATAGTGACTGTCAAGGGAAGTAAAATGTTAACTGATACGGATGTGCCTTTTAATAGCACAGGTCTTACTATGACCTCTGAAACCTATATATAAATAAGAAACTGTTCCACTAAATGTAACCAAGTGATTTTCTCAGGTGATCTAGTGTAGCCCAAAACTTATTCCAAAACACAAACATTTTCTCTCTGTAAAATGAGTTGTGGCCAGATGTGGATTTTGCTTAACTGCAAATCAACACCATTCATTTTGTACAACTTCTATCACAGCTGTGTTTTTATTGCGTTATTTACTGCATATAGAAACACTGGAAATGGCATCTTCTAGGTAGGACTGCTAGTACAGCAAAAAATATTCCGAGGAAAAGTATTCCACTGGGTTGTTGTTTTGATTGTGAATATTATTGTAACATAGAAACAAAACAATTGGGTACCCCTGCACGAGGATGCAATATATTGAATAAAACTATTTGATCAATCACAGGGTTTTGGTTTTTTGCTTTTAAAATTAGAAGTTAGCTTAAAGCTAGGAATACCAGGAATGACATATATGGTGTCAATTCTCCCTTTTCATTCTCAGTAGTGCTTTTCCCATGTTTCCAACACTGCTTTTCAGGGAAATGAGAGAGGAAAGTACTTCCATAACAAAGCTTTACTGAGACAATTCATTCCTCAGCAGTAAGAAGTTATTATGACCTGACTATCTGCAGTACGGTTCGTCCACAGACCTACCATTTATCCACATGCCAACAGCTAGAAGTGAATTTGTAAAGTCATTGTGGAGTTTTGCCTCGCCTGACAAAACTTTGCAATCTGTGATGGAAATTCCTTTCATAACGCAATCATATATTCCGTTTAATAAGGTAAAAACCCACCTAAGCTGGAAAAGCTCCAGAGGTACTTATTTTAGATTGACAGCTATTTGTAAGCTACATCTTCCTATTTGAGTCCAATGACATGAACACATTTCCAGGAAGGCTCCAAGATGATTCTTTGAAAATTAGTCATCCTTCTTCTTAAAAGGGAATGGAAATTAGGCAGGTGTCAGCATTTGCCATGAACTGACAGGATTTATCTCCCTCTGAAGCTCTGTTGGTATTGTTTAATGACTAAAGGTGCACAGGATTATAATTAAGGGTATTTCTAGAAGACAACTGAAGGCGAGAGAAAGTTCGGGAGAAAGAAAATGGGAAGTTCATAAAGCAACATGACTTGCCAGGACCTATGGAGCCAATATCAATGTCCAACTGCAGAAAGAGAGGTCATTCTGAAAATCAGGGTTGAGGAACATGTGCTTGCTACACCGCCCCCCGTGAGGGCCTACCAGCATGGTTAATGGTCAAGGATGGTGGGAGTTGTAGGTCAACAATATCTGGAGGGTCACAAGTCCTCCCAGACCTAATTAAAACAACAGATCATCAGCAAATGTATTTTTTCCCCCATTAAATGATTTATGTCCATTTATCTGATGAAAGGAGGACATGGCTTGAATGAATTTCCAAGGTTCCTAGTACAATTCTTGGGATCTTTGAAAGGCTATTTTGTAGCAGGACTGTATGGAACATCTCCTTGAACTAGGAGATGGGCTAGATTGGCCTATGGCCTTTCGTTGTCTTTGCACTGGGCTGGGGAGTAAATTGGATTGGAGGAAGGTGCTCCTTCATGCCAGCCTCTGCCTGTAGAGTGAAACTAGTGCCACTCTGCCAGTGTGGAGCTCCCCATTATATGAATGGGCGGGTGAGCAGAGGTGCTGTTGATGGGATCCCCGTTGGTGGCAGCCAATGAAAATCTCTGAAATGGATTGTTCCATGATTGGGAGGGACTGAGACAGCTGAGGATCCATTGGATTCTGATATATCCAGGCTGGCAAAGCAATTTAACTGCCCCCTCTTCTAACCTGGCAAGTATGTTTGGCTGGGCTGCAGATGTGGTGGTGATCCCATGTCTCTGTTAAACCAGGCAGCAACCAGAGTTCGGATTGTGCCTTAAATCAGTTTCACTTGTTATTTCTCTAGATTTGTCCTTCACCAAATGTGAAGGGCTCAGCAGCAATATATCCTTATCCTTTCATATCCCCACAATAGCCCTGTGGTGCACATTCAGATACGAGGGTCTCTTGATCCCTGGTGGGTCTAACTGGGATTTGACTGAGCACATGCAGTTTCAGAGATAAAGTTCGTCAGGTTAGGTCCCAGTTTCTAGATACAGAAGATTCTGAAGCAAACTGGAAGACAATGGTGCCTCTCTAGGGATGACAGAGAACTCCAATGGAAACAGAAACAGGAATGGAAATTGCTGACGTTCACTTATTTGTTCCTTGTCTGTCACAGAAATCAATCCAGCAAATTCAATTGGTATTTGCTGCTGTTGCTTTCAGTCTGCAATGAATACAAAATTACTCGTGTCCCCCTCACATTTGCATTGTGTTTTCTTTACACTGATATGAATAGGATGGAATCATGTAACGGCAACTCAAATGATGCCATTTGCTCAACTAATTAACTACTTAATTATGCAAATTGCACAAGTTGCATAATTTCACCACAGCAGAAACTGTGACGAATAACGCAGGTTTTGGCGGAAATGGAATCGTTGCTGCATGAGACAAATGCAAGGTGGGAACAGAAAATGATGCCTTCCTGCATGCCTATTCTCTACCACCCATTTTTATGGCCTCCACCTCAGCGATTCAATTTTGACTCATCCTCAGCAGGGAGAGAGCACATAGGAGGGAATCTGGAATATGCTGCCTTTGGTTCTCTCAAAGAAGAGCAAGGAGGAGGAGATAGATAGATCACCCTGCGTAAGTCACCTTGAGTGCAAGATACAAATGTAATAAACAAACACATCTAAGAAAAGAATAATAAAAGAGGGTCTGTAGTTCCACATTTCTGTTACAATTATAAGCTCAATTTAGACATCACTACAAGCCCCTACTTGTGTTAACCATTGTTTGGAACCTAACTATAGTTTGAACTTTCAATCAATTGGGCAGACGATGGCTTAGAGCTGCTTAACTGTTTTCTCCACCCCATTTCCTCGTAACAATACAAGGTGCACCGACCCCTTCCTGTACAACAATGGCTCTAATGAAGGTCTGCCAACACAGGTCTGCCATGGATCAGGCCAAATGATTGTTAGTACAGACTGTAGGTTGAAAACCCACTTCAAACCACACACTTGTGCTTCTAGTTAATCGCAAACTATGATTGCTCAGCTCAGACCATTTAACATCTGTTGGCACTTACAGGGAAGGAAATGCAAATTTTTCATAAAGTATCCCCCAACCAGGAATCCTAGATCTTTCCCCATTACCAAGAGTACACTGCAGCCCATCCATATGTTGATAACAGGATGCAGACTGGCAACTCATTCTTGCTTCAGGACTTAGGGCACAGCAGTGGACTTGCCCCCCAACCAACTAACCAACCATTCATGGACAATTGAGACCCTCGAGGGCAACTAGGAGGTAAGGAAGGCTCTCCGCATACCATCAATATAATAAGAATATAATAATAATTTATTATTTATACCCCGCCCATCTGGCTGGGTTTCCCCAGCCCCCCCGGGTGACTTCCAACAGAATATTAAAATACAATAGTCTATTAAATATTAAAAGCTTCCCTAAACAGGGCTGCCTTCAGATGTCTTCTAAAAGTCTGGTAGTTGTTTTTCTCTTTGACATCTGGTGGCAGGGCGTTCCACAGGGCAGGGGCCAATACCGATAAGGCCCTCTGCCTGGTTCCCTATAACTTGGCTTCTCGCAGTGAGGGAACCGCCAGAAGACCCTTGACACTGGACCTCAGTGTCCGGGCAGAACGATTGGGGTGGAGCAGGACGATTTGAGCATATTGGCATCAGCTCAGCTCAGTGGTAAATAATCATAGAATAAAATCCTAGAATTGTAGAGTTGGAAAGAATCCTGAGAGTCATTGAGTCCAATCCCCTGTAATGTAGGAATCTCAACTAAAGTATGACCATGACAGATGGTCATCTAACCTCTGCTTTAAAACTTCCAATGAAGGAGCGCCTACTACCTCCTGAGGAAGTCCGTTCCACTGTCAGACAGCTCTTACTACCAGAAAGCTATTTCTGATGTTTAGTCGGAATCTCCTTTCTTGTAACTTGAAACCATTGGTTCAGGTCCTTCCCTCTGAAGCAGGAGAAAACAAGCTATGCTCCATCTTCCATGGGGCAGCCCTCCAGACATTTGAAGATGGCTGTTACAAGAACATAACCTGCTGCATACTTGTTATGTATTGGGTTTAACACATTTTATGTTGCAAGGCACATTCTAACCCATCGTATAAGCGTTGGTAGATGAACGTTCTAATGGCAAGTAAGCGCATGCACTTTCAACTGTCAATGGTCAGTTCATGCTGGGCATTATTATTGTGTTGTCCAGTCAGTTCGGTTCTTGTTTTCCTATGAGTGAGCTGTTGTCATGGACAAATGTTGAATAAACGTAGTTGAGGAACTTATACTGCCTTGGGCTTCTGACTTTTTCCGAACATTTAACAATACTACTCCAGTATCTTGTTCTCGGGGACATGGGTGGCGCTGTGGGTTAAACCACAGAGCCTAGGACTTGCCGGCGGCAATTCAACAGTTGGAATCCCCGTGACGGGGTGAGCTCCTGTTGCTCGGTCCCTGCAGTTCGAAAGCACGTCAAAGTGAAAGTAGATAAATAGGTACCACTCCGACGGGAAGGTAAATGACATTTCCGTGCGCTGCTCTGGTTCGCCAGAAGTGGCTTGGTCATGCTGGCCACATGACCCAGAAGCTGTACGCCAGCTCCCTTGGCCAATAAAGCAAGATGAGCGCTGCAACCCCAGAGTCGGCCACGACAGGACCTAATGGTCAGGGGTCCCTTTACCTTTATCTTGTTCTCACAGTGGCCCGCCAGATAGGATAACAGAATCAAAGAATCAAAGAATTGTAGAGTTGGAAGGAACCATGAGGGTCATCTGTATTGATAAAAATGCTGTATTGTTTTTAACACTCAATTGGGAGCCGCCCAGGGTGGGTTGGAAATGGCAGGGGAGGCTCACAGTGCATTTGTATGCAGACCCAGTTTGCAACATGATCTCTCCATGTGGAAGAGAGTGGATAATATCCAGACTGCTCTGAATGAAGCAAGCTGCTAGCAGCATAAAAGCACATCTCTAAGTCATGTAGGAGTTCAATGACCTTGTCATTTTGAAACACCTAAGCCTTCTAAGCAGTACTGTTTTGATTCCCACTGTCTTCTGGCCTCTGTAATTTCTCTTTTTATCTGTTTCACATTCTGCTGAGCTAGATTCTCTCCCCCCCCCCCTTTCTTTTTTACTCAAGTGACAGCAGCTAATGCTAACCACCATAATAGAGTAGAAACTCACAGAAAGGCTCGAGGGACTGAAAATTGTCATGATTCTGACATGGGCTTCATTCGAGCCAACTAGACCTTGACAGGTCTTAGCCCCCAACCTTTTTGCAATGCCAGGACTCTGACCTCTAATCTTGTATAATAATGTCCTTCACCTCTGTCCATCTTGTGCTCCAAAGCAATTTTTGCTAGAACAGATAGCAAAGAGACGGGGGGGTGGGAGAGTGAAGGCATTATACAGGTTTTTGGGAAGGACAGTGTGAATCTGGCAATTTTGTCTCCTTCCCATTCCTCCAATCTTAAATTGACTTCTCTACGTTTCCATATCGGTTTGCAATTTTTTTGACTATAAAAAAGTTATCCTGAAAATGCAACAGTATTTTTAGGTGTGCATTTCTACTATTAAACATCTCTGTGTATGCAATTTTGGCTATCATATACATATTTTCCCCCAAAGCAATTTCCCCTAAAATGAGGCATTTGTTTGCATGTCATTTTCACCAATATGTGCTCTTCACGCACACACTAACCTAGCATGTGCATTTTTGTACGCAGCACTCGGCTGGAGACCATGTTGCATAATTCGGAGAAATTTCGAGCAATGGCTGTCTCTCCGTTCTCCTATTGTTTGGGAAAGATGCCAAAACAACAGGAGAACTGAGCCTGACTCCTCAGAGCACTAAAGTGGCCTCCTGTGTTGCAGCACCTGTCCAACAGAGCATGCAAGGTGGGAGGCTACAGAAATGCAAAGGAATGCTTGTCTGCAAGCCAGAGTTTTAGCCTTCTAAAAGACCCAGTTTTTAGGTGATGGGGGTGAAGCCTGGGAAGGTTCGGCTGGAGGAAGAGACTTACAAGGCCTCCATTCACCTCTGCACACCCTCCAAATTGCTCAGATGAAAATAATAAGTAAAGGTAAAGGACCCCTGACAGTTAAGTCCAGTCGCGAACAACTCTGGGGTTGTGGCACTCATCTCACTTTACTGGCCAAGGGAGCTGAGCAGCACACCAAAACGCCATTTACCTTCCTGCCGGAGTGGTACCTATTTATCTACTTGCACTTTGATGTGCTTTTGAACTGATAGGTTGGCAGCAGCTGGGACCGAGCAATGGGAGCTCACCCCATCAAGGGGATTCGAACCGCCGACCTTCTGATTGGCAAGCCCAAGTCTCAGTGGTTTAGACCACAGCGCCACCCATGTCCCACTCAGATGAAAATAGGGACATTCTATTCTACATCAGGAAGCTTCTCCCGTGTTTGGTCTCCCAGACACATAAACATCATATGCACATCTACGTCAGTCACTTTGAGCCAATTACAACCTCTCAGCCTAACCTACCTCACAGGATTGTTGCAAAGAAACATTGTGTGAGGGAAGGCATCATGGACTACAACTTCAACAGATAAACGGAATGGAATGGAATTTTAGCTGTAAGCTGCCTTGAGTTCTTGTCAAGGGAAAAGGTGGGATATACAACAACAACAACGAAACTGAGAATGATCAGGAACATGCCAGAGTAAATCCTATTGAACTAAGTGGGACTTACTTCCGAGTAAAAATGCTAAGGATTGCAGTGTATGGCTCCATAATTTTTGCCCAGTTACATGGGAGCAAGCGCCACTGAATACAGTGGACCTTACCTCTGAGTAGACATGTAAAGGCTTGCAACATAAGGCTCCATTTGCAATAAAGGAATAAACACTCCACATGTTTCCTTAAAAAAAAGCTGTCTGTAGAAGCATTACAATTACATTTTCCTTCAAAATTATAGGAAGGGCTTTGTATGTCAGCTTCAGCATTCTCTGCATTTGGTGCAGGTATTTTATTTTCAGCATGAACAGGACTCTGTTTGTGTGTGTGTGTGTGCGTGTGCACATGCACGCACGCACACTCACACCCACACACACAGAGCAAAAATGTTTCCTCCTGTTTCCAAAAATGACAGGAAGGCTGGGGGCTGATCTCCACCACTTTAAATTCTTTGAGAGGTGGCGGTGAGGAAGAATGAAAACAGAGACATTCCAGGATCAAATCAGAAATGGGGAGGGTTTCTGGAATTCTGGGACTGTCCCTCGAAAATCGGGACACTTGGAGGGTATGTCTCTGGCCTTTTCCAGAGAACGTTAATCTCTCAGAACTATCCATGGTGCTGCAACCACCCGCCTGTCTTGCTTCTATGAGTACCTGGTACAGGGGAGTCAGAAAAACAATACATCAAGACTATAACACAACACAAGACTCCCCTTTCATTGTGATTTGCAAGTGGTGACAATTGAGGATTCTCCTTTGGTTCCCCCATAGGTTTTGCATGGTGGTTACTACAATCAGGCCTTGCTGACATTCTCAGATGCAACCAGCTGTGTCTGGAATTGAAGCCTACAGCTAGACCCTTAAAGGCTTTGGAAATAGCAAAAAATTACACAGATAGAGCAATAGCTCTTCCCGCCCCTCAATTTTCCTGGCTCATCTAATTCACCACCTTCCTTTTCCCTTTCCTACCCCCACCCTTTGGCTTCCCCAAAAGCCAGTCAGTGATCAAAATTGCTTTTCAGACCAAGATTCCAGTCCATTTAACAAATGCCCACAGTGTCTGTGTGTGTAGCTTTTCTTCCTCCTCTTCTTCTTCATCAATTCTCATCCTCACCTCTTTATAAGTGAGCACAGATGCTGGGAAACCATTTCAGCCCTTAAGATAAGATGCTAAGCATTGTAAGGTGTTTCAGTGGCAGAATGAGTACATGATATAAGGGAGGAAGAGAGGAAACACTATTACTGCAGATTAGTGGCTCCCAGTACCAATTGCAATGATTTCATATTGTCTCATTGAATAGGGGTGAAAAAAAGGTAGGACAGTAATGATGATAATGATATCTTGTGGGTTTGGTCCTGGGAAACTACCTCAGTGGGGGCTGTATGGCTCATAAGATTGCAAATATGACTGTATAAAATCAGATGCATGTCATGGGTGTGGATTCCTCTCAATGTAACACCATATCTGTGTTAGCAGTGTTGGACTTCATTTTATATCTATATGTTCTCTCCCCCCCACCACCACACACATCACATTAGTTTTTATGCATTCTATGCATGCACAATAGGGATGCAGGTGGCGCTGCGGGTTAAATCACAGGGCCTAGGACTTGCCGATCAGAAGGTCAGCGGTTCGAATCCCTGTGACGGGGTGAGCTCCTGTTGCTTGATCCCTGCTCCTGCCAACCTAGCAGTTCGAAAGCACATCAAAGTGCAAGTAGATAAATAGGTACCGCTCCGGCGGGAAGGTAAACGGTGTTTCCGTGTGCTGCTCTGGTTCACCAGAAGCGGCTTAGTCATGCTGGTCACATGACCCGGAAGCTGTACGCCGGTTCCCTTGGCCAATAAAGCGAGATGAGTGCTGCAACCCCAGAGTCAGCCACGACTGGACCTAATGGTCAGGGGTCCCTTTACCTATGCATGCACAA
The DNA here is from genome assembly GCF_964234715.1 of Podarcis melisellensis. Taxonomy (NCBI): domain Eukaryota; kingdom Metazoa; phylum Chordata; class Lepidosauria; order Squamata; family Lacertidae; genus Podarcis; species Podarcis melisellensis. The sequence continues at coordinate 13,063,120 of NC_138537.1, forward strand.
TACCATTCACAAAGCCATGGCGATAAACAGGATATTGGTAGTGATCAGATTCATGGCCCCTGATTGTGCCTTGGTGTAAACTCCTTGGTTAATTGATATGTTCCAGAGAAATGAGGTCTAGCAAGACGTAATCAGGGCTTTGAAGGCTGCCACCATACACAATTTGGTAGTCTGAACACACACACACACACATGGTGATAAATGTGTGCCTGTCAACACAATGTCTCAAATTTAATTTCAATGCTTGCAGCAAATAAAGTCTATGAGAATTTCATACTCTGGACTACTTTGAAATGTAGATCGGATGCACTGACACTATCATTCCATTTTTCCTGAATGGATCATTATGTCATTTGTTTTTTCTACACAGCATCAGTAAAAAACAATGGCCTTGTGGAGAAAATGCATCATTTTTGATGTTATTTTCAAGTGTCAAACTAAAAAATATATCTATGAACACACAGAGAGACTTCAGCTCACTAATATATAGCATGCTCTCTAATATTGAGTCAGGCCATTAGTCTACCTAGCTTAGCATTTCCTACACAACACTGACCAGCCCTGGGCCTTCGGGGTTTCAAACAAGTGACTTTCACAGCTCGACCTGGAAAATAAGCTGAGAACCTTTTATTTCCAAAGCACGAGCCCCATCATTACATCATTACAGTTTGTAAATTTGGGCCAGCCTTGGTAGTCAGCCAAAATTCGTGTTAGAAAGTGGCCCTATGCTTCCCCAAAAGGTAAAGGGCAGAATCACGTTTGCTGAGATTCAGAGGTACTGTGATCATTTTTGAGGCCTAGCACAGATGTGAGGGTAATAATAAGAGTCACCACCACCACCACCACAGCAAGATAGCACACAATTCTCTACACAACGAGAAAGCAGAAAGTGGGCCCACCATTAGAGTCGTGGGAAAGAAAGCAGGCATGATGGTGCTGGGAGTTGCTCCATTGCCAAGGGAATGCTACTCTCTTTGACCATGGGGACCGGGACCTAGGGATGGGTGAGAAATTCCGCTGGCTTCACTTTTAAATTCAAATCTACCTAGTTCAAATCTACCTAGTTCACAGGGACGCGGGTGGCGCTGTGGGTTAAACCACAGAGCCTAGGACTTGCCAATCAGAAGGTCAGCGGTTCAAATCCCTGTGACCGGGTGAGCTCCCGTTGCTCGGTCCCTGCTCCTGCCAACCTTGCAGTTCGAAAGCACATCAAAGTGCAAGTAGATAAATAGGTACCACTCCGCTGGAAAAGTAAACGGTGTTTCCATGCGCTGCTCTGCTTTCGCCAGAAGTGGCTTAGTCATGCTGGTCACATGACCCGGAAGCTGTACGCCGGCTCCCTTGGCCAATAAAGCGAGATGAGCACCGCAACCCCAGAGTTGGTCATGACTGGACCTAATGGTCAGGGGTCCCTTTACCTTTACCTTACCTAGTTCACAATTTCTGGAACAATATAAGAACTGAAATGTGAGGTAGCCTTAATCTCCACATATAAAAAGTGTAAAGTAAAACAAACAAACACCCTTCACAATAAGAGGATATATTACTGTGATGGTATATTGCTGTTTTCAGAGTGGTTAGCAGCAGCTATGAAGATGCTCACCCAAAATCGTCTGTCTGTCTGTTAGTCTGTCTATTTATCTATCTATCTGCAACATACTTACAGATGTGCTGGCATCTTGCCATTGATGGGTGCATTTTCATTCTGGTGAGTTGTCTGCTATTCTCCCGAGCCTACAAAATGTCTGGAAACCTCACAGATCACCTGCTGAGCATCACAGAGACTTGGAAATCAATGAGATACTGTGCCATACCCTGAACCTTTTCAAATCTGGCCCGGAAGAATTTTCACACCAGATAGTTTGTCCCACTTTTACACTCTAAAATGCTCATGTTTCACTGTCAGCTTGAATTGGGCCAACCATTTTCTGTTGGAAACGAAAGGGGCTTCAACAATCAGAAATCTGGCAAACAGCAAGTTAACTTCTTCAGCCCAAAGGTAACACTAACTTATGTATTGACGATGCACAGCTGTCTTGCTCACATAATTTGTTTTGCTATTCAAAGAAATAAATGTAGCTCCCTTAGCAATAGCCATATTGCATTTTATCTCTAAGCTGCGGAGCTTTTTTTCTCCCTCTTTCCTAAAAGAAAAATCTCTCCTCATGTACAAGTTAATATTACATGTATTATTTGTGTCAAATATTACTTCTGAGGCATTGAAGAGAATAAGCATGGAAAGAGACCCAAAGCTAACACAAACTGAATAAATCTACTAACTATTTTTCTTAAAAAAATAAAATTGATGATGGTTGTTAAGCCATGTTAATGGTATTTTGTTCATAAATTGGATGGGTTGAGTACTACTAGCTTTTGCTATATTATACATTTCTATTCACACTTTATGTAAAAATTCAAGCGTGAATTCAATGATGACAATATAAAGGTTGTGTAGTTACTTATCGCCTTGGCTCAGAGGTAACATAACTTTATACCCTCAAACATTTCTCCAATGAAAACAGGAACATCCTAAGGAAAAGTGGGACATTCTGGGATCAAATCAGAAACCGGGATGGCTTCTGTAAATCTCGGGCTGTCTCTGAAAAATAGAGACACTTGGTCTAGTAGATCCATCAAAGGATTAAGCATGGCCGCCAGAATTCCAGACGGCCATTCCAATATGTGCTGGAATTACAGCAATTATTATTATTATTATTATTATTATTATTATTATTATTATTGGTCTTTAAAGCATTTTAATGGATTATCTTAATTATTTTAATAAAGAAATTCGGCTTTAACATATAGCACAATAATTTCTTTTTGTCTTAAACATAAACTAGCAAAATAAAATAAACAATAGTTCATTTTAAAGCAAAATTAGATATATCAGAAAAATAAAATAAAGTAAAATTAGCTAGGAAAAATCTTGAAGAATTCCAACAATATTCAGAATCAGCAATGTTAAAGGTGTACACAACAAAACATGCTCCAATCAATACAATGCTTTTTCACAAGGATGGGAAAAAACACAGGGCTCATCAAAACCCGAGTTACCATATTGGATGAAATAAGGTTAATACTGCAATCAACTTCATTTGTCTGCTGTTGGCAAGGCTTGCCTATGTTCTTTTCTATTGATGTAGTCTACAGAATTAAATCAAACTGCAATAAACTTATCTAACTTGTTTTGACCTCTTATAACCCTCAGTTTATACATCCATTTTTTAAAATAAAGCTGTATCCCACACCATACATCAAGTGCTATTCTAGTAGAATACTATTCCTAGTAAATATTTCCCAAACCTTGCAATAGTTAGGCTTTGCCACTATCAACATATGAATATTTCCTTATACTCTGAGCCTTACCATCAATCAATCAATCAATAAAATTACAACAATTACTGCACGTATCTTATTCTTTTTGGTGAGGGTCTCTATGAAAGTCTCACAAGTGACCTACAAATGCCAAACACAGCCCAGCAACACGCAAACTTGTCCACCAAAGCTCAATAAGCTTTGTGTTTTTGCTGGGACTCAGAGTCTGGGACTCTGAAAACAGGGAAGTTGAGAAGCAGGCGGTGGGCCTAAGACATGGCTGGTGGCCCGTAGGTCTTCAGCTTGGTCAGCCCTAAGTTGTGCGGGGCCAACCTGACTTATGCAGGTTTGGGGAGGATTTATTGAACCTGACAAAAACAGCACAGTTAGTTGCCTTTCAAGGCTCTCTTATCCTCCGAAATGCCTTTCCCTCTCTTCCTTAAAGAGCACCTAAGTCATCCATTCCTTTGAACCTCTCTCTCTTTCATTCTGCCAGAGGAAACCACCAAAGAAGGCCAGCGATAATTACCTCCACAGTTCAGCTACTAGGCCATTTTTAGTCAAGCCTCCCGATTATTTGAGGCATCGTTTATTCTTGACTGATGGCTGAACCAGCCTTTTTTTTTAAAAAAAAGAAATTCTGGCATTCTTAAGAGACAGGGAACTCTGACCTTTCTGCCTTGAAGGGCCTATTTTTCTACTGCCTCCCTCACAACAATCCAGTTTTGATCACAGCCTTTAAAGGGAAGGCACAAGATTAATGCTTCCTGGCATGCATCGCCAACACTTCCTTGCTTCCCTCAATGTTAAGCATAAACGCTGTCTTTGCTTGCATTCGGTGTTATATCCAGTTCAGTGGATAATCATTGCCTTATCATTACCTACAGGAGGGACCTTTAACAAAATTCTGCAATATGGAGAGATCCAATTCCAGCCAGCAAAACCACACCCATTTCCAGGATACTCCATTCCACATCCACATCCAGTTTCTGTCCCCCTGGAATAATCATGTCTACTGATCATGCTCAGTCCACATTGGCTATATATTTTTTGTGAGAGGCTGATCTCCTCTCAATATTTTTGTTAGATCTGCAGCCTTGGGAGTTTCCTGAGCCTGCTGATTACCTCCCTCTTGTGACAAAGTTATGCTGTTTTGGCTACAGGAAAGGATCCAGGGTTGGAGAATGAACTAGGTGTCAATGTATAGGACAGGTGTGGAGTCAGTCTAAGCCAGCATGGCCAAGGCCAGGGATGATGAGGGTTGTACTCAAGCACATTCAGAAATCCACAAGTTATCTCTGTTTCATCTAGGACAGGCTTCCTGAACCTCAGCCCTCCAGATGTTTTTGGCCTACAACTCCCATGATCCCTAGCTAGCAGGACCAGTGGTCAGGGAGGATGGGAACTGTAGTCTCAAAACATCTGGAGGGCCAAGGTTGAGTAAGCCTGATCTAGGATGTGCCAGTTGCTGTGATGGCTATGCAGCAGTAATTATATTTCATATTTCCTCCAAGGAGTTCAAGGTTTCCTACCTGTTTTGTCTTTCTCCCTCCTCCCCACTCCTCATTTCAGGCTAGGAGTTAGGCTGGAGGACAATTTCATTCAATCCACGTTATAAAGCAAACTGACCTAATATGTAGATAGTAGGATAGAACACAGTTCATTTGGGAAGGGGGGTTGATTGATGGTACAGCATTAGTTTTGGATAGAAGATCTCAAGTTCCATCCCTGGCATCTATAGGTAAGGTTGAGAATGCCCCCTCTCTGAAACCTGGGACATCCTCTTCCAATCAATCTGGATAATACTGAGCTACATGGTCTTGCTCTGTATAAAGCAGCTTCCTATGTTCCTGTTATGCAATTTCTTCAAATTTCTGTGGTGAGGTTTCAGCTCAAAAAGTTCCTTAAAAACCTCTTTATTTCATGGGGAAATGTGCCTGTCTTTTTTAGGGAGAATTGCATAGAAAAGCAGAGAAATGCAATTTAAGGAGGGAAATTCAAACAAAATGCATATTTGGAGGAGTGATGCATACAAAAATCACCAGTGTTGAAGCCATGATTCTTCAACATCAACATTGTTGGACTGGTCATGTTGTTCGGATGCTTATCATCTTCCAAAGCAACTACTCTACTCCGAACTTAAAAATGGAAAGCGTAATGCTGGTGGTCAACAGAAGAAGAAGAAGAAGAAGAAGAAGAAGAAGAAGAAGAAGAAGAAGAAGAAGAAGAAGAGTAGTAGTAGTAGTTTGGATTTGATATCCCGCCTTTCACTGCCCTTCAGGAGTCTCAAAGCGGCTAACATTCTCCTTTCCCTTCCTCCCCCACAACAAACACTCTGTGAGGTGAGTGGGGTGGAGAGATTCAAAGAAGTGTGACTAGCCCAAGGTCACCCAGCAGCTGCATGTGGAGGAGCGGAGACGCGAACCCGGTTCACCAGATTACGAGACTACCGCTCTTAACCACTACACCACACTGGCTCTCTCACAAAAGAGGTTTAAAGACTCTCTCAAGGCAAATCTGAAAAAAAATGTAGTATAAACACCAACAACTGGGAAACACTAGCCTGCGAGCGCTCCAATTAGAGAACAGCCTTTACCAAAGGTGTCATGGACTTTGAAGAAGCATGAACTCAGGACGCAAGGGAGAAACGTGCTAAGAGGAAGGCATGCTTGGCAAGTCCACACCATGATCAAGTCCCACCCAAAAACCCATGTTCCCACTGTGGAAGGACGTGTGGATCCAGAACTGGCCTCCACAGTCACTTACGGACTCACTGTTAAAACCGTGTTTATGGAAGACAATCTTACTCGGCTATAAGTGATCGCCAAAGAGAAGAGAAGAGCAGAGCATACAAAAATGTATACAATTCAAATACAGTATGTTTTTAGCAAAATCTGCAGGAAATGAGATGAGATGTGTACCTAACGTTGAATGCATGTGAAACTGCCATGGGACAGAAATAGGATGATCCTGGGTGGTCGCAGTTGGTCCAAGGTCACCTAGTGAGCTTCATGGCTGCAAAGGGGCTTGAGATAGTCCAACACTCCAGTCATACTTTTTAATATAAGGATTGAATGGAATAATTTTGGTTCTTCCTGCCTAATAGTGAATCTTGCAGCAACAACAGACAAGAAGTGCTTAGCCCAGCATAACCCAGTATGGAGATGAATAGCAATTAAAACCCTCTAAAACAAAACGAAGTAGAATGATAAGAGGTGCAAAAACTAGTGATGCAACTATTTCACATAAATGGACTGCTTCATTACCTGGAGCCATAAAGAGGGCGGGGATGACAAAATAAAATATAACGGCAGCTCCAGCTGTTGCCATAAACAGAAGCATCAGCTTCTCCATTCGAAAGGGAAGTCACATTTATGCTTCTTCACTTAGGATGCTAGGAGCATTTTCAGAATAAAAGCCATTACTGTAGTTTATGGGATGCCATTTTATGGCACCATATATAAGATTATTAGCCTGTTCTTATTTAATGCAGAATTAGGAGATCCTTCTCTCCCATGTCCTCCCCCCACACCAGCCTGCCACCACCCAAAGAAATGTATATATGCTGCAGTGATGGGCATGATTCAGCCAAAGTTAAACACTCTTAAATGCCATCAGTCATGTTATGTGCTTAATTATTCCCCTTTGAAATCTGTGGGACTTATGATGGTTTACTACCATATCACCCAAATGATAGTCCGTCTGCCCCAGTGGAAATATTTAAGAAAGAGTTGAAGACATTTTTATTAATCTGGGCATTTAGATTCTGTAGCATTATTTGTGGTCTGGTCTTGGCAGAGAGTTTTTTCACCAACGTTCATTGTATTGCATTTTGTTGGTTTTGCTTTATTATGATTATGATATGATATTTTCATAGCTGTAAGTTTCCCTGTGCTTTGTTTTGAATGAGGGATGGGGTGTAAATTTAGTTGATAAACTAAATAAATTCCTAGTAGTGAGAAAAAGCTCAGTAGAGGTGACCAAAACGGTAACAAATGTGTCCTAGGATTCTTGATATCAGGCAAGGAGCCCAAGGTCCTTTCAGAGGTTGTTGGACTCCAACTCCCATCACCCCCTGACCATTCACTCTGTCTGATGGGCACTGGAGTCTGACAACATACTCAAGATGGTGCAAGAAGGGTGAATAAGTGTTATGTACTAAGCTTGAATCCTAGAACAATAGGCAGGTAGGATCCTAGAATGCAACAACTGATTGGCTTGAAGGAGAAGACCAGTCAGGCTCCAGGAAGAGGTTAATCAGCCTATTAGGCTGGTAGAATCGTAGAATGCAACAACTGATTGGCCTGCAGGAGAAGACCAATCAGGCTCCAGGAGGGAAGCAGAATCACCCAATCAGACAGGACTCATTGTGTAAATAATGTATATAAAGGTCTGAGGTTGGGGGGGGGGTTAATCATAGTTTTACAGCCTGCAATAAAGAGCATGAAATCACTGCAGCACTCTGAGTATATTTCAATAAGATTAACAAAGGGACCAATCCTATCCACAAGAAGCCAGCATAAAGCAAGCCAGTGTAAATTAAGCCAGTGTAAAGTTATGCCAGATCCAAAAGTCATTCAGTTGTTGCAGCTATTGTGGTACCTAAGCCCACAAGAGGGGAAACAACAGTGTCCTGCCCTGAGTTGCCAGGTCACATGGCTGAACTGAACTGAATGGGCTTAAGATCCAGCTTAAATCTACTGTCTCTGGTCCCATCCCATCCCTCTTTGGGACTTACACTGGCCTTGGCTCAGCCAGCATAGGCTCAGGTGGCTAAGCTCCAGCTAAACTGGGATGAGCATGAGGAGAACTAGCCCCACGGTACATCGGGGAGGGCTGTGTGGAGAGAGTCTCTTCCTTTGAATTCCTAGGAGTTTATCTCAGTGAAGACCTTACTTGGAAAATAAATACAACCCAGGTGGTTAAGAAAGCCCAACAGAGACTCCATCTCCTCAGAGTATTGCGGAAGAACGATGTCAATCAACATTTGATGATCTCCTTCTACCGGTCAACAAAATAAAGTGTCCTTTCATACTTCATCACAGTGTGGCACGCTGGTTTGACATCATCTGATAGGAAGAGCCTACAGAGGGTGGTGAATACAGCACAAGATATTATGGGCTGTCCCGTGAATCCGCTGGATGAAATAGCGGAAGAACGTTGCCTCAGGAGAGTGAGGAAAATTCTCAGGGATGATTCACACCCTGGCCGGCACTTTCTTGATCTCCTGCCCTCAGGCAGAAGATATAGAAGCATGATTAGTCGCACCAACAGGGTAAAGTACAGCTTCTATCCGTGTGCTGTTATGCTGCTGAATGAAAAGATAACAACAGGGCAACTGACTTTTGGGTTTGGTGGGTATACGTCAATAAACGAGGGGAATTAAAACTAAGAGAGCTGAGTGGGGGGAAAGTGCTTGTGTAATGTCACTGTATACAAGTTGTACAAGTGACAATAAAGTATTTCAATTTCAATTTCAATGAGCAGGTTACACTGGTGTATCTTTGGCTGAGTAAGGGCTGGGACCTAACTTTAAATAAATGGTATCTAAATTTGCTTATTCACCCCCCCCCCCCCTTTTCAAATATTATTTTATGTTTAGTCCTTTTGAGTACAAGCCTGAGGGCAGGGAGCTGGATTCTAACAAAAACTGAAACAGAAATGGAAATTGCCAACGTTTGCTTTTCATACAACACCCAGAATGGAAACCAATCCAATAAATACAATCAGTATTCACTGTTGCTGTCTGCAAATGATACACAGTTAACTATGTTTCCCCTATTTGCATTGTGTTTCCTCCGTCTGCAATTAATGGAGTGGAATGATGTAATGACAATGTATGCAAATTACATAATTATGTAAGTTGCATAGTTTTGCTGTAGCGGACAGCAGGTTGAACCATGTATTTTTTGGTGGAAGATGAAATGCAGTGGGACAGAAACAGTGATGCATGCAACGATTACAGGGCAGAACAGGAAAAATGTGCCTTTTTGCATCTCTAAGTGCTAACAGTGCAATCCTTGGTCCAGTATATCTGAAGGAGCGTCTCCAACCACATCGTTCTACCTGGACACTGAGGTCCAGCGCCGAGGGCCTTCTGGCGGTTCCCTCACTGCGAGAAGCCAAGTTACAGGGAACCAGACAGAGGGCCTTCTCGGTAGTGGCACCCGTCCTGTGAAACGCCCACCCACCAGATGTCAAAGAGAAAAACAACTACCAGACTTTTAGAAGACATCTGAAGGCAGCCCCGTTTAGGGAAGCTTTTAATGTTTGATGTATTACAGTATTTTAATATATATTTTTGGAAGCTGCCCAGAGTGGCTGGGGAAGCCCAGCCAGACGGGTGGGGTATAAATAAATTATTATTATTATTATTATTATTATTATTATTATTATTATTATTATTATTATTATTTCTATTCAGAAGTAAGACTTATTAAGTTCAATAGGGCTTACTTCGAAGTAACTGGATATAAGATTTCAGTCTTAGTAAATTGCAGACATTTTGTGAACATCAATTAGACGTGTGTGAGTCCAGAATGATCACATAATTGTCACAATCAGGGTATGTATGAAGGAGTTACATCTGTTTCATAATGGCTGTGTGCCTTCCCTGTTCCCCACAGCTGTAACCCTCACACTGTTTCTTGCAAACAGTCCATGCTGAATGCTGAACTAAGATTGCTTGATGCCTGTCCTCAGATAAAACATGACAGCTAACATTTCCCCATTTATAAATTTGCAATTAAAATTGCTACCACCACCCCAAAAATGCAAAACAAGATAAGCTATGAGCATTTAAATTTGTTTTTCTGAATAACACACACACACACATGTATACACAATCACCACAATTTTAATTTTAAAAGAGGCAATCAAAAGGCCGTAATAAAAAGTGTCAAAGCAGTAATATAGCAGAATGCATTGCTTGTGAAGGGCAAGGCAATGTTGGAGACACACTTATAAAGTTGGCTGTTGTAAATACTGTTCTAAGCAAATAGTTCTCTCACACAGCGAGGACTAAATTATTCAATGAGAATCCTTGAGACCTTATAGCTACTGTGATCATTTTTTGGGGGGCGGGGGATAAAATAAATCTTCATTTTCTCAAAGTGATTGAATGTTAAACAAATAGAAATATCCCTCTTTCATCTCAAAAGAGGGATCATTAACATTTAAATTAGAAAGAAATTAGACCAAAAGTTCGCAGCCCGTGAATGGAAAAGCTACTACGCAGGAAATGTGATCTAGAAAGGAGCAAAACCTTCCACGCTACAATGTATCAGGGACGTTTTACAGGAACATTGATATGGCCACATGTGTGGTGTCAGATATCCAGGAGTGACCCAATTCAAACGCTAGCTCAAAAAACATGGGGAACACATGAAGCTGGAAACAAGTTTCATGGGTCTCCACTGGCAGAGACCAAGGGGTTTGGAGTTTTAGAGTGATCATTGAGACAACATCCATTCAGAATGGCTGCCAAACATAGGCTCTCTGCGCTTTTCTAGAGGACAGAGTTGATTTAAAATGCTGTATTTTAAATTGTTGCTACCTGGCCTGGGACCTTAGTGTGAAGGGTGGGTAATAATTTTATTCATTCATTGATGGCGATGGTGATACACACCAGGGGTGCCAAACTGAATAAAATACTGTGGGGGCCCAGGTAAGCCCTGCCCGCACATAATAGATCACATGATGCAGTGCGCGCGCACACACCATTTGAATGGGAATGCCCATCAACTTTGTGGGGGTCCAGCTGCCTCAAATATCTTTTTTTGGGGGGGGCAAATCCCCCACGGCCCCTAAGAGTTGGCTCCTCTTATACACACACAAATATACCCTGCAATGGCTTCTATTGGGATGCCTTGGGAAAGCAAGCTGGTCTGATTTATTCTAAAGCAGTGGTTGGCAAACTAAGGTCTGCAGGCTGGATCAGCCCCAATTGCCCTCTGGATCCGGCCCGTGAACTGTCCTGGAATAGCCGCTTGCATTGGCGTGATCGTTTGGGCTGCGCCATTTTTTTTGCATTGGGGGGGCCAAATTCCCCCTCCTTCCTTCACATACATTGCGGCACTGCCTCCTCATTCCTCCTGGTTTCTCCCCACCCTGTGGAGGAAAGGAGCTGGGCTTTGATTGGTGCCAGCAGCCAGCCAATCCGACGCCTCACTGCCCGCATGCTGAGGTGCAGCCAGACTCGCCGCCCACCCACCAGCCTCTCCGTCTATGGCCGCACTGTGGACATCATGATAGACATGTCACGGGGCTTTGGCTGGAGCTTGGCATGCCTGCTGACCCCGTGCCTGGCACCCGGGAAAGCTGGTCCAGAAAGGAGAGGCGCTGGCACCGCTGGCTCCCAACCGCAGGCAGAGCTGCGGAGGAGGTAGGAAAGCAGGAGGAAGGGAGGGGCTGAGGGAGAGAGGGGGAAAGAGAGAAGGCCCCCTCCATTGTGTGTGTGTCTCTCTGTGTGTGTGCACACGCACACAAGGCCTGTCACAAGGTCTGGGGGCGGTAAACCAGCCCCTTCCTATAAAAGTTTGCTGACCCCTGTTCTAAAGATTTCCATTGTGGGCGGTGGATATAGCTCAGTACTGGAATGTATTTTTGCATGCAGAACATCCAAAGTGCAGTCTCTGGCTTCTTCAGTTTAAAAGATCAGGTCACACGTGGTGAAAAAGACTTTTGCCAAAGACCATGGTAATCTTAGGTGGGGATGCCATAGGTAAAGGTAAAGGACCCCTGACAGTTAAGTCCAGTCGCAGACGATTCTGGGGTTGCGGCGCTCATCTCTCTTTGCAGGCCGAGGGAGCCGGTGTTTGTCACAGGCAGTTTTCCCCGGTCATGTGGCCAGCATGATTAAGCCGCTTCTGGCAAACCAGAGCAGCACATGGAAACACCGTTTACCTTCCCGCAGGAGCAGTACCTATTTATCTACTTGCACTTTTGGGCGTGCTTTCGAACTGCTAGGTTGGCAGGAGCTGGGACCAAGCAATGGGAGCTCACCCCGTCACGGAGATTCGAACTGTCGAACTTCCGATCGACAAGCCCAAGAGGCTCAGTGGTTTAGACCACAGCGCCACCCGGGGGACGCCATAGATGCTGCCATTAGAACTCCTTAATTCTTCTCTCTTGATCCTCTGAGAACATAGCAATCTGATCTGAACAGCAGGAGGTAATGCATGCCTTTTCCCATCTGCACCCATCGACTCCAGTGGGAAGTCTGGAATCCCAATAGACGTGAAGCCAAAGCTGCTCAAAGCTGGAGTTGGGTGGACTCAGAGTAAGCTCAGAAATGTCGGACACAGACAGAATAATGTTTGGCAAAATGTCATTGTGAGCCCCCATCACAAAAGTGGTTAATAAAGCGAAATGAAGCTGCCGAGGATTTTTCTCATTACTTGAATGGGAAGAGCCCGATAGCCAAAGGCCACAAGTTCCTCCTGTTTTCAGACTAAACAGTTTCACTCACTTCCAAAAGAAACCCGGCATTCCTTGGAGCAACTGCTAGGAGACCGCAGAACTAACGTGTCATAATGAAGCGGCCCTGATTTATTTATTAGAGGCATTGTGCATTGAGTCCACTTCTGATTTCACTTTTTTAAAATGCCGAGTGCATTCCTCCATGCACGCAACCATATTTAAAGCACGCTGAAGACGTTTTGTACCACTGCGAGGCAGCCTCAGGATGCACTTGTAGGAACATTGGGCAGAATATGAATTACGAATCCCAAATACTACAGACATTTTACATTGTAAGTGCATGTCCAAAGGCCACTTTTAGTCTCACTTGAAAGGCTCACATCCTCATGTGAACACTTAAACAGAGTGAAGTTGCCTTCAGACTCAAGTAATTCAATATATTGAATTTTTCCTGCTATATATTACGTGTGTGTGTTAAGGTTGAACTGAAGCATATAAACGTATGCATAGAGTGGAGAGAGTGGATGGGGAGAAGTCCCTTCACCCTTATAATACTAGAAGCCATGAATTCTAATGAAAGTGAGCAATGGAAGATTCAGTACAGACAATGGAAAAATACTTCTCCACTAGCTAAACTATGGAGTTCACTTCCACAAAATGCAGAGATGGTCACTAACTTGGGTAGCTTTAAGAGTGGGTCAGACCAATGATGATGGTGATAATTTTATTATTTGCACCCCGCCCATGTGACCCCTCTGGGCTGCTTTCAACAAAATAGGAAAATGTAGTAAAACATCGAACATTTCAAACGTCAATAAAAGTTGTGAGGTGTTTATCTCCTTGATATCTGACAGGAGGATGTCAATTGATGGCTATGAGCCATGATTGCCATGCATCATCATCATCATCATCATCATTATTTACCCTTCCTTCACCCTAAGGTCCCAGGAAAGATTACAGCATTAAAACAATATTAAAACTATTTAAAGCAACTGACAACCATAAAAAGTGCAACTTCTGCTGTCCATATGCCTCTGTCTTCTGGAAATAAGAAGTGGGGAGAATATTGTCCCTCTGAGCTTCCCATAAACGTAAGAAGAAGAAAAGGGCAAAGGACTCCTGGACGTTTAAGTCCAGTCAAAGGCAACTATGGGATGCAGCACTCATCTCACTTCAGGCCGAGGGAGCTGGCGTTTATCCACAGACAGCTTTCTGGGTCATGTGGTCAGCATAACTAAAATGCTTCTGGTACAACAGAACACTGTGGTGGAAACCAGAGCGCATGGAAACACCGTTTACCTTCCCACTGCAGCGGTACCTATTTATCTACTTGCACTCGCGTGCTTTCGAACTGCTAGGTTGGCATCTGGCTGGCTACTGCGAGAACAGGATGCTGGAATAAATAGGCCTTTGGTTTGATCCAGGAGGGCTGCGTGTGTGTGTGTGTGTGTGTGTGTGTGTGTGTGTGTGTGTATTTCCCAATAACTAAAAGAAAAAGTAAATTGGAATCATTTCTCCCCAGTGTGTTCTCTTTTTCATGCTGCCATCAGAATTAATTCCACTTTCTTCTAACTTTCTTCCTTTCTAAATGTGTGTGTGTTCTTGGCATTCCGTTGCTTACATGAGGTAGAATTCCAAAGGCATTGTTCGACGTGGAACTTCATCCAAATTGACTGACTGCCCCCGTACGGCACATTTTGTCACCCTGCATGTTTCTAATTGGTTCATTGTGTACCTGCTGGAATGCAGCCTACAGGTCTTGGCAACCTCAGACACTCGTGAGAGTTCAGCTGCCTTCTCCTCGCATTCAAAGGGAAAAGGAAATTCTCATTGCCAGGATTTATACTTCAAGCCTTACCTGGCACAGTGGAAAGGAGAAAGGCAGGTGAGTGGGGGGGGGGGGCTTCCTATAGAAGAGCTGAGTGATTCTTTCACATGCTGCTCAGTGCTAGAAATATTAACAGACTAGTATGAATTCGGCCTCCACCTCACCCACCATTAGCGTCACCAAATTAAGTCCCCCTATCACACCAAAGCACAAAAGAACCTATTACAACACAACCTATGGAAGCACAATGCGTAACTCAGGCTTTAAAGATGCCCATCATTGCTGGTCATTACCACGTGCTCTTCAGAAAACACACACAATTATAGCTCCAACTTTCAACTGGTTCCACCCACCGACCAGCTGAAGAACGAGACATTATTGCACTATAGTGATGCCTCTTGCTGTCCTGAGGATGGAGATTGTGATTGTGTGTGTGTGTGCATGTGTGTGCATCTGACCTTTGCTCAGCTGGAATATAGCTTATTGTACAAAAGTATGAGTGACATCCATTGCCCCAACGATTTTGTCTCTGGCCACATGCACCAGTGGCCTGTGGACCATGGAAGGTTGCCCATGAGAGAATTCAACTCTCAGGCTGAAAAATATATATTCAACTTTTGATATAGGTTAGAGAAGGTGGAAGCTCCATGCCATGGGGCCGCAGTCTCTTGAGAATATTACCAGAAAATGGAAGTTGGAGTCTTTCTGTGGGTTTGATTCTTTCTCCTTGCTTGCCTGCCTACCACTTACCACTTCTTAGCAGGTAGGCTGCCTATGACTTGGAAGAAGAAAACACAACAAGGACTCTGTCCCCCTTCAGGTTCTGTCTCAGCCCCCAAGTATTTCCAGTTCCCTTCTCACCTTGCCCCCAGCATGTGGAAGGAAGCCATGAGGTGTGTGTGTCTGCTTCTTCTCACAAGCCCTATGAGCTTATGAGTGGTTCCTTGGCCAAGGCCTGTTCTTCTGGTGTTGCCCTTCACAGCCCCATCACTGCACCAAGGCTTACTGGCCTCACCTTCCACTTCTGGGTTGGTCCACACCTGGACTAGGCACCTCGTGTGATCACTTCCAAACATGGACAATCACAATTGGCACAGTGGGCACCTCACTAGCACAAGGCAAGGCAACTAGTGAGGCCACCATAGCCACTAGCCACCATTCTACCAATGCCACCTTCACAGCTGAAAGTGGAGTACTGAATTGAAGGTGAAGTCAAGCATTGTCAGCCATGATGGATCCAAGTGGGCACTTCAACAGTGAGTGAGATCCATCTGTGAGATCTCTGTGGCTTTCAACCACACTCCCTCATTGCTGCCTTCACAGTGGAAAGCAGCAGAGCGCATGGAAGAATTAGACTGAATCAAAGGATCTTGATGTTTCTGCTCAATGCATCATTATTCATTTTTTGTCTAGAAGCCCAGTTTCGAGAAGAAAGGCATGAACTGGTTTCTTCTTGTTTTTCTTTGAGTCCCGGAATTCTTGGCAGGCATCTGACCATTTAATTTCACTAAATTGCAACTGTGGCCATAATTACCTGCATATTTTTCACCAATAAAACATGTCTTACCAAGTGGCCGATACAGAATGTCGCAAGAAGCAAAATACAAACATTCTTCAGAGGCAGCCATTTGCTATAATGCAGGTGTAGCAAATGCATGTTTCAGAACATCCAAAAAAGCCCAAATCTGAGATGTCCAATTGTCCTTCTATTCACAGTTACATTTTTGCATTAGTAGTCTTTATTACCCAACAACTATAGTTCAGTAGTTTCCCCCTTAAGATTTTTAAAGTAATGCAATACACACACCCTATTTCATAAACATGGTATAATCATGTGACTTTGTGAGTCTGGTTCTGCCTCACCATTGCCAAAGCTGCTGCAATGACACAGACTTTTCACAAATGTTCCAATTGTTCTAGTTGATGAAAGGCCAGATTCACTTCCTTTTTAACTACACACGGGGTCCAAGAGCCAGTAGGAAGAAGAAGAAGAGGAGGAGGAGGAGGAGGAGGAGTTTGGATTTGATATCCCGCTTTAACACTACCCTAAGGAGTCTCAAAGTGGCTTGCAATCTCCCTTTCCCTTGCTCCCCCACAACAAACACTCTGTGAGGTGAGTGGGGCTGAGAGACTTCAAATAAGTGTGACTAGCCCAAGGTCACCCAGCAGCTGCATGTGGAGGAGCGGGGAAGCAAACCCAGTTCACTAGATTAC
The DNA here is from genome assembly GCF_964234715.1 of Podarcis melisellensis. NCBI lineage: Eukaryota > Metazoa > Chordata > Lepidosauria > Squamata > Lacertidae > Podarcis > Podarcis melisellensis. Next base: position 13,079,900 of record NC_138537.1, read on the forward strand.
TAGACTACCGCTCTTAACCACTACACCACACTGGCTCTCTAAACAGGAGCCCACCTGTTTAGGGAAGTTTTTAATGTTTGATGTTTTATCGTGTTTTTAATATTCTGTTGGGAGATGCCCAGTGTGGCTGAGGAAACTCAGCCAGATGGGCAGGGTATACGTAAATTATTATTATTATTATTATTATTATTATTATTATTATTATTATTATTATTATTACCACCTGTAGCAGAGTGTAGATTTGCCACCAAAATTTCACCAAAAGGTATAGCTTCTTCTAGGGCAAGGTTTGACAGGATCTTCATACAAGCCTAGCAGTGCTTACATTTTACTTTGCGTGGTTTGTTTCCCCTGTATATGTTGATTTGTTCTCGTGTCATATTGCTTTAACCCTGTGACACAACACTTTGGCACTGCATGTGAAAAGTAATATACAAATACGTACATATTTTTATATATAAAAAATAGGATAAAAATACCAGGTTCACAAATGCCCCATTCAAAAAACACGAGTGTGACAATGGCCACAACTGCAATAGCTCAACAGCCACCATGCCATTCCCATTACTATCCACAATTTGGAGAGTGACATGGGTAGCCTCTGTGCTAGTGAGGCTCCACCATCATCTTAGAATCCTGATTTCCCGGGTTTCAAAAATCCACAGGGAAACTCCACAGTTCCAAAAGGCTCCGCTCTTCAGACAGTGCTCCTCCAACTTGTGGGTGGCAATGAGAATGGGAGGAATGTGGTGTCATTGTCCCCACTGCCCCCTAAGCTCTGTGAACACGGAGATGGTGATGTTACGCTTTGCGTTTTGTGCTTTTATGTTTCTAAACAGCCCACAATCTTGTGATGAACGTTGGCATACAAATTTAACAAATAAAATAAAAATGAACGCATGAAGGTTAGGCAGCTGGGGACAGAAGGTGTGATCCTGCACCCACCCCCATGCATTGACTGTGCCCAGTTTTAGACTATATGGAAGGGGAAATGTGGAGAACGAATGCCAGGGAGGTGTTTGATCATAATGTCAATCTGGGACTGTTGGGAAACCCTTTCCTGTGACCCCCTCCACAGGAAGTTTATATGGTGGCAACATGCTCTAGTTATCTCCCGCTTGGACTACTGCAATGCGCTCTACGTGGGGCTACCTTTGAAGGTGACTCGGAAACTGCAATTAACCCAGAATGCGGCAGCTAGACTGGTGACTGGGAGTGGCCGCCGAGACCACATAACACCGGTCCTGAATGACCAACATTGGCTCCCAGTAAATTTCTGAGCACAACTCAGAGTGTTGGTACTGACCTTTAAAGCCCTAAATGGCCTCGGTCCTGTATACCTGAAGGAGCATCTCCACCCCCATCGTCCAGTCCACTGAGGTCCAGCTCCGAGGGCCTTCTGGCAGTTACCTTGCTGTGAGAAGTGATATTACAGGTAACCAGGCAGAGGGCCTTCTCGGAAGTGGCACCTGCCCTGTGGAACGCCCTCCCAGCAGATGTCAAGGCAATAAACAACTATTTTACTTTTAAAAGACAACTGAAGGCAGCCCTGTTTAGGGAAGTTTTTAATGTCTGACGCTGTATTGTTTTTAATATTCGGTTGGAAGCCGCCCAGAGTGGCTGGGGAAACCCAGCCAGATGGGCAGGGTATAAATAAATTATTACTACTACTACTACTACTACTACTACTACTACTATTATTATTATTATTATTATTATTATTATTATTATTATTATTATTATTATTATGAGACCAAGCCTAATCACTGGTGTTTCTTCCTGGTAGAGGCATGCCTGCTGCCATCTTTATCCATTTTTAGGGGCCATGCAAATACTTGGGCTTTTGGCACTAAATTTGAAGGGTAGGATTGTGGCTTCTTCTAGTGGGGAGAGAAGAGTAAGTCCCAATCTCTTGTAGTCATTTAACTGCTTTTTGAGATTTTTATTGGTTTTAAGGTAAGTCACTTTGGCTCCCCCTGTGAGAAAAGCACCTAACAATAGCAAATAAATATATAAATAAATAACCCTCTTTGATTTTAGAGATAACCTCAGGTTCTTCCCCTTGGGGAAAATAATTTAATGCATACTTTATCACTCGACAGGCCATAATTGGTATATAACATTTTAAGTGTAACTAATCTGTATGCTCTTGGGTTTATGTTTTTGTACTGTTTGCTGCTTTGGATTTTTGTATGAAAATCAGTACATAAACAAATAAATAATAGCTATTTATTGGTATTAACTGACCAGCCAAATCTTTGGCTGAAGATAACTAGTTAAAATGCATCCCCCCCCCCCAAGATAAAAGTATTTGGTTGCATATTTTTGAAAAAAATCACATTTTTTTAACAGAAGAAAATGATCCGAGTGTTCAGCGCATGTGCTTCAATCTCTCTAATATGTTTCAGAATGTCTTTATATGACAAGAAGAAAGCAATCTTTTTATGCCATATGTAGAAGATCAATAGTCATTTCCCAAAGTTTATGGCATAATTAAAATGTGGAACAGGAATAATTTTCTTCCCCAACCCTTCAGGCTAAGGAGAGAATTATTGACAAGTCAAAGTTATGTGATATAATGTTGTTTTTTTATTATGTTTATGAACGACACAAAAAGAGTTTATGGCTTTTACATGTAATTTCGTAAGCTGAGGAACAACCAGGGGAATAAGCTGCTGTATCAGCAGAAGGGAGGTTCTGCATTCTGATGTGTGTATGTGTCACAGTGTGCATGTGTCTAATAAGAACGCCTTCCTTCCTTCCGTTCCACTGATGGTCATCAGAAGATGCCCCTTTGGTCATGTGACATCTTGCAGTTAGTCATTTCATGAGCATTTGTGTGTCGAGGTCCCCAAGCCACCCCTCAAATAACTCACAACTCACACATAGTTTTTGTTTAAGGTTTTTGGCATAATTTTGGCCACAACTTTATTAAAATACAAAAAATGTGAGTGGTTGCTTAGGCATTGGTTAAGACTATCTGTCCCCCCCCCCCCCCGCCTGGGACAGAACTGACTTCCGAACTCCCTCAGAAGCCAGTGAAGGGAAAACAATATTGGGGAGCAACGGAGCTGAGTCACAGGCCCTCACCACTCACCCACATGCTCCCCAGGGCTTGCCGGCCCTAGCCCCATTTCAGGGATTTGGACGAAATCGTGGCAAGCCCCTGGATTCCTTTAACGGAATTCCCTTCCGCACCAGCATTGGAGGGGCAGGCCTAGCCAATCCTAACCCCTCCTCCAACCAATTTATAACCAATGCTTAACTGCAACCTTACAAGTTGTGACGATTTGCTACGTAGTAGGCAAAAACCAAATGGCCAAGCCAATCAGCCAGATGGACAAAATTCCTACCAGGCCCCTGCCCCCAAAGCAGACAACCCCATGACAGGCATAGCAAGGTCAAACAAAACTCCCTGAACTCAGGGTGGGCGGGCGGGTGATCCGATGCACTCAGCGAAAGAGAAAGCAATAAGCTGAGTGCCCAGTATTTAAAACATTTGATCCCACCCACCAAAATTGCAACATGTAATTTGCCCTAGCAACCCAGCTGTCCAATCATTGCCACAGGTCAGCTTAACAACCCTGCCTGGCAACAGAGGGATGGCTCGGCGGACCCCACCGCAACACGTGCTCTCATTTCAGGGAGAACACGCTTTGGAGATGGGTTTTTCTTTTCCGCCTTAAAGGATGATCTGTCCTGGCAGTCGGGGACGACACTTTGCCTGGTCTGGTGCACCTTGGCTCTCCTCCTTTAAATCCCCGTAAGCAGTAACAACGTGACCATCTGAAAGCCAGGCTTTCCACTGGCACACTGTTGTCCAGATTCTATGTAGCAATGGACAAATGAAATCAGTACTCAAAAACAGGCACCATGCTACTGAATACTAAATATAGGTAAGCAACAGTGGTGAGCAAGAACGGTCAGATCTGTCACTGTTGACTCTCCCAGTTTCTCATTCCCCCCAATATTCAGTTACGTTCTTTACATTTTTACAGCTCTTATTTCAAACCCTCATGAAAATTTGTCAGCATTTTAGTGTGACCTGCTCCTAGTAAATCCCCCCCTTTTTTTTTACTAATTTACACCTTTCCCCCCAAGCGGTTCCCCTAATATGTTCTTTCTATGTTCTTTTCATTAATATATTCATTTCTAAGCACACATTTCCCCAATAAATGTGTTTTTTTTAAAACAGTGGTTGGTTTGAGAACTGGACCACAAAATTCATAGAGATGCGGACTTTGAAGAATGGCTGTGTTTTGATTCTCACATAAAGTGTGAATTAGGTACATAGGTTCACCTTTAAATGCAAATGGAATCAAATCCCCCCCCCCAAAGTCCTTATTGGCTGCTGATAGAAATGGGCTGCTGGATGATGGACAGTTGAATCCAGCAAGTGTAGCCTTATTTTCTTACGACTTGCTGGTGAATGATGTGCTTATGATTTAACCGTGTAGCAGCAGGGCTTGATTTGAGCTCCACAGCTTACTGCAGAGTCATTAAGGTGGGGAGTTTCAAAGTTTTTCAACAGTCTAAATAGCAGGACTTGTGCTCCAATGACACCTCTGTTTTAAGTGCAAAACTGCAAAATACCATTGCATCTTAACAGGTGAGGAGATGGGGAGGTAGGCAGAGGTCCAAAATGGAAAAGGAAAACGAAACAATGAAAATAAAAGCTCAGCAATAGAGGAAAAGATGCAGAAATTGGTAGCTTGAAGAGAACAGGCAGGGGGAAAAATTGATTCAGCTCTACAATGTGCACTGTGGAAGCACAATTGAGTTATTTTGTGTTTTTGTACCTCAGTGACTTTCAGATCAAATTACCCAGAGCATGAGCCGAAAAGATTGCTTTTCTGTTCTAGTCCTGCAGATTTACCCCGCCCCATTTACTGATGTCAAATCATAAATAATTACCAGTGCTCAAGAGTGGAGCATATCAGTGCATTTGCTTTAGGATATCTGATCCACCAGCTCACCTTGGCCCCTCTCACTGCCTGGCAATGCCATTCAACACGCATCATCAATAAAAGGCCCAAGTCTTCTCAAAGAGTTTTTTTCAAGTACAACAGAAGGTCTGTGGGAGAAATTAGTTGGGTCAGACTCAATGCTCTGAACTTCCTTGTGGATTGAAACACAATCCCTAGTCAAATTGCGCACTACGCCAGATTTCGAAAATCACTTTCATTGCACAGAAACGAACATTTTCACATTAAAATAATATAAAACACGTATTTTACAGATGATGAATGAATTGAAAAGTAATATTTTACACAAAATTTGTGTACAAACAAGAATACATTTTTTCCAGGTATGCTTTTAAAAAATTGTCATAAAACAGAATCGGGCAGACATATCATTGAGCACCAGTCACATTGAAATAGGATAGATTGGGGTTGCCCAGTTCTTCCCTAGTAAACCACCCACACAACACCACCAGAAAAAACACCCCCATTTCTTTCTTTTTGACAGTTACAAGTTTCAGTGGAATGCTGTGGCAGAAGTGTGTCTTGATTTCTGTAAGGCTTTTGAAAATGTTCCCCATGATAATCTTGCAGAGAAGCTGGTAAAATGTGGACTAGGTGAGGTACCATATTGGCCCGAATATAAGCCGCACCTGAATATAAGCCGCATCTTAAAAATTGGAGGGGGGGAGAGAAAATAAATAAATACCCAAATATAAGCTGCTCCTTTCCTCACTGCTCTTGGCTTCATACTGGGGGGGGGGGGGCGGAGTCGTGCTGCATTGCCAGTGGCTTTTCCCCTTCCTCGCTCTCTCTCTCCCCAGCCTTAGGGGAGAGGACGGGGACTACGCACAGAGTGGATGCCGCTTCACTGTGCTCCTTGCTCTGTTTGCCCCTTGCTCCTGGCTGCATACCGTAAGGTCACAAATATAAGCCGCACTTTAACTTTTCATGGTCGGAATTTGGGGGAGAAGTGCAGCTTATATTCAGGCCAATACGGTAACTGTTAGGTGGATTTGCAGAATGGTTGGTGACAGGTTTCTGTTCTGGGTTCGTTGTTGTTCAACATCTTTATAAATGACTTCGATGAAGAAATCAAAGGTATTCTCATCCAATTTGCAGATGGCACCAAACTGGGAGGGGTTTCAAGAGAGGATTCAAGATGACCTTAACAGCTTGGAGAACTGGACAAAACTAGCAAAATGAATTTCAGTAGGGACAACTGTAAGGTTCCACACTTAGGCAGGAAGAATCAGTTGCACAAATATAGGCTAGGCTTGTCAGCAGCACATGTTAAAACAATCTAAGTAGACCACAAGCTTAACATGAGTCAACAGCGTGATGCAGCAGGGGAGAAACTAAATGCTATTCTAGGCTGCAGAAGTATAGCGTCCCAATCAAGGAAAGTAACAACATTGCTCTATTCTGCCTTGGTCAGACCCCACCTAGAGTACTGTGTCCAGTTCTGGGTGCCACAATTTAATAAGGATATTGACAAAGATACTGTGAGGACATCATGAAAGCAACCTCAAGAGACTAAAAGGCGACCCGATTATGAGAGGGTAGAAGAGGCTGTTATGTCCTTACACACCATAGTGCCCACTGAGACTTTTCTAGCCACTGCTTGCCCACCAGTTCTCCAGGGTTTCAGGTGGAAGCTTCCCCCAGATCAGCTGGTTGACTAGAGGTTCTTCAATGAAAGATGCCAAGGATGACACCTGGGTCTTTGCAAATGCATATATGCTCTGCTGCAGAGCTGTAGACCTTATCTTACGACTGCAGCCCATCCACAATCAGGCAAGCCCAGTAGCATCCAGGACACATACACACCATTTCCTGGCCACACCATGTGCATAGAGTGTGAAGTAGCAGAGCACCAAATTCTGACTCACCCATGAAATGGCAGCAAGCGAATTCTTTGGCAAATGTCAGCCCCAATGGCAGAGAAGATAATTAGCATAAAGGGAATAGCTGGGATTTAGAGAGAGCCAGTAGTGATGTATGGAAGTGAAAGCTGGACCATCAAGAAGGCTGATCGCCAAAGAATTGATGCTTTTGAATTATGGTGCTGGAGGAGACTCTTGAGAGTCCCATGGCCTGCAAGAAGATCAAACCTATCCATTCTGAAGGAAATCAGCCCTGCACGCTCACTGGAAGGACAGATCCTGAAGCCGAGACTCCAATACTTTGGCCACCTCATGAGAAGAGAAGACTCCCTGGAAAAGACCCTGATGTTGGGAAAGATGGAGGGCACAAGGAGAAGGGGATAACAGAGGACGAGATGGCTGGACAGTGTTCTCAAAGCTACCAGCATGCGTTTGACCAAACTGCAGGAGGCAGTGGAAGACAGGAGTGCCTGGCATGCTCTGGTCCATGGGGTCAGAAGAGTCGGACACGACTAAACGACTAAACAACGACAACAAGAGAGAGCCCTTGGAGCTTAATCCCTGGCTTCTGCCAAAAGCTGGTAGAACATGAAAAACTCCTCACTGATCTTCTCCAGGTGTACCTGGATCTCATCTCTGATTTCAGACATTTGACAGGCACTCAAAGAGCTCAGTCTGGTAGCTTGAAATTTCAAATCAAAACTAGCCCAGAGGAACGCGAGAAGGAGATCCAGGAATGTATGCCTTGGGTTTTGCACAAAGCAAAACATGAACACTGTTACTCAGTCTTCTGTACCGTTTCCAAGAAGCAGCTGCTGCTCACTGACATTGATCCGAGATGGGCAGAAAGGTTTGCACCTAATTATGAGCAAATAAAAGCACAGAGTACTAGTGAGCTGGCTTTCAAGCTTCACGGAGCTCCCCTTCGGGTTTGATTTAAACAAAAAACAACAAAAGGAGAAAGGCAGGAGGAAAGCAGTTGCTGATAGGGGAATGGTAGGGTGGGGGACCTATCTGCGTTATGTTGCAGACTGATGACAGTGATTCAGGAAACTCTTTGCGAACTGTTCAGGGTTTGATTGTGCCCTTGCATTAGAGCACAATGGCATACTCCCAGGAATGCCAGAATAAAGCTACAATGGCTGCTTGCCCTTTCAATATATAAAAGTCAGCTATTCAGAAACCGTCTCTCGCGTGTTATGTATCGAGCCTAGACTACAGAAGAGAGGGAATGGGAACTTTACTGGTTTGAAGCAAGGGAAAGCAATTAGGGGGGGGTGGAAGCTGAATTGTACTTAAGGGGACAGAACAATTATTTTAATGTGCCTCAACTGCTGCATTTAGATGGCACTTTATTCCATTTCCCTGATGTTTTCTTGCTCGGTTTCACATTTTATGCGATCTTTCACACAACCTGAAAACTACTTTTGGAAATCTAGTGGAATCTAGGGGACATTTAGCACTCATTTCCATGTTGTTTCAACTTGGGAAAACTGGGGGAGTTTCCCTGGGTTTTTATGATCGTGCCACCACCACCATGTGACAAAATTTGGGGTCGAATCTCAGCCTTACAATGTTGCCCTCCCAGCTCCTTTTGTGATGTGTTTACTTATGAAGTTCATAAAAGGTCTATATAATGTGTAGGGTCCAGCTGTAGAGCACCTAAGGCTGCAGTCAGTCCTTGGCATTTCTGTATAACAGCACGGGCTCTTCCAAGAAGACTTACCCCAATATGTTGTGGGTTTTTTTAACTGTTAATGGATCTTAACAAAAGTTCATATAATCCAGAATCTCTCCCCCCCCCCCCAACACACACACACAACTGCCCAATTGAATGTTTCTGAGACGCCCACAAACAAGGCACAGTGGTACCCTGGTTCTCAAACTTATTCCGTTCTGGAAGTTCCTTCCAAAACCAAAGTGTTCCAAAACCAAGGCACGCTTTCTCATAGAAAGTAATGCAAAATTGATTAATTTGTTCCAGACTTTTAAAAGCAACCCCTAAAACAGTAATTTAACATGGATTGTACTATATAACGAGACCACTGATCCAATAAATGAAATCAATAATCAATAAAATAAATAAGATAGTATTGTAGATGATAAAAATTCTCATCCACACAGTCCCAAAAACAAATCAACCGGAAAAGCCTCAAAAACACAAAATAAATAGCAAAAAGAAAAGTACCAAACTTAATCCGTTCCGGAAGTCCGTTTGACTTCCAAAATATTGAAAAACCAAGGCTCAGCTTCTGACTGGTGCAGGCACCCCAGAAACAATAGCTGACATTCGCACCAGATGTTCGGCTACCAAAAAATGTTCGGAAACCGGAACACTTACTTCAGGGTTTTTGGCGTTTGGGAACCAAGGTAACACTGTAATAATCTAGATCTCTTGATGCTGCCTCCCATTCTTGGCCAAAGCCTGGTGCTGTGTGTCTAAATGCAGGGCTCTGTTGTACTGGGGTGAAGGAAGGAACGGGACAGGCCTTCTGGGTATCTCTCCAACATGTGGACCCTGTATCCACAGTGGACAGGATGGAGCCCATAGGGATTGAGTGGGATCATAAGCCATCCAGGGGGTGTGCAAAAGCAGCAGTGCCAAGCTCATAAACCCTACACAACTTTTATGTGGTAAAAAATGTGGGCAGATCAGAAACGTGCCATAGGACATCTTCACGTATTATTGAGAAGGGTTGGGGAGCGGAGGCGGCAAAATCTGGCGATGCTTTGGCTTGGGGCCACCGGCTGAATTATTAAAAAGTCTGGAATAAAAGTTTACAATGTACCCTTATGCTTTGAAGCAGTGAAATGGGGGAAAAAACACCCTACATAAAATAAAGCAAGGAACACCACGTGCTCACAACCAAATGCATTCTTGTAAAATTTTAATGGTATACAGCCCACTGAAACTGGAACCTCCCCAACTGGGGAAAAAAAGTGGTTATGTGTCAATCTTCAAAAGGAGAGGTTGAAACTAATGGATAGCTTTAGCTAGCTGCACGGATATTGAGTAAAGCTTTGGAGATACCCGCTAGTCAAGTCAGGTAGCAACAGCAATTTGAAGAAGTTTAGCTAGCTATGGGACTATTCGAGCAGGCCTAAGTCACATGTGTGCTAACTGCAGGACTATGGTACCCCCCCTTCAAATATGGGTATAGACACCAGCTAGTTCAGTAACTGGGACACGGGTGGCACTGTGGGTTAAACCACAGAGCCTAGGGCTTGCCAATCAGAAGGTCGTGGTTCGAATCCCCACAATGGGATGAGCTCCTGTTGCTCAGTCCCAGCTCCTGCCAACCTAGCAGTTCGAAAGCACATCAAAGTGCAAGTAGATAAATAGGTACCATTCCGGCGGGAAGATAAACGGCATGCAAAATGAAATTCACGCCGTTCGCTCCAGACAAAGCACAAACCCTGATGTGGCAGGTTGTCTATATTGAATGCAAGTTGCAGGTATCAACAGATACCTGAAAACTGATAGAACATGAGCCACTTGGGCAACAATCACCATTTCCCCCTAGGCTATGTTTGTTTTCATTTGGGGAGGGAGTGTCTAGCCAACTTTATTGAGAAAGTCGCTAACAAACTATAGCTAAGAAACTGGTCTGTTTATCCATTCCTTCATGGCACAATCTACCCAGCAGTGGCCAGTATTAAAGATCATGGTTTCACTGGTTAGTTAGTCGTGTGTGTGTGTGTGTGTGTGTGTGTGTGTGTGTGTGTGTGTGTGTTTCCTAGGGGGTCTGTGAGGACAGGGTGCTGGACTAGGTGGGCCATTGGCCTGATCCAGTACACTTTTATGAAAAGGAAATAATCCACTTGTTTTAAAAAGACAATTAGGCATATGCTAAATGTTTCATTAGCAAGTGTGTGCGCAGATGGCCTTTTCAGTAGTGGCGCCCGCCCTGTGGAACGCCCTCCCATCAGATGTCAAGGAAATAAACAAGCACCCGACTTTTAGAAGACATCTGAAGGCAGCCCTGTTAAGGGAATTTTTTAATGTTTGATGTTTTATTCTGTTTTTAATCTGGGAGCCGCCCAGAGAGGATGGGGAAACCCAGCCAGATGGGCGGGGTATAAATAAATTATTATTATTATTATTATTATTATTATTATTATTATTATTATTATTTGGTGTGAGGAACATCTCATTCATGTTTGTACTTAACCTTGTGGGGAAGGGGAGAGTTACTATTTACACCAATGCATAGCTGTCAGCTTTTCCCTTTTCTTGCGAGGAATCCTATTCAGAATAAGGGAACTTCCCTTAAAAAAAGGAAAACGTTGACAGCTATGTACAATGGGAGCTTTCCCCATTGGAGTGCAGGAGAGAGGATGATGGCTTGTTTAATCAGCTATTAGTAGCACTATATCCGAGGCTGGGGAGTGTAGAGAGTTAATCCATTTAAACACTTGGACGGTCCATAGCTGAAAGGTATCCCCCAGTTTAAAAAGGATTTCAGGCAGCACAGCTGGGAATAAGCATAACACAGGTGTAGACAGACGATAGCTCACTAGCAAAGAATATGCTTTACATGCAGAACACCCCCTTCCCCGTGTTGGAATCAACCTGCATTAAAAAAACATGCATGGAAATGTACACCTAACTAGCATTTAAATGCACATTTTGGATGCATTTTCTCATAAAACAACACATTTCAAAACATATTTTAACACTCATTTTGATACATGCTTTTTTTTTTAAGGAGAGAATTGCCCTCACAATTTGGAGAATTATAAACTCCAAAGGATAACTATGTTCTGATCTGAACAGGAGGTATAGATCAGGTTACTTTGTATTAGACTTAGCAAAGATAAAATTTCTCAGATATCCCTGGTGTAAGGTCGCACCCATAAATCTGGGGTGGTACTCAATGCTAGTCTTACTCTGAGTAGACTCATTGAAGTTAATGGACATAACCAAGGGGACAATCCAAGCACAAGATCCACGCAGATGAGCGAATGATGGATCTCTGACTCTCTGGGGCTGTACGGGAGTAACCCCCATCATCCCTTACTGGTTCAGCTGAAGCTGGTATAAGTTCCCCAAAAGGGGCATTCTGGGAGTGTGGCATGGGAGGGACTGAGCAGAGGGAGAAACTTACACTGGATGCTCCATCACATCACCTGGAAACCCAGCAGAACTTAGACCAGGATAAAGGGTGGAATAAATCCAATTCCAAGTGTACCAGGCTTGGGTTGGTTTCACCAACAGTAGCCTCCCTCCTGGATTTGAATCTGTTGTAATTTGTGCCAGCGTTAAGGCTTTCTCCCTAGCTTAGATCCAGATAATACTGAAGTACTGTTAGTGGGTGGTTACCTAGATCACCTGGGATTCCTAGGATGGTAGGTTGCCTGCTCTTGAAGGAACAGGTACACAGTTTGGGGGTATTTCACGATCCATCACTGTCAGGTGGCCTCAGTGGCATGGACTGCCTTCTATCAACTTCTGCTGGTGGCCCAGCTGTGCCCCTATCTGGACAGGGATAGCATCACCTTTGTTGTCTATACTCAGGTAATCTCTGAGTTAGATCACTGCAATCCATTATACATAGGGCTGCCTCTGAAAACAGTTTGGAAACTTCAACTGGTGCAGAATTCCCGGTCCTATGTTTCAGCATAGGACACCAATTCTTACTTCTGAGTAGACATAGGAACATAGGAATCTTCCTTTTTTCTAGTTGGACCATTGGTCCATCTAGGCGGTTGGAGGATGGATGGCGGCTAACAGATTGAGGTTGAATCTTGACAAGACAGAAGTACTGTTTTGGGGGAATAGGGGACGGGCAGGTGTGGAGGACTCCCTCATCTTGAATGGGGTAACTGTGTCCCTGAAGGACCAGGTGTGCAGCCTGGGAGTCATTTTGGACTCACAGCTGTCCATGGAGGTGCAGGTCAATTCTGTGTCCAGAGCAGCTGTTTATCAGCTCCATCTGGTATGCCGGTTAAGACCCTACTGTCTCACCAGAGTGGTGCATGCTCTGGTTATCTCCCGCTTGGACTACTGCAATGCACTCTACGTGGGGCTAGCTTTGAAAGTGACCCAGAAACTACAACTAATCCAGAATGTGGCAGCTAGACTGGTGACTGGGAGCGGCCGCTGAGACCATATAACACTGGTCCTGAAAGACCGACGCCAGCTCCCAGTATGTTTCCGAGCACAATTCAAAGTGTTGGTGCTGATCTTTAAAGCCCTAAACGGCCTCGGCCCAGTATACCTGAAGGAGCATCTCCACCCCCATTGTTCAGTCCACTGAGGTCCAGCTCCAAGGGCCTTCTGGCAGTTACCTCGCTGTGAGAAGTGAGGTTACAGGGAACCAAGCAGAGGGTCTTCTTGGTAGTGTCGCCCGCCTTGTGGAATGCCCTCCCATCATGTCAAGGAAATAAACAACTATCCAACTTTCAGAAGACATCTGAAGGCAGCCCTGTTGAGGGAAGTTTTTAATGTTTGATCTTTTACCATGTTTTTAATGTTCTGTTGGGAGCTGCCCAGAGTAACTGGGGAAACCCAACCAGATGGGTGGGGTATAAATAAATATTATTATTATTAATAATATTATTATTAGTTCTGTACTGTCTACACTGACAGGCAGTGGCTCTCCAGGGGTTCAGACAAGAATATTTCCCATCCCTACCTGGAGATGCTGAAAATTAAACCTAGGACCTTCTGCTTGCAATGCAGATGTTCTCCCTCTAAGCCAGGCAAACTTGGCCCTCCAGATGTTTTGTGACTACAACTCCCATCATCCCTAGTTAACAGGACCAGTGGTCAGGGATGATGGGAACTGTAGTCCCAAAACATCTGGAGGGCCAAGTTTGGCCATGCCTGCTCTAAGCTATACACTTCCCCACAATGATTAAGTTTGCACCCTAAATTTGTTGGGTTTGTTTTTCAACTAGACCCCCCAAAACCATTCATTTCACTCTTTCCCTTCTGCTTCTCATTGCACTGGGATGGTGTTACCTTCAGCTCACACTGCATTAGCAGGCATGCTATGCTAAGAGACAATCAGGCCGGCACACCTGTGAATGTTGGAAAGGCTCCTAAAACCAAGTGAGCACAGGAGCACAGGGACGGAAAGCTGGAGCTCTCGGTTCTATTTCTAGTGCTTCACAGCTGACACGGTATACCACTCTGGGCAAAACAGTTAACGTTGCTGTACTTTAGCTCTCCCCCCACCCCACGCACCGTAAAATCAATATTTGCAGGTTGCAGTATGATTTGTCAATTAGGCTGTGTTTGTTTCAGTCGTAGCGGCACCACAGTGACATGCCACTCCTCTTCGCCGAGCGCTTTGTGCATCTGTCGTTGCATCCAATTAAAAAGTTTTCGACAATGCAAATGCATATGCTAAGCAGAGGCTTTACAGCTGCTCTGAAGCGGATGAGAAAACTCTTGCCATCTATTTCTTAAGGGCATGAAACATACGGTTGGCACTAGCTGGGCAGGGGTGTCTTCAAGCCGGCTTTGGTGTGGCCCGAGTTGATGGACATGGCATTGCCTCACTGCCAACACTGCGATGGGGGGGGGGGGATTCAATTCTGTTTGCATTTATAAAAGCAAACCTCTCCAATTCACACATTCTGAAATAATATGAGAACTGAAATCTACACATTTTGTGATGCAGTTCTCCAAGCCTTTTTTTCCTTTTTTTAAAAAAAGTGTGTATTATGGGGAATATGCATAAAAATCAATATACCAGTGAAAGTTGAATAAGAAAACATTAAAGTAGCAAAAGGGGGGGAACATGCATACAAAACTGCATACAAAAATGTTTTTATTAGGAGACGTTTGCACTAAAAGGCTGGTGAATTTTCGCAATTTCAACTGCTGCAGAAATGGGGTGAACTGAATTCAAGACTGGATAAATGAGAAACTGAAGTTGACAGGCTAGCCTTCCATGCCCAGACATGCATCACTTTCTATGCATGATAGCCAACAGACCAGCATTTGAATCTCACTTAACAGTGGCAATGGGAAGGCGTCCTCCACTGATGGCAGCACACTTGCTTAAGGGTGCAAGGCAGCCCGTGTGGCGCACACAGCTTTCTTCTCAGGCATCTATCTGGCACCTGAGAATGCCACCTCATTCTGCCCAGTGGGAGGACCAACCCTGGATGCAGATTTTTTTGGGGGGGGGGCAGGGACTGCATGGGAGAGATGAGACGGGTGTTCTGTTGCACAAGCAAAAGAGGAATGGCAGCACTGGATAAAACTCAATGGCTTTCCTTTCAAATGTCATACTGACCGCTGAGTTACCAAAGAAGTGTGTGATGCTGGAGTTAGGACCAATATTGTGGTGGGGTCCCACAGCCCCCTCTGTGCATTGCATCATGTGCCGTCAAAGAATCAGGTGACGAATGCCATATGCGCTCTACACATTCTTAATTCTATTGTACTTCTGAATGGATTTTAACTACCAGCTGTTTTTTTATTAATTTATTTACAACAACAACAACCACATCCCAGGAAAATAGAGACAATGAATATGTGTGGAAATCTGGTTCCACACCCTAATATGTATATTAAGTCCTGGGGTGTGATCTGAAGGCATAGGAAGCTGTCGGAAGCTAAACAGGTCTGAGTTTCCAGAATGTCTAAATGTGCCTTACCAGTGCCTTTAGACTTCATGATGGGAGAAAGACAGGCTATAAATACAAGAAATTACCTCAAACTTCCTCAGATACATAAAGTCTTTGAATTATGTGCCAATTTGAAACAAGCAGCCATCAAAAGGCCTATTATTTGGTGTTTACTTTCTACCTGTTCCAAAAACCACACCCTGCTTGCTTTAGGCTTCACGTTAATCCACATGAAAATGAGCATCTGCATATTTCACCATCACAATCTGAAACGCTTGCTCAAGGTGGTGGAGAGATAAGGAGAGCAAAAAACCAAAAAGGCAAAAGTCTCCCTCTAAAGTTACATTACCAGCTCCCTGGATAAACACATCTGCAGCGAGTGAACACAAGGGGAGGGGGATGGTTCAATTCCCATTTCCCAAACCAATATGCAAAGTGATGTGCGGCTGTCTTTTAAGATTCACACCTCTCTGAAATGTGTGATGCAGTACGCCAACTCAAAAATGCATTCAAAAATGAGTGTATTAAGGCAAAGTGTCACGTGTGTGTGTGTGTGTGTGTGTGTGTGAAAGTAATGTGTAAAAAATGCATTATATTAGGGGAAATGCTTTGCAAAAATGCTTTTATCATTATCATCATCATCATCAGATTTAAAACAGAGACTGAAGTTTCAAATATTGATAACCTGAGTAGAATGGACTCAACACAACATCTCCTTAGGAAGATGTTATCTAATTCATATAGATGCTGGAGGTGCATCCAGGGATGTTTTGTGTTGTTCTCAACTTCTTGTCCATTTCCATTTTGCATTGGTGAAATCTTTGATATTCACAGATGTCTGTGTGTTGCTCGCTTTTAAATCACATTCCCATGGTGTGAGAATTAACAACACAGCAACAAAAAAATTGATTTTGTGAGCCCTTAAGGCTGATAAAATATTTTGAACCTGGAAGGATAAATACCTACCATCTATTTTGAAATGGTCTGCAGATCTTAACACTCTTGCTACATTTGAATGCACTTTTTATAAACACCAGCTTCACTTGGATACCTAGTCAAACATTTGGATGGCATGAATCCACCAGTATGTGCAAAACAGTAATACTGAACTGATGTTTAGAGTGTTGCTGTGAGCGGGTTGTTCTCTTCTTGTTGTTTTTTCCTCTCCTTCCCTCCCTCTATCCACTTTTTTTTCTTTAATAATTTTGCGTGCAAATATTATTTCATTATTTATTTCTTATCCACCTTTCACCATAAGGTCCCAGGGCAGGTTACAACAATTTGAAAATACAGATTACAATCAAGAGGATAGGGTAAGTTCCAAAATATATTAAAAAAAGGCAAAGGACCCCTGACAGTTAAGTCCAGCCGTGAATGACTCTGGGGTCGCGGCACTCATCTCACTTTACTGGCTGAGGAAGCTGACGTTTTTCCGCAGACAACTTTTCTGAGTCATGTGGCCAGCATGACTAAGCCGCTTCTGGCAAAACCAGAGCAGCACACAGGAATGCCATTTAACTTTCCACCAGAGCAGTACCTATTTATCTACGTGCACTTTGATGTGTGTTCGAACTGCTAGGTTGGCAGGAGCAGGGACTGAAAAACAGGAGCTCACCCCATCACGGGGATTCGAACCACGACCTTCTGATTGGGAAGCCCTAGGCTCTGTGGTTTAGACCACAGCACCACCCGCGTCCCACAATATATATCAGGTGTCAAAGGCATGTACTATGCAATGAGGGTCCCAGGTGCACCTCTGTAAGAGATAGTTCCACAGCTTAGGGAGCACCACAGATGATAACTTCTCTCAGCCCCCAGCCCCCCCCCCCAAAAAAAACTTATGAAGATGGATGGTAGAACTACCAAGCAGGCCCCTCTGCTAATCTTCACACCAAGAGGTTTAGTAGGTCTCTCTTCTCAGTAGTGGTGCCCGCACTGTGGAATGCCCTCCCATCAGATGTCAAGGAAATAAACAACTATCCGACTTTTAGAAGACATCTGAAGGCAGCCCTGTTTAGGGCAGTTTTTAATGTTTGAAGTTTTATTCTGTTTTTAATGTTCTGTTGAAAGCCACCTAAAGTTGCTGGGGAAACCCAGCCAGATGGGCGGGGTGGAAATAAATTATTATCATCATCATCATCTGGAGCAATCTGCTAGAGCTGCCATCTTGGCTCTTACCTGGCCCTTCGCCTAGCCAAGTCACAAACCTTGCCTATTTGTTTCACCCTGAACAAATTTTGTATGCTATCTCAGCTTTCCTTGTTTATGGAATTCTGAGGCATTCTTTTACTTAATGTCCCCACAGCTTCCTTAGTTGTGCCTCCATCCATCATCCTGAAGTGGCTGGGTCTTCCTAAAGGAGCCACTAAAAAGAGGGAACCATATCGGCAGTCATGTCACCTAACCGGCCTCATTGCTCTGATCTGCAGGTGTAGTCACACCTGAGTGAGAAGCATTTTTAAAATGAATTTTGTGCTCTTTGATTTTTCTAAAAATGCAACAATAATAAAATGGGGCTAGGGAGTTTCCCCACTTCCACTTCCACCACTACCACCCTGGCCCATTCAGATGGCATTCAGCAAAGCTTTATTATGAAACAGCTTCCCCAGACACATTACTGGCACATTTGCTTACCTGCCCACAGGTATGGATCTTAGTTATTTGGGGGCCAAAAAGAGGAATGGAGGGGGCGGATAGAAGTACAGCAATGTGTGCAAAGTTTGCCTGGTTGCCAAGGAAGAATTTGTATTCACCAGGGATTACCATACAGTTGGCTATGTACACACCTATCCAGAATCATCTGTCATGAAGATAAGCCATTGTTTCATATGTCACCACCAAGTTTGATAAACATACGTTGTACAGCAACATGCAAAAGCCTATTTGCCGGTAAGCAGGTCCTATTGAATTTTAACAGGGACTGCAACTAAGTAAACATGTCTAGGACTGGTCTAGCTGGCTCTGCAAAATAACTGTTACAAGTCAAATTAGTTCTTCAGCTGATAGGAGCACCAGTAAATTTGCAAGTGCGTATATTTTCCTGGATTTTGATACGCCATGTCCTCAAGTTAACTTTTTCCTCATTGCAAACTGAAGACAGTCCTCCAACTCAAGGAAACTGCAAACCGCAAAATATAACCTGCAACAACCACAAGGAACCGGAAGCTAAATGCTGACTTTCATCCAAGAATGGCATGTTTCCCAGTCCTTTTAAAAACACAGTCCAACTCAGCACAACTCCTCGGAATCGAGGAGACATTTCCAAGAAAAAGAGAACATGAAAGGATCGCAGGAAGGGACCGGGTTTTCCCCTCTTTCCCAGAGAACACATCCACGTGCAGGCGCAAAGCTCCACCAGGGATGACAGACAGCAGCTGCCTGTAGCTTCCGAGAGCTAAACATTAACCGCCTCAAACCTAATCCCTGTTCCTCGCAGACAACAAAGGTGATCTCACCGCTTGCACGCACTTACCTTGCAAGGGGGGATTTGCGAAGCTCTTTTCTTTCTCACCCATGTTCTAAGGATTGTGTGTGTGTGTGGGGGGGGGGGAACAGCAGGATCTTTGCGGAGAAACCAGGCAGTGCCCAGCTGAGTCGGTGACTGGGGAATTTTGACCTCCTGACTTCCTACTATAGCAATGTAACCGTACACCTTACTTTCTTCTGGGAATAATTAGCAACCTGCCTTCCCGAGTTACCTGGGCTCGCCTGACCTGTTTCTCTGTTCTCTATAAAGTGACATCACATCCTTTGATCTCCTCCGCTGAATTACCATGTGCTTCGGACAACACGGCAGCTGTCTAACTTTGGACTCTCTTATTCACTCTCTCTTTTTAATCACTCCTCTGTTACTTTCACTTCCAGGCAGAACAGAACGCTGCTTGAGCTATGTACATTGTTAGCAGCTAATGTGACTAGTCACAACACCGAAGGCTTGCGATTCCTAGTGCCTGTTTCTTTTTTGTGCACCTGATTGCAGGAGAGGTGGGGATTTGGAGACAGCAGCAAGTAATGTCAGTTAGCTAATATCTGGAGTTCATGGTTCACTGGGAAGGCCAAAAAAATTTCCACAGAAATAGGGAAAGGTTCTTAGGAAAGTTTAAAAAGGCCCAACCTTAACCACATTCCAACCTGAACTGCATGATATGATCGTGCTTTAAAAGCACATCTCCACCTGTCTCTGTCTGCAAGGAAAAGGCCAACTTTTTCTGGCAACTCTCCCTGATAAATCAGTAAAGATTTGTGGCATGCTTTTTTCAACTGACTTTTTGCAACTTGTCATGCTTCTGGTTTCAGACTCCTCCTCTTAGTCTCTAAAAGCAAAACCTCTCACGGGGCAGATTCATCTTGTCTCTAGATGTACATGGGTGTAAAAGCCCATGTGTCAATGCTAAGGAAACACGGAGCACACAGAACGACGTAAAACAAAATGAAGGGGTTGTAGCCACGGCCGGATTTAGGTTTGATGAGGCCGTAGGCTACTGAAGGTAATGGGGCCCTTTATATGTCCAGCTGTTCTTTGTCAACAATAAATTGTCACTGTTTTCTGGGTTGAATATATGCTATATGGTAATTTATGGACCTAATTTATGGACCTAAGTATGGACCTAAAGCCATTTGCACATGCAGAATGTAGGCACCCTATATATAGAAATGAGCAAACCAGTGATATTTTAGGGAGCAGGCTAGCAGGCGGGGCCCATTACTTACGTCATAGGAGCCTACACAACACAAAACACTGTTGCTGTATGTAGGTTTTATTTGTTTTTTATCTTATATTTTGGAAATGTACATCCAGTTGTTGTTGTTGTTTTCCTTTAATTTTTTTTTTGGGGGGGCAAGAGAGTGGGGCCCTAAGCTTACTCCCATATAAGTGGGCTTAGGATTGCAACTGAAACCATTCTTTTATGAGAATAATACCAAACAAGCCCTGTTGTGCAAGCAGAACTTGGTTTGTGCAGCATAACTACAGTCAGTGCCGGATTTATGTAGAAGCTAAACAAGCTATAGCCCCAGTGAATTCAATAAGCTTTACTTCTGAGAAGACATTTTTAAGGATTGCACTGTAAGTTCTGTACTTCTGTTGCAAGCAGGGCCATATATATAATGCCTCCTGTGATGAGATTGTAAGATGAGGCAACTGTGAGTTGGAAGGGACCCTGAGAGTCATCTCAACACACAGTCCCCCATCCAATTTGAAACCATACCAGACCCTGCTTAGCTTTTTCAAATGTCCTAGTAGTTTACTGCTGCCCCACTGGGGAGATGCAGGGCAGCTCATGTCGTACACACACCAGTGGCCTTCAAGTGCTGCCCGCTTGCCAGCACCTGCCACCTGAGGTGGTTACCACAAACTGCTTAAAGGTACAGTCAGCACCGGTTAGGAGATTGTTTTGACTCTTAGTATTACAGTGGTACCTCGGGTTACATACGCTTCAGGGTACATTCGCTTCAGGTTACAGACTCCACTAACCCAGAAATAGTACCTCGGGTTAAGAACTTTGCTTCAGGATGAGAACAGAAATCATGCTCTGGCGGTGCGGCAGCAGCAGGAGGCCCAATTAACTAAAGTGGTGCTTCAGGTTAAGAACAGTTTCAGGACCTCCAGAACATACTTAACCAGTACTTAACCTGAGGTACCACTGCACAGTGGTACCTCGGGATGCGAATGGGATCCATCCGGAGCCCTGTTTGCATCCTGAACCCAACGTAAGATGCGACAGCGCATTTGCGCATGCGCAGGTCGCGTTTTGCCGCTTCCACGCATGCGTGTGACGTCATTTTGAGCGTCTGCGCATGCACGAGGGGCGAAACTGGAAGTAACGCACTCCGTTACTTCCGGGTTGCTGTGGAGCACAACTCGAACGCACTCAACCTGAAGCACATTCAACCCAAGGTATGACTGTAGAGGAAAGCAAGGTTGCAAAACTGAACAAAGAATGGGGGGGAATGTTCTTCTACCCTTCTCCTTTCAGCCCAAGGGCAGAATTGCAAAGATAATCTTATCTGAGCCACGAGTTTGTTGTCTGAGGAAATATTTACTTTCTCCCTCCCCACATACATTGAAGGAATAGCAAGCATGTTGAAATGTAATTCTGCAGTAAATTGGTAATGAACAATTGGATATATATTTTTCAACAACAACAAAAAAATAGGAAGAAATGAAACCTTACGATTTATTTTATTCTGGCGTTTACAGAGCTATCAACTGGAGCAATGCAAACAGAGTTACAACCTTATTGTGCAAATACCCTGCATATTAAACTAATACACGTAGTAAAATACAACACGGCATTGTGTGCCAATAGTCATTTGTTCCCATTTAGAGCACTCTGTAAAATGTCATCTAATTAAGAAGGCTGAGCGTTATCATGCCCTTATATGCTGTGAAGGAAGAAGCAAGACTATTCTAGGGTTTGTTTGTCTGTTTGTTTGTTTTTATTTGCAGAATGGTTTCCTGAGTTGTCTACAGGAGACATGACAATTCGGGTCAATTTGGCATGCACTCATTCACAAATCATTTTTTTAAAAATGTGTTCCCATCTTCTGCATTAATCAATAATTAACTAATCTGCATTGATATGAAAATTTATTTTCAAATTAATCCCAAAGTAAGTATTTCAATATGTGTTTGTGTTGTAGAGATGTATGCATTTCTAAATGTGTTTTACCCCAAAGCATGGATTTTAATTATACACACACACACACACATACATACACAGTGATACCTCGGGTTCATTCCGCAGGTCCGTACTTAACCTGAAACTGTTCTTAACCTGAAGCACCGCTTTAGTTAATGGGGCCTCCTGCTTCTGCCGCGCCGCCAGAGCACAATTTCTGCTCTCATCTTGAAGCAAAGTTCTTAACTCGAGGTACTATTTCTGGGTCAGCGGAGTCTGTAACCTGAAGCGTATGTAACCTGAAGCGTATGTAACCCGAGGTACATATATATATATATATATATATATATATATATATATATATATATATATATAAAATGTATATATGCAAAGAACTGAAATTTAGAGAAGCCCAGAACCTAAAAAGTAATTAGGACTCCATCTCTGTATTAGTCTAGGAGTTCACTTTGCTTAAAAATGAAGACCATACACAGACATTCTCGATGCAGTGACATTCCCGTTTTTCACACATGCACATGCACAAACACATTTATATCATTTTAAGCCCACTGCAGAAAAGGGAATTTTGTTTGTTTGTTTAGTACACTATTTCCCACCTTTCCTGAAGGCTCTCAAGGTAACATTCACATTCCTCCCCTCTCTCTTTTACTCTGACTGCTATTCTGTAACTAGTAGATTAGACTGACGGGCAATAAATGTTGTTACCCAGCAACCTTTGAAGCTGAGAGGAGCATGGAACCTCAGCCTGTCCCCCTCACCATGGCATTATACCAACTATGCCACACCAGGTCCCTCACCCGAATCAAAGCATATCTGGGGACAGACAGACCCAACAATGTCCAACAACCAGATAAAGCTGTAAATCCAACAGATAAGCATTCCCTAGAGAAGCGCAGCTAATTACCATAAACAAGGTTTAGGGTAAAGGTAAAGGGACCCCTGACCATTAGGTCCGGTTGTGACTGACTCTGGGGTTGTGGCACTCATCTTGTTTTATTGGCTGAGGGAGCTGGCATACATGTGGCCATGCATGACTAAGCCGCTTCTGGCAAACCAGAGCAGCACACAGAATGCCATTTACCTTCCCACCAGACTGGTACCTATTTATCTACTTGCACTTAGACATGCTTTCGAACTGCTAGGTTGGCAGGAACAGGGACTGAGCAACGGGAGCTCACCCCATCACGGGGATTCAAACCGCTGGCCTTCTGATCGGCAAGTCCTAGGCTCTGTGGTTTAGACCACAGTGCCACCCCCGTCCCTAAGGTTTAGGTTAGGTCCATTCAATTTATACATCGTTTCCCACAAAACTCAAAGTCCCAATGTGATTTACAGACAAGGCAGACAACACAACAACAATCACATAAACTCCCCCCCCCGCTAAACTTTTCTTAATTTTGTTAAGCAATCGAAATATTTCACAGTGAAGCAAAGAGTCAGGTCGTGGTGGGGGGAGAATTTTTTAAATGTCCCCCCCCCCAATCTCACCCCAAAATCAGCGTGAGAGTTAAGCAGATGCTGAAATCCCTTTGCCCTGAAAACTAAGTGTAATAGAACTTGGAAGTGCTGGATTTTGGCTGGATTTCACACGCTGCTTATTTGGGGTGGGGTGGGGATTAAACCTGGTATCCATTTGCCGCAGATATTTCCATGGCCATTTCGCCCCCTTCACAGGTGAACCCACTGTGGGAAATGCACCTTCAATCTCCCTCACGTGTTTCCCACAGTCTAGGTAGCAGCCTTTTTACTTCTTCTTCTTCTTTTTTACATAGCAGCCACTTCATAGTTTCGAGAGACAAATTCTTTGCGTCGGGATCTGATTTCAAGATAGAATTTAATCTTTCATCTGACACAGCCAGTACAGACCACACCTGAGCAGGTTCGAACAAGAGAGAATAGCTCATTTCTGTCATATTGGTTTACTGTGAATAATGGGTAGAAGCCGGGACTCATATGGCTGCTCTACAGTACAGCAAGGTGCCTCGGTTATTATTCTGCTCTGGGAGGCAGACTAGTTCTGATGGTACGGAGCCAAACTTGGGACGGGGATCCCCACGCAACCATGAATCTCTGCATAGGGCTCTGAAACTCTGCAGAACCACTGCCGGTCCCTGCAAACAATTTTGAGCTAGGTGGACTGAGCTTCCTATGTAGAAGTACAGGATAGCCCTCCAGACTCAAGCAGTGCATCTGCTTCCCTGAACAGGGCAGAGTGATGGTGATGTCAGGGTTGTGCGAGTGCACTGATAGAGACAATCTATGTTCCACCTTCTGTCAGAGGCAGTGAAAGTGGGTGGTGCTGTGGTCTAAACCACTGAGCCACTTGGGCTTGCTGATTGGAAGGTCGGCGGTTTGAGTCCCTGTGATGGGGTGAGCTCCTTTTGCTCGGTCCCAGTTCCTGCCAACCTAGCAGTTTGAAAGCATGTCAGTGCAAGCAGATAAATAGGTACCGCTGTGGCGGGAAGGTAAATGGCATTTCCCTGTGCCATTGGTTTCCGTCACAGTGACCCGTTGCGCCAGAGGTGGTTTAGTCATGCTGGATGCATGACCCAGAAAGCTGTCTGTGGACAATTCGGGTCCTCCCTTAAAGAGGGCACGTATTGCAGTGAGACCTGGACAACTGACACCCTGTGTTGTGGGTGGGTACAACTGGTCAGCCACAATACCCGATTGGTAGCTCCCTCGAAGCTGGGTGCAATCTGGCCAATGGGACGCAGTCCAAACGGTTTGAGGGACCTATTTATGCCCATGCATGTGACCCAGAGCTTCCTCTTACGGTGTGTGCATTCGGAACACCCGCCCACCTCTCCCTGCTTTTAGGGCTTGTTGCGCTTGACCTTGCTATGCCGTCATGTGTTGCCTGTCATTGGGACAGGGGAACGGCAGGAATTTTCCCCACTTGGCTGATTGGCTGTTGCCATTTGGGTTTCGCCTGCCACGTAGCAAATCATCACAACTTGTAAGGTTGCGGATAGGCTCTGGTTCAGGTGATAGGGATGGCAGAATGCTCTCGCCATCCCTATGTGAAGGGTATTCCATTAAAGGAATCCAGGGACTCAATGGTTGGATCAACCCCTGAGAGGGGGCTGTGCCCATGCCTGAGTCCAGGGGGACATTTGGGTGGCGGAGATAGCCTGTTCCTGGCTTTGCGCGTATCCAGGTGTTCACTGTTAGCTAACCTAGGCTGGTGCCCCTGGGTCAGTGCTACCTGCATGACAGGGAACTAGTCGAACCAGAGCCTATGCAACCAGTCACTTTCAGTAATCACTGAAGTTGTGGCCTAAATTCTGCCAAAAACCAAAATTAAAATTTGAGTCAAGTGTGAATTTATTTAAGGGTCTGGGTCTTTAAGGGTTTCTGGGTCTGACCACACAAATGCCGGCTTCCTCAGCCTGAAAGCGAAAGGAGCGTTGCACCCCATAGTTGCCTTTGACTGGAATTAACTGTCCAGGGGTCCTTTACCCTTTTTTTAAACCTAGGCCTTGGAATACCAGTTGTTGGGAATTGCCAGTGGACACAGTGTTGTTGAGCTTGTGCCCGGCTTGCAGGCTTCCCACAAGCATCTGATGGGCCACTGTGAGAACCACAGAATCATAGAGTTGATGTTCCTCAACTACTGTTCACACTGCCCTATGCACAAAGCGGTTTATGGGCCTGATCCCGTTTATCCCAGTGATATATGGAGGAGGCTGAGAAAGATTTGACTAGCCCCAAATGTCCCAGTTAGCTTTGGGATGAGTAGGATGTTGATTCTAGACCCCGCACACCCAAATCTAACACAGCAGACCTCTAGAAAACACCCACCCATAACACCTTATTACAGTGGGAACCATTTCCTTGTGTTGCCAGGCTATGCATTGGCAGCCACGTGGGACATGAATATAATAGAATTATAGAAATGATTTATAATGAAATGAAAAAGGTATTTAAATATACCTTCCTGATGAAACCAGAGGCCTTTCTCCTGGGCATGGTTGGCCAATTGGTGCCAAAGAAGGACAGAACTTTCTTTATGCATGCTACAACAGCAGCAAGAATACTCATTGCAAAGTACTGGAAGACACAGGATCTACCCACTCTGGAAGAATGGCAGATGAAGGTGATGGACTATATGGGATTGGCAGAAATGACTGGCAGAATCCGAGACCAGGGAGAAGAGTCGGCAGAAGAAGATTGGAAGAAATTTAAAGACTATTTACAGAAATATTGCAAAATTAATGAATGTTAGAATGATGTCGGATAGAAACTAAGTGGTTTCCAGCTGTAATGCTTTAAGAGAATATGGGGAAAAAAGGTTTAGAAATAGGTTAAAATTTATTGATAAGGATTTGCTGAACTAACAATTTGAATTGGAATACAAAAAAGGGAGGTATGAGGAGGTCTGGGAAATAAGTTAATGGAAAATAAGTAATGGAAACTCTGTGTGTTTTTAATTATTTTCATTTTTGTATTTTTGTTATTTTTTCTTTTTGATTTTTATTGTATTACTATTGAAAACTTTAATAAATATTCTTTAATATATATATATATAATAGAATTATAGAGTTGGAAGGGACCAGCCAACCTCTGCGTATGAACCTCCAAGGGAGGAGAGTTCACCGTTCCACTGTCAAGCAGCTCTATCCGAAAGTTCTCCCTGAAGTTTATCCTGCAACTCCAGGGTGCTGGTCTAGATGGGTCATTGACGTGATCCATCAGGGTCCTCTTGTGTCCTTCTGTAATCCATCACCCATGCCAGTGTGCCCTCACAGCCCTGACCTCAGTGCCATCCTACTGCCCCCACCTCAAAATCCCATCGAGGTAAATGACACTGATGCCAGTGGTACAAGTATGACTCAAAGGCCCCACCGCAACAGCAGCTCAGTCTCCTGTGCTCCTTGCACTTGACAGTGTCTCATCGCTTAATATGCACAGCACAGGGATGTGTGCGTGTGAAGATCAAATAGAAAAATCCCATTTTGCACTGCAGCTTAGAGGAAGGATGTGCTGGAAATGTAACTAATAAGCAAACAATCCTTTGGGTTGTAGCCAACGCTGCTGTTCCACTAGCGCAAGAGATACCTGCTAATGTAACAAAACTTTCTCCTCCTTTCCTCTGCAGCCCCCTGCACACCCTCAACGTCTGTTCCAGAGGATCAGAGGACCCTCTGGAGCAGATTTTGAGGAGAGGAAGGGGGAGATGGCACTGCACATATGGAACTCTGTGCTTGGATACAACCCTTTGTTTCTTTTGGTCCTACACCTTACAACTGAAATGTCCTTTAGTTTCCATAGTTTAAATTTACCTGTTGATTCTCATATTCATGGCTATAGGGATGTGGGTGGCACTATGGTCTAAACCACCGAACCTCTTGGGGTTGTCGATCAGAAGGTCGGCGGTTCGAATCCCCACGACAGGGTGAGATTCCGCTGCTCTGTCCCAGCTCCTGCCAAGGTAGCAGTTCGAAAGTACACCAGGGCAAGTAGATAAAATAGGTACCACTGCAGCGGGAAGGTAAACAATATTTCCGTGTGCTCTGGTTTCCATCACGGTGTTCCGCTGCACCAGAAGCATTTTAGTCATGCTGGCCACATGTCCTGGAAAGCTGTCTGTGGACAAATGCCAGCTCTCTTGGCCTGAAAGTGAGATGAGTGCCAGAACCCCATAGTTCCCTTTGACTGGACTTAACCATCCAGGGGTCCTTTCCCCTTTTTTTAACCTCATGGCTACTGGGCATAATTGCTATACATTACTTCCAGATTCAGTGGCAGAATGTCTCTGCTCTTACGAAGATATTCTCATGGATCACAAATTGGTTATGTGGTCTTGTGTTGGTTCCTTGCCCACAAATGTCCACAGAAGCACCAGCTTCAGAAACTCTACAAATATAAGTCTACAAAGGTGATGTCAAGGCAGAACAAAAGCATCATGGTGTATTTATAGTAATGCTAAGGTGAGATTTTGCACTAAAATGCCCACTAGTGGAGGGGAGAAAGGATTTGCCAACTAAATTAATCCAGCATGTTCCAAGGAAAAAAGGATCAAAGTCATGTCGTTCCATAAACATGTTCCATACATTCCTAACTGTAGTCAATTATTCCTCCACTGTCTCCTTCTCTTCTTCTTGCCATAGGCAGGACAGTTACCTTAACGTCATTTTTTGGGGTGTGGACTATATAACACAACATCTAACCACATTCTGCCTTTGCACAGAGAAGGACTTAATAAGCTAAGGAGTTGCATCTGACAACAAAATTGTACATGGCTTGCTTCAAAATTAATACTTGATTGGTGTTAAAGATAGTATCACTGAAAAACAATTAACTCTAGGATCCAAATTAATTTTCCCATTGCAGAGCATGCATGAACTGTTTTGCAATTAACTTGTGCATGCATGTGACAGGAGAGAATCGTGCACCTGCCTCCCATAATAATATTTTTTAAAACAACAACAAAAAACCCTATCAAGCTAAAATATTTTAATTCTACTTTCCAACATGGTTTTGGAATGCCAGTTGAGGAGGAGTACTTCATGCTTTCCTTCTAACAACCTGCAACATATATATGTGTGTGTCTATGTGCAAAATAAGAAAAGAGGGGATGGTTGTTGCTGTTTTCCCCCAGGCAGTGCAAAAAAATTGTCTCCAGCAACAATGGGGAACATAAATGTGCAGCTGTTGAATGCTGACTTTCCATATTAAACAGCATCTTGAACTCGAAGCTTTTAGCACCTACTAATGTGCTCTGTGGCTTTTTAACTCTCCAAAACTTCACCACATTACCTTCTGTTGAATTATTTTATTTATATTCACTTGTGTTTGAGGGCTGTTAAAGGGCTGCTGATGTGCTGTGCTGTGCTGGAACTTAAGTCTTCTTCTGCTACTACTTGGGAAAACCTAAGGTGAAAGTGTGAGACTGAAAGCTTTTCACACCCACAAGTCTCCCACCCCCATCAGCTGCCCTCTCTCCTTTTCTAATAGTTTGACACATTTTGCAGGTGCTAGGTAGATGCCACTGGAAGCAGTCTCCACACAATAGGGATGTCCAGAGGCAACACACACGTTTACTGAAGGTGTGAAGGAGATTTTGCCTACTAAGCATACCCAACACATGCCAAAGTGCATCTCAACCAAGTGTGAGCTGGCCATGCACTTGGTGGAAGTCTGAAAGGGGAACACCTGAAGTGACACAGAAAATATATATATATGTGTAATGGAATCAATTGATATGTGAGAAGTTATCAGACCCTGCTCCATCTGTAGTGTCTTTCCCTTCTACATAGATACACATAGGTTCACATGATGGAAAATACCTCTATATTTTACTATTATTCTTTTTTAAGTGGGGAAAACACATTGAATTATGGCTGGTGTTTACCCTCGCATTTCAGGATTTGCCTAATTTTGGGGTGGAGTGGGGAAGGCCTTTCCAAAATGGGAGAAATGCCACTCAGGAGCAAGAAAACAGTGGGGGGATGGGGGAACTCAGGGTTGGCCCATCCACGAGGCAAGGTGAGGTGACCGCCTCAGGTGGCAGGATCCACAAAGGCAGCAGATCCAAATGAAGATCTACATTCCCTGCTTGTTCCTGATTCAGATCTTCACTCACCTCTTCTTCCTGGGCACAGAGGGAGACGCCATTTTGTGGTTTGCCTCAGGTGCCAAAATGTCTTGAGCCAGCCCTGGTGGAGACTTCCCTGTGGTGCTGGCCCTGCACAGCAACTCCTTCCAGATAATGTAATCATCTTTGAATTTGAGATGCGTCGATGTCCAATACCTTGAGCATGATTACTTTGTGCCTGTGAACACCCACTTGTATCTATGGCAGCTTCTCTAGACATGTAAATGCAAGGTCACAGGTTTCTTAGGGATTCACGAACATCATCCAGACTAACTGCCCCCAAAATCTACACCACTAGGTTAGAGTCTAGTGGTTAGACACGAGCCTAGTTTTCCTATGTGAATGGAGAAGTTTTCACAGAAAGGAACATTCAGTCCCATGAATGGCATCTACAGTCTGAAACAGTAAATCTCGGTCACAGGGAACAGGGATGCCAACCCTCATAATCCCTGATCATTGGCCAAGCTGGCTGAAGCTGAACAGATTTGCAGTCGTACAGCATCTGGAGGAAAGACCAAAGGTTCCCCGTTCCTGAACTAGGCCATATTGAAAAATGCTAACAGGTAACATGTACATTGGGACGCAGGTAGCACTGTGGGTTAAACTACAGAGCCTAGGACTTGCCGATCAGAAGGTCGGTGGTTCAAATCCCCATGACGGGGTGAGCTCCCATTGCTCGGTCCCTGCTCCTGCCAACCTAGCAGTTCGAAAGCACGTCAAAGTGCAAGTAGATAAATAGGTACCACTCCAGCGGGAAGGTAAACGGTGTTTCCTTGCGCTGCTCTGGTTCACCAGAAGCAGCTTAGTCATGCTGGCCACATGACCCGGAAGCTGTACGCCAGCTCCCTCAGCCAATTAAGCGAGATGAGCGACGCAACCCCAGAGTCGGCCACGACTCGACCTAATGGTCAGGGGTCCCCTTTACCTTTTAACATGTACATACATGACATTTTGAGCAGATGTTTGCAACCAGAGCCTGTGGAACTGAGTTATTAAAAAGTGGTCTTTATGGGAGCTAAATGTGATAATACTTATGCTTCCACTAAATTAAAAAGCTGTTAATAAACTGAGTATAGTAAAAGAAGTGGAGCACATCTTTCATGCCAAAAAAAGGACAGTTTTATTTCTCATGTCTGCATTCGCCCAAGAGCACAGGAGTTTCAACAGGTTCATGTATCATTGGCTGTGGAGCACCCTTGCAGGGCTACGATTGCAACATCTATTGAGGCATAATAGTTCCTGTGAATTGCAAGTGGGGAGAGTGCTGTTGTGCCTGGGGTCCTGCCTGCAAGCTTCCCACAGCCATCTGGTTGGCCACTGTGAGGTCAGGATGCTGGACTTAGATGAGCTGATCCAGAAGGGCTATGTTATTGCCCTGGAGGCTGATCTAACAAGATTGTGGATAGAATATTGACCCTGAATGTGCCCTGAAAGCAGCATCAGAGAAGAGTGGCTCAATCCTTAGGACCAGCTTACCTATGAGATCGCAGTACCCAGCTCTGAGGGCCTTCTGCCAGTTCCTTCACTATGAGAAGGGAAGCTACAGGGAACCAGACAGAGGGCCTTCTTGGTAGTGGCACCTGCCCTGTGGAACAGCCTCCCATCAGATGTCAAGGAAATAAACAACTACCTGGCTTTTAGAAGACATCTGAAGGCAACCCTGTTTAGGGAAGTTTTTAATGTTTGGTGTTTTATCGTGTTTTTAATATTCTGTTGGAAGCTGCCCAGAGGGGCTGGGTGGGGTATAAATAAATTATTATTATCAGTGCTTTTTTCTGGGGGGATGCAGGGGTACGCATACCCCTAAACATTTTGTGAATCTAGGTTTGGCCTCAGTGAGGGGCAATGTTTCAATATAAGTAGGAAAATAAAAGTACCTCAAAACTATTTTTTAGAAAAAAGCACTGATCATGATGATGAAGATGATGATGATGATGATTCCTCACATGTGCCCACCTGCTGGTTCCAATTTTGCAGTGCCAGTGCTAATTTTTGCTGTGCATTGTGCCTGATGGACGTCTATGTATTTTAAAAACTTTCATGCTTGGCAAGTTTTTATATACCTGCTTTATGTTCTTTAAAACAGCAAGGCTTTTTCCTTTGGCAGGCGAGACTCAAGAAAACCACGATGTTACAAGTATGAATGCAAAGTAAGCAACTAATTCCTGGAATAAGGCCCTTAATTTGGATGGGAGGTGGGAAAGGTCTGGTTTGAGGGACTCTCTCTCCAGCGACAGGAAGGCTGGATCGCGCTAGCCGCCCCATGAAATTGTGTTATAATATGCATGAGCTGCGAAGTGTGATTTGTGAAGGGGTCTCAACATTTGGGCTGACCTCCCAGAACTTTGGAATTGAATCCTGTCCTTTGGCAAGCTCTGCCTCGCTGACGGCGAGCCAGGATGGCAACTCGGCTGAGAAGAGCTGATATTCTCACCCAGAAGAGGAGTGTTGCTTCCAGCCCCTTAAGACCTCTTCCAGCAGGGTTGACAAGACAGAAATGCTTTGTTTTCATACTCTGCATGACTCTGCTGGTGCAATCCAAAACCCATCAAGCACAGAATAGTCATCGTTGTACAGACCTCAGATGGTGAAACATTTCTGCCTGATGGAATCTTCTAGGTCCCCTCGTCTAGCATCCCCACTTGAATTTTAGTGTGGCAGCATGGACATCAGGCAGGTGCCTTCCCTATTGTATTTTCAGTGCTTTCTAAAAAACATTCTCGTTTAGGCAAGCCTATCCAGATATATAGTTTAAATCTGCTTCCTAGCTTACTGTTGGATGGGACGCGGGTGGCGCTGTGGGTTAAACCACAGAGCCTAGGAATTGCCGATCAGAAGGTCAGCGGTTTGAATCCCTGTGACGGGTTGAGCTCCCGTTGCTCGGTCTCTGCTCATGCCAACCTAGCAGATCAAAAGCACGTCAAAGTGCAAGTAGATAAAAGCATGTCAAAGTGCAAATAGATAAATAGGTACCGCTCTGGCAGGAAGGTAAATGGTGTTTCCGTGCACTGCTCTGGTTTGCCAGAAGCGGCATAGTCATGCTGGCCACATGACCCGGAAGCTGTACGCCGGCTCCCTCGGCCAATAAAGCAAGATGAGCACCGCAATCCCAGAGTCAGCCACGACTGGACCTAATGGTCAGGGGTCCCTTTACCTTTACCTAGCTTACTGTTGATTTAAATTATTTTCGATTGTTTCAAATAATTGCTTTTCTCTGATGTCCCAATTGTTTCATTTTTTACTTTTTTTATTACAAAAAATGCTTTTTTACAATCAAGTGGCATATGCCTATTTATAATAATAATAATAAAAATTGCATCTGAACAGTGGCCATCTTTATTTCATCAAATCTTTGAGCATCCTGATAGTTTCAGCATCATTTGAGGAAACGAAAGGCTCCTCTGCACACGTTTTGTTCCCAACTCAGCTCTCCAGCCATCTAGGAGCACTGTCTTGGTTTCTCCGCCAAGTTTGGACAGCAGCAAGATGTGGAGAAGGGTTCAGCTCTGTCATGTAGTCTTTCTCTCACTGGCCAGACCAAAGTTTTATTTCCTCTATATGTAGGGAGGCATTGTCCCCCAAAAGACCTAAGGGACACAGACTAACTTAATGGATGTTCCCCATCTACCAGCAGCTGCTACCTGAGGCAGCCACCTCACGTTGTCTAATGGTAGGGCCAACCTTCAGTCTGAGTCACAGCTGCTTGTGAAGGCTATGGAGCCTGAAAAATGGGGCAGGGACTACATGCCCGTGATCACATGCTATTAAAAAATATGCTAGGTCTCTGCCTTGGTGTTTATTTTCATTGCTACAAATCTTTTTTCCACCTTTTTTTCTTGTTCTGCTTGGTTTTAATGTCCGTTTTATGCTGAAAGTCACTTTCAATCACTTTTATGAAAAAGTGAGGAAATAGCAATGATATTTTAGATTTTTTAATACCTGCTGTATGACACACTGAGACATGTGAAAAGTGATTCGGATATTAAAACGGTGATCTTCTCATTGGTACCAAAGAGACAACTATTAGTTTACGTCAGAAGCCTTTAAAAAATGTTTTATGTATTTTAAACGTATTTCAAAATACAGTGGTACCTCGGGTTACAGACGCTTCGGGTTACAGACACTTCAGGTTACAGACTCCGCTAACCCAGAAATAGTACCTCGGGTTAAGAACTTTGCTTCAGGATGAGAACAGAAATCGTGCTCTGGCAATGCGGCAGCAGCAGGAGGCCCCATTAGCTAAAGTGGCACCTCAGGTTAAGAACAGTTTCATGTTAAGAACAGACCTAGAGAACAAATTAAGTTCTTAACCCAAGGTACCACTGTAGTGCTTTCCATTCTCACATAGGTGATGGTCTATCTGTCAATTATTCCTTCCCACCCCTCACACACACCTCACTCTTTATTGACACTTCAGAGAAGAGGTCCACTGTATAAGCAATCTGTTTCACTCTTAATCTTGACTGCATCTGAACAAGCCATGCAGACGCCTTGTGTGTCATTATCAGAGCTCTTTCGGCCCTGGATAATTCACTGCTGTAGCACTTGTAATAGATGGAGGCTGGGTTGAGGATCGGTAGAAACATCCAAGTAACACGTAGAACAATTAAAATGCGCTGCTTCCGAGCTGTACTCTGGAGGTGCTAACAACTAGTTATATTGCTTGCAATAAAAACCCCATTAAAGGAGTAATTTAGGACTTTGGTTTTGAGACAAGACGGCTTCACTTTACTTTCGTTCTCTCTCCCCACCATCCTGCATTTACATACGCCACTCGTACCCAAGGTAATTCCTGTTACTTTGTGTGAGGAGCCCATATTAGCATGATGCACACAGACATTTTGAAACACATGATGGCTGTACCAACAATCGGGGCAAGAAGCCTCTCACTGAATGAAGGCCAGGAGACTTTGCTGATTCTCTGGTTTTGAAAGGAAGGCCGCCGCTGCCCTTAGAAAGGATCTTGAGAGTCCCATGGACTGCAAGAAGATCAAACCTATCCATTCTTAAGGAAATCAGCCCTGAGTGCTCACTGGAAGGACAGATCGTGAAGCTGAGGCTCCAATACTTTGGCCACCTCATGAGAAGAGAAGACTCCCTGGAAAAGACCCTGATGTTGGGAAAGATGGAGGGCACAAGGAGAAGGGGACGACAGAGGATGAGATGGTTGGATAGTGTTCTCGAAGCTACCAGCATGCGTTTGACCAAACTGTGGGAGGCAGTGGAAGACAGGAGTGCCTGGCGTGCTCTGGTCCAGGGGGTTACGAAGAGTCGGACATGACTAAACGACTAAACAACAACAACCTCTCACCACCCAGGCCTGGTTTTTTTGGAGCAGAAGTATTTTGGAACCCTTCCCTGACAATAATCAGAGATACCACTTTAGTAAGCTGGAAGTGGGGAGAACAGCAGCCAAGCCTCACCTGCGTTTTAGATTGCATGTTCCTATTCTTCATCTGCACACCTGTGCCTTTGGTTATTATGACACAAATAACGCAGCTGCAATAAATGCTCTTTGCTTAGTAATATAGTGCTTTTTAAAGAAAAAACAGTTTAGGCTGGTGTCCAACTAAACAGTTTCACTAGCACACAATGACATTTAGCGCTACAGTGAAACTTCCTCACCCTCTCCTCTCTCTGCATGTCTTGTAAATCTGTCCTGGGTGGTTGAGGGAATGCCTGGAACACATTTAGGGAGTCACACAGAGGGAGGAGAGGGCTGGGAAGTTCCAATGTGGATCTTAGTGTCCTAGAGCAAGTAGAAATCTTTAGTTGGATAATCTCCCACTACCACTAATCTTTTATGCTTAAAAGATGTTCTCCATTTTTTGCATTTAAAATATAATGTGCCATCATATCCTTTTTTTAAATTAATGCATCAATATAAACACTAAATATGGTGTTTCCTCTTCCTAAACCTCCTGTTTTCCCTGCACTGGACTTACAACAGTTATATCTCATGTCAGACGGGTACCAAAGTGCTCACCCCCCCAAAAAAAACCACACACATTTGAACCCTTCAAATATTGAAGTCAACTGTTCAGTAATCCTCAAAGCTATGTCAGTATGCTTTTTCTCTCCACATCATCTGAATCAGGAAGAAGAAGAAGAAGAAGAAGAAGAAGAAGAAGAAGAAGAAGAAGAAGAAGAAGAAGAAGAAGAAGAAGAAGAAGAATAGTAGTAGTAGTAGTAGTTTGGATTTGATATCCCGCTTTATCACTACCTGAAGGAGTCTCAAAGCGGCTAGCATTCTCCCTTCCCTTCCTCCCCCACAACAAACACCCTGTGAGGCTTGTGGGGCTGAGAGACTTCAAAGAAGTGTGACCAGCCCAAGGTCACCCAGCAGCTGCATGTGGAGGAGCGGAGACGCGAACCCAGTTCCCCAGATTACAAGACTACCGCTCTTAACCACTACACCATACTGGCATAACGGGAGAGGTTATGCAGCTGCTACATCCATGTCTGGAGACACTAGTGGGTTAGAGCAGGGGTCACCAAACTGAGAGCCAGTGTGGTGTAGTGGTTAAGAGCGGTAGTCTCGTAATCTGGGGAACCGGGTTCGCGTCTCCGCTCCTCCACATGCAGCTGCTGGGTGACCTTGGGCCAGTCACACTTCTTTGAAGTCTCTCAGCCCCACTCGCCTCACAGAGTGTTTGTTGTGGGGGAGGAAGGGAAAGGAGATTGTTAGCCGCTTTGAGACTCCTGAAGGGGAGTGAAAGGCGGGATATCAAATCCAAACTCTTCTTCTTCTTCTTCTTTCAGTAGGGGGCCAGTCCACTATCCATCAGACCTGGTCTACTGTCCCTCAGACTATTTTTTTTTGGGGGGGGGAATGAACGAATTCCTATGCCCCACAAACAACCCAGAGATGCATTTTAAATAAAAGGACACATTCTACTCATGTAAAAACACTATATTTAATTATGGATCCTGTTGTACATTCCAGAAGACCTCTCACTCTCAGAAATCCATTGACTCTACACTGCATCTGGTCCCTCAGCAAAAGAAGTGTTATAAACCAATATTTTTTTGGAGGGGGTGGGATGTGGAGGTGGTAACTTCAAAGTCTGCCTTGTTTTTATGTTTCTGCTTTAAAAAAGTGGGTCTCAATGGGTAATGATCTTACAGAGCCAACTCAAGGAACTCTTGAAACAAAACCCAAATGGCGCTCCCTGGTGGCAGTAATATAATACTAAAATCAAGTAATTGAAAATGTGCTGCTTCAACAGGCCATGAGAATATGCCTCTTCAGGCGAGCCTCACCAATCTGATCAGTTTTGAGGCTGATCTTTGGGGCTGATCGCAATGTAACTCTATTAATATCAGAGTTTTAAAATGCAAAACCTGAACATATTTAAAAATACCATCTCACAGTCAATGAGAGGCAGGGAAGAGAAAAAGAAATGAAAAAGAAGGGTGTTAAACAGCTCATTGAATATATATATATATATATATATATATATATATATATATATATATGCTTTCGTAGATTTTCACGGGTACAGGAATGCAGGTTTTGGTGTCCTCGGGTGTCTTCCCGTGTAAAAGTTGGGGTGTCTAGGCGACGTTTCGACGAGGTCTCACTCGTCATCTTCAGGCTGGTGCTTTCGGCTTCTTGTTACTGGAACAGAGCTCTGTTCCAGTAACAAGAAGCCGAAAGCACCAGCCTGAAGATGACGAGTGAGACCTCGTCGAAACGTTGCCTAGACACCCCAACTTTTACACGGGAAGACACCCGAGGACACCAAAACCTGCATATATATATATATATATATATATATATATATATATATATATATACACATACATATATATTGTCACTGTTTGAGTCACCATCAGCAAAGCAGAGTGCCAGATGTTGGGATTCTGAAATGCACCTGGAGAAATAAATGCAGCAGCTGCCAGTTGGGAAGGAGCGCAGAGAGGTGCTCTGACTGTGGCACACTCACCACAGAAATTCACCCCACATCAGAAGCCTTTTAAAAAATGTTTTATGTATTTTAAATGTATTTCAAAATAGAGTGGTACTTCGGGTTATGGATGCTTCAGGTTACAGACTCTGCTAACCCAGAAATAGTACCTCAGGTTAAGAAGTTTGCTTCAGGATGAGAACAGAAATCGCACGGCGGCGGTGGCACAGTGGCAGCGGGAGGCCCCATTAGCTAAAGTGGCACCTCAGGTTAAGAACAGTTTCAGGTTAAAAACGGACCTCCGGAACGAATTAAATTATTAACCCGAGGTACCACTGTATGTCTTTACCCTCACAACGCCTGACAGAAGTCAGTGAACAGAAGTCAGTGAACAGAGGTGAACAGAAGTGCTTTAGTGGCTGGATTTGATAACCATCAAATCCTGCTCAAACAGCTCTGCGGTTGCGGTGCTTATCTCGCTTTACAGGCCTAGGGAGCCGGCGTTTGTCCACAGACAGTTTTTCCGAGCCAGCATGACTAAGCTGCTTCTGGTGAAACTAGAGCAGTGCACGGAAACGCCATTTACCTTCCCGCCAGAGTGGTACCTATTTATCTACTTGCACTTTTTGGGCGTGCTTTCAAACTGCTAGGTTTGCAGGAGTTGGGACTGAGCAACAGGAGCTCACCCTGTCGTGGGAGTTCAAACCGCCGACTTTCTGATCGGCAAGCCCAAGAGGCTCAGTGGTTTAGGCCACACCACCACCTGTATCAGCATTATCCCTCACAACTACAACCCCTTGTGGCGACAAATCAACAAAGACCTGAAGAGATGGAACAACACCAACTTCACTTTCTCAGACAAAATAGCCATGATCAAAATGATCACCCTCCCCAAATTAACCTACAAACCCTTCCAATCTGGGTTCTCCCAGCCCAAGTTCACAAATGGCAGAAAAATAATAATACACACATTTATATTCTCACACAAAAAAACCAAGAATGAACCCCAAATACCTGCACCTCCCCTCCTCAGAAGGAGAATGGGGAATCCTCAACATAGAATCTTATTCATAGAAATATAAGGAAAAGGTTCTCTATCCAATTGCTCAGTAAAGATGTACATGGGTTCTGAGTTTTCGATGCTCCAGAGAAGGTATGCGTAGAAAAAAGGATGAATGACAGGCAATTTGGCACCTGCTGCGACGTTCACAATTCAATTGCAGAGTGGTTTTGGTAAAGTTATTTAATGCGTAACTTTCCTTTCCACAGAGCAGACTGCCAATATTTTTTATTTTTCCCTGCCCTCCCCATTTCATTTTGAAATCCAGTGGGCCCACCATAGATCCTACAACAACAACACTTTTGTGTACGAGCCTCAGTCTGAGCTGAGAGGTACAAGGGCAATAAGAAATGTCTAGGTTTTGCTTTGGTATCACATGCTGCGTTGAAAGGCATTAAAGTTTCATGCGCTCACGTATAAACTGGCATTTGCAATACATTTCCCCCAGCAATTATCTATACACACTGAAAACAGCCTGTGAGGTTCCAGCTCCATGACAGCTCACAATATACATACTATGTGGCTGTATTAAAGAGCACTATGTTGTTCTCTTAATATATGCAACTCAATTGCAACACATTTTTTCACACCCTCTGGGAGAGAAATGCCACTCTGGGGCTGATTCAATTATTTCTTTCTTTCTTTTTTTTAAAGAAGAAGATAGGGATAACTCAAATATATTTAACATGACTTAAGGTTGTAAGGAAACTCTCTCATATGGAACATTTTAATTAGGTCCATCGATAGAAAGAAAAATGAAAAGCAGTGAAGAAGTTACTAGAAAGGAAGGAAGGAAAAGGGAAGTGAATGTGGTTCAGTTTACCAAGGAAGATGTTTGTTTGTTTAGAATTGAAAGTTGTTTTGAATGGTTTTAAATGTTGTCTTTAATGTCCTTACCAAATCTGGGAACTTCAGATGAAGAGTAGGTAATAAATATAAGAACAATAGAATCTTAGAGCTGGAAGGGACCCAAGGGTCATCTAGTCCAGCCCCCCTGCAATAATAGTAATAGTCAGTGCTTTTTTCCCTGGGGGAGAAGCAGAGCTATGCATACCCCTAAACATTTTGTGAATCTATGTTTGGCCTCATTGAGGGGCAGTATTTCAATATGAGTAGGAAAATGTTTATTATTATTATTATTATTATTATTATTATTATTATTATTATTAATTTATTTATTTATACCCCAGCCACTCTGGACGGCTTCCAATCGAATACTAAAAACAATCTAGCATCAGACATTAAAAACTTCCCTATACAGGGCCGCCTTCAGTTGTCTTTTAAAAGTAAAATAGTTGTTTATTGCCTTGACATCTGCTGGGAAGGCGTTCCACAGGGCAGGCGCCACCATCGAGAAGGCCCTTTGCCTGGTTCCCTGTAGCTTCCCTTCTCACAGTGAGGGTACCGGCAGAAGGCCCTCGGAGTTGGGTAAGGCGATCTCATAGGTAAACTGGTCCCTCTGTCTGGTTCCCTGTAACCTCACTTCTCGCAGCGAGGGAACCGCCAGAAGGCCCTCAGCTCTGGATCTCAGTGTCCGGGCTGGATGATGAGGGTGGAGAAGCTCCTTCAGACAGACAGATAGATAGATGATAGATGATATAGATAGATAGATAGATAGATAGATAGATAGATAGATAGATAGATAGATAGATGATAGATACTGTAGATAGATGATAGATAGATGATAGATAGATAGATGATAGATGATAGATAGATAGATAGATAGATAGATAGATAGATAGATAGATAGATAGATAGATAGATAGATAGATAGATAGATAGATGATAGATATAGATAGATATATGAGAGACCACTTAATCAAAAAATCAAAAACAGTAATGCCCTAAGCCAGGCATGGCCAAACTTGGCCCTCCAGCTGTTTTGAGACTACAACTCACATCATCTCTGGCCACTGGTCCTGTTAGCTAGAGATGATGGAAATTGTAATCCCAAAACAGCTGGAGGGCCAAGTTTGGCCATGCCTGCAGTCTAAGCAGTGGTTATTATAAAATTACCAATAAGGCATCATTGATTCAAAAGTATCAATAAAGCATAGATACACCAGCTGACTGTTAAGAAGTGCACACAGAATAAATGTTACTCTAATGCAAGTAAAAAGAGTAATACTGTATACATAACAACACCATATGCCTCAGTTTTCAGCATTCTGCATGAATTGCAACTTCTTGATCAACTGCCAGGGAAGCCCCACATGAAGTGAGCTACTGGGCTACTGTGGTCAATCTATCATAGTCTAGGAATGGTCACAGCTGTTATGCCAGCCAAACTGCACGGATCACGTTTGCAAGCCAAGCGTTCACTGTACTGCATAATCAATGCCCCCATGGAACCAAGCAACTTTATCCTCAAAATGTGCAGTCAGTTGGTCAGAATAGGTCTCAGGGGGCTCCAGGGGACCTTCCCACACAAGGGAGCCAGTCGTTTCTCGACCACCAAAACGAGCTCCATCAGTTGGTTGCTTCAGGATGCAACACAGGCTGAGGCTGGCATCTTCATTGTCACCTGCACTGAGACATAGTAGGCGCAATTATGTGCACTAGCCAGTGTTCGGTCAACTTCAGAGAAAGTCTAGTCTTCATCTAGATGTTCACCCATAAATTCCGATTTCTGCGGGTGGAGGGCATGGTGCGTATCAAAAGGGTGAGCCTATAAATCGCGAGTGGAACACGTTCGGACGTATTGCAGATAAGACGGCGCAGGATATTGCTGTAGCAAATTGCACAAGCGATGTTCCGTGTGGGATTTCTGTGCTATATTTCACCCGCCAAGCTGCCGGAAAGAAGCAGAAACACCAGATTGTCGTGGGAACAAAATTGCTTTTGATACATTGCAACTCGCACTATCCATTCCTGGAACTTTGTGAGCTTCTGCAGAGCAGACCAGCATGCACACAGAGTTTGACAATTTGAACGTAACACCTGCAATTCATCCAGACCGTGGCTCTAGCAAGTTTTGGCCTGTCATGGCACTGCTTTTATTACCTCCTCGAACACTCCTTTAAGACTTCCCCTTACATCCAGAAATTCTCCATAGGGCTGCGTAGGGCACTGGTGACTATTAACCTAACATGCATCACACAGATAAGAACAATGGCCAGTGATCTGTCAATTCCAGCATCTCATTCTCACAGTGGTGTACCAGGTGCCTATGAATGCAATAACACACAGGATGTCCAGTAACTGGCATTCAGAAACATTGCCTCTGACAGTGGATTTGTCTAATCTACTTTCAAAACCACCCAAATGGTGGCCATCATTACTTCTTGTGGGAGCAAATACCAACAACAACAAATCTGTTTATTGTGAGGACCATGCCTGTACACAAAAATCAACACTACAATAGTTAAAAATATTAAAATTCATTATATACTATGCCAACAAAACCTTCTTCCCACAAAATAGAAAAGGAGGGAAAACGAGCAATGAGTTAAACAGACGATGAAGGGGTCTTTACATTGTCGTCCATAAATCTTTCCCTGGCTTTCATGGCCTTCATCACAAAAACCGCTACCACATGGGTAATGCGTGGGTTTGCATCAACTAGCAAAAATTTTACTCTATCTTCAGGACTGGTTATAGAGTTGGGTATAATTTGCAGCAATGCGTCTCTGAAGCCCGAGTAAATGGGGCAATAGAGGAAGTAATGTGTAAGATCCTCTTTAATTTTCATAGGGCAAGGACATAAATGATGTTCTACTGGGGTTTTTGTGTATCTACCGGTCAGATAAGCAGTTGGCAATGTTTGAAACCGTGCTATAGTGAAAGCTCTCCGAAGGGTGGGATCAGTGATCTCCACCAAGTAGTTGGCACAGATCTTGACTGCTTTTACTCGGGGGAACCAGTAGGAAAACCCAGAGTTTTTTATCTTAGTGGAGTCCAAAAAGGCATCTTTTTCAAAGATCCATTCCCGAACTTTATCAGGGCTCCACAATTTGAGAGTATTAAACTCAGGTAGGTTGTATCTGGATAGAATGTCTAGTAGGGGGAGCAAATACCATAATTCGCTATGTGTGGGAAAGTACTTTCTCTTGTTTGTCCTGACTCTTCCAATACTCACCTTCATTGGTTGTCCCCAAGTTCAAGTGTTATGAGAGATGAAGAAAGACTTTCCGCAAACCATGAATGATTTTATACATCTCTATCTAGAGACATCACCTTGCCAACAAAGGTCTGTATAGTAAAAGCTATGGTTTTCCCAGTAGTGATGTATGGAAGTGAAAGCTGGACCATCAAGAAGG
Source organism: Podarcis melisellensis (assembly GCF_964234715.1). Classification (NCBI taxonomy): domain Eukaryota; kingdom Metazoa; phylum Chordata; class Lepidosauria; order Squamata; family Lacertidae; genus Podarcis; species Podarcis melisellensis. The sequence continues at coordinate 13,122,803 of NC_138537.1, forward strand.
CTGATCGCCGAAGAATTGATGCTTTTGAATTATGGTGCTGGAGGAGACTCTTGAGAGTCCCATGGACTGAAAGAAGATCAAACCTATCCATTCTGAAGGAAATCAGCCCTGAGTGCTCACTGGAAGGACAGATCCTGAAGCTGAGGCTCCAATACTTTGGCCACCTCATGAGAAGAGAAGACTCCCTGGAAAAGACCCTGATGTTGGGAAAGATGGAGGGCACAAGGAGAAGGGGACGACAGAGGATGAGATGGTTGGACAGTGTTCTCGAAGCTACCAGCATGAGTTTGACCAAACTGCGGGAGGCAGTGGAAGACAGGAGTGCCTGGCGTGCTCTGGTCCATGGGGTCACGAAGAGTCAGACACAACTAAACAACTAAACAACAACAACAACATCTTGTCTCCTCTCACTCACCTTTTCTTTATACTAGAAATACCACAATGTTGTAGCCTTTTCTCCCAGGAGAGTTGTTCCATACACACACACACACACACACACACATGTTTACACTTTTCAAGTTTATACATTTCCCTAATTGTATGTTGTTGTTGCTGTTGTTTTGGATGTTGGCAAGGTGATGTCTCTGCTTTGCATTAATTGTATACATTTCACTAATTTTACAATCATTCTGACATTTCAAAACTTGACTTCCTTCCCCCTCTTTCCATGGTTCCTTAAATTTATTTTCAGTATCTTCTGCATATCCAAATTAACCTCATTTGCTCATTTATTCATCTTCTTTAAATATATACTCTTATGAAACTGCAGGCCATTACAGTAATCCTGCCAATGTTTCTATCTGCTTACAATTTATCTGTAAATATTCTATAAACCATTTCCATTTATATATATAAAATTGTTATCTTGATTTCTTATTCTTCCGGTAAGCTTCGCCATTTCTGCATATTCCATAAGTTTTTGTATCCAGCCTTCCTTTGCTGGAACTTCTGCTTCTTTTCATTTTGGAGCAAGTAGCATTCGTGCCATGAATTGCTCCATTCCCTTAATCCAGGCATATGCAAACTCGGCCTTCCAGATGTTTGGGACTACAGTTCCCACCATCCTTGACCACTGGTCCTATTAGCTAGGGATCATGGGAGTTGTAGTCCCAAAACATCTGGAAGGCCGAGTTTCCCTATGCCTGCAATCATTTTGTCTGCCCTTTTCTGAATCCTGTCCAGCTCTACAATAGCCTCCTGGAAGTTATGTGACCAGAACTCCACCCACTATTCCAACTGCAGTCACACCATAGATCTGCATATCAGCATTATTCACCCTACCATGGGAACCATGTCTTCCCACACATGCTGCATCCGTGGCTGACATTTTCACCAAGCTATGCGGAAACAGCATTATGGGAATTTTGCATGGTTTGGTTCATTCCAGCACCCAACTTCTCTCTGACATTTAACAGAGTAGCAGAATCAGCATCCAAAAGCAGGGAGTTTACTTTCATAAACCCATTTATGATCATGCATCAACAGTAGCTCACCTGCCAGGAAGCTAGCGTAGTGGCTCCATCCTACCTGTTAAGCTCCTTCTGTATACCTGTGTGTGCGTATGTGTGTGTGTGTGCGTGTGTGCATATATGTATATTGGCATATATATAATCGTTTTAAAAAAACGCAACAAGACAGTATACAGCAGATAAAGATAAGATAAGCAAAATGCAGTCATCAAAGCTTTTCGGAAAACATCACCGAAGCTTCGATAGAAATTGATTGGATAAAAAGGCGAAAATTCACATTGCTGAGGGCTGTCTAAAGTATATAGTTTTCAGAAGACATCTGAAAGAAAGCAGGGGTATTTTTTGCTGAACATCTGCGGGCAGGTGTTCCACAGGGCAGCGCCTGCCCCACTAAAGACTTGAGGGAAGTACCAGATGTGCCTCATCAGAGGAGCTCAGTGATTGAGGTGGTGTATAAGGGATCAGGCAGCCCTTAAAATATTTGGGCCCAAGTTGTTTAGGGCTTTGTGAATTGACACAAGAACCTGGCCCAGTCGCAAATCAGCAGAGGAGTGGCCTGCTGCCAGCAATCTGCTCCTGTGAGCAGTTTGGTTGATCCTTGAGGGTTCTTGGGTGTGTGAAATGAGTCCTTGACCTCAGATAAGGACTCGTGCGTGTCTGGAAATTGTGAAGGTGTATGGAAAGTACACTACTGTACAATGGTGAAGCTCTCATCTGTTGCTGTAGCCCTGCCCACAACTAGCATGCAGTCTTCAAAAATGCCCCCCACCCCTCTTTTAAGCAAACTGCTGTCCCATCTAAGTCAGAAAGATTTACTCAGATATTGCTATGTCACTCCCACTTTCTTGGATTTTTCCAAATCCTTCTACAAGGAGGCTCATGGGCTCATGAGAAGTAAGTCTGGACTTATGCACAAGTTGTTAAAGTAATGGAAAGCAAACTGAATGAAGATTTCTCACCCAAAATAAATGCAGAATAGAGCAAAGGGGGAAAAACAACCACCCCCATAAAGCTGTTAAGGTTAAAGGACTTTTAAAGCATTTGCACTGTTGTACCCAGCTAATAACATATCAAACCTCATGCAAAATTCCAAGATAAATTTGGAAACACCAGCTTCTACAAAATACCAGTTTCAAGGGAAGCAAAGCATGACAAAATGATAAGGAGTTTCAGTAAGGACAGTGGTCTGAAAATCTCTGCTCCTTTCACTGAGTATGTTTTATGAGCCTCAGAAAACATTCCTGCAGTTACTACTGGTTGGACCACAGTCTGGTTGGACCTTTAATTTGACTTAATCTTATGTACATTTAACTTGAACAATTTCAACTGTTGAAAGGCAGGCTGGTTGAAACTGCGTTAAGTCAAGTCCCAAGCAAGGCATGGAGCTTAAAAGCTATTTTGGCATCAGGTAACCCAAGTAGACCTGGCACAAAAAGAGCTTCTAAGATCTCGGCCTTGCTTTCATTATAACATGTAGCTTGGTCCTAAAACTGGAACATCTCAGGGGGGAAAAAACCAGAATTTGAGGCTCATTTTATGATAGATCGAAATGAGAGCTGCAAGGCAGAGCCCTTAAGCTTTTTGGAGCTCAATGTTCATCAGCTGGCAATAGCAGCAGTCAGTAAATGCAGAGCTAGAGAGCTGGCTAGCCACGTTTGCCCTGCAACATCAGAAATTAACTTTACCCACCTGTCCAGAGAGCTGGAGGTACAGAAGAAGTGGACAGCAAAGCCAGGAAGGTCTCTAAGAAACATATCCCCTACAGAGGTGGGACCTTCGGGCAGGCCTGTCAATCTCCACAAAAAAATGTGCCAAGAAAAGTGTCTCAGAGCAGCAAAAGGGGTGAATGAGCATCAGGTGCTGACAGGGCCATGCACAACTTGCGCTTTTCCAACTGCACTTACCCATTTGTAGTTATGCCACATTTCCCACGGCACCCATTTTCTGGCTGGCACCCATAGCACTAATGAGTGCACTGGCCTCCAAAAGTGGGCAATGCCAGCTTTTGGGGGTGGGGCAATGCCAGCTTTTTAGGGGGATCCTGCAGCACATAAGGTGGTTCCATGACAATTAGTCTCATGCAAATAGATAAAGGTAAAGGGACCCCTGACCATTAGGTCCAGTCGCGACCGAATCTGGGGTTGCAGCGCTCATCTCGCTTTATTGGCCGAGGGAGCTGGCGTACAGCTTCTGGGTCATGTGGCCAGCATGACTAAGCAGCTTCTGGCAAACCACCGTTTACCTTCCCGCCGGAGCAGTACCTATTTATCTACTTGCACTTTGACGTGCTTTTGAACTGCTAGGTTGGCAGGAGTAGGGACCGAACAATGGGATCTCACCCCGTCACGGGGATTCGAACCGCCGACCTTCCGATCGGCAAGTCCTAGGCTCTGTGGTTTAACCCACAGCACCACCCGTGTCAAATAGAAGTAGGTAAAAAAAGGTAAAAGGTAAAAGGCCGCTATGGGGTTATGGCGCTCATCTCGCTTCAGGCCAAGGGAGCCAGGGTTTGTCCGCAGACAGCTTTCCAGGTCATGTGGCCAGCATGACTAAACTGCTTCTGGTACAACGGGACACCGTGACAGAAACCAGAGTGCCGGAGCAGTACCTATTTATTTACTTGCACTGGCATGCTTTTGAACTGCTAGGTTGGCAGGAGCTGGAATACACCAACAGGAGCTCACCCCATCACAGGGATTCAAACCGCCAACCTTCTGATCGGCAAGCCCAAGAGGCTCAGTGGTTTAGACCACAGCACCACCAGCGTCCCAAATAGAAGCCCTTAAATAGAAGTACTTCCCACTAGTACAAAACTACCAGTGGCTACAACCACAAGTATAGACTGACTGGGCAAAACTAGCCCTAATCACCAGTGTTTCATTTATGGCCATAGGCTGATTTAATTCCAAATTGAAGTATCTGCCAAAAAAAAAAGTTCTTCAAAAGGCCTGAGATAAAAAGGGAGCCTTCCCCCATATCCCCTTAAAAAAAATCCCTAGATGGCAATCAAGCTTCTTAAACGAATATGACTACCACTAAAGGTAGGGATTAATATTCTCTTTTCTCCATTGTATCTCTTAAAGGATTACAGAAGAGTGTGCAATTTCCCTGAGAACCAATCAATATATAATTTCAAAAGAGTTAAAGTTTACTGCCTTGCAACTAGATGGAGGGGGGGGGAAAGGACTTTAGCTAGCCATAGACCTGCCATTCTGTCTGTCCCCCCCCCCCCGCTGCCAATCTGCAGAAAAACGTCTCACTCATCCCATTTTCAAGTATTTTATATTTTGGCACAGCACAGCTGTTTGCCATGTGTATTTCTAGCGTAGATGCACACTGTTGCTTAAATAGCTTCCTATAGATTTGGTGTGTGTGCGTGTTTTTCAGATGTAAAGCTAACGCAGAGAAAATGAGACATAAAATACATATGCTCTGTCGCATTTTTCTTTTCTTGCTTTTTATGCCTTAGTCAATATACTGTCTTAGCAGCTGATAAACTGGAATACCAGATGTGGGAAAATGTGGGAAGAACACACAATGATATTCTCCATATTTCTGATATTGTTACGGAAATATGGAGAATATCATTGTGTGTTCTTCCCACATTTTCCCACATCTGGTATTCCAGTTTATCAGCTCATAGACTGGCCTTCACCAAAGCGAGGTTCAACGTTTTTCCCTCCAACGTCCTGAGACATAGATTCTCAAAGGGCCAAGCCCCCGCCACGTGTGAATGCGATAAGGAGACGCCGGAGTCGCTCCAGCACATCATGTTCACTTGCCCCCTGTTCAATGTGCCACGGGTAAATCTGTTGGGATCAATCATACAGAAACTAGAGGGTACCCCACCAAAATTCCACCTTGCTCAAATTTTGCAGGATAAGGATACCCATACGACCCTGAATGTGGCTAGGTTCCTGGTCGCTGTCCTTACCCAAAAGCGACGCCAAGGAGCACTACAAACTAACTAAGGCGTAGTATGCCATTCCATTTTATAGTATTTTATTGTTACTGTGGTGTTTTAGCGACTTTTTTTTTTTCCCCCATGTGCACAAGCTGTTATTTATGCGTTGTTTTTACCTGTATGGGCCTATGGCCGTAATAAATATTGTTGTTGTTGTTGTTGTTGTTACGGAAAGCGGGAGATCATCAAGAACTGGCCACTAAAATGACATTTTATTAGCCACGTGTCCTGTTTTTACCAAGGGCACGTTCATCGTTCTTCGGGTAATTTTTTTTATTAAAAATATAACCATCACCCCAGCACTTCACCAATGGAGCCTCTTTGTGTTTCACTTTGAAAACAATGCTAGTGATGTGTGAATGAGACAGAACTGCTGGTAAACCCAGCTCCCAAGTTTTTAACTGCTACAAACCATAAGCCAAACAATTTTATTTTTAAAACCCAAGACCCCACTCCTGAGCTAACGAATGATAGGATTCACTGGAATCCACATGCCTGAACCTAAATAGTGATGAGAAAATCACACTTGGCATGATTTGGAATTGACTCATTTGTTATGAGCTTTCTTAGAGAAAAGGATCTTGCCCACTGCAGAGTAGAGTTGCACCACCATCTCACCAAAACACCTCAGGGTCCTCTACTGATGCAAAAATGTGAGGAAAGCCAAGGGAGATCTGCTTACTTGTTTGCAAGGGGATTCAGATCACCCACAAAGTCCTTGAAATCTCCATCTGAAGAGTTTTGAGGGTGGGATATTGATAGGGCTAGGAAAATGTATTGAGAGTAGAGAAACAATGCTGTATATTTACCTAGCAAAACAACAACAAACCAACATATGGTCACGTAAAGCATACTCAATACACACACGAGATGTAACCGTCTGTGTTCTTAGATAAGTAAGGTATACTATTCATTGTATCAAATTGTAAATTTCACAGATTTTGTGGAACTGTAACAACCTTTCATGTGAATGGTTTGGACTTTATGAACAGACAGGTGGAATAGACACCACTATACAGATGGACCTTATGCAGGAACTGACTAGAGAATGATCTGATCCACTGTGTCTTCTGCTTTGTTCGTTTGTTGAACTTTATGAGTTACTTCTGTTGAAATTTACAATTTGATACAATGAATAGTATACCTTATTTATCTAAGAACACAGCCAGTTACGTCCCGTGTGTTTATTGAGTATATTTACCTAGAGCAGAGCAGAACACAGTTCAACCAGGGTAGAATGCAAGCTCCAAATAATACATTATCGGACTGGACATATTACATAAATGTCTTTCTGTTGCAAGAGCAACACTTTTATTTTATGTCACAAATTCAAGATTAAGGAATGCTGATATGACAGACAGCTGATTGTTCAATTACCACAGAGCCCCATTATAGTTGCTATATACTTTTCTTGTACCAGTTTGCTAAAAAATTAGTAATTGAATGTCTGCAAAATAGGTTATTATTCTCTGGACATTTGTGCTGATACTCTCTCGGAAGCTGCTTCGCTTTTGATTCCTTTTCTTTCTTTTTCACAATCAGCTCTGGCTGATTTAAAAGACAGTTTGAACATAGGTCAGTGATCCATATCTAAATCTGCAGAAGAATAAGAAACTGGATATGGACAGATTGCTGGATGTGAATCCAAATGGGTGTTCAAACCAGCAGCCATGTGTTTCATATAATTGCAGAGCTGAAAATCTGAAATCATTTCACATGTGTCTTAGTATTGATTCTGGCCCATCCGATAAGAATCCTGACATTTTAAAGTGCCCAAACTCTGCTATGGAAGTTGGTACAATTCACCAGTCCTAATTTTCCTAGTAGTGATGTATGGAAGTGAGAGCTGGACCATAAAGAAGGCTGATCACCGAAGAATCAATGCTTTTGAATTATGGTACTGGAGGAGACTCCCATGGACAACAAGAAGATCAAACCTATCCATTCTGAAGGAAATCAGCCCTGCACGCTCACTGGAAGGACAGATCCTGAAGCTGAGGCTCCAATACTTTGGCCACCTCATGAGAAGAGAAGGCTCCCTGGAAAAGACCCTGATGTTGGGAAAGATGGAGGGCACAAGGAGAAGGGGACGACCAAGAACGAGATGGTTGGACAGTATTCTCGAAGCTACTAACATGAGTTTGACCAAACTGCGGGAGGCAGTGGAAGACAGGAGGGCCTGGCATGCTCTGGTCCATGAGGTCACAAAGAGTCAGACACAACCAAATGACTAAACAGCAACAACAACAATTGTTATGTCTTCTATTTGTCTGCTGTCTGGAAGAGTCTCAGCTGACTGCAACTGAGACTGTTCTATTGCTTCTTCTCCCACCTTCCCATCCTGGAAAAGAGGAGATATTTGATAGCCATCTTCAAATATTCCAAGGGCTGTCACATGGAAAATGGAGCTAGCTTGTTTTCTCCTGCTCTGGAGGCTAGGACCCGAATCAATGACTTCACGTTACAAGAAAGGAGATTCTGATAAAGCATCAGGAAGAACTTTCTGAAAGTTGACTTGGTTTTTCTAGCTTTTGGTGGCCTTGGTTAAATTGTTGTTTTTTAGAATATGCTTATTGGCTTTTCGAAAAAGGCAGCATTTAAACAAAATTAATTGACTTGGGAAACAAATCGCAACAATTTTGTGGAGCACTTATTTCAATTGTAACAATGCCAATAAAAGAGATATCATTTGGCTAGGCATATTGCTAAAAGATTATCTCTGTGCAGAAGTCCAAAGCACAAGTATCTAATATACTTGGAAATGAAAGGAATCACAGAGAGACCAATTGCCTTCTCCATTCGGAAGCATGCATTGCTGTGAGTCTACATTCTGCACTATTTTAATACTAAACTTATAAAAAGGAACTGTGCAATATCAAAATGGTCACATGTTGCCTCCTCTCTAAGTACCCTGCAAGCAGTTTTTCCTGTTTTATAGTACCGACAGTGGCCTTATTATTGATATTGCTGGTATATCACAGTTTATATAGTGTGGTTTTATTATTGATGTTGATTATATTTTACTGTTATCTTGTGTTCTGTGATTTGTGACAAAAGTCGTATATTAACACATGAAATGAACATTAATAATAGTATAGCATAGGGAAGGCCCACACATGAAATAATGACCACCAGTTGTGTATGAGCTTCATTTGGGTGGTCCGTGGCATTCTACATTAGATTTTCATATTTATTTTTTATTGTATATCTATTGCTTCTTTTATTTTTTTCCCCTATTGTCTTGTAGTGTGACTTATGTGGAATTCTAATTTTAATACAGTAAAATACAATATAAAAGAAGCACAGAAATATGATTTTAAAAAATCACATGGCATCCAGCAATGCCCTTTACAATTCCTGCAACAGGCAGAAAAATAATTAAGGAGTCCACCAAGTCCATCAGCAATTTTCAAGAAGCCCAAGGGTGTGTGGACTTCAAGAACCACTGATTTAGAGAGAGACCAGTTCTCCCTCTCTATCCTTGTTGACTACTCTTAACAACAACAACAACAAGGTTTCCAATACAACTTTAAGCACCTGTATTGTGAATGAGCTAGGGGTTTTTCCAATTCTTTCCCCCCAAAAATTCTTTTTATTAATTTTCCAAATTATTACAAAGCAGACCAAATTAATACAAATTCTTAAAATCAGCTTTCCTGCTGTTTTCTACTCAGTCTTTACCAATACTTTATCAAGTCCTGACCAAGCCTTCACCTATGTCTTGAAGATGCAAGATTCCTCAGTTAGCAGAACCATATGCTGCAAAGTTTTGCTAAAATGTACCATCTCAGATTAGAAGTAAGGAATGGCATGTTTGAATGCTCTCTCATATAAATAGCCTTCTGCATATAGAATACTTGCAAGTTAGGGACGCAATCAGTTTTTTAAACCAGTTGTAGTGGAGCAATGGAGACAAGTTTTTCCTACTATCTGGGTATAGGCAATTTGTGATAATATCACCAATTGTATGGTCTGGGGTTTTTTTTTAGTATACTTAAAATCCTTTGCTTATTAGGGACCACCCCACATTTTATTCAAAAAAATAGCTTTTCACAGGTAACTACCATAGAGTTATCAAAATTTTCAAAAGTAGGGGGTCCGTGGCTTGACTTTTGAAAAATAGGAGGTCTTCAATAGTTAGCCAATTGGGAACTAGTGGTCTAGGTAGTTGCTTTTTTCTCAACTCTTGCAGTACCTGACATGTTGGTCAGACTCAGGTGCTAGTCAGACTCCATCACAATGGGTGGATAGCTGCTCTTTCTCTGATTGCAATGTTTTTAGATTTTAAGAAGAGGCAAGACTGACAGCGCTCTTTCTCCCCTCTCGGGGTGCAATCTGATGCCTACATTAAGAGACACAGCTTGACTGAAGTTGCTCCAGGTCAGGCTAGCCTGGGAACCAGGCAGTTAGCACTGCTTTGTACTCTTTGAATAGTTCTCTTGAATAAAGTATTGCAGAACCTGCACATTTTGAGCTCTGCCTGGTAATTATGTCCCAGCCAAGCCTAGGCAATCTAAGCAATATTGTGTTTTGATATGCTTTATGCTATGTTTTTACCCCCTCTGCTCATCCTTTATTTGGGAAGCTATTTGTGAAGAATCAAAAGCAGGGGTCAGCAAACTTTTTCAGCAGGGGTCCGGTCCATTGTCCCTCAGACCTTGTGGGGGGCCGGACTATATTTTGAGGGGGGGGGGAATGAACGAATTCCTATGCCCCACAAATAACCCAGAGATGCATTTTAAATAAAAGGACACATTCTACTCATGTAAAAACACGCTGATACCCGGACCGTCCACAGGCCGAATTGAGAAAGCGATTGGGCTGGATTGGGGCCCCAGGCCTTAGTTTGCCTACCCATGCTCAAAAGTGTCCTCCCATTTGCACAGGTGGATGTTTCTATGTAACAGACTGCCCAGATCAGGGCTGGAGAACTTCAGCCCCAGAAACCCAATGCAGCCCTGAAAGACTCTCTATCTGGTCTCGAGGACTTCCTTCACACCTCCTACCCAGCCTCTCCCCAGACCACACTCACCACCTGTCCTCCTTCACAATCTCCTTTAATGTTTTTGCCTGACCCGATTGTTTCTCTTCACTTGGCAATGCCTTTTCCTCCTCTCAGGAGGACAGAGTGGTGTGTCAAAGTGCTCCATTGAAACCAAAGGGAGGGAGAATATCTGAGTGCTCTTATGATTCTCTCCTTTGAAGTTCTATCACTTGGCTTGATGGTGGTGTCAGGTGATTGACAAGTAGGTGGTCCAGCCCCCATGTCAAAGTGGCCCATGAGAGTTGGAGGTAGATAGATAGATAATTTATTACGGTCGGAGACCAGCTTATAAAACACACTTGGGGGTACAGTCACAGAAGGAAAACAAACAATTAAAACAATGTACAACAATGAATTTAAAAACAATGTACAACAATAAACTACCACAGGGAGCTGACCCAGAGTCAGCCATAGATCCGAGTTTGGGGATTTTCTTAACGAACTTGTTTGAGTTGGGAGATGGTCTGTGCCTACAGATCTGTACACAGAATCTGGCAACCATCCGGGTTGTCTTCTGATCTTTGCCTAACAGGAAAAGGTCGAATTTTTGCTTTTCTGGGAGGTCAGTGAGCCTCACTAGCAGGAGGAAAGTTGGAGGAGTTCAGGATCTGACCTGTTCTCCAGATTGAGCTTCCCACCCCTGGCCCAGTAAATGTGTTAAGGATTGCACTGAAAAAATGTCAAAATGCTCAAAGTGACATTCACTCTGCTTTCTCCTTTTCTTAACCCTGCTACCTTGTGGACTCAGGTTTACCCCAGCCAAGTTGAATGCCTCTTTTTAATGAAATAACAACCCATATCTTTACTAACCTAGTTAGAGTCCTCCTCATGATTATTGGGTTCTACCCATCCTACACTTTCTCAGTAAGAAGCCCCCACTCACAACATTACGGTCACAGGGTACTAGGTGACCAGTTTAACTCTAGAGCACCAAGATGGGGGAACACAGAGATGACTTTCCGTAGTCTCATGCTGGTGATGTGGCAGGATGTGTTTCAGTGACCAAACTGATAAAATATCAATGGGTTGGAAATTCTGATGCCAGTTTTTGGGGGCACAAGGAAGTGGAAAACGAGAAAACCCTACCAGTAAACTTCACCAGGGTATCTGGTCAGCCATTGTAGAAAAACAGTGTTGGGATTAAATGAACCCCTGGTCTGATCCAGAAGCACTCATCTTATGTTCTAGAGCAGGGTAGCCAATATGGTCCACTCTAGATGCTTCTGGACTGCAACGCTTTTAGTCCCTTACCATTGGACACGCTGGCTGAGATTGATGGGTAGTGGAGTCCAACAGGACTACCCCTTTTTTTCTTGGTGTCAAATAAATAAACAACCTTGGACAAATGCTCCTGACCATAACAGAACTGGGGACTTAGAAGCTTGTTTTGCTCATTGAACCAAGGTATAAGTTTGTTTACACTGAACTTCATTGTGTTTCATGGCTATTTTATACACTTATTTTTGTTAACATTCTTTAGGCAATGAATATGATAAAAGATGCCAATAAAAAGGTATTTTAGCACCGACACTGAGCCCCTCTTCTATATTTCTGCGCCAGCTTGTGGTAATTGCCTATTCTATACCTTACCGGGGAACTGTTTTGTAGATATTTTACATTAAACTTAAATTTCATTATGGCAAACAGAAACACGATCAGCTCTTTTAATAGCTGCTCTGCCTATTGATCTGAAGTATATGGCTGTATAGTGCTCCATGGAAATTGATAAATGATGCCGCATTTGAATTTTCCATGGTGTTGTTTATGGGTCTTATAAAGCCTTCCTTTTGTTTTCCTTTATAAACAGCAAATCGATTGTTTCTGAAGAGAAGTGATCTAAGTTTGTTTGGTTTTTCTGTAGTTTTACTTCTGCAGACAATTAGGCGATATGATTCGATCTAACTCCCCCCCCCCCCCTTTAAAACCTAATCTGTTTCCAAGACTGCTTCCACCTGGAGCGACACGCAAATCCCTTTCAGGTGTTTGAATGAACATGCAAATGGGAGCTAGATGACAGAAACAGAGTCTGATCCTGACCTACACATGTGCATTTGAACACCTAATGAGATCATCACCATCTGTGATTGGGAATCCTGCTTTTTAAAGGGTTTTTCTGATGATGCAGAAGGAAACATCTGCATTTCCTATTCAAAATGTAGGGACACTCTTCAGAGTACCAAGTCAATGCACATCAGGAGCGGGGGTGTTCACACATCACATTCAATGAGTGTACGATCAGTGTACACAAGAACATAAAATGATTTGGCTAGATCATGTGAATTGCCTATCTAGTCCAGCATACTGTTTTCACAGTGGCCAACCAGATGCCTGCAAGCTAGACCTGAGCACAACAGCACTCCACTCACTTGCAATTCCCAGCAAGTGGTATTCAGTTTTGGGTCACTTGAGCTGTACAAATCAGCAACTGTACACTCTTTCGCATATGTGTAGAGACAGTTTGCACCTGTATTCAGTGTGACCCATGAACAAACTTAAATCTTCCATAGAGGTCTTTTTAGGACTATGGATGTACCTTCACTTTTTAATTTTGTTCACATAAGCATTTGATGCATGAGCCTCATAAGGAGGATCCTGACTAATGAGGTCACATGAGAATATTCCACGGTGAGAACATTCCAAGGAAGGAGTTGGTATGCTTAGTCTAGAGGAGAGATGATCAAGATTGCTATATATGAATACCTGCCAAATAGATGATAGGGCTGGGGATTATTTTTTGTTGATCGAAGAAGGAAAAACACACACAAATGGGTTCAGATGAATGGGTTCCTTGTGGACCCTCTTAGGTGTTAAGATTTACTTTACTTTCCCTATATTTTATTCATTTCAACCATTTGTATGCCTCTTAACCGCAGTAGCCTCTAAGTGGTGTACAAGAGACTGAATACAACAGGAGTTAAAACTATAAAATCAGAATTCAATTTAAAAGGCTGATGGAATAATAATAATAATAATAATAAGTCTTCAGCAAGAGCTGGAATTTCAGCAGGAAGTGAGACTGTCTGACCTTGACTGCAAGGGAGTTGCCCACCAATACTGTACGGACAGCTCATGGTGGATATAAGTGTTATGGTTATATGGGGTTGCTCGTGCATAAGTTGCCGCCACTCCTGGCTAGGTAGCCTGGTTAAACCTTTCCTGGCTGGACAGCCCTTCACTTCGTGGCTGTTCAGTCGCTAGCAGAATCTGTCAGTGGGCATTTCTTGAACTTCTTCCAGCAAAGAAGTTCTTTGACACCATGTCTACGCCTACTTTCCCTGCGCGGAAGTCTTCTGCGCAGGGTGGGTGTGGGTAGCGGAGGACCTGTGCTCTCCCCGCTGGTCTCCAGTGAAGAGTCCTGGAGCCCTCTCTCCGATTCCCCCATCCGCCCCCCTTTATCCCTGGTGTTAAGCTGATTTCCTTCCCCAGCTGATGAGTCCCCTCTCTCCCTGCTTGGCCCTTCTCCGGCATCGCTTGGGAGCCCTGCCTCCACTTCTGGCTCCGATGTCAGTTCCCTGACAATAAGGTATGCATCCGAGCCATGCTGGACTATTAACAGTGACTTCCTCAAAGACCTCAACAAATTAGCAGTAGTTACACTGCCCTTGGGAATTTGGGAGGTTGTGGGACTTTCTCTGCAGCAGCCCGTCAGCTGTGAAATTCCCTTCCTGTAGAGGTGCCCTGTCCTGTTTTCTGCACCAGCAGAAGGATGGACAAATGATCTTTGAGAGCGCTGTGAAACTCAGATCCTGCCTATGGGCTTCCCATAAACATCTACAGAGAACAGGAAGCTGGACTAATGTGCCGCTGGCCTGATTCAGCAGGGCTATTCTTACGAAAAGCAGTGTGTGTTTTTTCTCTATGTCAGAAGCTTTCAGTCTGGAGATGCAAGCCAAGAGTTCTTCCTCCACCCCTACTCTAAATATCACTGGATTTGCTGCCATACGTCTCGCTTTTCTCCAAAACTAGAAAACGTGCAAGATATAAAATTAACGCATCTGCCATTAGGCTATTAAAATGTTACTTAAAACCATGCAGAACCATTTCTTTATCATCTGCTCTGAAGATGACCCCCACGGTTGCTGAATCTTCTATTTATTCTTCTGGGACTTCAGTATATCTTCTCCCGTTGCCAGGCAACAGTGACTGCATTGTTAGGCCTACGCGTTAGACATTAACAGCCATCAAGGTTTATTTCCCTGGGTTATATATAAGCAGCCACAGTGGGAAACAAGATGATTTCCATTCTGATCAAAAGTAATATCAAGGTGTGTTTTTTCCCCCTCTCTCTTTCCCTTAAAAAAAAATAATGGCCAAAGTTTCTCAGGCAGCCCACACAACTCATGTAATTGCTGTGTAGGGGAGGATACAGTGAAATTACAAGTTGCAATTTCTTTTTGAGAAGCTGCAACAACAAAAGGGGGGGGGGAATAAAAGTCTTCCTAACAGAAATCCATGAGATATTTCTGAAAGGCTTTGTTATTAACTTTGACTATTGGAATTGCATTAAGCTGCTTGGAAAATTGAACTAGGAAGGTATGTATCCAAAACTTTTTCATGTCTGGGAAACTATTGTTAAGGAAAACCACATTACCTTATTGTAAAGGGAATTGGGGTTGCTTGTGCGTAAGTGGCCGCTGCCTTTGGCAACGTTCCCTGGCTAAACTTTTCCCTGGCTGAACAGCACTTTCTCCGTGGCTGTGTCAGTCACTGGCAGAATCCGTCAGTGGGCGTTTCCTGAACTTCTTCCAGCATAAAAGCTCTTTGACACCAAGACGCCGCCTAGCCTCTCTGCGCGGAGGTTTTCTGCGCAGAGTGGGTGTGGCCAGCGGAGGTCCTGGGCTCTCCCCGCTGGTCTCTGTGGAAGAGTCTTGGAGCCATCTCTCTGACTTCCTTTCCAGCTCTCTTTTCTTCCTGGTGTCACGCTGATCTCCTTTCTCCGGGGAAGTGTTCCCTCTGTCCCGGCTGGGCCCTTCTCCTGCATCGCTAGGGAGCCTCACCTCCACTCTTGGCTCTGATGGCAGTTCCCTGACACTTATGCTTATTGGCAGTGCTATTTTTCACCATGAACACCTCCCTCATTCTCTTAGAATGGCAATGGCGCCCACCTGAGAGGTGCCAGAACTGAGTTCTGGTGAGTTCCGGTTGGAAAAAAGCCCTGCTCATTGGTAGAGGGTGAAAGCCAACCATGTCCATTGGACAGTGAAACAGCCACTGTCGGTGGAATGGATTTCAACTTCACCTTGAAACTCCTTGCATGCCCTTCAAGTCGCCCTGTGTGTTTGGGGGAGCCTTTGGAGCTGATCTAGATTGTAGGAGGTTTCCGAGGAGGGGAAATCACATCTTTCAGGTAGGAATCTGCTCACATGGTGCTGGATGTTGCCATAATCTTTACAACGTGTCAGCTGTCAAGGGTCACTGTGACACCCTATTCCACAGATGGGGAGGACTTCAGCTTTATTTACTGGGCTAGATATTTGCAGCTCCAGCTGCTAGATTGAGCAGGAAGATTGCATGTATCCATTTGCAAAGGAATATCTGATTGTATGTAACCGAAATCCCTAGCTGGATCGGTAGAGCGATTTTGACATTCCTTCTCATTGCCTACATTGCAGCAACCAAGATGATCAAGAGTCTAAAAGCCAAGCCTTATGGGGAATGGTTGAAGGATCTGCGTATGTTTACCTTAGAAAAGAGGAGACTGAGAGGAGATATGGTAGCCATCTTCAAATATCTCAAGGGCTGTCTCAGGGAAGATGGAGCAAGCTTGTTTTCTCCTGCTCTGGAGGGCAGGACTCAAACCAATGGCTTCAAGTTACAAGAAAGTAGATCCTCACTGAACATCAGGAAAGACTTTGTGACAGTAAGAGCTGTTTGACAGTGGAACGGTCTCCCTCGGAAGGTGGTGGACTCTCCTTCCTTGGAGGTTTTTAAGCATGGTGGATGGCCATCTGTCATGGATGCTTTAGCTGAGTTTCCTGCATTGCAGGGGCTTGGATTAGATAACCCTTGGGGTCCCTTCCAACTCTACAATTCTATGATCCCCCAAAACCAGAGTTCAATGTGATGAGAAAAGGACACAGTCAGCTCTGATTTCATGTGCTCCCCTCTCCTTGTGTCACTGCAAGGAGGATTTTGGAAGTGTTTGCTTCTGATTTCTGTAAACCAAGGTTTACAGTGTTGCCTGACCCCTTAACTGTAGTTAGTGTTACCTATGTTTTGTCTAAACAAGGCCATCTCATAACCTATAGTGTGAAGTTGATTTTTAAAAAAATAAAAACTATAGTTTACATTAGCCACAGTTTGTTGGGCTTGAACGGTGCCATAAACTGTTATTAATCTAAACTGGAAGCAAAAGCTTCTGAACTTCTCCTCTCAGGCCTGAGAGGAGGGTGAGTGGAATCATGAGACTTGCTGCTGCTCATTCTTGTCATGCCAAGCCGTGGTTTAGCATGATGTCCAAACTGGACCATTGCCAGACAGTACACAATAGCATTTGGATTATTTCATCCAGGTCTTCAAGATTGCCCTACCTGGGTGACGAGCTATTTAGCAAACCACAAATGGTTTGCTGCCTGATAACAATGACCATAGGGAGTGATTTTCTCCCCATGATTGCTACATAGGATATGAACTAATCACATACACATTGAAATAAGCAAAGACAGAAATCTTGATATGGCAACTCCTTCCTCTCTATTACAAAAGGTCACAACAGTATCCATATGTCCAATGTGTTCATTTTCATCACCCACACATTTTTTTAAAGGATACATACAAGACAGAGAGGGAGGGAGGGTAGGAGTCAAGGAGGGATATATTCATACACACACAAATGGGGAAAGGATAACTCATAGGAATGGAAAAGTCCCCTGTTGGCTGAGAAGGGAATTCAGCAGCCAAGTGTTTTGCCAACAAATTCTAAAAATGGATTCCAGATACATTCCTTCCAAGTGTTTGGAAGGCTTATCTGCTTGTATAAGCAATTGTCTCCTTACATGACAAATTTAATACGTCCATGGAGGAAATCCCTTTGATTTGGGCAAGGCACTAAATGAAACTGGACTCCAGCCCTATTTGTTTGTGCTGTCTGAGCTTGCAGGCGTTGTATTGTGAGGCTCCTTTCATACATTGCACTCCTGCATGAAAGTCTGGTGGAATCAGAGATGGGGTGGGTGTGTAGACAGAGTGAGAGTGGAGCAATTTTAAAAAGTACTGTGTGCTCCAACCTCATGACATGAAACACTCCTTCTTATAATGACTTAAAAATAAAAGTGAGGACAGGGCTTTTTCTTCAGAAACAATTTGTTCTACACTTCAGCATGCTGGCAACTCACATGACATTAGAGATCAACAGCTAGTTAAGTACACTAATAACTTCCTCTAATATTCCACACATCATATTTTAATTAAATTTGCATTTTCAGCTGCCATCTGTCTAAAACATCCCCCACAATTGCTGGAACAAGGGCAGATTTCCATGCTCATGTAGACGTCAACAGTCCTGATGACATCTCCCCACTCTTTTTTAATACCTTATGTAAATCAGAAGAGCATTACTCGTTCTTGTTTTCCACACAAAGCATGGCATTGCAAGAGAGAAACAAAAGGTCTTTTTTTAGGTAAATATTTCATATTTCACAGATGCAAATAGAAACACTCTTATGCTGTACCTGGTACTGTGCTGATATCAGTTCTGCTATTCTCCATCCCCAAAACATTCTATTCCCCTGCTAAGAAATCTCCCATTTCTCGATCTCACTCTCAGGACACTTTAAAACTTTGGTGGGCTCAGGGTTTTGAGCTGACTTTTTCATTGCAAGGTGGTTAGCGGTGGTGTGTATGTGTTTCCTCCCCAGTAAACAGCCCACCAGCACTCTGCAGCTTCTCTGGCTGCCTAGGCATCCTGATATGAAAAAAAGGGTGCAGTTCCTACACAAGATCTTTAACAAAAGTATGGGCACCTAGGAAAGCTGCAGAGTGCAGATCACTGGTGAGTTGATTTGTAGAATGAACTCACAATCACCCCTCAGGCACCTTAAAAGTAAGGTAATTGAAACAAACAAAACCCTATACCCCACCTATGAGAATTTCAGATAAATTTCCTCTCCTCCTTGACCATTTTCAAAAGCAATTTCTTTTCTCATTGCATAATGTGAAAGGCATTTCTCTACCAGCTTATTTTGTTTACAGTGGCCTGCTCTGCACAGATTTAAGAGCAAAGAGGATATTTTCTCTCTCCCGCCCCCACTTTGGCTAAAGATATACAGAATGGAACATGATTATCCTACAACACATTACCAACCATTCAAAACAAACCTTACTAGCTAGAATGCTTGTTCACTTCAGTATAGGTAAAGGATCCCCGGACAGTTAAGTCCAGTCGAATTTGACTATGGGGTGTGGAGCTCATCTCGCTTCAGGCCGAGGGAGCCGACATTTGTCCACAGACAGCTTTTCCGGGTCATGTGGCCAGCAGGACTAAACTGCTTCTGGTGCAACGGAACACCGTGAAGAGGGCCAGAGCGCATGGAAATGCTGTTTACCTTCCCGCCCAAGTGGTACCTATTTATCTACTCAAGCTGGTATGTTTTCGAACTGCTAGGTTGGCAGAAGATGAGAAAGAGCAATGGAAATTCACCCAGTTGTGGGGATTCGAACTGCCGGCCTTATGATCAACAAGCCCAAGAGGCTCAGTAGTTTAGACCACAGAACCATATGTGGGCACACTGAGGTGAAGTAGGTATGGAGTGGTGGATGGAAGCCTACATGTTTATTAGGACTCTCCTGTGACAATTAAGAGATTTCTTTTGAAAGGGGAAAATCTATGTGTACCCTTGGTTTGGGAGTATGGGTGGGTGGATCATGGTATTTGAGTCTTATGCTAGATTTTCTTTTTTAGAAACAATAAAAAAGTGATTCCTGCATTGCAGAGGACTAAATGACCCTCGGGATACTTTCCAGCTCTACAATTCTATGACACTATTAAAACCAGCTCTGTTTCATTCTGTTTAATCCCATTTCCTAAACAAAATCCATATACCGTATTTTTTGCTCTATAAGACTCACTTTTTTCCTTCTAAAAAGAATATATTTTTTTCTTGTTTTCCTCCTCCAAAAACTAGGTGCGTCTTGTGGTCTGGTGCATCCTATAGAGCGAAAAATACGGTACTTTTTTCAACAACAAAAGGGTACTTATGTGGTGGTCTGAAGCCTTTAACCTAAGGAGCTGCTTAGAGGTTTTCTGCAGCTACACAGTTTAAAACAAACAAACAACTCTCTTAAAATGCTCCCCAGGAACAACTGTATGTCATAACCTACAATCTCTTCCTGGAGAACTGCATGGAGAAAGAGATGGCTGCCCCCATGTTCCAATGGAAGATGTCATTGTAACACTACCAAGGTTCACTGATTATACAACTTAATCTGAGGATATGTGTAAGGGTACAAGGGAGGTAAAATGGGGGTTCATGGAATGAACTTGAATCCTCCCCAACTCTAACTGTGAGGCATGTTTGTAGGAGAATTTAACCTAGTCATCAGCTGCAGTCCCTTCTATCAGACACAGGGAGGTTTTTTCCCCCCTTCCTTCCCTCAATACATAGTTCAAAAGCAACCCTAAAGCATGGAAAAATGAAGTAGCCAGGTATGGTAGCAAAGTGAAGCACTGCTCAATCATCAGGTACTTTCATTAGAGGGGAGATCAGCCAAGCAAGGCAACCTGTAATATAAAATACGGCAGTGTTCTCGGAAAGTGAAAGCGCAAGGCAAAGCAATAGCTAAATTTTATTTTGCCCTTCAAAGCACAGGGCCCCTTACGACAGGAAGACAATTAAGGTGACAATAAAAATCAAAGCAAAAGGACTTTAAAATGCTGAAGGCGGAGGTACGTTTCATTTGGCAAAAGGAAAATTCCATGACAGCCACAAACAAGCTCCCGTACAGTTTGCTTTCCTTTTATTACTATTTTTTTCTCCTTAAAAATAGGAGGACTTTGAAATGGTAATGCTTGTAGGAACACACATCACATTAGTGTTGTTTGCTTTCTTGCAAGCCAGTTTTTGGCAACTAAATGGGAGGTGGGATTACAGCACATACAGTCCTTTCTCTGAGCTGTCAGTCGTTTTCATTGCTCACCATAACGAAGATTAAAGTTGCACTTTTGAACAGTTTTTCTGCTTCCCCCTCCCCCCAGCTGCAAAAGATGAAGGATCCGATTAACATTGCCTTCCTGCTAAGCACTTGTGAAATATTCAAAATATGGCTCCCTCGCAAGGACTTGGAATTGGACATTCGTGGCAGATATTAGGAGCCTGGAGGCTGGCGGACTGGGAAGCCACTAACACAACAAGGGTTTCAACGTGTCTACCGAGGGACACATAATCGTTAAGCAAGCATGCTTTCCACTTGCAATGCTCATCTTTGGTATAACTATTTGATACTATGAGACTATTAAAAACAGCTACTGATTTCTAAATGATTCTCTTGAGCTCATCCGCTTCCAGGAAATGAAAAACAAAAGGGGGGGGGGAGAACAGATAAACAACCAAAGCTGTATCATCTACAGCAAAGGTACTGTTGCGACTCCCACCCCGAATGCTATGACAGGCTCTTTTGTGTAAGTAAGAAATAAAGCTTTGTGCGATGCTTAAAATGGGACAGGTCTATTGCATATATTAATATTGAAAGCAACTGGATGCATAAAAACTGACTGTTTTTGAAAGGAAGCATTGTCCAGACCCATTCGATATTATCCAAAACTTTACTTGCAGAACAAAGATATATCCAAATAATTCCATACAATATCTTGTGCAAATCTTCTCACTCCCACAGAGTCTGAGACCGAAGACTAAAGTCAACTCCCTTTCAAAATGGAGATTTGCAACCAAATACCTTTGTCACCTGATTTAAGGTTAAAACACCACATGTTACCTAGCAGAAAACACCGATAGTGAATTTATCAACCCATCAAGGAGTTCAGAGACCACTTAGCATACTCCAGGGAAATTTCCCTATGTTAAACCTTTTAGCAATATACAGACATTCCCATTTCAGTGTCAATTAAGCAATTTTAATTAACAAGGTCAGGCTATGAGTACAGATCACTACAGGCATGGCTAGTTTAAGAAGTTTAAGTGTTTAAGAATGGCACCAAGAGTCTGAGACAAGACAAATGGTGTGAAGATGTCTCAAAAAATGGTTATGCCCCTCCTGTAGACTTTTGGAACTGGTGTGCTTGGAGGCACACACTTCTTAGAAAGGTCTGGAACTGTTTTCAATCACTGAGATGGCAGCAAATTATTGGTGACTGGTTGGTGGTCAGCCCCCCTGGCTCCTTCACCTCCAGCTGTACAGCCTCACCTCCTGGCTGGTTCATACACTCCCCCTATCAACTTTGGGATTCTGGGCAAAAATACACTGGAACCTCTACCTGTGACCACAATCCATTCCAGAGGTCCGTCCGGAGGTTGAAACGGGTTGCTGGGAGAGGCGCCGCTTCTGCACATGTGTGAACAGCGATTGCCACTCCTGTGCATGCACAAACGGTGATCGCCTCTCCTGCGCATGCGCAGGAGCAAACCCGCCGGTTACTTCCAGGTTTGCCGCAGACATTGGGTGAAATGGATGCAAATGGAGGCGGACATAAGAAGTCGTCTGACTGTATTCCTTTTGGATCTTAAGAGGGGACATAGGGTTTAATGATATGCAAGCCTGTATTGGTGTTCATCAGGGTGTGGCAGGATTTGTCCTTTCTAAGGAATTGCAGGATGAGCACTTTTAGTCAATTAATTTTCTTTTATCCTTCTGATGCATTTTAAATTTTGGAACATGTATGCTTTTATAATTGTAAGACCTTTGGATACATTTTTGTAGTAAGCCATCAATAACTGCAATAAATAATTATGGTAATAGCAAAATGATGGTGTTGATTTGTGAAATGAGAGCCAAGTAAAAGACATTTTATTTCCTCCCAGGCCATCGTGCTATATTCCATATGGAATGCCAACAGTTTACATGTCCCAGTTTACAAAGTGTGTGTTTTTGTGTGTTTGCGGAGGAGGAAATTTCTCAGACTCGCTTTGAAAGTCCTTCAGTTTTTGAAAATGGGTATTCAGGAGTACCTCCTCTTGATATATGCATGAGTAACCTTGTACCTAGATAGGGCCATTTGTTATTCTGTGTATTGCCTGTTTGCCACTTCAGTTTGCTTTTGAGTCTGATCTTTTACCAGCTTGAATAGAGCAAACCGCTTTGTCACTGGTATACTGCAGCTTCCCCATTTGGGAAGAAGGAACGCATCATATTGATTCTTCTTCCAGTGCATCTGGAGTGATATGAATTTGAAAGAAGGGCATCTTCTAAAGATACCTTGATCCAACACCAACAGAAGTTTCCACATTGCAGCGTAAGCAAATCCCCAGCAGGAACAGCTGTGGAGAATGCTTTTGTTGTTGTGTGTTTTTTAACTCCCAGGAAGATTAATCTTAAGAGCTAAACTACTGTTCTGGACCCTTCAACGTTTCAGAAATGGAAATCGGTGTATTCCTGAGCTGGGGAGGGTGAGGAGGAATCTGGCAATCTAGCTGCATGAAATAGTGGACCACAGCAGGGCCGACACAATCCAGATTCAGATATGCTATCAAGAAAATGCAAGCGCTGAAGTTACATGTAGGTGTGTGGCTCCAAAAGACAGAAAAAAGTAGGGACACAATTCCTATGCGCTTCAAGGTAGGGCCTACTGAGGAACTTGTTCATTGTGGATTCCAGTGCTAACCGACCTAATCGGTCTTTCCTGAATGAATGCACAGATCAGATCTCAGTTACCCATCAGTTATCCATCACTTTCACACTCCCTGAATGTTCTGGCATGGATGTTGGATCCAAAACAAATGCATCAAAATGCATTTCAAATGTGTACAGTGGTACCACAGGTTAAGTACTTAATTTGTTCTGGAGGTCCGTTCTTAATCTGAAACTGTTCTTAACCTGAAGCACCACTTTAGCTAATGGGGCCTCCTGCTGCCGCCGTGCCGCCGAAGCATGATTTCTGTTCTCATCATGAAGCAAAGTTCTTAACCTGAAACACTATTTCTGGGTTAGCGGAGTCTGTAACCTGAAGCGTATGTAACCTGAGATACCACTGTATTTTGTAAGAATATATGTTTAAAAATGCATATTTAAATGTGGATTGTCATATATATATATAATGTAAATTATATACACTTTACAGAGGTACCTCAGGTTAAGTACTTAATTTGTTCCAAAGGTCCGTTCTTAACCTGAAACTGTTCTTAACCTGAAGCACCACTTTAGCTAATGGGGCCTCCTGCTGCTGCCGCGTCGCCGGAGCACAATTTCTGTTCTCATCCTGAAGCAAAGTTCTTAACCCGAGGAATATTTGTGGGTTAGTGGAGTCTGTAACCTGAAGCGTATGTAACCTGAAGCGTATGTAACCCAAGGTTCCACTGTATTTTGCAATTCTGCCTAACGTGCACATTAGGGTAAGTAATTTTCTACTAATATAGTGCAAACATTAATATATGCACTTTTATGGATACTTTCCCCTAATATATGCAGTTTTCTATACATAGTTTAAAATGTTTTTTAATTCCTTCCTGCAAAAACAGTGATTTTACCAACCTCTGCAAAATGTCAAACAAGTTTTGAGAGAAGGTGGGAAAATACTTGTGATTCAAAATTGCTGGGGGGGGGGGGGAATACCAAAAAAGTGTTGTGTTGAACAAAATTTGGGTTAATCATCTAAGGAATGGCAAGGGAAACAAACAAACAAACAAACAAAAGGGGTTTTGATCAACCTAGAGCAGTGAAATTCTTTGGGGACTTGCACAGGTCTCTAAAGCATCTCAGCATCGGGGAAATGGCCTTTTGGGGTGAGTGGGAGAGGAGTAGGAACCCTAGCTAAAATTTCTCATGCGGCACCTGGTTCTACCCCCAACCATCCCTCTCCACAGTGTTCTATTTCTGCATCACAATCAGACCTCTGGCTATTTTTCTGCTGTTCTGCAGCTGGTCATCTCTTACAGCCGCAGGACACCCTATCAGATGAATCTGCTCATCTGGAACTAGCTCAGTGTGCAAACTAATTAGCCACAGCTGGGACTGAGCTCCAGCCCTTTTTTTAAAAAAAAAGAAGAGGTAGTGATGGGGAGATGCACTGATGGCCAATTCTGAACATCGCTTTTCAGTAGGAATGTTTTAATCAATTAAATTAGTTAAGAGTCGCCGGTTAAAAGCCCTCTGTGACTTTCCTTCAGCAACCTTGTTTGCTCCCCTGGGGTATATTCCTCCTTTATATGGCTTTGGTCTAAACATCCTGATTATTCTGCTCTTCATCTTTCTCCTAGACTGCTTCTAAAAAGGAAGGAAGGAAAAGTTTCCAAGTGAGATGATATATGAACACGTAACAGGCTACCTGAAAGCCATTGTTAAGTGGTGATGATAGGGACTGAACCTAGAATCCTTTGTGCAGTGCAAAGAGCTGGCCCTACCATTAGGCAGAGTGAGGCAGCTGGTTCAAACAGCTGATTTGGGGGGGGTCATGAAAGGGTAGTAAATTGTTAGTCGTTTAATGTATTGTTGCTGTATTTTTTACTTTCCAGCAAGAGGCACGTGTGGAATTCTCTGCCTAAGGACCATAATAATTTAGCTAGCCTTGTGTATGCACCTTAGAATGGGGCAGCATAGAACACGGGGTGGCAGACTAAGGCCCATGGGCCGGATCAGGCCCAATTGCCCTCTGAATCCGGCCTGCAGATGGTCCCGGATTTGCCGCTTGGATCAGTGTGATTGTTCGGGCTGTGCCATTTATTTATTTTTTGCAATTTCTTTTTTCGGGTGCCATTTCCACCACCACCCCTCACACACACCATGGCGGCGCCTCCCCCCTCCTCCTGGCTTCTCCCTGCCTTGCACAGGAAGGGAGCTAGGTTTTGATTGATGCCAGCCAATCTGAAGCCTTGCCGCCCGTGCACTGAGGCCTAGCCCAGACTCACCACCTGCCCGCTGGCCTCTCTGCCCATGGCCACGCTGTGGGTATTGTGACGGGGGCGTCATAAGGCTTCGGCCGGGTGCTTGGCATGCCTGCTGGCCCCGCGCTTGGTGTCTGGGAATGCTGGCCCGGAAAGGAGAGGCACTGCCACCGCCGCTGGCTCCCAACCGCAGGCAGAGCAGCAGAGGAGGTAGAAAGCAGGGGGGAAGGGGAGGGACTGGGGGAGAGAGGAGGGGGAGAGAAGCCCCCTTCCACCGCATGCGCGTGTGCACGCACGCAGAGTCCAGCCTGCCACAAGGTCTGAGGGGTGGTGAACCAGCTCCCTCCTAAGAAAGTTTGATGACCCCGGCATAGAATCACAGAATTGCAGAGTTGGAAGGGAACACAGGTATCATCTAGTCCAACTCCTGCAATGCAGGAATCTTTTTGCCCAATGTGGGGCTCAAACACACAACCTTCAGATTAACGACTGAAGCCCTATGCAGCCTAGGACCCACGTACCAACAGGACCGCCTCTCCTGGTATTCCCCGCGGAGGACCTTAAGGTCCACAAATGACAACACTTTGGAGGTCCCAGGTCACAAGGTGGTTAGATTCGTCTCAACTAGGGCCAGGGTCTTTTCAGGACTGGCCCTGACTTGGAGGAACAAACTGTCCCAAGAGACTAGGGCCCTGTGGGACTTGATATATTTCCGCAGGACCTGCAAGACAGAGTTGTTCCACCTGGCCTTTGGTTTAGACTCAGTCTGGCCCTAATATTTCCCTCCCCTTATGGTTTTGATCTATGGGCTACTCTCAAAAATGAGGCTGCATTTTAAATTGCATTTTAACCTGTATTTTTTTTTTCTTCTTCCCCTATTATGTTTTTACTGTAATTTTTACTGTTGTTAGCTGCCCTGAGCCCAGCTCTAGTCAGGAATGGCGGTTTATAAATAAAATTTATTATTATTATTATTATTATTATTATTATTATTATTATTATTATTATTAACTATCAAGGCTCCTTTGGCTGCTCTGTCTCAGCAAGGAAAAAGGGCAGCCCTGTTTGCAAGATTAGGTATGGCATTTTCACACAGAGGTCCCAGGCTCTTTGGAGGCCAGAGTTCTCTGGCAACTGCACCTCTGAAGAGGAGATGGAGCCATACCCTGGTCTGAAATCTGCCTCTCATCAACACAACCCTTCATGCAGAAGGTTCCTAGTTCAGCCCCCAGCTTCTCCTCCTAGCGCTCTGCCTGGAACCCTGGAGAACTTCCGCCAGTCAGAATAGAGGGACCCATGGGCATATTCAGTATAAAATAACTTCCATGTGTCTTTGTTCAGCTTTTTCTTAGCACCTTCCTTGAACTAAGGGAAACACTTTATTGCAAGCGTAGACTAAAGGTTGGTTTCTGTGTGTCTTTACTCTGCCTACGGGCACCGAAGAAATAATATCTCCACTGATTTCGGTGCTCAGTCTAACTTAGTGAACTCTGTACCGTCAAGACAACAAGTGTGTAAATGTCAATCCACTGGTGGGTACTCAAGAAGGCAGAAGGGAGAGAATGGGAATGATGACAGCTCGGATCACCTGTCACTAACAATCCATCACAACAGCGTCTCTGGTTATGAATATGCAGTTTACGGAGTAGCGCATTTCAAGGATGACAGGACACAGATTAGTTTAGTGATTTGCAATGGGAGGCATTCAGATTGTGTGAAGGAGCAGGTCTCTGGAGGAATGGGTTGAGCATACAGCTTGGCAACAAGCCATAGGGCAAGATTTTGCAGAGAATTCTGGCAGCTACAGTATTTTAGTTCCCCCCACCCACACCCACTGCCAATTGATTTGCATGCAGCCTTTACTACATCCTCCTCGACAAAATAATAAATAAGAAATGATCCCAACAACTTGCTTGTAGCCATGAACACAACGCAACACAAAATCAACAATCGCAATTGAATCAGAAAAGCAGTAACAGGAGAACAAGTAAATAACACCAATAATATATATTTTTTTTTAAAAAAAGAAATAACAGAAATAATGGTTGCTATAACAAATACGTTAGATGCTACTATGTCATGCCTCTGACCGCAGTGACAATATAAAGGAGCAGGGATAGTCAACACAGTGCTGTCCGTATGTAGCTGAACTGACTCTCATCAGCACCAGCCATTAAAAGGCCAGTGGACACAAATGCAAACGTATGTACCTCTTTATATATTTTGGTTTACTGTATAACATACATGCAGGTTGCTCATTCATTGCTAGCAATGCCTTCTATTCCATTTTCAGCTGATGAAGACTTTATTCCGAAACAGTGAACTATTCCAGACACACTGTCCTCTTGAGATTTCCTTTTAAGATTTCTGAGAGACGCCTTCCTTCCAGACTTTTATAGGACATCTTCCTTTGAGAGACAGTTTGGCGTGCCTCACCATTCATTGACTTGTTTGACTCCTCATTTGACTCTTATATATACAACAACTTACAGTCATTTGTATATTTTGTGAGATGTACTGTATGATAAATACATTCTTTTGAAGTGGCGTATTAGTATATTTTGAATGACATTGTGATTAATTATATATCCACTACCAGTCGGTCACAACTGGACCTAATGGTCAGGGGTCCCCTTCACCAGTTATTAGCCAGCGTGTTGCATTTGTGTTGCTTGTTATATTTTGCAACACAGGGGTTTGTGTTTGTCCACATAAAGGCCAATGGGTCTGGGATGAAGGGAGTTGTGCATCTAGAGGGCAGCACATGCTATGGCCACTTTACCATACTCTCACTCTGCGGCAGTGGTGGCAAAGCTGTGGCCCTCCAGATGTTTCAAGACTGTAACACCCATCACCCCTGACTGGGTGGAGCTGATGTGAGATTGCATTCAGCATTATCGGGGTTGGGGTGTGTGGGTGTGTGTTATTGTCTGCTTGGGGCAAGGAGAGGGAATAAATGTGAAAATGAACAAGAAGCCATTCAAACGTCTACCCCAAAATGAACCCAATTCATCTTTAGTTCACCTGGCAGTTATGGGAACTACTTTCAGATATAGCTCAGAAACTTTTCAACCCATTCAGTGAACTCGGTTCCTCTGAACTAATTCATTCCAAGCCCTGCAAACAGTGTGCGATGGAATTCTGGCAAGTGGTTTTAATGTAACAGACGTTTTATTTCAGTACTTGGTGATGCAAAACACCCTCCCCCCTTTTCTTTCTTAATTATAGACTATACAAAACACCTCCGAACACTAATTGACATCCCTTTCACTCCATTTGAATCAATATGTATTCACAAGAGAAGTTAAATCCTTTTGTGGCTTGCTGTTGTATTCTTCCTCTTGAGTCACGTGAGGAATTCTCCTTGACAAATATTGGCCCCTTTTATATTCAGCTTATTCAGAGCCGCAGACACAAGCTCACCTTCTCGTATGCATTAAAACATTGCCAGAGCCTAAAGATTACAGGTTTCAGAACAGCAATAGAAATGTAATCAAGTGACACTTATTCCTCCACCACAGGAGACTGGGTGGAAACCCACACAGCCGCAAATTATGTAACTGAGAGTATAAGCAAAGTTTCTTTTGTAGTATGGATGTCTGAAACTGAGGCTGATGTACAACAGAAATAAAAATCTCAGGGACGAGTGTGTGGAACCCCCTGCCCAAGAAAGTTCACAGCTTATTTTAAATGCATCAGTTTCCCTTTAAATTCCACACCAGGGCCAGCCCTATCATGAGACAAGAGGAAACAGCTGCCTCGGACGCTGAATGCTGGTGGGTGAAACAACTCCCACCAGCCCCAGCCAGTATGGGCAATAGTCAGGAATGATGGGATTTGTAGTCCAGTTGGAGTTTAGTTGCGAGTCGAAGGGCCTCAGCCACAGGTTCCCCATCTTGTCCTAAGGCCTCTGTTGAAGGACAGAGCTGTGTATGTCACACAGGGTATCTCACCACCACCCAAAATTAATATCAAAATCCTAGCTCCGGATGTTGTGGAAGACAACGTCCCATCACCAGTGTTGAGGTAAGATTCAACTGCCAAGCCTAGTCATCTTATTATGTGAAATAAGGAGACATTGCCAACTTGGCATTTGCTTCTGGCAGCAAAATGTCTTGGGCTGGCCTTTTTCCTTAGTTCCTTTTACCTTCCTGCAGCTCCTAAGGTTGTGTCAAAAAATTGCTTTAATTCCACTAGATTCTTGAATCACGCTGGCCACTGGGACCATATGACATTGGTCCTAAAGGATCTACATTGGCTCACAGTACATTTCCAAGCACGATTCAAATTGTACGTACTGACCTCAGTCCTGTATGCCTGAAGAAGCGCCTCCAGCCCCATTGTCCAGCCTGGTCCAGCTCTGAGGGCCTTCTGATGATTCCACCACCATGAGAAGTGATGCTACAGAGGGCCTTCTTGGTAGTGGCACCTGCCCTGTGGAATGCCCTCCCATCAGATTTCAAAGAGATGAGTAAGAAGAAGAAGAAGAGTTTGGATTTGATATCCCGTTTTATCACCACCAGAAGGAGTCTCAAAGCGGCTAACAATCTCCTTTCCCTTCCTCCCCCACAAGAAACACTCTGTGAGGTGAGTGGAGCTAAGAGACTTCAGAGAAGTGTGACTGGCCCAAGCAGCTGAATGTGGAGGGGCAGAGATGTGAGCCTGGTTCACCAGATTACGAGTCTACCACTCTTAACCACCACACCACACTGGCTCACAACCTTTAGAAAACATCTGAAGGTAGCCCTGTATCGGGAAGTTTGGTGTTTTATTGTATTTTAAATATTCTATTGGGAGCTGCCCTGAGTGGCTGGGGCACTCAGATGGGTGGCTTCTTCTTCATAATAATAATAATAATAATAATAATAATAATAATAATAATAAAATTTATTTATATCTCGCCCTCCCCAGCCGAAGCCGGGCTCAGGGCGGCTAACAACACTAAAACAGTGCAACATTATAAAAACATTATAAAAATTAATTAAAATCAAAATTGATGGCAACCATAAACTAAAGTTTTGTAAAGATTGCCAAAGGAGGGAGTCAGGCTGCGCCCTGACCAAAGGCCTGGTGGAACAGCTCTGTCTTGCAGGCCCTGCGGAAAGATGTCAAGTCCTGCAGGGCCCTTGTCTCTTGTGACAGAGCGTTCCACCAGGTTGGAGCCGCAGCCGAAAAAGCCCTGGCTCTAGTTGAGGCCAGCCTAACCTTTCTGTGGCCTGGGACCTTCAAGATGTTTTTATTTGAAGACCGTAAGTTCCTCTGTGGGGCATACCAGGGGAGGCGGTCCCGTAGGTTTTTCTTCTTGGGATATAACTTGGGACCATGTAGACATGCTAAGCATGTAATTTGCCACCTCTGAGAAAAGGTCCCTGAAGTTAACAATTCTTTCAACTAGGTTACATGTGTGAAAGTGCAAGGCTTAGATAGCTAGCAAAGAAGAGAGAGAGAATAAAAATAAAATAAGTGATCTGGTTTGGGGGAGGGATAAAAGATTGAACGGCTTGGCAGCTTATCTAAGCGCTTTACACTCTTGCTGATATGACCTAATGCAGGGCTTAAGTGTGGACGAAAATAACAGCCATGGCTGTGACCATCTGACAATGGATTTTCAACAGTTCATGACAAAATTTGCTTTCTAAAGGGACATGGTCAGATTAAATTTGGACATAAAAATTGCTTTGGGGACAGAGAAACAGAAACGGTCTCCAGCACGGTCTCTTCTGTGTCCACGTAAAATATCCAAAACCAACAAAACAAATTTTCCCCACAGCAAGACAGTGAGGAGAGAATGGAGGAACGACTGAACCGAAGCGAACCTGATTAGTCTGCATTTCTTTCTGAAGTAATGCTTGAAAAAAAGCTAAAAATAGAGGGGGGAAATGTAAATAGCGTTTTTGAGTCCTAAAGTCCTAATAAGCTCCACTGTTTTTAGAAGGGGAAGTATACTGTAGCTTCGGCCCTATGAATCTTCACATGAAAACGCCTCCTTTTTTTTTTTTGGTCTGCCGAATTCCGTTTTCTGACTTTGATGTGTTATTATCTCAGGCATGGACAGAATAACATTCAGAGAGTCATGGCTTAGCAAAGGAAAGTTTGTGTGGAGAAGGAGGAAAATTGCACAGGAAGAAAATGGAAATGCCATCAGGGGAAGCTTTAAAGACATGCTGTTTAAAAAGCTGACAAGGAATCAGGGTCAGGCCCTGGGACAGGGTCATTCACTGCACCACATTTGGCCTCTGGGCTTGACGTTCCCCACCTCAGGGGTTGTCTAAGTCTAAAGGGATCCACTGTTCTCCTGCATGAACTGAAAATGTGCCCTAGGTACCTATATAGAGGAAAATGAATGGAAAAGCTTTCTCTCTGGGAAACTTGTTAGACATTTCCAATCTTCCCTTTTAAGAACGCTAGATAAACTTCCAAGACACCCCAGGTTTCCCCATAACACTGTTTGAAAGCCACTTGAAGAACCCATCTGAAGAGGCAAAGCCTTATTCTAGATTTCACCATTTTGACCTGCATTTGACCTTTCTGGGTCTTGGGTGTATGAATGAATGGTCTCCTGTTGGGAAGGGAGCATGGCTCAGTGGTGGAACACATAGTGTGTAAGCACAAGGAACTCATTTTAATACTCAGAAGAGGCATAAGTTGTTGTTTTTTTAATAATATTTTTATTCATTTTCCAAAAAAACAATTTTTTATACAATCAATTCGCATTTTAACACACATTCATCTCTTTTTTTGATTTCCTTCAGTTCCTCAGCTGATATTTCGTTTGCATCTATATTATTAACACATTTCTTAAATTAGTATTGCCTTTAAACATCTCCTTCCCTCATCTTATTCTCTTTTTAACAATATTCCTCTATTTATCACAGAGTCTCTTGAAAACCAGAGAGGCATACTGTGCTGGACGGACAAGCAAACTGATCTGGTCTATAGGAGTTTGTGTACTCTTACAAACAAAAAAATCCCGCATGCAAAAAGGACTCTCCAGATACTTTCCATCATCTGTTAGGTGATCCTTTTAACTGATGCCTCTTCTGAGTATTGAAATGAGTTCCTTGTGCATATTGTGCCAGACAGACAAGCAATTTGATCTGGCATATACGAACTTTTGTACTCTTACAAACGAAAATTCCTGCACACAGAAACATAGCATGTCAGGGAAAAAGGGGTCAGGCTTGCCCTTGGCATGCTAGTGTTCCGTGTTCAGATATGTTGATATGAACAATGCTGTTACTTCCCACCTCAATTTCTTATTTTTGAAATTCAGCATGAAAGTGTATTAGCATTTTAATATGCATTTCTCCTAATATACACAGTGTCTTTGTGTGTGTGTGTGTGTGTGTGTGTTGTGATTCCTGCCTTGCACGGGGTTGGACTAGATGTACTTTCCAACTCTACAATTCTCCTAATATAATATATTTTGGATGCCATTTTCATTAATATAATTGTTTTCATAAATGTTTCCCCCTAAGATACGTGGTAGGAAATCTGCACTACAAAATCCAGAGAAGTGTCAATTTTGAAGGACAGGTGCATTCTGGTTTGTGTGGTGTTTCAGGAAGTTTGAATTACATAAGTTGTTTTCAAATGTGAATTGAACTAAATGTCTCCCCCATCCAGGGCAGAGAGGCTTTCCCTTCCACCGCAGAGGAACATTTAAAAATTGTGACTCCTCCCATCTTTCCAAAGTGGCAGAGTCCAGGAACAGTTCCACTACTTGATCTTACTGAATGCACAAACGGGCCTTGTGCTAGAAGACAACTTGAACCTATGTTTACACTGTCCCTTTGGTCTTTGAGATAGCACCTGCCAAATCGTAATGGGGTGGGGGAATGGATAATGTGATATCTAACGCATCAAAGGGACAAATATCTCTGTCTCGCCTCGATAACACAAGGACAAAAATAACATTATTAGCTCCTTGGATAGAAAAAATAAAATAAAAAAACGGGTGCCTAGTGTCAAGAAGTTGAATAATATTCTTCCACAGGAGGGAAAAAAAAGAAAAACAGACACGAAAGAAACTTTATTACTGATCATTTCCGTGCCTAATAGAACCCCATAAGGTTTCTTTCTTGTTGGTTTCAAAAGGCCAGCGACAATCTCAGGCTGTTTCTTGTCACAATCTAGCCTTTGATTCAAAGGTAGAAAAGAAAGGATTTGGAGGTTTAGAGCAATGCAACCTGAGAATAAGCTACTTTAAGTCGGAAAGTGGCAAGAGCAATCGGGCAAGGTGAACACATGAAAGGCGGTTGTTCTCAACAGGGGGACCGTTTCAGATTTTGGTTGGGTGCAGGCACTAAGATTTTCAATTCCCTGGGAAAAGGGATTGGTTGTTAAATTACTCTGGGAATCAGAATTTCTATGGGAGGAACAGGGGTCTCCTAACAGCTCTCAGCACCCTTAACAGTTCCCATAATTCTTTGGGGGAAGCCATGATTTTTAAAGTGGTATAAGAGTACCTTAAATGTATGATGTAGAATTGGCCAGAGCAAAGCAGCCTCCTTAAGGAGCCAATGCTGAGGTTGGCAGTGGGGTCCTGGAAGACAGAGCTGTGTGTGCCCTGTGCCCCCTCGTATAGCTGGCTCTACTTGTGTGGTGGATACAATGATCTGGCTTTTGGCAAGAGGAGTTTTTAACAGAACATGACTTGCTTAGCATGTTTTATTTCGCATGATTTGTAATTGCACACTTTTATTGGGTTTTGCTAATTGGACATTTTATTGTGCTCTTCGCATTTTTATTGTTTCCTTGGGGGTGGATAGCCTAGAAAAAAATCCAGAATAAATGGGGGTGGGTTTAAGCTTGTTATGTTTTATCTATTTCAATTGGTTATTTTATACAGGATTTTAATGTAGCAATGCCAGCCTGTAGCTTTCTGGAATGGGCAAGGTTGACATCCCAAAAGAATCTGCTCTCCCTAATTTTTATTAGCACTATTATTAAAAGCTGCATTCATTCATTCATCATTCATTCATTCATTCATTCATTCCTATCCCTTTATCCAAGGCATTCAGAGTGCTGCAATGTTGTTCGCTCTACCATTTGATCTCAGCAGAGGCAGAACCCATGTTCAAAGGGTGGCATGACCAGACAGTAGACTGGAGTAGTAGAGAGATCTGAAATCACCAACGTGGAAGTTCAATGTGGTAGTCACAACGGCAAGGACAAGGGTAGCAAACAGCTTCAAAACACACACACACAGTGTAGACATTTGATAGAGATCTAGAATAGGGTTTCCCAAACTTGAGTCTCCAGCTGTTTTTGGACTACAACTCCCACCATCCCTAACTAGCAGGACCCATGGTCAGGGATGATGGGAACTGTAGTCCAAAAACAGCTGGACACCCACATTTAGGAAACCCTGTCCATTCTGAAGGAAATCAGCCCTGAGTGCTCACTGGAAGGACAGATCCTGAGGCTGAGGCTCCAATACTTTGGCCACATCATGAGAAGACTCCCTGGAAAAGACTGGGATGCTGGGAAAGATTGAGGGCACAAGGAAAAGGGGATGACAGAGGACGAGATGGTTGGACAGTGTTCTCAAAGCTACCAACATGAGTTTGACCAAACTGTGGGAGGCAGTGGAAGACAGGAGTGCCTGGAGTGCTCTGGTCCATAAGGTCACGAAGAGTGGGACACGACTAAACAACAACGACCTAGAGAATATAAGGGTGGTTAACTGCAAGGCCTGCAGAACCATGGACAGCTCATTGGGCATCAGCAAATGACTCCAACTTATCCCATCACCCCTCTGAGCTTACCATACGGCTTGGGGAATAGAGATTTATGGAGCTGAGCCCTCTATTTTCTCTCTGTGACTTAATTCCAACTGGTACATCTCATGTATCAGTGAGGGGTTTGGTGTAGGGGGCTCAGCCCCTTGGGGGAGTCCAACTTAGGAGGAGTTGCATCTGATAGTCCTGGTTAAGGGTGCTTCAGGCTTGCCAGAGTTGGGCTCAGTATCAAGATCCAGGACTTGTTGGTTTGCCAGGGACTGGGGCAATCTTGATTCAATTGCCCCTTCCTCATCCTCTGCATCTGAATCCTAGCTGCCAGCTGAGCCTGGGCTTTGACCGTCTCACTCATTTTATCTTTACAACAGCCTCAAAAAGTAGGTCAGACTGAGAGACTCACATGACTATTTTAGCCATCCATAGCTTTAGTTCCGATTCATGAGCTTCCATCAATGCATTAGCATTATTTTGAGGTTTGCTAGAAACCAGCTGCTGGCAGACTTCGAAATTATAATGTCACCAGCAAGTGCCAATATAAATCATATTGATTTTTTATTTTTATTTTAAGAGTAAGCCCCCCGGGGGGGGGGGTTAAGAATCAATATTCCAGTAGGTGGAGCAGACATGACATCAAAACAGCATACCACATAAAAACAGGGTGGGTGGCAGAGAGAATAAACTCCACATAACAGGCATACAGGACTGAGAACGAGGACTGTGTAATGTTTAGCAACGTTACTTGGATACACAAACATCCTTAGGCGCCTTCCATCCAACCCAATTCTGTGCAGAAACACTTGTATTTAACTAGACACAGAATGTAATTTGACTTGTTAAAAGGCTACGGAAGAGTGAGTTATAATCATTTTGCAGAGTGAAGTATAGGCAAAAGGGTCCGCTTCCACCTCTCATTTACACCAGCCTAATTAAAGGACAATTTTCCTTAAAGTCACTGGCGTAAATTTGGTAGAAACGAGATTTCAGATCAAAGCCAGACGCTAACTGCATAATGACTCTGGGCTCCTGCTGATAATAATGTGTGTGTGTGGTTCTCTCCCCCCCCCCTTTCTTTCCCTGATCCTTTCACAAAATGTGGTTGCCTGGTGTGCAATTTGTTATGCAGCTGATCAATACAGAAGTCTGTGGGTGTCTTGCTAATAAGCCCTGCATATGTAGCAACACAGGCACCAACTTGTAGGGTCAAGGAGTGGTGTAAATGCAAGTGGATTTGCTCCTATTTACACTACTTCACCAAAACTGTGACGAAGCATTAAAGGCAGCCACAGATTATTATTTTTTTTAAAATGATATAAAGTTGGCATATATGAGAAGGTAGGTGTGTGAGTTTGTTAGGGTAGAACTTAAGCTGAGCTTGAATTCTGGCAACATGCAGGCACTGTGGGTGAGCAATTCCTGTGTCCAATAAATTGGTCACTTGCCTTTCCTGGATGAGATTGCCCTCCTGTTGAAGGACCTGTTTTGCAGCTTCTGGATTCAGCTCTGCCACTGGCTAGAAGTGTGTTTTACCAACAGCTATGACATTTCTGGACTGGGAAAACATTGCACAATAGTTCATGTGCTGGTTGCTTCAAGACGGGATAACTGCAGTGCCGTGATCTCCAACATTTCTTCAGTGAAAATAGGGACATCCTAGCCAACAAAGGTCCGTATAGTAAAAGCTATGGTTTTCCTAGTAGTGAGGTATGAAAGTGAAAGCTGGACCATAAAGAAGACTGATCGCCGAAGAATTGATGCTTTTGAATTATGGTGCTGGAGGAGACTCTTGAGAGTCCCATGGGCTGCAAGAAGATCAAACCTATCCATTCTGAAGGAAATCAGCCTTGAGTGCTCACTGGAAGGACAGATCGTGAAGCTGAGGCTCCAATACTTTGGCCACCTCATAAGAAGAGAAGACTCCCTCGAAAAGACCCTGATGTTGGGAAAGATGGAGGGCACAAGGAGAAGGGGACGACAGAAGACGAGATGGTTGGATAGTGTTCTTGAAGCTACCAGCATGAGTCTGACCAAATTGTGGGAGGCAGTGGAAGACAGGAGTGCCTGGCGTGCTCTGGTCCATGGGGTCATGAAGAGTCGGACAAGACTAAACAACTAAACAACAACAACATGGAAAAGCGGGTCATTCCAGGATTAAATCAGAAACTGGGACAGCTTCTGTAAATCCAGGACTGTCCCTGGAAAATAGGGACATTGGCTACCCTTGCATTTGATTCAGAACCTGCAGTTAGTGCAGAATGCTGCAGCGTGGATGCCAACAAGAGTGAGGCCTTGTCAGCATATAACACCTGTGCTCAGAGATCTGCACTGGTTGACGATATGCTACTGAGCCATGTTCAAAGTGTTACTATTAGCCTACAAACCCCATAACAACTTAGGACCAGTTTACCTATGAGATTGCCTTAGCTTCACTGACACCTTGTGAGTTCTTGCTGACCTGCACTCCCAATATCCTCCCTGACACTTGATTTGTAGGGGGAAAGTGTGAGATCATTACTAATGTTCAGTGTTCATACAACTTCTACTGATGAGATTTCAGCATCACCCATAGAATGGACAAGTACCCACTGATTCAGATGAATTGTGGTTTAATGGCTAGCTAATTTCTGTGTTTTCTGGAAGTGCCACGTGTGTTTTCCACATGAGCCCCTATGGACTGAACCTCATAATGTCTTGAGCAACTTTATGACTCAGATCCTTGATCCATCTAGATCACAATTGTCTACTCTGACTGGCAATGGCTCTTCAGATTCCAGGCAGAGGACATTCCATCCTTTACCTGGAGATGAGAAAGGTTTGAACCTGGTCCCTTCTGCACTCAAGACACCATTAAAAAGATGGTTCAAGGTGTGATCAATGTTACAGTGGAACTGCAGTCCGGCGTAAGATCCATCATGAAAACACAACTAAGGGGTCAAACCTATGGGCAAGATCTGCCTAAGATGCAGCAGATCTCCAGTTCAGCTGGCTGATTCCCAACTCAGCCAAGTCCAGCCGGTGTTAACCAAGTTGAATCTAGTGGATAGTGTAACTGGTTTGGTCGCACTAGGTGCAACGCTTCTGGAGTGCCATAGCAGGCGCCACAACAGTGGCATCCAGTGGAAGGCGAGAGATGGGAGAATGCTGGATTTTGGTGTTGCCAGGGCCGTCTTAAGTATAGACAGTGCCGTGATGCAAAGATCCCTCTGGCACCCTCCCCCCCTTTCCCAGAGTTGGCAACCTTTTTACAGGGCTGCCGGCAGCTTTGCAGGGCTGGAGGAAGTGGGCAGCGGCTGGAAGGCACCTCCTCTGGCAGGGAAGAGGCAGAGGCTCCGGGCGTGACACTGCTTCATCGAGGCAGACAAGGGCAGCGAGCTGATGCCAGGAGGTGCCACGCCCAACCTCTGCCTCTTCCCTGGCACCCTCCAGAACTTGGTGCCCTTGCGCCCAGCACCACTTGCCTCTATGGACAAGACTCCCCTGGGTGTTGCACTGAAAATTGAGATGCCAAGGTATGTTACCCTGGTTTAGGTGAAGATATGCTGACATAATTTGTTCACCCCAGCTGAGCCAAACTGGCTGAGCTGAAGTAAGTCGGCCAAGGGCATTACAGGGCTGTGGCAGAGGGTGGAGCCAGGCAGAAGGGACTTAGGCTGGATCCTAAACCTGTTCAGTTCAGTCAAGTGACCTGGCAACCCACTATTTTAAAGACAATGTTTCCCCCCCCCTCTGCCAGGTTTAGGCAGAGCAGAAGCAGTTGCCCCAGTGCTTTGGAAGTGGTATAACTTTGCGCCAGCTCACCTTACAATGCCTTGCTTTATGGTAGCTGCCTGGGTATACGATTGCTCTCTCAAACTACATAAGGATGAATTTTCATATCAGAAACTAAGTCAGCTGGAGAATAAGCAAAGTGAACATATATGAACAATTAATTTGAGACTAATTTATTTCGGAAGGGGGAGGGAAACCTATAGGCACAATCTACCCAGTTAAGGACTCATAATTTCCAATTGATTTCAACTGGAGAATTAACTACATGCCTTAAACTTTTTTCCAGTTGAACAAACAGATTTTAGATGCACTTAACTTTAGACAGGCTTTGATTAATTTGGAAATTTGTAGGTGGGTTGTTCACTTACAATAAGGAGGGCGCCTACAGGTTTGTGTGGAATTTGACGGTCATTTCTCTTTTTACTGAGCAAAAAAGTTGTGAGGCAAAAAAACATCTCTCTCCATTATAAAGAGGGGGAAACACCGAGAATTTTGAATGATTTCTGACAGCTACAGATAAATGATAACTCTAGTTAAGAAACAATTCTTCATTAAAGTAAGACAATCTATCATTTCAGTAAGTCATTAAATAATCTACTACAGAAGGAAACACAGTTTTAACCAACCACACACACACACACTTCAATTTACTTAAAATATTAAAAACACATTGAAATCATTGCTGCTCAACATCAGTCACTGAAAAAGAGCAAATTATCATGCACTGCTGATCTGGAATACTATGGGAAGTTATGTAATTAGTTATGAAAATGTATTAATGTATCTGAGAGAGCGGAGGGAGAGCAATGACATCCACTTGGCATTGTTCACATGCAGACTTGAATAAAAAATATCTCTGTGTTTGCAAATGCAAATTTGGCAGGTGATATGCAACTTCTCATGGCAGCCATTAGATGAACCATTATTGCCTGCCTGTAAAGGAATGCCAAGCAAAATCAGCTTTGCATCCTTTTCTCCTTACTATAGCACATCATCACCTAAGCTACCGTATATTTGACAAAGAGATGGGCAAACTTTCTCCCTAGCATCCCCTTTGAGCGCTTGCAATACCTTGAGGGCCTTGGGGGGGAAGCAGTGTGGAGGTGACGCTCCGCTTGCGCTGAGGCAAACCTCGCACTAGGCATGCAACCGTGTGCCAAGGAGTGTTGCGCCCATGCTCCCTGATCTTTTGCCTTCTTGGCTAGAAAACAAGGTTTTTCCCCTGACCATTTGTCCTCTCACAGATTTGGTTACTAGACATAAAGCTTGGCTGGAGCATGACCGGGACGCAGATGTAATCAAGTATCAGGGAAAACATTTGAGGGAAACACCTGCTGACACGTGTATTTGCTAACGCTGGAAATGTGCTTAGATGGAAATACGTCATGTTCAGAGTAGTTTCACTACTGTTTCCAATTGTTGACTTCTGCTAATAAAAGGAGCCTCTGCAGAGCTAGTCGGCAGCTTGTTTTGGAGCTTGCTTGCCAGTTTGCTCCTGCACAGCTCATTGCATCCAACCTCCTGTCACCCTCATTATTCCTACAAAGCAGGTCCATAAAACTGTTCATTAGACCCACCTCCATCACCTCTTGGGACCTTCTGCATGACTGGCACATGCTCTGCCACTGGGCAAGTACTGCAATACCTTGGGGGTCTTGATGAGTTTTCAGAAAGCAGGTCCATAATGCAGAAGGTCCCATGTTTAATTCCCAGCATCACTAGGTAGGAATTTTGAGATCATTGTTATGAAGAGGGGGAGGAGTTTGGACTTTATATCCTGCCTTTCACTCCCCTTAAGGAGTCTCAAAGCAGCTCACAATCTCCTTTCCCTTCCTCCCCCACAACAAACACTCTGTGAGGTGAGTGAGGCTGAGAGACTTCAGAGAAGTGTGACTGGCCCAAGGTCACCCAGCAGCTGCATGTGGAGGAGCGGAGACGCGAACCCGGTTCCCCAGATTATGAGTCCACCACTCTTATCCACTACACCACACTGGCTTTATTCATTTAAGTCCTGTCTTTCCCTCAGAACTGGGACTCAAGGCACCTCATAAAAATTAAAAGAAGGGTGGGGGTGAAACAGAGATAGCTAAAAACACATAAAAGATAATAGTTAAAAAGGAATTAAGCTATAATGGAATTGAAAACAATGTCAAAACAAATATGTTAAAATACAGATCACACAGCACAACTCCATTAAAAGCCCTTTTCTTTGGTTCACCAAAGCCTGCTGGAATAAAACAGCCTTCACCTTCCAAAGGAGAGACAACGAGGAGGGAGCTAGTCTAGCCTTACTAGAAAGGGACATCTGGGAGCAGCCTCCAAGAAGGCCCTCTCCCGAGTCACTACCACCTGCGAGGGCGGCAAGAATGAGAGATGAGCCTCTCCTGAACATCTTGGAGCTCGAATACTGTATGGGAGAATACAGTCCTTCAGATAGCCTGGGTGTAAAGAAAGCCCCCCCAAAGTTTGATCTGTCCTGAAAGGGAAGGGTTGTAGCATGTGTCTGAGGGCCTTCTGGTGGTTCCCTCAGTACAAGAAGTGAGCTTACAGGGAACCAGGCAAAGGGCCTTCTCAGTAGTGGCACCCACCCTGTGGAACACCCTCCCATCAGATGTTAAGCAAATAAACAACTATCTGACTTTCAGAAGGCATCTGAAGGCAGCCCTGTTCAGGGAAGTTTTTAATGTTTAAAGTTTTATTCTGTTTTTAATGTTCTGTTGAAAGCCGCCCAGAGTGGCTGGGGAAATTATTGTTGTTGTTGTTGTTGTTGTTGTTGTTGTTGTTGTTGTTGTTGTTGTTGTTGTTATTATTATTATTATTATTATTATTATGTCCCAGGTTCAGTCTTCAGCATCTTCAGGTAAGGGTGGAGATATGCTTGCCTGAAATCCTGGAGACTCGGTGCTTGTCAGTGTTGAAAACACTGAGTGGCAATGAACTACGTGGACCCACTGAAAATAATGAACTTGGGGCTGGGGCAAGGTATAAATAATACCTTGGGATGCTGCCAGTCAGTGTAGACAATATTGAATCCAACAGACCAATTGATTAACTCGGTATAAGGCAGCTTCCTGTGTTCTTCTTAAGACTTTATTTTTTTAAGAAAAGATAATCCTAATTTGCCTTGCCTTCTGGTGGCTCATAGGGAATGCACTTAATGTTAATTTGTTAGAAGGCTGCCCTCTTTTTCAAAGGATTAGTGCCTCTCTTGAGCACTTGGGGTGAAACAGCGTAAAATAGGAAACCAAGAAAATTTCCTCGATTGTCATTCAGATCTACTCTGTTTGTAAAGCTCGGAAAGTAAAGGGGGATGAAGAGGCAGAGACAAAAAGGCATTACGAAGTGATTTAAATCAAGGTCCTCCTTGTGTTAGAAGCTATCTAAATAAATCCTCCCAGATGACTGACTGACTTTCTTCCCATTCAGCTCAGGTAATGATTTCATCATCGGTGATAGACTTCCATGATATGATATCTCATCTCTGCTGAATAAGCAATACGATTTTGACATTATTAAACGTTCATTATCAAACTGTCCCAAGCGATGATGGGGAGGGGGAGGGACCTGACCTTTTTGTCTTGTGCACACAAAATGCGCGTTGCTATTAACATTTATACTGCCTTCATAAATACTGTGTCTATTGTTCTAGATTAATTGCCCGAGAGTATTCTCACAATCACGAAGGCGAAGAAGCAGTGCTGCGTATGCCATGAATGTGTTTCCTGATCGAGTGGACAGAGATTCAATGGGGGGGAGAGAAAGAGTGAAGATTTGTTAAAAGAAAAGTAACAAACTTCCCTTACAAGATCACATCCTTTCTGCAGCACAGGGGATTTGCCCCTGCAGATGTGTGAAGTCAGAACATCAGAGGTTGGCTCTAAATGCGCTGTGCTCTAATAGTTTGTTATCAAGGGGCAGATTCACATGTTATTTTTATAAACACTGAGAATATCTTCTGAGCCCCAGTTCTAACACTAAAGAAGTAATCCTATGCACAAGCAATTGGCATGAAGACAGACAGATTTTTTTTTATTCTTAATATTATAATTTATTTTTTAATAACTTTTTTATTCAAAATTAAAACAAAACATATTATCCAGAAACATATCATCCTTATTCCCCCCATTTTTCCTCCCTCCCCCCACAGAGCCCACCCACCCCCACCCCGACTTCCCTCAGTTCCAGTCTTTGATTTCTCTAAAAGTGCTGATTTCTGCATGTTACAAAGTTATATAGATCCTCAAACTATTTAGCTGATTATTATCAATGAAAAGTTTGTGAATGTTTATTCAAAATCAGCCAAGGAGTCCAGTTCGCTTTGTTGTATCTTCAAATACTTTGTAAAGGGTTCCCATTCATCTTTAAAGTCACAGTTATCTTTGTCCCGTAGCTTGTATGTCAATATTATAATTTATTACCTGCCCAGGTCCCAGGGTGGGTTACAACAAAACTCATGAAGCAGTAGCTAGGTAAATGTAAAGGGACCCCTGACCATTAGGTCCAGTCGTGACCGACTCTGGGGTTGCAGCGCTCATCTCGCTTTATTGGCCGAGGGAGCCGGCATTTGTCCGCAGACAGCTTCCGGGTCATGTGGCCAGCATGACTAAGCCGCTTCTGGCGAACCAGAGCAGCACATGGAAGTGCCGTTTACCTTCCCGCTGGAGCGGTACCTATTTATCTACTTGCACTTTGATGTGCTTTCAAACTGCTAGGTTGGCAGAAGCAGGGACTGAGCAATGGGAGCTCACCCCGTCACTGGGATTCGAACCACCAACCTTCTGATTGGCAAGTCCTAGGCTCTGTGGTTTAACCCACAGCGCCTCCCGCGTCCCTGAAGCAGTAGCTAAGGATGTTCAAAATGTTCAAGAGATACTTCCACCAGTCTTACAAAGCACTCAGTTTACAATTTCTCAGATGTGTTTGTGGGGGGAGGCTCCAATCTGGTTGCCATTTTGCTTTAGGAAAAGGTTCTGGGACAGGCATAGGCAAACTCAGCCCTCCAGATGTTTTGGGACCACAACTCCCATCATCCCTAGCTAACAGGACCAGTGGTAATCTCAAAACATCTGGAGGGCCGAGTTTGCCTATGCCTGTTCTGGAAACTCGACACAGTTTCTATATATATATATATATGTTCAGATGTAAGCCCCATAGACTTCAATGAGACTTACTCTCAGGCAGTCAGGTTGTGTATCCACAGTACTGTAGTGACCAGAGGAAGAATGACCACTGGAAGGAGCACTGAGAGAAGAAACGCCAGCAAATCCAGACACGTTCATCTGCCCCAGCTGCAATAAAACATGTCTTTCCCATATTGGTCT
This sequence comes from Podarcis melisellensis, assembly GCF_964234715.1. NCBI lineage: Eukaryota > Metazoa > Chordata > Lepidosauria > Squamata > Lacertidae > Podarcis > Podarcis melisellensis. The sequence goes on from NC_138537.1 coordinate 13,167,096, forward strand.
CTACAGCCATAGCAGGTGCTGCAACTCTCCAATGGTTTGCCTTTACCCCTGATGGCATATTCTTCCATTGTCCCTCAAGACAAATGGATGGCAACAACTCCCAGATTGCTGCTGGCCAGGGCAATCCAACCCCCTGATCTACTATGCTGGAAAAAGTATGGGTGAAGCAGGGGTTTTCTACTGCCCATCCCTTCCTGCCTGGGTGGGTGGGCTCCACCAATGGAAACTGCAGAGCTCTTGACTGCACCCACCTAAATCGTGAGCAGGTGAAGCTACTGTCAGTGGTACCTTCACAACTGCTGCCACTTACATACCATTAAAAAATTGAGCATTTTGATGGTAGGGTCAGGATGAGTAGGGGGCAGAGCTGGATCAGCCAAGCATTCTTTGGATCTTCAAGATGTCCAGCTACTGGCAAGGTGTGGAATCAGTGCTAGCGAAACCCAGAATTTCCTTGCCACCCCACCTTCCAGCCTGGCAGTTAGAAGCGGTGGAGTTTCGCTTGCACCCTGAAGCTAGTTTATCTCTCAGTTGCGTATTCTCAGTACATACCCACAGTTTAATTAGATGATGACAAAATACAACAAAATGGGTGTATGACCCTGAACAAAATACTGGAGGAGAAGAAGGTGAGGAATGTAGCATTCACTTCATGCCTAGTTCATCACTAAATCCCCCGACTTCCTTCTTAGATGAATTAAACTCCCACACTCAGGGTCAAGATGAATGGGTGTTTTCAAGTGACGAGAGCACCACTTCTTTACCATTTAAACAAGAGAAATGTTTTGTAGGCATTTTGATTTTTAATTACAATAAATGTCAAGGGCTTCATGGAATGACAGAAGAGGCCCCTGAATGTTCTAATAATTTTACAGCTCTGCTAAAGTATTAATCAAGTAACCTTAAAGGGCTTTTCACCAGATTCTCTGCAGATGTAAAATTGATTCCAGTCGAGCAGCGACAATTTACACCAGTCAAGACTTTGGCCTTGTATTTTTGAATGTTCTAATAATTCAAGAGTGCTGCGGCTGTGAAAAATACAGGCAGCTTCTGCCTGTTCTCTGGGGTTCCTAAATAAAATTGGTGCAAAACAAGAGATTCTGCATGGTGGTGTAGTAGCTAATGTCCCAGTCCAAATCTTGCCTCTGCTATAAATTCGCAATGGGATATCAAGAAATCTACTTTCTTCCAGCCTTAAGAGTCTCATCTACAGTATACGGTCCCTATGTATCTTGCTCTACATAAGGCACTTTTTATCTGAAGAGCTGTCAGCAGACAGTCATCTATTTGAAGTGGTATTGGGTCTATGTTCAGTTTAATGAGAAAGAACCCTATTTTATTATTTATTAATTGCTTCCCATAAAGCATCTTGAAGAGATTTACAGTATAATAACCTATGCATGCGAAAGGCTGGGCTGGATGAATCCCTAGCCGGAATTAAGATTGCCGGAAGAAATATCAACAATCTCAGATATGCAGATGACACAACCTTGATGGCAGAAAGTGAGGAGGAATTAAAGAACCTTTTAATGAGGGTGAAAAAGGAGAGTGCAAAATATGGTTTGAAGCTCAACATCAAAAAAATGAAGATCATGGCCACTGGGCCCATCACCTCCTGGCAAATAGAAGGGGAAGAAATGGAGGCAGTGAGAGATTTTACTTTCGTGGGCTCCATGATCACTGCAGATGGTGACAGCAACCACGAAATTAAAATACACCTGCTTCTTGGGAGAATAGCAATGACAAACCTAGACAGCAACTTAAAAAGCAGAGACATCACCTTGCCAACAAAGGTCTGTATAGTTAAAGCTATGGTTTTCCTAGTAGTGATGTATGGAAGTGAGAGCTGGACCATAAAGGAGGCTGATCACCGAAGAATTGATGCTTTTGAATTATGGTGCTGGAGGAGACTCTTGAGAGTCCCCTGGACTGCAATAAGATCAAACCTCTCCATTCTGAAGGAAATCAGCCCTGAGTGCTCACTGGAAGGACAGATCGTGAAGCTGAGGCTCCAATACTTTGGCCACCTCATGAGAAGAGAAGAATCCCTGGAAAAGACCCTGATGTTGGGAAAGATGGAGGGCACAAGGAGAAGGGGACGACAGAGGACAAGATGGTTGGATTGTGTTCTTGAAGCTACCAGCATGAGTTTGACCAAACTGCGGGAGGCAGTGGAAGACAGTGCCTGGCGTGCTCTGGTCCATGGGGTCACGAAGAGTCAGACACGACTAAACGACTTAACAACAACAACAACAACCTATGCAAAACAGTTACAACCACTGCACATGTAGGAACACTTGCATAAAAACAATACCAAATCAGATTTTGTTGCAGGCTCCCCTTATGGGCATAATAGCGCTATGCTCTGCTGATCATAGAATTGTAGAGTTGGAAGAGACCATGAGGGTCATCTAGTCCAACTCTCTGCGATTCAGGGATGTGTTGCCCAACACGGGGCTCAAACCACAACCCTGAGGCAGGCTATTTGCCAGAATTCAGCTGACCAAAAGGGAATATGCTCCTATTGAGTCACATGCAAGATAATTGTGCCTGTTGACAGATGAATGGATGGAATACATTAGACCACCAACTTTCAAGAGGAGTCACTTTCAGTAAAGGGGTCCTATAAGCCAGCTTCAACTAATGAGTCCTGGTAGCAGAAACTCATGCAATATCTTCTGCTAGTTCAACAGCACTTTCGTCCCTCTCCTCCCCTTGTGAACCCCCTAAAAATTCTAGCTCTGAGAGCATATGGATAACTCCCAGAATAGTGTACAGAGGATCATTCCATCTGGCAAGCCAAAATACTTCCATTGGTGCAACAATTGTTAGAGCTCTTCATCAAATTCCTCTCTGTTTCCTTGTCCCATAGAACTTCCAGAGACAAGTACATGCAAAATATACTGGCATTAAATATTCTGAACCTACCCCTAATCCAGAATATGACATGTATTCGTTGTTCAGTCCTGCCAGGGATTGCACCACTGACTTCATGGTCGGAGGTTGGGACCTCAACCTATCATAAACAGCATGCACTCAGGCCCCAGAGCCATCTTAAGGCACTAAAGGAAAAACATGTTGCATCAGCTCTTGCACTTGGCAGAGAGTATGAAACTTCTGGCTTGGCCTGGCTTAGATCAAATACTAGGAGCCTGGTTTCTGAAGTCCTTATAATCTGCACTTTTCCTAGAAACATATCAAGGCAACATACAGCGTTAATATAAAATCAGCAAAAGGATCCATAAAAAGACCGTTAAAAAAATCAATAAACATTGGTTGTTGTTTTTAAAAAGAGAGAAATTCATATTACAAAGGTCTATTTAAACAATGCAGTTTTCAAAAATATCTTTATGCATGCGTCAACAGCGGCAAGAGACTTCTTCCAGCAAGAATGGAAGAACGAGAAAATCCGAAGCAAAGAACTGTGGCAAGAGCAATTGATGGACTATGCAGAATTGGCAAAACTGACACACAAACTACATGATAGGGATAACTGTGATTTTAAAGATGAATGGGAACCCTATACAAAGTATTTAAAGAAACAACAAAATAAACTCGACTCCTTGGCAGGTTTTGAATAAACATTCGCAAACCTCTTATTGATAACATCTAGATAGATAAATTAAAGATCTGTACAGTTTTGTAACATGCAGAAAATAACATATGTTGATAAACCAGAGAGAGGAGCTGAGGGAAGTCTGGGGAGGAGTGGAGGGGGGGGCTATATTTTGGGGAGGAGGGAGGGGAAAATAGGGGGGATTTAAGGATGATATGCTTTTTGATAAAATGTTATGTTGAAATTACTAATAGAAATATTTTTTAAAAAAAAGAAAGAAAAAGAAAATAAACGATGCAGTTTTCAGAAGACGCCTACAAGAAGGCAGGGGTGGTTCCTGTCAGATTTCTTCCAATGGGGAGTTCCAGACTAAAATATTGGTCCCTAGTGAAGACCAACCAAACTTCAGGGGCATGGGGAACTCCCAAATGTGCCCCATCAGTGACTTAGCATCGTGCATTCAGAGTCAGGTAGTCATAGAATCATAGAACCATAGAATTGTAGAGTTTGAAGGGACTGTGAGGGTCATCTAAGCCAACCCCCTGCAATGCAGGAATCTTTTGCCCAATGTGAGTTTAAGCCCATGACTCTAAGATTCAGCACCTCATACTCTACTGACTGAGCTATCCCAGCATTCAAGGTTCATAAGGTACGTTAACTCTTGACCGGTAATGGCCAGAAGGCAGGTAAGGGTGGGGCGGTGTTGCTCACCTGGCGTCCCAGTGCAGAGGTCACTGCCAGCAACTAACTAGAAGAGTAAACACAGCAGGGAGCTGTGTATCTGAAGCTGCCGTATCTGAAGCTGCCGTATCTGAAGAAGTGTGCATGCACACGAAAGCTCATACCAAGAACTAACTTAGTTGGTCTTTAAGGTGTTACTGGAAGGAATTTTTGTTTTGTTTTGACTATGGCAGACCAACACGGCTACCTATCTGTAACAGTAGGGAGGTCAGTGCTGTGTGGCTGCAACGGCAGGGATATTAAATTAGCTCTGCCACTGCACCCTCGCCACACTGACCTCCCTGGCTTTTCACCCCACTCCATCTTGGTTATCGGCAATGCCATCCACATTGGGAAACCAGATGAACCACAGCACACCACTCTGCTTTGCCAACATCTGCTGCTTTTCACTGGTCAATAGAGTGCACCTTCTGCCTGCCGCGTTTGTCCCTGCCATTAAGCTCAATGACTCTGTGCTTGAAGAACAATTGATCCAGGGCATGAAACATGACTATTTGTCCATCTAACTCAGTAGGGTTAACTCTGGCTGGCACAGAATCTCCAGGATCTTTCTCATCACCTGGTAAACAGTCTTTTCAAATGGGCATGAAGCTGGGATTTTCTGCATGGAGTATATGCTCTACCACTGTGCTGTGGTCATTCCCTCCGTTCCAGATACTACATGTCCACCCAGTGCCGGATTTACGTATAAGCTAAACAAGCTATAGCTTAGGGCCCCACTCGCTTGCCCCCCCCCCCAAAAAAAAATTAAGGAAAAAAACCTGGATGTACATTTCCCAAATATAAGGTAAAAAACAAATCAAATAAAACCTACATACAGCAACAGTGTTTCGTGTTGTGTAGGCTTTAGATACCTATTAGGTCCATAAATTACCATATAGCATATATTCAACACAAAAAACAGTGACAATTTGTTGTTGACAAAGGACAGCTGGACATATAAAGGGCCCCATTACCTCCAGTAGCTTAGGGCCTCATCAAACCTAAATCTGGCCCTGTGTCCACCTATGCCCCAGTCCAGAAAATTTGTAAAAATAGGTAAATGCAGAAAAAATAGATTTCATATTTCATAATATGTAGGACAAGATAAAATGACTACAGATTACTCACCAAAGACATATTTGCACAATCCACTAATAGTTCTACATTATCATTAATTTTACTCTTAGACGTTAAGATTTTCCACTGAAAGAGAAAAGCAGCAATGCCCACTTAACACTAGTTCCTGCTCGCCTTTGACTTCTATAACTACTGTAGTATAAATGAGAATATGTCATTTTGAATCAAATTTCCCTTTTTAAAAACCGTTGACCTGCAAAGAATGGCAATAAAGACCCTTCTGGTATATATATATATTTTTACCATGGAATGAACATTCCTTTCCATTTGATAATTGTAATAAAATACACTTCTTTTCAAAGTCCAATTTAAGATTTAATGATGCAGAGAAGGTTGGGGTGCTTAAAAGAAAGTGGAACAATAACAGTAAAAACATCGCTGCAGCCTACAACAATATCACCTAAAAAAAAAATTTCTGGTCAATTAGCTTTGATTGTGTTAAACAATGACAAACTACAGAAGTAATTAGAAATCACACACAGTGTTAGCAAGTCACTAAGTGGTGTTGATTAGTTAGCAGTAATTTAAGCTTCCACAAAGATTGTCATTTCTTTACATGTGTTTTAAAGCAAGAATCAAATTGGATTTAATATAGTTGTGTGTGTTTTTCCTCTTAATGTGGCTATAACCAAATGGTCTCCTGAGTTTTATCTCCTTTCATTCAATTTAACAGCTACTGCAAAATACATGAAAAAAACATTGCATACAGGAATCTTTCTTCCCTATTGAAGCAAAACTCCTACAGCCAATCCATATGGCGAACAAAACTGATAGGTAGGGTGATCCAGGCAGTCTATTTTCAGACTAGGTAATTTTTTCATGCCTGCTCATAGCTCAATTCTATCCTGTTATCATGCTGATCTACCTACCTACACACACACACTGCAGCAAGATTCACAATTAAACTTTTGAGTATATTTTCTCCCAAAGTGTTCTATCTCAAAATCTGTATTTTTGAATGCATGCTGAGATTCCGCCTCCAGCAAGAGTTGTGTTGGAACCAATGGAAAATTATAAAATCTGATGCACACATAGATTTTGCGGCTAAGGTGCCGATCACTTCCTATCAAAAGTAGCAAATATTGAATCCCTTAAGCATCCTTACTGACATGCTGATAATGGGACTTGAGTAAATTTTCTGCAGACTCACTCCAGAATTAACTCTATGTCATCTTCACAGCTCAGTGCCGAACCTAGTTTGTTTTTGACACTTACTTATCTGGTGACGGGAACTGGCGTTATGACCTTGGCCCAGATGATTTGGTTTTATTTTTATTCATAGGAGTATTTGCTCATGCAAAAAAATATATAGCATGGTGATGTGAAACACAAACATTAAAATGGATTTATATTGTGATATCATACAATACAAAACAAATGATAGATGCAAAACCACACCAATGCTTTAAAACTGCTTTGGCGAGGCAGAAATGGTTTCAACAGGTGGCAAAATATCAGAGTTATGGGTGCCTGATTTCAATAGGAACAGTGTCCTATTGCTGTACTGGTGCCACGACACTAAAGACCTTGGTCTGCATAGACACTAAACAAATCTGAAACAACTGTCGGAAAGTCAGGTGGGCTTCACCAGATAGTTGGAATGATCTGGCTGGTATATAAGGGGCATGTTGGTCCTATAGGTAACCTGGTCTCCAGCTGTTTAGGGCTTTATTGACTAAGGGAGAATTCCTATGGCACAATCTACTGGAATGAGCAGTTTAGATGTAGTGGATCTCTGGCTCAGCCAATCGATTCCCAGCTCAGCGAGGCTCAGCCAGTGTTAAGTCCCAAGCCTTGGACCAGCATAACTTGGTCATTCCAGGTAAGCCAGGGCTCAGTTAGCTGAGCCAAGGCTGCTGTAATTCCCCCAACCCAAGAAAAGGCATTTTGGGGATAGGAGCATCCTAAGCTCATTCAGCTCAGTCATGTGACCTGGAATCCTGGCACAGGACACTGTTTTAAAGGCTTGTTTTCCCCCCTGCCAGGCTTGGGCAATGCAGCAGCAGCAGCCGTCCCCTTGCTGAACAGGGTTTGGGTCTGGCGTAACATTATGCTGGCTTAATTTACACCAGCTTGCTTCATGCTGACCTCTAGGGGAACAGGATTGCTCCTTGAACTCAGCTCAGTAATAACAAAAAAAATTCCTTCCAGTAGCACCTTAAAGACCAACTAAGTTAGTTCTTGGTATGAGCTTTCGTGTGCACGCACACTTCTTCAGATACACACGAAAGCTCATACCAAGAACTAACTTAGTTGGTCTTTAAGGTGCTACTGAAAGGAATTTTTTTTGTTTTGACTATGGCAGACCAACACGCCTACCTATCAGCTCAGTAATGCACTGAAAGCCAACCAGAACTTTCAATGGTGCAATTTGCTGGTGTGGAGCTGTTCTGGCTAAAACCCAAATCTGCACTGGGTTTGTATTGCTGATCAAGGCTGTCGTGAGTGGCAACTAACTTGAAACACCAGTATTCTAACCAGGCCTGTGCAGAGAGGGTGGGGGGAGCTGGGTATATTTACCCCGGGCCTTGAAGGGCTAAGTCAGCAGCGGGAGCATCAGACAAGCTCTGCATGGACCTGGTTCTAAACATCCCCAAGGATGCAGCACTGATATGGTGCTATCACTCTGAAAATTGCAAAGCAAAGTACCTACCTTCTCACTGGATTTCAACCACATTGACAAAAATAAGTAAATGCAATCAATTCAGCAAACCTGTTCAAACTATTCCATCCAAACATGCTGTCCAAAGACCTTGAAATCATCCAGTTGAAACATGGAACTGAGAAACTGGGGTAATCTGGTGAACTTCCATACACTGGGAGTTCCACAACATGGGTTAGGCAGGGGTCAGCAAACCTTTTCAGCAGGGGGCCGGTCCACCCACTGTCCCTCAGACCTTGTGGGAGGCCAGACTATATTTTGAGGGGGGTGGGGAAATGAACAAATTCCTATGCCCCACAAATAACCCAGAGATGCATTTTAAATAAAAGCACACATTCTACTCGTGTAAAAACACCAGGCAAGCCCCACAAATAACCCAGAGAGGCATTTTTTTAAAAAAAGGGCACATTCTACTCATGTGAAAACATGCTGATTCCCAGACCGTCTGCAGGCCGGATTTAGAAGGCGATTTGGCCGGATCTGGCCCCTGGGCTTTAGATTGCCTACCCATGGGTTAGGGCAATGTACAAGCTCTGCTATAGCAGGATGTAGAGGAGCAGCTTGCAAACTGCCTTAGACTCTAAGGAAAATCTGCGTTCAGGATACATGGAAACCATTACTGTCACCACTGACATTTGTCGTCCACTGACATGCAGTACAAAGTGCTTCAGAGCAATGCAAGCAACAAGGAGCATCTGTTCTCTTGGAAAGGTAGCCATCTAAGAACAAGTCCAATGACAGGCTGAGATGGACCAAAAGCCAAGCTACATCCGCCAGTCTGAAAGTTTGCAGCATGCTGCAGACAGAGAAAGGTCGTCTTGCATTATCAAGAAGGACAGAGAGACTTGTGGTTTCCCATGTGTCTAAGACAACCACAATTGCCCCAAAGTTTCCCTCCACAATCTGTTGTATCTTGAAATCATATGGTTATGCCACATGGTTTAACATGTACTTGGTACCAGTTGCAAATAAATCTTCCAATCTGAGACTAGTGTATAAACTAATGCCTTCTTCAAAAGCAGTTTCCCATCAGCCTGGGCTCATTCTTATATCAGGGGTTTCTTTGGGTCATTTTGGTGGTGGTGGGGTCTCTCCATAAGCTAGTTGTAGAACACAATGCCTCTGAGCATACAGGGAGTGCATTTACCTCACTAAAGAGGCTCCATAAACATCTGTGTGGGGTGTATTGAAGAGCATAGATTCAGAACTTTTGAACCAAGGATCACCAATTATCACCAGAACTTAGCTTCCTGCCTTATAAGTTTCCACCCCACAATATGAGAAGTAATAAATGTCTCTAAGAATTCATTGTCAATAATAATAATAATAATAATAATAATAATAATAATAATAATACAAGCAACAACTCTCCAAGTGACTGACAAAATTTTAAAAGTATAAATCATGACATAAAATCAGAAAAAAGAACAGCACAGTACAACAAAAGCCATACAATGACATATAAAACAAACTCAGTCAAATAGGCGACTCTCAGCTTACACGAAGGCTACATCTGGGGATAGTGCATGAAGCCAAAATTGTATATAGTCAAAACACATTCAGTTCAGTGGTGGATAGCATAGCCAATGTCTTTATTCCTGAATGCCAGCCCCCTTTCCATCCGCCTTTACTCCCCCCTCCCCAAGCACATAAAGCTGAATGCAAACGAGTTAAGTGCACATAAGTTGCGTCAAATACCTGCAAAGCAAATAAACATGAATGCCTGGGAGAAGAGATGAGTTCTTACCTAAAGAGGTTAATGGGAGTGCCAGGTGAACCTCATTATGCGAGAGTGTTCCGCATCAAGCATGGCGCATGTGCATGGTTCCATGGGGCTTCCAAGTCGGATAGCACAGGATTCAAGTAGGAGCACATAGCCCCAATATACCACTTATAAAATAAGCCTTAGCTCCATCATTACCTTACTTAGAGGCCTCTTCTGCAAAGCACTAGTTCAGGCCAATCCATGTCTTCCAAGTATCTCAAGGATAAGCAGCCTTGCCTGTGAACGAGATGAGAGGGGAAGTGAGTGTTGTGCTGACTTCTGGAGGAATTTGACCTTTGCTCTTTCAATAAGCCTTCAAAAGAGTTTTTTTTTTTAAATCCCTAAATGGACATTCTTACATGGATTTATTTGCAATTCTTTTATACATACAATCATTTATTTTTTAAAAGCATGTAGTCTTTTAAAAAACTGCTTTTATATATGCAAATGTTTTAAGTGTTTTTGCATATGTAGTGCACCTGGGAAGCATCAACCTGCCAGCAGCAGGGATATGCTCTTGCTAGGGGTGGAGGAAGGGGGGTGCGGAGGGTGCGGGCTGCCCCAGGTGTCACCACTGAGGGGGTGACAAAATACTGGGCAACACTCACCGCGGGGCCTGCAGCGCACCCGAGCCACGTGTCTCTCCTGGGAAATCCAAAAATCCCCACAACGAGGTGAGCTCCTGTTGCTCTGTCCCTGCTCCTGCCAACCTAGTTCGAAAGCGCACCAAAAAAGTGCAAGTAGATAAATAGGTACTGCTCCGATGGGAAGGTAAATGCCGTTTCCATGTGCTGCTCTGGTTTCGCCAGAAGCAGCTTAGTCATGCTGGCCACATGACCCAGAAAAAACTGTTTGCGAAAGCAAACGCCGGCTCCCTCAGCCCGTAAAGCAAGACGAGCGCCGCAACCCCAGAGCCGTTTGCGACTAGACTTAACTGTCAGGGGTCCTTTACTTTTACCTTTACAAGCCAATGGACATGATAAGCTACTGTGAGACATTGGTAGGTCCTCTCCAAGTATGGTGCATGAAGCCCTTCACTGTGTCATCCTCGTTGTGTCAAGCAGTGCCTTCTAGACTGTAGGGGCAATTTAGCCAGAAGATATTTGTATTTCGAGGAGATGGTGATCTAACATGGTTTCCTGGTTTTCCTGCCTCTGTTTGCTTCCCCATCTCTATCTCTTGTTAAGCTCTTTGATGGCTGAAGAGCAGCCTTTATTGCCTCTAATCTGCTGGAAGGAAGTGATATTGTTAGGTACCTTCTTTTGATGTTGGACATTGTTTGAAGAAAGTGAAGCATTGGGAGAGGTGGCTAATCTGTATGTAGCTAGTAGCATGTAGGCAGCCAGGCAAACCACACAGGTTAGCAATCTATAAATCGGATGGTGTTGGGCATAGTTTTTGAGAAGCTCACACACGGACTGATCGATCGTTTATGTGCAAACTAAGGCTACCTGGGGGAGTCGCTTCACGACTTCTTGAGGGCTTCCAAGTGGCAGATTGAAGTGCTTGCTTGATAATGTATGTAATGTTTGCTGTTTAGAATAAAATCGTCTCACTCACTTGTGTTTGCAGTGCCTCTGAATCTCATAAACAAAAGAACCACCTTGCATTTGGCAAGACACAGTCACAGGAGGAAAGTCCACGCACCTTCTCCTCACATCAATGCATAGTGGTACCTTCTAAGTGGGGTATTAAATTCACCTGCACATACCGACACTGTCCAGTATCCATTTGGTTGGAACACAAAAGACCACTACAAGAAGATATCTTCTATAAAGTCAGACCACCCACCTAGCTTAGTACTGCCCACACTTATTGGCAAGGTTTCAGAGTTTTAGGCAGGAGTTTTGCCCGGACTAGCAGGCAATGCTGGGAACTGGACTATGAACCATTCTGTTCAAATACCAGGAAATGAATACCAGTAAACATCAGGATCAAGGGTTGAATGCAAAAGAATCATTGGCAAGAATATTGCAAAGGACAAAATAGCACCAAGATGCTATAATTAATTGAAGGGAGCTCCTGAGTAAAGGTTAGAGGAGATGTGTATCAATCAATATGAAGAAACTATTGACTGGCTCATCTTGAAGAAATTAGCAACGTATAGCTATCTCCTTCCTCTGTCAGTAGGAAGGCACTAATTATGTTTGTACACCAAGATGTACTTTAGAGTCTAAAGCTCTGCAAATATCGAACAAGAACATATCCATTATTAAGGAAATGCTCATCTTTATGACAGATACTGTGCATGTACACTGCAGAAACCTACCAGGGCAGAAGGCGGTGAACATTTCCATGTGTTCAACATGACTCTCTATCAGACTTCTGTCAATAAAACTTAGGAAACACTTTGCCAACATTGTTCTACTGAGTGAAGATCAAGCTTCTTCAGCTTCCCAAACATTGCCAGCTTAACGTATACCAACAGGGCCAAATTGAATGCACACAGTATCCAACCAACTTAAGTTTCCCTCCTCTGGTCCTGGCTCAACCACTCCCCTGGAACACTCCTTTTCCAGGGCACAACTCAGCTCCCTGAGTTTCAGCTAAGCCAGGATGAAGGATTTGGGGCAGCATATCTCTGGTTGAGTCAGGGCTTGGGGATTTACGCTGGCTGAACCAGAGAACCACCACATCCTAAGATTCCTGCATTGCAGGGTTTTGGACTAGATGACCCTCAAATTTCTTCCAACTCTACAATTCTCTGATTCTATGAAATGTAAACCTTAAATAAGATTGCAAAGGGCGCTAAAACAGCCTACATTTGAAATGCACGTAGACCAATATCTGTGGCTGGTTAAATATTTATTATTTAAATTCAACCACACCACACTGCCAAGGCCAGAAACATGGAAATTAGTCATGTAAAAAATGGCTTGAGAGCCATGTGCTGGAAATGTACATTTTGTGCACTTCATTTCATTTTATAGTCTCCAAGAACTATTACAATTTTAATAAACTTGTATCTGGGATTTGAAGCCAAACGCTTATGCTCAGAAGACACGAATTTATTAACTAGAAGACACCCAGAGTGGTAATAAAATGTATTCCCCAGCGGTCTGTTGCAAATGGGTTGTAAAAATTACATTTTATTAATCCAGCTGCAATTAAAGAACACAGCTGTCTCATTTGCATCCCAATGCTCCTGCTTGCAGGAGGACAAATATTTTTCATTAATGCTTGTGACCATTTTTCTCTGTCCGCTCTCGATTCCCACCCCCAACTCTGCTCCTGCTCCTTAAGGTTTGCAAAGCAAGATCTCTTCATATTGTGGGACTTGCACAGACACACACATACAAAAAATCAACCACCACCACCAAGAGATTCATCTATTGGACTCTGTGCTTTCCAAAATGAATGAAAACCAAAAGCATCTCTCCCTGGATGCACCTTTGGGCCATGTGCACATGTAAGTAGACTTCTGTGTGTGCATCCCTAGCTGGATGGGGAACCACGCATACAAATCACACAGCACGTGTAATTCCCCAGCTTTGGGATTCAGACACATAGAAAACATCTTACAAAAAAAAAAAAGAGCCCACCAAGTGGGAAAGTGTCGGCGAATCACAGCCGCTTCCCCACTTCTCTTTCTCTGGCAATATCAATAACTTACTCAAACTCGTCTATGATTTAAGCTTATTTTCTTCAAATTACATGGAGATTGCTAGTTATGCACACAGATCGGGCCTCAAAATGTGCCTGCCTGCCTGCCTTTCTTTTTCTTCCTACTATTTATACCTGTGTTAAACATTAAAACCACACGTACTTCTAAAAATGCAAGAGGCGGGGAGGATGAGAACACAAACTAAGAAAAGCTGAAAAGCGTGGGCAAAGAATGAGGATTTCACCTGCTGCTGAAAAGATAAAAATCTTGGCACTTTGGTGTATTTGTGTGGGTTTCGCAGGTGTTCAGGTATGCAGAGACAATGCTGTTGTACTTTGTCACCCACCCACCACCCCAATAAGGCCAAAGATTTGTCTGCCAGCATTAGAAAAAAAAATCCATTTCCAATTTTATTTGCCCGGCTCCCTTTCTATTGCCTATTTTTTGGGGGGAAATTATTTTCACTGTTTTTTCTCAATTGTGATCTTGAATTTAAGTATTGTGTGCATGTTTCTGTTTAGATATGCACTGCATCATAGGTTTGGTAGTCTTAAGCCGAGATCCCAACCCCACTGACCTGGGGTTGTTCAATGAGACTTCTGAGAAGATGAGACTGGGACTGCAGCTTTTGGTTTTACACACTTAAGCTGAGAATAGTATTATATATGTATAGGATTGTGCTGTAAATGATGCAAAAGCACTGTGCTGTTGTGTATGTTCTCACATTTGCACTGCGTCGGGATGTGAGGAATAACTGGTGTTGTTGGCATAAAATAGCACTATTGCGGAACTGAACAAGATTGGCTGCCTGCTTTTAATATCAGTTCAGTATCACAAGAACCAGCATTGCTCTGACAGCGAATTTGCAAAATGTAACATTTGCTTAATAAACATGCGACTGATTTCACTATAGATAGATAGATAGATTGTTGTTGTTGTTTAGTCGTTTAGTTGTGTCTGACTCTTCGTGACCCCATGGACCAGAGCGCACCAGGCACTTCTGTCTTCCACTGCCTCCCGCAGTTTGGTCAAACTCATGCTGGTAGCTTCGAGAATACTATCCAACCATCTCCTCCTCTGTCATCCTCTTCTCCTTGTGCCCTCCATCTTTCCCAACATCAGGGTCTTTTCCAGGGAGTCTTCTCTTCTCATGAGGTGGCCAAAGTATTGGAGTCTCAGCTTCAGGATCTGTCCTTCCAGTGAGCACTCAGGGCTGATTTCCTTAAGAATGGAGAGGTTTGATCTTCTTGCAGTCCATGGGACTCCCAAAAGTCTCCTGCAGCACCATAATTCAAAAGCATCAATTCTTTGGCGATCAGCCTTCTTTATGGTCCAGCTTTCACTTCCATACATCACTACTGGGAAAACCATAGCTTTTACTATACAGACCTTTGTTGGCAAGGTGATGTCTCTACTTTTTAAGATAGATAGATAGATAGATAGATGATAGATAGACAGACAGACAGACAGATGATAGATAGATAGATAGATGATAGATAGATAGATAGATAGATAGATAGATAGATGATAGATAGATAGATAGATAGATAGATAGATAGATAGATAGATAGATGATAGATAGATAGATAGATAGATAGATAGATAGATAGATAGATAGATAGATGATAGATGTAGATATGCAGCTTTTGATACAGCTTCCTGCAGTTTTAGTAGATTATTTTGTTTGGTGTAAGTGTACACTTTGATCCAAGTAGTATTCTTAGGAAACCCTAAGGGAAATCAGACTTCCCACAATGACTCCATACATTGGGAATCAAGCGAAGGATGGAGCACACAGTGTCATCTACTGCACTTGTATGGAGATGAGTTAATGTTTCTTCTACTTATTGTTCCAATCAACAAATGAATGGGAATTTCCAGGAAGAAGTCCCTGCTTCACTGCCCTAATGTTGGTTGCCACCTACGTTGAGAATCACCAGCCTATGTTTACAGAATGGGCTTATACTGTACTTCCCTGGCAGATTATTCACTTCATCTTTGCTCATTTCATGGCTGCTAATTGGGCTCTGGCTTCTCGCTGAGGAATGCATGCCTCTGCCCTCTCTTTGTGCATCTCTCAGGGTTTCTATGAAGGGTCTTTCCCCTGTCTCCTCTTTCCCTCCCTCTCCCACTCTCCTGTTATTGCTGCCATGCCATCGCGCACTCAAAGACAGACACCAAAACTAGAATATCACCTTTCTGAATTAATTTGTTCTTCCAAGGCTCCAACCCTTTAATGAGGCTCTTTGGGAACTGGCAGCTTAAACATTAAAACAAAAAGGGGTGGGTGGGGGAAAATGAAGCAAAGCAAAGCAAACAACATTACCAAGAACCAGGAAGCTTCACGTGGAATCCTCTTTTTTGAAACCAAATCACTTTTTAAAATAAAAAACCCCTGTATTTTTGAAGTTCTAGCTTTGTTTCAGAGCTAATTGTGATGCATTCTTGTGTACTCATAAAATGGATGGGTCAGTGGCCTTGCTCTGAGGATGAATGGGTGGAGGAAGATAGTTACGGTGGAATTCAGGAAGAGAGTTATATTGATTAAAGTCAATTTACACATAGGAATAGAGATTCTTGTGAGTAGGTGGACGCTCCCCACATCTGCTTAAAAGCTTGGCGGGTGGGCAGGGAAACTGGTTGGGACAGCTCTACTGCTCCTGGACAGTCTTGAATTCCTTGTTACCAATGTTGGCCTTGTGAACTTTGGCCTTGCTCCTATTTTTTTTAAATAAATATTTATTAAGATTTTTTGAATACAGATACATAAATAATAAACAGCTTTACTTATATAACATACTTTCTTCACTTCTTTGGACTCCCTTACGTCTCCCGCTCCCACTTACATTGTAGAAAAGTTTTTCCAAGCAAATTATCATCTTGTTTACAATCTTATATCCACTTATTTAAATACAATCTAACAGTTCTCCAAAAAAGATTTTATACTTTCTTAATTCTCTCTTATCGTCAAATTCAGATCTAATTTAGTGGTGGGCGATTATTTATGATCTAGCATCCTTCTTAACATTCAATCAAGTCACAATATCTTTGTAGATAAATCTTAAATTTCTTCCAGTCTTCTTCAACCCTCTCTTCTCCCAGGTCTCGGATTCTGCCAGTCATCTCGGCCAGTTGCATGTAGTCCATCAGCTGCATCTGCCACTCTTCCAGTGTGGGTAGATCTTGGGTTTTCCAGTTCTTAAGGCCTTGCTCCTAGGCTGGGTTCATCCACGTCAACTCTCCACCTTGGAATTGCTCCTGGGCTGTATTGACCTGCTGTTGAGTCTGTACCATTAATCTGCTTTGATAAATGTAGAATCATAGAATCAAGGGTCATCTTTCTAGTGCAACCCTCCGCAATGCAGGAATCTCAGCAAAAGCATCCATGACCAATGGCCATCCAACCTCTGCTTAAAAACCTCCAAGGAAGGAGAGTCCAAAACCTCCCCAGGGAAAACCGTTCCACTATCAAACAACTCTTACTGCCAGAAAGTTTCTCCATATGTTTAGTCAGAATCTCCTTTCTCATAAATTGTAGCCATTGGTTCGAGTCCTACCCTCCAGCGCAGGAGAAAACAAGCTTGCTCCATCTTCCATGCAGCAGCTATCATATCTCCTCTCAATCTCCTCTTTTCCAGGCTTATTTACTTACAAGTAAGTGCACCTACTGCCAGGCTTTGACTGGGAGTCAATGCTTTTGAGTGGCTGGAATATATCCTTAAACACACAAACATATACACACGCCTCTGACTTTTGCGAGCAGCATCTCTCTGCACATTTTGTCTTTAGCTGTGCCCACCATTGTGTGGCCTTTGGAAGGTTCTCCACGGGGAAATGCACTCCTTGGGTTGAAAAAGCATCCTCCTCACATGGAAATACTGCTTCCCTGCATTGTGGGGACTGATCAGCTCTATGGTCTCCAGCCTTCTCTAGCCTTGTGGGGCCATCAAACAGAACAGCCTCTCCTAATCTCCCCACACACTCTGGAATGGTTTAAACCATTGAGCCTATTGGGCTTGTTGATCAGAAGGTTGGAAGTTTGAATCCGCATGACGGGGTAAGCTCCCGTTGCTCTGTCCCAGCTCCTGCCAACCCAGCAGTTCGAAAGCACACCAGTGAAAGTAGATAAATAGGTACCACTGTGGCAGGAAGGTAAAGGCTGTTTCCTTGCGCTCTGGCTTCCGTCACGGTGTCCCGTTGCACCAGAAGCAGTTTAGTCCTGCTGGCCACATGACCTGGAAGGCTGTCTGTAGACAAATGCTGGCTCCCTCAGCCTGAAAGTAAGATGAACGCTGCAACCCCATAGTTGCCTTTGACCGTACTTAACAGTCCAGGGGTCCTTTACCTTTACCTATAAACTATAGCAAGGCAATGAGATGTTGCTTTCTGTGCTTGAGTTAGTGTTTCAAATCACTGCCAGCAGTACCAGACTGCTGAGTTTATGGATTGTTCCTTATGCACATGGAGGTGGGGAAAAACCATACATGCCTTCTCTCTCTCTCTCTCTCTCACTCTCTCTCTCACACACACACACCTATAACAGGGTCTCCCCAGACCTGCCAGCTTCTGCTGTGCTGGTTCCCGCATTCAGATCTTACGCTCAGTGGCACTTCAAAGATCAGAGGCTTTCTTATTGACCCAAGGAAGGCCCACAGCATGTTGCTGCTAAACAGAGAAACCGGCACAGCCATGAATGACAGATATAAAGAGCTCAAGAGTATAAGCAAAGGGAAAACATTTGGATTGGATTTGACGGAGAGGAGAGGGGGGTGGGAAGCTGTGCCAGACTGCTAAAACCAGCTTCCCTGCTTGTGTGATGCTACAGGGTAAAGTGAGATGCCCCGGGCTACAGCGCAGCTGCGTTTCCTTGTGGGCAGCATGTCAGTGATAGGCGGAGCCAGAGACAAAAATTGGGTGGATCAACAACCATAAAATTTATGTTTGTACAGTAGGTTAGTTTCTACAGCAACACACAAGCCTATCTGCCTTCCTTCCTGACTAGCAAGATGTATTGTGAGAGTTCAAGAATGCATCCCAGCCGGGCAAAAAAACCTCAAGGGTGGTGCAAAACAGGACCACCGAGGGGTCATGGTAGTGGCTTTAGAGGGTGTGCAGCCTGGAGAGAGTCCCAAGAATAGAGATGTATTTGGGCCCCAGGCCTGATGTTCCTCACCCCTGAGGCCAATTGTGAGCATCCAGTAATGTGGCTCAATGTACTTGCCCATTTCCCCAGGTCCAGATGGTGGAGCCTTGAATTGAACTTATTCAAAATTTGGAGCGACTGTGTGAATGTTTCTCGATATTAGAAATTTGGCACCCCTTTCCCGCACATATTCATTATGAATCATATTTGACAACCGAAATATTTAGTGATCATTTCTTTAATATGGCAAACAAGTAAATATGAGCCTGTCATTTTGTGATGTGGGTTAGTCATTTCATAACGGAATATTTTTTACAGAAAAGAGGCACACTCCAGCGTGATTACAACCATGTGAGCCATAGATGCCTAAGCTGCCTAAACGGATGTGAAAAGTTATTGTATCTTAATGTTGTGAACCTGTGTGAAAACAAGGCAGGTGATGGGTACTGTATTTATTTATTTTTCTTGTTGAGGCTGTTATTAAATGCTGCCCGGATGCACAATGTTATACAACTGCCCCCTTTATGCCAGGTCTTATTTTAACAGTTCATTAAACGCCAGGAAGAACAAAAGGTCATTCTTTAGAAAGATGTGGAGTGTGACAGAAGTCAAGTTGTGCTGCTTACAAGGCCAGGAAGGTAAACTGACCCATCTGAAGTTTAATTACAAGAGGAAGTGTTCTTTATTCGGAGATCTGAGCCTCTGACATCCACAGTTCACAAACTTGAACTGCAGTGTTTATTGCCTACCAGCCAAGCTTGGCGTAGCTAAATAAATATGTTC
The DNA here is from genome assembly GCF_964234715.1 of Podarcis melisellensis. NCBI lineage: Eukaryota > Metazoa > Chordata > Lepidosauria > Squamata > Lacertidae > Podarcis > Podarcis melisellensis. The sequence goes on from NC_138537.1 coordinate 13,186,469, forward strand.
CGAGGGACCTGGTGGGAATTGGAGGACGATCCTAAATTATAGATAACTTGAGGAAAACAAGACCTTTCTAGCCTCAGGTTCTGTTTATAATTCTCCTTTTAGAGATGGCAAGTCATTCACCCATCTTCCTTCCTTGAACCAGCTAATTCACTTATGGGTTTCTTCCTCAACGCTAGTCAAGATAGGTGATCTAAGGCAAGATTAAACATTTTTTAATTTTCTATGCTTTAAAACAAAACAATAACTATGCTTTTTTTTTTTAAAAAAACTGCCATTAAATGGATTGCATCACTGTTATGTCTGCATCCCCCTCCCCATTATATTTTATTTTTTAAAAAATCACATATACATTCCAATACATAATAGAGTTTTCTCTTTGGGGGTTCAACCTCCCATCTCATTTTCAATGGTGTTTTTTATTTTTCCCCTTTGCTGCACCCTATCTTATATCTTTTATATCATGACAATGATACCGTAATCTCTATTTCCTGCTGTTGCTCATAGTTCATATCCTGCTCACGAATTCATCATACTATAATGTTTCTTTAAATAGTCTGAAAAAGGCTTCCATTCTTCTGTGTCTGTAATTTTTACACTGGGAGGTCCAAAACAACTTAAGAAGAGTCCTGCTAAAAGGACTAAAGGTCCATCGAGTTCAGCATCTGTTTCTCAAAATGGGCAGCTATCAATTCCTTCTCCCAGGGAACTTTGGGAATAGTAGGTCTGTGAGGGGAATATGGGTGTTCTAACAACTTTCAACGCTCATAACAAACTATGCTCCCTAGGATTCTTGAGGGGAATCTATGACTGTTAAAAGTGGCATGATGGGGACCAAGTTAAATCAACCTTGTCTGGGTAGACGTTTTTGTAAGGCCTTGATTTCATAGTGAGGACCATGACATTGGTGAACACAAGCATTTATAGAAGTAAGGCATTGCCCTTCTTCTGTCCTGCTTGCTTAGCCTAGAGATGACATTGGATCATTTTATCACATCACCAGAAACGTCTGTAGCTGAGGCAAAAGCCTACCGTTTCTGAGGCTGTGCATTCATCCACTCGTTTACAAATATTATCTCTTAATAGAGTAATGCTTGATCATCAGAGAGGTAAAAATAAAAGCAACTTTTTCCTTTTCAGGTTGCCAGTCCAAAGCAGACAACACACACACACACACACACACACACACACACACACCATGTTACAGACTGAAAGTGTGCAACAGTAAAAGCATTAATAGAAAAGAGTTGCTAAACCCTGGTGTAAAAAATTGGATTAAAAAAAAAAGAGCATTATTCCATTTCTGTGCTTCTAGACAAGAATTCAGGCTTTATTCAGATTTGTTGGTTTTAAAGATGTGGGGGGGGGGTTTAAATTCAGACAGAACCCAAAACCATGATTTAGTATTGTATGACTGTGTCATGGCAAGCCTCAGGCTCCTCTCTCCCTTTGCATGTAAGTGGAGGAAATCTAAAGCTTCCGGCCACAATTTGTAACAAATCCATAAGCTCTGTTCAGGCATTTAAAAGCATGCTATGGAAATTGCTTGGGTAGAGAGAGTGGGGATGATCTCACTTGTCCTGCAGCAACCATTGTACCACAGCCCTGACTGTGCAGGGAGCAGCTCTGAGGATGGCAGGATCCCTGCCTCTCAAGTAGTCTCTGCAACATGTGCAGAACTGTAGTAGCTGCGATGTGTCTGAAGGGGTGAAGTCAATGGACTCCCCTCTGGCTCATCCACCCTGTTATGTACTGAACTGAATAGGATCCAAACTGCAGCAGTCTGATTGGTCCTAGAACAATAGGATCCAAAAGGCAGCAGTCTGATTGGTCCTAGAACAATAGGATTCAGAATGCAGCAGTCTGACTGGTCTTAGAACAATGCAGCAGTATGATTGGTTGGCAGGAACCACCTAATCATGCTCCAGATAGAAGTGAATCCACAACCTGATTGGCTTACAGTAGAATTCTAAAATTAGCCAATCATGTGCAGCCCATTGTGTAAATAATGTATATAAAGCAGATACTTTGAGGGGGCTTTCATTCATTCCTCCTCACAACTATGAGCTGAATAAAGAGCATGAAATCACTTTGCGACTCTGAGTATATTTCACACCCCATCTCCATCATTTGTCTACAGAGCTGAAGTTTCCCACCCAAAAACAGGCAACTGTGGCTTGCATGGACCACTTTTCTGTGTTCCATCAACATGGGAAACTTTTGCTTTTTGCAAAAGATGCCTGGAAATTGATCGTCTCCTTTCAGAGAGGGAAGGGAAGGGTGCAAGGCTGAGGCTAACTGCGGCATGTTCTTGAAATGGGAAACCGGGGTCCAGAATTACCAGTCTCACCAGTGCACATAAACATTTGTTTCAAGTTTCAAGGACTGGCACTAAGGAGGAGGGCCATTTTGGTTGTGGCCCTTCATCTATGGTTTGCTTTCTCCAGCAAGACTCATCTGGCACCAATTTTACTATATGTTCAGTCTCAAGTTAAAGCTCAACTCTGCTCTCAGACATTCCATGGCACGCAATGGGTTGTTTCTACTGAACATTAGTTCTTGATTTGTTTTTGGTTAATTGCCCATATTGATCATAATTTTCCGGGGTGTGTTTTTAATGTCTATGGATTAATTGTTTTATTGTGCAGTTTTAAACTCTGTATGTTTGACATTTCTGTAAGTTGCCCTGGAAAATTCTTGAGCAGATGATTAAGACATTTGAATATTTATTTATTATGTATTATTATATTAAAGTGGTATAACAGTCCTTGAAATGTAAGGTGTGGAGGTGGCTTGACATAAGTCCTGAATATTGTATTGATGCAGGGAGAGTGTCCCCCACCCTCAGAAATTACTCTTTTTGCTTTGGACACAGAGTTGCATCCAACTTTAGTTAGAGTAGGACTCAGTGAAATTAATGGGATTAATATCAGTATGGCGTGAGAGTCAACATTGTGTAGTGGTTAGAGTGTTGGACTGGTGCCTGAGAGACCAGAGTTCAAAGTTTTTTCTTTGTCCCTCTACTTTTCCCCAGGAAAAGCCACAGTTTAAGGCTGAATCAGAACAAATATCAATTGGGGTTTCTGCAGATTGATGTTTTGTTCCGATTCAACAGTAAACAGTGGGAAGGAACATAGCTGTCAATGTTTCCCTTTTTTAAAGGGAAATTCCCGAATCGGATTCCTTGCAAGAAAAGGGAAAAGTTGACAGCTAGGGGAAAGAGGTGGGTCAAATAACACACCTCCCGGACCCGTGCCTAGAAATCATGGGGCAAACTGAAGAAATTGCCAGACCAAGGGAAGTGTGGGTGAGTCTTCACTGGGTAACCTTGAGCCAGTCACAGTCTCTCAGCCTACCCTACCTCACAGGGTTCTTGCAAGGGTAAAATAGGAAGAAAACCATGTGTGCCACCTTGGAGTGAAGGTGGGATATAAATGTGATGAATAAAAAATTATAAATCCATCAGTTGGACTTTGTATATCTTAGATACACTTTGTTCTTGCATCTTTTCCTTTCCTCCCTGCTCCCGTCAGATCATCATAACATTCAGAAGTCTCCCAAAGATCTAAAAACCAGGACTGCTCACTCTCTCCTTGCAAATGAAAACGTATCTCACTGTGCTTTTTTGAGCTTGCTTGTGTGGCTTTCGTCTGCATGCCGTGAAGAGGAAGCAGAAATCCGGTCCACAGGCTATCCTACCCAGGCGTTGTCCATGCTGGTAAAGCTGCCTCAATCAGCAGGTCACCTAGCAGCCCGGCAGGCTGAGGGCTCGTTCTCTACCCGTTCTGTAGGTGCTCTTTGAAAAAGCTCTGAAGCACAGCACTCTTGCGCTGCCACTAAGCGGAAATGCCAGCAAACATTTGAAGCCTGTAAGTGCTGTAAGCTCTAACTGTGGCTAAAAGCAGCAGGCGCCGAGGGCTCCTGAATTCTGCTCAGAAAGAAGAATCCACATAAAGGTATATAATCATCTTGGTGCTGGGTATTTCCTGCGGATTAATGACCAGCTGGGAGGAGTTGATGGCCCAGAGCATAGCCAAGGCCCATTAACCTCAGCCAGCCATTAATCCCCAGGAAATGCCCTGCGCCAAGTTCATTTTTATTATCCTAAAATGAAATATGAGCATGGCTACTATGGATATTTTATATATATATATATATATATATATATATATATATATATATATATGCAGGTTTTGGTGTCCTCGGGTGTCTTCCCGTGTAAAAGTTGGGGTGTCTAGGCGACGTTTCGACGAGGTCTCACTCGCCTAGACACCCCAACTTTTACACGGGAAGACACCCGAGGACACCAAAACCTGCATTCCTGTACCCGTGAAAATCTACGAAAGCATATATATATATATATATATATATATTAAAAAACAAGCAATTCGAATGTACTGAGTTGGGACGGCATTTGTGGCACCCTCAGATCTACTTATATTCTGTACGCGCAAATTGCAAGGTTTCAAAGAAGCGTCCAGTGCGAGAGACGAGGAGTCTGGCTAACAGCCCCATAGCAGTGCTAACCTATGCCAGTTGAATGGAAGGTGACATCAAAGCTGGTGCCACCCTCCTTGCAAAGCACAGCTGGAGAGAGGTTGTGTGCACAGATGGAGCTGCACTTTGAATGCTTGCAAGACAGAGGGGAAGTCAGGAGGACCTCTCTCATTAGAGCGCAAGTCAGACTTCTTCAATCCCCTCAGTGGGCATAAGCGGATAGCGCTGAGCAATGGTTTGCGTTCAGAGGAAGAGAGCATTCAAGAGATGTTGCAACCGGTCTCTTATTGATTGGAGCCTGTTGTTTCACCCTTGGGTGCAAAGCAATTCAAAGAGAAGCATTGCTCTTTCCATTATTGACTTCTTGTTCTTTGTGTGGGACGGTGGGTGTTTGGCATTCCCGATTACTCACAAGCACTGCACCATGTTTTTCAACAGCAGGGCTCACCAAAGCTGTCTTTTCATATTAGACTGAAGTGGATCAATGTGACAAAGGGATGAACAAGGCTGAAAACCAGAATTTTCAGAATTGTTCTTTACAAGTCGGCAACTTGCCCTAAACAAACAAACAAACAAACAAACATCTTTATTGTTTTCTGGGATGGGGCACAACTTAATTTAAGGGCCCAGTGGTGGCCATTTGATCTTACCACATACTGATAATTCTGCCAGAAAACTGTCAGCTGTGATCTATCTTTATGGGAAAGTCATCCTGCGGTTGGAGGGGGGTGGAGGAACCTCAAACACACAAAGCCAAATTTAACAAAGCATGCATGGAAATGCAATAGGCCAAGTCCTGGTAAGCCATTATTCCTCCCAGTATGCCCTCTTCTCTGCTGTGGAAAAACAGACCTATCCCAATGGGCTATTATTGTATGGAAGAAAAAACAAAAAACCCAGTGAAACTCACAGAATCGGTGTAACTTCAGAGGGTAGGACCTGAACCAATAAATTCAAGTGACAAGGAAGGAGATTCTGACTAAATATTAGGAAGAAATTTCTGGTGGTAAGAGCTACTTGACAGTGGAATGGACACCCTCAGACTGTGGTGGACTCTCCTTCGCTGGAGGTTTTTAAGCAGAGGTTGGATAGTCATTTGAGAGGGATTATTTAGCTGAGATTCTTGTAATTCAGAGGGACCCTTGAGGTCACTTCCAGCTCTATAATTCTATGACTAACTTTAGCAGTTTGGACAGTGCTTAAAAGTGCTGTGAAAATAAATGCAAACATTTGGGCTATTCAAGTTAGCCCTGCTAATTCACTTATTTTCAACAACCTGACCAAAATCTAATAATAATAATAATAATTTTTATTTATACCCCGCCCTCCCCAGCCAAGGCCGGGCTCAGGGCGGCTAACAAGCAATAATAAAAACAAGTAGAATGATTACAACTTAAAAACAAATTTAAAATACAACATTAAAATAGTGAAACATTAAAATATTAAAATGTAGCCTCATCGCAGAAGGAGAAAGGAAAAGAAAAAAGAAAGAGAGGGGGGGAATCAAATTGGCTCCAAGCCAAAGGCCAGGCGGAACAACTCTGTCTTATAGGCCCTGCAGAAAGAAATCAGATCCCGCAGGGCCCTGGTCTCAAGAGACAGAGCGTTCCACCAGGCCGGTGCCAGTGTTGAAAAGGCCCTGGCTCTGGTTGAAGCTAATATAACTTCCTTAGGGCCCGGGACCACTAGGGTGTTGCTATTTATGGACCTTGAGGCTCTCCGTGGGGCATACCGGGAGAGGCGGTCCCGTAGGTACGAGGGTCCTAGGCCGTCATGGGCTTTAAAGGTCAAAGCCAGCACCTTAAATCTGACCCTGTACTCCACCGGGAGCCAGTGCAGCTGGAAAAGCACTGGGTGAATATGCTCCCATGGTAGAGACCCCGCGAGGAACCCAGCTGCAGCATTCTGCACCCTCTGGAGTTTCTGGGACAGCTTCAAGGGCAGCCCCACGTAGAGCAAATTACAGTAGTCAAGCCTGGAGGTGATCGTCACATGGATCACTGAATATATCATAAAAATACTATATTTTATATACTATATAAAATCTAGTATATCTTCAGGAAGTCATTTGTATATGTTCAAGAACATCATGTACAATGTTGTTCAAGAGCTCTGGTCTGCAACTAATGAGGCAATTGCAACTTCTTTGAAATAGCTTTTGGGGGAGGGAGGGAGGGAGGGAGGGAGGAGAGGAGGGCATGTCTATGATATTATTATCTTAGCTCCGAACATATGTGCATTGACAGATTTCAAGTCAGGAGACTTTGCCTCTGCAAATAATCATTTAATTCCAACTTACGTAAGTAAGGTCTTTTGGAAAGAGCCGATACTCCAAGTGGTTCGCCCAATCTCTAGCGCATCTCTCTTTGAGGCACTTTCATAATTTCACATAATCCAGAGTTTCAAAATGGAATTTCAAAGGGTTGCCCTCTCTGCTGCCCTAGTCCTAGACAATTAACTCAGCAATTATTTTAGTATCTGCAAACCCATTGCCAATTGACTATAACTTCTTGGCTGGTTTTAAGGAGCAAGACTTCTACGTCCCATTAATGTTTGGCAATCGGCTTTCCGCTCCCCTTCTTGTTTTAAGCCCTGCTCGTTATGCACAGGCTGTCTCTTTAATGGCATCTCCTTGGCATTCAGAAAAGTGTGTGTTTTGGAAGGGGGATTACATTTAATACACTTTAGGGATTTGGGTTTTGTTTTCTGGGAGGAAACACCGCATCAATGGATTTTCAACTCCAACCAAGAGTCTACTCTAATTCTGAACTTTCTCACCTCTGCTGCTTTGAGACACCCAAAAGTGTCTGGACCTTCTGATATACTCTGCTCTCATGAATGCGCTGCTAGTGATCAATATCTAGAAACTTTCAGTGCTGGCACTCTCAAATTATTTGTGTCACATATTAACTGCTTTCCAAAACATCAGCCACTAGCCCACTTCAACCTATTGTCCACCAGATATTTGTGAGACCACAACTCCCATCATCTGCAGACAGTCAACCATGCAAGATGGGAGTGGAAGTCCAAAACATCTGGAGGGCAACAGATTGGGGAAGGCTGTTCAAGATGTTCTGCCACTGATCATAGCATATTGCCAACTTGGAACATTCAGGCATGAGATCACAAGTGTTCCATCTTCCCTATTCCCCAAATCAGAACAGCCCCCAGACCACCAGGGTCTGGCCTCATCGACAACAGAGCTAGATCTTCCGTTTGCAAATGCAGCTCTTCTCACTGTGTTTCCTTGACCTCTTTGGGAAACAGCAGGATAAAAATAAGACTTCCTCCCTCAGGTGCTCAATGCAAATTGCAGCATTTGCAGAGCTGATATGCAAAATAGATGTGCTACAACCAGTATCACTCATTAGTTACAGCTCTCTTTCTTTTCTTTCTGGGAGGAAGAGTTTCCTTCCAAGAGTTTGCTCCCAAAGCTTGTAACTGATAACTCATTGGCTACAAAGATAAGAGGTTCTTTCACATCCCTGAAGTATTGCAGGTATTTGGACACCACACATGCCTTCCTCTCTCCCATTGTTTTGTGTGTGTCATTTTTTTGTGGTCTTTTTTAATGGATCTTGAGACTGGTGGCAAGGGCAATTTTAGAATTAGCGTATTTTTTGGTATATGAAGGTTGTAAGCAAATAAGTAAGTAACAGTGTCCCGAGCCAAAGTCCTTTCAGCCTACAAATATGTAGGTCTGCAAATGCTACCCTAAGAGGCAAGAAAAGAGTGTTGCATCATGGAGCTCCCAGGAGAAGGCGGCAATTAAAGGGACTGGGTTGGGTTGGGTGGGGTGGGGTGAAGCATCATAGAAGATGCCTCGTGTCTAGGCTTTGAAAGAACTCCACACCACATCTAGGAGGGAACATGAGATTTAAACTTGCATGTTGTGCAAGATGAGCTGCTTCTCTAGAGGCCCCCATTATGGTATGGCAGTCCCCCTTCGATGTGACACACTAATGTCCTGTGCACCTTCTCTAGGTTTGTCTGGAAGTACTTTCCGTCTAGGCATGCAACTAGACTTATTGCTGTGTCTAAAAAAATCTGCACCACCATCGCCTACCACCAAACCGTCAATATATGAGAAAATAAATTGCACGTTAAAATTAGGAAAGGAAAATTTGGGTGAAATTCTCATGTGGAACGTTGTGGCGATGGTTGCACTTACCTCACTTCTGAGGTGGCTAATAACTTTGTGAATGACTCTTTCTTTCTTTCTTTCTTTCTTTCTTTCTTTCTTTCTTTCTTCTCAATGGTGTCTGCCTTCTGCTCACTTCCCAGGTGCCTGTACTTCCTGAAAACGCAATCACGCCCCAGCTGAGCTTTTTTTGCAAGCATGGTAATGCAGGGAGGTTGCATTCCATGCACCTGACATTTGTGCAGTTAGTGATTTTGAAAATGAAGTATTCTTTGCTTTTCAAGAAATCAATGCAGACAGATTTTCTTGAAAAGTAAATACTGCAAAATGAAGATCTTCCTTTAAAAGCAAAATGAGTGAGAGCAACTTCTTCCGGCACCGGGGAACCACCCTCCCAAGCTTCCCCTTCTTTCAGTTAAGGCCCAGAGGAAAATTTCATGATTTAACTTCTTTCATGGGGCTTTATTGGATCAGGAAATGCATGCTCCAGAAAAGTGGACAAACATTTAAGGATATAACTCTCTCTCACACACACTCCTTGCAGAAATAAGATATATTCATTCCTTACATTCATGGAAATCATAGAGACATTCTAAGGCAGGCTGCCTCAACCTTGGCCCTCCAAATGTTTTGAGACTACAGTTCCCACCACTTGCCCTGCTAGCTAGGGATCATGGGAGTTGTAGGCCAAAAACATCTGGAGGGCCGAGGTTGAGGAAGCCTGTTCTAAGATGTCCTACATATGGGGAAGAAAAGTTGAAGCTTCCTTCAAAGGAAAGAAAACGCTAGAGAAATGGGAGGCTAGGTTTCAGCACAACACACTCTGTACATCTGATGCTAGTGCATATGAAGAAGTTTGAAATCCCTTGCCAAAACAATGTCATTTCTATTTATAGTCGTACCTTGGACCCCAAATGCCTTGCGAGTTGGACGTTTTGGCTCCCGGATGCCACAAACCCAGAAGTGAGTGTTATGGTTTGTGAACGTTCTTTGGAACCCAAACGTTCAACGTGGCTTCTGTGGCTTCTGATTGGCTGCAGGAGCTTCCTGCAGCCAATCGGAAGCCGCACCTTGGTTTCTGAACGTTTTGGAAGTCAAATGGACTTCCAGAACAGATTCTGTTCAACTTCCGAGGTACCACTGTATTTTTTACATTTATACACCACTGTTTCTTCTGAGGAACTCAAGGTGTTCTGCATGGTTCTCCCATCTTCACAACAACCCGGTTTGTTAGGTTAGGCTGAGAGACAATAATTCACTCAAAGCAACCCAGTGAGCATCATGGCTGTGAGCTTCAAACCCAGGTCTCCCAGGTCACAATCCAATACACTAACCATTATACCATGCTGGATTGTGAGAGAAAAGCAAAATATAAGTATAATCAAGAGAACAGAAGAATGCCCCCAAGGCCACCTTACCAAAGACAAATATAATGGACAAATCTTCATCATTTTCTATAGAGGATTGCAACATTGATTGTCATAGTCAAATGAGCTAGCATAAGCTTCTTTGCCACTAGAAATACAACAAATATTCTCCTCTCAGGCAATGGTGGAAAAGCTCCCATATCTCAGCTTAAAATAGTTTTAAAGGATCCCAGGGCAGAACTGCACTCCGCACAGGAATGCTCCCAGATAATTATTGTATTTATAGTCTAGTTTGGCTCAGGCCCTACTCTATCATGTATTTAGCATGATGATTGATCTATCCTTCCTTCCAACACTTTGGAATGCCATAAAGAGGCCAAGATCTAATGCTTAATTAATCCACATTTGCTGTATCTAGAAAGCAGACTGGATTTGCCTGCTTAGTCCATTTTACAGACTCAATAATAACCAAAGCAATTATTCTAAATTAAAGTGGGTATTATCTTATGCTAAGAAGCGCAAAGTTTTTCTTTGAGGATATTGTCAGTGTAACAAATATAGTATCGTCTCTTTTTTCCAGATCTCACTGAAATGCTGCTGTCATTATTGTCAGTTGACGCTTACACACCTTTGTAGCTTTACTGGACAAGGGGTTGCTTTAAGGCAGGGAGAGACAATATGGTGTCCTGCAGATGTTTTGGATTACTCTCAACAACCCTAGTCAGTATGGGACATGGTCAGGGACGATGGGAGTTGTAGTCCAAAACATTCCAAGGGTCCAAACATTCCAACTGACTACCTCTGCTTTGAGGTTATTTCTGGTCACTGTTGGGGTATTTTTCTCTTCCAGTTCTATTGTTACTGTGTTTTATGTTTATTATCAATTATATAAATTTGACATGTTGTTGGAACCTGCCTTAAGAAGGTTGGACCCTAAAAGTCTCAGTCTCTCTCTCTCTCTCTCAGCAGAAAAAAACCCATACATTTAAGTCAACACCAGTTTAGTGATCTCAGCCTTGCACTCCTGCCCCAGTAATAATTTGACTACACCTGAACATGGCTAATGAAGCCAGTGTGGTGTAGTAGTTAAGAGTGGTGGACTCGTAATCTGGGGAACCGGGTTCGTGTCTCCGCTCCTCCACATGCAGCTGCTGGGTGACCTTGGGCTAGTCACACTTCTCTGAAGTCTCTCAGCCTCACTCACCCCACAGAGTGTTTGTTGTGGGGGAGGAAGGGAAAGGAGAATGTTAGCCGCTTTGAGACTCCTTAAAGGGAGTGAAAGGCGGGATATCAAATCCAAACTACTACTCTTCTTCTTCTTCTTCTTCTTCTTCTTCTTCTTCTTCTTCTTCTTCTTCTTCTTCTTCTTGCCACTGCTGAAGCTTTGTGGATTCCACATATTCTCCGTTCACAAAAAATAGGAAATATATTGCATGTCAAGACCCCGGAGGACAGGCTGATGGATGGAGATGGCACAGCTGGGGCTTATCAGCTGGCCTCCTGGCCCTCCGAATGCCCACAGCAGATATAACTTTTAAGCTCTGCATAGAGTTCTTAGCAGTGGGACGCGGGTGGCGCTGTGGGTAAAAGCCTCAGCGCCTAGGGCTTGCCGATCGAAAGGTCGGCGGTTCGAATCCCTGTGGCAGGGTGCGCTCCCGCTGCTCGGTCCCAGCGCCTGCCAACCTAGCAGTTCGAAAGCACCCTCGGGTGCAAGTAGATAAATAGGGACTGCTTTCTAGCGGGAAGGTAAACGGCGTTTCCGTGTGCAGCTCTGGCTCGCCAGAGCAGCGATGTCACGCTGGCCACGTGACCCGGAAGTGTCTTCGGACAGCGCTGGCCCCTGGCCTCTTGAGTGAGATGGGCGCACAACCCCAGAGTCTGGCAAGACTGGCCCGTACGGGCAGGGGTACCTTTACCTTTACCTAGAGTTCTTAGCAGAGCTGGTCCACCCCTGAGGCCAGGTGAAGCACCTGCCTCAGGCGGCAGGATCCTCCAAGGCAGCAGATCCCAATGTCAATCTTTCTTCCTCCCTTGTTCCTTGACCTTCCCTCACCCCTCTTTCCTGGCAGGTGCTTCACTACACCATTGGGGGGTCTACCCCAAGTGCCAAAATGTCTTCTGCAGGCCCTGGCACCTGGCCTCAGACAAACCTGGCAAGTGAAAATGCCTATCAGTTTCAACACCTCTATTTCACATCTACAGATATTCATGTTGTGGGTGTGGGGGGGGGGGAGGGAGAAATGCATCACAGAACTGTGAAGAGGTTGCGTTTCCAAGAATCTCAAGGGAGGTGGGAGGTATTCTGGTGCAGAACTGTGGCTGGCACCAGCAGCAGTGGGTGGAAATGCATAAACATCAAGAGGACAGGGTTGAGCCCATCAATTTGCTGGGAACAACAAAGCAAGCTGCCGTGGTTGGCTGGCACAAAGTTATTTATTTTTTTCAGCAACATGTTCCCCAAAGCTCAATATTTATTATGAGGACAATTACCGATGTGAGTCATGTTCCTGCCAAAACCGAGCTATTTGCTTAGTGCGGGGATCAGCGACCCTTCCGGGTGAAATGCTGTTGTTTTTCAGGGAAGCACAAATATGCCCTGCACTCATTTTTATGTCCTTACAGCACAAGAAGAATTCTGATGAAGATTCACCCTACTAGCAGAATATTTTAGGAGAGAAATGATCAAGAACATAAGAACACAATAATAGCCTGTTGGATTAGGCCAATTTTTAAAAACCAAAATTTCAAATTCATAGGGAAAAGTGCAAAGAAAACGAAATTGACAGATGGAATGGTCAGCAAACAATCCATTGTCATTTCAAGCAGTTTTAATGCTGCTATCTTTTAGGCTTTGCTTCTATTTTATAGACATTTTTTGTGGCGGGTGATTGTTGCATTTTTATTGCACACTGCAAATGACCCTACAAGTTTATAATACATGCACAAATAACTTATTTGCAGTGATTTGCTCAGATCTCTAACCCCAGCCTTCTTTATTTCTCCCTGAACAGACACAATGTCTGCTGTAGATGCAGCTCAGTCGACTAATATTTCTAATTAAACTGTCGTTAAGTTTCTTTGTGGGCGTGAAAATAATTAAAGCAACTGAGATAACACTTTTTTTTTAACCTCTGATGATTATCAAGCACTTGTGATTAAAGGAAACTGTTACATTTTTGGGATATGTTTCCAGAGTTGATACCTATTTGCAGATCACCTTTGCCCCCATTGGTTGCATACAGCCTTCAACTTTTTCCCATGAAGGTGCAGCTCCCAACCTCACATTTTCTGAGCACTTAAAATGCAGTGTTTTATAAGGCTGTAGGGGGGAAATACAATGATCCATTGGCGTAAGGCATTCTTGCTGGCTTAGTGGAACTTGTGGGAGCATCACACAAATGACAAAATGGTGAACACATTAGCCAGTTCACACACTGCTATGGAGCGAACCACTTGGAAGAAGCATGGCAGTGATGCTGCAAAGACAGTGAAGGAACTGTATACCATCAGGAGTTATGCAGGTGCAAGACACATTGAGCAAAATAAGCATTTATTAAGAGAAAAGCAAAAGGCCAAATCTGCGATTGTGGGGTAAGTACAGGTGAAACTCGGAAAATTAGAATATCGTGGAAAATTTCATTTATTTCAATAATTCAACTTAAAAGATGAAACTAATATATGAGATAGACTCATGGCATGCAAAGCAAGATATGTCAAGTCTTTATTTGTTATAATTGTGATGATCATGGCGTACAGCTGATGAAAACCTCAAATTAACAATCTCAGAAAATTAGAATATTAAATGAAATCAGCAAAAAAAAAAAGGACTGCAAATAGAGCAATATTGGACCTCTGACAAGTAGAAGAATGCATATGTACTCAGTACTTGGTTTGGGCCCCTTTTGCACCAATTACTACCTCAATGCAACGTGGCATGGATGCTATCAGCCTGCGACACTGCTGAGGTGTTATGGAAGACCAGGATGCTTCAATAGCAGCCTTCAGCTCTTCTGCATTGCTTGGTCTCATGTCTCTCATCTTTCTCTTGACAATGCCCCATAGATTCTCTATGGGGTTCAGGTCAGGCGAGTTTGCTGGCCAATCAAGCACAGTAATCCCATGGGCACTGAACCAGGTTTTGGTACTTTTGGCAGTGTGGGCAGGTGCCAAAGTCCTGCTGGAAAATGAAGTTAGCATCCCCATAAAGCTCGTCTGTGGAAGGAAGCATGAAGTGCTCCAAAATCTCCTGGTAGACGGCTGCGTTGACCCTGGACTTAATGAAGCACAGTGGACCAACAACAACTGATGACATGGCTCCCCAAATCTCTTTTCTGATGAGAGCAGCTTTTGCATCTTATTTGGAAACCAAGGACCCAGAGTCTGGAGGAAGAATGGGGAGGCATACAATGCTTGAAGTCCAGTGTGAAGTTTCCACAGTCTGTGTTGATTTTCTGAGATTGTTAATTTGGGGTTTTCATCAGCTGTAAACCATGATCATCACAATTATAACAAATAAAGACTTGACATATCTCACTTTGCATGTCATGAGTCTATCTCAAATATTAGTTTCACCTTTTAAGTTGAATTACTGAAATAAATGAACTTCTCCACGATAATTCTAATTTTCCAAGTTCCAGCTGTGTATTAGGAATCAGAATCAGAAATACTAAATCAAAATGGGACCTTTTCTTTTCAGCCTGAGGGCTACGTTTCCTTCTTGGCAACCCTGTGGAGGTCACGTGCCCATGAAAGTTGCAATGAAGAACCAAAAGTGAGTGGTACATGACCGCAAATGTCACCAGTTGTACACACACTTCCATATCCATCTCTATCCTCCTTCCAGGCAAGCAGGAGTCATGGTCTGCACTCAAGTCCACACTCCAGGTACAGCGGTTCTCAACCTGTGGGTTCCCAGATGTTGTTGGAATACAACTCCCATCATCCCTGACCACTGGTCATGCTGGCTAGGATTGATGGGAGTTCTGGGGACCCACAGGTTGAGAAACACTGCTCCAGGAGGATACACATCATGTCCAGTAAAAGGTGGGGCCTGGGAGAGTGGTTGTGCCTGGGGAGATGGGAAGCGAGGAGAGTCCCAAGGACCAGACAGAGAGGCCTAGAGGACTCCATTTGCCCCTGTGCCTGTGGTTCCCCAACCCTGCACTAAAATAATTGCTTTCTCCCACATGGGAGATCTTCCTCAGAAATCCTGCTTCGAATCTCCTTTCCATGTGAAATTAGCTGTTTCTCCAGTGGCATTTATGCTGTAAAACAAAGGTGGCCTATCTAATACTCACCAGAGGTTGCCAGACCTCAACTCCCACCATCTTTGATCGTTAGTCATGCCAGTTGAGGCTGATGGGAGTTGAAGTCCAAGAACATCTGTTTTTAGCTCCTCCCAAGGTTCATTCTATCCCTTCACCGTTAGCCTTCCAACATCAGGCAAACTCTGTGCTAGTTTTAGAGAGTGACTGGGATCTGTTTGAATGTAGAAAAGATTCTTCTACTTCGTTGCCTTGGTTTTCTTTTATAGTTCTGTTTCTTTTGTTGCTGTTTTGCTTTGTTTCTGCAGTGTTGGTTTTGTTTTATCTTGAGTTCTATTGTGTTTTTTTAAAGAATGAGGCTATGTATCTTTGGCACAGTAGTAAGCATCTAGATGGTATAATACATAAAACAGGACCACTCACTGAGTCCTATGTTGTAGGCAGTTCTGCCCTTAGGTTTTGTTGTTGTTGTTGTTTTGCTTCCATTGTACTTCTCTAAACCTCAAAGTTCACCCAATCCTGCTGATACCTCCCTCATATTTGTGCGTGATTCTCTTTTGGCTAGATAAGCAACAAACCTCACAACCTGAAAATCACAAACTGAGAGACTGACAGGCGCCCTATTCAGTAGTGGCCTACGTGGTGGGGCAGAGCTGTGGAGGCACCCTCTGGCCTTGTTCTGTCTTACCTGGATGATGCTGAGATTAGGGAGAATGGCAGCAAGGTTGTGGCTGTGGGAATGTTAAAGGTAGCAGGAAAGGATATATTGAATAAGTATTATCCTTCCTTCACACACACTAGTGAGTGATGTAGCAGAGCAGATTCCTCTCAATATATCAGGAAGCTAGTCTGCAGATTCGTTTGAATCTCTTTAGTTAAGTAATCCAATCTGGCTTTCCCAAATGGATTATTCCTGGTGTCCCCTTTTATCCCTCTTTAAAAAACAAAGACAGACCCACGCCCATCTCCCAGGTCACATGCAGGGAGAGGAAGCTCCAGACCAGTAGAACAGGAAGTTACACTGACTGGATGTCCCCCTGCCTGTGCCCACTCTAGGGAAACAAGGAATGTTCCACTTGACTGTTCCAATAGATTGCATCCCACAGTGGCTCCGCATTTGCACCGGTGGAGCCAATCTGCCATTGCTGCCACCTTGCCCTGTCCCATCGAGGCAATCGGCAGAGATGTCCATGTCAGGAGGGTTGTTCTGAAGCTCCACATGACCTCATGAGCAGCTCCTGACATTCTCCACCCAAATCACAACCAGATACAGCATGGAAGCAACCACAGGAGGAAAATGCTTTAAGGAATGTAAGGAAACCAGAGGCAAATGTTAAATGGAACTCAGTGTGAGAAAGGTGCCATTGTGGATGTATCCATCACATTAATGCTGCACGGTAAGCGTAATAACAGATCACAACACATACCAATTCCTTAAATAGCGGTGGCGGCAGCGGCAGCAGCAGCAACAGCAACAGCAACAGCAACATTTCATTATTAAACTAAACAAATATATCGATATCCCTCCCTCTCCCAGGAACAAGCAGTTCATGTAATCATCTGTCGGGTTAAAAAAATGTGTTGTTGACCTGGAGACCCCCTAAAGAATGGTGATCATTGCAATTGTGTTATCTTAAGGAAGATACACGAAGCCTGACCCCAAGAGTGCCTTGGAGGTTATTAATATGACAGCATTATTTAGGACTGTCTGGAAAATCAATATTGAAATGCTATTACATTGGACAGTGGCATCATCAGTAGAACTGATGGGAGGTAATGAAAGGAAATCAACAGCACGTTTGCTGAGGGAGGAATCTGGTACATCAGGGAATATGTCAATATGGTTTGCATTTGCAGTTTACCACTAGTATACGGCTGGCACAACCAATGAATGACCCATCACCGCATTGGTCCTTCACCACCAGATGTTCATTGTCAAATCTTATTTCATTATCCCTAGAAGATCCAATCATACAGGACAGGTGCCATTCACCAAGGGAGAGTGAAGCTGATTGATAAATAGCAAGTTTATGGTGGGTGCAGCTTCAGAGTGAGTTGCCCCCACAGCCTTTTATATTTTAGAAAAAGATGTCCAAGGCAGCTTGCAACACCATAATTAAAAGCACAGCAGAAGACAGCTAGATGCTAAAACGCTAACAATAAAAGCAGTTAAAAGCGATAAAAGCCATACTTAGGGGGTAGAGGAATTACATCAGAGCTCAGTCATATCATAACAGGCCTGACAAAACAATATTATGGCTTTGTATTGAAATGCTATGGGGATGAGAGAAGCCAGGTGGGTCTCTATTTTCTAGGGACAGTCCCAGATTTACTGAAGTCGTCCTGGTTTCTGAATTGATCCCAGAATGCCCTGCTTTTCCTTAGGATGTTCCTGTTTTCATTGGGCAAATGTTGGAGGGTATGGAGTTATGCGACCCCCAAGCCAAGGAGATAAGTAACTATACAGTGGTACCTCGGGTTACATACACTTCAGGTTACAGACTCCGCTAATCCAGAAATAGTGCTTCAGGTTAAGAACTTTGCTTCAGGATGTATGTGACCCAGGAGATGGGCATGGCTCTGGCTGACTCCTTAAAAGAGCCGAGTCATGCAGCCATTTTCTCAGTCGCAGTCTAGCTTTTGTCTTGAAGTTCTCTTGTTGTTGCTCTTTTGCTGCCATGTGGCTCTTCTGCAGCCATTTTGTCTTAATATAATTTTGCTTTCTGCTGGCTAAGAGCATGAGTTCAGTCTCCATATGAGATCAACTCGCACTGTTTGTTTATGTAACTGCTAAGAAAAGCCTGCCTTTCAGGGATTAAATCGTGAACTGAAATGTGAGTAAACTTCTTCTTTACTCAGAAAGACTCTTGTGTCTTTATTTTTTTTTTAAGAGGCATTAAAGGAGATAACAGAAAGTAATCTTAACTAAGAGATTCAAACAAATTTGCAAACTAGCTTCCAGCTATATTGAGGGGAATTTGCTCTGCTACATCACTCACTAGCGTGAGTGAAGAAAGGATAATACTTATTCAACATATCCTTTCCTACTATCCTTAACATTCCCACACAAACGACAGCCCCCAAATACAAATTTGTAATGCCCAAGTTCTTATGTTTGTGAAGGAGAGGTTCTTTTTCATCCTAGTCTCTCAAAAAAATCACATACAACACAATCAGCTATTTCCTCCACCCCACCAACCTCTCGAAGGTCAGTGTCAATCCTTCCAGCCTTGAACAAATTACACCAAAGTGTCCTATCAAAATTCTAAACAGACTGACGTGTTAAACTCAGATTTTCAAACTGTGAGGAAGGGTGACTCTGCGGGTAGCTTACTGATCCAGACAAGAGGGAAAATTCACTTGAAGAATCAGAGCTTTGAGAAGATGAGAGATTTTGACCTGCACAATTAGATTTGGGCTCAGCATAGAACATCACATTAGACAGTTACAGGTATAAACTGAACAGGGCTGATAAATATCATTTTGTAGGAATGCCATCAAAATCCAAGACAAGTCATAAGAAGATGATAAATTTGAAAGTTTACTGGGTTTGGGGGAACATCGTGATTGCCATTATGCACATGGATTAGCTAATGTGGTATTGATAGCTCACTAATAGAAATTAGAGACCAGTAAGTAAGTTCCTTTGATAAATGAATGTTTTTAGTGACAGTTGCTCTAACATAAATTTTCTTTAATGCCACTGAATGCAGCCATTCATCAGTATGATAGTTCTATCAGTCCCTCTAATAGTTTGTGCAATATCTGAACACAACAGAGCCAGGCATTGCATTCGTTTCCACATCTAGGCAGAGATTTCTCATTTTACCTTGTCCCTTTTCCATGTTATTCCTTCTAAGGATTCACTTGTACATTGTACAAATGTATAATATCACAAATACGTCTTCATCAGCTTCAAATGATATAGAAAGCTGTTGCTTCCTAATCATTTTGGTGTGTGATGGTAGTCAATGGTACACAATACCGTTACCTCTTTTTTGAGGGGGGGTCTTATGGTAGCCATTTTGTGCTGGCACCCATGGCACATTAAAAACCCCGTCATTAGGCAAGTTTAAAGTGCAGCCATTTTGGACAGGAAAATTGGCTTCCAGGTGGAAAAATCAAAATTGGAGACTGAGTTGTTAGAACCCAGTACTAAGAATTTGGCAAGAATGTATAGCTTGCTGTTGGAATGGAACACAAAAGATGAAATGGTAAAATCTGCAATGATTAAGTGGGCACAGGACATTGGTCATAATATTTTGTTTGCTGACTGGGAAAGGTTGTGGACCACCGGTATGAAATTTACGGCATGTAATGCCCTAAGAGAGAACATTATGAAAATGATTTATAGGTGGTACATGACCCCAGTCAAGCTTGCAAAAATTTACCATTTGCCCGATAATAAATGTTGAAAATGTAAAGAAGTTGAAGGAACATTCTTTCACCTTTGGTGGACGTGCTCAAGGATTAAGGCTTTCTGGGAAATGATATATAATGAATTGAAAAAGGTACTTAAGTACACTTTCCCTAAGAAACCAGAGGCCTTTCTCCTGGGCATAGTTGGCCAATTGGTGCCAAAGAAGGATAGAACATTTTTTATGTATGCCACAACAGCAGCAAGAATACTCATCGCAAAGTACTGGAAGACGCAAGATCTACCCACTGTGGAAGAATGGCAGATGAAGGTGATAGACAATATGAGACTGGTAGAGATGATGAGCAGAATCCAAGACCAGGGAAGAGATACAGCAGAAGAGGATTGGAAAAAAATTAAAGAATATTTAAAGAAATACTGTAAAATTAATGAATGTTAGAATGACTCTGGATTATAAAATAAGGGGTTAATAGCGGCAAGGGATAATTTAAAGAAAATAAATAATATTAAAATTGAGTTAAAAGTAAGGGAAGGATTTGCTGACAAATTAATCAGAAATTAGAATACAGAAAGGGGAGGTATGAGGGAGTCGGGAAAGTAAGTTATAAGAAAGAAAAATTTGAATTTATATGTGTTTTATGTTTGTATTTTTTACAATGTCTTTTTTCTTTTTTTCTTTTTTCATTTGTTGGTTATTGTGTTGTGTTGGAATGTTATAAATTTGTGGAAACTTTAATAAAAAATTTATTTAAAAAAATAATAATAAAGTGCAGCCATTTTAAGAGTATGCTGGGCACCCATGGCAGCCATTTTGTAGTGGTGCCCATGGCAGTTCCTCTGATTTCCACATGTGGCCTTGGGCCCCCAAAGATTGGGAATTGCCGCTCTAAATAACCCAATGTCTCAACAGAAAGCAAACATTGCATAAGAACACATTCAAAAGTGCTTCATTCCTTCACAGACACGTTTTTGCTTGTGGTACCTTCCCACATTCACATCCAAACACAAATTATATGCATGTTGCTTCAGTCTCCACTCAGATCTTATATACACTCCTTATATACACAGAACCATTCATAGTCTTCTCAAGACATCTCCTGATGGCAAGCCCCATCTCGTCTCCCATAGAACTGACTGGAGCTCATTGGCTCCATTCAGTTCTGTGTTCAGAGCTCTCTCTGCTCAGTGGGTGGTGAGGTGGAAAATAGATATATGCAGTACATCATTTCCTGCGGTATTTTTACTACGACAGTTTACTTCACTCTGCACCCTTGCATTTGTCTTTGTGATGGGTGTCCTTGAGCGAGTTCCACCCTTCTGTTATTTCATCGGCTATATGCTTGAATTCGACGCACATTTCTTAATGGACTGTCTACTTAGCACAGCACTGTATAATAAAGACTTCTTCACAAATACACAAAGTGATGCCTAAGACACATTGTTCTAAGTGATGCAAAGAACAAACAGTGCCAGTCTGAAATGTTTTGAAACAGCAAGGGAAGAAAGGGAAGGGGGGGAGGGGCCTTTAAATAAAAGCAAAACAAAAAATCCTTTTACACTGATAAAAAGAAAAGAAAAGAAAGTAACCAGCTTCTTCACTTGATTTTACCACACACAAGAAAGAAACATCTCAACGTTTTCTACAATTGCTCTCACAGATGTAAGGCTCTCTTTTAACAGGATGTTCTTTGAAGGAGACAAGAGTGCTAGACCCCAAGTTATTTTCAAACTTAAGCTTTCTCCCCACCAAGGAGAAGTGGAGAAAAGTCTCATTTATCTTCTCCTTCCTGAGATGGTTGCTCAGTAAGTCTGCTTCTCTCTCTCTCTCCCTCTCTCCACACACACACACACACACATATGGGCTGCATTCAGACAACACTTTATGCCATTTTCCTGATGCTTCCTTACCTGGTGTGTGTGTGTGTGTTTGCATTTTATGTAACATTTCACATGACGGAGAATGCAGTTCTGGAAATCTAGCAGAATCCAGTGGAGGTTTAGTACTCATTTCTGTGATAATTGCTTCCAGGGAAAATAAATCAATGTGCAACCCTGTTAACCTGGGGGGAAAGATTGCAGGGCAGAATTTGGGGTGGTATCTCAGAATACAGTTCTTTCATTCCATATACCTTAGCTAATACAATCTGACAAATACGTAGGGAATCTACCACCCAAAAAAAAGTTATCAATTAATATCTGGATTTCAAGCACCAGAGCTCATATTATTGATAGAACATATGAGACTCATATGAAGAGCTACATCAGTATCTATTATCATAAGGAAACAACAGAAGGAAAGGATTAAGCTGGGAGACTGGACGCAAAATCTTTCAATGTGACATCTTGAAGCGAAGATGTGAAATCTTGAAGGGGAAACAAAGTGAATGTTCGGTACTATTTTCAAGAGCCAAATCTCTAGCACTCCCACATTTGAGGGTCTCTTTCAATAGAATAAGAAGTATTAATGTGCTAGCTTAAAGGTAAAGGTAAAGGTACCCTGCCCATATGGGCCAGTCGTGTCCGACTCTAAGGTTGTGTGCCCATCTCACTTAAGAGGCCGGGGGCCAGCACTGTCCGGAGACACTTCCGGGTCACGTGGCCAGCGTGACGAAGCTGCTCTGGCGAGCCAGCACCAGCGCAGCACACAGAAACGCCGTTTACCTTCCTGCTATAAAGCGGTACCTATTTATCTACTTGCACTTTGACATGCTTTCAAACTGCTAGGTGGGCAGGAGCCAACCATACGATCGGCAAGTCCTAGGCGCTGAGGTTTTACCCACAGCGCCACCCGCATCCAATGTGCTAGCTTACTAGCATAATAAAATATTTTTATTTACTAGCTATGGTTTTCCCAGTAGCAATGTATGGAAGTGAGAGCTAGACCATAAAGAAGGCTGATCGCCGAAGAATTGATGCTTTTGAATTATGGTGCTGGAGGAGACTCTTGAGAGTCCCATGGAATGCAAGAAAATCAAGCCTATCCATTCTGAAGGAAGTCAGCCCTGGGTGCTCACTGGAAGCTGAGGCTCCAATACTGATGTTGGGAAAGATGGAGGGCACAAGGAGAAGGGATGACAGAAGACGAGATGGTTGGATAGTGTTCTCGAAGCTACCAGCATGAGTTTGACCAAACTGCGGGAGGCAGTGGAAGACAGGAGTGCCTGGCGTGCTCTGGTATATGGGGTCACGAAGAGTCAGACACAACTAAACGACTAAACAACAACAACATTTACTAGCATTATAAAAGATGTTGTTGTTGTTTAGTCGTTTAGTCGTGTCCGACTCTTCGTGACCCCATGAACCAGAGCACGCCAGGCACTTGATATCTTAGGATAATGGAGCTGCTTTATCCTAAATCAGACCACTAAGTCACCTAGGGGTAGCCAGGGTGATATTCTTGGGCTACAATTCCCGTAATCTTTAACCATTGACCATGGCGGCTGATGCTGACAGAAAGTGTAGTCCAACATCACCTAGAGAGCACCATTTTGGCTATCCCTGGTACAGCCCAGCTGGTTTCCAGGGTCTCAGGCAATGAAAATCTTTTTCCAGTCCTGCTACCTGAATAGACCTGTGCTCTGCCACTGACATACTCCCCGATCAGAGAAAAACAGAAGCCTTAAATTGTAAAAACAACAACAACAACAACAACAACAACACTATGTAGGCTAAATTCAGCAATATATATGTTATTAAGCATGTGGTAGACTGCTGGACTTAGACTGGGGATACTTGGGTTCAAGGCTCTGCTTATCCGAAAGGGATCTTGGCCTGTTACCATCTTTCAACCTAACCCACTCTGCTGAAAACCTGAAACTGCCTTGTCAGATACCTTTGGAGATTTGAGGAGAAGTATCATCAGTTTACTCAGAGAGTAGAGGGGAGAGGGGAGATAAAGTTGGCAACAACATTATGTTGTTCACTTCCCTCCAAGCAAGGTAATGGAAAGTCCTGAATGCAGAATTGTTCTTTGGAAGGAAAAAAGAAGAAGAAAACCTCATGCCAAAAAGGGGCTAATCTGATTCCTGAGCCACTTCATTTCTTTTAAGCACAACTATTTCAAAAATGATTTCCCATTCCGTCCAGTTGCCCCCTCCCCCCTCCAATTCTGCATTTCCTTTGACAGAATCAAAGACGGAAGCACATTTCCATGTAATGTTCCAAGGTCAAATTGCTAAAATATCAAGGGCGGGAGGAGGGGGTGTCTTGTTAGGCAGATGAAACATTTCTGCAGTGACCGGCATTGGCCTCAAAGCCTTAAAATGGAATTTAGAAACAAGATGAAATGCAGGTTATGATGAAATCCCCTTTAATTGGGATTATGGAGAGTACGGACCTATTTCTCTGCCCCATCAAGTCCTATTTTACATGCTGTGCAATTGATTCCCAAAGAGTTGAAGGGATGAAGGCTAAAAGCAAGAGTAAATGGTAAAAATTGGATGGCAATCCTGGCCAAACATTCGAACATAATTTAATGGAAAAATACAGAAAGGAAGAAGAAAGTTTGGAAGCCTTTCCTGTTCTTATCCTATAGGAAATGAAAAGGAGAGTTAAAGAGCCTATGTTTTTTTCTTCTTTCCCTTCTCATTTATTCCCGTCACTTTTTGCTGTTGCTGCTCTTGTTTTAACTAAATACATCTTAGTAATTTCGCATGCTATTTGCAAAGGTGCAGCTTTTCACAGAAAAGTAATTTCTCCATGGCTTCAGGCCACTTGGCAAACAGCTCTTATGAAAGAACCAAAGACCTACAGTTCTGAAAGGGAAAGAAACAAACAAGGTATTGTGAGCAGCTCAACCAGATGACTGAGCTGTTTACTAAATGCCCAATTTAAAATTATCCAAAGAAAATGTGGCTTCTTTTTTTTTTTTGCTTACAGAATAAAGAATGTTTAAACTGTTGCTTTTTAAAAAAGATACAGTTGGCTAAGTTCAATTGTTAATAAATAATAATAATGCAACATTATTAAGACAGAAAACATCCAAATCCATACTGCTGTAGGTCACAACTGTGATGCTTCCTCACTTAGCTCTGGTGTGCGTGGCGAGAGGTCAAAGTATTTAGCAGCAGGACCACCAGATTATTATTGTATGGAAATCAGAGTGGAATTCCTGCTCTTTAGTGCTCAGTCGGGGCAAATGTAAATTCAGGTTTTACAAGGATTGATGTTTACTCCGATTGAGCTTTAAGGAGCAGGTTTTCATGGGGAGAGCTCTGGAACAAAACAAAACAAAAAGGTGTTCTGACACAGAGCTTTAAAGCACAGGCTATGCCTGGAAAGACAGGAAGAAAGGTAAATATGGATAAACTCTAATCAAATCCAGCATTATTGATTCAGCATTCAGCATCCTGTTCATACAGCAGCTGATCAGATGCCCCTGAAAAGTTCACAAGCAGGACCTGAGTGTAGCAATCTTTTCCCCACTCAGTTCCCAGCAAACAGCATTCAGAAGCCTGCTGCCTCTGGCAGTAAGGTAAAGGTAAACAGACCCCTGACCATTAGGTCCAGTCGTGGATGACTCTGGGGTTGCCGTGCTCATCTCGCTTTATTGGCAGAGGAAGCTGGTGTACAGCTTCTGGGTCATGTGGCCAGCATGACTAAGCCGCTTCTGGCGAACCAGAGCAGCACACAGAAATGCCGTATACCTTCCCGCCGGAGTGGTATCTATTTATCTACTTGCACTTTGACGTGCTTTCAAACTGCTAGGTTGGCAGGAGCAGGGACTGTGCAACGGGAGCTCACCCCGTCACGGGGATTGAACCGCCGACCTTCTGATCGGCAAGCCCTAGGCTCTGTGGTTTAACCTACAGCGCCACCCGACATCTAAAATAAAATTGGTGGAAGGACACATAAAATCAGGAAAACATACATGGGTACCATTTGTATACCATGTAGAAGATAATACTGCCAAATAATTGGAGGAAGATTCAAATACCACCAAAGCATTTATTTTCCTATTTCAGAGTTTTTATAGCCCTCCCTTCATCATGATCAAAGCACAGCTGCTATACATAATATATGAGCTTGCGGTAGATACAGATTCACACGCTTTTTTTTTTAAAGTTATTTAAGATGGTTGGGTGAAAGTTTTGTATCTCTCCTTTTTCTTTGGTAGCAGTGAATATGTAAACCCAGTTTCCACTTTACGGAGAAGATGTATACTTGGTTGAAGTGGTAAGCTTAATTGCTAGTGTGGGATCATTATATTTGCATTTGTGTACGGAAAAAGAAAAGCTGTAATAGCGAAAATTGAGCTGGGACAGAGTGCATAACAACTTTCTTTTACTGCGACATAATGTAAATAATCGCTGATTTAATGGCAGAAGCCTGTTCTGGGATTCAGAAGCTGAAATTCCTTCTTTTTCTTTTCTTTACCGTAAATCTTCACTAAATTTAGATTCTTACATGATGGAAATGGAAGAACTACACAAAATAGGGTCTTCTCAAATGTTACAGGAAGGAGAGAGAAACAGAGAATTCTTCCAAGTCTAACTGGCAGAATTGTAGATAAGCTTGCAGAATGGCTGATAAGCACCGACAATGACTAATCTTTGATTTCTGCCCAGAGAGAAGTTGTCCATAAATACCGAGAGGAACCAAAAGCTTCCAGCCATCCTGCAAAACTCGACCGCTATTTGCAGCTGCAGGATCAAACAGCTACATGAAGGAATGAGAGTATTAACACCATTGGTGCAAGCGCCGAGGGTGATATAGCATATCAACATCCCCCTTGGACAACAGACGTCCAGTTGCACACATGGGACTTTGTCTTTCTTCCTTCTGGATCAGATTGGGGGCAGTTCAGGAAGATGCAGTAGGGAGGACAGGAAGCGGAAAACTGTGTTGCATCCACTGGCGTGGTGACAGAAAAAGAAAGGAGAAGCACTTTGCAAAAGTATTACACTTACAGCCCATAATGTCTTGTCAATCACTTTGCCCCCCACCAGAGTATGGCAGCTTAACCCAATAAAATAATAATAATAATAATAATAATAATAATAATAATAATAATAATAAATTTTATTTATACCCTGCCCTTCCCAGGCTCAGGGCGGCTAACACCAGTAAAATTACAATAAAAACATAATAGGAAAAAAACCCACCAATTTAAAATACAGGTTAAAATATAATTTAAAATGCAGCCTCATTTTAAAAGTAGCCCATAGATCAAAACTATAAGGGGAGGGAAACATAAAGGTCAGACTGAGTCCAAACCAAAGGCCAGGTAGAACATCTCTGTCTTGCAGGACCTGCCAAAAGATGTCAAGTCCTGCAGGGCCCTAGTCTCTTGTGACAGAGCGTTCCACCAAGACAGGGCCAGCCCTGGCCCTAGTTGAAACCAATCTAGCCACTTTGTGACTTGGGACCTCCAATGTGTTGTCATTTGTGGACCTTAAGGTCCTCCACGGGGCATACCAGGAGAAGTGGTCCCGTAGGTATGTGGGTCCTAGGCCACATAGGGCTTTAAAGGTCAAAGCCAGCACCTTAAACCTGACCCTGTTCTCCACTGGGAGCCAGTGCAGTTGGTAAAGAACTGGATGAATGTGATCCCGTGTCAAGGACCCCGTAAGGAGTTCTGCACCCGCTGGAGTTTCTGGGTCAGCTTGAAGGGCAGCCCCACGTAGAGCGAGTTACAGTAATCAAGCCTGGCGGTGACCATCACATGGATCACTGTGGCCAGATCAGGGCGAGAAAGGTAAGGGACCAAATGCAGATCAAGAGGTGTTGCATGCCCAGTAATCAGCTAAACTGACAGCCACACGAGAAATATGTAAAATAACTAAGCAAGTATTAGACATCACCCCAGAATTGGCCCTACTAAACATCTTCCAAGACAACAATGCCCATTTACACCACAAAGAACTCATAACCCACCTACTTTCAGCAGCCAGAAACACCATAACCAGACACTGGAGAGACCTGTCAGGAGTAAGCATGGACCAATGGTACCAAATAGTATGGGAAACAGCCCTACTAGAAAAATTAACCAATAAACTGAAACTGACATGGGGACAAACAGAAGAAGACACCTTTACCCCGGTATGGCTCCCCTTTATCACGTACATAGCCCAACAAGACTATGACAATAATCCACCAACAGTATATAAATCAATATGGCTAACCTGACCCAAAACACCCACCCACCCCACTCACACACGAAAACAAAGATCACCACAGCCAATCACAAATGAACAGCCACATCCTAGGCCAACCCCAACCTCTCTCACCACCAAAGGAACACAAGTGAACAGCACAAGCAATGCTGACACCAAACCCTACATACATTAAGCATAATAGAAACATGCCACCCGACCCCACCCCCACCAATCTTCCCCCCCTCCACCCCTTTTTTCTCCCCCTAATGTCTCAGCAAATGAAACGTATTTGTAAAAATGTTACATGGAAAAAAATACGAGAGACACTACACATACTTCTGTAAAACAAGAAAATCTTTAATAATAATAATAATAATAATCTGAGAATCTATTATGTTCCATATGAGTGCCAGCATGTTCTCCCATCAAACCCATTCCATTCTCCACTGCAGTGGCGTAGCGTGGGGGGTGCAGGGGGGGCCGGCCGCACTGGGCGCAACATCTGGGGTTTAGGGTTAGGGGGCACAAATCCATGGGTTAGGGGGCGCAAATCCACGAGTTAGGGGGTGCAAATTACTTGCCTTGCCCCGGGTGCTGACAACCCACGCTACGCCACTGCTCCACTGTAGAGGGAGGGATGGGCAATAAAGTCTCAGGTCTAGAATGGTAGCATTAGGCCCCAGGTCTAGCTCTCACTGAAATGGTAAACCTGTACCCGGGTTCTTGAAACTGCAAAGAAGGGCTCCCATTAGAACGCTAAGACACTGAAGGTAAGTAAGGGCTATGCATAGAATGGGCCTTCTTGGCAGCAGCTGACTGACTTGCAGGTAATAAGGATCTTGGACAACAGTCTTTCCCATCATCTACCTGATCCTTTTAACTGGATATGTGAGGAATGGGACCTGGGGCTGTAGGCTTGTGTGTGCTATATTGCTGAGCCTAAGGCCCTGTGCTACATGTTTATCACCAGAGTGTCTATACAGTATAATTCTAGCTGACCTCAATTCTAGCACTCAGCTTTACCTGGCTGCATCTTGTTTTGAATATAAACCTGCTTTCTCATTGGCTATTAAAAATACAGCTTTCTACTCCAAAGCCAAAGAGAATCTCATCTTAAAGCAGTTGCAAAATAGCTCCCGGCCACAGGAAGTTGACTCATAAATGGAGTAAATCCAACGCGATCCATCCCTGGGAAAGGGGAAAAAAAAATCTCCTTAAATAATGCAAGGGCCAGTTATTTCTTCCTGCAACTGTGAGCGTTCATGTGTAATGCATTAAAACATGGTCCTTTTGCTGTTCCCGTTGTGTTTTATTCATTACTTTTATATACAACATGTCTAGGAAAGACTGATAAATATTTGAAATGGGCGAAAATGCATCACTTCTCATGTTCCCCAAGATGCAAGAAATCACGCTCTCTTTTTATTATTGTTGTACTCAGAAATCATTAAGGAAAAAATGCAGTAGACAAAAATCATTTCTCCCCCCTTGGCTCTATAATCACTATAATTATAAAACTATAATTATATCATTTCACATGCACAAATTCAAAGACAGTGTTTTACTTCCCCCCACCACCCCAATCACTGAAAGAGATTAGTGTGCAACTAATGAAAGCCAACATGAACAATGCTTTTGCATGACCCTAAAAGGCCAGTTTTCAAATCTGGATAATAATTAGCATCCTAGCAGTTCCTTCTTTTTCCATAGTTGTTTTCCCGGGACTGGGAAGGCACAGAAAGAAAAAGTTGCTACCAACTGAGAAAGCTGCAAAAGGAGTAGCAAATGGAAACAGTGTACTACAACATACCTTTGCACTTATTAGAGCGTGGCACAGTTTGTACTGAGTAGTTAAGACTGGATCAGTGTCTCTTGAGGTTTATAACTAAGCCACTCAAAATGTGCTGTAGGCTGCAAGTTGTTTCAGGAAATGAGTCCACCAGCAAAACTATTTTACTTACTTGCATTTCTTTTAAAGTTCAGTGGGTTATTAAACCATTAGAGGGTACAAAATGTTGATTAAAGTTCATCTTCTACCATATAAAGAAATAATTCCAGTTCTGATTCAAGGTGGATGCATTTTTATATCTATTTATGGCGCAGCCTACAGCAATCAACAGGCTTCAGGCGTTATATTTGAGCAGAGTTAAGCCTAAGGACCCGCTTTTAGCATCAAAAGTCATTGTGGGGCTGCAAGATGAGTTGGGAGTTCAGTAAAATCTGGGCAGACACCAGTTCAGGATTGTAGCCTGAACGAGGTTAGGCAATCAGCCATGTTTTCTTAGACGAACATGAACCCGTATCAAGGATTCCTTCTGTTGCTTGACAGTTCAGGCAGACTGTAGTAGGCTGTCCTTTGACTGCTGTGGCAATCACAGGAATGGGTGGCGCTGTGGTCCAAACCACTGAGCCTCTTGGACTTGCTGATCGGAAGGTCAGTAGTTCAGATCCGTGCGATGGGGTGAACTCCCGTTGCTCTGTCCCAGCTCCTGCCAACCTAGCAGTTCAAAAGCACGCCAGTGCAAGTACCGGTAGATAAATAGGTACCACTGTGGCGGGAAGGTAAATGGTGTACCCAGGCACTCTGGCTTCCATCACGGTGTCCCATTGCTCCAGAAGTGGTTTAGTCATGGCCTAGAAAGCTGTCTGTGGACAAACGCCGACTCCCTCGGCCTGAAAGTGAGATGAGCACCGCAACCCCATAGTCGCCTTTGACTGGACTTAACCGTCCAGGGCTCCTTTACCTTTTTACCTATGGCAATCCCAACATGCAAACAGACTCCTGGGGCCATGTGCAAAACACTAATCCCAGCCAAATCCAGCAGTTCTCTGCTTCTACCAAGAGATGGCAATACAGCCTTCTCTGGCTCTGCAAAAATCAATCCATTAGGGGTTATGCAGTTATCCTGCCCTCTTAAAAGACTTTCCTTCTTCTGCTGCTTTTACATCCAAAATACTTCTTCCTCCAACTCACCCTATTTATCTCTTCTGCACTTCACACTCTCAGCGGCTCCTCTCTGCGACAAGCCATTTTTGTATCTCCATTTCCATCTCCCAAGAAAGCTGTTTAAGTGCGTCTGCCCTGTGTCAGAGCAAAAGCCAGCTGTCCAAGAAGAGAAACCTTCTTACAGAGAATTTGAAGTGCCCTATATGTGTTTTACATATCCCACCGGCAACCCGCATCAAAGTAACTTGTGCTGCTTCTGGCAAAGCAAACGCTGGTCACATGGTGACTCAAGACCCCTCTCGTCATGTTAGCAACATAATCTGCAAAGCTGTTTTGACTCACTGCTGACACACATCAGGAGAGGCACATTACAGTAATAGTGCGCTTTCCTCATCTGAAACTTGTCAGCGGCGGAACAAAGTTATTCCTCAAACTATGCTTCTGACAGCTGGTCGGTGTTTGCTATGAGACAATCTGTACCATTATAATGCAATGATTGCCAAATATGTGAAATCATACCTCCCCACACCAATTTAGGAGAGAATCCACAAACAGCCACTGAATATACTCATCTCTGGCACAACCTCAACTATGCAAATACTCTATGATGGGCTGGGGGGTTTCCCCCCTCAGCCTAAGGACCACATTTCCATCTGGGCACCATTCTGAGGGCCACATGTTAAGTGGGAAAAGCAAAAGGCAGACATGGATGGAGCAGCGGGTGTACAGAAGACTAGTTTCTATACATGCAGGGCTGTCTTAAGCATATATGGCGCCGGGGTGCAAAGATCCACCTACCCCCAGGTTGGCAGTCCTAGGGGCGCAGGAGGGAGGGCGGAGCCAGCTGGCCACCTCAGCATCTCACTGGCTCAGTCACCCCTGAACTCGTAGCACAGAGCCACCTGCAGCAGAAGAGCCCGCCACAGTGCTCTAACCGACGGGTGGGCTCTTCCCCAGACTCATCTCTTGGGTCCCGGACTCTCGGCCTGGCACCCCTGAGAGACCGGTGCCCGGGTGCCCCGCACCCCTAGCGCCTATGGGTAAGACGGCCCTGTATACATGCACATGCACACCTCTCCACCTTCCTTCTTGACTAGCAAGAGAGAATATCAGAGTTCAATGACACATTCCAGCCAGGCAAAAAATATTTTTGAGACATGGCCAGAGAGGGATGTGGCCTGTGGAGAGTAGGTGTGGCCTATGGAGAGTTCTGAGGGCCAAATAAATACCCTGGGCCTGAGGTTCTCCACCCCTGCTTTACAAGGTACCTATGCAGATATTTGCTTGGATAGCTCAGTTGGTAAGAACATGACACTCTTAATCCCAAGGTTGTGGGTTTGAGCCCCAAGTTGGGCAAAAGTTTCCTGCATTGCATGGGTTTAGAATAGATGACCCTCATGGTCCCTTCCAACTCTAATATTCTAATATGTTAGTGACCTCAGGGCCAATTCACATGACCAACATTATTGCCAGGGTTGGAGACTCCATACCTGAAAATAACCACATCCTATGCTGCTCTGGCTAGTCATGCTGGCCACATGACCCAGAAGCTGTACACTGGCTCCCTCAGCCAATAAAGTGAGATGAGCACTGCAACCCCAGAGTCGGTCACAACTGGACCTTGCAGTCAGGGGTCCCTTTACCTTTTTTATGTCCAGGTTAGGGGGAGGTGGGGGCTAGCGAGTGCATGATGGGGCAAATCAACACAGCCCTGCTCCCTTTTCACATTTTGATAGAATATGAACTGAATAAGACTACAGTGAACTGGCATTCTGAACTCCTTGCCACAAACTCCCACCACCCAACTCTTCCCAATATGGATGAATTTAGGGGATTTCTGAGTACTGCATTCTCCCATACAAATCTCCCCGAGCTTTGGGAGAGGCCCTTCTCTCAGTCCTACCACCCTCACAGGAATGCTTGATGGATATGCCAGAGAGGGCCTTCTCAGTGGCTGCTCCTGCACTTTAGAACTCCCTCCCTAGAGAAGCTCAACTGACTCCTTTGTTGTCTTTTCGCGGGCAGGTGAAGACTGCTGTATTCAGACAGGTCTTTGGGAACTGACTGTTTTTCAAGAAAAGGATTTTTAATTTCACTCTGCTGTTTCACTGTCTGTATTTTAATAGATTTATATTTATATCATTTTAATTCTATCATATTGTTCTATTCATATGGCTTTAATTCTAATAATCAATTTTTAGCTGTTACTTTTTACATGCTTTTAGCTTTTTGCATTTTATCTGGTTTGCTTCCATTTGCGCAAGCCGCCTTGAGTCCCATTCTAGGGACAATGCGGGATATAAATTATAGCAACAGCAACAACATCTTCAAATATATTAAGGACGGTCACATGGAAGAGAGAACAAGCTTGTTTTCTCCTGCTCTGGAAGGTAGGACTCGAACCAATAGCTTCAACTTACAAGAAAGGAGATTCCGACTAAACATACAGACAAACTTTCTGACAGTATGAACTGCTTGACAGTGGAATGGACTCCCTCGGGAGGTTGTGGACTTTCCTTCCTCGGGAGGTTGTGGACTTTCCTTCCTCGGGAGGTTGTGGACTTTCCTTCCTCAGGAGGTTGTGGACCTTCCTTCCTTGGAGGTTTTTAAGCAGAAGTTGGCTGGCCATCTGTCATGCATTCTACAATTCTCTGATTCCATGAACAACAACAACAACAACAACTGTTGAGAATGATGGCCAAGGTGGAAGAGTGAGGAAATCCTGACTAAAGAACTATGGCAGGAGAAACTGATGGACTATGCAGAATTGGCAAAATTGACACATAAACTACGGGACAAGGATAACTGTGATTTTAAAGATGAATGGGGACCGTTTACAAAGCATTTAAAGATGCAACAAAGTGAACTGGACTCCTTGGCAGGCTTTGAATAAACACTCACAAACTTTATATTGATAATAACCAGTTAGATAAATTAAGGATTTATACAATTTTGTAACATGCAGAGAATAGCATTTACAGTGGTACCTCGGGTTAAGTACTTAATTCATTCCAGAGGTCTGTTCTTAACCTAAAACTGTTCTTAACCTGAAGCACCACTTTAGCTAATGGAGCCTCCTGCTGCTGCTGCGCCGCCAGAGCATGATTTCTGTTCACATCCTGAAGCAAAGTTCTTAACTTAAGGTACTATTTCTGGGTTAGCGGAGTCTGTAAGCCGAAGCGCATGTAACCTGAAGCGTATGTAACCCGAGGTACCACTGTATAGAGAAACTAGAAATTGGAACTGAGGGAAGTTGGGGGGGGAGGGGAGGGGGGATTGTTTTATGGGAGGGGAGAGGGGGGAAATAGGGGGGAATTAAGGTGGCACTGTGGGTTAAACCACAGAGCCTAGGACTTGCTGACCAGAAGGTCGGCGGTTCGAATCCCCGCGACGGAGTTAGCTCCCGTTGCATGGTCCCTGCTCCTGCCAACCTAGCAGTTTGAAAGCACATCAAAGTGCAAGTAGATAAATAGGTACCGCTCCAGCAGGAAGGTAAACGGCATTTCTGTGTGCTGCTCTGGTTTGCCAGAAGTGGTTTAGTCATGCTGGCCACATGACCTGGAAGCTGTACTCCCCGAGCTGCTCCCTCGGCCAATAAAGTGAGATGAGTGCCGCAACCCCAGAGTCGGCCATGACTGGACCTAATGGTCAGGGGTCCCTTTATCATTTACCTATGTTTTAAGATAATATGTTTTGTTTAAATTCCTAATAATTTTTTATTTATTTTTTAAGAGAAGATGGCTAAGATACCAGCTGCTTGTTCCTGCTTTCCCTCACACATTTTGCAACTACAGGCAAGGGTGTCTGAAGCTAGAAAGAGCAAGGAAAGCAAACAGTCAAGGAAATCGCAACATTCCTGTTCCATCTATGAAGAAAAGAAGAGGTTGCCATGATGGTGGTGAGCGGGCAGCAGCACTCTGAAGAGGAAGCCTGCAGCTTGAGCAGCGCACCTCTACAGTAGCTACTTGAACCAGCGACCTATACATTAAGAGTCGAACTTGAGAGCCAGCTCTCGGACCGACAGGGTTCTTGCTGCTGACATCGGCTGAAAGATGAATTGCACCCCTGGCGTGCTTAGCATTAAGGTAAAACCATTTCCACACTTTGGTACAGAATGGGCCAGAGTAATGAAACATTCTGATTCAAAGGATGGCGAACACACTCTGACCTCCCACGTCTTATTGTGAGGAGTGTAGTCAAAAGCGATAGAGGCGAGTATGCCTGAACCCTGACATATAATAGGAGCAGGTCCTATGGTAACCACTTTAATCTTGCAGTAAATGATCTAGCCTCACTTTGACATCGATTCCTTCTTTTCTTTTTTCTTTGAAAGCAACATGTGCATTAACAGTCTTTTTTTCTACTCAACAAAATCCTCTTAGCATTGAATGATCACCTCTCCTTCCCCCCCCCCCTACTGCTTGAAAAGTAAAACTGTTTGAAACCATCTAGGTGGGCAACCCCCTAAAGTCATCATTACACTGCCAGGGAAAGGGCGATGCTGCTGTAGATTTCAATTAAGCATGATGCAGCTGCTAAAATGCAGCTGCAGTGCCTTTTAAAAGCTTCCGCCGGCACACAGCTGCGGCCCAGTCTTGCTGCACTGGAACTTTGATCAGCTACCCAGGCGCTAGTGACAACCTAAAGAGACTATGGCAATGTGTTCGGGGCGAGAATGCCTTTGAAGATGGTTTGGAAACTGCAGCTCTTGAAAAATGCGGCTGCTCATGCGGAAGTTGCAGAGAGGCACTCAGAGCACGTTGCCCCAATATTGTATCAGTCGCACTGCTTGCCAGTTCATTCCCATGCATGATTGAAACTATTGGTTATGACTTTTAAAGCCCTTGATGAGTTGGGACCAAGTTACAGTGGTACCTCGGGTTAAGTATTTAATTCATTCCGGAGGTCTGTACTTAACCTGAAACTGTTCTTAACCTGAAGCACCACTTTAATGGGACCTCCTGCTGCTGCCGCGCTGCATGATTTCTGATCTCATCCTGAAGCAAAGTTCTTAACCTGAAGCACTATTTCTGGGCTAGCGGAGTCTGTAACCTGAAGCGTATGTAACCTGAAGCATATGTAACCCGAGGTACCACCATACTTGAAAGTTGACTCGCACCAATACAAAGTGCCCAGACCTTGTAATCAGCTTCAGAGGCCCTGCTTATGGGCCCATTATTAAACTTGTGGGCACATGGGACAGGGTTTCTTCAGCAGTGACACCCCTCTCCAATTTTTGGAGTTCTATTCTCCAGTGGCAGAGCAAGCTGATCGAGCACCAGTCCAGGGGTGGGGTGGAGTGAGCCGGGGCAGGAAGCTCCACAGGGCCTCTAAGGAGTCTGCCTGCCTCTTTCCACTCAGCCACCCTACAGCTGAGGGGGAGGCAGGGGGCTGACTGTTTGGGGCAGCGCGGAGACTGCGTGCGCCCAAGCCACCGCGTCACTCCCAGGAGAGGCACATGGCTTGAGCGCGCTGCAGACCCCGCGGTGAGTGCCCCCCGGCATTTTGTCACCCCCCCAGTGGTGACACCCGGGGCGGCCCGCCCCTACTGCACCCCTTGCTCCGCCCCTGCCCTTCTCCAATCCTGAGAGCAAAAGGGGGAAAAATGTGAGTATGTTGAAGAGGAGGGGATGTTCACTCTGTTGGGATATTCCGTTCCACCTTAAGGAACAGGCATGTTTGTTGTGTGTCACATGCCTGTTTACACTCCAGCACAGCTTGCTGGGATCTTCCGTTTGTGTATAGCTTTTGCCGTCTTGCTTTGGACATGAAGGAGATCAGACATGTTTCCCTTTTGTCCTGATGTATGCTGAATAAACTGTAAATATGCTCACACAACTTCTCCTGCCACTTCTGTTGCATAGTGTTTACTCTGCTGAGTAGCATGCCCTAGCTTCTGAAGCTCGGGTCGCAGATGCTGCATCAAGGACTGGAGATCACCCAGCACACCGGCCAGTGGGCTGGAGCCAGCTGGGGGCCTGCCAATTGCCCCCGTTTCCTTGGCTGCATGCCAACACACTCTAGGAGTGGTTAGGCTAGTGAAAATAGCAAGTGAACAGGAAGGTCAAACAATCCCTCATGTGTTGTGGATTTTTGAAGATGTACTTACTAACATCTTCCATAGGTGACAGGGTCCCTGGACGTTTGACGGTCTATTGATCCCTGTGCCACCACTGTGCTCTCTTCCCCGCTGCCACCAACCCGTTACTCTCAGGTACACACTGAGTCCAGACAGTAGTTAAAATTAAACCAAATACAGTGGTACCTCGGGTTACATACGCTTCAGGTTACATACGCTTCAGGTTATAGACTCTGTTAACCCAGAAATAGTGCTTCAGGTTAAGAACTTTGCTTCAGGATAAGAACAGAAATTGTGCTCCGGCGGCATGGCGGCAGCAGGAGGCCCCATTAGCTAAAGTGAAGAATAGTTTCAGGTTAAGAACAGACCTCCGGAACGAATTAAGTACTTAACCCGAGGTACCATTGTAAACAAGTTTATTTTATAAGCATTAACAAGTTTATGGTTTCTCAGATAATTTTCTTGTCAGTTTCTTAACCTTAGTTTCTTTACTGGCCTATACCTTCCTAATACCTTCTGACTGATGATCTCAACTGTTTGACTGACTCCTCTTAACAGATTCTCTCACTCTCTCACATCAGACTAGCCCAGTGTTTCCCAACCTTTTTTTGGCAAAGGCACACTTGTTTGATGAAAAAAATCTCGAGGCACACCACCATTACAGCCCCGTGACGTCAGCGCGCAGCGTCACGCCGGGAGGGACGCACGAAAGTGTAACTTTCAATTTTTTCCCCTCCCCCTTGCCGGGGAACCTCCAAGTGGGGTGTGAAGCGAGCGTACCTCAAGACCGAAACGCCTAATTCCTAGGGGGAAAGCATAACTGGGCGTTAACCGATCGCAAACCCTGTCCTAGCCCATTAACATAGGAAATTAACATATACAACGCGGCAAGACACCGGTTTTGGAATCCGTTCCTTCCCCCTCTCGTCTGCCGAGTTGGTCCCTGCCCCTCTTGTGAGACTCGCCGCCGGGTCCGCTCTCGCGCACATAGCCCGGCGAGAGGGCGCCTTCCCTGCGCGCGCGCCTGAGCGCGCGCCTGCGCGCTCTGTGCCCCCTCCCCCTTTTCGGCCCAGCGCGCCGCCTTGCCTGTTCGTGCGCCGCGCGTGTGAGGCGAGCGGGAAGGCCGCGTAGCCCCCCATGCAGGAGACCCAGGAGAGCCCGGCGGCCGCCGAGACCCCCGCTGCTCTGCCCGCCCAGGACGAGGGGCCCGGAGGAGGAGGAGGAGAGCCCGGCGGCGGTAGCGGAGGAGAAAGAGGCGGCGGCGGCAGCAGCAGCGGCGACTCGGAGGCCGAGCTGCCGGACGGGCCTTCCGCGGAGGAGCCTGAGGGGAAGAAGGAGCCGGAGCCCGAAAAAGGCGGCGGCGAGGAGAAGGAGGAGGCGGAGGAGGAGACGCCGCGAAGCAGCAGTGGCGAGGAAGAGGAGGCCGCTGGTGAGCATCGGGAGCAGCTGCAACCGTCTTCGCCTCCGGCCGCTGGGCCGCCTTCGCCGCCTCAGGAGCCGCCCGAGGTTGCCGCTGTAACCGCCGCCGCAGAGGAGCCGCCGGAGCGGCACACTAGGCAACATCTCGCGGCACACTACTGTGCCGCGGAACACCGGTTGGGAAACACTGGACTAGCCCAACCCACAGACTTATCCTCCCTCTCTCTTCTCTAACTCCAGACTGACTTCTTAACAACTCTGACTCTAACTCTTACTCCTCCCCTTGGGTTCCTACAGGTTAGTCATTTTACAATTAGTTAACCCTTTCCTTATGAACCCAGTGTGATGTCACACACTGAGGAGGGCAAACACCACAGTGACACACTGACACCCACAAGCCATTCCTCTCACTTAGAAGTGTAGGGTTTGACGGGACCCCAAGAATCTTCTACTCCATGCCTTCTGCAATGCACAACAGGCCTGATTCTCACATCAGAAGCCAAAGGAGAGAGCCACCGTCAGGCAACTTGGTCCAAGCCCACTTCATACAGCAAGCACATTTCGTTTGAATATGCCCATGTGGTGAAAATGGACTTATAATTAGGCAGCTATTAATGTCTGCAGATCAGCTCTGTGGAGCTGTAGCAGAGCTTCTGGCCTGCTCTGTTTGGCTTATTTCAGCCCGAAAGCCTGCAAGCCTGACAGGTCCCCGTCATCTTTGCCTTTGCCTTTGATCTTCCGCATCAGAAATGTAAATGCAGATTCATTTAACAATCTTTTGCTGTGTTCTTGCCCTTTGATCAGACCTGTTCAGTTCAGCGTATTTGCGATTATGCCTCCCTTCCCTAGCCAGTAATGGGCCATTAAGGCTAATCAAAGACCTATACAATTCAACGGTTTTACTAGACTGCTCCATAGGGAGAAAAGTGTAATTCTTTCCATTTTATTTTCATCCATTGTTGCCCTAATATGAATACCTAATTAAGTTGCTCTGTCCACCTGGGCCCAAAGGAAATTGTCCCAAGTCCCACAGGCTGCTGAATGAGTTCTGTCCTCACAAAATTGTCAAGCTTGTATAAGTAAAAGGCCTCAATCCCGTTCAACTTTCTCTGCTTGCTGTCTGTTGCTGTCATCTGTTTACTATGGTTGCCTTCGGCACTCACTATTCTGCAGGACGGATCAAAGCTCATGCCGGAGGTTTGCACAGTAAAACAATGTAGGCCTCCAATATCTGAAAGACCACCTTCTTCACTACAGAACTTGGGTATTAATATCAGCACAGGGGACTCTCCAGGTAATTCTATCACCCTCAGAAGGTTAGACAGTGGTAATGCAAGAAAGGGCAGTCTCTGTGGAACACCCTCCACACCACAGAGGAGCATCTGGCAGCATAGCTACGGACCTTCCAAGTGTCCCTCCTTTCCAGTGATAGTCCAGAATTTACAGAAGTCGCCTCAGTTTCTGATTTGATCCTGCTTTTCCTTAGGACACCCCTATTTTCATTGGAGAAATTTTGTAGGGTATGGACGGACGTCTCTATTTTCGTCAAAGGTTATGGAGTTGTGCAACCCCTGAGCCAAAGAAATAAGTAACTATACAACCTTCTGAAGACATCTGAAGATATTTTTTTTAAAAAAAAGTTTAATGTTTATTATGTTTTTATATATGCTGGAAACCACCCAAAGTGACTAGGACAACCCAATCAAATTGGGGGGGGGGTATTATTATTATTATTATTATTATTATTATTATTATTATTAAGACCCCTATTTTAATTGGATAAATGTTGGAGAGTATGTAACTATGCAATTTTTGTCATACGCTAAAGATGTACCTCTTTACCCTGGCCTTTG
Organism: Podarcis melisellensis; assembly: GCF_964234715.1. NCBI lineage: Eukaryota > Metazoa > Chordata > Lepidosauria > Squamata > Lacertidae > Podarcis > Podarcis melisellensis. The sequence continues at coordinate 13,226,507 of NC_138537.1, forward strand.
GCAGTGGAGATGTATATTTTTAACACTCAGCATATGCTTGTGATTGTAATTTGGTTTAGCTGTTTGAATGCTGCATTTTAAATCAGTACAACATACCTCAGGACTTTGCGGGTGAAGGGTAGATAAACAATAACAATGTGAATCAAAGGGCATAGTTACCCTAGCACGGAGGTTCTCAAACTTTTTTCTCTCGGTCACACTTTCAGAATAACAATTTTGATCACGCCACACTGAACTTTTTTATGGATGAGAAATACATTGGAAAACAAACACAAACTGCTAACAGAACACAACTACTTTATAATACGACCATGGGACATCCAGAAAGTATTAAACAATGCAGGTATATAAAGACATGAATGATTCCCAAAATATAATATTGATTGGTCTTGAATATTCCTGCCACACTTGCCATCCTCTCCTGCCACATCAGTGTGGTATGCCACACCCTTTGAGAACTACTGCCCTAGCGCAACACACCACTTTTTTTAAAACAACCACAACAACCAAACCATAACTTTTGTGGTTAGCAAAGTGCTAGGGAAACACACTGGAAAAAATGTGGGATTAATTGGATGGTGTATAAAAACCTTGCAAACAAGTCAGGATTGGCAGCAAGTTCTACAGGGTTTCAGGCATATGTTTTGGTTTGTTTCCTAGCCCTATCTGGAGATGCCAGGCATTCAACTTAGGACTTTTACATTCAAAGCATGTCCCTTACCACTGAACCGTAATTCTTCCCTAACACTTCACAGCACACACACAAAATGTGGATGTGGGCACCATATTGCATATTTAGCTATGCCAGAAGGGAGGAGGAAACAAGCATTTTGCTGTTAATTATTATTTTTAACAAGGGATGCGGGTGGTGCTGTGGGTTAAACCACAGAGCCTAGGACTTGCCGATCAGAAGGTCGGTGGTTTGAATCCCCATGACGGGGTGAGCTCCTGTTGCGCAGTCCCTGCTCCTGCCAGCCTAGCAGTTCAAAAGCACATCAAAGTGCAAGTAGATAAATAGGTATCGCTCCTGCAGGAAGGTAAACGGCATTTCCATGCGCTGCTCTGGTTCGCCAGAAGCAGCTTAGTTATGCTGGCCACATGACCCGGAAGCTGTACGCCGACTCCTTCGGCCAATAAAGCGAGATGAGCGCCGCAACCCCAGAGTCGGTCACGACTGGATCTAATGGTCAGGGGTCCCTTTACCTTTTATTATTTTTAACAAAACTTGGAAATAAAACCATTTGTTTAGTTTTTAAAACAGCAGCAGCATCAACAGCAACACTGGTTCATCAAGTAACAGAATCCTAACATGGAGCGGTCAACTAAGCTATGAAACAATGTTTCCTTTAAAGTGAGCTCTCTGCACCGTGTTATTTGAGCCAAATGTTATATGCCTTTGTGGCATATTTGGAAATACAAAGTTACTGAAAGTCATTTACTCACCATAAGTTCTTCACCATATTCTCTAGTCCTTATAAGGCCTATTCATTTCTGAACAGAGTTCTCCAGACCAGATAAAGAATATGTAAGAAGCCTGAGGGAAAGTAAATGCATTTCATCAACAGCGAACAACACAGTAACCTCCCAACATCTGAGTTGCTGCTTCTGCTAATCAGGAGAGAGGGGAGAAGGGGTGAGGCAGTGGTGAGGTTGATGTGGCTCAAACACACCAGCAGAGCCAATTAAGTGTTCCTGCTGGTGTGTTTGCACCATGCCAACCTCCCCAACACCTCTCCCCTCTATCTTCCAGTAAGCAGCTTTGACTCTGCTGTCAGGATACCAGGTGAGTACCACCGCCCCACCATGTTGTCAACAACTGCATTTCAGTATGAATTGTTACACTGCATGCTCAAGGCAGTAAGCCTCATGACTACGTGAGAATATGTTAAACAGCTTACAGTGAATGTTTAGGAATGAGTGTGAATTCCACAGAGTAAGTTGGTAACAAAATTGTGATGATCTCATACACAAACCATGCTTATGCATGAGGGTTGCCTGGTAGGCCTGCTCCAAGGACTTATGTTCCTGTTCTCTGAGAATAATGTGAGAATTAATAGGCAATCTAACTAACCTTAAGTCATTAAATAATACTTGTTCAGAAATTGCTTCTGTTGTCTTCCCTGGCTGACAAACACTATACATTTCTCCCCCCCTTAAGAGTATAACATCATACTGGAATTAATTGGCTCTGTAAAAAAGAGAGAGAAAGCCCATTAAAAGCATGTTTAGCAGCTGGATTCAACATCTGCCTTGACTAGGCCATTAATGCTTGATTAATGAGTTAATTTATGAGACTTCATGTAAAAATATCAAGAGCACCTAAGTAATTTAGGATCCGCAAGAGCCCAATTCTCAGGTCACTCTTGCACATGCCTTCTCTACTTCATAGGGTAGTGGGCTCTTCTTCATTTTTAAATGCTATCTTTCTACAAGCCTAGTAGATAGTAGAAAGTCACAGGAAGGCTTGTAGCTCAGTGGTTCAGAAACTGTGTCTTGCATGCAGAATTCCTGGGTTCAATCTCTGGCATCTCCAAGTAGGACTAGGAATGCCCTATGTCTGAAAACCAAGAGAGCCTCTCCCAGTCACTGCAGTGATGCTTGTTGTTGTTTAGTCATTTAGTCGTGTCCGACTCTTCGTGACCCCATGGACCAGAGCACGGCAGGCACTCCTGTCTTCCACTGCCTCCCATAGTTTGGTCAGACTCATGCTGGTAGCTTCGAGAACACTGTCCAACCATCTCGTCCAACAACAGTAACACCAAGTGAAACACATAAGGATGCCCTGATGGACCAGTCCAGTGGTCCATTTAGTAGAGCATCCTGTTCTCACAGTGGTCAACCAGATGCCTATGGGAAGCCAGCAAGCAGGACCTGAGTGCAACAGCACTCTTCCCACCTGCGATTCCCAGCAACAAGTACTGAGAAGCTTCCAACAGTGGAAGTAGAATGTAGCCATTCTGGTTAGTAGCCTATGATAGCCCTCGCCTTCAAGAATTTGTCTAATCCTATTTTAAAGTCACCCGAGGTGGTGACCGTCTTGGCCTCTTGTAGGAAAGCAGGAGACAAAAGAAATGAAATATACATCTCTAGGGAGGGAAAGTATAATTAATTTGTAGGTCTTTGAACTGCTAGCAGATTTCTTCTTGTTGTTGCAACAGACTAACAGTCTTTACATCTCAGCTCAGAGATTTTTTGCGTTTAAAAAATATGCTAGGAATTTAATGTTCAGTACTTAATATTTTAAACAGAATCTACAGATTTGCCTAGAATATTTTTAGAAAACAAACTTCTGCTTCAGCTGTGGGCACAGCTACCACTTCCACGTTTCCATGGAAACTGGGCAGCAACAGAAGACCTGACATCCTGAAGGAAGAAACTCTTTGAAGTTTGTAAAATATGGTATAATAAACATACCAATGAGTAAAATATACTCTCCATGTTATTGTTATTTCGTATTTCCTAGGCTATGAATGTCTTGTCAGAATTCTCTAGGGAGAAGAAAAGTAGAAGGTGGACACAAAGTAGACTATGAGGATGTTCAGCTGTAGTCAATTTGGTTTTCCCCAGCTGTGGTTGGACTCCAACTCCCATTAGCCCTAGGAAGAATGGGTAGTCAGGGATGAAGGGAGCTGTAGTCCTGGGGAAAACCATGGGGAAATCCATGATAGGTTACTCTCATTCTACATTTATAATGCACCATTTGTAGAACAAACTACACTCAAGTAAATTGCTGCAGTTTCCCTTTTTTTACAATTTTATTTTGATTTTCAAAAGTTAATTACATATATGGTTCCCCCCAATATTTTTAACCAATGTAAACTTCCCGTCCACCCCTCCACAGTTTCCTTGTTTCCCCTTATCCTGCTGCATATTATATAAATTGCTGCAGTTATTTCCAGAGGTTTTTTTTTCCAGCCAGAACCCACCAGAACTCAGATCCTAGGGCAGATTACAACAATTTAAAATTCCAATTGAAATATAATTAAAACAGATCACCATCACAGGAATAGAGTGGGCTCTGAAAAATCACATCTCAGGTGTCAGAGGCCAGGATAAAGAGCTATGTCTTCAGCATTTGCCAAAAGCCTGCAGAGTTAAGAAGCCAAACACACCTCTGCAGGGAGAGGATTCCACAACTTGGGTTCTGCCTCAGAGAATGCTCTCTGCCGGGCTGCCACCATCTCAAAATTCATAGTGAGGTGGAACTACCAAGAGGGCTGACTCTGGTTGTCCTGGGAAGCTCTGTAGTGAAGGAGGCAATCTTTCAGATATTTGGTGCTTAAGTCATTTAGGGCTTTAATGTGAGCACCCTGAATTTGGCCCAGAAATGAACTTGGAAGCCAATGTTGTTGTTGTTTAGTCATTTAGTCGTGTCTGACTCTTCGTGACCCCATGGACCAGAGCATGCCAGGCACTCCTGTTTTCCACTGCCTACCACAGTTTGGTCAAACTCATGTTCGAGAACACTGTCCAACCATCTCGTCCTCTGTCATCCCCTTCTCCTTGTGCCCTCCATCTTTCCCAACATCAGGGTCTTTTCCAGGGAGTCTTCTCTTCTCATGAGGTGGCCAAAGTATTGGAGCCTCAGCTTCAGGATCTGTCCTTCCAGTGAGCACTTGGGGCTGATTTCCTTCAGAATGGATAGGTTTGATCTTCTTGCAGTCCATGGGACTCTCAAGAGTCTCCTCCAGCACCATAATCCAAAAGCATCAATACTTCGGCAATCAGCCAATGTTGGCCGCCCCTAATGTTTCCACTGATGGGGATGGGGCAGGGTGGCAAGGTCAGGCTTGTGCAGATAGATGGGCAGCTGTACTGCATTGGCTCCACTGATAAATCTGTGCTGCCACTACATCAGTGCTACCCTGTCCTGACCCGTTCAGATGCTGGTGTCAGGAGGGCGATTCTGTATCTTTCCCCATCACACTGCACCCTCCAGGTGCTTCTGCCAAACTTGGAGTTCCTTCAGGCCTTCTGATTCCTATCTCTTGAGCATTGATGGTGCTCTTTTGGCTACATGAGGATCCTCAGTCAGTGGATGAGTTTGCTGTTGGTATATATGATGAACTCCACTGGGGAAGATCTATTACCCAGGTTGTTTGCAAAAAATAAACAAAGCCCACTGTGGCCTTTCTACTTAATAAACCAGTATAGAGTTCACTGCTGTTCTGAAAAACCAACAACCCTGTTCTAGGAAAATTACTTCTTGCTTATATCAGTTAATTTTTAGCCCTGAAGTCCCTGCGCTAGCTGTTGAGAAAGATCTGCTACCTGTCGTACGACTGAAGGCTCTCACTAAACCAAACCAACCAACTGCAGAGGATTAGGCTGCAACCGCCGCCACTGCTGCCACTATCAGGGAAACCACAAGTTACAGGCAGTTCATTTTACAAAAACGTAATGGAGTGTAGGGCTCTGGCTGTTTAATACAAGCACTGTCAAGGCATCTAAGCAAAAAAACCACCCCCCCCCCAAACTTCAACTGTCATCGTTGACAAGCTGTGCAGAATTATTTGTCACACAACACTAGATAAGAAACTTGTAGCATAGTGCATGGTGTTGCAGCCATATGTTTCCAAATGCCAACTGGCGGTGGCATGTACATTGTACAATGTTGGAAATAGAATACTAGCACATACTGAAACATGGATGCTAAGTTTAGTTTACTCACCCACCCCTTGTTAAAGCATTGGCCTTTAGTTTGATTCAACAGGGATCTTATTGGGGTTTTATGAGTTACTGACCAGGCCCTCACCAGGAGAAAAGACAGGCTCAGCCACTGCTTGATGTCTGGTGGCAACAGATCAACGCTTGGGACCGCCCACAATTTGCAGAAATTTTGAATTCTGAGTGGCAGTGTCACAAGAGCTTGAGGATTTTAGCTACTCTTCTCCAACTTGGTGACTTTATTTTTAACTCCGACTTGTATCACTGGTTTTGAAGCATATCACATGAAAACCTCCAAGTGGGTTTGGTTGTTTTGTTGTTGTTGTTGTTTTTAACATTTAAGTGGTGTACAGATTCCATTGAATAAATACATAAATAAAGTCCACCTCCACCATGCTGCATATCTAGAATGGTTCCACATGTTTAGCCATGTGCACAAAGCCCTGATTTGCATATCTATTTCCCCTCGAAAATAAGGTAATGGAGATGGACCAAATTGACCCTTTATGCACATGCCTATATGTGTGGAGCCTTACGTAAGAAAATCTTTTAAGTGCACATTTGAAGAAAGGTAAGCAGCTATGTTTCCCCCACATAAAGAACCCATGTATGGACTGAAATGTTATAATACCATTTTGGTCTGAATACCTGTATCGGCCACATAACACCCCCTACAAAGAGCTGGCTTGTAGAAAACCTGAGCTTGGGAGACCTCTGGAATCATGTGGAACTTCGATATACTTGGGTAGATTTTGTGAAAAGATCATCTGCCCTTCTCAGTGGTGGCCCTAGTTGCAATGAGATGAGATAAGTTTAGAAGTCATGCATGGTAGATCTATGGTATTCCACCCATCTTTCAAATAGACCTAATTTGAGGGGTGTGGGCCATGGCCTATATTGGGGGGCAGCTTCTATTTGGACTTATTCACAACCATAAGGTTAAACATGGTAGAACACTGCAACATTTTCACATAAGAAAAACAGCCATCCACAATAAAACCCATTCTGTTTTAACACGTACCAAATATACAACCTTCAAATTAACTCAGGATGTTTCATTGTCGGTTCTCTACCTACGCATTCTTCAACTCTGTGCCCCAGATGTTGCTGGACTATGTCATATCATCCTAGACCATGCTGGCTGGGGTTGATGGGAGTTGTAGTCCAAAACTACTAGAAGGCACTAGGTTGGAGGAGGCTGATATAGGCAACCACCTTGCTGCTCAACCAAGGAAATGCACATGGAACTTGAACTTTCAAAAGGACAACTGTTCACCATTAAGGGGCTTTATTATGGAGTCACTCTGTATGTATTTGCAGTGATGCAGAGTACTAAATCCAATTCCCTGGAGAACAAATATTCATCGTTACCACCCTCCCATGAGTCCTTTACTCTGCTTGAGAAATTAATCCATTTAATCCAAGGTAATTCAATTTTACCTTTGTTTCCTCAGGGTGGGTTTTATTGATAAAACATTCAAAGAGGTAAAAGGGGGGCAGGCAGGAGAAAACAGTATTCATCTCTCAACAAGGTAAAAAATAAATAAATCTGTTCCTCTGAGTTGTTTTAAAGAGACCGGCTTTTGTGCCTTCTCTGAGATGAGTCTTTGCTATTATTTATTTCTTGCATTGAAATACTGAAAATGTCCTTGGGTAGGAGAGAATGAATAGCAAGGTACTTTGTTAATACATGAAATGCAATAGCCACTCTGTTATTTGTTTTTCTGGGCTCATCCACACTTATCTTTTACTCCACTTTTTCCAGGCATAGGCCTGTGGTTTAAAGTTCTGTGTTCAAGCACACTGGTGTTTTTTTGCTCCAGGGTATCACTGTGAAAACCTGCTCTTTAAAGCTGAATCAGAGCAAATAGCAATTTAATTTTCCTGAAGATTGCTGTTTGCCTCAATTCAATTTAAAGAGTGGCTGTTCGAGGGAAAAGCTTCAGAGCAAAAAGAAGAAGAAGTAGGGGCACTCAGACACACTTTAAAGCATGGACTGTGCCTGAAAAGCCTGGAGGAAAAGTAAATGTAGATAAGCCCTCTATTAAATGGAGAGGTGTTGGTGGCTCTTTGCTGCCGATTTAGTTAGAGCATTGAAGCAAAAGGATGGTCTAAATTAGCTCCTGAAATTCTATTCATTGGAATATCTCTCCAGGTTTTGGAGTCCCCCCCCCCAAAAAAATGGTCTTGTTTCTGAAGTGGAATTGATGATCCATGAGGAATGCACCTTTGTACTTCTTCATCTTTTACAAATCACTGTGCATGTGAAGTCTGCTGCTGCTTTCCATTCTTTCATTTATTTCATAACTTTTCTGCCCTCTGTATTACTAGCTTACCTCCTTTTGATTTCATTTTGCAGACAGAGGAATAAAACTGGGAAACTAAAGAAGAGAACCATTTTTTTTGGTGTGTATATTTTCCCCCACCCAGGCACCCAGGGAGGAAAAAAGCAAACCATCTTGATTTGATTGAAGGCAAAAGTGGACCAAAATTCTTTTTCAGTAGTGTTAAAATTCTTTTTCAGTAGTGTTTTAGAGCAGTGCTTGTATTGTTGTATGCAGTGCTAAAATAACATACAAAAAATAATAATCAAATGTCAAATGCTTGTGTTTGCATAGAGAGATAGAGATGATAGAGATAGATAGAGATAGAGATAGATAGAGATAGAGATAGAGATGATAGATAGATGATAGATAGATAGATAGATAGATAGATAGATAGATGATAGATAGATAGATAGATAGATAGATAGATAGATAGATAGAGATGCTCTGTATCATGATTCACTGTTCTGTTGTTTTCCTAATGTGAAGGAGCAGATGCGCCTGTCAATAAAACACTGTATGAAAATAATCCTGATGCAATCATCTATATGATCACATCAGTCAATGTTTACATGTGCATCTAAGGTGAAGGACGTGAGAGAGATGAAGATGGACCAAAATCCATAGCAACCTGTACTTGCTCTGATTCTAGAATTACTTCTTACATCAGGACAGTGAGAAGAGCCCTGCTGGATCAAGCTCAGGGCTTCATCTAGCTCAGCATCCTCTTCTCACAGTGATCCTACGTGAAGCCTGCAAGTTTCTCCAGTTTGGACCAGAATGGAATGCAAAGCCATGGAATGGTCAAGGAACAAGATGGGGAACATCCTCTCTTCCTTACGTGAGAGGTATTGCTGGGAGGTGTCGCTGTCTTCTTATGAAAGAGAAGGACACAACCCAACAAGTATTGCGAACTAGTGTTCATTGAGAAACAAGCTATTCTTTCACCAAGAGCTCCACCTCTCCTTTCCTAATAAATTTATTTGGTTTTCCAAATTTTAATTTTACAATCACATAGCCAACATAAAAACAAGATTCCAAAGAACCTCCTGGACTTCCCTCCTCCCCTTTGTGGGTCCTATTGTTAATCACTTCCTCCTGCATCTTTTATAATAATCCAAATCTTTTACATATCCATTGTATCCTAAATTCACCATTAAACTACAACTGTTTACAATGGTTTTTAACATAAATTTTAACATTTCCCCACCCACCTCCCCTTTGCTGCCAAATTGCTCTGCTTTGCCCCATCTTTTTCCCTTTGTCTGTCAATGGTAAGCTGCCTTATAGCATTCATAGGAAGCTGAGTCAGACCATTGGGCCATCTAGCTCAGAATTGTCCATGCTAACTCACAGAAGCTCTCCAGGGTTTCAGATGGGGACCTCTATCCACCTTGAGATATTGGGGATCGAGCCTGCATGCAAACAGAAGCCCTACCACTGATCTACAGGTTTCCCGCTAAGTAAAAAATAAATGATTCACCCTTCACTGCCACATTCTAAACAAGACATTTTCCTTCCTTTTGATTTTGTTTTGCAGACTGGAGAATAACATGAGTGTGAAACTAAAGAAGCGAAGTAGCTTTGTAATGTTTTCCTTGTTTCTTTGTCCTTCAGGTTCCCTTTCAAGCAAGTATGAGATTCAGCTGGGTGTATCAGATGCTTCTGCTACAACATCCACCACCAGTTTTTCGACGAGACAGACTTCAGCCTCAAGATTTTATTCCTGCATTGTTTGGTTGTTGTTTTTTTATATATAGAGAGAGAAAGTATACTGGTTACAGCTGATATAAAATGAGGCACCTTCGGTTGTAAACGGGTCTTGTAAGAAACAAAGGCAGAGCTCTGAATTCTCAAGTGCCTTCCTTTTCCCTAGGTAGCAAAGGGCTGTGATATTATGCTTTCTAGTAGACCCAACGGAAGAATGACGGAGCGTTGTGTCTTCAGTCCCACTGTAATGAGTCCAAGGCCTCTAGACACCCAATTACTAAAGAACACAAGTACAGGCACCCTTCCTTTCAGGGGGGAAAACCCTCCATGTCCAAATCGCACATGATGCCATTAATTGTGTGAAATTAAATAGCCAATCCTTTGATTGAGTTTAATTTCTGGGAGCAACATTCACAATGATGTAAAATGACCCTGTGTGTTACTTAGATCAGACATAGGGAATAAAGCCCTTCTCTGCCTTGAAAAGCCCCAACTTTCTTTCCTGAAATAATTGTCACCTGGGATGGGCCTGGAAGCTGAGATGATCCTGGAGAAGTGAGCAGTTTGCTTTGTAGCAATCACAGCAGTGGGGGGTGACTGGGGCTGTAGTTGAAGCAGACGTCAGCTCTCAACAGTTTAATCTTTTTTCCCCTGAAGAAACTGAACCAAGAGTTGTATTTTCCTCATTCTATTTCACTTCTTGTTCTATAAAGCATTCCCGGATTTCTGCTGGTTGTGGTCAATGAATTTAATAAGCTAAAGTAGATTATGTAAAGATGAGGCTCTGCAGAATCAGGAGCAGGCTGGATTATTAACAACTGAGGTCACAAGAGCCAAGGAAGAGAATTATCCCTGTGCCCAAAGAATATCCCTGAATGCATTCCTTTACATTCCTCCCATCTAAGTCAATGGCTGCATTTATTCTTATTGCAAACACTAGCATGATGCACCTGAGGCACATGTTATGATGGTGGATAAAACTGTCAGGAGCTCATCCTACACTTGAGTAGGACCCTGGAAGAGACACATGCCCGACTGGCATGTTCTCTATCTCCTGGTCGATCATTCAGGAGCTTCAAAACCTTTCTTCAGCTCAAACATCGCAGTGACTGATGCCCACAGACATCGGCACACTTAGGGACCCACAGAGTCCTCGCAGCTTGCGTAACAGACCTCAGCAGCTCAGCATTTTGGCTAATCTACTTTATTTACATATAAACACACATAGAGCACTGCAACATGGCTCCCTCTTTCTCTAGCATCAGACAGCAAAGAGGAAAAAACAAAACAAAGGACAATAGTCCTACTTCACAGAACACAGCAACAAAAACATCCTGTCTCCGTCACTTCCCACTCTGTGGAGTCAGAACATATACTGTCATGTGAAAAACAACAATCCCATGACTGCAATCACGGAGCAGGAATTCTAACAAAGACATGAGCTTAAGGTGGGAAGCTCATGAGACTTCAACAAGCTCTCCCCAACACTTTACACTTCACAAGTAAATTTTGGCTTAAAAAGAACCATCTGGAGAACATACAATATATGTTTAGATCAGACCAAAGGCCCGCCTAGTTAATTGTTGCAACATACCTTGGGATCTTAGGGTGAAAGGCGGGTAATCAGTTGTAATACTAAGAAGAATAATCCAGCACCCTATTCTCTCAGTGATCAAACACATGCCTACGGGAAGCCTCAAAGCAGGATCTGAGTGCAAGAGCTTTCTCCCCGCATAATTCCTAGCAATTGCTATCCAGAGGCATTTTGCTGCTGACAGTAGAAGTAGAAGAATAGAGCCATTGTAGCTAGAAGCCATCATCAACAGCCTTCTCCACCATGACTTTTTCCTAATCCTCTTTTGAAGGCATCCAACTCAGTAGTCATCACGTCTTGTGGGAGGGAACAAATGCCATTGTTCAGCTATGCACTTCAAAAAAGAAGTTATTCATTTTGTCTGTCCTGGAACTTCCATTGTTCAGCTTCGTTGGATAACCTCACATGAAGAATGGCACTTCTCAGCAATCCGTTTTTTTTAATTATTTTAATCCATTTGTAGCTCCCTGTAAAGAATTGCTGCCCCATCATCTGACATTAGGTTTACATAATTGTCGAGGATTACAAATGCTCAGCCCAAATGAGTGGGTTGCCCAAGTTTTTATGTAATTTGGAGTCTGCCACTTACTCCTCTCTCTCTTCTGTTATTGTTGTGGGTCAATTTAGTTAATGATATTTGCTGAGAAGTATGAGGTCACATGATTCACCAATTGGCTGCTTTTCTTGAGGGGGGGAAAAACCCCTCGCCTCAATGGCTGGCAGATTTCACAATGGCTCTCTTCCAGAGTTGTAGCTCTAAGCAGGCAGTTTTCTGCTGAAACATTAACTTCTATTTTACCCATCCTCCTTCCCATTGTTTAGATGATTAATTGAATTGAAAGTGTCTGTTACTGTTCCTCGGCTATTAGACCTATTCCTGGAAACTCATTCTTATGGGATTTTGTACTGCCTGCAATGGCATTTCAGAATCCTTTGTCAAGCACCCATTAAGAATGTTGGCTACCCATTTGTTAAACACTCTTCAACTAGGTAATTAACAAGTGTCAGATTTTATGGCATTACCCCCTCCCTTAAGAAGAAAAAGAGTCTGCTCATACCTTCCATCATTTGCTTTCATTTCTTTTGCTCTTCCTTTGCCTTGCTTCATGAAAGTACAATGCTAATTTTTTATAGCCAGTAGCAAAAGCAGTTGCCAAGACAGGGAAAGGTGTTTTGCAGGAGTACTTTTTGCCATGCACCTCTCCTTCTAATTATAACATGTCCCTAAATCTTTCCAGATAAAATCATGATAGCAGTCTACTGGATCAAGCCAATGGCCCATCTTGTTCAGACTCCTGTTCTCACTGTGATCAGCCCAATATCTATGGGAAGACTGCAAGCAGGACCTAAATACAGCAGCATTCTCCCTATTTTTTGATTCCCAGCAACTGGTATTCAGAGGCATATTGTCTTTGACAGTGGAGGTAGAACATGTTAACTATACTAATTTAATTCACTGAAATTGTAAATGCTTGTATGCATTAAGGTAAAGGTAAAGGGACCCCTGACCATTAGGTCCAGTCGTGACCGACTCTGGGGTTGCAGCGCTCATCTCGCTTTATTGGCTGAGGGAGCCGGCATACAGCTTCTGGGTCATGTGGCCAGCATGACTAAACCGCTTCTGGCGAACCAGAGCAGCGCACGGAAATGCCGTTTACCTTCCTGCCGGAGCGGTACCTATCTATCTACTTGCACTTTGGTGTGCTTTTGAACTGCTAGGTTGGCAGGAGTGGGGACAGGAGCTCACCCCGTCGCAGGGATTCGAACCGCCAACCTTCTGATCGGCAAGTCCTAGGCTCTGTGGTTTAACCCACAGCACCACCCGCGTCCCTATTTTGTATGCATTACTATGTGCTTAAATTTGATTGGTTGGTAACTGAATTCTAGAGAGTTGTCTAGTAGTTTTCATGTGATTGGCTATCATTGGTCACACTGGGTGTTTCTAAGGAGAGACACCATTTTATGTGGAACAAGATGGCTGTGTTTCAGAATCCATTGTGAACACTGGTAGGTTGAATAGAGTGCTGGAGCGCATCTTCTCTGCTCAAAAGAAAGAGAGCAAAGCTGCAGGAGAAGGTAAAGGTGGAAATCTCTCATTGGAGCTGCAAAACATGGCCTAATTGAGATACAGAAGGTTGAGTGCTTACCTCTGGAAAGAGAGGAAAATACAGTTGTTTGGAAGTTAGGAGAAGAGGCTGTAAGCCTCTGCTTGGATGAGGATGTGACTGTAAATATTATGTTTTAATTCAATAATAATAATAATAATAATAATAATAATAATAATAATAATAATTTATTATTTATACCCTGCCCATCTGGTTGGGTTTCCCCAGCCACTCTGGGCGGCTTCCAACAAAACACTAAAATACAATAACCTATTAAACATTAAAAGCTTCCCTAAACAGGGCTGCCTTTAGATGTCTTCTAAAAGTTTGGTAGTTATTTTTCTCTTTGACATCTGGTGGGAGGGTGTTCCACAGGGCAGGCACCACTACTGAGAAGGCCCTCTGCCTGGTTCCCTGTAACTTGTCCTCTCGCAGCGAGGAACCGCCAGAAGACCCTCGGAGTATAGCATCTAGATCAAGGGAAGTAATAGTGCCACTGTATTCTGCTCTGGTCAGACCTCACCTGGAGTACTGTGTCCAGTTCTGGGCACCACAGTTCAAGAAGGACACTGACAAACTGGAACGTGTCCAGAGGAGGGCAACCAAAATGGTCAAAGGCCTGGAAACGATGCCTTATGAGGAACGGCTAAGGGAGCTGGGCATGTTTAGCCTGGAGAAGAGGAGGTTAAGGGGTGATATGATAGCCATGTTCGAATATATAAAAGGATGTCACATAGAGGAGGGAGAAAGGTTGTTTTCTGCTGCTCCAGAGAAGCGGACACGGAGCAATGGATCCAAACTACAAGAAAGAAGATTCCACCTAAACATTAGGAAGAACTTCCTGACAGTAAGAGCTGTTTGACAGTGGAATTTGCTGCCAAGGAGTGTGGTGGAGTCTCCTTCTTTGGAGGTCTTTAAGCTGAGGCTTGACAACCGTATGTCAGGAGTGCTCTGGTGGTGTTTCCTGCTTGGCAGGGGGTTGGACTCGATGGCCCTTGTGGTCTCTTCCAACTCTATGATTCTATCTGGGTAGCCACTGTGAGAACAGAATGCTGAAGTGGCTGGACCATTGACTTGATCCACCAGGCTCTTATTTCTTAAGTGAAGGGTTTTTGTTTTTTTTAAATCTTAACCTGTATCTGTGTTGGATGTGAAATTGTTATCACACATGAAATAGCTTTATATGTGCTTTTAGTATTAAATAACTGAGATGTTTCCTAGGAAGCAATTCATAAAATCAATAAATGACAGTGGGGAACGGGGTCATTCTGCCAATTGGAGAAAGGAGAAGGAAGAGCATGGAGAGTAGAGGGAATGAGCTAGGTGAGAGTGTGCTTAGGAGACTACCATCTCTAATTGCATTCATTCCAGACTCCAGTTTACAGTAAATTTGGTTTGTTTTCCCCTTTGTTCCTCAAACAAACGCTTTGTCGATTGCTAAGCCTAGATAGTTACCAGCATGACCCACACTTAAAGACCTACTCTTGATACCTACACCTACACTGTGCTGTTTAAGACTGTGACATGACAAGTCTTTTAAAGACACTATGTTTTCCATCCAAATGGGGATTTTATAGAAGGGTGGGTGTCATCCAACCCTGAAACAATTATGATAGGTGGAATGTATGATGATGACCTTGCTGAAACCTAATATTCCCACTTCTAGCTAATATGTTTGAATTGATTCTCCACTTTGTGTGTTTTGCAAATTAATCCTCAGCTTAGTTTAATGTAATGACAGGGTTAAGAGTTTCTTTTTGTTATCTGAGTCATTCTTGCTGCTGAGACCTGATGAACCCTTAATGCAATTAGCACGGCAACCTTTGTGGAAAACATTGGTTTTGCATTTTATGACCCACTTGGGACTAAGTCAACTAAATAATTGTGCTCATGCAAGGATTACTGTTAGCACAATGGAGCATTCCCCCTCTTCACTCCCCCAGGTGCACCCGATGCTGCCAGAACTTCTGCTCCAGAAGGTTGGGGGAATCCCACAGAACAAATTTAGGAGACACACGGAGAGAGGAGAGGGGAATAATGTTCCATTGCAGAATGAGAAATCCTTGCACTGATGGGACAACCCTTAGCATCCCAGTGTTAGTGTAGCAGGAAAGGTCATTACAACCCAGTCAGGTGGGTGGCATATAAATAATAAAATCATCATCATCATCATCATCATGATGCTAGAACCCATCCCCAGGACAACAACTCACTCTGAGTGGCTTCAGATGTTACACAGATTGGACACATTAGGACCTTGTGCTTCCTCTCACCTAGGAATGGACAGGTTGGTCTTTTTCTGGTCAGGGTAAATCTTGCATGTGATTATTCACACATCTATTCTTTCCTGCTATAACATGTAATTTTATTTTATTTTATTGCAAATGTGCACTAAAAATCATATTTATATGCGTAGTTTAATCACACAGTATACTATCTAAATATGTATTGAGATAAAATACATATTTAAATAGTATACTTTGTGCCTTCATGGTACTTTTCCTGAGCTGAGAACCTTACTGCAAAATTCTGAGATGTGCAAAATCCAAATCAGAGTTACGTTCCAATCCTCATGTTAATTCAGGAGGTGTAAGTCAGGTCCATTTACATCTGAACTCACAGAACTATATTTCTCAAACATCCCTACTTCTCACCATACTCCTCCTTTTTTTGAAAGATACACACCACTCTTCCCCAAGGATATGCTTTCCCTCTACGCTTTGGGATGCAGAAGGCAATTACCTACCCCATCTCAAATCTTCAGATGAGACAGAGTGATGGAATTATGGAGAGAAGAAGCAACCTGCATAAAGGTTCCCTTTATGCTGATCCCCTATTACTCCCAACTAAACAACATGAAATAAATGTATGACATGTCAGGGAACGTCTTCTACTTCATAACATCACTGAGTTACCTTACAATTGAAAACTTTGTTTCCAGATTGCTGCAGTTATTGAGAAATCCCATTTTGCTACCTGAAAGTTTAGCTGGAAATTGCCTGATGCATATTCTCTTTTATCCTTGCCTATTTTATGTTTGATTGCTACTTCCTGAATATTTAAACTAAACATTGCTCTGATTGCCGTCTGACAAACGACTCACGTAGCAGCCTCTGATTACCTGACCATCATGGTAATGTGTCAAATTATTGTTTGCTTGATAAAAAGCAGGATAAAGGAAAATGGTTGAATGCGGGTGGGGAAAGAGTGCAAATGCTTAAGACAAAAAAGAACGGTGACCAGCTGACTTACAGTGGCATAGCTAGCCACTTGGGCACCGGTGGGGGTGGGACAAGGCACTGCAGGGCAGGGTCACTGGAATCCCAGTGCCAGAATCCCAGTGCCCAAGCCGCACTCTGCTCAAGCAGCACTGAATGTGCAGGGAGACTACCCACCGCCTCCCCCTTAGCTTTAGAGCAGCTGAGGGGGAGGCGGTGGACAAACAGATTAATAAGGTCCATAAATAACAACAGTCCCAAAACAGCTGAAGACCCAAATTTGGGAAACTCTGATCTAGAGGCTAATGACGGGCCAAGTTAGCTTTCAAGCAAAAGGCCAGACTCTGTATCATTGACTCCATGGAAAAGACCCTGATGTTGGGGAAGATGGAGGGCATAAGGAGAAGGAAACGACAGAGGACAAGATGGTTGGATAGTGTTCTCGAAGCTACCAGCATGAGTTTGACCAAACTGCAGGAGGCAGTGGAAGACAGAAGTGCCTGGCGTGCTCTGGTCCATGGGGTCACGAAGAGTCGGACATGACTAAATGACTAAACAACAACAGAGGTCCCAGGCCCTAAGGAAGTTAGATTAGCTTTGTGTGGTGCTTTGAAATCTCAACAGTTGACAGTCCCCCCCCCCCACCAACCACCTTTGAGTGGCTTGTGGAGCGCAAATGTTTTCCCACCTCTGGCTTAGAATATGGTTACCAGACATCCCCGTTTCCCGGGGACAGTCCCCGGATTTACAAATCTGTCCCCAAACAAAATCTGTCCCCAAACAAAATTTGTCCCCAAACAAAATCTGTCCCCGGAATGTCCCCAGATTTCATTCAATATCCCCGGATGTATATTTTAAGTGTTGTAGATTTATTAGTTGGGAATGAACGTTGTGTGATTGGTTCAGCGGCACAAGACGCATCACATGGGAACTTCCGGCGAGGCAAAATGGTGGACGCCACGGCAGCGAGCAGCTCCTGAAGCCAGCCAGAGCCAACTGCGTTACCAGGCTGGCTCTGGACTTCTGAGACCGCCACTGCTACTGCCACTGCCGCTGCTGCTGCCACTGCCGAGGGGGAACTGGGGATGCTCGGCGCATCAACTGGGGGAACCGCTGCCCCCCCACCCACAACCCAAATTGAGCTGGGAGCAAGAGCGCCCAGCTACCCAGCTGACTGCCCAGTGGTGCTCCAGGGCCAGGAAAACCCTAGAGCCGATGCAGGGAGAAGTAGAAGGAAGAAAGAGAAAGAGGAAGAAGAAAAAAGAGGAGAGCCCTGACCCTGCCATGCCACTGCCGCCACTGAGGAAGAGAGGTATGAGAACACTGGGAGGGCAAAGACATGTGGCCAAGCCCAGGCCTGACCCGAGCCTACTCCATGGCAGCTAGCGCTCCAAGAGAGCCGGCCAAGGCCCAGAAGATGGCCACATGACAGAGGAGACCACAGAACAGATTACTACTACTACTACTACTACTAATAATAATAATAATAATAATAACTTTTTTAAATAACTCCCCCCTCTTTTTTTAAAAAAGTGTCCCCAGATTCTTTGAAAAAAATCTGGTAACCTTAGCTTAGAAAGGAAGATAACAAAATGTCATGAATTCTCAGAATCCAGGGTCCTATATCTCTCTCCTGATCATTTAGACTTGAGATGGGCCTGGACTGTAAAATGAAGTTCAAGCATTGCACAAGTGATTGCTAAGCTACCAGGAAAACAAAATGTTTATTTAGTGAGGGGTAACAGCATCAATCGCTGCAACAGAGCCATACCACCTACCTATACTGCTTCCTGTCTCTCCTCCAGGGGTAGGGGACCTGTGGTCCTCCAGATATCCTTGGACTCTTGGGGATAGATTTTGGGAGCCCCGTTTTCATCAGAAGTTTGCATATTCTGATAGGTCAGTTGGGTGATTCAAGCTTTATTGATGTTATCTATAGGGAGCCCAAAGTGGGTTTCCATTACACTAAATTCCACAAGAACCCCACATCAAAATCCATGGAGCAAAATATAATTCCATTGACCAAGACCCTAAAAATGCAGGAAAATTAATGGATATAGTTAAAGTTTAGATTCTGACCATATGCGTTAACTTCCCTGGATTAGATTCTAAGGGGTACCTTTTCATTCTGTCACCCAAACTGAGAGTGACAGAGGGAAGACAAAGAAGGAAAAAAGCCTAAGACAAAATGCAAACTATCTTTAGTGCTGATCTCATTAATTCCACACTCTTTTCTTCTTTTGTTTCCTTTTTATGTTGTTTATCTGTTTGTTAGGCTTTGTCCCAGAATTAATTCTGGTAATTGTACTAAATGTACTAAATGGTTTGAAATGAGCAGTGTATTTCCTAATTAAATTGTGAAGAGATGTAAGTGTTTGGGTCTTCCTTCTCCTTCACTTAGCAAAATAATCCAGAGTTTACATTCAGAGCAAAATAAACCCACAGCAATTTGTGTAACAAAATCCACAACAACAACAATATAAATACAGCAGGCAAGCCATGCAACTCCTTTAAGGCACTGGCCTTTAGTCAAGCAGTTCCTTGAGTTCCTTGTGTGGCTTTCATGAACAGGAGGGATGAATTAAAGGAGGGGCCATAAGTATTTGTCAAAAATACTTATGAAGGAGAACATCCACCCCCATCGCTCGACCTGGACACTGAGGTCCTCTCTGAGCATCTTCTGCTGGTTCCCTCTCCACAAGAAACGAAGTTACAGGGAACCAGGTAGAGGGCCTTCTCAGTAATGGCGCCCTCCTTGTGGAATGCCCTCCCTTCAGATGTCAAGGAGACAAAGAACTACACAACTTCTAGAAGACATCGGGAATTCCCTGCATCGGGAATGGATATTTTATCATGTTTTTATATATGCTGTAAACCATGCGTAGGCAGACTAAGGCCCGGGGGCCAGATCAGGCCCAATCACCTTCTAAATCTGGCCTGCAGACGGTCCAGGAATCAGTGTGTTTTTACATGAGTAGAATGTGTCATTTTATTTAAAATGCATCTCTGGATTATTTGTGGGGCACGGGAATTCGTTCATTTTTATTAATTTTTTTTCAAAATATAGTCCGGCCCCCCACAAGGTCTGAGGGACAGTGGGCCAGCCCCCTGCTGAAAAAGTTTGCTGACCCCTGCTGTAAACTGCCCAGAGTAGTTGGGGAAACCCAGCCAGATGGGCAGGGTAAAAATAATAAAGTTGTTGTTGTTGTTGTTGTTGTTGTTGTAAGGTTGCAGCGCTGAGCTGAGCAACAGTCAGTGTCCTCTAGTGGCTGGAGCAGTGCAGTGGCTAGACCCAACCTTTCTAGGCTTGTAAGCATATTTGCTTTCACACACCCACACCCCAATAACATGACACAACCTATTAGCTACAATAGAACACTTGTTTGAAGCCTACGTTCAGAGGGGGCAGGGTGGCGACTCTGTGGGAACCACATGTGCCATGCCAGTGACCTCTAGGCTAGAGTGTCGGACTGGGACCTGGGAGACCATGGTTCGAATCTCCACTCGGCCATTATACTCATTTGGTAATGGTGTAAATACTTCTGTCACTCTCTCATCCTAGCACAAGCTTGTTGTGAAGATAAATGGGGAGTGGGTGTTTTCCATCGTACGCTCCTTAGATGAAAAACAGGATGTAAATGTAATAAAAACAAACAGTTCAAAACCAACAAGCATTCAACAATGTAGAGGATCTTGAGATCCACTACCCATTCCAGGCACTGGCTGAGCTGCCATGATGCCCCCACTCCCTGTCAGGCCACTTCCTGAACTACTATGATGTAATCGAAGACTCATAAACATTAACTTCCTGGCAGTGCAAGGAGCCTGAGGACAGGAAGGCCTGTGTGCTATTGCATCTTGATGGGGGAAGACCCACCAATGCTAGAGATGGAATCTGTTATTAGGCTGAGTTATTACATTGTGAATACTTGGGGCGAGCAGTGTGTGTGCAGGCTATGGGAAAGGCAGGCTGTTGTGTCTCTAAATGGGCTTATGGGGACAGACAAGGTAGTGCAGGCAGTAAATAGCTAACCTGCCATGTGTTCATGAGCTCTATTTACAGATTCTCTTTTGATATCATTTCTCCTTAAAAAGGAAAAGGATTAAGGATGACAGTAGCAATACTACAGGCTGAGAAGTGTGAAATCGTGTGCAAGGTACAGCTGTACGGTGGGCGCAGGTAAGATGGAGCTGGAATATTACCTGCCAAGGCAACAACTGTAGAGGTCGAGGCCCGAGGCAGCAATCCCAAACACAATTACTAGGGAGCAGGCCTCTTTGAACAATGTGGGGAATGGGAAATAACCAGTGTGAGTAGAAAAAGCTTTGCCCAGTTGGCATGCGCGCGCACACACTAAGAGAGGATGGGTTATGACTGTATACCTCTGTCAGGATGATTCAAACCCCAGCTGGGAAGTGACAGAGCATGGTGGATCTGCAGAACTGCCACCGCACCAGCAGCCATGTTGCTCAAGGTGGGAAGCGAGGGCAGACAAATTGCTGTATCAGTTTGGAACTGGCCCAATGATATAGTTTGGCTCAAGTGGGGCCACACACAGGTCACTCAGCCTCTCTCCTCAGAATGGTCCACTGTGGGGATTTTCAAAGGCAACGGCCAAAGGCAAGGATCCCATCTGATAAGAGGACAACCAGGGTTTGCCTTCAGCTAAGAGCCTTGGAGAGACTCTTGAGAGACTCTTGAGAGTCCCATGGACTGCAAGAAGATCAAACCTATCCATTCTTAAGGAAATCAGCCCTGAGTGCTCACTGGAAGGACAGATCCTGAAGCTGAGGCTCCAATACTTTGGCTACCTCATGAGAAGAGAAGACTCCCTGGAAAAGACCCTGATGTTGGGAAAGATGGAGGGCACAAGGAGAAGGGGACGACAGAGGACAAGATGGTTGGATAGTGTTCTCGAAGCTACCAGCATGAGTTTGACCAAACTGCGGGAGGCAGTGGAAGACAGAAGTGCCTGGCGTGCTCTGGTCCATGGGGTCACGAAGAGTCGGACACGACTAAATGACTAAACAACAACAATGAGCCTTGGAGCTATCCAAAGTCCTGAAGCCATTTCCCTTGTCTCAGTTGCTGTCTGCATTGACCCCTGCCATTCTGGGAGTCTCAAGCTTTTACAGAATGTTGTATGCCAGGCTTCCTCAAATTCGGTCCTCCAGATGTTATGAGACTACAATTCCCATCATCCCCGACCACTGGTTCTGCTAGCTAGGGATCATGGGAATTGTAGGCCAAAGACATCTGGAGGGCCGAGTTTGAGGAAGCCTCTTCTATGCTTTTGCCATGCAGGTTTCCAGACAAGCACTGGAAATTGCAAATATTCAACATTAACCATGGTAACTGCAGGCTTTGCTGAGCCTATCTTTGGAGGCTATTCCACACACAAATTCTCCCTATTATTTTAGAATCAGGAAGGCTGGAAATCTGGCTAAAAATTAACTTGAAACTCAATGCACTTTACATGCAATATCCATGGTTACAATGGTCTGCAGGATTTATTGGCTGCAACCCCAAACCAAACTCCATCACCTCCAGTATACTAGACCTCTGAAACTGGCACCCTGTTGCACTGCTCCGAATGTGCAACTCCATAAACACCTGCTCCTGCTGCTATTTTGATGATCCACTTAAATGTTTAAGCACATTTTTAGACCTTTTTATTTTTTAGGAAAGATAGGAAGCAGAACTCCAACTGCAGGGCAAAGCAGTACAAATTAAACTTGGCACCATTTTCTACATTGATATAAATGAGAGTTTGCACGAGGATTTTGCTTAACTTACTTGATCTTGCCAATTTGAAAGCAGCTTGTTACTGCTCATTCCCCCCCCCCCCATCATGATGGCCTAAACCTGTTATCTATAGGAATAATTCACAAATGTGAGAGAGGCTCAAGTGTGCCTTGGTTAATTAACAGAGCAGTCTAAATTCCCCGCTGCTGCCACAATGACGGAAGGTGGGGGCAGGCAGATTGGGCCCGATTCCTGCATCAGCTTTAGGCTGGTGCAGCAATAGGGCACCCTCTACAAGCCCAACTCAGAAATGAGAAGAACCCAGGCTGATTCAGCTCTGTCCTCACATTCCCTGTTTGGGGGCTTTCTGACAGTTCCCACAGGCAGGGATACCACCAGTGGATCTTCCATCTTCCCATATATTCAGCAGCATGCAGGAGGTTTGCTAATCCAGTAGAAGTGAACTCAGCAACATTTTCACTCAATCCAATCCCACCTGCCCTTGAGCCTAAGTCACAATGTTGGATGCATCCAGTATTCTATGACCCTCGGAGCAGAAAGGATCTAGACAACATTAATCTTTCTGCTAATAAAGGTAAAGGGACCCTTGGCCCTTAGGTCCAGTCGTGGCCGACTCTGGGGTTGCGGTGCTCATCTCGTTTTATTTCTCAAGGGGGCAGGTGTACAGCTTCCGGGTGATGTGGCCAGCATGACTAAGCTGCTTCTGGCGAACCAGAGCAGCACATGGAAACGCTGTTTACCTTCCCGTCAGAGTGGTACCTATTCATCTACTTGCACTTTGACACATGTTTGAACTGCTAGGTTGGCAGGAGCTAGGACCGAGCAATGGGAGCTCACCTTGTCACGGGGATTCGAACCGCCAACCTTCTGATTGGCAAGTCCTAGGCTTAACACACAGTGCCACCTGCGTCCTTTCTGCTAATAGGAGGGCATTAAAACCATACTGAAGTATGGAGCAATGTCCATGTGATAGGCTGCAGGGGAATTCCACAAGCATCACCACTCTCCATAACATACAGACCTATCTCTGAGCTCTGACTGATTTAGCAAAGGTGAAAAGAGGGCATTGTGAGACATTTTCAACTGGGTTATTCCATTTTGGCAAGAAGGACTCTGCACATAATGTGGGAAGATTGACTCAGACTATATGTTTTGTTTGTTTGTTTATGAAGTGTCAGAGTGAAATGAACCTCAAATTTCAAACCCCCCTCAAAAGAAAATTGGGCTCCAGATATCAAAGGACTGGGAAACACTGGTCCAGTTTTTCACACCCTGGTGTGCTCCAGGTGTTTTGTACTCTGGTTCACATCATCCCATCATCTGGTATACTGTAACAGGATTTGTGGTCCTGGAGAGAATTGGCTTGAGGAAGGCTGCACTAACCTAGAGTGTTTACTGCTAATATTGAATACAGTGATGACCAGATCCACCCCATACATTTAAAACACATACATTTCACATCTAAAGCATATGACCTTCCCCAAAGAAACCTGAGAACTGTAATTTACCCCTCACACAGAGCCCCAATTCTCAGCACCCTTAGCAAGTTGCAGTTCCTAGGGTTCTTTGAGGGAACTCATGTCCGGCTCCAAGGGCCTTCTTCCCTCACTGAGAGATGTGAAGCTACAGGCAGAGGGTCTTCTCAGTAGTGGCACCCCCTCCCCATGGGACACCCTCCTATCAGATGTCAAACAGTTAAAGAACTATTTGACTTTTAGAAGACATCTGAAGGCATCCCTGTTCTGGGAGGTTTTTAATGCTTGATGTTTTATTGTGTTTTTAATATTTTGTTGGGAGCCACCCAGAGGAGCAACCCAGTCAGATGGTGGCATATTATTATTATTATTATTATTATTATTATTATTATTATTAAATGTGCTTTGGATGTGCTTTAAATATATGGTGTGGTTCTGCCCTAAAATTCTGTACTTGTTTCCATATATAGGAAGTAGTAACCATTAAAAAATGAACAATGGCTGGACATTTTTCTACAGGACCACCTGCATTGTGGCTCATGGGCTCACCATGCAGTTTCAAACCGTGCTGCTTCTAGTTTTCATCTGGACCCCCATAGTCAATGCATATTTGAATTGGCAAGTTTAAGCATTCCGGCAGTCCCTGTGATTGTGCAGTCTGGCTGTAACAGGATCCTTGTAAATCATCCATTAAGTGCATAAAAGCACACACACACAAATTATGTGCGAATTGGTGCTCTCTGCAGGCAGGTAATGCAGGATGGTGTGCTTATAGACCCTTCTGCATGCTGAGCAAACCTTAATAAGGGCGGCTTGGTCCTATGCATAGCAATATTCAAGTTGATCTATTTTGGGCCATTTCTTTTTTAATAAATGCAACAATTTTAATCAAGTCTGCTCAGGAGGGCAGAAGATTAGTTAAGGAGAGAGGTAAATGCAATGTTAGATTAAGGTATCACTGGGAATTAAAAATGTAATTTTGCATTATTACCAGGGCTATATAATGAAGAAAGAATATGCAATGTGAAATTAAATGTAGCACAATGCAGAAACCAGGAGAGAAAAATGAATCTGATATGCCAGTCAGAAAAGGTCGCCAATGCTTAAACCCAATTCACTTGTGCTTCGCTCGTTTCTTCTCTTTCTCCTCCCCTCCCTTTCACACACAGCCTAAGTCTTCCAAAACAGGCAGAGAAAGTCAGTGATTAAGATTCGGACACCTCTCCGAGATTAAATAGCAGAGTTTGGTGATTACATAGCAGTCTGCTGAGGAATCATGCAAATTTAAGTGAAGCCTTCAAGTTGTTCAGTTCTGTTTCTCTGAGTAGCCTTCCAGAAGGACCAGTATAAAACAGTGGACTCTGAGCAATCCAGTTTCAGTTCCACACTCTGCCACAAAGTTCAGCTTCCTTAGCTCAAACAATTATCCGCAGAAGAAGCAGGCAGGTGCATTCTGTATACCAGGGATAGAGAGCCTGTGCCCCCTCCAGAGAATGCTGGACTTCAACTCCCATGAGCCTCGGCACAGCTTGGCCAATTTGTCAGGGATGACGTGAGTTTGAGTGCAGCAACCTAAATAAGTCTGTAGACAGCTTCAGTAGATCTGTGCATCTCCATTCATGACTGTATCAGAGGAAGCTCTGTGCATGTAATTGGGTGCATAGGAGATGGCGCAAAGGAGGTCAAATGGAAGCAGTGGGAAATAAGAATGGGGGCGGGGCGGGATGGAGGCATAATAAGGGTAGAAGGCTTCTGCCTTAGGCTGCATTATTCTGGGAAAGGAAAGGAAAATCAGGGACAAGCTATGTGCAACTGATCACTGTGTGCAATCATTGGCCCTGAGAGAGCTCTTTAGTGAATATAAGCCCGTGACAAGTGATATCAGTAGGCTGATGCCACACATATCTTGAATGCATGACCCCATTGTTGTTGGTGTTGTTGGTCACCAGGGCAGTTATTCCAGGCTGCAGTATATGCAAAATATGTGTGCTGCATTTTCTTCTTCTTCTTTCTTAATACTCTCCATTCCCTGTACTGTGTGTGTGCTATTGATGTAGGGAGATGAAGATACATCTATGAATTTAGTCACAGATCCAGATTCTACCCTGTGCATTTCAGCAGAGAAAGCAGTACCTCTGAGGATGTGCAGAATACAAGCAGTCCAGAAGGGACAGTAGATCAGCCAGTCACCTAAGCTTGACATGTCCTTCAGGCATGTGCATGCATGTACACAGACAGTCACATGAAGAAAGAGACTGATAAAATGCACTACCATGGCAACTAAAAAACCCCACACACATCGGGAACATTAAATCCCTTAATAACCATGCCAAAATTAAAACGGGAAGGGGGGGGGGAGAAACCTCTCAACATTCACCTTAGCACTGAAAACAATGTGTACTTCACCAAGCAAAGGAGCCATAACTCAGACACAGAACACATGGTTTGCAAACAGGAGGTCCCAGGTTCACCCTCTACATTCTGTCTGAGATCTTGAGAAGCGTTGTCAGTCAAAAGAAGCAGTACTGGGCCATATGAGGCTCGTGGTTGCTTTAAAGAGTGTCATATGTTCATGTGCAATAAAGTAAAATAAATCAAAGACCTTTTATCACATACTGATTTGGTGACCAGGGGGCTAGCCCATTATCAAAAGTACAAAAATAAAAAGCAGAAAAAGAAAGAAACTCTTCCTTTTAGAGTTCAACAAAGCAGAACATATATGGATTTCTTAAAGCAGAATATCTACATCGTTGCATTCTACTTTAGCAGGGCTTCTGAGCTTGCAAGTGACACAGCTATTATTTATTTAGCATGCTTTTAATTTCACTCCCAGCAGGACTCAAGCCCACAGCGAGGCCTCAATCTGGGCCTTTCTGGAAGTGGCCTCTTTTCCCCATTCCGCTGGTGGATTCCTTTTCATCAGTAGACAGTCGCCACTGGATCCCACCCTGTGTTTTTTTATTGATTCATTTCCTCCTCCGCTGCATTCAGAGATCACTTAAAAGGTCATTAGCTTGTTTGCTTTATTAAATTCCTACACTGCCCTTCATCCGAAGTTCACAGGGCAGTTTACAACATAAAAACACAAAAATATATAATTGCAAACAGAAACAATACTCCCCACACAGTTTAAAAGACCATAGATTTTATTTTATTTTTAATTAGCCAAAGGCTTGGGAGAAGAAGGATGTTTTTTCCCTGATGCCTAAAGATATGGAATGAAGGCACCAGGCGAGCTTCAGGTTTAAAGTGTAACTTCTGCCTTGGAAGAAAAGCAACTCAGAGTACAGTGGTGCATTAAAGGCTAACATTTATTATGGCATAAGTTTTCTTGAATTAAAGTCCACTTCATCACATGCATGATGCATTGTCTTCAAGGAATTGATACAAAATGCAGGCATGTGATGAGATTATCAATATTATACATCTCAGCAAGTTTGACAAGAATATTAATGAATCCAGGATAATCAGTTGTCCTTAAGCATGTCTACAGAGCAAGCAATTTGTTCATCAGCATCACAAAACCATTCAGTTTAACTATCTGGTATAATTATATACTTCCACCAGTCTCTCTTTACCCCAGTTCTTGAAATCTATTAGAATTTCTTTTCTAATAACTATGCATGAGAGGAAACAATAGTAGTTGGTGTTTCCTTCTGAGCCGTCGTGCATCTTTTCATCAAATGCTTCAGAGTGAGATTTACATGTTTTTTCTTCGGTAGCCATGACCATTAAATCGCAGCACAAATTATTGTCTAAAGCTGTACGCAGCTCAGATTTCAATGTGAGTGTTATAGGGTTCGCTAAAGTCCAACTCCCCAAATTTTCAAACTGCATATTATACTGCCCATTATGTGAAGTGTTACCAAACATTTTGGGTCAGCAGAAACTTTTAGAATTTTTATAGAATTGTAAAGTTGGACGGGACCTCAAGGGTCATCTAGTTTAATCTCCTATACTGTAGGAATCACAACTACAGAATCCTTGACAGATGACTATCGAACCTCTGTTTTAAAACTTCCAATGAAGGAGAATTCAACACCTTCTGAAGTAGCCTTGCTATTACCATTGCAGTTGCAAAGGTCAAATGAAATATTCCTCCCTTTGTCTTGCCCAAGACACACAAAACATTCAGCCAGAACTTTGCAAGTTCAGAGTTTTGGCCCAGGCTTTGTTGAAGCAACTTCATAATGTTACTTATGCAATCAAAGGATTAAGCAAACATTCTTATTATTATTGAGTACCAAAAAGCCACCAGAATACAGAGTCATTTTTCAACACTGCAATGTTCTGTTCTGGTGTGGGAAGAAGCTGGAAAGGAGTCCATTAGGCAGAGGAAATAGCATAGGAAATACAGCTTGCTTGTTCCAGCACCATGGAGAGCTCCAAGTGAGTAACTTGCTGTGATGGGGCTGGAGGTGAACTGAAACCTTTCAAGTCTTGACTTCCAGTTCACTTCTCCCACACTATACTCCCTTTGTTGGATAATTCAGTGTCATAAAGATAGATACTTCTCTTTTTCTCCCTTACCTCCTACCAGGTGCGCTCCCTTCACCACTGGACTGGCTTGGTAGTCTGAAAAATGCTTGGTTCCTAGGGTCCAGGGGAGGGTATCCACTGCTGGTTCTGAAGGCCCTAGTGTGCTGGGATGCAATTCAGCAGCCTCCTGCCAGTCAGCCTCAGGTTCAGTGGTCCCCTGATCACAAATACAAGGTTGAAAGCAGGGATACAGGCCCTGCTCTGCAGCCAGTGGCCCTGGTCATTGCTGGACTTCAGGGTTATGGCACTGCCAGAGAGGTTCACAAAAAAGGAAGAGTAGAGTTTGGATTTGGATTTGATATCCCGCTTTATCACTACCCTAAGGAGTCTCAAAGCGGCTAACATTCTCCTTTCCCTTCCTCCCCCACAACAAACACTCTGTGAGGTGAGTGGGGCTGAGAGACTTCAAAGAAGTGTGACTAGCCCAAGGTCACCCAGCAGCTGCATGTGGAGGAGCAGGGAATCGAACCCGGTTCACCAGATTACGAGTCCACTGCTCTTAACCACTACACCACACTGGGTCTGTGTCAAATCAATGAATGAGCAGGGAGAAGGCCTAGGTCAAATTGCTCTGATATGCACACCTACAATGCAAATGTCTGCAGGGATGAAGATGCCACACGTCTGAGGTGGAACTAGCTGGCGTGGCTCCCCTCCAGCTTAGGCATTTGCAGCAAGCATGAGGATGTTGCTTTAGTTTGGGTCTTTTTAAAAAAGAAGAAATAAAGAAGCAAACACACACAAACAGAGAACAATCACAGTGATTTAGGACAGGAGCAGGTCACGGTAGAAAGGTGACACCATTTTAATCAGGCCTGTTAAGAGTGGACGATTATTTACAGCTTTCTTATTCAGCCTGGCCCACCCCTGTGATTTGCAACCTGGAACTCCGATTCATCTTGCTAAGGCCTTGAGGAATGGAAATCAGCAGA
Source organism: Podarcis melisellensis (assembly GCF_964234715.1). Classification (NCBI taxonomy): domain Eukaryota; kingdom Metazoa; phylum Chordata; class Lepidosauria; order Squamata; family Lacertidae; genus Podarcis; species Podarcis melisellensis. Next base: position 13,255,838 of record NC_138537.1, read on the forward strand.
AGGCAAAGAGTTTTGCTTTCGTTGTTCCATATTTCTTAATGAAACAGTGATGCCTGCTGTTCTCTGCTGCAGCGTAGATGGTATACGGAAAGACAGATGTACATAAGCAAAAGAAGCAAAACAACAACAACAAAACCATCACTTATCAAGGCCCTTAAGCATTATCTATAATTAACTGGAAGCAGACTCTTAATGCATAGTGCAATACGCACTGTGTTAGGCTTTGCTTACTGCAGGCTTCTTTTTTTATGAATTCCCTAAACCAGTAAGACTGCTCAGGCTTCAATCCAATGCACACTTGCTGGGGAGCAGGTATGTTGGAGGAATTTGATTTGTTTGTGAATTGTGACATCAACTTTTCAGTTCTGCTCCTCTCAAGCCAAAAGGGGATCGGAAGTGCATTATCCATTGGATTTCATGATTCTCAAATGTTCAGATACAGTTCTTGCCTCCAAACGTGGTGTCAGAAGTGCAGAATGAGGAGTGCACTGAATCGAACGGAAACAATTTTCTGGGTGTACGTCTAGAGACAAAGGAAGCAGTTTCATATTTCTCGTGTCCTCCCTCCCTCCCTTTGATAAAAAAAGGGAGAGATTGGCTTTGGGTGGTGGGGGCAGGGAGAGGGGAGAATATTTATGTGGTTGCCTTATGCTGAAATGGGAGGTTGGGTACTATGTAAGAATGATGGGGAGGGTGTTTGTCAGTGCAAGCAAATGTGTGTCTACTCACAAGCAAGCTCTACTGATTTCAATGAGGCTTACCCCCAGGAAAGTAGAAGTAACTTTGGTTGAACTCAGTGGGACTTATGCATGCATAAATTCCACTTAGAGTGGGGAAGAAGGTGAGACTTGACTAGTAAATCACTTAAACTACTCTTAAATTAGTTGAAAATATATTAAATATATTAAATGGAAGTTTATTTAATTTTTTAATTAAATCTACTACTTCCTTACATTTTAAGGCCTTCCACCACCGTAGGGAGCCTTGTCAAGGCACTCTGCTGCTGCAGGGAAGCATGACGCACCCTACGTCACTGTGGAAAGGTATGGCGGGACCCTCTGCCACTATGGGGAGGTGCGGCAAGGCGCTCTGCTGTGAGGAAGTGTGACAAGATCCTCTGCGCTGCAGGGAGGTGTGGCAAGGCCCTCTGCTGCTACAGGGGAGCACAGTGCACCCTCCTCTGCTGCAGGGAGGTACGGTGGAACCCTCTGCCACTGCAGATACATATCAAGATATCAAGCTATCGTGATGTTTAGCTGGTGATATATCGTGATCTTGAAAACCAGATATCGCCCAGCCCTACCAGACACCTTCATCTGCCCCAACTGCAACAAAACATGTCTCTCCCATATCGATCGCTACGGTCACAGAAGTTTGACTTCACCCCTAAATATACACAGCTCCATTGTCTCCTGAGAGAGACGGATGCCAGCAATTCAACATGTAGTGCCACCCACACACCCCGGCTGGCATCCAACGATGTCAGCCCAGCAGCCAAATAGGCTAATGCAGAGGCAGTGAGAGATTTTACTTTCTTGGGCTCCATGATCACTGCAGATGGTGACAGCAGCCACAAAATTAAAAGACGCCTGCTTCTTGGGAGAAAAGCAATGACAAATCTAGACAGCATCTTAAAAAGCAGAGACATCACCTTGCCAACAAAGGTCCGTATAATTAAAGCTCTGGTTTTCCCAGTAGTGATGTATGGAAGTGAGAGCTGGACCATAAAGAAGGCTGATCACCGAAAATGGATGCTTTTGAATTATGGTGTTGGAGGAGACTTTTGAGCATGGACTGCAAGAAGATCAAACCTATCCATTCTGAAGGAAATCAGCCCTGAGTGCTCACTGGAAGGACAGATCGTGAAGCTGAGGCTCCAATACTTTGGCCACCTCATGAGAAGAGAAGACTCCCTGGAAAAGACCCTGATGTTGGGAAAGATTGAGGACACAAGGAGAAGGGGACGACAGAGGATGAGATGGTTGGATAGTGTTCTCGAAGCTATCAACATGAGTTTGAGCAAACTGTGGGAGGCAGTGGAAGACAGAAGTGCCTGGCGTGCTCTGGTCCATGGGGTCATGAAGAGTCGGACACGACTAAACAACTAAACAGCAGCAGCAGCAGCAACAACAACAACAGACTGCCTGTTCCACTTCTGTCTGCTGAAGACTCCATGTGCCCACCTGGTCCTGATGATTGGGGGATTGGGCTTTGCATTTTCATTTTATTTATTTATTTTTATTTTTTGTGATAAGACTACACAATCGCAAACTTGTAATGTAGTGCCTAGCAATCTATGCCCTACCAGTACCCTGTTTCTTTAACATCACACTAGCTATACAACATTTATTATTCATTTGTTTTGCCCAGAACATCTAAGTTTGAAAAAGAATTCTGTATTCTTGAAAAGTCTCAAGGCTGGGCTGTGGTTAGCTGCCCACAGCAAACCAGGAACTAGGAGTCAGTACCAAATAACAATTTAGGATCAGAATTACCACTCACCCATTAAAGCGGTGGGCAGGGTTTGCGAAATGGCGCAGGCTTCTCTAGCCTGGGTGACACCCCTTTTTGCTTGCTGGCCATTGCTCCGCCCTTTCCTGAGCTAGCCAATCAACTGCTGGCTGGTGGACGGAGTGAGAGCCAGGTAGAGAGGGCTCCAGCCGACCATCTCTCCAGTCAGTCTTCGGAGCACAAAGCACAAGGCAGGGCCAGAGAACAATCTAGGACAAAGAACAAGACTAGAAAACAGAAGACTGATCAACAGACCTTGCTGCTTGAGCACCACCATAGACAGGACGCCATGTAATACTCTTTCCTGTCCAGGAGGAGTGAATGGCCAGGCAGAACCAGCACAAAACTGTAGTTATATGCTTTGCCACATGGGGCAGCAGTCAGCAATTCCTGACAGTAAGCTTGTCCCTTGATCTGTGTGTTCCTTGTTCTCTGGAACTGATGGTGCAAGATGGAGAGGGGAGGATACAACCTGGTGTTTAGGACAGCCTAGTTTTATTGCCTCCTCCCATTCTAACCACAATGCTTTGAATGGGAACTAAAGAATTTACATGGTACTGTGCAAGTATCCCAAGTATCCTGTGGTGTCCCGTCATCCTGCTACCGAATGATGCTGCAGGTAACTGCATCAAAGTCATAAACTAAGGGTTACAGGATAGAGAAGGCAATGTTTGGAATGTCACCTTCTTCTCTCTCCTTCCTCTCTCATCTTACATATTTGTCCAGCATCCGCTCATTCCAACCACTGCAAATAGCCACAAAAGGCAATATTTTAGAGCTATTCTCTTAGCCCATGATTCTTCGTTTGCCAAGAATAGAATAGTTAAGGCTACCACCTACAAGGTAGTTGAAATGAAATAGGCGTGGAGGTGTACATTATATTTCTTCCTTTCCTTCTTCCCGAATTAAAATTCATCTCTTAATTAGCTTAAGATGATTCATCCCAAAGTTTATATTTTTAAGATATTAGATACGCTTAGAAAAAATACAGAGAATCGCAGTATATCTGTCTAAAGAATGTACTATAGTTGGACTATGTCATTATAAATAATACAGCTATGCTTAACATAATACATTTATTACTCCTTGCACAGACTAGCTATTTGGCTTTAATTTCTTCCACCTATAATACCCTTTGTTTAAATATTTTAAGTGTCATATGAATGTAAGAGCTGTGATTAAACTTTTTCAGGGAGACTAAGCCATTTCCAGGCACAGAAAGAAAAATGTTAATTGGTGTTTAATATGAAACCTGCACAATTTTAGAGGTGTGCTATTGAAATGCAGATGAGTTTGGATTATTCAAAATAAGTGAAAGAAGCTGAGATTTTGAAATGTTAATTAAAAACACAAGGGACATGAAAGAGTCGGGCAAAAAAAATTAAAAATGAATGTGTTGATTGTGAGAAATAAAAGAGATCTTGAACAATAGAACTCCAGGAACAAAAGAGCAAAAGAAGAGTAGAGAATAGGTGAGGGGGATCCATACAGTTCAAAGGATTGTGATGTGCGCATGCGCACCTAATAATTTCATTAGTGGTTCAAGAGCAAACAGTTTAGTAGAACATTTTGTGTACAAAAGCATGTTGAATAACACCACGCTTGAACCCTACAAAGCTGAAAACTGGTTCTGTGCCAAAATCTACCCTCCAGGTTTTTATTTTTTAAAAAATAATGATTTTCCTATGTGAAAGAAGCTTTCATTTTTCTCTCATTCCTCAGGGGGTGTGAGAATTTCTTTAGAATTTTTGTGGGTTCCCATCTTGAGCTTGCCTTATTGTAGTAAGAGGGTTGTGGGTGGTGTGTTTCTTCCCTTTTCTTTCCAGGAAGCAATTTCCACAACCCTGAGCATGCTTCCTGATTTGAAAAAAGCCATGTGGGAGGAGCTACATTATGACACCTTCCTCTGGACTTTAATTGAAACGTAGGCACCCAGGAAGGCTGCACAGAGTATAGACGTGCTATAAGAACTCACAACAAGCCTTAACCTTCCACTTTTCAGTATTTTAATAAGCATCTCTTTTGCTACTGTGCTTGGAAGGTTCTGTGTGAAAAGACAACCTATCAGAATGTCGGTCGCTTTGACAAAATGCAAAGGGTATAAGCTTTTGTGTGCATGCACACTTCTTCAGATATACTGAAACAGAAGTCCCCAGACGCTTATATATAGTGGGAAGGTGGGGTAGGGTTCTTCTCAGAAGGGTGGTAGGAAATACATATTTCGTTACATCTGCTAAAGCTATTTTTGGTCACCTGCATACATTCCCTTGCTTTTTCCTGTAGGACTAATTGCAGTTGTTAACAGTCATCAACAGGTTCACCATACCCATTGAGTGAGTCAGTCACCCATCTCTTACCACCCTTCTGAGAAAACCCCCATCCCACCCTCCCACTATATACAGTGGTACCTCAGGTTACAGATGCTTCAGGTTACAGACTCCGGTAACCCAGAAATAGTACCTCGGGTTAAGAACTTTGCTTCAGGATGAGAACAGAAATCATGTGGTGGCCACGCAGCAGCAGTGGGAGGCCCCATTAGCTAAAGTGGTACCTCAGGTGAAGAACAGTTTCAGGTTAAGAATGGATCTCCAGAACGGATCTTAACCAGAGGTACTACTGTATAAGGGTCTGGTGACCTCTGTTTCAGTGTATCTGAAGAGGGGTGCATGCACACAAAAGCTTACACCCAGAACAAACTTAGTTGGTCTCTAAGGTGCTACTGGGCAATTTTTATTTTATTTTTAATTTTTATATCGACTGCATCAGACCAACACAGCTACCTACCTGAATCTAGAACCATGCTAGAGTTGCTTTGAGAAACTGCAAGGGGCATTCTTTAAAATGCAGTGGTCTTTGAAATTTAATATCGAAGACATCTCAAAATAGGCTTTTGAAGCCTTGCTGAGAAACTGCTTCTCTGCCCCCCTTCCCAGCAAAAAAGAAAACTTTTTACTGAATTTCAGACAGTGTTCCTGAAGACCACCACCATTTTCATAGAAGTGGTTTAGCATAGTGTCGCATGCCCAGCATAAAACACATGTTATTTATTTCCCTGTGCTGGGTGTTGGAGGGCAAGGAACTAGCAGCTCTCATCAGGTTGGGTGGCTGCTGCAAGCCAAATTCAGTGAGATGCCAATAGCAGGCCCAATGACTGCATAAATCACCCACACAGCCATATACCTAGGGAAATTCAGTTTCTTCAGGTCCATAAACACAGGCCTTGACATAAAAAGAAAATGCAGTAGCTTGCTAATAGCAGCAAGTCTCCTGTTGTCTGTGGGCACACTATTAGAGTAATAACAGATTACACCCAAGTGGTCTACTAACCAGCTCAGCCATACATTTGGGGGAAGGACTGAAACTGAGTCTTTCATTCACCAGTGTAACATAACAGGCTTTGTGGATGTTTCACTGAAAACTAATCTTTGATTTTGGCCTAACTTGAGCAACTTGACAGGTCATTTGAGTATTGTTAAATGTTGTTTGCCCAAACAACAGCATTGGCAAACTACCACGGCCTCTGTGGAAACACCATGATTTAGCCCATTGCTCCTGTAAAGGAAATGAAAATGGTGCCTGCTGGATCAGACCAATGGCCCATCAAGTCCAGCATTCTGTTCTCACAGATGCCTAAGGGAAACTAACAAGCAGGACTTGAGCACAGGAGCCCCTGCCCCTCCTGCAATTTACAACAGCTGGTATTCATGATTAGTAGCCAGTGGCTGGAGGAGACTCTTGAGAGCCCCATGGACTGCAAGAAGATCAAACCTCTCCATTCAGAAGGAAATCAGCCCTGAGTGCTCACTGGAAGGACTGATCCTGAAGCTGAGGCTCCAATACTTTGGCCACTTCATGAGAAGACTCCCTGGAAAAGACCCTGATGTTGGGAAAGATGGAGGGCACAAGGAGAAGGGGATGACAGAGGACGAGATGGTTGGATAGTGTTCTCGAAGCTACCAGCATGAGTTTGACCAAACTGCGGGAGGCAGTGGAAAACAGGAGTGCCTGGCGTGCTCTGGTCCATGGGGTCACGAAGAGTTGGACACAACTAAATGACTAAGCAGCAACAACAAGCCAGTGGCAGCCTTATGTTCTGTAAATTTGTCTAATCTATCTTGAAACATTCTGGCAGCCAGGTGAAGGAATGATCGCTGGGTGTGGAGCACACTTCCACCTGCAGACGGCCTCAACTGTCTGAGCGCGTGACCTTCGGATGTGGAGCACACTCCCCCCCCCCCCGATAAAGCCACAGCTCTCTCAACATCATGCCATCTATCTAACCTTTGCTCTCTTAGTGGTCTGCCGTGCCCTGTCTGTGACCTTTGTCTCCTTCATCATACATTGTTCACAGGGAAAATGACGCGGTGGAAACAGGTGCCAAAATAACTTTGTCTGGTTTTGCATATTGTGCTAATAAAAGGAGCCTCTACAGAGCTAGCCGGCAGCTTGTCCTGGAGCATGCTTGTCAGCGTCCTTCTTCACAGCTCACCTGCATCCAAACTCCTGTCGTCCTCCATAATTCCTACAGCCCGTGAAAGCCACAGCAGCCAAGAAGAGAGGAGTCCATTGCCTTTTTTAAGGCACATTGATTAAACAAAGTTACCAGACATCCCCGTTTACTGGGGACAGTCCCTGGATTTACAAATTAGTCCCCATCCTGGATTTACAAATCAGTCCCCATTTACAAATTAGTCCCCATACAAACAAACCTAGACAGCATCTTAAAAAGCACCTTGCCAACAAAGGTCTGTATAGTTAAAGCTATGGTTATCCCAGTAGTGTTGTATGGAAGTGAGAGCTGGATCATAAAGAAGGCTGATCGCTGAAGATTAGATGCTTTTGAATTATGGTGCTGGAGAGTCTCATGGACTGCAAGAAGAACAAACCTATCCATTCTGAAGGAAATCAGCCCTGAGTGCTCACTGGAAGGACAGATCCTGAAGCTGAGACTCCAGTACACTTCATACATTTGATGGATGGGACCTTTGATGGATGGGACCATTGCCCTTGGAAGCTCAATGTTCTTTACAGCCATGGCGATGGTTTGGAAATAATAATAATAATAATAATAATAATAATAATAATAATAATAATGATGTATTATTTATACCCCGCCCATCTGCTGGGTTTCCCCAGCTACTCTGGGCGGCTTCCAACTGAATATTAAAAACAATAGAGCATCAGACATTAAAAACTTCCCTAAACAGGTCCACCTTCAGTTGTCTTTTAAAAGTAAAATAGTTGCCTTGACATCTGATGGGAGGGCGTTACACAGGGCAGGCCCCACTACCGAGAAGGCCCTCTGCCTGGTCCCCTGTAACCTCACTTCTTGCAGCAAGGGAACTTGCCAGAAGGCCCTCAGAGCTGGACCTCAATGTCTGGGCTGGATGATGGAGGTGGAGACGCTCCTTCAGGTATACTGAGCCGAGGCCGTTTAGGGCTTTAAATGTCAGCACCAACACTTTGAATTGTGTTCGGAAATGTACTGGGAGCCAATGCAGGTCTTTCAGGACCGGTGTTATAAGTTTTAAAAAACCCTCCAGTTCTGTAATTATCCCTGGCTTTGTTTTCAACTCGTAATGGTGGCACCAGTCTCTCTCTCTCTCTCTCTCTCTCTCTCTCTCTCTCTCTCTCTCTCCACACACACAGAGAGAGAGAGAGAGAGAGAGAGAGAGAGAGAGAGAGAGAGAAATGCATAATAAAAAACTGCTTGTGTAAATATAACCCCACATTTCAACTGTGCTTCATGCATTATCTGTGGTAATCCAAACATACAGATCAGGGAGCTTGGATCTCTTGCTGCCGCTACCACCACATTGCAGGGAGAAGATTGCCATTGTTCGGAAGCCTACCTTGCAGTTGAGGAGTGCAATAAACCGGTCAGGACAAGGCAGACTCTGGAGCAAGATATATGTAGTGAAAACATAAAGCCATTGAACTTGGGTGCAAGTGTTTTATGATTTGACCAACGCTCTGGGTTAATGTCCTGTCTTTTTCTACTTACATGTGACTGCTCCCAAGACCACTGGAATTATGTTGCAGTTCCTTCTCCAGATTGCGTTATATTTCTTCAACTCTTCCCCATCTAATTTCAAAGGAAAGCAAGCCTTTGGGACTGTAGCCATTCAGCTCTTGAGTTGATAGCTTAGCAGTTTTGCCATCTCTCTCAGGAGACCTTGTTAGTGATAATACATCTGTGGAGAGGTTTAAGTAATAGTTTCCAAGTCCCAAGAAAGGTAGAAATGATTATTGTTTCATTTCAATGGGATGCCATCTCCTTGACTATGACAGCCAATCATCATCTCTACTGCAGCAAAGTTTCTTCTTCTTCCTTGTTTAAATAGTGCCTTTAATTTAGGAGGACAGCTTTATTTATTCTGCAGCAGGCATCTGAAAATTTGCCTCTCATAAAAGAAGCAATAGAAATGTTTGAAAAGATATTTCTTACTGCAAAAGGAGGGGATAGATTATATTTCCCCAGTATCAATGGCCTGGGGATAAAAGGTTAAGGTTCTTACAAGTGCCAGGCTTCCAGTGACATAAAATCTGAGTATGCCTCCCTAAAGTCAAGTCACTTTCTTAGAAGAGCCACAGCAGAGTGGTGAGGGTATCTGCTTCGTATTGCAGCAGGTCTCAGGTTCAATCCCCAACAAGCCCATATAGGGCTGGGAAACATCCCCTGTCTGAAACCCTGGCCAACTGCTGCCAGTCAGTTTTCAATGGCTGAGCTAGGTGGTGTGATTCATTTTAAGGACATTTCCTATTTTCCTATAGATTTTTTTTAAAATTAATTTTCCAAATTATTACAAATCAAACCAAATTAAGCTAATACAATTTCTTAAAATCAGCTTTTATGATCATCATCATTTCCTCGCATAGCTGCATCATTTCTTATTTAGAGTCCAGTTGGCACCCTTCACTTGCTGTTAAACCATTCTTCCAGCTGGCTGCTTTTTTCACCCTACAATCAGCACCTCTTTACATCTTATAAATAGCTTTTTTTTCAATTCTCATTAGTGAGGTCAAAATTATGCATATTATGCTTCCTTTTCCACATAAAGAAATGTCACAGTCAACATCTCCGAGGGCACAAGAGCATGTGTCATGGAGGGGGGGCCTAGGTAGTGGAAAAATTGAATTTCACATTACTATGATCCTTCTATCATAATGAGAGCCAGTGTGGTGTAGTGGTTAAGAGCAGCGGACTCGTAATCTGGTGAACTGGGTTTGCTTTCCCGCTCCTCCACATGTAGCTGCTGGGTGACTTTGGGCTAGTCACACTTCTCTGAAGTCTCTCAGCCTCACTCACCTCACAGAGTGTTTGTTGTGGGGGAGGAAGGGAAAGGAGATTGTTAGCCGCTTTGAGACTCCTTAGGGTAGTAATAAAGCAGGATATCAAAATATGTCCTCTTGCAACTTTGACAGCATTTTAGTGTGCCTTTCTCCTCTAATATGCACATTTTTGTATGCAATTTTGCCTAATATACAGATTTTTTTGCAACCCATTTCCCCAAACAATGCATTTTTTGTATGTTACACTCACTTTTATCCATTCTTTCCCCTAATATATTTATTTTTGTACACACGTTTTTGTTGGAGAGCTGCATTACAAAATTTAGATGCAGGCTAACTTTGAAGGATAGCTTGCGTTGCAATCTGCATATTCTTTCTGGAAATGTGAATCAGATAAGTGTGCACTCAGATGTTAACTGAAACTAATTTCTCCTCCATCCCTGCAGTGGTGGGAGACCCACATTTAGTTTTCCTCATTAGTTCCTTGAAAGGAACAGTCAGCTGGAATGTTGTCACTGTGCCTCCTCCCCTCTCTGTTTCTTTCACTTTCACACAAGCACAACACATTTTATTTGGTGGATTGCTGATTACATTTCAAGCTGCTTGGAATAGGCTCTATTTATTTATTTATTTCATTCCAGAACAGAACAGTATCATTGGGGGCATTTTGTCAAGTTGCAAAATGAGCACTCTTATTATCAAGAAGGCACTCTTCTACTTCTATCCTTTTAAAAGCAAGTGAGCCATTATGTAACTGTGTAACCCAAGCTATTAAGAGAACAATTTCCCTTTCTTGCATTCATTTTATTTCTTCATGTAATTATACCATTACATTTTCTTTCCCCCACTTTTTTTTGTAAAATCCTCCTTCTGTTGCTTTCTCTACTGAATGCACAATATATATGTAAAGTGAGCATTCTAGAGAGGGACATGTCAAAGGTAAAGAATAGATTTGGGTGGGGGTAAGCAGACGCAGGTGGCACTGTGGTCTCAACCACAGAGCCTAGGGCTTGCCTATCAGAAGGTCAGTGGTTCGAATCCCCATGATGGGGTGAGCTCCCATTGTTCAGTCCCAGCTCCTGCCAACCTAGCAGTTTGAAAGCACATCAAAGTGCAAGTAGATAAATAGGTACCGCTCCAGCGGAAAGGTAAACGGCGTTTCTGTGTGCTGCTCTAGTTCGCCATAAGCGGCTTAGTCATGCTGGCCACATGACCCGGAAGCTGTATGCCGGCTCCCTCAGCCAATAAAGCGAGATGAGTGCCACAACCCCAGTCAGTCACGACTGGACCTAACAGTAAGGGGTCCATTTACCTTTACCTTTAAGCAGAGGAAGAAACCAAGTGACACTGAGTTAGTCACTTGAATCCAGCATATCCTATGCCACAGTATTGCTCTGAGGATAACAGTGGATGGGGATAAAATGTCTCACCATAAATTATTGGAGGATGGGTGGGATACAAGGCTGAATTGCAAGTGCACATTCAGATAGACCAAAACCTACTCAGTATTAAGATTGGTAATGTGCAGCTGAATGGTCTAATTTTTATATTTAATGTTGTTCCATCTACAGCAATAATAGAGTCAGTCTTTACTATATTTCCTCCCAGGTTTTAACAGATCTCCTTTAATGCAAATTGTACCCTTAAATCTCAATTATTTGCTAACTGTACAGCACGGTTAATATAGATATATAGTTAATAATTAGAAATATATTGGGTCAATGTTTCTTGTTTATGATTTTCCCCCCTTAAGAATAAGTTGGTACCAGTCCAATTAACTTTGAGAAAATAAAAGCAGGTGCAAAATATTTGCTTCACTGGAGATGAGCTTTCCTTTCTTGATGCATGGAGAAGTAAAGCAATTAAAATGCTCATAGTAGGATGGAACGACAATTTTGCTTTAAGCACCAATAAGTGTTTACTTTTTTTTTAATCTCAGCGGAGCAAATCATAGTCCCAATGAAATCCACGGGAGTTTTGCCATTAACTTGTAAAAAAATGTTAGGGATTATGCCTTAACAAAATCTCCAAATAAGTCCGACAACCATGTATCAAAGCCTATGATGTTTGCGAGGCAATCACTATTCCTGCAAAAAACAAATAAATCACACGCCACAGTCTTTGGTGCCACCAGAGTGGCAATCGAAGTGTTTTGTGGCAATGTAAAACAAACAAAAAAAGGAAATTGTGACAATGAAACAGATTTAGGCCAGCCATGAACAATATAGAACATGAACTATTTTATACACACAGAAAAGCTACTTTGAAGCCAACAGAATTCCGAGAGCAAAGGAAAACCAACCAATATCATCTTCTCTCAACCAGTGCAAATAAATATTGTGCTGCATTCAGTGCTTTTGTTCCACCTGTGCAATAGACTTCTGTTTGTGCATTCCAACTTCCCCTTTCCTCTCCTCACCTACTCCAGACAGCATGGGAAGGAACGATTTAACTGCTTGCTTTGGCTGGTAGCTGTTAGAAGGGAAACAGGCCTCTTTGTTGACCCCATTAGAAGAGTTTGGATTTGATATCCTGCCTTTCACTCCCCTTCAGGAGTCTCAAAGCGGCTAACATTCTCCTTTCCCTTCCTCCCCCACAACAAACACCCTGTGAGGTGAGTGGGGGTGAGAGACTTCAGAGAAGTGTGACCAGCTCAAGGTCACCCAGCAGCTGCATGTGGAGGAGCGGAGACGCGAACCCGGTTCCCCAGATTACGAGACTACCGCTCTTAACCACTACACCACACTGGCTCTCTATCCAAGTTTTCAGAGCTGCGTACGAAGCCAGAATGTCAGAGCAGCCAACAGTATAGACATCTTCATGCTGAAGGTCCCAGGTTCAGTCCTCAGCATCTCCATGTAGGGCTGGGGAAAACCCCTTCCTGAAGCCCTGGGGAGTCATGGCCTGTGTTCACAGTTGTTTTGGGTGGCCTGTATAGGGCATGGTGTGGGTCTATCCTCTTGAAGTTCTACTCTGGCCTCTGAAAGCCAGCTTGCTCCAAAAGGTCTTGGCAGCACGTCCAAAAGATGTCCTAGCCATCGTTCTCCAGACGAAGGGCCCTCACAGAGCAGTGAGGCGCCCCAGTCTCCCGGTCTGCCCTTGATCTCAGAAATGCCTCGTAAAAGCCACTGGCTTGTAAGAGGAGTTTGGATTTGATATACCGCTTTATCACTACCCGAAGGAGTCTCAAAGCAGCTAACATTCTCCTTTCCCTTCCTCCCCCACAACAAACACTCTGTGAGGTGAGTGGGGCTGAGAGACTTCAGAGAAGTGTGACTGGCCCAAGGTCACCCAGCAGCTGCATGTGGAGGAGCAGAGACGCGAACCCGGTTCCCCAGATTACGAGACTACCGCTCTTAACCACTACACCACACTGGCTCTCACTTTTAGGATAAATTTTTAGTCACTTTTAGGAGTGACGGGTAGGTCCCAAGGCTTGCAGCTCAGGGTTTTCAGATCTGGGAGCAGCATAATGGTCACCTTTGTGAGCTTGCCTCATCCGCTTGGAATTTGAGGGTTCTAGGTGTGGTGATGCAGCAAGGCATCTCCACTAACCATCAGAAATAGGGGTTGGAATAGCAAGAGAAATTGCATCCCCTATTCAGGCAGGCGCTGGCAGCTTCAGACATTTCCCTGATATTCAGTTATTTAGCTCCCGCATCAATAGCTTCCCATCTTCAGGTTCTGTTTATGTTTGAATTTAATGAAGTGGCCCGTAGTTCAACACAGCTACTGGTCTGTTTTTATTTCAGACTTTGGTTGCAATCACCAGCTCTCTTTCCTGGAGACAAATTACCTTAAAATAGGGGTGTGAGGTGTATAATAATAATAATAATAATAATAATAATAATAATAATAATAATTTATTTATATCCCGCCCTCCCCAGCTGAAGCCGGGCTCAGGGCGGCTAACAACAATAAAATAATACAACATTCTAAAATCATTTCATTATAAAATTAATTCAAATCAAATTGATGGCAACCATTGGGCTAGAGTTCTGTGAAGATTGCCAAAGGAGGGAGTCAGGCTGTGCCTTGGCCAAAGGCCTGGTGGAACAGCTCTGTCTTGCAGGCCCTGCGGAAAGATGTCAAGTCCCGCAGGGCCCTAGTCTCTTGTGACAAAGCGTTCCACCAGATCGGAGCCACAGCCAAAAAAGCCCTGGCTCTGGTTGAGGCCAGCCTAACCTCTCTGTGGCCTGGGACCTCCAAGATGTTTTTGTTTGAAGATCATAAGTTCCTCCGTGGGACATACCAGGTGAGGCGGTCCCATAGGTACGAGGGTCCTAGGCCATATAGGCTATAGAGTATAATGTAAGTCAGGATTTGCTGGTTGATCTCTGAGTAACTTGTAGTAGATCAGCAGAATTCCAACTCCAAAATGTTTAACATCAGCCCCAGGAAGGCTCCCTTGCCTCTCCTAAACTGGGCTGCTCACATGAGCTTGCGTCAAAAATCAGAGGCGGATTTCTGTGCGACGGGACAGTTTGCTGAGCTCTGGTATGGAAAACAGACCGGACCAACGATCCGTCTCAGTATCAGGCAGGTTGCTACATTCCTATGTGATGGTGTGGATTATAAATCACAAGACAGCAGTGGAAGAAACACATATTTTCACTTTCCAAACGGCAAAATACCTCTGGGGTTTCTTTGCCCACAAAGCAATGCATCCACCTGTGATCACCAGCTGGGAAACAGACTTTGGCAAAAGTGCAGAAGAATGAAAAGAAGACTTTTCAAGCAACTATGCCAAATAAACTTTCAAATAGCACAACACTTTAGGAGACACACACACACAAAATGCCTTCATGGTTGTCTTATGTGACAACAGCACCTCTTCCCTGTGGGAACAACAGCAGGAAGCAAAAACTAAGGTCCAGTTGATCTATTTATTTTTATTTTCCTTTAAGTGTGAATTTTTAAGCTGCCAGATGATACCCTTTCCTCCACACAGGCACAAACGTTTATTACACTTTCTTCTTCATACCCTACTCATAAAAAAAACAGCAGAATAAAAACCCAAGCAGCGAGACACCAGTGGCATTTTTTATCTGAAGAATGTATGTCATCTGTTGTGTCACTTAGAGAGGCTTTTTCTACACTTCGCGCCGCTGCCAAGAAGCAGGAGGGCTTGCAAGCTACTTTTTCCTACATTTCTGCAACATTGTCTTCAGGCAGGGTGGGGAATCTTTTGTACAGACCAAGGGGACACATTCTCTTCTGGGGAACAACCCAAGGGCTTCAGAATCAGTGGTGGGCATGGCCAGAAGCAAAAGTGGGCAGAACAATGAATATCCGTTTAAACTTTTTCAGTAGGCAATAATAATAATAATAATAATAATAATAATAATAATAATAAAAATAAAAATAAAAATAAAAATAAAAATAAAAATAAATTTTATTTATATCCCGCCCTCCCCAGCCGAAGCTGGGCTCAGGGCAGCTAACAACAATCAAAATAGTTCGACATTCTAAAAACATTCATTATAAAATTAATTAAAATCAAATTAAAATCAAATTAATGGCAACCATCAAACAAAATTCTGTGCAGATTGCCAGAGGAGGGGGTCAGGCTGCGGCCTGACCAAAGGCCTGGTGGAACAGCTCTGTCTTGCAGGCCCTGCGGAAAGATGTCAGGTCCCGCAGGGCCCTAGTCTCTTGTGACAGAGTGTTTCACCAGATTGGAGCCGCGGCCGAGAAAGCCCTGGCTCTAGTTGAGGCCAGCCTAACCTCTCTGTGGCCTGGGATCTTTAGGCTGTTTTTATTTGCAGACCGTAAATTTCTCTGTGGGACATACCAGGAGAGGCGGTCCCATAGGTACGAGGGTCCTAGGCCGTATAGGGCTTCTGTACATGCTTGCACATCCCTTTCTATCCCCTATTCTGACATGCAAGAACCATTAACCCATTCCATAATGCTGTATTGTTTTGAACACTCGATTGGGAGCCACCCAGAGTGGCTGGGGAAACTCAGCCAGATGGGCGGGGTATATATAATAAATTATTATTATTATTATTATTATTATTATTATTATTATTATTCCTTGACCATTAGTCATGCTGGCTGATATTGATAGAAGCCAAAGTCAAACAACATCAAGAGGGGTCTCAGGATCATCATGAAGGATGATGTGCTGGAGCATCATTTGTCCCATGTGTACACATGGAAAGCCACACATTTCCATGACTTGAAAACTGATTACAGATTCTTTCAATGAAGTAAGGAAAGGGGGGGGGGAATAAGGAGGCACAAACTACATAATGTCGTTGAAGGCAATAGCCCTTTCCATAACAGCAGCATCCTAGTTTGCAATATGGAAATCTCTATAGCTACCTTGACTCTGTTCAATAAACCAAAAACTTTTTCCAGTTTAATGTGTATTATTTTCACCCAAGTTCCAAAATGTTGATCACCTGTTAAGGGCCACACCCTTTACAAACGCATCATTTAGGGCATTTTCTAACTATCAAACACAGATACCACTCTCTCGGATTTCTCATTATAATGGTGGGATGAAATTCAGCCAACTCAGTGTTACCATTTGGCTCTGGCCTATGATTCCTTGTACCCTTCCTGAACCAACCTGCAACATTTATGAAGGCTTTTTTCTTCTTCTCAGTAATAAATTCTCTACTTAGTTGTGTATTTGCCATGAGACTCCTTAAATTGACTCTGGTAGATTCGTTCCCATAAATTAGACATGCAAAAGCCTTGGTGTGCAGTCATTATCCATTTTGTGACAATTTGAAGAGTTATTACTTCACTTACTTTTAAAAGCAGTCTTTCTTTCCCTTTTCCTGCTCCTTCAGATGTAATCTGGTCTGACATCTAAAATGTCCCGCACATTTTTTGAAGTACTTTGGGTTACGTAAATTTCACAGTAGAAGCAAGATATTCACGGACACCAAATTACACTGTGGTTCTCTGGTAGTTCGGAATTTTCAGTTTACCCTTTTGGGAAAGAAATTGATGGCGTGACATTTAAAAGGACTCATTAACCATTCAGCTCTATCACTTTTAACCAGAATTCCCACGAATTGACTAAAAAATGACTGTACCACAAGGGAATAGAGCATTTGGATGGCTGATAATTGGATTTAAAAGCTTTTTGTTGGGTCAGTTCATTCTGGCCCAGGCCAATAATGAATTTATACTATTATTAATGACTCGTTGCACTGTCTAACGCTTAGTTTTATCGATGAACTAAATTAGCTGTGGGCATCCACATGGCAAAAACAAAACAATTCCTCACCTTTGGTTAACTGACTATACTGGCTGAGTTGGATGGTGAAGCTTAAGGAGCTGATTCACACCATATTTGCTTTTTTCCTTGAGCGCAGGCAACTTGAATGTGTGAACTGTCTCATATGTTTAAGGTGCTACAGGTGATATGAAAGGTCTGCCTGCGGTGTTAGATTTGTGACGACGACGAAGCGACTCGAAGAAGCAGCTTAATGAGGACACTCGGGACGGGTTCAGACATGCACGTCCACCATCAAGTAGTGACTTGACTATCACACATCTGACGCTGCAGACAAATCCTTTTATATCACCCAGTGTCGGTTCCAATGAAATGCTATTCGATTGAGTCAATGCACACATTCAACTGCTAAGTTATCAGGCAGGGGAAATGAAGGGATAGACATGTATGTGTGAACTAACCCTTTGCTCTGAGTTCTGCACAGGTTTTGTTTGGGAACCAATGCAGCTTGCTAGCTCTTCCTTCCCTATCGTTCTGATTCAAACTGTAAAAGGATACAGAATAGATTTGCAGTAAGGCACCATAATTCTTCGGTTTAAAAAGCAGTGGGTGGGTGGGTGTGCAAAGACTGCACTCTCCCAATGCTCAAGGCAGGGAGAACTGAAGCCGAGTTTCTTAGTGTCCGTTTCTCAGCTCAGTGCTGCATTTGCCAAGGGGGGGAAGACGAAGAAGAAGAAGAAGAAGAAGAAGAAGAAGAAGAAGAAGAAGAAGAAGAAGAAGAAGAAGAAGAAGAAGAAGAAACGTCTCCACAAAAATTACAGTTTCAATATTCTGTGCTGGCTCTGCAGAGTAGCTTGCCATAAACTATTCCTTCCAGACCAGGACTGACATCACTCCAATGAACTAATGCACGGATGCCACCTATAAATTGCTCACGGTTAATTCATATAAAACGTCTTTTCTCCAGCAGCACTGCAGCAGCCCCCAACACGATCTTCTAATGGGAATATTCAAGACACCCTTGGCTTTTCATGAGATTCACAGAGGGAATGGCATACTCTTCACACAGAACGCACATTTACACACCCCTAAAGGCCTTTTAATTAGGCTTTTGCAAAAAATGGACCATCACCTTAACTTCCCGGCTGGGTCTCGGGTTAATTCCAGCTGGGTTCAAATGCAATTTGAAAATGGTTATAAAGTTTTTATTGCTTTCTCACTGCTTAACAGCAAAATGAGCTTGCTCATGGTTTGTTTGTTTTTGTTAGTTTGTTTTTTAAAGCAAGACAGTAAAACTGAATCCCACATGCTAGTGTTCAGTCGTCTGGCATCTATGGTTCTTTTAGACCACCAGACCAGTTCACCAGCAGTATCCCTCTAAAGGAGGACTGGGGGACCTGTGGACCTCCATATGATGCTGGACTACAAGGCCCATCATCCTTGATCCTCAGTCATGCTGGATGATGGGAGTTGGAGTCCTGCCCTGTTGGATTCCCTGGCAGCAGAGCTTTGGCAGAAACCATCCCTGCCTTTTTTTCGACAGTTTCTGAAAACTGTAATGTTTAGGCGGGCCTTAACAATCTGAATTTCTCTTTTCAATCAACCAGTATGTACTGATGTTTTATTGATGTTTTTAATTATTATTATTTTATGCATGTGTTTACTGCTTCTATTGTATCTTGCATGCTGATATACTTTTATGAGGTGCAGACTATAAACATTTAAATAAATAAATAAATAAATAAATAAATAAATAAATAAATGCATACCTAGCACCCTGAATTGGGCCTAGAAACATATAGGTTGTTGGTACAGATGTGCTAATGCCAGTGCTTTATGACTTAGCAGAACTGATGTGGAAATGTGGCAACTCAGCTGAAGACTGCATCATGAGAAAATTAGAGAAACTAGTGGATTCCACCATCCTAACCACTGAAACCAAATGTATGATGAAAGGGGTTGGTCCAGGGCCAGATTTAGATTTGATGAGGCCCTAAGCTACTGAAAGCAATGGGGCCCTTTATATGTCCAGCTCTCCTTTGTCAATGACAAATTGTCACTGTTTTTTTGTGTTGAATATATGCTATATGGTCAAGGTGCAAATAGATAAATAGGTACCGCTCCGGCGGGAAGGTGAATGGCGTTTCCGTGCGCTGCTATGGTTCGCCAAAAGCGGCTTAGTCATGCTGGCCACATGACCCGGAAGCTGTACGCTGGCTCCCTCGGCCAATAAAGCGAGATGAGCGCCACAACCCCAGAGTGGGCCATGACTGGACCTAATGGTCAGGGGTCCCTTTACCTTTTTATATGAGATATGGTAATTTATGGACCTAACAAGTATCTAAAGCCATTTGCACATGACAAAATATGTATTTTATCAAAATAATTGTTTAACTGAAATACAATTAATACCGTTTTTTCCCCTTTAATTCCAAGAGAATGGGGCCCTAAGCTATAGCTTGTTTAGCTTACACGCAAATCCGGCACTGGGTTGGTCCGCCAGATCCTCCAAGCAGACATCAAAGGATTGTGTTCATTCCCTACTCCCTTGCTGAAAAGTATCAATTCCACCTCAATTCATTCTTCTCTACCACAGTTCAGTGGTGGAGCACATGCATTTCATGTGGAAGACCTCAGGCATCTTCAGGTAGGGTGGGGACAGGGTCCTCTCTAAAACTCTGAAGAGCTGCTGACAGTCGTGATACCAAGCTAGATGGACCATTGGCTTGACTCCATATAAGGCTACGTCATATGCACCTGAGTACCACCCCCATAAAGAAGAAGCAGGCTGATCAAGGCACCTGGACCCTAGCCCCAAATGTGGTTTACGGTGCAAGCAATCCTGTGATATTTGGACGAAGGGCGATATATAAATTTTAACAACAGCAACAATTTGTGTGCTGCAGAAGGGATGTTATGAGTCACACTGGAGACTCCTAGAAAGTACTACAAGTTCCCTGGGCATTTTGCTTTACACCCCTGTGTTATGAAATGTGTTATACATCAAGGCGATAAGACTGTACAATCACTGGGTTTCTTCCAAGTCAATCCATTAATGTACTTAAATCCCAACTTGGAGCATCCATTATTTGACTTTTAAGCGGCAAGAACTTCTACTTTTAACAGTTCTCATTTCTCAATATGAACCAGCTATCTCCTACACAGAAGACTTCCATTACACCAGAATACAACCCCCCTCACTCTGGGCAATGCTGCGAGAGGCAAATCTGCAGGGATTAACAGCTGTTTCCTCTCGCTTCCTACTGTGACATATGGTTGGTTTTTATTTTTAAGCAGAAGATGGGGGGATATTCTTTTTTTCAGAAGGACAGGAAAGAGACAACCAGTACATCTGCCTTCTTTCCAACATCTGTTCCCACATCCCTCACATACATACACACTACTCCACACAACTAACTTTATCAGGCACCTCTTTCTTTTTCAAAAGAGAAGTTCTTCGTTCATTCATTTCCCCAATGTCTTCTCTCGAGAAATTCTTATGAGCCAAATTCAACACCAAAGCTAGCCTCTCTCTCTTTCCCCCCTCAATTCCTTAACTGGGTGCCTTTTGTTTGACAATATCGAGCCTTCCAATTGTTTAGCCAGGCTTGTCTAATTAGACAGTAATTATTATTTGTATTTATTGCTGAAGGGCTCCTGATACCAAACTCTGGGTAAACGAAGGAGCCCTTACACCGTGAGCTCCTCCCACGCTCTTCTGGACTTCAGCTCCTATCAGCTCCATTTGATGGCCAATGTGCATGGATAGTGGTGGTTGCATGTTCCCTATCATTGTCTGTGGGCATAACTTATGCTCTCATGTACTGTATACTGCCTTAAGTTCAATGGAGGAAAGACAGAATGCAAATTAAATACAAAGAATCTCAAATAGCAGAATTTAAGATGGCACCCACCTTTTCCCCCAAACTCAAAGATGGGATCCACCTTTCTCCTTAACTTTCCTCCACTATCTTTTCCCATCCCCTTTGCTTTTGCTTAAAAGTTTCATCACCATTGCCACCGCCACCATCACTGCCACCACCAGCAGCATGATAATGCTACTGGTGAGACCCACCTTAGGATGCAGTGTGAGCCACTTGTCCTGACCCACAACTGAAGGCAGATGGCCTATATAGAAGATCCTGCTTCTCCTAGGCAGGGTCCACAAAGGCAACCCAAAATAACTCTGGAAACCCAGAGGTACCACTGCATCACCCTGCCAGTAGAGATGCATAGAATGTCCTTAGAGCTACATCACTCTTCAACCTGCTGTAGACACTTCAGAGCCTTAAAAAGCTTACATCAAATCCTGCTTAGGTAACTTGTTTTGCCTCAAAGATGCACAGGCCTTTTTAAGATCAGCAGAAGAGACCATGTTTCACAAGCCTATTCTCAACGACAGAAATTTATTTATGGAGCAAAAGCTGCTATGGAAACCGTGGATCAGGGGCAAGGTGTCCTAATGCAAGGAAATGAAAAGAGTTTCAATACAATAAGCAATATATGGTGCCCACATATCCTCAGGCTGTAATTGGATTTCACAGAAAAACAAAAGTCTGAGAATTGTATCCATCAAAGTTGTCCCATTAGTCAAGGACTTCTGCCTGCACAGCAGGACTTCCTCTCTGTCTCCTCTTCCTGTGTGCTCTCCAAATATGCCCCGGGAGGTTGGGGAAGACCCAGAGAAGCTTTGGGCAACATAGGGGGTAGAGGGAGTTCCATTGTGCAGACAGAGGTCTTTGTGCTAATAGGACAACATCACTGGATATAACTCAACACAATCTGGAAGTTCATCTTCAGGTAATAATAATAATCACATAAAATATTAAAGGATTTTTTTTTTTTTTAAGGCAAACCGAAAGGTTGCTGGTAACACTACTAGATTTTTCTGACTCCTAATTGTTTGACAGCAAAGGATATTCATTAACCTGGATGTAAAGTTATAATTGACTATGCAGGTAATCTACAGGGTCCATGAGGCAATTTGTTCCACACCCTGAATCACCATCTAGCATCTGGTTTTTATGGATCAGTAATTGTCTGAAGAAGAGTAAGTAGAAAATAATAATAAATGTACAATTTTAATAATGAAGGGATGTTTGAAGTAGAATCTCTCTCTCTCTCTCTCTCTCTCTCTCTCTCTCTATATATATATATATGCAGGTTTTGGTGTCCTCGGGTGTCTTCCCGTGTAAAAGTTGGGGTGTCTAGGCGACGTTTCGACGAGGTCTCACTCGTCATCTTCAGGCTGGTGCTTTCGGCTTCTTGTTACTGGAACAGAGCAGGATCTCAGTGTTTGAGTTCCTATAAATACTGTTGAGGGGGTGTGGTGTATAGCCTCCAATGCTATACACCACACCCCCTCAACAGTATTTATAGGAACTCAAACACTGAGATCCTGCTCTGTTCCAGTAACAAGAAGCCGAAAGCACCAGCCTGAAGATGACGAGTGAGACCTCGTCGAAACGTCGCCTAGACACCCCAACTTTTACACGGGAAGACACCCGAGGACACCAAAACCTGCATTCCTGTACCCGTGAAAATCTACGAAAGCAAATATATATATATATATCGATCATATTTTTCGCTCTATAAGACACACCAGACCACAAGACGCACCTAGTTTTTGGAGGAGGAAAACAAGAAAAAAATATTCTGAATCTCAGAAGCCAGAACAGCAAGAGGGATCGCTACGCAGTGAAAGCAGAAATCCCTCTTGCTGTTCTGGCTTCTGGGATAGCTGCGCAGCCTGCATTTGCTCCATAAGATGCACACACATTTCCCCTTACTTTTTAGGAGGGAAAAAGTGAGTCTTATAGAGCAAAAAATACGGTATATATTCAGGGTCGGAAAAACCCTAAATTCACTAATGGTGTCTGAGTTGGTGGTGACTAACCAGGAAAGAGGCCTTGAGATTACAGTAAATAGCTCAGTGGGAAAAGTGAACTCCAAATTAGGAATCATTAGGGGAGGGATTTTGAGGGTAAGGGTAGGTGATGCCTATTGTATTGCCGTTATGCAAATCAATGGTAACAAACAAACAAACACCACCCTTGAAATTCTATGTACAGTTCTGGTCACCACATGTTGTAAAGGATATTGTGTACTTGGAACGGAGAACTAAAATGATCATGGAATTGAGGAAACTCCTATAACAAGGATAGGTTTCTAAGCTGCCTCCAGGAATGGAAGCACCATGCCTCTAAATCACCAGTAGCTGTGAGTCCCGTTGACTTTAATATAGAACTTATCTGTCATGATGGCCAGATGGTCTAAGCCTTTATTCTAAAATGTATCTCCAAGGGGTTATAGTTCCAAGGATGCTTGTTTATGAGAACCATTACAGATATATATTGTCACTTCAACTATGATTCTTCCAAAATCAACACCACAAGACTGTGCAGTCCATTTACAGTGCAGTCCTACAAATGTCTACACAGAAGTAAACCCCACAGAGTGTAATAGTTCTTACTCCTAGACAAGCATGCACGGTATTCCACCCTTTAGAGTTTTATTTATTTGCTATCTAAAGGAGCTGGGCGTGAGCAGACCCTACATTATTGTATAAGATTTATTTATAGTCTTCTAGTATTACCACGGTGAGCTGTGAATTACCATGCAATCAGAGAAGATTAATTCGCCCCTCTTTGGAATTAATATGCAATGCTAAAGGATTACGTTAGGGTTCCTTTTAATTACTTGCAATGCTCTACAGCAAAATAAATAGCTACCTCTTTTGAGGAAAATATTGTGGTGCCTTATGGGCCCTTTTAAGATGATGCATTGTGGTGTCTTTTGGACTGCAGCCTTCCACAATTTTATTTTTAAGTAAGCCTGTCTATGTATCACTTTTGAAAATGTTAATTCAAGTAACAACACGTCATGGCATTTGAGCTTCACTAAGAACACAAGAACATGCTGCCAAAGGCCCCATCTAGTCCCACTCTGTTCTCAGTGTTCTGCAGCAACTGTTGAATATTTCTATATTGATACATCTGCAAACAATCAGGCTCTAGACCAGTGATCCCCAGTAAACTGGTGATCTCTGAGGCAGTTCTAGCCTCTGCTGTGATTCATTCTGTCAGGGCTGTCAGAAAGGCAGGTTCATCCACAGGTCAAAGGGAAGATTTGAGACTCAAAGTGCAACCAGCTTTTTTTATACAGAAAAGGCAGCACACAAGAGAGTTCATCTAGACTAAACTGCCCTAGGTGAAGACATTGCTGGGACTGGTGTCTCTAGCCCTCTTCTACCCAGCAAATGTAAGCTACGGCGAGAAGGAAGACCCCCTTCTGGGCCTGTCTGGTCCATTGCTCAGCAATGTGCAATTCTCTTTGTGTTCTCAGTTTAAGAGGAGGAGGAGAGCTCACTCTGGAGTGATTGGCTTGCTGTTGTGAAACTGAAACTGTCTGATTCCTCCCTGTCCTCTCTTCTCTTTCAGAGTCTGTGCTCACAATGAGACCCTCAGCACATATACCCTGTCCTTGAACAGCTTTCTTCTTCCGACTCTCTGACTCTCACGCTTCCTGCTTCTACCACCTCCCAGCTTGTTCCCTTCTCCAACTGGTCTCCAGTATCCCACCACTCCTCTCCTGGGTCTAACTCTTCTTCCTCCAAGCCATCCCTGGGGGGCTTCCTAGATGGGTGACGCCCATCACTCTTCCTCATCCAGCCAGTCCCTGACACATTCTAACTTTGCACTAGATGCAGAACAGGGCAATCAAAAATGATCAGTTGGCTGGGGGAAAGGTTATAACCTGTGGTGCTTTTAGTTTAAAAGAAAGGTGAGTAAGGGGGACATGATAGAATATATCTGGTATGTGGGAAATGGGCAGAGCATTGTTTTTCTCTCTCTCATAACAGTAGAAGTCAGGGACGTTCCATGAAGCTGAGTGCTGGACGATTCAAGGCAGACAAAAGAAAATACTTCTTCACACAGCTCATAGTTAAACTATGAAAGTTAAACCCACAAGATATGATGATGACCACCAACTTGGAAAGCTTTAAAAGCGGATGAGACTTTTGAGGACCATGTGATGGCTTCAAACATATTGCATCAAGTTTCAGAGGCAGTACAGTGGTACCTCGGGTTACATACGCTTCAGGTTACAGACTCCGCTAACCCAGAAAAAGTACTTCGGGTTAAAAACTTTGCTTCAGGATGAGAACAGAAATCGTGCTCCAGTGGCGCAACAGCAGCGGGAGGCCCCATTAGCTAAAGTGGTGCTTCAGGTTAAGAACAGTTTCAGGTTAAGAACGGACCTTTGGAACGAATTAACCCGAGGTACCGCTGTATGCATATTCCTGTGCCTGTAATTTGTTTGAAGTGTTTTTAGTTTTGAACTGTAAGTTGTTGAAACCCGCACAGAAACCTGAAGGTGAAGGGTGGGGGATACACTGAAGAGGTGGGATAAAGAATAAAAGGAAAGGAGAAGGAGTGGAACGTGACTGAGAGAGTGCTATTGTGCTCATGTCTTCCTTGTGGGCTTCCCCATAGGCATCTAGGTAGCCACTGTGAAGAGAGACAGTTGAACTAGCTGTGCCTTTAGTTTGACTCAGCACGGTTCTTCTTATTTTCTTACTATGTTATTCTGTCCAGGCAAAAGGCAAGATGTGAACTACCACCACATCTCACCAGGCAGGTGCTTTTTTCAGCTCCAGGGGGGAGGATGCCCTACAACACATTGATTCTAGTGATGGGGAAGAATGAGCTGTCAGATTATCACAGAAGCTTTGAACTACCTGTGATGGATTGTGCTTCTTTGAAGTGATAAACCCAGAAGAGCAGATTGCTAGGAGGTGGAGGCATTATTACAGAGAGCTGTTGCAGCTAGTCCACACCCAAAACATCATTTATGCACAAAGCAGAAAGTGCAGCCTTGAATCAACACTGCCAGAATAGTCACACCTGAACTTTGTGAGTGCTTCTCTCATTCTGTTGAGCAGGTTCTACTGGACTGCCTTGGGGATAGTGTCAAAGCAAAGTGGAACTCCATCAAAGAGGCAACCTACAACTCAGCTATGTCTTCCTTTGGCAAAAATGAGCAACAGATGCCTGATTGGTTTCAGGCCGGCGTAAAGGACATGGAGTCTGTTATTGCTGAAAGGCATGAGGCTCTTGTGAACTTCAAGTATGTGCCATATGAAAAGATGCTTGCTGCACCGAGAAAGGCAAGGAGCCCAGTGGTTGCCAGATGTTGGGCCAATGACTACTGGCTAAAGCTGTGTCAGAGCTGGCTGCTGACACTTGCAACACTTACAAAATGTACGAAGGCATGAAGAGAGCTTTTGGACCTGGTGTCAGAAAAATGCCCCGCTGAAAACCTTGTTGGGAGAATCATCATAGACTGCAGCAAGCAGGTGTAGCTATACAGGAAGAGCAATATCAAGTACTTGTGAGGAAACATGGTCTCTGACACAGCAATCAACAGCTTCAAGACTCTGCTTGTCATGGAAGAGCCGGGTGTCTCTCCCTCCCTCCTTTAACAAACTGAAGAACACCATCCACTCTCAGCCATGTGGTAAAGCCCCAACAGAAGTTCTGAAAGCTGGCTTCAATTCCTCCCTCAAGACACACCTCCATGGCCTCCTTTTGCAGTGCTGCGAACAAGGATCTGTGCCACAAGACATGCATCACTACAGCAGTGTGATCATCTACAAGGACAAAGGTGACTGCCATGACTGAAACAACTACCATGGAATCTCCCTGCTGAGTACCTGAGGAAAGCCTTTGCCCTTGCAGTTCTCCACAGATTACAGTCACTTGTTGACGGGGTCTATCCTGAGTCACAATGCAGATTTAGAGTTCAGAGATCAACATGGTTTTCTGCACCAGCTGCAGGAAAACATGGTTTTCTGCACCAGCTGCAGGAAAACATGGTTTGTTGCACCAGCTGCGGGAAAAATGCCAACAGCAGAGACCCCCATTGTACATCACCTTCATAGACCTGATGAAGGCCTTTGATCTCATCAGCTGAAAAGGACTCTTCACACCACTCAAAATGATCCAATGCCTGCCTGTGCTTCACAAGATGATCGTGTCCTTCCATGCTACTTTATGGAAATCAGTCATGTGCAACTTACAACCACCAGGAGCGATGCCTCAACACCTTCCACATGTGCTGCACCAGGAAGATTTTGGGCATCCTATGGCAGGAGAGAGTCTCAAACAAAGATGTTCTCTCCCAAGCCCACATTCCCAGCATGTTCACACTCCTGTCTCAACGAGACCTCCGGGTATAAAATAATAAAATAAATAAAATAAATAAATAAATAAATAAACGATGTCTACACTGGCTTGATCATGTTCACAGAAGATCACAGGGCTCAACATAAAAAAAAACAAACGAAGATCATGGCCACTGGTCCCATCACCTCCTGGCAAATAGAAGGGGAAGAAATGGAGGAAGTGAGAGATTTCACTTCCTTGGGCTCCTTGATCACTGCAGATGGTGACAGCAGTCACGAATTTAAAAGACGCCTGCTTCTTGGGAGAAAAGCAATGACAAACCTAGACAGCATCCTAAAAAGCAGAGACATCATCTTGCCAACAAAGGTCCGTAAAGTTAAAGCCATGGTTTCCCAGTAGTGATGTATGGAAGTGAGAGCTGGACCATCAAGAAGGCTGATCGCTGAAGAATTGATGCTTTTGAATTATGGTGCTGGAGAGTCCCATGGACTGCAAGAAGATCAAACCTATCCATTCTGAAGGAAATCAGCCCTGAGTGCTCACTGGAAGGACAGATCCTGAAGCTGAGGCTCCAATACTTTGGCCACCTCATGAGAAGAGAAGACTCCCTGGAAAAGACCCTGATGTTGGGAAAGATGGAGGGCACAAGGAGAAGGGAACAACAGAGGAAGAGATGGTGGGACAGTGTTCTCAAGGCTACCAGCATGAGTCTGACCAAACTGCGGGAGGCAGTGGAAGACAGGAGTGCCTGGTGTGCTCTGGTCCATGGGGTCATGAAGAGTCAGACACGACTAAATGACTAAACAATAACACACTGGCTTGATCATGTTCACAGAAGATCACAGGGACGTCCAACTCCCAAGAGACTGTGATCGGTCAGGGTCCAGGTCAAAGTTGTTGAGCAGCTTTTTTAAGGGGGGGGGAGATAATAGGGGCAAGGGGAAAAGTCGCTCAAAAAAAAGATTGCTTAGGAAACAATCAACCTCACAGCAAAAACTCCATCTTCTGTTCTAGCGATCATGCGCAAATGGAGGACAGAGCGAGGGGGCAGGGCTGGATGCTCTTATGCCACCACAAGGGAAAAGGAGACCGCAATTGACCAGAAACTCCCGGGGATTGACCTGCTGGATATACCTGCCCTGCAACATTCTCTATGGGGAGATGGCTTCAAGCACCAGGGCCATTGGCAGACCAACTCTGTGTCCAAAGATGTCTTCAAACAAGACGCGAAGGCTGGCAACATCAACCCTGCCCTATGGGAATCTCTTGCAGACAAGCACAGTGCCTGGAGACAAAACAGTTATGTTATGCATCCACAACAGAGACCAGAGGAGGAATGAGCACTGGCAGAAGCGCAGAAAGAGGGAGCACCATGGTGCATCTGCAGCAGCACAATCGGACACTTTCATCTGCCCCTTATGCAACAAAACATATTGGTCTCTACAGCCACAGCAGGCACTGTAACTCTCTAATGGTTTGACTTCACTCTCAAAAGTGCACTCGTCCATTGTCTCCCAAGACAAATGAATGCCAACAGGCTTGAGGCTTGTTTGAACCTAGTGCATACTACTTAAAGCCATGTTTTACAAATTTGGCCTTATTAAATTAACTCCTTTTTTGTTGTTGTTGCTGCTGCTGTTGCAACTATAAGTGGCATCACACTCTGCTATTTTATGGATAATGTTGTTGGACATTATTGAATGTGCAATGATGACTAAAGGCAGTAACGAGATGACGTGTTGATCAGTTAAACCTGTGATATAGCAATTTATCTTTCCCAACTAACACCTCTAGAAATATCTAGCATGGTTACAGGCATGTTGCAACAGTGGCTGAATTAATAGAGATACAGATGTTCTGCTGCCCATGGCAGAGTAACATTTATGGGAGCTAAATTCCTAACTGGAAAATACAATAGGTGATCTAGAGACTGAGCACTCTAGTCTATAACAAAGCTTTTGATTCTGTTTGGCTATGTTTTTTTGTTCTTCTTTTTGGTTGTTTTCCTGTTTTGGTGTTCAGGTTCTTAAGTTTGTTACTATATGGTACTTTTGAGTGCTGCAAATAAAATGGTCCATGGGTTGAGAAGGTGCTTGATCTCAGAGATCGTGAGTGGACATGGGGAAGAAAATGGGCAGCCTTGAGTGATGGGAGAGGCAGTACAGAAAGCTGCCTCGAGGATTTGGGGCTCTGCATGTTCAAAACTTCAAACTCTGCTCTATTAACTGCATGAAAAGACAAGCTTCCAAGAGATTTGGAGTGCGTGTGGGTGACGCTGTGGGTTAAACCACAGAGCCTAGGACTTGCCAATCAGAAGGTCGGTGGTTCAAATCCCCATGATTGGGTGAGCTCCCGTTGCTCGGTCCCTGCTCCTGCCAACCTAGCAGTTCAAAAGCACATCAAAGTGCAAGTAGATAAATAGGTACTGCTCCAGTGGGAAGGTAAACGGCGTTTCTGTGTGCTGCTCTGGTTCGTCAGAAGTGGCCTAGTCATGCTGGCCACATGACCCGGAAGCTGTACGCCGGCCCCCTCGGCCAATAAAGCGAGATGAGCGCCGCAACCCCAGAGTCGGTCACGACTGGACCTAATGGTCAGGGGTCCCTTTACCTTTACCTAATACCCAAGTAATATACAATTAGAATTACTAATATCCAATTACCCTATAACAAGTGGGAGGCATGATGCAGGAATGGAGGTTTCTCTAGATTAATGGTTGTTCTTTTTTCTTTTTGAATATTTTATTAATTTTGCAGTGAAATAACATTGACCAATAGCAATGAAACCTATAGAGTGTTACATGCTTATGTCACGCACAAATAAAAAAAATAAAAATTGAGTGAGGACACTGTCAAGTACCTAAATCATTGAATACATCACCGAGGCTTCAACTATCCATGACATAGCCTCTCTATAAGTAAGCATGAGTGGACAGAGGTCTTACATTAACTTCACTTCTATTTGCATAGTCGTCAAGGCTTCCGGGAATCCAATCCCTCCTATGGTGGAAACCAATAAGTAGAAAAACAAGAAGAGTTCTCACCAGTCTTTTATTC
Source organism: Podarcis melisellensis (assembly GCF_964234715.1). NCBI lineage: Eukaryota > Metazoa > Chordata > Lepidosauria > Squamata > Lacertidae > Podarcis > Podarcis melisellensis. The sequence continues at coordinate 13,286,080 of NC_138537.1, forward strand.
AATATTCAGAGAGAGAGAGAGAGAGAGAGAGAGAGAGAGAGAGAGAGAGAGAGAGGTAGAAATGCTGTCTCTCTCAGATAATGGAGTTGCTCCAAGTAAAGTCCCACCCCCTCCGTTTCTTCTATTCTACCTCATCCCTGCACCAGCTAATCTGAGCTTTCTGCCTCTGAGCTTTTTGTTCTACTACTCTCAATACATGCCATGTCCTAGGAGGGGGTTCAGGAATGCTGTCTAAAGACACCAAGCCTGTCAGCTGTCTCTCCCCTGGTGCTTCTTCTTCCTGCTCCTGCTCACCCCCCCATGTTTCCCAGTTCCTTCCCTCTGCAGCCTCTGAACTATGACCTTCTGCAAACCACTGTTCTAAATCTATACTGTCTCCCTCTTCTCCACCATTCCTCCTCTTCAGACCAGTCCCTGACATCAGTTGATATATGGGGAACCATACTTTATAAAAATGGATAAAGGTTAGTTTGACTTCTAACAAGCCTCCTGCGTTGGGTTAGATGGTTGGAAAGATCCAGATAACAATTTTTCCCTTGCCATCCTTTCAGACATGGTCCTCTGGAGTCTACCCAACAAAGGCAGATGTAGAGGAACACGACCGATTTGTCCAATAGAAGGCAAGAGGTGGCGGTGCCAGATTTTGGCATTGCACAGGGTGCCACTGACATTTGAGCACCAAGGTCTGCCAGTGTACCCAGTGGGGGACAATTTCTAACTTGGTAGTATTAATTAAACACCATTCATGGTTGCTACTCTGGGACCCAAGCAGAGCATTGACACTCATTTATACTAACCCTTATTTCAGCAGATGAGCCTGAACACTGTATCACATTCCAAACAACTTAAGATTGGGCAGCCCTGTTTAGGGAAGCTTTTAATGTTTGATGCATTACTGTATTTTAATATTTTGTTGGAAGCCGCCCAGAGTGGCTGGGGAAGGCCAGCCAGATTGGCAGGGTATGAATAATAAATTATTATTATTATTATTATTATTATTATTATTATTATTATTATTGGATCAGAAATGAAAATGCTATAACAACAACAATGTATGAGGGCAAGGGGGAATAAGGAACTGTGGAGGGTGTTGTTGTTGTTTTTTAATAATGTGAAAACCCTAATAAACTTTGCATTAAAAAAACATCATTAGTTAAAGCCAACATTCAGTATTGACAAATATACCACATTTAAATAAAGTGGATTAATGCATATCTTAATGGTCTTTAGGTAAGCTTTTTGGACATGCCTTGTTAATGTGCGACAAGGAAAATGCCGATCTCTTGAGATTTAAAATAAATTGGCTTTAGAGAAAACAAATGTGCTACATACCCAATGCTGAGCTCCACATTAAGTTCTAAGACTCAACGTCTGAAACAAATCTTATCTTTATAACTTGAAATTTGGCAGTCCCTTTTTTTAAAAAAAAAAATCATAACTGTTAAAAAAAATCAACTGTAGCTTGTCGAGGCAGTTTTGTAGTCAGGCAGGATATAATAATAGTTTTATAACCTTCTGTGTCTTCCATCTTCATGTTTTCTATCATGGAACATAGGAAGCTGTTTTATACTGAGAAGGACAACTGGACCATCTAGCTCAGGACTGTTTGCAACAGCAGTGACTTTTCAGAGTTTCTGACCGGAGACTTTTCCAGCCCCCCGCCCCTAGTAACCTAGCTGATGACCAGCTCGTAATCATTTCCTGGGTATGTGAACACCTGCCAGCTCCATGCGCCATCAGTCTTACACAACTCCAGGCAGTATGATCTACACTAATTCTGGCACCAACCAACCCTCACAAAACCAGCTCCAGCCCACACACCCACTCAGCACTCATCAGCTGATAGTCGCCACCTAGGCTCTCGCATTATCTGGCACATCCAAATACAGTACCCAGCTTCCACCTAGGTCATTGGGAAAGATTGGAGGTACAGAACCTGCAGTCCTTCAGACTTTGTTAGACTACCGCTCCCATTACTGGTCACAATTGACTATGTTGGCTGGGGCTCATGGAGGTTGGAGTTCAACAACAGCTGGAGAATCACAGTTTCCCCCATGCATGGGGAATGTTACTTCACCCAACACTCAAGCCAACTCAGTTCCACACTCAAGTAGCCACAACAACCTTTGTTGTTTAAGGTAAAGACCTGCCAAGGAAAATGAAGAATATAGTTATGTATGTGACAACAGCAGCAAGAGTCTTAATAGCACAAGGATGGAAGAATGAAGAAACCCCGACGAAAGAACAGTGGCAAGAAAAAATGATGGACTATGTGGAACTGGCAAAATTGACGCATAAACTACGTGACAAGGACAACTGTGACTTTAAAGAAGAATGGGAACCTTTTACAAAGTACTTAAAGAAACAACAAAATGAACTGGACTCCTTGCAGGTTTTGAAGTAGGGGGGAGAGAGGGGCAGTATGTGGGGGTGGGAGGGGAAAAATGGGGGCGATATAATTGTTGAAATAATTTGTTATGTGAAAATAATCAATAAATGTTTTTTTAAAAAAATCTTTGTTGTTTGATCTTTGTTGGAAGCCACCCAGAGTGGCTGGGGAGGCCCAGCCAGATGGGCGGGGTACAAACAATAAAGTATTATTATTATTACGGCAACCCAAAGTGAGGGAAATACCCTTTAGTGCTATCCCTTTGAGGTCAACCTGCTGACTGCAGCTTGTTCTATCCTCCTTGTCCCAGACACATGGGAATCATGGGACAGGAGAGGCAGTTAGAGATGGCTTCCATATTTTTAGTCCCATTGAGAAGGGTAAAGTGAAGAGGGGTGCCAGCGGATTATGATGCAGAAATGCAGTCAGAACTGCCAAGGAATTGAATTAAGAAGGTAATAAGATTCCCTTACATTTGGCAACCTGGGCATGTTTTGGGATTTAGGGAGGCTCTGCCAGAAGGCCCTCTGGAGTCTATACACATTACAGTGGTACCTCAGGTTACATACGCTTCAGGTTACAGACACTTCAGGTTACAGACTCCACTAACCCAGAAATATTACCTCGGGTTAAGAACTTTGCTTCAGGATGAGAACAAAATCGTGGTCCAGCAGCGTCGCGGCAGCTGGAGGCCCCATTAGCTAAAGTGGTGCTTCAGGTTAAGAACAGTTTCAGGTTAAGAACAGACCTCCGGAATGAATTAAGTACTTAACCTGAGGTACCACTGTACTTTTAATTGAGCAGTTTTGCTTACACAATGCCTAAATATTTTCCAGCCCCTTTGCATTGTTCTGGTCATCTTCTCCTCACCATGAATGAAGAGGTTCCATTTGATAGGTGTGGCTCTCATCCCTGAAATTTGTGAGTGCTGCCTTTCCAAAAAAATAAAATAAGAAAGTAGACACAACAGGTTTATAGCACATGCCGCTTAGGGCATCGTTCTCTGCAAGAGATGCGCTCTGACTACCAAGGGAATCCTCTTCCAAACAGTCTTTTTCAAGCTACTGAGAAGCATTTCCGTGGTTCTCTCTAACCTATTAACACTTTATTTGGAGGCAATAATTGACTGTTAAATCCAAATTGTTGCCATAAAAGCATTTAAAATGCATTTTATGAGCAATTAAAAATTATACTTGAACAAGCATTTTAAAATGAGCATTAATTGACAAGATCAAATAAGCAATCTAAAAATGCAGCAATCACGGCACGGCTTGCACCCCACTACGCAAGTCCCCAAGCAGAGGGGCTTGAAAGCAAAACCCCATTTATCTCAATAAAATTTCCTTCCATGCAAGGACAAATATAGGATTGCACTATCTTGCTCATACTACAGAAGTTCTTCTCTCCTCGTCTCTAAAAGCTTATATGAATTAATAATATTGAACAACAACAACTATTTATCATCATCATCATCAATATCTCTAAAGGGGTAGCCGTGCTAGTCTATTGCTTCAAAACCAACACAGGCCCCATATGCACTATAAATTTAAAGTAATATCTTACCGCCTTAAACCTCACAGAGCTACAATTCCTTGAGTGGTTTAACAATCAAACCATCTTTCCCAGGGGACCCTGGCAACTGTAGCTCTGTGAAGGGAACAGGGGTCTTCTAACAACTCTCAGCAAACTTAACAAATGACAGTTCCCGGGTTTCTTTGGGGGAAGCTATGACTGTTTAAAGTGGTATCATAGTGTTATAAACACTGGTGCAAACTGTATTTTTGTGGGTGCTCAGCACCCACACCGCAGAGCTCTGACATGACCTCCGAGGTGACGTCCAAGGCTCTGCGAAGTTGCATTGGAGGTCTCACAAGACCTCAGACATGACTTCCAAGGCCCCACAAAGCCTTGGAAGCGCCATGATGTCATGTTACATTGTGGGTGCCATTGGGCACCCATAATCCGGGGCCCAAGTCAGGCGCCCCTGGTTATAAATGTATCATGCCAGCAGGGCCAGAAAGTCTTGCAGCACCTAAGAGGCTTCTGCACACCTCCATTGGTCCTGCCACCTTCCTTCAAGGAAAACCAATCTTTAATGGTGAATCGGAACAAATGGTAAGCAGGTTTTTCATGGATTGCAGTTTGTTCCAATTTAGCATGAAAGAGCAGGCAAAACCACTCAGATTCATACCTAGAAAATGTGATTCAAGTGGAAAACTACTTGGACACGTACTTTCTAAGCACGAGTCAAGCAGAAGTGTGGCTGAACCCCTTTAAAATGCATGATTGACATGAGCTTTCATTGACAACACAGGCCCTGCTCACAGGCTTACAATTCAACAGACAAGATATAAAGAGGAAAGAAGAGGAGAGGGAAGAGGAAAAGTAAAGAAAATCCAGGTTCCAGTTTTCACAGAAGTGGATATCTTTAATAAAGTCTTGCACTATCTCCCAGATGAGTTAATCCACCCAACTTGCAGAAATAAATCACACACTGTTGCTACTACAGTGCTAACACCAATGGGAGCGTATTTTAGGCTCTTCAGAAAATTTAAATTGATGGAATTCATTTCATTTCATGGACTTCCGGGTCGGCGCCATCGCCGAATGGCGGGCTCCCTCCGAGCTCCGGAGGGAGCCTGCTCGGCAGGGGCTGGGTCCTACCGCACCGGCGATGCGGGGACCCTTAAAAACCACGGCCACGGAGGCCGTGGACATGGAGACTCGGCTGGCACCGTCAGCGCCCTCTCGATTCGTGAAGGAGCCTTTTTAAAGGCTACGGATCGGGTGCCGGGAAGGAGCGTGGTGCTTTGAGTCCTCTGCTATCCCTGCCGAGCGCAGCCGCATGCCATCCGGCGGAGAGCGCTGACTTCTTCTATTGAAAATTTGGACCCAAAAGAAGAACCCGTGAGTAATTGGAATATGGACTAAAAAGAGGGATAAATTTTTAGAATTTGGAGCGAACGGGGGAGGTGGAAAAAAGGAAGTCAGCCCCCCCCCCCAAATTGTAGAAGAGCCAAAACAAAGGACTGGATAACTAAGATCGAGAGGAACCTTATCTTGCCGAACTAGCAACTTCGCGAGGGAAATTTATAAGATTGAGCTGGAGGAGAAAAGTGGAATTCGTATTAAAAAGCAACCCCCCCGGAATCCCTGGAGCGATTCGTGAAAATGCCTGGAGAAGAATAACGGAGGTTTTGACAGCTGTCAAAGAGCTGTCAAAACGGAAGAATGAAATTGAGACTTTGTTATGAGGACTTTGCCGGTTACATTTGTTATAAATTGGAGATAAATTGTTTCAAATAAGGATTTATAAGTTATTTGGACTGGCGGATGTGATCTGGAAGGGAACTTTGTTATTGTAATCCACCTAGAGGAGCTGAGGGACATTGCATGTGTTTTCGACGGGAAACTTGAACAGTTGGATAGAACTTTTAATCTCCTGGGAAACTGCAGAAATGGAACATTATTTTGTCTACAGAGGCCTACACTTTACTGGAAACAATGGATTAATCTGTTGAAAAATGAAAGGAACATGATGTAATGTTTTGCTCCTGAATAACAAGCCTCTGTAGAGACACTAGAAGCCTTTGGAAAAAGAACATTTCTGTGAGGGAACAGGGAAGTAAAAAGGAGGAGAGTGATTGACAAGAACAAGGAAACAACAAGAACTGGACAGAACTGGAGTGGGAACATTTGGGATATCCAGATTTGACAAGCTTATGGATATAAAATTGGAGTTTATACTCCTGGATATAAAAATCTGGATAGAAGAAATGGGCCCCCTTTGATAGACTCCTTCTATGATTGGACATCTGTAATTTAAAAAAAAAGACCGGTAAAGAACCAGAGGGATGTGGGTTTAGTGAAATGTGGGTTCATCAGGAAGACATTAGAAGTGGAGGGATAGGAGGAACGCAACAGGGAAAGAGGGGAGGGAAATTTGGAATCCAAAGGTTGTAAAATTATTGTTTGTTTTTATTCTATTTTCATCTGTACTATATTTGAAAGGGGGGAACTCGTGGAAGGGAATAGGTCGACCTTAGGGGATGGAAATTTGGATAAATTGAGTTATTGATGATGAGTGTATTTTGGGAATAAGAATTTGTTGAATATTATTGCTTTTTTGGAACACAAGAGGGGGTGGGGAGGGGAAGTCCTGGATATTGGAAAAAGTTTATGAATTGGATTTTATTTGTTTTAATTTGGAAAACCTTAATAAAAATTATTTTTTAAAAAAAATTCATTTCATTTCATTTTTAATTTGTTTGCCACCCTTCTGCCCAAGGCACTTTACGTAGAAATAACAAACTACACAACGAAGATCACGCCTCCTGTAACAATCTGGTTTGATGCAAAAGGCATATGATTACATTAAAGTTATAGAAAGCCCATTCTCAAAAGTATGGATCACAATATCCATGTCTTTCCGCTCCACATATTCTCCCTGCTGAGACTGGATACATAAGAATATTTTCAACTTATCTATGGAAAGGCAGTATCTTAATTGCTTAAAGCGTCGTGTAATTAAACCTACTGACCATGCGCTGATTCAATCTCCATTTTACAACTGAAACAGAATGTGCTTTTGAATATGGAATGAATTCAGGTAAATGAACATATAGTAATGCAGCCGTAATTTTCAAATTTTCCCATCCAAAAAAGGGAGAACACAGATTAGGTAATTGAATATCTAGGCTCTCATGTGGAACAGCGATACCTGTTTCATTTTAAAACATTATATCACACTTTCCCCCTCCACAAAGGAGTAGCTCAAAGCAGCTTTCAAGGCAACACATATAATATTTGCAAGTAGGTATCTGGGAGTATCTGGGGACGCAGGTGGCGCTGTGGGTAAAACCTCAGTGCCTAGGACTTGCCGATTGTATGGTCGGCGAATCGAATCCCCACGGTGGGGTGAGCTCCCGTCTTTCGGTCCCAGCTCCTGCCCACCTAGCAGTTTGAAAGCACCCCTAAGTGCAAGTAGATAAATAGGTACCGCTTCATAGTGGGAAGGTAAACGGCGTTTCCGTGTGCTGCGCTGGTGCCGGCTCACCAGAGCAGCTTCGTCACGCTGGCCACGTGACCCGGAAGTGTCTCCGGACAGCGCTGGCCCCCGGCCTCTTAAGTGAGATGGGCGCACAACCCTAGAGTCGTACACGACTGGCCCGTACGGGCAGGGGTACCTTTACCTTTACCTTTTTATCTGGGAGTTAGCAAAATTACCTGCCGTTAATGGGATTGCACTCCCCATTGGAGAAGTGTGTGCACAGTTTGAGGGCATTCCTGGAACCACTGTTGTCACTTGAGGCTCCAGCTAAGAGCATTGCTGCTTGGCTTTGGGTAATGCACCAATTACCCATGCTTTGGCAAACTTCAAGCTGAACTACTGAAATGCGCTCTATGTGGGGCTGCCTTTGAAAATTTCAGCTAGTGCAAAATGTTGCCACAAGAATGCTGGTGTGGGGCAGCAGGCTACAAGCATAGCACCCCTTAAATCAACTATAGGTAAAGGTAAAGGGACCCCTGACCATTAGGTCCAGTCGTGGACGACTCTGGGGTTGTGGCGCTCATCTTGCTTTATTGGCCAAGGGAGCCGGCGGACAGCTTCCGGGTCATATGGCCAGCATGACTAAACCACTTCTGGCGAACAAGAGCAGCGCTCAGAAACACCATTTACCTTCCCACCGGAGTGGTACCTATTGATCTACTTGCACTTTGACGTGCTTTCGAACTGTTGGTCGGCAGGAGCAGGGACCGAACAACGGGAGCTCACCCTGTTGCGAGGATTGGAACCGCCGACCTTCTGATCAGCAAGCCCAAGGCTCTGTGGTTTAACCCACAGCGCCACCTGCATCCCATTCAACCAGCTATACTGGCTGCCAATTGTTTTCCAGGTCTCGTTCAAGGTGCTTGCTTTGAAGTTTAAAGCCTTAATTGTCTTGGGACACAAATATCTGAATGAATATCTTATTTCTTTTCAACCTGCCCATGCTCTAAGATGAGCAGATAAGGCCATCCTGGTGGTTCCTCAGTATGTGGTACATCGTGTGGGCATCCTGGAAAGAGACTTTTCAGTAGTGACTCCTCATACATTAAACTCTCTCACTACTGAGATAGTGTTATTTAAGACACATCTTATAAGGCAGATATTTGGACCACTACCCCAGCGGTTCGCAGGCTTTTTTATCTGGGCCACTCTTTCAGAATAAAAAATTGCTTGCCGCACACAGAATTTTTTAAAGATAAGAAATACATTGGAAAACAAACAGAAACAATTCCTAGCAGTGCTTGATTTATAACACTATGCAATATGAGCATGGAACACCCAGAAAGTAAAATAAATAAATAAATGCAGCTACATAAGAACATGAATCATTCCCAAAATATAATTTAAAAAGAGCCTCTTATGTATTTACCTTAAGTATGTACACAAACTCAAGGAGAGGCGTGAGCTTGTTTTTGCCAGGTATTCTCATTTATATTAGGTCCAACTTGAGACAAATTCTCATTTCCTCATCAACACAAAGAAGCCTTTCTCCTTCTCTGATCTTCCATATTAGTCAGAATTGAAAATCCCCATTCACAATAGTATGTCATGGAGAACTGTAGAAGAACAGCCAATGCTCTTCTAATTTTGATACTTTACTATGCTGTACAGTGGTACCTCGGGTTACAGACGCTTCAGGTTACAGACTCCGCTAACCTAGAAATAGTACCTCGGATTAAGAAGTTTGCTTCAGGATGAGAACAGAAATCGCGTGGCAGCGGCAGTGGGAGGCCCCATTAGCTAAAGTGGTACCTCAGGATAAGAACAGTTTCAGGTTAAGAACGGACCTCCAGAACGAATGAAGTTCTTAACCCGAGGTACCACTGTACCTGAATGTTTAAATCAGGGGTCAGCAAACTTTTTCAGCAGGGGGCTGGTCCACTGTCCCTCAGACCTTGTGGGGGACTGGAAAACATTTTGAAGGAAAAAATGAACAAATTCCTATGCCCCACAAATATCCCAGAGATGCATTTTAAATAAAAGCACACATTCTACTCATGTGAAAACACCAGGCAGGCCCCACAAATAACCCAGAGATGCATTTTAAATAAAAGGACACTGATTCCCGGACCATCCGCAGGCTGGATTTAGAAGGCGATTGAGCCAGATCCGATCCCTGGGCAAACTCAAACGCCTCTCCTTGAGTTAGTTTGCCTACCCATGGTTTAAATGTTTCTTTGACTGCCCTTGAATCTTCCTGCCACACTTGCCAACCTCTCCTGCCACACCAGTGTGGCAGGCCACACCCTTTGAGAACCACTGCACTACTACAATCTCTGAACAACAAGAGACTCCAGACTTGCCCACACTCCCCCAGAGTTTGATTTCTTCCCAGTATCCCATAGGGGGATTCCCATACAGCCTCTCATCCAGACACTCAACAGAGCCAGAACTGCCTAAGTTCATCAGCATTGATGCTGCTGCACCTTTGGACCACGACCTGCTTGGCTTTTCTTTCCGATTTCTGCTCACATTATGCAACTGCCCACTCTAGGAGTGCGACTGCCATAAGTGGAGCACCTTGTAAGCTCTAAGGAAATGCCGATGCAAATGCTGTTAGTGCTTGCACATGTGCATTTGTTATCAAGTGAAAGGTTTCAGCGCTTCATCAGAAAAATGCATTAAGAAGGCAGGGCGAAGAAACCCGAGGAAAATGAATGTCATCTGTTTAAAGTTTAAATCCAGCATTATCTTTACAGGCACAGCAGCTGCTACGGTGGAGGGGAGAATACCTCGAGATTCTGTACAAGTTAATCAAGTGTTGCTTGTAGGGATTATTAGTTTTTTTGGGGGGGGATCTCTTCAATTGACTGCAAAAAGCACAAAGAAAAATGAATGCAGTCTGCTTGCTCATTATAACTGTGATGGTAGTTGTGGGTTCAAATCCTTCAAATCCCCAATTGCTACAAGGATATCTGCCCACTGGTAGCCTTGAAAGGCATTTTTCTGGTCATGGGGGAGATATCCAGATACCCCAGGATTCATTTGATCCCAAGTTGGTCTCACTACCAGTGAGCAACCAGGCTAGCACAGCAAACTTACTGCCCCATAAGCTGCAACCCTATACTTGCTTGGATGCAAGTACCACTGCACAGAGTGGAATCCATGTCCAAATAACTATGCATTGGATTAAAGTGCCAACAGTCCTGTCTTGCCAAATGCAAGGTGGTTCTTTTAATGAGATTCAGAAGCAATGCAAACACAAGTGAGTGAGAAGATTAAAGATTTTATTCTAAACAGCAAGCATTACATACATTACCAAGCAAGTAATTCGATCTGCCACTGGGAAGCCCTCAAGAAGTGGCAAAGTGACCCCCAGGTAGCCTCAGTTTGCATGGCCCTGCAGTCGATCAGTCCATGCACGACCTTCACAGAACTATGCCCCCAAACCATCAGATTTATAGACAGCTAACCTGTGTGGTTTGCCTGACTGCCTACATGCTACTAGCCAGTGGCGTCACAATGGGGGGGGGATGTGCCCCAGGCACAATGTCAGGGGGGGGACAAGAAGGCACCCCGCGTGGGCTCTCAGCGGTGCAAGCAGCCATCGCGCCACCACCGCATGTGGAGGATCCTCCGTTCACGGCTGTAGCGGCGACGGAGCGATCCTGGCACCGTCCGTATGGTGCTGGAGTAGTGCTGCCGGCAAACCGCTATGTACAGTGCATGCGTGGCATCGCTACGTACAGCACATGCGTCATACGTAGCGATGCCACACATGCACCCTACGTAGCGACGCCCCGCCCCGGGTGTCACGACACCTTCATTCGCCCCTGCTACTAACTACGTATAGGTTATTCATTAGCTAGCCACCTCTCCCAACGTCTCACTTCAAAGAAGGAAGGTATCCAGCACTATTACCGGTACTTCCTTCCACAGATTAGGGCATTAAATGGCTGTTCTCAGCCATCAAAGAGCAGAACAAGAGATAAAGAGAGGAAGGAAACAAAGGCAGGAAGACATGGCCGTGCTAGATCACTATCTCCTCAAAATACAAATACCTTCTGCATCGCCCATTCACGTACCAAGTAGTGGTGTGCAGTGGGATTTTTCCTAGAGGAACAGTTAGGGCCAGAGGTGCCAGCTTGCAAGTGCAATGTGGGAAGGGTGACATCACACACATGATATCTTTGCATCCTGAAATCACATGTGTGAGCACTGTACCTCCCTCTCTAAGCCAGACAGACCTTTTCCAGGCTTTGAGAAGGAGGTAAGAGCCTGTGATAGGATGCTGCAGCCCTCCTACCTCCTTCTCAAAGCTGGGTGGGCTTACGGAAGATGGCAGGAGGGTTATTGGACCCATCAGATCGCCTCCCTCCCTAAGCTGGGCATAAGCTTCCCGGGCTTTGAGAAGGAGATGCCAGGGGAACATTTAGGGGACCAGCCTAGTCCACTGTCCACACGCCACTGGTCCCAAGATTCCCTGCCCCCAAGACCAAGATGGTTAAGAATTCTGACATTGCTCAATTTGTTTTTGGGAGAGAGAGGAGGAGGGAAGGAAGGACTGGGTGCCATATTACTGACAATGAAGTCGTGCAGTGATAAACTCCTGATTGAATTACAGTGGTATCTCGGGTTACATATGCTTCAGGTTACATACACTTCTCAAGGATTTTATTCTCTCCCCCCACAAAAATCCCAACGATTTCTGATCTTCTCCCTTTCCAAGAAATGTGCACGCAGCTCTAATTTGTGTTATCCTTGACATTTAAGGACCTAAAATAATGATCTGTCTCTACATATCCAAAGAACTGCCCTCCCTGAGACCATGAGGTCACCAGTTTAGGGTCTCCATAGGTCACACCATCCTCTGAAATTTGACAAGTCTAGACAGTTCTGTTCTTAGGGAGATTTGTCTGGGCAACGTACTTCAATGTTATCAAAAAGAAATCAACATATTCCTGGTGCTTTTGCCTGGCTGGAATGTATCCCTGAACTGCAATGATGTCTTTTTCACTTGCCTGGATGAAGAGGTGTTTGTGTGAATTGTGTGTATTGAAGCCTCTGATATATGTGGCTGTATAAGTCAAAGTCACATCCATTACTCCACACACTTAGGTATGTGGCCCTCAAAAGACTGACAACAAGGCAATTTGGCCCTGGGCTGGAAAAGGTTCACCAACCCTGTTTTATTGGAACTGTCACATGTCTCTTCTCTCTTGATATTGAGGGCATTTCATTTACATTGCAATGCTATTATATCATGGATTTTTGATTATTTATTTCTTATGTTTATAGCCTAACAGATTAGTTCCCAAGGCGTCTTACAGAAGTTAAAAGCCAACTTACCAATTATGTAATAATCTTTTCTTTTTCTTACCAAAGAACTTTTTTTAAAAAAAGAAAAAAAGAAAATTGCAGCTTGCGCTTTCTGCATTATTTCCAAGGAATTAAACATACAGAACATTTTTCTATAGGAAATTGCACCATAAAAAGAATTACCAAGGATCAGATTTGAGTATCTGGAAATTACACGTACAGGAATATGAAAGCCTGTTCTATTATTTCTTTTAACAAAACAGCTGCTGTTTGTAGCGTTCCCTAAATATTACCTGTAACACTTCAAAACTGGAGCGGGGAATGTTATGAAACATGATCACCATTCCTTTTTGGTCACATTCTGCTACAGGGAATGTCACACTAACGTTGTTACAGACAATATTGCTTTTCTTTGGTTGTTTCCGGAGGAGTTGAGGGAAAGCAGGAGAAAGCCTGAACAGTGTCCCCAAACGGTTACACAGACAGGAGCAAAAGGTCAGGCACACAGAACTTACCCTGGGCCAGATGAGAAAGGTCCGGAACCATCATACGCTATTTCCCCACGTCCACCTGAGAAATCTGAAAAGGGAAAGTAACAAAGACCGTTTGTGACAAAGCTGACACAAAGTACTCCAAAAGGAGCCAAATCAATTGTGACATTTTTCATTTATTTGTAAATGCCTCCTTGGCAGGACACTCACTCAAGACGACAGTTGCCTCTTACGGAATGGAGGAGGTGATGGCGAAATAGAAGGACTCTTGACAGCCGCTTTAATGAGATTCTGCGTTAAGATCACTCTAACACTTTTTCTCCCCCCCCCCCCTGTTCGTTCACTCTTAGTCTCCCATACCCCTAATTTATGGGAGGGGTAGGAAGCTTTCGATGTAGGAAATCCCCCACCTTGCCCTTTTGTCAATTTCCATTTCTAGTTCATTGTGTCCTACTTCTAAGCCCGTCTCCTCCTTCCCTAATAAATAAATAAATCACAAAGCAATATGTCAAGAAAATGTAAATAGTACAGGACATTGATTATCTTCTGGCCCAATTCCACCAATTTTGCTAGGGTGCAAGTTATCTTATTCAGCAAGCAATTCTGCCGCAGAAAATGAGATCTTTGACCTGCTGCTCAGAATTTGCAAGGAACGGACAGCCTACCTCAGTGGCGTAGTGTGGGTTGTCAGCACCCGGGGCAAGGCAAATAATTTGCACCCCCTAACCCGTGGATTTGCGCCCCCTAACCCTAACCCCCAGATGTTGCGCCCGGTGCGGCCGGCCCCCCCTGCACCCCCCACACTACGCCACTGGCCTACCTTGAAGAATAATCAGTGTTTGAGCCTCTTTCTCCCTAGCCACTTTGGGTATTATCATGATTCCTAAACTGCCTGCCAAAACCGTTTGGCTATGATGGAGTCTGTGGGTTTTCATTGTTCTCGCTTGTTATTGGGGAGCTTATATTTCCACCTGGAATTGCTTTTATGAGTGATTACTGAGAGCAAACCCATGCAACATGAACAGCCTTCGATGCACTGCGATTCTAGTGGTTCGGACTCCGTCACACATAGAGAGAAATTACTGATCGCTGTGTGGTCAGGTGGACATTCTGTACCATCTAGAGCAGGCATAGGCAAACTTGGCCTTCCAGATGGGACTACAATTCCCATCATCCCTGACCACTGGTCCTGCTGCCTAGGGATGATGGGAGTTGTAGTCCCAAAACATCTGGAGGGCCGCGTTTGCCTGTGCCTGATCTAGAGATATAGTGGCAGTCCTTGAAATACTAGTCCTGTATGCTTCCAATGGCAAAGTATATTTTATTTACAAATCCCAATTATTAGCTGTGGAAATGGACCCTTTTTCCTCACAGGGGAACTTCTAGGCATTGCATGCCATTGGTGTTCAGTGCTGGAAGAAAAAGTGACATTTAATGGTTTTAATTATTATACAGTGGTGCCTCGCAAGATGAAATTAATCCGTTCCGCGAGTCTCTTCGTCTTGTGGTTTTTTCGTCTTGCGAAGCACGGCTATTAGCGGCTTAGCGGCTATTAATGGCTTAGCGGCTTTAAGAAAAAGGAAACAAACTCACAAGAACTTGCAAGACGAAACGTCTTGCAAACCCATAGGGAAATCCGTCTTGCGGAACGACTAAAAAAACGGAAAACTCTTTCGTCTTGCGCGGTTTTCGTCTTGTGAGGCATTCGTCTTGCGAGGTACCACTGTACCCTGCCCATCTGGCTGAGTTTACCTTTTAATGCTCACCTACATGCCAGCCATAGAAAAGTCAGACGTTTCTGCTCATACCTCTCCCCACCCAGGCCAGAGAGAGACAGGATCACATTACAAGTACACCTTCCAGACAGCCCCCCCTCCATATTTTATTTTGTTTTTATTTGTTGCAATTGTATGTCCACTTTTTCTCCAAGGAGCTCAAGCTGACATACATGGCTAACCCCCCTCCATCTCACTGAATTCTCACAACAACCCTATGAGGTAAGTTAGGCTGAGAGGCAATGAGTTGCCCAGGTGAGCTTTATGGCTGAGTGTGGATTTGAACTCTGGTCTTCAAGGTCCTAGTCTGACACTCTTAACCACTGTACCAGAGTAGAGCATTAAATGCATTAAACTAGTAAAAAAAAACCACCTAAAACTAAAATTATTATACTAAGGGGGAAATTAATTGCAAAAATATGTGTATTGTGAGATATTGCATACAAAAACAAGTATGTTGGGGGGAAATGCAATGAAATGCTGGGGGGCTTTAATAAGTGTTTTTAAATGAAATAAATAATAATTTAGTCAATAGAATCATAGAACTGTGGAGTTGGAAGGAACCCTGGAGTCAGGCAGTTCAACCCCCTTTAATTCAGGAATCCTGCCCTGGTTAACAGCCAAGAAAAAAGCACACCAAGAACTCAAGCCAATGCACAGTAAGTTTCAATAGTAGGAGTGGTCCCTACTTGCAAATCAGTAGTCAGTAGTAACAAAAAACTAATCCATTCAAGAGTATGTATTCTGGTTAACAGCCAGACACACTGACCATTGCACCACAGGCTATAATTTAATTTATTGTGAATAATAATACTGTATTATTACTGTTTTTATTATTAGTTGCTTGTTACTTGGAGGTCTACAAGTCACTTAAAACACAGTTAAATGCACAGATAAATATATTATACTATTATATATAGAGAGAGAAACATACAATCCCCTTAACAGCCATAGGCAGCTTTGGTGGCATGCTAATAGCAATGTGGAAACATGGAGAACTGGACTTAAGATTGGGAGGGGGGTGAGAATCTGAGGGAAACCAAAATGTCCAAGCAGTCCATTGCTACTGGGGTGGGATGTAAAGGGAGAGGCAGCTACCAGGAATGCAGAGTGCTGCCTTCTGCAGCATGCCAGGGTTCCTCTGCAGATGCATTGATGAGGAAAGGACTCCCCAAAAGATGGGAAGTTCTCAAACCACAGCACTTGGAAGTTCAAATGCTCTGGCACAATGGCGACTTCCAAAGCGACTTTTAATTACAATGCCTTTAGACTCCAGGCTTCTTCCAAGGACTGCAATTTTACTCCCTTTAAATCACAGAACATTTGCTAAATATGCCGGGTGCCCCATCCCAAACTGCTTGAACCATACCGAGATGACATTCTTCTGGCATCAAAGGAAAGATTAGTTCTCCAAGCAGTCAAATTATGCTTTATTCAGCCTTTTACTCTAGTAACTCAGTAATAACGCTTCAGTGGGTTGACTTAACATTTCCCCCTTTTCAGCAATAAATTCACAAGCCATCAAGCTGAGACAAGAAGGATGGGTTTCAAGTTCTCATTTATCATTACTTTAATTGGTCTACAATTGCTCCTGACTAATTATTGCCCCTACAGGCCAACTATTAACTCAGTGTGTTTTAAAAGGGATTGGCTTTGAAAAAGTTACTTTGCAGTAACGAGGTTCCATTACTATGAATCTTTCATGCTTTCTCTCTTCCCCCTCCATTCAAGGCTATGGTTCAGTCCATTTGTAATGCCCACTAATTGGCACTACTTGAATAAACCCTGCTTGGAGCTCCTTGTTTGGAGAACAAGAACAAACCATTGTTTGTCAGTTCATACATAATGGCAAACTATGGTTTGTACCACAGAATTGTTCATTATAGTGCCATAACTCTTCATAGTGCTTACAAAGCCTAAACAAGCAAACAGTATAAGGGTGCTATTCAGCTAGGTTTTACTTAGCATAGACCCACTGAAATTAATAGACCTAACTTAAGAAGCAATCCTAAACCTGGGAAGACAGAGGAAGCAACACCAGCTTAAGTTAA
Source organism: Podarcis melisellensis (assembly GCF_964234715.1). Taxonomy (NCBI): domain Eukaryota; kingdom Metazoa; phylum Chordata; class Lepidosauria; order Squamata; family Lacertidae; genus Podarcis; species Podarcis melisellensis. The sequence continues at coordinate 13,303,095 of NC_138537.1, forward strand.
ACTGGTGTAAAATATGCCAGTACACTGGTACCTTGGTTCTCAAACTTAATCTGTTCCAGGAGTCTGTTCAACTCCCAAAACCATTCAAAAACCAAGGCACAGCTTCTGATTGGCTGCAGGAGCTTCCTGCACTCAGTTGAAAACTGTGTCAGACGTTCAGCTTCCAAAAAAGCGTTTGCAAACCGTCATCAATCTTCCAGGTTTGTGGCATTCAGGAGCCAATTTGTTCAGCAACTGAGCTGTTTGAGAACCAAGGTACGACTGCACAAAACTCCATTCAGGAGTGGAGCCTAAGCTTGGCAGAGGAAAAAATGAGCCTTGAAAATAAGAGTTGCAGCACTTTTTTCATTTGCTTAACTAACACAGGGTTGCCAAGGCACATTGCCGAGCTGAACAGACAGGATCCAGCTTAAGTCTCCTCTATGGTCCTACCCCCACCACTCCCCCCCAGAATGCCCTCTTTTCAGGGCTTTTAGCTGCCTCAGATCTTCCAGGCTTGGATCAGCTCAGCCAGTGAGCCTGGGATGAGGGACTTAGGTCAGCATATCTCCAGCTGAGCCAGGGACTTACACTGGCAAAGCCTGGCTGATGCAGCCAAAGATCCACCACATCCAAACATGCTCATCCCTGCAGTTCTAGCATTAAGAATGTGCCCTAAGAGATGCTCATTAATTTCAACAGGTCTTCTCATAAAAAAAAACCTATGGGGGCACCCTAAAATTAGACACAGGAAAAACAAAAAAGAAAATGAAAGTGGATGAGACATAGAAGCAATTTGCCTTCCTTCCACAACCTGACATTTTGAACCCATCAGTCCCATTCACCATGACCACCAGGGATGTTGGCAGTTTTAGTCTAAACAAGTTGAATGGCACCAAGTTGTGGAAGGCTGCACTATCTTCCCGTTAGTTATAACAGGACAGGAGAAGCCAACATGGTGACCTTAATTCATTGCTGCAACTCAGCTCTCATTAGCCCCACAAGTACGGCCAACAAGAGGGCAACCTAAGTGATAAAGGGTCTGGAAACCAACTCTTATGAGGAACGGTTGACATAATTGGGGATTGTTTAACCTGGGAAAGAGGAGACTGAGGGGGGGGGGAATACAATAGCCATTTTCAAAAATCTTAAGGGCTGCCACATGGAAGATAGAGTGAGCTTATTTTCTCCTGCTTTGGAGGCTAGGACCCAAACCAATGGCTTCAAGTTACAAGAAAGGCGATTCCGACCAAACACCAGGAAGAACTTTCTGGCAGTAAGAGCTGCTCAGCAGTGGAATGACACTGGCAAGGGGTGGCGCACCTCCCTTCATTGGAGATTGGGTGAAGATCACTTCATTGAAGATTAGGCAGAGGTTGGGTGGCCCTCTGTCATGGATGATCTAGTTGAGATTTCTGCATTGCTGGGCTTGGACTGGTGTCCTTTCCAAATCTACAGTTCTATGATTGTATGATAACACATGTTAAATAATGAATGCAAACTACAGGTTACTCTTCCATTTCCTTTAAAAAATGTCTAAAAGCCAATTATAATTGCATATTACAGGGCACTTCCTTTCCCTCCACCCTCCCTTTTCTCTCAAGGACTTGCCATCAAGTGAGAAAGCATTTCTCTACTGGTGTCTGCACTTGAGGAAAGGTTACCTCTAACTCTGAAAGAAGGGCCTTGTTTATTTCCAAGACATCAATTGCCATTTGCTTGTGTTAGGTTCCCAATCATTTATTTTCTTTAAGAAATCAATTCAAAGGGGGTTGAAGAAAAAGAAAAAACCATGAAATTGAGCAGGCAGGTAACCAACGTTTAGATAAGATACATAATTGTGCAGTTTGATGATACAATAACTTTCCCAAGGGATACAAACGACCTGATAATTCAAGACTGGCAATGTCAAAACGAAGGTATAAATTGCACCCTTCTCCCTCCTTCTTCTCCTCTGGGTTGGGATAAATATAATTTCTCACTGCACTGTATGTCTCTCTTTTAAGCCTCAGGTGGTTTTAACTTAATGAGATTAGTTCCAGCAGGGAGCGAAATCCCATGAGATAGGATTAGTATTTTATCTGTTTTCTCCCCATCCAGCACGTTCAGTGTAGTCAATCTTGATGACGTGATGCTATTGTTGCCATTTGGTCCTTGTTTCCAAATGTAACACCATCTCCTAGCTCCATCATCAAAGCTCTGGTAAAACGTAAAGGGCTTGCTTAAAACATGTCTCGGGAGAGAAAGCAGGAACTCTATTATCCTTTCCTCGAAATCTGATGATTCCATATCTCTGTCCCCCAAACCTGTTTTCAATGTAAACATCATAAAGCAAAGCGGGCAGGATGCAATGGAATATGAAAGATACTGCCTCTCTCATCTGTGAGACTTCCAGCTCACACTACAGCCCCTCTGATAGGTTGACCCAGCCACTCTGGGTGGCTTCCAACGTATATAAAAATAAAATAAAACATTATGCAATAAAAGATGCCAGATACACGGCTGCCTTCAGATGTCTTCTAAAAGTTGTGTAGTTCTTTATCTCCTTGACATCTAAAGGGAGGGTGCCACAACCGATAAGGCCCTCTGCATGGTTCCCTGTAACTTCGCTTCTCTCAGTGAGGGAGCCAGCAGAAGACCCTCAGAGGAGGACCTCAGTGTCTGGGCTGAACAATGGAGGTGGAGATGCTCCTTCAGGTATACAGGACCGAGGCCAGTTAGGGCTTTTAAGGTCAGCACCAACACTTTGAACTGTGCTCGGAAATGCACTCAGAGCCAATGTAGGTCTTTTAGTACAGGTTATATGGCCCTGATGACCACTCCCAGTCACCAGTCTAGCTGCCGCATTCTGGATTAGAGTTTCCAAGTCACCATGAAAGGTAGCCCTATGTAGGGTGCATTGCAGTAGTCCAAGCAGGAGATAACCAGAACATGTACCACTGTGGCAGGGCAGTGTGCAGGCAGGTAGGATCTCAGCTGGCATAGCAGATGGAGCTCTGCTCTGGACACAGAATTAACCTGAGCCTCCATGGACAGCTGTGAGTCCAAAATAACTCCCAGGCAGTGTACCTGGTCCCTTAAGGGCACAGTTTCTTCATTCATGACCAAGGAGTCCCTCAGCCCTACTGTCTCCCAGAAACAATACTTCTGTCTTGTTGAGATTCAATCTCAATCCATTAGCCGTCCTCCAGACACTCACACAGGGTATTCACCACCTTCACTGGCTCCAAATTAAATTAGAGGTAGAGCTAGGTATCATCCGCATACTGATGAACACCCATGATTATTTCTTCTAGTGGTTTCATATAGATGTTGAAAAGCATGGGGGAAGAGGACAGAGCCCTGAGCTACTCCACAAGTGAGATTATGGTGGGTTGCTTTACCCATATTTTCAGAAATAGTCTAGTCGCTTTCTTACAGGGGACCAGTGACTGCAATTCTGAAGAAGAAGAAGAAGAAGAAGAAGAAGAAGAAGAAGAAGAAGAAGAAGAAGAAGAAGAAGAAGAAGAAGAAGAGGTGTTTGGGTATCTAGGTCATATCTACATTATACATTTAAAGCACTTTAAATCTTCTTCTTGTTGTTGTTTAGTCGTTTAGTCATGTCCGACTCTTCATGACCCCATGGACCAGAGCACACCAGGCACTCCTGTCTTCCACTGCCTCCCGCAGTTTGGTCAAACTCATGTTCGTAGCTTCGACAACACTGTCCAACCATCTCGTCCTCTGTCGTCCCCTTCTCCTTCTGCCCTCCATCTTTCCCAACATCAGGGTCCTTTCCAAGAAGTCTTCTCTTCTCATGAGGTGGCCAAAGTATTGGAACCTCAGCTTCACGATCTGTCCTTCCAGTGAGCACTCAGGGCTGATTTCCTTAAGAATGGATAAATCTTGTGGCTTCCCTCAAAGAATCTAGGGAATTGTAGTTTCTTAAGGCAGGGCTGCATTTCCCAGCACCCTTAACTCTAATTCCCAGGAGTCTTTGGGGGAAGTCACCACTGTTAAAGGTTGGATAACAGGGATTCTTTAGCTGTGATTCTTGCATTGCAGGGGTTGGACCTCTTTTCCCTTGTAGTCCCACCCAGTTCTACAATTCTATTATTACATGTGAATAACATACAGATTGTACAATCGTTGAAAGTAATGTGTAAATACCCTTCATGAGACTAATAGTGAGAGGAAAGAAAGTGAAAATATAGAAAAGGATGCAGTCCAACCAAGCAACCTGTTAAGACAACTGTCCTGTTTTCATAGAATCATAGAATAGAATCATAGAGTTGGAAGAGACCACAAGGGCCATCGAGTCCAACCCCCTGCCAAGCAGGAAACACCATCAGAGCACTCCTGACATATGGTTGTCAAGCCTCTGCTTAAAGACCTCCAAAGAAGGAGACTCCACCACACTCCTTGGCAGCAAATTCCACTGTCGAACAGCTCTTACTGTCAGGAAGTTCTTCCTAATGTTTTGGTGGAATCTTCTTTCTTGTAGTTTGGAACCATTGCTCTGTGTCCACTTCTCTGGAACAGCAGAAAACAACCTTTCTCCCTCTATGTGACATCCTTTTCTATATTTGAACATGGCTATCATATCACCCCTTAACCTCCTCTTCTCCAGGCTAAACATGCCCAGCTCTCTTAGCCGTTCCTCATAAGGCATCGTTTCCAGGCCTTTGACCATTTTGGTTGCCCTCCTCTGGACACGTTCCAGTTTGTCAGTGTCCTTCTTGAACTGTGGTGCCCAGAACTGGACACAGTACTCCAGGTGAGGTCTGACCAGAGCAGAATACTGTGGCACTATTACTTCCCTTGATCTAGATGCTATACTCCTATTGATGCAGCCCAGAATTGCATTGGCTTTTTTAGCTGCTGCGTCACACTGTTGGCTCATGTCAAGTTTGTGGTCAACCAAGACTCCTAGATCTTTTTCACATCTACTGCTCTCAAGCCAGGTGTCACCCATCTTGTATCTTGTTTTCTTCCTGGGAGGGTCACGATAGCTAACTTTAATTCCATTGAGAGCAGAAAATATCTACTAAACACCACTGCAACCTATCTGCATCAGAGCACTGGGATGGAAACATTTGTCATAAAGATAAATTCTGCATAGACATAAGCCCTTTACTCTGCTTCCACTCCTATACTTTGTCCTGCATTTTTATATAAATGAATGATTCACTCTTCCTGATTCCAAGTTCAACTGGGAGAATTTGCTGCAGCTTTTTGTTCCTTCACCCATTTATTCACATCTTTCCACACACAAGAAAAACTATATACACATCCCTCACTATCTCACCACAGCTTAAAATGAGAAAACAACTAATATAAAAACTGTTGTGTATTCTAACATCTCATTATATGTTAAACACAGAAAAACAGACATAAAACAGCAGACATCTGAAAAGGGGGAAAGTAGTTCTTCTTTTTTTTACTGACAGATGATCTGATTCCACTTACTGTAGCTGCTACAGTAAGTATTGCACTTCACTTAGAACACAATGGTGTTAAGAGAAATTTGTGACGGCATGAATTCTGCCTTTTTAGGGAGCAAGTTACCCAGGGCTGATGTTAGATGGTATCACTGGAAATTTCTCCCCACAGAAGGAGGTTTGGCATCTTCATTGTACCCTGAGTTAAGCTGAAGGTGCACCCCTTTTTTCCCTGGTCTTTGAAACCAGAGGTAAATGATATTCCTGCAGAAAAACTGGTAAAATATGGGCTGGATGAGGTAACTGTTAGGTGGATATGTAGCTGGTTCACTAAAGGTAAAGGGACCCCTGACCCACGGACGATTCTGGGGTTGCAGCGCTCATCTCACTTTATTGGCCGAGGAAGCCGTCGTACAGCTTCCGGGTCATGTGGTCAGCATGACTAAGCTGCTTCCGGTGGAACCAGAGCAACCCACGGAAACGCCGTTTACCTTCCCGCCAGAGAGGTACCTATTTATCTACTTGCACTTTGACGTGCTTTCGAACTGCTAGGTTGGCAGGAGCAGGGACCCAAGAACGGGAGCTCACCCCGTCGTGGGGATTCGAACCGCTGACCTTTTGATTGGCAAGCCCAAGAGGCTCAGTGGTTTAGACCACAGCGCCACAGCACTAACTGAACCCAAAGAGTGCTCACTAATGGTTCTCCAGCATCCAGGGGGGAAAGTGACAAGTGGGGTGCCCCAGGGTTCTGTCCTGGGCCCATTGTTTTTCAACGTCTCTATAGATGACTTGGGTGAAAGAATTGAGCGGATGCTCATCAAATCTGCAGAAGACACCAAACTGGGAGGGGTAGCTAATGCCGCAGAAGACAGAATCAGGATTCAAATGACTATAACAGATTGGAGAACTGGGCCCAAACTAACAAAATAAATTTCAACATGGACAAATGTAAGATTCTGCACATAGGCAGGAAGAACCAGATGCACAAATATAAGACGGGGGACACCTGGCTTACTAGCAGTACATATGAAAAGGATCTAAGTCAGGCTTCCTCAACCTCGGCCCACCAGATGTTTTGAGACTACAATTCCCATCATCCCTGACCACTGGTCCTGCTAGCTAGGGATCATGGGAGTTGTAGGCCAAAAAACATCTGGAGGGCTGAGGCTAAGGAAGCCTGATCTAAGTGTCTTAATAGACCGCGAACTTAACATTGGAGATTTGAAAGCACAGTTTGGGTGGTCGTCTGTCATGGATGCTTTAGCATTGCAGAGTTGGACTAGATGACCCTTGGGATCCCTTCCAACTCTAACATCCTATATTTTAGGGCCCATCCTATTATTCTCATTGTAAATTTTAACGGATTTTACTTAATTGAATATTGTATTTTTACATTGTTGTAAACCACCTTGGGACCTTATAGTGAAGAGTGGATAAGAAATCTAAATAAAAAGTAATAATATTCATCATCATGGTTTGCATTAAACCTTTCTCAGAGTAGGCCCACTGGAAATCATGGGCCATTAATTTCAGTGGGTCTATGCTGAATAGTCCAGCAGCATCCGCATCATATTAAAATAAAATATTGTAGTGTTAGTAGTATCAACATGGTGACCAACGTCTGCAGAATGCTCAGCAGCTCATTTCCAGGCTGGAAGTGAGTCACTGGTTTTGGTGGTAACCAGATGCAATTCCATGTCATGGCTGTTATGTCTGAAGGGAGGAAGGGGGCACAGCAGGTGTCCCAATAATTGTGGACCCAGAGTGGTTGGCCCTGGGCCCTTCTGAGCACCCAGACCTTCAGCAGTTGCCTGATCATACCAATACCTGCAGACACCATCTCTGTTTCCCCAAATTCATAAGTCTCTAAATGTTTCCATTACACTACATCAGTCCTAAGTTATAAGTGTCTACATTGCCAGGTATTAAGAAAGGTTTTCACCTTGGGCCAGTAATTATGTCATGGCCAACTCCCAGATCTGATGTCTTGTTTGACCCTAGGACAACACACTGGTGAAACCTCCTCCGCACAGAAAGAATACAGGCTTCTTCAACATAGTCAAATGTTTTGCTTCCGAATAGGACGGAAACCATTTATCTTAACAAAGGACACATCTAAATTTCTGACATGCCCATCCACGAGTTGTCTCGGAGAAAAAGTCATGCTTGTATGCGATTTAACTTACATGGCTGGCTTTAGCTTAAGAAGAACGTGGGGGTGTTTTCTTTCGTTTTTCTCCTTCTGGTTTTGCATTCATGAATCTGCTTAACCTTTTCCCTCGACACCATATATTCCCTCCTATTAATTCTCTCTTCTTCGCTCTCTGTAGAAACAGTTTTCTGTCTCTCTGCCTCAAATGTGCGGCAGTCAAGGGCTCGTCAAATGATGTGCTTGATAGACCTCTTTAAAAAGAATGCAGAGAGGGGGCTTTGTTTGGCTGCAAGCTTCACGAAGAACCATTTGGAAAATGAGACTGCAAGAAAACAAAGAGTGTAGTACTGGGGCACGGGGCCTTTTCCAGCTGATGGGCCACACTTCCTTTTGGTGAAGCCTTCTGGGGGTCTCATGTCACTGTGGGTGGGGCCAGAGGCAAAGGCAGGGGAAGCAGCAAATGCAGGTGTTTCCCTGGGACAGATAGGGCTCATCAACCTGAGGTCAAAACCAGGACTTTGAATTGGGCCCAGAAACTAATTGGTAGCCAGCACAGTTAGGCCAATGTCACATTTTGTAATTGCCCTGCAACCCATACTTATGGCTCTGTATTAATACAACATGACAAGGATCATGACAATGCATGACATTTTTCTATAATTCAGCTATGCAACATTATTTACAAAGCCATTTCAGAATGTGTGTGTGTGTGTGTGTGTGTGTGTGTGTGTGTGTAGGGGGTCTCTGTTCACAGTAATACAACTGATCGTCAATGGGGACCTTGCAAGTTCTACAGCATGTAAAATCTACATAGTAAGGAAAGTGTGAACAAGACTGCAGGAAGATCTATGTATTAGATGAACCACGAAGGAGAAGTTTGGGTTAATACTATGTAACAATGATGGGGACATGGAAGAAATCGAAGGTACTGAAAGGACAGGACAGGAAGTGAATGGAGGTTGAACTCTCATATTCTCTTGTCTGCTCAGCCTTCCCCACGTGCCTTGCTGGGTCAGTGGAGACATGATTTTACTCTTCCACGAGGGCACAGCCGATTAACCTAACGAACTAGCGAGGACTTTCCTTGGCAAGGAAGAAAGCTGCTGGCATCCAGATGATCTAACGACTGAAGACAAGTTACGCAAGTCTGAAGAAATGTGGAAAACTTTTAAGAAATAGTTTTGGTCCAAGATAAAATAACATGGAAAGGAAAGGACAGAAGTTGTCAAGAGACCATTACTACCTAGGAGGTTGCTTCACACACACACACCTGTTTTAAATATACTTTAATACATATTGATTGATGTGTTGAAAGTTTCATTGCAGTGCACATTAGATTAGGGCTGCTGAACTGACTTGATATGCTATATTATATGACAGCTAGGAAAATTAAAAGCCCTCAAGCTGTGATTCCGTCGGATCTTAGAAGCCAAAACCATGTTAGTAACGGAGTGGGGAAGTTGTTTACAGGCTCAGGTGATGCAGAAGAAAGAGAGACAGCTCTCCATTTCAAATTAGCCAGTCAAAAACAAAGACTTGTTGAGATTGCATGTATAGGGTGCCATAATAGAAAGCAGCCTTCCCCAGATGGTACCCTCAGGCGATATAGGACAAGTCTCTTTGTCCCACAGAACATAAGTTGTTGCATCAAGCCAGTGGCCCATCTAGTTCAGCATCCTGTGGATAACCAGATGTTCATGGGAAGCCTACAAGCAGGACCAGAACACAACAGTACTCTCCCCACTTGTATCTCTCAGCATCTGGCATTGGGCACACTGGCTCCAAAAGTGGAGGTAGAACTTAGCCTTTTCCTTCATGGAAAAGAATTGTGAGGGGAGAGACTCCATCGGGCAAGGCCTTCTTCCACCTGCCTTGCCCCACCCTCCAGTCTCTGCTTCTCAATTTGTATTGTATTATTTTATGCACTGTGGCTTGCCGTTGTTTTATTGCTTGTAGTTTCGAAATTATTTATTGTAATTGTTAAGAGTGGGTTTCTGTTTAATTTTTATATGCTGATATTATTATTCTATACTAGTCTAATGATTGTTGAATGTTTATTTGATATAGATTGCTTATTTTAAAGCTGTGTTATTATCACGTTTTTGTATTGCATTAGATTGTTATAAGGCGTACGCTCTTTGTTTCTTTAGTTTGTAAACTGCCTTGAGTATTGTAAGATAGAAAGGCGGTATACAAATTAAAAGTGATGATGTTGATAATGATGGATTTCTCTAATCCTCTCCGTAATCCAAATTGGTGGCCATCACTACTTCTCGTGCAAGCAATTTCCCTACTTCAAACGTGCACTGTGTGCCTGCCCTGAATCTTCCAACATTCAGCTTCATTCAACATTCCTGAGTTCTAGTGTTATGAGAGATTGGGGGGAATGGGACATTTCTCTATCCACTTTGTCCAAACGCTGCATAAGTGAATATACCGCTGTCATGTTGCTTCCGAGTTAGCTTTTCTGTAAACTAAAAAGCTCCAAATGATATAACCTTTCTTCAAAGAGGAGTTTCTCCACCTCCTTGAGTATTTTGGTTGCCCCTTTCTTAACCTTTTCCAGCTCTACGACATCATTTATGAGGTGAGGTGACCAGATGATGGAAGACATCTTCAGGAAAAAGTGGTCAGGGAAGACACCCAACAATCATCTCTTCGGATGGGGATAGAATGTATTTCTGAGCTAAGCAGCTATGGGCTTCACTAATATCTGGATGGGAGAAATGTTCTGGGCCTGAACCTTTAAAATGAAGGCTGAAAATCTATGGTTCGGAGTGGGGTGTGTGTGTGTGTGTGCACCTCTGCAAAAGGCTGATCTTGGTGATTCTGACGAGACAGTGAGAACGGTGATTTCCAAAAGCACACAGCATCAAAGCAACTTGAGGTTTTATAGGGTAAACTAAGCACTTTCAATTGCACCAGGAGCACTGTTGATAGGCAGAGTTAGGTACTCAAGCACTTAGCTAGCAAAAGCCTGCCGGGATCTGTTTTGTTATTTTGAGTGGGCCATCACTTTATCCACTGGCTCAAGGAGCAGCATTTTCTACATGATGTGATCAGTTATATATTATCAGATGTCCATTGTGAAGGTGAAATATCGCTTTAGGAGGCATAATTCAGATCTTTCCCTTCTCTTTTCCTCCTTGCCCTCCCTTTCAGATTTTATGTTCCATTGACTTTATCATTACCATAAAGAATAGCACAGACTCTCCACTTCATTGCTGGGGAAAGGATCCCTCTGCCCAGTTTTAAGCAAATAAACCTAGAAGCAGCACTTATCTTAGACATTAGATAACCTTGAGTGTTAAACCTTTGCTGCCACTTCTTTGCTCTCAGCTCTCCATGCCTAAAACAAAACAAACACCACACCTAAGCGTGACCTTGGACAAAACAATGCTAAATTGGCTGGCAATTTTTTAGGAGGCACTGCCATTAACTTGCAATTTTTTCATTTTAGCCTGCCACTGATGCTTGGCAGCTTAAAATTTTTCATTTTCGCACTTGGATGAAGCTCACTGAAGTAGAGATTATGGAGATAGTGATGGTGAATTTTTTTACCGAGGGATCTTTCCACCTTTTCATTCTGTCAAATCAGGATAAAAATACAAAAGAGTTTCTGTTTAATGTATGGTTCATCAGCTGGGTATATCAGGATCAACTGGAAAAGTTAAAACTGTCCTTGGGCGTTGCTGAGTCTGAATTGTGAAAATCAAAGTATCATCAAAAATCAAGAATGCCGATTACTTCCACCAGCCAACATTCACTCGCAGAGGAACAAGGCTCTGTGTGTTCTAAGGATGAACAATTAGTCCATTTCTGTTCTATGTAAATTTTGCATGTGAGTAAATAGGGCTAAATCCTCCTCCCTAAGGTCCTAACGTTGATCATGCTTCCCATAAGGTAAAGGTAAAGGGACCTCTGACAATTAGGTCCAGTCGTGGCCAACTCTGGGGTTGCGGTGCTCATCTCTCTTTATTGGCCAAGGGAGCCAGCATACAGCTTCCGGGTCATGCGGCCAGCATGACTAAGCTGCTTCTGGCGAACCAGAGCAACGCACGGAAACGCCGTTTACCTTCCCACCGGAGTGGTACCTATTTATCTACTTGCACTTTGACGTGCTTTCGAGCTGCTAGGTTGGCAGGAGCAGGAACCGAGCAACGGGAGTTCACCCCATCACGGGGATTCGCATAGCTCCTATTTAAACAACAGCAACAACAAAACAACAGTCATATTACGTGCAATCACACATTTAAAGTATCAAGTAGTTTTATTCTTGGTAACCATCCACAGTAAAAAGGTAAAGGTAAAGGACCCCTGGATGGTTAAGTCCAGTCAAAGGTGACTATGGGGTTGTGGTGCTCATCTCACTTTCAGGCTGAGGGAGACGACGTTTGTCTACAGACAGCTTTCCAGGTCATGTGGCCAGCAGGACTAAACTGCTTCTGGCGCAACGGGACACCATGATGGAAGCCAGAGCACATGGAAATGCTGTGTCCCATCCACAGTATCTGGCTGTAAACTATCTGCAATTAATATTACTGGCTGTGCCGTTCCCCTACCTCAGCCAGGTTCTTGCAACAGCATTGTTTATTATTATTATTATTATTACAATTGCGCAGTCAAATCTGATTGGCAATTTATTATGAGGTCATCCCATTCATGGCATAGACTGTGACAAGAGTGGAATCACCAGTATTTCATGAAGGAATTAAAAAAATCAAGTGTGGGTCTGTAGGAAGCCGTAGCAGCCAGCACAAATATTGGAGCCAAATGGGATTTTGAAAAAGTTGTAGATTGTAGATTATACAAATGGTGACAGTCACATTTTTCCATCGGCTCTTTCGAACTTCCATTCATTCCATCGCATTAGGATAAACATAAATTAATCACCAATAGTTTTTATTCTACCAAGCCCTCTCTCCTTTCCCCCTTTGTACAGTAGGCTACATTCAGCCATACAAATCTCAGAAAAGTGTGTGTGTGTGCACACACCCCACCTACCTCCATCAAGATAAGCAAGAGGCTTTATCACAGCTCAAGGACACATTCCAATCAGTTTGCCACATTTCTGCATCGGTCTGTGACCATCAGAAAATTTCATCAGCATTTTAGTATGTGCTTCTCAGAATAGACACACTTTTTGCAAGCTGTTTCCGCTAATATAAAGCATTTCCGTATGCTATTTTTTACCAATGTATGCACATTAACGCACACTTCCCCTGAATATATGCGTTATCTGTACACATCATTTGGTTGGAGAACTGCACTGCAAAATTCAGTCTAGTGCAAATGTTGACTGACAGCTGCCTCTCGCTTTGCATATTGTTTCAGGAATGTGAATTAGCTAGGTTCAAGACGAGAACCAAACCAGATTATCTCCTCCATCCCTAAGCGCACCTGACTTTGGGCCTTACATTCCCCATATTAAAAACCACCCTGCTGTTTCTGTGCTTCCAGGCAGGTGTCTGTAGAAAAAGACATTTATTGTTTCACCCCCTCAGGGGTTTATTTCATTGCCTAGCTAGATAACACTCCTACGTCTTATCCCTTTCCAGCAGCTGAACCCTAAATCCAGCTCTCCAAATCTCCAAACTTTTATTTGGTGCCAGTAAATCCCGAAGCGAGAACGCAGGAGACAACTTTCATAGTATAAAACAAAAGATGAGCGTGTCAGAGGGGACTCGTGTTTTTTTTTATATTCCCAGCATGAGAAGAGTGCTATAAAATCGTTAGCATCCTCCAGGGCCTGCTTACAACTATGGCATCCATGTTCAGATCAATGAATCCTCGTTTTTGTTTTTGTTTTGTTTTTAAAAAGCTAATTGCAAATTATTATTTATGCATGGAATTATCACATATTCTCCTAGGGGATACACTTCAGACAGCCACCCTCCCTGGGAAGATGGCTGGCATTGAATTTAGATACACAGCTTGCAATCCAAAGGCTCTGTAACATAGCCTAAACTGTGGTCTATCAGGGAAGGGGGATTTCTACAGGACTTTTCACCTTATCAATGTTCTTAATGCAGGAGAAGGGAACCTCTCCCCCAGGCAAACCCTCTGCACCTTCTTCAAGATCTCTTGTGTGGTTGGAATTCATCCTGGACTTTTAATGGTGCCCTTTGCTTGCCTGGATAGAGGGATATGCAAGGCAAGGCTGTAGAAGCATCTCATTGTTTGCACAGCTGGAGTGTAGCTGTACAAAGGTAAGAGTTGCATTCATTGCTCCACCCACCTTCACATCTGGCCCCACCCACCAATAGCAACTGGGCCCCAGGTTGCTCATGAGAAAACGAGGCCCTTGGGCTGAAAAGAAAGTTCCCCACCCTAATTTACTGGTCCCAATTCAATGGATGAGGAAGAACTATCAGCATGGTCACCATGGTGAAATCACGCCATTAGGAGCACTGGATTGGCATCCGCACTGTACCAACCTCCTTGCCACTGCATCCCTCCCCTTCCCAGTAAACATTGGCGACTCAGCTATTGGTTGCGCTGCAACCGCACCACATCACCCACTACCAGTCAAAAGGCCTGTGGCATCTGAGGCCATAAGTCCTCTCCAACCAAAAGGCCTATTGAAACTGATTCATATGCTTTCATCTACAAACTATGGCAATATCAAACAGGTAAAGGCTATTCTAATGCATATATCAGGGTGTGATACAGAAACAGCTATCAGGACACTCAATAATACAGGCCTTTTGCTTGAAAACCAACTTGGCCCTTCATCAGCATCTAGATCAGAGTTTCCCAAACTTGGGTCTTCAGCTGTTTTGGGACTACAACTATCATCATCCCTGACCACTGGTCCTGCTAGCTAGGGTTGATGGGAGTTGTAGTCCAAAAACAGCTGGAGACCCTGATCTAGACTAACATCTTCCAAGCTACTGGGTCCCTCCTCAAAATCTAATTCCACAGTCCTGTCCCAGTCATCGTCCTCTGCTGACCAGCCCTGCCCAGATGTCTCCACAGGGCTTGTGATGGTGAGCACCACTCAGGTTTGTAAGAGTAGGTCATCCCAAAGATGGGGCGCCCAAAGGCTCTATCCTGCATTGTTGCATGTCAAGCTTCTCACAACATAGAACAATATTTCAACTAGGCACGGAAGTAGGAATCACTTTTTTAAAAGAGCCTAAAAATAGAGGAAATAAGAACACTATACAGAACAGGAGTCTTTCAGTGTTATGGTTCTAAAATTATTGCAGCCATTGACTAGCAGTTCTGCGCCCTTCATAACTAGTGGGATAAAGTAAAATAAAACTCACTAACATAGAATAATACTCCCTTATTTCCAACTGAGTGCATGCATACATTACATGCTTAGCTCTGAGTATCTACATATCTTGACAGTTTGTCATTTTTATCCAATTCATTTTTTAAAACTCTCTCTGTCAGATTGACTTAAATTGGAGGGAGGGGGAAAGTGTGCTCAGCTGGTGAAATTTGCAGGGAATTCCCGTCTCTCAAATACAGCACACCCTTTGGCACTGTGAAAAATAAGAATTGTTGTGTGCTTCCCACTTTTTCAATCAATGAGAAGTTCCAGGGGTGGCGCTTACTACAAAGAGACTAGTTTTCTTCAGGCCCGAGATCACTGGATGGTTATTATTATTATTATTATTATTATTATTATTATTATCATCATCATCATTACAGAGGTTTTGGAGTAATTGGGATTATTTATAAATATACAGATTGAACAGAGATGGAAGGGAAATGTTTAAGTATTTCTAGGTATATAGAAAGCTGCCTTTGATCAAGTACATCTAGCTAATATAGTCTACTTTGACTGGCAGTGGCTCTCCAGGATTTCAGACAGGTGTACCTCTCAGCCCTGTCTGGAGTTGTCAAGGAAAGAAGATGCTCTACAACTGAGCTATGTGGAAGGAACAGGTAAGAACTCAGTCACTTAGCGTGGCAGCACCAACACTTGGGAACTCCTTGCCTATTGAGATCCAGCAGACTGTACTCTTCACTGCACTCTTTTCAGCACCTGCTATAAAAACATTATTGTTTAGACAGTCCTCCCTCTGTTCCCCTCAGTAGGGAGTCAGCTATCACCACCACTCATCTCCTCCTCCTCCTCTGGGGAGTAGCAGGAATCATTCTATGGGCTGTGCCTTCCAAAGGCTGCTTGGAGGTCTGCTGCTGTTGTTCTCGAGTCTTCCCCTCTTGTTTATTGGAGCTCCCCTTCACTTACAGAGCCAGTGTGGTGTAGTGCTTAAGAGCGGTAGATTCGTAATCTGGTGAACCGGGTTCACATCTCCGCTCCTCCACATGCAGCTGCTGGGAGACCTTGGGCCAGTCACACTTCTTTGAAGTCTCTCAGCCCCACTCACCTCACAGAGTGTTTGTTGTGGGGGGGGGGGGAAGGAAAGGAGAATGTTAGCCGCTTTGAGACTCCTTCGGGTAGTGATAAAGCGGGATATCAAATCCAAACTCTTCTTCTTCTTCTTACATAGCAATCCAATTCCGATGAGAGTCCTCTCCAGATCAAAACCTTGACACTCAATGGGTGATTCATTTAGCAGGTCATCTTTCTCCTTTATCTAGAGCACGTCTGTTTCTTAAGTCCAAATGCAGATGCGCCTTAAAAGAAACAGAAGTACCTCCACTCATGGCGACCACATTGGGGAGTTTCCAATACATACAGTGCTATGCACTCTGCATCCCTGCTCCCACATTCCATCGGAGTGAGAGGCAGTTATAGGATGATCTGCGAGTGAAAGCTCTCCCCCCCCCAACCCTGGGGCGGGGGGCTTGCGAGGATAATTACTCCCGGATTATCCTTAATTAACTGCATGGCTGGCACCCGCTATCGTGGGGTCCGCTGTTCACCATGGCGGCATCGCTGGAAGTCCTACACACTTTTAGGCACCAGGCGAAAACGTTCCTTTGGTTGATTTGATTGACAACATATGCCCTATCCTATGTTGGGGGTGTTGGGGGGGGATTATTGGGTTGTTGTTTTCCTAAGCTGATTATTTACTTTGTGGTTTTATACAGTGGTACCTCGGGTTACAGAAGCTTCAGGTTACACGTTTCAGGTTGCACACCGCACTGAACCTGGAAGTACAGGAACGGGTTACTTCCAGGTCTTGGCCTCGCGCATGCACAGAAACACTAAATCGTGACCTGTGCATGCGCAGGCATGGCGCTGCGAGTTGCGAACGTGCTTCCTGCACGGATCACGTTCGCAACCCGAGGTTCCACTGTATCCCGATTTTATCTTGTGAAGCACCCTGAGACCTGCAGGTATCGGGCAATATATTATTATATTAATGTCTAGGTTAATCAGTCCGCTCTTCACAGCCTGTTTTTACTCAGCAATGACACCAGGGGAATGACACCACATCATGATGCAACATCAAACCTATAGGGCCATTCTGTGGGGAAACAGGAATGCAGCATCAGAAGCTCTGCCCCCATTTGAAGCAGCCACAGTTAGTACTGACCACAGTTTCTTGGGTTCAGATTGTTGTGGAGGGTAGGGTGATTAAAAAAATCAATCCTCCTGTCAGACTGGTATATATCCCCTCACCCTGTTTCGAATATTCCACCTTTCTTCAGTAAAGTTTCTTTTCATTCAGCCAAGTAAGCAGCTCAAGTATATGTCAAACAAAGCTTTAATAATAAAGAAAGTTCTAACACAGTAACATACTGTTTGAGAGAAATTAAAACCACATGATGAGGCAAGAATGACAGTTGGTCTAACTGAATTTAACTGAACACCCAAAGGGAAGGGGTCGATTCAGGAGCAGAACACAAAAGCCCCACCCACCAGATGCCAGACATTCTAATATTCAAATTAGGCCCCAGTGTTTTTCTAACACAGATGACATGACAAGTGGCAGTTAATAATAATGATAATGGTAATGATAATAATAATAATAATAATAATAATAATAATAATAATAATAATAATAATAATAATGGGGAAAGCTTCTGAACATCTCTGAACAGCTGTGTCAGATAAGCTGAAAAACAGAGCAAGGAGTTTGTGACCCTGAGGCTCACCTGGGTACATTATTGCCACAATAAACCAAGATTTATAATGATGTTCAAATACACCCACTTGCCCAATAGTTTGTTTGCTCCTTCTAATAAAGAAAACCAAATGAGAAAATACACTTCTCCAAAATCATTCAGTAACCCCCTAATATAGGTTCTGTTTCTGTTGAAATTATTGTTTGTCATTTTAGTTTGCAGTGACTAATTGCAGCATTAATATCAGCTTTTCCAGCCAACATTCATTTCTATTTAATGTTTTCTTTAAATGTATCTTAGGAGCATTAGAAGTAAAAGAGGCTGTATTAGAAAATGTGTCTTTTAAAAAAACCAGTCCATGTAATATGCATGTGCAAAATTGCCAAGTTTAAATATTCATAACTTCAAAGCTAATGGCCCAATTTAATACAAATTTATATTTTCAAAATCTCCATGCCTGACTACAAAGCAAGGCCAAAGTGAAGTGGTTACTTTTTGCCATTTTTTTTAGTTATATAAGCATCTAGATATTACAGCACAGTAGTGAATGCACTTCAATATTTATTTACAAGGAGGGAAACTCATTTAAAATACATTTACTCATAAAAATGTATGGTTTGAGAAGGAGGACAATGATTTACAAAGAGAAAAGCTCACCCAACTTTCTCACGATTTCTAGGGGAAGGGAAACTCTTGAAGGGATGTCAGCAAAGAAAACATTCTTGGTGTGATTGCTGGGGGAACGAAATAATAGTTCCTGAAATAAAGATGCAGTTCATCTCTAGCAATTGCAAAGGCAAACCACTAACATCGTAATGATTTGGGGGCCCATTTCGTTGTTCGCTTACAGGAGCCCATGTGGTGTAGTGGATAGAGCGTTAGGCTAGGACCTGGGATACCAGTTCAAATCCCCACTCAGACCTAAAGCTCACTGGGTGATCTTCGGCTTGTCGCTGCTTCTCAGCCTAACATACTTCACTGGGTTGTTGTGAAGACTAAATAAGAAGTGGGGGGGGGTACCATGTATGCCCCCTTGAGCTCCTTTGAGAAAAGATGGGATATACAGTGGTACCTTGGGTTAAGAACTTAATTCGTTCCGTAGGTCCGTTCTTAACCTAAAACTGTTCTTAACTTGAGGTACCACTTTAGCTAATGGGGCCTGCCGCTGCTGCCACCGCGCGGTTTCTGTTCTCATCCTGAAGCAAAGTTCTTAACCCCAGGTACTATTTCTGGGTTAGCAGAGACTGTAACCTGAAGCGTCTGTAACCCAAGGTACCACTGTAAATGCAAAAAGTAAACAAATAAATATGTCCACATGCAGTACTAATGTGACCCGCATGGCCACCTGTGCACCCGTCCGTCAATTCCTCCTATGGCACCCGTATAACATCCCTATTTTAAAACCCTCAAAAATCCACATTGCACAAAACATGGTTTGCTCCCCACATTTGGTTCCTGTTTGCACCGGCTCTACACTGAAAAAAACCAAACACAATTCATATACACCCACATTTCACTGGATGCAGGGGGCCAACTTGAATAAAATAGTGGGGACCCTGCATACATGTGCATACAATCTGAATGGCAATGCCCAGAAACTACAACTAATTCAGAATGTGGCAGCTAGACTGGTGACTGGGAGTGGCCGCCAAGACCATATAACTCCGGTCCTGAAAGACCTGCATTGGCTCCCAGTACATTTCCGAACACAATTCAAAGTGTTGGTGCTGACCTTTAAAGCCCTAAATGTCCTCGGTCCAGTATACCCGAAGGAGCTTCTCGATCCCCATTGTTCAGCCCGGACACTGAGGTCCAGAGCTGAGGGCCTTCTGGCAATTCCCTCACTGCGAGAAGCCAAGTTACAGGGAACCAGGCAGAGGGCCTTCTCAGTTGTGGCTCTTGTCCTGTGGAACACCCTCCCATCAGATGTCAAGGAAATAAACAACTATCTGACTTTTAGAAGACATCTGAAGGTGGCCCTGTTTAGGGAAGTTTTTAATGTCTGATGTTTTATCGTGTTTCAAATATTTTGTTGGAAGCTGCCCAGAGTGGTTGGGGAAACCACTCCAGATGGGCAGGGTACAAATAATATATATATATCTATATATATCTATAGATAGATAGATGATAGATAGATGATAGATAGATAGATAGATAGATAGATAGATAGATAGATAGATTATGGGGTGGGAGCTCAAATATTTTAATTGGCTCCTATAACTGGATATCCCCCTTCCTTCCATTCTGAACAGTGGTGCAAAGGAGAGGTGCAAAGATCTTCTCTTTGAGTAAGCACCACAGTTGCTGATGTATGTACATTGTATATTCCATCAACTGGGGTGGGGTGGGGAGAGAGATGAACCTGAACCATTTTCTGGGTCGTTTTGCTCTTATGGACATGGTGCTCAATTTGAATACAGCAAGTGCATCCCCTAAAACTGTTCTTGAAGGTTCCTTCAACCCACTTGAGAGCCAGTGTGGTGTAGTGGTTAAGAGCAGTAGTCTCGTAATCTGGGGAACCGGGTTCGCGTCTCTGCTCCGCCACATGAAGCTGCTGGGTGACCTTGGGCCAGTCACACTTCTTTGAAGTCTCTCAGCCCCACTCACCTCACAGAGTGTTTGTTGTGGGGGAGGAAGGGAAAGGAGAATGTTAGCCGCTTTGAGACTCCTTCAGGTAGTGATAAAGCGGGATATCAAATCCAAACTCTTCTTCTCTTCTTCTTCCACTAAGGAGGGTTATAGGGTGCAGAGGAGAAGAAGGGGGAGTTCCATTGTGCAAGCAGAATTCTTTGTACTTAGCACCACACTGCCTAGCATTTGCAACTTGCATGCAAATCTGTGTCCTCTTTTTTGCCCAAATGGCCACCCTGTGCACAAGAGCCCTACGACCCACGTGGAAGTTCTTCAAGAGGGCCATTAATATGAATAGAATGGGCACAAGGGCATTTAGCACCAACAAACAAAGTAATTCCTGGCCAATTTATTTCTTGGTTTCCTGATATGAAATAAATCTGTTTTCTCTAGATTCCTAGTCCTGTATTATTGCGGCTCCCTTATAATGGGTCTTATAGGATTGTTTCTGTCCATGGAATGCCTCTCACAATCCTTTCCTATTACTGAGGCTTATCATATGTAGAAAAATGCTAGTCTTACCTCTCCCATCATATTGGCTGCCTCCAGATATCCTCCTTTGCCAGCCTAATTTCTTGTTCCGCTCATAATGACTGAAGAAGCTAAACTATGCTGAACAAGTCTCCCCTACAGCTCAACTTCTTGGTGCATTGTTATTAAAAAAAACCAAAAAACAGAAAGAAGGGAGTTACTCTGTAAAGCCAATTAAACTTAATGTAGGCAGCGGTTCAATGCAAATCGTTGTTAGTGTGATGTTTTGCAATTTGCGGGTGTCAATCCATCAGCCTGGTTTTCCAGAAGCAAAAGGCAGGCTTAATATTTTAAGTGTTTCAAAGCCAGGCTGGCCTGACTAAATGGATGACAAAGGTTGTGCTTCCCCTTGCAGCTTGGCTCTGCACACACCACAGTCCATGCACATCTAAATACTCTCTGAATCCTTTTAAAATGGAGATCAATAGTCAAGAATAGTCCTCCTGGAGAGGAATCTCAGTGTGGCTTGGGAGTCACCCTGTGTCCCCTTCTGCTGACTGTTCTTTTGACAGTCGGGCTATAGCTAAGTAGTGCTAGACCATCTGTAATTGCATCCAGAAGGCACCAGGTCCAGTCCCTAGAATCTCCAGGTTGGGGTGTGAAAGACTTGCTCCCGCAGGGTTTTTTGGGAAAGGACTGTTTTTAATTAAAGGGCTGGTGCCGTGCTGTTTGTATTGTACTTATTGGTAAGTACAGATCTTATATATTATATAGTTTTAATTCAATCAATGCTTAATTGCATTTTAATGTTTGATTTTTCTATTTTTTAAGTGGCTCCTGTTTTTATCTTCAAGCTGCTTTGAGTTCCATCAGGGCAAAAACCGGGAGTATAAATAAATTTTGCTTCCATATATTCAATACAAAATTCAGAGAAGTGTGAATGTTTTGTATGTATGTCCTAAGTCTCCACACCATCCATACCACAAACTCAGCAGGTACGTATGAAAGGAAAACGATACAACTTCACCAACCCACACACACAAACAGCTGAAGCGTTCTCTGCAAAACCATCTGTTGTCTTTTGCTCTCTGACCATTTTTTAAAATGTATTGTGTGTGATATCCGCCCCCTCTCTATATCTTCCCTAGCCTCCTCCTCACACAAAAATGCTGCTACTGGAACAAAATGATTCAGTTTGCATGGTGAATATGGTAAAGACAGGAACATATGGTGAAATAAACTTTCTCTTGCACTGTTCTTAGCAAAGCAAGCACACCTTTAAACAAGCACAGAGAAGAGACAGCTAAAATATGCTCGACTCCACATGAAGACTACTAATACACATGTGGTTTTTCTTCAAGTGGGAATCCCATTCCTCACTAATTATATTATGTAGATGTCTAGTTAGAGGTTTGTCAGAGTAATCCCTTCCTAACCACTAACTATTCAGCAGGGGGTTTTAAATTTTGTCTTTCTAATGGATGCCTTCCACAGCTCCTTTTGCAGTGGGGGGAGGACACTAGCTGCATCCTAACAGCTAGGATTTTACCTCCTTCTGATATCATTGCATTGTATTATAATATTAAGATGGTGAAGTCTCACCAATTCACTTGCAAGGGGACTGAAATTAGCACAGCACGTCCTGCTGAACAAGAGAACTGGAAATGGGGGGGAAATACAACAAAAAGCCACTCATGCAATAGAAAATTAGAAAAGGAAATATTAGTGTACCCCTCTATTAAAATGGTGGATTCTATTGCACCCCAAAATAGCACAGGGACTGTCAATCAGTGGGGGGGGGAACCCCCCAAAGATTGGCATAAGGTAACCCAAGACATACCAATTGCTAGAGAAATCTGAATCAGAGACATTTTAGCAATTTCTCCAGAAAAACGGGGTGAAGGAGGTAACAAGAAACTGATAATGGGAATTGTTTGTACCTCATAGTCCAGGCTTGAAGTTTGCTTCATAACAGATGCCAGCATCCCAGCTAGAGATAGGCAAATTTTGGGGTCGTGTCACTCATGACATCTGTCCCATACTGTCTTCACAATAATCTAAACAGTTTATGAGGCTTGTGGGAGTGGCCATAGTTCAGTGGTCAGGGCAGCATATTACCAAGGTCCACCCCTGTTCCCAGGCTCCCCGGTTATGCTGTCCATGTGCAGCAATACCCAGGACTTGAACTTTCAGAACAGAAACAAAACATCCAGGTGTATAACAGGTTGTACAAAGCAGCGGAGACAGCAATAGCAGAAGCTCAGGTGTCCAGGTCTTGAAGGTACAGTGATCCTAACCCAGAGTCAGAACTGATCTGTTTACAAAGTTCCATTTAGCATGTTCCATCTCTAGTCTTTCAGCAAGAATCCTTTTCACTTTTCAATTGAATGCAACGTGCCAACTAGCCCTCGTCAAGCCCATTTTGAAAAGTCATTCCCATTGCTTGTTTTGGCCGTCTTCTGCATAACGTCCCTGAACAATCAGCCCTCTCCAATCAGCACCTCGTGATCTTAAGAGCTCAGAACACAAAAATGTCAGCATCACTTAGCAATCTGGGATGACCCCGGCACATTTCATTTATCTCAATGACCTTCTCCTTCCGTTTTACCGCGGCTGCTAAAAACCCTCTCCAGAGAGGAGGTGAGGAATTCATACGAGACACCTAACAGCTTATCTGAGTTCACCTTTCAACTTGATTTCTGCTCTGCTTGTCAAAAGTATATGTCAAGAAGCAGTTTCGTGATTCTTATTCATAGTTCTCTCATACCTCCCTAATGCTGCTTGCATTTCCCAAATAGTCTGCCGAGGACACATAAAAATGGATAGAAAAACAAAAGTATATTCCAGGAACATATTTGCTGCAGTGCGTGAAAGTGCTGGGTTCAGTTTGACCTCAGAAGAAAACACGAATTAGGCCCAATGAGCTGAAAAATCCGCTCCACTTCCCAGTGGGGAGGAGTTGCGGTGGACCGCATGGCCACCCACTCCCCACAGGGGGTGGGGGATGTTGTCCCCCGTTGCCTAGGGGATCCTGGCCACATCAGAGCCCGGACAGCCAATCTGCTGGCTGGGGAGCGTGACCAGGGCCATTTAAACTGAGGAGCGAGTCAGAGGACTTCCTCAATCACCCGCCTGCCCTCCCTATTTTGCAGGTTAGGCAATGGCCTGGCTATGGACTTCGGTTGGTTGCCTTGGTTGTCCGAGGGGCCTGGTAGGAGTTTTTCCACTTGGCAAATTGGCACTGGCCACTTGGTTTTTGCCTACCTCGTAGCAATCATCACAACTTTGTTAGGGTTGTGGTTAGGCATTGTGTGACCTTGTGTGGGGGAGGGGAGGTGTGGCCATCACCTGCCCCTCCATTGCTTAAGGGTATTCCATTAAAGGAATCAGGGGCCCCCAGCTGGAGGCTAGGGCCTTGACACAACCCCAACGGGAACACCAGGGGGAGCTTGAGTTGGTTCGCACTGACAGGGCTCCCCCTACCGGTGGCTTACCCTTATTGGATTTCGTGCACAATTGGCAGGAGTCAGATATAGTCAGGTCCAATCAATGCCTAAGCCAATACCGCTCACATTCTGTAATTCAATAAAGTTGTGGCCAAAATTTGCCCAATAACATAAACCTAATATCTGTGTCCTTGTGTGAGTTATTTCCAATGAGGGGTTGGCTGCGGGGTCTCAACATGCAACTGCTCTGCCCTGGTCGTAAGCCCTGGTTTGAAACGGTGTTTTCCTTTTCTGTCCTGTAACTTACTGCTTTCTGAAATAAAGCAGAATAGACTGTGGTTCCCCACTTCTTGCCTTCCTTTGTTTTATCAGTCTTTGAAAGAATACTGCTTGCGAAACTAAGCTTAAGATGCCAGTAGCCAAAGTGCAAAGAGTAAGTAGCGCTGTAATCTGGAACGAGGTGCGTCCAACAAGCTGACAAATACTTTTTTGCCACCCCTATGTTAAATTGTATTATATAAGGTAGAGGATTTAAGCATGGTTTTGTGAATGCTTTGAGTGACCAGCCCATGTTCACATCCCTACACTTATCTTGGCTCAGTTCACAATATGATGCCTTTCCAAGATACACTGAGTCATGAGCAAAACGCGTGTCTCTAATTTCACAGGACCAACTTTACCTACCCAAACACAACTGCATGAGAACTTTGCATTATGAAAAGGATCACATGAATCTGCAACTTAAAAAACACCTGCAAGGTACATCTAAGGACTGTTCTCCCTACCCACCTAACTGGGGCTGTGGAACCTCTTACCATTTATTGCCAACCTGACACAAGGTTGGTTGGCGCATTCAGAATACTTATCACACCCATGGCTAGATGAAGTCATCAAACTCAGTGTAAGGTCTTAGCTCCTTCTCCCACTGAGAGTTTTTCAGGATGTTATTACCCTTCTTTCCTGGGTTCCAGCTAGACACTTTGCCAGTGCTCTTTCTTCCTGTAAGAGCCTGGTGGGAATCATATAAGTTACAAGCTGGTTTTAATTCCTTCATATTCTATGCCCATGCCAGTCCATATGTCTTTTCCATAAGAAAAACAACTCCCTGCTGGCTAAAAAAAAACAAAAAAAACCACACATGTGCCCTCCTTTATCGACTGTAATCATTTGGTTTTTATCAGCACCTGCAGTAACTGTATTTTACAAAGTGCTCTTCACAGTTCCCTCAATTCATGTCAGTCAACGGATAGTTCAGTGTGGTGAAATTTTAATAAGCAATAATCCTCAACAGAGCAACATATTTAAAATTAAGCATGCACTTAACTGCTTTACTCTATATACAGAATAATGTGTGTGTGTTGTTGCCTGCCACCCCAATCTCTGATTGGTGAGAGATTCCAGGGGTTCCAGGCACTTACCCAGGGTTCAGTCTCCTTGGAATGAGGGACAGCGGAGACTGTGGTGTCTTTAGGATATATGGTTTATTTACACATATCTACAACCTGGAAGTGAGAGCTGGATCATAAAGAAGGCTGATCACCGAAGAATTGATGTTTTTGAATTATGGTGCTGGAGGAGACTCTTGAGAGTCCCATGGACTGCAAGAAGATCAAACCTATCCATTCTTAAGGAAATCAGCCCTGAGTGCTCATTGGAAGGACAGATCCTGAAGCTAAGGCTCCAATACTTTGGCCACCTCACGAGAAGAGAAGACTCCCTGGAAAAGACCCTGATGTTGGGAAAGATGGAGGGCACAAGGAGAAGGGGACGACAGAGGACGAGATGGTTGGATAGTGTTCTCAAAGCTACGAACATGAGTTTGACCAAACTGCGGGAGGCAGTGGAAGACAGGAGTGCCTGGCGTGCTCTGGTCCATGGAGTCACGAAGAGTCGGACATGACTAAATGACTAAACAACAACAACAACAAACTGACTTCACCTTGACATTCCCTTCTCATTCATTATCTTTCACTGCCCACATGAATTCTTCTGTCAGGTATTAAATACTGGCAAACGTGTTTATTCACAATGCAAGAATAATGTTGTAGTTCTGTACACACAATGACAGTAAATCCTACTGAAAATGTGGGAAATACCTCTGAGTAAATATGCATAAGCTAGTGGCATCCCTAATCCTTAAAAAAACCCCAAAACTACACCTGAGGTTGCACCATGCAATTTAATGTAGAAAGTACCAAAAATCGCAATTGAACACCCAGACTTCCTGTAAGTGGGAGGTATTTACAAGGGTAAAATATATATAATCTGTCTTCTTGATGCAAGATGCATCTCAAAGTAATATCGCTGTGTTTTCAAATGCCTGTTCCAGTAGATGAGACTACGAAGGGAGAGGGATGAGGACATTTCCTAGAAATTCTGGATTGCCTACATGTATTAAATTATATATAAGAAAATGAACACTAACATTGCTTTGGAAATTCATGCTGTGGATAAAGTTTATCTAAACCTGCTGTAGGTATCTTAGCCACAAGGAAGGCACTTGCTGCTGTGTACAACAGACTGATATTGACACAGGTAAAGGTAAAGGGACCCCTGACCATTAGGTCCAGTCGTGGCCGACTCTGGGGTTGCGGTGCTCATCTCGCTTTATTGGCTGAGGGAGCCGGTGTAGAGCTTCCGGGTCATGTGGCCAGCATGACTAAGCCGCATCTGGCGAAGCAGAGCAGTGCACGGAAATGCCATTTACCTTCCCGCGGAGTGGTACCTATTTATCTACTTGCACTTTGAAATGCTTCCAAACTGCTAGGTTGCCAGGAGCAGGGACCGAGCAATGGGAGCTCACCCCGTTGCGAGGATTTGAACCGCCGACCTTCTGATCGGCAAGTCCTAGGCTCTGTGGTTTAACCCACAGCTCCACCCGCATCCTGATATTGACACACTACAGTATATATTCTCTCTCTCCGCCCCCACCCCTCTGGCAACATATAGTTTGCATTTTGAAAGCATAAAGGCAGTCCTGGATAACATCATCTTCACCAGTCCAAGAGGTTGGTTGGGAAGCGGGGAACTGTTATATGGTCTCTGATGCAGTTCTGGCTGCTATTATGAAGTTATGGAGTTCCATCTATGTTCATGGGCCTTCACAAGCCATAGGTTTCACCATATCACCAATTGTGGAAGCTGGTCCCTTAGAGTGAATTCCCCACCAACCTCACTCTGCCTTGAGTCAACCCTCACCTGCCACCTTCTTACCTACATGTGCTCCCTGCTCTGGCCACACCTTCTCATTCCGGGCCACGCCCCTCCCTAGCCCTGTTCAATATCTTCCTCAAGTTCTTTTGTACTTTGTGTCTTTGGACTTTAAGACTTTGTCTTCATATTGCTTTCTTGGATGCGGGGTGGTGAAATGTAGCCCCTAAAAAGCTCCCCCAGAGGGAATGTGACTCTTGGGATGAAAAAGGTTTCGGTGAATTTAAAATGTGGTAAAGGGAATGGTATAACGTGGCAAAGGGAATTCTTTAAAGTGGTAAAAGCCATGTTTTAAGTCTTGGGTAAAAGATATAAAACACCCCCTTTTCAGAGTTGCTTGAGAATCCAAACACGTACCAAATGTCAGTTTTCTGTTTGTTATGAAAGCAGTTGAACCATTTTGGTATCACCCACATCAGTGAGTGAATAAAGCCCAGACGTGTTTAGATATCTGGCAATTGTGACTCTTACTCCTGCCTTCAGTTAAGTTGCAATGTAAGGGCTAAATACAATGAAGCTGGCTAACATTATTAACAAGACACCTGTCAACAGTTTGCACCTGTGCAGATTGCAAAATTCATCTCTAGTCTAACCCTAAAGTAACTCTTTCCAGTCCGATATTTTTATTGAAAATGGCATCTGATCGTATCCAAACAGGTCTCAGTCTCAGGAACCACCATGTGAAATCTGGTGACAATATCTTAAGGGATGTCCAAGTGCATAGAAAATAGATGAACAAGCAACTTTCCAATCTGTATATAGTAGCAGGAAGTTGGAAGATGGATAAGCAGATTTGAAATACAGTGATACCTCTGGTTGCGAACGGGATCCATTCCGGAGGCCCATTCGCAACATGAAAAGCCCACAACTTAAAGCGCCGTATCTGCGCAGGTGTGCGGCACGATTTGGCGCTTGTGCACATGCGCGAAGCGCGATTTAGCGCTTCTACGCATGCGTGAGCGGTGAAACTCGAAAGTAACGCTTTCTGGTATTTCTGGATCGCCGCAGGACGCAACCTAAAAAAAAATAACATGAAGCAAACGTAACATGAGGTATGACTGTATCATTCAATACATGAAAGATTGGGTGATATTCAACATTGGTCAGAGTAGACCCATTGAAATTAATAGACTGCAGTAATTTAAATATCCACTGATTTCAATAGATCTACTCTGTGTATGTCTACTGCTGCATATCATGTAGTATAGGTATACGTTAGCCCATTTAGCTTAGTACAATAATGAGCTGCAGCTTTCTGGGGTTTCAGAAAGGGAGTCTTTCCCAGCCCTACTTGAACATGCCCAGGATTTGAAACCAGAACTTTCTAAAACAGGCATCCCCAACCTGCAGCCCTCCAGATGTTTTGGCCTACAACTCCCATGATCCCTAGCTAACAGGACCAGTGGTCAGGGATGATGGAAACTGTAGTCCAAAACATCTAGAGGGCTGATGGTTGGGGATGCCTGTACTAAAACAAGGCAGATGCTCAACCAGTCCTTCGATCTCTTCTCACATCTCCTCCCCTCACTGTAATTCCTATGGAGCCCTCCACGATCCATCCCACATTTTGATATTTTTTTTCCTTGGCTTTCTTTAGCATGCTGCCTTCTTAGGTCCCCTCTCTTTCTGGGCACCAGCCACTTCTGTTCCCCTGTGGCTTAGACCATTCCACCTACCCTGCTCTCTTGCAATATGCAAGCTATTCATTACCACAGTTTAAGAAACAAGCCTTAATGCATTACAATATGAACTCTCATTACATTCCCTGTGCCACTAGGTTAAGGCAGGCTATTCATCTAATTCCGAAAAAAGGTATTGGACAGTTCAATTTATCCACATTCATGACAAAATCTTCAATTGAAAAAGCCTTCATTATCTATTCACCGTTAATTGCACATACATTTAAAAGCTACAGCCCTAACATGCTGAAAACAAATAATTAAATACCTTTCTGGATGAATAACTGAAGGCAACGAGGATAAAAAATAAAGCAAAAACCACGCTGACAGCCCCACCAATCATATTAACGCAGAGACTATTTGTAGATTACCAGCGATGTTGCAACGTTTTAATGAATTCAGGACAGCATTTAAGATCCAGTGAAAAATAAGGAAATCACGCTGCGTTTTTTTAAAAAAGGGGGGTAATATGCCTTTGTGTAGGATGAATCACCATTTATTTACATTATGCAGATAAAAATGTCACAACAATTAATTTCCAGTTTTATCTGAATCTAATATAGCATGCAACAGTGAGAACCAGACAAGCAGTTTGCTGAGTTGGTGTAATTGGCAAACAAATTTAGCAGTAAATAGGGTTCGGATATGGAGGCTTCAAACAATTATGAGCATGATCCAGAGTTAAGCACTTTTTCGGGAACAATCCTATGCACAAGAAGCATAGCAGGTGTAAATTAAGCTGGTATAAAACTTAATATAACAGAGTCAAATTCTCTTCACCAGCAATGCTGCTGCTCTGCCTAAACCTAGCAGAGGGAAAACAAGCTTTTAAATTGTGTTCTGTGATGGGTTGCCAGGTCACTTGGCTGAACTAAACTGCCTTAGAATCCAGCCTAAGCTCCCACTGTGTACCTCTCCAGAACACACCTTTTGGGGACTTACACGGGCATCGGTTCAGCTAGCTGTTGTATCTTTGGCTAAGCTAGTGTTAGGGGCGGAACACGAGCTAAACTGGAGACTCGGTGCATCTTAAGCTTCACCCCAGGGGATCATGCCCTAGGATTACCCCCAAGGCTGTAGTCTTATGGATACCTTTGAAGGAACAACTCCATGAAACTCAATGAGACTTTCCAAGTAATCTTGCATAGGATTGGAAATCTTGCTATTCCTCTCACTTTGTCTACAACATCATTTTTGACCATCTATGTTCAGCTTCTCTAAGGTCAATGCTACTGGGCCAAGACACTCCAAGGGCCTCATAAAACCAATCAAAAAGGCAGCATGTATGGCCAGCCAGAACTTAATCAACATAAGCACATGACCCACAAGTAATGGGATTTCATTTACAGCAGGGGTAGACAACCTAAGGCCCGTGGGACGGATGCGGCCCAATTGCCTACTCAATCCAGCCCGCAGACAGTCCGGGAATCAGTGTGTTTTTGAATGAGTAGAATGTGTCCTTTTATTTAAAATGCATCTCTGGGTTATTTATGGGGCCTGCCTGGTGTTTTTACATGAGTAGAATGTGTGCTTTTATTTAAAATGCATCTCTGGGATATTTGTGGGGCATAGGAATCTGTTCATTCCCCCCTCCAAAAAAAATATAGTCCGGCCCACCACATGGGCTGAGGGACAGCGGACCAGCCCATGGCTGAAAAAGGTTGCTGACCCCTGGTTTACAGAACTAACTGCAATCCCCATCACAAATGGAGTTCTGTGGGTTACCTGTACTGTAGAAAGACCCAGGTCCTTCTATACACCCCAGTCCTAGGAAGCAAACTCAATCTATTTTATTTCAATGGTTTTTACTCCAATGTAAGCATGCCCAGAGCATGATCCTATGAACATTTGCTCAGAGACAAACCTCGCCAAGTTCAATGGCACTTACTTCCAAGTTGCTGTGCTTCAGATTGTAGCTTTATAATTACTTGCTAGTTCCTCCAAATACACAGACTTACTTGCTGACAATAAAAGAGATTCTGACTAAACATTAGGAAGAATTTTCTGGCAATAAGAGCTGTTCAGCGGTGGACTGGGACTCCCTCGGAAGGTGATGGATTCTCCTTCCTTGGAGGTTTTTAAGCAGAGGCTGGATGGATGCTTCAGCTAAAATCTATTGTTCCTGCAATATAGGGGTTGCACTAGAGTCAGACGACCCTTCAAGTTTCATTCCAACTCTGATTTTCCTTTGGGCAGCAGCTGCAGAGCACAGCTCTACATGTACACTCAAAAGTTGTACCTTTACCTACTTTGTACACTTACTAGGGAAGTGGGCCTTACCTCTGAGCACATAGCATAGGATGGAGCTATAAGCATCCTCAGCATGATCCCCTACTACCTGAGCCCATGCAAGTTTACTCCGAAGTTCACCAATGGCTGTGCTCTGCTCCCAGGGGCACAGGTAGTATGCATCTGAATAGTGGTTGCTGGAAACCAAAGGAGGAACCTGTGTTCCTGTGCTCAGGTCCTGGTTGCAGGTTTTCCATAGGTCAACCACTGTGAGAACAGGATGCTGGACTAGATGGGTCACTGGCCTGATCCAGCAGGCTCTTATTATGTTCTTAATTGGTACTGTGGCTGCAATCCTGTACAGGCTTGTCTGGGTGTAAACAGGATGTAACAGGACTTACTTCTGATCACTCTTTATATGTTTTGTGCTTAGGAGGACTGCTATGTGTCATAGTTGACAGAGGATAGTCTAGAATTTTAAGAGCTGTCTGGTGCAAGATAAAGAAAGCATAAAATCTGAGATTAAGGGGTTTGGAGAGCAGACTGAGCAGGCACACAGCCTTTCCCACTATGGTGATGTGCCCTGTATCTCTCTTTACATTGCAGAGGTTTCTCCAATTTTTCATCCAAACATAAAAACTAGAGCATGAAAGTCTGTGTTCTTTTTTTCCTCCCCTGCTGGTGACGCACAAAGCGGCTACTCTAACCTCACGCTGGTTCCGACAGGGCGCATGGATCCCATTCCAGTCTCCGCCCTTCCTGCGGTGAAGTTTCGCTGGGCTTTTCGAGGTTGGGAGTCAAGCGCTCCACGCTAAAGTTTCAACATCGTCGCAAGCGAAGACTGTTTCTGCTGGGATACAGCCCACGTTGGGATGCTGCTCCGGCCGGTTTAACAGCGCCTAAAGCTCTTCGCGCGCGCGCCCCTCCTCCTGCCGTCATTCCCTAGCTCTGGCCTACGGGAGCGACTTTTGTTTGCAAAGGGAACTGAACCAACTGCTGTCCAGAGCCGATCGGTGCCGTCCGCAGCCTTCTCCGGGTTATTACACAACCGCACGCGGGTTTGCCAACAGCGTTGCAAAACGGGCATGGCATTTTGCAATGCACTTCACGTATTTATTTTCAAGAGAAGCAACTTGGGGGCCCTAAGGTGTGTTTTTTTTTGGAGGGGGGAACCCCTCATTTTACATTTCCTTCGTCTACATCGTGGTCCCCCTTCGCTCTAGCTGCAGGAAGCCGGCCAGTGCCTCCCCCCCTTTTTTTTTGCAAATAATAAAGCCTCTCCATTTCCCAACCATAGCTGTCAACTTTTCCCTTTTCTTGCGAGGGATCCTATTCGGAATAAGGGAATTTCCCTTTAAAAAGGGGAAACGTTGACAGCTATGTTCCCAACTGCAAAGCAGCTGCCCCAACTCTAACCACGACCCCCTTCCTTCTTTTCTACCTCTCCCACCCCACCCCACCCCCGTTTGACTTGGAACAGTCGGGTCAAGCTCATTACGGCTACGGGCAGGGCGGGAGAAAGCGAGGCAAAGATGGGGGTGTGGGATAAAAGGAAGGCGGGGAGCGCTTCAGTGCTGGAGAACGGCAGCTGGGCTGGAAGAGCGGCGGCGCCTGCGCGCGCGCTCTCTCTCTCTCCTCGCGCGCGCTCTCGCTCTCCGCTGCCGGGTTGGCGCCTCGCAGCCCGCGAGCCGCTACCTGCGCGCGCGCCCCCGCGCGCCTGCCTCGCCTCGCCGCGACTTGGCCAACTTTTCTGCCCACCAGGCTCTCGCCTGCGCTCCTCCTTCCCCCGCCCCTCTCCCCCCCCCCCACTCTGCGGCGGATCCATTTACCTTGGGAAGAGGAGGGAGCCTGGGCGCTGTACGGCGGCGCTGAGCTCTCTCGGGGGGGTTTTCAGCAGCCGTAAAGCGGCGTGAGAGAGCAGCGGGCGGCTTTCGCTCGGTCTCCCTCCCTCGCTCCCTCCATCCTCCCGGTAGCTGATTTGCGCTTATTACAAGGGATCAAGTGCCCAGTTTGGCATTAGCGGGCCGGCAAAGGGCGAGGGAGGGCGCGGAAGGGAGCGAGAGCGGTTCGAGATGGCGACATCTCGGTGCCAAGAGGGGGCGGGCAGAGGGCGAGGAATGGGACCGCTTTGCAAAAAGAGGGAAGGAATGAGCAAAACATAAGTTGTGGAAGAAGGGGAAAAGCGAGAGGAGTTGTTTATTCTTTTTTATTATTATTATCTTTATCGCATTTTTTAAAATTACAGAGAAAGCATGAATTAAACGTTACTTCCAAATATTCAAAAAAATACAAAAAAGGAAAAGACATGATAAATAATAAAAAACAAAAAAGAATTAGTCACCCACACAAAATTGTTCAAAGGATACAAACAGTAATTTGAATAGTATTCTATGTGCCAGGTTCTCAGAAAGAAATTACATTTTTAATCCTTTTCTTTCTGAGAAAAAGGTGTTTTTTTGTTGCTGTTGTTCTTTCTGCTGCTCCTGCGCCCTTAACCAGGTGCCTGCCAAGAAGAGGTTCTGCTTTAGGAGCTGCCTTATATTGAATCAGACCAGTATTCCCTGCACTGACTGGCAGCGGCTTCTCAGGGTTTCAGGCAGGGAAGTCTTTTTGGAGATGGGGATTGGCAGGTCTTTGGCCACTGAGCTGGGGGCCTTTGCTTCCCCCTGCAGGTGGAGATGCAGACAAGAGGAAAAGCTTAATGAAGGCCTTCCACCTAGAGATAGAGAAAGCTGCCTTCTACTAAGTCTAGAGTAGCCATATTCCTAGAAGGAAAATTTTAGGGATGCGGGAGGTGCTGTGGGTTAAAGCACAGAGCCTAGGACTTGCTGATCAGAAGGTCGGCGGTTCGAATCCCCACGACGGGGTGAGCTCCCGTTGCTCGGTCCCTGCTCCTGCCAACCTAGCAGTTCGAAAGCACATCAAAGTGCAAGTAGATAAATAGGTATCGCTCCGGCGGGAAGGTAAATGGCATTTCCGTGAGCTGCTCTGGTTCTCCAGAAGCGACTTAGTCATGCTGGCCACATGACCTGGAAGCTGTATGCCGGCTCCCTTGGCCAATAAAGCGAGATGAGCACCGCAACCCCAGAGTCAGCCACAACTGGACCTAATGGTCAGGGATCCCTTTACCTTTAGAAGGAATATTTGGGACACAAAAGTTGTTGAGCTTTTCACTAGGAAACCCAAAGTCCTTGAGGTTTTAGTGTGTGTTGGTTTTCAGCTGGTCACGGCCTGATCCAAGATGGGTTGCAACAGGAGTGCTGTCACCAGGCAAAGATATGGTAAAAGGTATACAGCATGCATGGGATGCAGGTGGCGCTGTGGTCTAAACCACAGAGCCTAGGGCTTGTGGATCAGAATGTCGGCGGTTTGAATCCCCACGACAGGGTGAGCTCCCGTTGTTCAGTCCCAGCTCCTGCCCACCTAGCAGTTCGAAAGCATGTCAAGTGCAAGTAGATAAATAGGTACCGCTCCAGTGGGAAGGTAAACGGCGTTTCCATGCACTGCTCTGGTTCGCCAGAAGCGGCTTAGTCATGCTGGCCACATGACCCGGAAGCTGTCTGCGGACAAACGCCGGCTCCCTCGGCCAATAAAGCGAGATGAGCGCCGCAACCCCAGAGTCGTCCGCAATTGGACCTAATGCTCAGGGGTACCTTTACCTTTACCTTTGTATGGAAAAGAAGACCCATTGAGTCCTTTCACTTCCTCTTGTGCCAGGCATACATTGTTCCATCCACACTGCAACTTGTTCACCCATTACTTAGAAGAGGCCTGCGCATGTGTAGAGTGAACCAGCAGCTACCCTTCTAAGCACACACGGATCATGCTAACTGTTCTAATGCTCTGGATCTTTGAAATGCATTTGGGACAAATGAATAATATGCTGCATAAACAGTTAAGTAAATAAACAGATAAATCTGTTGTCTGTTCACATATTATGCGCATGTTTCCCCTCAAAACGGCTTTGGTCTTACAACGGGTATTCAGCCTCTTAAATAGCAAATGCAGCCTCTGAAATAATCAGATGAAATGCTGCCTGACTTTGAGAATCAGAGGATAATGTTTAGTTGAACTGGGTTTGTTTGCTACTTGACAAAATGACCCATTCTTAGGCAATCATTAAAATCACAGGCTACAAGCACTGCATCTTACCTGTTCTCTGAAGTAAATTACACCCTACAGACTTTGCAGGTCATTGTCTTTTTAACACAGAGAATGGAGCCATTGGGACATTCTAGCCTTTTCCTTAGCAAGCCGTGTAAGCTTTTAAATAAAACATTCACCAGGATGAACTGAAATAAAGTAAAAAAAATACCCAGTTTGGGTAAGCAACTCTTTGTGTGCATCTTCCCAAGCAATCTCAGCTTTGCTGGTATGACTGTACATCACCTACAAGAATTACCATTTTAGGCCCAAGATAGTAAGTTGTAAATTCAGGGGTAGGCAAGTCCCCAAGCAGGCCAAATTAAGAACATTGAAGGAACACTGTCTTGTATCATGAACCCACTGAGTATTGTAATGCTGCTCCTTTGTGGTAAGGATGCAGGGGTTACAGGAGGAACCTGCCCTAGAAATAAATGTTTCTTGGGTTCTGTCTATCCTGGCTGCCCATTGGATCCTCTGGATGAAGGATTATAAAGTCTTCTGGGTCAGACCAGGCAGCAAACGTGTTTGATGTGGTTAGCTCCTTTGGTGTGGCTGCGATTCTTGGCTTTTTTTCTCTGACTCACAGCTGTCCATGGGCCAGTGTTTCCCACAGTGACCATGACCAAACAGATGTCCATGGTACATTCACAGGCCAATCATGAGTGCAACAGCCTGCTGCTGTTCTTCCTCAGCAGCTGGTTTTCAGAGGCATACAGCCTCTATTACTGGTGTTAGCATACAACCTCTATTACTGGAGTTAGCATACAACCTTCCTGATTAGTGGCCATTGATAACTTTATCTCATTTGCCCTAGCCTCCAATTCAAGCCATCTAAGATGTTGGGCGCCACCACATCTTGCAAGTTCCATAGGTTGAACTTTGTACTGTTATTTCCTTTTGCACGTCCTGAATGTGACACAATTCAGCTTCATTGGATAACCTGTGTTCTAGTATTGTGAGAATGGAAGAAACAGCATTTCTCTGTCCATGGGGCAATAATGCCCCCTGGTTGTTCCCCACTGTTGGAGGAGAAAACTCTGCATGGTGCATGGCATGTCCTGACCCCTCTAAACTAGCCTGCTGTTTTAGGTATGGTGGAGGATGGCATTCCATCACCAGCGTGGATGCCAGTCTGGTTGGCTTCTGCATGTAGAATGGGGAAGGACAAATCTTGTCTGACTCAGGCAGCAAAATGCCTGTTCTGAATTGGTGGGAACGCAGTTTTCTTAGCTGCATGATGCTAACCGAACACCTGTAGTGGCAGAGCGAGCCTTGTTTCCCATTGAATCCTAAATGGCTCCGTAAGTCTTGGCAACCTCTTGGTGAAACAAGTCAATTATGTAACTTCCCTTTGTGCTTTTACAATATTTATCTGTCCTTGTTCCCAAAACAGCTGGAGAGAATCCACCAGCTGGTGGATCGCTAAGTTGAGTTGCAAAGTGTTGCAATTTGTCTCCCCTACAATATCTTTGAATGCCAACAAGAAAGACGGCGTTTCTTTTCTCATCTGGAACCAATTAGCCATCCAGTTGATAATGAGGATAGACATAGATTTGAAAACACACACAGAAACCCTACAAATGCTAATATGGAAGCTACCCTACCTGCACTATTAGCTGTTAACATGAAGCCTGCCAGATGTCAATTGATCGCTTGCAGTCTAGTTGGGTTTTTAACATTTCTTCCCTAGTTCCTTCTCCTTTTTTGGTACCTTAAATATTTTTTTAATATGAAGAAGTAGAGGAAACTGAGTTCTCTCTCGTAGCCTGATGTAGCAGTTGGGCTCTCTCAACAGCCTACTGCACAAGGAAATAAGATCATATCCAGTAAGAAAAGCAGAGCTGTTTGAAACTCCCAGGCTCCTCCTGGTGACCTGTTTATTGAGCATTTATCATGGGCTGCTTGCACAAAGTTTTCATGGAGGTCAGACTATATCCAGTCTTTGCTGAGCAGTTCTGTTGATTCTCTCGATGCAGCTCTTGCATAAAATCAAAATTAGCAACAGTCAGACAATTACACAGGTTCATAGGAAGTTTCTTCATATCATTTCAGAGCATTATCCCATCTACTTCAGTATTATCAACACTGATTGGCGCTTGCTCTCCAGGATTGAACCTGGGACATTTTGCATGCAAATCATGTGCTTTCTACCACTGAGCGAGGACCAGCAGGGAAGAGGCATGCACAATACTCTGCAAAGGCCTCTATAGCAGCTGTTGCTCAGTTAAGTGATTTCCGGGCTTCCTTTGTTAAAACGTGCACAAGAGACAGATTCCTTATTAATCACTGGGGAAGGGGTGTTGCTGAAGAAAGGGAGGCATGCAGAAGAAGCTTCCAAACTCAGTTTGGGTTGGTTTTATGACATCTCTTACTAGTCCTCATAAGGTAAACAATCCTAACCATCGCTTGAGTCAAGGGAAGCTAAACTGAGAATTCTTTCTCTTTTCTGTGGCTTGCTGAACTCTCTAGCTTATATGGAGAATGAAATGCAGGCTCAGGACAGAGTGAATGACAAAATGCTTTCAAGTAGAACTAAGTCATTAATCTGCCTTGAGGAAACCCTTTTCATACAAGTAGACTGTATTATAATGGGGCTCATTGGATTCAAGATCAAATTTTACATACTGACATTAAGGAAGTTGTGGCTAAGCAATAAAAATGCAACATTTCATAGCATAAAGGCATACCATAATCCATACAGCCTTGGGTGGCTGGGCAATCTTGTTGCTGACTTAATTAATTGCTATTGATGCATGCTGAATTTTAGAGTTTTTAGAAGGTCTTTTCTAATTGTTGGATCTACACATGCATATATAATTGTGGGCATTTACATCACAGGAGTGCAAGATTAACTGGCACAGTGTCAAGGCACATTGATCCTGTTTCACTGAGTTGGATCCAGACTTGGTAATGTTAAGGGTAGACCCACTGAAATAAATGGGGTTTAAGTTAGTTGTGATAAAAATAGCATTGGGTTGGAGCCAGGCTTAGTAATACTTAAGAGTCAACATGCTGAAGTCAGTCACACTTAGAGTAGTCCCACTAAGTCTGAATCCAACGCATTTTGTACCAGTGGTCTAAAACCTTTCTCCTAATTCTCTAGATGTACCACGAATATAGGTAGCAATACTGAGAGTGCCAGTGCCAGGCTATTTGTGCCATAGGCAAAACTAACTACTTTCACACACCCCTCCTCATGGCAGCATAGGCCACGGGTAGGCAAACTAAGGCCCAGGGGCCAGATCCGGCCCAATCACCTTCCAAATCTGGCCTGCGGACTCCGGGAATCAGCATGTTTTTACATGAGAAGAATATGTCCTTTTATTTAAAATCATAGCTGTTAACCTTCCTTTTTTTGCGGGAAATTCCCTTATTCCAGTGCAGTTACCTGCTGCTATCCTGGATTGTTAGATATCCCGTAGACTGTCCCCGGGACAGGTGAGGCTGCTGATCCCTTATTTTCAAATCTAAAAATTGACAACTATGTTTAAAATGCATCTCTGGGTTATTTGTGGGGCCTGCCTGGTTTTTTTACATGAGTAGAATGTGTGCTTTTATTTAAAATGCATCTCTGGGTTATTTATGGGGCATAGGAATTCGTTCATTCCCCCCCCCCAAAAAAAATATAGTCCGGCCCCCCACAAGGTCTGAGGGACAGTGGACTGGCCCCCTGCTGAAAAAGTTTGATGACCCCTGGCATAGACTTTGGAAGTCTTCAAGCTATTACTATAAGTTCACAGCACAGATCTTCAGCATCAGTATTTTGTCTGCATTGTGCACCAATGATTTCTCCAAATTCTTACAGGCCTTAAGTACATCTTCAGTAGTTTTTTGTTGTTGTTGATACTGTATATATCATACAGGAAGCTAACGAACTATATTGTAGTTACAGATAGGTAGCCGTGTTGGTCTGCCATAGTCAAAACAAAACAAAATCCTTCCAGTAGCACCTTAAAGACCAACTAAGTTAGTTCTTGGTATGAGCTTTCGTGTGCATGCACACTTCTTCAGATACCAGATAGGTATCTAAAGAAGTGTGCATGCACACGAAAGCTCATACCAAGAACTTAGTTCGTCTTTAAGGTGCTACTGGAAGGATTTTTTTTTTTGTTTGAACTATATTGTAGTTTTTAAAATTTCTCTTCAACAGATGGTATGACCATGTCTGAAATATCATAACAGAAACCGACTTTGAATTTCTATTTTAGACCTTGTGGTGCCTTTTCTTGGGCCTCATACTCAAACTGCTGTTCCTTCTCCCCTCCTTTTCTAACTTGATCTGTCTCAAAAGTTGTGTTGCATTTCTAATTCCTTTGCAAACTCGGTTGCATCTATCAAAACTACTCATCACACCTGCATCTCACAAGGTAATTCTTGGTCACTTGCAGTTGGCTTGTAACTGAAATTAAATCATTTAATTCAATTTGGTCAATTAAATATTTGCAAAACTTCAAAACACTTGACAATATTTCTCCTCCTCCTCCTGTTTTGGCTACTGCTCTTAGCAATTGATGGCTCTTGCTTCCGTCTCTGCTACCGCTGTTTCCAGATCCCCATGGCTTGCTTCTTCACTATCTTCTCCCAACCAATTGGGGATCATATAGTGAATGTGAAGATGTAACAGAACTATGTGGCCAACCAGATTTTTGCCAAAATAGTATTGCCACTACAGGTGAACCCAAACGAATGCCTTAGCTAAACTTGTGAACTTGCTTTAATTCAGTTTGTGTGGCGTACGTCTCCATTGCCAAGGCAACTGTGCTAGCAAAGTAGAATACCTCAGTTCAGTTGCTTCAGCAACAAAAACACCACCTGTGAATGTTTTCACCCCTTTTCAAGTTCCCCTGAAAAAAGAAAAATGCTGCCTTGTTTTAGCACTAGGGAATGAAGTTGAGAAGAGTGGTGCTGGTATGACCTGTGGTGTTATTTTGGTATGAAAAAACAATGTGGATTTTACAAGAAAGGTTCAGGAACAAAAGGCCTTAATTTTGAAAGTTGTTTTTAAATCTATCTCTCTCTCTCCCCCTCCCCCCCCCATATTCTTGACAATGCAGAACCTGAACTTTGCAGCACAGTTTTTGTTGCTTTGGGGTTAGAATGGGGCCTCTTGAAGCTGCAGTCCTTTAACCTGCATGGTGACACCCTGGTCTTGGACTCTGTGAGAGAAAGGTAGGGTCCACTAGCAGCCTCGGCTAGGAGTAGAAAGTATTGTCATTTCACACTTACATTCTCTTTACCAACATTCAAACATGGAAGTTCAAAGTCCAATATCACAGGCGGCAGGGACCCAAATCAGTTTTGATGTGTGGGAAAATCTAAGGGAGAGAACCCTCCATATTTTAAACAACAACATGGAAGTGTGAATGCTGGAGAGAGAGGATAAGAGGAAAATGCTATGACTGAAGCTCTCAGACTAGAGAGAGTCATTGGATATTACATAGTGAGACATACTGGAGCAAACAGAAGCAGCAGCCGCAGCAGCAGAAGTCTAATGACTTAAATATGTTCTAGTCCTTCAAGAGTTTATGCTATGTAGACTGTGCAGCCATAATCTCAGAAAATGTAGCCTTTAGTACTTTCCATGTCATTCCAGGTGTAATGGAAAGATGCCCTTCTGAATGTCTCATTTTGTATATATTTGTCTCCTGTTGGGAGGTGAGACCTTCGTGTCAGTCTCATGTTACTAATCATGGAATACCTTTCCCCTATTCTGTCTCTCTCTCCCTTACACACACACACACACACACACTTACTTTAACAATGGATACTGAAAACCTTTAAGCAACGTGGGTGGCGCTATGGTCTAAACCACAGAGCCTCTTGATCTTGCCAATCGGAAGGCCAGTAGTTGAAATTCGTGCGGCGGTGGTGAGCTCCTGTTGCTCTGTCCCAGCTTCTGCCAACCTAGCAGTTTGTAAGCACACTAGTGCAAGTAGATAAATAGGTACCACTGCAGTGGGAAGGTGAACAGCTTTTCCTTTCGCTCTGGATTCCATCACGGTGTTCTGTTGTGCCAGAAGCAGTTTAGTTATGCTGACCACATGACCTGGAAAGCTGTCTGTAGACAAACACTGGCTCCCTCAGTCTGAAAAGTGAGATAAGTGCCGCAACCCCATGGTCGCCTTTGACTGTACTTAACTTTATCTTTACCTTTTACTGAAACCCCTTTTCTTAAAGTTTGCAAAATATATTATTCATATTCCCTGATAAATTGCTTCTTTGCTCACCTTACTCTAACAAGCAGAAGTGCATCCTTGGAAGAAAAGGCCTATTGGTTTTAGTGGGATTTACTTCCAAGAAAGCATGCTTTCAACAGCAGCCTTAAAGAAAACTTGAGTGCCTGGTTTCATCCATATTTGCAAGGTGCACTTAGATGTGGGATCCCAACAATGATTTAATAATTTAGTTACTGTTTTGTAGCTGGATTGCACAAATGGACTCCTTCATTCCTCAAGTGTCAGTTCTTTTTGTATTATGAGTAGCCGTTATGATTTTATTTGGGTAAAACAAAATCCTCTTCGCTGATTAAAGGGCTCAGACACTGATTTTGTATCTAAGTGGACTTAATCCATTCTGCTTACATTTTTCTCTTGTGTCAACCAGGAGATGGGAGGAGAAAGCAATTCATATGATGCTGTACAAAATGGATGTAAGAGGCTATTAACAAAAAACAGCTTGTTTCAATACTTTGTATGTGAGTCAGAAGGGACATTGAAATCCAGCCAGTCGACAACTTGCCAGCTCTCTTGGCTTATGGCTTATTCACATTTACCTTTCCTCTGCAATTTCCAGGCACGGTCCACACCTTAAAGCTGCATGTCTAAGCA
Organism: Podarcis melisellensis; assembly: GCF_964234715.1. Lineage (NCBI taxonomy): Eukaryota > Metazoa > Chordata > Lepidosauria > Squamata > Lacertidae > Podarcis > Podarcis melisellensis. Next base: position 13,345,278 of record NC_138537.1, read on the forward strand.
CCTTTATTTTATTTTTGCTCTAGAGCTTTCCCATGAAAACCCACTCTTTAAAGCTCAATCAAAGCAAACAGCAATCCATGGAAAAACCAAATTGCCATTTGCTCTGATTCAACTATAAAGAGTGGTTTTTTGCGGGGAAAGCTCCGTAGCAAAAATTAAAAAGGTGCTCAGACATGGAGCTTAAAAGCACAGAGCAGACAGGCAAAAGGTAAGGGTGTGTATGCCCTTAGACTGCAGTTCTAATCTTACCTACTTGGAAGTGAGCCCCACAAAGTTCAATAGGACTTACAACTGTTTGGAATTGCAGCCCCCCTCCCACCACAAGCTATAATTGGGAAACGTGCTTGTCTTCAAATTTGTCATTAGTAAGGGCTTATCCACACTGACACCATGCTTTTTTTTTAAGCTTTAAAGCTGCATGTCGGAGCATTGTTTTTTGTTCTGAGCTTGGCCTGCCAAAAACTGCTCTTTAGCACTTAATCGGAGCACGCATCAATTCGATTTTTCCACGGATTACCATTTACTCCAATCCAGCTTTAAAGAGCAGGTTTTCATGGGGAAAGGACTAGAGGAAAAGAAAAGGTGCCTGCTTTGATCAGGGTCAGCATGCCTCTGAATACTACTTTCTGTAGGGTGAGGTCATGATTCTTGGCTTCTTATAGGCATCTGGTTGGCCACTGTGAGAATTGTTGTTTAGTCATTTAGTCGTGTCCGACTCTTCGTGACCCCATGGACCAGAGCACGCCAGGCACTCCTGTCTTCCACTGCCTCCCACAGTTTGGTCAGACTCATGTTTGTAGCTTCGAGAACACTGTCCAACCATCTCATCCTCTGTCGTCCCCTTCTCCTTGTGCCCTCCATCTTTCCCAACACCAGGGTCTTTTCCAGGGAGTCTTCTCTTCTCATGAGGTGGCCAAAGTATTGGAGCCTCAGCTTCACAATCTGTCCTTCCTGTGAGCACTCAAGGCTGATTTCCTTAAGAATGGATAGGTTTGATCTTCTTGCAGTCCATGGGACTCTCAAGAGTCTCCTCCAGCACCATAATTCAAAAACATCAATTCTTCGGCGATCACTTCTGCTCTTATTTCAGTCAGACTCCTATTGCCTTGGACTATTTTCAATAGCCTGGGACAAGACTAGATTTTCCTGGTAAGACAACAGATTGTTTTTTATGAGTCTCTCTCTCTCCTGTAGTTTCCCAGGTTCCGGGTCTTTGTATTTTGTTCTGTCTCTCCATTCAGAGTAATTTACATGAAACAAACTGCATCATAAGCATTTACAAATTCCTTGGGGCAAATTGATTGGTTCAAGTCTCTCTTTTTAAACACCAGCCAGAGATATTTGCATGCATCAGGGAACAAATATTGGCACTTGCGCCGCTTAGATGGCATGCATAATAACTTCCTGGAAAGACCTAGGAGGGCGACCTGGTAGAAGTGACTCCAATTCTGTCAACTTTATTAGAGTTGCATCTGTTCGTGTCAGGTCTCAATTTGCTCCCTCCCCTACTCCTCCCTTTCCCAGCCAAAATTAAAAGCCAGCTTAGCCGATTTAATCTGTTGGGGTTTTCTTTTCCCCGAACGCTTCCGAGTCTGACTCATTCATCCTAATGCAGTCTAAAGCAATTGAGCTATTATTAAAGCCTTATAATTTCAAACACACTTTGGTGATTGCTATTTAGATGAGCATAGCAGCGTCTGAATCCCACGTGATTTCTTTAGCACTGGCCTTGGCAGAAAACATATTTTACATAACCATCAAAATAAATAAAATGTTTGCAAGGCTGGTGCTGAGCTAGGAAGGGGAAATGATATCTGTTCTAAGGTGAATCCTTTTTCCATCTCATCATCCTCCCTCTTCCTTTTCCTTTCAAAATGGTGGTCTTAAATGAGATCTGGGGCTGGTAACTGGAGGCATACTGTGATTCCAGATGGCTGGAATGAAATTTGAAAATGAGCTGAGATAAACAGAGAAGCAGGAGGGTTCTGTGACAAACCCATAGGGAGTTAATCTCTTCTTCAAGTTGGATACTGGTTGGTAATGAGGGTCATTTAGCAATTTCCAACATCCTCAATTCATTTTAGTTATAGTGTTATTTTATTTCCTGTGTCTAAGACTACCGCAAAGGTGAATGGGTAATAGAAGAGTGTTGCTGTTGTACATTAAGACTCTTTCTTGGTTTCAACAAGAGATGTTTGTAGCTTAATTCATACAGGAAGCCTTTGTGTGCTGAAGAGCTTATTAAATTGTTTGATTCGTTTATATAATGGGCGAGCGTGTGCAGTACAAGACAACAATTTATCAAGCAGTGAATTGCTTTTGAAAAAATGTCTTAAGTACACAGAGTCATAAGCACACAGAGAGTAGATGGAAATTTTCTGATGCCTTTTTGATTCTAACATTGGGGTTTTGTTCCAGGGATCGTGCCTGAAGCTAAAATTGTGCAAAATCAAAACACATTGGGTTCAGTGATGGGTGAGATTGACAAAGTCTTTTTTTCCCAGACGTTCACCTCTTTCCTCCCTCTTTTAATTTTTTTTAAATATTCCCTCCCCCCCCCCCCAAGCATGTAAAGCTGAATGTGCCCAAGATGACCTTTACCATGATGGTCTGAGCCTATTACACCAATCCTGGTCCAACTGCACTGGCTACCAATAAGTTTCTGGGCGCAATTCAGAGTGCTGGTTTTGACCTATAAAGCCTTAAATGGCTCAGGACTGCAATACCTCAAGGACCGCCTCTTTCCATATGAACCTACCCGGACCCTGAGATCAACTTCTGAGGCCCTTCTTCATTAGCCGCCTCCTTGAGAAGTCCGGAAGGTGGCAACACGAGAACGGGCCTTCTCTGCAATGGCTCCCTGTCTGTAGAATGCTTTCCCCAGGGACGTTTGCCTGGCACCTTCATTATATACCTTTAGGCGCCAGGCAAAAGCATTCCTTTAACCAGGCCTTTGGCTGATCTGATTTACATCCTACACCCTTTTAAAATGTGTTTTTTGGGGGGAGGGGCTATTGGGTTTATTATTATTGTTATTAGATATTTTGTGGTTTTATATCTTGATTTTATTCTGTGAACCACCCTGAGACCCCAGGGTGTAGGGTGCTATATAAATTCGAAGAAGAAGAAGAAGAAGAAGAAGAGGAGGAGGAAGAGAGATGGGGAATGTGGCCCTATCACTTCTGTTTGATATCTTTGTATTGATTTACAAAGTCCTCAACAACTTAGGTCTAGGGTGCCTTAAGGACCACCTGAAATCTTATATCACTAAGATCATCTGCAGGAGCATCACTGGTCATCCCTTGAGTTGCTGAGGCTCACCTGACAACAAGAAACCAAGCCTTATGTGTCATTGTCCCAGTATTGTGGAATAATCTGCCAGGAGAGATTCAGAAGGCGTTTTATGTTTTCACATTTAAATTCACGTTGAAAACTTTTCTATGCCACCAAGCTTATGCAGGCGATTAAGACAATATTCTATAATACTTAGCTAATGGTGCCTGATTCAGAAAAATTGTACATGTTTTTTATTCTTATACATAGATATATCACCGTTTCAAACCACTTTGATAGTTTTTTGTTATAGCAGCATGTAAATATTTCTATAAATAATATATATATTAGGGAAAATTGCATGAAGAAAAGTGCGTGTGAGTATAAATGTGCACTAAAGCACTGATGGGTTTTCATGAGGACCTTGTAAAAAAATAAAAATCACAAACTGATATAGAAACGTAGTAACTGGGTAAAGGAGAAACCGAGAAAAACCAAAATTGACAGATTCATCTATTCTTCCTTTCAAGTAACTATTCATAGGCTCAGGCTGCATAGCTACAATCTCAGGCGCGCATATCTGAGAGAGCAAGTTGCTCTGAACACAGCAAGGTTTTCTTCAGAGTTAACATGCATATATACCCAGTTTGCAATTTTCTGACAACAGAAGGAAAATAAAAAATATATCAGCTAATCCATCTTATAACATGACAAAACAGTTGTCTTGTCCTATATTCATTTACAATGTGGCATCCTAGTATTGAATAAAAGGTGCCCATTTTTCAAATAAAAAGTTCGTTTTCTGTCTTCCTTAACCTGCACATAGTTTGTCAATTTAGACATAATCGCTGTGTCCCATAATTTGATTTACCATTGTTGTGGAGAAGGCATTTTATCTTGCTTCCAGTACAGGTTTTTGACAGAGGCGCCAGTCGTTTACTAGGAACGTGGAAAAGCCTTGCTTGTTATTTTCACATTTAGTGGGACATTTATCTGCCCTGTTGGAGGTGTGGTTCTCTAGAGGACTGAATTTCTTATTTGTTCATTTGGCTCCTAACATTGTTTCCTGATCATTTAAAAGCCCAGAAAACTCATTTTATTTCCAATGTTTCGGTTTGTTTATTCATTCATTCATTCATTCATTCATTTCTGTGGAAACACAAATGTGCATATGCATTTTCTATTCTAAGATTAAAAATATAGGTCCATACCAGATATGTTGTTAATTGTGTGAATGCTTTTAATGTGTCCCCTTTTAAAAGTAACTCACAGTTGTGGACATTATGTGAGTAGAATCAAGTCCATGGGGTTTGGGCAGGAGGTACACCCAAGTTGTTGTCCCTGTGAAATTCACTCTCAGAAGCTATTTTTTATCGGAAGCAAAATATTCATTGGTGGCAAAGGAGGTATTATTATTATTATTATTACTATCTATACCAACCTCCATTCAAGGATCACAGGGTTGTTTACAATGTAAAAAAAACCCAAATGCATAGCATAGTAACAAACAAAAACAGAGTTTAAAAGGCCATTTGTTGTTGTTGTTGTTTAGTCGTGTCTGACTCTTTGTGACCCCGTGGACCAGAGCACGGTGGGCACTTCTGTCTTCCACTGCCTCCCGCAGTTTGGTCAAACTCATGCTGGTAGCTTCGAGAACACTGTCCAACCATCTCATCCTCTGTCGTCCCCTTTTCCTTGTGCCCTCCATCTTTCTCAACATCAGGGTCTTTTCCAGGGAGTCTCCTCTTCTCATGAGGTGGCCAAAGTATTAGAGCCTCAGCTTCAGGATCTGTCCTTCCAGTGAGCACTCAAGGCTGATTTCCTTAAGAATGGATAGGTTTGTTCTTCTTGCAGTCCATGGGACTCTCAAGAGTCTCCTCCAGCACCATAATTCAAAAGCATCAATTCTTCAGCGATCAGCCTTCTTGATGGTCCAGCTCTCACTTCCATACATCACTACTGGCAAAACCATAGCTTTTACTATACGGATCTTTGTTGGCAAGGTGATGTCTCTACTTTTTAAGATGCTGTCTAGGTTTGTCATTGCTTTTCTCCCAAGAAGCAGGCGCCTTTTAATTTCGTGGCTGCTGTCACCATCTGCAGTGATCATGGAGCCCAAGAAAGTAAAATCTCTCACTGCCTCCATTTCTTCCCCTTCTATTTGCCAGGAGGTGATGGGACCAGTGGCTATGATCTTCGTTTTTTTGATGTTGAGCTTCAGACCATATTTTGCGCTCTCCTCTTTCACCCTCATTAAAAGGTTCTTTAATTCCTCCTCACTTTCTGCCATCAAGGTTGTGTCATCTGCATATCTGAGGTTGTTGATATTTCTTCCGGCAATCTTAATTCCGGCTAGAGATTCATCCAGCCCAGCCTTTCGCATGATGAATTCTGCATATAAGTTAAATAAGCAGGGAGACAATATACAGCCTTGTTGTACTCCTTTCCCAATTTTGACCCAATCATTTGTTCCATATCCAGTTCTAACTGTAGCTTCTTGTCCCACATAGAGATTTCTCAGGAGACAGATGAGGGCCATAGATTAAAAGGCCATAGATTAGCTAATTAGCCAAAGGCCTAGGAGAAAAGGGGTCTTTTTGCTTGGTGCCTACATAGGTAAAGGTAAAGGGACTGCAATTTGGGTTTTGCTTAAGGAACGAAAAGCCACCAGATCTGTGTTGTGTCCTTACTTCTGGAAGTCACTTTTTGTGTCGCAAAGGAAACTGAATTCATCTTGACGTGTTGTTTATTGCATGAGATACATGCACTTCTCGTGCAATTCCAAAATAGCTGCAGGGTGGTAGGCCATTATTGGCTGGAGATCAATTCTGCAAAGCACCAAGAATCCAGTGGGATTAGCAAGTTGCAAACTGGTTTATAACCAGAGGCGTCTTTGGCCTGGTGGATCACATGCGGTGCCAGCCTGGCTTTCAAATTAGTTGCGAAATTACCAAGGATGAAGAAAGTCAACTGCCCCCATGAAATGGCCATTTTATGTTTTGCCTGAAGGGTACTCCCTGCAGGGTTTATATCTCCACTTGGTTTAATAGCATCCACAGCAAGGATAAGGAGACCTAATCGCTTCATTAGTATAACAAAACCATTAGAGGAAGATTTGGGAAGGAAGGGAATATTTTTAGACAAATTCCCTTGGATCGCATGAAGGCATTAAGACGAGTAGCAGCTCAAAGTTGGAGGTCACAGGAAATGTGCCGGAAGGAAGGAAAGTTTTCTTACCAGCCCGATTCAGATTGGAAAGTGAAACACAAACGGAGGAATGAAACTTTATGGGGGTCCTAATTAGGGATCCTCTTGTTGCTTGGATACACTGTGTCTCTTTGAAATGTAAATAGGGCACCAACAAAATCTGAGAACCCAACTGGTGTCTCCAATGAAAAGAATAAGTATGTTTGATGTGATCCTTTTTAATTTCGCCCGGTGTACTTAAATTTATACACTGAAGCCTGTATGGAGCCCTATGAAATACAGAACCTGTGGAGATGAGATCTGGTTATGTAAATGCATGCCCAGGTTCATATGTATGCTATTTACAAATTACTTTAGGATGTCTATTTTTCTAGATTAATATTTTGGATATTAGTATTACTACTGCTGCTGCTATTATTAATCCTCTTTAGTCACTTCTGCATTATACCATAATAAAAACAGCACAACTTTCCTCCTATATAACAGCCACAGGGATCATGTAGCAGCACACTAGTAACAAAACAACATCATCTCCCTCCATCAAAAGGCCCTGGAACAAAGGTAAGTTTTTAACCTGTAACCAAAAGGGTGTTGGTGAAGGTGCCAGGCAGACCTTACTGGGGAGTGCATTCCACTGATGGGGAATCACAGCTGAAAAGGCCGTCTCCCTTGTCACCAACCTCCAAGCCTCCTGGAGAAGGACCTTCAAAGAAGATCTAAGAGTGAGGAAGTATATATTGGGGTCCTGAACTGAAAAAATATCAGTTTAGAGGGTGTTTTCATTGCCAAAGGGAAAGATGGAAAAAGCACCAACTGCGGGTGTCATTTCATTTGCAACAGTGGGAAACTGAAGGGAATACGTTGCTTCCAAAGTTCTCCCTGCTCCAAAATTTCAGATCCTGACATGTATAAATGTCCCCCCCAAATAAGTCTGTACTCCTTAGAGTTACCGCTGCAGCATCATTTGCCTTTAATATTAGAAGAGGCAAGCCTTGAAGCAGAGCTTTCTAAACCTTTCACGTTGGTGACACAGTTTTAAGGCATGCATCACTTTGCAACAAAGTAATGCAGTTTTACTAGCAAAGCGGAGGTTAACCGCAGCTGACACACTGTGTGTCACAACGCACAATTTGGAAAGCTCTGCCTTAAAGTGAGTGAAGAGATGGAATGAACGTTTGCCCCAGCAGCACTATGAGTCTTGTCTCTTTATTCTTGTTTTTTTCATTCTCTGGAACTGCCAAAATGTCCTTTTCATTCAATTTGCCTTTTCATTCTGCACATCCGTTTCAGTAACACTGTGAGAGCTGATTGCCACATTTTAGCCGTGGCCCAGAGCTCTGCAAGGCCCTGATGAATGCATGAAGGCTATGCCATTCATGACAGGTAATGCACTTTGAATTATGGTGCTGGATGAGACTCTTGAGAGTCCCATGGACTGCAAGAAGATCAAATATGTCCATTCTTAAGGAAATCAGCCCTGAGTGCTGACTGGAAGGACAGATCCTGAAGCTGAGACTCCAATACTTTGGCCACCTCATGAGAAGAGAAGACTCCCTGGAAAAGACCCTGATGTTGGGAAAGATGGAGGGCACAAGGAGAAGGGGACGACAGAGGACGAGATGGTTGGATAGTGTTCTCGAAGCTACCAGCATGAGTATGACCAAACTGTGGGAGGCAGTGGAAGACAGAAGTGCCTGGCGTGCTCTGGTCCATGGGGTCACGAAGAGTCGGACACGACTAAACAACAATGCACTTTAATATTGTAATAACATCAAGCACACTTTTAGAAGTCCCATCAACTTCAGTGGGAGAGAGTACAGTTGTACCTCCGTTTATGTAACCCTTTGGTTATGTAAACTTCGGGATGCGCACATGGCAAACCCAGAAGTATTTTACTGGGTTTCACTGCACACACATGCACAGAAGCAATCTGCGCATGTGCAGAAGCGATACTCAGGTTGCGGAAACCTCAGGATCCAACTGGAACTCCGGAACGGATCCCGTCTGCAACCGGAAGTACTACTGTATGCCTCTGATGCCAGTGGCTGAGAATCACAAGTGAGGAGAGGTCTGCTGCGCTCTGATCCTGTTTTGAAGCTTCCCACAGGTATCTGGCTGGTCATTGTGGGAACAGGAGGCTGGACTAGACAGACCATTGGCCTGATCCTGCAGGCTCCTCTTCTTAGATAACCATAGGATTAAGACCCAACAAGTCAGTAGTGGTGTGTTTAATTTTGCCTGGATCATGTCTATTATGATTGGAACTACATAAACATGAAAAAGAGTCAGATAAATGGGGAAAGTTCCCAAGGAAATCTTCTTATAAACTCTGCAGCATGTCATTTACTGCCCTCTTACTTCCCATCAAGCCGTTCATTCTCTATTACACACCTAATAAGCACAAGCCTTCCTTGATCCTTATCCTTCATATCATGTCTAAAGTGTCTGTCAGAACTTTCAATATCTAACTTAATGGCAGCTTAGACAAAGCTGGCTCAGGTCCAGGGCTGCTCCACAGACTAGCTAAACATGTCAGAAGAAAAGAAGTGCTGCTCTGTGTGGGCTGAGGCTTATCATTAAAATCCCTTTCTGTCCATCACCGCAAATTGGGAGGTGTTGTCAGGAGAATCCTGCGCAACGCTCTGCCGTCAAAGCAGTTCGGGAGAAGAAGGTGGACAAGTGGACAGGAAGACCTCTGAAGACCACTCGGTAGGCTCTTGTTATATATGGAGAGAGTAGTTTCTCGGGACCTTGAACTCTGGTGAACAAGGCAAGACTTCCAAGGATCTCAGTTTTTCTCCTGCTGAGGAGGGATGGAGTGGTTGCCTCAGCCTGCCTAATGGTAGAGCCAACTCTGGGCATCTGCCCTCTTCCCTCCACCACCAAATCTTAGGGCAAAGGGATGCAAGGAGTGCTGTTGCATTAGAGCCAAAACCCATCTGGTCCAGCACTCTATTCTCACAGTGGCCAACCAAATGCCTATGGGAAACCGGCAAGCACAAAAATGCCCCTTGTGCAACTTGTAAACAGAGACATACTGCCTCAAACAATGGAAGTTGTACATAGACGTGGCGGCTAATAGCCATTGGTAGTCTTATTGTCCATTAATTTATCTAATCCTATAAGAATTGCTATTTTGAGAAGTGGTGAGATAGTGAGGACCTCTCCACCAGCTCACCCAGGAATGAGTGCTATTTGGGACCTCCTCTTCCAGAACTGCCTCTGCCAGTGGCCATATATGGTTCCTTCACTTGCTAGTTTCCTTTATCCTTCTCCATTTCTCTGTCTATTTAACTGAGAACCATTATTTTAAACCAATGGCATCCCAAGATGTTAGACTCTTAACTCTGATCGCCCATGCTGGTTGAGGCTGATGGAAGTTGGACTCAAACAACAGCCAGTGTGTGTGTGTGTGCGCACACATATCTGTATGCCGGAAACCTGGTTTAAACTGTGAATTAACATGCACGGAAATGGTATGTAAACAAAATAAACTTAAATTGTTCACTGCTTGGGGAAGGAGCTGCATTCAGAATCATTTTCCAAAGGAAAAAAAATGAATATGAACTCTGTATGGAGCAAAGCCATTTCCGTTCATTTGTTTAGTTTTCCTCATTTTCAATCTGAAATGTGTTAAAAGAGAGAGGATGTCATCCGGAATATTTTCTTGGCTAAATTAGAATTATTTGAGGAATCATTGAATAGCGAACAAGCCAGGTCTTGCTCTAATTTACAGCTGAGGCAGTTGTTTACATGCTGATGTCTCTTTCCGTGCAATGAAATTTGCCCTGTGATGTCGTCAAGTAATTTCCCACCACACTGCATATTCTGTTGTGATTTCTGTACTTAACAATGGTCCATACACACAGTGATGGATGAATAATGTCAGGTTAGTGAGCAGTAATAATAATATCATGATTGTTTCGCTCCAGTCTTCAGTGTGGTGATATTACTTGAAGAGTTCTGCTGGAATAACTTGGATGTGTTCTGCCATTTTCATCCCTGACCTGTTTTTGTAAAATACACCCAGCATCCTGCTGTTGTTCACATATGAATATACTCTCCCAAAGCTGTTCCTCCAATCATCTTCTATGATGAAGGACTGTAGCTCAGTACAAGAACAGTTGCCCTGCATGCAGAAGAGTGGCTGGGGAAGCCCAGCCAGATGGGCGGGGTATAAATAATGAATTATTATTATTATTATTAGGTCCCAGGTTCAATCCCCAAGCTGGGAGAGATCCCTGCTGGAAACCCTAGAGAACCACTGCCAGTCAGTTCAGACATACAGAGTTGGTTCGACTAATAGACCTACTCAGTATCAGGCAGCTTCTTATGTTCCTATGGTCTTCAATTTACTCAATAAAGCACACCTGAAATCCACTGGCAGGCAACAACCACAGATCTATCTTGGTTATCTTAGATACTGAAAAACAGAGCAGAGGAACATTGATGGTCTTAAACCCTCAAATGTAGTCACCAAATTTAACCCCCAGCCCCTGGCAAACAACCCCATTGCTGCAGGGTAGCTCACCATTGCTCTTGGTACCAGAGTCAAACAGACCATAGGTGTATAGAAAGCTGCCTTATACTGAGTCAAACCATTGGTGCATCCAGCTTAGCATCAGAGCTGGTCCAAGACATGTTTTTGCACTGGAGATGAACCACAAAACAGCACCACTCTCCCCGCCCTCTAGGAAAGAACGGCTGAGTGAAGATCTACACGGGAAACAAGGGTGGGAGGTGCCTCCTATTCACCAAGAGGCCATTGTTGAGGTGGCATTGGGCCAGGAGGCTGACAGGGAGGCAGCAGATCCATCCTCGAAGGAGTGTGCCACAGCTGTTGCTGCCACCATGCCAGTGGCCACAGTAGTGAGCGATGCATTCTTTGGAGGCCAGATCTGCTGCCCCCATGGATCCTGCCACCTGAGGCAGTTGCCCCACCTTTTCATGGGTGGACCAGCCATGCATAGCATTGTCTATGTTAATGGAAAGCAACTCTTCTGTTTATCAGGCAGAGTCTTCTCCCATCCTTACCAGGAGATGCTCGAGGTTGAACCTCACACCTTCTGCATGAGTTATGGTCTTTCCTCTTAGAATGACACGCAATGGGTTGCTGCCAATTCCTTTTCCATCCTCCCCAGGACTCTCCCCCCCCCCCCCCAGAGCAGGAGCATTGATATAATCTGTTGGAACCCCAGGGCAACTCACAGACCCTCCTTACTCCGGCAGGGGAATGAGGCACTGGCGAAACTTTCAGGTTTTGCTACTGTTTGCGACAGATTAGCACAGACGTCGGAGAAGAGGGGAAGCAATCATGCAGAGGCTGGATGCTTCTTTCCTTTGATGATGGGGATCAAAAGTGGAGATAGCACTGTTCTGCTCAGGTCCCACACATTGCCTTCCCATAGGCATCTGGTTGGCCACTATGAGAATAGGATGCTGGAGTTAATTGGGCTTTGGTTTGACCCAACATGTTCTTATTGGTATCTAACTCATGCTAGTAGGGACACGAATTCTTTCTAAGATGGTTTGCATTTCTAGTGTAAAGCTAAAGGTTGTGTTTCAGCTGTCTGAAGATCCTTTGTGTTTTACAAGTTGCACTTATGCTCTCAGTTATATACACACACACATAGATATAGATGATATAGATATAGATAGATATAGATAGTTCAGCCAAGCTGGGTAATATTGCAATCAGGCCATATTGGAGATGTGAACTCAGGTCTTCCCAGTCTGGCCCCATCTGCACTATACAATTAAAGCACTATTATACCACTTTAAGCAGTCATGGTTTGCCCCCAAAGAATTCTGGGAACTGTAGTTCATTGGGAATACTGAATGTTGTTAAGAGACCACCATATGTCCCTCACAAAGCTACAATTCCCATAGTTCTCTGAGAAGAGGGATCAACTGTCAAACATTTGCACATAAGAGGAGAAATTCACACCAAAAGGCTGATTAATTTTCAGGAGAACTTTTTTTTAAGGGAGGAGGAGGAGGTGGTGGAGGAGGAGGAGGAGGAGGAGGAGGAGGAGGAGGAGGAGGAGAAGAAGAAGAAGAAGAAGAAGAAGAAGAAGAAGAAGAAGAAGAAGAAGAAGGAGGAGGAGGAGGAGGAGGAGGAGGAGGAGGAGAAGATATGGAAATGCAACTGAACATGAGGTTGGAAAAAATGAGAAACTGAGAGAAACTGAAATTGTCAGAATTACCCATCCCTGTTTCCAAGAGACAATAAAGTTCTTTCTTAGTTTCTTGACTAAACCTTTCATGACAATGGTTATAAGGAAAAATAATTACTGGCTCTATACAGCTGCCTATGCTGTGGGGATTGTGCCCGGTGGGCGAAAGAAAGGGAGAGAAATCACAATTTAATCAACTCAGAAGCAAAATTGAAGATCACATGTGTGATGAAATAAATAATGTTCCATCAGAAGAAGCAATTTTCGGCCAACCTCTACCCCCTGCATCAGTTCAAATGAGGATTTTAAAGTTAGGTGTCAGCTTTGCAAAATGGCTTTGCCCACTCTCACTTGAGCTCTGTGAAAGGCAAATGTAAAGATTTTTGCAATTTCCTCTGCTCACCAGAAAGTTGCCTATTTTTAGCAAAAGCTATTGTTCTCTCCAAAATAGGCAGCTGACTGATTAATTATCTCCATTGTGCGGGCAAAGAGAATATTCTTTTGAAGGTGAAAATGAAAAGCAGAAAAGGAAAGAAAAGAAACATATGAGAAATTAGTTGCAGTGCTTAGCTATAGCCAGATATATTAAGTCGTAAAGAAATCAATTGGGGACGGGAGGGGTGGGGAACGAAGGCGGGGGGCAGGAGAATTCAACATGCCAATTTTGTAATCTCTCTTCAGTCTTGAGGGGAAATGGAGGTATGGTGAATGCTTCATCAAAATGGCACTAGAGACGTCACATCTGTTCTCAGCCCAAGCTCTTCCTGAGTTGATTCAGTGGTGTTATCCAGAAAGGACTGAGACAACTTCAGAGCCTCACTCAACAGAATGAGAAGGAGGTCCCCCAAACAAAGATGCCTGGTTTGTACATAAGAGGCCAATAGCATACCTAGTCCAGTATCCTGTTCTCACAGTGGACAACTGTGATGGATGCATCACCCAAATTGGGCTACTGTGAAGAAACAAGGGAGGTTTTCAGAGACAGAAATTATTATTATTATTATTATTATTATTATTATTATTATTATTATTACCCCAGCCACTCTGGGCGGCTTCCAACAGAATATTAAAAATGATACAGCATCAAACATTAAAAGCGAAACAATATTGGGGGGAAATTGAAAAGCCCCCTCTCCAAAAAATAAAGCCCAGTGAGAACTGGACATTCTCAGTGGCCGCAGAATGCTAAATATACGTTATGTCTGAGAAAGGTGGAATGGAATATTCTGGAAGTAGGCATGGCTGAAACTCTAAACATGAACATTTTGTTGCAAGTCCCTCTCGCTCATGTAGATTTTCTATTGGGTGGAGAGCATGGTTGTGGCACCGTTTTGCCACTCTGCTTTACCTTCCTCCATTTCCTGCCCACAAAACTTCCAAGCGCACCAAGTAAATCATGGGTAATAGAGTTTATGGAATCCCAAGCTGTGCTGATATCTGGAAGGCCATCGCAGTGGTATATGGGCTGCAGTAAAACAGAAAAGCGCCCTGGAGCTTCTGTCAATAGAATATAGTGGAGACGTATGATTAAGAGAGAGTTAAGGTGCATCAGACAATGAAGGAAAATAATGCCATATGACACATTAATAGATCCCAGGGAAGTCTTGTTAATCTACCAAAAAAAGCAAAAACCCAATAAGCTATTTTAGCGCAATATTAGGAGTGAAGGAGAAAGACGATGACAACTCATTCCTCCGTGTGATTTTCATGGCCTAGTTTGCAAACAGACAGTGCAAGGCTGGAACATTTCAGATCCCTTTTTCATGAGGCTTCGATGAGTCATAGACCTTAAGCTGAAGATGTAAAATTTCGCCAAGTATGAATTGCTCACTGATGATAGCCTTACATGACTGTTCCTCCCCACTCCCCAATTACAGTCACCTTGGAGTGGAAATCCAAAGGTTTGGGACATCCTTATTTCTCTGGACAACATATATTTGACAAATGCTGACAAATGAATTGTAGGCTGCAGCTCTTGAAAAGTTACCATAAGAATTAGAGTTGGCACAGAAATTTTCCCTAAGCAGCATTGGAAGTAAGTCTGACAAGTCCCGCAAAACATATGAGGATAATTTTCTTCATCTTATTATTATTATTTGTAAAAACAAAAGTAAAAGCACAGATAACAAATGAAATACCAACCATCATGATACAGTGTGCCACCCATATATTACTTGAAAATTTAATGCATGGCCATTCATTAACCTTGTGGAATTTGAGAGAGAAAGAGAAAGAGTTTAGATATCTCCACTGGGAATTACAGGCAGTTCTGTAATGTAAGCCGGAATCACCACGATTTAGAAATCATTGCATGCAAGGGAAATCATGTTCTGGGTGACACCAGCAGGGAAAGGAAGCTATAGAGATCTGACTAGCTTCAATTTTGCATATTAGTCTAGTAGCTTAAAAGGTAAAGATAAAGGACCCCTGACAGTTAAGTCCAGTCGTGAATGATTCTGGGGTTGTGGCACTCATCTCGCTTTACTGGCCAAGGGAGCCGACGTTTGTCCACAGACAGTTTTTCTGGGTCATGTGGCCAGCATGACTAAGCCGCTTCTGGCGAACCAGAGCAGCACACGGTAACGCCGTTTACCTTCCCGCTGGAGCGGTACCTATTTATCTACTTGCACTTTGATGTGCTTTTGAACTGCTAAGTTGACAGGAGCTGGGACTGAGCAATGGGAACTCACCCCATTGCGGGGATTCAAACCGCCGACCTTTCATTCGGCAAGCCCTAGGCTCAGTGGTTTAGACCACAGTGTCCCCCACCAAGCTTATGCAGGCAATTACAAATATATCTTTAAATAAGAGTTAGGTGATTCCTGATTCATTCTCAGATATATATATATGGAGAGAGAGAGAGAGAGAGAGAGAGAGAGAGAGAGAGAGAGAGAGAGAGAGAGAGAGTTTTATTGTACACTTTTATGTATACTTGTTGTAATCCGTGATTATATTTCAAATGAATAGCATATATAAATATTTTTGTATTTCTCTCTGCATATTGCAATCTGGTACCACTCCTCACAGCAATGGGATGACGTCACACACCCTGACTGGTGCCAAGCAGCTGCTATTTTAGTTGTTCACAGTGGCAGCAATGTAGTGTCACTCCAGGGCATTGTGGGAATTAAAATGGTGGTCTGAAATGCGTGAAACATAAAGATCAGACAGGGGCCCATTGGGCTCCAACAGTCACAGCTGCCTGAGGAAGGGGACCTGCCTGAAATTCAATTCCAACCACTACTGTGTTCTAGTATGACAGCCAGAGCATGTAACTTGAGATGAACAGCACTTTGGGAATGAGCTGTTATGGACTTGAAAAGAAGCTAAACTGTTCCAATGGGAGCAGGGAAAAGGAGTACCTACCACCTGTGTGTTGCCTGAAGCAACCTTGATGAGAGAAAATAGACTCTGAAATGTTATAATAGAAACTAACTACCCAGTCACTATAAGGAAAATGATCGCTATAAGCTTTGAAGGTCCTTGAAGTCTTCAATTAGGGGTTTGTAGTTTTTGAGGGCAAGGCTGTGCTCAGAGAAGGGCCCACTCTGCTGTGCTGTTGCAAATATTATGGGATTCATCCACGCCACTTTGATGGTTATCTTTAATAGCTCATTCAGGCTTCTTTTGTTTGAGTTGATGATGTGGATAATAGAGTGATTTGCTTAACCCCCAGACCTTCTGTCCTAGCCATTCTTCATGACCATAGCTGTCAACTTTTCTCTTTCTTGCAAGGAATCCTATTCGGAATAAGGGAATTTCCCTTAAAAAAGGGAAAATGTTGACAGCTATGTTCATGACCCCAGCAGGCATGTCCAAAGTCTGTTTTGGGGGCCTAATGCGGCCCACCAGTAGGTTTAATCTGGCCCCGTGACAGTTTATTTCCTGTGGTAAATTCCTAAAAAAAAAAAAAAACCACAACAACTTCAATCCTAAAAGAAGCTCAACAACTTTGGTCGCTCCCCACTTCACTTCATTTCACTTCATCAAATCTGGCCCTCTGTGAAAAAAGTTTGGACACCACTGCGGGAATGCTATGCAAAGCCCAACTAGGGCATCCAATAACATCTGGAAGGCCACAGGTTTGAGATCTTTTAAAATCCTTTTTCCACTGACTACATTCATCTAGGCACAAAATTTAAACAGCTGAGTCAAACTTGCTGAAAAAGTGCAACTCAGAATTATCCTCTCTAAATTTAAATGGTGGCTATTCTTCCAATATTTCTGGCCTGCACAAGAGCATTCAGCAAATACATGGGGGATATTTAATATCCAGCGGTAGCCTTTAACATCCAAAGGTTATGCAGAATCAATCAACATTTCACAGTATCTGGAAATAGAGGTCAGTATTTTTGACAGTGTCTAAAACGCAACGGTCAATATCATAGCAGACAGATGGTATATAATAGCTGACGGTATTTGACAGTTTCTGATAGATGACTTGCCATTGATTTTAGTACATTTTATGTCAACTTCATCCATTCATTTATCCCATCAAAACATTTGAATTTCAGATTTTGAGATCAAATCTTCGTTCCAAGATTCTGCACTAGGGTTCTGAGGTAAAAAGTGGCCATCAAATTCCAGTTTGTAACATGCATGGTTGTTGTTGTTTTTAAAAAGTTATTTTTTAATTTAACTATTAAATTAAACGTTGCTTAAATTTGATGGGGAAATGTTCTAATAAACTGCCCTGACTGCTCAGAAATGTTTCAAAAGATCTTGAATTTCACATCTGGATCTGGACAGAGATTGCCTAATTTCTCTTGTCCACATTCTTGTTAGATTACTGCAAAGCATTACATTTGAGTTTCCCTGAAGACTGTTCAGAAACTGCTGCTGGTGCAGGACTAAGCATACAGACTGCTGACCAGGGAAAGATGATTCTGCATGCAACACCAATCCTGGCTTGACTTCGCTGGCTACAAGTTAGTTTCCAGGTGCACTTCAAAGTGCTGGCTTTGACCTATAAAACCTCAGGACCTTAAGGATTGGATCTCTCTCTGAACTGACCAGACACTTAGTTCATCAGCTAAGATCCCCATTTGAGTGATGCCTCCCCAGGGAAGATTACCTGGTGCAATTGTTGCCTGTTTTAAGGTACAAGGTAAAAACATTTTCATTTCCTCAGGGCTTACGTTTTGAATTGTGAGGGTATTAAATTATGTCAGTGGCTTTCTTGTGCATATCCTATAATTGAGGGTAGGTAGGACCTGGTCCTTTTGAATGTATTTTGGAAGAGTTTTGGAAGGCCACAATCCTAAGGCTAGATCCACCGGCATGAAGGAAATTAGGATCCAGTGGCTCTCCAGCTGAGCCAGGAGGTTCCCGCCTGAGCTGGACAATGTTGGCATAACTCCCTCATCCCACCTCAGCCAGGATGCAGCTGGCTGAAGCTGAGACCAGTGGATCTCAAGTCAAAAGGGGCATTTTGTCCCTTTTGCTTCTCATCAGAGACCCTTCTCTACATCCCTACTCCCTGAGAAGTTCGGAGGATGACAATGCAAGAATGGACCTTCTCTCTAGCGGTTCCATTTGTGAAATGTTCTCCCCTGGGAGGCTCACCTGGTGCCATCATAATAGGTCTTTAGGCACCAGGCAAAAACCTACCTCTTTACCCAGGCCTTCAGCCATTAAATAATCTATGGCCTGTTAAATGCGTGTGAGGGGGTTTGTTATTATGATGTTTTATTATTATGCCGTATTATGCTTTTATATTTATGCTGTGCAAATTATGTTCTTAATGTTCTGCACTGCTCTGGGATCTTGGATAAAGGGTGGTATATAATTAATAAATACATAAATAATTTTGCGGGGCTTGGGGGAGGCAGGACTGGAGTGGGGGTGGGGGTGGGGACTAAGGTTGGATCTTAAGTCCATTCAGCTCCATCACATGACCTGTCAAGCCAGCGAAAAACTCAAGCTCTATTTCAAAGACTTGTTTTCCCTCTGCCAGACTTTGGCTGGCTCAGGCAGCAGTTGCCCTGCTCCTGAATGGAGTTTTGATCTGGTGTATTTTTAAACTGGCTTCCCTTATTTTACAGTGGCTTCTCATTTTTATGATTGCTCCCTTAGTTTCTGTTTATTTTTCCTCTTTTATATGATTTTAAAATCTTTGCTACGTCCATTTTTGTTGTTTTGTAAGGCCCTTTGAGACACCTTGGTACAAAAATGTGACTAATAAATCATCACCATCATCCTATAATATAGAAATAAGGCATCTACTGCCAATCCAAGGCTTTTTCATGCAACAGCTTTTGTCCATGCTTAGCTTTGCATATGCCATTCCATTCTTACCACATCTCTCAAACGATTTCTCTCTCTCAAATCTGCAAATAAGAAATCAATTACACAATAGCATTAATGAAACCCAAGACAAAAGGCTTGCCGTGCATCGCTTGTGGTTTACCCATTGATTCTTCTTGATACTTCCACTGAACAATTTATCAAACGTAGCCGATGGTTGGCCTCCGTTCAAGAACAGCGTCGTACCAGAATTAAATCAAATCAGAAAATAAATCTGTTTCAACGATGCGTGTTTCAAAGAAGGAACTTTTCTTTGGAGACCTCAGGAAAAGGGCTAAATGATACATTTTCATTTTGAGTGAAAGGAGGAATGTAATTCTCATCCACAGCTGCAGCAGAAATCTTGACAATTTACTTCACAGAATGAAATTAAAAACAAAATAAACCCCACAAAACACTCATCTGAGGAATGCCCATCCTTTAAAAATTTATTTTGGCGTATTCCCCCTTCCCCAGACAATGATCATCAAATTATCTAATGTTTGCTTACATCATATAGCAGCTGTCTATAACAATTCATTATTAGAGAAGTGAAAGGAACTAATACAATGAACCAATATCACAGGGGAAAACAATTTGCAAAACATCAAGGAGTAAACTGACGTCACGTTTGACAGCTTACTAAAAACCCCACAACCCTCTTCTTTGAGGCCTTTTCAGAACATATCTGGTAAAATGACAAGCAGAACATTAAGAATGTCTTGTTGTGATCTAATTACAGCTGTTGTACTTTAATTTCAGGGATATATTTAACCCATGAGGTGGCAAACACCCACTTATTGAATGCTGAATAATGTAACAATGATCAATGAGAAAAGCCACCTGCAGTTCTAGTTGCAGTGGTTCCATTTCTGAATACATTTAAGGAATGTATTCAACATTTATGCGCAACGGTTGCTTACAAGAACCTCCCATACCCAAGAGAAATTGCGCTGTACAATTTACTGCAAGGTTTACAGAAGCAGAACCCTCCGCATGTGCTCCAATTATACCTTCTTCTTTTTTTGCAAAATGAGCTGGTAACTCTAACGCTAACCAAGATCTCCAAGAAAACACTGCATACCTTTATTTTGGCTCCAAGGCCAAATACAACTCAGCAGAAATGGGGAGCTGGTGGCACTTCAGATATTGTGGAACTCCAGCTCAACCCCAGCCAGAAAGTCCAATGGCCAAGGATGATGGGAGTTGGAGTCCAATAACACTGGAGGGTCACAGGCTCTCAGTCCCTGCTATAGAGCAAAATGGGCAATGTATCACTGGCTATCAGGTTGGCAGGAGGAACAGCAGCATGGAAGGTCTCTTGACTTCATGTACGTCTTGTGGATTTCCTAGAGAGATCTGGCCTTTGAAGAGATCTGGTTGCCCATTGAAAGAAGCAGGATGATAGACTGGGTGGGCCGTTGGCCTGACTCATCTGGAAACTGTGTTCTTAAGAGGCATGCACAGACTTGAAGCTGTTCTGAGAGCAGCCGATCTCTCAGTAGGCAATCAAGTGGCTTCTTTATTTAAAACCAGCTTAAACGTTTAGCCAGGTGATCAGCTAAAAATAAGTTGTGTGTGGGTGTATATGCGCTTTTCTCTTGAACATACCAGTTTTGCAATCACGTCCAAGTTTGGGGGTGAATGCCAGGCATATTGTGTGGGTTCCTCCCTCCCCCCAGCAAAGCAGCGTGAAACCGGGTTCATAGGTGGTGTGATTCAAATGAAAAATCCCAGCAGTGTTATTTTTCTAGAAAAAGAGGTGCCAGAATTCACTATGAACGCCTCCCCTTGTTCTCTTATAATGGCAATGGTGCCCACCTGAGAGGTGTCAGAACTGAATTCTGTGAGTTCCGGCTGGAAAAAAAAAGCCCTGAATGCCAGGAAGCCGAATACCGGTTTGCCTATCTAACAAACTTTCACAGATTAAGATTACGGCACCTATCTATCTATCTATCATCTATCTATCATCTATCTATCATCTATCTATCTATCATCTATCTATCTATCTATATCTATCTATCATCTATCTATCTATCATCTATCATGATAGTCATATTGCCTATTACTTTACTGAAGATCACAGCCTGTGCATGCCCTACTGCAATGACAAGTCTTCTCCATCTGCTGTTGAGTTTGCAATAATCTATCCTGCGCTGACTTATGAAACTGTTGTGGTTCACTATAACCTCTTTAATGCATGCATGATAGATCACCTAGGGCTGAAGACAGAACATTATTTTTCCTGTTGAGGGTCACCTTCACTTAGTGGTTATCCGTCAGGCTGACATACCAGCAGTGGGCAGAGTTTGGTGAACCCAGAGAAAAAAGTGGGTGGGTCATCTCTGTCCATCTGCCCCCCACTCTCTCTCCATCTCTCCCTCTCTGCCCCATTACTTGTCTCTCACTTCCATTGGCCAAAGACCATACATGTGGAGTTTTAACCTGGGGAAAAAACCTTAAGGAAGTTTAATCCTAAAATAGGTCTAGTCTAGTTACATAGAATATAAGTGACTCCAAACCATTCAGCAACATTTACTAATTAGATAGGTAGCTGTAAGATGCAAGTATGAAAAAAGAAACTAGTGCAGTGTCTGATATATAGGTGCATATGCTAACAAAATATTGTGGGTTTTTTAAAAGTGCTCCTCTGATCTCCTCTACAGCAAAAAAGAGACAGATATCAAAATGCAGCGAGCACCCTCAGCCGGTGGGGACTGCTGGAGCACAATGGATCAGTGCCTCAGGTGGCCCGCAGCCTTGTTCTCCCCTTGAGAAAGAGATGGACTGCTTGACTTTAAAAAGTAAGTTCAAAGGTACATAAACATGTGTGCACATGTACATCTTCATCCTGAACCTTTGGGGAAACAGCAATCCTTCTCTGTGCCTGGTGGTAACAAAACAGGTGCTAGCCTGTACATACAACTCTGTCACAATGATAAAACAATCTGCATGAGAGAAAGAGGCAGCTATTCCATGCTTTAATGTGAAATAATGCAGAAAACCTGCAGAACCTCTTATCCAAGGGCTGGCGGGGGACAAGGGAGGAACCTTGGGCAGCAAAGGTTCTATTTGCTAACCAAATGCCAAGGTAGTTTATTTTGTGCATAGATAATACTTTCAAGATACTATAGGAAACGATTTGGCAGGAAACGATTCCAATGTGATTCCAAGATTCTTGTCTAAGATTCTTGTCCAAGATACTTTTCTTTAAAAAAATGATAAAAAAGAATACTTCATTGTACTTACACATACATTGACAAATATGCAAAGGCAGTGAAGACAAGCAGTCGCTTCGCATGAATTCTGAACGCTGAATCCTCTTTGATTACATAGGATAACTTATTGATAGAAAGATGCAAGAAATAAAATATCTCACTCATCGCCCCCCCAAAGGTCTATTTTGAAAGTTGTGGAGGGGGGAACCCCTCCAAAACATTTATACATTCTGGTGGGAATAAACTTCAGGAAAGAGCTCCAAAATTTATTGCCATTTTTAACTCTGTGGCTCCCTCTATAATGAGGCCTTTGGTCTTTAACTACCTGTGGCCTTTTAGTAGTGGCTGGGATGTTTTTGATATATTTCTCTTTTCTCTTGGTTTTCATGTATCTATGCGGGGTTCACTGTCTGTCTGTTTGGTTTTTTGTAAGTGTCTCTGGGTTGCCGTGGGCAAGATAAAGCAACTGACAAATTTCATGAACAACGACAACACATCCCAGATGTCTTCAACCAGAGCAACACTATCGCGGCCTTTCAAAACTGGATGATGTGTGGGGACATCCCTCCACTTTCATCCTAACCTCTGCTCTGCAATTATAGAGTTGCAAGTTGGATGGTGCTCTCCATGGTCGCCCAAGAGCTTCTTGATCCCTCTCCTGTATAAGATGGAGAACCTGTGATCCACCAGATGTTGTTGTAAACAAACCCCCACCAGCCTCAGCCAGCATGATCCATGAATGAA
Source organism: Podarcis melisellensis (assembly GCF_964234715.1). Lineage (NCBI taxonomy): Eukaryota > Metazoa > Chordata > Lepidosauria > Squamata > Lacertidae > Podarcis > Podarcis melisellensis. The sequence goes on from NC_138537.1 coordinate 13,368,181, forward strand.
GAGAGTTGCAGTCCAACTGGAGGGCCAGTATCATCATCATCCAGTGGTTTCTTATAAGTCTTTGGGCCTTGTATAGGCTGCTCAGGGCTGGGAAGCCTGTGTCCAGTGCTCAAGGATGATGGGCTTTGTAGTCCAGGAACACCTGGTGGGCCACAGATTCCCCAGCCCTGACACAGCTCTTCCACTTGCAAGTGTTTTCCCACTTGGTGTAACGGAGGAAGAAAATCTCCAAAGGAATCTGCTCCCCCTTCATGAAAACAAATGCAGACGCTGATAGACCCAATGCTTTCATATGTGCACAGGAATTTACAGGGAACTTGAGACAGGGCACATACTGGATATGCCCCAACACAGAGCTGAAAATGAGGAATGTCAAGGGTTACAACACCCATGACTGTGAATTTGTGCAGCCACATATATACATATGTTCCATTTCCAATTGCGCAGGATCACCATCCTGTGCTTTTGTGAGCAAGTAAAAAATAAACTTTACATTTGCATTAGTCCCTTCATAATTCACAATTATAATAAAATCATTGGCTGCCCAAAGTAGAGGAGGGCGTATAGAGGGGGGGTATCATTTATTTTTAACTAATAAACATAAACAAGAACAGAGAGAGAGGGAATATGAATGAGGAAAAGAGAGCTAAAGTGAGATATATGACCACCAGGAATCTAGGACAGAAAATTATTTTGTTTTCTTACTGTTAAAAAAAATCCATCAACCTGGTTTTCTATGGGTTTGGGGTTGTTGTTGGTTGTTTTTTTTTTTTGTTCTTCAATGTGTAATCTTGGTTTACAACAATTCATTTATATATTTCTTTTGGTTATCTCCCCTCCCCCCGGGTTTGTTTCCATTACTCACATAGCAAAATACAATCTTCTGATTAAACAATAGTTATCCGATGGCAAACAATTCTTTTTATTGGTTTACATTTGGCAGGTCACAGTCACAACCACGTCAGGCAGAAATTGCACATAGACCATCCTGAATTTTGAAGACTTTCCCTGTGTCATCTTCTACGAGGGAATTTTAATAACTGGGGCCATGAATCTATCTGTATTGTGTGCTTTTTAAAAGGAAAGGAAAGGAGAACTAAAGGAAGCACTTGAAAATTTAAAAAAGGGTCTATTTTCCACTTTCGTATTTAAACTCGTATTTGATGTGCTAAGAGCTGAATTTCTAAGCGTTTATTTGCTGCATAACCTTTTCTTGTAATTGTAAAATATTATTTGAAATGTGTGTTTAAAAATAAAACCTGAAGTTGTTGCTTCCAGCAACCAACTTTTTGCTGCCTTGCAAAAACACACAGCCCAGTCTTATATATGTTTATTCAGAAGTAAGTCCCAGTGTGTTTAGTGGTGCTTAGTTACTTCCAGGCAAGAATGTCATCGGTTACAGCTTGTGACTTACACTTTCATAAGGAATTCAATGGTGGAGTCGCAACCCCAAAGTGATGGTCGTTATTTGTTTATTATATTATTTTTAGCTGTAGAAGGCGTACCAAAGTCTTCAAAAGCCAGACTGATCTCAAGAAATAACTCTTTATTCTGAGACAGTTACCATTACTTCATTAAAAAAATGACAAAACAGCAATAAACATTTGAGCTCTTTAATGAGCAAATATCAGGTCTCTTAGCATTGGAATAATTATAATATCCATTATCCAGATTAGCTTTATTTTTTTCACTCAGCGGCCAACGTGAATGGCCCAGAAGTACAAAGATTTTATTTCCCCCCATCAAGTAGTATACAATTTGCTGTGTGTGTAATAAGCTTTCAATCTTGAAAAAGAGTAACTGAAAAGAAACATTTCTGTTACTGCAGTTAGTTTGTCAGAGAAAGTTCTGCGCGTTATCTTACAAACTATCAAAATTGCTAGTAATTTGAAAAAATGCAAAATAAAAAAAAATCACGTAACTTTACTCTAATAGAAATATAATACAGGAAAAGAGAGAAAGTATTCCTCAGGGATGTGCTCTTTAGTCCATCTCAATTTTTTTTCTCTTTTTTAAATATAAATGTACATCTGATTACACATACAAACATTTTGTTTTTTTTGTGTTTTGTTTTTAAATGACCGTGACATACCATTTCTTTAAAATCCAAAAGTAACAGGGGGGAAGGGATACAAAGACCTTCCTCTCATTTTAGACCATTCCTTTCGAAACAGGACAATATTAAGTAAGATGCAGAAGTAAAACATTTTCCAGATGGTGACTTCAATCCTCCCACAGCCTCTGTATCAATATTTGTACTCTGCAGAGAGATCCCCTTTGATTTTGAGCGAGCTTTACAGGAATGCTGAAGAGAAAATGCAGAGGAAAAAAGGAATACCTCGGAAATCCTAGGAATGAACTTCCTCAGTGCAATATAACAAAGTCAACAGAATTACTGAGAGCTGTGATTTGGGCAGGGAGGGGATGAGGGCATCTTTACACATTGCAAAATATTCCTTGCAAATAAATCTTTGGATTTTTATTTTTATTTTATTTTATTTTACTGGTATAAACGCAAGAGGTTGTAATGAACCTTCAACAACATGTTAAGTGCTTCATCAAAGGATGCCCTCGCCACATTGTTATCGCTATAAATTAATTGGGTGGAAAGAAAAGAGAGCATTTAGAAACATACAGAGTTGCCTTTCATGTTCTTTTGGGATTCCTATCCGGGTTTGTTCTCTGCTATGCACCAACCGTACCATCAAACACTTCTAAGACCTCCTGTAATGCCTTCCATTACTGGGAAGCTACTGGGAATTTCGGGGTTGTCGATTATGGTTCCCCCCCCCTTGAAAACAAACCTCCTTTAGGTTGCGCCAATTGAGGAAAGAAGCTTCTGTTGAGAACTCCAATGGGACAAGAAGAATTTTTTAATTACGGCTTAATCAGCAGCACAGCCACCAAGCATAATAAATTATCATGCACATCGTGCTAAAATATCCGGTTTCCTTTATTCCCGCAATGTTTATACTGACAGCACTTATGTGATAACCTGCCAGACTATAAAAGCTCATTTCCTTTTTTCTCCCTTTTCCTTTTTTTTTTTTTTAAACTGGCAGATCTCAGCATATAAGCCCCTTTCTAAGGCCTTTTAACAGCACTAGTGCTTTGTATACTTATCCAAATATGTAAATATGGTCTACACAAGAAAACAGTTCCAAATAAAAACTGGTGAAAATTATCTGACATTCCATTAACGTGTCCCATTGTGCATATTCATAGAACTTTTTAAATTTCAGTCATAGTTTCTTTCCCACTTTTGTGTTGCACATGCCTAATTCCATTACGTAACTTAAATCCTCAAAAAATTAATACTTGAATGTGAATGAAAAAAGTATCATTCAGGACAACTGCTTCAAGCAATTGCAAAAAAGTTATAATTTCTTTTTTTTCTCTTTTTGTTAAAAGTTCATTTGTATATATGTACAGTTCATTTCCCCCCCCAAAATCCCCAAAGTTCTTGATATGTATATTCACATCATATTTCTCCATATTTAAATAGTAAGAGTCTTGTAGGTTGAAAGCCAAGTGAAGTCTTCTGTAATTATAACCCACTGTAATCCACCAAAACAAAAAAAGTTTGTTTCACCTTGTCTGGCTATACCCTAGTTGTTGAATGTGAATGGGGGTGCGGGTGCGGGTGTGGGTGAGGATGGGGCAGTGTGTTATTCTGTCCACCGGTAAATGTATTAAATGTGTGTAAGGGTTGAATCCCAGGTATAGTGTTGGGTATCATTGTAATGGTGTTGGGGGTCATTAAAGGAATATCATCAGGTGACCGCCTCATAGCTAGTGTGTAGTCTGGGGGGCAGGCGGTCCTGAGAACCACCTCATGTGGATGTATGGATTCACATTCATGACCCAAGTCAGTGTGCTTCATCTGGAGGGACATTATTTCCTCTTCTTGTGCGTGTGTAAGATCATTGGTAGTTGTACGCTGCGGGCTGCATCTCCGGTGGACGTCGTGCCTCCTCTTGTCCTTTTTGTAATAGAGAGCTGCAAAGGCTAAAATGTTCAGGAACAGCAAAGATGCTCCAACAGCAATAGTTACACTCAACTCCGTGGAGTAGTCTCTTTGATCTCCTGAAATTAGGCTTGGCGGTTGTTTGGGATCATCTTGCTTGGCTGTAGGAAAGGCTGAAGTTACGGGTACCAGATTTTTCCGGGTTGGTCTGAAAGTAATATCAGTTGATGGCACTTTAGTCGTCGTAGAGGTATACTGTGAAATGTCATTAAGATTGTGCAGGTGAGGTACCAGTTCCAACCACAGGTTCACCTTGTTGGCCCTGTAATGTTCTTTCACTCGCGGCTTTAATCCAATGTGAAGGTAAAGCTGGTCTTTCTGAGAGTATCTGGTCCATGCTACTTCCTCAAAGCGATTGGGTTTCGTGTGAATGAACTTAGTATCTTGTGGGACAGGCTGGTTTGGATCCCTAGGAGGAAAAAAAAAGTGGACATGTTCAATGTTACTGAAAATGGCTCCAGCTTTGGAAAAGAAAACACCAATCACAAGTGGGGAGAACATCATTACAGTGAGGTCCTGGTTGCAGGTTTCACATGGGCATCCTGCCTGAGACTGTGAGAACATGATGTGGACATAGGCAGGCCTTTGACCAGATGTGGCAGGACTCTCCTTATGTTCTCTCCCCCTGCCCCACAAATATTTCATATACAGTGGTACCTTGGGTTAAGAACGTAATTCGTTCTGGAGGTCTGTTCTTAACCTGAGATACCACTTTAGCTAATGGGGCCTCCCGCTGCTGCTGTGCCACCGCCACACAATTTCTGTTCTCATCCTGAAGCAAAGTTCTTAACCCAAGGTACTATTTCTGGGTTAACGTAGTCCATAACCTGAAGCGTCTGTAACCTGAAGCGTCTGTAACCCAAGGTACCACTGTAGTGTCAGCATTTATTTATTTATTTATTTATTTATTTATTTTTTAAAAAAAACATATTATGAAGTTGGCTTTTGATCAGCAAAACATTGGGGAGAGGGCTCAGCTCTTAGTAATGCCATACCATCTGTTACATGGTCAGATAAAATATAATATTTTTTATGTATTTATTTGTACCCCACTCAGCTGACTGGTTTGCCCCAGCCACTCTAGGCGGCTTCCAGCATATACAAAAACATAATAAAACATGAAACATGAAAAACTTTCTTATACAGGGCTGCCTTCAGATGTCTTTTAAAGGTTGTATACTGTAGTTACTTATCTCCTTGACATCTGATAGGAGGGTGTTCCACAGGGTGAGTGCCACTCCTGAGAAGGCCTTCTGCCTGGTTCCCTGTAAACCTCACTTCTCACAATAAGGGAACAACCAGAAGACCCTTGGAGCTAGAGCTCAGTGTCTGGGCTGAATGGTAGGGGTGGAGACACTCCTGTATGTATAATGTAAGAGGAGATAGATCAGATCAAGAGCTGAACTTCATTCTTCTGACAGTTGCCTACCAGGTGTCACCATGAAGCCCACTTGCAGGACATGAAGTCAATATACTTTCCCACTATTGACTTTCAACAAGTGGTATTCAGTGGTGCAGTGTCTTCTGAAGATAAAAGTTTCACGCAGCCTTTGATGCTAAATGCATGACGGATTCGTGTCATAACAGTGACTGAGCTAAATGAACCAAATACTCCTGCTACGTTTGCTGCCCACAAGAATAACAACAGTAAGTCGAACCTGCAACAGAATCTTGAAGTTTGGAGTACTCCTGCTCACTACTCTAGCCAGCCAGCCAGCCAAGTCCACTCCAGTACTTCATTCCATATTCCTTCCCACTTGCTTTTATGTCCCCTCCTCTCAACAATCACTTAGCATTTCATGACCACTGAGCAGGCTCCCTCCTCATTGAGAAATCCTCCCCCCAAACCCACTGAACGTTCACCCTTCGGGTTATTCCCAAGCCTATTTCCACCTCCTCTCTCATGCTTGGGTGCTGCCATTTTAGCTACATAAGCAAGAGCACTCACCACCAGAACAGTGGAACTAGAAGAAATGATTAACATTCATGTGGCAATTTTTGAAAGTTCAAGACACTTTACATTCATCATCCCTTTGCAATTATTACAACAATGCTATAAAATAGGGCAGCATTGTCCTCATATTATTCATGGTGGGGGGAGGCTCAAGGAGAGAGACGTTTTGCCAGTGAGCTCATAGCAGCAGAGGTGAAATGTGAAGTGGGGACCGACGGCGTTAATCTATATAAGGCAGCTTCCTGGGTTTTGGTCTTCTCCCTTACACTTCAATATAATAATTACGCACATTATTGTTTCCATGCACCTTGCTTCTAAAATAGTTAAAATATTCAAAATGTTAAAATTGAACAAGGGCACGATTCATTCTCTCATGGTTGCTGCTGCACATATAGGGTAATATCACCTTGACATCCAATGAAGCCCATTCTCCTCCTGGTTGTCTTTTGAGTTTAAGTGTTAGGCATCATTTAGAGCTGGTTGGGATGTCAGTTTAATCCTTCCATATAGTGAGAAGAGAATCTTAGAATTGTAGCGTTGGAAGGGACCCTGAAGGTCATCTATTCCAACCTCCTGCAATGCAGATCTGATCAGATTCATTTATTTAGATTTAGTCATCAGACTATCTCAAATCAAAAGCCTAACAAGGTAGCATCAATAAAGTGGTTGACAACGTCTGATAATTATATTGGAACTCAGCTTATATCCCCAGCCCTAATGGGAACATGCTCAATGGAAGATCCTAGAGCTGAGGCTCCAATACTTTGGCCACCTCATGAGAAGACTCCCTGGAAAAGACCCTGATGTTGGGAAAGATTGAGGGCACAGGAGAAAGGGATGACAGAGGACAAGATGGTTGGACAGTGTTCTCGAAGCTACCAGCATGAGGTTGACCAAATTGCAGGAGGAAGTGGAAGACAGGAGTGCCTGACATGCTCTGGTCCATGGGGTCACGAAGAGTCGGACACGACTAAATGACTAAACAACAACAATGGGAACATGGGAAAATATCATTCCCTACAATTCCAGAGATATACACTAGACTAGTAGAGAAATGTAATCTTCTGTGAGTGTTAAGAGATAAAATGGTAAATCCTTTTAAGGGAAATTTCAGATGAATTTTAATTATGCCCCTTCTGGATAATTTTAAATATGTTGCTCTCAGTTGTAAGCTGATGAGCTGAAAACACATGAAACTACAACTACCAGTGTGGAAACCCTTCTTTGTGATCTGGGTGTCACGAGAAAGGATAGGCCTTGATTTGACCAAAATCTTGATCTGCCTTATAAGCTCATCAATTACTTACCCAGTTTTTGCAAAGTTTGTCCAATATGTCATCACCACTGCGCTCAGCATGACATCGTTTTTGGAAAAATTACAAGGAAACAATTCAGTAGGACCAATCATTGGGATTCCTAATACATAAGGAACCTCATCTCCATGAGCAGCATCTGCCCATGCAGGTACCTGGTCTGTTTGGCAATGATGGTAGAAGGCATAAAAATATGTGGGTGATCCAAAATTTGAATGAAGATCAGCTGTAGCAACCGCTGGTGCAACCCACTGATGATCGGTAAACAAAGCCAGCAGTGTTTTCCTTCTTGTCTCAGGATTATGTCTATCCGCCCAGTCAGTGTACATAAATTTAATTGTTTCTCTCAGTATATCTTTGCCTTCAGGGTATCCGTATAAGTTATCAACAAAGTTTGAAACAGCAAAGTCAAAGTCACTTGCAGATATGCCATCTTCGCTGTCAACAATGTTTTCGACAAATTTCAAGCCTTCTCCTTGGTTGACGCCTAGCATTATGTCGTAGTTGAGGAACTCTCCTTGTTCCATTAATATCTGAGGGTCATCTGGTATCACATCCCCATCAATGACTGGACCAAAGGCTATGTGGTATCGGGCTGGTTGGATATCCTGATCGACGAGTTCTCTATAAGGCTTCTTCTGTAGACATTCTACTAATTCTACAGTGTCGGACACATTGCAGCCAACCTTTGTAGCCAACATCCTGGCATATTTTGCAGGTTGAAAACTGACTGCCCAGCTGGAAAGAGCTGTTCCACTTTGAGCTATTGCCCTTTGAAAAAGTCCTGTATGGGAAGGTAGAAGACAAGATAAGAAAACAGACCCGAAAGCAATAGCTAAGTGGTTACATACTTAAAATATTTAAGTTAGGAAAACACCTCATTTTTGCAATATAATCATTAGGTAATAATAATAATAATAATAATAATAATAATAATAATAATAATAATAATAATAATAAAAAATGAGGATGAGAATGAGAATGATAAGGAAGTGGAGGAGGAACTCATTGGTATATGTGCAGTTAAACAATGTAATACAGTTGTGTCCAAACAAAAACTATATATTATTGTTGTAGACTAATGAGAGAACACAAGTGAGACGAGCAAACTTAAAACTTACATTTACATCTACTTTACATTTTACAATAACCACAAGATCCCCCAATTGGAGCCAGGTGCAAATAAACAACACACTTAGAATTAAATAATTCTGAGCTCAGGCACTAGTAATAGAACATAATGGAGCTCACAGGCCTTCCACACACAAAATCTACCCTGTGTTCTCCCAAGTTTTCTGAATTTCAGCAGTAAAATTTAGGGCAGAAGGAGGGTTGTTTCATTGCTGCTATTGTTAAGCAATCAGGAGTCAAGATGGCCTGAAGATTCAGATCTCCCTTCTGTCCACCCTGATCTGTATACAAATGATAAAATGCCAATCCTGAGTTACACACAGACGGGGTTTTCCATTGGAGACCCCAGTGTTGTGGAATGCCCTCCCTGCTGAACTATGATAGGTCCCAACAGTGTTGGCATTCCTCTGGCTCTGGAAGACTGTTTAGGCAAGCATTCCCCTGAACAGAACTTCTGGTTTTATTGTTTTAATTGTGTTTCATTGTCAAAAGTTAGCTTGTTTTACTGTATATATTAGTTATGGATGCTCTTACTGCTTTGATGCAATTGCTTTGTGTATTTTAATTATGCATTGATTTTATAGTTTTAAACCACTTTGAAGCCATTTGGACATACGTATAAGTAGTAGATAAATCAATATTAATATTACTAAGAAAAGAGTATAGTTATTTGGTGGATCATTCCTGCACATGGTCCACTGAATAAAACATGAGTTGAACGTCGGTTGCAAAGCATTAATGCCCATGTATTTATGCTGTCTTCAGTGTCACAATTCGTCCATGAAGAATGTGGCTTATTTTGAATAAAATTGTGGTACTAAATTGTTATAGCAGAGATGGAGAACTTGTGGCTGTCTAGATGCACTTGAGACTTGACCAGCTCAAATCAGCATGAGCAGTGATCAGAGATTATGGGAATGTATGGAGGGCCACAGGTCCCTCATCTCAGAGTTTCAGGGAAAAAAGACTCTGCTGCAGCTATTTAATTCTTTATGCCCTATAAACCACTCCTTTTTTCACATTTCACAAGAACTGAGTTGTGGAGGTGAACTGGCAGCATCCTCATCGTGGCATCACACAGAAACCTCTCCTTCCTTCTGGGAAGAAAATAATCAATGGAGGAGGCCACGTTTATTTGAACATAGGTACATGATAGGCCTCCTTCTTCCAAGGAACAGATCAATCGGTTCGAGAATTCCTAGATTCAAACAAATGGAATAAGGCCCACATACTTCATTACTATCTCCGCATGAGGAGGAAGGAGGTAGGAAAAGGCCTCAGTGTGCAAAAGTCAAATACTGAATTACACATTTTAGTTTATTGTTTGTTTGCAGCACCCCAAGAAGGTGGCACTTCAACAGGACCCATGAAAATGTCACTGGTATCAACTTAAGACTGCTTCCAGGTGATGTGATCCGTCCTTGTTGTTCTGAGTTTCTAAGTTTCCCCATAAATAGGTCATTGTCCCATAGTTTCTAGTACTTTCCCCCATCACTTTCCTTACCACAGAAGGTTTCATTTTTGTAAAAGTGGGTGGTTGTTGCTTCTTGGAATGCAGCGCTTTAATTGTTCAAACCTTTAATTTTCTGCTTTGCAGTTGAATCCCTCTCACAAAATAGTGACCACTTGAAAGCAGCTCATATTTCTACAGAGCCAATATGCTTACTACTGACTGTAATCTTCAATCAGCGTGGTCAGTTTCAAACTCTGCATTGCATTACGGTGGTTAATATTGCCAGCACGGCACAAATCAATAGAATTCTGAATCCAAGTTCAGCTTCTGAACGATTCTTTGGATTTCATTTACATTGAAATCACTCATTGAAATTACAGAATACACTCAAATTGGATTAAGAATTCTGCTCCATCAGTGAATGGGTTTGTGGGATCTGCCCCACACTGCTCCCTTTACTGTTGTTTCAGGAATGCTTAAGGAATCTGATACTTTCTGATTCCTTCTGCACCTTTTGGACCAACACACAGATTGGAATCTCACTATCCAATAAATTTCACACTCCTCTGAATGTTGCCATGAATTTCCTCAGCAGTTTAAAGGTACCCAAATAGGTTTAAATATATCAAAAATATGGTTTTACACCTGTTTTTTTGATGGACAGAATGCAATGTATTTTGAAAGTATTTTGAAGGGGGGGGGAGAGAAAGTAAATAAATGTGAAACAGAATGGGTAAAAAAAAAGGTGTCGGTAACACAGACCAGAAATAGATTCAGCCACACCCAAAAGGCTTTGCCATTCACTTAAGTGGAAAGGACAGCTTCATTCACATAGATAGTACAGAGTAATTTCCTGTTCCACGGATAATCCTCAGCCCAGTATAACCCTCAAGCTGACACATGATTCCCTTCTCTCCTCAATGGGAGAAAATAGCAAATGAATGCCACTGTGCCGTGTTTATTTCCACTGATGGCAAAAGCACTAAATCGGCTTAAATCCCTGCAACTTCAGCCTTACTGAGTTATGGATTAGATGGTAAGGAAAGTCACCTGCTCAGAAACTGCTGATATAAACAGCAGAGCTTGTTAAATGCTCCATTAAAGGTTGGATTAAGTTAAAAGTGGTCAAAGTCCTCAAACCATAAAGCTCAATTCAGCTACTTTAAGGACAAAAATCTTTTTTTTTTTTAATTGAACTGTGATAATGAAAAAAATGGATGAAAGGGATATTCTACTTTAACCCTTAAAGCCTCTCTCTCTGAAGCAACTCCATGGAAATCAGTGGCACTGCTCCAGAGTAAATGGTTTGAGGATTGTAGCCTTAGCACGATCTTCAGAGCAGGTACTATCAAAAGTAAAGGGCATAATCCATCCATCTGGTCATGTTGAAGTTACCCTACATTCAGTGGGATAGAACCAAAATCAACAGACTGTGTAACCTCATCTAATGTATGTTTACTTAACAGTAAATTTTATTAAGATGGAACAGCACTTATTCCCTAGGGCGTATGCTGATTTAAAAGTGCTTAACTTTGGCTGGATCATGACCAAACTCCAGTTGAATGTATGTTATTCATGGCTACAGTTTGTTCATTGATATTTTCTATTGTGTACATACCTCATTATTACCCACCATTTTTAAAACGCTATCTTGGTCTGTGGTTCTATACAGCTAAAATAAATCTAGTCTCACTTTGAGTGAGAGTCATATTTATCACAGTCACTGGAGGACAGATGGATATTTCTACTCTAATTTATGGAATGGCCATTGTGAAAACAGGATGCTGGACTAGATGAGTCACTGGCCTGATCCAGTAGACCCTTCTTATGTTGTCGAGTTAATTTCGACAAAAATGTCATGGTTCAGATTAAAGCTGAACCCAACCTTTTCCAGAGGACTTCTTCTAAGAACATTCCCTGAGGAAATCTAACGCTCTCTGAGAAAAAGTTGATATGGATTTTTCTTCAAAGATTTTCAATCATTGTGCTGCTGATGCTGCTAAACAATTGTTTGGAGTATGGGGTTGGCCTATGCATGTTTCTTCATCAATACTGGATAACTGCAGGACCAAATGGTCAACTGTCTAAGTGAATGAGCTACCACACCAAAAGCAAGTAGGACATCTGCATCACTTCACATCTCTGGGTGGGCAATGTTGTCCCACGGAGTGAGCTCATTAGAACTGGGCTGAACTTTCAAATGTTTTGGCTGGGGGCAGGGTTGGGATGAATTAAGAACAAGTTGGGGGCCCTGAACATGGTTGGGCATGTGGAAATGGAAGACAGCTCCAGTGCAGCTCACACCATCTCTCCCACCCTGTTCAGAGGCAAAATGAAAGCGGTCGCAAAAATGGCTCCCCCACCGATGACTGCTTTTCTTGTGACAATCATATCCGCCACTTACAAAGTGCCTCTCAGAATACTGTGTGAGGAAGAGATGGTAGCCAGTGGTCCATTTCTCCAGGTCATGGAGGCTAGAGCTCGGAGGAGAGCTTCAGCAATGTCGTAACACTGACTGGGAACTGGGGCGTGTGTGGTTTAGCATAAAATGGCTGCCACAGAGGTGGTTTTAGGGCAGGATGGCCAGTTCCTCTGCACTGGGCTCCAAGCAGAGAGGGTGCATGAGAAGCACTTGCCTGGCTATGGGGAGAAGGCAGGGTCCAAGAGAAGAAGAAGAAGAAGAAGAAGAAGAAGAAGAAGAAGAAGAAGAAGAAGAAGAAGAAGAAGAGGAAGAAGAAGAAGAGGAGGAGGAGGAGGAGGAGGAGGAGGAGTTTGGATTTGATATCCCGCTTTATCACTACCCGAAGGAGTCTCAAAGCGGCTAACATTCTCCTTTCCCTTCCTCCCCCACAACAAACATTCTGTGAGGTGAGTGGGGCTGAGAGACTTCAAAGAAGTGTGACTAGCCCAAGGTCACCCAGCAGCTGCATGTGGAGGAGCGAAGACGTGAACCTGGTTCACCAGATTACAAGTCCACCGCTCTTAACCACTACACCACACAGCCTCTCCCACCTACTTCCCAAAGCCTAGTTATTGTTTGCCTAGCTTTGGGAAGGAGGTGGGAGGACTTTAGGACTCTGCCGGAGCCCCCGCACCTCCTTACCAAAGCCCAGCATGCTGTGAGGGGTGGGGTGGGGGCACCAAATTTTGGCCTAGCTCAGGGCGCCATAATACCAAAGTCTGCCCCTGGCTGCCACATCTAAAAGAGCAGAAAAAGAGACAGTAACACAAAATGGTGCAGGCAGCTTCAACTTCCCCATCTCACACACTGTAGATTTTTGAGGAGACATTTGCTGTGACTTTTCACCGCCTCCATAGGATGTAGTGATGGGCGCATGAGTTATCATGAGCACTGGGCTGGTGACCCCTGCTATGGGATGTCAAACTTGAAGGGGAGAAAGCCTTTTCCCCTTGCTGGCTGGCTGTGCTGAAAAGAGCACAGATCAGGAAATGGCATGCAGGAGTGACCTTGATACTTGGGCAATTTTAGATTGCACATGCAAAAAGATGGTTTTTTAAAAGCCTGCTCTTTCCTTGGGTGGCACCAAGTGTAATTCATAACCAATTCAGACAAAAGACTTCTGGACTAAGTGCTCATTTTCTTCACAGTAGATAACAGTTTGCAGCCGCTCTGCCATTAGCTTTGAAACAGAGAGCTGTGTCAGTGAACTTTCCTCCAGACATTTCTACACATTAAAAAAAAAAGCTAAACAGGCCCTTGACAACTGGTGAAATACTGTTGGCTTCATCTATACTGTGAATGTCACTGACTCTCTTTCCAAAAAATATATACAGTCATACCTCATGTTGCGAACGCTGTAGGTTATGTCTTTTCAGGTTGCATCTCGCAGCAAACTGGAAGTACCGAAAAGGGTTACTTCTGGGTTTTGCCACTCGCGCAGACACGCAAAATGATGTCACGTGCATGCGGGTTGCGTCTTTTCAGGTTGCTGCAGTGACCCGGAAGTACTGGAAAGGGTTCCTTCTGGGTTTCGCCACTCGTGCATGTGCAGACGTGCAAAATGAGGTTACGCGCATGCACAGAAGCGGCAAATCGCGACCCGTGCATGTGCAAATGCACAGATGTGGGTTGCGTTCCTTTCAGGTTGCGAACGGGGCTCCGGAACGGATCCTGTTCGCAACCAGAGGTACCACTGTACATTTGAGCAGTGCTCTCTCCCCCCCCCCCAAGAAAAATAGGTGGCGGTACTCACCATGAAGTTGTTTCAGTAAGTGCCACATGTTTTAACAACAACAAAAGTGGTGCCGGTACTGCGTACCTATGAATACCCTTTTAAAAAAACACACGGCGTATACGTTCTGCTGAGTGAATACCCAACAGGGAAGTGTTTTCTGCAAGCCTCACAAGCGGAGGGAGGTAACTGCTCCTTCCTAACGTAAGGATATTGGATCAATTAAAAGGTATCGCTAGACTTGCGTTACGTTTTCCACAGCAACCAAGATACATTTTGGGAAGCTAGGAAGTTGAACATGAGGGTAACAGCCCTCTCCTGAAGTTGTTCCCCAGCAACTAGTATTCAGAGGCAGACTGTGGAAATCTCTTTTTGTAATATGGCGCCCTGTACGAACCCAAAAACTGGCACCCCAAAATGGATCTTCTTGGTTATGGATCTTCTCAGTTTTACACCCCGCCCCCGGCTCAGCACCCAATGCAGGCCTGCACCTCCCTAAATCTGGCACTGGTGTCTGTTCTCGGACGAAGCATTTAGCCATTGTGACTATTAGCCTCATTTCCCATGAATTTGTTCAATCTCTTTTTAAAAAAACCATTTCAGGTCCCATTCACATTAGCTATAGTGCAAGCTGCTTTGTGGATGCTTTTGTCTTGGAATGAATGAATTCATAAATATTGGATCAAACAGACCCAACCTCAATTGAAATATTAGATGAAAATGTATTTGAAAATGAAAACAAACAAGGATCCTGAAATCTGATTATTACTTATAGGGGTATCTGGCAACTGCAATGACCCCCAGTGCCCCCCTTTTTGGAACTTATATCCAAGGGAATCTTCTGCAGACCAAGAAGCACATTCCCATCTGGGCAACCTTCCACTTCCAGGGTCTGCCTGTCAGCAGCAGGCAGGAACGGAGGCAAATGTGGGGGAAGAGACACATGCACATTGTATCTCTGGGCAGTAGAGATGACACCAAGGGTCATCTACTCCAATGCCCTGTGTAGGCTGCTTTCTCCACACACACACACACACACACACACTCCATCCAGGAAGCAAGAGGCATTATCAGAGTTCAAGGAGACATCCCAGCAAAGCAAAACACTCAAGGAGGGTATAAACGTGGGCTGGTGAAAAGTATGTCCTAGGAATAAGGTACGTGATGGAGAAGAGGACCAGACAGAGAGGCCTGGATTGCCCCATCTCTGCCCTATATGTCTCTTAGTTCATGTCTCTTAGTTCAGGACAAAATCTTCTGATGCTATGATTGAAACAAGGAATACCAACTGTTAAATGCCTCCTTATCTTCACTGTGGCACCACCAGTGATGATGGTGCTATTTATTAAGTGTTAACAATGACACCAGAGCCATTTTGACTCCCTTCCTCCCAACACGTTCAACATGCTGTGGCTCATTTTCTCCCATTCACGTTACTCGAGTCATTTTAATTAAGCCCTCAATTTCCCAATAAACGTGTGGAAGAGTTAAAGCGCCAAACGAAAGCCATCCTCTCTACAGTAGGAAAATGCAAGGAGTATGAAGTTGTCAGTTAGAGGGAGATTTTTACATATGTTCACACCCCTTTGGGTCGGGTATGAACCCCACCCCTCCCTGCAAAGCACAGAAAGATTAATACCATCTAATGATTAAGTTGCTTTTGATGCATCTAGCTACATATATATGTGTGTATGTGTGTGTATATATATTTATATATTTATATATATGCACATATATACACAAGAGCGTCACACAGAAGTCATAGTGGTGGCATGCAAGACACCAAAATCGTCAAAATTTGCAACCTGCAATAATACCTTTGGTTGAATTGCTCCAACGGTTACCTTCAGAATAATGGGATAAAGTCAAGAGGTTGACACATGAGCCGCCGGCGCCAGATCCAAAAACAGTGATTCTCAGTGGGTCGCCCCCAAAGAACCCAATGTTTTCGCTAGTCCACCTCAAGGCCTGAATGAGGTCAAGGAGGCCATAGTTTCCTTTAGCTGCTTGATCCCCTGTGCTCAAGAAACCTGCAAGTTGCAAAAAGAGGGGAGAGAGAAAGGAGAGAGGATTTAGAGCATGCTAAATTTCGGCTTACGCTTGTTGTGCCGTTATTATCTGACGACAGCTTTCGAATGTAACAGGAGTTAAGCGCTATGTAAATACATTGTGTTCTTTATCCACTTGGCAACCATTTACAAGTGACTCATCATTCCCACTACAAATCCTTCAGTGTTTATTATAATAATGTTATGCATGATAAACGATGGTATGCATTATGCAGGCACTTCTGAAGAAGATAGGCTGCTTTCGATGCAGAAAAGGAACATAAGCATCTCCCGCAATCTGTTTCGCGGTGTGTTTTGAGACCCCCATATCCAAACTCCTTAGGCCCACAGGGAGCATGTACGTTACGCATCAAGAGCCAGGCAAGAATATCTTCCTAGTCCAGGAGTAACCAGCATGATAGCTTCCAGATATTGTGGATTACAACCTCTGAGCTGGCTGGGGTTCTTATGGGTTGCAGTCCAACAATATTGAGAAGTCCATCGTTGGGGAGGAGGGGGAGACTCCAGCAATAGGTAATCTACCCACCTAACTGTTGCCCAACCTCATGTTAACATCCATATTTGTATATACACAGGAAACAGGGATAGAAAGAATAAATAAATATTGTTATGTACTGAGTTGAATAGGATCCAAACTGCAGCAGTCTGATTGGTCCTAGAACAATAGGCTCCAAAAGGCAGCAGTCTGACTGGTCCTAGAACAATAGGATTCAGAATGCAGCAGTCAGATTGGTCCCAGAATAATACAGCAGTATGATTGGTTAGCAGGAACCACCCAATCATGCTCCAGATAGAAGTGAATCCACAACCTGATTGGCTTACAGTAGACTTCCGGAATTAGCCAATCATGTGCATCCCATTGTGTAAATAATGTATATAAAGCAGATACTTTGAGGGGACTTTCATTCATTCCTCCTCACCACTATGAGCTGAATAAAGAGCATGAAATCACTTTGCGACTCTGAGTATATTTCAAATATTTTTAAATCTTACTTATTTCTCTAATATTGCAGTGATTCGAGCTGCGTAGCACTATGCACTTTCTGATCATTCTTTCCCTATTCACACACTAAGATATAAATATATTTTTTTCTGAGAAAATTTCAGATTCAACGTGTCTGCCCATAGGCAGGGGGGAGAATTTTGACAAGCCATTTGTACATGGTTATAGCGCCATTGGTGCACTGTGCATGCTCTTTTCGTCGAGGCCTGTTGGTTAAAACCACTGTAAAATATATTGTACAAGCTTTCTCCTTTCCCATGCCGGTAAAGGTATCAAGATCAGCAAATGAAACCTAGTTGGTCTTGCTATGCCTGTGGCATCTGCTTGTAGCAATGCAGAGGTGAGCTTTTTTCAGTGATTGAATACACAAGAGGCGTCAAGTGTACAATTACTGTGTTGTTTTAATAAGGTTGTTTTAATTACCTGTTTCAATGCGGATACTTACATTTTAATATTTTAATGGGATTATTTTATTTTCCATTTTAAATTGTGAATGCTTATGGTTTAAGGTTGGCGTAACTGGTCTCTGTACCTTTTTAATAAAATAATAATAATAATAATAATAATAATAATAATAATAATAATAATAATACCCCACCCATTTGGCTGGGTTGCCCCAGCGACTGCGGGTGGCTTCCAACACATATAAAAACATAATCATCAATGTACATCAATAAACAATGACAGTATCCTCAAACACAATGCTTTCCTTTTTCACTTACAGATAGGTAGCCGTGTTGGTCTGCCATAGTCAAAACAAAAAAAAAATCCCTTCCAGTAGCACCTTAAAGACCAACTAAGCTAGTTCTTGGTATGAGCTTTCATATCTGAAGAAGTGTGCATGCACACGAAAGCTCATACCAAGAACTAACTTAGTTGGTCTTTAAGGTGCTACTGGAAGGAATTTTTTTTGTTTTTCCTTTTTCACGTAGGAGCAAATGACAGCACTTTCCGAGTAACATCGGGACAATACTGGGTTGTGGGTTATGCCTTCCCCTTGCCCCATGTGACCCCGACCATTGAGAACCAATCCTCAGCCAGGCTGTGCAACTCACCCCCATTCTTTATATGAATGGCCCCATTTATGGTTTCTTTTTCTCTGACAGACTAACTATTATGTAATGTTGAGAACTGACTACATACATATGTAAAAACAAAAGGTAAAGGACCCCTGGACCCTTAAGTCCAGGCAAAGGCAACTATGGGGTTGCAGCGTTCATCTCGTTTTCTGGCTGAGGGAGCTGGCGTCTGTCCACAGACAGCTTTTCTGTGGAAAGCTCTGTCCACAGAGCCAGTGTGGTGTAGTGGTTAAGAGCGGTAGACTCGTAATCTGGTGAACCAGGTTCGCGTCCCCGCTCCTCCACATGCAGCTGCTGGGTGACCTTGGGCTAGTCACACTTCTCTGAAGTCTCTCAGCCCCACTCACCTCACTGAGTGTTTGTTGTGGGGGAGGAAGGGAAAGGAGAATGTTAGCCACTTTGAGACTCCTTTCGGTAGTGATAAAGCGGGATATCAAATCCAAACTCCTCTTCTTCTTCTTCCGGTTCATGTGGCCAGCATGACTAAACCGCTTCTGGCACAACGGGACACCATGATGGAAACCAGAGTGCAAAGAAACACCATTTACATTCCCACTGGAGTGGTACCTATTTATCTACTTTTACTTTTTGGGGTGTTTTTGAACTGCTAGGTTGGCAGGAGCTGGGACAGAGCAATGGGAGCTCATTCCATCATGGGGATTTGAACCACTGACTAGGCTCAGTGATTTAGACTACACACACACACATACACACACACACGTGTACATAGATAACAAATAGATAACAGGGCTGTCCTTCTTGTTTAATAACATTTAAAACACACACACCCAAGAGGACTTCGCTGCCTTTGTTCACGCGAGTTTAATATATGCATGAATTGGACAGTGATCACAAAATTGTGTCTCCTCCCTCTGCTCTGTAGCATTCTGTAGTTTAAAGGTTCTTCCTGGTGCTATATGAAAACCTTGCTTAAGAGTTGCAGCTATGAAAATTGCAAATGTCGATCTTTAACCTTCAAGCTTAGCAATCAAAGCAGGAGAGCACTTGGATCAAATCCCTCCACTTCTTCATAGGGCAACAGTCTACAGGATGCTTTAGAAAGAACTTAAAAAAAAAAACACCCGCAAACCTTTGATTAAGAATATTTTTGAAAAAAGAGAAAAAGCTACTATTCATAACTGGGTTTAATTACAGAAAATGGAGAAACAACCTTTAATTATGATGAGGAGTGGACAAAATTTCCATTCCACTCTTTAATCAAAAACGAGATGGCCCATCTACATTGCCCTTTTCATAATGGGCGATAGCAATGGCATCTTATTAACAAACTGTTATAAGGAGAGAGAAAGGAAGTCCAGGACTGATTCTGCCCTTAGCAATCTGGCAGAGAATCTTGACGGACTCTAATAATTTTATGTCCAGAGTGACAAATAGAAGTCTGGCCTTTTGGGTCATAGTATCTGAGTGATTTAATATCCTTTGTAAAGTTATTGGTTTTATTTTATTTATTGAGCTGGATAAGCCGCAATCTATTGGGGTTGAGACTGAATGGCCCTCCCCCTTTTGCCGCCCTGTTCAGCTGTGGAGAATTTCAGCTGTTTTGGGGTGAGGGGATCTATACCAAAGCATTTGAAGGGGCTCAGGATGCAGAAGAAATTCGGTTTGGTTTGCATTTAAAACCGAATGTATCTTTCCGAAACAATGTGCGAACGAAAGTACAGCTGCCCTTAAAAATCCACACTTTTCTCAATTTTGCAAATTCAGCTCTCCAACCAATGTTTGCATAAATTAGGGGACAGTGTGCACGGAACTTAAGATGTTAGTGAAAATGACATAAAAATGCATTGTCTTTAAGACACTGCTTTCCAAAATGTGTATATTAGTGAAACTTAATATTAAAATGTTCTCACTCGGACAGATATGCACTAAAACGCTGGTTCATTTTCATGAGGATTACCTCATGAAATGCTGCAAAATGTGAAGAACTGGATTTAGGATTGGAAAAATAAGCAACTGAGAAGAACCCCTAGTGGGGTCAGGGAGCGTTTATGTTCTATTATTTTCTTTCTTCATGAAGCTCTTTCTCTGCCTTCTCTCTGTACAGCGTGTGAGAGAGAGTTCCTCAGGGTGGTGAGGAATAATGGCGTCCACTATTATTCTCTCAGAGGATACAAGACAGCATTATATCTTGGTGCAAGACACAATACGTAGCCCTGGGTAATTGTCATTTACAGTTCTTTTTACACACATTTTTATTGCTCAGTTGCTTCAGGATGTTTTGTGGGAAGGCATTCAGAAATGAAGTGAATGGCATAAGTAAATAAATAAACGACAAATAAATGTAAGGCATTTTGAAAAGTGCAATAGGTATGCAGTACATATAGCATTCTGTATATGGGGGTGGGGGAGACCGAAAGCAGCCATGTTGATTTTCAGTTTTTGTTAAGTTGTGGGTGAACATATCAGACAACACAGCAATTCTTCAATAGCTCTTGTTTATTCATAGGCCAGAACTGAACTGAAGGGTTCAGCCAGCCTGCTTATATAGAGTTCCACTACAATGCAACTGTAACCATTTTCTGTAACTATCCAATCACTGAACGTCACTTTCAATCCCCTATTTGCATATGTGGACCTGAGTGAAAGCTATCTACAGTATCCCCCTGCTGGCCCAGGGTGAGAACTTCAGTACATAACAGTTTTTAATTGTTTGCTTGCTCCACCATGTCTTGATATGTTTCAACAAGAGTCCTTCCAAAAGATGTGCTATAAAACTGGCTCAGATACTCACACCCCATGTATTTATTGGCCGTAGGTCAAGATTGTCACAGGAATATTTGTGCCCAAGTTATCTCCAATGTTAGTCAGAGGAGAATAGATTCTTTGTGTGCTTCAGACCCAACTTAGTTGACTTCCTGTATTCTTCATGTTGTGCACCAAAACAGAACTGAGCACAACATGGTTTTGCTAACAATCCACTGCTAGGAAAGTGGGCACATTGTTAAGATATTTCATTCAGAGTGTTATGCTGTTTAATCTAATAGAACCAAACACACACAAAATATTCAGTGCATTAATATTAAGGCAGTTACCACCAATTTTCATGATGAAATCAAAAGAGAACTCAGTAAAAACAGAAACAAGGATATCGGCCTTCCACTCTGGCCTTTAAAATCACATGCCTCTTAGATCCAGAAATGAGTAATTATGATAATAAATTATTCTTATACAACAAGAAAACCTTGTTCAGCAGAGAGGACCACACTGGAAATACAGTAACGATTCACAGGGAAGGTGCCTAAGTCAGGAATTAAAAAGTCACAGTGAATTTAGTGTGACTTGCCAATTTACAAGCCATCTTCTAGAATGAAAGATAGATGATAGTTAGATAGATGATAGCTAGCTAACGAGCTAGAAAGGTGATTGGCTTTCAATAAGCCCTATACAATGACTGTGGAATAAGACAATACATTCCCTATGGCCTACTACAAACTAAAAAATATTGTGCAGATGAGGAAAGGGCAAAAGAGATGAAATGAGAATACAGGAATCAGACACAGTTATGCTTCATTAAAGATTGCAGAGATGCATAACCACTGTAGCAAATGTCAGATTACAGTCTCTGGGTATGTGACCAGTTGTACTTAATATACAATATTATCATTTATTCCAAAATAGGATTAGTTTTCTTGGGGGGGGGGGAGGAGAGAGGATATACTTGGTTTTAGAAATGAACACCACCATCCAGATACACAGAAGCAAATTGATAGCCCATGCCACAATCTGGCACAGATTTTGCTTCAGTGGCCTTCAGCCAGGCTGAATGTAGGAAGATGTCTTATACTGAGGCAGCCCATTGGTGAACCTAATTCTGCATTGCATACAATAAATGGCTGTGGGGATGGGGAAGAACTCTGATTCAGTTGACATTTAAGGAGAAATCTATCAAAGTCATGCTTTCTGAAACAGCACGAGGACCGAAACACAGTCATCCTTCAGAATCCACACGTCTCTGAATTTTGTGGTGCAGTTCCCCAGCCAAGCAAAAAATGCATCTATGGGGGGGGGGATATTGATATGTTAGTGAAAATAACATACAAGAAATGCATCACAAAAGGGGAAATTTGTTGCACAAATGTGTGTGTGTTTGTCAAAACTGCAGATTTTAAAAAGTGCTTACTGGGAAAAATACACACTAAAATGCTGATGAATTTCCACAAGGAACTAATAATAATAATAATAATAATAATAATAATAATAATAATAATAATAATAATAGCAGCTGCGGATTGCTGCAGACATGTAGAGAACTGAATTTAAGATTGGAGAAACCAAGATTATCCCTTCTTGCAGTTCCTCCAGACACCTGTTCAAGAGGGGAAACGAAAACTTGTTTCAGTCTCCTACTTGGACCCTTTGCTTGTTCACATCTCAGTCTTTTAAAAGAGTTCTACATGCGCAGCCCTGCTA
This sequence comes from Podarcis melisellensis, assembly GCF_964234715.1. Lineage (NCBI taxonomy): Eukaryota > Metazoa > Chordata > Lepidosauria > Squamata > Lacertidae > Podarcis > Podarcis melisellensis. Next base: position 13,390,834 of record NC_138537.1, read on the forward strand.
CTCTGCACACACTCCTGCATTGTTCCCCTCAGTGACATACCTCTGGAGTTTCAATAGAGGCTGCTGGGTGTGTACTATCTGAATGGCTTTGAAGGAGAAGGAGGGCATGGTCCTTTAAATTGCACCCCTCAGCTTGGGAGCTGTGGACGATTTAAAGCGCCACATAAATAACGCGATTAATTTCAGAGAACACATTTGCTTCTGCAATGGGCATCTATTGTGAGTTTAGATCAGCTCCCCAATCAGGTTTTATTAGGTCGATAGCCCTGCTGTGAATATTAAGGCACATCTTATATTCATAACATAGAAGATGGTATACTTCACTTTGCTGACAGTGCCACTTTTAAATATATATATATGAATAATGCTGCTTAGCATGTCTTTAATATATTCCTCTGGCAGACAAGGGACGCCACTGTGAGTAGGTATCAGAATACAGAAAATACAGGGTGTGCTGTTTCATAGTAAAGTGTGCATGGAATACAGGAGGGATTTGTGCCTTAAGTTGGGTGCCTCCTGAGGCTTGTCAATCAAACCCCTCCCCACACCCCATCTGGAACACCTTGGAATGTGCACAAAGGTCAGACCCAGGCAATTGCTGTTCTTCGTTTGTTTGTTTTCCAGGGGAATGAAAAGGGATATAGGAGGCAGATAAAAGCTAACGTCTGCCTAGAGTAAAAGAAGACAAAATAAGAGACATAAAATAAAACTTCTACCAAAGTAAAAAATTGCTAACTGTTGTCTCTTTCAAGACACTTTGCCGCTTCCTTTCGAAAAGGCACGTTTTGCCATTTAAGTACGGAAAGAGAAATAAGGGACCGCATTCCATTCAAAAGACTGTCTGTCCAATAGCAGTGAAAGCTTTGATCATATGCAAGGTTCCACCCATTTTGCATTATGCTGGGAGGAAGCAAGGTGAGATCCAGTCCTTTGCTGGACATGAATGAGAAATTCCATTCTCTTTGACTTTAAAATGAGAAACTGCTTAATTCAAATATTTCAAAACGAATGCATGAATTGAAACAAAGTGGTCCCTTAGAATTCAGTTTTCTGAGTTTTATGATGCAGTTCTCCAACAAAACAATATGCACGAAAAAAATGTGTATATTATATGGAAGTGTGCATAAAATACACAATTTTTAATTAAAAAACCCATACAAAATGCATTTCATTATTGGCAATTGCTTGAAAAAATGTTTACGTTAGTCAAAATGCACAAATGTGTTTATTAGGAGAAATTTGCACTAAATTACTGGCGAATTTTCACGAGGATTTATTTTTAATTTTTTTACATTCAAGTCCTTTTTAGATCCATGGGACTTAGAGATGCTTCATTTGGCTAAATTGTGTCCGGAACTTGACTGTATTAAATTCCCAGGGACCTCTCTTGAGAACTAATTTATGCTAAGTAGTTTGGTTCTGCTTGAGAGCGGGAGAGAACTTCCATCCGCCTTCCCTATTGCCAAAATCGGAAGCTGAATATGAATTCCTCATTCCTTTTCATTCTGCAGGCATTAAAAAACCCAAAGGTCTGTCCTACTGTGGCCTTTGAAGCAAAGGAAGAAGCATCCCTTCCTAGGGAATCTTCGATCCACAGAACTAATGTACACTACCTTTTCTTATTATTATTTATTTTGTGCCTCTGCAGCTGTTGTGTTGTTAGATACATCATTCCCAACCCACCAGTGGAGATCCAGTGTCCCATTGCAACCTACATCAGTTTCAAAGCTATATCGATCTTGCTTGTCTCGGCTGCAGACTAACCCGGTACAAACAACCTTGCCTTCTTTTAACATTGCACAGGTTCCCTTCCCAGAGGATCTGTTGTGAAGTTTTCCGAACAAGCTGTTACTCTTCCCCTAAGTGCCTTCCACAAGCAATCTGGGCTTAGAGATTTCCCCTGCAAGGATGGGGGGAACAGAAGCAAAAATCGAAAGTAAGAGGTAGAGCGTGAGAGGAAAGTGCAGTTTGCTTTGACTTCGATTCATGAGTGATTCCAGTCCAGGCCTGACCTGATATCCCACGTTTGGTAATAATGCATGAAAACCACATGCACTATTGGAAACAAACAAATAAAAGAAACATGTGATTTCTTTACTGAAGCTGCATGTAAGGAAGACCCGGTGGTCCCTTTCTCACTTGAAAACTGTCCACGGAAAGGGCTTGTTTGCATCAGATAATTTGAATCTGTTGCACTCCAGAATTGCTCCTTGAGTCATTTTTGTCATTAAAGCCTGGGCCACTTCAGTAGCTAGGAACAACTTTTTCCAGCTCTGGGTTGGACCAGGCTAGCCTAGCCATAATTTTGCATGCTCCTGACTCAGCTACTATAATGCACTCTACATAGAGCTGCCCTTGAAGTGTAGAAACTGCAGCTAGTGCAGATTGCTGCTGCCAAACTGGTAGGTAAAGGTAAAGGGGCCCTGACCATTAGGTCCAGTCGTGGCAGACTCTGGGGTTGCGACTCTCATCTCGCTTTATTGGCCGAGGGAACAGGCGCACAGCTTCCGGGTCATGTGGCCAGCATGACTAAGCCGCTTTTGGAGAACCAGAGCAGCACACGGAAATGCCATTTACCTTCCCGCCAGAGCAGTACCTATTGCACTTTTTGGTATGCTTTCAAACTGCAAGGTTGGCAGGAGCTGGGACCGAGCAACAGGAGCTCACCCATCGTGGGGATTCAAACCGTCGACCTTCTGATCAGCAAGTCCTAGGCTCTGTGGTTTAACCTACAGCGCCACCCCCGTCCCACCAAACTGGTACTGTAGCACATAGTCATATAATCTGTTTGGGGGTGGGAATCTGCAATGGCTGCCAGTGCATTCGCAGGTCCAGTTTAAGGAGCTTATGTTGATGTATAGCCCTGAATGACTTGGGATCGAGGTAGCCAAGAGAACATCTCTGCCGATGCCAACCTGCCTGGGCCTTGATATCAGGGGTCATTTCATGAGTCATCTCTCACTGGCTTGGGGGAATCGACTGCAAGTCCCATAACCCGGAGGGAAAAATATATACAATGAGAGCACCTTTCGCTTTTTCAGGAAAAGCCTTCCGGCCACTTCCTGACATGTATAAGAAATATATATTTTTTGTGCTTTGTGCAAGTCCATTTTTAATCCTGTCCTACTCCCATATCCCTTGCCACCAAAGTACTGCACTTCTATTGTTTTGAGGAACAAGGTGGCTGTCACACAGACAGAAGCAGAGGACACGAGGAGGCTTGGGGGATGAAAAGGAAAGGAGCTCTTTGAGAGTTCAAATGGAAGTGTCAAAAAAAACCTTGAGTCCCCCCCAGCTCCCAAGCATTTGAGTTCAACTGCTTTGAGTGTCATCTAACTTTATCCTGCTGCCCCAACTTGCCCAGGGCAGCAAAAGCTATAGAGCCACCAGAGCCTACTCATTGTAATGTCTTCTTTTACAACACAGATATTATTTGGGGTGACACTTGTGGAAAACGTTATGCTGTGCTGGGAAATGCATGTGGAGTTTTTGCAGCAGTGATGGAAAATGCATGTGGATGTTGTAGCAATGACTGGCAAATCAAATACTCTGTTGGGTGTGTGTGCCTACTCTTGCTCACGGGCACACAGAGTGCCATAATGTTTTCCACATGCTTCTGCTAGTTGCTGGTTCCCTCGCAGTGTTGTAATGGATATGAAAGGTCAGGGATTACATTAAGGAAATAATACAACTGCACTGAATTGTAATAGGGATTTATTCTTGCAGAAGCTCCTTTTGGTCCCCATCTGTAGCCTCTGGCAGAATATGGTTGCTCTTATTGTTGGAAGTGCAACTGGAGGGTCATTTCTCTTAGTGTTAAAGTCAGCTAGCCAATGGTGGCCTGGATGGATTTGTTGCCTAGCAACCAGTCAGGGTGGCATGGTGCGCTCTGAGGTAACACACGCTCTCATTGGCTGTGTAGTTCTGATGGAGTTTTTCCTCAGTTCATTTGATTGAATGTATCCCTTTACCCAGCTTTGTCCTCCACGAATCTTTCCAATCCTTTTTTAAAGCCATCTGGGTTGGTGGCCATTGCTGCCTCTGGTAGGAGCAAGTTCTCATAGTTTAACTATGGGCTGCATTAAGTACCACCTTTTATCTGTGTTTCAGTTAGGGAGCCTCTCCCATCCCTTCCTGGAGATACCAAGGATTGAACCTGGCATCTTCTGCTTGCAAAGCAGTGTTGTATCACTGAGCTATGGTCCTTCCCAAGTCACAAAAAATCCTCCATCCATGTTGTGAAAAAGAAAGTGCTAGTCAGGCTCATATTAAAAAAATGGCACTTCCTAGAGAACTGTTCCACACCCTCCAACATTTCTCCAATGTAAATAGGAATGTATTATTATTATTACTACTACTACTATTAGGGAAGCTTTTAATGTTTGACGGACTACTGTATTTTAATATTTTGTTGATCACTCTCCTCTCGTGAAAAAAAAAAGGATTGTCCCTTTTTTCTGGGGCAGTTGATGGGCAGGGAATCTGCAAATCAGAATGCACGTGACATCCTTTTGTGCTTCTGCACATGTGTGAGTGGCGAAACCCAGAAGTAACCCTTTCTGGTACTTCCGGGTTGCCGCGGGACGTAACCTGAAAGAACGTAACATGAAGCAGACGTAACGTGAGGTATGACTGTATTATTATATTACTACTACTACTACTATTATTATTATAGCCCACCCATCTGACTGGGTTGCTTCCACTCTGGGTGGCTTCCATCATATATTATAAACATAATGAAACATTAAACATTAAAACCTTCCCTATACAGGTCTGCCTTCAGATGTCTTCTGAAGTTCCTTATTGTATAGTTACTTAGCCCCTTGGCTTGTGGGGTCGCATAACTCCATCTCCTCCAACATTTATCCAATGAAAATAGCGGCGTCCTACCATACCCTTCGACATTTCTCTGGTGAAAAGAGGGACATCCTAAGGAAACGCGGGACATTCCAGGATTAAATCAGAAGCCGGGTCGGATTCTGTAAATCTGGGACTGTCCCTGGAAAAGAGGGACACTTGGAGGGTCTACGTTTCTCCCTTGCCTTGGTGACCAATGCAATCACCTCTCCTTTTTGTTGTCCCCCCTCCTTTCCGGATGCTCATCACAATACCACATCATTCCACATGGATGGCGGAGGGTATTTGTTGCTGGTGTTGTTTGGACATAGCTCAGATGGGGCCCTATTTGCTGCCTATGCTGGACTCTGGATTAAATGGGTGCTTGGCCTCCCACTGTTGCTGATTGCAAGCCCTGCAGTCATTTTCTTCACATGGCACTCTGGCAAAATTAGCTGTTGAGCAGGATAATAAGGAATGACTTCATTTGTCCATTTGCAGTCTTTTATTTTGTGTTTTAAACATGAGCCGCTGAGATGAGGTAGATTGCAAATCTAGATGCATATGTGCGCACATCTATATACAACTGTATTCCAGGATATAAGTCATTCAAGCTGACTTGAGTGTATTTTCTCGGTGCTTTCTGAAATATATTATGCTATAATGAATGGGTAAATAGGAATGGGGTGTTGTGTGTTTTTTTTTTTTTTCTGCTGAGCAAACCTTTCAGAGAGAAATTGTGGTAATATTTCTATCTCTGTGGATTAAGAGCATGAGCTCTCCCACTTTAAGGAAACTCACCAGCAAATTTGTCTTTTATCAAAAATCTTGCCTTCCTGGCGGTTGCTCTGCTTACGGCTATTTCAATTTTCACTTAAGGAGAATGGGAATCGCTTTTCATAACGCAGAGGAGTAGATAAAGCATTGATTCAATTTCAGCCTCTCTCATTTTAAAAATAATATAAGCCAAGGTGAAACAGACATTGAGCATCATCATGGAAAGAACTCAAGTTAACGCATTTCGTTTGACAGCTTAGGCCTGTCTGGCACAGCCAGCCAATAGTGGAAGCAGAGTCCAAAGTCTGCTTTCACCTGAAGAACAGCCAGGTTCCATATAAATGTTTAAATTGGGTATTGGCAACACGTCTCACCAGTACCTTCTAGGCCACCCATGAAAGCTCTCAGAAAATATCCCCTCAAAATTCCACAGTGCATGAGAGACTATTTGCTCTTCCCGCTCCATTCCTGTTTATACTAGCTCAGCCTCTCCTGCATGGAACATGCTGCCTTAAACATACCAACATTTCATTGGATGCCAGGATTGAAACAACATTTTGGGGTCCTGCCTCTTATATATGTGGCAGTCATTTTGTGTTATGCAACACCCCCATGGTAGCCATTTTGTGTTTTGCTGTGCCCTTGTAGCAGCCATTTTGTAACTGGTGCCTTGGTACTTTCTTAAAATTCCAAATGTGCCCACTGACCCCAGAAAGTCAACAATCCCTGCTTTAAATCTTCTTCTGAGACCCTGCCGGAAGTTCCACAGCTGGCAATTTGCAGGCAGCCTTTTCTGTGGTGGCACCCAGGCTGTACATTAGTCTACCCAGAGTCAAACACATGGTGCCAACTCTGCTATCTCTTAGGCTCTGAGTCAGGACACTCACGGCACAAATCCATAACAAGAAATCATTGTTTAGGGTTTTTTTTAGTCAATGTTTTCATGTGAACCAGCAATGTAGCATCTGGAGGAGAGAGGAATGATCTGAAAGCTGGAGATAAAGTCTATGTGTTTGGTGCTATGTGCAACATTTTTTTATTTTTTTTAAATGAACTAATTGAGAAGTCTGTCACTTTGTTTCTTGGTGGGAGTCAAAGCCATGTGTTTTCTCCACATCCAAAGCAATAGAGTCACTTAGAAAGTGACAAATTCCCGTATCCACCTTAAGATGTCTTCCCTGAAAAACCCTGATTTGCCTTGTAATTTCGGATACACGCTAAGCCAATGGGCAGTGTGTGTGTGTGTGTGTTGATAGTATATACATAGAAGCTACTAAGTTCAAGTTAATGCAAGATTATATAAAGGCCTACCATTACGCTTAAGAGTAATGTTATGAAACAGTCCACGGAGAGTAGTAATCTCTCTAATTTTCTGTGACCATTTAAATAAATACAAGATGTCAAACAATACTCCCTCATTCAGGGAGGAATGGAGAGAGAACAGGGAGGGGAGAATGGGCTTCAATTCTATTCCAGTTAATTGAAGCTAGAATCGTTCCTGCTACATGTATGGAAACTTCACATTGGTGCACTTCAATTAAGGAATAATAAGAGTGCAAAGTAATTTATAGTCATAGATTAGATGTCGTCTGTGAAAAATTACCGATTAACTCAAAGTGGGCCTCTAGAGTACTAGCAAGCAATTTAGTGTGGATCTCATTTTGGTGCCCCCCTCAGTTCGCCTCCCTCCCATCAACTCTCCTCCTCCGAGACTAGATTCTGATTCCCTTAGAAATCATACCATAGTATTAAGCCTTATGAATCACAGAGCATGTGTTTTCTTTTATACTGAATATGTATAGGTAGTAAATTAGCTTTGTTCAGTATTAAGAGAGATCAAAAGTATTTGCCTGGCTGTTAGCACAGCAAAACACCAGGCTGTTTATCACAGAGCAGAGGTGACAGGTCCTTACAATTTTGATTCTAGTTAAATGATGGACAGCTCAATCTATTTCTGGTCCATGTCAAAATCACTTTCATTCATACATCCATTCTGTCTCATTTCTCCATTGAACTCTTAAAAAGAAAAAATGTGTAACAAATTTTGGATTAAAGAATGTAACTAAATATCTATTTTATCGCAAACAAACACATTTAATTGTATGTAGTATGTGTTTCTAGCACTAAACAAATGTTCCTTTACTGCTGCTTGCATGTTATAAGATGGTATCTACAGAGATATGAAGGACTAGACTCTTGCTTTAAAAAAAACAAAAAACAGGGATTTTTTTTTGGAATTCAAAACTTGGAATACAGAATCTTGAGCTTAATGAATATGGAAAGTAAGAATTCCAAATTACACAGTTAATAGAGATGATTGCCATCATTACACTTCATAGTTTCTACCAGTAAGATTGCAAGTGACACAGTTTAAGCTACAGATATATTTAAAATGACACCAGCCCAAAAGCCTAGTTGCCTGGTCTTCAAGGTGCATTGGGAACGATAAAACTGAAAAGCAACACAATACTCATCCCTCTTGCAAAAGTACACAGAACTCACACTGCTATGTGGATTTTCTGCAAGCATCAAAAAGGAAATCAACAAAAAAAAACCACGATTGAGATAATAATCAACATATCCCACACCCAGCACATTTTCAAGCCTTAAGTTTTGCTTCTTCCAAAAAAAATCAACAATTTCTTTTTCAAAACCAAGTAATCAACATTTTGAATTTGAACACAACTGATTTCTACTATTGTATTCAGTAAAAAGTGCTCAGTTAAAAGTGACCACCTTTTGTCTTCCCCCACTTTCTTTTAAGCTGGCATAGTTTGCCAATTTCATCACTAATATAACCCCTAATGTTACTTTCTCTTGTGTCCAACATTGGACGTGTTACTCAAGCTGTAGTTACTATATATACACACCATTGTTTATCTTTTTTTAGGATGCACTTTGTCCTTGGTACAAGTCAATACCCATCGTGCTTGATTAATTTAAAGATAATAACCCCATATTTCTTCCATTACATTTTAATTTCTCCCCAAAAGGACATAATCGCCAAAGATGTCCTGCTGTCCAATTAGCATATTTCTAGCAGCAATGACTATCATTACTTACTTACTTACTTGATTGGGGGGGGGGGGCGCAGCTACTCCTTGCACCACCTGGCTACGCCCATGAATGCTTGCCAACATGGTGCCCACAGGGCCTCACCCTGCTGCTTCTCTCCCTGAAATTGGGCTTGAAAGAAGCAAGGTTTGACCTTTTCTCCCCAGCTACAATATCCAGTATATCCAATTAGGCTTGGGATGTTAAAGCACTCCCCCCCCCCCCGATTCTAACTGAGTGAATGGGCTGTTGTTCTGTGGTGGGTGTGCATGTGGTTGCTATCCATGTATGTTGTGTATAGCTGTGGTACCCACAACAGTTTGCAAATGTGCCCATGGGTCCAAAAATGTTGGTGACTCATGGTGAAAGGGTTCCTATCTACTGAGATATGCTTATGCATGATATGAACAACAAGCCAATGTAATATAGCCCTGGTAACTAAGCACTGATGTATCCCGAAGGCTAACGGAGTCTTCATGTCAGCAGATGAGTGGATGCAAAATTTCATCTGTGCTAATTTGCCCAAAACAGATGGTGCATGAATTAAAGTGTGCAATGGCTGTTCTGCAGAGTCTCTATTGAGTCTCATCCGAGATTATTTAGATTAATTATCTAGACCTTAATTCTGCCCTGCTTACTCTAACTGAAGCACACAATTCATTGGGTCCTTCTGCAGAAATCTTATCCATCTCATTAAGATAGATAAGGAAGCATCAGTCTGGGACACCCTATTTGGTCCTTTCAGTATAACTCCAGGTGTGACAAATCCATTTCAGTTATTACTTTAGAACTGAAAAAAGCAAAATAATTGAAAAAACAACAATAAAACCCAATGAACCAGATTTCCTAAAGATCCTAAGCTTGGGTATTCTGTCAATACATAATAATGAAGTTCCTCTTTGGGGAGGTCGTTTGCAATGATAGCTTTAGGATAATCTATAACAGCTTTAAGATACGTTGATCCATGTTTAGCACGAGCATCTGTGTTGTGTAAATTGCACTGAGGCAAGTATAAAGTGAAAATCCATTCACACCCATATTGTAGCCATATAAACATAGGTTTGGTAGGTCATTTGGCGAGCTTGTCTAGGAAACTAGTACAAACTAGCCCAGGTACAAAAGGTGTAATATCCTTGAACTGGCTCAAGGGCTGAAAGCAGCCAAAGAATTCTAAGGAGATCTCTACTGGGGCTCTATGGGCACCTAATTAGAGTTCCAGCTGTCCTTGCCACAGCCTTGGACCTGCATGCTCAGGACCCACTGGCTGTCCTCAGGTTCCCATCTCTTTCTCCTCAGTGCCATAGGGCCTGGTCTCTGCAAAAGGCATGGTAGTAGCTCCAAGTTGAGGCTCTCTTACTAAGTGATGACATCAAGGGAGAGCAGGTCCAACCAGCTGGATTGGCAGCTGAAGACACTCACTGGATTGGAGCTGGAGAAAGAGTACTTCAGCATCTGTATAATGGGTAGAAAAAAGGTATACAAGGCCAGGCAGACTTGCCAGGCCATAGGGAAGCTCCTCTACAAGCTTTACGTGCTGCTCTTGTGGAAGAAAATTATGAGCGGAAACCTTCTACAATGTCAATGCCAATTTCCTGCCAAGCCAAGTTCAAGGTGTTGCTGCAAACATATAAGTCCCTATACAATTCAGGACTAGCTTACTTCAGTGCCCGCCTTTCTCCTTATACACCCAGTAGATTGTTGCAGTCTGCAATAGAGTTTCTACTGCATGTCCCAATGATATCTGAAGGGCCCTCTGCAGTAACTCGGAAAAAGGCTTTTAGTGTGGCTGAACCTAGCCTTGGAATACTATTCCTGTTGAGATACACAACATTTTTGTTCTGACAGGCCTTCCCAGCTTGATAAATGGGTCTTTGCCATGAGTATCCATGTGTTAGGGTTTTAGTCTTGTTAACAGGCATGTATTTTGTGTGTGTGTTTTTAGCTGTTTTTAATGATCTTACGTGTAAATCAACTTGAGAACATGGTTTAGTAAAGGTAAAGGTACCCCTGCCCGTACGGGCCAGTCTTGACAGACTCTGGGGTTGTGCGCCCATCTCACTTAAGAGGCCAGGGGCCAGCGCTGTCCGGAGACACTTCCGGGTCACGTGGCCAGTGTGACAAAGCTGCATCTGGCGAGCCAGAGCCGCACACGGAAACGCCGTTTACCTTCCCGCTGGTAAGCGGTCCCTATTTATCTACTTGCACCCGGAGGTGCTTTCGAACTGCTAGGTTGGCAGGCGCTGGGACCGAGCAGCGGGAGCGCATCCCGCCGCAGGGATTCGAACTGCCGACCTTTCGATCGGCAAGTCCTAGGCACTGAGGCTTTAACCCACAGCGCCACCTGCGTCCCTGAGATCATGGTTTAGAAAGTAGCAATAGTTCTAGTAATAATATTCTCCAACTCCTTGAAAGATTCCATCAATGGTGTCTCTGACAATTTTTACACATCACTTGGGAAGACAGGCGAACTAATGCCGGTGTACTGGAAGAAGCAAAGATCACCAGTGTCAAAGCAATGATTCTTCAACATCAACTTTGTTGGACTGGTCATGTTGTTCGGATGCCTGATTATTGTCTTCCAAAGCAACTACTCTATTCCCAACGTAAGAATGGAAAGTGAAATACCAATGGACAACAAAAGAGGTTTAAAGATGCTCTCAAGGCAAATCTAAAAAAATGTAGTATAAACACCGACAACTGGGAAACACTGGTCTATGAGCACTCACTCCAATGAGCGCAAAGGCGTTGTGGACTTTGAAGAATTATGAAGTCAGGGTGAAAAGGAGAAACATGCTATAAGAGGAAGGCACGTTTGGAAAGCCCTCACTGTGATCAACTCCCACCCAGAAATCTATTTCCCCACTGTGGAAGGACGTGTGGATCCAGAATTGGTCTCCACAGTCACTTACGGACTCACTGTTAAGACCATTTTCATGGAAGACAATCTTATTCGGCTACAAATGATCACCAAAGAAGAAGAAGAATATCCTCCCTACTGCAGACAAGCCAATTTAGGTTGAGAGATAATAGCTGGCAGAGTTCATGACAGACAGGAGATTAGAACCAAGGGCTTTCTGCTTCATAGCTCAGCGACTTTAGCCGCTGTGCCCCACCAACAATATAAACGCTATATTCACAACTAATATTGTTAGGGTGCACTAAGGGCTGGTTTGCACTTTTTTTTTTTGTTCATGCTGTGCCTCACCAACCTCCTTTTAACAAGGGAATCCATTTGTCAGAAAAAGCCCTGTGAGAAGAATAGAACTATTATCAGGTCAGAAGGAATACTGGAAATCTAGCTGTTCCTTCTTCATCGCCCTCAAAGATAAATATGAACTCTGCCACACAGTGAACCCTTAGGTTATGCCTGCAGCTATACAATCTCATAATGCCTCACAGTGGAAATGGGATGAAGTCTGAAATCATTCCTGTAGATTTCATAGCATTGCATATGATGCAGAAATGCTGTCTTATTTTTTGGAGGGGGGGGGGACGACAGAGGTTATTTATTTATCTTAAAATATCCATAAACCACGCTTCATCTGTACTCACACCATGGTGGGATGAAACACAGAAAATCACATGGTATCTTCCTATATACATAGAAAGGCAAGGCTGTCGTCATGTAGCCTCCATTGGAAGATTTGTAGGGTCACAGCACAATCCCGGATTTGCATGAAGTCAAGGTAGGGGAGCGAAAGACATGGCAGGTTTTAAAACTGTGGTTTTAAACAACAGCAGATGTTTGAATAAAGCAGAGATGAAAGGACACAGAAGAGCTGTGAGCATAAGGGAGACAGCTGAAAAAGCTATGAGGCTATCGAGCCTTGGTAAAAGGTAAAGGACTCCTGGATGCTTATGCCAAGTCAAAGGCGACTGTGGGGTGCGGTGCTCATCTCCGCTTTCAGGCTGAGGGAGACGGTGTTTGTCCACAGATAGTTTTCTGGGTCATGTGACCAGCATGAGTAAACCGCTACTAGTGCACAGAGGATCATGACAAATGCAGAGCACACAAAAATGCCGTTTACCTTCCTGCCACAGCGGTACCTATTTATCTACTTGCACTGGTGTGCTTTCAAACTGCTAGGTTGGCAGAAGCTGGGACAGAGCAACAGGAGCTCATCCCGTCGTGTGGATTCGAATCACTGACCTTCTGATTGGCAAGCCCAAGAGGCTAAGTGGTTTAGGCCACAGTGCCACCTGTGCCCACCTTTAAGGAGCTATGAGGAGGTGGGGTGGGTGAGGTATAAAGGGAGAGGGTGGGGTTTGCAGGCGATAAAAGGTATGCAGGGTTGGCAATCAACATGAGCAACCCCTAGTACAAAAAGAAAATATGAAAATTTCAAGATACAAGTGAGTTACGCAACTGTGTGAGGAGGGGGCAAAATACCATCAATCTATTAAAATATCAGCTAAACTGCAACATGGACTAAACAAATGTGTGCCAGGCCCAATAGGGTAAATCCTGTCAAAACCTATTTCCCAGGAACTGAATCGTACAGGTCACAAACCAAATTGCAATGTGTTTTCTTTCATAATATGCATTTTAAATGTCCTGGAAGTGAACATTGCAGCTGGATCAATACATTCCAATTGGCACGTGGATATAAAAAATATATGTTGGAATTCCCCAAATTCTAATTTGTCACATAGCCTTAGGTGGCAAGTGGTGATCCCAGTACAACCTTAATTTAGAAGTCCACCCTTTGGAAAATGCAAGCTGCTTCAGAAATCTGGAAATACCCTTGTTGTGAAAGAGTATTGCAAGCAGGAATTGCGGGGAAATTTGGTCTGGATTATTAAAATGAATCTACCGGAACAATACTAAATTAAAACACAGCTATCCACTGAAAACCACACTCCTCTGAATGTTGAGGTGCTGTTCTCTGACCAAAATGGCGGGCTCCATTAACCTGCAAACAGAGGGGAGGACAAACCAAGAATTCACCCATGAATTCTCTTTTTAACTTTCTGTGAGGTCCCATACAAAGGGAGATTGTGGGCCTATTAAGGTGCTGTGCCTTTTTCTGGTCTTAGCATTTGAGCAAATCCTCAGCCATGCCACCCTCTGGAGTCAGCTATGGTTGTCAGAATTTTGGGAACGTAATTCAGGAATGATGGAACTGGAGCATTTGACCCGGATTCTGCATTGCTTGCTTGCTTGCTAATTACTGCAGCAACTACAAGCCTGCCATGAGTTTGCTATTATGGAAACTGACTGCGTGACTCACTCTTAATCACGACTTGAAACCTTGCCCTATATTTGGGTCAGTCAAAACTGGAAAGAAGATGTACATGGTTTCAAATCAGGGACATGGAACTTTTTCCTACTGAGATACCCATGCGTCCCCTGATGTTTACTGTTGCGTGTATATAGGTTTTTCAATGCATTTTATCTCAAAAACCCTGGAGCTATTTGTTCCGATGTGATTAATAGATCGAGGAGAGCATCCGTTATTAAATAAATCATTTTATTATTTCATCACCAATCCACACTGTACATGTTTTCCATATCAAATTATGCAATGGCAGTCAGGAGGCAGTCAATTCATCAAGGTAGTGGTCTGCTTCATCCATTTTTAAATTGCTATAGCAGCTGCCTCTGGTACTGACTACATAGGGGGCCACAAGAGTGAACTTTTCACCCATGGATTTTTTTAAAAAATTCAAAACATTTGATTTCCCACAAGGCACAGTAAAAGATAAATCTAGAGGCTTTGCTCCTGCTGCAGGTACCTAATAGGGGTTTCAATATAATAAATGCATTTGGGCAAAGCTAATGTACTATAAAATCAAGTCGACTGTATCACATATTGCACATACTGTGGTTGAAAATAGCAAGTGATGCAAATGGAATAATTGCATTTAGTGGGAAGGGGGTACACATTATTCTCCAGTAGTTAATTTCCAAATAAAAAATAGGTTCCATTGATAAAAATGGCTGGGGAACAGTGCCCTTTGATCCCAGATGTGTTGCAGTTGTTGTTTAGTCGTTTAGTCGTGTCCGGCTCTTCGTGACCTCATGGACCAGAGCACACCAGGCATTCCTGTCTTCCACTGCCTCCTGCAGTTTGCTCAAACTCATGCTGGTAGCTTCGAGAACACTGTCCAACCATCTCATCCTCTGCCGTCCCCTTCTCCTTGTGCCCTCCATCTTTCCCAACATCAGGGTCTTTTCCAGGGAGTCTTCTCTTCTCATGAGGTGGCCAAAGTATTGGAGCCTCAGCTTCACGACCTGTCCTTCCAGTGAGCACTCAGGGCTGATTTCCTTCAGAATGGATAGGTTTGATCTTCTTGCAGTCCATGGGACTCTCAAGAGTCTCCTCCGGCACCATAATTCAAAAGCATCAATTCTTCGGTGATCAGCCTTCTTTATGGTCCAGCTCTCACTTCCGTACACCACTACTGGCAAAACCATAGCTTTAACTATACGGGCCTTTGTTGGCAAGGTGATGTCTCTGCTTTTTTTGATGCTGTCTAGCCCAGATGTGTAGTGTGGAGAAATGAAGGAACTGATCTCACTGCCTGCTGAGAGGCACCCTCTGTTGCAGCATTCCCCAACCTGGTGCTCCACAAACATTTTGGGCTACAACTTCCCTCAGCACCATCCAGCAAAGCAGTGATATCCTCCAGATGTGCTGGTTGGTGCAAATGCAAGTGGCAGATCAAAACATCTGGAGAGCACCAAGATGGGGATGGCTGCTCTATTGCTTCTCGAGGAAAACGTTATGTCATTAAAACAAACCTCTGTGCTGAAATTCAGACCTCCTGCTTGTTATTTTTTTATATGAGTTATAGGGACGCAGGTGGCACTGTGGTCTAAACCACTGAGCCTCTTGGGCTTGCCAATCAGAAGGTCGGTGGTTCGAATCCTCATGACGGGGTGAGCTCCTGTTGCTCAGTCCCAGCTCCTGCCAACTTGGCAGTTCGAAAGCACACCAGGGCAAGTAGATAAACGGGTACTGCTGTGGCGGGAAGGTAAATGGCATTTCCGTGCGCCCTGGTTTCAAGGTGTTCCATTGCACCAGAAGCGGTTTAGTCATGTTGGCCACATGACCCGGAAAGCTGTCTGTGGACAAACGCCTGTTCCCTCAGCCTGAAAGCGAGATGAGCGCCACAACCCTATCATCGCCTTTGACTGGACTTAACCGTGCAGGGGTCCTTTACCTTTTACCTTTTTATATGAGCTATAACTCCACCTTTTAGGCATATACTCAAAGATAAGCACAACAGGATTGATGCTGATTCTCTCCCCCCCCCCCTCAAAAAATAATCAACATTAAGATGACATCAAATGCAATGCAAGGTTTGAAATTCCGGAGAAAAACACACATACAGTGGTACCTCAGGTTAAGAACTTAATTCGTTCTGGAGGTCCGTTCTTAACCTGAAACTATTCTTAACCTGAGGTACCACTGCGCAATTTCTGTTCTCATCCTGAAGCAAAGTTCTTTACCCGAGGTACTATTTCTGGGTTAGTGGAGTCTGTAACCTGAAGCATCTGTAACCTGAGGTACCACTGTATCATAAAATCTAAAGCTGGGGCAGATATCCCTCTCACAGTTTTACAGGGCCAGTCATCTTCTGTGAAAACGATGATGATATTCAGCTTCAGGGTCATAGGCAGAGTTCAAGAATTATGAGGACACGAGGTGCCTATGGGGTTTCTGTCTTTTACAGAATTAAACCCGGGCACTTCCAGAAGGAGCTTGGCCACTCGGTCACAGTCTTATGATACTTCTGAAAATCCCACCCCAAAGACCCAGTCTTTGGGTGGTGGGCATTTTTGCCCCATCTCCTGAAACATGTGAATATCTCTAGGCTGAATAATTTGCCCCCAACCATTTGCTGCTTTTGTTGTACTGCTATTTTATGATTTTAGAATGTTTGCTGCCCTTTTTTAGGGGAGCTCCATTGGAATGGAAAGGCAGGATCGACGTATTTCAAATACACAAACAAATTGCTACCAGCTATTGTGCAGATTGCATTCTGCCAAATGCAAGATAGAACAGGAAGACAACTACAAATCACCTTGCTTTGATTCTGCATCTATTTTTAATGTATCTTCTGGAACACTGGTGTCTTGGAATTACGGTGTGTAGTTGTCTGTGTTGTTTGTATAGTTGTGTGTTGATTCCTTAAGAAATTTCCTTAAGAATTTTAATGAATAAAGTAGGAACCAGGGTGGTCTATTACTGAAAGGAGAAAGTGGACCTTTCAGGGAAAATTTAATAATAATAATAATAATATTTATTTATTTATTTATAGCCCACCCATCTGGCTGGGTTACTCCATGTAATGCAATGTAAATGACACCACCCAAAGAGGGCAGAGTTGAGGATGCGGTCAGCTGATCTCAGTGGGCACTCTTCTCAAAAAGCTAACAAATTTTGTTCAGGGCTGCAAGAGCCATTCCTTTTTTGTAATGCTGCAAAGTATCACTCACAACCATCCCAACGGCTGCCATTTCCTCCAGCAGGACAGCGACAGCTCCTGTGCTTTAAAGTTCTGGAAACACAAATCCTCCGCTCATTACTAGTTCGTATAAAGTATTGTTTGCTTGGGTATTAGTCAATTATATAATTTGCTCCAGGCTTTGCATCAGAGGGAATGAAATGGCTTATTGGAAGGTCATGTACTGAATCAATGCCGCTTCCCGATCCAGAACTAACAGCAGCACGGTGAAATCAAGTCCCTTGCCAGGTATTAGATCATCTTGCATCCTTACAAATAAAAAATAAAATAAAAAATGGCTCAGTTCTGATTGGGATTGCAGGAGGGGAAATAAACTAGAATCAGTCATGCAAATGTTGGATAGAACTATTGTTGGGGCAAAGAATCCCCAGGAGTGACCAAGTGGTTTTTGATCTCCAGAATTTAGGACAATGCCATTCAAAGTACTTGGCAAAATTAAGAACTGTCTGTTTCTTCCAAAGAAGTGGTGCTCCTCCACCATTAGCCATGAAGAAAATTGCAGGTGTTAAGGTCACAAACAGGGCCATCACTCTCATTAGGCAGAATGTGACAGTTGGCTCA
Source organism: Podarcis melisellensis (assembly GCF_964234715.1). Lineage (NCBI taxonomy): Eukaryota > Metazoa > Chordata > Lepidosauria > Squamata > Lacertidae > Podarcis > Podarcis melisellensis. The sequence continues at coordinate 13,408,537 of NC_138537.1, forward strand.
GGTGGTGGATGCTGGGGAAGTCCTGGTGCCATTTCCTCTGAGCTAGCTTACCCTGCACCCGCTAAATGAGTCTAGTGCTCTCAGTTGTGGTGGAGGAAACGGCCTCGGTCCAGTATACCTAAAGGAGCGTCTCCACCCCCATCGTTCTGCCTGGACACTGAGGTCCAGCTCCGTTGGCCTTCTGGCGGTTCCCTCACTGCGAGAAGCAAAGTTACAGGGAACCAGGCAGAGGGCCTTCTCGGTAGTGGTGCCCGCCCTGTGGAACACCCTCCGACCAAATGTCAAAGAGGAAAACAACTACCAGACTTTTAGAAGACATCTGAAGGGGGCCCTGTTTAGGGAAGCTTTTAATGTTTAATAGATTACTGTATTTTAATATTCCGTTGGAAGACGCCAAGAGTGGCTGGGGAAACCCAGCCAGATGGGTGGGGTATAAATAATAAATTATTATATTCTTGTTATTATGATGATCAGCATTGCCCTCTCTCCAGTGGCGTAGCGTGGGGGGTGCAGGGGGGGCCGGCCGCACCGGGCGCAACATCTGGGGGTTAGGGGGTGCAAATCCACGGGTTAGGGAGCGCAAATTACTTGCCTTGCCCCGGGTGCTGACAACCCACGCTACGCCACTGCCTCTCTCTCTTTCCAGGCAATTTCTGCATGTTAAATGAATGGGTGCCATTTTGCTATTTGCCTCAGGCAGGAAAAAGCATTGGGTTGGTTTCTGATCATAAAGGAGTAAGTAGCTCAGTGTGCCTCCTACATTGTCAGGTGTGGCCAGCAAAGTGCAGGGCCAGCAACAGAAGAAAATGGACTTGTGTAAAGTTGCAGGCAAGGTTGTTCATTCACAGCCCTGACCATGAGGAGCTTGAACAACATTGCTGCAGCTCTAATTGGATTTTCCTGTGTTGTGTACAACCCATGGGGCTAAGGACTGATAAATCCTGCTTTTGCTTCCTATTTATTCTACATGACTGACTTTCTGTAATAGAATTATTCTTTTTTTTCTCTCTCTCTCCAAGGCAATGGGCAAAGAAAACATACAAACAGTTTCTATGACTCTGAGTTGGTGTGCTCTTTGCTTACTGGATATTATTGTTATTATTATTTACACATTCCCAAAGCACATATGCTATTAACACAGAATATTTTGTTTTGGTTTTTTTTTAATTTATTAAATGTTACCAAAAAATGAATAGAAGAAAAGAAATAGAAACAATACATAAAAACATTTTGTCTACACAATTTTCCAGAATGCAGACTAGAAAAGAAGAAAGACAAAAGATGAAAGAAAGAAACAAGAAAAAGAATGAAAAGAAAAAATACTTTTCATAATCAATTATTCCAAATTCATACTTCAAGCATTACAATATTTAAATCCTAGTTAAAATATTATAAAAGAATATTTTGTATTTATTTATTACATTTGCATGCCAGCTTTTTCCAAAGGAGCTGCTGCTGATGTACACGGCTCACCCCATTCCACTTTATTCTCATGACAACCCTGCAAGGTAGGTTAGGCTGAGAGACGGCGAGTGGCCCGTGTTCAGAAAGTGAGCTTCATGGCTGAGTGGGGACTTGAACCCTGGTCTCCCAGGTCCAGGTCCTAGTCTGACACTCTAATCACCGCACAATGCTGGTGCTGATGGGGTTTTGTCCCTGGCAACGGAGAAAGCCATTATACCATTATCAGGACTGTTTGGCCATCTAGCTTAGAGCTGCCAACTCTGACTGGCAGAAGCTCTCCAGCGTTGAAGTCTTCCCCTGGAGAAGACAGGGATTGAACCTGGAACTTTATTCATGCCATGCGCTCTGAATGGTCACCTGGATGTTTAACACTGGACCTGACCAAGCAGTACTTTAAATGATTGCTCCCCTATAGCTGCTGGTAGGCAAGAATGAGAGAGCATTTCCCCCACCCCCTCCATGCTCTGCCTCTGCTCTCACTAGTGATTCAGGCAAAACCACAACTTTCCAGAGGGGTCTATGTCTATACAGTGCAACGTGGCTTGTTATTTTGTTAAGGGGATCATACTTTTTCTTTTTACAATATATGAGGGACTCCCAGAGAGCAGCAGTACTGAAAGACTGATGGCACAAGTAACACCAGACCGAAAACTTGGAATGAATGCTCAAAGTTCAACGAGTGATGGAAATGTTTGGGGTTAAGAATACATAGCTTTTCTTTACATGCTATCCATTTGTGACAGCAGCCAAATGACTGGACAATCGAATCAGCACAGGAGCTCGAAAAGAAACTAGGTTGAACTCAAGGTCTAGATAGAAAGGTTATTCCAATCTAATGGCTCAATCAAGGGAATTTCTTCTGTGGAGTTTCTTCGGCTGAGGGGAGAGAGCTCTGTGATCAATCTCCTCTCACACTGTGGCTTTCTGCTAACAGAAACAAGTTGTAGGGTGCCAGGGAAAGAATCATTACAGCTAGAAGCTGTGGCAACCTATTAGCATCTTGTGGTCATTTGTGTTAGTGGGCAGCCAGCAGGGCAGAGTAGAATGTATTCCCTTTCCTTCTTTGCACCCCTGGGACAGCTGTTTCACAGCATGTAACTGCTTTCAGGATAGCTAGTATGGCTGTCTCCAGGTGTTTTAGAATACAGTGGCTGGGACTGATGGGAGTTCTAGTCCAAAGCACCTGGGGAACACAAGGTTGGATTAGGAGAATGCAGAGAGAAGGGTGCAACAAGATTTGGTACGCAGCATGTTTCTTCTCGGGTGCCCATGTTGATTCTGTTAAAATGTTGCGGCGTAAGGTAGACTGTGTTATGGAATGCCCAGTAATGACATCCCTGTATTGTGTTGTCCCAATCCATGTTGATATACATTTACTGCTACTTACTTCATGTAGTGATATGCTACTGTACAGTTCCTAGGAGCCAAAGGGTGGGGGGATGCCATGAAACTGAATACGCATGATGATGATGAGACTTATGGTCTCTGTGTGTGGTTTAGGAGCTGCATGGTCAGGGCAAAAACAATGCTGTCCAAGGTTGCAAAGACTGCGGAGAGAATAACTGGGTGCACTCTTCCCACCTTGGATCATATCTATGCTTCCAGGTGCCATAAGAAAGCTGCAGAGATAGTGCAGGATAGTGCGCACCCCATAAACGATCTCTTTCAGCTTCTGCCTTTTGGAAGAAGGTGTAGGGTTATAAAGACTAGGACTAGCCGCCTGAGAAACAGTTTCTATCCAAATGCGATTTTGGTTTTAAACACAGTGTAAGGTAGTCTCTATGTGCGTATATTGTACTTAATTATGGGGTATCAGAGTTTTTAGGGGCTAACCAGGCTGGGATAGCAGGCTTGTTGGTTTTTGAATGTCTGATTTTTCATAGATTTTTCAATTTCGTTGTTCTGTATGGGACAATGACAATAAAGATTATAATATCGTATCGTATTTCCAGCAGCAAAAAGGAGGAGGAAGTATCCGTTCCATGAACAGACCTATCTGTTGCTCCAGAGGGTAGGCCTAGATCCAGTGGGTGGAATTTGCAGGAAATCAGAATTTAGCTCAAGTTTAGCAAAGTAAGAAGCTGCCTTAGAGTTAATCAGACCATTGGTCCATCTAAGTCAGTATTCCCTACATTGAGTAGAAGTGGACTCTCCAGAATTTCACATACAGGGTTCTCTCCCAGCCCTATGTTGAGATGCTGTGGATTGGGCCTAGGACCTTCTGCATACAAAGAAGATGCTGTACCACTGAGCTATGGCCCTCCCGCACTTGAAGATAACCTTCTTACTGGCAAAGAACTGGAGATCAGGCTGCCTCAGGTGAAGGTGATGGGTGGAGGGTTTCAAACCAAGGGTGAAGGACCATTTGCTTGAGATGCTGTGGTTGCAATGTTTCTTTCACTGACCGGGGTGCTGGATGACATGACCTCCAGGGTCCCTTAAACTTTGGCCAGGTCCAGACCATACATTTAAAATACATGCAACGCACATTTAGTTTCCCTCCACAGAAGAACAGTTCCCAGAAACCTTCACAAACGACAGCCCACAAGCCGAAGATTACCACTTATAAGTGACACTTGCGTTGTACGTTCAGTTTCTTCTACTTATGAATGAGATTGAATCATTTTACAGCTAGAAATCCCAAATGACTTCACCGCCAGTCATTTACGAGCCTTTCCAGCAAGGGCTGTAGATCTGTAGCACAATTAAATAGCTTTACTGCCAATTAAGTAGCATTTAAAGAAGTTGTTCTTTGGCATGCAGTCTTTAAACTGAATCCGCAACAACTCTTCGCACTCACAAACATCCAACTGTAGATTGTGGCTCCTGTTTTTGTACAGGATTTGCAGTTGCGACCTTTTCTCAGTCAAATATACTGGATTCGCCCATGGTCACTGCATATGGGGATGGTGCCCAATATATCATGTCCCCTCTCCTGTCAACTGTGGGGAATTTGAATTTTGACCTGCCTGAAGCTGGCCAATCACAGGTGGTCCTAGAGGCAGGCTTCTGGGGAGTGGATCTGATTGGCCCGTGCCCACAGCCTACACTCAGGGCCATTCCCTGGGCTTAAATTCAGCCCGCCTACTTGCCTCCGTGAACCAAAACAAGTGATCTTGTGTCCTTTTTGTTCCTGCATACACATCATTAGATATGTGGCGGGGCTTGCCGCACATGAGCAGGCAAGGACTCCTCTCCAGCCCTACCAGTTGATGCCAGGAATTGAATCTGGAATCTTTTGCATGGAAAGTATGTGTTCTTGCCTCTGAACTGCAAGCCTTCCCCAAAATAAGCAACGTAGAAAACAGCAACAAGGAAAAATAGAAAGCGGGTAATTTCAATCTCTTCCTCACAGCCTTGCCAAAGACGACTAATGCCTGTTAATTAAAATATCACTTAACCATATTTTCACGTTGCAGCTGAAACAGACTTCTAAATCTAATACAATTTAAAACATAAGAAGAATGCTGTTGGATCAAGGCCAATGGCTTATTTAGTCCTGTATTACAGCCAGCGGCAGAGGAAGGCTCTCAGGCATCTGGGGCGGCGTGCCCAGGGGTAGGACGAACCACCCATAGGGTGGGGTGCAGTGCCCATAGGGACGGAACAGGGCGCACAGCGTCCCATGCCATCCCTATGGGCGCAGTGGCACACCCCATGAGGTCCCTATGGGCACCCCATGCCATGCCGTGCCATCCCTATGGGGACAAGACAGGGCGCATGGCACCCATAGGGATGGACACACAGCAGGGGACCAGCTGCCCTACAGCCTGGGGGGAGGCAGCAGGCATGGCTCATGCATGTTGCAGCCCTCACGGTGGCGAGTGCCACCCGCCATTTTGTCACACACCCCCGACAGGGTGACACCCGGGGCAGCCCGCACCCCCGCACCCCCCTCCGCACGCCCCTGATTACAGCAGCCAACCAGGTACCAAAGGAGGCAACACTCCTTGTGTTTCCTAAGAAATGGCTGGCTGCAGAAGCATTGCAATGAAAGAATCAAAATCTGATCGATGATCTTTTCTTTCAAAATTATAGGAAGGGCTTTGTATGCCAGCTGCACAATTTCCTTCACGGGGTGCAGGTATCTTTTTTCCAGCAGAAACAGGACTTCATATTTGCATATTACAGAAGCACACCACTTTTAATTGTTCTCTGAGACATGGAGAAAAAGGGGGAAAGTGGGATCAAATCAGAAACCAGGATGGCCCTGGAAAATCAGGACCCTTGTAAGGTATTGAGTTCTGGTGCTATGAGAGAGTTCTAGTATTACGGAAGAAGTAGAGTAAGTGATAACTAGGGTCACCTGCTCACAACCCAGAGATCATGCGCCATACACAATGTACTCAAATCTTCTCCAACCTGATGACTTTCATTCACATCTTTTCTCTTCGACTACAGCAACTGGCAAGCGCAGAAAGAAGGTGCTAGGCAGGAGTAGCCATAGCTGTGTTGTCATTTGGTGCTCCAGAGTTAATGGATACACAATCACTGATTTCTAACCTTGCAGCCCCTAATCATAACAATCTCCCTGCTCTTGGAGGGCATAATCTTAATTTAAATATTTACGCGATTTTGCCGGGCACAGGGTCTTCCTTCCAGAGTCTTGGAGTCAGGGAAAACATTAATTTGTTATTAAGCTGCAAACATAGCTCTGGCTCTGTGTATCTTGAAGAGCTGCTGAGCCAATTAGCAAAACAAGTGGTAGCGCAATTATTAAAGCGTATAATTCTAAACAGTTCCTTTTTCCAATTTGAAAAACCGTAGTGGAAGTGGGGGGCGGGGGGAGGGGGAAGAGGAGCCTTAGATCCACCCTCAGGCTAATTGCATTTTGAAACGGGTTATAGATGATAGGAACATACTGAAAAACTCAAGTTGGAATCTCAAGGCACTCCTTAAAGGAAATTACTGAAGATTCCTACAATTTGGCGAATAAATTACGACCATTTTAATATTGTTGTTCCTGACGCCACGAGGAACAAAGCCATAAAACTACTTGCAAAAGGCCATTAGATGGATGCTCTGGCTTTGTAAACAAAGCTATGAAACATACGATGTTGGGGAGTCTCTTGAGTTCAAAGCAGTTCTGCGCTTTCAGGTATGATGATCACATGGGTTGTTTTCGAAATGCAATCCTGCCGGCCCTTTCCTCCCCGTCACATTCAAATCCTTCCTTAATGAACCCCTGCAGGCTCGGAAATGATGTCTAAGGGCAGGTAATCCTAACGGATTTGCAGGAGCTATCTGAAATAAATCTGTTTGAAGTTGAGTTAATCTGCATTTTAATAGTTTAAAAGCCCGGGAAGTCTAGATCTGGAAAGTTGAAGGTAGATGGGTTTGCAAAGCTCTATTATAGTTGAAAGGTTGTAAACATTACCAAAGAGGGGTGGGGTGTGTGGAGGGGGGGAGTAGGAGAGGGAGGTTTGTATTCACTGAAAATCGTACCCAGCTGGGAAAACATTGTTACTTCTATGACCCACTGTTCAGAGATCCTAAATCTAAGAGAGGAAAAGTTAAGAAACAAAAGGTATCACTTTTTATCACCGTGTACATGCAGCATTCCAGACCTGCTGCTTTCATACGCATGATATCATTTTTTTACTAGCTCCGTTGATTTATTGGCAGTGGGCAATCGGTTGGAATCCAATAACGGTAATGGAATATATCAGATGTCGTGGATGTAGGATGGTTTTCTATAGCTTACAGGCAACACTGCGGCCTACTAGGAACTCATAAAGGTCTCTCCCAGAGAGGTTCATTAATCCAATCTTAGTACAGATCAGTTGCTGGGCTTTCAAAGTGGTTTTATGGAAGCTCAGAATGGATGCTGGCCTTTTCTTTTCTCTCCAAGGTGTTGAATTGGAGTGGGGAACCATTTCTCAGTCCATGGGCAACATACCCTTCTGAGTGACCTTTGGGGTGGACCAGAGGGTGGGCAGAGGGTGGGCAGGACCAGAAGTAGGTGCAACATTAAATGTGGGCTAGTTTTCTTCACACTCACAAATCCCTCTCTATCCTCCAAGCAGATAAGCAGGAAGCATGCTCAAAGCTCAAGTATGCATTCCACCCAAGCAAAAACAATCAAGGAGGTTGCAAAGAAGAGCCAGGGAGGGATCTGGCCTGGGAAGAGGGGATATGGCTTGGGAATAGTTCCAAAGGCCAAACAGAGAGGCCCAGAGGGGCAGATTCAGCCCCTGAACATGAGGCTCCCATTACAAGCCAAATAAATGTGACAAGCCATTATACTGAATGGTGCCAAGCCACATTGAAATGGGGAAAATTAGAGTATAGAGTCAGTGTGGAATGAATAAAGTACTTGACCCACTGGGCTCAGTGGGGCTTACCCCCAACTAATGATGGACAGGGTTAGAGCCTTCAGTTGGTATAACAAGCATTCACTTGGAAATACAGAGCTGTGAAGTTTGGGCAGTAGCCAACTAAGGAAATTCACAGTACTCTCACCAAAATAGCCAGGAAACTGGTATAACATAGTTATGCTGAGCAAAAGAAATGTGGGAAAAGCTCGACAGAAAATTTATGTGCACACATCAATCCTCCTGCATCTGTAATTTGATAACTTTGGAGTAATCGCTGGAAATCGGATTTTTGAGAAGTTTTGACATGCTGATGTATGTATTTATTAAGACATTTATACCCTTCCTTTCCAGTCAACGTATCCCAAAGGCAAGTAGCAGCATTGTTAAAGAGCCACAATAAAAAAAATACTCAGAGAAGACCAGAATCACAGCAATAAAAATAATCAGGGATTATTATTTTTTAATGGAGAAAATAACAATTCAGCAAATGACAGTAAACAACAGAAACAATTACAGCTACGGCTAAAAGAACAACAAGGAAACTTCAAATGTCTTCAGATATAGCTGAATGGTGAAGCATCTGCTTTTGAAGTCAAATGTCCAATTCTTCAAGTTGGACCTGTGTCTGAACCACTTAGCTCAAGAATAGTAAGTTAGATAGACCTAGCGTCTCACTTCGTCTAAAGCAGCAGCTTATGAACTATGACCCCTTTTATCAGACATACACACAAACGATTTTTCCCTAGGGGCAGTGGTGTCACCACTGAGGAGGCCCTGTCCCTGTTCTCAAAACTACCCACCGCATGTCTGACAAACAGAGGCCTGCCCTTGGAGCAGGGCTTCTGAGGAAGAGCTTGATGTGCAAGTAGGTTTATATGAGATAGGGTTCACATGCACAAAGCACTATTTCTCTCTCCCTCCTTTTCCTGCTCTGTTGATTTGTTCTTATCATACAGCAGTTCTCAACCTGTGGGTCCCCAGATGTTGTTGGACTACCACTCCCATCATCCCTGAGCTCTGGCCTTGTTAGCTAGGGGTGATGGGAGTTGTAGGGGACCCACAGGTTGAGAAAGGCTGTATGGAAGTTGTAATAGGTTGACTGACAAGTGGCTGGGTTTTATAAAAGCTCAAGGTGAGAACCTAAGCAGTTGGAATGCTAGTGGCCTAAAGTGGCTTGCTGTTGTTTAGAGTGAGAGTCTTGTGAGCACAGAGTAGCCTCCCATGCAGGTATGTGGCAGGGATGGAAGGACTGTGCTGCCCCTAGTGGTAGGTGGTGTAGGAGATAATTTGTATTCTGAGGTAGAAAGAAAGGAGAGAGAGAGACAGAAAGAAAGAAAGAAAGAAAGAAAGAAAGAAAGAAAGAAAGAAAGAAAGAAAGAAAGAAAGAAAGAAAGAAAGAAAGAAAGAAAAGTTTATTTGTAACAGGGGAAAATGGAAGTGAGAGGTCTGAGTCATTTTGTAATTTAATTGTAAAATTGAATTATAATTCTACGATCGGATGTGTTGCACCTTTTTGACCCAGACTGTGTCCCAGGAGTTGTTATGTTCTCATTTACTAAATCCCCTTGATATTAAAGTCACCTAGCTGTAAATTGGCTGCTCTCCCAAGCTAAGAGCGTGGAGTCCGCCTCTAAAACAAATGTAATATTAAAATGCAGACAACTGACCTAAAAATGGCCCTCGAGGGCAGGTCTGCAATTTCCTGAGCTGCACTTCCCTTATTCTCTCATTTGTTAAGTTTCGCAACATCAATTTTTATACTGTTGCTGTTTTATTCTGTGCAAATGGTTGTTGAATACTAATGAACTGTCCTCTGTTTGACAAATGAGTTATCGTTTGATGGATTACGACAGGGAGGATGAGAACAAACTGCTTACAGATTCTAGTTATTTGTACAAGGCATATTTTGCATAATGCCACTCCATTAGCACTATGACTTAGGGAGGTTCGCTATGGCAAAGAAGGAAAATTCCATCGCTAGGACACTGGTCACAACTGGTGGGTTATGAATCACTAGTGAGATGCAACCCTATGTAAGATACATCCCAGTTAGAGAAAAACTCTAATCTCAAGACGTTGTTGTTAGTAGTAGTAGTATTTCATTTATACCCCACTTTTTTCTCTGACAGGGACTCAAAGCAGCTTACATATAAAATAAGAAAAAACATACGGAAAAATCATATAAAAACATGAATAGACTTCAACTCTGTCTACTCGTTCAATATAAGATCTATCATACAGACCAATCACAACTAAACAGCATGGCAAGAGCCCCTTCTTTGAAAGCAGTTAGTTCCCAAAAGTCTTCACCTGCCGGCGGAAGGAAGACAAGGAGGGAGCCTGTCTAATTTCTCTAGGGAGCAGAGGCGCCAAGTTGCTCCCAAGATTGAGGGAGCGTTGGGTGATCTCATTGCACATGCCTGACATCGCATTGTCAGGAGGAGGCTGAGCATGGAGCCCAACACAGCACAGCTTTAATTTCCAGTGGCTCCTCCTCCTCTCGCACTCAGGAGGAACTGGCCACTGAAGCCACACCACACATAGCTCCACACTGGCTTCTTCTGCCCCTTCAACAGTGAGGATGCCTGGGCCCCTGACAACAGATGTTGGGGCCCCCCAAAGATAGCTCGGCCTCATGGAGTTGGCAGCCCTTCTAGCAAGGGAGTTCCAAAGTCTGGGAGCAGCTTATTATTATTATTATTATTATTATTATTATTATTATTATTATTATTATTATTAATACCCCACCCTCCCCAACCAGGGCTGGGCTCAGGGCGGATAACATCAAATATAAATTACAATAAAATGTAATAATAATAAAAAAAACCAGTTAATTAAAATACGGCTTAAAGTACAGCTTAAAATGCAGCCTCATTTTAGTGTAGCCCATAAATCAAGACCATAAAGGGAGGAACGATCAGATATTCACCCGATCAGATATTCACCCGATACATGGGCCAGCAAAAAAGCCAAGGAAAAATTTATATGCCAAATCCCACATAAGGGGTCAGAGTGAGTCGAAGCCGAAGGGCAGGCAGAACAGCTCTGTCTTGCAGGCCCTGCAGAAAGATGTCAAATCCCTCAGGGCCCTGGTCTCTTGTGACACAATGTTCTACCAAGTTGGGGCCAGGGCTGAAGAGGCCCTGGCTCTTGTTGAGACCAATCTCCTTGAGGCTCAGGACCTCCAAAGTGTTGTTATTTATGGACCTTAAGGTCCTCCGCTCTCTCTCCCACATCCCTACCAAGTGTGCATTCATCCAGAATAAGATTACCAAAATACAATTGCTATGTATTGGAGGCAATACGCTTCTGAATACCAGTTGACAGAAACTGCAGGACAGGAGAGTGCTGTTGTGTTTGGGTCCTGCTCATAGGTTTCTCATGCGCATCTGACTGATCACCGTGGGATCAGAACAATGGACTAGATGGACCTCTGGCCTGATCCTAATTCTTATGTTCTTATGCATGCAGAAAATAGATGGATGGGAAGAATCAGGTTCGTAATGGTGCTGCCCCTGGCCTCTATATTTCACTCAAAGGTCTGAAGAGCCTTATGCACACACCGGATATGCACCCATAGAAGAGTTCAGATTTGATAACTGTTAACATTCTCCTTTCCCTTCCTCCCCCACAACAAACACTCTGTGAGGTGAGCTGAGAGACTTCGAAGAAGTGTGACTGGCCCAAGGTCACCCAGCAGCTGCATGTGGAGGAGCGGGGAATCGAACCCAGTTCACCAGATTACGAGTCTACCACTCTTAACCACTACACCACACTGGCTCTCTATAGCCTTTGTCCATGTGGGCAATGGCAATGGCCCCAGGTGCAGCATTCACTCTGAAGCCTTGTGAGACTGCAGGTGGACAATGCACCATGCCACCTAAGCCAACTGAACCTCAAGGGACAGCCAGAAGTACCCCCCCATCCTCGACCAGCGGTAGTGAAAAAGTTCCTGAATTTTTTCTCCAGAATCCCAGGGTCTGTGCTAAAAAAAATGACTTCAAAGCCCTTCTCTCATTCCTTGTTCTGCAGTTCACCATCCTTCACACCTTCAAACCTCATTGAAAGAAAGGCGAGTTGCTCTACCAGCACGAGTGAATGAGAGAAACGCCAGCTAGATTGGACCATACATCACATCCCTTCCCTGTCCTACATCCACACTTCACTACCAAGCACACTGCCAAGTTCTCTATTCTGCTAAGGCAAAATGCTGAACTATAATGGACCTTTGGATCCCAAAGAGAGCTTTCCCAAAAGGTCAGTGCAGCTCAATATGGAAACGGCTTTGCACTTCATTTAGTGCACAGAAGGATGAGGGGTTTCTCTTAAGTACCATTCATTTCGACACTTTTAGGAGAAACAACTCTTGGATTTTTGTTAAAAGTAAAGGGGGGGGGGAACGCTTCAGTGGTTTTGCTGAAACTTCCTTCCTGGCATTAAATCAGCAGGGGGGAAGAGACGGTTTCCTGCTTTCACCCCACCCCAAAATAAAAAGACAATTCTGAGGGTTAAAAACAAAAAAATCGATAGCAGTTCATTAATTTTTCAAGCAGGAAGGATTGCTAAAATGGGTGGATGCTTCAAAGAAGGTTTGACATGCCACGGATCTTATTTTTCCTTACTTGGAAACCAGTCACACGGAGTTCAGTCACAGGTAAATCTGCATAGGACTGCAGGATTGTAATTGGAGACAAATACAGTGGTACCTCAGGTTACATACGCTTCAGGTTACATATGCTTCAGGTTACAGACTGTGCTAACCCAGAAATAGTACCTCGGGTTAAGAACTTTGCTTCAGGATGAGAACAGAAATCGTGTTCCGGCGGCGTGGCGGCAGCGGGAGGCCCCATTAGCTAAAGTGGTGCTTCAGGTTAAGAACAGTTTCAGGTTAAGAACGGACCTCTGGAACAAATTAAGTACTTAACCCGAGGTACCACTGTATTAGCTGTTTTCAGGCATTGTAAAAAGGTAAAGGGACCCCTGACTGTTAGGTCCAGTCATGACCTACTCTGGGGTGGTGGCGCTCATCTCGCTTTATTGGCCAAAGGAGCTGTCGTACAGCTTCTGGGTCATGTGGCCAGCATGACTAAGCTGCTTCTGGTGAACCAGAGCAGCGCATGGAAACGCCATTTAGCTTCCCAGAGGAGTGGTACCTATTTATCTTCTTGCACTTTTGATGTGCTTTCGAACTGCTAGGTTGGCAGGATCAGGCATTGCAGCACATGGGCAGAGAGAGAGCAGTGGTGATCATGCTAAGCTTCACCCCGTTGGTGTACCCATGGAAGCTCCTGGGTTGCAGAGAGGGTGATGCAGGTGATAATGAGGACAACCTGTCACTGCACTCTCCACTCACATGTTGGCTTTACACACAAGTAGAATGTCTGAAGAGGCCAGTGTGTCTTTCCTGCAATGTCTGCTTCCTCTGCATCGCATACAAGTGAGCCATGTCAAGTGCAGTGATGGCCACCAAGTTGGATGGCTTTAAAAAAGAGATTGGGGGGGGTGAGGAGAAAATGATGTAGGTCACAATCCAGATGTTTCTTTTTGGAGTGTGGCCAAGGAGTTATTCCTGCATTCAGAGAATACTTCACAAAGAAGTGCCCTAAAATTCATACCTGGACTTGTTTTGATTAATGTCTGCAGGAGACTTTGTGGATATTTAAGTTATAATTAGAAAAATCTTAATAATTCTTCATAAAGGAAACAGCTTATAAGAAGTAAATAAGGATGCCAGAAGGGACACGGGTGGTGCTGTGGGTTAAACCACAGAGCCTAGGACTTCCCAATCAGAAGGTCAGTGGTTCGAATCCCCGTGATGGGGTGAGCTCCTGTTGCTCGGTCCCAGCTCCTGCCAACCTAGCAGTTCAAAAGCACGTCCAAGCGCAAGTAGATAAATAGGTACCACTCCAGTGGGAAGGTAAACGGCATTTCCGTGCGCTGCTCTAGTTCGCCAGAAGCGGCTTAGTCATGCTGGCCACATGACCCAGTAGCTGTATGCCGGCTCCCTCGGCCAATAAAGCGAGATGAGCGCCACAACCCCAGAGTCGTCCACGACTGGACCTAATGGTCAGGGGTCCCTTTACCTTTAAGGATGCCAGAAACAGGATAAAGGAAGTCTTTTATTTGGTTGTTTGAATTGTTGTATATTATGCTTGTTGTTTGTTATGTTCATGTCTGATGGGGGTAGAATTCTGTGTTGGGGGGTGAGGTGTGTTATGTTGTAAATTAAACTTCCCTTAAAAAATTATTTAAAATAAAATAAAATGGAGTTGTTCCTGCATTCATAGGACGCTGGGGCTTGTTAAGTATAGCTGGTTTAATTGACACAGAAATGGAAAATGCCTGAGTATTAGCGAAGGTTTAAAATTGAGAATGGCTAAAAGTGCATTCCTAATATTGGGGGTTTTCCACAGTAGTTTTCTAAGAGACTCTAAGCTCCTTAATGGGTTAATGATTACCTGTTGATTGCTCTCTAGCTCTAAACTGAATGTAACCTTTGATGAGTCTATTGAGCTGCAAATTCGCCATTTTGAAGGAAGTTGCCTGTTTAGTCTTTCTCTGAATGCAGAAGGATGTGATAAAAGCTCTCAAAGAAAATGGATAGCCTTAGGCAGGCTGGTAATGGGGGAGAGAGGCACCCTTTTGATTTCTGGAGTTATCTTTTATTTCTAAAGCGCTGTGCCTGTGCTGGACAGCACAAGATATTGTACAGATATTTTTCATTCACATTTGATGTTTTAATTCTGTTATGAAGAAAGTCCTGCAAGTAAAAGTTTGAATAATATTTTTATGGGTCCGGACAATGCTTCATTCCAAAATGCATTATGCATCCAGTTGCTTCCATCTGCAAGAGGGCTTTCATCTTTATATTGCAACCTGGCTACGCCGCACCAGAAACTCCTTTTGGGAAAGTTTCAACAGCAGCCATGTGGTGGGAGTGGCAGCTTGAAAATGTGAAATCAAAAGCCTCGCAGGCTGAACGAGTTGTGTGTTTTTTCTAGCTCATGGCTTTTGCCCCCAGAGTCTTCAAGGAAATAAAAGAACTTGCAAAAACATTTCAGATCCAAGTGGCATTTCAAATTCCTCACTTGCCCCGTTTTTCTCACCAGCAACTCTTGAGATGGTTTTTAACGCCATCTTAAACTCTGAAAGCTTGTCAGTGCCACGATCTCAACAGGCTTGCTCTGCTGAAAGTATGCTTCTGCTTAAACAAAGTCTATTTGAAGTGCATTTCCACTTGTCAGCTGGTGCTCTGATGAGGCAATACATCATCACAGGAAAGGGGACCTGGTGATGAACTACTACAGTATATCTTCAAAGTGGCACCGTTCTCAGTAATGCATTGCTTGCTATGATACATTACCCAGGGTTTGCTTGGCCAGAATATGAGCCCAGAGAACAGATGCTGTACTGTGAGCATTATTAATAGATCAGCACAGGTTGGTTTTGCGTATAAACCAGAGGAGTAAACACCTCTGGACCAAGGGACTCTTAAGAAATATTTCATAGAAGGCAGAATTTCCCAGTTTTATTTTTAATCACATTTCACCTTTATGATGATCACATTTTATTTAAATGCTATTTATGCTCTTATCAGTGGATACAAAAGTCCCGTAAGCTGGGTGGAGGGCTGTGCACTTCACATTTAATTAGCGATGAAAGATCTTGCCAACGCTGAACATGAGATTAATTTAAAAAGCAAGGAACATGATCATTATATATTATTGCTGACCTCAGCTGCTTATGCAGAAAGCCAACAAGGCTAATTAGGAGGTCAGGTGGAGCAGGAGAAGGTCTTTATTTCTGGAAGAGACTGTAGATCAGCTTCACCTAACCACAGGCTTTGCAGATGCTTTGCAGCACAACTCCTCTTGCGGCCACCAAAAGATCAGAAGGGAACCAGGATGGGCAAGGCTACCATATGCATTTGTGGAACACATGCCACTGGGACTTGCTGAAGTTGGGACACAAATGACTGAACCACTCTTTGATTCGCTGGGATGCATTGTGTATAAGGGAGGAGGGTGATTTTCACTAGATGTTTGCGGAGAGGTGCTTCACTCTCCCCACCTACTATTTTCCCCATGGAAAATTCCCCTGCAATATTTCTCCTCTTGTGGCACCCTTGTATACATGCATCTGGACATTTCTTCTGGAAAGGAGAGCAGATTGTGGGCTGGAAGAAGTAGTGATGGTTGAGGAAAGAGGCGTTTCCCCAACAAACACACAAACACTTTTCCACTGGAAAACATCCATTGTGGTTTAAATGCACATTTTCTTTTCTGGTTAATGTGCAGTTTAACAAAGCTAAGTTCATGACATGAAAGAAGGATCAGGTCCAACTGCCATTAAAACGTTCCAGCTGTGTTCACCCAATGAAGTCTGCATAGCGGTGTAGCTTTATTTGACACCCCTGCCCAGTAACCCCATTCTGCAGTTTTGCATATAATTCCCATGAAGATGGCAGCATACTGACCCCTATGCTGACCCCCATGCCAGCAACACCCCCCCCCAGTGTCTGGCTCACAAAAGCCTCTTTGTCCCTACCAGCACTGCTCCACTGTTTCCCAGCAAATGATGGGCAAAAGATTGACAATCCTTATCCCGTGCAGTTGCTGCTGCTTAAAAAATTCATACCATCAAATGCACTGCCTCAAAGACAGAAGTCTAGCCTCAAAAATCCCAAATAGTGCAGCCTAATAAATCTTTTAAAAGCCTGAGACCCTCTCCCGGGAGAAGCTGTCATACATCTTTTGAAAAGAAGAGAGATGAACTCCACCCTCCTGAGTACGAATGCTTTGCCTTTGACGAAAAGTGGAAAGAAAAGAATTTTTTTTTTTGGTGGGGGGAGTCACAGAAAGGCACAGAGAAGGGTGGTTTTCATTCTCCCTGAAATCTCACAGTGGAGGGTGGGAGAGAGGGAGAGAAAGGAATTCAAGAGATGCTTTTTTTGATGTGAAAATGACAGGGGTTTTTGATCTGTTCTCAAAGCTGATGGCCAGCACAGCCATTCCGGACCCCGGGATCCTGTTTATAATAATGCACACTGTAAATTAAAAAATAGTGCAGCTGCACAGTAGTATAACATTCATCATCTCCTAGACCCCCCACTGCCTGCTTTCAGAAGGGAAAGCTGCAGAAATTTGCTTCCAGCTTGCTCTTGTCCTGCTAAGTAGCCATTTCATTATGGCTCGACTGTCTTTGCAAAAGATCAAAGTTCATTTTAGTTCAGCAACACTTCAGAGTCCTCTTCACTTCTAATCAAACCTCACCAGAGAACCTTCATTCTTTTCGTTTCTCTTTTCTTACTTCCCCCCCTTTTTTTAATCGTTCCAGAAATGTTCCTTGTTGTGCTAGGCACTGGATTAAAGGATACCAGGCCCTTTGCTGGGAGGTATTCTGCGGCTTCACACCTCAGTGACCCCTGGGCCACTTGCTCTCCTCTTCTACTTAACATTTATATAACAGCAAAGAGCCCATGATGGGCTGCCTTTATGTCCTCGTATAAATGCTTTTATTGGCGGAAAGAGGTGAAGGCAAAGGGAACGCAATGGGAGTGGGAAAGTATGCGCAGGTTCACGGAATGAACCTGCAATGGGGAAGATAGACTAATGCGACTCAGCAATCAGCTTCCCCTAATGTAGTGCATTTTGTATTCTTCACAAGTGTGCACAACTTTATGCACACTTTTGCCTAACGTGCACATTTTTGCACGCAATGCTTGGATAACTGCATTGCAAAATTCAGCAAAGAGCTTCTTTCAAAAGATCATAATTTCGTGGAGTTGGTGTATTGCATTGTGAATCAGGTAAAGGGACCCCTGACCATTTCGCTTTATTGGCCGAGGGAACCGGCGTACAGCTTCTGGGTCATGTGGCCAGCATGACTAAACTGCTTCTGGCAAACCAGAGCAGCGCACTGAAATGCCGTTTACCTTCCTGCTGGAGCGGTACCTATTTATCTACTTGTACTTTGACGTGCTTTTAAACTGCTAGGTTGGCAGGAGCTGGGACTGAGCAACGGGAGCTCACCCCGTCGAGGGGAATCAAACCGCCAACCTTCAGATCGGCAAGTACTAGGCTTTGTGGTTTAACCCACAGCACCACCCGCGTCCCTGTGAATCAGGTAGTTTCTTCTTAAAATGAAAACAAAACCACACTCTTTTTCCACCCCTTGGCAAGAGCCAACTTGGATGGGGAGGGTACAGGGTCCCTAGCAGCTACCCAAAGATGCAAGGAACTGATGATGGGCCCATCCTCCATGACTTAAACAAGAAAACAGGGCAAGCAAGTCAACCATGTGAGGTTGAGTTCCCAGAGACTGATGGAAAAGACAGCCCCATGGGCACTTGGCTTGCTGAGGCCAAACCTGTCTGGATTTCTCATCAGGTTTTTCAACAGAACCAGCGAGGTCTGACTGAGTCATTAGAACAAGCATGTATGGTCCAGTGACTCAAGCCTGACACTTAATTAATGCACTCAGGCAACCTATATGTTCTTAGTTCACTGCAGGGAATGCAGAACTAAGCCAGCCACATTACTGAGCCTGCTCCATGGAATCAATGCAATAGATTCATAACAGGATCCAAAAGAAGCAACATGAAACACACCCTTCATTTAACGGAACCGACAACAGTGCATTTAAAGCTCAGCTTTGAGATTTCTTGAAGCTTAGAAAGGTGCCTTGCTTGTGTTAAACTTCTAAAATTTCAACCTTCTGAATGACAGGTAGTGATTTAATGGAAACAACACTTGCTCAATGCATGCACACTCAAGATGAAGCCATGGGAAAGAGAGGATACTTCTCTGTTAGTGGTTTCTGCACTGTAGTGGGGGAAATGGCTAATTTCTAATTTTCACCAGTTTGGCAATGATAATGAGAGTTGGCAGGGATGAAAGAAGAATGGCGGACGAAATTAATGGACTACGCAGAATTGGACAAAATGACAGGAAGGATTCAAAACCTGCGGGACCAGAGATTTTCAGAAGATTGGAAGAAATATACAAACTGTTTGAAGAGCAACTGTAATCAACAAATTACGCTAGTAGGACTACAGTAAGTTTTGTAAGGAGGAATATAAGAAATATTGCAAAGAAGAGAAAGAAGAGAGATATTAGTTATGATATTTAAATGTAATAGTGAAAGTAAGAAATGTAAATTAAGTGAAAAAGATTTTCAGATGTGATTGATGGAAGTAAAAAAAAATTGTATAAGATATAAAAGTATGTTTAATAATTGTTGGAAATGATATGCTGAGAGAGAGAGAGAGAGAGAGAGAGAGAGAGAGAGAGAGAGAGAGAGAGAGAGAGTGTTGGCAGGAATGGGGAGCATTCAATGCAGAAAAAGACTGTAGAATGTTGCAAGTATTACGCAATGTTGGAATTACGCAGTAATACCATCATCAGTGGAGAATGTCTCTATTTCCCTCCCATGGAAGGATGAGCTTAGAGAAGGGGCTGTGGAAACTAGCATGTGTATGGACACAAACATGGAAAATCTTATTGCATATTGCAGAACATATCACATTCTCCAGACTTATGATGCAGAAATTTTCAATTTCATAGTAAGGATGGTTTAATCTGTCAATTTTCCCCAGTTGGTTCATGCTATTGCCATTTAGGTTTGTGAGAAGTCTTGATGAAAATTCACAAGAATTTCTGTGTATATTTATTCAATATATCCGTATTTGTAAAGACTTTTGCCTAGCATACACATTTTTGCAAGCAAATTTCCCCTAATGGAGTGATTTTTGTGTGCATAATTTTCACTAATATGTTCACACCAAACATAGGTTGCAATATCTGGAGAAGAGGGAACAGTGTTAACTTGGTACTCAAAAGGCTTGGCTCCCAAACAAATCAGCTCCCCAACGCTGCAAACTCAGAAGTAAGTGTTCTTGTTTGCAAATGTTTTTTTGGAAGCCGAACGTCCAACGCGGCTTCCTCGGCTTCTGATTGAGAACAGGAAGCTCCTGCAGCCAATCAGAAACCGCACTTTGGTTTTCGAACCATTTCGGGAGTTGAATGGACTCCCGGAATGGATTAAGTTTGAGAACCAAGGTACCACTGTGATGTGAATTTTTTAGTATGTTTGTAATTTGCTTTAGGTTGCCTTGAGCAAGATAAAGCAGCTAATAGATTTAATTAATAAATAAGCAAATAAATAAAACATAAACAAAAAAAGTTCCTGTGATTCTTTGGGGGAAGTGATGACTGTTGAAGTGGTACCATAGTGCCTGTTTGATGCCAATGTGACTTTATATTCCAAAATAGTCCAAGCGACTTTGGAAAGTTTTTTTGTGTGTGTGTGGTTGGTCTAGAAATACCTAGCAATTCAGAGTGTTGCAAAATGCAGAAATGCGTCACTCAAGTGCTAGGCTGGTGATGAAGTTCCACAGTCTCACCTTCCCACCTAATCCTTTAGCAGCAAGCTGTTCACATGCTCCAGAGAACGTGACAATATTCACAACTGACCTGCTTCTTCAGTATGGCAGAAACTTTGGACAAACTTTTGAAATGCATGGAGTTCAGCCCAGATTGGTTTTGTTAAATTCACGAAACATTCAAAGTAGAAGTGATTGCTGCCAAATGCATTCTGCCCCCCCCCCGCCCCCCCCGCTCCCCCGCTAAGTAATTTGTGGAGGCCTGCCATTTAGAAGTAATGACTACCTTCCACCAATTTCTAAAGATAGTGGCAGACAGTTAGGTGTGATCTGTGCAATGATTCATTGCATAAGGACAGGTTGTACCTTTCCTTTCTTGTTACATAACCTGCCAAGGCTCCAAGAGACAGCTTTACCATTGCTCATTACAATACTTTCAACGCACTTTGCATTCACTCTGAACAAAGGACGATTTCTAGGAAAAAATGGGAGGGGTACGCGGAGGCAAACAAGTTTTGTAGTTTGTCAAAGTGGCAAGGTCTTCAGATACATCAACTCTCCAGCTTAGCTGCGTTCAGTCAACGTTAAGTCCCACACCCTAGCTCAGCCAAAGATAAGCTGGCATAATTTGCTCATTCTGGCCTAGTTAGAATTCAGCAGGCTGAGTCAAAGCTAGATGAAACTAAGGCCGGTGTAAAGGTAAAGGTCAGAGACCCCTGACAATTAGATCCAGTTGTGGCCGACTCTGGGGTTGTGGCGCTCATCTCGCTTTATTGGCCGAGGGAGCTGGCATACAGCTTCCGGGTCATGTGGCCAGCATGACAAAGCCGCTTCTGATGAACCAGAGCAGCGCATGGAAATGCCATTTAGCTTTCCACCAGAGCGGTTCATATTTATCTACTTGCACTTTGATGTGCTTCTGAACTGCTAGGTTGGCAAGAGCTGGGACCATACAACGGGAGCTCACCCTGTTGCGGGGATTCGAATCGCAACCTTCTGATCAGCAAGTCCTAGGCTCTGTGGTTTAACCCACAGCGCTGTAAGTCCCCCCAAAAGGGGTGTGAATGAAAGTGGCAAGGAAACAGGCTGAGTCCTAAGCCCTTTGAACTGTCATGTAACCTGGCAACCTAGCATAGAACACTGTTTTAGAAGCTTGCTTCTCCTCTGCTAAGCTTAGGCAGAACAGCAACAGCAGCCTTGGGGTTTGGACCTGGTGTAACTTCACTTTCTCGCCAATCAAAGGGTTTAATTGCAACAAATAAATACAATATAACCCATTCTTTTTCTTCTCCTCCTGTTCTGTTCCCTTTTTTAGGTGCTTTAGAACTGCAAAGGTTACATTTCTTTCTATAATTGTAGATTATATTGTTGCAACCTGCCATTGGTTACCTTATGATGAAGTGCGGGTAAGAAAACGGGTAAATATATAAACAAACACAAATAGGTTCTCTCCTGAAAATATTCAACTTGGGAGGGGGGAAGTGGGACAAAAAAAGTGGTTGACCAGCAATGGGATGCGCCTCCCAGTGGCTTCCACCCACCAGTGTATTGTTTTGGGTGGGGATCCTCAGGACAACACAACTCACTGTGGGATACATCCAAGCTCACACAATCAACATGCTGAACTCTAAGTAATGCATTAAGCTAGGGGCTTTCAACCACTGTGCCATGACACCCTGGGGTGTCTTGAATGATGGCTTCCTTCCTTCCTTCCCTTCCCTTCCCTTCCCTCCCTCCTCTGATGTCGTCTCGCGTCTCTGCCACCCAAAGGGGCTCCCAAAGAGAGGGGAGGGGGAGAGGAGACTGAGGGAATACCCCACAAGGGAGGGTGTTCAATAAAAGGGTGAGAGGCTGCCAGCTCTGTAGGCAAGGGGTGACAGAACTGGGCTCCTGTGCCCCACAGGGGTGCCGCAGAAAGAATGCAGTTGGTCAAGGGGGCCGTGGACTCAAAAAGGTTGAAAACATCTGCATTAAGGGGTGAAGACTTTAGAGTAATCTGTCCTTCCAGGCTTAGCTAGGTCACACACCTGCTACCAAACATGGAAGGCTACCAAACATGTCGTTCTCCCACTTCCAACCATTTTCCCAATCTTCTCAAGTAGTTTTGTTTTGTTTTGTTTTGTTTTTGTCCGGCTGGAATGCATCCTTGAACTCTGGCAACGCCTCTGGCTTGCAGAGAGATGTGTGTGCAGAAAGTAGCTTAATGTACAAAAGAAACATTTTGCATATGTTGGTCTGCCCAGTTTCTCTTGTAATCTTGCCTGCCACTGCCACGTGGCACCCAGAAGGTTGCCCAAAAGGGAATGTGGAGCTGATGAAAGTTCCTCATCTCTGCCTTAGAACTAGCTGTGCTGATTGGCGGTCTAGCACAGCTCAGACAGACTTCTAGGGTGGGGTAGATGCTGGAAGAACTTCTATGGGTGACTTTTGCTTACCCCTTGAAATGGACGGAACAGCCTCTGCCAAACCTGGAGGCAAAATTGTGGGACGCTTTTGTTTAGCCCCTACCAATGAGCCTTCATAGATGCTCATGTTCTTGGGAGATCTTCACAAGGAAAGGACACTGTGTGGTTATTCAGGTCCCTCAGGAAATGCTGGCAGTGCTTCCTTCAATTTCCTAGCAAACAAGGCTGTTTTCAGTAGTTATCAGAAGCCCTGAATTGCACCCGCTGAAAATGCTGCTGTTGTCCCCGCTGCTCATGTAGCTCAGCCCATTTGCAGGGATCTATTGCCTTACCATATTCCAAACTCTTAATTGAGAAACCTATGACTGCTCTGCTTCACTTGGGGTTGGTGAGGGAGTTATATATAATGGCAATTTGGCGGCAGGAGGGAAGGAAACAGCAAACACGATGTATCCCATGGAATTGTCTGGCATGGAAGTGACCATCAAGTCCTCGTAAGTTATAGAGGCTCCCATTATTTTTACTGGAATGATCTGGCAAGTGTATCTGGCCATTCTCTGTTTCTGCTGTTTGGATGTCTCTGCAGTAATTCCAGTATCATACATATTTAATTCTAAATGCCGAAGACTGAATAAAATACATTTTATAAATTAGGAGGGGGAAAGAAAAGAAATAAGCCACTTGTCAACATTTGTAGGTAGCATTTCAATAGCATGGGCAAATCCCTATGGTGAAGATGAATAAACAATTCTCATAGAATTACCTTTCAAGCTTCTGTTTATTGCAAAACTGGATATTGGTTAGGCACTGAGCTTTATTGAATAATGGCAGTCCAGTGGGCTTAGAATGAAGAGCATTCTCTGAGAACATTCTTTTCCTCACAGAAAGGTCAAGCACCTCTAAGCAATCATGGATACAATCCAGAAAAAAAGGCAACAGTTGACAAAAAGGATTACACCACATGTACCTGATGGATGACTGGCTTCACCTAATTATTATGTTTACTAGACACCTACAGCAGAAAAAAAAATATGGCTTTGAGTCAGTATGTAAAATTCAATCTGTTGTGTCTCTCCTTCCCATCAGCAATCTGTAGCCCACCAAGCTCCAGAGTCCAGTGTGAGATCCCCCTCATCTTCCACCTATATCCTTAAACCACCTGGTCCTTTCATTCCCAAAACTAGTAACCTCTCCCCTCATGAGCTCTTTGTACCTGACAGCTTCATCACTTGAGGATTTTTTTGACAGCCATTCTTACAGTAGTCCTGCAGTATATCTCTTTGAGTTCAGAACCCTTCCAGACGTGGAGGAGGGCAGGGGTCTGCAGGTGTGTTGCACAACGTGTCATTGACACAATAATAGTGTGTTAGTGGTGGATTTATACAGGACTGTCCACAGCCTGCTTCATTCATTCCTCTCTGTTGCTTCTCCAAAGCTGCCACATCATCACTGTCTGGAGGGGGGCTCCTGCTTTACAGCAAAACCAACCCATAACATTTGTAATATTAAAAAGTTACAGGGTTTCAGAAGAGCCTGATGGATTGGGCCAATGGTCCATCTAGCCCAGAGTACTGTTCTCACAGTGGCCAACCAGATGCCTACAGGGCAAGAGGACTCTCACTTCCTCTGGTCTCCAGCACCTGATATTCAGAAGCACGACTGCCTCCAACAGTGGTTGTAGAAAATAGCCATTGTAGGTAGTAGACTTAGATAGCCTTATTCTCTGAGAACCTGTTCAGTTCTCCTGGCCTGGGAGGACAAGGGCCTGACTTCAGCTACAAAATCTGAGGCTGCTGAATAGATTCTTAGACTCGGGTATTGTTTAGCGGGGTTTATTGTGGGAGCAGGGTTGTTGCTGTTATTGATATTAATTTTTTGCATCTTTAGCCCTAAACGGCCTCGGTCCTGTATACCTGAAGGAGTGTCTCCACCTCCATCATCCAGCCCAGACACTGAGGTCCAGCGCCGAGGGCCTTCTGGTAGTTCCCTCCCTGTGAGAAGTGAGGTTACAGGGAACCAGGCAGAGGGCCTTCTCGGTAGTGGCATCTGCCCTGTGGAACACCCTCCCAGCAGATGTCAAGGCAATAAACAACTATTTTACTTTTAAAAGACAACCGAAGGCGGCCCTGTTTAGGGAAGTTTTTAATGTCTGATGCTGTATTGTTTTTAATATTCGGTTGGAAGCTGCCCAGAGTGGCTGGGGAAACCCAGTCAGATGGGCAGGGTATAAAGAAAAAAATATTATTATATATCATTATTATTATTATTTATTTTAGATCATCTTATTTATGTGGAGTTGGTGTAATTTGGTTGTGTACTTTTTGACGTTTTATTTATTGTTTATGATGTAACACACAAATAAAATGATGCACGTATGTAGACTAAAATAGATATAAATGCACCTGCAACTAGAATGGCATATGTCTGAATTTTTGGTGCATTGCAGGGACTTAGTGTAAAAAGCAGGTTTGAAAATGAGCTTGGACTCCTGGAATGTCATTTTGATAGGCACTAAAGGCTCCCGGTCACCACTGATAACCAAGATTTCTAAACAGGGTTGGGTTGTCCAATGTTTGTCTTTCACCCCAGACTGGCAGTATGAATGAACCAAGGTGAAAAAGAGAATATTGTGGAAGCCAAAGCATTACAAGAGAAAGAGAACATGCAAGTTTTTAAAATTTCTTTTGGGGTGAAAAAAGGTCTTTCCCCATCCTTCAAGTAACGAGAGCTTGAATGAAAATAATCACGACAAATAAGGCCAAAAGTATTTATCATTCCTGTTCGGCATGAGAAAAAAAACTGGATGATGACACCAAGTGGACTTGTATCATGAGGTGGCTAACCAAATCTAATTGGCAAATAAATAAATAATATTGGTGTTGGCTGCATGGGGACATGAAGCAGAGATTCAGACGCTCAGCAAACACCGCAAGCCATTTTCATCTGCCTCTTGGATGTCCCGCTAGATTTGTCACTACCTATGACTTTATACCGTATACGGCGACAGCATCAAAAATGGGTCACAGCGCTCTAGTATTTTACAAAGGTTCTTGTCACTTTTTATTTCGGTGTACCACTTTACTGTATGGCACCATGTAGCTTGATTAGAACAGGATATGGTTTCATAGATAATGAGGGCTGCACAAGCTGGGGGGGAGGGGGAGACAGGAAGATGGGATACAAGTGTAAAAAATAATAATACAGATGGACAATCAGACATTGATTTCATCAATAATAATAATAATAATAATAATAATAATAATAATAATAATTTATTATTTGTACCCCACCCATCTGGCTGGGTTTCCCTAGCCACTCTGGGCAGCTTCCACAGAAACAAAAAATACACTAAAATGTCACACATTGAAGGATAAAGTGTTTGTTGGATTATATCCTCACCACAACTGGAGCATTTTGAATTGAGAAACTTCTGAGTTTCTCTTGTTCCATCCAACTATTAAAGTCATGGACGCTCCAATGGATTCAGGAATTGGTGGTGCTGGGTGAAGACTTCCTTCTTTTTTTGCCACAATAGCCCAAATGATGGCAAACAAGGACATGGGAAGCTGTCTTAAACCAACACAGATTGATTTGGCCACCTATCCCAGCTTGTCTCCTCTAAATGGCAGCATGGTGTCTGGTACAGATCTCCCCCTTTTTAACTGGGATTGGACTGGAGACCTTTTACATGCTGGGCATGTGCTCTATCCAGGGACAGGCAAATATGTCAATTTCAGTTTCTCTCTGTTGCTTCAGTCCTTTTTTCAGTTCTCTACATTTCCACTTCAAAACAAAATAAAAAAATTCCTTCCAGTAGCACGTTAAAGACCAACTAAGTTAGATCCCCTTCATGGATCACTGCCTTGCCGTGGCGAAGGGGCTTGAAGAACTCAGAGAAGCTATGAACTATGCCGAGCAGGGCACCCAAGATGAACAGGTCATAGTGGAGAGTTTTGACCAAACGTGATCCACCTGGAGGAGGAACCGGCAAGCCACTCCAGTATCCCTGCCAAGAAAACTCCATGGACAAAGACAACAGGCATATAAAAGATATGACGCTGGAAGATGAGCCCCTCAGGTCGGAAGGCGTCCAACATGCTACTGGGGAAGAGCGGAGGGCAAGTACAAGTAGATCCAGAGCTGATGAAGCGGCTGGGCCAAAGCCAAAAGGACGCTCAGTTGCGGATATGCCTGGAAGCGAAAGGAAAGTCCAATGCTGTAAAGAAAAATATTGCATAGGAACCTGGAATGTAAGAACCATGAACCTGGGTAAGTTGGAGGTGGTCAAAAATGAGATGGCAAGAATAAATATTGACATCCTGGGCATCAGTGAACTAAAATGGACGGGAATGGGTGAATTCAGTTCGGATGACCATCATATCTACTACTGTGGGCAAGAAACCCGTAAAAGAAATGGAGTGGCCCTCATAGTCAACAAAAGAGTGGCGAAAGCTGTACTGGGATGCAATCTCAAAAATGATAGAATGATCTCGATACGAATCCAAGGCAGACCTTTTAACATCACAGTAATCCAAGTTTATGCACCAACTACTTGTGCTGAAGAAACTGAAATCGACCAATTCTATGAAGACTTACAACACCTTATAGAAGTGACACCAAAGAAGGATGTTCTTCTCATTATAGGGGATTGGAATGCTAAAGTAGGGAGTCAAGAGATAAAAGGAACAACTGGCAAGTTTGGCCTTGGAGATCAAAACGAAGCAGGGCAAAGGCTAATAGAGTTCTGTCAAGAGAACAAGCTGGTCATCACAAACACGCTTTTCCAACAACACAAGAGACGACTCTACACATGGACATCACCAGATGGACAGCATCGAAATCAGATTGATTATATTCTCTGCAGCCAAAGATGGAGAAGCTCTATACAGTCAGCAAAAACAAGACCTGGAGCTGACTGTGGCTCAGATCATCAGCTTCTTATAGCAAAATTCAAGCTTAAACTGAAGAAAGTAGGAAAAACCACTGGGCCGGTAAGATACAATCTAAGTCAAATCCCTTATGAATACACAGTGGAAGTGAGGAACAGGTTTAAGGATTTAGATTTGGTGGACAGAGTGCCTGAAGAACTATGGATGGAGGCTCGTAACATTATACAGGAGGCAGCAACGAAAACCATCCCAATGAAAAGGAAATGCAAGAAAGCAAAGTGGCTGTCCAATGAGGCCTTACAAATAGCGGGGGAGAGAAGGCAAGCAAAATGCGAGGGAGATGGTGAAAGATACAGGAAATTGAATGCAGATTTCCAAAGAATAGCAAGGAGAGACAAGAAGACCTTCTTAAACGAGCAATGCAAAGAAATAGAGGAAAGCAATAGAATGGGAAGAACCAGAGATCTGTTCAAGAAAATTGGAGATATGAAAGGAACATTTCGTACAAAGATTTCCATAATAAAGGACAAAAGTGGAAAGGACCTAACAGAAGCAGAAGACATCAAGAAGAGGTGGCAAGAATACACAGAGGAATTATACCAGAAAGAAATGGATGTCCCGTATACCCCAGGTAGTGTGGTTGCTGACCTTGAGCCAGACATCCTGGAGAGTGAAGTCAAATGGGCCTTAGAAAGCACTGCAAATAACAAGGCCAGTGGAAGTGACGGTATTCCAGCTGAACTATTTAAAATTTTAAAAGATGATGCTGTTAAGGTGCTACACTCAATATGCCAGCAAGTTTGGAAAACTCAGCAGTGGCCAGAAGATTGGAGAAGATCAGTCTACATCCCAATCCCAAAGAAGGGCAGTGCCAAAGAATGCTCCAACTACCGCACAATTGCACTCATTTCACACGCTGGCAAGGTTATGCTTAAAATTCTACAAGGAAGGCTCAAGCAGTATGTGGACCGAGAACTCCCAGAAGTGCAAGCTGGATTTAGA
Source organism: Podarcis melisellensis (assembly GCF_964234715.1). Classification (NCBI taxonomy): domain Eukaryota; kingdom Metazoa; phylum Chordata; class Lepidosauria; order Squamata; family Lacertidae; genus Podarcis; species Podarcis melisellensis. Next base: position 13,436,996 of record NC_138537.1, read on the forward strand.
AGAGGCAGAGGAACCAGAGACCAAATTGCAAACATGCGCTGGATTATGGAGAAAGCTAGAGAGTTCCAGAAAGACATCTACTTCTGCTTCATTGACTATGCAAAAGCCTTTGACTGTGTCGACCACGGCAAACTATGGCAAGTTCTTAAAGAAATGGGAGTGCCAGATCACCTCATCTGTCTCCTGAGAAATCTCTATGTGGGACAAGAAGCTACAGTTAGAACTGGATATGGAACAACTGATTGGTTCAAAATTGGGAAAGGAGTACGACAAGGCTGTATTTTGTCTCCCTGCTTATTTAACTTATATGCAGAATTCATCATGCGAAAGGCTGGGCTGGATGAATCCCTAGCCGGAATTAAGATTGCCGGAAGAAATATCAACAACCTCAGATATGCAGATGACACAACCTTGATGGCAGAAAGTGAGGAGGAATTGAAGAACCTTTTAATGAGGGTGAAAGAGGAGAGCGCAAAATATGGTCTGAAGCTCAACATCAAAAAAACGAAGATCATGGCCACTGGTCCCATCACCTCCTGGCAAATAGAAGGGGAAGAAATGGAGGTAGTGAGAGATTTTACTTTCTTGGGCTCAATGATCACTGCAGATGGTGACAGCAGCCACGAAATTAAAAGACGCCTGCTTCTTGGGAGAAGGGCAATGACAGGCCTAGACAGCATCCTGAGAAGTAGAGACATCACCTTGCCAACAAAGGTTCGTATAGTTAAAGCTATGGTTTTCCCAGTAGTGATGTATGGAAGTGAGAGCTGGACCATAAAGAAGGCTGATCGCCGAAGAATTGATGCTTTTGAATTATGGTGCTGGAGGAGACTCTTGAGAGTCCCATGGACTGCAAGAAGATCAAACCTCTCCATACTGAAGGAAATCAACCCTGAGTGCTCACTGGAAGGACAGATTGTGAAGCTGAGGCTCCAGTACTTTGGCCACCTCATGAGAAGAGAAGACTCCCTGGAGAAGACCCTGATGTTGGGAAAGATGGAGGGCACAAGGAGAAGGGGGCGACAGAGAACGAGATGGTTGGATAGTGTTTTCGAGGCTACCAGCATGAGTTTGACCAAACTGCGGGAGGCAGTAGAGGACAGAGGTGCCTGGCGTTCTCTGGTCCATGGGGTCACGAAGAGTCGGACACGACTAAACGACTAAACAACAACAACAACAAAGTTAGTTCTTGGTATGAGCTTTCATGTGCATACACACTTCTTCAGATACCACTTCAGTTTGCATTAAAAAAACAACTGTTCTTGCAGCAATTCACCAACATTTTAGTGTAACTTTCTCCTAATATATGCATGCTAGTATGCAAGTCTGCAAAAAAAAATTCTTCTTCTTTTTTGCAAAACCATTTTCCCTATGATAATGCATGCTTGTATGTTATTTTCACTAATATATACCTTTTAATGCACACATTACTCAAGCATGTGCTCTCTTTTTTACACATTACTTTGGGTGGGGAGTTACATCACAAGATTCAGAAAAGTGTGAATCCTGAAAAATGACTGTTTTGGTTCATAATCTGTTTCAGAAATGATTTTATGAAAAAAAAAATGCAATCTGAATTGAATCCCCCCCCCCCATCTCTAGGGAGCTACGAACTCACCCCAGAATTGGCTTCTGTGCCTTTAATAAATTGTGTAAATTTCATCAGGTGTACCTTTTTTCTTCTCCTGCGCAGATCTGGCTACTGCAGAGAGAGGAAATTGCAACCAAAATGGGGGAAGAAAACACAATATGAACTTTTACCACCTTCCGAGTTACCATATTCCTTGGAGCAACCTGGTAAATCTTATACACATTTGTCTTTTTAGCCTATAAGCAGTGATAGTTTTTAATTGGGTCTCCTACAGCACCACATGCATCACCATAATGAAATCATAATGGGCCAGTTGTGCCTTTAATGACACCGGCATAAATCTCGAGCCATTTCATAGACTTCAGAGGAGCTGCTCTAATTTATACCAAAGGAAATGAAATACTGTCACCACATTTCAGCATGCATAAATGCAGTTGCTGAAGTTAAGGCTAGATTGGAAAAAGGCTTCAGTGCCGCATTTGCACTCCATTTTTATTTTTCCTTTGCAGCACAACACATCTTAAGTGAAGAAATAGCACGCAGCATTACAGCTGTTTGGCATCACCAAATTCACTGTGCATTTCTGGGTTTTTGCATAGCACACACACACAAGATCACAGTGTGGATTAGTCACTCCTTAAGTGCTGAATATTGTCCCAGTTCCACATTGCGAGAAGCAAAGCTACAGGGAACCAGGCAGAGGGCCTTTTCGGTAGTGGCGCCCGCCCTGTGGAACGCCCTCCCATTAGATGTCAAAATGATAAACAACTACTTGACATTCAGAAGACATCTTAAGGCAGCCCTGTTCAGGGAAGTTTTTAATGTATGATATTTTAGTGTTTTCTGGTTTCTATGGAAGCCGCCCAGAGTGGCTGGGGAAACCCAGCCAGATGGGCGGGGTACAAATAATAAATTATTATTATTATTATTATTATTATTATTATTATTATTATTAGGGTTAGAAATTAGCCAGTTTGTTAAGGTACCTTCTTAACTGCAAGACTGTTAAGACATGTCCCATATACCCAAGCAGGTTTCAGTCTTGCTCAGCCGCATTGTTTCCCCCCCTGCTTTCTTGCTCCCACTCATGCTTCTCCTTTTTCTGGATTAGTCAAATGTGTGTGGTTCCCATTGAGTCGGATGACATCACAATGCTACATAGCTTCACGATTATAAAACAGAGGGCAAATGAGTGCAATGCAAATGAACAAAGCTTTTCACGGGAAGGGATGAAAAACTGGGCCCCAAGGGCTGTTGGTTCTTAGCACTTGATGAAAATGTTCACCAAAAACTGTGCAGGTTTTTTTTTTTATTAAGTTCTGATTCTAACCAACTGCTCTGCCAGCAATTGGAGGGTTTTACAGTTGGGATTCTTATTTTCTGTGTGGATCTGTGGCAGAGGTACAGATTCTAATCAACATCATGGAACCCAGCATGTTCCAAGATACGTCTGGTGTCTTGAGCAGAATAGATGGTGGAAAAAGTAAAATAATCAAAATACTGGGGTGGGTAGACACCAGGTTTCAGGGATCCACCAGAACTCTGAGATCCCCCCCAGCCAGAGTCTGGTGCAAATGACATAAACTTAAGCCCTATTTGGGTGTAATTCGTTCTCACATACATCAACATCTGAGCAAAGAATGCTAAGCAGTCTCACCCCTCACTTCTGTCCCAGCACCCATGAGCACAGTGCAAAGTAATAATAATAATTTATTATTTATACCCCGCCCATCTGGCTGGGTTTCCCTAGCCACTCTGGGCGGCTTCCAACAAAATATTAAAATACAGTAATGCATCAAACATTAAAAGTGTTAAGTTGTGGGTGAACATATCAGACAACACAGCGATTCTTCAAACAGCTCTTGTTTATTCACAGGCCAGAACAGAACTGTACTGAAGGGTTCAGCCAGCCTGCTTATATAGAGCTTAACTACAAAGCAACAGTAACCATTTTCTGTAACTATCCAATCACTGAACGTCACTTTCAAACCCTTATTTGCATATGTGGACCTGAGTGAAAACTATCTACAGTATCCCCCTGCTGGCCCAAGGTGAGAACTTCAATTCATAACAAAAAGCTTCCCTAAACAGGGAGTAGGGATGGAGAAACCTTTCAATTTCAGTATCTCTCAGTTTTTTGTTTTTCCCCAGTTTTGCGTTTAGGCCTTCACATTTCCATGACAATATGTGTAAAGCCATTTCGTGGGCACCAGCATTTCTGCTCATTTTTCTGCCCACCTCACAATGTTGTGTCGGTGCTAACAAGTTATTGTGACTTAAGATCCATTCTCAGTATCGAGATGATTTTCACTGGGCTGCTGAAACAGCTGTGTGAATGCTGATGACAGGCATGGAAGCCGGCAAAGATTGACTTCTACCCTGGTCCTGAACCAGCTGTGGTTGTAAATATGTGCTAAGGCTGTGGCTTGGGGGTCGAGTGCCTTTGCTGAATGTAAACGATCCCATTTGGAGGGGAACAAAAAGTACATACCTGCAGATATGGATAGCTGTTCTGAATAACACAGCTGTTCCAAACAATTATTACAAATCCATGGAAGAAAACAGAGAGGGGCACTTGTTGCTTCGGGTGTTGCAACATTTTCGCCCAATTTCACAGGAAGGAGAAGAACAATCCAATCTTTTCAGGAACAATTGCCTAGCGCTATGTGCAAAAACACACTCATTGGCACTTGTGTGATGGGGAATGATGATGAACAAGGGTTATGGAACAACTTCCTTACAGATAACATTTTTCTTCAGACAGAACGTCTACTTCCAAGTAGCTAAGGGTGAGAAACATAAAGAAAGCCAGCGTTTATGTGGGCAGCTGTAATAACATGTGGGGAAATAGCAAGGATAATCTTTGAATTTTTCAGCAGAACATTAAATTGCCCTTTCATAATGAAAATGACTAACAGTCTCTTCAGAGTTGGATCAGGCCAATTAAGGTAGGGAGGGAAAGGTCTGGGTTTGCAATTGCGATCACAAGGATGACTCAGGTAATACTGACCACAGTTCCAACAGCAGTTTCTAGATTTGTGATTGTCTTGCTTTGAGCGGACCCTGCTTGGTTAACTTAGTAGGACGTTCCACCTTATTATTTTATTATTATTATTATTAATACTGATAATAAAAATTTATTATTTATACCCTGCCCATCTGGCTGGGCTTCCCCAGCCACTCTGGGCGGCTTCCAACAAAATATTAAAATACAGTAATGCATCAAACATTAAAAGCTTCCCTAAACAGGGCTTAATTAAGTTAGCAAAAGTGAAAGAGGGCGTATTGGGACAATCTTACGGGGACAAAAACAGAGAGAGTGAAATGATGGGGAGAACAAGAGCACAATGGATGAAATCAGCACCCCAAACAATCTGGAGTTTCTTGCCAATGCAAAAAGTGAAGCTACATCTACTCTGAGGAAGGACATAAGCAGGTCATGAGTTAAATGGCAGGAGTGCACTTTAGATATGGGCAGGGAAAAAGTTCCTCTTTAACCAGGCCTTTGTCTGATTGTTGTTGTTGTTGTTGTTGTTGTTGTTGTTGTTGTTGTTGTTATTATTATTATTATTATTATTACATTTATATGCCACCTTTATCTTCCAAGGAGCTCAATGTGGCTTACAAGGTTCTCCTCTACCCCATTTTCTCCTCACAACAACCCTGTGAGGTAGGTTAGGCTAAGAGATGGTGACTGGTCCAAGGTCAGCCAGTGAGCTTCAATGACTGAGTGGGGATTTGAACCCTGCTCTCCCAGATCCTCGTCCAACACTTTAACCATTATGCCACACTGGCTTTCAGCAGACACTGGCTCTCAGATTTACAGTATACCTGAAGGAGTGTTTCCACTCCCATTGTTCAGTCTGAGGTCCAGCTCCGACGGCCTTCTGGTGGTTCCCTCACTGCGAAAAGTGGAGATACAGGGAACCAGGCAGAGGGCCTTCTCAGTAGTGGCGCCCGCCCTGTGGAACGCCCTCCCATCAGATGTCAAGGAAATAAACAACTATCTGACTTTTAGAAGACATCTAAAGGCAGCCCTGTTCAGGGAAGTTTTTTAATGTTTGATGTTTTGTTGCTTTCTTATTATTATTCTTATTATTATTCTGTTGTGAGCTGCCCAGAGTGGCTGGGGAAACCCAGCCAGATGGGTGGGGTATGTATGTATGTATGTATGCGGTGGCCGGCTGGGCCTTGGAGTTCCCTAACCTATTGGTATTGGGGGACTTCAACATCCATGCTGATGCCACTCCCTCCTCACAGGCTCTGGACCTGGTGTCTTCCATGGCAACACTAGGGCTCTCCCAGTTTGTTTCGGGCCCCACACATCAAGCAGGCCACACGCTGGATTTGATCTTTGGCGCTGGTATAGATGTGATCATGTTTCCTTTGATGAAGGTGCCATGGTCTGATCACTACGCTCTGAAAGCCAGGATTGACGTTCCACCCCCACCCTGCTTAGGTGGCGAGCCGATTTGGGCTCGCCCGCAGAGGCTGATGGATCCTGATAGATTCCGTCAAGCCTTGCGGGACCTTTCTCCCCCTGGCGACTCATTGACTGAGCTTGTTGAGGGCTGGAATACCCATCTCCTGGCAGCCATCAATGAGATCGCACCTAAGCGCCCTCTGCGACCCCGCAGAAACCGGGCTCCCTGGTTTACCGAGGAGCTCCGGAAAATGAAGCGGGACCTCAGACGGCTAGAGCGAGTATGGCGGCGTGCCCGTGACGGAGCTTCAAGAACATCTTATAGGGTTTTTATGAAAACCTACGAGATGGCTGTGAAGGCCACTAAGAAGTCCTACTTCTCGGCCTCCATTGCATCCGCTAGCTCTCGCCCGGCGCAATTATTTAGTATAATTCGGTCTTTAACGTCCCTAGAAGGACAGCCAAATTTAAATAACAAATTGACACACAGCTGTGAGGCATTTGCGAGCTTTTTTGCGGAGAAGGTCTTGTCGCTCCGCCATGACCTCCCTGCCAATTTGGATACAATAAAGGAACTGGAGGCCCCTCGACTGTCCTCGGGTCCAGTATTGGACCACTTCGACCGGATATCCCCAGCCGATGTGGACAGACTCCTCCGAGCTGGAAAGCCCACCACTTGTCCTCTTGACCCGTGCCCGTCTTGGCTGATTAGAGCGTGTCCAGACGAGGTGCGGGCCCTCCTGGGGGATATCATCAATTTGTCCCTTGGCACGGGGACATTCCCAGGGGAACTGAAGGAGGCAGTGGTGCGCCCGCCCTTAAAGAAAACATCATTAGATCCTTTAGATCTATCCAATTACCGCCCGGTTTCGAATCTTCCGTTCCTGGGTAAGGTGATTGAGAGAGCGGTTGCTGAACAGCTTGGTGGGTTTCTGGATGAAACATCGGCTCTGGATCCATTCCAGTCCGGCTTCCGCGCTGGCCATGGGACCGAGACGGCTCTGGTTGCCCTAACAGATGATCTTCGTAGACAGCTGGATCGAGGCGGGTCGGGGCTGCTGATTCTTCTAGATTTGTCAGCAGCTTTTGACATGGTCGATCATGAACTTCTGGACCACCGCCTTGCCGACGTGGGGATCCAGGGCACAGTCCTTCAATGGCTGCGCTCGTTTCTCTCTGGTCGGGGACAGAGGGTGGCGCTTGGGGGGGAATTGTCATCGCGCCACTCCTTGGTGTGTGGAGTGCCTCAGGGTGCGATTCTCTCCCCGATGCTTTTTAAGATCTTTATGCGCCCCCTCGCCCAGCTTGTCAGGAGTTTTGGGCTGGGCTGCCATCAGTATGCTGATGACACCCAACTCTATCTGTTGATGGATGGCCATCCTGACTCGGCCCCAGACACACTGATCAGATGCTTGGAAGCTGTGGCTGGATGGTTGCGTGGGAGCCGGTTGAAGTTAAATCCTTCGAAGACAGAGGTCCTCTGGCTGGGACGGGATGATATGGGACTGAGGGGGCAGCTCCCATCTCTTGCGGGGGTGCAATTAGTGCCAGCACCGTCCGTTAAGAGTTTGGGTGTAATCTTCGATACCTCCCTCTCCATGGAGGCGCAGATTGCAGCTATTACAAAGGCGGCATTTTTTCATCTCCGCCAAGCTAAGCAGTTGGCTCCTTACCTCTCTCGCCCTGACCTAGCTACTGTGATCCACGTGACGGTCACCTCCAGACTGGATTATTGTAACTCGCTCTACGTGGGGCTGCCCTTGAGACTGACCCAAAAACTCCAGCGGGTGCAGAATGCCGCAGCGAGACTCCTTACGGGGTCTTCGCTGCGAGATCACATTCATCCGGTGCTATACCAGCTGCACTGGCTCCCGGTGGAGTACAGGATCAGGTTTAAGGTGCTGGTTTTAACCTTCAAAGCCCTATACGGCCTAGGACCCTCGTACCTACGGGACCGCCTCTCCTGGTATGCCCCACAGAGGAACCTACGGTCTTCAAACAAAAACACCTTGAAGGTCCCAGGCCACAGAGAGGTTAGGCTGGCCTCAACTAGAGCCAGGGCCTTTTCGGCTGCGGCTCCAACCTGGTGGAATGCTCTGTCACAAGAGACAAGGGCCCTGCAGGACTTGACATCTTTCCGTAGGGCCTGCAAGACAGAGCTGTTCCGCCAGGCCTTTGGTTGGGGCGCAGCCTGACTCCCTCCTCTGGCAACCTTTACAAAACTTTATGGCTGCCATCAATCTTGATTTTAATTAATTTTTATAATGTTTTTATAATGTCGCACTATTTTGGTGTTGTTAGCCGCCCTGAGCCCGGCTTCGGCTGGGGAGGGCGGGATATAAATAAAATTTATTATTATTATTATTATTATTATAAATAAATAAAATCATCATCATTATCCAATGCCCTTATAAATGTGTTGTGGAAGGGGGAATCATTGGGTTGTCTTTGTTTTTGTTTTTATTGTGTATTCTGTGTGTTTTATATTGTAATTTTATGTTGTGAACTGCCCTGAGATCTAGGTGAATAGGGTAGAAATTATATATATATAGAGGGAGAGAGACATGAAAGTGGGTGATTGTGTCATTTCAGCCTTGGTGCACAATGTTTGCTGGAGAAAGGATGGGTCAAATAGAACTCATATAGCAAGTTTCAAATGTTGCTTCCCAGCTATTGTCCTAGCAATCCTTACAACAGCACATCCAAAGAGCCATAGCTCACTGGTAGAGAATCTGTCTTCCATGCAGGAAGTCACAGGTTCAATCCCTGGTATCACCAGGTAAGGACTAGAAATATCTGCTGTCTGAAAACCTAGAGAGCTACAGCCAATCAGTGTAGACAATACTGAGCCAGATAGACCAATGATCTGACCTGGTATAAGGCAGCTTCATATGTTTTCTTTCAGTTCAGAAGGACCTGAAGCAATGATTCCTGAGACAGCGGAGAGAGGTGGTGTTTTTCTACAAAAGAATGCCATTTTCAGGCAGAAGAAGGAGAGGGGAAAAAATAAACGTTTCGGCTGCTCTATTCCACCCTTGCTTTTATTAAGCAAATGTTCAGACACGCATATTGTTTAATTGAATTGCAATATATTTGGCGGGGACACAAAAAGAGTTTTGATCACCTATGTTCTGCTCCCCCTGGGCTTGATGCACGGATTCTGTGTTCCATTTTGGGTCTGAATGGCTCTTTTCCCGTGTGGAAAGAAAGCTGAGAGTGGGCCCTATTAAACAAAATGGGCTCATTTCATGATTCATTACACCTCTTTTTGTCCTCCTGCATAAGCAGCCTTCCTTTCAGTTCCACACGAGGGGCAAGCAGACAATGGGGGCGCTACAAAGCGATGAAGAAGGTTCTGCACACTTTGGCTTTTATAGTAAAAGGCTGGATATGTTCTTCTTAAGACGATAATACTTTCCCCTCCACACACATATACCCCTAATTTTCAGTGTTGCATGCCATTCATTTTTCTTAAACAAAATGACACAAATTATTAAAGCTGATGGATGTTCTCGTTTACTGCTGCTCATGTAACAGGGAATTGTATCCAGAATTCTCCTTCTGCCAATACGAGGGCTGGATCTAGACAGATCAAGAAGTTAAATGCGTTGTGAACATCACACAGGGAAATCCCATTGGCAAAAGACGGGACTCCATAGCACCATCAGGTGTCACAGTGTTATAACGCTTAGAAAACGCCTTATCCTTACAAATGTAGCTGAGTCCAAGGACTGTTGTGTTAGCGGAAGGCCAAGTTTTATGCCTGATGTAGCACTCTAATGTTAACACTTGCACTAGCAGAAGCCTGTTGTGCAAAAGATTGCACTACTGGAACTAGCAGAACAATTGCAAACGGTCGAGTTGAGTATAAAAGTAGCTTTTGACATTCTTTGGAATGGATTTGTGTGAAATTATTACACTTCTTTGTAACTACTTTTGGTAATGAATTTGTGTTTTCCCTCACACAGCAACATTCCACCAGCAGAACATCCATATCATTAAGTGGCCAACTTAGCCCTACATTGGATGCAACCTAGTGTTTGTAAGGAGACTCACCAACCGGCTATGATATGCTACTTAACTCCCACCAGTCCCAGCCACGATGGCCAATAGTCAATAATCATGGGAGCTGTGGTCCGGAAAAAAAGGGCAAGGTCTCATGGCTAAATTGTCACTGATGGGCACATTACCTTCTTTTTTATTTTTATTTCTTTTAAGCAACCCAAGTTAATGGCCAACGCCATTTCTGTTGACCATGCATCCCATAAATTACTTGTAGATTTGGCGAAGCACTATTTCCTTTTGTCCATTCTGAATCTTTAGCAAATCAGTTTCACTGGATAACTCTGAGTTCTGGTATTCTGAGAGAGGGTGAAAACATTTTCGGATGTTGCTGCAATTGTGTTGCAATTCCTCTGGAAAATGTGGGGCCAATCTATTTCATACAACAATTCCTTTTACCTTATCCCAGGTACTGTGGATATGTAAGCTGATAATCAAAACAGATAAATAAGGTTATTGCCATGTTGCATTGCCCCTGGCACGGTAGTCCTCTGACTTTTCCCATTTCTCTCCCGAGATTAGAAGGTGTAGGGTTTATTATTTTTATTCAGAGCTACCTGTTTAATCCTGGTTTCATTCCATCTCTACTCTGTAGGTTTATTAGTTCCTGTTCTCATTAAGCTAAGTGAAACCCCTTGTGGCCTTTGCATATTGAATGCCCCCTAGCATGGTGCTTCCTGGCAGGTTCCTTATAGCTGAAGGAGCAAAACCGTTCTCTTATAATATCCAGGTCATACACCGAACAAGGGCGGCTGATGAAATGTTGTCCTTGTCTTTCTTTTATGAGCATTAATGATCATCCATATGAGGGATGCAAAAAGTACCACACTGGCATTGATTTGGGAGGTCTATCCCCTTATAATGGCTTAAAACAAAGTCACAGCTAAGCTTGAAGGGCAAATTTGGCATACAGTAGTCATAAGGGTATTGCAAATTCCACCACCCCTTTCCTGGGAGAGGTTATTACTGAGCAAGGCTGCAGGATTATCAACAGGGATGTTAAAAGAAGGAAAGGGAAAAATCACTCCCTGGAGGTTGAAAAGAATGAGATGGGGGAAAACCGTACAAATTATTCCATCTCACTTCCATCGATCGTGTGAATGACCTAGTGCTGTGCTGGAAATTTATCCTGCATTTCCCCCCCTTCTTCTTTGACCATTTTCCATCACTTGATGAGAAATGAAATTGCATTTGAAAATTACCAAAGGGGAGAGAAAATTTCAGTGAAATTTTCACAGCTGGGGTGCATATTTTCTTCCGGTATGTGTACCTTCCTTTTGAGGTGGCAAAGTGGTTCTACGAATTCCCCTTTTTGGCATTCTATAAATTAATTCTATAAAATGATCTCCATGTGCACCTTTCCCAGGGGAGGACATCGCAAGTTGACTCTTCCAAGGGGCGCTTTCCAGAGCAGGAAGCAGAGCCAGCCAGGGAGGCTGCAGAACATTAGAGCAATGTTTACTGGAAAGAAATGCCACCCGTAATGAGCTTACAACACTAAGGTGAGCTCAAAACTGCACAGCCACCAAAATTCTAAAGAAATTCAGAAGTGTCCTGAAAATGAGGCAGAAAAATGGAGGCATCTTTTGCCACGTGACTAAGAAATTAGTGGGCAGATTTTGGCACTAGAATAAACCCAAACTGCTTTCAAATTAATACAGTGGTACCTCAGGTCAAGAACTTAATTGTTCTGGAGGTCTGTTCTTAACCTGAAACTGTTCTTAACCTGAGGTACCACTTTAGCTAATGGGGCCTCCCACTGTCGCCTCATGATTTCTGTTCTCATCCTGAAGCAAAGTTCTTAACCTGAGGTACTATTTCTGGGTTAGCAGAGTCTGTAACCTGAAGCGTCTGTAACCCGAGGTACCACTGTATTAGGAATGAGAGACTATAAACTGGATGCAGACAAAAGTTGAAACTATATGCTCACTTGCTTCGTGATTCCTTTCTTTAAAGCAGGTCTCCAAAATTAATTATGGTTCAAGCACCTTCATCTGAGTAACTTGATGGTTATCCAACTCATGCAGGTTAAATAGGAGGGCTTAACTAGACAGGTGTATTGACATGAGAAAAACTGAGAATGTAAATCTGGATAAGTTTAATAGTTTACATAATCAGTGAGGGAACAATGAGTCTGCTACACATTTGTTATGTGAGACAGGGGAAACCAATATGGTGGTCTCCATACATTTCATACAGAACTACATTCTATTAGGGTAATTTTCACCGACACATGCACTTATATGCACAATTTACTCTTGGACATGTATTTTTGTACACATTGCTTGGCTGGAAAACAACACTGTAATTTGGGTTTTGTTGTTTTTTTTTTAAAAAAACCCTGCCAGTTTCAAAGGATAATTGTGTTTTGGTTCATGTATTGTTTCAGAAATGGTGATTGAGGTAAATTTGCCTTAAAATGCAAGGTGCATTGAATTTCTTCCTCTCTCCCTCCAAGAGATATACTCAGATCACCTAGCAAATATTGTTCATTTCCAATTTGTATATAACAAGCTTTCTCCTTTGCTATCCACCTCTATCTCCAGAGGAGATGTTCAAAGTGTTTAGTAACACTTGACCAATGGCATCAAAGCAACATGACCAGTGCTTTCTTTTCAGGGGGTACTCAAGGCTACACAGTACCAACACCTCTTTTTTTGGGGGGGGTGTTAAAAAGTGTGACACTTACTGTAACATGGTGAGTACTGGCACCTATTTTTCTAGAAAGAGCCACTGCACGTGACCCTTTGACAGATAAACAAGAGTGCTGCTCTCTACTTTTCACATTGATCGCCACTGAAGAAAAGAGTACTTTGGGTGTTGTTAAACCACATCAACAGCCCCAAGATATGACAGCTGGAAATTCTGGGGTAAAATAATAAACCGGGTTCCCCTCTTCCCAGCAGCACTCCTGCACACAATTCTCAGATTGTCTTAAAAGTGGCATTTTTTTGTAAATGTCTGAGAGTAATGCTCTGGAGATATTATTTTATTCCCCCAACCACCCACCGCACCACAGTTCTGCATCTGGTGAAACAGCCTTTGGCAGTCTGGCTTTTCATTTAACCTATGGGGCAGACTTCAGGGTTGGCTGAATTTATTTTACAAGGAGAAAAGCTGGGATTAATTCTCTGGTACTGTTCAGAATGTCCTTAAGGTTCTGAACTGCTAGCTCTCCTATTAGTCACCCGGCAGGCTTCAGTGTCAATCAGTTTATTTTTACAAGGTTGATTGATGCGGTACTCTACTCCAGCAGCTACCTGGGGAACTATAGTTTACCTCCTCTTCTTTCTCAGTAGTGAAGTAGATATAGCATTTAATAGTTGACTCTCTCTCCTGATAGAGCTAGGCTGGTGGCAGAATGACAGCCAGCTAGCTTTGGGGACCCTGCAGTACCCAAGGGGTCTGAGTTTCACATAAAATTAATACATGTTTGTTGAGATTACACCTCTGAAGTCTCAGTAGGAGATTTGAAGGTTAGCTTTGAAAGGTTGGCTCAATGGCAGGCTCAGTCACAAAGAAAGAAAATCCTGCCATAATTTCTTATAGGAGGACTATTGCAGATATTAATATTGCACAGTTTGAAGTAACTGGAAGCATAAGAACTGAGTCCTTTTGGAATAATCATTGTCCAGGCCCATACAAAGATTATTCAAAATTTTACTTGCAGAATTTCCTTTAAAACAAAATTAAAGCACCAAAAATATCTTGTGCTGTCCAGCATCAGCTCAGCATCTTAGAAAATATTAAATAAGCCAAACAGATCTATAAGCAAAGGTCTCTCTCTCTCTCCCTTTAACGTCATTCATTTTGCCTGGAGCTGTTTTCCTTGAGAGCTTCATTTACATCCTTACTCCATGAAGCCTGGGATGCAAAAGACTCAAAGGCAACTCCCTTCAAAATGGAGATTTGCAACCAAATACCTCTGCCACTTGATCTAAGGTTACTCACTCACGTGTTAGCTAGCAGGAAACAACAATAGTTAATTGTCAACTAGTTAAAGCTCAGAGAGAGCTCTTCTTGCTGCTCTTTAGCTTCAGTGGACTCTCCCCATGTTAAATATTTTCACCAATACACAGGCAAGCCCATTTCAGTGACAATTAAACCAATTACATACTTAACAGGGATTGCACAACTTTAGATCCATCAAGCCCAACACATTAGCTGTTCTCTCTCTCTCTCTCTCTCTCTCTCTCTCTCTCTCTCTCTCTCTCTCTCACACACACACACACACACACACAGAGTGCAGTTAGTTAGTAAACAGCAGATTTAGTGATCCATGGTGGTCGACCATATCTGGCTGGTGGGTAGCATTCGGCTTGGTGGGTAGCCAGAAACACAAATAAAACAACCAGGCCAGAGATGCCAGGAATTGACTGTGGTTTGCATGCAAAAATATGCTCCGCCAGTGAGCTACAATCCCTCCCAGGAGGGCACTTCACTGGCTGATCCCTATACTATATCCCAGAAACATGTGCCTAGATTTACAGCTTCTGCCTCTTCTGCAAGCAGAGTAAAATGTTAAGAACTGCAACAGCAAGAACAACATGTCTTACCGACAAGAGCCTTTAAATAAAATCTTAGCATGGGGGGAGGCGGAGTATTCTCTCTACATCTCTGAATCCCACCCCCACCCCCCAACTAGATTGGAAGCCCAGATCTCAGTATGAAAGCAGACAAACTGCAGTATAGCCAACTGGTATGCTGACCTCAATTCATTCTAGTTTAGTAGGTATTCAGCATATTTAGCAGAATGCTAATGCAACTGACATCAAAGAAATCACACACTCAGTATGATGGACTGGCAAACTTCCAAACATCTAATCCGTCATGTGACTGGCAGCAGTTTAGTCCCCAAAGGAGAAATCATTTGGGGGGGGAGGGGAGAAAGGAAAAACAAGATTTCCCCCCCTTTTTCTCAGAAGATATCTTTGTTTCCCATTCAGATCGTACTCCTTTCAAATTAGTATTTAAAGAAGTTATTTTCAGTGGCATTTTTATGTTTATTTTTTTAAGATACCACACATATCTGGTTGTTGTTGTTTTTCATCTCAAACTTCAAAAGATAGATAGATTTGCTGTATAACAGGAATTCTCAGCAGGCAGCACTGCCTTTCTTAAAAAGATAATGACTCTTAATTAACAGGGACTCATAGAGGAATAAATAGGTGAAACATTCGACTACAGAGGAGAAATCCTCTCTGTAATTCAGCCTAGCAGTGGTAGCTGACTGAGACCACATTCACAACATACATTTAAAGCACTATACCACTATTTTTGAACAAGAGGGAGACAGATTAAAACCGCTTTTGAAAAATTAAAAAATAGAGTGCGAGATTGGCTTCATTATTACCAGATAATGGAGGCTTATAATTTGGATAAAAAAATTGGCTTCCAGGTGGAAAAATCAAAATTGGAAATAGAACATAACATTATGGACATATTGGACATAACATTATGATGGCTGACTGGGAACAGTTATGGGCCACAGGTATGAAGTTCACGGCATGCAATGCCTTAAGAGAGAATATAATCAAAATGATCTACAGGTGGTACATGACACCAGTCAAGCTTGCAAAAATTTATCATTTGCCCAATAATAAATGTTGGAAATGCAAAGAGACTGGAGGTACATTCTTTCACCTTTGGTGGACTTGCCCAAGGATTAAGACCTTCTGGGAGATGATCTATAATGAAATGAAAAAGGTATTTAAATATACCTTTCTGAAGATAACCAGAGGCCTTTCTCCTGGGCATGGTCGGCCAATTGGTGCCAAAGAAGGATAGAACCTTCTTTATGTATGCTACAACAGCAGCAAGAATACTTATTGCAAAGTATTGGAAGACACAAGATCTACCCACCCGGGAAGAATGGCAGATGAAGGTGATGGACTACATGGAACTGGTGGAAATGACTGGCAGAATCCGAGAGCAGGGAGAAGAGTCGGTGGAGGAAGACTGGAAGAAATTTAAAGACTATCTACAGAAACATTGTAAAATTAATGAATGCTAGAAGGTTGTTGGAATGAAGTTATGTGGTTTTAGCAGAAATGTTTTAAAGGTTTAGGGGGGAAAAAAGACTGTTAATTGGTGAAAGGAGGGAAAGTAAAGTTACATTATATTAAGATAAATTACAGGACAAAAATTGGAAAAGATGGAAAGGATTTGCTGAAATAGTTAACTGAACTAGAATACAAAAAAGGGAGGTGTGAGGAGGTCAATGAAACAAGCAAATGAAAGATAAGATATGGGAAGATTCGATGTGGTGTTTTTTTAATGGATTTTATTTTTCTGATTTTTCTTTTCACTTTTTCTTTTCCTTTTCTTTTTTTTTCTTTATTGTGATGTGATGTGTTGTTTTGTTTTTGTTTAATATGGTGTTTTTCCTTTTTCCTTTTGTAACCTTTAAAACTTTAATAAATATAATTAAAAAAAATAAAAATAAAGCACTGTACCACTTTCTACGTTCATGGCTTCCTCCCAAAAGTTCTGGGAGCTGTAGTCTGTTAAGGGAGCTAAGAATTGTTGGGAGACCCCCCTATTTCCCTGGCAGAGATTCAATTCCCATAATTCTCTGGGAAGAGAGCAATTGATTGATAAACCACTCTAAGGATTGTAGTTCGGCGAGGTGAACAGGGATCCCCTAACAAAAGTAATGGGCCCCACCTGCTAGCCTGCTCCCTAAAATATCACTGGTTTGCTCCTTACTATACATAGGGTGCCTATATTCTGCATGTACAAGTTGCATCGAAACATGTGCAAATAGCTCTATTAGGTCCATATAGCATATATTCAACACAAAAAACAGTGACAATTTGTTGTTGACAAAGGACAGCTGGACATATAAGGGCTCCATCACCTTCAGTAGCTTAGGGCCTCATCAAACCTAAATCCGTCCCTGCACCAACCTTACGACTCTTGATGACAGCAAGAGAGGCTCTGTCTGAGGTCCCTTCTAATGTACCTCAGCTGCTCATTTCCTATAGAAGTCCTTCCACTACTCACGCTGGAGACCCCATTGTCCGCATCATAATTCACACAGGGGAATCAGGCAAAAAGCAAAGGGCTATAGCTAAACATATGAAGGCCAGATTGAGCCCCAGAATGCCAGCTGCCTGCTATATCAGAATGATGATTACTAAATTAATTTATGGATTGCCTTCATGCCTCAAGGCAATTTATAGACATACCATCGTAAGAGCTACAAACAGTTTCTAAAACAGTACAAGAAAACAACTGAAGATGGGTTTAAAAACCAATATAAAAAGAACACCTAAGGCAGAGAACTTTTCATCCCACTGGGGAGGGGGGGACTTTTCAGAACAAAAATGTATTCCGTTGCTTCTGGAAAGTATAGTTAGAGTCCGTTGTATTGCAACTGATTTATTATAACCCTAATTAGAATGGGACCTGGAGGACTACCAGTGTAGCCATTATGGACCCCTCTGGATGTTGTTGACTACAATTCTCATCATCCTTGACCATTGGCCATGCTGGTTTTGGCTGATGAGAGTTGGAGTACAACCATGTCTGGAGCACACAACATAGACTTCCTGGGATCTCATTTGAGGGTCCTTCTTGCATTGTAATGTAATGCAATGCAAGTAGCAATGACGAAAACATCTTTTGTGTGATTGTGCCAAAATATTAAACTCCCTCCCAACTCATGTTCAGCTGGTATATTTCTATCTTTTAGACACTTGGCAATATCTGTCCTCAACAAGATTTGAATGGCATTTAACTAATTCTATGATTAAGGCTTACATCCCTATTCAATATTACTGCTGTTTCCAGTGGATTTTAGCATGACCTTGAAGCTTTTAATAATTGAGGGGAGAGATGTGGAAATACGTAAATTTAATATAATATAATGCCTGTTTCTTCTCTCTTTCCACCACACCGACCCCCAGAGACTTGCCAGTTTGCCCAGTGGTTGTACCGGTCCTAACAATCATAGACATAATTTTCTTGGGTACTTTTTCCTAGTAGAAGTTCTTGTGTCACAATCATCTGAATCACCACTAATGACCAGACCTCTCTTTGCATTATGTGTGCATTAGATAATATCCTCTAACCCTCTGAATCTCCTTCTATATAGTTTTCAATTCTCTGTAGTCTCCCAGAGCTCCTCTAGCCTATTTTCATAATTCAATTAGTTTCCAATTCTCTGCAGTCTTTTAGATCTTTTCAAAAGTTGTTGTGCAAATCAGCACACAATCAGCATAAGGAATCCAATTTCTATAGACTTGGGAGGGGGGGAATGGATAAGAAAGGCCTGCAATCTATTTCTGCATTTGAGAAAACATGATTGCTTCAGAAAATGATTGGAGGTGGAAACTAAAAAGTGAAGTAACAAGAGGGACTCTTTCACTCCCACGACACAATTTGGAGTCTAATAAATTATTAGAAATCAAGGCTTTTGAACCAGTGAATTATCTCAAGAAATTCCCCAAAGCTGGTATCATATGAATTCTATCTATTAGGATCCAAGGAAGATATTTGTAAAGACCGTGGATTCAATCCACCCAGAAACTGTTTAGTGCAAGCCCTATTAACATGGATTGGTGCAGTACTATCCTTGCACAAACCCATTCATTTCAATGGGACTTGTGCATCTAAACTTCCAGGCAGATGGTGATTTTCTGCATTAAAGATATGAAAATCTGTAATACCTAAGCAATTATGGTTCCCATACTCATGCTGGAAACCCTACACAGGCGCACACAGCATCACTGAGGAAGTAGAACTACATGTTCCTGTTTGCCTCTTTGCACACTCACACTGAATACCTGAAAAGGGCTCTTCTCTCTCTTAAGTCACTGCTGCTAATAGCAAACTCGGGTGTTGAGTGCCAACAGAGGTGAGTCCAAAAGGCCCAGTGTGGTGTAGTGGTTAAGAGTGGTAGTCTCGTAATCTGGGGAACCGGGTTCGCTTCCCCGCTCCTCCACATGCAGCTGCTGGGTGACCTTGGGCCAGTCACACTTCTCTGAAGTCTCTCAGCCCCACTCACCTCACAGAGTGTTTGTTGTGGGGGAGGAAGGGAAAGGAGAATGTTAGCCACTTTGAGACTCCTGAAGGGGAGTGAAAGGCAGGATATCAAATCCAAACTCTTCTTCTTCTTCACTTTTTTTGATAAAGAACAGGGATGCCTGGGAAACCAAAGTAGAACATTTCTTTTTTTAAAAAATAACTGTAATAGAGCACCCCCTCAAAAAACAAACCTAGAGGCAAACGGAACATATTCAGTAACTATGGGATGTTGCACATCCACTGGGGGGGGGGGAACCTCTGGAAAATCAGAAGGAAAAGGCAGTGGAATGCAGTACTTGGGGAGCTCAGCTGATTGGGAATCTGATCAGGAGCCTTTTATGGTTTCAAGTCTCACGTGTATATATCTAATCAGCAGTTCCCAATGTTCTCTTTTGGGGCTAGAGCTAACGATACGTGCACAAATTGCTTCTCTATTCATGGCAGAAAGCAAGCACACGACCTGCAACTTCCTTAGACATGGGCATGTGGGTGTAACGTGCCAACCAGGTCTTCATGGTTTATATCCCACATATAACCCAGGAAGTGACCAACCTCTCAGGCACACAGAATGGTTTTTACATGCATGCACACTGTCTGAGCTCCACATCTACAAATGGATACCCAGCAGACTCAAAGGTGGAGCAAGCGCAGGTGAAGGCAGCCGGTGTACTCTTGCTTTCTCCCACACATAGTGGAATGACTTCCCCAAGCCCTTTTGTCATACTCTGAATTTTATTTATTTTTAAAGGATGTTTACAACCCACCTTCCATCCAAAATGCTGCTCAAGAAGGTGATCCTACTCAGAGCATGGCAAAGGAGGAAGAGACAGCTAATCGCTAGGAGAATGGGTGAGGGCTGTTCCTTTTTTTTAAGTTTCACTCTTCCACTCCCTTCCTATCCCTTCTCCAGCTAATATCTGGCTGTAGTAGCTGGGAGAGGAAAGGAGCAATAAGAACATAAGAGCGTAAGAAGTGCCTGCGGCTCAGTCCAGTATACCTGAAGGAGCATCTCCACCCTCATCATTCTGCCCAGACACTGAGATCCAGCTCCGAGGGCCTTCTGGCAGTTCCCTCACTGCGAGAAGCCAAGTTACAGGGAACCAGGCAAAAGGGCCTTCTCGGTAGTGGCATCTGCCCTGTGGAACGCCCTCCCACCAGATGTCAAAGAGAACAACAACTACCAGACTTTTAGAAGACATCTGAAGGCAGCCCTGTTTAGGGAAGCTTTTAATGTTTGATGCATTACTGTATTTTAATATTTTGTTGGAAGCAGCCCAGAGTGGCTGGGGTATAAATAATAAATTATTATTATCATTACTGTTGGATCAGGCCACTGGCCCAGATAATCCAGCATCCTATACTCACAGTGGCCAAACAGGCTATAAGCAAGACTCGAACACAAGAGCACTCCTCTCCATCCTGCTGTGTTGTCCATCAACTAGTATTCAGAACCATGACTGCACCCAACTCTGTAGGCAGAGCATAATCATAATAGGTAAAGGACCACTGGACTGTTAAGTCCAGTCAAAGCAGCTATGGGGTTGCAGCACTCATCTCGCTTTCAGGCCGAGGGAGCCAGCGTTTGTCCACAGACAGCTTTCCGGGTCATGTGGCCAGCATGACTAAACCGCTTCTGGTGCAATAGAACACTGTGACAGAAGCAGAGTGCACAGAAACACCATTTACCTTACCACTGCAGTGGTACCTATTTATCTACTTGCACTGGTGTGCTTTTGAACTGCTAGATTGGCAGCAGCTGGGACAGAGTACCGGGAGCTCACCCCATCACAGGGAGTCGAACCACCGACCTTCTGATCGGCAAGCCCAAGAGGCTCAGTGGTTTAGACCACAGCGCCACCTGCGTCGCTGTATAATCAACATGGCTAGTAGCTATTGATAGCCTGATCCGCAATGTGTTTGCCCAAGCCTCTTTTGAAGCCGATTTATTAAGCTGAGCTTGGTGGATCCTTTGGGGAGAAGAGTAACGGTGGGGGAGGAGTTCTGCACAAAACACCCCCACCCTCCAATACCACCCGTGTAATTTTACGAGCTTTTAAACAGTTCATAGCGAAGATGTTATCTAATATTTGCAATCTGAAATATATTATTCTCATGGCATTGCTAGCCCTGCGTAAAAGTATTGTTCCAAAGTCGAATTCAAGGTCAGAAGAAGAAGGCAAAAGGGGGAAACTATCTCCAGAATGGACATGGATTGCTGCCAAGCTCCAAGAATGCCGCATACGTACCAAAGCACTAATAAACTGAATTGCATTAAGCATTACCTAAAGAGAATGTTAACTTACAAAGATTTAGCTCAATATACCGTACTTCCTTGTCTGATGCGTCGCACAATATACTGCATTCAATGCCACATGCATTCAGATAAGCATAATGAGATGGAATTTATTATTGTATATGCAAATTGGTGAACATCTTTTTTTTTCCCCCTCTCAAAAAAGCTATCAGGGAACTTTTCTCTCTCTTTCTTTTACTTGTCCCCTCTTGAATCACAACTGGAATATATCTTACTTTTTTGCACCAGTTTATCTATTGACCTAACATCCCTCCAATGCAGGAATTAGTATATATTTTGGGAAAGTGCAGTCACGCTATTGTCACCATGTCAATAGTAAGGCTACAACCCAACTCATAACTAAACAAGCTCGCCTCCGTTGATTTCAATGGGCTTATATGCAGGCTTAACTCTGTGTTGAGTTGCGGACTGTGTGATTGTAATATATAATTCTCTTTTTTAAAGTAATTGGAACTTGGATGCACTGGATTTCATCTGAACCATTGTCAACCCATAGGAATTCTGGGTTCTGTGCCCCAACCTTTATGTTTCAACCACATTTTTATGAGTTTATATTTTCACATCAGAAATAGACCTTCTGACATGGTAGACTTTTGGTTGAAATAGCAATTAACTCATATTTAAGATCAATAAAACCTTGGCAGAAAGGGCTGAACAGTCCCCAGCCAGTTCAGAAAGGTTGTGCTCAGTTCTCTGAAACAATCCAACCTTGGGGAACCGGCTAGGCAAAGAACTACACACCTCACTCTGAGTGGCTTCTATGGACATTCCTCTTTAGGGCACATTGGGGATTGTATAACTGCATAACCTTCCCAACCTATCTCCTTTGCCACTGAAGTCAAGTGCAAACAAAATATGGAGTGAATATGGATTCAGTTTGCATTTAAAAGTGAACCAATCTAAGATGTCATTTGTGAAACATACATGAGCCAAAACAGAGCCAACCTACAAAATTTGCACTTCTCCAAATTTTGCAATGCCATTCTTCAGCAAGTAAGATGTGTACAGAAATGCACTTACTGGCGTAAGCATATACATTAGTGAAACGAGTGTACAAATGCATTCTAGAAGGAATAATTGCTTTACCAAAAATGTGTGCATTGGGGAAAATGGTGTACAAAGACATGGATATCAGGAGAATTTAACAGGCGAATTTTCATGAGCTTTTTAAACAAAAAAACAAACAAAAAACCACAAACTGATTTGGAAATGTAGAGAAGTGGAAAAATGAGAAACTGAGATACATCAAAACTGACCAATTTGCACACCCTGAGCCTCTGAAGAATGAAATGGGAGACTAAAAGAGCTTTGTTAAGAACAGTGAACTTTTCAGAGGAAGTGGTTCATACATATACATGCACATGACCTCACTTGGGAATTCCATGGACCAGCACAATCTTGCCAGAAGTACTATAGCAGGCTTCCTCAAACTTGGCCTTCCAGATGTTTTTGGCCTACAAGTCCCATAATCCCTGGCTAGCAGGACCAGTGGTCAGGGATGATGGGAATTGTAGTCTCAAAACATCTGGAGGGCTGAGTTTGAGAAGAAGAAGAAGAAGAAGAAGAAGAAGAAGAAGAAGAAGAAGAAGAAGAAGAAGAAGAGTAGTAGTAGTAGTAGTAGTAGTAGTAGTTTGGATTTGATATCCTGCTTTATCACCACCCGAAGGAGTCTCAAAGCAGCTAACATTCTCCTTTCCCTTCCTCCCCCACAACAAACACTCTGTGAGGTGAGTGGGGCTGAGAGACTTCAGAGAAGTGTGACTGGCCCAAGGTCACCCAGCAGCTGCCTGTGGAGGAGTGAAGAAGCAAATCCGGTTCACCAGATTACGAGTCCACCGCTCTTAACCACTACACCACACTGGCTACAGACTAGAGGAAGCCTATAGATTAGAGGTGGCTAAGGTTTTGTGGATGGAGATGATGGGAGCACAGATCTGGAAGGAAACCACTTCCTCACCTGGAGACACCTGAGACTTTCAAGAGCTTTAGAGTAGGGAGAGCTTTAGCACACTGGAGGGAGATGCCATGCCTGCTCAGATTTCCCCCAGCCTTGCAGCTATTAGGAGGCATGGGAGCTCACTTTGGGTCAAGAGTTGGTATCCCTCAGGGCTGAGAAGAGGCGTCACAGGTTTTATTGGTTCATCTCAAGTGTGTCCCAGTGCAATATAAAATGACAAATTGTGCACAGAAAGGAGTCAGGGTTACATAAAGCAGATCAGAGCAAACAACTTCTTGAAAGAGCTACACATCTCCCAGCGTTCCCTTTGAGGCCTGGCCTCTGAACCCAGAGAGATTGTCTCTATCAGGAGCAAAAGAGGCCAGTCTGAGGTAAACTCACAATAAAACCGTAGCCTCCTTTGATACAAGCTGGTTTTTAACTAGAGCCAGCAATGGAAGCAAGTAGCAGAATAGATTACATAGTGTCAGAGCAGCAGGGGTTTTGACATGAGGGGGAAAGCCAGGCAGAGATAAACCCCAATAAGGTAAATACCCAGCGGAATTGAATTTAATAACTTCAAAATAAGGGAGAAGCTCTAGTGAAGGGAAACTATCCGAGAGAGCATTTGTGGTTTCAAAGAATGCAGCATGAAGGCTCTTTCTGCAGACTTATCCAGCCTAGCTGTACAGTATTCAGTCTACAAAAAAATATCTCTCCGATATGATGTATCCATAAAAAGTCAGGGAATCAAAGGAAATTACTGAAATGGGGGAATAGAACATAACAAATTTCAAAACGGTTTTTATACATGCGGTAGTTTTCAGGAAGTCATAGAAATAAGATGACCATTAAGAATGTTATTTAATTTATATTTCCTACCCGCTCTTCACCATAAAGTCTCAAGGCAGGTTACAAAAAGATTGAAAAACAATATTAAGATAAATATTAAGATGCAAAAAGTTAATCTGCAAAAATTGTTCCTAGCAATTATGGTGTATTTGTTCACGAACATTTGTTCCCCATGTCATAAAATCCTCCCTCTCTAGCCTCCCAACTTCCTTAAGACTTCTCACATTTAACTTTGGCCCCACTATTTCCTTATGGGCTACACTTCCGCAAGTATGAGATTCCAAAGGGAAGATCTCCTGGTCCCAGAAATGGATTGGAAATAGTAATGACAATGTGATACAGTGTTTTCTACTACCCAGAGTGCTTCCCTTGTTTCAAGAATCTATAACCCTATCATTGATCATCCTTATTATCCCCATGGTATAGATAGAAATGGGGGAAATGGCTATATTTTACTCAAAAGGGACCAGAGTTTTCTGAGGTTCCTAACACCCAAATAACTATGAGGAATTTTTTTTTCTGAGTGCTTGATTAAATAAATATCCAGGAAAAGGGTCTGTGCAATATCATCTGCTTCCTCCTCCTGCGCAGAACCACCTCCTTAGCAGTATCTTATACATCAGGGAGGTGTACTACAGCATAAAAAAATCCCTTTTTTCTGGAAAAAAGGTGGGGAACTCACCATGAAGATTTTTGTGTGTGTGGCTTGTTTGTTGCTGGCCTAGTCAAGGTGCCATCCTCCCGGGGCAGTCGCTAAATGTAAGATGTGATTCATAAACACAAGCAGACAATGGTCTGGATTAGCAATGGCCACAACTTTATTGATTACAGATATAGGTGGATTTTTGGCCTCAGACATTGGGTATATATCCATTCCAGCCCCCCTAGACAAATAATAATAATAATAATAATAATAATAATAATAATAATAATAATAATTTTAAAGGGGTAAGGAATTCAGTTCTCCCGAGTTATTGCTCAAAACAACCCTCTGCTTAAAAGCTATACAGAGTCATCATCATTTGCTGTTGTTGTTTAGTCATTTAGTCATGTCCGACTCTTTGTGACCGCATGGACCAGAGCATGCCAGGCACTCCTGTCTTCCACTGTCTCCCGCAGTTTGGTCAATCTCATGCTGGTAGCTTCGAGAACACTATCCAACCATCTCGTTCTCTGCCGTCCCCTTCTCCTTCTCCGCGGGGGTGGGCGCGCGTCCCAGGAGGCGGAGGCCAGCCCGGGCTGGGAGCCGCGCCGCGGCCCGGGGGCGGTAGGCGGACCGCGGCTCCTAGGATGTGGAAAGGGGATGGCGGCGCAGGGGGAGGAGACCCGCATGGCTAGGGCAGCGCGCAGGGGGAGGGGAGCGGGCCGGAGGCGGGCGAGGGGGGCCGCGATCCCGCGTGCCGCGAACATGGCCTCCTTCCCCGCGGGCCCCGCCGAGCCCCCCGGCCGGAGGAGAGCAGAGGCAGGAGGAGGAGGACGAAGGCGCTGCCGAGGAGGCGCGCCAACTTCTGCCAACTTCGGCGCCTGCCCCGTCGCCGCAGGCTCCTCCTGGCCGAGAGCCAGAGGACGGCGGTGGAGCAGGAGGAGGAGGATTGGGTTTGGCGACGGCTGCTGCGCCCTCTCCAAGCGCGGGGCTGGCCTCCGCCGCGCCCGATCCTCCGCGCTCGCCGCGCTTCTCGGCGGAGCAGGTCTCGTGCGGGTGCGAGGCGCTGCTGCAGGCGGGCGACCCCGGCCGGCTGGGCCGCTTCCTGGGCTCGCTGCCGCCCAACGCTGAGGCGCCGTGCCTGGAGGCGCAGGCGGGCGAGAGCCTGGCCAAGGCGCGCGCGCTGCTGGCCTTCCAGCGCGGCGACTTCGCCGAGCTCTACCGCCTGGTGCAGAGCCGGCGATGGGATGTGGGAGGGAGCTCGCTCGCCGCCCCGCGTGTGCCTATGTGGGGCACGTTACAGCCCCGTGACGTCAGCGCCACGCAGGCAGCCAGGCAGGCAGACGGCGAGAGCCCCGCGCTGGGCGGCCTCTCCTCGCCGCCGCCCTGCCTCTCGCCGCCCGACTCACCCGCCTCCCTCCCACGGCACACCAGGCAACGTCTCGCGGCACACTAGTGTGCCGCGGAACACCGGTTGGGAAACACTGGAATAGACCAACCTAATATCAATGGGTAGGGTGACACGTACCTAGAGGACTGTAATGTTCTTTGGAAACATAAGATCATATTGTACCAACCACACCATATTAGCAGAACTTGAGTGATACTTGTAAACACAACATATACTGTTTGTGGAGTAAACGGGAACAATATTAAAGAATATAAAACTGCGAAAAAAATGACGACAGTATAAACAGTACAATGAGAATGATTGGAAGGCTCGTTTTGTCAGAGGTCTTTTTTATTTAAGTGTTTGTTTAAGTATTAATTAGGAAGATTTTTATGCACGTAAATCTGCTTTTTCTTCTTTCTTTTTTCTGTATTTTCTTCTTTTCTTTTTTCTTAATTGTTTTTTCTTTAATTTTCTTTTTGTAGTATGAGATTGTAAATTCTTTGTATATGTGTGTAATTTAAATTAATAATGATAAATTTTTTTAAAGGAAACACAAGGGTCACTTCCTGAAGACCTGGTTATTCAGCATTCATCCTGATTTCCTTGGACCAAATTTGGCTGGAGGTCAGACAGTGCCTGCTATTTACTGAGCATCCATTCTGATTTGATTGTGGGGAGATCCTACAATGTTGCATCGAGTAGTTTTATCCCACATTTTTCTGGGCACTTTCCCCATCACTTTCCTCATTTTTAAAAAAGTTTGATTTGGAGTCAACAAGTGGTCTCTTTTGTGTGTGCAAGAGTGCTCAATCTTTAATTGCTGCTATGTGATCGAATCCAACCTGAAAACAGCAATAGTCTGGAAGTGTTATCCCAGACGATGAAAGAAATGGAACCTGAATTACGTAGGGAAAAAGGATATCACTCAATGTCATACTTTCTGTTAAAACAAGGATTATCTGTGTGAGCAAGCAGCCAGTGGTGCAGTGGTACCTCGGGTTAAGTACTTAATACGTTCCGGAGGTCCGTACTTAACTTGAAACTGTTTTTAACCTGAAGCACCACTTTAGCTAATGGGGCCTCCCGCTGCCGCCGCGCCGCGGGAGCATGATTTCTGTTCTCATCCTGAAGCAAAGTTCTTAACCTGAAGCACTATTTCTGGGTTAGTGGAGTCTGTAACCTGAAGCGTATATAACCTGAAGCATATGTAACCTGAGGTACCACTGTACATTCAGTCAATAGCAGATAGAACATGAGAATGTGCTTCGGTGTATGCAGAGCGAGCACTGATGGTGCAATGCAAGTGGACAGCCTCCTTTGCATGCTTCATTGCAATGAATGAGACTTTCACAAGAACCCTAGTGATCTCTTGCACACATTCCATATAGTTCACTGCGGAGAAATATCAGTGAGACTTTACAAGTCAATTCATTGTTTTAAGGGAGCAGGAGGGATACCTGCAAGAACACAAGCAACTAGTGCTCAGTAAGGCCAGACTCTTAATATGTTTGGCAGCAAATCTCCCTGCAGAATCACATCAGGGTTATGGTAAACAGGGTTATGGTAAACATCCTTTGTATGTCTCATGTCATTGAGCTCGGAGCATGCTTTGCATACATGGTGCTAAGTGTTTATTAATGCAGCTTCTGGGACTATTCCTTCCTTAGATAGATTGCTGCTTAATAGCCTGGAATAGGTTGATGAGATCTCATCAATGAAAGCTGAGATAGTTGGCAGTCTCTCCATATGTTTGAATGAGATACCCACCATACATTGGGGAAGATGGAATCTCCCGAGAACAGGAAAAGGGTGATTATTAGAGCAGGTTTGCAGTTGGGAGGCAGTGAGAAGCCACTTTGCAGTGTTAATTCTACTCATGTGTAAGCAAACACACAGGGAGGTTGCTTGCTTTCCCTCTTTTGTCTGTGTTTCAAGTTATCAGTAGGACTACTTCTTGTAGCACCTTTTATGGAAAACACACCTTCCATATCCAGTATTCATTATCAGACATGCTTTTTAAAACAAACAGCAACCCACCCACCATTAGTAATGCCGAGGGCAATTTCTGCTCTTGACCATTCTGTCTGAATAGCAGCAAACAAGTGTCTGTATTCTGAGCATCGGTCTCCCCAAGTCAGGAAACCTCAGACAGTGGCAAGTTCAACTGACAATTCTGTGATACAAGTTTCACAGGCTCCCCGTCCGGGTTTATTTTATAGCCGCCATATGATATTTTATTTCAAGGAAGGAGCCGCATTGATAAAGAGGTTTAATTGACTGTCAGCAAGCCTTATGGTGCATTTGCTTCATTTACTTCAAGACGAAATCTCATTACTAGTTCAATTCTCCTGGCAGCCCTCCATCTTAAAACTGGTGCTTAATTAGTGCAACCTAGGCAATATGAGGAAGAAATCCAGTGGTCTCTCTCTCTCTGTCGTTCCAGCCCATTCCCACTCTGTCCTCCCTATGAATCTAATAGACTATTGATTTTCCATCATCAAAGAGATCAGATTCCACTTTTACCATTCAATCATCAGATTAGCTGTCCATTAAGTTGAATTCCCTAGCCTGACAGCTTGTCGACACCTCCAAGATGGCCCAATCACCCAATCAACACATAGATAACAACTTCAATTATGTACCTATTTGAAAACCCCAGGAAAAGGGTCTCCCACCTTGCTGTCACATGTGTATATGTGCTGCCCCTATTTCCCTGCATTTCACAAGAAATCTCCAGCCCTACCTTCATTTTTTCCTGTTTAGCATCTGAATAGACCTTTCATTTCTTCACGGCTGTACTTGAAAAGAGATCTGCTTGTGATTGAAAGCTGGATTGGGTTATCCATTGGCAAGGCATAATTTTGTGCAAAGCTATTTCTGCCTGCTTTCTGCACCTGTAATGTTTTGAAATAAGCTGACACCATAAACATTTGGTACCTGTCAATGCAAACAAATTCATCAAGTTGCGGAAAGTTCCTTATTAATGTGCATTTTTTCTGCCATGTAAAAAAAAAGAAAAGAAAGCAGTTTCATTCTATTTCTTTTTAAATGGATAAACTGTGCAGTATCACAATAATGGTGAGGGGGGGAGCAACAGCAATCGGAGATACTTGCTTATTCCCACTTTGCTTAAGAATCAGTTTGGATGGAGAAGCAGCAAATAAAGGGGTAAGAATGGGTTTGACAGCTGTCACTCTGCAAGACACAAAGGCTTGTTTGCTTGATATGGATCAAGGGTCTTCATAAGATGTGCATTAAGTGAGTATAAGTGAGTATTCAAGGATGAATTTCCATGTCATTCCAACCAACCATGAAAGAACCCATTGGGTCATAGAGGAGGCAACTTTGGATGACTGTATCTTGCCCCTCCATAAAAGTAATTTAGCCCAGAACAATCAGCTGCTAAACAGTGACTGTCCCAAGCCACTATGTTGTTGTTGTTGTTGTTGTTGTTGTTAAATACCCTAACTTTTTCCCTGATGGAACACAAGGTAACTTGAGTTCTTCCCTGCTTTTTCCCTGACAGAAAACAAGAACCACTAAAAATAGAGAAAAACCAATCATTAGAATACAATTAGAATTAGAATAGAATGCCATTAAACATTGATAGAATTAAAACTACATACATATGTAACATCTGCTTCAAATGTACCAACAATTACAATAAAAACAGCACAGCACCAGCCTTTTAATAAAAAGCAGTCCATTCCCAAAAGACTATGGGAACAAGAAAGTCTTCACCTGCCGGTGACTGAAGAGCAAGGAGGGAGCCCATCTAGCTTCTCTAGGGAGGGAGTTCCGAAGTCTGGAAGCAGCCACCAAGAAGGCTTTCTTCCTGCATCTCCACCAAGCATAACTGTGGTGGTGGTGGGACCAAGAGAACGGCACCCAAAGATTTCAAATCCCAGGCAGGTTTGTATGAGGGAATAAGGTCATTCATATGGCTTGGAGGTAAGCTGTGTACCACCCACCTGAAAGAGTCACCCCATGACGAGGGTTATTGACTGCATGGAGTTCTGTCTGTATAAGCTTCTCCAATGCAGATGTTCAATGTGTGGCCATCAGGGAGTGCGAGTCCATCAACATTAGCAGCAGGGTATGGTGTGTCCCCACTTCCCATAGTATGTCTGGAGACCTCTTCATGCAACTAATGTGTATGTGCATGGAAGCTTTGTTGCTGTTTCTTTGTCAGCCTGAGAGAACCGGCAGGGTCTGGGAACCCCAGCAGAGATGGCGCCAACAGAGCAAGTCCTTACAAAAGCCAAGCGAAGCTGTCAGGTTGGGACAGTCAAGAGTGGCTCTTTCCCAGTCAAAGGCAAAACCTAACCTGGAGGTCTTGATAGGCCCACCAGGTCAGAGGAGACCAAGGGTGGATTGGGAGACTGGATTAGCAGTCACCATTATATGACAGCAAAACAGTTCTACTCTAAATGTTCCTAGTTATGTCCCAATATATCCTGGCAAAGTGGTAATAACTGGGGACTTGTTTTCCCCTGCTTAGGGGAAAGGTGTGGAGGTGGCAGAGCAGAGGACAACTACCAGGAGGGCATGAAGAAATGGTTGTAACATCTTGATGGTAGACGGGCTAAACATTTTTCTGGGAAGAAGGAAGAGTGCAACAGAAGCAGAGACAAAGGGTTCTGTCATGTTCACTTTTAAGCTATGACTATCCCTCATGTTCAAGAAGTGTAATTCTGAGGCTATGCAGCAGATACTTCTTCTCCAAACAAGCTGAGCTTGTTTTGCACGTATTATAGAGTTTGACACAAAACTTAACATGTTTTGTAGCACCTCGTCCTTTCACGTCTCCTCATGCCTCACACTTGCAGTACTGGAACAAAAGGACGATGAAAAAGTTATGGCCCAGGAGAAAGCCTTAGTATTGATGTGAAGTCTGAAAAGACAGTTGGGTTTAGCTTTAGAAAGTTACAAGCAATATGTTAACTGTCGCCTCCCCCTATCTTCACAATGGGCCATGGCTCATCTTACATTCTTTCAATCTGTTTGCTCATGTTTGTGTGGGTTAGGTTAGCATTCTTCTAGGCCTTGCCTGCCATGTTGTGTTCACAACTCAAAGCATTTTGTCATTAAAAGGTTGGCAGATAAAACTAAATACTGTATAGCCTTTAGTGTCCTGACATACAATGCTCAAATCATGAAATTTATGAATGTTCTCTGGTTTGTTGCAATGACATTATAAATTCAAAATGATAGGCGTTTGAAATTTGAGTATCAAATTTTGGGGGAAAATTATTAACAAGAATCCTTTGCAAACAGCTGTACTAACCATTCAAAATGCCCTTGTAGAGCTGATACCCAGCTTTGGTATTTCAAGTAGATTGGGATTTTAAACTGGAATATTCAGGTGAACTTCATTATTTATAAGCTTACATCTTTATCGTGTCCTCC
Source organism: Podarcis melisellensis (assembly GCF_964234715.1). Taxonomy (NCBI): domain Eukaryota; kingdom Metazoa; phylum Chordata; class Lepidosauria; order Squamata; family Lacertidae; genus Podarcis; species Podarcis melisellensis. The sequence continues at coordinate 13,468,649 of NC_138537.1, forward strand.
CTAAAAGAGGGCACATGTTGCGGTGAGTTCTGGAGACCGACCTCTCTTGGTTGTGGGTGGGTCCATTGGATAGCCACAACATTCGATTGGTAGGTCCCTCGTTGCTGGGTTTAATCTGGCCAATGGGGTTGCAGTCTAAATGGATTGAGGGACCTATATAAACCCATGCACGTGACCCAGAGCTTCCTCTTTCAGCTTGTGCATTGGAACACCCACCCACCTCTCCCGAATTTTAGGGCCTTTTGTGATTGACCTTGCTATGCTGTCAGGTGCCATCTGTCTTTGGGACAGGGACACGGCAGGAATTTGTTGTTGCCATTTGGGTTTTGCCTGCTGCGTAGCAATTCGTCACAACTTGTAAGGTTGCGGATAGGCACTGGTTCATGTGATAGGGATGGGAGAACCGTCTTGCCATCCCTATGTGAAGGGTATTCCATTAAAGGAATCCAGGGACTCAATGGTTTGGCCAACCCCCGAAAAGGGGTTGTGCCCATGCCTGAGTCCAGGGGAGCATCCCAGGAGTGAACAGAGTCTGCTCCCAGGCTTTTCACCTACCTCAGGTGTTCACCCTAGGCTGACCTATGCTGGTGCCCTGGGTCAGCGCTACCTGCAGGGGTGCAGGGAGCTAGTCGAACCAGAGCCTATGCAACTGCTCACTTTTCGGTAATCAATAAAGTTGTAGCCTAAATTCTGCCAAAAACGAAAAGTAAAATTGGAGTCAAATGTATCTTTATTTAGGGGGGAGGTCTCTGGGTCTGAGCACGCAAATACAGAGATGAGGGCTAGCAACCATTGTCCTCATTTTATCCAGCATCTACAAAGTCAGCCATCATGCTGCATCTCTATCACACATCTACATGAACCTGTTCACCAGTCAAAGTCATTACCAGAGATCCATTCTCTTTGCTCCCCCACTTTCTGAGGCCAAGTGGGCACAGGATTGAGGCCTAGGCTGGTAAGGGTTGGAGGTGGTGGAATGCGTGAAACAAATGTTGAAATATACATTTATTAAGAAACCAGAAGCATTTTTACTTGGCATTGTAGGAGATGGTATAAACAGAAAGGATTGTAAGTTGTTTTTATATGCCATGACGGCAGCAAGAATATTATTGGCACAAAAATGGAAGCAAGAAGAACTACCGTATTTTTCACCCTATAGGTCGCACTTTCCCGCCTCCAAAAATGAGGGGGAAATGTGTGTGCGTCCTATGGGGCGAATGCAGGCTTTCGCTGAAGCCTGGAGAGCGAGAGCCTGGAGAGCTTCGTTTCCCCAATCTGGTTCCCCACAAGCTCGGGGGACAGCGGGGAGGCGGAGCGCCACCATCCTGCTGTTCCCCGACCTGGTTTGGGCTTCAGGCAGATTTCCGCAAGGCGTGGGAGCCCAGCGGGAAGTCGCGCTGGTCTCCCAAGGCTTGCGGAGAGCTGCCTGTTCTGGGGGCTGGGGTCGGGGGAAGCTCAGGCTTCCCCTGCCCCAGCCCCGCGCCGGGGGGGGGCAATTTCCCCCCCCTTTATTCCCCCCCCAAAAAACCTAGGTGCGTCCTATGAGCCGGTGCACCCTATGGGGCAAAAAATACGGTACCAACAAAAGAAGAATGGAGGATGAAATTGATGGACTGCGCAGAATTGGATAAACTAACTGGAAGAATTCAAAAGTTGTGGGACCAGAAATTCACAGAAGACTGGTGTAAATTTACGGAAGAATTTGAAAAGTAATTGTGATGACAAGATTACGTTTGTAGGTTTGCAAGAAGTTTTGTGAGGTAAATGGTTTGAATTATTGCAAAAATGGTTAAAGAGGTGGATTGTGAGTTAAGACAATTAAAGGCAATAGGAATTTAAGAAATGCAAAAGAAATGATAAAAATGGTGGATCATCAGAGGTGCTGACGGAAGTCCAAAAAGATTGTATAAGATGTGAAGATCTGTGGAATGTATAATAATTGGTATGTTGAAATTAATAAAAATTATATATACAAAACGGAATTGGGGGAATGTGGAGTGCTTGTGCTTTTAGCAGATGTGTGTCAGGCAGAACTTCAACAGGCCAAGTCTTTTCCAGCATGGAAATACAATTATGGGGGAATCTTCACCTGTTCACATTCTGTCTGTGTGCCCCACAAAATGGGACACAAAATTTTGTAAAGCACATGCAACTTTTATGCAAATCTGTGTCCTCTTTTTCGAGTGGTTTGGAAAGCCCAATGCACATACAGTTCACCGGGCACAGAAAATCCCCTTGGGACCCCTTCCTTCTGAATGCAAAGCAAATGCATGGCTCTGCCGCTGAGCTATGGCCCTTCCTACAGTCTAATTAAGTCCACATATGCAAAACAGGAACAATTTCAGTGCATTCCATGGTTAAAGGCAGAAGGCTCAATGCTGAAAGAAGCAAATGGGTAATTAATCCTCCCTTCTTCTTTTCTGTAGAATAGTTTTCATTTCTAAACATTTTGCACACAATCTTTTAAAATAAAACGCCATATTTTTTGCTCCATAAGATGCACCAGACCACAAGACGCACCTAGTTTTTGGAGGAGGAAAACAAGAAAAAAAATATTCTGAATCCCAGAAGCCAGAACAGCAAGAGGGGTCACTGTGCAGCGAAAGCAGCGATCCCTCTTGCTGTTCTGACTTCTGGGATAGCTGCACAGCCTGCATTCGCTCCATAAAATGCACACACATTTCCCCTTATTTTTTAGGAGGGAAAAAAGTGAGTCTTATAGAGCAAAAAATACAGTAAAAACTATCTGATGATTTTACCATGGGGGGTGGGGGTGGGACGACTAGCTACCTTTTAATAAAAATTACATTTGCAGGCGCTCCGTCTCCTTCAGCTGTGAGCTATTTCATGTGTTCCCTTCAGAGCTCCTTCTTCAGAACCCTAATTAGCCAGCATTGCTCTGGCCACTCTTGCCAGCTTTAGTTTATTATTCTTAATATTAGGATGAACATGTGTGCACTTGATCCATCACCTACAAAGAACCTTCATAGCTTCCCCTTAGAATTTGCTCCGGTAATTTCGAGATTTATTTGTCTTTAATGCCATGATCTGTTCCAACTCCTCTTAAAGAGGCTACCTCTGTACCTTTTGCTAAAGAAGTCAATGTCATCCCTTGATGAACCTGCAAATTAATGCCATATAGCTTGCCTCCCCTGCCTATTTGATTGTGGAGAGTAAAGCGGTACTTAGAAAAATTGCTGGCTAGCTATCAGCTATTGTTGAAGGGTTCCTCTCTTCCCTTCTGATCTAAATTTTCTTCAAATATAATGATAACCTGCCTGCTGAATACTTCATGTTATTATATACTGCAGTACTGATTGGATTATAGTGAATTGCTTACAACAGGCATGGGTGGACATACCCGGGGGTATTTTAACTAGGATCCAGAGTTCTTCCAATCTAAGCCAGATGAAAATAGCAAACTGGGAGCAGGGCAAGTAGAGGGATGCAGCCAATGGATAATGGTGGCTTTGGGGCAGATCCAATTTACTGCATTCCCGTGAACTGTGTAGCTCATGGGGATACAGGTGCATATCATCCTAATTCACAGAGCCTATGACTTGCCGATCAGAAGGTTGGCGGTTCGAATCCCCACGATGGGGTGAGCTCCAGTTGCTCGGTCCCAGCTCCTGCCAACCTAGCAGTTCAAAAGCACATCAAAGTGCAAGTAGATAAATAGGTACCGCTCTGGGGGGAAGGTGAACGGCGTTTCCGTGCACTGCTCTGGTTCGCCAGCAGCGGCTTAGTCATGCTGGCCACATGACCCGGAAGCTGTACGCCGGGTCCCTCAGCCAATAAAGTGAGATGAGCACAGGAACCCCAGAGTCGTCCACGACTGGACCTAATGGTCAGGGGTCCCTTTACATTTACCTTTAAATCAGGAATACATGGATCTGACACCTGTGGGTATACAAATTTAATAAATAATAATAATAATAATAATAATAATAATAATAATAATAATAATAATCTGCAAGTGCAGTTCTGCATCACAATGAATGAAATCAGAGATCTAGCACCCTAATTTACTGATGCTATTTCTATTGATGTGAAACATGGAACATCAAGGACTCTTCCCAATCTTCCTCAAATCATCCTAATAGTATATAGATCCTGACCTACCTCCACCGCATTCCCAACTTTGGCTTACAACAATCAGAAGGGCAGGGATAACCCTTGACGTAAGAGCAACAAGGTATATATGACTTTTCAAGATATTTGAAGAGGTTCACCAGAACCTAGTGAGCACATGATGTAATATATTAGTGCATGCCGGAACTGCTACAGAGCACACAGACGCTTTCAGGTCCTCTGTGCAGTGGTACACTTCTTGTGCACAGTGTGGAATCTCCCTATACAGTGGTACCTTGGGTTACAAACGCTTCAGGTTACAAACGCTTCAGGTTACAGACTCTGCTAACCCAGAAATAGTACCTCAGGTTAAGAACAGAAATTGTGCAGCGGCAGCACAGTGGCAGCTGGAGGCCCCATTAGCTAAAGTGGTACCTCAGGTTAAGAACGGACCTCCAGAATGAATTAAGTTCTTAACCCGAAGTACCACTGTACACATGGAGAGTTCTCAGCCCCACCACTTTGCAGAAGTGAATGCAAAGTCCATTCAAGCACAATGTTCTAGATAGTGCTGAATGGTGAGAATTCTACTTTTGGCCCAGTTTTTCAGACAGCACTCTCTGCAAAATAAATAAATAAATAAATAAATAAATAAATAAATAAATAAATAAATAAATGTCCCACTGCAATACACAGGGGGGCTTCTTTTTGAAGAGGGCAATGAGCTTTGCCCAAAAATATAACTAGAGTTGCCATCACGTCTCACCTCATCACAAGGGATAGGAGACTTTGTGCTGTCCATCAGGCAATGGCTTTTTCCACTTGCCTTGTCTTGCCCCACCCTCTAGTCCCAGGAGCCCCAAATTATTGCAAATCAAACCAAATTACTTCATTTAATTCAATTTCTTAAAATCAGGATTCCTGCTCTCGTTGCAAGCATATGTCCAAGATATTCCCCCGTAGCTGCTCATTTCTTATTTAATCCCCAGTTGACATCCTTCACTTGCCATTAAACCAACCTTCCAGCTGTCCACTTTTTCACCTTACAAACAGCACCTCAGTTTCGTCTCGTAAATCCATTTCACGTGTTTAGCCCTTCATGTACATTTTTGTTCCAGACCTGGAGCGTTGAAAGAGTTCAGTTCTCTCTTCCCTCAATGTTAGAGTGGCAAACTAAATTCTGCGAATATACAGAACTAGCCAAGATGACAGCGTCAGTCAGAATGCATTCAAAATAAAAATTAAGAAAGGAATGGAAATGTGTTGAAGAATATATTGTACAAAATCATTCTATTAGAAACCTCTTGATGAGTATAGATTGAACCCATTAAGTTAAGAAGCTATGTTTTTAATAGATGAATGTTCATTCTAATGAACAAAAATGAACACAATATTAGAGTTGTTGTTGTTTTAAGTAACAAGTTGGATATCACACATGTGGGTGAAGGAAGTCACGTGGGTATTTGGGTAAAAGGGGAGGTAGTTATAGGGATAGGTGTGGGGAATTTGTAGAAATAATATATTATATGTTATGTATAATGTTGAATGCGTATGACAATTAACATGTAATGTGAATTAATTTTTTAATTCACTGGACCTAATGGTCAGGGGTCCCTTTACCTTATAATACATGGGTAGGCAAACTAAGGCCCAATCGCCTTCTAAATCCGGCCCGCAGACAGTCCAGGAATCAGCGTATTTTTACATGAGTAGAATGTGTCCTTTTATTTAAAATGCATCTCTGGGTTATTTGTGGGGCATAGGAATTCGTTCTTTTTTCCTTCAAAATATAGTCTGGCCCCCCCATAAGGTCTGAGGGATGGTGGACCGGCCCCCTGCTGAAAAAGTATGCTGACCCCTGCATAATATGACATTTGTTGTAATTGTGCTGCTTACCTTATTTTCTTAGTTGTTTCCTTGATAGACTTTTATAGATTGCAATTGTTTCACTGATGTGTGAATCATTCTACATGACCTATGTTTTATTTGTGATGCTCTATGACGTTATTGTTATTTATTGTTTGTAAGCAGCTTTGCAATTCATTTGAATGAAAAGTGACACGGGTATATAACAAATCAAAATACAGTGGTGCCTCGCAAGACAAAATTAATCCGTTCAGCGAGTCTCTTCGTCTTGCGGTTTCTTCGTCTTGTGAAGCACGGCTATTAGCGGCTTAGTGGCTTAGCGGCTTTAAGAAAAAGGAAAAAAACTTGCAAGAACTCGCAAGACGTTTCGTCTTGTGAAGCAAGCCCATAGGGAAATTCATCTAGCGAAGTGACGCAAAAACCGAAAAACCCTTTCGTCTTGCGCGTTTTTCGTTTTGCGAGGCATTCGTCTTGCGGGGCACCACTTTATCAAGTAAAATTCTGAGATGACCGCGGCCATTTCTGATTGCCAGAAATGCCCAAGGAGTTTTTGTGTGAAGGAAAAATTAGAGTAACTTGTGATATAAGTGCCATGGAAATCAAGAAGAGAAGAAGAGTTTGGATTTGATACCCCGCTTTATCACTACCCGAAGGAGTCTCAAAGCAGCTCACAATCTCCTTTCCCTTCCTCCCCCACAACAAACACTCTGTGAGGTGAGTGGGGCTGAGAGACTTCAAAGAAGTGTGACTAGCCCAAGGTCACCCAGCAGCTGCATGTGGAGGAGCGGGGAAGCGAACCAGCTTCCCCAGATTACGAGTCTACCACTCTTAACCACTACACCTCACTGGCTGTGCCACACTGGCTGCGACAAGAAGTCCCAGGGTGCATGCATGTGTATACATACATATAGTTCAGCTGGCAGAACAGGAGCTCTTAATCTCAGGGTTGTGAGTTCAAGCCCCATGCTGCATCTCAGGGGGTTGGACTAGATGACTCTAGTGATCCCTTCCAACCTAGAATTCTGTTATTCTGTATTGTGTATGTGTTAAATCTCCATCCATAACAGGTGTTTCATTCACACCCCCCCCCCTAGAATCATAGAATCATAGAGTTAGAAGAGACCCCAAGGGCCATCGAGTCCAACCCCCTGCCAAGCAGGAAACACCATCAGAGCACTCCTGACATATGGTTGTCAAGCCTCTGCTTAAAGACCTCCAAAGAAGGAGACTCCACCACACTCCTTGGCAGCAAATTCCACTGTCGAACAGCTCTTACTGTCAGGAAGTTCTTCCTAATGTTTAGGTGGAATCTTCTTTCTTGTAGTTTGGATCCATTGCTCCGTGTCCGCTTCTCTGGAGCAGCAGAAAACTGTTGGTTTCTGCTTCCTTCTCTGTGCAGCGAAGTGCTTGTCACGAGACAGGTTGTTTACATTCCACAGAGTCTGTACTGTTGGAGGTTTTCCCACGGGAACGGGAGACTGGATATGACGTACACTGGTTTCCTGTTTTTCACTGTTCTTTGCAGTTTCAGTATGTGATTCTCTCCGTGCTTTAGAGGAGAGATGACGCTTTCTCTGCTCCGGCAGAGGGAAAATGTTTTTCTGTAACTTACCAGCTTTGAACTGTAAATAAAGTAGTATAGAGCATGTTGGCTCATACTTTTCATCATTCCGCTGTGCACTGGACACTGCTTATCCCCAACATTTGGTTCCGGGCCCAGAAGAATGCAGTGTTTTGAGGATGCACTCCAGAAGTCGGGCTCCTGGCAAGGGAACAAAGGAGCGCAGAGACGAAGTGCCGGCAAAGCATCTGAAAGCAGGAGAGAGACGGAACGCACGGTATCTGCTCTGCGCGTCAAGATGATTGATGAAGGTATGTGCTACTGCTCCGGGCAGCCTGCCAGCTTCTAATTAATGGCTTTATGGCTGGACTTTGAACTTTTAATAGCCGGTTTTGCCGCGGCACAGGCAAATGGCTCAAAGGGACGCTATGCTGGGGGAAAACGAAAGTAAAGTGCAGCTGCAGCTCTATGACGCAGCAAGAATTTAGCACAGCATAGAGAAAGCACTTGGGGACTTTCACTTTTGAGCTTGCTTTTGGAATGCAGTTTGAAACAGCTGCAGATAAGCAACGTAGCATACAGAAAGGCGCAGGCTCAAAGGCAGAGGCTGTTTTGAAATTGCCTTTGGATTAAAGCAGTTTGATTTAAAGCAGCAGTGATGGCTAGCTGCAGAAGGCTGGATGAAGCAAGTGGGGAATTTGATACCACTGATCAGCCAAATGCTCAACTCACAGTAGCTTGTGATACTGCCATGATTCAGAATGGAGCAGATCGGCGGGGTGCTAGCTGCATCAACAAGGGGGAGACTTCACATACGTCATCCCGTAGTGCAGTGGAACCACCAGATGGCGCCAAAGCTTTGAAGGCAGTGAAATGCTACTCATGTGGACGTCTAGGCCATATGAAGAGGGAATGCAAATATCCCAGGGCCAAGACAGAGCAGCGCAGCGGAAGCTCATCGCGTGGAAAAGGCCAGAGCACAGGCAAAGGTCCGGTGTCCAGGACAACGCAGCACAAGGCAATGGTCTCATGCTACGCTCCAAAGGTTGCAGAGGTTGCAGAGGTCCAGAAGACGTCTAGATCTTTCTTCGTTGTTGATTCAGCGGCAACCCACCACATGTGCAACGATAAGCGACTGTTCGTGTCTTTTACACCGCAGGAAGGTGCGATTCACCAGGCGGATGACCACACTATCCCCAGTAAAGGCTACGGAACTGTTGTTCTTCACAGTTTGGACTTATCGATACAGGATGTGCTTTATGTGCCGGACGCGAAACATAATCTGCTTAGCGTTGGACAGCTGATGGAGCGGAAAATAGACGTTTCCTTTAATAACAATAGATGCATCATCACCAAGAAAAATGATTATCAATTGTATGCTGAATTTGTTGATCGTTTGTTTGTTTTGTATTATGATGATGTTGTGCAGGATGACACTTGTTGCATTGCAGGTTCTAACAAAAGTTTGCATGCAGAATGTATTCACGATTTTCACAGGAAATTTGCTCATTTGCATTTTGAGGCAGTATCTAAAATGCCTGCCTTGGTTGAAGGTATGACTATTAAACCCTGCAGGTACCACATGAAGTGCAAGGCATGCGCAGCAAACAAGGTGAAAATGGCTGCGAAAGGTAAGGTGTCTAGTAGGCAAGCTACAGAACCATACCAAATTATTCATGCTGATTTGGTTGGACCACTAGCGCCCTCTTTGGGTGGGAATAGGTACTTCATGGTTCTTATTGATGCATTTTCCAGGTATATTTTTGTGTACAATCTCAAGCAGAAATCAGAGGCTTTTCCTAGGTTCAAGGAATTCTGTGCTTGGTTGGGAAATGTGCATGGTAAGAAGATTAAGATTCTTTTCACCGACCGGGGGGGAGAATTCACTTCTCAGCAGTTTGAAGCTTTTCTGGCTGAGAAAGGAATTCAACACGATTTGTCTAGTCCTCGCTCGCCATGGCAGAATGGACTTGCGGAACGAGCAAATCAAACATTGCTTCAAGGGTTAAAAACCTTGCTGCATGATGCAAATCTTCCAGAGAGTTATTGGGCCGAAGCTCTCTCATGTTTCACTTACAGTTATAATCGCAGGTTATCTTCAGCGATTGGTTGTACCCCCTATGAGAAGATGTTTGGCAAGAAGCCATACATCAAACACATGAAAATTTTTGGTTCTGACATGTGGGTTCACTCACCACAAAACTCCAAGTTAGACAAGCGTGGATTGCATGGTATCTTTCTAGGTTATCAGAAAGGGTCTTACAGAATAATGATGACTGAGTCTAAGGAGATTAAGCTCACAAGAAGTGTTGAGTACAATGCCAAGTGGGGGGAGAATGTGGGAATTTTCCAATGTTATCCTGATGACAGTGATGAGACTGAGGATAGTCAACAGCAAAAGCAACCGCAACAACCCACACCCACTGATGAAGGTTCTGATTCTGAGTCTGAAACTGAATCGGGTGATTCAGAGGATTTCAAGAGTGCGAAAGCCTCTATGCGACCCTCTGAAAGCTCTGATCAAGAATTGGAAGAACCATTGTTCACAATAGGTCGCTTTTCTCCTAAGAAGGAAGAGGAGAGTGTTGAAGACTTAAGGCTAATTCGTAGGTCACAGAGAGCCACAAAAGGCAGACCTCCAAAGAGATTTGCTGATGAGTTTGCTAAGATAGCAGTAACAGCTTTTAAAAGCTCCAAGAAGGTTTTTGAACCTTCAAGTTTCCAAGAAATCCAGGATTTGGATTCAAAGGAAGCTGAGCCATGGTTAAATGCCATGAAGGCTGAGCTTGATTCCTTGGAAAGGAACAAAACATGGGAACTTGTTCCAGTAGTTCCAGGAATGAAATTGCTTGGAAGCAAATGGGTCTTCAAAGCGAAGACTGATCAAAATGGCAAGATAGTCAGACACAAAGCCAGGTTGGTAGCCAGAGGATTTGCTCAGGTACCAGGTGAAGACTATCACGAGACCTACTCACCCACAGTGAGGTATGAGAGCATTAGGCTTATGCTCAAGCTAGCTGCAGAGGAAAATCTACACATTAGTCACCATGATGTGAATACAGCTTTTCTATACGGATCTCTAAATGAATCACTTTATATGCTTCCACCTGATGGCGTACAGGTAAAACAGGGATTTGTTTGTGCTCTGAAAAAGTCAATTTATGGTCTCAAACAAAGTGCACGGTGTTGGCACACAAAACTCACTGAAGTATTGTTTTCTCTAGGTTTTAAGCAAGGGAAATCTGATCCATGTGTATTTGTCAAAGAGGAGGGGCAAAAGAAACTGTATTGTTTGTTTTATGTTGATGATCTTTTATTCTTTTGGAAAGATGTCACAATGTACAATAACGCCCTAGCTCAACTCAAAGAGCACTTTGACATGAAAGATCTTGGTGAGGTAAACAACTACCTATCTCTGGAAATAGAGAGAGATCAAGATGGTAACATTCTAGTACACCAGTCACGAAAAATTGCTGATGTGTTAATCAAGCTAAACCTGATGGATGCTAACCCTGTAGACACACCGATGATAACAGGTTATCAGGTAGATGACACTGAAGAAGCGTTTTCTGACACTACACTGTACAGAAGTGTTCTAGGCAAGCTAAACTTCATTGCCAGATGTTCAAGACCTGACATTGCTGTTAGCTGTAATTTGCTAAGCAGACAAGTCAACAATCCTACTGTTAAGGATTGGAAAGCTCTGAAACGCATAGCGCGGTATTTGAAAGGCACTATGCATTACAGACTGAGATTTAACAATCAGAAGTCTGGTGGTCTTGAGATATTTGCAGATGCAAGTTTTGGAAGTGACACTACAGACAGGAAAAGTACGTCTGGAGTTTGCTATAGGTACAATCAGGGTCTATTTGATTGGTCATGCAAGAAGCAAACAACAGTTAGCTTAAGTACTTGTGAAGCTGAACTGAATGCACTGTCTTATTCACTTAGGGATTGTGAATGGTTGTTACAATTGTGCAAAGACATGAAAATTCCTGTCAAATGTCCAATCCAGGTTTACCAGGACAACAAAGCATGTTTGGCTTTGCTGAATTCTGAAGGTTGTAAGCAAAGCACGAAGCACTTGCAATTGAAGGTGCAACATGCTAGGGAACGTATTCAGAAGGGACTCGTAAAGGTGTCCTATATGCCAGGTAATGAAATTCCTGCTGATGTATTGTCCAAGATTGTATCAAGGGATCAACACTGTACCTATGTGCAGAAGTTGGGTTTGTACTGATATTGTACGAACACGCTGCCCAGAGATGTTCACAGAAAGGGGGAGGATGTTGGTTTCTGCTTCCTTCTCTGTGCAGCGAAGTGCTTGTCACGAGACAGGTTGTTTACATTCCACAGAGTCTGTACTGTTGGAGGTTTTCCCACGGGAACGGGAGACTGGATATGACGTACACTGGTTTCCTGTTTTTCACTGTTCTTTGCAGTTTCAGTATGTGATTCTCTCCGTGCTTTAGAGGAGAGATGACGCTTTCTCTGCTCCGGCAGAGGGAAAATGTTTTTCTGTAACTTACCAGCTTTGAACTGTAAATAAAGTAGTATAGAGCATGTTGGCTCATACTTTTCATCATTCCGCTGTGCACTGGACACTGCTTATCCCCAACAAAAACAACCTTTCTCCCTCCTCTATGTGACATCCTTTTATATATTTGAACATGGCTATCATATCAACCCTTAACCTCCTCTTCTCCAGGCTAAACATGCCCAGCTCCCTTAGCCGTTCCTCATAAGGCATCGTTTCCAGGCCTTTGACCATTTTGGTTGCCCTCCTCTGGACACGTTCCAGTTTATCAGTGTCCTTCTTGAACTGTGGTGCCCAGAACTGGACACAGTACTCCAGGTGAGGTCTGACCAGAGCAGAATACAGTGGCACTATTACTTCCCTTGATCTAGATGCTATACTCCCTTAAAGGCCTGCAGAGGGATGTGTAAATAAGGACCGGAGAAATCTGTATTGAATAGAAGCTTTTAAAGTCAAGTTATCTGTTCCATTGCATAACACTTTAAGTTCTTTTGCGTTGTGGCCTGAAGTTAAATGAATGCTGATCATGCTGTGGGACTAGAACACGATGAATTTATATTAAAAATGCAGAAAGTACAGTATACACCGAGGTGCAATCTATTGACTATGTCAGTAATAGCAGCTTTTTTCATTTCCCCCCAGTAATAGAAGTCATTGCATGCATTCAGAACGGATTCTCAGCCTTTATTAATCTCATCAAAGAAGCTGCCTTCAGTTTGGAATGCTATTGATTCCTTTTTTTAAAGAGACCGTCAGTATCCCTGTTCTTTGCCCACATCACAATGTATTTCAAACATCTCTTAAAACAACCTACAAATTGTAAGGCACTTTAAACCACCCTTAATTATTTGTGCCACATTTAGAAGTTGGAAAGATTCGGTGGGGGCAGGGGAGCAAGATGCCGAAACAGATCTGTGGCCGCCACCCACCAAACAAATATCAGAACTCCAATATCTCTTCATTCCTTCTCCTGCATATTATTATAATTATAACGGGTCAGTCACTTAATCTTGCCCAGAGCAACCCAAAGCAACCAAATAGACAATAAACCCCACACAGGTACATTAAAATCAAGAAGAAAGAGAAACTTCTTAGAAACATCCCACCCACTTCTATAAGGCCACAGATAGCTAAAAGCCAAAAGCCTGGAGGTAGAGGAAAGTTTTTGTCTGGCGCCTAAAGTTATATAATTGAAATTAAATATTGAAATACTTTACTGTCACTTATACAAATTGTATACAGTGAGATTACACGGGCACCCCCCCCCCCACTCAGCTCTCTTAGTCTTAATTCCCCTCGTTTACTGACACACACGCACCAAACCCGAAAGTCAGTTGCCCTGTTGTTATCTTTTCATTCAGCAGCCTAACAGCCCACAGATAGAAGCTGTTCTTTACCCTGTTGGTGCGACTAATCATGCTTCTTTATTTTCTGCCCAAGGGCAGGAGATCAAGAAAGTGCCAGCCAGGGCACCCTGATAATTCTCCTCACTCTCCTGAGGCAATATATATAAAGATGGCACCAGGAGAACCTCCCTGGGGAGAGTGTTCCACAAATAGGCACCACTAAGGAAAAGGACCACTAAGGAAAAACATAGGCAAAAGTGGGGAATATTGCTACCTTTCAGTCAGAGGTCTGCTGTTCCATTATGTTTATTAAAGGTAAAGGGACCCCTGACCATTAGGTCCAGTCGTGACAGACTCTGGGGTTGCGGTGCTCATCTCGCTTTATTGGTCGAGGGAGCCGGCGTACATCTTCCTGGTCATGTGGCCAACATGACTAAGCTGCTTCTGGCAAACCAGAGCAGTGCACAGAAACGCCATTTACCTTCCTGCCGGAGCGGTACCTATTTATCTACTTGCACTTTCAAATGCTTTTGAACTGCTAGGTGGGCAGGAGCTGGGACCAAACACTTAGTGAAGTGTTAATACTGATGTCACCTGGAGTTTTACAGTGCGATCCTAACCCTGGCAGTGCATCAGTGGGGATGGATGGAGGGTGTAAATAACCACCTCTTCTGTTGCCATGCTACTTAGGCCAGCTGGGACAGATGCGGGGTTGGTTATCAGAGCCAGATTGGATCTGAGGCTGTCTGATGATGGCAGTTGGGCTGGGTTGGGATCCAGTGGGTTCTTGGCCAGCTCAGCCCCTCCCTATCACAAGTTAGGGTTTATCATGGTCTAGCGCTGGTGCAAATGCTGTCAGTGGTACTCTCCTCGCAGATGGGGAGATACTTCCATTCACACACAAAACCAGTGCAGGAGAATGGGGGTATGGGGCTAGGAGTTCCATCTTAGTTATCATGATGCTTAATTATTATTAGTCATTTAACCATGGTTGTCTGTTGTCTGGGTATTGTTTCATTGTTTTGTGTTATTAGGTTACATATCTCTTTTTTTATAAGCCACTTTTTAATTTTAACAGAGACGGAGATACAAATATTAAGCTAAAGTTAAACGAATTTCTAATAAAAAATAAATAAATCAATAAAGCATTAAAATCCTCATTAAATGTTACAGAAGATTAGCGTTTCATGCAGTATGGGATGAGCGGGTTATCTCATTTTCCTCTTTAATGTTCTATGAAATAAAATGGCTCGAAAAGAAAAACCAAGGGAGGGATTGCAGAAACATTTTGACTCCCTGGAAAGAAAGGAAAACGCGCACGCATTCCATCGTTAGAAGATAACCCAACGTACCAGAAGATTTCACTTGGTGTACTTAGATTAATAAGGTTTTTCTGGAAACAAATCTTGAGTGGCAGGAGATTTGAATCCTCTAAGAGGCATGCATCTATTACAATGAACAAAAGAGGGGGTGTCAGGAGGGACTTACTCTTTGATTTACAATTATAACTCAATGAGCATTCATGCAATAAATAAATAAATAAAATCAGCAGCATTATCATAGGCCAATTTTTTAAAAAACTGCTAAATGTGGTGACTAGCTTCATTACGTGACCAACAGTGAGACATCTCATGGATGACAATAAGGCGAAGACGAGCGTTGGAAGGGTGCAATAGACAAAATGAATTTCTTCACACAGTGTCTAGGTAAAGCATATCATTCATCCTCACAATGATGGCCACCAACTTGGGTGGCTTTCAAAGAGGATTGGGCAAATTCATGGAGGACCTTCTTGCATGCTTCTCATAGACATCTGGTTGGCCATGGTTCCTCTGCCTACATGGGCCTCTGGTCTCATTCAACAAGGCTTTTCAACAAGGTTATAGTTCAATGGCAGAGGGCATGATTTGCAAGTGTAAGGCTCCAACTTCAGCCTCCGGCATTTCCCACTAAAAAGGGATATCAGTTAGCCGGTGTTGCGAAAGATCAGCACCTATGACCTGAGATTCTTTGCCTGAGTCTGTGAAGAACCACTGATAGAGTAGTTATCAATGAACTAGATGGACCACAATTATATAAAGGTGCCCTGTGCTGTGTGGATGTCCTATATTAGAGTCTGTTTCTTGGCTTCAATTCCCACCACCCTTCTGAGTAATACCCCTCCCCACCTTCTCACTATATAGAAGGGTCTGGAAACTTCTGTTTCAGTGTATCTGAAGAAGTGTGCATGCACACGAAAGCTCATACCAAGAACTAACTTAGTTGGTCTTTAAGGTGCTACTGGAAGGATTTTTTTTGTTTTGACTATGGCAGACCAACACGGCTACCTATCTGTAACTTGGCTTCAATGGAGAGTGATGGATGCATCCATGGTATGCATGCAGATTTAGGGATTTAGCTAGTACAGAAGAACCTATGAAGCCACCTTATCCTGAATCAGACTATTGGTTCATGTGGGGGGAAAGAGGAGGGAACAAAATATTCTTGAAGGCAGATCTTTTTTCCGGGCCCAACACATTTGGGAATAATTCTTTAAGGGGAAGTGTAAATAATAATATACAAACATGCATATTTACTAGGGATGGAGGAGAATGTGTTTGGTCTGCATTTTTAAGTGAAATAACCTCTTGGATTAATCCATGGATCAGAACATAATGATTTTCTCTCTCTCCAAATTTCATACTTCTCTGAATTTTGCAATAAAGTTATTGGCTCAAAGGACGTACCAAGATGCATTAAAATATGCATGCAAGTGATGTATGTATTAAAGATAAAATGCATTTAGAAATGTGTACATTGAGATAACATACATATTTGAAATGTACATAATTAAGATACATATTGAATATGTATTTACATTCAATGATTAAAAAACCTGCCTGTTTAAGATTAGAGTTAAGGCTCACGCTCCACAAGGGCAGGCAATTGGAAGCTAAGACTGATTCCTTAACAGTTTAGCAATTCCTTTGCACAAATCACCCCCACTGTGTCCTCACTTTCCCTTGGTCTTTCTGGGTGAATCCAGATGAGGAGGGTGGTGTGCTTTGTTGACCTGTAATGCCTTATGAATCACATGGGCCTTACTGTATTGCTAGAGGAATCCTCCTTTCAGTTCTGTACAAAATCTAGCACCTGAGCAGTGCTTGAGGAACATAGGTGGATTCATGGGGAAGTATTTATTTTATTTTTATTTTTATTTTATTATTTTTAAATTACTTTTATTTTGCTTTAAACAAGTACATATAAATATAGACGACCAAAATTACAAAGGAAAATTCCTTAATAGTAATGATTTTTTTAAAAAAAAAAACCTAAAAAAAAATCGAAGTACATGACACAGAACATAAGCAACTATGGGAAAGATAAAAGAAAAGAAAAATGAAAAATAGAAAAAATAGAAAAAGGAAGATGAGCCAAAGCAGGAAAGCTCATCTATGGGGAAGTATTTAATAGTGGTCTTGCGCTAGCACACAACACTTCCATTGAATTAAGAAAGAGTACCTAGCCACTTTGGCCACCTCATGAGAAGAGAAGGCTGCCTGGGAAAGACCCTGATGTTAGGAAAGATGGAGGGCACAAGGAGAAGGGGACGACAGAGGATGAGATGGTTGGACAGTGTTCTCAAAGCTACCAGCATGAGTTTGACCAAACTGCAGGAGGCAGTGGAAGACAGGAGTGCCTGGTGTGCTCTCGTCCATGGGGTCACGAACAGTTGGACACGACTAAACAACAACCTAGCCACCAATCCAAAAGCTGCTCCTGAAGGTATGGGTCTCTCTCAATAATAATTAATAAATGCCTTGATTTGCTCATTCTGCCCCTCTGCACCTGTTCCACTGGGAAAGTTTTAAGCAGGATTTGAAAATAGCTGCCAGATATAATGAGATGCTACCTAGGAAAATTATTTTCCTAGGTAGCATCTCATTATCTGGATCTATAAACTATAAACAGCATTTCCATGAGCTCTGGCTTCTGTCACGGTGTTCCGTTGCTCCAGAAGCAGTTTAGTCATGCTGGCCACATGACCTGGAAAGCTGTCTGCGGACAAACGCCAGCTCCCTTGGCCTGAAAGCAGAGATGAACACTGCACCCCATAGTCAAATTCAACTGGACTTAACCATCCAGGGGTCCTTTACCTTTACCTTTTTATAAACTAAGTCCAACAACAATATGACAAAAGGCCATTTAGTTGCAGCTACTTTCAGGAACTATTTCCTAATATATTCCAAAGTTATGATTAACTCTTTTAAATGTGATTGGTTGTCTGCATTTGTTTGGGAAGCAGAAACAGTGACATAGCTTAAAGATGAGCAAACCTTCTAGTTAGTGTGTGTGTGTGTGTCTGTGTGTATACGCAGATGTGTGTGACAGTGGCAGCTCCAGCAAAAAAAAATATCAAAATAATAATAAGGGGATGTACAGAAGAGGTAAAGAAAAAACAATAGCATATGTTAATGAAAAGGATCCAGAAATGAGGGGAAGGAGGCCAAGTCTCTTGTTTGGGGGGTGTTTGCTCCCTGTCTCCCACCCCTCAACATTGCTTGTGGTACATGTACACATGCATGTATGGGGTTTAACCAGCAGAACTTGGTGTTTGCATCTTCCTTTGCAGACAACACAAGTCAGAGTTGTCCCCTTTGCTTGAGGCAATGGAGATGATTTCTCACCAGCTGCACTGATGACGATATACAAAGCAATTATCTGAATAAATCAGCTTAATTCACCTAACAGTAAGAACTGTATTCTTCTGAATTAATTGCTGCTCTTCTTCATAGAACGTGAAGGTTTATGGTGCATCATTTCTTGAAGTTAGGACTATTCTGCTGCATCTTATAAGCATGAAATCCATTTGAAAACAAGACTGAATGACCTGACAGCTCTGTGTAAGAGGAATGCTTTGGGTGGCCAAGGGAGAAATTAGGCCAGAGATACAACTTCAGAGACTGCACCACAAACCTACAGTTCCAGATTCTGTCGATATGGAACAGCTCTCCAAAGAAGGAATCTGTGACAGAAAAGCTCAAAAGGTCACTCAGTGCCCAACGGCAGTAAAAGACTTTACTGAGTTGGTTTTATCCAGGATAGTGTCTCAATACCACTGCAATGTGCAAAGAATCAGATATCAGGGAACCTCAGCAGGAATATGCTTTGCCAGGCAAGTCAGGGGGTTTCAAAGCATCTGGAGGAACTGTGAGTTCAAGCAAAGTTACAAATTAATCCCCAGAAAGGAAAGGAAAACAACTACCACTGCCATGACCTTTGTAGAGGTTTGGAGGACAGGCACCAGGAACACAGTGTTGAGGTCTGCATTTGCAGAGACCCTTCAACTTACAAGGCAGATCAGAGGCTGGAGGATAGCAGAGTGGCAGGTGCAATTCGGGACAGTGCAATTTGGTCTCCACTAGGTATGTCCAATATACAGAGTGTGTCTGGGATGTGTGTGAGAGAGAAAGGGGCACAGAGAACATGTAATGGCTGTGTTCTATACATGATCTTATTACCCACTCTTCGCCAGAAGGTCCCAGGGCAGGTCATAGTCATTTAAGAATACACTACGAAAACAGTTCAAAAGCAAATTACAGCACCTAGTAAAAGACAACCATAAGTCATCCATACCACTGGATCTCATATGATCCCACTTTCAGACTCAGGAAATTGCATTCATTTATTTACTTACAAAGGGACGCAGGTGGTGCTGTGGGTTAAACCACAGAGCCTAGGACTTGCCGATCAGAAGGTCGGTGATTCGAATCCCCGTGACGGGGTAAGCTCCCGTTGCTCGGTCCCAGCTCCTGCTAACCTAGCAGCTCGAAAGCACGTCAAAGTGCAAGTAGATAAATAGGTACCGCTCCGGCGGGAAGGTAAACAGCGTTTCTGTGCGCTGCTCTGGTTCACCAGAAGTGGCTTTGTCATGCTGGCCACATGACCTGGAAGCTGTACGCCAGCTCCGTCGGCCAATAAAGCGAGATGAGCGCCGCAACCCCAGAGTTGGTCACAACTGGACCTAACGGTCAGGAGTCCCTTTATCTTTATTTACTTACAAAACAAAGAGGTAGACCAGGGATAGCTAATATGGTGCCTTCAAGATGCTGTTGGATTCCAGCTCCCAACATGCTTCGCCATTGGCCCTGCTGACTGGGGCTGATGGAGCTGGAGTCTGGCATATCTGGAGTGCACCATGTTGGCTACCCTTGAGGACCGCACCTCGTAATTTTAATTCTAACCAAGAGAATCTCCTACTGCATGCCTTCAAATCAATCTTGGTTGGCTCCAGTGGAAGGATCAATTGTACATAGGTGGTGTTCTGCATTGTTTCAAGGTTGTTTAGCAGCCCTTTGTTCCGGCAACCTACACAGTTTTGTTTATAGGTGTTTGTGATAGCAGCACGTCAGGCACAGAATTATGACATCACCAAGAACGTGGCAAGTCACCACAGCCAGTTGGATTAAATGAGAAATGAAGCAAAGGACATTGAGGGTGAATGAAGAAGATGCACACCGCTTTGGCACCAAGAATGACAGCATTTTGAAGCATTAGGAATATGTTTGGCCATAGGTGTCAATAATGGGAGGCGTTTTATTTCACTTAACGAACATAACATGAAATGAGGAAAACTGTATGGGCTCTTCCCTTCTTCCTGCCCACTTGTCACCATTTTCGTCTTGGGAAAAGATGGAAGTTATGACAGGAACTGCTATTTTCAGAAAGGTCTTGCTGTGAAAAAGAAGCCAGGGCAACATCTAGGGACATTAAAAATGGTCCTGATGCCATTGAACCACAGAACTATTGTAAATACAGATTGCAAGAAGCAATTTGGGAGCACAATAGCCCTTGAATGTATCAAAAGACCTCTGTCACATCAAAAGACCTCTCAAAACCACCAGGGTTCTGTGGAAAAGAAGAAACCACTTTTTATTATTCGGTCTCCTGACAAGCATCAACTTTTGAATTAGCTGCACAGCAGCATTTCATCAACAACCCAGTTATCTGAATTACTTTGTTTATGCCATTGCGACTAATGGCACTTAAGATGTACTCAAAACAAGTTTACAAACCAAGGAGAGTAGATTAACAATTGTGGCTATCTTTGACCGGCACTCTTCTATCTACAGCACTTCTCACTTTGATGAGAAACTTCAGAGAATCTAGGTTCTACAGTTTCCTGAATGGAGAACCAATACTCATAAAACATATCAAGTCTATTTTCTTTTCCAACAAGGATGCAGAAATCCAGTATTCTGATCTTGCTGAACATCTTTAGATATTTTTAGATCTTTGGTTTTATCACCTGTGTGTTTGCTGCCCTGGGCTCCTTTGGGAGGAAGGGTTGGGATATGCATATTATTATTATTATTATTAAATAATAATATTCACAGTAGCTTCTGATTTATGAGCCTGCTGTGTGGGAAATTAACACTGGCATGATAGTTTGCACAGCAAGGTTGCAATCCCATACTTTAGGTATTGGATTGCAGCCTCCCTCTTTGAGTAAACCTATGGAAGACATTGAAATTACTCTACTGTGAGGACTCTGGGGACTACATCTTGGATATCTTGTAATTCCATAACTGATTACCATACTTTGTTGCAGATATTGCAGGTTTTAATCAGGGTGCCAGCAGACCATCACTGCAGTCTGTTGTATCTTACAATGACAAATGGCTTATTTTCTAAGCAATTTGCTTCTTAGAAGTTTTATCAGAGAAATCTGTCTTGTTCTCTCTCTGTGTGTCTCCCTCCCTCTCTCTGAAGGCTGCTCTGTTGCCAGTTTCTTTTTTGGAGGGTGGAAATCTCCCCTCAGTTCCGTTCCGGGTCATCTCGCTGCCAAGTTTGCCATCCTCAAATGACTTTTGCGCTTTTCATAGAGTTTTGAATAATTGGTCGCCCGTTAAGTGAACAGCTGTATAATCTTTGTTTATACATTTTTTATAGAAATGTCTGCGGCTGCCTTCCTGAGATCTGCTGTCAGTCAAGGGAAGACGCGAGCGCAATCTATTTGAGAGCGCCTCAAGCACTGCAAATGAGGTTCTCTCATTCCTCAGTGCTTTCTCGTTGATATCTTCAGGCCTTCATTGTAAACACAGGTCCTTTGTGTGATAAGTGCGGAAATTTGAGTGATGGGGATAGATATCTTGTCACTGGAACAGCAGCTGCGATGTATTTATGGTTGAAAGCCATTTTAATAGTGCGTCACTTTGCATTACATGCGCTAATTCCTTGATGTTAATATGCTGTCTAGCTGAGCATTCTTGAAGCAGTTGAATCTTCTTCATTTTAGGAAGAGGAAGCTGAATCCTGCAAGGTCAGAGGGACACTATTCCCTCCCCTCCAAACCAGCACTTACGGACCCGCAGATGCTATGTTATTAAACATGGGCAATGTTGACACTATGAAACAATGTCCCATCTCAAGAGATGTTCAGAGAGTAGGGTTGCCATATTTCAAAAAGTAAAAAATCCAGAAACAAAAGTTGTTGAGCTTTTTTCTTTTTTAGCTATTTTTGAGGGAGATTGGCAAAAACCACACTGCCAACATGCGTCTGGATTTTCCTAGACATTTTGCCGCTTCCGACTGCAGTATTCCGGGTATGTTCTAGGAAATTCTGGATGTATGGCAACCCTATCAGAGAGCCCAGATTTCAGTGTCTGAGGGTGTATTAAACCACACATTATTTACTTTGTATTTTATTAACTGTGTTTCCTTCAGAGGTCAGGGCAAGATGAAGTAGCATTTATGAAGTCCAGATGTTTAGGGAAGCTTTAAAGTGTGATGTTTTATTGTGTTTTTAATATTCTATTGGGAGCCACCCAGAGTGGCTGGGAAAATACATCATCATCATCATCATCATTATTATTATTATTATTATTATTATTATTATTATTATTATGTGCTGCACTCTGCAGTTGTCTCTCTGCCTGGTTTACACAACTGGCGGGGGGAAACGGGGGGCTGCATATTCAAAGACTGGATTTTGTATTTCTGACTTTACCTTTTGTAGTATTTTTATTGGTTATGGTTTTTTTGACGATGCTTATAGTGATTTTACAGTACAGTCATATCTCATGTTACGTCTGCCTCATGTTACGTTCTTTCAGGTTACGTCCTGTGGTGACCCGGAAGTACCGGGAAGGATTACTTCCGGGTTTTGCCGCTCGCGCATGTACAGAAGTGCAAAATTTTCTCATAAAGAAAGAAAGAAAATGAGCATAGCTGGTCTATGACCTGAACTAGAAGCTCTACCAAACATTCAATCCATTTGGCACCCAGAGTTTCTAAACTTAACTTGTAGATTTTATTCAGAAATTTAGGTATGTGCACAGTGCCTTATACCCTATGAATCTTGCTTCATTGGGAATAGATGTTTGTGCGGCTTTGTAGGAACATGAAGACTGGTTTAACAGCCAGTCTTTCCTACCAGGAAACTCTGGCAATGGTAGCTCTGTGGGGAGAATGAAGGGCCCCTAAAAATTCTCGGAACCTTTAACAACAAACTACAGTTCCCAAGATTCTTTCAGAAAAGCCACTACAGTTTAAAATTGTATGATACTGATTTAAATGTATGGTGCAGATGAGACCAAGGCATATAAAAGCAACAGTAGTGATGGAATCACATATCATCACAAATAAAATGTGCTCACTTGCTTTCAAACAGTTGTTTTTCCTCATTTGTAGATTACCGGCGCAATCCTATAAATGAGTTCAGTGGGACTTATTACCAGGCAAGGGTGTTCAAGATTGTATAAGAAGATGTCTGTTTCTTTGCTGTTGGGCTTGTGCAAACTTTATAAAGATGATAAATTTGTATGACAGAAAGGAACCTGGAGGCTGCCAACTCCAAAACTCTTCCTCCCTTTATTTGCATTAATATATTATTTAAATCCCACCCCTTTTTTTCTCTTTGAGAAAATCATTGTTTGATCCTCTGAATTCTTGTTCCCAAAGTCTCTCCAAGCCAATATATAATGAGCTGAGTGAAGAAGTTTAAGGTTACAAGGTGAGGGAGTCTTCTTTGTTCAGTAAACATGAAAAGTACACATACTTTGCTGGATTGAGCATGCCATATTTATGAAATTGTAGCTACCGCAAATTCCATCTTCTTCTCCAAGGAAGATTAATGTGAGATTATTTTATAATTGTTCAATAAAAAGTCCTCCAAATGTGAAAGGTGCCAATCCAGAAATGGATGCTCTTTTAGTTGCTTCATAACCACAGAGTTGTTACACTTTCCCTCTTGTAGTATTTTAATAAGTTTGAATTGCAAACCGATTTATTAATGGAAAACTCTCTAGAACACAATGTTCTTATATGAGGTGGTATATGAGTGCCAACTTCAAATCCCCCTATGGCCTTCCCCTTGCTCCTTTATCTCTCTGCCCTTAAACCCAGAAGTGGCTTTCCAGATGCGTCAGAGCCACTCTGCCAGGTTTCTGACAGATGGGTTACTTTTGTTTACCAGGAGGGGGAGAACCAAGGGGACATGGACCTCAGTGCAGTGCAACTGCCCCTCCCCATCTGCCTCCTGCTAAACAGCAGTGACCTTACCTGCCAAGAAGCATCATCAATTTTTCTCCTGTGAAATGGATATTTTTGGGGTTCCTAGAACAAATCCTTACATTTTTGAAATGGGCTCCTCGGCCCAAAAAGTTTGGGAATCCCTGCTGTAAAGAGACACCATTAACACTAGTACTGTCGATAAATTGTTACTACTAATAACAGCAGTAAAATATAGAGTATTTTCCCCCCTCTATGTTGTGATGCTACAACATTGCTGTTGTTCTTCTGCCATGTTGACCTTTCAAAACTTCCCACCCCGATTTTTGACTTGTATCATGCCCACTGCCGAAGATCAATTCACCGGCAATGAAGGCAAGGAACTGAGAGGCAGTTGTTCTTAGTGGTTTTGGCACATCTTTGCATAATTCAGAAGCATTTCTTTTATGAGCAGAGAATGGTTTGTCAAAACACTTCCATTGTTAGAATGTATGCTGTGTCTCTGCTTAAAGGTAGGGCTGAAGAGTATTCTGGTTTTACTGTTGTTAGCTGCTCTGAGCCCGGCTTCGGCTGGGGAGGGCGGGATATAAATAAAAATTATTATTATTATTATTATCATTATTATTATTATTATTATTATTATTATTATTATTATTATTATTTTGCTCTCCATTTAAGAGTCAATCTGCTCATGCTTCCTTCAACTGAATGCAAATACAGTGGTACCTTGGGTTACATACGCTTCAGGTTACATACGCTTCAGGTTACACACTCCACTAAGCCAGAAATAGTGCTTTAGGTTAAGAACGTTGCTTCAGGATAAGAACAGAAATGGGGCTCCGGTGGCGCGGAGGCAGCAGGAGGCCCCATTAGCTAAAGTGGTGCTTCAGGTTAAGAACAGTTTCAGGTTAAGTACGGACCTCCGGAACGAATTAAGTAATTAACCCAGGGTACCACTGTATGTGGATTAAGCCACATCATGGGTCCATGTAGTTATGAGGTGACCCAAGGACTATCTTTCACTTTCTTTAACGTTTTCACAGCTGCATACAGCAATGTTGGTTCTACTCTGTGGCTCTACAGTCCTGCCTGCCCTAAAATAAAAATAAAAATAAAAAACCGCTTGAAAATGTTGTCAGGAAGTGACTGGATGTCAAAACACACAGTCCCTTCCTGGGGAATTGTATGGGGGGAAAGATGGCTGCCTCCATGTACCTATGGTGGCAACTATCTTCCCACCTCACCCTATTACAATGACCCTGATAGCTGAAAAAGGCCACTGCAATAGGGTGATCACTCCATTAGATGGCAAAAAGAGAGATTTAATGGGACTGCATGAATGAAAACACTCACTTCATGCCCCAAGGATCTCCTGCATACAGGAAGTGTGCTTCCCCCTCATGCCCCTACTTCCAGAGATTTTAACCCTTATGGTATATTCACTTAAAATTATTTGCAGGCCCAGGAAAGTGACTACCCAAAGCTTTCACTTGACAGCCAGAAATCTGGGAGGCTTGCAGATGATCCCTGACTGTCAAATTCAAATTGGCTCAGAAATGAGCTGAGCCACTTCTGTAATTTTGGGGGAAATAGCTCACTGTCGATGAAAGCTGATTCAGTTTGAACTATGGATGACTTGCTCATCTAAAATATGAATTTTGTTCAGACGGGAAAAGATGCAATATTTATAACCATGGTGGATGACAACAACTACAGAAACCAAATCCAACCAGATTTTATTTGCTCAGAATTCTTATCTGATTTATTTCCATTTTATCCTACTAAGGATGAAAATGTAGCTTAAGCCTTCAGTGCTTCCTGTTAGAAATTACTAATTACACCATTAATAACCACATATCCCACCAGAATAACTGTGTAGAAGAGGGTTTGTGATAATGTGCCACAACTACTTTATCAACCACAAAACGTTTGATGTAAAAGTTCTTTCACAAGGAATGGGATCCAAAAGTATCATTCAATTAATTGGTGGGATTAATTCATTAGTCACAAATTTGTTCATTGCTCACCTGCGAAATGATGGTTTGGCGCCAAACAGCAATGCTGTAAACATTCTCTGTAAACAGTTTTGATTGGGGAAATATATCAAAGATAATTTCCCAAACGATAAATTATATGTTGGTGTTATCCATCTGTTTAAATATGCAGATCCATCTCTAAGGCAGGTAGCAACATTTTCTTCTTTTGAATTATAGTCAGTTACGGTACTTCAATTCAACAAACCTTTAAAACACTTGTTATATTCTTCTTATTAAATATCACACCTGATCGTTCTGCATTTGTACTTGTGCAGCTGCCTAACCAAGCTCTTCTGTTCTCTGAGTTGTTACTATTTCTCTTCAGAGGTGTTAAATTGCTGGACTGTTGTAGCAAAGGGTTGCATCCAGCTAAGTCATACTCAGAGTAAACCCCCAGAAGCCTGAAGATTCTTAAGTTTGTCAAGTTCGCTGATTGCAATGGGCCTACTCTAAGTACGACTGAGTTGGGCACAAGCCAAGAATATTGTGTCATATCAAAGACAAACAATTGAACAGTGCCATGGCTGTGCATGTTAAATTCAAAATACAGTGGTACCTCGGGTTAAGTACTTAATTTGTTCCGGAGGTCCGTTCTTAACCTGAAACTGTTCTTAACCTGAAGCACCACTTTAGCTAATGGAGCCTCCTGCTGCCACTGTGCCTCCAGAGCCCAATTTCTGTTCTTATCCTGAAGCAAAGTTCTTAACTTGAAGCACTATTTCTGGGTAGCGGAGTGTGTAACCTGAAGCGTATGTAACCTGAAGCGTACCTGAGGTACCACTGTAAACCCGATTGTGTTCTGTAAGCCTCACCTGCACGTTTTGTGGGTGTTAAGATAGCAGACTTAATGTAGCGTAAGTTGTCATGAATCCATTTCATCACACGTTCTGTTGTTATATTCTAAACCGTAAATGTTATGTTTGGTTTTCCACTCATTTAAATGGGATTTTAATTCACAGAGTGTGAGGATATCAATAGTCACTAGCCACAAGACCCACCCAACCACTTTGAATCGCACTCAGAAATGGCCTGGAAGTCAGAATAGACATATTGTGAAATGTGACTGTTATCAGCATTTTCAACCCGCTGAAGTTCATGTGTGATCTTCAAAGGTCGCTGATGAACGCGGCATTACAGTAGTTTAACCTAGCTGTGACCAGAAATTGAGTAACATGATGCCTTCTCCTGATGTTTGCAGGATGTTATACCAAGTGTGGCACAGTACTGTATTTCTTGTTCTTTTTTGTTTTTTTGTGGCATCAGACACCTGAGTAAGGTAAGCTCATCAAACATCCTGCACCGCCCCCCTTGAGAATCCCACTGGAATTTTCTCTCCCTTTCGATAAATGCCATTTCTTTCCTGTCAATTGGTGCAATTGAAAAAACAACACAATTTCTTTTCTTGTTAATTGATGGAGAATCATTATGAAGATGTGGCAGGAATTTTCAAGGCGACACTCATTTTAATGGATTTGTTTTTGAAAGAATGGCATTTGGCAGAAAAGCTGGAAGCAATCTTTTCAGTAAATAAATGCAAGGTCCCCTCCACACACCCAAACTGTTTTAGTTTGGTTCCTGTAGTGCATGCTGTATTGTTTCATATTTCATCGTATTTTCATGATGTTTTGTTTTCTCACAAGCTGCCTAGAGTACAATTTATGGGAATGTGGGATATACTTTTTTTATTAAAAAAAATCCATCATAATGATTGGCATTTTGATTCCTGTTTACTAAGCATTCGTCCTGATTTGTTTGCACAAAGGTTGTGGGGAGGTTAGACAATGCCTGCTATTCATTCAGCATTTACTCTGAAATGTTTGTGGGGAGATTATACTGGATTATGTTACGTGAGTGTTAACTTTCCAGCACATTTCTCTATCACTTTCCTTATCATTATTTTTTTTTCATTTCCTAAGTCTGGGGTGTTTTTTTGTGGGAGGTGGGGGTGGGAGAGCAGGTTTGTCACACAGAAATTTAAACTCACCTTTAATTGTATGATATGAATTTGCTGGCATGTGATTGAATACCACCTGAAAATTGTGACAGTTGGGGGGCACCCGAAGGACTTGGTAAGCCAGTTGTAGGATTGCAGCATTATTCATTCAACACACTACAGTGGTACCTCAGGTTACATACGCTTCAGGTTACAGACTCCGCTAACCCAGAAATAGTGCTTCAGGTTAAGAACTTTGCTTCAGGATGAGAACAGAAATCGGGCTCCGGCAGCACAGCAGCAGTAGGAGGCCCCATTAGCTAAAGTGGTGCTTCAGGTTAAGAACAGTTTCAGGTTAAGTACGGAACTCTGGAACAAATTAAGTACTTAACCTGAGGTACCTCTGTAAACATCTATGTTGAAATATCCCCATTCATTTGGCAAACAGAATTGGTGTTCTTAAGGTACCAAGATGCATCAATGTGTGTGTCTGTCTTGTTTTCCCCACCTACTAGGCATCAACCTCTTCCAGGGGCTTTCCTGAGGAGCGTAGTGACTTTTCCTGTACTCCAGTAAAAATACACCCTCACAAATCACGAAGCAGCAGACTCCGACTAAGTGGCTGCGAAGATTTACATTCTGTTGCTAACCCAGTTCTTACTCTGCTGAAAACCCCACAGCATCGATATAATGAATCCCTCAACCTCTGCCGCCAGCGCAATTTTTCTTCCCAACCTCATTGGCTCACAACTTTCTGCTTGACCTTTCACAATCTGTGTGCGGCAGAACTTCATTACAACCTTTTAATGATGCACAAATGGCACACAACACCAAGGTCGCCGCAGATTCCCCCGCGAGAACTTTTCAGGCACCGCTATAGAAATAGAGAGCAACAGGACTGTGTTTAAAGAAGCTGCGTAACTCAGTGGAGGATTAAAACCACGGTGGTCCCCAAGGAGCTGCTTGTGCAAAAGTGAAGGGGGATGTTGAGGATGTGATCGGTTAACTCTCTGCAAATGAGAAAATGATTTTAGGGATGGAGACAGGGTGGGGGTGATGACATTTCTCATGCTGTCAGAAGCTAAACGAATGCACTGGGTCATTTAAGAGAGCTATCTGAAAGGCAGACGGATAATAGGTCTTGGCATGGGAACATTCAAATCAATGCCTGTACAGATTAAGTTTACATTAATCTTCTATATTTCACAGTCCTGATTATCAGCGTGGTTTGATGGTGGCCGTAGGAAAAGAGGAGGCTTAGACTAAAATTATTGCTTGGTGATTGGGCAGTGTGGTTAGAATTCAACAGGTGATGAAAGGCACCTGTTAGAATTTTGTTTGGCAACTTCTCTCCCCTCAAGGCCAATTCCCAAATTCTGCTCTCCAGAGTTTTGGGGGACCCTCTATAACAAAGGAGAATGGGCTTCAGGGAGGAAGGGGAGTTGCCAAAATTGCTTCCTTTCCCAAAACAAGAGTTTGAACGCTTCTTTTTTTTTTTAACTTCTTTGTGCGGTCAGTCAGTTTATATACAATAAATAGTGTGTGCGTCACACACTAGTATTACCTCTAGCCTGGTAATAATTTAATATAAACCACCATGAAAATGGAGCAGACATTATACTCCAGTCTAGCATAGCATTGTTAATTTATTTAATTTATGGGTTTTTCTTAGATGAAGTATATTACGAATTCCCTCACTTGAAATAGAATAATAGACAAAAAACAACTCTATTATTTTAAAAAATTCTTTTTGATCGTGCAAATGACGGAAAACACAATAAATGTACTCCTCCTTGATTTGAATTTTATCTTTCATCTTTGCAACCTACCCTACCACCAAGTAAAGAAACAAAATTGCTCGGGGTGCAGAAAACAAGATATTGTAAAGGATCTCTCCAAACTGGTGCAAGTGTAAATTCACTGGCATGTCACCAATTATTAATTAATTAATTAATTAATTTCACATATATGCTTATGGCATTTGAACTGGTGATGGTGACTGACCAGAAATGAGATTCCAGGGTCACAGGGGATATCTACCCAGTGTGCTTCTGCAGAAAAGGTGAATTCCATGTGAATTCTAGAGTTGCAGAAGATGGTGCTTCTGCCATGGGGATAAGGATATTGGTTTATCAAATCCTTTTCTGCTGTCATATGAAGAGAACTGGTAGCATCATCTGCGTATCAGCCTAAATTGCTGTAGCATGTCCTCATTGAGATTTTCCTCCACCATTATTCCTTCTCTCCTCTTGCCTGTCCTGCCTTCTCTCCATTGTTTCTCCATGGTCTAATCTAGATAGGGTTGCCCTTGGGAACAGAGACATTAGAACACAAGGCAAGCTCCGTTGGATCAGACCAAAGGCCCATCTACAGCCCAGCATCCTTTCCCCACAGTGACCAGCAAGGAAGCTATTAATCTTGTTCATCATCAATTTTGTTCAACATCCCATCCAACCCGAGGAAGAGACTATTTTGTAACTGGGTGGTTGGTTGTGATAAAGTTATTATCTTGCCTAGTTGCAATTGGTAGCATCTCCACCCCCATCGTTCAGTCCGGACACTGAGGTCCAGCGCTGAGGGCCTTCTGGCGGTTCCCTCACTGCGAGATGCGAGGTTACAGGGAGCCAGGCAGAGGGCCTTTTCAGTAGTGGCACCTGCCCTGTGGAATGCCCTCCCATCAGATGTCAAAGAGATAAACAACTATCTGGCTTTTAGAAGACATCTGAAGGCAACCCTGATTAGGGGAGTTTTTAATGTATTTACCATGTTTTTAATATTCTATTGGGAGCTGCCCAGAGTGGCTGGGGAAACCCAGTCAGATGGGTAGGGTATAAATAAATTATTATTATCAGTATCAGTATCAGTATCAGTATTAGTATTAGTATTAGTATTAGTATTAGTATTAGTATTCCAATCCTCTTTTAAAGCTGCCCAAGGTGGTTTTCCCTCACTTCCTCCCATGGGAGCGATTTCCATAGTTTCACTATGAGCTGCATGAAGAAGTACTTTTTACAAATCTCTCCAATCTTTTCCAATATTCAGCCTCATTAGAAGTCCACAAGTTCTGTCAATATGGGAGAGGCGGGGGAACTTTTTCTCGAAGTACTTTTGGCATGTCATGTCTAGCTTTATAGACCTCCACCATTCACCTCTTACTTCCCTTTTCTCTAAAATAAAAGCCCCAAACGCTCTTCTTCATCTCTTCTTCTTCTTTGGAGATCACTCGTAGCCTTTCTTAATATGAGGGCTGCTTCATCTCCTTGATCATTTTTGTTGCCCTTTTCTGAACCTTTTCCAACTCTACAATATCCCTTTTGAGGTGAAGTGTTGAGAGAACATTTGGGACATGGCCATAAGCTGGCTAGTGGGCCCATGTCTGTAAGTTTCTTGGACAGAGTGTGACAGACTCCATTGATGCAATTTTCTCGTTCGATAAAACAAAACACAATCCAGCCCATGTATCATTACCGAATGACAGATCATCCCCGCTTAATTTTGTTGTGATTAAAAAAAATAAAAAATACACAAGTTATGACTTACTTCACTTCTGTTCTAATTACAATTTAAAACCAATTTAAAACCAATTAAGTTCATGGTGGGTTTTCTCTCCATCGCTAATAGGAACTAGATTGCAATATATATGCATTATATAAGACGCTGCAAAGCGTCAGCCTGTAGCCACAATGCTTTGGGTAGCATTATCGCGAAATTATAGAATAACGAAAACGATTAGGAGTAATTAAGCAAGAGGAAAGCAGGACCCAGCTCAAAAAGTCAATCAACAAGTAATTAATCTTAGTATGTGTATGCAGACTTGCAGGTGGAAACCTACCATTACTGTAACAAATTACAAGACATTATGTATTTGATCAATTTCCAAGTTACTTAAAGTTTGCAAGGGGAGGAGAAATAAGTTATATGAAGATATGGATATTTAGCCAAATACTATATACTTTCTACTGTCTAAGGGAGGAAATCCTACAGCTCTGCTGCCTGAACCACCTATTTTGTGAGGTTTAATTCCCACTCAGTTCTGACCCATTACGACGGAATAAGGACTTGCTGAAGTAACAAAATGCTTTTCCACACAAGCATACCTAACAACAACTGTGCATTAGTCTCCATTTCTTTATTCAGGAATAAGTTAATGCTGGGCTTTGTCATGCCCCCCCCACCCACAATTTTCCCCCTAACAGGGATCCTAAGCTGTGTTTTGATGCGTCTTTCTTCTTCTTCAGAACCCTGACCTGTTGTATTCCGCTACACTTCAATCCCTTCCAAACTTTGCACATTACTCATTTTGAATTATAAATCCATCCCAGGGGCCCCCTGTTTGGCAAAGAAACTAATAGAAAGAATCCTGTTAACCCTCTAATGAAGTCCCCAGGTGGGACTGCAGTATTCTGAAGAACAAAAGGGGAAATGTTGCTTCTATGCGCTTCAGCACTGTAGCCAGCCTGCTGAAGCATTTGTCTCCTACCTTGCTATAAATGAATGCTCTGGGTATGTTAGCCCATACCTGACAGACAAGACAGAAAGGGCCTTTAAGTGGCACTCACACTTTACATTTCCCAACTGGCTGCATCATCAGTGCTTTGAAGGGAGAGCGGTAATATCTCAATAAGAGTGTGTGGCTGCAAGTCAAAAAAGTGACATTAATAAGCCACTGTGGATCGGTTTGGGATCCCTCAAGCTTCAAGGAGAGCTTATGCAAAAATGAAAGGAAGAAAAAACTCTTCCAGCAACAGCAAGAGCAAGCAGCAGGGCTATTTCTGTGACCAAGAGGCCATTTGGACACAAAACCCCACCATGAGGTGATTGAGAGTTACACTCTGATCCAGGGTTGGATTTTAGCAGGACCTTCAGCAGCACAGAGGCCACAGTAGTGTGTCTCACATTAGAGGTATCCACATTGTGGTTCCTTCCCGAGCCAGCCTAAGAGAGTGTTTCCCAAACTTGGGTCTCCAGATGTTTTAGGACTACAATTCCCATCATCTCTGACCACTGGTCTCGCTAGCTAGGGTGGGAGTTGTAGTCCACAAAAAGCTGGAGACCTAACTTTGGGAAGCAATGTTCTAGGAAGTGTCATAACAGGATTTGGAAGCAGTGCACTATGTTCTAGTTCCAGTGATCATAACCTATTGTGAGGGAAGGGAGGTCAGCTGCTGAAGTCATGCTGCACGTGACCAGGATGTCATGAGCAAGGGCAGTCCTACTAACAGGCAGGCAATGTGGCATTCATTTTGAAGGTGGGTACAGAAGGTACCTTGCCTGTTGGCTGTGAGGCAGGAAATAAGAGCACTGTCAGTGACTGTGTGAAACACCCAGGACAGTCCCCAGGCAACAAACAGCCTGCTCTGACCTATTTCCAGATAGATAGACCCCTTATATCTGCAATTGACCGGCTTCTCTGTCCATCTCTCCCTCAGATCCTCCAAGTGGAGGCATCTAAAGAGTGGCCTCCTTAAGCTCTGTCTTGCGTTCCATCGCCATACCATGGTTTTCAGGTGAGTCCAAGGTGTTTCTGGAAAGATGGTGCTGGAGATTGTGCAGTTTTTTTTGTAGCAAGTATGATAGCTCCTCTGGGTGCAAGGCATTTCAGAAGCCTGCATGCAAGGTCTACAGCTCCAGTTGTGTTCCACATTTCTGTTCAGATACAACAGTGCAGGAATGCTCTCTTCACAACTTGGCAGGATGCCTCACTGGGACCCCCCCCCAAAAAAAAACCCCTCACTGTCTCTGAAGGGACTTAATTCTGTAAGTTTTTGAGAACCGAGTGATTCTTGGGGAAGAACCATTACAAGCATCTTGCAGAGATAGGCCTATCTAGTCCAATGGCCCATAGAGTCCAGCATCCTGATCTCATCCAATACCCTATAGGAAACCCATCTTCTGCAATCCTGCAATTGATGCTCCAATCCAAGACTCAAAAAAACAGCAAGGCTTTTCGGGTGGGGGGTGTGTGTGTCTGGAAAAGGTAGAGTGGGATCTGTGTGTCATAACGATGCCATGAGGACCATTCAAGAATTACTATGCAGCAGAAGCAGATGGAGGGGTGACCAGCCTGGAATTTTCTGTAAAATCCTTGTGATTTGACAGATTAGTCTGATCGTTATCCATATTTGTATTGATTTAGTATAATCAATTTATACAGCTTTGATGACATTAGGTAAGCTGTCTTGGGTGTGGAAATGGAAATAAGGGGTACAAAGAAGAAGAAGAAGAAGAAGAAGAAGAAGAAGAAGAAGAAGAAGAAGAAGAAGAAGAAGAAGAAGAAGAAGAAGAAGAAATCATCTTCATTTCTCATTCTTGACCTGCTCTCTTTCTTCAGTACTGCAGAATGAAGTGAAGCTTCGCCACCACTTTACTTACCTAAAATATTGATGTTTCTTCTTTCCTGGAATTATCATGTGCAATTTAGGCTGCTGGATATCAAAGAATAGCCCGTTCCATGCGGCTCCATCCTCGGCCCTCGCTGCGTTTAGTATTCCTTTTCATCAGCGGTCCTCGCCTTGTCTGTTAAACACTACATTACTCTCTCAGACCTTTTCCTTTAGGTGGCATGTGAGATTTATGCTTCGTCTTCCATCTTTACACCCCATGGAAAAGTCTGCAGGATTTCAGGTTTAGGCTGAAATTTCAATGCAGCCTTGAAGGAAACAGGAATCAGAGGTCGTGAGAAGGTAGGCTGGATATTGGGGGAACACAGGGATGATGTGGAGGTTGATTCACCACTAAAACAACTCCTCAGAAGCAGGGGGATATGTGAGCATGAGGCCCCTCCAGGTTCCTTTATCTCCTGACCTGTCCTCAGGCCACTTCCCCTAAGTGCACACCCCTCATCTTAACTGCTTCTGCCTGGCTGGAATGTACAGAAGTAACCTGACTAAGCAGAGACATCACCTTGCCAACAAAGGTCCGTATAGTTAAAGCTATGGTTTTCCTAGTAGTGATGTATGGAAGTCATAGCTGGACCATAAAGAAGGCTGATCGCCGAAAAATTGATGCTTTTGAATTATGGTGTTGGAGGAGAATCTTGAGAGTCCTATGGACTGCAAGAAGATCAAACCTCTCCATTCTTAAGGAAATCAGCCCTGAGTGCTCACTGGAAGAACAGATCCTGAAGCTGAGGCTCCAATACTTTGGCCACCTCATGAGAAGAGAAGACTCCCTGGAAAAGACCCTGATGTTGGGAAAGATGGAGGGCACAAGGAGAAGGGGACGACAGAGGATGAGATGGTTGGACAGTGTTCTTGAAGCTACCAGCATGAGTCTGACCAAACTGCGGGAGGCAGTGGAAGACAGGAGTGCCTGGCGTGCTCTGGTCCATGGGGTAACAAAGAGTCGGACACGACTAAACAACAACCTGACTTTCATGTGGTCTGTACCAAGGTAAATGTCACATTCAGAGTTCCACCCACTTTTGCTTCTGACTATATCCATTTTCCTCTGAACATTCCTACCACTGGCATTTATTTCCCCATAATATTTCCCAGCAGAAGGCATGTGGTCCTCTGCCTGAAGAAGACAGGCTCTTCCCAGCCACAGAAGAATCTTTCTTTGCACCAGCCACTAGAACTGCAGTAGATATTTGCTGGACACCTTCTCTTTCCATCATTAGATGGCTTGTCATTCATGTTTATTTTATTTTTTTTAAATCCACCTGGCTTTTAATCGGCTTTTTAAAGTTCACTTCTATCGTTTTCTTGAAGTTTTAGTACTGCTGCCATTGGGTTTTTAATTCTTGTTGGATTAAAGTTCTATTTATTTATTTATTTATTTATTTATTTATTTATTTATTTAAAAGGCACCACTCGGAGAACGCTCACCATAATTTAAAATCATAGTAAAATGAAATGTTCTTGTTTTGTTTAATTACTTTTAATTATGTAAGATGATCTGATTATTATTGGAATAGGCAAGTGGGATATACATACTAAACCAAGCAACATTGGTGACATCGTGACGTTTCTGCAACATTATTTTTGTTCTGTGTTTGCAAAGAGTGCTAAATGTCCACAGGTTTCCGCTAGGTTTCCATGAGTAGTTTTTATGTCATGTGAAAGATCACATAAAGCATGGAAATTCTAAGGTAAGGAAATGTCAGGAAAATGGAATGAAGTGTTGTCAGAATGCAGCCCGATTTGGAAGATCAGAAGTGTCAAAACCTACCCCACTCCTGACATGCATGCAAGCAGGAATGGGATTTTTATGGGAAACTACCTAATTCACAAACTGTGCATGAATCAGCTGTCATTTGATATTCACGCTTCTCTGAATTTGGCAATGGAAAATACTCTGACTGAATATGTGTACAGAAATATGTTTATTAGAGAAGAGTATGAATAAAAAATGCACACACACACACACACACACACATATATGAAAATGGCATACCAAAAATGTATATTCGCAGAAAAGTGCATGAAAGTGCCGACAAATTCTTGCAAGGATGTTTATTTTAAAAGAAAGAAAGGGGGAAAAATGCAGACTGATGAAGAAATGTGAACTGAATTTAAGATAGGCAAAAGGAGAAACCGAGAGAAACTGAAATCAGAATATTCACCCATCCCTGTGCGAAAGTCAGCTTCCAATGAGCACACAATGATTGTGCAGCCAAATTGCAGTGCGGAGAAATCACACAAGGATCTTGTACTTTGGTGTACACTGATTTAACATCTAGTAGAAAGATTTGTGCTGGGCCAGCCATAATCATAGGCAGGGAGCCTTCAACGTTTAGTGAAGCATAGACACTTATGTCATGTAATCACCCACAGTCCCTTTTCCAAGTTACCCTTGGCAACTTTCTGCTAGCACACTATATTGAAGGATGCCTTCAAATGATGTGGTTTTAGCTTCTTACACCTTCAACCATTTTCATAACAAAAATTAAGTAGAATATATATTAATTACATTGGCGAAAGAGAGAGAGAATTGTCAGTGCAACTGCTGCCTGGGAAATTCTTGAGATTTCTTCAGAATATCAAATGCTTCCAAAGCAAATCCGATCAATTGTGTCATTTGTTTTAATGTGTTGTTGCTCCCGAAATCATAAACCAACTTAGAATCAGCAAATTCTATTTTTTCACATAAATGGAGACCCCCACAAGTCCCAGGGGCTCCTCTAACATTTTCTGCCACCTACTTATGACATGAAAACAGCTTGGCCCATTTTTATTGTGCTGCTTATTACTTGGACAGTTATTGTACATTTTCCCTGAATATCGACTTTCGATGTTAGAGCTCCTGTCTCTAAAAGGAGTTTTTGTTTGTTTGTTTTCGTTAATCAATTTAAAATCAGGATTTTATACGGCAAGAGCAAGCCGGCCTTATAATACTGTCATGGTGGAATGACAAACTGCTGAAAGTTTTCCACTGCAATTCCCTCACTTGTAGTAATTAGTAACTAGTGGTTTTTTGTTTGGTTTTTTGCTGGATAACATTGTTTAAACTCCATTGCTCTAAAGGCTGTTGCATTATTAAACTTTCATTCTCTGGAAGATTCAGTTTCCATTACTGATGCCACTGGCAAAAAACAGGTCAATACACACTCTCTGGCATCAAGGGGGGGCCAGCTATGCTTTTTAAATATATGATTTTTTATTAAACATTTTAAAATACATGAATACAAAAAACAGAACAAAACATAAAATACAAAGGAAATAACAAACACAAACACACAGAGACACACCAGGAGTAGACAATCTGTAGAAGGCTTCAAAGTATCAGTCAATTGCAAGGAGAGCCTCTAGGTATTAACAGCTTAAAGGGAATATTTTTATTTACCGTATTTTTCCATGTATACGACTATAGGGGTTTTTACCAAAAAAATTAGGTTTAAAATTGGGGCTTGTCTTATACACAGGTAGTGCTGAGGGGTGTTTTCTTAATTTGGAGTCCCCCAAAATAGGAGGCATCTTATACATGGGGGTGTCTTGTATAAGGAAAAAAATGGTACTTATCTGTCTCAACACTTATATTTTACCACCCCAAAAAAAGAAAGCCAAAGCAGCTTATACCAATACAATATACATCATCAAAGACAAAAAACACCAAACTCACAAAATGCATGTAATAACCACTGATAGTAAACAACCCAATGCCATATCTTTTTTTAAAAAAAAAATCCAGCTCAACAAAACCAGCAACCTTTGGCTCTACGGGTGTTTAGGACTCCAACTCCCATCATCTCACGCTAACTTATTGTCAGGAGTGATGGGCAGTAAAAAAGGAAAAGGCAAAGGACCCCTGGACGGTTAAGTCCAGTCAAAGGCGGCTATGGGATTGTGGCGCTCATCTCGCTTTCAGGCCAAGGGAACCGGCATTTGTCCACAGACAGTTTTCTGGGTCATGTGGCCACCATGACTAAGTCGCTTCTGGCACACGGAGGACCGTGATGAGCACCAGAGCGCAAAGAAATGTCATTTACCTTCCCACCGCAGTGGTACCTATTTATCTACTTGCACCGGCATGCTTTCAAACTGCTAGGTTGGCAGGAGCTGGGACAGAGCAACAGGAGCACACCAAGTCATGGGGATTCAAACCACTGACCTTCCAATTGGCAAGCCCAAGAGGCTCAGTGGTTTAGACCACAGCGTCACCTGCTCCCCTAGGAGTGATGGGAACTGTAGTCAATCAATATCTTTCCCCATGCCTGGCTTTAGGGTGTCTATTTTCATCAGAAAAATGCTGAAGGGTGTGGAATAGGATGCCCATATTTTCATCGGATAAATGTTGGAGGTTATGGGCTTAAATCTTGCTCATCTGCTTTCGCTCTCTTCTCCTCTCCTCGTTTTTCTCGTTCTTATTTTTAGATAATTGTCTTTTACAGCTGGAATTTGTTTCATTTTCCGAAGCACCACAGACATGACTGTTGTGATTTCACAAACAAAGGGTGTTATTATCTATTGCTGAATGGATTGTGTGGCAGCCATTAAATATTTGTGTCCTGAAACAAATAATGTTTTATACACACACACACACACACACACACACACACAGCGAACCTGGCATTAAAATACTCTCCACAATTGGCATAAACGTAAAATCTGTGTACTTTTCCTTAGCGCTTTAAATATAAAACTCTGTGCATATTTCCCTTTAGCATTTTGTTCATGAGGAATCAATTAACAATAAAGTTAATTGCCACCTATAAAATTGTTAATTGAGTCAAATTACAAGTGATGGCTTTTTAATTTGGAGGAATGATTGGCTGAAATGGCTACCTCGAAAAAATAGAGAGAGGCTCCCACATTAGGTTTTATGGACTACATTCTAGGAAATATACAGAAAGCTCCAACACCTCATAGATGCTTAGCAGGATGCTGGGACGATCAGCTGCAAGGGAGTATAAAACTGTTCACCACAGAAGATTTCCTGAATGGCAACAGAAGTAATTTATGGGGGACTGCATAGGTCATAGGTGCCAACTCCTAGGGGTCAAGGTCCTTTCACCTTCCCAATAAAATATTTCAGGGAGGTAGCCCATCCGCCAAGTCGATGGGCATTGCCACTGAAATAGTGTACATTTGTCATATCTTGTGATTGATTATGTGGGGCTTCTTGTTTTTCCTCTTCTGAGTCCCCCCAATATTTCATTCAGGTTGGCACCCCTTGTTACCATAAAGCACCAATGCGGCAGCAAGCAAAGGCTCTAGCAGCTTCGTCAGCTGCTTGTGGCTGGAAAGCCAGACAGGATGTTTGTGACTGTTGCCATGGGAACAAAGGGGCAGTCCATTCTGTACTGAGCACCGGATGTTAGCTCAGTGTGTGTGTCTTGTGACCCGTACTGGAAGTACATGGGGGGAGTTTATTCTTACTGCTGTTGAGTGCAGACATGTTTCTCTGTACTGATGTAAGAGACAGAAATAAAGGATGT
The DNA here is from genome assembly GCF_964234715.1 of Podarcis melisellensis. NCBI lineage: Eukaryota > Metazoa > Chordata > Lepidosauria > Squamata > Lacertidae > Podarcis > Podarcis melisellensis. The sequence goes on from NC_138537.1 coordinate 13,508,368, forward strand.
AAATAGATTTCTGTCTGCTTCTTTCCCCTCCCTGGGGATACCAAAGGGGAGAGAGAAGGAACGGTGTGTTCTTCTCACATCTGGGAAGAATCGCCGAGACCTCGCCTGCTTATCTGCCGGGAGTAGCAAAGGGGAGGTCGACAAGGAATATCTGCCGGTGCCTACGTTGTGGCACATTCCTCTGACCCAGGCAGAATTCCAACACCCCTTGTAGATTCACAAGACTTACTGTAGCCAAAGGGTGAATATTTAGCATGCAGTTCTATGCAAATCTACTCATAAGTGAGTCCCACTGAGTTCATGGGGAATCTTTATGATCTTTCTTGATCCCATTTCCTTCCCGACGCATCTTTCTGCCCTTTCAACCAGTCCTTCCATATGCACAGACAACCCACATTCCTTGAAAACTTGAATCACGCAAACAAAATCCTACACAGAAAGTACATCTGGGCAATCCCTTTGATCTGCATAATTTTATTAGATTTATAGCCTGCCCTGTCCCATGGGCTCAGAGTGGATTACAGTATCCCACCTCACACAGAGACACAGACACACACACGTCATCCCAAGGGAATCACAATCAAGGTAATTTAAGTAATTAAGGAGCTTAGAGAATAAAAAAGGCCAGAGAAATTAACCATTAGAGTTTATAGCTATAAAATTAAAAGTGATTAAGAAGCTTAATTCTGTCCTATTTACTTGCACTCCTTGCCCTAATATTTCTCATCACCCTCCCCCACTGTTTTTCCTCATTAGCGTTCTTTCCTTCTTTGTCTAGGTTTTACGTTCCAGTCTCCTTCCTTCCCTAATGGAAAGCAAAAGTGATAATATAATATAGGTGTGTCTCCCACAACAAAATGTTGAAACACGGAGTGCTCATGGTCACTGTTCACTCAGCCAGCTTTGCACTCTTCCAGGATGCTGTGTTAGATTCTACCACCACCCCATTTTCCACAGCATCCCATCCCATTAGATTCAGTCTGCAGTTCAGTTCCCTTGAGCACACCTAACATGAATTGGAGATGTTTTGAATTGGTACATCCCCATGTACCCAGTGAGTTCACCTCAATACCTCCATGACCTTGCTCATGGTTGATTTCCATGGGATTAAGCATGCCAAACTCTATGCGTCATGTAGGCCATGATTTGCTCTGCCGATCTTCATAATGGATTTAGCATGTCATTTCTGTCTGGACTGGAAAGTTTATTCCTGCCATGTTTTGCCACTCTTGCATAGGCTGGCTCAACCACTTTTTGTTTCCCATTTGCCCAAAGCCCGTTATTGGTGTTATCTGTGAATACATTTGGACAAATAAATTCCTAAAACTGGTGATACAGAAGAGACGGCATGCTGTGAGAGAGCTTCACTGGTCCGCTGCATTTTTTAAAGACTTCGTCAGTGTGCCCCAGTGGATCCAATTTGCTTCCACTTGGTAATGTCGCAACCACATTTTTTGTGCTATCCGAAAGAACAAGGAATTGTTTTCCAGTATTAAGACTGAAGCTAGAAGATTGCATCATTTAAGTCTAGGATGTGCAACACAAAGCCGGTGGGTGACCTGCTATCCTTTTCCTAACAGATCACAGTTTGGGTAGATGTGTTGGTTCAATAGAACAAGAAACAGAGAGGAAGAGAAATGATGAACAGTACCTTTATTGGACCATTAAAAAAAATAATACTTTGAGACCCAGCCAGATAGATATTTTCCCCCAGGCATTAATATTCAGTGCAAAAGCAAATGAACAAATGCAGAACTTGGTAAATTATGTGCTCCAAAGAGAGGATAAAGGATGAAGCCAGGGGCTCTGTATGTTGAACTACAATTCCCATCATCCCCTGGGGCAGATGGGAGTTGAAGTTCAACAACATCCAGAGAGCCAGAGCATTCCCACCCCTGGCTTAACCAAGGCCAAATGGTAATCCCTGCTTCCTTTTATTAACTGCAGCTAACTCAGCCGAATAAAAACCCAACCCAAGTTACTTATATTTATAAAGTTTGGCTTTGCACAGATATGATGAAGTCCCTGCAACTGAAAAAGTTGGGTTTATTACATGGCTTAGCCCCAACAAACGGTATTTTTATTTGTCAAAGTTGGCTCCACAACGGCTTCAGACTTCAAATGTTGCAGATCAATCTCAGCCTAGCAGATTCCACATCACAAGAAATACAAAAAGCCATGTACTTGAAACCCACTGTTCTAATGAGGGAAGTATCTTCTCTGTCCATCCATGAAACATTCATTATAATCGCATCATGGCATTAAGACAGAGGAAGGAGCTTAGAAAGGCCTCTAGCTAATATAATGGATCACAGAAGGTTTGAAGAGAATTCCACCATGGTGGCTGTCTTACACATGATTAAGGACCTCACTCCTCTTTCCCCACCTCCATAAATCCCTGCAAGCAGAGCTAATTGGAGGCAACACCTGCCATGGTTTGGAGGCAACAGCTGCTACTGGCAATCACAGAACTGCAGAGATTGATCAGAGTAAAGGCCATCTTTTTCAGTTCCCAACTCTGAGACAAGGTCGCGGGAACATAAGAAGCTGCCTGGTCCATTTAGCTCAAGATCACCATCTAGCATTCCAGGGTTTCAGGCAGGGAACTCTCCCTGGCCTCTCTGGAGATGTTGTGTATGAGAACAACATAAGGGCATGAGAAGAGCCTGTTGAATCAGGCCAATGTCCCTTTGAGTCTAGCATCCTGTCTTCGTAGTGGCCGACCAGGTACCTGTGGCAAGCGGCACATGGTCCCGAGAGCACCTGTGATTCTGAGCAACTGGTATTCACACACATACTGCCTCTGGAGATAGAACATAGTCATCATGGATAGTAGCCACTGAAAACCCTCTCCTCCATGAATTTGTCTAATCCTTTTTAAAGCCATCTATGTTAGCTGCCATCACCACCTTTAGTAATAGTGAGTGCCACAGTTTAACTATGTACCATGTGAAAAAGTACTTTCTCTTATCTGCCCTTAATCTTCCAATGCTCAGATGCTAGAGTTGTAAGATAAGAACAACTTTCCTCCATCAGCTTTCTCCATGCCACACACAATTTTATAAACTTCTCGAAGCCAAGTCTTATGAGGAACAGTCGAAGGAGCTGGGTATGTTTAGCCTGGAAAAGAGAAGACTGAGTGGAGATATGATACCAATCTTCAAATATCTCAAGGGCTGTCACATGGATGATGGAGCAAGCTTGCTTTCTCCCATTCCAGAAGGTAGGACACGAACCAATGGCTTCAAGTTGCAAGAAAGGAGATTCCAACTAAACACCAGGAAGAACTTTCTGGTGGTATGAGCTGTTCCGACAGTGGAACGGTTTCCCTCAAGAGGTTGTGGACTCTCCTTCCTTGGAGGTGATTGTTCTGGTTTCCCTTTTCTGAACTTCTTCCAATATCCTTTGGGAGGTAATGACATTGAACCCAGGACCTTCTGCTTCCAAGGCAGATGCTTTTACCACTGAGCTATGGGCCTTTTAATCCTTCCAACATCACCACCAGACAAATCAGGAGGAACACAGTGTGTCGCAAGGCTTTACATTTCCAGAGCCACTGCCATTCTGGCATGGGGAAAGGAGATTCTATTCCCAGCTTCCAGTATGAGGAAGGGCTGTGGTTGTTTGAAGATTATAGCTCAGTGGTAGAGTGTCCGCATTGCCTGCAGAAGTCCTCAGGTCCAATACCTAGCATTTCCAGGCAAGGTTGGGAGAGCACCCTGCCTGGAGTGGCCGGGAGAGCCATTGCCAGTCAGTGCAATGCTGAGCTACATAGACCATTGACCAGAACTGAGCAGAAGACAGCTTCCCATGTGTCTATGGTAATCAGTTGGCTGGCTCATTCCATATTGCTACATGAGCATAATTCATCCAGTAGCCATCCATGCAGTGATTAATTGGGCATGGCTCCAGACAAATACTTAATATCTAAGTAATATCTGGCTCAGGCTCCAGAATGCTTTGCATCTGGAAGGAGTGGGCAGAGACTTCAATAACGAAGTGCACTTCCAAATCTATATAAATATTTATTGGAGACAAATACATATATTACTAGGTGTAATGTTCACATTTAAAAAAAGAAAAAGAAGAATTAATGTTTATGGAGAGAGTTTTGGAGTCAGCTTCCAAGTGTCATTCATTAACAACATTTTCTAATAGGGCGCACATGAAAATGACACCTTATACCTGCTATAATTTTCTTACTACAGAATCTAGGAATAGAGAAGTGGCAGGAATAATTGAAACAGAAGAAAATTACAGGATAAAGTAGAGTTGCCACCATTACTATTAGAATCATGACCACCACCTATAAACATGGGGTAGGATGTTCAAGAATGTTCATATGTGACCTGTAGCTTAAACAGCATGAACTACCCCCATTGTGTCTAAGATTGCAAAGTTGCGGCCAACGGGGTGCACCAGTGGGACCACTGCCAAGCCAGTGCCCCATCCAGGTTTGCATCAGGGATGCTGGTGTCCAACCCATCACACACACCGCTAATGATGTCCATGCAATCTGAACGAAAGAGAGAACCCCCCTACCTGCTTCTCATGATTGAAATTGCACAACAAAGAACTCCTGCGCACACCCTAGGTAATGGCAAACACAATCTCAGAGAAGAGTTCTGATATTGTTTTTGCAATAACTTCTACAAGGATGAAACACAGACAATGTTAAGTGAGCCCTAATTTTGCAAGAGGACGTTTATATTCTATTCATTCCAGCTTCAGAATTATTCCACTAGATTGGGGGCAGGGGAGAGATGACAACAATAAAAACCAGAAGTTAAAATGAGTGAAGGAGCTGTTATCCGAGGATAAAATGATAGTATAAACAAGATGTTCCTACTGTATCATCACAGACTTTGGTGAAGATAACACAGGCATCCTTTAACACAAAAGAAAACCAGACACATGGGCAACACGTAATTAAAACTGTACAGAAGCTGAGTTTTAGTAGATACTAATTGATGTGTTTGGTCCTTAATTACTAGAGCGACTTGCTAGCTCTTGATTTCATGTTAGAGATTAGCATAAGAGCCTTTTCATGTACTTTAAGATTTAATCAACCAGGGAGTGCCAAATAAGCATCTTTCTAGAACACTATTCACGATAGTATACTAAGCAGCACAGCTATACAGATTGACCAGCTGGAACTATCAAGAACGTGATGGATTTGAAGGAACTAATCTGGATATGTATTGGCCAATGAACAGGATCTCCCCCCCCCAAAAAAACCCCCACACACCTTGAAGTCATCAAGTCAGATGAGCTTCCAGAAACAAAGCTTTTTCACAAAGAGTGCAATAGGTATTGTTAAAAGATCTGCAGTTGTTTGTTGCCTGTGTCCCATTCCCCCCCCCCCACATGCCAACTACTTCCTCATTTATAAATATTCAATATTTCTAAATTTTAACAACACTGAATATTCAGTCTTGTGGGAATAATTGCTTGCTGGGTATATGTAGATCTCTCGGCAGAAATGGGACTTTTCCATAAACAAGGCACTAATGAGTGAACAGGGGTGAGAGGGGAAATAAAACCTGGAATAAGTGAATACTCTTTTATTCTGAGCATCGGTCATCGCAAAAGATGCCACATGGGAAAACTGACAAGTTTCTGACCTGCTGCTCCATCTACTGACCAAACGCTCCTACAGCAGTCGCAGAAAAGTTGAACAGAAAATCAATCTGACAAGCTTTTCTTTGCTGGTTACAAACAGTATTTAAAACCTGCTCTCTAGAAGAATCGCCGCACTGCAGCCCAGATCTGGAACAACCAGCCTACCTTAATATAGATCTCACAGTGCAGAAAAACTAGCAGAATAAGGTAGAATACAATGGAGGCCATTGTCAACATTCCAAAATGGAGAGAGAAAGATTCGCTTTGGGCCTGTTCCATAGCACTGTATTGTTTTATATTTAGGAATATCTCCATTAGAGCGTGACAGAGTGGCTAAGAGATGGGGCTGCAAAATCCCAGGTTGCTGCTTCCTTGAAATCACTTAGGATAAGGATGGTAGAGAGATTTCTTCCATTTGCATTTTAATGTGGACCTACCTAATTCACAAAAATCATATATTAGGGGGAAGCGTGCACAAATTGTGTATAAATGAAAATAATGTGCAGAGAATGCATTACGACTGGGAAATGTACTCGCAGAATTGTGTATAATAAATAACCAGAAATGCATATAAAAATGTGTACAAATTTTCATGGAGACTTAACAAACAAACAAAAAAGTTTAAAAACAGATGCAGCAGAGAAGTGAAATGAACTTAAGATTGTAAAAATAAGAGGGTAGGGGAACCCCAAAATGATAGATTTGTCCACTCCTAGTTTAGGCAAACAGTCACGACTCAGCCTCCCACCTGCAATTTGTTGGTAGCTAATAATGACCAAGCTTCCTAAGGCTATCAGAAATAATGATTTTTATGCTGCAACCTATTTTGATACTTCATGCTCCCGCCACACTCCTAATGACGTCATTGAGAACACAGTGAGGCATGAACGCTTCTCCACCCTATTCACCCATTCCCCAGTGTTCCTGTCTGTTTCCCTGCCTCCAAACATTTTGTGAACCCCCCACCCCCACCACCTGACCTCCTCCTGTATTTTCCTGCTAGGGGTGGCACAAGTCTTCAGCAGGAGATTAGTTCACAGCTGCCTCTACTCAACAATGAGTAGCTCACTTTGAGCTAGGCCCAAGTAAAAAGAAGAAAGGGCTTTCGCAGCTACCTGCCTCCATCCCAGTCCCTTCACGTTTCCAAAAAGTGTGGTAATATTGCCAGGATAAGGAAGACCAACGGCAGCCAAGAATTCCTCTGGGAAGGTTGTGACATAGTGTTACTCCCAGAGGTCAATGTGTCCCTAATTGAAAAGGGAATACCACCAGCCTTCTGAAAGTAACCAAACCACAGCTTGAAGCAGCATCACAGCTCTCTCTCTCTCTTTTATCTATATCTAAAACAGTGGTATACTATATAAGCCCACTCGGCTGGAGATATATATATATATAGTCGTCATCATCACCATCATCTTGGGGCAGGCTAAATTTAAGAACTTCCAGTGAGGAGAACTTTCAGTTCCCCACTGAAAGTTCTTAGAATTAGCCTGCCCCAAGATGATGGTGATGATGACGACAACAACAACAACTTATTACTTATACCCCACTCATCTGGCCAGGCCTTCCCTGCCACTCTGGGCAGCTTCCAACAGGATATTAAAAACACATTAAAACATCAAACATTAAAAACTTCCCTAAACAGGGCTGCCTTCAGATGTCTTCTAAAAGTCAGATAGTTGTTTATTTCCTTGACATCTGATGGGAGGGTGTTCCACAGGGCAGGCGTCACTACCGAGAAGGCCCTCCGCATGGTTCCCTGTAACCTCACTTCTCGCAGGGAGGGAACCACCAGAAGGCCCTCGGAGCTGGACCTCAGTGTCTGGGCTGATCGATGGGGGTGGAGACGCTCCTTCAGGTATACTGGGCTGAGGCCGTTTAGGGCTTTAAAGGTCAGCACCAACATTTTGAATTGTGCTCGGAAATGTACTGGGAGCTAATGTGGGTCCTTCAGGAGTGGTGTCTTGGTGGCAATCTCTGAGGGCTGTTTTTACCCCACCTCAGAGACATAAAGGTCTCAGCTAAAGAGTTTCGGCAACGCTAGTTGACTTCATGCTAAGGAACTTGCGTTCTGGGGAAATGGTCATAATGACACACACAGACATTTCACAATATGCTATCATATCACACTCTGGGATGGTCAAGGAACACAACTCAGGTTGGGATCTATGCCAGCAGAGAATGGCTTGATGTTTAACAGTCCCTATTATAATAGAGAAGACAGCATAAACAGACTGTCATGAGTTAATTAGGCTTTTCTGTTAGGTTTGAAATGGTAGAGCTCATTCTACCTGAGGCACCAGTCACAGTGACCATATGGGAGGGTGGGCTTAGAACTGTAAAACAGTGATAGGCTTTTAAACAGCTGAAAAATAAACAACCATTTATTTGCTATGCTATTGAGACACTGCTGGAGCAATCACCCTAGATTTCAATACACAATTACCAACGGGTTACCTCTATACCACACAAAGGTCACCCATCATAACAATGCTAACATATTTCGAGTGACACCAAAAAAAAAAAAAAGCTAATGAAAATGACTGCAGGGTGTCCTCTACTTATTTACATATTTTAACAAGAAACAGGAGGAAAAATAAATTGCATTGAGAAATCGTTTATCCACAGGGACTGGAGATCCCTTTGTCCCATTAAACTATATCACCATTATTTTTAATTGCCTTGCTTTGGTGGCAAGCTTGAAGAAAACAACCCGTGCCGAGAGAAGTAAGATAAATATACTTGAAGTGCAAAACTTTGCCTGTGCTGAACGTTGCACACTTTTGCTGCACTCATTGCTGCTCCTCCAATCGTTTTTTAAAGGCAATCATTGTATTATGGATTTGGGAAAGCTATATTCCCCCTTAATACAGCCCTCGTCTAATTGCATATAGAATAAGGCATTCATTTCTGCTTACTTTAATATTATGAAGTGCTTGGTAAATTGGAGGGAACGAGAGCGGAGCAATTAACATAATTATGAATCTGGAGAGAGTGACTTATGAAGAAAGATAAGAAATTGTGGGCGTATCTCTCTCTCTCTCTCTCTCTCTCTCTCTCTCTCTCTCTCTCTCTCTCTCCCTCTCTCTCTCTCTCCCTCCCTCCCTCCCTCTCTCTCTCTCCCAAATCATGACTAACTGAGGGAAGTACTCATGTTATAAACAAGCATTTGCAGGCTTCAGAGAGCATGTGAAGGAATATTACTAGAACGAACGGGCTGGATAAAGAGCTATTAATAGGAATGTTTAATGGCAGCACTTAATGATACTTTGTGCAGAGTCTCAGTACTATTGTGAAACAGCAGCCCAGGAGTTTGAAACATTTGCTCATCCTGCAAAGGACTAATGGGTGCTTCTCTCTTGACATTTTGTACTCATACTTTAGAACAAAATATACACACAGAAGGTCAATTGTGAATGGCATATTCATGTTTAAAATGGCAGTTTGCAAAGGAAGGTGGCAAAATCACCCTTGCACACACTGTTATGAAAATAGGGTAGGATTCAGTGAAGTTGCTGCACATCCTCTATTCACGTCCCCTAAATCTGCTCCAGAGGATCGAACAATTTTAAAGGGTTTGTAGGGGCATGCAGGAGAGAAGAGGGGGAATCCCATTGCATTAGGGGACCTCGTTCCAACTTGCAACCATAAATAGCATTTCATTTAGAGCACGAGACTTTTATTGATCTCAGGGCCGTGGGTTTGAGCCCCACATTAGGCAAAATATTCCTGCATTGTAGGGGGTTGGACTAGATGACTCTGGGGGTCCCTTCTACTCTACAATTCTATGATTTAAGTTATTGACCAAAATGTTTATACCACCTACCCTACAGAAGACCTCTAAGCAGTTTACAATTGATGTGGAACATCCTCAACATTTGGTGTACCAGGAATTTACTCAATGCACAACATTTTACAACGTTTTAACCTTCATGTTAACCCAGCATGTTAAATATAGAACATTTAACCTTCATGATTAATCACCCTTTATTGCCTGATTGTCAGTCAAGCTGTCTAATCATAGGTTTATTATTTTGTTCAAAAAGGGGGGAAATGTCATCATTTCAATTTGAACCCATAAAATCACTCCATCTCCTACCTTCCTACTGCATGGAATCTTTCTTAATCTTTTAAAATCATCGTTGGTGAACCTGTCTCCCTCCAGATGTTGCTGGACTTCAGTTCAATCATTTAGGACCACTGGCCATGCTGGCTGGGGCTGATGGGACTTGGGAGTCCAGGGACATGCTGAAGGACACATGTTCCCCAACCTTCTTTTAAAAACCGATGTGAAAATAACTGAGATTAAACATAGAATCTTTTACTGAGTGGGTTTCCATCTTCAGAAGTAGGTTAGCACTGTAGGACAGGATGGCAATGGGCAGTTGCCTCTGTCCAGCTTGTGGGCTCACAGAGGCTTCTGCTGAAAATGTAACATCACTGTCCCATTCCAGCAAGACAATTCTGCAGTTCTTATGATCCTGGTAAGTGTATTCTTCTGTTTAATAGACGTGCATTATGAGGGGGAAAAGTATTTCTTTGGACAGTCCTCCTTCAGTTGTGCATCAGATTTTCAAATCCCATTAGATTTTTTTTGGGGGTAAATTTATCTGTTAAATAATAAAGGGCGATGTGGAACAAATAATTTTTAAAGAAAACCACTCCCATATTTCTGCAGGCCAAAGGGTACAGCTGGGGAGGTCAGTAATATGTATCTTGAACATTTGCACAAGCTGTTGTACAGTGGTACCTCATGTTGTGTAACCTCCAGGTTACGGAATCTTTGGGTTATGGCCACAGCAAACCCGGAAGTGTATACTTCTGGGTTTCGCCATTCACTCATGTGCAGAAGTGCTCTGCACACCGTGTGTGTCCACAGAAGTGCTCTATCGTGCCACGCACATGTACAGAAGCGGCGCCCCTAGTTAAGGATTTTTCGGTGTGCACTGTACCCTGAAACGAATTAAATCTGTAACCAGAGGTACCACTGTAATTGTGAGGTCAAAGTGTTAGTCTCTAGATTGCAAGCGTAGAGTTCTAATCTAGTCTCTCTTTCTTGTCAGTCTGTTTCCCCCTATGGGAAGGTTGCTTAATGGCAACCCACTTACAAAGGACAAGATCCTTTTTCCAGTGCCCAACATTTCCATTTAAAAGATGTTAGATAGCAAGGCCAGGCGAGAGTCTCCCTGCCTGAAAGCTCCAAAAGTGGTTACCAAACATTGCCAAACTAGATAGAAACACAAATGATGTGATTCTGTGTAAGGTAGTAAATGGCTGAACAAAATTTCTGAGTCTGGTAAGGCGAATCAATCCTTTGTTTCTATGAAATGATATAATGCTACAGTCTGTCATGAGTGCGTTTGCCCTTTACTCATTAAAGCAGGAAATCCTGCGTCACGTGGAACAGGAGGCTTCCTCTAACAGGAACTGCAAAGTTATTCAAAGCATACTTGCAGAAAATGCGTGATCGGGTCTAGAACTTCATGTACAATGACTCTGTGACTCGAGCACTTGGAAGTTTTAGCCGCCTGAGGGTCTGTTTCTTTCTCTTAAAGGTTCAGGCGAGACGTGATTGATTGGAGAAGACCTAACGAGGCGTGATTGGTCCGCTTTCTGCTTTTAGCTTGCTGACTACCTTGCATCTCCGCTCCAAGTGCTATAGAGGAACATGCCTTAAAGGCTCCCCAAATTCAGGTCACTTGGAAGAATTGCTATGTCATCTGTGGAGCAGTATGTCAGGGCACGTATGACATCAATGGGGGAAATGTAATGTTCAGATCCCACAATCCTGAGATCATTTATTGGCAAGGTACTACAGAAATACTTGGATATCAGTATTTTGGAATAATACCACAGAAGCATAGCCATTTGTAAGGGCAATAATCCTTTCAATGTCTCTGACCCTGAACCTGTGAAACTCTGTCTCATACTGAGTCAGACTGTTGGTCTACTTTTACCTGTTTTAATTGATTTCCCAGTGCCTCAAGCAGAGTTATTTTGCAGCCCCACTTCCTAGGATCCTTTGAGCAAGAGATATCAGTGATCAAATGCGACACCTTATGCATGAAAACTTTACCACTGAGTCTTATCTCTCATGTGCCAAAATTTCATCTGAATTCAGGTAACAAAGCAGCTATACGTGTTCATCCAGTTTATGAATGCTTTTGAGTTTCATCACATGAAGTCCATCACATCTTAGAGCACATCAAACAGATGTTTTTGCTTGTGTTGTGGACCTTTTAAGACATATCTTCAAGCCTAAGCAAGTCAAAGATATGAATACTAAGTCATTTGCATACATTGATCCAGACTTTTCTGCCATTTCTAAAATATAAAACAGCCTAGATAACAACAGGCAGCCTTGTTTTAGTCATCTGTTTATCTTAATTAGTTTGTTGAGGAATTCTTCTTCCAACATACCACACTGTTACATATGTCAGGAAGTACTTATTGGATCAACCTCAGCATTCTTGTGGACTTGTTGTAGGGCAGGAAAGGAAGAGAGGAGAGGGGAGAGAAAGCTTGTGGTGGGTACAGTTTATAGCTGGATAAAATTCTTAGCCTAAATTCATCCTTATCAGCATAATAAAGAACGCATGATACATAGCATAAGTACATCTTTCTGGGAGTTTGCAAATAAGTAATTGGATAAAAGGCATAGAGGAGAATTTTGTTTGGCTAACATTTTATATGAACTAACCTAATTCACACCCCTTCACCTAGTTTGGGTAGAATCCATATTTCCCTGAATTTTGTAACAGAGCCCTGAATTCAAAAACTATCCCAAAATGCATGAAACATATCTGCCTTTAGGGTACAATAAACTTATAAATGTTGTGCATTGGGATAAAAATATGTATATAAATACATACATAATTAAGTACATGTGGTTTTGATAAAATGCATATTTAAATATATATTTAAATGTGAATGTGTGTGTATCTATCTATCTATATCTATCATCTATCTATATCTATCTATCTATCTATCTATCTATCTATCTATCTATCTATCTATCTATCATCTATCTATCATCTATCTATCTATCTATCTATCATCTATCTATCTATCTATCTATCTATCTATCTATCTATCTATCTATCAATCATCTATCTATCTATCTATCTATCATCTATCTATCTATCTATCTATCTATCTATCTATCTATCTATCATCTATCTATCTATCTATCTATCTATCTATCTATCTATCATCTATCTCTATCTATCATCTATCTATCTCTCTATATCTCTATCATCTATCTATCTATCTATCTATCTATCTATCTATCTATCTATCTATCTATCATCTATCTATCTATCTATCTATCTATCTATCTATCTATCTATCTCTATCTATCATCTATCTATCTCTCTATATCTCTATCATCTATCTATCTATCTATCTATCTATCTATCATCTATCTAATCTATCTATCTATCATCTATCTATCTATCATCTCTATCTATGCAATCTGATGGCAAGATCTTTCTGGATGAATAAGATTAGGATCCAGCAGCAGATCTCAGGCTGAGCTGGAAGATTTGTAGTGCAACTGGGCTATGCTGCTGCAACGCTTCATCCTCTGCTCAGCCAGCGATATGCTGGTGTATCTCCCCCACCAACCAGATGAGCTGAACCCAGCATATCTAAAGATGGCATAAGCTCTGAAAAAGGGGCATGGGGAGGGCAGGACTAGTGAGTGCGACATAGGCGGGATCTAAAACCCATTCAGCTCAGCCATGTGGCCTGCCAACTTGGTATTGAGGCAACAACAAGGGTAATATAACTCAAACACTATTTCAAAGACTTGCTTCCCCTTGCCCAGCCTTAGGACAGCTCATCCAGTAGTAGCCCTGAATGGAATTTAGATTTATTTATGCTGGCTTTCTTTACACAAGCTGCTTGTGTATAGGATTGTTTACTTAGCCACAGATTAATGCAGAAACAGGATGTTATGGAATTATGAATGAACACCAGTGAAATTGCCACTAGGGTTGTGGGATACACCCAGTTCAATTCAAAGGCAAATCTGTATACTTTGCACTTTCTGAAACAATATGTGAAACAGAGCATAGTCATTCTTCAAAAATTACATTTCTCTGAATTTTGCAGTTTTGGGGCCAAGTAACGTGTACAAAAATGTATATATCAGGATAAATTGCGCATATATGAATATATATATATATGAATATATATATATATATATATATATGCAGGTTTTGGTGTCCTCGGGTGTCTTCCCGTGTAAAAGTTGGGGTGTCTAGGCGACGTTTCGACGAGGTCTCACTCGTCATCTTCAGGCTGGTGCTTTCGGCTTCTTGTTACTGGAACAGAGCAGGATCTCAGTGTTTGAGTTCCTATAAATACTGTTGAGGGGGTGTGGTGTATAGCCTCCAATGTTCTGGGCAGAGAGGAAGTTCCCAGGCTAGTGTGCCTTTTCTTCTTTTGTTCCTTAATTACTTGAGGGATATCTTGAGTGATTTCTTGAGTGATATCCTGAGTACCACTTAGGTGGGTCATTAGGTGTGGATTAGTTGCTAAAGTCTTGTGTCTTGACCTCTTGAACTTTGTGAAGAGTTTTTCTGAGAAGATGGCTGTACTGCACTTAGTTGTGCTCTGGCTTGGCTTCGTGTATAGGGGCGAGCTGTGGTTTTGTGGCCTGTGTCAGCCAGATCTGTGTAGGGATTGCAGGGGGGTGCAGCATCCGGAGGTGCCACCATGGTTTGGCTACTGGATGGTGTCTGTAATTTATCTGTGGAGAGGGTCTGGGTTTGGGTCTGGTGTGGTTGATTGGTGATGGCGTTCTGTGTGCCTCTGGATCTGGTGTCAGTTTTTGTGGGGAGGGCTAATTTCCAGATGTCTGGCAAGCGGGATGTGTCGTCACGCTTGTTCATGTTGTGAGGGTGTTTCTCTATCTCGATGGCTTCCATGATTATTCTCTTGTGGTGATGTTCCATGTTAAAGAGCAATTTGGAATCTGCAAAATTAATTTCGTGTCCTGTTTCTTTCATGTGTTGGAAAAGAGAGGAAGTTTTTTCTTCTTTTTTGAAGAAAAATACACGAAGCCAAGCCAGAGCACAACTAAGTGCAGTACAGCCATCTTCTCAGAAAAACTCTTCACAAAGTTCAAGAGGTCAAGACACAAGACTTTAGCAACTAATCCACACCTAATGACCCACCTAAGTGGTACTCAGGATATCACTCAAGAAATCACTCAAGATATCCCTCAAGTAATTAAGGAACAAAAGAAGAAAAGGCACACTAGCCTGGGAACTTCCTCTCTGCCCAGAACATTGGAGGCTATACACCACACCCCCTCAACAGTATTTATAGGAACTCAAACACTGAGATCCTGCTCTGTTCCAGTAACAAGAAGCCGAAAGCACCAGCCTGAAGATGACGAGTGAGACCTCGTCGAAACGTCGCCTAGACACCCCAACTTTTACACGGGAAGACACCCGAGGACACCAAAACCTGCATTCCTGTACCCGTGAAAATCTACGAAAGCATATATATATATATATATATATATATATATATATATATATATATGAATGATTTAAAAGGTTTATTTAGGGAAATTTGCTTTGCAAAACTGTGAATATTGGTATAAAAGTTAAAGGGACCCCTGTTAGTTCCAGTCGCGGACGACTCTGGGGCTGCGGCACTAATCTTGCTTTACTGGCCGAGGGAGCTGGTGTACAGCTTCTGGGTCATGTGGCCAGCATGACCAAGCCACTTCTGGTGAACCAGAGCAGAGCACAGAAACACCGTTTACCGTCCTGCCAGAGCGGTACCTATTTATCTACTTGCACTTTGACGTGCTTTTGAACTGCTAGGTTGGCAGGAGCAGGGACCAAGCAATGGGAGCTCACCCCGTCGCGGGGATTCAAACTGCCAACCTTCTGATCAGCAAGTCCTAGGCTCTGTGGTTTAGACCACAGCACCACCCGCATCCCTTGTGTATTGGTATATATTCACACAAAAACAATACTGCTTTTTTGTGAAGTTTTTTTTGGGGGGAGGGAATTGAAAACAGATGTGGAAATGTGGATATTGTAAAAACGAGAATCTGAGGGAAACTAAAACTGGCAGATTTGCTCATCACTGATTAACAGAGTCTGGAAACAGACCAATTCCTATATCAATGCTTTATTGTAAATATCCTATTTATGCCCCCTTCCCCCCCCCACTATATTTATCTTCCACTGCAGACCTTGACATTTACATTTCACTACAGATCCCAATGATTCTCTATGTCTGACCTGATACTGCAGACTCTTGGGACATTTATGTCACCAAAGAGGCCCTTTGAAGTCAACAGGATAATTTGGAAGCTGGGGAAAGTGGAGCATGATGTTTTGCAGCAACAGTGCCCACTGGGAGCAGTTGATCTCCTGACCAAGGAAAAGAGATCTGAAGGGAAAGAAAGTGCAACACTGCTCCCTGAGAAATTGCATTCAGATTCAGGCACCCTGAAAACAATGCACAATCTATTTACAAACAAAAACCCTTTGCTTGTTCTGTCCAACAAAGCAGAATTAGTCAAAATTGTTGTTCTATGAAATATCGGAGATTACAAACCCATTTTGCGCCAAACACAGCTACGGGATGTTTACTGATTTGTGTTTCAAATCAAAGTGCCATTATCTCAAGGAGTCTTCCACATTGTTATATACCCTGAGAAGTATGAATAATCAAGTTGTCAATTTCATAGGCAATTGTTGTGATACCTTGGGAAACTACTTGTGGCAGACAACTTAAAATAAAAGTCATATTAACATCTTTTGTTTACTACCTCTGTGCACAGATTTGCCTCTATATGTCCCAGTTAAAGAGAAGAGGCCTGCCTACCGATATCTCCCTGGGTTTAGGGTAAAATTGATTGCAGGTAGACAGGATGTAGGGTTAAACTATCAGACCATCTTTAGCACCATTTGGTTAAAAAGCAGAATTCAAGTGTAACAAAGAGATTTGATAAAGAAATCATGGAGGAGAGGGCTATCAAAGGCTCTTGGCAATGATGGTTTTGCACTGCCTCCACAGATGGAGGACAGAAATGCTTCTGAAGACCAGTTGCTGGAAATCAGAGGTGCTCTTATGTTGAGGTCCTCCTTGTGGGTTTCCCAACTGGGGCATCTGGTTGGCCACTGAGAAGAGGATGTTGGATTAGATGGGCAACTGGCTTGATCCAGCAGGCTCTTCTTAAGTTCTTAAATGATCTGCTTTGCCTTCTGCTCTGTCCGATGTTTTGGGTAAAGATAAGACTGTACATGGCTTCTTGCTGACTCTCCTTTTGTCCGTGTGTCCTATGCACTCTTTTCTCACTTCATACACAGAAACCACACCTTTTGTCAACTTCCCATTGGTGGCCGCTTTCCCCTGAGCAGCTTGAATGATGTTAATTAGTGCTGCATCAAAATTTTCTCCTATGGTTCCCCCCCCCGACTGTTCTCCATCAATTAATGAGAAAAGAAAGCACGTTTTAAAATTATCAGAGGGGAGAGAATTTTTTTGTGATGTTATCCATGTGCAATGTTAGGTTTCCTGTTCCTGTTGCACTTACTTTACTTCTGAGGTGGCTGAGGAATCCTAGCAAGTGTCCTTCCTATCAATTCAGCAAATCACCTCACCAATGGTCGGCATCCTGCACTCTCCCCAGGTGCCCAAAGTTCAAGAAAAGCCCAGGGGGAGGCAACATTCCCCCCATGGGACTTTTTCAGATCAGGAGACGATCTGCAGGGTGGGTGCAGAGTGCCTTGAAATGTTTATTGGGAACAATAGCACACCTCACAATGATAGGTAAAGGTAAACTGACCATTAGGTCCAGTCGTGACCGACTCTGGGGTTGCGGAGCTCATCTCGCTTTATTGGCTGAGGGAGCCGGCATACAGCTTCCGGGTCATGTGGCCAGCATGACTAAGCCACTTCTGGCAAACCAGAGCAGCACATGGAAACACTGTTTACCTTTCCGCCGGAGCGGTACCTATTTATCTACTTGCACTTTGACGTGCTTTCAAGCTGCTAGGTTGGTAGGAGCAGGGACTGAGCAACAGGAGCTCACCCCGTAGCGGGGATTCGAACCGCCAACCTTCTGATCGGCTAGTCCTAGGCTCTTTGGTTTAACCCACAGCATCCCATTCACAATGATAAGGTAAGCACAAAACCCTATGGCCACCAAACTTCCAGAGAAAATCTCAAGTGCCCTATGAATGAGACAGAAAAATGAAATGGCTTATGCCGTCTCAGTCAGCAGCAACAATTTCATTCCTGAACAGTTAGGATGTGGTGTATTTCATGCCAGCTTAATTTAAGTTGGTGAAACTTATGCTGGCTTCCCATACTTAGTATTGCTAGGTTATGCCACCCTTTCCCAGCTCAATTTAAACTGAGCAGCAAGGTCACATGACCAGGCTGAATGGGATTAGGATCTAGCCAGTATTGGTCCTGCTACTCCCCCAGAATGCCCATTTTTCAGGGCTTACACTGGGCTTAGCTCAGCAGGTTGGGGTCTGGCTGAGCCAGGATGGGGGAGTAATGCCGGCCTTTCAATGAACTTCCCCACTCAGCCACAGAGCCACTGGATCCCAACCCATCCTGGTGGATCTTGCTTTAGGATTGCACTATATGCATCCTTAGTAACAATCACACCTCTGTATCTGCCTAATAAGCCTTAGAAGATTGCTGTAATGCTTTGCTTTTAACTTTATTTACAGATTCCTGATTGATTCAGTGGTGGGGACAAATGTGGAACGAACTAGAAATCTTTCAAAGTTCTAAACCAAAATGAACCCAATTCACCTTTAGTTCACCCAGCAATTATAAAACCATTTTCAGGTGTAATCTTTCAACTTTGTTCAGTGAACATGGTTCAGCGGAATGAGTTCATTCCAAGCTATGAGCACATGTCTCCTTTAACATTTCACAAGAAACCCAGCAACCTAGCCAGAGGATATGAAGGTTTGATAACAGAGATGAGATAAATCAAGTAATTCTCTGCTAGACACTTCTTCACTTATGCATTTTTGTGTTTCTTTAAGGTTCAAGAAGGTCTTGTAAAATCACACTTACATAATGAAGACTTATGCAGTGTTTAATTCCATTTAAAAACTGTAAAAATTCAAGAAATTTCTCCTTCAGAAATTATGTTGTTTTTAAACTCGCACGATTGCTGGATCTTACTTTTTTGCTTATTTACCCTCCGGCTCTATTATAGATTTTAACTTGTTTTTCCACAGTTGTAATTACCATATGTTTTCATTAATCTGATTCTGTTAGCTCTCTGTGTGCTTAAGCGATCATGGTGTCAATCAATTACTCTGCTAGCCCATGCATCAACCCAATTAGAAAAGCTTTTGGACTCTCTTGCTTGAGTTCTTAATTCTGAAGATTAGTTCTCTGTAAAATGATCAGCATCATTAAAGGATTCAAGAGAAAGGGATGCTTAAGAGAAAGGAAAATAGTTTTCAGTGACTATTTAAGTGAATACAAGTGGGGTTGAATTCCCAGTCATTCATGAAGCCCAGACTGGGTGACATTGGGCCAGTTACTGTTACTGTTGTTTCTACAGGGACAGAATATTATATTGGTGCCTGTTTTAAAAACTAGCTTATTCTCTTGAGTTAGTCATATTGAAGGAATGGCAGTGAAAATGGAAATGGGCACTATTCAGATATGCCAGGGATGGGGAACCCGAGACCCTCTAGATGTTCCTGGACTCCAACTCTCATGATCCCTGGCCAGTCACACTGACTGAGGCTGTTGGGAGTTGTAAGTCCAACAACCAGTGGTATCCCACCTATAAAATCCACAAATGGGCTTTCTGGGGGATTCTACTTCTTTGCATCAGGAAAACAAGGATGAATCATAGAATCATAAAGTTGGAAGAGACGACAAGGGCCATCGAGTCCAACCCCCTGCCAAGCAGGAAACACCATCAGAGCACTCCTGACATATGGCTGTCAAGCCTCTGCTTAAAGACCTCCAAAGAAGGAGACTCCACCACACTCCTTGGCAGCATATTCCACTGTCGAACAGCTCTTACTGTCAGGAAGTTCTTCCTAATGTTTAGGTGGAATCTTCTTTCTTGTAGTTTGGATCCATTGCTCCGTGTCCGCTTCTCTGGAGCAGCAGAAAACAACCTTTCTCCCTCCTCTATGTGACATCCTTTTATATATTCGAACAAGGCTATCATATCACCCCTTAACCTCCTCTTCTCCAGGCTAAACAGGATGAAAATGGTAGCCCAAATTTGGAAACGCCTAGCGCAGATTATGCAGTTGGAACGACCCGGATTGATTTTTCTTCCTCTGAAGGTGCTGTCATACGTCAGGCAGTCTCATCGATGGCAGGTGTAGTTTTGAGGAACAGAGCATCAGCCTCACCATGGCCAAATATCAGTCACTGGCATTTGTAGGTTAAATACAAAGGGGGAAGAGAAAAATCAACATTGAGCAATGCTTTTTAAACAAGGTTTGGATGTGTCACTGTAATTAGGGGGGAAATCGATCTCAAGAGAAAACAAGTCTCAAGAGTTAAGAAAAAATTCCCCAATTGCATAATGTGTGTGTGTGTGTGTGTGTGTGTGTGTGTGTGTGTATAGTTTAATAATTCACTGTGGCTCTCATCTCATTACATCACCCCGCAGGCCTATGCTGCTTCTTGAGGGGCACAAGGCCTAACTCTATGGGGTTATCTTTGTACCACCTGCAGCACAGATCTTACAGCACAGATGTTGAATCCCAGGCTATGTGGGAGAAGTACAGCAAAAAGAAGAAGCCCAGGCAAATGGGGGTGGGGAGGCAAACACAGAAAGCAAATATCCTTGCATTTTGGAGTTTCAAAAGCAGAAGTTCAATCTTTTGTTCTATGGTCTCCACTTTTAATAGATGACAATGCTCTTGAACTTCTGTACTTGAAACTCAACAATGAAGGATTTAAGAGGTTCAAAACGTTTTGGAAATTGAATGTTTTCCTCTAGCCCTTTGCTTCCTTCTTCATACACGCACAGAGAGAAACCCATATGTTTCCATGACATCACTCTTCTCAAGTACCCAAGCAACAATATCATGAGAGAGATGACGGCCACATCGCCTGCTACTGTTGAGTTACCTGAGCGGTGAGAAATTTCCACGCTGCAAATGTAACACTGGAAAGGAGGATTGGTAACCAAGTAAAGCCTGAAAAGTCTAAATGACCAACTGCTGCCAAGCTTAGCCAACCAAACATTGGAGAAGCAGCATTTCTTCAACAGGCTGCTTATCAAGTATGGAGAACTTCAGGCCTGGGAGACACAGGCACTCTTTCCAGGTCATGCTAGGCTCCTTAGATCTAGGCCATGCTCCACATTGGCTCAGCTCTCCCTCTCCTTGAGTGCCTTTGTTTGCCTTGAATTGTAGCAATGTCTCTGGCTTCCCTGGGTGGAGGATAGAGAGGTGTGTACGTGTGGAAAGCTCTGTCTTCTGCATTCCTGGGGTGCAGCTTACTGCACAAAAGCTAAGAATCCTGTCTTTTGTTCCACCTACTTTTACCTCTGGTCCCACCCACCATTGGTATGTGGCCCCTGGAAGTTTGCTTTTGAGGAAATGTGGGGCCCGGACTGAAAAAAGGGCTCTTTTCCCTGCTGTACATTAATATTGGACATCCAAACCACCTGCCCTCACCAAAACCTGCTGGTTGGAACATGCAGGAGTTCAGCCCGCAAAGTTCTGCCATTTCCCAGGGCTGAAATGAGCCCCTGAACTGTCCTTGCAATGCTTGAGGGGATGGGAAGGCCTTAAATTCCACTGAGATTCCACAACTAAGCACAGGCAAAAATAAAATAAAATCTTGCATTGATTTGGGAGAAGGGTGATAATTTTGCAACTTGCAATATTTAGCCCCCCCCCCTTCATGCTTTATTTTCTAAAAACCCAGTCATTTAACAATTACTAGCAATTAGCATGTGCTGCTGTAACATGACACAACATCTTTTGTGTGCAAACAAATAGTCTAAATATTTATCTCTCGATCAAGTTATTCCAAGCTATTCCCCCCCCCCAAACGAGTGGGTCACGTTTGGTGCGACTGCAGTTTCTCGGGAAGATAAGAAGAAAATTATGGATGACATAAAACAGTAAGCGTGTACTTGACTTCTTTAATGGAACTCGACTGGCCCGGCTCTAAGAATTTGCTGGGCCAGCAAATAAATGCAAGGCGCAGGGTGCTTTGACCACTGAATCAGCACAACATTACAAATGATGTGATGCTCATAATGAAATGATGGCTCTCCGCCATTCTAGGCTAGTATGTTGGTAGAGATGTTTGGAACAGAGGAATAAAACTCAGAATGCTAAACAGCCTAAACCCTTCAGCAGTACCACTAAAGAAAGATACAGTGAAAGTTAATGGGAGTGGAGTCGTTATTAAAAGTGGGACCTCTATGAGGAGTTTTGGCAATAGTGAAATTTATAATTGCATGCTCAAAATTCCACTTCCTGCATTGTTTTGGAGGAAGCTGTAGCACCTTATCTTTGCCAAGTCAAGCTTCCAAAGCGAAACATCTGGTACTGGTAAGGAAGAAGTAACATAGCACAGCTTCACTAACACAGCAGAATCCTGAGCGGAAAGAGTGTTGTTGCAATCAGGATCTGCTTATGGCTGGTTGGCCACTGTAAGAACAGAGTGGCTAGATCAAGACACATCAAAAAAGCATTTCAGGAAAAAGCATTGTAAACTTTATTCTGGGAAATCACGTTGGCAAAAGACAGGACTCTACAGGACCATCTGGTTTCACAGTGTTTTAACGCATTATAAAAGGTTTTTTCTTAACTAGTATAGCTGAGTCCAGTGCTAGGCAAGATAAGCCTATGGCCAGATTCAGCAGTGCTCTTTTGATTTTCTAATAATCTGCTTTCACATTTATTATTATTATTATTATTATTATTATTATTATTATTATTAATACCCTGCCCACCTGGCTGGGTTTCCCCAGTCACTCTGGGTGGCTCCCAACAGAATATTAAAAACATGATAAAACATCAAACATTAAAAACTTCCCTAAACAGAGCTGCCTTCAGATGTCTTCTAAAAGTCAGATAGTTGTTTATTTCCCTGACATCTGATGGGAGGGTGCTCCACAGGGCCACTACCGAGAAGGCCCTCTGCTTGGTTCCCTGTAACCTCACTTCTCGCAGTGAGGGAACCACCAGAAGGCCCTTGGAGCTGGACCTCAGGGTCCAGGCCGGACAATGGGGGTGGAGACGCTCCTTCAGGTATACTGGGCCGAGGGCATTTAGAGCTTTAAAGGTCAGCACCAACACTTTGAATTGTGCTCGGAAACGTACTGGGAGCCAATGTAGGTCTTTCAAGACTGGTGTTATGTGGTCTTGGCGGCCACTCCCATTCACCAGTCTAGCTGCCGCATTCTGGATTAATTGTAGTTTCCGGGTCACCTTCAAAGGTGTTGACAGTACATATGTGATAGAATCGGCTCCACTAGATAACATTTCAGTGTCTTTTCCCAAAGTATTTTGCTTCTCATGCACTACCTTAGATTCCCCCTGCCCCCAGAACAGGGACTTCCAATTCGCCTACAAATTCCAAGGGATATTCTACCACAACTACTTTCTTTCCACCCCCTCCAACCCATCTTCTTTGAAACGCATCTTAAACAGGACTAGTAAAACCCTGAAAAGTATTACCACTGAAGCACTTTGAACCAATGAGATATATTCACCTCACTTCTTTTCCTTACATGGTTTCTCCAGGTGTGGGGCGGGGGAACTAGCCATGCAAAAGAAAGGAGATTATTGTGCAACTTCAGATATATGGTCATAGAGGATGGATGTGCATAATTCATGTTGGTTTCTGTAATAATGAACTACCCAGAGTGCCTGCTCTTGTACACAGCATACAAAGTGCACCATCTGGCTGTAAAACAGATCCTACACATTATGCACTTAGCAAATTTCATTACAGTTCATCTACAAGAGAGAAGAGCAGGTAGTGGTGCATTTTTAAAGAAGATTGGAAATCAAGCCACTTACAGCAGCTTGGATACGAAACACGTTCAAATGTCACTCAACCAGACACCCAAAGCTGTGCAAAATAAATAAGAAGATGGAAGAGTACAAACTACTGAAATGGCACGCACTCTGGCTTGGACTCAGGTTGCCTCTTGGATCCAAACACCTTCTCCAATATTTGTCTCCCTTTCTTTTGAGAGCAATAATAAGAATACAGTACGAGGAATATGGGAGCACCAAAGTCATCTGCAGCAATACTTGCTATAATAAACTGGGAACTTCCTTTAAAATATTTTTACGCTGCCCTTCATAGCAACCTCAGGAGTGGCTTGGCATTAGCAGTGTTGATAGGTGGACAGACATAACATGATACAGAGGCGCAAAACGGGCATCGAGGGATGCCTCAGCTGTTTGCAGTACAGGTCCTCCAAAAAGGTAACCAGCGTTTTGCTCACAGAGCCCTGCTTGTCTCAATCCTCTAAGCACCTGTCATTGCCGCTGTCTACCCCTTTCCTCGCCCCAAGAGAATAGTTCTGAAGCTTGGGCAGGGGAAGGTTTGGGCAGATGCAGCATTGAGAGTCATGGGAGCAACAGAGCATGTTTCCGCAGCTGGGAGTAGCAGTCCTATCAGCCACAACTGGGAAATAACATTTTAATTTTAATTTTAATTTTAATTTTACATTTTTTAATTTTACATTTTTTAATTTTACATTTTTTAATTTTACATTTTTTAATTTTACATTTTAATTTTACCTTGCCCATCTGGCTGGGTTTCCCCAGCCACTCTGGATGGCTTCCAACCGGATATTAAAAACAGAATACAGAATTAAACGTTAAAAACTTCCCAAAACAGGGCTGCCTTCAGATGTCTTCTAAAAGTAAGATAGTTGCTTATTTCCTTGATGGGAGGGTGTTCCACAGGGCAGGCACCACTACCAAGAAGGCCCTCTGCCTGGTTCCCTGTACCTCACTTCTCGCAGTGAGGGAACTGCCAGAAGGCCCTCGGAGCTGGACTTCGGTATACAGGACTGAGGCCATCTAGGGAGGGCTTTAAAGGTCAGCACCAACACTTTGAATTTATACCCCACTTTTTTCTCTAACAGGACTCAAGGTGTCTTACAGATAATTTAACAAGAACCACTGAGTCCATAGAAAATCCAGTCACTGAAATACAATTAAGCATTGATAGTTCAAACCACATGTATCTACAAAATCTGTTTAAAACACACCAATAATTACAATAAACACAGCATTGCACGAGGCCTTCAATTAATAGCAGTTGATTCCCCCAAAGCCTGTTGGAACGAGTAAGTCTTCACCTGCCTGCGGAATCACAGCAAGGAGAGGGCCAGCCTAACTTCTCTAGGGAGTGAGCTTCTGGTTTCTCCACAGCAGAAATAACACAAATAGTATAATCCCAGTCCCATCCCTGGAGGAAGAAGACACAGCTATGGAGACTCCAGAGCACTTTGGAACTGTGTTCCTCGAGTCTCAAGGTAAAGTCATTTCATCTGGGAGAAGCGAAAGCGGAGGTGGTGGCGATGAGCATGTTGAGTACCTGAGAGCTATTCTTGCAGGTCTAACATTCACCGATGCTTGTGTTGCTTCAGGTCAAAAGCCAAGATGCTCATGTGTCCATGATCAAGGAATGGAGTTGTACATAAGAATAGCATTTAGGATGGTGACTTAACAGAAATTTTCGAGGCAAATACTAATATTCCTCCTGGAGCGAATCATTCAAGGATTCTTCAAAGAGAGCAAAGAGAGTTTTAATTATAATAGTAATTGAGAGGGTCCCTCAAATCTCTGGGAAATGTGTGTTAGGACACTTCAGTGAGATTGTAAGCATCTTTCCCAATCGAAACAATTTATGAGGGCTTATCCCCCAAAGTGCAAACAAAGTTTAGTAGCTGAAACAACTGCTCAATGCTTCACGTACAAATTAACAGAAAGTGCCACTAACTTTCTCAGACTCTGTCTCATTGAGTCTTTCAAGTATTTGCGATTAGTGAAGTAGCAACACAAGCTAATGAAGTGAACACAGACCTGAAATGGCATGAAATAAGTGGTCTAGACTAAGATAGACAAGCAGAGTTTGTCAGCACCAACATGCATTCTGGAATATTGGTTATTAAAAATAATAATAAAAAAATGGAAAATGGAATCTGTCATGTTGGCGTGTAATTTAGACCTAAGAGGGATTTTTCCTCCTTAGAAATGTTGTATAGAAGAGTGAGAGAAAAAGCATTTCTATTGTTGTAGAGACAAGCATTAAAAAAGGAACCGCTAAACGATGTTTGCCTCTAAAACCATGTCGTCTGCTGCTACTTTTTTATTATTTGTTTTATCATTGAGAGCACTGTAAAGAGGTAGGGAATAAATCCTAAAATAAACAAATTACGAATTATTTGGTTTGGAATCCTTAGGCTTGCCATACGTCCGGGAAATTTCAGACATGTATGGAAATTGGATGCCTAAAATGGCACCCAGGGGGAATTTTAAGAGATGTCCGGAATTTCCTAAACGTATGGCAACCTGGTTTTTTGTTTTTTTGTCTCTTTTCTGTTTTCTCCCCTGTTTTTTGGGGTGTGTTTTTTAAAAAATATTCCAGGGGAGGCTGCGCCTCAGTGGCAGTAGAAGTGATGAAAGGTCATTTTCCTTGGCCTTGGAGGGGGAGAGAGTGAGGAGGTGGGGGAGAGAGGGAGGTGATGCAGTGGTCTAGTGGTCTAGGGGCGGCCCTAGTGTGTTGACAAAGGGACCCCATGCCAGGGGCATCCCATGGGCAGTTCAGTTGTGGTGGCAGTGTAAGAGCTGGGTGCTCGGAAGCTGCTGGCACAGCCACCTCACCTGATGGAGTTGAGGTGGCATTGTTGGTTCAGGTAACCCACTGGGTAAATGGCAGCAGGGTGAGCTGCAGTGGCTCAGGGCCACCGTCCCATTCCAGCTGCAGCACCATCAAGGTGTAGATGGGGGCTGGGCAGGTAACGGGGCGGGGGGAACGGGTTGTGCAGGAAGAGTTTAAACAAGGCCTGGATAGTGAAGGAAGCAAACTGTAAGGAGGGGGGGACAGCTGTAGTAATTTTGAGATTGTGGGGCTAGTGCCTCACAACACATTTCTGAGGGCTGTTGTTGGGGGCCTGAGCAGCTGGGTAGGGTGTAGTAGAGAGGAAAGTAAGGTGGGGAGCCTTGTTGGAGGAAGGAGTGCATTAGGGCCTGGCCATTTTTGGTTTTTCCAGCGTTTTTTTCCCAGCGTTCCTCCCCCCCCCCTGAAAAATCCCTTTCTTTCCCTGGTAGAAGAGGAATAATCATCTCTTGAAGATGCTGGGGGGGGGTCTTTTTGTTTGTTTTTAGTCTCCCCCCCAAAGCGCTTAACAATTTCAGTGGTTTTCTTAAAAAAAACACCTTTGGGGGTGTCAGGAATTTTACTTTTTGAAATACGGCAAGCCTAGGAATCCTTAAGCTTGGAGAACTTCCCTGATGTTGATGTTTTATGAATGATAGACCACAGCACTTTCCTTCACTTGAAACATTAGCTATAAATAATGTGTGTTGTGTAACATACATATGTTGGTCCTTGGAAGAAGAAGGGAAAATCTAAATACCTTATGTACATAACCTTCTTTAGATCTCATAACCCAAAACAAGGTGGCAATCAGCATAATGCTGGCCCATGTTTTCCTGGTGCGAACATGAAGTTCTTTGAGAGGCAGTTCTGTTACTTTGATAGTATTTGAGCACATTAAAATAAATGTAAAGACTAGGATGTATTTCCACAGTGAAATAAACTAAGGCTGTTGATGTTATCATCCCCAAATGTGCCAGGGCATGTTAGTGTGCCACAAAAAACATTTATTCTATACATTTGTATCCCATCTTTTCTTTATGTAGCTCAAGGCAATGTGCATTATTATCCTTCCCCCATTTTAAGCTCACAGCAACTCTATGAGGGTTGGGCTGAAATACGTTTACTGGTCCAGGGTCATTGAGTGAGTTTCACAGCCAAGCTGGGATTTGAAACTTTGGCTCTGAAGCTAGTAATCTCACACTCAAGGTGCCACATTGACTCTTCTAACCATTAAAAGTTCTTACGCATTCAAAATACCCACCCATGGAGGTTGTCAGTAGTCTCTCTGCAAGAGTGATTGCTCTAGACCCAACTCCTTCCAAACCAGAAGGCAAACACTGAATAATGAGTCACACAGGCAAGAAAGAGGGAGCTCTACTGAGGGAAGAGGGCTCTTTGATCCAGTGTTGTCCTACACTGAATCAAACCATTGGTTCATCTAGCTCTGCTGTGTCTTCACCAGGGTAACCAATACAGTGTCCATCAGGTCTTCATAGAATCATAGAACCGTCAAGATGACCCCTGGGGTCATCTGGTCCAACCTCTGCCATGCAGAAATATCAACTAAAGCATCCAAGACAGGTGGCCACCCAAACTCGGCTTAAAAACCTCCAATGAAGGAGATTCCCCAACCTCCTGAGGGAGTCTGTTCCACTGTTAAACAGCTCTTGCCACCAGAAAGTTCTTCCTGATGTTTGTTGAACTGCAAATCTCACCATCTCTTTCCATGGGTCACTCTGGTTGGGCAGATGGGACACCGAGTCCAATAATTTATGGAAGTCACCTTGTTGGTTAGTTCTTGTCTACATTGACTGAGCTTTGCACAGAGATGTCAAGGATTGACTTTGGGGGTGTCTGTTGTTCTACTGAGGTTTGGTCCTTTCACAGAGAGATTCTCCTCTAGCACACTCTAAATATAAGCTATTTAATGTGTATGGGTGAAGGATGCCTCTACTGTTAAAGGTTTGGAAACACTGTGTTAGGGATTGTGATTTACAGGACACTGGCATTTCTATATGGGGGGGGGGAATTCATACTTTAAAATAATCATAATCATAAGGACAACATGTAGGAATAGGCCTTGTACATTCTGTTCTTCAGCATCTCTTTCAATAATTGATTCCCCCCCCCTATTTTTTCTTGCCCCGTTTCCAAAATGCTGAAAAGTTTTTGCAACTTCGTATTAGGCCTTAGAAATAATGGAAGAATTTCTAGGTCATCATGCTGAATAAAACATGCCTCATTGTAAATTTTGACAGGGCTCATTATGCAAGTCACCTAGTCTGACATTAGTGGTAAAAGAAATTGTGAAATTCATAAGCTCACATGTTAGTGGCTCAGAAAGCATCGCTTCCTGTCCCTTCGCATCCCTAGACCTTGCATTCTGGAAGCCGGAAGCAAAAAGCATAATACATACTGTGCAGCTATGCATAAAACATTCACTGCCCTCCACCGCCCCCTGATTCAGGAAGCCTTAAAAATGTATCTGGAAGAAAGATGCTGGCGGTTCCATGGGTAACAATCATACATTGACATATCATATCTGAGTGACTGTGGCTGTAGCCTCAGGTTGTTTGCACCTAGTATAGGAAGAAAATCCTATGGATTACTATGGAAAGGTACTCTTGTATGATGTACTGCAGGGCAGAAATGCATGCACACCGAAACTATCACATGGTTATTGCGCCATGTCTAGAGAAAACAAGATATACCAGACCAACGAGAATAATTGGAAGCGAAAAGCCAAGGAGACCTCACAGCTGAGCAGAAGATCCTATGCTGCGCAGTGTGTTTTGAGTATTGATAGTCTTCTTTGGGAGCAACTCTTTCTTGGTTATTTCGAAGACAAGCCAAACCGATCTCCATGCCATCTCAAAACAGGGAAGGATGAGTGACAGGAGGAGAGTAAGATGGTTCATAGCATCATAGGTTTGTAGTGTTGGAAGGGACCCCAAGGGCCATCTCAACTAAAGCATCCATGACAGATGGACATCTAACCTGTACTTAAAAATCTCCAAGTAACAGCTTTTGGGAGAGTCTGTTCCATTGTCAAACAGCTCTTAAAGTTCTTCCTGGTTTTTAGTCATAATTTCCATTTTTTGTAACTTGAAGCCATCAATTCAGGTCCTACCCTCCAGAGCAGGAGAAAACAAGCTTGCTCCATCCTCCATGTGACAGCCCTTGAGATATTTGAAAATGGCTATCATGTCATGTCTCCCTCTCAGTCTCTTCTTTACCAGGCTAAACATACCCCATTCCATAATCCTGCAGAACAGGTCATGATTATTACATCCCTTGATTGAGACACTATAATTCTGGTGATGCAGCCTACAATAGTATAAGCTCTCTCTTTTTGCTGCTGTATCACACTGTTGACACATGTTCAGCTTGTGCTCTACTAAGACATCTAGATCCCTTTCACATGTATCACTAGCAAGCCAGTTGTCCCCTCTCTTATATTTGCTCAGCTGGTTCTTCCTGCCTACATGTAGAACCTGACGTTTGTCCCTACTGAAATTCATTTTGTTCATTTGGGCCCAGTTCTCCAAGCTGTTAAGGTCATTTGAATCCTGACTCTCTCTTCTGTGGCATTACTTACCCCTCCTAGTTTGGTGCCATCTGAAAATGTATTAGCATCCCCTCAATTTCCTCATCCAAGTCATTTATAAAAATGTTTGACAACAACAGGCTCAGGACAGAACCCTGCAGCAACTTTTTCCCCTAGGAGGATCGAGAAACATTAGTGAGCACTCTTATGGAGTCAGTCATTCAACCAGCTACAAACCTCATCCAACCCACATTTTATGAGCTTCTCTGCAAGAATATACTGGGGGACTTTGTCAAAAGTGTGTATTAGATATTATGCATCCTATACTTTACATTTATTTTAAAGTGATCAGACACTATACTGTGGGTGTGATTATTCGGTTCTTCATGTTTTTGTTTTTATTATGTATTTTGCATTTTTATATTGTGATTTTGTGTTGCCAACCGCTCTGAGACCTGTGGCTATAGAGTGTTATACAAATGTATAACAACAACAACAACAACAACAACAACAACAACAACAACAACAATCTTTTATTTGTATCCTGCCCTCCCCAGCCGAGACTGGGCTCAGGGCAGCTAACATCAAATATATAACATTGGTATAAAATCAACATTGGTATAAAATAAAACAATAATTAAATTACAGTGGTACCTCGGGTTAAGTACTTAAATCGTTCCGGAGGTCCGTACTTAACCTGAAACTGTTCTTAACCTGAAGCACCACTTTAGCTAATGGGGCCTCCTCCTGCTACCGCACCGCTGGAGCACAATTTCTGTTCTTATCCTGAAGCAAAGTTCTTATCCTGAAGCACTATTTCTGGGTTAGCGGAGTCTGTAACCTGAAGCCTATGTAACCTGAAGCGTATGTAAACCGAGGTACCACTGTACCTCCTAAAAACAAATTCAACAACAACAACAGGGAATTTGAATTCAT